>NC_067250.2:75651556-78151556 GCF_019359855.2 Lolium perenne | reverse complement strand
TCATTATTTAGTAGATCTGATCCGTTACGGTTGCTTCTTGTTCATCAAGGATTAGTTTAATATCTGCAATAGTTAGGCCTTACAAGGGGCTGGAGGATCCAGCGGCACGTAGGGTGTCGTTTGCTAGTCCTAGACAGGATTTTCCGGGGATCAACCTCGTGTTGGTTTTTAGGCCTTGTCTAGGATCGGCTTACGATCACCGTGCGTGGCCGCGAGGCCCAATCCTGAGTAGGATGATCCGATTATGCGGTGAAAACCCTAAATCGTCGTAGATCTCATTAGCTTTATCTTGATCAAGCAGGACCACCATATATTCGTGCACCCCGTACGAATCATGGGTGGATCGGCTCCTTGAGCCGATTCACAGGATAACCTGAGAGCCGATCGAGGCTCGTATTTAATGTTTACGTGTATGCCATGCAGGAAACTAAGCGAGGCATCTCCATCACCTTCCTGACCAGGTATAGGTCAGGTGGCACACCCTTGCATCAGCATCGGACGTGTGACCAGAAGGCTTTGCGGGCCGTCGCTCGGAGGGACCTCGGCCAGCCGCAGCCCTAGGTTGTTCCCGGCTCTACGGTGTTGCCCGTCGCTGCCCGCCGGTGGGTTTCGGACGTCAACAGACTCCTACTGGTTCGATAACCTTGGTTTCATACTGAGGGAAAACTCGCTGCTGTACGCATCACACCTTCCTCTTGGGGTTCCCAACGGACGTATGTTAACTACCACGCCAACAGCAAGGATTTTTCTGGCGCCGTTGCCGGGGAGATCAAGACACGCTGCAAGGGGAGTCTCTCACATCCAATCTATTTACTTTGTTTATTGTCTTGCTTTACTTTATTTTATTTTCTGCTTTGTTTGCTTTCTTTATATCAAAAACACAAAAAAATCAGTTACTAGCTTTACTTTATTTACTGTCTTGTTTGCGTTCTCAATATTAAAAACACAAAAAAATTAGTTACTTGCTTTACTTTACTTTATTACTGTTAAAATGAATACTCCTGAGAACACTAAGTAGTGTGATTTCACTAGTTAGGCTTAATGGAAAACAACAAAAATATTAGAGATCTTTATAGTATTTATCTTGAGTTAGGACATGAGGTGTTTGAAGAGAAAATTAAAAAACCGATGGAACTTTATATGCATGCTAATGGAAATGTTATTAGTATGAATGCTTTGAACACCATTGTTGCTAATGCTATGGAAAATTCTAAGCTTGGGGAAGCTGGTTTTGAGGAGCATGATATTTTTAGTCCCCCAAGCATGGAGGAGAAAATTTACTTTGATGATAATTTACCTCTTATATATGATGATTACAATGATGACTATCATATTTTCAGTCCACCTACTATTGAGGAGAAAATTAATTATGATTACAATATGCCTCCTATATATGATGATTATGGTGATGAGAATAATAATGATAGCTATCTTATTGAATTTGCTCCCACTATAATTAATGGTAATGACTATGCTTATGTGGAGAGTAATAATTTCATGCATGTAGCTCATGATAAGAATGTTTCATGTGATATTTATATTGTGGATTTCATCAATGATGCTACTGAAAGTTATTATGAGAGAGGGAAAGATGGTTATATGCATCTTAATAATATTAAGTTTCCCCTCTTTATGTTGAGAATCTTGAAGTTGCGCTTGTGTTGCCTTTCTATGCTTGTTGCTTTGTGCTTTCAGTACTTGTTCCCTTACAAGATTTCTTTTCATAGGAAGTGGGTTAGACTTAAAAGTGTTTCTTATTTTCTTTTGATGCTCTCTTTTGCTTCAACTCTTATTTCTTGCGAGAGCATCATTAAAATTACTGAGCACATCTTAATGGCTATAAAGAAAGCACTTCTTGGGAGATAACCCATGTATGTTTTTATTACTGTTTTGTTGAGTCTTGGAAGTTATTACTACTGTAGCAAACTCTACTTATCTTTATTTTATTGCATTGTTGTGCCAAGTAAAGTCTTTGATAGTAATGTTGATACTAGATTTGGATTACTGCGCAGAAACAGATTTCTTACTGTCATGAAATTTAGCAGCCCTGTCTGTAAGTAACTCAGAAAAATCTGCCAATTTACGTGCGTGATCCTCAGATATGTACGCAACTTTCATTCAATTTGAGCTTTTTCATCTGAGCAAGTTAAGTGCCCCAGAAAAATTCGTCTTTACGGACTGTTCTGTTTTGACAGATTCTGCCTTTTATTTCGCATTGCCTATTTTGCTATGTTTGATGGATTTCTTTGTTCCATTAACTTTCAGTAGCTTTGTTCAATGTCCAGAAGTATTAAGAATGATTATGTCACCTCTGAATATATGAATTTTCAATTATGCACTAACCCTCTAATGAGTTTGTTTTGAGTTTGGTGTGGAGGAAGTTTTCAAGGGTCAAGAGAGGAGGATGATACAATATGATCAAGAAGAGTGAAAAGTCTAAGCTTGGGATGCTCCCGTGGTTCATCCCTGCATATTTTAAAAAGACTCAAGCATCTAAGCTTGGGGATGCCCAAGGCATCCCTTCTTCATCGACAACTTATCAGGTCACCTCTAGTGAAACTATATTTTTATTCCGTCAAATCTTATGTGCTTTACTTGGAGCGTCTGTTTGCTTTTATTTTTGTTTTTGTTTGAATAAAATCGGATCCTAGCATTCTTTGTATGGGAGAAAGACACGCTCCGCTGTTGCATATGAACACATGTGTTCTTAGCTTTACTTTTAATGTTCATGGCGAATGTTGAAACTGCTTCGTTCATCGTTATATGGTTGGAAACAGAAAATGCTTCATGTGGTAATTGGTATAATGTCTTGAATAATTTTATACTTGGCAATTGTTGTGCTCATATAGATCATGTTTAAGCTCTTGCATCATGTACTTTGCACCTATTAATGAAGAACTACATAGAGCTTGTTAAAATTTGGTTTGCATGATTGGTCTCTCTAGAGTCTAGATATTTTCTGGTTAAGGCGTTTGAACAACAAGGAAGACAGTGTAGAGTCTTATAATGCTTGCAATATGTTCTTATGTAAGTTTTGCTGTACCGGTTTATACTTGAGTTTGCTTCAAACAACCTTGCTAGCCTAAGCCTTGTATTGAGAGGGATTTCTTCTCGTGCATCCAAATCCTTGAGCCAAAAACTATGCCATTTGTGTCCACCATACCTACCTACTACATGGTATTTCTCTGCCATTCCAAAGTACATTACTTGAGTGCTACCTTTAAAATTCTATTCTTTGTCTTTGCAATATATAGCTCATGGGAAAATAGCCTTAAAAACTATTGTGGTAAAGAATATGTAGCTTGTGTATCTTATTTCTTATAAGTTGCTTGTTGAGCGGTAACCATGTTTCTGGGGACGCCATCAACTTTTACATCTTTGTTGAATATCATGTGAGTTGCTATGCATGTTCGTCTTGTCTGAAGTAAGGGTGATTTTCATGATCAAATGGTTTGAGTATGCATATTGTTAGAGAAGAACATTGGGCCGCTAACTAAACCCATGAATCATGGTGGAAGTTTCAGTTTGGACACTAATCCTCAATCTCTTATGAGAATATTATCTGTTGTTGAATGCTTATGCATTAAAGAGGAGTCCATTATCTGTTTTCTATGTTATCCCGGTATGGATGTCTAAGTTGAGAATAATCAAAAGCGAGAAATCCAATGCGAACTTTCTCCTTAGACCTTTGTACATGCGGCATAGAGGTACCCCTTTGTGACACTTGGTTGAAACATATGTTATGCAATGATAATCCGTGTTAATCCAAGCTAAATAGGACAAGGTGCGAGCATTATTGGTATTCTATGCATGAGGCTTGCAACTTATAGGATGTCTTATACATAACACATATGATTTATTACTACCGTTGACAAAATTGTTTCTATGTTTTCAAAATGAAAAGCTCTAGCACAAAAATAGTAATCCATGCTTCCCTCTGCGAAGGGCCATTCTTTTACTTTATGTTGAGTCAGTTTACCTACTTCTTTCTATCTTAGAAGCAAACACTTGTGTCAACTGTGTGCATTGATTCTTACATGTTTACCTATTGCACTTGTTATATTGCTTTATGTTGACAACTATCCATGAGATAAACATGTTGAAGTTGAAAGCAACCGCTGAAACTTATATCTTCCTTTGTGTTGCTTCAAAGCTTTCTACTAAGAATTTATTGCTTTATGAGTTAACTCTTATGCAAGTCTTATTGATGCTTGTCTTGAAAGTACTATTCATGAAAAGTCTTTGCTATATGATTCAGTTGTTTATTCATTGTCTTTACCATTGCTTCGAATCACTGCATTCATCTAATATGCTTTACAATAGTATTGATCAAGATTATGATAGCATGTCACTTCAGAAATTATCCTTGTTATCGTTTACCTACTCGAGGGCGAGTAGGAACTAAGTTTGGGGGTGCTTGATACGTCTCAAACGTATCTATAATTTCTTATGTTCCATGCTCAAAGGGGATACGAAGTGGGGCGACGAGGCGCCGACACCACAGGGCCGCGCGGCCTGGGTGGGGCCCGCGCCGCCCTATGGTGTGGGTCCCCCGTGCCGCCTCCAACCCTACCCTTCCGCCTACTTATAGCCTTCGTCGCGAAAACCCCTGTACCGAGAGCCACAATACGGAAAACCATTCAGAGACGCCGCCGCCGCCAATCCCATCTCAGGGGAATTCAGGAGATCGCCTCCGGCACCCTGCCGGAGAGGGGAATCATCTCCCGGAGGACTCTTCATCACCATGATCGCCTCCGGATTGATGTGTGAGTAGTTCACCCCTGGACTATGGGTCCATAGCAGTAGCTAGATGGTTGTCTTCTCCTCATTGTGCTATCATGTTAGATCTTGTGAGCTGCCTATCATGATCAAGATCATCTATTTGTAATGCTACATGTTGTGTTTGTTGGGATCCGATGAATATGGAATACTATGTCAAGTTGATTATCAATCTATCATATATGTGTTGTTTATGTTCTTGCATGCTCTCTGTTGCTAGTAGAGGCTCTGGCCAAGTTGATACTTGTAACTCCAAGAGGGAGTATTTATGCTCGATAGTGGGTTCATGCCTCCATTGAATCGGGCAAAGGATGAGAAAGTTCTAAGGTTGTGGATGTGCTGTTGCCACTAGGGATAAAACATCAATGCTTTATCTAAGGATATTTGTGTTGATTACATTACGCACCATACTTAATGCAATTGTCTGTTGTTTGCAACTTAATACTGGAAGGGGTGCGGATGCTAACCTGAAGGTGGACTTTTTAGGCATACATGCATGCTGGATAGCGGTCTATGTACTTTGTCGTAATGCCCTGATTAAATCTCATAGTAGTCATCGTGATATGTATGTGCATTGTTATGCCCTCTCTATTTGTCAATTGCCCAACTGTAATTTGTTCACCCAACATGCTATTTATCTTATGGGAGAGACACCACTAGTGAACTGTGGACCCCGGTCCATTCTTTACATCTGAAATACAATCTACTGCAAACTCTGTTCTTTACTGTTCTTCGCAAACAAACATCATCTTCCACACTATACATTTAATCCTTTGTTTACAGCAAGCCGGTGAGATTGACAACCTCACTGTTAAGTTGGGGCAAAGTATTGTGATTGTGTTGTGCAGGTTCCACGTTGGCGCCGGAATCCCTGGTGTTGCGCCGCACTACACTCCGTCACCAACAACCTTCACGTGTTCCTTGACTCCTACTGGTTCGATAACCTTGGTTTCATACTGAGAAAAAACTCGCTGCTGTACGCATCACACCTTCCTCTTGGGGTTCCCAACGGACGTGTGTTAACTACCACGCCAACAGCACTTGTCAGGTTGTAACTTCTTTACATAAACTTCGCAGCCTCAAACTTTAAGGAACGGCAATTTAGGTTTCTTACCAAACCATAATTCATACGGTGTCGTTTCAACGGGTTTAGATGGTGCCCTATTTAAAGTGAATGCGGTTGTCTCTAATGCATAACCCCACAATAATAACGGCAAATCGGTAAGAGACATCATAGATCGAACCATATCTAAGAGAGTTCGATTACGAAGTTCGAACACACCATTGAGTTGTGGTGTTTCCGGCGGTGTCAATTGTGAAAGTATTCCGCATTTCTTTAAATGCATGCCAAACTCATAACTCAGATATTCACCTCCACGATCAGAACGCAGAAACTTAATCTTCTTGTTGCGCTGATTTTCTTCTTCACTTTGGAATTCCTTAAACTTCTCGAAAGTTTCGGACTTATGTTTCATAAAGTAAATATACTCATATCTACTCAGATCATCCGTGAAGGTTAGAACATAACGATAACCACCGCGCGATGCTACACTCATTGGTCCGCACACATCGGTATGTATAATTTCCAATAAGTCTGCAGCTCGCTCCATTATACCAAAGAATGGAGTCTTAGTCATTTTACCCATTAGACATGCTTCGTATCTATCAAGTGATTCAAAAACAAGTGATTCAAGAAGTCCATCGGAATGGAGTCTTCATGCTTTTCACTCCAATGTGACCAAGACGACAGTGCCACATATATGTAGACTTATCATTCAATTTAATTCGTTTAGCATCAATGTTATGAACATGTGTATCACTACTATCGAGATTTAACAAGTATAAACCATTCATCTCAGGTGCATGACCATAAAAGATGTTATTCATATAAATAGAACAACCATTATTCTCTGACTTAAACGAATAACCGTCTTGCATTAAACAAGATCCAGATATAATATTCATACTCAACGCAGGCACCAAATAACAATTATTTAGATTTAAAACTAATCCCGAAGGTAGATGTAGAGGGAGCTGGTCGAGTAGCAGGGGATCCCCGGATCTGGTCGAGCAGCAGATTATGGTCAGAGATCAGGGTTGGAGCTCGGGGCCAGGGATGGCGCTTGTCCTAGAGCACGACGGAGACCACACACGGGGGAGAGCTTCTAGGGCGCCAAGACGGCAACCTACGCAGCGCTCGGCAGGTGGCAGCCAGATCGGATTTTGTTCAGCTCGGGAGGAAGGAATAGCTCGGGCCTCGGCGATAGTAAAAGAAAGATACTTAACCGGTACCGTGGCATTTGTAGTATCATGCGATTTGGTGGGAAGGCAAAACAGTCTATAAAAATATGTTGGACGAAAATCAGTGACCACAGGAAACAGTCGTTCTTTTTAAGTAGTAGAGAAATCTTAATGACTGAAACTAAGGTAGCATATAATGAAGAGGTGAGGAAGAAATACAATCGTTTTGTACAGCCTCAGCCAATTCCTGCAGGCGAAGATCCACTTCGTTCCACCACCCCTCATTCCCTCACGAACCTTGCCCCTGGCTCGAGAATTTGTTCAGACAAATAAAAATCGTGATTCTGTTTATCCTGGATCGGGACGGCGGACACGAACACTTCGTGCAGTCACCGTCGTCGGTGGGCCGACAGATAGATAGGCTTCGACAGACACGTATACGTGATAGTTTACGTGAGCTAGCTTCAGCATCTACGACGTCATATGAGACCTTGCACTACAAGATCGTCGCCTGGCGGTGATGATGACAATGGGTTCAGAGAGATCCAACATATCATCCTGGCATTTTGCCACAACCAACTACCACCCTGAGTGCACTTCCTTTTATTTATGAAAGTAAAGACAAAAACTTCCATTGTTCTCACGACATCCACCTTTGTTGCTTCACTTCACACCCTTCTCTACCGACACTAAACTTCTGACCTGTTTGTCCAGAGTTCTATGTATGTATACTCATCCCAGTACCTTCATGCGCCACAAGGTAACAACGGATCATCACAACATAAAAGTGCTACTGTACAGTAACACAGGCAGAGTGTACATTGCAAAGTATATGACATTGTATAGATCATAATGTGGATTAAAACATAATGAACTCAGGCACATATTCTAAGCATATGCCTTAAGGTGGACTACCAGCAATTCTTAGCTTATCGTACATAATAGGTTAAGCTTCGACGCTTATAATCTAGCAGAGTACACACTTTTGGCCAGCATGCCCAAATGAAATATTGCATACAAAACTGCAATATACAAAAGATAAATTTGGGAAGGTTTGTAATATTTGCCGCTACAAATCTATGAAGACGACTTACTCAAGAATTTGTTCTTTTGCCAAACACTATAGTTAGATACTGCAAATAAGGGACCCATGAATGTTAGAAGGCCAAAAAAAATCAAATAGCCACTGTGAGGGCAATATCATGGCATCGTGTCATGTTGATTTCACAGCGGATGCAAGTGACTTCAAGAGAGCTGGTGATGGTCTTCTTAAAGTGTGAGTGAGAAGTATCATCAGTGACAGTAACGTCAACGCACCAGCTTGATGAGCTGAGCCCAAAGAGGTCGGGACATACATCAAAAGTGTAGATATCCCCAACGTAACCTACATAAAAAAATCATGCTGCCTATTACTATGGATGGCAAAAAAAAAAATCAATGCTTCTTTTTATCAAAACATTATGCTTAACATATCCTTTCATGTGATAAAAATAACTTCATCAGTGAAACAGATTAAGTTATGTACTCTAATTCTTTTAACATATATGTGCAAGAACTGCGTTGATAATTCAAAATAATCTTAACATGAACTAAGCCAAAGGGTTTGATTTGTGAATTATACCTGAAGAGCTGCCATCCCAAGTGTGCTCCCAACCAGAGACTTGACTGCTGGATGCATGTCTATTTTCCTTGCGGCCAACCATAAGCCACTCACAGACAATAAGGTAGTTGTTGCGAGAATTCGGTGATTGAGCTACAAAATGCGAAGAGCATGTTCAGTCATAAAAATGGATAAATCACAATGACGGATTTCAAGAAGTTTTCCGGTCTCTGCAAAATGAAAAGGAGATCATGATAGATGTACTACAAGCATTACTTAACTTGTCACAAGAACTTAATAATACTAACAAAACTTGTTGCAATGTTGGTTGATGCATATTTTGAAATATACCAGTTGTCATTGGTTATTGAAGAAATGTGTGTGATTCCGGTCAGTTGTTAATTCTTCAAAAACGAATAATGTTAAGAAGCTAAATGAATATCCGAACCAATTAATAACAGAAGTTTAAGACAGCATAAATTTCAAAACTATAAAATCCTATCATGAGTGGAGCTAAATGTTACCTGCACAGTAGATGTATTCTCAAAGAAATTACGTATGAAAGGTACCATACTGAACACATCTTCAGGAATCCAAGTGTCACCCATCTTTGGAAACGTATTGTATGCACGCCCCTAGTCATAACAAATAGTTCACATACGTGTAGGATAAAAGAAGGCTAAGCAGACAGCAACAGAAAGGAAGAGTTCACATACTGCATCATTTCCTGCAACAAAAGCTCCAGATACGGCAGTAATGCCTACCACGGCACTGACAGGAATTGCCAGCTTTCTTAATTTTGCTGCGCCTTTTACCCAATTCATTGATTCAGCAGGAGGTTCTGGCATCACTACTGATAGGGCAGTCCACAATATACCACAATATATAGCAAATGCAGAAGTCAGATGAGCTGCCAGCCTGTACGGGCTAACCCTTGGTTCAACATACTCAGATGCTGGTTCCTAATATGAGAAAAAGAAGGAATAATCAACTTCCAAGTAACATACCAGCACAAAACAAGGGCATCGTAATAGTACCTCAAGACCGCTTTTCACCATCCACCAGCCAATCAGTCCTTGCCCACCACCAAGTGCAAAAAGAGCAGAGAGCCTGAGGCCAAGTTGGCGCGTAACATAGCCTTTTGCAACAAAGTACCCAAAAGGAACAGCAAATACAAAACCCAAAGCTCTTCCCCACATTCTGTGTGCATACTCCATCCAGTAGATAAATTTGAAATCTTCAAGGTTCATTCCTTTGTTCACCCTGCATATGTTAATGGAATGCTGCTGCCGCATTAGCGGAAACGTGGGAAAAGAAAACTAGATGCGACTCTCCACAAGTGGGAGAAAGAAAAGATATCACAAGTAGAACCAAAGTAATCTTATGTCTTCTTCCTCACCAACAAAAAGTGTCAAGTTTATTTTGACAGGTAATTACCAAAATTATATCAACTTTTCTATAAAGACTAATTGGATTAGAGAGCATGGCAAGGTAAAAAAAAAAAAATCCCACAGCTTCTATGAACACCTTGATAACAACTTGCTAGTGCTAAGATTTTCAAGTTAGAAGGTGTTCTTACTGGAATGTTATAGTGGGGCAAGTGATGACAATCGAACAATCCTTATGGAACATCTCCAGTAAGGAAACAACTTTAGTCCGTTGCCCAGAACCTATTGTATTTAATTTTAGGTTTTGCATAAATGCTACATGATAGGGACTTCCTTGAAAGCCAGGGTCATCTAAGAGGACCATAAAAACTGAATAAAATAGAATTAAGTGGATTGCATCCTCAATGGTACAGAAAACTTAGTTTCATCAGTGAGTCCTTGACGATAGCTGACTGTGGCAAGATGACGTATAAACGGAAGGCAACAATTGCATTCTTACCTCATGTATTCAGGTGAGAGCTTGTATTTCTCAAATTCCAGTAGCCACTCTTCTTCTGACATAGGAGGCAGCCCCCCAGCAAACTTCCACTCGGTCATTGAAAGCCCTGAACGTGTGAGCCGAGTGACTCCACCAAGTATGACCATGCTGAATACCCAGGCAGCACATCCAAAGAGCCATATCCCAACTGCCTTCTGCGCTCCAGGGCCTTTGGTAACGAGCTGCTTTAGTGCTGAATTTGCTGCTGCGTTTGCCACTGTTGGATTCAGTGCTGCTGACGCAGTAGACATTTTTCGTGTGCACTGGCCAAAACAACTCTAAAATGAAGCAAATGAATCAAATTTGGGAATTATTTTCAAGAAGAGTAGTAGAATTTTGCAATACAAATTGAAGATTAAGAGATGAATGTGATGAGCTACGCATGATACTCCTTAGAAGTTCTAAAAATGGAACGCCTAGCCAGAAGTGTGCACAAATTCGTCCTTTACAGCAACATATCCAAGGGAAACAATCAACATTTTTAGTAATTACATAAGAAATCCTTTTCTCTTTGGCACAAAAAACATTTCCAGGAAGAGGCAATCAACCTATCAGGTAAGGATCATGTGATATTCTTGTGAGTGCAATATTTAGCTTTTATACAGAAGATAACGTTTTAATTACGGCAGCAGATAGCCTTCTCCACTACAGATTTCCAAAAATGATCAAATGCTGAACCAAAAAACACAATTCCTGACACTAATGCCACTTTAAACAGAAATCTCCTCGCTAAGTGGCCACTGCCGGCTCATTCCCCTCGAATTTCGAACCAAACAAATTTCTTCTACGACTCAGTCGCCTAGAAAACGATACCATAGCCACGAGGAGCTAGAGGAGGAATGGGGGGAAGGCGGAGAAACGCTCACCTTGGGAGCGAGAGAGCGGAAGGCGTGGAAGGAGGCGACTCGGGAGGCGGCGAATAAGCCGCCGGTCGACCGCGGGTGAGGCGAAGGGAGGAGGTGGCCGCCAGCGCCGCCACAGGAGCCCGATCCAACCCTAGGAGGAGCGAGGGACGGAGCCGGAGAGCCCCTCGGGAGGCGAGGGATCGTCGCCAGGGCAGAGGCCTGGTCCTTGCCCCGGCGGAGCAGCGCCGCGGCTACCCTGCTCCCCATCATGGCGGGCGGTGGCGCTGCGGCTGGCCGAGGAAGAAGCGGCGGAAGGGGGAGCTCGTCGGAGATTTTAGAAGTGGAAAAAATTGTGGGGTTTAGGCGCTGGTCACGTCATGGGCTTCCACTAACACATGGATCTGTGCTAAAACAATCTGATGAAATGGTACGCAAACCGCAACAAGCTACGTGGCAGTGTGTGAGCCTAGAATTGGGCTTGCCCGACTAGGCCCAATAGTTATTTTTTTTCAGCCTAGTACGGTTTAACATTCAGCACGTTCACTAAAAAAAAAACTCATTCTCTGGGTACCCTAAAAAAAAGTAAGGCCATCGACCGGGGAGGAAGATGACGACCACGTGCCACCCTTACTAGAGATGGGGACGACGTGGCTGGTCGCGGTTGTTTATGGGAGTGCGATGCAGGTGGGGTTCGTCGGAGACAGGGCTGAAGTAGATTGTGATTTTTTAAAAATATATGCTTTTGTTACTTCAACGAATAATACTTTTTTTAAAAAAAAAATCACAAATAATACGGCATCAGAGTAGCGTTTCCCGAGGGGAACCTATCGGATAAGTGTTGCCAGTGTCTGCGCATAATAGCCTGGGCAGAACTCGTGGAAGGATCGCCCGACTGCCTCCTGTTGGGGAAGACTGTCTCGATTACTGCTACCGGATTACGCATACCGATTCCTACGGTCGGGCTATGCGTACCCGAGTTTTTGGGTGTTTTTTGCTCCCCATCCACTAGCCATTACCCACCACCCTTTTCCCGCTAACCTATTTCCCGCCACGCCAGCCCTTTCCTGCCGAACTCTTTCCAGCCGATTTTTCTAGTCTTCTGTCTATAAAAAAACCGAGCCGCCTGATTTGTTTCGAAGTACATGTGATTCTCTCCCTTTCTTCTATCCAATTTCTTTTAACCAACTATTTGATGCCATGAGTGTGCCTTGCTCGTACCAGGACTGGAGGCCGAGGAAAAAGAAGGATGCAAGCTTGCCCAACATATTCGACTGGAGCGTTGATGGTGCGGTGATCTTGCGAAGATGAAGAAGGCGAAAGATTTGTCTGATAAGTTTGGCATAGATTTTTTTCATGCCAACTATGATCACGATGCACCGGAAAGCTCGGCGTAACCTACGCCTCCGATATGTTGTAAGCAAGGGGAAAAGACATATTATTTGTTTTATTTTTCTTTCAAGTAACATTCTTATTTTTTTGTTGTTATCTCCTCCGCCATTTTGTATGTGGTACCACTAGATTGACATGGAGCAGCCTAAGTTGGCGGCCAAAGAGCTTGAGGATAGGCATCGTCGTGCATGGGCTGAGTTCAAGAAGGAGGGGCATAGGAGGTTGCTGCAAAGGTGAAAGCGGAGAGAGAGAGAGAGAGAGAGAGAGAGAGAGAGAGAGAGAGAGAGAGAGAGAGAGAGAGAGAGAGATTGATACGGGGTGGCTTTTGGACACCTCCGCCTCAAGACCGACAAGCCCTCCTTGTGGCCTAATGACACGAGCTCGGGCCAAAGCTATACACCAAGAGGTGAATTCGCTCCTTTCCACGTATACGTTAGATACCTCATTGGATGGAATGCTACCTCATGCAAATGCCCTATGTGTCATCAGGTACAAATCTCACCAAGGATCTGAAGAGGAAGAAGCTCCATGGGTCAAAGAAGAAGAAGAGAAGAAGGAAGAACCGCATCAGCTGATGGCATTAGCTCCAAGCCGGCACTGTCGGTGGAAGCACCACAGCACAACCGGCCGACGCACCCCGGCACTGCCGGGCTCCAAGCACCGGCACTGCCGCCTGAAGACGTCGCAACAGCACCTGGCCGGCCCCACCCCAGTTGACTTCATCTGAACCGTCGATTTCGATCCTATGGCTATGTTTATTTTGCAAATGACCAAGTTACCCCTGTTTTGGATATAGCCTATATATAGGGCTCCCCCAGCCACGAATTAGGGTTAGACTTGTTTTGACATAATATGAGTTAGCTCCTCCCCCATGGGAAAACCTTCTAGAGATGGATCTATGAAGTGTATCAAGGATCTTCTTAGTGATTGGTCTCTTTCATTCTAGGGATTCTAGTGTTTGTAGATCTTTTGCTTTTGCAATTCTATCTATTTGCACTCTTTACCTCTTTGGAAATCTACCAATTGCTTGCCAATCTTTTGTGAGGGATTTCTACTCCTTGTGGGTCTTTGCCTTGCAATTCCATTCGGTTGGTGTATCGGGCCAACGAAGAACAACCGGTTGTGTGTGTTGCGTTTGTATCTCCGAATCCCTCCGCCTCCCCACTCGTGTTCTTCGTGTTCTTCACACCGCCCCCAAATCCGTGAAGATCGGGCCTCCCCTAGGGCTCAGCCCTTATCAGAGATGGCTGCAGAATCATCGTGTGGAGCAACGGGAGTAGCTTGATGACTAGGAAAAGAGACTGGGGGAGAAGGAGGCAAAGTTAGAGGAGAAGGAAGGGGTGCGCAAGGAGCTCCATGAGACGGAGGTGTTGTAGAAGTGAGAAAGAGCTGCGCAGTCGAAGGTAGCGAAAGAGCGTGGTGACAAGACTAGAAAATGACCACGCTGGACACGGGACCACTAGATTTCTCTACTAATAGCAATGTATCTTAATTTCAGTTCTAGTGTAGTTGTGTATCTTAATTTAAGTAGTCGTGTAGTTTTGTATTTTAATTTTAGTTGCAGTGTAGTTTTGTATTTTAATTTCAATTGTAGTGTACCGAAGTTGTAGAGTACCGATGTAGCTTAATTTTAGTTTCTGGTGTAGCGATGTATTTTTATTGAAGTTTGTAAGGGTACTTTGTCCCTATTTTTGTTTTTGGTAATTGATGACAATTCCTATGGACTAGTATTTTGATTGATTTTTTGTTTGAAGAAATACTCCATAGGTTTTGCTTGAAGTCCGTTTGTTGGATTCAATATAGTTAATATCAAGAGAGAAGCTTTGGCTCGAAGTCGGTGTCACAATCCTCCAAGCCTCATGAGTTGAGCTATTGGTGACTGATGTCTACTCACGCTTCTTTTCCTGTAGACAGTGTTGGGCCTCCAAGAGCAGAGGTTTGTAGAACAGCAGCAAGTTTTCCCTTAAGTGGATCACCCAAGGTTTATCGAACTCAGGGAGGAAGAGGTCAAAGATATCCCTCTCAAGCAACCCTGCAATCACGATACAAGAAGTCTCTTGTGTCCCCAACACACCTAATACACTTGTCAATGTATAGGTGCACTAGTTCGGCGAAGAGATAGTGAAATACAAGTGGTATGAAGGAATATGAGCAGTAGTAACGGCGCCAGAAAATAGCTTGCTGGCGTGCAGTTGATGGTAGTAATACTGCAGGAAGTAAAGATGCAGTAAAACAGTAAACAAGCGGTGCCAGAAAATAGCTTGCTGGCGTGGGAAGCAATTCTCTTTGGTGTAATTTATTCGGAAACAAGGCCTAGGGATCATACTTTCACTAGTGGACACTCTCAACATTGATCACATAACTGAATAAACAAATACTACTTTCTCTACACTCTCTTGTTGGACGACAAACACCATTCATTGTGTAGGGCTACAAGAGCACCTCAATGCCGGAATTAACAAGCTCCACAACATTCGATGTTCATATTTAAATAACCTTAGAGTGCATAATAGATCATTGCAATTTAGACCGAGAACTAACATAGCGCACACACTGTCACCATTACCCTATGAAAGGGGGAATAGATCACATCAATATTATCATAGTAATAGTTAACTTCATAATCTACAAGAGATCACAATCATAGCTTATACCAAGTACTACATGATGCACACACTGTCACCATTACATCATGAAGGAGGAATAGACTACTTTAATATAACATCACTAGAGTAGCACATAGATGATATTCAACTAGATCACAAAGCTCATGATCACATAAAGATCACATGGGAGAGAGAGATGAACCACATAGCTACCGGTACAACCCTTAGCCTCGAGAGAGAACTACTCCCTCCTCATCATAGGAGACAGCAGCGGCGATGAAGATGGCGGTGGTGTCGATGGAGATGCCTTCCGGGGGCACTTCCCCGTCCTGGCGGCGTGCCGGAACAGAGACTTCTGTCCCCCAGATCTTGGCTTCGCGATGGCGACGGCTGCGTAACTTTTCTCGTCCCGTGGCTTATTCCTCTAGGGTTTCCGCGACGAAGTCCTTAAGTAGGCGGAAGGGCAGCCTCGGAGGGGCCCTGGTGGGACCACACACTAGGGGGGCGCGCCCCACCCATGAGGCCGCGCCGCCCTGGCGTGTGGGGCCCCCTGGCTCCCCTCTGGTCTCTCTCCGGTGTTCTGGAAGCTTCGTGGAATTATAAGATTCTGGGCGTTGATTTCGTCCAATTCCGAGAATATTTCCTTACTAGGATTTCTGAAACCAAAAACAGCAGAAAACAAGAACTGGCACTTCGGCATCTCGTCAATAGGTTAGTTCCGGAAAACGCATCAAAACGATATAAAGTGTGAACAAAACATGTAGGTATTGTCATAAAACAAGCATGGAACATCAGAAATTATAGATACGTTGGAGACGTATCAGCATCCCCAAGCTTAGTTCCTACTCGTCCTCGAGTAGGTAGACGATAAAAAGAATAATTTCTGGAGTGACATGCTACTTACATAATCTGGATCATACTATTGTAAAGCATACGAGATGAATGCAGTGATTCGAAGCAATGATGAAGACAATGAGTAAACAAATGAATCATATAGCAAAGACTTTTCATGAATAATACTTTCAAGACAAGCATCAATAAGACTTGCATAAGAGTTACTCATAAAGTAATAAATTCTTAGTAGAAAGCTTTGAAACAACACAAAGGAAGATATAAGTTTCATCAGTTGCTTTCAACTTCAACATGTTTATCTCATGGATAATTGTCAACACAAAGTAATATAACAAGTGCAATAGGTAAAGATGTAAGAATCAATGCACACAGTTTACACAAGTGTTCGCTTCTAAGATAGAAAGAAGTAGGTAAACTGACTCAACATAAAGTAAAAGAATGGCCCTTCGCAGAGGGAAGCATGGATTACTATTTTTGTGCTAGAGCTTTTCATTTTGAAAACATAGAAACAATTTTGTCAACGGTAGTAATAATTCATATGCGTTATGTATAAGACATCCTATAAGTTGCAAGCCTCATGCATAGAATACCAATAGTGCTCGCACCTTGTCCTAATTAGCTTGGATTAACACGGATTATCATTGCATAACATATGTTTCAACCAAGTGTCACAAAGGGGTACCTCTATGCCGCATGTACAAAGGTCTAAGGAGAAAGTTCGCATTGGATTTCTCGCTTTTGATTATTCTCAACTTAGACATCCATACCGGGACAACATAGACAACAGATAATGGACTCCTCTTTTAATGCTTAAGCATTCAACAACATATAATATTCTCATAAGAGATTGAGGATTAATTGTCCAAACTGAAACTTCCACCATGATTCATGGGTTTAGTTAGCAGCCCAATGTTCTTCTCTAACAATATGCATACTCAAACCACTTGATCATGAAAATCGCCCTTACTTCAGACAAGACGAACATGCATAGCAACTCACATGATATTCAACAAAGGTGTTATAGTTGATGGCGTCCCCAGAAACATGGTTACCGCTCAACAAGCAACTTATAAGAAATAAGACACATAGCAACATATTCAGTACCACAATAGTTTTTAAGGCTATTTTCCCATGAGCTATATATTGCAAAGACAAAGAATAGAATTTTAAAGGTAGCACTCACGTAATGTACTTTGGAATGGCAGATAAATACCATGTAGTAGGTAGGTATGGTGGACACAAATGGCATAGTTTTTGGCTCAAGAATTTGGATGCACGAGAAGTATTCCCTCTCAATACAAGGCTTAGGCTAGCAAGGTTGTTTGAAGCAAACTCAAGTATAAAACGGTGCAGCAAAACTCACATATGAACATATTGTAAGCATTATAAGACTTTACATCGTCTTCCTTGTTGTTCAAACACCTTAACCAGAAAATATCTAGACTTAGAGAGACCAATCATGCAAACCAAATTTTAACAAGCTCTATGTAGTTCTTCATTAATAGGTGCAAAGTACATGATGCAAGAGCTTAAACATGATCTATATGAGCACAACAATTGCCAAGTATCAAATTATTCAAGACATTATACCAATTACCACATGAAGCATTTCCTGTTTCCAACCAAATAGCAATTAATGAAGCGGTTTTCAACTCCGCCATGAACATTAAAGATAGAACTAAGAACACCAGTGTTCATATGAAAAAGCGGAGCGTGTCTCTCTCCCACATAAGCATGAATTTATTCAGAGAATGAAAATAACAAAACAAAAATAAAAGCACACAGACGCTCCAAGTAAAGTACATAAGATGTGACTGAATAAAAATATAGTTTCACTAGAGGTGACCTGATAAGTTGTCGATGAAGAAGGGGATGCCCTTGAGTCTTCTTGAAATATGCAGGGATGAACCACGGGGGCATCCCCAAGCTTAGACTTTTCACTCTTCTTGATCATACTATATCATCCTCCTCTCTTGACCCTTGAAAACTTCCTCCACACCAAATTCGAAACAAACTCATTAGAGGGTTAGTGCATAATTGAAAATTCACATGTTCAGAGGTAACACAATCATTTTTAACACTTCTGGACATTGCCCAAAGCTACTGGAAGTCAATGGAACAAAGAAATCCATCCAACACAGCAAAAGAGGCAATGCGAAATAAAAGGCAGAATCTGTCAAAACAGAACAGTCCGTAAAGACGAATTTTTTAGAGGCACTGGACTTGCTCAGATGAAAATGCTCAAATTGAATGAAAGTTGCGTACATATCTGAGGATCACGCACGTAAATTGGTAGATTTTTCTGAGTTACCTACAGAGAACCCTGCCCAAATTCGTGACAGACAGAAATCTGTTTCTGCGCAATAATCCAAATCTAGTATGAACCTTGCTATCAAAGACTTTACTTGGCACAACAATGCAATAAAATAAGATAAGGAGAGGTTTCTACAGTAGTAACAACTTCCAAGACACAAATATAAAACAAAATTGCTGTAGTAAAATAAAAACATAGGTTATCTCCTAAGAAGTGTTTTCTTTATAGCCATTAAGATGGGCTCAGTAATTTCAATGATGCACTCGCAAGAAATAAGAGTTGAAGCAAAAGAGAGCATCAAAAAGCAAATTCAAAACACATTTAAGCCTAGCCCACTTCCTATGAAAAGGAATCTTGTACACAAATAAATTCATGAAGCATAATGCAATAAGCATAGAAAGATAAAACAAGTGTAACTTCAAGATTTTCAGCAAAAAGAGAGGAAACTTAATATTATTAAGATGCATATAACCATGTTTCCCTCTCTCATAATAACTTTCAGTAGCATCATGAACAAACTCAACAATATAACTATCAAATGAAACATTCTTATCATGAGCTATATGCATAAAATTGTTACTCTCCACATAAGCATAATCAATTTTATTAGTTGTAGTGGGTGCAAATTCAACAAAGTAGCTATCATTATTATTCTCATCAAGTGTAGGAGGCATAGTATAATCATAATAAAATTTACTCTCCATAGTAGGCGGCACCAAAAGACCACTATCATTATAATCATCATAAATAGGAGGCAAAGTATCATCAAAGAAAATTTTCTCCTCAATGCTTGGGGGACTAAAAATGTCATGCTCATCAAAACCAGCTTCCCCAAGCTTAGAATTTTCCATATCATTAGCAACAATGGTGTTCAAAGCGTTCATACTAATATCATTGCTACTAGCATGCAAATAAGATTCCATAGGTTTTTTAATTTTCACATCAAACCATCCATGTCTTAACTCAGGAAATAGAATAAAAAGCTCATTGTTATTTTCCATTATGCCTAACTAGTGAACAAGAAACAAAAAGATGCAATTGCAGGATCTAAAGGAAATTTCTTCGAGCACTTACAACGGCACCAGAAAATAACTTAGTTACCTGGGACCGGAGTGTGAGTGCCTTTTACCTTTCCTCCCCGGCAACGGCGTTAGAAAATAGCTTGATGTCTACTCACGCTTCTTTCCTCAGAGATGTTGTTGGGCCTCCAAGAGCAGAGGTTTGTAGAACAGCAGCAAGTTTTCCCTTAAGTGGATCACCCAAGGTCTATCGAACTCAGGGAGGAAGAGGTCAAAGATATCCCTCTCAAGCAACCCTGCAATCACGATACAATAAGTCTCTTGTGTCCCCAACACACCTAATACACTTGTCAGATGTATAGGTGCACTAGATCGGCGAAGAGATAGTGAAATACAAGTGGTATGAATGAATATGAGCAGTAGTAACGGCGCCAGAAAATAGCTTGCTGGCGTGCAGTTGATGGTAGTAATATTGCAGGAAGTAAATATGCAGTAAAACAGTAAACAAGCGGTGCCAGAAAATAGGTTGCTGGCGTGGGAAGCAATTCTCTGTGGTGTAATTTATTCGGAAACAAGGCCTAGGGATCATACTTTCACTAGTGGACACTCTCAACATTGATCACATAACTGAATAAACAAATACTACTTTCTCTACACTCTCTTGTTGGATGACAAACACCATTCATTGTGTAGGGCTACAAGAACACCTCAATGCCGGAGTTAACAAGCTCCACAACATTCGATGTTCATATTTAAATAACCTTAGAGTGCATAATAGATCATTGCAATTTAGACCGAGAACTAACATAACGCACACACTATCACCATTACACTATGAAAGGGGGAATAGATCACATCAATACTATCATAGTAATAGTTAACTTCATAATCTACAAGAGATCACAATCATAGCTTATACCAAGTACTACATGATGCACACACTGTCACCATTACATCATGAAGGAGGAATAGACTACTTTAATAACATCACTAGAGTAGCACATAGATGATATTCAACTAGATCACAAAGCTCATGATCACATAAAGATCACATGGGAGAGAGAGATGAACCACATAGCTACCGGTACAACCCTTAGCCTCGAGGGAGAACTACTCCCTCCTCATCATAGGAGACAGCAGCGGCGATGAAGATGGCGGTGGTGTCGATGGAGATGCCTTCCGGGGGCACTTCCCCGTCCCGGCGGCGTGCCGGAACAGAGACTTCTGTCCCCCAGATCTTGGCTTCGCGATGGCGGCGGCTCGGTAACTTTTCTCGTCCCGTGGCTTATTCCTCTAGGGTTTTCGCGACGGAGTCCTTAAGTAGGCGGAAGGGCAGCCTCGGAGGGGCCTTGGTGGGACCACACACTAGGGGGGCGCACCCCACCCCTTGGCCGCGCCGCCCTGGCTTTTGGGGCCCCCTGGCTCCCCTCTGGTCTCTCTCCGGTGTTCTGGAAGCTTCGTGGAATTATAAGATTCTGGGCGTTGATTTCGTCCAATTCCGAGAATATTTCCTTACTAGGATTTCTGAAACCAAAAACAGCAGAAAACAGGAACTGGCACTTCGACATCTCGTCAATAGGTTAGTTCCAGAAAACGCATCAAAACGATATAAAGTGTGAACAAAACATTTAGGTATTGTCATAAAACAAGCATGGAACATCAGAAATTATATATACGTTGGAGACGTATCAGTGACCAAGACCTAGAGCATGCAATCAACCGAGGTGTTTCGGCTTGAATGAAGCATGAGCGATGTCATCAAGGTCAAGCAGGACACGGTTAATTATCTCGAGCTCTTATGGTGTCGGGTCACGATGTGAAAAGAGAGAGGAAGAGCTCGAAGACGGAGATCGGAAAAGCGCGACAAGGTAGTCTCCTCTTTTCGGTATTCTTGAGCATAGGACCCCGCACTACTAAGGGAGGATCGGAGTCGTTATTTGGTTCTTTGGCTCAAATCATTTCCCTCTGTTCGCCATATCTTTTTCTCCACAATACATTTCGCCTTTTGCTTCCATCTTAGTAGTCTCCACAATACTTCATCGTTGGCTTCTATTTTATTGTCATTAGTATTTCACTCTTGCTTCCTCCAATATTTTTGCTCCCGATAGTGATCAAAATTTGCTCAGATTTTACCCAAGAAGGGTTTAAAGTTTGCTCCGCTTTTCGCCGAAAGAAAATAAGGAGAAAAAGAAGGAGAAAACAACAAATCTGGCCGGTCTAACCGGGGCCGAAGCCGGTCAGACCGGCCGGCCCAGTCAATATCCAGAGAAACTGGCCGTCATACCGGCTAGGCCGCGCTGGCCAGGTCGCTCGCTGCTGTCCGCGTTTGCTTTTTGCCTGGCAAGGAACGACCAAGCCTGCTGCCCATCCTCGCATGTGCGCGCTGCTGCTTTGCAGCAGCTCTTCCTTTCGCTCGCGTGTCTGCGCGCGCTGCTGCCGTTTTTCCCGCACGTCTGCTGCAACTTCTTTTTTCCTTCGCGCGCGCTGCCGCTCGGCCGCATGCCCGTGCAGCCGCACGCCGCACGCCGCCTCCATCCCATCGCGGCCTCCGCTCGCGCCCCCGCAATTCCCAGGGCGCGCCCGCTCCTCTCGCCGCTCTGCTCTTGCAGCGGCTCGGCAATTTCATAGGTCGGTATGACCGGGACTCGTGCCGCATACCGGCCGATTCCTCTGTACTCTTTTTGGCCTGGCCTCTGTTCAATTCCAGTGAGTTTACCTGGTGTGACCGGACACACAGCCAGTTATACAGGGCATTTTTTTATGTGTGAATTCCTGCGCGATTTTTTTTTGACTCCAACGGGTAGTATAAGGCAACCCCAATTTCATGGGAACTAACCTTCTCCATTCCATTTGATTCAGATCTATTTGCTAAAGGTGTCAAGAACTTCATTCTTTTTCCCTACCTCAAATCAAATCCTTGATTACGCAAGATTCGTCCATCAATTTTGCGAGTTGATTCATGTATCTCGAAGATCTTTTAATCATCTCTCTTTCAACCACACAAATTTTGATTTGAACCATCCTACCAAGTTTCGTTCTCCGATATTTTTACACTTGGAGGTTGAGGACTCCTTGGCGGTAGCAGTCACCGGGAGCGATCAAGTTTGTGATCGAGCTAGAAAGTGTGTACGGTATTGAAGGCCTCCGTAAGGTCTTCACATAGTGGGAAGAGCTCCTACTTCGTGGAAGGAGCTCACGGAGAAGAAGGTGTGCATTCGTGGTGTTCGGTGTCCTTCGTGGTACCGCACCTCTCCAACGGTGACTAGATTCCCCTCAAGGATGTGGACATCGGGATACATCGTCGTCTCCGCGTGTTTCGGTTATTTCTTTCCACCTATTTAATTTGTGATAGCCATGGAGCTTGAAGTTCTTGATATTTCTATTTTGCCATATAGGGTGTCCCACTTAGTTTGCATTAGGCCACTTTATATACCGCATAGCCTAAAAGTGCAAAAAAGTCAAGGAAAATTGTGTAGAACCTATTCACCCCCTCTAGGTTACCGACATTGAACTTTCAAAGTTGTACTTCGCTTTGTAGCTTAATTTCAATTGTAGCATTGTATCATTTTCTCGCCCAATTCTTCCCACCTAAATCTTTCTGCCAATTTTTCCCTCCTAGGATTTCCCGTCATTATCTCCCGCCAACATCCTCTCGGCCTGTAAAACCAACACATCGTTTCTACAGCTCAATATATAAAACACCACCATGACAACCACCACCACCACCTCCAAAACACCTCAACTAATTAACCCATCAATAGATCAGAGTTTCAAGAGCTTTCTTGTTGTTCTAGCTACTAGATTTGCTGAAAAAAGCCAAAGGGCAAGAAATAGCTTGAATGTGAGCGAAATGAGAGAGAGCACCAGAGAGAAACGAAGAGCAGGAAATGTGAGAACGAGGAGGAAGAAGGAGGGGCGATGGGGGCTTTATTTGCGTCCAAGCTCTAATCGGGAATAGCTATTCGCGTCCAAGCCCTAATCGGGAATAGCTTCCTCGAAACCCTACATCGGGATTCCGTGGCCTGACAAGGCATGTTGGCATGCGCGCCGACCAACCTCAGCCTTCTCTTGGGAAGAGCTTTCCCGATAGCCCGCTTTTCGGAAAGCCGAGCCCGACTACTGATGTCGCCATGTGATGCGTGCAGTTAACACACGTCCATTGGGAACCCCAAGAGGAAGGTGTGATGCGTACAGTAGCAAGTTTTCCCTCAGTATGAAACCAAGGTTTATCGAACCAGTAGGAGTCAAGGATCACGTGAAGGTCGTTGGTGACGGAGTGTAGTGCGGCGCAACACCAGAGATTCTGGCGCCAACGTGGAACCTGCACAACACAATCAAAGTACTTTGCCCCAACGTAACAGTGAGGTTGTCAATCTCACCGGCTTGCTGAAAACAAAGGATTAACCGTATAGTGTTGAAGATGATATTTGTTTGCGAAGAACAGTAAAGAACAATTGCAGTAGATTGTATTTCAGATGTAAAGAATGGACCGGGGTCCACAGTTCACTAGTGGTGTCTCTCCCATAAGATAAATAGCATGTTGGATGAACAAATTACAGTTGTGCAATTGACAAATAAAGAAGGCATAACAATGCACATACATATATCATGATGAGTACTATGAGATTTAATCAATGCATTACGACAAAGTACATAGACCGCTATCCAGCATGCATCTATGCCTAAAAAGTCCACTTTCAGGTTATCATCCGAACCCCTTCCGGTATTAAGTTGCAAACAACAGACAATTGCATTAAGTATGGTGCGTAATGTAATCAACACAAATATCCTTAGACAAAGCATTGATGTTTTATCCCTAGTGGCAACAACACATCCACAACCTTAGAACTTTCTCATCCTTGTCCCGCATTCAATGGAGGCATGAACCCACTATCGAGCATAAATACTCCCTCTTGGAGTTACAAGTATCAACTTGGCCAGAGCCTCTACTAGCAACGGAGAGCATGCAAGAACATAAACAACATATATGATAGATTGATAATCAACTTGACATAGTATTCAATATTCATCGGATCCCAACAAACACAACATGTAGCATTACAAATAGATGATCTTGATCATGAGAGGCAGCTCACAAGATCTAACATGATAGCACAATGAGGAGAAGACAACCATCTAGCTACTGCTATGGACCCATAGTCCAGGGGTGAACTACTCACACATCGATCCGGAGGCGATCATGGCGATGAAGAGACCTCCGGGAGATGATTCCCCTCTCCGGCAGGGTGCCGGAGGCGATCTCCTGAATCCCCCGAGATGGGGTTGGCGGCGGCGTCTCTGGAAGGTTTTCCGTATCGTGGCTCTCGGTACTGGGGGTTTCGCGACGAAGGCTTTAAGTAGGCGGAAGGGTAGGTTTAGGGGCGACGCGAGGGCCCCACACGCCAGGGCCGCGCGGCCAGGACCTGGGCCGCGCCGCCCTATTGTGTCGGCGCCTCGTCGCCCCACTTCGTTTTCCTTTCGGTCTTCTGGAAGCTTCGTGGAAAAATAAGACCCTGGGCGTTGATTTCGTCCAATTCCGAGAATATTTCCTTTGTAGGATTTCTGAAACCAAAAACAGCAGAAAATAGCAACTGGCTCTTCGACATCTCGTCAATAGGTTAGTGCCGGAAAATGCATAATAATGACATAAAGCGTGTATAAAACATGTGAGTATCATCATAAAAGTAGCATGGAACATAAGAAATTATGGATATGTTTAAGACGTATCAAGCATCCCCAAGCTTAGTTCCTACTCGCCCTCGAGTAGGTAAACGATAACAAGGATAATTTCTGAAGTGACATGCTATCATAATCTTGATCAATACTATTGTAAAGCACATGAGATGAATGCAGCGATTCGAAACAATGTTGAAGACAATGATTAAACAACTGAATCATATAGCAAAGACTTTTCATGAATAATACTTTCAAGACAAGCATCAATAAGACTTGCATAAGAGTTACTCATAAAGCAATAAATTCTTAGTAGAAAGCTTTGAAACAACACAAAGGAAGATATAAGTTTCAGCAGTTGCTTTCAACTTCAACATGTTTATCTCATGGATAATTGTCAACACAAAGTAATATAACAAGTGCAATAGGTAAACATGTAGGAATCAATGCACACAGTTTACACAAGTGTTTGCTTCTGAGATAGAAAGAATAGGTAAACAGACTCAACAATAAAGTAGAAGAATGGCCCTTCGCAGAGGGAAGCATGGATTACTATTTTTGTGCTAGAGCTTTTCATTTTGAAAACATAGAAACAATTTTGTCAACGGTAGTAATAAATCATATGTGTTATGTATAAGATATCCTATAAGTTGCAAGCCTCATGCATAGTATACCAATAGTGCCCGCACCTTGTCCTAATTAGCTTGGATTAACACGGATTATCATTGCATAGCATATGTTTCAACCAAGTGTCACAAAGGGGTACCTCTATGCCGCCCGTACAAAGGTCTAAGGAGAAAGTTCGCATTGGATTTCTCGCTTTTGATTATTCTCAACTTAGACATCCATACCAGGACAACATAAACAACAGATAATGGACTCCTCTTTAATGCATAAGCATTCAACAACAGATAAAATTCTCGTAAGAGATTGAGGATTAATTGTCCAAACTGAAACTTCCACCATGGATCATGGCTTTAGTTAGCGACCCAATGTTCTTCTCTAACAATATGCATACTCAAACCATTTGATCATGAAAATCGCCCTTACTTCAGACAAGACGAACATGCATAGCAACTCACATGATATTCAACAAAGGTAAAAGTTGATGGCGTCCCCAGAAACATGGTTACCGCTCAACAAACAACTTATTAAGAAATAAGATACATAAGTACATATTCTTCACCACAATAGTTTTTAAGGCTATTTTCCCATGAGCTATGTATTGTAAAGACAAAAAATAGAATTTTAAAGGTAGCACTCAAGTAATGTACTTTGGAATGGCAGAGAAATACCATGTAGTAGGTAGGTATGGTGGACACAAATGGCATAGTTTTTGGCTCAAGGATTTGGATGCACGAGAAGATTTCCTCTCAATACAAGGCTAGGCTAGCAAGGTTGTTTGAAGCAAACTCAAGTATAAATGGTACAGCAAGACTCACATATGAATATATTGTAAGCATTATAAGACTTTACATCGTCTCCTTGTTGTTCAAACACCTTAACCAGAAAATATCTAAACTCTAGAGACCAATCATGCAAACCAAATTTTAACAAGCTCTATGTAGTTCTTCATTAATGGGTGCAAAGTACATGATGCAAGAGCTTAAACATGATCTATATGAGCACAACAATTGCCAAGTATCACATTATTCAAGACATTATACCAATTACCACATGCAGCATTTTCCGTTTCCAACCATATATCAATGAACGAAGTAGTTCAACCTTGACAATGAACATTAAGAATAAAGCTAAGAACACATGTGTTCATACGAAACAGCGGAGCGTGCCTCTCTCCCACACAAAGAATGCTAGGATCCGATTTTATTCAAACAAAAACAAAAACAAAAACAAACAGACGCTCCAAGTAAAGTACATAAGATGTGACTGAATAAAAATATAGTTTCACTAGAGGTGACCTGATAAGTTGTCGATGAAGAAGGGGATGCCTTGGGCATCCCCAAACTTAGATGCTTGAGTCTTCTTGAAATATGCAGGGATGAACCACGGGGGCATCCCCAAGCTTAGACTTTTCACTCTTCTTGATCATATTGTATCATCCTCCTCTCTTGACCCTTGAAAACTTCCTCCACACCAAACTCGAAACAAACTCATTAGAGGGTTATTGCATAATTGAAAATTCATATATTCAGAGGTGACATAATCATTCTTAACACTTCTGGACATTGCACAAAGCTACTGAAAGTTAATGGAACAAAGAAATCCATCAAACATAGCAAAACAGGCAATGCGAAATAAAAGGCAGAATCTGTCAAAACAGAACAGTCCGTAAATACGAATTTTTCTGGGGCACTTAACTTGCTCAGATGGAAATGCTCAAATTGAATGAAAGTTGCGTACATATCTGAGGATCACGCACGTAAATTGGCAGATTTTTCTGAGTTACCTACAGAGAATTCTACTCAAATTCGGGACAGCAAGAAATCTGTTTCTGCGCAGTAATCCAAATCTAGTATTGACTGTACTATCAAAGACTTTACTTGGCACAAAAATGCAATAAAATAAAGATAAGGAGAGGTTGCTACAGTATTAACAACTTCCAAGACTCAAATATAAAACAAAAGTGCTGTAGTAAAATAATGGGTTGTCTCCCATAAGCGCTTTTCTTTAACGCCTTTCAGCTAGGCGCAGAAAGTGTGAATCAAGTAACATCAAGAGATGAAGCATCAACATCATAATTTGTTCTAATAATAAAATCATAAGGTAACTTCATTCTCTTTCTAGGAAAGTGTTCCATACCTTTCTTAAGAGGAAATTGATATTTAATATTACCTTCCTTCATATCAATGGTAGCACCAACAGTTCGAAGAAAAGATCTTCCCAATATAATGGGACAAGATGCATTGCATTCAATATCCAAGACAACAAAATCAACGGGGACAAGGTTATTGTTAACCATAATACGAACATTATCAATCCTCCCCAAAGGTTTCTTTATAGCATTATCAGCAAGATTAACATCCAAATAATAATTTTTCAATGGTGGCAAGTCAAGCATATCATTGATTTTCTTAGGCATAACAGAAATACTTGCACCAAGATCACATAAAGCATTACAATCAAAATCATTGACCTTCATCTTAATGATGGTCTCCCAACCATCTTCTAACTTCCTAGAAATAGAAGTTTCAAGTTTTAGTTTAACTTCTCTAGCTTTTATGAGAGCATTTGTAATATGTTTTGTAAAGGCCAAATTTATAGCACTAGCATTGGGACTTTTAGCAAGTTTTTGTAAGAACTTTATAACTTCAGAGATGTGACAATCATCAAAATCTAAACCATTATGCTCTACAGCGATGGGATCATTGTCCCCAATATTTTGAAAAATTTCAGCAGTTTTATCACAAACAGTTTCAGCAGTTTCACGCAATTTTGCACGCTTTGCACTAGGAGTAGAAACATTGCCAACACCAATTATTTTACCATTGATAGTAGGAGGTTTAGCAACATGTGAATCATTATCATTACTAGTGGTGGTAATAGTCTAAACTTTAGCTACATTATTCTCTTTAGCAAGTTTTTCGTTTTCTTCTTTTTCCCACCTAGCATGCAATTCAGCCATCAATCTAATATTCTCATTAATTCGAACTTGGATGGCGTTTGCTGTGGTAACAATCTTATTATCGTTATCTTCATTAGGCATAACTTTCAATTTTAAAAGATCAACATCAAAGGCAAGACTATCAACCTTAGAAGCAAGAATATCAATTTTATCTAGCTTTTCCTCAACAGATTTGTTAAAAGCAGTTTGTGTACTAATAAATTCTTTAAGCATGGATTCAAGACCAGGGGGTACACTCCTATTATTGTTGTAAGAATTCCCATAAGAATTACCATAACCATTACTATTAGCAGAAGGAGATGGCCTATAGTTGTTACCAGAATTATTCCTATAAGCATTGTTGTTGAAATTATTATTTTTAATGAAGTTCACATCAACATGTTCTTCTTGGGCAACCAATGAAGCTAAAGGAACATTATTTGGATCAACATTAGATCTACCATTCACAAGCATAGACATAATAGCATCAATCTTATCATTCAAGGAAGAGGTTTCTTCAACAGAATTTACCTTCTTACCTTGTGGAGCTCTTTCCGTGTGCCATTCAGAGTAATTTGTCATCATATCATCAAGAAGCTTTGTTGCCGCCCCCAAAGTAATGGACATAAAGATACCTCCAGCAGCTGAATCCAATAGGTTCTGCGAAGAAAATTTAATCCTGCATAGAAGGTTTGGATGATCATCCAAGTAGTTAGTCCATGGGTTGGGCAATTCTTTACCAAAGATTTCATTCTTTCCCATGCTTGAGCAACATGTTCATTATCCAATTGCTTAAAATTCATTATGCTACTTCTCAAAGATATAATTTTAGCGGGAGGATAATATCTATCAATAAAAGCATTCTTACATTTAGTCCATGAATCAATACTATTCTTAGGCAAAGATAGCAACCAATCTTTAGCTCTTCCTCTTAAGGAGAAAGGAAACAATTTCAGTTTTATAATATCACCATCTACATCCTTATACTTTTGCATTTCACAAAGTTCAACAAAATTATTAAGATGGGCAGCAACATCATCAGAACTAACACCAGAAAATTGCTCTCTCATAACAAGATTTAGTAAAGCAGGTTTAATTTCAAAGAATTCTGCTGTAGTAGCAGGTGGAGCAATAGGTGTGCATAGGAAATCATTATTATTTGTGTTTGTGAAGTCACACAACTTAGTATTTTCATGAGTACCCATTTTAGCAATAGTAAATAAAGTAAACTAAATAAAGTAAATTCAAGTAACTAAATTTTTTTGTGTTTTTAATATGGAGAACAAGACAGTAAATAAAGTAAAACTAGCAACTAATTTTTTTGTGTTTTTGATATAAAGAGCAAACAAAGCAGTAAATAAAATAAAGTAAAGCAAGACAAAAACAAAGTAAAGAGATTGGATGTGGGAGACTCCCCTTGCAGCGTGTCTTGATCTTCCCGGCAACGGCGCCAGAAAAAGTGCTTGATGCGTGCAGTTAACACACGTCCGTTGGGAACCCCAAGAGGAAGGTGTGATGCGTACAGTAGCAAGTTTTCCCCCAGTATGAAACCAAGGTTTATCGAACCAGTAGGAGTCAAAGATCACGTGAAGGTCGTTGGTGACGGAGTGTAGTGCGGCGCAACACCAGGGATTCCGGCGCCAACGTGGAACCTGCACAACACAATCAAAGTACTTTGCCCCAACGTAACAGTGAGGTTGTCAATCTCACCGGCTTGCTGAAAACAAAGGATTAACCGTATAATGTGGAAGATGATGTTTGTTTGTGAAGAACAGTAAAGAACAATTGCAGTAGATTGTATTTCATATGTAAAGAATGGACCGGGGTCCACAGTTCACTAGTGGTGTCTCTCCCATAAGATAAATAACATGTTGGGTGAACAAATTACAGTTGGGCAATTGACAAATAAAGAAGGCATAACAATGCACATACATATATCATGATGAGTACTATGAGATTTAATCAGGGCATTACGACAAAGTACATAGACCGCTATCCAGCATGCATCTATGCCTAAAAAGTCCACTTTCAGGTTATCATCCGAACCCCTTCCGGTATTAAGTTGCAAACAACAGACAATTGCATTAAGTATGGTGCGTAATGTAATCAACACAAATATCCTTAGACAAAGCATTGATGTTTTATCCCTAGTGGCAACAGCACATCCACAACCTTAGAACTTTCTGTCACTGTCCCAGATTCAATGGAGGCATGAACCCACTATCGTGCATAAATACTCCCTCTTGGAGTTACAAGTATCAACTTGGCTAGAGCCTCTACTAGCAACGAAGAGCATGGAAGAACAGAAACAACATATATGATAGATTGATAATCAACTTGACATAGTATTCAATATTCATTGGATCCCAACAAACACAACATGTAGCATTACAAATAGATGATCTTGATCATGATAGGCAGCTCACAAGATCTAACATGATAGCACAATGAGGAGAAGACAACCATCTAGCTACTGCTATGGACCCATAGTCCAGGGTGAACTACTCACACATCGATCCGGAGGCGATCATGGCGATGAAGAGACCTCCGGGAGATGATTCCCCTCTTCGGCAGGGTGCCCGAGGCGATCTCCTGAATCCCCCGAGATGGGATTGGCGGCGGCGGCGTCTCTGAAAGGTTTTCCGTATCGTGGCTCTCGGTACTGGGGGTTTCACGACGAAGGCTTTAAGTAGGCGGAAGGGTAGGTTTAGGGGCGACGCGAGGGCCCCACACGCCAGGGCCGCGCGGCCAGGACCTGGGCCGCGCCGCCCTGTTGTGTCGGCGCCTCGTCGCCCCACTTCGTTTCCCTTTCGGTCTTCTGGAAGCTTCGTGGAAAAATAAGACCCTGGGCGTTGATTTCGTCCAATTCCGAGAATATTTTCTTTGTAGGATTTCTGAAACCAAAAACAGCAGAAAACAACAACTGGCTCTTCGGCATCTCGTCAATAGGTTAGTGTCGGAAAATGCATAATAATGACATAAAGCGTGTATAAAACATGTGAGTATCATCATAAAAGTAGCATGGAACATAAGAAATTATGGATACGTTTAAGACGTATCACCATGCCAGGACACCGAGACTGACATCTTGGGGAAGGCTTGCTCGATACCCTCTTCTCGGGAAACTTCAAAATCGATTATTATTCGTGGAATTAACTAAAAATATACACTATTTTTAAAAAATCGCAAGTAAATTAAAGGGATGTCGTACAACGGTGAAAGGGGAGGGGCGGCGAGGCACCGTGGCAGTAGTGTCAGTCGTGGGTGGACATATTAGATGGCCTGGCGACAAGGAAGGGGGGCGGGGAGAAGAGTAAGATGGTCTGGTGAAGACGATGTGAAAAAAGAGGACGAGCGCACGAGAATGTGCCACGTCCAATGGAGTAGATGAGATCGCACACACACAAAAAACAAGAACATCACGGCATCAATGTAGTCAGGTCACGTAACCACAATGTAATCAATCTTTTCACATAACCACGGTTTCATACACAATGTTCTCTTATTTATCTCACGGAAAGTATACATGTCAATTGCATGTACTCCCTCCGATCCATAAGTAATGTACTATTGATCGGAAGGAGCACCTTATAACAAATCACGAGAATGCAAAAATAGTTGCACCCTATGCAACAACAAAACAACGCTGCTTCACCAAGCCCGGCTTCAGTGTTTTTGCTATTTATGGTAGCTAGCTCCACGGCCGTTCTACCATTATTAAACGGCCCTGAAATTCTCATGATTCACAATTCATCTTCTTTCTTCAGAAACGTTCTGAACCCTCGTCTGAACTTCTCACCCCGTTCTGGTCAGTCTGCCACACAAGCATGAGTTCTCAGTACTCTATCGAGATGGTCCACAAGTAGAGTTCCCGCTCCGGCACTCCGACTTCAAAAGTGACCAGGCCAGTGCCGTCATCATAGGAGAAATCGATCGCCTCGGAATCCAGAGCCACGCTCTTCGGCCTCGCTGAGGAGTAGGCTCCGACCGTGCCTGCGCCCCGCAGCTTCACCCCCAAGCCAGCGCCGTCGCAGTAGCTGACCTCAGTGACCGCCCCACCGGAGTTGAACATCCGGATCAAGCCGATCGGCGTGAAGGAGGCGCCGTTCGCCAGCCGCTTCAGGGGAACCACGGTGAACACCTCGTACTCGCGCGGCTTCAGGGTCACCGGCAACGCGGCGTCCTTCCGCAGGACGGTCACCACTCCTGCTACATGCGAGTAGACGACCACGTCGCCGTTCCAGCCATCGCCGGCGACCTCCGGAAGGCGGCTGACGTCCCGTCCCCGAACGGCCCCGGTGATGGTCCCGGGCTGCACGTCGTGGATGAGGTTCTTCTTCCCTGCTCGGCACCAGCCGGCGCCCTGGCAGTTGAAGGCGCCGATCACGCCCGAGTGCGCGTTCAGGTTCCAGATCTTGAGAATACTGCACTTAACACCAAACATTTCAGAAAAGTTCAGAGATGTATTATCGTTGTCAGCTAAATAAAACAGAGTACATTCCAGCGCGTGAGCAGGGGCTTGCTGACCCACCCAAGATCTAGCCACAGGGCCGCGAGAGTCTCGGTTCGGCGAAGAGAAATCCAGTCCACGAGAGAGAAATCGAATCCATACGCGCACCCACGCACCCACGCGAACTGGCGAACTCCAGGCGAACTCGCGCCGCCGCCGTCTCCCTCCCTACCCCGATAGCTCGCCGTCGCTGGTACTCACCGGTTCGTACGGCAGAGGAGCATGTCCGCTCCAAAGTGGACGGCGGGTTTCCCGTCGTTTGCCGAGGAAGTGCGATTGGGCGAGGAGAGAAGGCGGAGGGAGAAGGAAGCGGCGATGGTGGAGGAGCGAAGGCAGGCACTACTGCGGCGGAAGCTCCTGATTCTGCAGATCAGCCTCGCCTCGGAGTGGGCAGTCGAGCAGATGGCGAAAGGGTGGCGGCCGCAAATCTCTGGTCAGGGGCTCGAGGAGCAGGTGGCCGCGGCGCTGGCGATGATCAAGCTGAAGGATCCCGAAGACCCGAAGCATCTCATGGCGGAGCAAGGGCTGGAGGATCTGGAAAATTAGACGCCGCGATGACCTCACCTCGAATCTCGCCGTTGAGGCCGTCCCCGTTGATGCTTGGTGGTAGGGTGATGTGGCCTGAAGATGTTGAGGGGCCTCGATGTTCTGTGGGGGCTCGGCGGCGGAAGGAGAGCATCAGAAGAGGAAACCCATCTCCGGCGAGGTACTGCTCGCCGGAGAGGTTGGGGAAAGCCGACAGATGTCTTCAGGGGAGGGGCCCGTTGCGCAGTTGCTCTCTGGTGGTTGTTGTTGGTGGCCGTCGGTTAGATCCTCCTGAGCGAGATCGGGCCGTCCGTGGTGTTTCTGGGATGGCGGCTTTCGGGAATACGTCTTCTACCCTGGATATAGCTGGGACTGCGTCGGCGGCTTCAGTCGATAAATCCGTGGGTGGATCTAGGTTTTCGCCTGGGTCTCCGACACTGGTCTGGATCAGGAAGGAGCTGGTCCAGACTAGATCCTTCACTCCTGCTGATTGTTTCCCCGCAAGAGCAGGATTCCTACCAAAACCCAAGGTGATTAGGTTCTCAGAGCTGTGGGGCGCGGTCGAGGGGAAGAAATCGTTCGTGGAGGTGGTCAGAATGGCGGGTGGCGGTCGTGGTGTGGGCCGACTTGGTGGTGCCAGGGCTGGCTGTGGTCCTAGTGGTGGGCGTGCACCCCCAGCGGCGGCGGCGACAATAGCAGGGGCTACCTCGCTTGGTGTTGCTCCTGATCTAGGGGCATCAAGTCGGAATTCCCCCCACCACTGATGCAGCAGATTGGATCTGGTCAAGGTATGTTCCCGATGATTCAGCCAAACATGTGGAATATGCCGTTGAATCAGTGGTCGCAGTTCTTCGGCAACCAGCAGATCCCACAGCCTGGCTTCAATCCGTTGATGATGCTACCTCAGGGGGTGCCTCCTAGCATTCCTCAATCTAATAGTCAAGGCAGTAGCGCTAGCATGATTCCTTCACAGCAACAGCAGGGCTCTGGTGCTAGTAAAAACAAGAAGAAGAATCAGAAAAGTGCTGCCTCTGATGGATCAAAAAACAGTGGTGATAGGGTGGGAGCTAATCTTCAGTTATCAGTGGCTAGTGGACCTGGACCTGCTCTAGACCCCAAGTTCAAAAATGTGACTTGCTACAATTGTGGAGAACTTGGTCATTATGTGGGTCTGTGCACTAGGATCAAGAGGTGTTTCATATGCAGCAAGACAGGGCATCATATGGATAATTGCCTCATGTGGTACTCTCTTCTGCCAACTGCTCAATATTGGGGGAGTGCTAACCCCGGGCTTGGTTTCTTTCATGTGGAGGTGGAAGGTCCAGAAGCTGTGCAGTGGTTGAATATGGATAATGTTGGTATGGTTGTGGTTAAGGAAGGGGAAATCTCAGCTGAGGAGCTTGAGAAATGTTTCAATGACATGTGGAAAGTAAACTGGTTCTGGCAAATTAGGCAGATTGCACCCAAGAAGTTCCTAGTTAGGTTCCCTCCTAGCAAAAGGATTAAAGAATTAGTGGAGTACCCCTCCATTAACCTTAAGAAAGATGGAGTGGTGATCTACTTTGTGAACTAGGAGGGTGAGGCAGAGCCTTTTGAGGAATTCCAGGAAATTTGGGTTAAAATTTTTGGGATCCCTCCTAAGTGGTTGACTTGGAAGACTATTTGCCAAGTCTCTACTACCCTGGGTGTGCTTGTGAACATTAATTGGCAAGGAATTTTCAGAAGCTTCTACAAAGAGGTCAGGGTGAAGGTGGCTGTGAGAGACAAAACCAAGATCCCATCAAACAAGCTCTTTGAAATGGAACAGTGTTTCTTCCTGATTGACTTCCTTGTGGAAACTGAAGATGATGCTATTGATGTGGAGGATGATGATGATGAAGATCCTGGACAGGGTAATGAAGATGATGATGTTGATGAGGATAATGAGATTGGAGATGACTTCAAGACTATGGACAAGGGAAAAAATGATGGAACCAACAGTAGGATGGAGACAGAACCTTCCATCCCTCCTGCTGGAAGAAGTGGTGCTAATTCTGCTGTACAGCAGAACCTAGAGTCATTTGTTCAGGGGAAGGTTTATGGCAAGGAGCCTTGTGTTCTTGACAACAATGCTCTGGTGCTAAGGAATGCTGAGGAGAATATTGGAAAGAACCTCCTTCAACATTTCGATGAGGAGAGTGATGAGGAAGCTGAAGTTGCTACACACAAGGGAGTTGAGTTGATGAACAACAATTCTACTCATGTCAAGCCTCCTGTGGCATGGAAGGAGAAGAAACAATGGGGCCCTGTGCAAGCTACAAGGATGAATTCCAGGATTCCAAGGGATGGCAAAACTGTTATTGAGAAGGCCCAAGATCTCAAGAAGGCTAAAAACCTTGAAATTCCTAAAGGTAATAAGATTCATGGTTTCTCAAACTCTTTTGCTGCTCTTGATAATCCAATTTTAGCTGTTAATGCTAAGAATGCAGGCATTAGCCTGGGTCATAGAAATTTAAATGTTGACTCTGTTATTAATAAAATTAAAGAAGTTGAGACTAAAAGACTTGTTGATTTTCATACCTCCAACCCCGTTAGTTTCCTTCCTAGTGACATTAGTCTATCTAGGGAAGAACTGAGGTTTGGTTTGGAAGATAGTGGTGAGGTTTTGGCTGACCAGGAGGATCACATTAGTGATATACCTGATGATGATGAACCCTGGACTTTAGTCCATAGTGGGAAAAAAGGAAGGAGAAAACTGATCTTTAAAAATGGTAGTTGCTCTAATTTGGAACACTAGAGGTCTCAATAGACCTGATAAGCTCACAAGAGTGCATGACCATATTAGAGAGACATGTCCTGATATTATTTGTTTTTCTGAATCTAAAAAGGAGGATTTCTCTAGTTTACAGCTTATGCAACTAGATCCAGGAGGGAAATTTTCTTGGAATTGGTTGCCAGAAACTGGTGGGGGAATTCTTGTTGGTGTTAGTCTTGATATGTTTGATGTTATTAAGTGGGGCATCCTCTCTTACTGTCTGTCTGTGCACATTAAGTCAAAAAAAGATAATGTCCTGTGGAGAGTTATTGCTGTTTATGAATCTGCATATGAGGAACATAAGCTAGATTTTATCAATGAATTGCATAATATCATGGCCTGTTGGAATGGTCCTACCCTTATTGGGGGTGACTTAAATCTCATTAGAGAGAGAAGTGAGAAAAACACTGGGAACATTAACCAACATTAGGCTAACCTTTTTAATGATTGGATCAACAAGTTTAATTTGATGGAAATTAAAAACCCTAGTAGGCAATTCTCTTGGGCTAATAATCAGGATAATGTGGTTATGCCTTTATTAGACAGAGTGTTTGTGACTACTTGTTGGGACTCTCTTTTCCCTTCTAGTAGTCTAGCCTCTAAAGCTAGGGTTGGGAGTGATCATACCCCACTTGTTGTGTATACTGGGGCTTTGAAAATTCATGTTTCTAAACAATTTAGATTTGAGAAATGGTGGCTTAAGATTGAGGGTTTTGAACAGGTGGTTGCCAAATTTTGGCAAGCTCCCTGTCATCTCCATAATTCTATTGATAGATGGAAATTCAAGATTAGAAACACTATGAAAGGCTTAAAAGGTTCGTCTGCTAATATTGAATCTGCTCAAAGGAAAAATAAGCAAGGTTTGGTGGCTGAATATGATCTGCTTGATATTCTTGCTGAAACTCAATGTTTATCTCCTGTTTCTAAGACAAGAATGAAAGATATTTCAATTGAACTTACTAAAATTTGGAGTACTGAAGAAATCAAGGCTAGGCAAAGGTCTAGAGAAAGATATATTTTAGAAGGGGATCGTAATACTGCTTACTTCCATTCTGTAGCTAATCAGAGGAGGAGGAAGAAACAAATTTGCCAGTTGCAAGGTGATGAGGGTATGGTGGATGATAACAAAGGTATGTTGGACATTGCTGTCAATTAAAGACCCTGTTTTGCAAAGAACCCTGTCTTGATATTGACCTGATTGATAACTTCTGGGACCCAGAGGATATGGTGTCCCAGGAACATAATGAGATGTTAAATGCTCCTTTTTCTGAAAAAGAGGTGAAGGATGCTATCTTTGGTTCTTATGCTGAAGGGGCTCCTGGTCCTGATGGCTTTTCTTTTCTTTTTTATCAACACTTTTGGGAGCTCATTAGAGATGATTTCATGGCTATGTGAAGGACTGGAATGAGGGGAAACTTGACCTCTCTAGGTTGAATTTTTCTCTTTTGACTTTGATCCCAAAAGAAACTGATGCTGTAACTATACAGAAGTTCAGACCTATTGCCTTGACCAACTATAGTTTTAAGATTTTTTCTAAATGTGCCACAAACAGGTTGGGTTTGGTTAGTGAGAAACTTATTTCTCCTAATCAGACTGCCTTTATTAAAGGGAGGTATATTCTTGAGAGTGTAGTATCTGCTCATGAAGTAATTCATGATGCTGTTTATAAAGGACACATTGGGTTTATTTTTAAACTTGACTATGAAAAAGCATATGATAGAGTGGATAGGGATTTCCTCTTGAGGGTGATGAAACTGAGGGGTTTTAGCCCCAAGTGGATGTCTATCATTGAGGGCCTCATGCATAATGGCTCTGTTGGTGTTAGGATCAATGATTACAATAGTCATTTTTTCCTTACCAGTAGAGGTGTAAGACAGGGGGATCCCATATCCCCTCATTCTTTTCAACTGTATGGCTGATGTTTTCACTAAGATTCTTTATAAAGCTGCTTGTGGAGGGCAAATAGCTGGGCTTATGCAAGATTTTGGGGGAGGAGGGATCATTAGCATGCAGTATGCTGATGATACTTTACTTTTCCTTGAAAATAGATTAACTTCTGCCATAAACCTAAAATGGATTTTGGCTTGCTTTGAGCATATGTCTGGCATGAGGATTAATTTTCATAAATGTGATCTAGTCCCTATTAATGTGGGTGATGATGATGCACAATTGTTTGCACAATCCTTGAGCTGCAAGATAGGGGAGTTTCCTCTCCAATATCTTGGAGTTCCTCTTCACTACAGTAAACTTAGAAGAGAGGACATTCAACCTGTGGTAGATAAAATCCTTTTGAGGGCTGCTGGCTGGAGAGGGAAGCTCCTTAACCGTGCTGCCAAATTAGAGCTGGTTAGGAGTGTCTTGGCCAGTATTCCCATTTATCTTCTTAGTGTAATCAAATTCCCTAAATGGGCTATTACTCTCATTAATTCTCAGATGGCTCACTGCCTCTGGGATAACTATGAAGGGCATCATAAATATCATTTAGCTAATTGGGGTTTGGTCACTAGGAAAAAACAGTATGGAGGATTGGGCATCCCTGACTTATTAGAGATGAACATGTGCCTCTTAGCTTCCTGGATCAAGATATATCATTTAAATGAAAACAAAATTTGGAAGCAAATAGTAGATAAAAAATATAATGTGAGTAATCCCAACATTTTTTCTCTGCTAATGGCGCTTCTCCCTTTTGGAAAGGGGTACTATGGGTTGCTAAAGCTGCTAAAATGGGGTATCAGTGGAAAGTTGGGAATGGTAGGAACATTAAGTTCTGGGAGGATCATTGGTTTGGTTCTTGCTCCTTGGCTATTCAATATTGGGAAGTTTACTTCCTAGTTAATGAACAAAACAAAACTATTGCTGATGTTTGGGATGGGACTTCCTTGAAGATGACTTTTAGGAGGTGTTTTGACCATAACTCGATGTTGCAATGGTTAGAAATTCAGCAAATTGCTCAAACTCTTCAATTAGATAGCACTCAAGATTGTTTGATTTGGAAGTGGGAAGCAAATGGGGTATATAGTGTGAAATCCTTATATGTTGTTGTTAATTTTGGTGGGATTAAAATTGTTGATATTCAATGTGTTTGGAAGATCAAAGTACCCCCCAAAAATTCAATTTTTTCTTTGGTTACTCTCCCACAACAGACTTCTCACTAGAGATAATCTGGTCAAAAGGCAAAATGTGGATGACTTAACTTGTGTCTTCTGCAATGAATTGGAATCTTGTCAACACTTGTTTTTTGACTGTGTGGTTGCTGCTAATCTTTGGAAAGAGGCGTTTGCTGTTTTGGGCTTGGACTTTGAAATTTCAAATATGCATACTGTAACTTCTATGTGGAATGATAGGAAGAAATATAAGAAGCATAATATGATCTTTGCTGCTATCCTAAGAACCATCTGGATTACCAAAAATGATCATGTTTTCAATCGGGTTCAATGGACTGGTATGCAGGGGATGTGGAGACGCTTGGCTTGCAGCTGTGCTCAATGGAAAATCCTGCTGAAAGAAGAAGAAAAAGGAGAACTGATGTCCATGCTGAGCAAGCTGGAGGATCTGGCCCGGATGCCACCAATGCTGTTGTGGCCGGAGCCTGGGTGACTCCACAGAAAAGAGCAAGGGCGACTCTGGAGGTCAGCGACATGAACTGCTCGAGGGGCTTTGGTCCAATGCTAATCACTGCAGAAGACCTGGCGAGGACCCTGGAGGCCAACGACCTGATCCTGGTGGGCGATGGTGCAGGATTCCAGGTCCTGGATCGTCAGTAGGAGCGAGAGAATTGGTGGTCTGAGGGTTCTTTGCTAAGCTCTTCTTTTTCTGATGCTGTTTATCTGGGTTTTCTCCTCTAGTGTGTTTCGTTTTGATATGTCAGTTAATACTTTGGGCCTGTGTGCCGATGTTGCATGTAGTGAGGACTGATGTGCTGTAATGCTAAAACTCGTTGGATGATGTAGTTTGGTTTGGTTTCAATATATTTGGAACCGGGGGTATGCCCCTGTTTCTCTAAAAAAAAAACAGAGTAGGTGAAGTCCACTTCTAACCTTTTTCCGTCCCTTGCAGGGTCAGAAAACAGGCAGTCTCTGGTCGGTCTCCCGGGGAGCTTGGCTCGCAGGATCGATCCATCAGGAAGCACAAGCTTCCTCAGCAGATCGAAGTCATGATTTCCTGGTTTGTCACTGCATGATCGCACACAGGGTTAGCATCAAAGTGTTATCTTCAGCACATGAAAAATAACTGAAAAGGCCTGCTCTGTACTCTGTAGTAGTAATGTTCTGTTACCTGACGTATATTGCGCAACCACCGACTGCTCGTGCCGCGGCGTGGTATTCCGCCATCGGATGAAGGCTCTGTCAGCACGAAAAAGGAGATTATAACTTTAGATATTTTACATGATTGACAGTACTAGCATGAGTAGATATTTTTACTCACATGGAACATGTCCCAGTCCGGCTGCATAAACTCTCCAAGAAACACGGTATTGTATGCGACAGACGCAATGTGTATGGTATGTGAAGCTGGGTCTCTGGGCCAGAAATCATCAGAGGCTCTCACTACCGCGCTTCTCTTCGAACTGTAGCAAGATCATCACCATGTAAATCACCAACCATATATTTTCAACCAACATTCTTTTTTTGACGAAATATTTTCAGTCAATTTGCACCAAACTACATATATATACTTTCAGAAGCAAGATAAACTTACCTGTACAAGTTATCAGTGTTCTGGCTCATGCAAGATATAATGTCATTGTTGCAGAAGTTCCGAGCGATGGAAGCTTCTAGTGCCTGTTGATACTTCCTAGCCAGAAGCACCCTCCCACCATGACCAGCACCTAGCGACTCGAGAATGTTCTGCACATCTACTTTAACGCCGTCGATCCCAGCAGAAGCAAGATATGAATGGAGCTCATTGTAGAAGCTGAATACTTTGTCAGGGTTAACAAGGCCAAGGCCGTTTGCTGCTATGCTGTCGAAGGCGGCACAGGGTTCGTTCTTCTGAACTCCTGGTGATGAGATAGGGTATTGGATCTTGGATTGGTAATGCTCCATCCCATCAGAGCCGGGCCTTACGCCACCCCAGTATCCGGTGATGGCATGCCATACATAAACATACCTGGATTTTGTCGAAAAAAGTAAGGGAAAATCAGAATTGCCACAGATTTTTTTATAGTGTATATGGCAGCAAACTAACAGTCGAACACCATACTTAAGCTCATGTTTCCCCTTGATTTCACTGATGATATGTGCAAGGCCATTTGCTGGATCGTCTTCCCTGTGCCCCTTCCTCCCATTTTTCTGAAATTTGTAGTTCTCTTTGATATCGTATAATCTGTTTGCAAAGCTATAGGTAGAGAGCGCAGGCAAATATCAGTGATCACAACTGAAGATCTAGTAGCAAATTTTAATCACGAACTTGGCAGATAAAGATTGAGACATGAACTCTTCTAGCTAGGTTGCTTACTTGGCTGCATTATCAGATATGCATGCAGTTCCTGCTGGATCCATACTGACCGATTGCCATCCATCATCTATTATGACAAACTTAGGAGCTGCTCCACCCTTTTCCAGACTGGTGAGAGTACAAAAATAAACGATGGAATTTCAGTATTAATTCGCAAATGGTAAGCATTGTTATCAACCGTAATATGCGAGACAGGCAAAACACCTCTGTAATCCTTCCTTCACTCCTTCAGCTGTCACATCAGTGTAAAATGCATCCCATGTGCACCAGCCAAACCAGTTTAGCATGTCTGGCATCTGGAGAAAGGTGAGAGTTACAGGCCCTGGAGTAGTAAGGATGCAAAATGCAGATGCTAATAAATAGTATTACTTCAAGAAGGTACCTTCTTTTTTTCCCTGTGTGAGAATGTTTGCAAGTGCCTCTCGACAGCTCTGCAAAAAGCAACTCATGTGGCGTCAGTGAGAAGGCAAAAATGTCATTCACGGAAAGCAGTTAGCAAACTTGATCTAGAAACTGTAGGGGACTAAAATAGGAAGATTAATGGTGGAAAACATTGGCATACTTGACAGCATTTGTGATGACCTCAAACGGATCCGACCCAGCACCGACGTAAACTAGATGGGTGCCATCAAATGATTCCACGGCTGGATCACCTGAATTATGAAAAGGGAAAGAGTGCTACTATCATACATCATGAAACAGCTGTGCTGAACGCCTGATCTCGACGAAAAGAAATTCCTGTGGTCCGTCTGTCAGTTACTTACCACTCTCCAAGCAGATTTCCAGCTCGTCATCTTCGTTCCCCTGGAGGACAGCACGGAACGAGCCCTCCAAGATCGGGAGGAAGACGGTGTACACCGCGGATTGCTCGTCTCCGGTCCTGTCGGCTGCCTCGACGATCAAGAACTGCGTCTCGACAGGGATGTCCCGGCCCGACGATCCCATCCTCTGCGTCATCCACCACATCTTGAACCGGAACGTGCACATGAAGCGTATATCCCTGAAACACCAGCACCCCATGGCTTACACGTTTTTTTTCAGTTCAGCTAATTTTTTTGATCTTTATGATGAATTGCAGCAGCTCTGTTGTACTATCAAGTTATTCGTTTTGGAATGCAAGTCGTTATCGATGACTTGCCTTCTGTTTTGCCAGCAAAGGGTTCATTGGTTGTTTACTTTCTCTTATTGAGAGGAAGACCATTTATTACTGTTGGTAACAAACAGAAAGTGAACGAAACCAAAATGTTAATAGTCCCCAACAACCAGCATCTCTTCTTGAAGTTGTACAATAGTTACACCTTCCACCTCTAGTCAAGTGCTGCTAATATTTGAAGATGTGTGAAAAAGAAAGTTACTGCACATTCTGAAGTTTTACTTTCCAGGAACTACTTACTATTCCTAGTACTTACCAAGAGTGCAGAGAAGACAAGATTGCAAACTGCATAGTACTACTACTAGGCACATGGTTTTTGCACATGACAGGCATACTGCTATTGTTAAACCGAAAACAGAACACCACGGACAAACCAAAGAGGTGGGCAGAGATCAGGAATCGCAGAAACGACGAAAAACAGAGGCAGCTCACCTGAGCTTTCCGACGGGGAAGACGCTGCGGCTGCCGGCGGGTGCCGACCGGACGCCGAGGAAGGCGCCGTCCAGCATCCCGCCCCCGGCGGCCGGCGTGACGAGCACATTGTCGCGCACCTCCGTCAGGACCGTGGCACCCAGCGCCGCCAGGCTGCCGTCTTCCTGCACCGCGATCCCGGCTCCCACCGTCATCTTCCTAACCCCGATCAAACTAAACGAATGAACGGCGCCGGATTGGCCGGAGTAGAGCTTGGAGGTATGTGGCGCGCGCCGCGGCTGTGACAGTTGAGTGGTGGTGCTGCCCTCGGATGCCCGTGCTCTCACTCGTTTTATAGCCGCTAGGCCGGGGAGTTTTGCGGTTCGACCCCTGGAGCAGAGATGGTCTCAGATCGAAACGTTTGTGCTGCCTCGGCCATCATCGTGTCTTTTTTTTTTTTTTGTCGTGGTGAGAGGGTTTCAAATGCAAAAAAAATTAGATAACAGGCAAAGATTTTGCCCGACTTTAAATTAATAAAGCCAACACGGTATCAAGTTAAGTTACACATTGCTGGGCATTACAGCTTCGCCAAACGACCTCGTGATTAGTAATGGCGTGATGCCTCGTTCCCTTCTTTTTCAGGGCAATTGGTTATGTGTTTAACACTTTACCACCGTCTTTGTCCAGTTTGTCCAGTCACACGATCGAATATGAAAGTTTGGTACATTATGTAGTACTACATCTTTTTCTGGGTTGAAATATGCGAGTGGTAGTTTATTATTGTGTTGTGTATATATGTTGCGCCTTACACACCTAAATCGCAGTGAAAAACAATGGTAAAGATATGCGCCAAACGTGTGTGCAGCTCATAAACAGCAATAGTGATGGTATGGTGGCGCATCTTCCATTATTTTTTTCAAAGAAATTGGTTTCATGTTTATCACCGCCCGTTTACGCACATGATCAAATATGGAAGCTAGATACGTTATGTACACCTTTTTTGGATCAAAATATGGGAGCGATAATCGATTATTGTGTTCTGCATTTCAATCGTCTCGTGCGCACCTGAATCCCAATGAAAAACAACGAATAAGATATGCACCACACCGTGTGTAGCTCATAAACGGCATTAGTGATGGCGTGATGACGTGCTCCCTTCTTTTCCAAGGAAACCGGTTTCGTGTTTACCATCGCCTCGTTCATGCACGTGATCAAATATGGAGTTGAGTACATTATGTGCACCCCTTTTGGGATCGAAATATGTAAGCGATAGTCGATTGTTGTATTGTGTACATTATGTCACGCCTTGCGTACCCTAATCTCAATGAAAAACAACGGTTGAGCTATGCGCCTTACACGGAATCAGCTCGTAGACGGCATGATGATGCCGTGTTCACTTCTTTTTCTAGAAAATTGGTTCTGTGTTTATCATCGTCCCTTCAATGGACCTTCGTGCGATGCATATATGCCTCTCGTTGTGTTTTTCTTGGGGAATTTTCCAGACTGTGAATCGGGACTCCACGTTGGATCCGAGTCGACGAGGCTGACACGTTGGGTTATCAAACGGCGTTCTTCCGGTGCAGCTTGTCTAATTTGCTTGTAGCAAGTCACCAAGGTACAGTTCTCTGACTTGCCGTTGGAGCCGTGAGATCAAAATTGAAAGGCCCGGATCACTTGAAACACTGTACAAGTAGTACTGTACTGATGCACTACAATAGCATCAACTGTTCACGGTACTGTTTGTTACACTGTAGTATCACTTGTTTCAAACCATCAGATCTGAATCTAGCGGTAGAAAATGAGCACAAGTTTTTTTTAGATCAACGGGCCTCCGCCCATTTCCATGTCCATTGGGAAAACGAAAAGACAGTCACATCAACAGTACTTATTACAGCCCCAACTAGAGCATACTCAAACTACCAGAACAAAACAGACAAGAACTTTAACCACCCCTATAGGCAAACAGTAAAACCATCATCTAGCATATGACAAGAATTTGTTCAGCTATAACTCCAGGCTTTTTTTCTTTTTCTCCTCTTGATCACATAGCAGATAACTGCACATCCAGCATCAGGCGAGGAGCCAGCATCTCCGATGTCCTAGGACCAACCATCAACATTGTTTTGCGCCTCTTCAGTAGCTTGAGATTGTCGGGACTTCCACCATCTTCAACTCCAATCTCTTCACGCACTCTTCCATGAAACTCCGATTCTTCGACGGACAGAGAGGATTCCATTATTGCTTCAACAGCTTCACCACTCTCCTCCACAAAACCTGCATCAGACCATATACATCGGCCAAAGAACATGTCATTTCTATGTTTCCATGTTGACCACATAATAGCAGCAACAACCATATTAGTAACCACATTCTTTTTATTGCTCACCCATAACCTGGCCACATTTTTAAAGTTTAAACCAATCTCTTTTTGAAGAATGATAGATATCTTTGTCCACATGATTCTTAAAATATCACAAGAAAAGAACAAATGTTCCACAGTTTCATTTTCATTGCAAAGTAAGCAAGTTTTATCTAGAACAGTTTGCCTTTTCTCCGGGTTATCTCGTGTTAGAAGCTTGTTATGTGATACCAGCCACAAGTACACCTGAACCCTAGGGGGGCACATTTAATTTCCAAACTGCAGGGATAACTCCTCTAAAGTTAAGTACTGCATACAGAGATTGTGAAGTATATAGCCCTGAGCTATGTAACTTCCAAACCAAACTATCCTCATCACTTGTAAAAATAACAGAAGGTGCAATTTGTTCTAGTTGGTACCATTGTTCGATAATCTTTGAGTTAAACACTCTCCCAAAGGTGAGTTTTAACTCGCTCCCATCCCATACTTCCTTAATAGTTGCCCCTTGTTGATTGCACACGAAGTAAAGATCCAGAACATAATTGCTAAGCTCGTATTTCCTAGCCATTGATCCTCCCAAAACCTAATTTTATTACATTTACCAATCATCCATTGGTTCCCTAATATTGCATCTCTAGCCGCCCAAATAACACCTTTCCAGAACGGTGAAACCTCAGTTCTCTACAGCTGAAGACATTAGGATTATTAGTGTCATATTTAAAGACAGACAAATGTTGAGCTCTCTAATGTTCGAAATTCCCAGCCCACCATATTCTTTTTTCATCGCCACTAATTCCAAACGAGCCAGGTGGTATTTACAGTGTCCTTCATAATTGTCCCAGAGGCAATGTGCCATCTGCGAGTTAATGGCTCTCATAGCCCATGAAGGAAACTTGATAGCAGACATGAGGTATACAGGGATGCTTGCTAGACAGGATCCAATCAAAGTTATCCTTGCTGCATAAGACAATAATCTGCCTCTCCAGCCCGCTGGTCTTTTAAGAATAAGATCTATCACCGGTTGTAGATCTTCCTTTTTTAGTTTACTAAAATGCAGTGAAACCCCAAGATATTTCAAAGGGAACTTGCCTTTTTCACAGCCAAAAACTTGTGAATGAATATTAGCATGTTCTTCTGGAAAATTAATAGTTACCAAGTCACACTTCTCGAAGTTTATTCTCATGCCTGACATCTTCTCAAAGATTGAAAGGATCCATTTCAGATTTAAAGAGGCCTCCACGTTGTTTTTCAAGAATAACAATGTATCATCTGCATATTGCAGACTGGTAATCCCTCCAGGTCTAAAACGAGTAAGCATACCAGAAATAAGACTTTCATTTGCAGCTTTAATAAGCATTTTAGAAAATACATCAGCCATCATATTGAAAAGAATGGGTGAGAATGGGTCTCCCTGCATAAGACTTTTCCCTATTTCAAAAGAAATCACTATTTTGGTCATTGATTCTCACACCTACATAACCTTTATGGAGAAGCACATGTATTTTATCTAACCATTTTTTTGGCTAAAGCCACTTTGTTTAAGCATTTTCTTTAAGAACTCAATGTTAACTTTGTCATAAGCCTTTTCGTAGTCGAGTTTCAGAATCAGGCCCTCCATTTTATTTTTATGCACGTCATGGATGATCTCATGGGCGGTAACGATACTCTCCAAAATATATCTCTCTCTAATGAAGGCCGATTGGTTGGTTGAAATAAGTCTGTCCGCGCATTTACCCATTCTAGTGCAGGCTTTCGAGAAAATTTTGAAGCAACAATTTGTTAAATCAATAGGCCTGAACTTTTTCAAAGTTTTCGCATCAGCTTCCTTCGGAATAAGCGTGACTAAAATAAAGTTTAGCCTGAAAATATCAGCTTCATTTTTTAAAAAATCTCTAAAGAGATTTATCATATCTGTTTTAACCACCTCCCAATCATGGCATGATCTGAACGAGAGCGACATCGCCCGGCACGGACGGAGGATAGAGCGCACCAGTGGTCTGGCCGGTGGAGGTACGTGTGTGCACTTTGCATTATTTATTTTCAAGCCTTAAGAATTACTTCTGGCCATGGGCAGCCCGACCTGTGTCTTGGCCCAAAAATCCTAGGCCTGGGCCTAAAATGTTGGCCCGATGGATGGACCGGGCCTGGGTAGTCCAAAAGCATGAACTAGGGAGGTTTAACATGGCAGAGATTTGGTGCACCAGAGCACCTGTTTTCGTAATATTTGAAAATTATATATGTGTTTTAAATAATTATAAATTTTATTCTATGAATACATACACATGTTATGAATACACGTGCAAAGTTTTATTATAAATTACGTTGTATTTTGAGCTACAAAAAACAACAAATTTGTGGCTGTGCATAGGGATGATTTTTTTAATTTTTGTTACAAGTTTGTCTTTTTATTATAGATAAAAATACAACATTTTCATCCAAAATTTACTCCGTAATGTTTATATGTATGTGCATATTTATTTTCAGAATTTTTAGCATCGTAAAAATATATATTTTTTAAAAAAATCAGGAACATCGGTGCTCATGTGCCAAAGACACTTTTTGGGTTTAACATACAGTATGTTCCATGCCTTGATTCTCAATAAAATAGAAAACACTGCCTATTACATGGGTTGTATCTGATTGCAACACCGTAATCACTTTCTTTATAATATGTCCAGAAAAGAGTGTACTTCTATCTTTTTAGTATATATATTTTATTATACGAAAGATTGCTTCTTTCTCAACGCACGGAAATCAAACACAATAACATTTGGCACATGCTTTTCTCATTTTTTACATAAACTTAGCTCACTGGAGATGGTGGAACAAAAAAAAAATAGAGGCTTGCACCATCCCTATGCATTTTCTAATTCACTCCATATTTATTAAAGTATATGTTTATTTATTTGTGAATAGAGGGAGTATAAGAAAACTAGAGGAATGTACGGATTAATACTTCGACACTTCGACAGATCAAGAAAGAAGTTGTTATATCCAAGACTGTAAAGCTTGGAAATTTTGAGGGCCACGACCTCGCTAAGCATCTTTAGTGTTCTCTCTGTTTTTATTTACTTTGCGTTCCAAGTCTTCTCTTTTTATTCGAATCTCAAAGCACAATGGACGGTGACGGAAGCACCCAGACCCATGCGTGGGTGTACAAAATCCACTCTTTAATCAAAGTTAAAATTTATCACATGTAACCAAGAAATGTAGGTAAAAATATAAACATTTATACTTTATAAAAATTCTAGCACAATAGATTTTTTATTATACTGATATTTTTCTAAATATTTAATCAAAATTTTACTTACTTTAACTTTAACTAAATCCAAAATGCGAAGTAATTATGAGCGCATGGAGTAAAAGAGCAAACCGGGTATCTTTGGTCTTGAAGAGTCAGGCCAATCCAACCGCTTGCTCCTGCCCAACTCAGCAATTCCTTCTCCGGATTGGAACCCTTGGTTTGCCTTAAAGGTAATACCAAGTGTTCTGGAAAAAAAACTACCTGCTTTTGTAATATTTACTACTATATTTTAGACGTTTCGCGGCAACGCAGCCTAGGCTTGCTGAGGGAGTTGAAGACTGGGGCGGTATCTTTGGCTAGGCGTTCCAATTTCTGTAATCATTCATGCAAACATTTTATCTATTCAATAAAAATTGGCAAGTTTCTTTTTAAAAAATGGATCAACATTCAGCACGTTCACTGCCGATGGCACATGCTTCCATGTCCTTTTTATGCTAAAAATTCTCAAAATGTTGTAGAACAGAGAACACAAAACAAAAATCATCACGGCTAACCACAATTTAATCAATCTTTTCACTTAACCACCGATTCATACACAATGTTCAGTGCTACTATGTCCTCTTATTTCTCTCAGTGCACATGTCAATTGTCAAATACCCTATAACAAATCAGAAGCAAGACAATGCAACCTCTGCAAGAACAAAACAGCACATCTTCATCAAGGCGCGCAGGCTTCAGTGTCTTCGCTATTCTGAGAGTACACGGCCGTTCTCCCATTATTATACGACCGTGAAATTCTCACAAGTGATAATCCATCTTTTGTTCTTCAGAAACGTTCAGATTCTTCGTCTGAACTTCTCAGCCTCAGATCCCATAAAATTATTTTCCCGTCAATCTGCCACCCCAAGCATCAGATCTCAGTACACTATCGAGACGGTCCACGAGTAGAGTTCCCGCACCGGCACGCCGACGTCAAAGGTGACCAGGCCGGTGCCGTCGTGGTAGGAGAAATCAACCACCTCGGAATCCACAGCCACGCTCTTCGGCCTCGCTGAGGAGTAGGCTCCGACCGTGCCTGCGCCCCGCACTTTAACCTCGACGCCGCCATTGTCACCGTTGCTCACCCCCGTCACCGCCCCACCGGAGTTGAACATCCCGATCAGGCCGATCGGCGCGAAGGAGGCGCCGGTCGGCAGCCGCTTGAGGGGCACCACGGTGAACACCTCGTACTCGCGCGGCCTCAGTGTCACCGGCAACACGGCGTCCTTCGGCAGGACGGTCACCTCTCCTGCTACATGCGAGTAGACGACCACGTCGCCGTTCCAGCCATCGCCGGCGACCTCCGGAAGGCGGCTCACGTCCCGTCCGCGTAGGGCCCCGGTGATGGTCCCAGGCTGCACGTCGTGGATGAGGTTCTTCTTCCCTGTTCGGCACCAGCCGGCGCCCTGGCAGTTGAAGGCGCCGATCACGCCCGAGTGCGCGTTCAGGTTCCAGATCTTGAGAATGCTGCAGTTAACACCAAATGGTTTAGAAAAGTTCAGAGCTGCATCAGAAATGGATCTGCTATTCTGCTAGTACAAGTCTCACTGCTAACCTTTTGCCATCCCTTGTAGGATCGGAGAACAGGCAGTCTCTGGTCGGTCTCCCGGGGAGCTTGGCTCGCAGGATCGATCCATCAGGAAGCACGAGCTTCCTCAGCAGATCGAAGTCATGGTTTCCGGGTTTGTCACTGCATGATCACACACAGGGTTAGCATCAACGTGTTGTTCTTCAGCACATGAAAAAACTGAAAATTATGTACAGCTCTGTAGTGATGTCTTGTTACCTGACGTATATTGCGCAACCTCCGACTGCTCGTGCCGCGGCATGGTATTCTGCCATTGGGTGGACGCTCTGTCGGCACATAAGGGAAATTAGAAGTTCAGACATTAGATGATTGCCAGTATCATGAGAACACAGGAAAGTTATTTCAAAAAAAAAAAGAGAACACAGGAAAGTACTACTTGTAGAGATCTTTTACTCACATGGAACATGTCCCAATCTGGCTGCATGAACTCTCCAACGAACACGGTATTGTACGCCACAGCTGCAATGTGTATGGTATGTGAAGCCGGGTCCCTAGGCCAGAAATCATCTGAGGCTCTCACTACCGCGCTTCTTTTCGAACTGTGGCAAGATCAGGACCATGTAAATCACCAACAATATATTTTCAGGCAACTTTAATTTTTGAGAAAATATTTTCAGGCAAGTGCGCCAAACTATAAATATAGTTTCATGACCAAAATAAGTTTACCTGTATAAGTTATCAGTGTTGTGGCTCATGCATGATATTATGTCGTTGTCACGGAAATTTCTAGCGATGGAAGCTTCTAGAGCTTGCTGATACTTCCTAGCCAAAAGCACCCTTCCACCATGACCAGCACCTAAGGCCTCGAGAACGTTTTGCACATCTACTTTCACGCCGTCGATACCAGCAGACGCGAGGTACGAGTGGAGCTCATTGTAGAAGCTGAATATTTTGTCAGGGTTCACAAGGCCAAGGCCGTTTGCTGCTATGTTGTCCATGAACAAACATGGTTCATTCTTCTGAACTCCTGGTGATGAGACAGGGTATTGCATCTTGGATTGATAATGCTCCATCCCATCAGCGCTGGGCCTTACTCCACCCCAGTACCCAGTGATCGCATGCCATACATAAACATACCTGAATTTTGGCATTTAAAAAATAGGAAAGATGAGTACTGTGACACAATTTTTATCATGATGCATGACGAGGCAGCACACTGACAAGCAACACCATACTTGAGCTCATGTTTCCCCTTGATTTCACTGACAATATGGGCGAGGCCATTTGCCGGATCGTCTTCTCTGTGACCCTTCCTTCCATTCTTCTGAAATTTGTGGTTCTCCTTGATATTGTATAATCTGTTTGCGAAGCTATAGGCAGAGGACAGTCATATATCAGTGATCACAACTAAAGGTCTAGCAATTTTATCAAGAGCATGAATTCTTCTAGGTAGCTTACTTGGCTGCATTATCAGTTATACATGCTTTTCCTGCTGGATCCATACTGACCGATTGCCATCCGTCATCGATTATGACAAACTTAGGAGCTACTCCACCCTTTTCCAAACTGGAAAATATAGAAAAAATAAATGGTAGAATTTCGGTATAATTCGCATAACATAAGTATTATTGTCGGCGGTAATATAAGAGACCGGTAAAACACCTCTGTAGTCCTTCCTTCACTCCTTCAGCTGTCACATCAGTGTAAAATGCATCCCATGTGCACCAGCCAAACCAGTTTAGCATGTCTGGCATCTGAAGAAAGGTGAGAGTTACAGGCCCTGGAGTAGTAAGGATGCAACATGCAAATGCTAATATGTAGGATTGCTTGAAGAAGGTACCTTCTTTTTTTCCCTGTGAGAGAATGTCTGCAAGTGCCTCTCAACAGCTCTGCGAATAGGCAATTCATTTGGCGTCAGTGAGAAAGCAATTCATTCAGGGAAATTAGTACATGGCAAGTTTGATCTGCAGAACTGTACGGAACTAAAATAGGAAGATCAAATGCTGAAAACATTGACATACTTGACAGCGTTTGTGATGACCTCAAACGGATCCGATCCCGCACCGACGTAAACTAGATGGGTGCCTTCAAATGATTCCACAGCTGGATCACCTGAATTACAGAAAGAAAAAAACAAGAGTCACTACCATACATCATGAAACAGCTGCGCTGAACCTGAACTGGATGAATAGATGTTTCTGTGATCCTTCTGTCAGTTACTTACCACTCTCCAAACAGATTTCCAGCTCGTCATCTTCGTTCCCCTGGAGGACAGCACGGAATGAGCCCTCCAGGATTGGGAGGAAGACGGTGTACACCGCGGATTGCTCGTCCCCGGCACCGTCGGCGGCCTCGACGATCAAGAACTGCGTCTCGACGGGAATGTCACGGCCCGACGAGCCCATCCTCTGCGTCATCCACCACATCTTGAACCTGAACGTGCACATGAATCGTAGGTCCCTGCAACACAAGCATGCCATGGCTTACATAATTATTCAGTACAGCTAATTCCTTTATTCTTTATGATGAACTGCAGGAGCTCTGTTCTATCAAGTATTCATTTTGCAAGGCAAGTCGTAATCGATGACTTCTGTTTTGCTAGCTAAGCTTTCATTGGTTGTCTACTTTCTCTTATTGGGGGAAGACCGTTTAGTAATGTTAGTTTGTTGAGTTAACGATTTTCTTGTACTACCGAAGATGCAGTCACCAATAACCAGCATCTCTTCTTGAACAGCTGTTGCACTTGCACCTTCTTCCACCTCTAGTGAAGCGAATTTTAGTCTCTTTTTAAGAGTTATTAATAATGATGTGAGGAAAAAAAGTTACTGCACTTTTTTTTTTGAAAGTTACCGGGCTTTACTTTCCAGGAAACTATTCCTACTTTTCAAGAGCGCAGACAAGACAAGATTGCAAACTACACATGGTTTTTCTTGCACATGGCAGGCATCAAGTAAACCATACTAGGACTATTATTAAACAGAAAATAGAACGCAAAGGACAAAACAGACAGCTCTGGAACAGCAGAGAAAAGCGAACAACACACGCAGCTCCTGTCTGCTCACCTGAGCTTCCCGACGGGGAAGACGCTGCGGCTGCCGGCGGGGGCGGACCGAACGCCGAGGAAGGCGCCGTCGAGCATCCCGCCCCCGGCTGCCGGCGTGACGAGCACATTGTCGCGCACCTCCGTCAGGACCGTGGCCCCCAGCGCCACCAGGCTGCCGTCTTCCTGGACCGCGATCCCGGCTCCCACCGTCATCTTCTTCCGAAGTCGGATCAAATTGAATGGAAAGAAAAACAACGGTGGCGTGGCGGCTCGCCGGGTCGGCCGAAGGAGAGGTCGTAGATATGTGGCGCCGCGGCTGTGGCCTGTGGCAGTTGTGTGCTGGTGGCTGGTGCTGCCCTCGGATGCCCGCGCTCTCCCTCGTTTTATACCCGTCGTCGGGGCGGGGAGTTTTGCGGTTCGACCCCTGGAACGGACGTGGTCTCAGATAAGGTTCGCTGCATCTGCCATCATCTATTTCTTTTCTCGTCTTCGTCGTGTCACGGTGTCAAATGCAAATTCAAACTCTCTCGTGATTAGTGATGGCGGTTCCGTGTTTATCCCCTCCCGTCCATGCACACGATTCAATATGGAATCAATTGTTGTGTTGTGCATATATACCACGCCGTGCACCCGAATGCCAATGAAAAAAAAGTAGAGATATGCACCACACGCAGGATCAGCTAAAAATAAGGCAATACTAATGGCCTGATGACATGTTGCCTTATTTTCTTTCAAGGCAATTGGTTCGTGTTTACCACCGCCCTGTCCATGCATATATGATCAAATATGAAAGTTAGGTACATTATGTAGACATTTTTGAGTCGAAATATGCGAGCAATAATTGATTGTTGTGTCGTGCATATACGCCGCACGTTGCGTACCTAGATTCCAATGAAAAACAACATAGAGATATGGCGTGCAGCTCGTAAACGGCAATAGTGATGATGTGACGTCGTGTTCTTTTTTTTTCAAGGCAATTGGTTCCGTGTTTACCACCGCCCCGTCCCGGCACGCGATCAAATATGAAAGTTAGGTATATTATGTAGACCTTTTTAGGGGCCGAAATATGCTAACCATAATCGAGTGTTGTGTTGTGCATATATGTTGCACGTTGCGTACCTAAATTCCGGTGAAAAACAATGTAGAGATATGCGCCACACGCTGAATCAGCTCGTAAACGACATTAGTGATGACATGAGGTCGTGTTTCCTTCTTTTCCTTTTTTCAAGGCAATTGGTTCCGTGTTTACCACCATCCTATTCTTGCACGTGATCGAATATGGAAGTTAGGTACATTATGTAGACCTTTTTTGGGGTTTGAAATATGCGAGTGATAATTGATTGGTGTGTTGTGCATATATGCCGCACTTGTGTACCTGAATTCCAATGAAAAACAACATAGAGATATTCACGACTCGCGTGATCAGCTCGTAAATGATAGTAGTGATGATGTGAAGTCGTGTTCCCTTCTTTTTTTTCAAGGCAATTGGTTCCGTGTTTACCACCGTCTTGTCCTTGCACGCAATCGAATATGGATCGTAGCTACATTATGTAGAACTTTTTTTGGGGTCAAAACATGCGAGTGATAATCGATTGTTGTGCTGTGCATATATGCCGCACTTGGGTATTTGAATTCTAGTGAAAAACAATGTAGAGATATGCATCACACGCTGGCTCAGCTCGTAAACGGCAATAGTGATGACATGATGTATGTGATCCCTTCTTTTGCTTTTTTCAAGACAATTGGTTCCGTGTTTACAACCGCCCTGTCCTTGCACGCGACCAAATATGGAAGTTGGGTACATTATGTAGAGCTTTCTTTGGAGTCGAAATATGTGAGCAATAATGGATTGTTGTGTTGTACATATATGCCACACCTTGTGTACCTAATCCCAACGAAAACAACGGTTGAGGTATGCGTCAGACACACAATATAAGCTCGTAAAACAACAACAGTGACGATGTGATGGCGTGTTCCCTTCTTTCTTTTTAAGACAATTGGTTCTTTGCTTACCACCGCCATGTCCTAGCACGCGAACCCGAATCCCAAAAAAAAGGTAGAGATATGGGCCCTCGCGGAATCAGCTCGTAAATGGCAATGGTGATGACGCGGTTCCGTGTTCCTTTTTTTTTGCAAAGCAATTGGTTCTGTGTTTACAACCGGCCCGCCCTTGCGAGTGATAATTGATTGTTGTTTGTGCATATATGCCGTGCCTAGCATACCCGAATCCCATACGCAAGTTAGGTACATTATGTACTTTTTTTGGGGTCGGAATATACGAGCGATAATCGGTGCATATCCGCGCGGTGCTTAACTGAATCCCAATGTAAAACAACGGTGGAGATATGCGCCGCACGTGGCATTGGTGACGGCGTGATGCCGTGCTTCCTTCTTTTTCAAGGCAATTGGTTTCGTGTTTACCACCTTCCGCCGATCCACGTGATTGCCTTTTCGGGGAGATAATTTCTATTAGTCCATGGGTAGATCACACCCAACAATCGGCGCAATAAAAGGAGACAACTTAACCATGATATTTTTCTCTCACCTAGCCATGGTCACATGTTGTTTGCTAAAATTGGTCCACGAGAAAATATGAATATATGGTTCATGTCCTATAGTGTTTTTTCCCGTTTTGGGGGGAATTTTCCCTCAATCACGTATATTTTTCTCTCTTCTGGCCACATGTTGTTTTGCTGAAGGTTGTCCGTCCACGCAGATAAATCTGGACGAGGTCCTATAGAATTTGTTTCCCCGTTTTTGGGGAATTTTCCCGACTGCGAATTGGGACTCCACGGGGGATCCGAGTCGGCGACAATGACATGCTGATGCGTTGTCTACGCGAAATACCTATCTCTCTCTGGTCTCATTCTGGACACAGCAGGCACGCACGCAGACCGTTGCTGGGCGGGTAGAAATTCCGGTGACGAAGAATACGCGCGCCGTATCTGTGCAGATGCCGTCTGCTGATGCTTCGGCATGGGGGAACGAACCGCCGACCGCAAACGCGGAGGTTTGTTGCTTCCCAAAGCCCGCCAATCGGGACAACTGCCGCTCTGCAACTCAACTGCGACTGCGAGGCGGTGGAAACAAACAAAGACGCTAGTATGCTCTATTCACCCTTTGGATTGCATCAGAAAACACCCAAGCTCCCGCGCTAAATTGTTTGACTGCCATGCCCTTCGTCAAAATAAAATAAAAGCTAAACTTGAGAAAAAGTATATTACTACTTTTTGTGCGAAAATTCCGACAATCTATCAATAATCATCAATAGAAGGAAATGAAAACGTTTCGTCCTGGGCTCCCGCGAGCCCCAGGGTGAAACCCTAGATCGCGCTGCCAACGACCTCCCTCTTTGCCCCCTGCATCGCCGCCGCCAGAGGGCGTTACCGGGCGAAGCCTGGGTGACGTCGGCGGCGAGGCGTCCTCTCCCCTCCTCGCGGTGATGGTGGCGCGAGCAGCACTGGCGCTTGGAGGCGCGATGTTGGGAAGGGGCGTGGCGGCACGGCTGCTCTACGGCGAAGTGGTGGCTCTGCGGGCTCTTCTGACGCTAGAGCGGCGGCCATGGGTGGTGAGGCCGCGCTGGCTTTGCGGCAAGCATCGCGCACAGGTGCTCGCCTTATCCTTGGTCGTGTGGACAGCGAGGAGAGGATGGGTGCTGGCTGTGGAGCTCGGGCTGCTCGTCAGTTCCTGCTCCAGATCTGAAGTGGATGCATCCCTGGACACGTCGGTGCTGCCTCTCGTGGCATCTTGTTGCCGGATCTGGCGCCCAACTAGGTGTTGGAGGTGGGGACTTAGACCGGGAGAAATCTCTGGCTGGTCTTGCCAGCCATGATGGCGGCGACGCCTGTGGGCGGCCCCTATCCCTAGAGGCTCTGTTGAGGTACTTTTCCCTTCCCTCCGGCTCCTCTCCTTACCCGGGACAAATCTAAAATCCTCTTGGGCGGCAGCGGCGTCGTGGGCGTTGTCACTGTTGTGGGTATACTTTATGGGTATATCAACGGCATGGCCTAGATCCGGCAAGCCAGGGTGGCCCACAGACGGTGATGTGGCATGTGGCCCATCGGGCGGCTCAGTTGCTGTAGATCCTGAAGGATGAAGTCCAGCCCAGGAACAGGAAGCCGGATCCCAACCGACCTACGAAGGAGGCCGGATCCGTGAAGGCCCATGAAGTATCCGGATCCAGCACGTTCTTAGAGGAAGGCGGATCATTGACGTACACGGCAAGACTTTGTACCGTAGTTAGCCAACTTGTATTCCGGCTAGGACTCTCCATGTAAACCCTAGATCCGTGCGCCTTTATAAGCCGGATCCCGTGAGCCCTAGAGGCACAACCACAACTCATTGTAACAACGCGAAAGCGCCTAGATAATTCCAGACAAGCAGCAGTAGGCCCTGTCATCGTGCAGGTATTTCGAAGCTGGGTAAATCGCGTACCACCGTCCCGTGTGCACTCCGCCCTATGGCCCCTACTTCTTCTCCCCCTCGTGAGGATCCCTCCTCCGAGGCACCATCGAATAGGCAACGACAGTCACCTTCCCGAAGGTGCCATTTTGGGTGAGAGGGATGTGGGCTTGTTCCAGTTCTGCTTGTTCAGCGCCAAAGTTGGGGCCTTGGTGATGGCCGGGGGCCCTTCTTCTTCGCAGCTTCTGTATCAACGACGACACCAAGTAGCTTCTCTCGTCGTGGGGATTCCGTGTTCGTGGGAAATCGCCTGTTGGGGAGCGGTGAAGTGCAGTGGCAGGGTTGGTTTCTGGTTCTTATGGTAGCCTAGTCCTGGTTCATGTTCTTTTCTCTAGGGTGAGCGTCTCGATGGCCGACGATTTGGCGCCCTCCGAGCCAGGGCGAAAGGGCACGGGCCCTTTTTCGGCCATGGAAAAGGGTGATCAGGCGATGGCTTCCCTCCTGGAGATGAATGCTCTTCTCACCTCACTAGCCGCTTCTCCCGAAGATTGGCAGCGTCGTTAACTTGGTACTCCATTCGCGGCTGAGAGCATCGTCAACATCTAGCAGATCTTTCTTGTTTTTATCTTCTATTTACAGTTTGTTAGCGATGTTGTAAACTGTTTACAGCATCTTGTATCTGTTGTTAAGGCCTTACTAATTTAAGGTAGGGCTACTGCATAATGTTTTAGAATAACCATTAATAGAGTACAAACAGACCCGAATGCAATAAAAATTACTAGTAAATCATTGGACCATCTAACGATGACTACAAAGACTAGCACAAACCGAAGGCAAGCGTCGCTAGCCGGAGGACGGAACCCTAGATGGGTTTTCTTTTTTTGATAAAGGAAATATATTTATATCAAAAGATACCAATTACACCCAGCCTCTGCAACAACGCAACACCCTAATAGCGGTACGGATGCACATAGCCAAAAACAGAAAAGAAAACTAAGAAACAAAAGTCCCTCTATAGCATCCTAGGCTTAGCAACAGCAATACAACCACCATCAAGACAACACCTGAAATATATAATCTCCAAAAACGACGTCTCCAAGAAGGAAACGGTACACCAGCGCCATCGTCGCCCGACCAAAGATCTTAGGTTTTCACCCTGAAGATAGTCCCCGCTCTCAAAACAATGCCTCCAACAAAGTCATTGCCTGGCACAACCAGTTAAGGCCAGACCTTGGGTTTTCACCCTGAATGAATTTCACCTGTGCTACCGGCCCCACTTCCATATGACTGCTGCCAAGCCCGGGGCACCAAGCAAGTCCCTCAACAACGCGGAGACTTGAACCTCCCTTAGCTAGTCCTCCTCTCCGGCCTTCATGTTATTCCCTTCATTTGACTGCATCATGGAACAAAATGTTTCTTGATGCTAACACAGACTAGAGCTTCGCGCCGCTCCCACCAGAACCAATCGGCCGGAATAAAAGCATGGGTGCGCAAACTCCACAGAAAAAAGCACTGTTACATTTGCCGGCGACGCCTTTCGGAACTCAACACTCATACCAGATCGAGAAGAGCAAACCTCAGGTAAGTCTTCTTCGCCCAAGAGAGACCCTAGGACCGCCGCCTTTATTCAGGTTGGGGCCCCACATCGGCGACCATCCCAGGCTGGCCACAGTTGCCGCCAGAGACACCAAGCACAGATCGCGTTGTCCGGAGACACCGCACACGCCCTAGGCACCGCCGCAGCCGATAGCCAGCCCTCCACCGGCGACATCAGCCGCCGCCTGCTTCCACGCCTCTCCACCTCGCCGCCAGAACGCGGTGACAGATCGAAAGACCCACCACCACCATCCGCAGGCCGACCATCTCCGGCGAAGAAGAGGGCCGCCTCCACCGTCGAACCCAAGGCTGCTGCCCCGGGCGACCTCGTGCCGCGGGAGAAGCTCAAGATCACCCCCACGCACCGGTGAGAGGCGGGGGGGGGGGGGGGGGGGGGTTGTGGCGCAGATCAACGACCTGGCCGTCGCCCACTGACATAGGCATCCCAAATGGGCCTGCCGAAGATAGTACCCGGGGTTTACTGAAGGCCCACTACCCGAAGAATAAGAAGATTCGGAAGCCCAAGATATTATTAAGGAAAGCTAGAGTTGTAATAGAAAGTCTTATTTGTAATCTTGCGGGATGAGTTAGAAACCTTCCCGGACTTTGTAACTTGTACAGCACGAATCCCTCGGCTCCACCTCCTATATAAGGGGGAGTCGAGGGACGCAGAGAGGATCGAATCATTGTTTTACAAACCCTAGTTTTCATAATCGTCGAGTACTTTTCGGCTGAAACCTTCGAGATCTACTTGCCCTCTACTTCCAACTAAACCCTAGCCTACAATCCATAGGCATTGACAAGTTAATACCTTGTCAATTGGCGCCGTCTGTGGGAATTAGAGGCGTAAGGATCTGATCTCGATGGCACGCTCAAGATCTTCAACATCGTCATCCGCAAGCAACGCAATGGATCGAGGTAAACAGATCGCTGCTGGTCCTGTCGATTTTTTTCCTCACCCACCCTCCCGTTTGGATGCATATGCGTATCTGACGGAGCCTATGGAGATGACGTTCGGAAGATTTCACTTTCGCGTCGAGAAAGAAGGATCATATCGTGTCGAAATTCCGATTTCGTCGGGATCGTCGGCGGTCGATTCTGATTTTTCAAGCTATACATCGTCAACCGGATCAGGAGAAGAAGAAACTTCGTCGTCACGCTACATCAGTACCAGGGCAAGAGAGAAGCTCGCCAAGATCTTCAGCGACATGTCGTTTGAGTCATCTGCGGACTCATATATAAGCGATGGCTCAAGCAGTATCGACAGTTACGACTTCATCGACAAATCTACTACAGTGGGCAAGGTCTTCACCAATCTCAACGATGGTGTCACCAAACCCAACATAGATCTGAATACAAAATATCATCAGATTTATGTCATTGGAGAGCCAAGCAATGATCAAGAGGAAACATCTGAGGCTTTCGACGATCTGGGAAATCCATACGTCGATCCCTCCGATCTGCGACGAGGCTTGGGCAATAAATACGTCGGGCCACAGCCGCGACACAGAGTTCGACTCCCGCAAGCAGCATGGGATAGAGCCGCGAGAGCTATGGACGGCTCAGAACCAATGGCTACCACAGCCACGCCAGAGGAATTACAAGCATATCAATATAGGCTTGCACGAGCGGCAAGGGAATTGGAAAAACAGACAGCTGAGTTAAACAGAAGAAAGGAGGCAGCTTCTGCATCCAGCAGGAGAAGAGCAGAGCTGAGTCGACAATCTAGAACTTCGGGTGATAGCCACAGGGAGGCTCGGAACAGAGCGAGATCAAGGTTACAACACATACCCGAAGCAGAAAGAGAGCACCTTGTCCAAAACCTCGACATGTCCTTTATGTCGATAGACACAAGAGGAAACATCATCCCTAAGACACCAGAGGCTGGGTATATGGCGACACATGCTTTTATCCTCGCATCCAAACCACCTCCAGGGGATCCAAGGGAAACACTTTACAACATGGAGATAGCAGGAGTTGGTGCCATGGGGACGACGTTTGTATCAACACCTCCCGAAGGAACAGCAAGGCAAAATAGTCCACGACCTGCGGCAGCAGCAGCAGCAGCTCCTGAAGGACCAAGTGGAGCAAGAGATACGGCAGCACAAGCAAGGGTTGACAGAGCGCGACAAAGCAGAAGAGAACATCGGCAGTCCCCAGAGTTAAACGACGAGGATATGTGCGGTTTGCCGTGCTTCACGAGGAGAGTGCGAAAAACTCGAGTACCTTCGGGATTCAAGTTGCCTGATAATTTCAAAAAATTCGACGGCCTTCAAGATCCAGAAGATTGGCTAGTTGATTATCTCGAGACGGTGAAACTCACAGGAGGAACCAGAGCAACAGCTATGCAAAGCATCCAGGTGCATTTGAGTGGAGCCGCACGGTCTTGGATAAAGAAACTCCCTCCAGGATCTATCGACAGTTGGGAAAGCTTCGAGGACGTGTTCGTCAAGAACTTCAGGTCCACGTGCAAAAAACCTGCGTCGTTAGAGGAGTTGAGAGCATGTCGACAAAAGCCAGACGAGCCAATGAGAAAATATATCCAAAGGTGGAACATCATCAAAAACTCGGCAGAAAATATATCTGACGAAAGAGCGATAGATGCGTTCGTCGCAGGAATCAGGCGTGGAGATTTTGTCGAGGACTTGGGAAGGACCAACCCAAAGACAGTATCCGCGTTAATGGAAATAGCAAACAGATGGGCAGATGGAGAAGATGCTGTCCACAACAAACGGCACAGGTCGCCAGAGGAGGACCGTGGTCGAAATTATCAACCGAGGCGACGATTTCCTCGGCAGTACCCGAACTATGATGCTCCAGGACAGATTTCGGTAGGTTTTCGGGCAAACACAGGAGGAAACAACAGAGATGATTATCAGAGAAGCAATGAGCAGCGAGGCGATAATAGAGACGATTCTCGAAACAACAGGCAAAATAGCGGACCTAGGTTCCCGAGGCCTTTCGTGTCTCCTGAAGAGATGATGAATGGGCCGTGCCAGATGCATTTTTTCCTCGACAGTAACGGAAAAAGCAGTCAGGACATCTGCAGAAAGATTGTCGCAATTTCCAGGCAATGTTAAGGTGGGCAGAGCATGCTAACGCTCGAGCAGCACAGAGAAATCCTCAAGAACCCGGGAGCGAGATTCACTTGCCACCTCCTCCCGCAATTACGGAAGACAATCGACATCAGCTCAGAATAGCGGCAGCACCACCACCACCACCTTACGTTGATCCTAACTCCAACGGAGCGGTGTCGATGATTCAGAAGGGAAGGCCATCCAATAGAGCTCAGAAAGTAATCTCGCGACAGGTGTTCATGGCAGAAAAAATGCCTCCACCAACAGTCGAGTATCTTAATTGGTCAGGGCAAGATATTGGCTTCACCATAGCAGATCATCCGCAGAAAGTTCCTCGACCAGGGCAGTCAGCACTTATTCTACCAGCGGTCATTGCGGGATTTGATGTCTCTCGAGTGTTCATAGATGGCGGCAGCAGCTTAAACCTTATGTATGCAGATACATTGAGGAAGATGAATATATCCTTAGCAAACTTGAAGCCAACAGACACGAGATTCCATGGTATCACACCGGAGAAACCAAGTTATCCACTGGGGAAGATCAATCTCGACGTTCAGTTTGGAACCCGAGAGAATTATAGAATCGAGAAGCTGGAGTTTGAAGTTGTGGATTTTCCGTTGCAGTACCACGCTCTGTTGGGACGACCATCATATGCTAGATTTATGGCGGTACCACACTATACATACCTGTTGTGGAGGATGCCTGGACCGAAGGGACCAATCACAGTCAAAGGAAGCTTCGCCTTAGCCGATAAGTGCGATAAGGATTTTCATCGGATATCAGAAACTTTCGGGATGCAAGCTGAGTATTTGGCGTCAAGGAGTATGACTGACTACGACGTGTTGCCAGACGTTGGAAGGCCAAATAAAGAATCAACTTTCAATACCGAGAAAAATTCTAAGGAGGTGCAGATTCACCCGACAGACCCAAAAAAGACGACATCCATCGCAAACGACATGGACCTCGCATAGGAAAGCGCGCTCGTCGAGTTCCTCCGTGAGAACTGGAAAATCTTCGCATGGTGTCCAGCTGACATGCCAGGAGTACCCAGGGAACTTGCCGAGCACCACCTAAACTTGGATCCACTAGCGAGACCAATCAAACAACCTTTGCGACGTTTTTCGGAACCAAACCGCAAGGCCATGCTGTCAGAAATCGATCGACTACGAGAAGCTGGTTTTATCAAGGAGTTGCACACAGAAGCCACATGGGTAGCAAATCCTGTGTTGGTGCCGAAGAAAAACACTAAGGTCCTTTGCATGTGCGTCGACTTTACGTGTCACAATAAACATTGTCCAAAGGATCACTTTCCCCTCCCGAGGATCGATCAAATTATCGACTCCACGGCTGGATGTGAACGTCTTTCTTTCCTGGACGCATATTCTGGTTACAACCAGATCAGATTGAAAGAAGAAGATGAAGTAAAGACAGCGTTCATCACACCTTATGGCGTGTTTTGCTACAGAACAATGCCCTTTTGTCTGAAAAACGCGGGAGCAACATATCAGAGGATGATGCAGAAGTGTTTGGCGACACAGATTGGGAAAAACGTGCAAGTATACATCGACGATGTCATCATAACGTCAAAAAAGGGGGCAACGCTGATCGAGGATCTCAAGGAAACCTTTGACAACCTCGACAAATTCTGCCTCAAGCTGAACCCGACGAAGTGTTCTTTTGGCGTTCCAGCAGGAGAACTTCTGGGGTTTCTAGTTTCAGCAAGAGGGATTGAAACAAATCCCGACAAAATACAGGCTATCGTAAAAATGAGGAAGCCAACAAAGTTGAAAGAAATACAGCAGCTAACTGGGCGAGTCGCAGCTTTGAGCAGATTCGTCGCCAGGCTGGGAGAAAAAGCGTTACCATTTTACGCTCTGATAAAGCAAGGAGAGAAATTCCAGTGGAACGAAGAGGCCGACAGAGCTTTCGAGGATTTGAAGCGCACAATCTCGACACCACCAATCTTGGTGGCGCCGAAGGAAAAGGAACCTCTCCTACTGTATATTGCAGCCACGCCCCAAGTGGTTAGCACGGTGCTAGTCGTTGAAAGAGAAGAAGAAGGAAAACTCCATGGAGTGCAAAGGCCAGTATATTTCATCAGTGAAGTTTTATCGCCTTCCAAACAGCGGTACCCGCAGTACCAGAAACTAGCATATGGAGTAATTACAACGGCAAGGAAGTTGCGCCACTATTTTTCGGCACACCCGATAATAGTAGTCAACGAAGCACCTCTTTCAAATATACTGAACAATCCAGAAGCTACAGGGCGTGTCTCCCTTTGGGGAATAGAACTTTCCCCTCGGGACATCACGTATGAAAAAAGAAAGGCAATCAAGTCGCAAGTTACGCGATTTCATTGCAGAGTGGATGGAGCTACAAAACACGGGACCCCCAGATTTGTCGAGAACTTGGACCATGAACTTCGATGGGTCCAAGAGAGCAGAAGGAGCTGGTGCAGGAGTAGTACTTATATCACCTGAAGGCGACAAATTGAAATACGTCCTTCGGATGACGTTCTCTAACGCATCCAACAATGAAGCTGAATATGAAGCCCTCATACACGGGATGAAGATGGCAAAAGCTTGCGGTGCAACTCGACTAAAAATCTTTGGCGACTCACAATTGGTGGCTCAGCAAGTTATGAACCAATGTGACGCAATCAATGATAGCATGATGGCATACAAGGAGGTGTACAATGAGCTTGAGAAGCTGTTTGATGGGTGTGAGGTAAATCACATCAGTAGATTGAGCAATGATGAAGCCGACGTTCTCGCAAACATCGGATCGCAGTGCCTCCCAATCCCGCCAGGAGTATTTTGGGAAGAAATAGCGGAGAGATCCACGAAGCCAAAAAAGGTGCAGAAAAAAGCAAAGGAAGAAAAAACTTCGGCGCCCCTCAAAGAAACCGCGGAAGATGAAGAGGACCAAGAACTTGTGATGATGGTAGAAGGTCCTTGGATGCAAGCGTATATATCATATATCCTCAGGAAAGAAGTACCCGACGATCCAGTTGAGGCCAGGCGAATTATTCGACGATCCAAAGCTTTCACAGTGATCAAGGGGGAGTTATACAAGCGAAGTATTTCAGGCGTTCTGCAAAGGTGTGTCACACCCCAGGAAGGAAGAATAATTCTGAAGGATGTACACGAAGGAATATGTGGCCACCACGCAAGTAGTCGAGCTATTGCAGCCAAAGTTTTTCGGGCAGGATTCTATTGGTTGACAGCAATCGAGGATGCCAAGGAAATAGTAAGAACCTGCGACGCGTGTCAAAGATTTGCCGCAAAACCTCACTCTCCAGCGGCAGAATTAACACCAATACCATTGTCGTGGCCCTTTGCCCAATGGGGACTTGATATGGTGGGCAAGTTGCACAAAGCTTCGCCCGGAGGGTATGAGTACTTGCTGGTCGCTGTCGACAAATTCACCAAGTGGGTAGAAGCGAAGCCAATAAATTCACCAGATGCAGCATCGGCAATAAAGTTTGTGAAAGGCCTCGTTTTTCGGTTTGGAGTGCCTCATTGCATTGTCACAGATAATGGTTCAAACTTCACATCCAAGGAATTCAAGGAATACTGCGCAGAAGTAGGCATTAAATTACACTTTGCGTCAGTTGGGCACCCGCAAACTAACGGATAAGTCGAGAAAGCCAATGGAATCATCTGCAACGGCCTCAAAAAGCGCCTGCTAGGACCGCTTGAAAAAGCTCGACATACTTGGCCAGAGGAATTGCCAAGTGTTTTGTGGAGTATCCGAACAACACCAAATACGGCGACACAAGAAACTCCGTTTTTTCTCGTCCACGGAGCCGAAGCAGTACTACCAATTGAAATAGAGCATGATTCTCCAAGAGTAACAGAGTATGACGAAGAAACATCACAAAAAGCTCGGGAGGATGATATGGACGTACTCGACGAAGCTCGAGATGAAGTACTTTCACGAGTCACCAAATACCAGCAAGACCTCAAAAACTACCACAGTCGACGATTAAGGCCAAGATCTTTTCAGGTCGGGGATTTGGTCTTGCGGCTAAATCAAAAAAGTACTGAGAAGCTCGAATCACCATGGTTGGGGCCTTACGTTGTCACGGAAGTCATCGACGGAGGCGCATACAGGATCAATGACAAGAAGACAGGGGCTCCCGAGAAAAACCCTTGGAACGTGGGTTCTACGCCTAGAGTTGAAATATAGTCCCCCTCTGTAAAGATACAATGTACTGAAACGCCCGCGAGTTTTCAGACGCACTCTTTTCCTTTTCGGGGCACCGAGTGGGGCCGGAAAGGTTTTTAATGAGGCGGGCTCGCGGTGCTGCAATATAATAAAGATAGTGGAGATATACTTCTTATTCTTCGACACACTCGGGGGCTCAACGCCTTCAAGTCTCAAAATACGTACAATATAGACAAACTAGACTTACCGAAATATTTCGCCTTGGTACACTAACACCTCGCCAAATATAAACATCGGAAGCTAACAATTATAAATATAGTGTACACGTCAAAAATCTTATTGCTTTGGTCCAAGAACCTCGCAACAAAAAATATAGAACTTCGACACTAAGATACTCGAGGGCTTGCAACCCATCAATGAAAAAACAAAGATGTCTTATTACAACAGGAGGGAAAATCTTCGAAACAGTATAAACTCCAGCCAAAGGCTCGGGGGCTCGGTGGTCAAAAATAGAAAAAATACAGAGTTAACAGCTTTACAATATAGACTGTGTTTACAAATACACAAGGATGTATCAATGATGGAAATACAGCAAGAAGCGGAAAAAGTTTTCAAGGGAAACCTAGCACATGGTCTATGGTTATTCGCTCAGCAGAAGGACGAGTACTATGTTCGGCATAGCTTCCCTTCACGAAGAACTCAGAATCCATCCGAAGAAGTTCATCCATCATATCTTCGGCAACAGGAGTGACCAAATCATCAATCTTGCCCATATTTCTCTTTTTCTTTGCCATTTTTGCGAGGCAAGTAGGAACAATTTGATCTATGGGCAATTTTGGATGGCAAATCTTTATCATCATCATGGCAAATCTAGCGCCAGCAGAGAGTTGAGCCCGCACAAAGCCATGGATTCGAGGAGCATCTCGAAATTTTTCCATTAAAGCTGGAAGGGTCTCTGGCATCTTGTTCCAAGGGAACATGGTCCCATAAACTAAGAATAAAGTCTTCGTACAGAAGTCAAGGAAGTCACGGACCTGAGCAGCGCGATCTTGAAATCTAACGATTTGGCGAGTACGCTCAGGAGTAACCCAAAAGTTGGATCCATATTGCGCAGCTAGTCTCAGCAAAACAGCAGTTCGAGCTTCAACACGTTGGTTTTCGGCAGCAGTATCCAGAAACGAGCCTGGCACAGCAAACAAAATATCAAGGAACGAGTAAAAAAGAACAACACCCAACACGGTCATGAGCAGGAAACATACCTGTCATGTCCAAACTGGCGTCAGTCATTAGCTGAAGCATATAATTCTCGCGAGAAGAAGTTTCAGCAGCCTCAGCAATAGCAGCATCCTTTGCAGCGATGGGCTCTTTTGCCTGTTGAAGAGCAATTTTCTCTCCTTCAGATGCTTTCCGAGATTGTTCCATCATTGCCAGAGTCTGTTTCTTCATGGATTGAAGCTGTTGTCGAAGTTCTTGCAAATCTTCCGACAAATGTTTGCTTGAAGAACCTTCGAGGGGATTATCATCGACTAGTATTTTCTTCGAGAAGGAAGAAGCAGGTGAAGCATCGGCAGAGCAAGGGTTGGTCGAATAGTTATCAAATATTAACTGGAAAAGAAAGTCCCAGTATCAATGATAGTGCCAAGAGAAATTTCATTGATTTCTGGAAAGTTTACACGGACATTACAAAGGAAGTTCTCGAAGGGGACTAACAGGATAATCGTCGCCAAAGCTAAAATGGCGACAACAGCAAAAGAAATAAAGAAAGCAAAGGACAGAAAAAGAAAAGGCATTCAACTAGACCTCCGGCCTTGATGAGCTAGGAGTCGCAGATGGCTTGATCCCGAGATAGGCCAAGATTTTCTTCGTGTTGGGCTTGGCAGCCTTGATCAACGACCGCCATTTTGCTTGATCTATCTGTTCGGTGTCGCCAACCTTCATCCAGTCAACAGTTTGTTGGCTGTCAGCGACCAAGGCAATAGTGTTCTCGACAGCAACCTTCATGTTCTCTTGGCGCATCTTCAGTCCAAGATCCTCCGGTGGATTGAAGTCCTTGGCAAGGGCAAGGAAGGTCTTAGGCTCCTCTTTCTTCGGGAAGAAGTAGGGGAACAACTTCGACAATCCTGCGTCAGCATTCACCACGCCTTCGCAAATTTCTTGGCCATGAAACTCCAGATAAGAAAGTGCGTCAAGCAGAGGATCATTGGTGGGATTCTCAAGATCAAACTCTTGGCTTGTTTGACCTGCCATAGAAAATATATGTTAGTCAACAGCAAGTAAAAACAAAAGGAGGCAAGTCCTAAGAAAAATAGAAAGGATCAACAAAGTTACCGAGGAAGCGTCGACTTTGCGTGCTCAAGCGCTTGAGGATTCCCTTTTCACGAGTAGCCTGAGCGGCCTTGTGCTCGTTTAAAGCAGTTTCGACATCCTCAAGTCTCTTCTGCAGTTCTTCGACACTAGCAGCTTTTGCCTTGGCCTCATTAGCCTCTGCTTTGGCTTGGCTAGCATCAAGTTCGGCTTTCTTGCGAGCCGTTTCACTTTGCTCCAGTTTCTGAGCAAGAGTGTCGGCAAGCTTGTTGGCCTCTGCAAGTTTCTCTGACAAAATAAAAAAGAACAGTCAAGATTGCGACAAGAATAGGAGCAAGAAGTTAGAAATAGTGGCAGCAAAAAAGTTGTTACCTTCAGTCCTGCTGGCATATTCACGGTACCCAATAAATTGGGATCCGATGCGAACAAGCTCTTTGATCATGGGCTGTCAAAGAAAAACGAAGGTATAAAAACATCGGTATAAGAAAAATGTGAAGGCATAAAGAAGCAAACAGAGGAAACACACATATTGGCAAGAAAATTAAAAACTTACATCATCCAAGAGCGGAGTAGAAGAGCTACCCAATTGAGGAGCAGGCTCAACGATCGTTTCAACCCTTGTCCTTTTTGGTGAAGGAGCAAGGGGGCTTGAAGGAGGAGTGGTGGTGACGACGTTTTGTTGAGGAGGCGATGATTCTTCTCCCTCAACTGGCGTCTCCGAGACAAGTAAAGTATGTGACGTGCTCGTCCGAGGAGCCACGTCACGAGTTGGTACTTCTTCCTCATCATCACTGTGATTAAAGATCGACAGCATAAAAAGCAAGATGAGACAAAAAAATTCGAGTACAGAAATAAGGGGAAATCAAGGTGACTTACGAGCTGACGAGGGAGGCGAGATATGGATCATAAGTTGCCTTCTGGCGTGAAGGATCAACTTCTTCGGCTTTGGAGGTGCCGGAATCTTCGACATCATTCCTCTTCCTTTTGTTCCTTGGAGAAACAGCAGGAGGAGGAGATTGCGCTGATGCAGTACCTTCGGAAGCACCGTCTTTTTCAGAAGAAGCCGCAGATTTTAGAGAATCCACGGGTTCATTCACAAAAGAGGGAGCCTCTTGGTTGTCATCAGGGACAATGGCCCTTTCTTCGACTTCTCCACCTTCAGGAAGAGGAGGAAGCGAGACAAGGACTGGATGGTTCTGCACAACATAAAAATAAAATAGGGGAAGATGTCAAAAAAGGAGTTGCAATAAAAATAGCAAAGCAATAACCAGACAGTCGACAAAGGTTACCTTGGGGAGTGGATTGGCGGCGCTGAATGGTTTTACACGACAAGAAGAAGGGACAGGATCTTTTTTGCTGAGAGACGAGATTTTTCGGACAAGCTTTTCCAAGTCTTTGACCTCCAAATCCACCGACAGCCGATCTTCATCCTTCTCGCCAGCATATTTCCAGAGAGGATACTTGCGAGCTTGAAGTGGCTGCACTCTAGTCCTAAGAAAGTATGCAGTGATTTGGATACCGGATAATTCTTTGCCGCGAGTATTTTATAACTCGTGGATTCGAGCCATCAAGGCTTCTGTCGACGCTTTTTCTTCATCGGTAGCCTCTGCGTCCCAGGAGTGGCGGCGAAAGATTTTCTCGGCACCATCAAAAGGAGGGATGTTGTCCTCAGCACATCCGTGGTTTTCCTCCTGAATGTACAACCACTTCTTGCGCCATCCTTGAACTGAGTCAGGGAGTTTAACATCGAAGTAGTCGACAGTGGACCGAACAGAAATTACAACGCCGCCTATATTATAGGCGACATTGGGAGAGCCATTACGGCGACAGAAGAAAATGCGCTTCCATAGCGCCCAGTTAGGCTGGACGCCAAGGAAGGCCTCGCAAAGAGTGATGAAAATGGAGATGTGAAGAATGGAGTTTGGCGTGAGGTGGTGGAGTTGCAGACCGTAGATAAAAAGCAGCCCACGGAGAAAAGGATGAATGGGGGCGGACAGACCGCGGATGAGGTGATCGACAAAACTTACCCGGTACCCCATTGGAGGGGTTGGGTAGCTCTCCTCACTAGGGAAGCATAATGCCTTGGGTTTCTTGCTGATCCCCAGCTTCTTCAGCATGTTGATGTCTTGAGTGGAGATTTTCGATCTTTCCCACTCCGCCGCCCCAAGATCAACGGCGGCCATGGAGGACTCCGGCGTGCTGTGCCTTGTCAATCGACGAGGTGGCATCAACAATGGTGCAGGGTTTGCAGCCTGGAGGCGAGGAGCTTAGGTGGTTGTGGATCGCAGGAAGAAATTTGCAGATGAGATCAGGAGGACGGTGCGAGCGGAAGTGCTCAAGGAGGAAGAAGACGATCTTATATAGGGGTGCGGTGAAACGACGAGCCGTTGGATAAGGAAAATGTGTGGCAGATGATACCCACGTTGCAACAAGGGTAAAAAAGTAATTCAGCGTTGGGGAAGTTACGGTGCGTGCGCCAGAAAAAGCGGAGGACGTGTATCCCCCACTTGCACGACGTGTCAAGATAGTAGATCAATTGGGCCCGCATGGCAGCGAGAAAAGACTTGTCGCAAATTTCTGACTAGCAATCGTGGCTATCGTCAGCAATAACGTCACCTTGGCAGAAGAAAAAATTCGACTGAACAACTTCATAAAAGGCGACACGGAAAAATAATGCTGAGCCTTTGATCAAATACAAGTTTTTGATCAAATGCTCGGGGGCTACTTTGGAAAAAAGGAAAAGATCCAGAATGACAAGATAGAAATGGCGTGAGCCTATGACCAAATACAAATATTTGTTCATAGCCTCGGGGGCTACTCCCATCGGGAGCGCTGTTCGCGCACCCGAGAAATTATAAAACTTCGGGAGATAAAAGAAGATATAGCGGCATAAGGCGTGGAGCCTATACCTAAGTATAAGTCCTTGGCTGTAGCCTCGGGGGCTACTCCCATCGGGAACGCTGCTCGCGTGCCCGATGAAATTATAAAAAAGAAAGAAAGAAAGAGAAAAAGAAAGATAGAAGAGTAAAAAAGTATATTTCGAGTTATAATTAACTCTACATATACTCCCATCGGGAGGGCAATATAAGTCATTTTTGACTCGATAAAATGTGCCATTCCAACAACCGAAAAAGCACTCGACAATATATTCTCAGAATGCCGAAGTTGCGATCAATTTCTGAATGCCGCAAATTTGCGAAGGTAAGACCCCAGATCCATTCCGCTGGGCGTGGCATCGCCGAAGACTGCGCTCTGCTACTTTTATCCGTATCAACAGATACGAAGAAAAATCCTAACGGACGCGTTAGGTACCTGATAAATTTTACTGGGACTCGACAGAATGGTAAGACCTTAAGCGGCACCTGTCGAAGTTTACACCAGTATCCCGAGGTCATGTCCAGGGACATGATCTTGAAGTAGGTTTTTGCGGATTGCCACTAGAGCAGTTAACTAGTACCTGATCCGTCAGATGAACTAGCCCCAACTACCATTATCCCTGTACAATATAGAAGTTTATGAGAGGAAATATAGAAAAAAGTTGAAGCTGTCGAATAAAAATAAACAGTGGAGATTTTCCTTAACTCTGCAATTCAAGCAAAATCTCGGGGGCTACTGACATAGGCATCCCAAATGGGCCTGCCGAAGATAGTACCCGGGGTTTACTGAAGGCCCACTACCCGAAGAATAAGAAGATTCGGAAGCCCAAGATATTATTAAGAAAAGCTAGAGTTGTAATAGAAAGTCTTATTTGTAATCTTGCGGGATGAGTTAGAAACCTTCCCGGACTTTGTAACTTGTACAGCACGAATCCCTCGGCTCTACCTCCTATATAAGGGGGAGTCGAGGGACGCAGAGAGGATCGAATCATTGTTTTACAAACCCTAGTTTTCATAATCGTCGAGTACTTTTCGGCTGAAACCTTCGAGATCTACTTGCCCTCTACTTCCAACTAAACCCTAGCCTACAATCCATAGGCATTGACAAGTTAATACCTTGTCACCCACCACCAGCCACCTCCGGCGTGCCGCGGTGAGGAGTCGGCGGGAGGCAGGGGACCGGAGCGCAGATCAAGGTCTGGCCGCTGCCGCCCAACACCATCCACGTCCGATCCGGTCGCAACGTTGAGGAGGGATCCGGTCGCCATCCCAGCGCGGCAATGAGGAAGCTAGATGGGTTTTCTTGGCCGCCTCTTGATCCCCTCCTGCAATCCCAGTCTCATACGTATCGTTCGTTTTTGCGTGGCAAGGTTAACAAAAAGTATATTATTCTCTCTATCTATAAAAACATGTTGAAGATTTGTCTAAATTTAGATGTATCTATACACTAAAAAATGTCTAGATACATTTTAATTTAAACGAATTTACGACATACTTTTATGGACAGAGTAGTACTAAAGTGTGCGGTGGAGTACGAAGTACTTCCTCCGCCTCACAAAATTTGTCACAAATTTTTGAAAATTTATATGTATCAAGATGCGATTTAATAGTTAGATATATTTAAATTTAAATAAAACTCAGATATTTTTTATAGGACGGACTGATGGAGGGAGTACTTTAGATTATATATCGAAACAGGTGGCGCCGTCACAACAAATTTGTGTGGGTATCTGGCCAGTTCGTGAGAAAGGGGAGTTCGTGTCCCCTGGAGTGAAAATCTAGGCGCGGGCCGACGCCTGGCTTCGGCGCAGGGCGGCGCGGGGCTCCCGCTGCTGCTTCTTGGCCGGCCACGCTCAAGCGAGCGATGGCGCAGTTGTGGCTGGCCGCGCTCAAGCGAGCGTCGGGGCGGTTCCTCGTGCTCAAACGAGCGGATGGCCTCTGTGCGGACGCCGAGGGTCACGACCTCGGGTTGCGGCGGTCGCGACCGGCGATTGTTGAGGGCGCCGGCCTGGCTCGGTTCTGCGCGCGCTGGCGGCCTGAGAGGTCCGTGGTGCGGAGGAGGCAGGGGGGTCGCTGCGGGCAGGGCCGATCTGGGCTTCTACGGGCCCATGGCGCGGTTCCTCGACGGCGTGGCGGCTAGTGACCGAATCCTCGACGGCTCCCGTCCTGATCTAGTGCTCCGGCAGCTGTTGGCTGCGGAGTGAGATGCTGCTTCTGGCTGCTGCGTCGGGTGTGGGCGTCGGGTGGTCGGCGGCAAGATCCCATGCTCTGTTGGTTGCGTTCCTTCTACCCGAGCTTCAAGCGGGGCTCGATGGCGGAGATGGCATGCCAGGCGAAAGCTTTGCATCTATTTTGGGTAGGTGCCGATGACGGCGGTACCCGTGGGTACCGTTCTCCTTCTTGAAGACGTCTTCGAGAGCTACATCTCTTGTCGTCGCGGGTGTCGGTGGCCTCCGGGTGAAAACCTAAGCTCCCAGGGAGCGGGCGACGGCGACATCTATGTCGCTACCTTCTTGAAGGCGCCGTCTTTGGAGGCCTCGACACTTGTGGTGTGGCAGGTTTGCGTCAACTAGGCATGGTTGCCTTGCAGCCGAAGTTCGTGGACGCCGGGGCAGCGGCTCCGGACGGTGGATGGTGCGTCGAGGTGGCGGCCTCGAGCTACAGGCATATGGGGTGTGGTTGTGGTCTAGCAAGGCAAGGGTGGCGTGCTTGTGCTACGTGGGTAGCGAGTCTGTCGGCCCGGTCGACGCGATCAGGAGGTCGGTCTGGCTGGCACGTCGGGGCGGCGGCCCCGGACCTTTTGGCGCGATGTTCGTGGTCTGCAGATGGACGTCTTGTGTAGTTTGGGCTACGAGGCATCTACTCCGTGCGGCGTTGCGGCTCATGACTGAGCAGGGGAAGCTGGAGCGGCGGCTCCAGGCACAGATGTGTTTGTTTTGTGCAATAGTGGCTTTGTGGCGTGTGGACGACGAGGCTATGTTGTTTGTGCGGTTTTTGGCCCTTTTTTCCTCAAAAACAGGGTCGATCTGTACGGTTTTTGGACCCGGTTTTCCTTATAAACTGGGTCATTCGGTCGTCTTGACCTTTTCCCCTATTGCGATGAATATAGAAGTTCTCCTGTTGTTATTCAAAAGAAAAATCTAGGCTCGGAAAAAACCGAAGAGTTGCTAGCCGGACCACGCAAATGTATCTTTGCCACCGTGAGATCGGTCAATCATGGGCGTGATGTGGACGAGAGCGACGTCGCGCGGCACGGACGGAGGATAGAGCGCACCAGTGGTCTGGCCGGGGCAGGTGCACCGGCCGTGAACTAGGCGGCGGCGTACCTGCATGCACTTTGCATTATTATTTTTCACCCCTTTCAAGGCTATGCATACACTTGCACAGATTGTTAAATACTACTCCAATATCTTAGGATTAAACTTCTAGCCGACATGTTAGGACATCCATTTGCGATCATGTCGGTCGAAAAATACGTCTGGAATCAGACCCAGCTGCCCGATAAATACTGATTGGACTGTCCACGGAGATGCAAATGTGGCTTAAATACACGTTTTCGTCTACTCGAATGCTGCCGGTCACCCGCGCGTCCACGTTGGTCGAATCAGGACCCGCCGGTTAGTGACATATGTAAACAAAATGTTTTTCATTCCTATTGATTGACCGAACCAGAGTTAACCTACAACTACGATGGCCGTACCCACTGGCCGTCATGTGGCCTACTACGGCCAGGTTTACTCGTAGTTACGATGCCTACTACCAGCCGCCGGCATGACCTAAGGGACCGGTGCTGTCGTCGGAGCATGCGGGCTGGGCCAGCCACGCGCCGCTCCCTACGGAGGCGGTTATGCTCCCGAAAGGAGGCAACATCTTCCCGCCGCCAGCGTTCGACAACCTCCGCAAGAGAGGAGTCCCAGTTGGCTCGCTGCGTAGCCGCCTCGTCCGCTGCGATGGGCGCCATGTCCTCGCAGTAGCGGGCCCTGTCCCTCGCCGCTGCCGCTTCATCCCTCGCCGTGATGGCAACATGCAACTCGCGGTTGTCCCGGTTGATCCACGGGTTGTCTGGCACTGCCCACGCCACCGCCACCAGGTCCGAGCACACGAAAGCCTGCCTCATGGCCATTGCATCGCCACGAGCTTGGGCTTCCCCCGCAAGAACATGATGGCGATCAATGTCCTCAAAGAGGCTCTCGAACGATGCAAGCAACGCCCCTTGCTCGACGCGCACAAACGCGCCCTCTTCATCGCCATAGAGGGGGAAGTCGATGGCGTGCCCATCCTCGCCGTCCATGTCATCGATGACAGCGGCCCCTCGAGCTCCACCACCAGGCGCACCCTAGCCACCGCGCTCGCCGCCGCGAGCTCCGCCCTGGCCTCCGTAAGTTGCACCTGGAGGTCGGCCATGGTCGCCGCCTGCGCCGCTGACTCCTCCGCCTTGGCCTCCACCACCGCCGCTTCCATCGCCGCCTCCTCTGCAAAGGCCTTCGCCTCCGTCTCCGCCACCAGCTGCTTGGCCACGTACGCGGCCATCTGCTCCTCGTCGAACGCCTCCATCGTGTGGAGAGAGGCGAGCTTAGGATCATCGGGGAAGATGCCACGGCCCATGAGAACAATGCGAGCCTAGGTGCGGTCATGCTCGGTCATGGATGATTTCTACGGTTGGGTCGGGGTGTGCCCTCATCAACCTCCGGCCTGCACCATATATAACCACGGTGGGGCGGGAAACACCGACCGCGCGCAAGCCATTTCCCGCGCGTGCGAAGCAGTGGAGGAACGCGCCAATGTATTGTTGGTGCGCGGGGAGCACCGCTTTTGCGCGCGAACCGGTAATCGCAGGCGGCAGGTCTCGATGGGACGTTTACAACAATTACCGAACTTGACGAGCCAAAAATAAATGCGTCGACCCTCCGGGGATGTCCCCGACACAAATAGTCTTTTTTCGAGAGTACGCCAAAGGCGCCATATCCTTATAGAAGGCAGAGGTTTGCATACAAGAACGACACCACTCGCTACAAGCAACGAGGGTAACCCCACACAACACCGGCTATAGACCAAACAACCACAACACAAAGCACCTGTCCTAAGCAAAGAACCAAGCCACGTCTCGACCGACGCCAGGCACCTCCGTAGAAGAACAGCTCCGGAAAGGCCTTCCTTATCGACGCACCATCCGAAGGAGATCAATAGCGGGACTTGGCCCGACACAAACAGTCACCGTGGCCCTATAAGCCTCTTGTTAAACTAGCTTGTTGATTAATAGATGATCATGATTTCCTGATCATGAACATTGAATGTTATTAATAACAAGATCATATCATTAGGTGAATGATGTGATGGACATACACCCATATTAAGCATAGCATATTATCAAGTCAATTAGTTCGTTTTGCTACAAGCTTTAAGATACATATAGTAACCTAATCCTTCGACCGGAATTGTGGAGCTCCTTTGTACCAACCTAGTCGACACTTGGCAAGATGCCGCACACCTGTGCCTGCCTAGCGTCGGTCTGTTGGGCCACGGCCTAACATGACATGTAGTATCTTTTTTATTTTTTCTTTTCTTTCTTTTTTTAAAATCTTATTACTTTTAAGTGAACATATTTTTCTAATATGAAAATTTGCATTGTTTAAGTCTGAAAAAATTTCAAAATAAATTTTATTTTTAAAATTTGAAGATTAAAAAATGAATATTTTAAAATTTGAATAATTTTTGAATTTGAACATTTTTTGAATTTGAACAATTTTTAAGTCTGAACAATTTCCAAATTTAAACAATTTTAAGTTTAAACATTTAAATAATTTTCAAATTACAACATTTTTAAATCTAAATATTTTAAATTTGAACAATTTTTAAATGTGAAATGATTTCAAATTATGAAAAGGGAAAAGGAAACAAAAAAGAAAACAGATAGAAAAAACAAACAAACAAAAATGAAAGAAAAAGAATAAACAGAAAATGGAAACAAAAGGAAAAAACAGAAATGGGTCGGGCCTATTCCCGACCAGGATGTGTGGTGCTTGGTAGGATTCACCAGAATTGTGTGCCCGAATTTCAAATAGCCAATTCTAGACCCAATTCAGTGCACCCAAACATATTGTGAAACTAAAATTGTTTCAAATTGGATAATGAGATTTTCTTTTATTTTCTTATTATCCAAGATAAATATACCCTCGGTGTCAAGGGAAGTTTTGAACCTCAGCATCCCTGATATATATATATGGTGCTCAATTTTGCTTGCAGTTGAACTTGCAAAAGAATAGATAGTAAACGAGGCTGGGTTGACTTGTTTCCGTTTTATGCTTGAGCGAATGAATGAAACAAGAATGCATCCTGCACTCAGTGCACTGAGAAGTAAATGAATGAACCAAGTCTGCGTAGTCTTCGTTTTGTGCTTGAGCAAATGAATGAAACAAGTCTGCCTCCTATGGTCCTAAAATAGAAATGGTCGAGCCTTCTGTCTAGAAGGACGAGAGATTCCACCAAAAAAAAGCTCAAGAAATTTCCAAAAATAATTTGGCCCATGCAGGTCTCGAACCTGCGACCTTCGCGTTATTAGCACGACGCTCTAACCAGCTGAGCTAATAGGCCGTTGGCGTTAAATTCTTCTATACATTTTATATATTGTCATATGTCACATTGCAAATCAACCAAAATGTCCCAGTAAGAATTGTCCCAGTAAATAATGCCACCGACGATGCCATGGTAGTTAGGTTACCAGTATTATGTCAAAGTTTCACGCACTAGTCCGCGTTACTATGAAGTATGAACTGAACAGAACACGAAGAGGGAGGAAGCTCACTTGGCTTCACAAAATTACTGTCATTTTTGCAGACTTACAGTGTACAGGATCACCTAGATATGTTACAGAATGCAGAGTCTAATATACATGAATTGGATATATGACACGAACAAAATCCAATCGGGTATACACATTAAATGTTATTGCCAACTAATAATGGCTTGTACGCAAGCTCTATTTACATGCTGTATCAGCAAGAATCCATCAAACCAATGCACCAATGAAACCACCAGCCAGTCCCCAGATGGATGCCAACATCCTATGCTCAGTCACCGGCCACTCCATGCTGCAAGGACACCTTGAAACACTTCGGCCACCAGATCCCTATCCGCCGTCTGAAGGAACATGTTGAATTCGTCGTGCATCTCGTACACCTTCCTAAAGTCGACGAGGAACCTCAGGCAGCTATCCTTGAGCCTCTGCAGCCGGTACAGATGGCCTGTCTGGAGCCTCTCGATCACGTTGCTCGTGTCGATGTCTTCTAGCAGGCTTTCGAGGCACGCCTCCTTCAGATCACCGATGTCGTATTTGTCAGCGGCTCTAAGGAGGGCCAGCCTGTGGGTGAGGAACTCCTCGTTACGTACATCGCCATAGATGTAGTTGAGGAAGCCCCGGCACGCGTCGAGGGACATGTCAGAGATGTCGACGGTGGCGAGCTCTTTCTCCTTCAGGTCATGTGAGAACATGCTCCTAAACACGGGTGATCGGGCGGCCAGGATCGCGCGGTGGGCCCTTATGCTGCCGTCATCGGCGTTAATTGTGATGTCACATAGGATGCCTTCTTGCAGCATTCTTGAAAGGGATGACAGTGCAGTGTTGTCTGAAGACTGCCTGATTTCGTTTGAGGCCCAAACTGAGGCAGGTTCACCACCCTGGAAAACAGAGTTACAGATCAGTAAGTGGTAATGCTGAAGACACATGAGTTAAAAATTTCCTTACACACACACGTAATATTTTCTTGTGTTGTTCTGTTCTTAGTGTGCAATTCTTCGTTTCACTCAATTCACTGAATTCTTATTTACTCTAGGGTCTTGATGGAAGTATGCTGGTTACAGACAAAAAGTTTGACTTTGCTTTGCAAGACCCCGTTGCATTTCCATCTGGCAGGGGTGTTGTCAGCTGATGATATCATCAGCAGTATCAGAAGTTAGTGTTCATTTATAATCATGTGCAATAATTATCGGAAACACAGTTGTGCTTAACTTCTTATACTGTAAATGTTTTTATCTGGGACGAGCAATGATTAACAGGTGGCACAAGATGCTTGTTTTAGGTTTCTGATATGCTTGCGAGCTTTCTAAACAACATGTATATGTGTTATCATAATCAGGATATTTTCCCCCAATTCCACGACCGAAAGCAACTATAGACACCTCACACAAAAAACAGTAGATGTTTCTACATTGGTGTGCACCTGTCCAGATGTGATGATAACATACTGTGCATCTTTCTAAGATTAGACAGGATTCCAGGTGAGTCAAGAATATCACTTCCACTCCTAATTGTTGTTGTACCGAACATTGACAAAACAGAAGCAGACAGAGAAGCAGTGCTTACAGATGGATCTGCAACTTTCAGGTCTAGAAACTCTATCTCGATAACAAATCTTCCTGTTACACTGCTATCAATCGTCCACACAAATCCGTCGTGTTTCAGATGCTTGTCAAAGATCCCTGCGTTTATGTAAATAAGATGGCGGTGAGATATAAATGACATCTGGACACGCTTTATGCACTCGCTGATATATGTGCAGAACTCAACTTAAAATTTTGAATAATAATAAATCCTAGCATTTCAGACCGGCATGCATGTCTGATCATTTATATTAGTTCAAATTTGTATTACTGCTTGCTGCATGACACTCAGTTTCTACACAAATAAACTTGTACCCATATGAACTAAAAACAATAACTTTTAATGATTCACCAGTTACATATTCAGACGTCGAAATATATCTTCTTGTATGTATCATGAATAGAAGGGGCATTGCAATTATAGGGAGAGGAAGTACAACACCTCTTTAGTAAAACAAAATTACCTGGATGAACTATGATCTTCTGATTTGGAGGGAAGGATATCAGAAGTTTCGCTACAAAGGAAGCTATGGGTGCCGGGGCTGTGTTCTTGGCAGAGTTCGATAACTCAGCAAAGAGCTTAACTGAAGTTTGCTTGTTGTTTCTCTCCACAGATATGTACCTTCATATTGCAGAATCAGAAACTAAAGTTAGCTCAGGAATCAGTAGTGACACAGTGGCAGCCCCTCATAATTCCCCACTGATAGTTGTGTTAAAATGGTAACTTGATTTACAATTATCCTGGTAAACGTACGATTCGATTCAAGATTCTTCTTGGTAATAGTAGATAGGATAGAGGAGTGGGTGAAAGTGAGCGTTGGAGAAAGTGGAAACTTTTGTCTGAAATATCGTTGGTTCGAAGCATCTCTCCTATATACCATAGATATGGCGAAGAAAAGATCTCAACTAGATATTGCTGACGAAAGATGTCTCCAAGTCCAACTTAAACTCAGTTCAGTGCAATCTTGGACATGAAGAATTAAGCGGATGCGTCCAAAATTAACGAACGACTACTAGCACCTCAGCAAACCGCTGCTCTGCTACCAAAAACCAAAACTTTTTTTCAGAATCAAACAGACAAGAAGAAGAAAAAAAATACAGAAACTGCACCAAATCGTTCTTTGATCTCGTAAACCACCACCGAAAATTTTCAGATTAAGCACAACAAGCAGTAAGCCCTCCATCGCAGCAGGCATGACAGAGCAGGCAAGAAACCAAACAGGTAGCAGGCAAGAGATTTGCAGAGAGCGTGGAGGGAGGAGAGGGGCACGGACCAGTTCCAGAGGCCGACGCGGAAGGGGTCGGACTTGCGGTAGGTGTAGCAGGGTAGCGCGTCGACGCGCCATTGCGCGAGCCTCGGCGCCGCCTCCACCCGGGTCCCCGCGCCGCTCATCGGACCCCACGTCGACGCCACCGCCGCCACCACCTCATCGACGCAGCCCAGCAGCCCCAGCGCCTCCTTCCCCAGGCTTCCTCCTCCCTCCCCCGCAACCCCTCCTCCTCATGTACTGCCCGCCAATCCACGAGCACGGCCAAACCCAACCCAATACCAAGAACTCAGCACGACATGGACAGAATAGATCCCTAGCTAGCGACTCACAGTCACAGCGACAAGCAGGAAGTGTGCACGCACGCGCCAAGAATTGCCGGCGGGGTTGCTTGCTGCTCGTCCCGGTTCTTGGGGAGTGGCGCGCGCAACAAGGTGAGGTACTGGCACTGCGGATGGTGGCGGCTACTATATGCTGCTGGTGGCCGACTGGCTCTGAGGAGGGGGGTGACGTTGCTGTTGCGGGGAAGAGAGGAGAGGAGAGGAGAGGATTAATTCGCTACGCAAAAGGGAGACTTTCTTCTACGCGAGTGGGGAAGACGGATGGTGAACGCCCCCAGTTAATTACTACTCAACTGACTGCTCCCTGCTTCCACTCCACTTCCAACCACTGCCGGATTTCCTCCAGTTTTTGCTGACGCTTCATATCTCGGAGCCATTTTTCAGCGACGAATTCATCTCACAGATTGGTCGTGGAGTATCAATTACTTGCCGCTAAGTTGCGGTTAATTGGCGGATCATTAGCCAAGCTGAGATGAACCTGCGGCCGTATCGTTGCGGTCTAGTGTCCCTGTCCACGGGCCCAATGATTTGTCCTCCACAATTCAGCTTTTCCCCTCGTCGCTAGCAGTGATTTTGTCCTTCTACGGCAGCAAAGTGCTTTCTTTTGACTCTGAAATCATTAAAAAACCTTCTAAAAAAATCATAAAGAACCCAGCAAATTGTTGAACCAACCAAATCTTCTCCGCCGGCCCCCATCCCTTCCTAAACTTTCCTCTGTCGGAAGAAAGAATGCTCGCCGAATTCGTAGCGACAAGTGGGGATTAGATTAAACAAGATACGCATCAGGGCGCGTAATTATTGTCGACGAGATAGATACGCATGCACGCAAAGTATCTCGGATCGAATTCTCGCAATATTTTTTGGAGAGGAGGAGAAATTTGGTGTGGAGTGTGGTTTGGAGATCCCGAGTGGACAAGGAAAAGTATCTGCCTGATTCTACGTGGGGCCCGCGCCGGTTGCCTCCTGGATTCTTTCTCTCGCCCGCACAAGCAACCCCTGCAGGGCCCCATGCCTTGGAATCTTTGATTCTCTCTGCCTGCTAATTCAAAAGCCACGAGACTGGAATCAAAACCTGCCTCCATCAGTGGCTTGCGCTCCTCTAATCAAAGCGTTTCTACTGATTGGTTTCACTTCTCTACATATCGTTCCAGTGATTAAACAGCAAATACATTTCTTTTCGTTTGCTCCTACACGCTACTTAGTAGCCAGCATCACTTACGTGCAGCACCTATGGTATGATCAAGAGCAATGTGACATTTTGTCTTATTAATAGCAAACAAGTGATTGGTACGCATAAAACACTCTGACAATGTATTGATGTACTCCGTAGTGTATTTATGTTACAAACCATTCAAGCCCATAACCTAGGAATATTAATAATGGGGTAGTATGCAAGATAGCGTCGTGTACGATTTGACCGGTACTGGTCAAACTGTGTTTTTTGTTTGAAAAGAGGGGCTTTATTTATACTTTATTCAACCAAGATTTGATATATGCATACATAAAAGAACCTCGAAGCCACTACGCAACACCTGTAAACCAGATAATGGATGAAGAACATGTCATTAGAATCTTATGTCTTGAAAAGAAAACACAAGCATTCCTCATCACCTAGGTATCGGGGCATCACCGAGTCACCATATGACAACATGGGAGCACAAATCCTGTCCAACAGACGCTTAGAGAGCACCTCATGCACTCGTTCAATAAGTTGTCGCTGCCCATAACCATCGAGCCACCTTCAGATCAGATATCCACATAGTTGTTCGCCATGGTTGACATGGATGCCGCCACGACGCCAGAGACACAGTGCCCCCGCCCCGCGCGAGTTCATCATGTGGCATATCTATCACCAAGACTCCACTACGCCACGTCACCGAGACTCGTCGTCATTGACACAGTAGCTATATACCACTTCATCTCTTGCCTCATCCATCTAGTAGTTGCTCCAAAAACGATGCCCCATGAGGTAGAGCGACACCAAACACGCCGTCATCCTCCGATCCATGAGACCCAAGATCTGAGGTTTCCCACAGAGTAGCACAGTTGAGTACGTAAAGGATGGCTCGAACCGCGATGCATTCAAGAAGACGCCGCCATCACCTACCCTGACCAGATCCCGAGCTCATTTTTCACCGGTAGTCGATCCTCCCCAACTCGCATTCGGATGGATCGCCGTAGAGTGGCACAGATTGGCTGTGTACGAGCACCCCACCATGTCATCGTAGCCGACGACGGATATGGGTGGGGCCAAGACTAGTAACTGCCGCCTATGCACGCATCAGCCCCCGCACGTGATGGTGACCAGCTGTGAAGGCTACCGCCACCACTCTTGGATCCCTCTGCTGACACTGCTCCATGAGCCCCAAGAAAGTCGCCACTACATTTTTCTATCCCAGCACCTTTGGTGACAGGGCCGCAACTATCGCAACAACGTCAGCCGCAACGGCAACAGGGGAGTGTCGTCAGAGTGGCTCTTGACGGTTAGGGTTAGGACGTGTGGCGTCTCCTCCGGAAAGCCACGCAAGGGGCTATTCCTAAGGTTGGAAAAGTTGCTAGGCGTAAACGAGGCAGTTGGTATTCGTCTAGTGCCTAGGCGATGCTTAAACGCTTTAGGCGCGAGCATAGTTTATAGACTAAATGTGTATATGGGTTATTATTGTGAATATACATTAATTTAGAGCACGTAAATGTGTAAATTTTTGTTAACTACCTTTAAAATAATACTCATATAACTTGTTCATGAATTATTGCATGATTTGTTATTAAGGAAGGAAATGTCTTGATTGCTCTTGGTCTTCTACTTATGTCTTAAACGAGGCGTTTATTCATTGTCTAATGCCTAAGCATGTTTAAGCGTTGTCTAGACGTTGGCTTGTCCAACAGTAGCTGGTCCAATGGTAAGAACTGTGACAAGATCCCTAGTGGCTGAACTACTGCAGCTATCATTTGCTCGGAGCCTAAAATATGTGCATGCTGCTGGGTGGATCCAAAGATACGGGTCAGAAGTTGCAACCAATTTGCCATGGCAGTGACCGGTTCGCCAATTAACCTCGGTTTCTTGTTAATTTTCGCCAATTATTTTGGCGGCTTTGTTCCATCAACCGGATCGACGAAGTTTCATGCCACGCAGTTGCACGCCGTGTTACCAAAACACTTGTTTCAGTGTAAGTAAGTCGTTGGGTCAATATCTTTATTTCGTTGGGTCAAGGTTATCGCATTTTCGACCGTCGACAGTGGCGGAATACCAAACCGCTCACTTCCTTTTCCGGTTCTAGGATGATTTGAACGGTGGATCAAGTGGTCGAAAACTGCAGAGTGCAGAGTTTGGTATCACGTACGTGCACTGCGTGTACGTGCTTCGTGTCGCCGGCCGTACCACGGCCGCTACAGGTGAACTTTATTCTCCGTTCAAAAAAAAGAGGTGAACTTTATTCTTGGTGGTTCTTTCCGTGCACAAGCGTTTACGTGGCTCGTTCGGTTACCGCCTTGGGACAGGTGGCTAAGGCTGCAGCTTACAGCGCTGGAGCTCCGCGCCCGATCGAGAAGGACGTGACGGTGCACATCAGTACATAACTGTGCCAGCACACCTACCTTGAACCTTTTTTTCTCTACCACGACACGATGGCCCCGCCCCGGTCAATCTCAGGACCCAACAAGATCGAACAGGGTAGTCGACCAGAGACCAGGATTAAATCACCGTGCGATTCGTTCATTTCATCCCGGCACCGCACCTGTCCGAGTCCGACCGTGCTGCACTCGTAGTACGTGGTCGGTCGGGAACAGCCGCGGCGCTCGCCATGTGTGTGGAGTCTGGGCTCCCTTGGTTAATTACCTGTGGGTTACGGCTTGGAAGCTTGTGTCGTACGTGTCGTCAAAACAGCCGTCGATCGATCCATTGCTGCTGCCTGCTGTGCTGGTGACGGTACCGTGATGGCGATCGGTCGGGAAAATAATTGTGGCCATAATATCAGGCCTCGAACGTCCAATACTCTTCTCTCTTCTGAAACAGATTTTTACTTACTTATCTTTACGCGCGCGATCTGACTAAAACACATCGACCAGTACTGTGCAGCTACCGCGCGGGTGATGTCTCCGGCCGACGTCATGACGCGGACATACGCGACATGTCGACGTGATGGGGGCATGGCATCGATCGCCGCCGCCGGATAGGGCTGAGAAACTTGCTCTTGGCGTACGTGATAGTATGTATGATCGGAAGATGGGCGCTAGTACTGTATTACGGTTCACGGGAACCTACCTACCGTACCGTGTGCAAATACCAACAACCCAGTGGGGAGACTGACTAAACATGCCACTAGGAGCGTATATATAAACACAACATAATTTACAATGTCAAAAAACAGATTTACACAAATCAACCTAAGTTTGGATAAAATCAATCGACGTGGTCCTTCGAGCAGCTCCCGATCTCATTCTGCAATATATTGTCCAATTGATAGCAGGCAGGAACTTCCGGCCCTCCATGTGCACAGAATATTACCGAGGCTTTAGCCCATGTACCATTCTGTGCCTCTTTTAATTTCTAAAGTACCCCTATTTCGTGGCTCCCACTTGCATCTGTATACTCTAGATAAGAATCGCGCTAAACTTGAGAATGTTGCTCGTCATCATTTTGTGGATTTCCATCAAGTACTTGTGGTCCTCTCCCAATTAGGGATTCTAGTGTTTGGACGTGATCCAACATCATCCTTTGTGCCACCTTTTCTAACTTCGTCGAGTCTGCGCAAATTTGAGGTTTCTAGGCCCAGTTTTTGCCACTGCCAATGAACATGGAGGATCTCGATTCCCGTGGTTCGGAACTTCCGACCCATCAGCTCTAGAACTTCCGGCCAATGCGGAACTTTCGTCGCGTATCTCAACTTCCGGTCTAGTTACCAAGTTTCTCCTTTGTTGTTTCTGTTTCATTTTTTCGCGCTTCTGTCTTCAATCAAGCTTCTGCAAGATAAGCAAACAATGACGATACCGTGGAACTCAAGAAGTTCCTTTGACACACTAACTGGCAACAAGTATGTGATCTTTGACAACCCCCAATGTTGTAATGTCCCAAATATTTAGGAGACGAAAGGGAGGAGTTCGAAATTCTGCATCTGGACCTCATACATCCTAAAATGTGGGGAAATATTGACCTTTTTTAATTTCATAAGGGCGAAGTGATTGAGATTTCTCTCTATGTGATGAATTAAGGCTTAATTCATCCTATGAGTGCTCTGAATCTCAACATGACCTCTCTTCATTTTCAAAATCATATCAAAATGAAGTCATGGACTCAACACAAATACTTAGACTCAAGAATATGAGTAATTCGTTGTGGACAGGTGATAACCCCAAGTGTTGGGATCACCGTAGTATAGTTCGATAAGTATTTGCGTGTCGAAGACACAAGGAGCTAAAGGTAAAACCATCTATTCTGTGAAGCCCTATAATCCACTTATATGGCCTTCTAATGCAAAGCTAGGCACTATAGGTGTGGTTGTTTTTGGTACTGCAAATAAATGTAGGAAAATTAAAATTAGTGCAAGTAAAGTAAAGGCTGTGAAGTGAAATGGAGTAAGGTGAAGTAACTCAAGGGAGTAAGTGTTCAGAAAAATTACTATTTCATTTGTATGGTTGTCACAATTAGTGAAGCTCGGTATAGTATTTTTAATGTTTCTTCTAAGGAGGGTCCATGAATAGGTGCAACCATATACATGAGCAAATACACCCATACTGGTAGATCCCAAGGAAAATTAAGAGCAAACAAGTGAATTATTAAGACATACAGTCCAACCACCGCATTTAGATCTAAGGTCTTCATAATAATATCCCCGTTGACTAACCATGAATTAATACAACATGTACCTCTAAGACTTGGGATTCGGTTTCTGTCAAACTCCGGATATCCCTCATCCTATTAACATGCAACGGTGATAACCTTGTGCACCCACGACATATGTGTGCACTCATATGTTAGTATAACGAGATCACCCTAGAAGATAAGATATACTTATATGAAACAACACCAAACTATATCACAATTGCCATAAACAAGTTAGTACTCAAACAAAGAAATGGAGACACAATACATCATGGAAAACAATAGATTTCATCACATATCATGTTTGCCAAGAGATTATAGTAGGGAGTTGATGAATATGGTCTATAGATGTTGATGAAGAGGTGCAACCCCAAGGTGAAGATCGCAATGAAGATCCCTGTGGCAGCGGCCACGTGACGTGGCGGCTGCCGGCGGTGGCTCCTGGAGGGACGGCGGCCTTAGGGTAGTGGTGCCTTGCCACTTCTTCTTACTTGGAGTACTTGGTGTTGGTGTGGAGGAGGTTCTCCCCCTCATTGGCTGAGATTTTCGTCACAATGGATGGGTCCTCAAAAAATAGGGTTTCCCCTCAATATATAGAGGTGGAGGCGTAATCTTGATCATAGGATGGATGCCCCTTTGATCTAGTAGCTCTTGGGCACCTCTAGAACCTTACCCGAATTCTCATGTGTCCTTTATGAGTCCATAAAGTCGTGGCTTTGCAAAATTCCTCAAGTATGGAAAGAGTTTGAGTCAATCACATCACAAATTTCCGGGTTCCCAAAACTGCCTGTGTACCCTTCAATTACGTCCCAAATTTTCGCTTTCCCAAAACTGCATTTGTACCCTTCAATCACGTCACACGTTCGGGTTCCCGAAATTACCTCTATACCCTTCAATAGAATGGGTCTGCATGTCGCATACGTACTCCTTTTGAGGCGTTATTTACATAAAACGAAAGGTATGGAAATTACCCACAACTTGTATTTCTAGCATTTTTTCTATTTGAGGCCATCTTCGGGTCTTTTCTGGGTGATCAGTAAAATGTGTCCTGCAGGAACAAATTTTAGAAAACTCCAGATTTTATCATAATGTGGATTTCTTCCATATTCATGTTTTTCCAACATAACAAAGTGTAAAACAAGAACTTATGCACTTGCGCACACAACCAAACATACAACCTTGTATTGTCATATACATTTTTGCATATACGCAAGCAACCAATCATCAGCACTAGAAATGACCAAGTGATGTGACCTGAAATACTCTCTAGATTGGTTTAACAGGCACACACGTAGTTTAAGAAATTGTTTTCACCATTATTTTAGTTAATAAAATATAAAATATATATCATAAAAATTATATCATTGAAAACCTTTTTTAAATACAAATCTAATGATATAAATTTATAGACATATAATTTATATTTTGTTGATTAAATTAGTGGCCAAACTGTATTTTAAACCACCGTGCGATGCCTATCAAAAAATGCCCAGAGCGTGACTTTTGGTTGGTTTTCCCATGGCCATGCCCTAGTTTCTGCCGCGGAGTTCAAAAAACAACCCGGTAACCCATCACGTCTAGTAGCACTGTTCACCGGAACGCATCGTGTGCAAAATACAACAGCAAGGCAGTGAGACAGAACTACGGCCGTGTGCAAAATACATCGTGTGCATTTATATGAGTATTTATACGCATTTGTGAGCTGCTGTTTCTCTAAGAAAAACGGTGGAAAGGTGAATGTGCATTTTTTTTCTCTGTCTCCATCGTTTGTGCTGACCAGATGAAGCAAATGGGAAGAGAAACTTTCAGTTCAATGCACATGTTTTCACGTGATGTGCTGATAAGGTTTTCCTCAAGATGGCAGCTTCTTTGTTTCCGCGAAGCTTCCCACCTGCACCACGAAGCTAGCTTTGATCGGAAACCAGCTAAAAATACGAGCCCTATTTATGCCCATTCCCATCCCGGCCCGTCCGCGAACTTTGGGTGTGGGGCCTACCCTAGTAACTTCCCGCGGCCCAAATCAAGCCCACAGATCAACAGAGTCCAACTCCAACCCTGGTCGTGCTTATCTCCTCCGACGAGTCAAATTCCGTCTGCTCTGCTCGTTTCCGACTCCGCCGCTGCTCGATTTGGGTTCCCGCATCGCCCACGCCACGCCACCGAGAATCCTTCGCCGCCAAGAGTCTCCGCAATGTGGGTCGTTTGATCTCAACGACCCGAGGCCTACATAATCCAATCCCCACGGTTTCTCTCGCCTGTTCCTGCTCTATCTTATCCCGGCAGTTGGTTCCCGCGATTTTCGGGACCGTTCTTGGAGAGGGTTTTTCGTTTTATCTTTTCCAGGTGGGTGGGCTGCTTGCTCTCTTAAACCCTACCCCTTCCGCTTCTTCTTCCAAGATCGGTTCGCTCTTCTTGGGGATTGCTGATTCCGTCTGGGTTCTTGCGGTTCTTGGCCGGTTGTGTCTGTTGTTCAGAGTTCAGAGAGCAAGGAAGGGGAGTCGATCGATTAGGCGGCCATGGGCGGGTTCGGCTCCAAGGAGAGCTCGTCGGGGCGGCAGCAGCAGCAGCAGCAGCACAACCAGGATCGCGGCAGGAGCGCCGCGCCGGCAGGGCACAACCGCTTCGCCAAGTTCGGCGACGATTACCATACCCTCGAGCAGGTGAGTCAGACCAACCCATCGGTTTCTCTGTTTGTGAAATCCTGCATTGCTGCCTAGCGCGGCGGCGCACGCGGTCCTCGTGGCTTCTTTCGGTTCACAGGAAGTCTGGAACTCGGTTCCGTGACAGTGTTCATTGGAAGTTCAACTATTTGATGTGCTTATTTATTGGCTTAAGAATTATGAATTGTTTCATATTCCTCTCCATGGCAAATAGTGATCATTTATGTCTCAATAACTAGCTGTTCTTTTTTTCATAAATTTCTTATATGTGCGAAGTTTTGCAGTTCTGTGCTGATTGTGGAACTAATGTGGAACTCTTGATATCATAAGTAGATAGAACGCAGTGGAATGTGGAGTCTAGATGCATTACATATGACACCTATTTCTTTCGTGTGTAGAGTGGCCTTTGTGTAGGACTCATCTATGCTAATTCGATTTAGCACATCTTTCTGTTACCGCGTTAATTCGATTTAGCTTGTCTGAAGTACGATGGCATCGTGTTCCCCTTCTTTATCCAGGTAACTGATGCTCTTTCACATGCTGGACTGGAGTCCTCAAACCTGATTGTTGGGATTGATTTCACCAAGAGCAACGAATGGACAGGTTTGTTCAAACTTGACTGAAACAACGCTTCCTGAAATTTCAATATTTGTTTCCCTTTTCTTCTCTCTTTGGAAAGAACTGGTGAAATTGTGATATTTTTTTTAACTAGGCAAAGTTTCCTTCAACAACCGGAGCTTGCACGCAATTGGGGACACTCCAAACCCATATGAGCAGGCCATATCCATTATAGGGAGAACCCTCGCGCGGTTTGATGAGGACAATCTCATACCATGCTTTGGATTTGGCGATGGTCAGTTCATAGCATGCCTCAAAGTCTTTTCTTAGTATAAAAATGATACATATATAACAACCTTTTTTTTATCACACTACAGCTACTACTCATGATCAGAAGGTATTCAGCTTCTATCCAGACAACCAATCCTGTGATGGCTTCGAGCAAGCACTTGGCCGGTACAGAGAAATTGTTCCGCAGCTTCGTTTGGCTGGTTAGTGCATCGTTTTTTGTAGTCCTTAAATAAAATGTACTCCCGGAATATTCATTTGGCTGACATGTTTCCTTTATTATCAACAGGTCCCACTTCCTTTGCACCTATGATTGAGACTGCAATTGGAATTGTGGATAGTAGTGGTGGCCAATACCATGTCCTTCTTATAATAGCAGATGGACAGGTTTGTTCTTGTACCAGTACTCTAATTCTGTTAGTTCTGTACTGATTGTTTGTAATATAATACCTGGTTTAATGAGTTCACATTTGTAATTTCATTGTTCTTGTTCTGCTTTCTCTGCAAATTTGCCCAGGTTACACGAAGTATTGACACAGGTAATGGCCAGTTGAGCCCACAGGAAAGGGAAACTATTGATGCCATTGTGAAAGCAAGGTATATATACATAGCTACTATTTTAAGATAACTGCTAAGTTGTATTGTGACTTGCATATTGCTGTCATATTGAGCTCTTACATTTCAACACAAATATTACCTTTTTTGCAGTGACTACCCTTTGTCAATTGTGCTTGTTGGAGTCGGTGATGGGCCATGGGACATGATGAGGCAATTTGATGACAACATACCTTCTCGTGCATTTGATAATTTCCAGGTAACTTCCTGTCTTAAACCTTTTGTTGGTTACCCTCTATATATACTTGGGTTGATCTTGAGAAGTTCTAATATTTTGTTCGATGTAGTTTGTGAACTTCACCGAGATCATGTCAAGACCGATTCCTGCCAGCAAAAAGGAAGCAGAATTTGCTCTTTCAGCACTTATGGAGATCCCAGCTCAGTTCAAGGCGACAATGAACCTCCAGCTTCTAGGGTATATTTCTATCTAAATCAAGTCGCATAATTGCTGAAAATCTCGACCGCTGGTCTTTTGCAGCGGTGATCCTGACCTGTTGATATTTTCTTTGGCAGCAAACGAAGAGGATTCCCACATCGATCAGTGATGCCTCCGCCTGTGAGAGTTTATCAACAACAGTCTGGATGTTCAGCAGTCAAGCAGGCTCAGTCGACAAGCACTAGCTATGGGCTTGGCTATGGGTCACCTCAGAAGAAGGCATCAGCACCTCCACAGGACAGTGATATAGGTGATCAACAGGTATTGTTTCAGTGTTTTCTGAACAACAAAGACCGACACTCTAGTCTAAGCTTCTGTACCCCTAGTGTGTGAATATGTTTGACACTCCTATCCAATGCTGAACTCATGTTTGCGCAGGCTTGTCCGATCTGCTGGACTGAAGCAAAGAACCTTGCTTTCGGGTGTGGGCACCAGGTACACTAACAGCGTCTTGAAATTACACCCTAAACATTTATATTTTTCGGTTTTGATACTACGTCATCAGGTATTGACCCCCTATAACTGAAAACCTATGATTCTTTTGAATGCAGACGTGTGCCGACTGCGGGAAGGACCTGAAGGTTTGCCCCCTTTGCCAGAGGAAGATCTCGACGAGAATTAAGCTTTACTGAAGCTCTTGATGGAGAAGCTATATACAATCAGTTTAGGATATGGAGAAAGGAACGTTTTCCTACCGAGGAAGTGTAAATACTGGGTACTTGTACTGATCTGTTTCAGACCTAGTAGTGTTACCAGTGGCTGGTCATGAATAAACTAATTTGGCTGTCAAACCACTGGTGGTCTCAGTTAGCTGCTGTCTACCATTTTAGTTTGTTCATTATCTGATTTGATTTGATACCATTTGTTGTGGTGAACATGCTATTGCACTTTGAGTGATGCACGCCACCTATATCCGTTCAATACAGGTAGGATAAGGCGTGTGCGTCCAACCAAATCTGGTACAAGTAGTAGAGGTACAAAGGTGGGACGAATTTCTTCATTTTTCCCGCAATGCAAACATCGAAAACCTGCCAGATCTTGTATCTATGTTTTCTGAAGACAACAAATTGGGTTGTGCCAGAAAATGTCAGTGGTCGCGAGACGTGCTTGTGTAGAACGCACCTGAAGAAGAAGAGGCAGTGCAGCATGAAAGCCTAGGCGGGAGGTGAATGGCAAGTAAACTTCCCCGGCCTGCATGACTCCCTCAACGCCATCCAGGATGCATGCCGACCACAGCGGCGTGCTTCTCAGATGGCATTCAGGGAGCCAGGCAAGCAGCTCCAGCCATTGGAGCGATCTTCCGCTAGAAGAACCTCGCTGCATTGCACCATCCATCGACACGGCGAGATGCAGATGGTTCTGCGACGAACACCACAATTCAGGAAATCAAGATTACCAGATGGAAGAACTGTTGGTTGTACCTGTGAATGCGTGTAGAGGTGCGAGGCGACGACCGAGCAAGGAGGAGCAAGACATGGCTGGCGACCTACATGCATGTAGGAAGGAGAGAAGGAAGGGAGAGGCTGCCTAGATGAACGCTGCACCACATCCACAGTGCTATTCATGATATACACATCTATCCATGTGAGTCGGGCGAGAGGACCAGAGCAGTAGCAGTCAGGCTTGGCTCGCCTGTCTAATCGCTAGAGGCTAACGAGCCTGCCACTACCAGCGCCAGCCAGTGGACGCAACCATGCATAGACAGACGTGTCTTGCCAGTGGAGAGCGAGTGAGGCTCTACTTCTCATTTGCGAGTGGCGGCCACTCAAGCTTTGGAGTGAGACAAGTGCTAGCTAGGCGCACAGCTCACTCCTTGTCCCTTTGGCGAGCACTGCCAGATCGGAGCCGTTACTTGCAGCTTTGGCAGCGCCGAAAGGTTTCTTACCACGATTCATTCACGCAATCACCATGTAGGAGTAGTAGGGATCGCCTTGAGCGGGAGGGACGACGGCCCACTAAGCATTTTCTTTTCCATATATAATGTTTTTTTTTGTTGTTAATCATAAATCCAAAAGGTAACTCGTAGTATCTCTCCAAAAAAACACAATAGTCTATATGAAAACTTATGTTTTTTTTAAAGATAATGGACGCTTTATTACTCATAAGAAGCAATTTCACCCGACCTCTGCATAGCTAAGATGAACACAACCGTTCAAAAAGTCTCATAAGTCTAGAAAACTAAAAAAGACGAATTACAAAACATACAAAGTAAATGTAAAACGTCTAAGGTGAAGACAGAGGCCGAATCTGTAGATTATGCTACCACCTATGTAGGGAAAAAGTATCTCTCGTCGTGTCCTTCAACAGTGTACAGACCTTCGTAAACAGGTCGCGGTTCTCCACCCTCTGTAGCGTAGACCACAAACGGAGAGTAGCAGTACATCTATAGATAACCTGCAAGAGAGAGCAACTCTTGTCATTAAAAACTTTATCATTTCTACACAACCATAGAGACCATATAATGGCAAGCGCCCCCACCCTAATAAACGTTCTAGATCTCTGATCAATCCCATGAAGCCAATTTCCAAAGATGTTGACCACACTAGTCTGGGATACAGATCAGAAGCTACTTGGATGCATGACCATATAGATCTGGCAAAGCGGTATTGGAAGAACAAGTGTTTAATCGTCTCATTTTGTTGACAAAAAACACACTGCGTATTTCCATGCCAATTGCGTTTCAAAAGATTATCTTTGGTTAGGATTACTCCTCGACGCAAGTACCAGCAAAAAATCTTAATTTTGAGCGCTATCTTCATCTTCCAAATCTTCTTGTTCTTATCAACTGGTATTTCCGGTTGGATAATGGCATTGTACAATGAACTTACAGAGAATTTTCCATTAGATTGTAAGTTCCAACGAAATTCAACTTGCCCTTTCGACAACTGGATGGATTCCAAACGCAACAGTAAGGGTGTTCCATGCAAGAAGTCTCAGACCGATTAAGTCTCGTCTAAACATCACTGTCGGAGGTTAGGTTAAGACGAACAATGATGTATAACGCTGGATATTGTTCAGAGAGAGGCCTATTCCCTAGCCATGTATCCTCCCAGAACCATATCTGCGATCCATCCTTAATAATGAAAGTACCATATCTGAAAAAATTCTTCGTAGCCATTAGGCCAGCCAAAAAATACGAATCTCCCGGTTTCCAAAGGATATGGGTTAACGCTTTATCGCATATGTACTTTCTTCTAACCATGATCTGCCATACGCCATTTTCAGTTAGTAGTTTAAACAGCCACTTACCCAATAAGGCTGAGTTCTTGACTTCAAGGTCGTGAATTCCTAGCCCACCCAAATCTTTAGGTCGGCATACAACAGACCACTTGACCAATCGATATTTCTTTTTTTCACTATCCCCTTGCCAAAAGAATCTCGATCTATAATAATCGAGCTTGTGTAATACACCTTTTGGCAGAATGAAGAAGGAAATCATATACAACACCATATTGGTGAGTACTGAATTAATGAGAACCAATCTTCCTCCAAGGGATAGCATTTTACCTTTCCAACTACTAAGTCTCTTCTGAAGTCTTTCCTCGACTAGTTTCACTCAGCCATCGTTAATCTCCGATAATGAATCGGGATACCCAGATAGTTGATAGGAAACTAGCCTTGCCCACAGCCAAACATTTCCGAATATTTGGTGACTGAGTCCCGAGCGTCGCCAAAACAGAACAATTCACTTTTATGAATGTTTATTTTGAGTCCCAATAAATTCTCAAAAGCAGCCAAAATCAGCTTTAGATTTTGAGCTTTATCGAGATCATGTTCCATAAATAAAATTGTACGGTCGGCATATTGAAGGATTGATAAACCCCCATCTACATGATGTGGAATCACTCCTTCAATTTGACCATCAGATTTAGCTCGTTCGATCAATATAGCGAGCATATCCACGACAATGTTGAATAAAAGTGGTGATAGAGGGTCGCCTTGGCATAAACCATTTTGTGTCTGGAAGAAGCGTCATGTATCATCATTGACACGAATCGCTCATTTCCTCCATACACAAAATTATCGATCAACGCTCTCCACTCCGGTGAAAAACCTTTCATCCTGAGTGTCTGATGGAGAAAACACCAGTTCACTTTATCATAAGCTTTCTCAAAATCAAGTTTTAAGATTACCCCATTCATCTTTTTGGTATGCAGTTCATGAACTGCCTCATGTAGAACCACAACCCCATCTAGGATATTGCGTCCTTGCATGAAAGCGGTTCACGACGGTCTTACCACATGATCAACCACTGTATTCAGTCTAATGGTGGCCACTTTCGTGAATATCTTGAAACTTACATTTAAGAGGCAAATGGGTCTATATTGTTGGATACTTTCTGCCTCTTTAACTTTGGGTAACAAGATAACCTCACCAAAATTTAGACGGAATAATTCTAACTGTCCAACGTGTAAAACACTGAACATTTTTAGAAGATCCTCTTTAATGGTATCCCAGAAAGTATGATAAAATTTAGCAGGGAAACCATCAGGACCCGGGGCTTTATTATGTTCCATTTGGAAAACCACTTTATTAACTTCCTCCTCCAATTAAGAGGTTGTTAAAATAGCGTTCTCCTCCTGAGACACTTGGGGTATGTCTGCTATTTGGGACTCATCGAGAGTGAAGGAACTCTCATCTGGAGGATCAAATAGGCTCTTGTAATAATTAGTAATGTAGGATTTGAGTTGTTCATGGCCTTCAATTAGACCCTCATCTTGTACCAAAGATTGAATACGTTTTTTCCTGTGACGGCCATTGGAAATCCCATGAAAATATCTCGTTTTGGAATCTCCTTCCATAATGAATTGGGATTTCTAACGCTGGTACCATTTCAACCCTTCTCTCCGAAGTAGACTCGCTATCTGAGTATTAGATTGATTTTTCAAGCCCATTTCAATGCTCGTTAGAGGTCTCACTTCAGCAAGCGCTTCTAACTCATAAATTATAGTCGATAAGCGAAGCTTCTCCTTTTAAAGAACACCAGCTCTATGACTCGCCCATCCAGAAAGGTGTTTGCGAACTGCTCGCATCTTTTTATTCCACCTTAGAACCGAATTGTTGGTATATACTGGTCTTTCCCATACATTTTTAACCATCTTGTGAAAACCTTCCCGCTGTAACCATCCAAGTTCAAACTTAAATGGTTTCTTAGACATAGTTCTTGTTAAACCGGTGGTGAAAGTATGGGAGCATGGTCTGATAGTTTTCAATACTTTCTAGAGCGTGCACTCACACCATCGGGTATTTATCCTCCCAACTGGTGTCCATCAACATGCGGTCTAGTTTCTCGTATGTTGGGTCAGGTAAACTGTTAGCCCATGCATACTGTCGGCCTGCCATCTCACCCACTCTCAAGTCGAAGCTATCAATGGCAACATTAAACAAGAAAGGCCAGTGGTCATTGAAAGGACCTTTACTTTTCTCATGACGGAATCTTAGTAAATTGAAATCTCCCCCTATGAGAATAGGTTATGGATCCTCCTTCGCAAGATTCACCTCGGCACCCTCCTCCGTCTCTGCTTTGGACTCCTTCATGTCGGGAAAAATAGGAGGTTTGGCTTTTGTTTTGTTCAATTCCGAGAATATTTCCTGTACAACTTTTCTGAAATACAAAAACAACAGAAAACATGAACTGACACTGTGGCATCTTGTTAATAGGTTAGTTCCAGAAAATGCATAAAAATACCACGAAGTGTAAACATAACATATAGAAATTGGTGTAAAACAAGCATGGAGCATAAAAAACTATAGATACGTTTGCAACATATCATAGCCCTGTCTACGTCTAGGGACAAAGGTATGCCGAGGGATGCCCTCAGTGTAGACCTCACTATGCCGACGGCAAGGTTACGCCGAGGGTCTTTTTGGCAGGCTAGCCTGGCCGGGCCATACGTCGATGGCCCCGAATTTTGGCCGTCGGCGTATAAAAGGCCCTCGGCGTATCGCACCATTGTTGTAGTGCTAGAGCATGACTTTTTTTAGTTCAGCACAAGAACTATATTTTTTCACATTATTCTTCTTTCAACCTTAAATTTAACATATGGGTATATATGGCCCAAAGGGGCCTATAGGTGTATTGAGGGTCATGAGAAATTTTAGGATAAATTGCAAAGCCCACGACTCGAACTAGAAACCCTATGCTCTGATACCATGATAAGTTAGAGGCCAAGCAAACGCAACCAAAAATCTAAACTGATGAAAAAAGTGGCACTAGCCAACACAATTAAAAGGCTAAACTGATGAGAAGGGCAGTGCAATCCACATATATATATACATCAACACACTCTCTCACGTGTGCCATGGGACCAACACGTGCATGACATCTTAGAGGTATGGCCTAAAGGGGCCTATACATGTACTAAGAGCCATGAGAAATTTTAGTATAAATTGTGAAACCTAGGACTCAAACTCGAGACCCTAGGGTTTGATACCATAATAAGTGAGAGACGCTAGCAAGAAGTGAACCTAGCTCATTTATTAGGGAAGTGGATATATAACTCAGCCACCCAGCTTCAAGTTCCTAGGGATGTAGATTTGGGTTCTTATTATTTCAAAAAAAATTTTGTAGGGGCTTCCCCCCTACCGTATTCCTTTCAAAAAAGGTAAGAGGGCTAGCCAATGCAACCAAAAGTCTGAACCGATCAACTCATGACCCTAGGCTATGATACCATTATAAGTCTCAAGACCCTGGGCTATGATACCATGATAAGTGAGAGGCTCTAGGTAACGGAACCAAAAGTTGGAACTGATGGAAAGGATCATGGAGTCTAGAAATACATACATCAACATGTCCTCTAACGTATGCCATGGGGCCAACACGTGCATGAAGTCTATACCTATGAAACCCAAAACTTGAACTCCAGACCTGAGCTCTGATACCATGATAAGTGAGAGATACTAACCAACGCGACCAAAAGTTTATACAGATGGAAAGGGCAGTGCAATCCATATATACATACATCAACAAGAGATTGAGTCCTATAGAGGCCTTTCCTTCCAGATTTGGTGCCTCAATGATGCCCTAGAGGATGCGTCCATCAATGAGATCCTCTCATGGCTCAAGTCGTCCATATTGAAGGACATACTGACTTGGTGTTTTAGTTCGTCCAATTCAAGAAGTGGGGCCTACACCCTGCCCTATAGATTAGTTGTCTGAATCTGGAAGAGTGACGCTTCCTCCGGTGGCCGGCGGGTCATGTCATCCAGAGTGGGATGCAAGGCTTAAACTGCAAGGTCCTAAATGTGGATCAATGGTGCGAAGGGCATGTTAGGGTTGTGTGTGTGTGTGCGCGCACACACAGTTGTTCAAGCTTTCTTGGATTGAGAAGGTGGAGTAGGAAACACATGGTGTCTTCGGTTTGGCAGTGCTCTTCCAGTATCGAGTCTACAATCGCAAGATAAACCTCTAGGTCTCACTCGTTGTTTGTATACCTTTACTTGGAGCATGGCTGAATTTCTCTTCAGGCTGAAAATCCATGGTGTGCAATCTTTAGTGGCCAAATTTGTTTGAGCTCGTGATCTTCACACCACTAGTTTCTCGCAGATTGCGACATGCCCCTGCAGAAGCTCGTCATGTCACTGGTTTTCTGTGCCGCGAGATGGAACACGCATCACCTTCACCATCAACCAGAACTAGTTTTGCATGCTAGCCTCACGTTTCTGCAATGAGAAGACTGGGAGTAGGAGGAGAAGAGGAACAGGGCGGCTATAGGGTTCGCCCTTGCGACCCTGCCACTCCCCCAAGGGCGATGCGAGTGGAGTTATAATTAAATTGAAATCACTTATTTGGTGTTGTATGTGTTGGTATATTATACGGTAATGTCTAGTTTTAAGTCGACTGAGAATTAACTTAGTTGTTAGTCAGATTAGATCATTAAATCTCGGTTGCAACTTGCAATCCATGTTACAACTCATGACTAGCATAAATCACGAAGCAAATCTAATAGTCTAGAACATTTTTTAGTTGCATTCCCACTTGCGACTGAAAAAAAACTTAACTGCAACCCCACTTGCAATTGAAAAAACTTAGTTGCAAGCCAACTTGCATCCAACATGCACGAATCACGATGTAATTGAACGGTGCCGTACTTGATTGAGCACTAACTCTAGTTCTTAGCAAATTCGAGATACACTACAATACTGGAAGCCCTTACATGTGGAATGAAGGGACTATATCAAATGCACTACACACTAGAAATGGGCATTTCATTCCACCGACGCAATGATGCCATTAGCGTGCAATGCATGTGCATCGGATTTAATGACGCTGCAAGTCAACCAAAGACAATGTGGTTACGAGAGGAGCCATGGATTAAACTAGCCTCGCTCATGAAAGCTCGTTTCGATAGGAGATCATACTCCTGTCTCCTACTAGTATTGCTTCACTTGTAAGAGTTCAGACACAGCTCACTTGTAAGAGTTCAGACGCAGCACTCTTACAATAAAGAGAGAAGAACTCCGACGCTAACAAGCTGGCTAGCTTAGGCAAGAGTGACCTGCAGCTGAGAAGATCTTGCTTTAGAGGTAGCGATCAAGCTGTTGCAAGAGAAACCGGATGCGAGATGAAGGCCCGGAGGAACGAGAGCAGCAAGAAACCTCGTTGCGGGGGAGCAGCGGCGGCGTGGCTTCTGGTTCCGCTGCTCGTTCTCATCGTGCTCAAGACTGATTCCCTGCCGCAGCTCGCTCGCCGTAAGTCTCCCGAATTGTACAAATTTCTTAGCTTCAGGTTTTGGTTAACGTTTTAGTTTGAAGTGTACATGCATGTTTGTATGTTGGTTCATCTTCATCATTCATTTTTTGTTTCCTGCTGCTCTCAGTTTTACCGGTATGGCATATGTAAGGGGCCAGGCCGTTTGCCATGCCATGCAGCTCTCCAAGTGTGGGTTTGAATCAATATTAATATTTAAATCCAGTGTTGAAACCGTTCTTCAAAATGTTGGTCCATAAAATTTGACCAGTAACAACTGATGTGTATTTTCGCATGAGCTGGACCCTTTTTTTTTCTTCAGAAAAGTAAGCTTGAGCTTTTGAATTGGATTCGACTTTAACAGTAAAAATTTCTAAGAGCTCGCTTGGTGCATGCCAATGAATAGTTATGAGATTGATCCCACACTGAGATTGACAAGATCGGTCCCTATCAACATTTAGTGATACTTTAAGGGTACCTGTCGAGAAATCAGTTTATGTGTTAATTCATTCTCCATGTTTTGCAGTTAGAGAGACCATCGTAACCCAAGTTTCAGTTGAAACGGTTAGTGAACATGAGCTGCGTTCGAAAGTTTCGTCTTCAGGTGAGCCTGGCTTCATAGATGACCGTGAAAAATATTAACGGCATGCCTAAGCTGAAATCCTGGGAATTCTCTCTTAACTTCACCGCCACGTCTTTCTTTGTCCCAGGTTTAGAGCGTGAAAAAATATGGCAGCAGCAGCAACAACTAGTTGAAGCAACCAAGTTCAAAGACGCGGAACGTTTGCCGAAGACAACTGGTAATCTCATACTTAGCTTAGGATATAGTAGGAAGCTTCGGTTCTGTAACTAATCATCGATTGACGTTAACAATATTACATGCCATGTGGTTTTTCATTCGATTCAGATTCGGTCGCCGAAGCACCACCATCTCCTGCATCAAGCGACGAGATCGCCAGCCATGGCGTCGATGGGATCAAAGGTAATTAATGGCCGGCCTTCTGCAGAATCGCCGGAGGTTAAAATAGGCTGTTCAAGAATCTATCTGTCTGACAAATGCGTAATGGATCGCACGTGCTACTCACGCCTACAACTATAGTCAAGTGTCAGCGGATCCACTGCCGTAAATAAAATGAAATGGAGTCAACAGGTCGAAGTACTAATCAGAACTTGAGATTCCCGCCACTAGTGGCCGTTCTTGACTTCAGACACAATAGTCGACTCAAGCGTTCTGTGCACATGACTGTCTAATATTACCCTGAATATCTCGTTTCTTACTGAATAAACTATTCGGTTATTTTTTTGTTACAGTGTGATTGTTAGGTATGCAGTTGAGAGTTTGCAAAAGCTGATATTGTTCAACTGTAATCTGTTGCAGATCAGAAAGATGAAAAGAATATTCTTGCCATGAACGGGGAAGTGGATGGTTCTTTGCGAAATTCAGGTAACTACAAAGCGCATAGTCAAGCACGATCTGGCTGCGGGCGCTCTGGCATTTGTAGCGCCAGGCAAGGATAAAACGTTTAATTATTCTCGTGTGGACATACGCAGATGTGGCAACACCAAGAAGCAGCAAGTTAAGCTGCAACTTCAGCAGCGAGCGCATGGACGTCTGCGCCATGGACGGCGACATCCGTGTGCACGGCAAATCCGCCACCGTCTACGTGGTCGCTGCCTCCAACGACAGCTACCGGCCGGAGAACGGGACGGTCACCATCCGCCCATACTCGCGCAAGTGGGAGATAAGTACTACGATGCAGATGGTCCGAGAGGTGAGAGTCACCACGGACGACACCGCCCCGCCACAGTGCACGGTGACGCACGCCGTCCCGGCGGTGGTATTCTCCACCGGTGGCTACAGCTACAACTTCTTCCACACCATGACCGACCTCGTCATCCCCCTCTTCAACACGGCACGGGAGTACGACGGCCACGTCCAGCTCCTCGTCACCGACTACGACCGCACGACGATCTTCAAGCTTCGGCACTTCCTCGGCAAGCTCTCTGACTTCCCGGTCATCGACTTCGACGCCGACGACGCCGTCCGCTGCTTCCCGGCGGTGCGCGTCGGCATCGAGAGCCACAAGGAGCTAGGGATCATCCCGGCCCTGTCTCGCAAGGGCTACACGATGAAGGACTTCCAGGACTTCCTCCAATCGGCCTACTCGCTGAAGCGCGCGTGGGCGACCCCGGCGAACCGGAGCTCCGGGCAGCGGCCTCGTCTTCTCATGATGCAGCGCCGGAAGTCGAGGGCGCTCACCAACGAGGAGGACGCCCTGGCGGCGGCGAGGGACGTTGGGTTCGAGGTGGTGGTCGCGGGGCCGGAGGTGGTGAAGAACATGGCCCAGTTCGCGGAGGTGGTGAACTCGTGCGATGTGATGGTGGGTGTGCACGGCGCCGGGCTGACCAACCTGGTGTTCCTCCCGCGCAGCGCCACGGTGGTGCAGATCGTGCCGTGGGGCGAGATGAAGTGGGCGTGCTGGTCCGCCTTCCGGGATCCGCTACCGGACATGGGGCTCCGGTACGTCGAGTATGAGGTGACGGCCGACGAGACGACGCTCAAGGACGTGTACCCGAGGGACCACGCCGTCTTCACCAACCCTTTAGCCATACACAATGAGGGGTTCGGCAAGATGTGGTCGATCTTCCTCGAAGGCCAGAATGTCACCATTGACATCGGCCGCTTTACAGGGGTCATGCGGCAGATCTACCAGTTCGTCACCATCTCATAGATGCCGGCCCTCATGTTTCTTTTCTTTTTTTGAGATTATATGCATGCATCATTGTGTAATTTATGCTCTATTTTTTTTATTGTGTCCTCTCCAATGTTCAGGTTAAGATTATTGGTAGTCATGTCATGTGGGAATTAATTAGCCAAGGCGAAACGCCAATTAAACACATGACTAGAAGCAAACACATTTTTCTTCCACCTAGCTACAGTTTGAAAATTTGTGTTGAAGTACGAGGGATGCCTTGGGCATCCCAAGCTTATGGTTTGAACCATTCTTGGATTAACCTTGATTTGGTTTGGCTTTTATTTCTTTTGAAAAAAAACCTCACCACAAAAACTTCTCTCGCTCTTTTCTGGGTGGTTAGTAGCATTAAGATAAATAGCATGTTGTTCATAAGACATCCAAATTTATCTGGTTCCACATGTTTAGAGATTTATTTAACTTTCCAACAATTCAATTGACCAAAGGATTCAAGAAGAATCATATATAGTAGGCTCATAACAAGTCAGTCAAACAACTAAATGCAGAATTTTTTCAAAACAACAATTTATGCAAGAATTTTTTTGAAATTCTACTTAGAAAATTCAGAAAATTTACGAGAATACATCGGACTAGAAAATGACTTTACATTAAAAAATTGTAGCATGTGTAACGAGGTTCTTGGATTTTGAAAGATTTTTTTACAGCGAGCGGGAATAGCAGAGAACTGCAAGTCATGCAATTGTATTAATATTTTGTTATCCACATGGGTTAGGCTTTGAAGTTTATTTTGACTCCCTAAAACTTACATAGACTTAACTCAAATAAATCTAACAAGGTACATTAAAATAAAATAACCAGGTTTCCCCTGTAAAGTGCTTTTTTGTTTTTTTTTTCCGATAAAGAGCATATATTAATATCGCTGAGATACCAATTATACCCAGACTCTGCAACAACATCATGCCCTAATAACATAAAGGAGGCACACAGCCAAAAAAGAGAAAAAGAATTACAGAAAAGAAAGGTCCTGCTACAGAGATCCACAACTTGAAGCAACAATACTGACACCACCAAGAAAACACTAGAAGCTCAGCTTCTCCATAAACGACGCCTCCAAGAAGGACACAGTGCACAAACGTTGTCATCGCCCGATCATAGATCTTAAGTTTTCACACTGAAGAAAGTCATCTCTCTCAAAACAATGCCTTCAACAAGAACATTGCCAGTCACAACCAATTAAGGCCAGACCTTGAATTTTCACCCTGAAAGATAAGACTCTGAACTTCTCCTGTGCAGTCACCCCCACATACCAGTCGTTGTTACAAGTCACGAACCGCCAAGCCAATTCCACCTCAACAAAATATCCAACCATCATAGCTATTCCACCGATCTCGGCTTGATGACCTTCTCCGCTAGCACCATGTAAAGTGCTTTTTTGTAGCATGGCTTTTTTTTAAATCTTTGGGAGGTCCAAATATTAGGAGGGCAATGTTTGATCTTTGCTCCTCCTCTTATTACTTGGGAAGACCCCCATTACAAAATTCATGGACCCCATGGTGTGCTCAAACAAATATAAGTAAGAATCAAGGTAGAACATGATATATAGCGATACCAAGCATAAAACATGCAATAATGAAGTTTAACTTCCTCATTATGCATTGGTATCTTATATGTGAACAAATCACAACAAATAGGAGTAGACCAATGCATACTGATACATTCAATCCGGAATACCAAATGTAGTATAGCTTCTTTTCCCTAGAAGACATAGATTTATCGATCCTCCGGAAATCTTAAGACAGATGTGGTGATTTACTCAAGCAAGACCTTGCTGACTTGTGAAATCTTCGTATCACCAGACATTTCAGTTTACTTGGGGTTTGTGAATCAATGGATGGAAATAGGCCAGGGCTAAGGTTTCACCTGCAGTTGTGCTACATGAATGGTATAAAAGATAATAATAAGCACAATTGTACATAACCAATTAGATTAGATTCTTGTGAGCTATGTGTCCTTATGTACTATAGACTCCAGTCGCGCTGGTTATCTACATACTAATGTCCAACCCAACCATTCCAGTCGCGCTAGTTATGACAGATTATTAAGTGCTAAGCACAGACCAAATCATGAATATTTATGACGTCACCATTATCCCCCGGGGACGACCATAGGAGGGGTCGTTAACGCTCCCGTGATTGTCTATTCATGATTTCTCTTTTTTTGCTTGATCCCCAAGTGTGTGTAAATGTTTGGAAGATATTTATTGCATCCAATAATCATATTTATGCCCAAAAATATTCTCTTTAATTGATTTGTCCATCATTTTATTTCTAAGATCATTGTGAAACAAGCAGAATAGGTACTCACGAGTGAGGTAAATGTCAAAATCCTAACATTAGTTATGCAAAAATATAAGGAAAAACACTTTTCAAAATGCACTCTTGAACCGGCTTAAGTCCGCTTAGTCGACAGACAAGCCAAGCCCCGTTAGGGCAGCCATTTGAAGACATTAGTGGAACCCAGCTGACCACACGTCCCAAGTCCGTGTTAGGGTTGGGTCTTGTCTCACCCAATCCGGCCTGACATCCGTGCCCCGAGTCACCTCAAGACCACGAGTTGACATCAGTGACAACAACTCGACCCCATGACATGTACGTGCACACACGGTGTCTTAGTCGGGCTAAGGTCATTTCGTCCCATCGTAGCATGTACTAAGGTGTGTAGGTGCTCTCTCACCACACCTGAGTGGTAGTGGTGTCCATACAAATACGTACATGTACCCTTCCTCAAAGAAGGGAAACCGATCCAAGATATATATACAATTCTTAATGGTGTGCAACACCTTGAAAATGTAGGTCTCAACCCACCTATTGGATGGATAGATATGGGCTGAAATCTCGATGCTCCGAAGTGAGTGGAAGCTTTAAGACAACATCCTACTCATCGGAAACACATCTTGCACGGGAGATGAGCAACTCAGCCGAATCCTAAATGTTTCCACCCACTCACGGGCCAGATGAGAAAGTCACTGGAACCCTAGCCGCCGTTGATTGAGAGATGCCAAAATTCTAAGAGGAGAAGAGGGAAGAAATTGAAGAAAGGGGATAATAAGAAAGGGCTCCTATGAGAGGCCAAAATTTCTCTACACTAGCAGGATTAACGGTACACTAGGCAAGCACGACCGAATGCTCCTTCATCTAGTTATGAATTTCGACATCTCCTGATAAGAAATTAATGGTCAGAGAGTGGGACTATCAGCGCTAACACATACCATTGACAAAACTTCTTGACTGCCACTAAGATAGCCAATGAAAATGGCCGGTCCGAAATGACCATCCATCTTGAGGCGTGGGGTGTTATTCTTCATTGACCTTCCGAAATTGACTCTTCTTTGCATTTAACTCCTCCACGAAAAACGAGGGAGGATTATGGCATGAGGCTTGCCATTGGTTGACTTTTATTCCACGAAAGGATCCGCGCCGGCTTTATAACCACTCTCGGAGGGAGTAGTGCTGAGAATTGTTTGTTTGGAAATATACCGGATTATAAAAATTAATAGTCGTAATTATATTGGTGCAAGATTAATTTTTGGTGATTTTCTTGCTTGTCTCCTTTTTACGTTCATATATGGCTTTTACTATATGGCCCCTTCATCCCTTCGTTAAGAACTACAAGTCTGGAGAGCCTCTTTAGATTGCTATGGATTATGAAACTTCTTTCATTTATCTATAATATCTAAATAGGAACAACCCACTAAGTAATTTCTCTCAACATGCAAGCATGCCACATCATTAAGCTTCCACCTCATCAAAAAAATGCTGATGTGTCAAGTCGTAACCACACAATAATTTTTCAGAAGAAAAAACACTATAAATCTTCACTTCTTTATCTTCCATCATGGGGTCCATTTAATTATCTCTCTTGAATTTTAATCTACCCCACTATCTTCTCCATACACTAAATTTTAAAGGAAAACTGATGAAACTTCTACAGTCTGTTCCACGCATGTATATCTCTTCATCTACTCCAGGAAGCAAATGCTACAATAACCGATGGAGGGCTGGCAATAGATGCTGCCCTTTAAAGACATGGTTATGTGTCACTTTGTTTCCGCGGAAGTCGGGACTAGCCACTATATCGTCGCCGTGAGTAATCTTCTACCTCTTCCCTGGCATCTCTCCTCCGTGTGAGCTCGCTTTTGTTTCCAGGTTGAACTCTCTTCTGGACCCTTTCAACACCATTTGTTTGTCCAGGCGCGTGGATCAACTCGGTGAGTCATGGAGGGAGACTCAACTCCATCATCTCCTTGCTCCTTCGATTGTTGCTTTGATCTTATTTGGTATTTTCCATATGAATGAATTTACTGTTTTTACCTTGAAATTCTTAAACAGTAGGCCAAAGACCCGGCTATATATAGCCCCAACGGCAGCAACGGTTTGATACAACACACCCACCACAGCTACCTTGAAATTCTCCAGATATTATGTGTCTACACTCTACAGAGAAGATAGTTTAAGATCTCTGGCAGCCAACAAATATTCGTAATGAAGTGTTTTTATGGATGGCATATGCAAGATCCATGCCTCAATTGCATACTGACCACAGATAGGTGAGTGACGTGAGTCCCTCTCACCCCATCAGCAGAGTTCATCCATGGAGGTTACCCTCTTTCCAGTTGTTATCAAATTACTAACCTGATTTAGTAAGGTTCAAGTCCTCTATGACCTTTTTCTTTAGTAACAAGGATTTCTTACAGGCGCATGTAGGCGTTCATCCAACAAATAATTCTCAGAAGAAACGAAGCAGTCAACAGCTCCTTTTTTTGCGAAAACTCAGCAGATATATTTAATTTTTTTCGAAATGGAACAGATATATTTAATGATGATATTACCCTACTGTGGAAAATAAATTTTTGCTCGCAGTGAGCCTGGGATCATGAGTTTTGGCTTTGGTGCGTGTGCAGTCGATAGCTTGATGCCAACAAATGAATTATAACTAGGAATGCAGCTATACACGCAAGCATACTACCTATTATTCTTTAAATAATATTTATATATAATTCTGCATATTATCTTAAAATTTATGAATAGTTAGAATATGGATAATTTTACAGATGTAAGGAGATTTTCATATAATCTTTTCTTAAAGTCAAATTAGTTATTAAACAAAAAACAGCATGTGGGCATTCGCACATAATACATGCCCTTCCTTTCAAATAAAAATACATGTTGACGTTGCCACAAAACTAATCCCATGTCCTGGTAAAAGGTTCGCATATTTACATGAGACGCCCCCTTTTCTATGGCCTTTCACGTGAATTCTTTCCAACAATGCGATTAGCTACATATACATGGATATTTCCGCAGCAAAGCGCGGGGAATCATCTAGTTATCTTAATTCCCATGACTAAATAATGTAATTTCTCTCCGTTCTCTCAACGCGGCAATGCATGTTGTTTCCTCTCTATTCTTTCATGCATGTGAAAACTATTGATGCATAAATTAATTAATGGGAGTGGGTAATTGACCTTCTTGGTCCAAGCAAATTGGTCATCTAGCCTTATAGATGAAGTAATAGATAGATGATAGACGAATAAACCTGACCAAATTTGATAAACTTGACTTGAGAGAATTGCTTAAATTTTGGAACGGACTGAGTAGTACTCCCTCCACTTTTATTTACCTCGCACTTTAGGTTTAGTCAAAATCAAAATTAATAAAGTTTGACCAACAATATAAGATAAAATATCAATATTCAGAATACCAAATGTATATAGTACTAGAATATAATTGATGACGATTCTAAAACTATTGATTTTATCTTGTAAATATTGATATTTTTCAAACCTTTTAATCAAATTTTATAATGTTTGATTTTGACTAAACCTTGAAGGCAGTGTAAGTAAAAGTGCAGAGCCTATAGAAACATTACACGAGTACAGTATGACTTAGTCGGGCTCCTTGTTCGATCAGCGCAATGATTTCATTAGGGTGGTTCACTTGCATGTGCATCGGATCTAATGACACCGAAAAGTCAGCCCAACGACATTGGGATGAGAGTGGCCATGGATTATTTAACTAGGATCGCGCATTATAGCTCACTTCAATAGGAGGCCATACTGGGAAATGCACTTTGGCTCATAGGAGCATTTGCTCCCATTATGTGAATCCACATTTCGAAGTGTCAAAAAATTCGAAACTAAATTTGTACATGTACATCTTGACATTTTGTGTTGGTACACAAATTTTCAAAAAAAGAAAAATATTTTTGTGACTCCTGTAAAAAAGACAAATTTTGATGCTATTATACGACTAGGTACAGTGTATTTTTTTGTCTTTTTTGTACACATCACATAAAATGTTATTTTTTCACGAAAACTTGTGCATGAACATAGAATGTCCTGATGTACACCAAAAAATTTATGTCAATTTTTTTTTGACATATTAAAAATTATTTTTTAATTATTTTGTATAATGGGAGCATTTGCTCCTATGAGCCAAAACGCCACCTCCGGCCATACTAGGATACTTCACTTGCCTGGCTAGCTTAGGGTCAACCTGCTGAGAACTCTTGCACTGGAGCTACAGAGCAAGCGATCAAGCTGTTGCAAGAGAAACCGGATGCGAGATGAAGGCCCGGCGGAATGAGAGCAGCAAGAAGCCTCGCTGCGGAGGAGCGGTGGCGGCGTGGCTTCTGGTTCCGCTGCTCGTCCTCGTCCTGCTCAAGACCGATTGCCTGCTGCAGGTTACTCCCCGTAAGTCTTCTGAATTGAACAACTCCCTTCGTTCGACAGTTTGTTGTACGTTTTGGTTTCAGGTGTGTTCCTATCTGTAGTTCTGTACGTTCGTTTAAGTTCATCATTCATATTTTCGCTTGCCGTTCTTAGTTTTATCGGTGTCACGAATCCAAGTTCCAGATAGGTGTGCCGTCTTGCCAAGAAGCTTCGCGAGAGCGTGGGTTAGATCCATATAGATGTATACATCTAGTATTCGTCAGAAGCTTGGTCCATACAAATTGAGCAGTGACTATTATGGAGTTAACTGTTAACATATTTGTTGAACAGTTGCCATGAGCTTGGCTCTTTTGTCAGACAACATTAAGCTTGAGCATTTGGATTTGAGAAGAACTAAGGGTCTGTTTGGTTTTCAGCCACACTTTGTCAAGCCAAAGTTTGGCAATTTGGCATGTGTTTGGTTCTTGCCATACTTTAGAGCTGCCACACTTCACTATGTATATGGCCTACTTGTCATAGAGTGCTTTTTTTGCCAACTTTTACCACACTTTATGGCTTCCAAAATCCTAGCCGCACTTTTGTGGCTGCCACACTTACTAAAATTAGGCTTGACAAAGTGTGGCTGGGAACCAAACAGGCCCTAAACGACACAAATATTTCATTTTGTTTGTACATGTCAATATATAGTTATGACTAATCTCACACTCTGAGATTGACAAGCTCGATCGGGTTCAACATTTGGTGATGCTCTAAGCGTACCTGCCTAGAACCGGTTTTGTGTTTTAATTCGTTCTGCAACATGTCTCTCGAGAGCGTGTTGTTCATACTATTTTGGTTCAAATTTATAAATAAAGGCCGTGTGCATCATCATGATGCAGAGGCTGGGGTGCTATCCCCTTTTCGAAAAAAATGTCTCTCGAGAGCGTGTTGTTCATTTGTTTTTTCAGAATTTATAAAAGAGAGAACTGAGTGGTGCATACTGTATTTTTTGTTTTGTTTCAATAGTAATACATATTTGTGACCACGATAGAACTACCCTGGAACGTGACCTGCGTTCCATGTTTTGCAGTTAAAGAGACCATCGTTACCCAAGTTTCAGATGAAACTGTTAGCAAGGTTTCGTCTTGAGGCGACCCAGCCTAGATTTGTTATCCCTATAGATGATCGTGAACATTATTAACGGCTGGTTTTAACGGCGCCAGCAGGCTAGCTAGCTATGCATGTGTACTTCTAAACTGAAATTCAGGCAATCCTCTTTCTTTTTTTTTTTTTTTTTTTTTTTGCGAATGAGCAATCCTCTTTCTTTGTCCCAGGGTTAGACTGTGAAAGAGTATGGCAGGGGCAGCAGCTAGTTGACGTGGCCAAGTTAAAAGATGCGGATCCTACGCCGAAGACACCTGGTAATCCCACAGTAATGTTTTGCTTAGGATCTAGGAATTTTCAGTTCTCTAATAAAACATCTATTGGCGTTAACAAGTATATGCCATCTGGTCCTTCATCGAATTCAGATTCAGCCACCGAAGCACCACGATCTCATGCATTAAGTGACGAGATCGCCGGCCATAGCATCGATGCGATCAAAGGTAAACAATGGCTGGCCTTCTGCAAGATCCGAGGTTAAAATAGCATGTTCAAGAGTCTAAGTGTCTAACGAATGTGCAGTGCATCGCATGTGACAACAGTCAAGAGTCGGGTCGGTGGATCTACCAAGAAACCTAATACTAAATTAAATGAAATAGAGTCAGCAGTCAGCACTCAGCAGATCGAAGTAATCAACAAAAGAAAAATTAACTTCTGACCATGATGAGGGTCATACTAGTATTGCGCTTAATCATTTCTTATAGATGTGAACTATATATACTAGCATTGGCTAAATGAATAGTTACGGTATGATTGATATGTTATCAACGGTTCGAATTGCTTCTCATGCTTATGATTCAAATATTTAAACCTGGTACACTATATATGAGTATAGATAGGATGACTCCATGCATAAGTTTCTATTTTTTATATTTTTTTGAACTTTTTTTTTATCGAAAAAGATAGGATGACTCCATGCATAAGTTTTTATTTTTTATATTTTTTTGAACTTTTTTCCGTTGGATTTAAACTTGCCTTGAATTTACAGGATCTACCATTTGTATTAGGTGGATGCAAATTTGAAGTTTTGGTTATTGTTTTTAGGTACCACACTTGCATGGCATATCCAAGTAGTTACTGAATTTAAGACATGTGCTTGCATTACCTACATCTATATTTTCAATTTGAGTTAAATAGGTTCAAGGTAAAAATGGCTTGTTGATTCAAAAGATTGGCAAAGAAATTGTGTTGGATTCTTACCCATAGGAATTATTCCTATAGAGGTCGTGTTATTCAAAAGATTGAACCCTACAAAACTCGAATGGATTCTTTTTCTATACTACAATTTCATACAAGATTTCTAACAAGAGATTAGATTTCTTGAAAAAATTCATGCGTGTTGATACCAAAGCTGATATTGATCGATTGCAGATCTCAAACACGAAAAGGACTCTCTCGCAATGAAAGCGGCAATAGATGGTTCTTTGAGAAGTTCAGGTAGCTACAAAATGCAAGTCAACACGTTTTGGTTGCGGGCGCTCTATGGCTTTGGTAGGGCAAGGCGCCGAGAAAACATTTTAATTATTCTTGTTTGGACATACGCAGATGTGGCAGCACCAAGAAGCAAGTTGAGCTGCAACTTCAGCAGCAAGCGCATGAACACCTGCGCCATGGAAGGCGACGTCCGCATGCACGGCAAATCCGGCAGCTTCTACGTGGTCGCTGTCTCCGATGACAGCTACCGGCCGGAGAATGGGACGGTCGTGATCCGCCCGTACCCGCGCAAGTGGGAGAAATGGTCAATGCTGACGGTCCGGGAGGTGACCATCCACTCAGGCGCCGCGGCCGCCGCCCCGCCACGGTGCACGGTGAGGCACGACGTCCCCGTCGTGGTCTTCTCCACCGGCGCCTACAGCAGAAACTTCTTCCACTCCATGACCGACATCGTCATCCCCCTCTTCAACACGGCGCGGGAGTACGATGGCCAGGTCCAGCTCGTGGCCACCGACTACAAGCACAAGTGGATCACCCAGTTTCGGCACATCCTCGCCGCGCTCTCCGTCTACCCGGTCATCGACTTCGACGCCGACGAAACCGTGCGCTGCTTCCCTTCGGCGCGCGTCGGCGTCGAGGGCCACGCGGAGCTAAGGATAATCCCTGCGCTCTCCAGAAAGGGCTACACGATGACGGACTTTCGGGACTTCCTCCGGTCGGCCTACTCGCTGAAGCGCGCATGGACGACCCCCGCGAACCGGAGCTCCGGGCAGAGGCCCCGTCTCGTGATGGTACTGAGGCGGAAATCGAGGTCGCTCACCAACGAGGCGGAGGCCATAGCGACGGCCACGGAGGTCGGATTTGAGGTGGTGGCCGCGGGGCCGGAGATGGTCGCGAACATGGCCGAGTTCGCCGAGGTGGTGAGCTCGTGCGACGTGATGGTGGGCGTGCACGGCGCCGGGCTCACCAACATGGTGTTCCTGCCCAACAACGGCACGGTGATGCAGATCATCCCGTGGGGCGGGTTGAGGTGGAATTGCTTCACCGAACTAGGGCTTCCGGTGCCAGAGATGGGGATCCGTTACGTCGAGTACGAGGCTACCGCGGAGGAGACAACTCTCAAGGACGTATACCCGAGGGACCACGTCGTCTTCACCGACCCTTTAGCCATACACAAGAAAGGATTCGATCCAGTGTATGAGATCTTCCTCGAGGGCCAGAACGTCACCCTTGACATCGACCGCTTCAGAGGAGCCATGCAGCAGATCTACCAGTCCGTCACCATCGCATAGATCGATTACGCTAGTCCGATGTTCTTATGCATGCATATGATTGCGAAATGTATGCTATTTTTTATGTTAATTCCTTTCCAATTTTGAACGAAATATTATTGATAGTCACATTACATGGGAATTATAATTATGTAAAGCGTAATGCCAAAGAATGTGTGCATAAGTGGGATCTCAGTTAGTTACTACGAGGTTTTCTACCATAAAAAGTTAAAAACCAGTGAACATTCCTTTGAATACAGAACCAGTGAACATTCGTTTCAATAAATAACCAGTGGACATATGATATCCATCGGGAGTTGATCCAGAGCAGAACATACTTCTTCGCACGTACTAGAGGCAAAATCCTCACCGCAGCCCCATAAATCCCATCTTACTGCCACCTATGGCGGTGGCAGGGCGCATTGCTATCCTACTTGTTCCTTCTTCCCACTGTGAGGGATCAAGGAACGAGGATGATCGATCACAGGGAAGGTGGTGCATAGACAACAAAACTGAAGCTAGGTGACACAATCCAAAATGTTAAAGAGATAAATCCACAACAAGATACACAAAGTGAACAAAAAAAGCTAGAGATAATGATAAACACTCATGAAAGTAAGAAGAGAGAATATCTTATTAGGCCCTCAATTAAAATCTACTTCCCCATTTGACCCTAATTTTTTTTTCTTCCCTATTTGACACTATGATTGTATTAACCGTAAACATTAATACATGGGTGTTGTGTAAACAACCAGAGTCCCTAGTAAGCCTCTCATTTAAACTAGCTTGTTGATTAATAGATGATCATGGTTTCCTGATCATGAACATCGGATTTTATTAATAACAATATCATATCATTAGGTGAATGATGTGATGGACACACCCATAGTAAGCATAGCATGAGATCAAGTCATTAAGTTCAAACTTGCTATAGGCTTTCGATACATAGTTACCTAGTTCTTCGACCATGAGATCATGTAAATCACTTACACCGGAAGGATGCTTTGATTACATCAAATGCTATTGCGTAAATGGGTGGTTATAAAGATGGGATTAAGTATTCAGAAAGTGTGAGTTGAGGTATATGGATCAAGAGTGGGATTTGTCCATCCCAATGACGGATAGATATACTCTGGGCCCTCTCGGTGGAATGATATCTGATTAGCTTGCAAGCATGTGATTGGTTCACAAGGGATATCATATCACGGTACGAGTAAAGAGTACTTGTCGGTAACGAGGTTGAACTAGGTATGGAGATACCGATGATCAAACCCCGGACAAGTAAGTATCGCGTGACAAAGGAAATCAGTATCGTATGTGTATGGTTCACGAAGTCATCGTTGAATATGTGGGAGCTATTATGGATCTCCAAGTCCCGCTATTAGTTATTGATCGGAGAAGAGTCTCGATCATGTCCGCATAGTTCTCGAACCGTAGGGTTACACATTTAAGGTTTGATGTCGTTATAAGTAGATATGGAATATGGAATGGAGTTCAATTGTTGTTCGGAGTCTCGGATGGGATCCAGGACATCACGAGGAGTTCCGGAATGGTCCAAGTTTGGAAGTCACTTTCCAAGTTTGGAAATGATCCGGTGCATTTATAGAAGGCGCTAAAATGTTCTAGAACCTTCCAGAAGAAATCACCATGGAAGGTGGAGTTCCGGATGGACTCCACCAACCCTAGCCGTCCAGGCAAAGGGGAAGGTGGAGTCCATGGTGGACCCCACCTCCATGGCCGGCCATAGGGGAAGGAAAGGGAGCAATCCCACTTCCCCTAGGTTTCACCCATATGGAAGTTTTTTGAGTTGGACACTTATTCAGATTTTGGGCAAACCCTTGGGGGTTCCATCTATATAAAGAGAGGGAGAGGGAGGGGGCTGCCTACAACACTTGGCCGCACCACCCAAGGGGCACCAAGGCCGGCGCCCAAGAGCACCCCCTCTCCCAAACCCTAGCATCTCCCCTCCTGCATCTTCTCCCGCGGTGCTTAGGCGAAGCCCTGCCGGAGATCTCCACCACCGACACCACGCCGTCGTGCTGTCGGGATTTCGAGGAGGATCTACTACATCCGCTGCCCGCTAGAACGGGGAGAAGGACGTCATCATCAACACCAAATGTGTGACTGAGTACGGAGGTGCTGCCCGACTGTGGCACCGTCAAGATGTTCTACGCGCTTTTGAAAGCGGCAAGTGATCGACTACATCAACAACGAGATCTAATCTCGTAGGCATTGGAATCTTCGAGGGTTAGTCTCAGGATCTTCATCTTATTGCTACCATCTACTAGATTAGATCTTGGCTTGTTATTCGTTCTTGCGGTAAGTTTTTGTTTGTTTTCTATGCTACGAATCCCATCAGTGGTATCAGAGCCGTGTCTATGCATAGATTGGTTGCACGAGTAGAACACAATGGTTTTGTGGGCGTTGATGTTTTGTTGTCTCCTGTTATGTGTACTTTGCATCTTGCGGGGTGGTGGGATGAAGCGGCCCGGGCTAACTTTACATGACCGCGTTCATGAGACTTGCTCCACGTTCGACATGCAACTTGTATTGCATAAGTGGCTTTGCGGGTGTTTGTCTCTCTCACCATATTTAAGATTCAATTTACTATTTCAAGTGACAACACTAGTATCAACGTTGTGGTTCATGTTCGTAGGTAGATTGGATCTTACTCGAAAACCCTAAACCACGTAAAATATGCAAACCAAATTAGAGGCGTCTAACTTGTTTTTGCAGGGTTTGGTGATGTGATATGGCCATGATATGATGATGAATATGTATGAGATGATCATTATTGTATTGTGGCAACTGGCAGGAGCCTTATGGTTGTCTTTATATTTCATGTAGTAGTATTATTTAAAAGTAGTTGTAATAATTGCTACATGTGGTGAACAACCATGAAGACGGCGCCATGGACCTTGACGCACCACCGACGATGATGGAGATCATGCCCGTGCTTTGGAGATGAAGATCAAAGGCGCAAAGATAAAAGGGTCATATCATATCACATTATGAATTGCATGTGATGTTAATTCTTTATGCATCTTATCTTGCTTAGACCGCGACGGTAGCATTATAAGATGATCCCTCACATTAATATAAAGATAATAAAGTGTTCTCCCCTCGTATGCACCGTTGCTACAGTTCGTCGTTTTGAAGCATCTCGTGATGATCGGATGTGATAGATTCTATGTTCACATACAACGGGTGCAAGCCATGTTGCACACGCGGAAATACTTGGGTTTGCTTGACGAGCCTAGCATGTACAGACATGGCCTCGGAACACAAGAAACCGAAAGGTTGAACACGAGTCATATGGATGATATGATCAACATGTTGATGTTCACCATTGAAGCTACATCATCTCACGTGATGATCGGTTTGGTGTAGTGGATATGGATCGTGTACCACTAAACAACTATGAGGGATGTTGTATTAAGTGGGAGTTCATTAGTAATTAGATTAAAACATGAAATAATTATCATGAACAAAGTCTGAATAGTATTTTGAATTAATTTTGTAGAATTGGCATATGTTATCCACCATGCGCTAATCTTGTAATTGAGATAGAAATACTGTTAAGTCTGATAAGAAACTTTACGGACTGGTACCGTATTGTTAAAGAATCAAGAAAGGATTAAGTCCTATTGCAAACTTTTAGTAAACCTCACATTGCTGATTCAAAGAGCAATGATTTCAATTAAGTCATGAACTAGTCTTGTAATTGAGATAGAAATACTGGCATATGTTAGATTAAAACATGAACTAATTATCATGAACAAAGTCTGAATAGTATTTTGAATTAATTTTGTAGAATTGGCATATGTTATCCACCATACGCTAGTCTTGTAATTGAGATAGAAATACTGTTAAGTCTGATAAGAAACTTTACGGACTGGTGCCGTATTGTTAAAGAATCAAGAAAGGATTAAGTCCTATTGCAAACTTTTAGTAAACCTCACATTGCTGATTCAAAGAGCAATGATTTCAATTAGTACCTAAAATCATCTTGTCTCCGTGAAACTTGAAGTTAAATCCGTTTGAAAAGTAAGGAGCTGGAAATTTTGTTTTCAGAAATAAGTAAAGTATGAGATATATGTGATATCTAAGACCTTATTGCAAGATGATAGAATATAATCTAGTGATACTACATAAACTCATAAGTTTTATGGGAATGTACAAAGGTTGAAGACGCCAGACATCCAAATCCTCCAACTAGTTGGGCACTAACGATATTCGCATATTGATGTCTACGCACGCTTCTATTCCTGTAGACAGTGTTGGGCCTCCAAGAGCAGAGGTTTGTAGAACAGCAGCAAGTTTCCCTTAAGTGAATCACCCAAGGTTTATCGAACTCAGGGAGGTAGAGGTCAAAGATATCCCTCTCAAGCAACCCTGCAATTACGATACAAGAAGTCTCTTGTGTCCCCAACACACCTAATACACTTATCAGATGTATAGGTGCACTAGTTCGGCGAAGAGATAGTAAGATGCAAGTGATATGGATGAATATGAGTGGTAATAACAATCTGAAATAAATATGGCAGCAAGTAAACATGCAGTAGAACAGTAAATAAACGTTGATTCGATATTTGGAAACAAGGCATAGGGATCATACTTTCACTAGTGGACACTCTCAACAATGATCACATAAATAAATAACTTCTCTTCACTTGTGCTACTTTCTCACACTCTCTTGTTGGATAACAAACACCATTCATTGTGTAGGGCTATAAAAGCACACCTCAAGCCGGAGTAAACAAGCTCCACAACATCCGGAGTTCATATTAAAGTAACCTCTAGAGTGCATAATAGACCGTTGCAATTTAGACCGAGTACTAACATAGCATACACACTGTCAACAATAGCTATGAAAGGGGGAATAGATTGCATCAATACTATCATAGTAATAGTTAACTTCATAATCTACAAGAGATTATAATCATAACCTACGGCAAGTACTACATGATGCACACACTATCAACTTTACATCATGGAGGAGGAATAGACTACTTTAATAACATCACTAGAGTAGCACATAGATTAATAGTGATACAAAGCTCATGATCACATATAGATCACACCATGGGAGAGAGAGAGAGATGAACCACATAGCTACCGGTAGAGCCCTCAGCCTCGGGGGAGAACTACTCCCTCCTCATCATAGGAGACAGCAACAGCGATGAAGATGGCGGTGGTGTCGATGGAGATGACTCCCGGGGGCAATTCCCCGTCCCGGCGGCGTGCCGGAACAGAGACTTCTGTCCCCCGAAACGGAGTTTCGCGATGGCGGCGGCGTCCCTGGATTCTTTCTGGAGTTTCGTCAATTGTTGTCGAGTTTTTAGGTCACAAGGGGTTATATAGGCGAAGAGGCGGAGTCGGAGGGGCCAGGGGGCTCCCTCCTCATAGGCTGGCGCGCCCCCCTCCAGGCCGCGCCACCCTATGGTGGGGGCCCTGGGCCTCCTCTCCGGCTCCCCTTCGGTGTCCTGGTCCGTCTCGGTGAAATAAGATGTTTGGCCTTTGTTTCATCGAATTCCGAGAATATTGTCCGAATAGCCTTTCTGGAACCAAAAACACCAGAAAACAGGAACTGGCACTTCGCCATCTTGTTAATAGGTTAGTTCCGGAAAATGCATGAAATCGTTATAAAGTGTGAGCAAAACATGTAGGTATTGTCATAAAACTAGCATGGAACATCAGAAATTATAGATACGTTGGAGACGTATCAAGCATCCCCAAGCTTAGTTCCTACTCGCCCTCGAGTAGGTAAACGATAACAAGGATAATTTCTGAAGTGACATGCTATCATAATCTTGATCAATACTATTGTAAAGCATATGAGATGAATGAAGTGATTCGAAGCAATGGTAAAGACAATGATTAAACAACTGAATCATATAGCAAAGACTTTTCATGAATAGTACTTTCAAGACAAGCATCAATAAGACTTGCATAGGAGTTAACTCATAAAGCAATAAATTCTTAGTAGAAAGTTTTGAAGCAACACAAAGGAAGATATAAGTTTCAGTAGTTGCTTTCAACTTCAACATGTATATCTCATGGATAATTGTCAACACAAAGTAATATGATGAATGCAAATAAGCAAATATGTAGGAATCAATGCACATAGTTGACACAAGTGTTTGCTTCTAAGATAGAAAGAAGTAGGTAAACTGACTCAACATAAAGTAAAAGAAAGGCCCTTCGCAGAGGGAAGCATGGATTACTATTTTTGTGCTAGAGCTTTTCATTTTGAAAACATAGAAACAATTTTGTCAATGGTAGTAATAATTCATATGTGTTATGCATAAGACATCCTATAAGTTGCAAGCCTCATGCATAGAATACCAATAGTGCTCGCACCTTGTCCTAATTAGCTTGGATTTCCATGGATTATCATTGCATAACATATGTTTCAACCAAGTGTCACAAAGGGGTACCTCTATGCCGCCTGTACAAAGGTCCAAGGAGATAGATCGCATTTGATTTCTCGTTTTTGATAGATCTCAACTAAGGACATCCATACCGGGACAACATAGAAAACATATAATGGACTCCTCTTTAATGCATAAGCATTCAACAACAGATAATATTCTCATAAGAGATTGAGGATTAATGTCCAAACTGAAACTTCCACCATGATACATGGCTTTAGTTAGCGGCCAATGTTCTTCTCTAACAATATGCATACTCAAACCATTAGATCATGATAAATCACCCTTACTTCAGACAAGACGAACATGCATAGCAACTCACATGATATTCAAGAAAGGTGTAATAGTTGATGGCGTCCCCAGAAACATGGTTACCGCTCAACAAGCAACTTATAAGAAATAAGATACATAAGCTCCATATTCTTTACCACAATAGTTTTAAGGCTATTTTCCCATGAGCTATATATTGCAAAGACAAGGAATGAAATTTTAAAGGTAGCACTCAAGCAATTTACTTTGGAATGGCAGAGAAATACCACATAGTAGGTAGGTATGGTGGACACGAATGGCATAGGTTTTGGCTCAAGGTTTTGGATGCACGAGAAGTATTCCCTCTCAGTACAAGGCTTTGGCTAGCAAGGTTGTTTGAAGCAAACACAAGTATGAACCGGTACAGTAAAACTTACATAAGAACATATTGCAAGCATTATAAGACTCTACACTGTCTTCCTTGTTGTTCAAACACTTTACCAGAAAATATCTAGACTTTAGAGAGACCAATCATGCAAGCCAAATTTCAACAGGCTCTATGGTAGTTCTTCATTAATAGGTGCAAAGTACATGATGCAAGAGCTTAAACATGATCTATTTGAGCAAAACAATTGCCAAGTATCAAATTATTCAAGACAATATACCAATTACCACATGAAGCATTTTCTGTTTCCAACCAAATAGCAATGAACGAAGCGGTTTTCAACCTTCGCCATGAACATTAAAAGTAAAACTAAGAACATCAGTGTTCATATGAAACAGCAAAGCGTGTCTCTCTCCCACACAAGGAATGCTAGGATCCAAATTTATTCAAACAAAAACAAAAATAAAAACATACAGACGCTCCAAGTAAAGCACATAAGATGTGACGGAATAAAAATATAGTTTCACTAGAGGTGACCTGATAAGTTGTTGATGAAGAAGGGGATACCTTGGGCATCCCCAAGCTTAGATGCTTGAGTCTTCTTGAAATATGCAGGGATGAACCACGGGGGCATCCCCAAGCTTAGAATTTTCGTGCTTCTTGATCATATTGTATCATCCTCCTCTCTTGACCCTTGAAAACTTCCTCCACACCAAACTCAAAACAAACTCATTAGAAGGTTAGTGCATAATCAAAAATTCACATATTCAGAGGCGACACAATCATTCTTAACACTTATGGACATTGCCCAAAGCTACCGAAAGTTAATGGAACAAAGAAATCCATTCAACATAGCAAAAGAGGCAATGCGAAATAAAAGGTAGAATCTGTCAAAACAGAACAGTCCGTAAAGACAAATTTTTTAGAGGCACTTAACATGCTCAGATGAAGAAGCTCAAATTAAATGAAAGTTGCGTACATATCTGAGGATCACTCACGTAAATTGGCAGATTTTTCTGAGTTACCTACAGTGGGGGCTAGTCAAATTCGTGACAGCAAGAAATCTGTTTCTGCGCAGTAATCCAATTCTAGTATCAACCTTACTATCAAAGACTTTACTTGGCACAACAATGCAATAAAATAAAGATAAGGAGAGGTTGCTACAGTAGTGACAACTTCCAAGACACAACAAAACAGTAGCAAATTAAAAACATGGGTTATCTCCCAAGAAGTGCTTTCTTTATAGCCATTAAGATGGGCTCGGTAATTTTAATGATGCACTCGCATAAGGATGAGAATTGAAGCAAAGAGAGCATCAAAAAGCAAGTATGAAACAAATTTAAGCCTAACCCGCTTCTTATGCATAGGAATCTTGTACACAAATAAATTCATGAGGAGCAAAGTGACAAGCATAGGAAGATAAAACACGAGTAACTTCAAGATTCTCAACATAAAGAGGGGAAACTTAATATTATTAAGATGCATATAACCATGTTTCCCTCTCTCATAATAACTTTCAGTAGCATCATTGATGAAATCCACAATATACCCATCACTTAAAACATTCTTATCATGGTTCATATGCATAAAAGTATCATTAATTTTGGCATAAGAAAAACTCTTCTCATTAATAGTAATTGGAACAGGATCATTATCCAGAATTTGAACATGGTAAACAAGTTGCATACTAAGGGAATGGTTTTTGGCAATCCAATAATAACTATTACAAGTTTCATAAGGATAATTATAACCTGTGTCATAGCATTCTTTATAATAATTGTCAAATATTGGAGGCATAGTGTCATCATAAGAAATAGAATAGTTATCTTCCACAGTATGTTCATCTGTAACCATACCATCATTGTTACTAGAAGGAGATGTATCAAACATATAATCATCAGTAGAAAAAGGATTTTCAAACACCTCATCCCCAAGCTTAGAGCTTTCTATATCATTATGGGCGAAAGCATGGATAATACTAATACTATGGCAATTATTAACATCATCATTTTCAGAATTAGTTTCCCAGAGATTTTCAATATCAAAAGTAGTGTGCTCTTCTAAATCATGATCACTAATGTAGGTAAAGGGCATAGGAAGATCATTGTATTCAGATTCATTATCATAATAATCATTAGGAGCAACATACTTACAGTTACCTATCGTTATCTCATACACGCGGGGATATGCCGTACCTCTTTCTTTTTATTTCCCCTCTTCTTCTTCTTCTTCTTCGTTCCCTTCTTCTTTTCCTTCTCCTCGTTCCCTTTTTTAGGAGGAAGAGGCTTGAAGGAAGGATTCTCCACATAACCTGATTTATTTCCATAAACAATAGAAGAAACTTGGGAGGATTCCTCCTTTTCATTAATAAGTTTAAAACACACAGCGGTCCTATCATATTTAGGCAAAGTGTCATCTTCGAAAATATTCTGTATGTAAGTATTTGTATGGCAATTATTAATGCAATAAGAAACACACCCATGCAGGACACTATCAATATCAAGATCACGCATATGTAACAAAGAAATTTTTCTTGATAAGTCTTCACACCCCAAAAATAAAGTAAGTTCATCATGCTGATTAGGAAGGATTTCATCATCACAATACAAATTTGCAGCACTCATGGAGTTCGAATTATCATTGGAGGAGCATTGAAAATTAAAATGACCCACTCTATGGCAAAGTTCACAAATAAAAGGATAGAGGGCACAAACTTTTTCACCAAGATCATCTAGAGCCCTAAACCACTTTCTAGTTTTTTCATTCCTATGATGGATACAATATTCATCTTCGATTTGATTAATTCCACAAGATCTATGCATTCCACAAAAATTAACATGCTTATAAGAAGTAGTATTTTCAGAAGTTTGGCATGTTTATTGCAATCATTAACAACAATTTCATTTTCCATGCAAGTGTCTTTGAAAGGTTCAGGATACATGTACCAATTTTCTTTAGGAACATTAATATGAGAAGCAAAGGATCTATAGCAATCGACCATGATTTGAGGATCAAGACCATATTTAGCACTAAGCTCTTGAAAATCAACAGTTTCAATGAAAGACTTAATGCATTCATATTCATAGTTTATACTTGATTCTTTACCTTTGTCGTTCTCCCAATCTTCAGCGTTCTCCTGAATCCGATCAAGAAGGTCCCATTTAAACTCTTCTTTATTGCGCGTGAATGATCCAGAACAAGTAGTATCCAGCAAGGTTTTATCTTGAAAAGAAAGTCTTGCATAGAAATTATCAATGATGATATTACCAGGAAGCTCATGAATGGGGCATTTGAGCATTAAAGACTTCAATCTTCCCCATGCTTGGGCAATACTCTCTCCATCATGAGACCAGAAATTATATATGCGGTTTCGGTCTTTGTGAATTTCAATTGGAGGATAGAATTTAGAATAAAATAGAGGAATAATATCCTCCCAATCAAGAGAATGCCTATTCTTCAGCAATTTATACCAATCCGCCGCTTTACCGGACAGCGACATAGAGAATAGTTTCTTCCTCACTTCATCCATAGAGATACCTACACACTTGAATAACCCGCATAATTCATGCAAAAACAGTAAATGGTCTCCAGGATGGACAGTTCCATCCCCTTCATAGCGGTTATCCATAATACGTTCAATAATTTTCATGGGTATCTTGAAAGGAATACTTTCAGTAGGTGGATTTAAAATATCACAAGCATCATTAGAGTTATCGCATATGGGAGATAAAGTATTATCAGAGCAAACTTTCTCCCCTAAAGATGGGAAGCTAAAAAGATCATAAAAACTAGCTTCCCCAAGCTTAGACTTCTCCATAACATTAGCGGTAATTGCGTTCATACTAATAACATTGCTACTAGCATGCAAATAAGGTTCCATAGGTTTTTTAATTTTCGTATCAAACAATTCATGTCTTAACTCAGGAAATAGATTAAAAAGCTCACTGTTATTTTCCATTATGCCTAACTAGTGAAATAAAAACAAGAAACAAAAAGATGCAATTGCAGGATCTAAAGGAAATAGCTTCGAGCACTCACACATTGGCAACAGTGCTAGGAAATAGCTTAGTAGTCGGAGGATGTGAATACCTTTTACCTTACCTCCCCGGCAACGGCGCCAGAAAATAGCTTGATGTCTACGCACACTTCTATTCCTGTAGACAGTGTTGGGCCTCCAAGAGCAGAGGTTTGTAGAACAGCAGCAAGTTTCCCTTAAGTGAATCACCCAAGGTTTATCAAACTCAGGGAGGTAGAGGTCAAAGATATCCCTCTCAAGCAACCCTGCAATTACGATACAAGAAGTCTCTTGTGTCCCCAACACACCTAATACACTTGTCAGATGTATAGGTGCACTAGTTCGGCGAAGAGATAGTAAGATGCAAGTGATATGGATGCATATGAGTGGTAGTAACAATCTGAAATAAATATGGCAGCAAGTAAACATGCAGTAGAACAGTAAATAAACGGTGATTCGATATTTGGAAACAAGGCCTAGGGATCATACTTTCACTAGTGGACACTCTCAACAATGATCACATAAATAAATAACTTCTCTTCACTTGTGCTACTTTCTCACACTCTCTTGTTGGATAACAAACACCATTCATTGTGTAGGGCTATAAAAGCACACCTCAAGCCGGAGTAAACAAGCTCCACAACATCCGGCGTTCATATTAAAGTAACCTCTAGAGTGCATAATAGACCGTTGCAATTTAGACCGAGTACTAACATAGCATACACACTGTCAACAATAGCTATGAAAGGGGGAATAGATCGCATCAATACTATCATAGTAATAGTTAACTTCATAATCTACAAGAGATTACAATCATAACCTACGCCAAGTACTACATGATGCACACACTGTCAACTTTACATCATGGAGGAGGAATAGACTACTTTAATAACATCACTAGAGTAGCACATAGATTAATAGTGATACAAAGCTCATGATCACATAAAGATCACACCATGGGAGAGAGAGATGAACCACATAGCTACCGGTAGAGCCCTGATGTCTACGGGAGCTTCTATTCTTGTAGACAGTGTTGGGCCTCCAAGAGCAGAGGTTTGTAGAACAGCAGCAAGTTTCCCTTAAGTGGATCACCCAAGGTTTATCGATCTCAGGGAGGAAGAGGTCAAAGATATCCCTCTCATGCAACCCTGCAACCACAAAGCAAGAAGTCTCTTGTGTCCCCAACACACCTAATAGGTGCACTAGTTCGGTGAAGAGATAGTGAAATACAGGTGGTATGAATAAGTATGAGCAGTAGTAACGGCTCCAGAAAAGTGCTTGCTGGCGTGTGGTTGATGGTGGTAATATTGCGGGCAGTACAGATGCAGTAAAACAGTAAACAAGCAGCGATGATTGCAGTATTTGGGAACAAGGCCTAGGGATCATACTTTCACTAGTGGACACTCTCAACATTGATCACATAACAGAATAAATAGATAGATGCTAGACTCTACACTCTCTTGTTGGATGATGAACACCACTAACTGTGTAGGATTACACGAACCCTCAATGCCAGAGTTAACAAGCTCCACAATATTCGATGTTCATATTTAAATAACCTTAGAGTGCATGACAGATCAACATAACCAAACCAAGTACTAACATAGCATGCACACTGTCACCTTCACGCTACGAAAGGAGGCATAGATCACATCAATACCATCATAGCAATAGTTAACTTCATAATCTACAAGAGATCACAATCATGCCTACGCCAAGTACTACACGATGCACACACTATCACCATTACACCGTGCAGGAGGAATAAACTACTTTAATAACATCACTAGAGTAGCACACAGATGAATTGTGATACAAAACACATTGCAATCATAAAGAGATATAAATAAGCACTTCACTATGCCATTCATAACAGTAAATAAGTATTCTGTGAAATATAGCCTAAGAGACCCACACGGTGCACACACTGTCACCTTTACACACGTGGGACAAGGAGTCTCCGGAGATCACATAAGTAAAATCCACTTGACTAGCATAATGATATCTAGATTACAAGCATCATCATATGAATCTCAATCATGTAAGGCAGCTCATGAGATTATTGTATTGAAGTACATAGGGAGAGAGATTAACCACATAGCTACCGGTATAGCCCTTAGCATCGATGGAGAACTACTCCCTCCTCATGGGAGACAGCAGCGTTGATGAAGATGGCGGTGGAGATGGCAGCGGTGTTGATGGAGAAGCCTTCCGGGGGCACTTCCCCGTCCCGGCGGCGTGCCGGAACAGAGACTCCTGTCCCCCAGATCTTGGCTTCGCGATGGCGGCGGCTCTGGAAGGTTTCTCGTACCGTGGCTTTTCCGTATCGAAGATTTAGGTCGAGGAGGCTTAAATAGGCGAAGAGGCGGCGTCGGAGGGGGTACGGAGCCGCCACACAACAGGGGGCGCGGGCCCTAGCCTGGCCGCGCCAGCCCCATGTGTGGGCCCCCTGTGGCCCCTATCTGGCGGCTCTCGGGTGTTCTGGAAGCTTCCGGGGATTCTAAGATGCTGGGCGTTGATTTCGTCCAATTTCGAGAATATTTCCTTACTAGGATTTCTGAAACCAAAAACAGCAGAAAACAAGAACTGGCACTTCGGCATCTCGTCAATAGGTTAGTTCCGGAAAACGCATAAATATGATATAAAGTATGCATAAAACATGTAGATATCATCAATAATGTGGCATGGAACATAAGAAATTATCGATACGTCGGAGACGTATCAGCATCCCCAAGCTTAGTTTCTGCTCGTCCCGAGCAGGTAAACGATAACAAAGATAATTTCTGGAGTGACATGCCATCATAACCTTGATCATACTATTGTAAGCATATGTAATGAATGCAGCGACCCAAAACAATGGTAAATGACATGAGTAAACAAATGAATCATATAGCAAAGACTTTTCATGAATAGTACTTCAAGGCAAGCATCAATAAGTCTTGCATAAGAGTTAACTCATAAAGCAATAATTCAAAGTAGAGGTATTGAAGCAACACAAAGGAAGATTAAGTTCAGCGGTTGCTTTCAACTTGTAACATGTATATCTCATGGATAGTTGTCAATGCAAAGCAATATAACAAGTGCAATAAGCAAGCATGTAAGAATCAATGCACAGTTAACACAAGTGTTTGCTTCTAAAATAGAGAGAAATGGGTAAGCTGACTCAACATAAAAGTAGAAGAAAGGCCCTTCGTAGAGGGAAGCATTGATTGCTATATTTGTGCTAGAGCTTTTATTTTGAAAACATAAAGAGAGCATAAAAGTAAAGTTTTGAGAGGTGTTTGTTGTTGTCAACGAATGGTAGTGGGCACTCTAACCCCCTTGCCAGACAAACCTTCAAAGAGCGGCTCCAATTTTATTTTATTTTTGGGTGGCACTCCTTCCAACCCTTCTTTCACAAACCATGGCTAACCGAATCCTCGGGTGCCTGCCAACAATCTCGTACCATGAAGGAGTACCTTTTTATTTTAGTTTTGTTATGATGACACTCCTCCCCACCTTTGCTTTCTCAAGCCATGGCTAACCGAATCCTTCGGGTGCCGTCCAATCAATCACATACCATGGAGGAGTGTCTATTTTTGTTAATTAATTTGGGACTGGGAATCCCATTGCCAGCTCTTTTTGCAAAATTATTGGATAAGCGGATGAAGCCACTAGTCCATTGGTGAAAGTTGCCCAACAAGATTGAAAGATAAACACCACATACTTCCTCATGAGCTATAAAACATTGACACAAATCAGAGGTAATAAATTTTGAATTTTTTAAAGGTAGCACTCAAGCAATTTACTTTGGAATGGCGGAGAAATACCATGTAGTAGGTAGGTATGGTGGACACAAATGGCATAGTGGTTGGCTCAAGTATTTTGGATGCATGAGAAGTATTCCCTCTCGATACAAGGCTTAGGCTAGCAAGGTTATTTGAAACAAACACAAGTATGCAGCGGTGCAGCAAAACTTACATAAAAGACATATTGTAAACATTATAAGACTCTACACCGTCTTCCTTGTTGTTCAAACTCTTACTAGAAATTATCTAGACCTTAGAGAGACCAATTATGCAAACCAAATTTTAGCAAGCTCTATGTATTTCTTCATTAATAGGTGCAAAGTATATGATGCAAGAGCTTAAACATGAGCACAAAAATTGCCAAGTATCAAGTTATTCAAGACATCATACCAATTACTACATGTAGCATTTTCCGTTTCCAACCATACAACAATTAACGAAGCAGTTTCAACCTTCGCCATGAAAATTAAAAGCTAAGAACACATGTGTTCATATGAACCAGCGGAGCGTGTCTCTCTCCCACACAAGCATTTATTCAAACAAAAGCAAAAACAAAAACACACAGACGCTCTAAGTAAAGTACATAAGATGTGACCGAATAAAAATATAGTTTCAAGAGAAGTGACCTGATAATTTTGTCGATGAAGACGGGGATGCCTTGGGCATCCCCAAGCTTAGATGCTTGAGTCTTCTTGAAATATGCAGGGATGAACCACCGGGGCATCCCCAAGCTTAGAGCTTTCACTCTTCTTGATCGTAGTGTATCATCCTCCTCTCTTGACCCTTGAAAACTTCCTCCACACCAAACTCGAAACAAACTCATTAGAGGGTTAGTGCATAATCAAAAACTCACATGTTCAGAGGTGACACAATCATTCTTAACACTTCTGGACATTGCCCAAAGCTTCTGAAAGTTAATGGAACAAAGAAATCCATCCAACACAGCAAAAGAGGCAATGCGAAATAAAAGGCAGAATCTGTCAAAACAGAACAGTCCGTAAAGACGAATTTTATTGAGGCACCAGACTTGCTCAAATGAAAATGCTCAAATTTAATGAAAGTTGCGTACATATCTGAGGATCACTCACGTAAATTGGCATAATTTTCTGAGTTACCTACAGAGGATTTGTCCAGATTCGTGACAGCAAGAAATCTGTTTCTGCGCAGTAATCCAAATCTAGTATGAACCTTACTATCAAAGACTTCACTTGGCACAACAATGCAACAAACTAAGATAAGGAGAGGTTGCTACAGTAGTAACAACTTCCAAGACACAAATATAAAACAAAAGTACTGTAGCAAAATAAACACATGGGTTATCTCCCAAGAAGTTCTTTCTTTATAGCCATTAAGATGGGCTCAGCAAATTAAATGATGCACTCACAAGAAATAGTATTTGAAGCAAAAGAGAGCATCAAAAAGCAAATTAAAAACAAATTTAAGCCTAACATGCTTCCTATGAATAGGAATCTTGTAAACAAACAAGTTCAAGAAGCATAGTGCAACAAGCATAGAAAGATAAAACAAGTGCAGCTTCAAGATTTTCAGCAAAAAGAGAGGTGTTTTAGTAACATGAAAATTTCTACAACTATATTTTCCTCTCTCATAATAACTTTCAGTAGCATCATGAGCAAACTCAACAATATAACTATCAAGTAAAGCATTCTTATCATGAGTCTCATGCATAAAATTATTACTACCCACATAAGCATAATCAATTTTATTAGTTGTAGTGGGAGCAATTTCAACAAAGTAGCTATCATTATTATTCTCATCATCAAATATAGGAGGCATATTGTAATCATAATCAAATTTATCCTCCATAACAGGCGGCACCAAAAGACTACTATCAGTATAATCATCATAAATAGGAGGCAAAGTATTATCAAAGAAAATTTTCTCCTCCATGCCCGGGGGACTAAAAAGATCATGCTCATCAAAACCAGCTTCCCCAAGCTTAGAATTTTCCATATCATTAGCAACAATAGTGTTCAAAGCGTTCATACTAACATGTTCCATGGGTTTTTTAATTTTCGGATCAAACCATCCATGTCTTAAATCAGGAAATAGAATAAGAAGCTCATTGTTGTCCATTATGCCAAACTAGTGTAAACAAGAAACAAAAAGATGCAATTGCAGGATCAAAAGGAAATAGCTTCGAGCACACACACAACGGCGCCAGAAAAGTACTGTTACTTGGAACCGGAGTATGAGTGCCTTTTAACTTTCCTCCCCGGCAGCGGCGCCAGAAAAGTGCTTGATGTCTACGGGAGCTTCTATTCTTGTAGACAGTGTTGGGCCTCCAAGAGCAGAGGTTTGTAGAACAGCAGCAAGTTTCCCTTAAGTGGATCACCCAAGGTTTATCGATCTCAGGGAGGAAGAGGTCAAAGATATCCCTCTCATGCAACCCTGCAACCACAAAGCAAGAAGTCTCTTGTGTCCCCAACACACCTAATAGGTGCACTAGTTCGGCGAAGAGATAGTGAAATACAGGTGGTATGAATAAGTATGAGCTTAGTAACGGCGCCGAGAAAAGTGCTTCTTTGGCGTGTGGTTGATGGTGGTAATATTGCGGGCGATACGGATGCGATAAAACAGTAAACAAGCAGCGATGATTGCAGTATTTGGGAACAAGGCCTAGGGATCATACTTTCACTAGTGGACACTCTCAACATTGATCACATAACAGAATAAATAGATAGATGCTAGACTCTACACTCTCTTATTGGATGATGAACACCACTAACTGTGTAGGATTACACGAACCCTCAATGCCGGAGTTAACAAGCTCCACAATATTCGATGTTCATATTTAAATAACCTTAGAGTGCATGACAGATCAACATAACCAAACCAAGTACTAACATAGCATGCACACTGTCACCTTCACGCTACGAAAGGAGGCATAGATCACATCAATACCATCATAGCAATAGTTAACTTCATAATCTACAAGAGATCACAATCATGCCTACGCCAAGTACTACACGATGCACACACTATCACCATTACACCGTGCAGGAGGAATAAACTACTTTAATAACATCACTAGAGTAGCACACAGATGAATTGTGATACAAAACACATTGCAATCATAAAGAGATATAAATAAGCACTTCACTATGCCATTCATAACAGTAAATAAGTATTCTGTGAAATATAGCCTAAGAGACCCACACGGTGCACACACTGTCACCTTTACACACGTGGGACAAGGAGTCTCCGGAGATCACATAAGTAAAATCCACTTGACTAGCATAATGACATCTAGATTACAAGCATCATCATATGAATCTCAACCATGTAAGGCAGCTCATGAGATTATTGTATTGAAGTACATAGGGAGACAGATTAACCACATAGCTACCGGTACAGCCCTTAGCCTCGATGGAGAACTACTCCCTCCTCATGGGAGACAGCAGCGTTGATGAAGATGGCGGTGGAGATGGCACCGGTGTCGATGGAGAAGCCTTCCGGGGGCACTTCCCCGTCCCGGCGGCGTGCCGGAACAGAGACTCCTGTCCCCCAGATCTTGGCTTCGCGATGGCGGCAGCTCTGGAAGGTTTCTCGTACCGTGGCTTTTCCGTATCGAAGATTTAGGTCGAGGAGGCTTAAATAGATGAAGAGGCGGTGTCGGAGGGGGTACGGAGCCGCCACACAACAGGGGGGCGTGGGCCCTAGCCTGGCCGCGCCAGCCCCATGTGTGGGCGCCCTGTGGCCCCTCTCTGGCGGCTCTCGGGTGTTCTGGAAGCTTCCGGGGATTCTAAGATGCTGGGCGTTGATTTCGTCCAATTCCGAGAATATTTCCTTACTAGGATTTCTGAAACCAAAAACAGCAGAAAACAGGAACTGGCACTTCGGCATCTCGTCAATAGGTTAGTTCCGGAAAACGCATAAATATGATATAAAGTATGCATAAAACATGTATATATCATCAATAATGTGGCATGGAACATAAGAAATTATCGATACGTCGGAGACGTATCAAGCCCTCAGCCTCGGGGGAGAACTACTCCCTCCTCATCATAGGAGACAGCAACGGCGATGAAGATGGCGGTGGTGTCGATGGAGATGACTCCCGGGGGCAATTCCCCATCCCGGCGGCGTGCCGGAACAGAGACTTCTGTCCCCCGAAACGGAGTTTCGCGATGGCGGCAGCATCCCTGGAGTCTTTCTGGAGTTTCGTCAATTGTTGTCGAGTTTTTAGTTCACGAGGGGTTATATAGGCGAAGAGGCGGAGTCGGAGGGGCCAGGGGGCTCCCTCCTCATAGGCTGGCGTGCCCCCCCTCCAGGCCGCGCCGCCCTATGGTCTGGGGGCCCTGGGCCTCCTCTCCGGCTCCCCTTCGGTGTCCTGGTCCGTCTCGGTGAAATAAGATGTTTGGCCTTTGTTTCGTCGAATTCCGAGAATATTGCCCGAATAGCCTTTCTGGAACCAAAAACAGCAGAAAACAGGAACTGGCACTTCGGAATCTTGTTAATAGGTTAGTTCCGGAAAATGCATGAAATCATTATAAAGTGTGAGCAAAACATGTAGGTATTGTCATAAAACTAGCATGGAACATCAGAAATTATAGATACGTTGGAGACGTATCACATATCCATGAAGTGATCGTCCTTAGTATGCGCCGTTGCTAAGACTCGTCGTTTCGAAGCATCACGTGATGATCGGGTGTTATAGATTCTACTTGTGCATACAATGGGTGTAAGCCAGATTTGCACATACGAGTACCAAGGTTAAACTTTACGAGCCTAGCATGTACAGACATGGTCTCGGAAAGTCGTCACGATTTGATGGATAAAAATTATGAGTGAAATTGTTCATCACATTAAAAAGTTACTAATAGTGAAATCTGGAACACTCGTCATTTGATGATCAACTTCAAAGTAAGAACCTCAAGGTTATTAGTATTTGACCAATGGACCTAGAAGTTATTGAAGGTGAAGTGTTTTCTGAGAATGAGGAAAGCTAAAAGAGAAACTACAAAAGATTTTGGCAGAAAGAAAGAAAAGACTAGAAAGTCTAGCTCAGGTGTATATAGATGATATACATGTTATGAATGTATTCCTTGTTTGGTCACACAATGAAATTCTTGGGTATTTATGTCATACAAAACAACGCAATAAAAGAATACAATGGCCCAAGTGACTGACAAGGAATAAGGTAAGAATGCACATCTGCAACAAAATAAAGTGTTATTGAGTTCGTCTGCAACAGATTTATAATAAAGAACTTCATAATTGTTATTTTGTTCTGGTCAAATGAAAACAATTGAGTTGTTCAAATTATGACATTATTCCATGTACGATGGATAAGTTATTATAAATCTTTATGGTGAAGCACACATGCATAACACTGACGCTAAAATGCCATAAGGCAAATGATGTGAATTCCACTTGTTAGTGGAACCGCCATTTAGGTCATGTTAGAAAGGAACGCATGAAGGAACTCCATGCAAATGGATTTTTGGAGTCATTTGATTTTTGAATCGTTTGGCGCTTGCAAATCTCTTCTAAAGAGAATGACTGAAATACCGTTCATAGGCCAAGAGTTGAACGTGCAACTAACTTAGTGGAAACATACATGATGATGTATGTGGTTCACTGGGTATAGTTGTGTGCAGGAGATTCTTCTACTTCATGAAAACTTCCAACAATGAATTGAATATATATATATGTGGATATAATTATTCGATAAGGAAGAAGTTTGAAACATTTGAATGGATTCAAATAAATTTTAGCATGAAGTGGAAATCATCGTAATAAAAAAGTCAAATATCTATGATTGGATCATGGTGGAAATATTTGAATTATGAGTTTTAGGGAACATCTAAGAGAGTTATGAAATTGTTCTAAAACTCACGTTTCTTGGAGTATCATAGTGATGATGGAGTATCCGAGAGACGTATCCAAACCTTGTTGGATTAATGATGAGATAAAATAATATGACGCCATTATATTTTTGAGGATTATGCTTTAGAGACTACCGCTTTTACACTGAATAAGAGCATCATCATAATCCGTTGAAATGACACCATACGAGTTATGGCACGGGTATAAACCCTAATAGTCTTTTCTTAAATTTTGGCATGCGTAGCATAAGTAAATGAGTTTACAACCAAAACCGGATGAATGTCTTTGTTGTTGTCCCAGAGAACAAATTGGGAATTCTTTCCACTATGAAGTAAAAGACAAAAGCGTTTGTTAATGTTACTTGCTTATTTCCAAGAAATAGTTTTCTAGCGAAGTATTTGAGTGGGAGGACAATGGAACTTGATAAGGTTCATGAACCTGAGCATGATGATCATAGTAGCGCATCATCGGAAATGGTTCCGGAAGCGGCCACGACGATCATGGCTCCCATGTCTACAAAGTGTTATACTCATGGAGATCAAAGTACCTATTGAACCTTGTAGATGTGGTTTACTTTGTGATCAAATAAATGATTTGAGGACAAATGATTGATTTTGAACAATGATAAACCAACTACATACAAAGAAGTTATGATGGGCCCTCACTCCATTAAAATGGCTATGCGCCATGAAATCCAAGATAGGTGAATACTTTTTGAAAGTAAATGGATCTATAAAATTGATGGACTTGAATGGAATATCCTTGAAGAAGCTCGACTTGTCGAAAATTTGTTTACGACAAAGTTCAAAGAATTGACTATGATAAGATTAGATCTTCCATAGCGATGCTTATAGTCTATGTGGATTATTCTAGTAATCGCTACACATTTCTTTTATGAGATATGATAGTAGGATGACATAAATACATTCCTTACCAGAAGTGTGTATGAAGGATGTATATTAGATACAAACCAAGAGTTTTGCTAGTCCGTGGAATACTAGATAGGTATACAAACTTGACTGGATGAAGTAAGTATCACGGAGTTGGAATCTTCACCAGATGAAAATATTCAAAGAGTTTTGATTTCATCAGAAACAATGAAGATGCTTGCATTTGCAAGAAATTAAGTGGGAGCGCTGCGACATAAGTTACAATATTATATGTGGATGACATATCATTGATTATAACTGATGTAATTATATACTTGATGTGATTAAAAGGTTTCATTGAGAATTAACTTCAATGAAAGGATATGGACTAACACATATTTAGTGTCAAGATCTATGAAGATAGATTGAAACACATAATAAGTTTAAGTTAAAGTACATAGAATGAATATTGAAGTAGTTCAATATAAAAATATTAAGAAGGTGTTCTTTTTCATGTGAAGGTTTAACAAGACTTGAGTGTATTTGACACTCGATGAGTAAAAACACATGAGTGATTTTAGATCACGAATAATATGTACAAAATCAGATGTCCTGTGCTCTAAAGTGTTACGAGCATATACCAGAATGATTCATGTAATGATCATTGGACAATAGTAAGAATATCCCTGAGTGCTTTAGAAGAACCAAGGATATATATATAGTTTTGTATGTGGTAATGACAAACAAATCACTGTAAGGTGTTGCACTGATTGACAAGGTATTAACTTGTCAATGCCTACGGATTGTAGACTAGGGTTTAGTTGGAAGTAGAGGGCAAGTAGATCTCGAAGGTTTCAGCCGAAAAGTACTCGACGATTATGAAACTAGGGTTTGTAAACAATGATTCGATTATGTCTGCGTCCCTCGACTCCCCCTTATATAGGAGGCGGAGCCGAGGGATTCGTGTTGTACAAGTTACAAAGTCCGGGAAGGTTTCTAACTCATCTCGCAAGATTACAAATAAGACTTTCTATTACAACTCTAGCTTTCCTTAATAATATCTTGGGCTTCCGAATCTTCTTATTCTTCGGGTAGTGGGCCTTCAGTAAACCCCGGGTACTATCTTCGGCAGGCCCATTTGGGATGCCTATGTCACTGATATTAGTTTGGTCACATATAAAAATAAAATTTCAATCTCAATTAGGCTAAGTGTTGTTTAAAAGGTAGCACAATGATCTAGAAGAAGTCTATGCTAGATTTAGATGAGTTCTAAATATTGTGACGGATTCTACAAACGAAGGCAGAGTATGTCATTGTTTTGGCAATGACTGAGGATGTTTAAGTCGAGGAGTTCTTTGTTAACTTGGTGTAGTTCCGATAGTTTCAGAACTTTGAAGCTATATTGTGTGTGACAATATTAGTGACATATTTCAGACCGCGGAATTAAGGTTCCACCAGAATACTGAACATATATGATTAATGCCGACTCATTTGGAAAATGAGTGATGCGTTGAGACGCAAATGAATTGCAAAAAACATACGTTTCTAAGTATGTCAGATTCGCTGACTGAAACCTCTCCCATAAGCAAACATGATAAGCACCATAAGGCCAAGGTGTTATATCTTTACAAATGTAAACTAGATTATTGACTCTAGTGCAAGTGGGAGACTGTTCGAGATATGCCCAAGAGGCAATAATAAAAGTGTTTATTGTTATATCTTAGTGTTCATGAGAAATGTTTACACTCCATGCTATAATTGTATTAACCGGAAACATGAATACATGTGTGTTGTGTAAACAACCAGAGTCCCTAGTAAGCCTCTCATTTAAACTAGCTTGTTGATTAATAGATGATCATGGTTTCCTGATCATGAACATCGGATGTTATTAATAACAAGATCATATCATTAGGTGAATGATGTGATGGACACACCCATAGTAAGAATAGCATGAGATCAAGTCATTAAGTTCAAACTTGCTATAAGCTTTCGATACATAGTTACCTAGTCCTTCGACCATGAGATCATGTAAATCACTTACACCGGAAGGATGCTTTGATTACGTCAAACGCCATTGCATAAATGGGTGGTTATAAAGATGGGAGTAAGTATTCGGAAAGTGTGAATTGAGGCATATGGATCAAGAGTGGGATTTGTCCATCCCAATGACGGATAGCTATACTCTGGGCCCTCTCGGTGGAATGATATCTGATTAGCTTGCAAGCATGTGACTGGTTCACAAGGGATATCATATCACGGTACGAGTAAAGAGTACTTGTCGGTAACGAGGTTGAACTAGGTATGGAGATACCGATGATTAAACCTCGGAGAAGTAAAGTATCGTGTGACAAAGGGAATTTGTATCGTATGTGTATGCTTCTTTCGATCACGAAGTCATCGTTGAATATGTAGGAGCTATTATGGATCTCCAGGTCCCGCTATTAGTTATTGATCAGAGAAGAGTCTCGATCATGTCCGCATAGTTCTCGAACCGTAGGGTGACACACTTAAGGTTTGATGTCGTTTTAAGTAGATATGGAATATGGAATGGAGTTCGAATGTTGTTCGGAGTCTCGGATGGGATCCAGGACATCACGAGGAGTTCCGGAATGGTCCGGAGAATAAGATTCATATATAGGAAGTCACTTTCCAAGTTTGGAAATGATCCGGTGCATTTATGGAAGGTGCTAGAATGTTCTAGAACCTTTCGGAAGAAATCACCATGGAAGGTGGAGTCCCGGATGGACTCCACCAACCCTAGCCGGCCATCCAAAGGGGAAGGTGGAGTCCATGGTGGACTCCACCTCCATGGCCGGCCATAGGGGAAGGAAAGGGAGCAATCCCACTTCCCCTAGGTTTCACCCATATGGAAGTTTTGGGCAAACCCTTGGGGGTTCCACCTATATAAAGAGAGGGAGAGGGAGGGGGCTGCCTACACCACTTGGCCGCACCACCCGAGGGGCACCAAGGCCGGCGCCCAAGAGCACCCCCTCTCCCAAACCCTAGCCTCTCCCCTCCTTCATCTTCTCCCGCGGTGCTTAGGCGAAGCCCTGCCGGAGATCTCCACCACCACCGACACCACACCGTCGTGCTATCGGGATTCCGAGGAGGATCTACTACATCCGCTGCCCGCTGGAACGGAGAGAAGGACGTCGTCATCAACACCGAACGTGTGACCGAGTACGGAGGTGCTGCCCGACTGTGGCACCGTCAAGATCTTCTACGCGCTTTTGAAAGCGGCAAGTGATCGACAGCATCAACAACAAGATCTAATCTCGTAGGCTTTGAAATCTTTGAGGGTTAGTCTCATGATCTTCATTTCGTTGCTACCATCTACTAGATTAGATCTTGACTTGTTATTCGTTCTTGCGGTAGGAAATTTTTTGTTTTCTATGCTACGAATCCTATCAAAAATTTCTATTCTTATGTTGAGTCTTCACCTTCTTGCTTTATGCACCAATTAAGAGAACATAGTTGTCATTCTGAGTATAATGTGCATAGTCCCAAAATTATTATCGATTGATTCATGATTATGATATTGCTTGTTCTCAAATTACGTGTATCTAGTCGCCCTTTGAACTTTAAAGCTATCCTAGCATTTATGTTTTGCTACTCCATAAAGGACAAGCTAAGTAGCACTTTTTTTGATCAAGAACTGTAGAGCTTATGCTCCATAGTATTTTATTAAAAACCAAAAGCAACTGTACAAGTATTTACTAAAGGAAAAACAAAAAGATCAAATCAAAGAGTCAATCCATCTTGATAGACTATCTACATGCTTATCTCTTACTCTATGCTTATGCAGAGAGATATCCAGAATGAAACATCTCCTCCAGTGTCTGAAAGAGGGAAGAATATGCTGAAAGATGGCTTCATTCCTCGGTTTCCAAATATTCTAGGCTGCCAGCATCACCACTTCAGAAAAGAAAGGCTTATTGAACTTCTTCCTAGCTGCCGAGAAAATTTCTTCAAACGTATCACCAGGATCCCACTCAACTTGCAGGTAATTCCAAATCCTCACACTAAAGTTGCAGTGAAAAAACAGATGGAGCCAATCCTCAATTACATGAGATGGGCACAACACACAGTATTGATCACCTGACACAGTCCAGTGCCTCCTCCTGAGCATACCCTTGGTATTCAACCGATCACTGATCATTAGCCAAGCAAACACCTTAACTTTCAAAACCACTATGCTTTTCCAAATCCATTTGAAGATGGCAGTATCAGGCAAATGCGCAAAGCAATGCTTATAATACATTAGTGAAGTAAATTTTCCTCAGGCCACCTTGTGGACCACTTGTCTGTCTGATGAGTATCAAACTGCATCTGCACAAGTAACTGCTGCAACCCCTGTAACTCACCAAAAGCCCGTTGAGACAGATGCAATTGAAACAAATCTGCTTTATCCTCCTGAGCACAAAATTCCCCCACAGATATCTTAGCATCCAAAGCAAAAGAGAACAATCTAGGAAACAAAGATTGCATTGTTCCACTATACCACATATCTGTCCAAAAAAGAATTGTATCTCCTCTCCCCACAGTAACATGACAGATGGGCAAGTACTTGTCAACCAGCTTAATAATATCCTTCCACCAAAAAGAGCCACAGAGCTTCGCAGAATGTGGAACTTCATCTTGATAATATTGCCAAACCAACTGCACCCAAGGAATATTTGCCTTATTATAAATTTATGCAAATGCTTCATCATCAAACCCTCATTCTGCTTCCTGAAGTCCATAATTCCTAATCCACCTTTATCCTTGGGCTTACAAATCATGTCCCGGGAGGCTAGAGAGTGACCACCTGTCCTAGAATCTCTTTTCTTCCACAAACATTGCCTAATTATCATGTTCACTTGTTTTAAAATTCCCTCTGGAATATCTAGAGAACATAGAAAGAAAATAGGCATAGAGGACAAACAAGAGGCAATCAATTGTAACCTCCCACCATAGGCAAGGAAGGATGAACTGGCAGTCAGCCTCCTTTCAAGTCTGTCCACTAGTGGCATAAGGTCAATCATTTTTGTCCTTGTAGTTCCCATAGGAAGACCAAGATATGTGAATGGAAAAGTACCCACAATACAGCCAAAACCCTCTGCCAATGACTTTACTTGCTCATCAGATATATTTATGGGCAACATGCATGATTTATGACAATTAATAGACAGACCTGTTGACAAAGAATAATCATGCAAGGCTTGCTTAAGAATCTGCAACTGCTCTGGATCAGCCTCCAACACCAGTATAGTATCATCTGCATACTGCACTATGGGAAAATCTGCTTGGTTGACTGGTATGGGGAGTTTCAGTAATCCTCTATCCTTCAGATCATTAGTGACATACTGCAACAATTCAACCCCCAACACAAACATAAGGGGTGATAGGGGGTCACCCTGCCTGACCCCTCTTTTACATTTGAAATTTCTACCATAAACTCCATTTACCAAGACAGAGGATATACCAGTTTCCAACAAATTTTGAGCCCAAGATATGAAAAAATTTGGAAAACCCATTTTCCTCAGCACCATATAAAGGGCTTCATGCTCAATAGAGTCAAAGGCTTTCTCAAAGTCCAACTTCAAAATTAGAATTGGCTTCTTAGATGCCTTGCATTGATGAAGATACTCAAAAGACCATCCCAGACAATCATGTACAGTCCTTCCCTTAATAAACCCATATTGGTTCTGATGTATACAATCAAGAATCCTCCCCTGCAATCTACCAGCCACCATTTTAGAGATAAATTTGACCCCTGTGTTTGTGAGTGAAATGGGCCTGTAGTCATTGATCTTTTCTGGGGAAGCATTCTTTGGAACAAGAGTAATGAAGGACGTGTTGACATTCTCCAATGACACTGCTTGCTGTGCAAAGTCCCTAGCCAAAGAATAATAATCCTCCTTAATGATATTCCAACACTTCTTCATAAACAAACCATTAAAACCATCTGGGCCAGGGGCCTTGTCAGAAGGCATATTTGCAACAGTGTCATCCATCTCCTTAACAGAAAAAGGCAACACCAAATCCTCCAACCCACCAACCGCTGGAATTAGAGACTGCAAATCAAATTTCATGTCTGCCCACAGATGTACACATCCTTTGCTTGTAACAAGTCCATGCTTCAGCAGCCATCAAATCATGGCCAGTAACAATGTGCCCATCAGCAAGTTGCAGACTAGAAATACAGTTTCTTCTATATCTCTCTATGGCCATGGCATGAAATTTTTTGGTGTTTTGCTCACCCATTTTCATCCACCTAATTGTAGATCTTTTCTTCCAATAATTATGCTGAGATTTCAACAATTTCTGCAAGTGCTTCTGCACAATCTTTCTGAAGTTCATTTCTGGCACAGATAGCAGTCTATCCTCCTCCAGATTGTCAAAGAAGAAAATGACCAAATTGCACTTATCAATTAGCACCTTCAAGTCTGACAGACTCAATTTCCAATGATTTTGTTCATATCTAAGTACTTTTAACTTTTTTGCCAAAACTGCAGCACTAGAGCCAGAAGGAAAAGGTCTACCCCACACCTCTTTCACACAGTCAAAGAAACCCTTTTGATGTACCCAAAAATTCTCAAACCTGAACAAGCGTGCCTTAGGAATAACAGTATCAATGCTAACAAGGCATGGAACATGATCAGAGGTGGGTTTAGCTAGAGCAAAAACCATAGTATTGGGGTATACAGTAGTCCAACAATGACTAGTGAAAAACCAGTCCAGCTGCTCCAACAAAGGATCACATTGCATATTGGACCAAGTGTATGAACGACCTTTGATAGGAAGCTCCAACAACCCCAAATGATCAATAATTTCATTAAAGATAAACATATCATTCATATTCCCTCCAGGTCTATTTCTGTTCTGTTGGGATCTAATAAAATTAAAATCCCCCCATGAACAGCCACAACTCTTCATCTGGAATAACAATATTGAAGATCCATTGCACAAAACAATCCCTCTGCTCCCCTTCACATGGCCCATAGACCACAACCAAGGTCCATTTCTGCCCTGAATGAACTGACTCAGACTCAATTATTAACCCAATTTTGTGTGCCTCAACCAGTGTGCCCTTGAATATACTGGATTTCCAAACTACCAAAATGCCACCAGAGGCACCCACGGAAGGAGAGTAAGTGAAAGTATCAAACTGTTTGGGACAACAATTTTTAATGAAACTTCTATCAAAATTCTCTTTCTTTGTTTCCTGAACACAAGCCACAACACAACCAGTCTCAGTAATTTTATTATAAAGAGCTAATTCTTTGTCAGTGGCATTTAGACCTCTGATATTCCAGCACAACACTTTCCAAATCAAACTTTTAACATTATAATCCATTACACACTGAGATAAAGGAAATATCCACTAACATGCACAACCCACCAGAAATAAAATTATTACAATTGTTCCACTTGGTCCTGACTGGCCATGCATCAAAAAGCATAAAGCATAGCAAAAGCAAGGCAACCATGTAACAAAATAAGACTTCTTTCCCCCACCAGATTTGAAGAGAAACCCCCTGCCCCTCTGAACAACTTAGCACTTCACTTATCATTAGCACCTTTGACTGCAGCATCAGATTCTACTGGAGCCATAAGCTTCTCAGTGGTTAACAAGGTTGGATCAATGTCCAACATTGCCCCAATCTGCTGTAGAACTGGAAGAGGGTCGGAGGAGCTATCTCAGTCCCCCCTGGTTGGCTAGCTGATTCAGTGACCGACCCTTTCTTTCTTTTCTTACGAGGACGAGGGAAAAGCCCAAGCAAAGGAGTGGCACGATGTCCATCAAGCAATAATTGACTTCTAGTAAATCTCCTAGGTACTAGCACAACCACTAGCACTATCTCCCTTTTCTACCTCTTCTGATTGTGTGCATCAACATTCATGCCAGCTAAGTAGCACTTTGCTATATTTTCTCTATGCTCATAAACAAACAGTTGCTTTCAATGCACAATTATCCTTGATCCTTTGTTTGAGTTGCTTTTCATTTTATAACATAGTTGCTAAGTTCTATTATTAGAATTATATATATCATGCCTATGTTTAGAGTACTTTGATCCCAGCTCACAATGCTTTACAATAACTTGATAAAGATTGTGTTGGCTTCATGTCACCTCAAAAATTATTTTGTTATCACTTACCTACTTGAGGACGAGCAGGAGTTAAGCTTGGGGATGCTGATATGTTGCAAACGTATCTATAATTTTTGATGCTTCATGCTTGTTTTACACCAATTTATATATGTTTTGCTTACACTTAGTTGCATTTTTATACATTTTACGGCACTAACCTATTGGCAAGATGCCACAGTGCAAGTTCCCTATTTTCTGATGTTTTGTATTTCAAAAAAGTTGTACATGAAATATTATCGGAATTAGACGAAACAAAAGCCGAAGTTAATATTTTTCCGTAACGAAGACGAAGTCCAGAGGCGAACGGAGAGGCACCACAGGGCGGCCACACCACCCCATGGCGCGGCCAATGGTGGGTCCGCGTCATGGCATGGTGTTTGCCCCCAGGTGTCCACCGACTTCGCCATTCCGCCTATTTATTCACGATCTCGGGAAAAACTTAAACACCCGAGCCTCCATCCATGAAAAGTTCCGTCGCGGTCGCCATTCCAGACCCTAGCTCGGGAGGGTTCTGAAGCTCTTTCTGGCACCCTACCGGAGGGGAGATCATCACCGGAGGCCTCTACATCACCATGCCACCTCCGAAGTGATGTGTGAGTAGTTCATCCCTGGACTATGGGTCCATAGCAGTAGCTAGATGGTTGTCTTCTCCAATGTGTGCCTCATGTTTAGATCTTATGAGGTGCCTATCATGATCAAGATCATCTTTATGTAATGTTGCATGTTGTGTTTGCTGGGATCCGATGAATATTGAATACTATGTTGAGATCGATTATATACTTGTCATATGTTATTTGTGAGTTTGCATGCTCTCTGTTGCTAGTAGTTGCTCTGGCCAAGTAAATGCTTGTGACTCCAAGAGGGAGTATTTATGCTCGATACTAGGTCCATGCCTCTAGTTTTCTGGAAGAGTGACAATAACTTCTAAGATTGTAGATGTGTTGTTGCTACTAGAGAGAAAACAACAATGTTTTGTCTAAGGATAATTCTATTGTTTACTTTACACACATTGCTTAAAGCAATAATATTTTGCTTGCAACTTAATACTGGAAAGGGTTCAGACGATAACCGGAAGGTGGATTATTTGTCATAGACGCAGCTGGATTACAGTCTATGTATTATGTTGTAATGCCCAAACGAATCTCATAGTAATCATCTTGTCATGTATGGTTTTTATTCTGTCAATTGCCCATCTGTAATTTTTTCACCTAGCATGTTATTTATCTTTATGGAGAGACACCTCTAGTGAACTGTGGACCTCGGTCCTTTATTTTACACTGATAAAATCATCATGTTCTGTTTACTTAATGCAAGCACTGTTCTCTTTAATTCCAATGCAAACAAATATCTATTTCCACACTATATATTTAATCCTTTGTGTTTAGCAAAACCGGTGAGATTGACAACCTCACTGTAAGTTGGGGCAAAGTATTTTAGTTGTGTTGTGTGCATGTTCCACGTTGTTGCTGATGCTGGTAGTGCGCTCTGCCACAAGTCAGCTAGCAACACCTTCAGAAGTCACACCTTTCTCCTACTGGTCGATTAAACCCTTGGCTTCTTACTGAGGGAAAACTTGCTATTGTGCTCATCATACCTTCCTCTTGGGGTTCCCCAACGGTGTGCAATCTGCGCTCATCAGTGGTGCATTTGAATTCAAATGCAGATTACTTATATGCACACATCTAGGGGTGACTCTATATTCTTGGCAACATGTTGTTTATTGCTAGTAATTTTATTGCAAATCAGTGCGTTGTCATCAAACATCAAAAAGGGGGAGATTGAAATAATATCTCTCCATAATTATGGTTTTGTGTGTTTGATGACAACATGTGTGATAATGTAATGTGTCTTAGTGTGTAGATAAGATCTATTGTATGTTTGAAATGAGAAGAATTAAAAGGGAAGACTCATTTGATGAAAAGGAAGATGAAACAAAGGAAACAAGAATTTACAGGCCAGAAATTCTGGGCCTTCCGGCACCAAAAATTCGGCTAAGCACCTGAGCTCTGGGCTCTCAGTTCACCCCCCCCCCCCCCGGAAATTTGGCCGGACATTTCTGTCGAGGGGACGGAAATTCCGGCCCCAACTTACACCGGAAATTCGAGCCCTAGATTCTGCAACGACTCGATTTGGTGGGGGTATAAATACCCCCCTTCTTCCCCAAGCTCAGATTGCTCACTTCCTCAAACACCATTGTTGAGCCACAAGAAACACAAGATTCACTTGATCTCCTCCTCCAACCATTCAAAGATCTTGATCATTGGAGAATCAAAGGAGAAGACCCCAATCTACATCTTCACCGAAGCGATTTACATTCCTCCTCATTTGCTTGAGGGCCCCTTTGCTAGTGTTCCGTTTTGGAAACCCTAGTTGTTTGTGATTGATTTGATCTTGGTGTTGTGTTGTTGTTATAACTATTGGGAGCTTCCAATTCGGTTGTGGATGTGTGCCCCAAGAACCTTGTAAAGGCCCGGTTTTCGCATTGAGGAAATCCCTTAGTGGACGATTAAGCTAGGCCTTTGTGGCGTTACTCACCCGAGAATAGGGTGAAGCCTTCGTGGCGTTGGTTAGGCCTTTGTGGCGACCACACCCCTCCAAACTTAGACGTACTTCCCCTCAAAAGGAAGGAACTACGGGAATCATCCTTGTGTCTATGCGCGCTCCACTCTCGGTTAGCTCTATCCTTGATTGCATTATTATATCTTGTCTAGCTATATCTTGCTTAGTTGTATACCTTGTCATCTAGGCAAATTCACATTGTTGCATATCTAGAGAATTTACCTCTGTGTCAAGCCTAAATTGAAAAAGAACTAAAAATTGGGTAGCACCTATTCACCCCCTAGGTGCGGCATACGATCCTTTTAGTTACCTATATTGCCTGAAACAAAACCATTGCCATAGCCAATATTGCAACACAAACCTTCAGCAAAACCACCAAAACCCTGACCATTGAAACCATTATCATGCCAGCCAGAGCCAGGCCCTCCTTTTTGCGAGCTAGACCCTATATCAAAATGGGGTTGTGGCCGATCAGAACGAAACTGATTTTCTATATATCTTTTGTACGAGTCGTAGGAACACGATGGAGAAGAAGGTCGTCTACTCAGATCATTTAAAAGGGAATAAGAGAGGGATATCACTATCTCTACTGGTCATCATATTGAATCCACCAAATCTACATCATCAGTTGAACCTATCACCTAGGAGAACCCCCTCGATACCCTAAGGAGAGATCCTTATTCACACATTGATTCCAAGTTTTACGATTATGTTAGAGTTGTCTATGATCACAACCACCAAGTCATCTGTAACCGTGGACACGGCTGTTCGAAAAGATTTAACCTTGCAGGGGTGTACAACTTTATCCACACTTGTGACGCCCCGGAATCGGTACCATGAGGATTCCAGCGATCCCGCCGAAATCCGCACGAAATCGATTCTGAGACGCCCTCCGACACGACGTGCGCGACAAATCACACACGTGATGCCAGAGGAATTAACATGAGTGGTAACATTACAACAGGATTACAATAGAGCCCACAAGAAACATATATTACAACAACGACTCCAACGAGTCAAGATACAAATATACAATACAAAGATCCAAATCATACATAAGATCGAATACGTCCGAGTACGGACAAGATACAAATTGTACTAAGAGTCCGGAAGATAACCAGTGGCGTCCATAACCCTGCCCAGGCCAAGCCGGAAGGGTAACCTTGCTAACGTCGTCATCTTGTACCTGTCAAAGTCGAGCCATCGGTTGCCGACAAAAGGGAGGAAACAGAAGAGAAAGAGAAAAGGCGAGGGTAAGTACCAAGAAACGAACTCCGGCACGTACTTAGCGAGACTAGAAATGGCTATGCTCGCCGGGCGAGTATATATATATATCGCCTGGGGCTATATGGTAGGTTTAGCGGCAGCAAAACTATAACCAATAGAGACACGCTACAACATACGTCTAATCAGAGAAGATAAGAGAGCGCATAAGGTAACAGATATAATACTACACAAACATAACCGAGCCAATTACACATATCCCCTTCAACAATTGCGAAGAGGCAATGTAAAAGGCACTCAACGGTGGACAAATTTTATTAGGTATCGGTTGTAGTAATGCTATATTACTACGCCAGTTATTATCAAATTATTAACAACAAGTATAAGGTGTAAGTTGTTCTATGATCAAGCTATACAATTCCAAGTCGTCCATAACCGTGGACACGGCTTATCGATAAGATGTACACCCTGCAGGGGTTGCCCAAATGTAACCATACGCATGCTCGACCCACTTACGACAGGTGGATGTCTCACAACAAGACCGTTCCCAGTTCAACAAGAAACTCTAGGGGGGGCACCCGACTAAGCTACCCGTAACGAAGTCCAGCCGTACTCCGAAGCGGACTCAGGGTTTGCGTTAACAGCTAGGCGTGCAAACAACACACTTCGCTAAACGTTCCGCGGGGTACAGTACAAAATATAAACACCCGAAGGCAACAGGAAGTAAACACCCGAAGGCAACAGTAAGTAAAGCATGGCATACATGGCATAGGCAAATAAAACCAAGGTTGTGCCCCCTTTTCAACAGACTTGAGAAAAGGTAATGGGTGAGGGGGGTCCCAATAATCGTCCCCACGTACGGGTAGAGCGCTCAATCTCGGAACAGATAACAAGAACTCGGGTCCTAGGGGACATTAGCAAGTCAAAGTTCCGATGCTTTCGCAAAGGGGCTCACAGATGCCTCTGCTTACAATTTTAGTTGTTAACAATTAAGTAAAGCATGTGTACCTCCAACAGCTGATATAGCATGTGATAACTTCCCAACAACCCAACATATCCCGATAACAGATCGAGATAAACAACAGAGCCTAAACACGCCTACGACTCGCAAGTCTCAAACATCAAGTAACGGCTATGGGTAAGGAATGATACATATAGGATTATTATGGTAAACAAGTGGAATAGGACACGTGACTCGATAAAGAATCGCAACATAAGGATAGCAGTGCGAGGGAGAGAGTAAAATAGGTGAAGAGAGAGGGCTCGCCTGTGAAAAGCTGTAGAAGAACTTGTCGAAGAACTCGTCGTATCTCACATCAACACTTCGTGATCCTATCCGGGAAGAAACAAATGCTAGAACACATAACGTATGCAAGTCTTAATACTACGACAAAAGAAGCAGCATGCTCGAGATGATATGCATGGCATGGCAGCGATGATGCGATGCAACCTAATCATATTAATCGGAATCCGAACGCCGGACAAACAAATTAGGTTAGAGTTGCATTTCCTACCGATAAAGTTAAGTGTTGATTAGCATGGCACGACATGGCAAGGGTGAGCTACTTCAATATTAAACGGAGCGGGGAAAACCTAGTCGGTGTTCCGAAATACTCTGCATATATGTTAGGTGAACATGCACAACAATCAACGCGTGACATGATGCAAGATGCAAACAGATGAATGGATGGCATAATCATGTTCCTCTCATTTTTCTGGTCAAACTTGATGTATAACACATTTTCATATGAATTACAGATTAAAAGTTATTACCAAAATAGGGTTTTTGCTATTTTAAAAGTAATTAATAGATTTATTTAATTCGAAAAGGACCTGAAAACATATATTGACGGGGGGAGGGACCCCGGGTTACTTCTTAAAGCTTACAGGGGGTTTTTATGAAAACCATCCGGGCGAGGACGACGTGTTAAGGAATTAAAACACGCAGGGGCCCATATGCGAAAGTTACAGATCTAGATCTGAGAAAAGGTTTTCTCACCGAGCGGTTTGACCCGCAGAGGCTGACGAGGGGAGCCCCACGCGGCCACGCTGGCGAAGCTTGGCTGCACACACGGATGACACTCGCGTTCTGGTGGCTGTGGTCACCGCGGCGGGGCATCGTGCGCGCGGACGTTGCGGGGCGCCCCAGCAAGCGAGAGTGGGCGCCTCGGCTTCGCCTCATCGGAGCGGACCTGGGGAGGGCGGCGCCGCCGGCTGGAGGTCATCGGAGAGCGGCGGCGGTGAGGTCCTGCGGCGGCGACGGTCGGAAACAAGATGAAAAGGGGGATCCCGGAAGCAAGGAAGGAAACGAGGGTGTCTGGGAGGTGCGGCTTCTTACCAGGAACACGCAGGTCTGCTTGGTTTCGCCGGAGGAGGGCCATCGGCGCCGGTATCGGTGAAAAACCTCGTCGGAGTCTGAGAAGGGAACAGAGAACTACGCTCTATTTAGGGCGCCATGGGCCGATTCCTTGCAGAGGAGGACAGAGACGAAGACGGCGCATCTATTGGTGGTGGTGGCGAGGTTTGGGGCGGTCGGAGACGGCGGGTCGACGGTGAGCGGTGGCGGTGCTGTGGGATGGTTTCTCACAGAGAAGAAAAATGGGGAAAAGATGGTGGCGGCGGCAGATGGGAAGGAGAGGCCTAGGGTTTCCAGGAGGATTAAAAGAGAGGAGGGAGGGAGCAGATAGAGGTGGGCGCGGTGCCATGGTGGACAGCGACGTGAGAAGGGGCTCACGCTCTCCTCGTGTCCGTCTGGAGATGACGACAAAGGGGAAAAAGAAAAGGGGGCGAAGGGGTACGAGCCAAGGTGGGCTGGGCCGCACGGTGGAGGAAGAAAGAAGGCCAGAGGGAGAGGAAGAGAGAGCCCAGCGAGGTGGGAGGGTGTTTTCCTGTTTTCTCCTTTGATTTTTAAAACTAGTTTTATAAAACCTTTTCAAATAAAACCAAAACAAACCAGATTTTATTTCTGAAACATTTGAAGAATTTTTATTTTGTTTTAAAAGCTTAGTCTTTAGGGTTTTGTTAAATAATATAAGAGAGGAGGTTTATTATAAAAACCTTATGGGAGGGTAAAATAAAATAAGAAGGGTTTATAAAATAGTTTTATTTAATAAAATCATGGATGATATGATGCATATGCCATGATGATGCATTAAAGAAAAATAACAAACAAATCTAATAGGGGTACTATCCCGGGCCGTTACAATCGACACCACTAACAAGGGATCGCGCCCCGAGATCCCACCTCAAGGTACGGGGGAGAGAGGTGAACTATCGGATCTTCTGGTGCATCGTTGATCTTCACCCGACCTTGGCGTGGGACCTTCTTATGGCGAAGCGTTGACCTTCTCGACACCATTAACAAGAAGTCGTTGTTTCGATGACGAGGATGACTCCGGATAAACAAAGGAAGGAGTAACAGTCACATGGATCCATCAATTCAGGTAACAAGGGCAAATAATAAGAGTAGTCGGTATGGTCATGACTCCATCCCGCACTCAAAGTATTACTCTGTACAGGAATAGGAGAATCGTGTAACCAACTCCCGGAATACAGATTGATGATCTTGGTAAACATCGACATCGAAGGTTCATGAGGTCAAAAACACAAGGGATAGAGAAAGGATCACATAACCCGAGATGGCGTCAACAGAGAAGACAAAGGTTAGCCGCCGGTGATGTCCTTCTGTCGGAAAGGTCTTCAGATATCGGTCCTGTTAGGTTAAGGCAGAGATCGTCCAACCCACGTCGAAACCTAAGACTTTGAGAAGCAGATAAGAGAGGATGCAAAACTCGCAAAGGTAAGAGGAGAAAGAATTTTGGTAAGGAGAAAATCAGAGCTAATCAGATCTATCCAACGAATTTTAGAAAATAGGTTTGGCACTAGACACAACAACGTCCGATGGCAAGGTTATCCTACAGGCTAGACTGGTGGGGTACCGTCAACCTGAGCTCTGATACCAACTTGTGACGCCCCGGAATCGGTACCATGAGGATTTCAGCGGGATATCGATCCCGCTGAAATCCGCACGAAATCGATTCTGGGACGCCCTCCGACACGACGTGCGCGACAAATCACACACGTGATGCCAGAGGAATTAACACGAGTGGTAACATTACAACAGGATTATAATAGAGCCCACAAGAAACATATATTACAATAACGACTCCAACGAGTCAAGATACAAATATACAATACAAAGATCCAAATCATACAGAAGATCGAATACGTCCGAGTACGGACAAGATACAAATTGGACTAAGAGTCCTGAAGATAACCAGTGGCGTCCATAACCCTGCCCAGGCCAAGCCAGAAGGGTAACCTTGCTAACGTCATCATCTTATACCTGTCAAAGTCGGGCCATCGGTTGCCGACAAAAGGGAGGAAACAGAAGAGAAAGAGAAAAGGCGAGAGTAAGTACCAAGGAACGAACTCCGGCACGTACTTAGCGAGACTAGAAATGGCTATGCTCGCCGGGCGAGTTTATATATATCGCCTGGGGCTATATGGTAGGTTTAGCGGCAGCAAAACTATAACCAATAGAGACACGCTACAACATCTGTCTAATCAGAAAAGATAAGAGAGCGCATAAGGTAACAGATATAATACTACACAAACATAACCCAGCCAATTACACATATCCCCTTCAACAATTGCGAAGAGGCGATGTAAAAGGCACTCAACGGTGGACAAATTTTATTAGGTATCGGTTGTAGTAATGCTATATTACTACGCCAGTTATTATCAAATTATTAACAACAAGTATAAGGTGTAAGTTGTTCTATGATCAAGCTATACAATTCCAAGTCGTCCATAACCGCGGACACGGCTTATCGATAAGATGTACACCCTGCAGGGGTTGCCCAAATGTAACCATACGCATGCTCGACCCACTTACGACAGGTGGATGTCTCACAACAAGACCGTTCCCAGTTCAACAAGAAAGTCTAGGGGGGCCACCCGACTAAGCTACCCGTAACGAAGTCCGGCCGTACTCCGAAGCGGACTCAGGGTTTGCGTTAACGGCTAGGCGTGCAAACCACACACTTCTCTAAACATTCCGCGGGGTACAGTACAGAATATAAACACCCGAAGGCAACAGTAAGTAAAGCATGGCATACATGGCATAGGCAAATAAAACCAAGGTTGTGGCCCCCTTTTCAACAGACTTGAGAAAAAGGTAATGGGTGAGGGGGTCCCAATAATCGTCCCCACTTACGGGTAGAGCGCTCAATCTCGGAACAGGTAACAAGAACTCGGGTCCTAGGGGACATTAGCAAGTCAAAGTTCTGATGCTTTCACGAAGGGGCTCATAGATGCCTCTGCTTACAATTTTAGTTGTTAACAATTAAGTAAAGCATGTGTACCTCCAACAACTAATATAGCATGTGATAACCTCCCAACAACCCAACATATTCCGATAACAGATCGAGATAAACAACAGAGCCTAAACACACCTACGACTCGCAAGGCTACAACATCAAGCAACGGCTATGGGTAAGGAATGATACAAATAGGATTATTATGGTAAACAAGTGGAATAGGACACGTGACTCGATAAAGAATCGCAACATAAGGATAGCAGTGCGAGGGAGAGAGTAAAATAGGTGAAGAGAGAGGGCTCGCCTGTGAAAAGCTGTAGAAGAACTTGTCGAAGAACTCGTCGTATCACACATCAACACTTCGTGATCCTATCCGGGAAGAAGCAAATGCTGGAACACATAACGTATGCAAGTCTTACTACTATGATAAAAGAATCAGCATGCTCGAGATGATATGCATGGCATGGCAGCGATGATGCGATGCAACCTAATCATATTAATCAGAATCCGAACTCCGGACAAACAAATTAGGTTAGAGTAGCATTTCCTACCGATAAAGTTAAGTGTTGATTAGCATGGCACGACATGGCAAGGGTGAGCTACTTCAATATTAAACGGAGCGGGGAAAACCTAGTCGGTGTTCCGAAATACTCCGCATATATGTTAGGTGAACATGCACGACTATCAACGCGTGACATGATGCAAGATGCAAACAGATGAATGGATGGCATAATCATGTTCCTCTCATTTTTCTGATCAAATTTGATGTATAATACATTTTCATATGAATTACAGATTAAAAGTTATTACCAAAATAGGGTTTTTTGCTATTTTAAAAGTAATTAACAAATTTATTTAATTCGAAAAGGACCTGAAAACATATATTGACGGGGGGAGGGACCCCGGGTTACTTCTTAAAGCTTACAGGGGGGTTTTATGAAAACCATCCGGGCGAGGACGGCGGGTTAAGGAATTAAAACACGCAGGGGCCCATATGCGAAAGTTACAGATCTAGATCCGAGAAAAGGTTTTCTCACCGAGCAGTTTGACCCGCAGAGGCTGACGAGGGGGGCCCCACGCGGCCACGCTGGCTGCCACGCTGGCGAAGCTTGGCTGCACGCACGGATGCCGTTCGCGTTCTGGTGGCTGTGGTCACCGCGGCGGGGCGTCGTGCGCGCGAACGTTGCGGGGCGCCCCTGCAAGCGAGAGTGGGCGCCTCGGCTTCGCCTCATCGGAGCGGACCTGGGGAGGGCGGCGCCGCCGGCTGGAGGTCATCGGAGAGCGGCGGCGGTGAGGTCCTGCGGCGGTTACGGTCGGAAACAAGATGAAAAGGGGGATCCCGGAAGCAAGGAAGGAAACAAGGGTGTCTGGGAGGTTCGGATGCTTACCAGGAACACGCAGGCCTGCTTGGTTTCGCCGGAGGAGGGCCATCCGCGCCAGAATCGGAGAAAAACCTCGCTGGAGTCGGAGAAGGGAACGGCGAACTGGGCTCGATTTAGGGTGCCATGGGCCGATTCCTTGCAGAGGAGGACAGAGACGAAGACGGCGCATCTATTGGTGGTGGTGGCGAGGTTTGGGGCGGTCGGAGACGGCGGGTCGACGGTGAGCGGTGGCGGTGCTGTGGGATGGTTTCTCACAGAGAAGAAAAAGGGGGAAAAGATGGTGGCGGTGACAGATGGGAAGGAGAGGCCTAGGGTTTCCAGGAGGATTAAAAGGGAGGAGGGAGGGAGCAGATAGAGGTGGGCACGGCGCCATGGTGGACAGCGACGTGAGAAGGGGGTCACGCTCTCCTCATGTCCGTCTAGAGATGACGACAAAGGGGAAAAAGAAAAGGGGGCGAAGGGGTACGGGCCAAGGTGGGCTGGGCCGCACAGTGGAGGAAGAAAGAAGGCCAGAGGGAGAGGAAGAGAGAGCCCAGCGAGGTGGGAGGGTGTTTTCCTGTTTTCTCCTTTGATTTTTAAAACTGGTTTTATAAAACCTTTTAAATTAAACCAAAACAAACCAGATTTTATTTCTGAAACATTTGAAGCATTTTTATTTTGTTTTAAAAGCTTAGTCTTTAGGGTTTTTTTTAAATAATATAAGAGAGGAGGTTTATTATAAAAACCTTATGGGAGGGTAAAATAAAATAAGAAGGGTTTATAAAATAGTTTTATTTAATAAAATCATGGATGATATGATGCATATGCCATGATGATGTATTAAAGAAAAATAACAAACAAATCTAATAGGGGTACTATCCCGGGCCGTTACAACACGCGCCGTCCGACTCTTAGCGTCGTCATGTGCATGCTTCCTTGGCGTGCCGACAGAGGGTGGTCGACCAAAATATTTCCCTTGCTTCGCCTAATTCATGAGTCACTCCAACTGGACAGCTCCATCATCGTACGTAGCCATTCTCCGAGGCGGTCCAGATTGTTGTGCGTAGGGGATCCAGTTCAATGCCTCCGACATCCTTCACCCCGGCCACGTCATGTATGTTGCACCTTTGAAAATCTGTTCCATCTCTTTTCCCATGCATATGGAAAATGGAACTCACAAACTATGTAACTCATGAACAGGCTAGGCAAGTTCGGGCCAAGTGATTTCCATGGGCCTTGTGTGGCTGTAAGCTCAGTCTTGGTTCCGAATGGTCCTAGTATCGACGAGAACGAGTCAAATCACCACATCCCATGTGGCGGCCCATCCAAGCCTTTAAGCATGTTTAGTATAATCACTGATCTTACCACGCCATCCTGCCATACTAGGTTCATTCGCAGCTCTACTTCATCAACCGGATGGATCAGAATTCGTCAATTAAGTATGGCTAAGCATATCCGATATAATGGCTCTAGCAATTCACACAAGCTCAAACCAAGTTTTGTTGGGTATTTAGGCTACAAGAATGAAATATGCACAAATAGGATAACTATAACTGCCGATAAAATATATTAGAATCGTATGCAATATGTAGGAACCAGAAGTAAAAGCATTTTCAAACCATATATGAACCAGGTTAGGGCTTGCCTTAGTCACTGATAAGAAAATATGCATCTTCGGAGATCTTGTACTTGACTTGTTCGGTGATGGACAAGTATTGATATGTATCATTGTCGATCTTCATCATCTCAGGCATGTGTTCTATCGATCGGGAAGAAGCAAATACTGGAAAGGTAAAATAACAATCAACACGTGGCAAAATGCAATGTGCATACAAAAATGATGACATGACATATTAAAGGTATTGAGAATAACCCTAAGACATGTTCATCAATTTAAATGAGGTTGAATGCATAAAGCATTGCATTTCAATAAACCCCATGACTCCGTAGAGTGACATTTAACTGTTCTAACATAAGCGTTAATTTAAGTTTTCTAAATATGCATGATTTTGATACCAAAATGTAGATCTCATTTTTTCTGAACATTTTGATATCTTATTTGCATTTTTCTGAATTTATATGAAATAGTTATGGATTTTACAAGTTCAGATATTTTGTCAAAACGGAAAACAGCAGGGAACTGCTCTGTTGTTAGACTCTCTGATATATCTCAAGAATTTTGTTAGGAAGCGCTGAGTTTAGAAGTTAAGTACTGTGGTTTTTGAAGTGGAACATAGGTACATCAACTAGTTAAAACACCTGACAGAGCTGATGGTTCGCTGGGCTCTAATTCTTCTCCTAACAAATCTGAACATAGGCGTTGATGTACAACTAGTACCTGAGCACTAACATATTTCAGTTGGTTGTTGAATTTTGGATTGAAATGGCTCAGGTTGGCAGGTATTTTCACAACACGTGAAGGATTTTCAGAGATGAACATAGAAGTATACAAATTGTTTCTTTGCTAGCAGGACGGAACTTGAGTGCAACCCCCAGTTTGGAGTTCTGCAGGTGATTTAATTAGAAAATAGTTGACTACAAATGCTCCGGTTAACTTAGTCACCAACGCCAATTACAGGAAGTAGGACTGAAGTTCATCTTGTGAACCTGAACGAGGATAACCGGAGCAACACTACAACAGCTCGAAAAGTCAGAGAGTGTATATACTGTATTTTTAGAGATGGACATTCAGATTTAAGCTTGTTTGAACATCACTTGATTATATGGTACTAGCAGATTGGATGGACATGGTCAAGTGCTCCGAGGAAAAAGGGTGTGTATGGGCTGGACGTTCGGGCCGAGCTTTTGGCTCGGCCCGAGCTTTTCTCGGCCCGCGTTAGACAGAGATCGAGTCGGGCCTGTTTTTCTGGCTCGCGACGGGCTGAAAGCTCGTCTGGCTCGGCCCGAGCCAGCCCGAAAGCTCGTCACTTTTTTTTACGTATTAAGAGAAGGATGCAATCTGGGCTGGTTTCTGGCCCAAAAACGTGGATGGGGAAGCCACGACACGCACGAGTCGTCCTCGCTCTCCCAACACATCGACGGAGGAGCCGGAGCCATCCCGCCGCCGGGGAGCGGGATCTGGAGCTGCCCCGGCGCGGCCGGCCGCACGGTGCTGAGCGGCAGGGCGTTGGGCGGCGGCGGGCCGTGGGTGAGGTCGAGCGTGACGGTCGGGAATGGCGCGGGCGGAGATGGTGGCCTGGAGGAGCAGGGCAGCACGGTGCGGGCGAGGAAGTTGGAGCTCATGAGGCCCTGGCCGTCGGCGCTGGGCATGGAGCCCGAGAGCAGCATGGAGGCGGCGGCCGACGTGGTGGACGCCATCGCCATCGCCGCCGGCGCATCACCAATTTACCTCAGCGCATCATCTCCATCCCTACCGCTAGCATGGGCCCACCTGGCAGTGACTAATCCCTCTTGGCTCGCGAGCCAGCCCGAGTTTTAGTCGAGCTCGAGCCGAGCCCATTTTTCCAGCTCGTTGCACAAACGAGCCAGCCCGAGCCGAGCCGATTTGGAGCGAGCTAAATGCAGGCTCGGACCGAGCCCAGCCCGAGCTGGCTCGTGTCCAGCCTCTCATGAGCATGAATTCTACAGCACCTGTACTAGATAGATGTCATGACAAAGTTCTGAATCTGATACATATTTGCAGGATAAGAGGACTATTTAGTATAGCACTCTTAGTAGCGGAAAGTAGACAAATAGATGCTTTGGTTTAGTTAGTAATTTCTGTGAAGATCATCCTCAAGAACAACTGAAGGTAGCAAAATCTGAGAACAAAGTATGCTACAGGATTGTTCCAAGAATAAGCCCTCTCATTGTTTAGAAAACCTGAAGGTTCTTTCTTCTCATCTTAACCACTCTTTTCAATTCCAGGCATCAACTCAACAAATAGGGAAAACAGGGAATGGATCATGAACATGGGAAAATAATATTGGTGGCCTCACATACGGTTTGTACATGTACTCGTAGAGGCCAAGGAACAAATCAGGGATGTTCTTCTTCTCTCGCTCCTTGCTCGCACTGATTCCCTCCCTGCTCTGCTAGCTTCTCCTCTACTCAAGCGACTAGTCTGGGCCTTCCTCTTCCCGGCGCTGGTTCTCCTAGGTGGTTGTCATGGTTGGAGAATGGTTCTTGGGAGCTTTGCAGTTTCGGTAGGTTCTGGCATGATGGGGATATGGGGATCACGATGGGAGGTGGTCTGCTATGTGAGGTACAGAAGAACTAGTTGGCCGCGTCTCTCTTCAGGTCAAGTGTTGTAGTTCTCATCCCCTAGATATTTTACATGGTCAGCAACGTAGCAAAAAGCTATCAATCCAAAGACTGTAGATATTTAGATCTAGGTACTAAAGTGCCTATTCGATTTGACAAACTATATGATAACTTTTTGAGGACATTTAAAATAGGGAAGAAATAACCAATTTTTAGTGAGTTTAAATTTTCCTCAATATATGTTCTTAAGAGTTCAACAAAATAATGCATGACATGCTCATGATGCACATTACAACTCCTATTTAGGTTTAGCTAAAGAGGGGTGTTACAACTTCCCACCAAAATTCTGACACCACAACGTTCAACCGGTTGCATGCGGTGAGACTTTTGGACATTCACGAAGATTGGTCTTTTTCTAAAGATTTCAGTATTAGACGTATCTTCTTTTCATTTTCACGAGACCTTGGCGAGTAAACCCATCCCTTTTGGCCCACGTGAACATTTGCACATCCATTGGCCTTATGCGTGGATGGCCCATTTATTTAAAAAAAAAAATCCGATCCAGATACACCGCTCATCAGTGAACATCGGTCAGCAGCCAACGGAGATCGCCGGCGCACTAGGCTGGCCATGGATGTGTTATGCATTCTCCTGGCTTTCTGTAAATTTTTCTTTCTAGTAACTCGGATCCAATCTTTGGCATTGAAATTTTGAAGAAAAAACACCGTTGGTTCAAGTACTGGGAATTTGAAAACCTTCTCCGGCGGAGAAGATATCATCGGAAAATGTCGTAAGTTTTATGGTGAAAATCCGAATGGATCGGGAGAGGCAGACAAGAGAAAGGCAGCATCTCTCTGCAAGCAATGGTTTTCCAGATGTTTAACACACCTCGCAGTAGCACACGAGACCGGCAATGGCCGCCGGTACAACTCCGGCGAGGAATGTATCGTAGGAGACTCGTCCGAGACCTCCATGTCATCCTCACCGGCTGATAGGCACCAAAACTTACCACGGAAGGGCAGCGTCGCCGTGTCACCCCATCAGCGCAGGCCGATTCCCCGTACGTGTAAACCAGTCTATGTGACAGAAGATCCTTCTCATGATGCACTTCGTAGTAGGCTTTGTTGGTCCACCACTTGTCATCTTTCTCCACCTTGTCAAATGCGGTCTCACGCTCCTGCTTCTCTGAGCGGTAGTCCTCCGTAAAAGCCAAGTATACTACCATGTCCCATGAAACATGAAAAACCTCGTGGCACGAAAATGGGTTGCCCGGTGGAGACGGATTGCTCGGCTGAGAGTCGCTGTTTAATGCAGTTTTAGCCCGAAGGGGGGGGGGGGGGGGGGATAGATCAATGGCACGTGTTTTTTGATTGCAGGGTAGGGTTCCTTTTATTTTGTTGTAAGGTGGCGGACAGTTCAAATTCCAATATAATGGATACCCCAATTTTCAAACCCTCAAGTGTTCGCTCCCACATTGGTTCTACCATTTTTGGTACAGAGTATCACCTATTTGTGTTAAGCGGGTTCCACAAATGTTAGGATCTCAGTCCACGAACGGTCCAATGGCATGGCCCTGACGAAAACGCTTGTTTTTGTTGTTTGCGAGGTTGGTTTGGAACCAGGACGACAAAACTGAGTAAAGCTAACACCTCTAAGGCTCTAAGCAAAACTTAGTAGTAATACTTTTTCTCAAAAAAAAAAAAAAAAAAAAACTTAGTAATACTAAACATAGTGGGGCCTGAAAATGGAAATCCGATATTTTTTAGTTTTTTTTCTTTTCGATAAGACACTTTATTAACTTACTAAGAGTTTAAAACTGGAATTACTTACATTTAAGAATCGACGGACTAATATAAAATGGACTACACAAGCGATATGCTCTCTGGTAGACCAATGCAATGATGCCATTGCGTGCGATGCATGTGCGTGGGATTTAATGACGCAGCAGGTCAACCAAAGACAGTGCGCGCGGGATACAAAGACAATCGGGATTTGGGTAGTCTGCTTCAGACGTAAGAGTTCAGACAAAGCTTACTTTGTTAGCTAGCTTAGGCAAGAGAGTGTCAACCTGCTGAGAAGATCTTGAGCTAGTGATCAAGCTATAGTGAGCGAGCAACCGGATGCGACATGAAGGCTCGGAGGAACGAGAGCAGCAAGAAGCCTCGTTGCGGGGGAGCGGTAGCGGCATGGCTTCTGGTTCCGCTGCTCGTCCTCGTCGTGCTCAAGACCGGTTATCTGCCGCAGCTTACTCGCCGTAAGTCTTCTTAAACTGAAGAACAAGTTCCTTTGTTTTGAAAGTTTGGTTTACACTTTTGTTTCAAGTGTGCTTGTATCTGTACATCCGTTTATCTTCGACATTCATATTTCTGTTCACTGTTCTCAATTTTGTGTCACGAATAGAAGGCCTCGATATTCATATTCCTGCCAAGCAGCTTTGAGAGAGTCTGGGTTTAGATCCACATAAATGTATACATATAGTATGTTAAAGCCCTTTCGTCACAGAAGCTTTGTCTGTAGAACTTGAGCAGTAACAGTTAATCAGTTAACATGTTTTTGCAACATTACTGTAGTACGTTTAGTTCCAACATTTGCCCATGAGGTTGACTACATTTTCAGTTACAATGAATTTCGGGTTTTGCATCCGATAAGAAATAAACGTTACAAACAACTGAGTTTCCTACTACAAGCATGTTCCGAATTATTAGTGAGCACAATGTAACTCCACCAGGGCATGACTTGCATTCCTTGTTTCGCAGTTACACACACCAACACTACCCAAGTTTCAGATAGTGTACTTTTTTCCCATGCGTTACCCTGCCTTAAATCATGTCAATTAACTCCGCTTCCATGCCTATTTGCATCCCAGATTTAGAGTGTGCAGGAATAGGGCAGCAGCAGCAACGACTACCTGAGATAGCCAACTTACAAGCTGAGGAAGGTATGCCGCAGAGAACTGGTATAGCCAACTTACAGGCTGAGGAAGGTACGCCGAAGACAACTGGTATAGCCAACTTACAAGCTGAGGAAGGTACGCCGAAGACAACTGGTAATCTCACTATACTTACCCTAGCTTAGGCAAGCTTCAGTTCTTCTGTTAACTGAACATAATTGGCGTTAATGGTACTTCACTCAATTCAGGTTCGGTCGCTGAAGCACCACCATCTCCCGCATCAAGCGACAAGATCGCCGGTGATGGCGCTGATGCGATCAAAGGTAATTAATGGCCGGCCTTCTACTGCAGAATCGGAGGTTAAAATAACCTGTTCAAAAGTCTAATAGTCTGAGTAATGTGTACTGCATCGCACGTGCCAGCCGATCCTCCGCCGGAATGCAAATAGTAAATAAGATAAAATAAAACCGAGTCAACAGATCGAAGTTGTACTAGTAATCAACATTAGAATGAACTTGAGATTCCCTCCACTAGCTAGTGTCGGTTCTTGATTACAGACAGAACAGTCGAATATCTCATTTCTTACTGACTAAACTACTAGCAGTCGACCGGTAATTACTTTTGTTGTTACAGTATGGCTGATGTGTTTGGAGGTTTACCCGGTGTCACAATGCAGTACAGAGTCTGCGAAACTAGCTGGTAATGTTGAACTGTAATCTGTTGCAGATGTGAAAGATGGAAAGAACTTTCTTGCAATGAACGGGGAAATAGACGGTTCTTCGCGAAGTTCAGGTAAGTGCATTGTCAGCATGATTCGGTTTGGCATTGCTAGAGCCAGGCAGTAATTGACTGTTGCATATGGTGTGGACATACGCAGATGTGGCAGCACCAAAAAGCAGCAAGTTAACCTGCGACTTCAGCAGCAGACACACGGACATCTGCGCCATGGAAGGCGATGTCCGTGTGCACGGCAAATCCGGCACCGTGTACGTGGTGGCAGCATCCAAAGAGAGCTACCGGCCGGAGAACGGGACGGTGACCTTCCGCCCATTCACGCGCAAGTACGAGGAAAGTAGCACGATGCAGATGGTCCGAGAGGTGACCATCCGCACGGACGACGCCGCCCCGCCGTCGTGCACGGTGACACACGACGTCCCCGCGGTGGTCTTCTCCACAGGCCCCGACCGCGGCAACATCTTCCACGGCTTGGCCGATCTGATCATCCCCCTCTACATCACGGCGCGGGAGTACGACGGCCGCGTCCAGCTCCTGGCCACCGGGTACCAGCGACAGTGGATTTCCCATTACCGGCACCTCATCGAGGCCCTCTCCGTCTACCCGGTCATCGACTTCGACGCCGATGAAGCCGTGCGCTGCTTCCCGTCGGTGCACGTCGGCATGGAGACGCACGGCGAGCTAAGGATCGACCCCGCGCTCTCCAGGAAGGGCTACACGATGAGGGACTTCCGGGACTTCCTCCTGTCGGCCTACTCGCTAAAGCGCCGGTGGACGACCCCCGTGAGCCGGAGCTCCGGGCAGAGGCCGCGTCTCGTGATGGTGCTGCGGCGGCACTCGAGGGAGATCACCAACGAGGCGGAGGCCATAGCGGCGGCGACGGAGATCGGGTTCGAGGTAGTGGCCGCGGGGCCGGAGCTGGTCGGGGACACGGACCGGTTCGCGGAGGTGGTGAACTCGTGCGACGTGCTTGTGGGCGTGCACGGCGCCGGGCTCACCAACATGGTGTTCCTGCCGCACAACGGCACGGAGCTGCAGATCGTGCCGTGGGGCGAGCTCAAGTTCATTGCATTCCAGGAATACGGCCGCCCGTTGGCGGACATGGGGCTCCGGTACCTCGAGTACGAGGCTACTGCCGAGGAGACGACGCTCAAGGACGTATACGCAAAGGACCACGCCGTGTTCACCGACCCTTTATCCATACACAAGCAGGGATTTGACAAGGTCTGGTCCATCTTCCTCGGCCAAAACGTCACCCTTGACATTGGCCGCTTCAAAGGGGTCATGCAGCAGATCTACCAGTCAGTCACCATTACATAGATTTGCTCTGCTAGCTTCGGTGTATTGTTTCCATCTTTTAACTTAAGATTTTCGGAGATCATTGATACTCACATTATATGGAAATTAATCAGCTCTGAGGATCGTGTGCGCGCGTAAGCGATAGCTCACACGTCGCTTGGCCTTTTCTTCCAACACAAAGATTTTTTATCGTTGTAGGTGCATAATCGATCTACCGATGAACCAAGCAATCACACACTAGTAGAAAACGATGCTTCCATAGGCCCCCTTTAGTCCCCAAAATAATCGAACCACGACTAATAGGGTCTTTAGTCGCGGTTCGGAAGACGGCCCACGACTGAAGGTCTGGGCCCAGCAGGCTCGGTCGACAGCTGGTGGACGGGAGGGGCTTTAGTCCCGGTTGGCCAGGCCAACCGCGACTAAAGGTCCTCAGGCTTGGCCCGAAGGCCTTTAGTCGCCGTTGGCCAGGCCAACCGCGACTAAAGGCCCATCCCTATAAATGCAGTTCAGCATACTACACTTAGCCATTTGGTGACACTTCCATTCACAAGGGGGTGGTGGATTTGCCTTTGGATCCTCTTATGCACACAAGGTGTTCGATGAAATGCCCGAGAGCATGAAACAAACATGATACGAAGTGTCCGAGCCACACTTGAGCTTTCTCATTTATTTTTCCTCCTCGATCGCGGTTAGCAACTTGAACCTTTCATGTGTCATTGATAAAATATGCACGTGTGTAGTTCATTGTTTAATTTCTATTATTTCTAGCTAGTGAGTTTAACAAATGCATGGTTAATTATATACTTTATATAATAATAATAATGCAGATGAATCGGCAATGGATGTACGGTAACCGACTCTCCAGCGAGTTCATTACGGGTTTGAAAGATTTCCTCGTAGTGGCTAATGCGAACAAGCAGGGGGGTTTTGTTATCTGTCCATGTGCTGCCTGTAAGAATCAGAAGGGTTACTCTTCCTCAAGAGATGTTCACGTAAACCTGATGGAATTCGTAGCATAGAAAACAAAAAAATCCTACTGCAAAAACGAATAACAAGCCAAGATCCAATCTAGAAGATGGTAGCAACGAGAAGATCATGAGACTAACCCTCGAAGATTTCCAAAGCCTACGAGATTAGATCTCGTTGTTGCTGTAGTCGATCACTTGCCGCTTTCAAAAGCGCGTAAAAGATCTTGACGGTGCCACAGTCGGGCAGCACCTCTGTACTCGGTCACACGTTCGGTGTTGATGACGACGTCCTTCTCCCCGTTCCAGCGGACAGCGAAAGTAGTAGATCCTCCTCGGAATCCCGACAGCACGACGGCGTGGCCGGTGTCGGTGGTGGTGGAGATCTCCAGCAGGGCTTCGCCTAAGCGTTGTGGGAGAAGATGGAGGAGGAGAGAAGCTAGGGTTTGGGAGAGAGGGGGTGGCTAGGGGCGTCGGCCAGGGGGCCCCTTTGGTGGTGCGGCCAGGTCTTAGGCTGCCTCCTCCCTCTCCTCCTCATTATATAGGTGGAATCCCTAAGGCTTTGCCCAAAAGTTCGAATAAGACCCTAATTCAAAACTTCCATATGGACGAAACCTAGAGGGACAGGGACTCTCCCTTTTCCCCTTTGCTTGGCCGGCCAAGGAGGTGGAGTCCACCATGGACTCCACCCTCCCACTTGGTTGGCTGGTTAGGGTTGGTGGAGTACAACCGGGACTCCACCTTCCATGGTGATTTCTTTCGGAAGGTTCTAGAACATTCTAGCGCCTTCCATAAATGCACCGGATCATTTCCAAACTTGGAAAGTGACTTCCTATATATGAATCTTATTCTCCGGACCATTCCAGACCTCCTCGTGATGTCTTGGATCCCATCCGAGACTCCGAACAAAATTCGAACTCCATTCCATATTCCATATCTACTTAAAACGACATCAAACCGTAAGTGTGTCACCCTACGGTTCGTGAACTATGTAGACATGGTTGAGAATCCTCTCTGACCAATAACCAATAGCGGGATCTGGAGATCCATAATGGCTCCCACATATTCAATGATAACTTAGTGATCGATTGAACCATTTACATACGATACCGATTCCCTTTGTCACGCGATATTTTACTTGTCCGAGGTTTGATCATCGGTATCTCCATACCTTGTTCATCCTCGTCTCCGACAAGTACTCTTTACTCGTACCGTGGCATATCATCTCTTGTGAACTAGTCACATGCTTGCAAGCTAATCAGACGATATTCCACCGAGAGGGCCCAGAGTATATCTATCCGTCATCGGGATGGAAAAATCCCACTCTTGATCCATATGCCTCAACTCACACTTTCCGAATACTTAATTCCATCTTTATAACCACCCATTTACGCAGTAGCGTTTGATGTAATCAAAGTACCCTTCCGGTATAAGTGATTTACATGATCTCATGGTCGAAGGACTAGGTAACTATGTATTGAAAGCTTATAGAAAATTAAACTTAATGACGTGATCTTATGCTAAGCTTATTTGGGTGTGTGTCCATTATATCATTCATCCAATGACATAACCTTGTTATTAACAACATCCAATGTTCATGATCACGAAACCATGATCATCTATTAATCAACAAGCTAGTTATACAAGAGGCTTACTAGGGACTCCTTGTTGTTTACATAACACACATGTATCAATGTTTCGGTAATACAATTATAGCATGGTATGCAAACATTTATCATAAACATAAAGATATATTATAATAACCACTTTATTATTGCCTCTTGGGCATATCTCCAACAGCCTCCCACTTGCACTAGAGTCAATATTCTAGTTTACATTTGTAAAGATATAACACCTTGGCCTTCTGGTGCTTATCATGTTTGCTTATGGGAGCGGTTACAGTCAACGAATCTGACACGTTTAGAGACATATGTATTTTGAAAGTCATTTGCGTCTTAACGCATCACTCATTTTCCAAATGAGTCAGCATTAATCGTATATGTTCGGTCTTCTGGTGGAACCTTAATTCCGCAGTCTGAAATATAGTGTCAGAACTACACCAAGTTCTCAAAGAACTTCTTGACTTAACATCCTCGGTCATTGTGAAAACAATGACATACTCTGCCTTCGTTTGTAGAATCCGTCACAATATTTAGAACTCATCTAAATCTAGCATAGATTTCTTCTAGCTCATTGTTCTACCTTTTAATCAACACTTAGCCTAATTGAGATTTTATATGTGACCAAACTAATATCGGTGTAACACCTTACAGCGATTTGTTTGTCATTAGCCCATATAAAACTATATATATATATATATCCTTGGTTCTTCTAAAGCACTCAGGGATATTCTTACTGTCGTCCAATGATCATCACATGAATCATTCTGTTATATGCTCCTAACTCTTTATAGCACAGGACATCTGATTTTGTACATATTATTCGTGATCTAAAATCACTCATGTGTTTTTACTCATCAAGTGTCAAATAACACTCAAGTCTTGTTAAACCTTCACATGAAAAGAACACCTTCTTAATATTTTTATATTGAACTACTTCAATATTCATTCTATGTACTTTAACTTAAACTTATTATGTGTTTCAATCTATCTTCATAGATCTTGACACTAAATATGTTTCAGTTCATATCCTTTCATTGAATTTAATTCTCAATGAAACCTTTTTAATCAAGTATATAATTACATCATTCATAACCAACTATATGTCATCTACATAAAGTATTATAAATATGTCTCAGCGCTCCCACTTAATTTCTTGCAAATGCAAGCTTCTTCATTGTTTCTGATGAAATCAAAAAATCTTTGACTATTTCATCCGGTGAAGATTCCAACTCCATGATACTCACCTCATCCAATTGAAGTTCGTATACCTATCTAGTATTCCACGGATCAGCAAAAATCTTGGTTGTATCTTGTATATACCTTTAATACACACTTCTGTTAAGTAATGTATTTTTCCATCCTACTAGCATATCTCATAAAATAAATATGTAGCGATTACTATAATAATCCACATAGACTATAAGCATCGCTACGGAAGATCTAATCTTATCGTAGTCAACTCTTTGAACTTTGTCGTAAACAAATTTTCGACAAGTCGAGCTTCTTCAAGGATATTCCATCCAAGTCCATCAATTTTATAGATCCATTTACTTTCAAAAAGTATTCACCTATCTTGGATTTCATGGCGCATAGCCATTTTAACTGAGTCAGGGCCCATCATAGCTTCTTTGTATGTAGTTGATTTATCATTGTTCAAAATCAATCCTTTGTTCACAAATCATTTATTTAATCATAAAGTAAACCATACCTACAAGGTTCAATAGGTACTTCGATCTTCATGACTATAACACTTTGTAGACATGGGAGCTATGATCATCGTGGCCGCTTCCAGAACCATTTCTGATGCTGCGCTACTCTGATCATCATGCTCAGGTTCATCAACCTTATCAAGTTCTATTGTCCTCCCACTCAAATACTTCGCTAGAAACAATTTCTTGGAAATAAGAAACATCGACAAACACTTTTGTCTTTGTCTCCATAGTGGAAAGAATTTCCAATCAATTCTCTGGGATAACCAACAAAGACATTCATCCGATTTTGGTTGTAAACTTATTTACTTATGCTATGCATACCAAAATTTAAGAAAGGACTATTAGGGTTTACACCCATGCCATAACTCGTATGGTGTCATTTCGACGGATTATGATGATGCTCTATTCAGTATAAAAGCGGTAGTCTCTAAAGCATAATCCACAAAATATAATGGCGTCATAAAATATTATCTCATCATTAATCCAACAAGGTTTGGATACGTCTCTCGGATACTCCATCATCACTATGATACTCCAAGAAATGTGAGTTGTAGAATAATTTCATAACTCTTTTAGATGTTCGCTAAAACTCGTAATTCAAATATTTCCACCATGATCCAATTATAGATATTTGATTTTTCTATTACGATGATTTCCACCTCATGCTGAAATTTATTTGAATCCATTCAAATGTTTCAAACTTCTTCCTTATCGAATATATCCACATATATATACTCAATTCATTGTTGGAAGTTTTCATGAAGTAGAAGAATCTCCCGCACACAACTATGCCCAGTGAACCACATACATCATCATGTATGTTTCTACTAAGTTAGTTGCCTGTTCAACTCTTGGCCTACGAACGGTATTTCAGTCATTCTCTTTAGAAAAGATTTGCAAGCGCCAAACGATTCAAAAATCAAATGACTCCAAAAATTCATTTGCATGGAGTTTCTTCATGCGTTCCTTTCTAACATGATCTAAATGGCGGTTCCACAAATAAGTGGAATTCAAATCATTTGCCTTATGGCATTTTAGCGTCAGTGTTATGTATGTGTATTTCACCATATAGATTTATAATAAATTATCCATCGTACATGGAGTACGGTCATAACTATGAACAACTCATTGTTTTTATTTGACCAGAGCTAAATAATAATTATTAAGTTCTTTATTATATATCTGAAGGGCCAGGTAGAATGCCAATGACGAACATAATAATACTTTATTTTGTCCAGGCGTGCATTATTACCATATTTCTTATCAGTCAGTTAGGCCATTGTATTCTTGTTGTGTTGTATGACATCTCATACCAACCAATATGGTACTTATACCCAAGAATTCCATTGTGTGACCAATCAAAGAATACATTCATAACATATATATCATCTATATACACATGAGCTAGACTTTCTAGTCTTTTCTTTCTTTCTGCCAAAAATATTTTGTAGTTTCTCTTTTAGCTTTCCTCATTCTCAGAAAACACTTCAACATCAATAACTTCTAGGTTTGTTGTGCAAACACCAATAACCTTGAGGTTCTTACCTTGAAGTTGATCATCACATGACAAGTGTTCCGGATTTCACTATTAGTAACCTTTTAATGTGATGAATAATTTCACTCATAATTTTTATCCATCAAATCATGATGTCTTTCCGAGACCATGTCTATACATGCTAGGATCGTAAAGTTTTAAACTTAGGGCATCTCCAGCGGCGCGACGCAAAAGGACGCTCAGCGACCGTTTTCGTCCGCCGTGACCGGAAATGCGTCTAGGGCCTGCTCCAGCGAGGCGACGAAAAGTGACCGGGCCATCTGCGGAGACGCAAACCTGGCCCAAATATGCGCCAGGTTTGCGTCTCCGCGGACGCTCGGCGGTCGCGGAATCTGTCCGCGTTGGGTACATCCGGGCCCGGTCGGCAGTGACTAGGTAAGAAAAAGATTTTTTCATTACTATTGATTGGCCAAAAGGACCATCTTTACAGAGATGGTTAGTCGAGTTAACCTAAAACTACAACGGCTGTACCTACTCGCCATCGCGCGGCCTACACCGGTCTCGATTACTCGCAGTCGCGCGCCCTACTACTGGCCGCCGGAAGGGCCGGCGGCGTCATCGAAGCGGGAGCGCTTCGCGCACTCCGCGCGCCGCGCACGCCGGCGACTGGACATCTCGTCCTGCCGCCTGCGGCATTCGAGGGCCTCGGCCAGGGAGCTGTCCCACAGGGCCTCCGCCTGGGCGAACGCCATCTTGGTAGCCTCCGCCAACGTCGTCGCCTGGGCCTCCTCCTTCTCCGCTGCCGCCTGGACCGCCGCCGCCCGGGCCTCCTCCTCCTCCGCCGCCGCCTGGACCGCAGCCACCGCCGCGTCCTCGTTCACCTAGACCGCCGCCTGGATCACCGCCATGTCGGCGATGAAGCGGGCCCTGTCCCTAGCCGCCGCCACCGCTTCGTCCCTGGCGGCGATGGCGGCCTCCAGCTCGCGGTTCTCTGGCTCGACCCGCGCGGGAGAAGGGCCCCTACGCTGGAGCGAGTCCCGATCGGAGCACATTAACCCCCGAGCCATGGCCATCGCATAGTTGTGGGCTTCCTCCTCCGCCACCCAAGCCTGACGGCGCAGGGCGTCCCCAGCCAGGGACTCAAAGGACGCGAGCAGAATCCGCTGGTCGTCGGCGCACTCAAAGCGCATGGGCACGGGGACGTCGTCGTCCGCGATGTCGTGGATGACGGTGTCGGCTGGAGGGGCCGCGATGGCCGCCCGCGCCTCCGCGAGCTCGGCCCTGGCGTCGGCGAGCTCGGCCATGGCGTTGGCGATCTCCGCCCTGGTCGCCGCGAGGCACCCTTCCGCGCGCTCTACCGCCTCCGCCTCCGCGACCTCCGCCTCCGCTGCCGCCACCTCCAGGTCCAGCTGCTGGGCCTCAACGCCGGCGGCGGCTACCTCCTCCTCCTCCGGGTGGAGCTGGCGGCACATGTGAACAACGTGCTCCCAATTCATGTGGTCGGCCATGGATGGATGGTAGCTTGAGGTGTGCCCGTCGCCCCCACCGGTGTCCACCATATATAGCCACGGCGGGGCGGGAAACGGCGTTGGTGCGCAGGGCGTTTCCCGCGCGCGCGAAACGCCGGTGAAACTTGCCAATGTATTGGGCAAGCGTGGGAACGATCGTCGTCGCGCGGGAACAATTAATCGCCAACGGCAGTCCTCGACGGGACGTAAAACTCCATTAGCGAGCTTGACGCTGTCCCTGGTAAAAAAATGCGTCGGCACCGCTGGAGGTACCCAAGACGCAAACGGTCGCCCTGGGCCACATCGCGTCCGCGGGCCGACGCAAACGGACATTTCGGACGTCCGAAATGCGTCAGCCCGCTGGAGATGCCCTTAGTATTTGCATGTGCAAATCTGGCTTGCACCTGTTGTATGCACACGTAGAATCTATAACACCCGATCATCACGTGATGCTTCGAAACGACGAGTCTTAACAATGGTGCATACTAAGGACGATCACTTCATGGATATGTGAATATCGTTAGTGCCCAACTAATTGGAGGATTGGGACGCCTGGCGTCTTCAACCTTCGTACATTCCCATAAAACTTATGAGTTTATGTAGTCTCACTAGATTATATTCTATCATCTTGCAATAAGGTCTTAGATATCACATATATCTCATACCTTGCTTATTTCTGAAAACAAAATTTCTAGCTCCTTACTTTTCAAACGGATTTGAACTTCAAGTTTCACGGAGACAAGATGATTTTAGGTACTAATTTAAACCATTTCTCTTTGAATCAATGTGAGGTTTACCAAAAGTTTGCAATAGGACTTAATCATTTCTTGATTCTTCAACAATACGGTACCAGTCCATAGAGTTGCTTATCAGACTTAACAGTGTTTCTATCTCAATTACAAGACTAGCGCTTGGTAGATAACGGATGCCAATTCTTCAAATTAATTCAAAATACTATTCAGACTATGTTCATGATAATTAGTTCATGTTTTAATCTAATTACTAATGAACTCCCACTTAATACAACATCCCTCATAGTTGTTTAGTGGTACACGATCCATATCCAATACACCAAAACCGATCATCACGTGAGATGATGCAGCTTCAACGGTGAACATCAACATGTTGATCATATCATCCATATGACTCGTGTTCAACCTTTCGGTTTCCTGTGTTCCGAGGCCATGTCTGTAAATGCTAGGCTCGTCAAGCAAACCCAAGTATTTCCGCGTGTGCAACATGGCTTACACCCGTTGTATGTGAACGTAGAATCTATCACATCCGATCATCACGAGATGCTTCAAAACGACGAACTGTAGCAACGGTGCATACGAGGGGAGAACACTTTATTATCTTGATATTAATGTGAGGGATCATCTTATAATGCTACCGTCGCGATCTAAGCAAGATGATATGCATAAAGGATTAACATCACATGCAATTCATATGTGATATGATATGGCCCTTTAGTCTTTGCGCATTTGATCTTCATCTCCAAAGCACAGACATGATCTCCATCATCAACGGGCATGATCTCCATCATCGTCGGTATAGCGTCAAGGTCCATTGCGCCGTCTTCATGGTTGTTCACCACATGTAGCAACTATTACAACTACTTTGAAATAACACTACTACATGAAATATAAAGACAACCATAAGGCTCCTGCCGGTTGCCACAATACAATAATGATCATCTCATACATATTCATTATCACATCATGGCCATATCACATCACCAAACCCTGCAAAAACAAGTTAGACGCCTCTAATTTGGTTTGCATATTTTACGTGGTTTAGGGTTTTTGAGTAAGATCCAATCTACCTACGAACATGAACCACAACGGTGATACTAGTGTTGTCAATAGAAAAGTAGATTGAATCTTCACTATGGTGAGAGAGACAGACACCCGCAAATCCACTTATGCAATACAAGTTGCATGTCTAGCGTGGAGCAAGTCATGAACGCGGTCATGTAAAGTTAGCCCGGGCCGCTTCATCCCACCATCCCGCAAGATGCAAAGTACACCAACTAAAGATAACAAAAGCATCAACACCCACAAAACCATTGTGTTCTACTCGTGCAACCAATCTATGCATAGACACAGCTCTGATACCACTGATGGGATTCGTAGCATAGAAAACAAAATTCCTACCGCAAGAACGAATAACAAGCCAAGATCCAATCTAGAAGATGGTAGCAACGAGAAGATCATGAGACTAACCCTTGAAGATTTTCAAAGCCTACGAGATTAGATCTCGTTGTTGTTGTAGTCGATCACTTGCCGCTTTCAAAAGCGCGTAGAAGATCTTGACGGTGCCACAGTCGGGCAGCACCTCCGTACTCGGTCACACGTTCAGTGTTGATGACGACGTCCTTCTCCCCGTTCCAGCGGGCAGCGGAAGTAGTAGATCCTCCTCGGAATCCCGACAGAACGATGGCGTGGCCGGTGTCGGTGGTGGTGGAGATCTCCGGCAGGGCTTCGCCTAAGCGTTGTGGGAGAAGATGGAGGAGGAGACATGCTAGGGTTTGTGAGAGAGGGGGTGGCTAGGGGCGCCGGCCAGGGGGGCCCTTTGGTGGTGCGGCCAGGTCTTAGTCTGCCTCCTCCCTCTCCTCCTCATTATATGAGTGGAATCCCTAAGGCTTTGCCCAAAAGTTCGAATAAGACCCCAATTCAAAACTTCCATATGGACGAAACCTAGAGGGACAGGGACTCTCCCTTTCCCCCTTTGCTTGGCCGGCCAAGGAGGTGGAGTCCACCATGGAATCCACCTCCGGGACTCCACCTTCCATGGTGATTTCTTCCGGAAGGTTCTAGAACATTCTAGCGCCTTCCATAAATGCACCGGATCATTTCCAAACTTGGAAAGTGACTTCCTATATATGAATCTTATTCTCCGGACCATTCCGGACCTCCTCGTGATGTCCTGGATCCCATCCGAGACTCCGAACAAAATTTGAACTCCATTCCATATCTACTTAAAATGACATCAAACCTTAAGTGTGTCACCCTACGGTTCGTGAACTATGTAGACATGGTTGAGACTCCTCTCTGACCAATAACCAATAGCGGGATCTAGAGATCCATAATGGCTCCCACATATTCAACGATAACTTAGTGATCGATTGAACCATTTACATACGATACCGATTCCCTTTGTCACGCGATATTTTACTTGTCCGAGGTTTGATCATCGGTATCTCCATACCTTGTTCAACCTCGTCTCCGAAAAGTACTCTTTACTCGTACCGTGGCATATCATCTCTTGTGAACTAGTCACATGCTTGCAAGCTAATCAGACGATATTCCACCGAGAGGGCCTAGAGTATATCTATCTGTTATCGGGGTGGACAAATCCCACTCTTGATCCATATGCCTCAACTCACAATTTCCGAATACTTAATCCCATCTTTATAACCACCCATTTATGCATTGGCGTTTGATGTAATCAAAGTACCCTTCCGGTATAAGTGATTTACATGATCTCATGGTCGAAGGACTAGGTAACTATGTATTGAAAGCTTATAGCAAATTGAACTTAATGACGTGATCTTATGCTACGCTTATTTGGGTGTGTGTCCTTTATATCATTCATCCAATGACATAACCTTGTTATTAACAACATCCAATGTTCATGATCACGAAACCATGATCATCTATTAATCAACAAGCTAGTTATACAAGAGGCTTACTAGGGACTCCTTGTTGTTTACATAACACACATGTATCAATATTTCAGTTAATAACATTATAGCATGGTATGCAAACATTTATCATAAACATAAAGATATATTATAATAACCACTTTATTATTGCCTCTTGGGCATATCTCCAACAGTCTCCCACTTGCACTAGAGTCAATAATCTAGTTTACATTTGTAAAAATATAACACCTTTTCCTTCAGGTGCTTATCATGTTTGCTTATGGGAGCGGTTACAGTCAACGAATCTGACACGTTCAGAGACATATGTATTTTGCAATTCATTTGCGTCTTAACGCATCACTCATTTTCCAAATGAGTCGACATTAATCGTATATGTTCGGTCTTCTCGTGGAACCTTAATTCCGTGGTCTGAAATATGTCACTAATATTGTCACACACAATATAGCTTCAAAGTTCTGACACTATCGGAACTACACCAAGTTCTCAAAGAACTTCTTGACTTAACATCCTCAGTCATTGTCAAAACAATGACATACTCTGCCTTCGTTTGTAGAATCTGTCACAATATTTAGAACTCATCTAAATCTAGCATAGACTTCTTCTATCTCGTTGTGCTACCTTTTAATCAACACTTAGCCTAATTGAGATTTTGTATGTGACCAAACTAATATCGGTGTAACACCTTACAGCGATTTGTTTGTCATTACCCCATATAAAACTATATATATCCTTGGTTCTTCTAAAGCACTCAACAATTTGTTTGTCGAACCATTGCTGATGCACGGAGACGCTGCGAAACTCACAAGGAGAGGGAGAATTTGGATCGCATGTTAGAGTATCACAAAAAGTCGTTGCACCCAGGATGCGATAATGGTCTGAAAAAGCTGGGCTGCACACTGGATTTGCTGAAATGGAAGGCACATGAAGGTGTAGCTGACTCAGGATTTGAAAATTTGCTGAAAATGTTGAAGAATATGTTTCCAAAGAATAACGAGTTGCCCGCCAGTACGTACGAAGCAAAGAAGGTTGTCTGTCCTCTAGGTTTAGAGGTTTAGAAGATACATGCATGCATTAACGACTGCATCCTCTACCGCGGTGAATACGAGAATTTGAATGAATGCCCGGTATGCACTGCATTGCGTTATAAGATCAGAGGCGATGACCCTGGTGACGATGTTGAGGGATAGAAACCCAGGAAGAGGGTTCCTGCCAAGGTGATGTGGTATGCTCCTATAATACCACGGTTGAAACGTCTGTTCAGGAACAAAGAGCATGCCAAGTTGTTGCGATGGCTACAAAGAGGACCGTAAGTCGTACGGGGAGTTGAGACACCCCGTTGATGGAACTCAATGGAGAAAGATCGATAGAGAGTTCAAAGATTTTGCAGCTGACGCAAGGAACATAAGATTTGGTCTAAGTACATATGACAGGAATCCTTTTGGCGAGCAGAGTTCCAGCCATAGCACCTGGCATCTGACTCTATGCATCTACAACCTTCCTCCTTGGTTGTGCATGAAGCGGAAGTTCATTATGATGCCAGTGCTCATCCAAGGTCCGAAGCAACCCAGCAACGACATCGATGTGTACCTAAGGCCATTACTTGATGAACTTTTACAGTTGTGGGGCAGACCTGGTGTACGTGTGTGGGATGAGCATAAAGAAGAGGAATTTGACCTACGAGCGTTGCTTTTCGTAACCATGAATGTTGGCTTGCTCTTAGTAACCTTTCGGGACAGTCAAATAAGGGATACAATGCATGCACACACTGCTTACATGAGACTGAAAGTATATATTTGGGTAATTGTAAGAAGAACATGTACCTGGGGCATCGTCGATTTCTTCCCCGAAATCATAACGTAAGAAAGAAAGGCAAGCAGTACAACGGCAAGGCAGATCACCGGCCGAAGCCTGCGGAACGTACTGGTGCTGAGATATTTGATATGGTCAAGGATTTGAAAGTCATCTTTGGAAAGGGTCCTGGCGGACAATTAGTTCCGCAGGGAGTTGACGGGCACGCACCCATGTGGAAGAAGAAATCTATATTTTGGGAGCTAGAATATTGGAAAGTCCTAGATGTTCACTCTGCAATCGACGTGATGCATGTTACCAAGAATATTTGCGTGAACCTGCTAAGCTTCTTGGGCGTGTATGGGAAGACAAATGATACAAAGTAAGCACGGCAGGACCAGCAACGTTTGAAAGACCCAGATGACCGGCATGCAGAATGGTTTCAAGGTCGTGCCAGCTACGCTCTTACCAAAGAAGAGAAGGTCGTCTTTTTTGAATGCATGAGCAGTATGAAGGTCCCGTCTGGCTTCTCGTCGAATATAGAGGGAATAAAAAATATGGCGGACAAAAAGTTCCAAAACCTGAAGTCTCACGACTGCCACGTGATTATGACGCAATTGCTTCCAACTGCTTTGAGGGGGCTCCTACCGAAAAATGTTCGAGTAGCCATTGTGAAGCTATATGCATTCCTCAATGCAATCTCTCAGAAGGTAATCAATCCAAAAGATCTACCACTGTTACAGAACGATGTGGTCCAATGTCTTGTCAGTTTCAAGTTGGTGTTCCTGCCATCCTTCTGCAATATTATGACGCACCTCCTGGTTCACCTAGTCGAAGAGATTTCCATTCTCGGTCCTGTATTTCTACACAACTAGAATGATAACCCGCGCGTTGCAGCGGATATCTCTTTAAGAAATCTAATAAAACATATAAAACTTGGTTTATAGAACATGCAATATTTAGTTGCACATGACTTAACTATGTAATGATATATCATGAGGGTGCGATATTATCAAGCGAGCGGCAAATAAAAAGAATGACATTGCTAGTTTAATGGTTAAAAATAGATAATCTAAATATCTTGCATGTAGATATAGATAATAATAAGAACTACTATTAGTGGGATGAGCTGGACAAATGATTGGCTAAGGAAGTAGGTGATGTGGATAGCTTGCATGTTGAGATAGACAAATATTAATTGCACTTAGTGGGGTTTTGTTTTATAAGAAGTATAGATATGTTCCCCTTTGAGAGGTTCATGGGAGTATTAAAGAAATATGTTCGTAACCGTGCTAGGCCAGAAGGAAGCATCGCCAAGGGCTATGGAAATGAGGAGGTAATTAAGTTTTGTGTTGACTTTGTTCCTGACCTTAAGCCGATTGGTATTCCTCAATCGCGGCACGAGGGGAGACTAAGTGGAAAAGGCACGATCGGAAAGAATTCAACGATATGTATGGACAGCCATTCTATGACTGAAGCACACCACACAATTCTGCAAAATTCCAGCTGGGTGGCTCCGTACTTCGAGGAACACAAGAATATTTTACACTCGGACAACCCGGGGAAGCCTGAATCCTGGATTAGAAAGGCCCACATGGAGACTTTCGGTGGTTGGTTGCGAAAACATTTAATGAATGACAATGATGTTGGAGATCAGCTATACATGTTGGCCAAGACACCATCTTCGACTATAACGACTTTCCAAGGGTACGAGATAAATGGGAAAACATTTTACACGATCGCCCAAGATAAAAAGAGCTCCAACCAAAACAGTGGTGTCCGCTTTGATGCAGCAACCGAGAATGGGAAAAAGGTCACATATTATGGTTACATAGAGGAGATATGGGAACTTGACTATGGACCCTCCTTTAAGGTCCCTTTGTTCCGGTGCAAATGGTTCAAGCTTACAGGAGGTGGGGTAAAGGTGGACGAGCAATACGGAATGACAATGGTCGATTTCAATAATCTTGGTTACCTTGACGAACCATTCGTCCTAGCCAAAGATGTCGCTCAGGTTTTCTATGTGAAGGACATGAGTAGCAAACCGAGCAAAAGGAAAGATAATAAAACGAGTACATCATGTGATGATCCAAAGCGCCACATAGTTCTTTCAGGGAAAAGAAATATCGTGGGATTGGAGGACAAAACAGACATGTCAGGAGATTATAATATGTTTGGGGAAATTACGCCCTTCAAAGTGAACACTGATCCAAGCATTCGGTTAAATGATGAGGATGCTCCATGGATACAGCACAATCGTAAGCAAGCAATAACACAAGGGAAGAAATGATGTGTAATAATTTATTGTACCAAACTTTGTTGAATGGATCATGTGAATTATATTATCTGTGATGTGTTTGGTGTCCATTTTCGAATGATTCGATTGATTCGAGATACCACTGATGATACATGAAATTTGAACTACAACCAATGATGTGAAGGACATGCCTAGGCCTAGGAGTACATCTTGGAATGTTGGAGTGATTTAGTCATACTCCTGCCTAGGCGTATAATATGCATACTCGTAGTCTTCATAGTCGTCGCCGTTGTACTGGTAGTCATCACCTTCTAAGTTGCCGCCGTCGTTGCTGTCGTCGGGCGGCGCTCGTGGCTCGAACTGAGGGTAGCGCATGCGGGGGATATCGACGCCGTGATGTAGTCCATGACGCTCTGTAGAGTTCGACCGTACCACCATAGCCGACGGTCGGCCTCGTGGAAGTTCCCAGGAGGCAGACCGTCCTCCTCATACCTGGCGAGCGCCCTCTCATGCCGATTGATGAAGAAGGCATCCCAAGTATGCTGGTTATCGGGATGCCAGCGGGGATTCATCCGCTACTCCGGCGTGAGGTCGAGGTAGTTGTGGTTCGTGATGGCCGCTCGGCGCGCAGTACCCTGAGGGACGGGAGGGACCGGCACGCCTCTGGCGCTTAGGCTCTAGCCGGCGGGGACGCGGTAGCCCGGTGGGAAAGGGTAGTTCGAGGCGCAAAGCTCCTCCACCTGCTGGTATGTTAGAGTGGGTACGGTGGAAGCCATGAGAGAGTGATGAAAGATTGTAGAGATGTGATAATGCTGGCCAAGCCGGGCTACATATATGTAGTGGGAAATGGCGGGAAAAATGGGAGCGGGAAGACAGGAGGCGGGAAGAAAGCTAGTGGCGGGAAGAAAGAAGCGGGAAGAAAGAGGCAGGAAGAAAGAGGCGGGAAGTGGGAGGTGGTAAGACAGGAAAGAAATGGCGGGAAGAAAAGGAACCCAGAGTTGGTCATCTAACCTTTAGTCCCGGCTGGTGGGTGCCCTATCGGAGGAAAAAGACAAAGCAGAAGCGGCGCCGTGCCGGGAAGAACTGGTGGGAAGCGGGGGGGCGGGAAGACAGATGAGGGAAATTGGATTTTTCTGAATTTTTTTGATATATTATTTGTATTTTTAAGATTTTGAAATGAATTAGTTTTATTTTTCTGAATTTTTTGATATATTATTTGTATTTTTAAGATTTTGAAATGTATTAGTTTTATTTTTCTGAATTTTTTGATATATTATTTGTATTTTTAAGATTTTGAAATGAATTAGTTTTATTTTTCTGAATTTTTTGATATATTATTTGTATTTTTAAGATTTTGAAATGAATTAGTTTTATTTTTCTGAAGTTTTTGATATATTATTTGTATTTTTAAGATTTTGAAATGAAAAGTATTTGAAAAAACACCTTTACTCGCAGTTGGCCTCGCCAACCGCGACTAAAGGGTCGCGGACGCTGTCACCAACCGTGACTAAAGGGGTGCCCCTATAAATTCTTACGCGCGCGAACGGCCGCGCCACTCGTCTTCTCCGCCGAACACACCACCGAGTGCCCCCTGCAGCAGCCGCGCCATAGCCGCCCTCGTTGCCGTCAGGCTGCCCGAGAGCACCGCTCCGTCGCCGCCCTCGTCTCGTCTCGCCGCGCACCGCCGCCCTCGTCTCGTCTCGCCGCGCGCCGCCTCGAGTCATCGCCGCGCGCCGTCGCCGTGCCCGACAGCCACCGCCGTCAATCACACGTGCGCCGCCGCCACACGCGCCGCGCGCCAGTACGGGAGAGAGAGGGGCCGTGGGAGCCGCGCGCGCGCCGGCCAGTACAAGCGGCGCCCGGCCCCAATCTCTTTTTTTTTACTTAAGAAAAAATTAACTTAACATAAATCTTAAATTAATAAAATTAAAACTTGACAAAATTTTAACTTAATAAAATGTTGACTTAACAAAATTTTAACTTAAAAATCTTGACTTAAAAATTTTAACAATCGCGCGTATACGGAGGGGGTGGCGCACAACTTTGTGCGCCGCGCCCACTCGTCGCCCCCTCCGTATACGCGCGGTGTTTTTTTGGGATTGAGAGGGGGCGGCGAGGGAGGCCCCTATGTGTGTTGTCCTTGGCACCGCCACCGCCGCCCCCCCTTTCGCCACCGCCACTGCCCTCCTTCCGCCGCCCTCCTTTCGCTATCGCCACCACCCCACTTCTTTAGTTAATTAATTATTTTTTACTACATGTTTTCAGGACTGACATATGGCGGATGATAGAGCTGACCCGATTATGGAAAACTATGATCCGGAAGCCGAAGCACATTTAACCGCCATCATAAACGGCGATATGGAGTATGTGCCAGAAGAATATGAAGAAGATGTCTCTTCTTATCTGAACCTTGACGGTGAAGGTGTTGGTGAAAGTCGAGAAGGTGATGACGAAGGAAGAATGGATGTTATTGAAACGTTTGCCTCCGGAGGGCAAATGACAAACGACGATCTCGAATTAGCAACCACCTCCGGCGAGGTATATATATATACATTGAGCCTCTGATGATACAAACTGACTGATTTGAATAAATATGTATTAACGCGCGCGACTCTCTTTCTTTTTTTAGCCCTCGGCCAGATCGTCGAAAAAATCGAGTACGACAAAGCATGGCAAAACCAAGACGATGAGACAAGGAGAAACATATACCATCGAGGTTGTCAGTGAACACGGCAAGCCGCTGGAGCCCCAACAACACTACACAAAGTTTATCAACCAATGCGGAGTCATTGTTAGAGACAATGTCCCGATCACCGTCCAGGAATGGAATGAGCCAAAGAAGGCACGTCTTCGTTTCAGTTTTGTTGACAAAAGAACGAAAAAGGATTGCTGGAGAAAGCTTATGGAACATTTCATTCTACCTCCGGAATACAACAAAGTCGATGAATTCGGTAACGAGATTCCGGGTGGACGTGAGAGGTGGAGGCTAGTCAAACAGTTCGCTCTTCATAAGATGGCCGAATCATTCCGGAACTTCAAGAAAAATTTAGCCCGTGACTATGTCAACCAGAACAAGACTCCGGATTTCAATGGACAATATGAGAAACTGAAAGATGATTGGCCAGAATTTGTGAGGCAAAAGAAATCGGAGCATTTCAAGGCCATATCGGAAAAAAATAAGGAAAATGCGGCTAAGAAAGAGTACAATCATATTATGGGGCCAGGAGGATACCGCCTTTCGGAGCCTAAGTGGGAGAAGATGGAGAACGACCTGAGGGCGCGAGGAATCCCTCTAGGTACAGAGGGATGGGACCCAAGGGCCAAAAGCTGGTGGTACGGGCATGGGGGATCGCTAGACCCGGAGACAAGGATGTGTGTTCACCGGAAGAAAGCGTTTAAACCCACCCAAGCCCTTATTGACGCAATGACCCAAGCTCAAGAGGGGAAGATCAAGTTCAACAGAGAGAACGACGCGCTGGCATTAGCCCTCGGGAATCGTGAACACCCAGAACGTGAACGAGGCAAAGGCGCCATTCCGTGGAAAGTAGGGTTTTCCCAGGACAATGACCCATACAGTTACAGAAGGCGTAAGAGAAAGACGGATCGGGATGCAGATCTTGTGGAGCAGTTGGCATCAGAACTACCTGAGGTGAAGCAGATGGTGTATGAACTAGTAAAAGAAAGATCGGCTGCAGGGCCGCATGAAGATCATGCAGCGGATCTCGGAAGCCAACAGCGGAGAAGCACCGTGGCTTCCACGGATGCCCCGCCTGGTGCTAATGCACCCTTGCTGGCCCGGCTGGTGCTAATGCACCCTTGCTGGCCCCGGCTGGTGCTAATGCACCCTTCACCTCGGCTGGTGCTAATGCACCGACGATCGAGATTCGTGCACCGGAGCCTCACTACCCCGTGGATGATGTAAAGGAGATGAAAGAATGTGATCTGCATTATCCAGTGGGGAACATTTCCATGAAGGTAGCTATCGGCAGTGCTTTACCCTGTACACCTGGAGCACTCCACCACAATAACCCCATTGAAGATGGCTATGCTCGTGTCAAGGTGGAAGACATAGTCCAAGGGTTTGAGGACCTGGAGATTGACTATGCTACACCCGAAGGGGAGAAAAGACTTGGAGATGTCAAGCGCCAGTTCATTCTATGGAAAAAGAAGTACATAGTGTTTCAAGGTGAGGCGCCAAGGCCAACAAGTCCACCCCCCTCCGGTGGTGGTGGTGGTTCACCTACACCTCCTTCACGTCAGTCGACGCCGCCCCCCAATCCACAACCTCCGGTGGGTAAGCAGCCGCCGCCCCCCAGTCCTCCTCCGGCGGGTATGCCGCCCCCCAATCCACCTCCGACGAAGAAGCAGAAGCAGGCGGACATCAAGGCAACCCGCTCCTGGACTATTAACCCGGACCCTTATGTACCTAAGACCACAAAGGTACCATTTCCATCAGTGAAGCCTCTCCTCCCAAGGCATTGGGAACTTAGTGAAGAGGAAAACAACGTGGCCGCGGCTGGTAAGTATGAGAAATGGAAGGCGGATATGAAGGCGAAAAAAGTGCCTGAGCCCAAGCCAGTATTTACTGAGAAGGAAAAGAAGTTGGCTAAGGATTTTTTTGATGACACCGTCCCAAGTCGAGCGGAATCTGCCAAACGACTATGGACGTGAAATTCGTAGGCAAGAAGAAATATTGGAAAAAGCGGACGCGGAGAAGAAAGCCTTGGTGGAGAAGGAGAAGAAAGCCTTGGAGGAGAACAAAGAAGAAAGTAAAAAAGCGGGAAACAAGTGGCCCAGCTCGGGGAACAGAATAAAAAATCGATCCCCCCGCTCATAGTGAAAGCCGGTTCGGATGCTATGACGTTGTCCTTCAGAGCCGATATGGATAAAGACTTTGAACTAATGGACCCAACTATCATAGCAGCTGCTGGAACACAGGGAATGACTGTAGCGGAGGCCAAAGAAAGAGCGGCCGAGTTCGGTATGACTCTTCGTGCATGCTTAGGCGTTGAGGATGCGCCAATAAGTGAGGTGGCATTTAAATATGTGCCGAATGGGCCTCTCGTAGAGCCTGTGCAGGAAGCGAGTGATAGCGTGTATACACACGTCCGTTGGGAACCCCAAGAGGAAGGTGTGATGCGTACAACAGCAAGTTTTCCCTCAGTAAGAAACCAAGGTTTATCGAACCAGTAGGAGGCAAGAAGCACGTTGAAGGTTGATGGCGGCGAGATGTAGTGCGGCGCAACACCAGGGATTCCGGCGCCAACGTGGAACCTGCACAACACAACCAAAGTACTTTGCCCCAACGAAACAGTGAGGTTGTCAATCTCACCGGCTTGCTGTAACAAAGGATTAGATGTATAGTGTGGATGATGATTGTTTGCAGAAAACAGTAGAACAAGTATTGCAGTAGATTGTATTCGATTAAAAGAATGGACCGGGGTCCACAGTTCACTAGAGGTGTCTCTCGCATAAGATAAATTGCATGTTGGGTGAACAAATTACAGTTGGGCAATTGACAAATAGAGAGGGCATGACAATGCACATACATGACATGATGAGTATTGTGAGATTCAATTGGGCACTACGACAAAGTACATAGACCGCTATCCAGCATGCATCTATGCCTAAAAAGTCCACTTTCAGGTTATCATCCGAACCCCTTCCGGTATTAAGTTGCAAGCAACAGACAATTGCATTAAGTATGGTGCGTAATGTAATCAATAACTACACCCTTGGACATAGCATCAATGTTTTATCCCTAGTGGCAACAGCACATCCACAACCTTAGAACTTTTACATCCTTTGTCCCAGATTTAATGGAGGCATGAACCCACTATCGAGCATAAATACTCCCTCTTGGAGTTACTAGCAAAAACTTGGCCAGAGCCTCTACTAACAATGGAGAGCATGCAAGATCATAAACAACACATAGGTAATAGATTGATAATCAACATAACATAGTATTCTCTATCCATCAGATCCCAACAAACACAACATATAGCATTACAGATAGATGATCTTGATCATGTTAGGCAGCTCACAAGATCTGACAATGAAGCACATGAGGAGAAGACAACCATCTAGCTACTGCTATGGACCCATAGTCCAGGGGTGAACTACTCACTCATCAATCCGGAGGCGACCATGGCGGTGTAGAGTCCTCCGGGAGATGAATCCCCTCTCCGGCAGGGTGCCGGAGGCGATCTCCTGAATCCCCCGAGATGGGATTGGTGGCGGCGGCGCCTCAGTAAGGTTTTCCGTATCGTGGCTCTCGGTACTGGGGGTTTCGCGACGGAGGCTTTAAGTAGGCGGAAGGGCAACGCGGGGGGCCACACGAGGGCCCCACACGCCAGGCCGGCGTGGCCAAGGGCCAGGCCGCGCCGCCCTGTTGTGTCGGCGCCTCGTGGCCCCACTTCCTTTCCCCCTCGGTCTTCTGGAAGCTTCGTGTGAAAATAGGCCCCTGGGCGTTGATTTCGTCCAATTCTGAGAATATTTCCTTACTAGGATTTCTGAAACCAAAAACAGCAGAAAACAGCAACTGGCTCTTCGGCATCTCGTTAATAGGTTAGTGCCGGAAAATGCATAATAATGACATATAAAGTGTATAAAACATGTGAGTATCATCATAAAAGTAGCATGGAACGTAAGAAATTATAGATACGTTTGAGACGTATCAGCGAGTCTACCAACACAAATGCATAATCTGCTACGTTTGTACAAGAATTTCATAAAAAATAAGATCGGCAAAGAATATATTTATGCGGAAGTTAGAGAGGAGCATCACTTCAAATAATACTCTATACAAGTTCATATGAGTGAATCGTTTCAACTATTCAATCTGTGCGAGCTCGACAAATCTATCCTGAGTTGCTACGTTCTGTAAGTGATTGATACGTCTCCGACGTATCGATAATTTCTTATGTTCCATGCCACATTATTGATGTTATCTACATGTTTTATGCACACTTTATGTCATATTCGTGCATTTTCTGGAACTAACCTATTAACAAGATGCCGAAGTGCCAGTTGCTGTTTTCTGCTGTTTTTGGTTTCAGAAATCCTAGTAAGGAAATATTCTCGGAATTGGACGAAATCAACGCCCAGGGTCCTATTTTGCCACGAAGCTTCCAGAAGTCCGAAGAGGAGACGAAGTGGGGCCACGAGGTGGCCACACCCTAGGGCGGCGCGGCCCCCCCTTGGCCGCGCGGCCCTGTGGTGTGGGCCCCTCGTGCCGCCTCCTGACCTGCCCTTCCGCCTACTTAAAGCCTCCGTTGCGAAACCCCCAGTACCGAGAGCCACGATACGGAAAACCTTCCAGAGATGCCGCCGCCGCCAATCCCATCTCGGGGGATTCAGGAGATCGCCTCCGGCACCCTGCCGGAGAGGGGAATCATCTCCCGGAGGACTCTACGCCACCATGGTCGCCTCCGGAGTGATGTGTGAGTAGTCTACCCGTGGACTATGGGTCCATAGCAGTAGCTAGATGGTTGTCTTCTCCCCATTGTGCTTCATTGTCGGATCTTGTGAGCTGCCTAACATGATCAAGATCATCTATCTGTAATTCTATATGTTGCGTTTGTTGGGATCCGATGAATAGAGAATACTTGTTATGTTGATTATCAAAGTTATGTCTATGTGTTGTTTATGATCTTGCATGCTCTCCGTTACTAGTAGATGCTCTGGCCAAGTAGATGCTTGTAACTCCAAGAGGGAGTATTTATGCTCGATAGTGGGTTTATGCCTCCATTGATATCTCTGGGACAAGGATGAAAGTTCTAAGGTTGTGGATGTGCTGTTGCCACTAGGGATAAAACATTAGTGCTATGTTCAAGGATGTAGTTACTGATTACATTACGCGCAATACTTAATGCAATTGTCTGTTGTTAGCAACTTAATACTGGAGGGGGTTCGGATGGTAACCTGAAGGTGGACTTTTTAGGCATAGATGCATGCTGGATAGCGGTCTATGTACTTTGTCGTAATGCCCAATTAAATCTCACTATACTCATCATAATATGTATGTGCATGGTCATGCCCTCTTTATTTCTCAATTGCCCAACTGTAATTTGTTCACCCAACATGATGTTTACCTTATGGGAGAGACACCTCTAGTGAACTGTGGACCCCGGTCCAATTCTCTATACTGAAATACAATCTACTGCAATATTGTTCTACTATTTTCTGCAAACAATCATCTTCCACACAATACGGTTAATCCTTTGTTACAGCAAGCTGGTGAGATTGACAACCTCACTGTTTCGTTGGGGCAAAGTACTTTGGTTGTGTTGTGCAGGTTCCACGTTGGCGCCGGAATCCCTGGTGTTGCGCCGCACTACATCCCGCCGCCATCAACCTTCAACGTGCTTCTTGGCTCCTCCTGGTTCGATAAACCTTGGTTTCTTTCTGAGGGAAAACTTGCTGCTGTGCGCATCATACCTTCCTATTGGGGTTCCCAACGAACGTGTGAGTTACATGCCATCAAGCTCTTTTTCTGGCGCCGTTGCCGGGGAGATCAAGACACGCTGCAAGGGGAGTCTCCACATCCCAATCTCTTTACTTTGTTTTTGTCTTGCTTAGTTTTATTTACTACTTTGTTTGCTGCACTAAATCAAAATACAAAAAAATTAGTTGCTAGTTTTACTTTATTTGCTATCTTGTTTGCTATATCAAAAACACAAAAAAATTAGTTACTTGCATTTACTTTATCTAGTTTGCTTTATTTACTGTTGCTAAAATGGCCAACCCTGAAAATACTAAGTTGTGTGACTTCACAACCACAAATAATAATGATTTCTTATGCACACCTATTGCTCCACCTGCTACTACAGCAGAATTCTTTGAAATTAAACCTGCTTTACTGAATCTTGTTATGCGAGAGCAATTTTCTGGTGTTAGTTCTGATGATGCTGCTGCCCATCTTAATAATTTTGTTGAACTATGTGAAATGCAAAAATATAAAGATGTAGATGGTGATATTATTAAACTAAAATTGTTCCCTTTCTCATTAAGAGGAAGAGCTAAAGATTGGTTGCTATCTCTGCCTAAGAATAGTATTGATTCATGGACTAAATGCAAGGATGCTTTTATTGGTAGATATTATCCCCCTGCTAAAATTATATCTTTGAGGAGTAGCATAATGAATTTTAAACAATTAGATACTGAGCATGTTACACAAGCATGGGAAAGAATGAAATCTTTGGTTAAAAATTGCCCAACCCATGGACTGACTACTTGGATGATCATCCAAACCTTTTCTGCAGGACTGAATTTTTCTTCACGGAATTTATTGGATTCAGCTGCTGGAGGTACCTTTATGTCCATCACTCTTGGTGAAGCAACAAAGCTTCTTGATAATATGATGATCAACTACTCTGAATGGCACACGGAAAGAGCTCCACAAGGTAAGAAGGTAAATTCTATCGAAGAAACCTTTTCCTTGAGTGATAAGATTGATGCTATTATGTCTATGCTTGTGAATGATAGGACAAATGTTGATCCTAATAATGTTCTGTTAGCTTCATTGGTTGCATAAGAAGAACATGTTGATGTGAACTTCATTAAAAATAATAATTTCAGCAACAATGCTTACCGGAACAATTCTAGTAACAACTATAGGCCATATCCTTATAATAATGGCAACGGCTATGGTAATTCTTATGGGAATTCTTTCAACAATAATAGGAACACACCCCCTGGACTTGAAGCCATGCTTAAAGAATTTATTAGTACACAAACTACTTTTAACAAATCTGTTGAAGAAAAGCTTGGGAAAATTGATATACTTGCTTCTAAAGTCGATAGTCTTGCTGCTGATGTTGATCTTTTGAAATCGAAAGTTATGCCTAATGAAAATCATCATAATAAAATTGTTACTACAGCAAATGCCATCCAAGTTAGAATTAATGAGAATATAAGATTAATGGCCGAACTGCGTGCTAGGTGGGATAGAGAAGAAAATGAAAAACTAGCTAAAGAAAAGAATGTAGCTAAAGTTTGGACTATTACCACCACTAGTAATGCTAATGCTACACATGTTGCTGCACCTCCTACTATTAATAATAAAAGAATTGGTGTTATCAATGTTTCCACTTCTAATGCAAAGCGCGAGAAACTGCCTGTGATAAAACTGCTGAAATTTTTTCCAACATTGGGGATGATGATCCCATTGCTTTAGATTATAATGGTTTGAATTTTGATGATTGCCACATCTCTGAAGTTATAAAGTTCTTGCAAAAACTTGCTAAAAGTCCTAATGCTAGTGCTATAAATTTGGCTTTCACGCAACATATTACAAATGCTCTCATAAAAGCTAGAGAAGAGAAACTAGAGCGTGAAGCCTCTATTCCTAAAAAGCTAGAGGATGGTTGGGAGCCCATCATTAAGATGAAGGTTAAAGATTTTGATTGTAATGCTTTATGTGATCTTGGTGCAAGTATTTCTGTTATGCCTAAGAAAATTTATAATATGCTTGACTTGCCACCGCTAAAAAATTGTTATTTGGATGTTAATCTTGCTGATCATTCTACAAAGAAACCTTTGGGGAAAGTTGATAATGTTCGCATTACCGTTAACAATAACCTTGTCCCCGTTGATTTTGTTGTCTTGGATATTGAATGCAATGCATCTTGTCCCATTATATTGGGAAGACCTTTTTCTTCGAACTGTTGGTGCTATCATTGATATGAAGGAAGGTAATATAAAATATCAATTTCCTCTCAAGAAAGGTATGGAACACTTCCCTAGAAAGAGAATGAAGTTACCTTTTGATTCTATTATTAGAACAAATTATGATGTTGATACTTCGTCTCTTGATAATACTTGATACACACTTTCTGCGCCTAGCTGAAAGGCGTTAAAGAAAAGCGCTTATGGGAGACAACCCATGGTTTTTACCTACAGTATTTTGTTTTTATTTTGTGTCTTGGAAGTTGTTTACTACTGTAGCAACCTCTCCTTATCTTAGTTTAGTGTTTTGTTGTGCCAAGTAAAGTCGTTGATAGAAAAGTTCATAATAGATTTGGATTACTGCGCAGAAACAGATTTCTTTGCTGTCACGAATCTGGGCTGTTTTCTCTGTAGGTAACTCAGAAAATTATGCCAATTTACGTGAGTGATCCTCAGATATGTACACAACTTTCATTCAATTTGAGCATTTTCATTTGAGCAAGTCTGGTGCCTCGATAAAATTCGTCAATACGAACTGTTCTGTTTTGACAGATTCTGCCTTTTATTTCGCATTGCCTCTTTTGCTATGTTGGATGAATTTCTTTGATCCATTAATGTCCAGTAGCTTTATGCAATGTCCAGAAGTGTTAAGAATGATTATGTCACCTCTGAACATGTTAATTTTTATTGTCGCTAACCCTCTAATGAGTTGTTCTAAGTTTGGTGTGGAGGAAGTTTTCAAGGATCAAGAGAGGAGTATGATGCAACATGATCAAGGAGAGTGAAAGCTCTAAGCTTGGGGATGCCCCGGTGGTTCACCCCTGCATATTCTAAGAAGACTCAAGCGTCTAAGCTTGGGGATGCCCAATGCATCCCCTTCTTCATCGACAACATTATCAGGTTCCTCCCCTGAAACTATATTTTTATTCCATCACATCTTATGTGCCTTGCTTGGAGCGTCGGTTTGTTTTTGTTTTTGTTTTGTTTGAATAAAATGGATCCTAGCATTCACTTTATGGGAGAGAGACACGCTCCTCTGTAGCATATGGACAAGTATGTCCTTAGTTTCTACTCATAGTATTCATGGCGAAGTTTCTTCTTCGTTAAATTGTTATATGGTTGGAATTGGAAAATGATACATGTAGTAATTGCTATAAATGTCTTGGGTAATGTGATACTTGGCAATTGTTGTGCTCATGTTTAAGCTCTTGCATCATATACTTTGCACCCATTAATGAAGAAATACATAGAGCATGCTAAAATTTGGTTTGCATATTTGGTTTCTCTAAGGTCTAGATAATTTCTAGTATTGAGTTTGAACAACAAGGAAGACGGTGTAGAGTCTTATAATGTTTACAATATGTCTTTTATGTGAGTTTTGCTGCACCGGTTCATCCTTGTGTTTGTTTCAAATAAGCCTTGCTAGCCTAAACCTTGTATCGAGAGGGAATACCTCTCATGCATCCAAAATACTTGAGCCAACCACTATGCCATTTGTGTCCACCATACCTACCTACTACATGGTATTTCCCGCCATTCCAAAGTAAATTGCTTGAGTGCTACCTTTAAAATTCCATCATTCACCTTTGCAATATATAGCTTATGGGACAAATAGCTTAAAAACTATTGTGGTATTGAATATGTACTTATGCACTTTATCTCTTATTAAGTTGCTTGTTGTGCGATAACCATGTTCACTGGGGACGCCATCAACTACTCTTTGTTGAATTTCATGTGAGTTGATATGCATGTTCGTCTTGTCTGAAGTAAGAGCGATCTACCACCTTATGGTTAAGCATGCATATTGTTAGAGAAGAACATTGGGCCGCTAACTAAAGCCATGATCCATGGTGGAAGTTTCAGTTTTGGACATATATCCTCAATCTCATATGAGAAAATTATTAATTGTTGTTACATGCATATGCATAAAAGAGGAGTCCATTATCTGTTGTCTATGTTGTCCCGGTATGGATGTCTAAGTTGAGAATAATCAATAGCGAGAAATCCAATGCGAGCTTTCTCCTTAGACCTTTGTACAGGTGGCATAGAGGTACCCCTTTGTGACACTTGGTTAAAACATGTGCATTGTGATGATCCGGTAGTCCAAGCTAATTAGGACAAGGTGCGGGCACTATTAGTATACTATGCATGAGGCTTGCAACTTGTAAGATATAATTTACATGATACATATGCTTTATTACTACCGTTGATAAAATTGTTTCATGTTTTCAAAATCAAAGCTCTAGCACAAATATAGCAATCGATGCTTTTCCTCTATGGAGGACCATTCTTTTACTTTCATTGTTGAGTCAGTTCACCTATTTCTCTCCACCTCAAGAAGCAAACACTTGTGTGAACTGTGCATTGATTCCTACATACTTGCATATTGCACTTATTATATTACTCTATGTTGACAATATCCATGAGATATACATGTTATAAGTTGAAAGCAACCGCTGAAACTTAATCTTCCTTTGTGTTGCTTCAATGCTTTTACTATGAATTATTGCTTTATGAGTTAACTCTTATGCAAGACTTATTGATGCTTGTCTTGAAGTGCTATTCATGAAAAGTCTTTGCTTTATGATTCACTTGTTTACTCATGTCATATACATTGTTTTGATCGCTGCATTCACTACATATGCTTTACAAATAGTATGATCAAGGTTATGATGGCATGTCACTCCAGAAATTATCTGTGTTATCGTTTTACCTGCTCGGGACGAGCAGAACTAAGCTTGGGGATGCTGATACGTCTCCGACGTATCGATAATTTCTTATGTTCCATGCCACATTATTGATGTTATCTACATGTTTTATGCACACTTTATGTCATATTCGTGCATTTTTGAACTAACCTATTAACAAGATGCCGAAGTGCCGATTCTTTGTTTTCTGCTGTTTTTGGTTTCAGAAATCCTAGTAAGGAAATATTCTCGGAATTGGACGAAATCAACGCCCAGGGTCCTATTTTGCCACGAAGCTTCCAGAAGTCCGAAGAGGAGACGAAGTGGGGCCACGAGGTGGCCACACCCTAGGGCGGCGCGGCCCCCCCCCTTGGCCGCACGGCCCTGTGGTGTGGGCCCCTCGTGTCGCCTCCTGACTTGCCCTTCCGCCTACTTAAAGCCTCCGTTGCGAAACCCCCAGTACCGAGAGCCACGATATGGAAAACCTTCCAGAGACGCCGCCGCCGCCAATCCCATCTCGGGGGATTCAGGAGATCGCCTCCGGCACCCTGCCGGAGAGGGGAATCATCTCCCGGAGGACTCTACGCCGCCATGGTCGCCTCTGGAGTGATGTGTGAGTAGTCTACCCCTGGACTATGGGTCCATAGCAGTAGCTAGATGGTTGTCTTCTCCCCATTGTGCTTCATTGTCGGATCTTGTGAGCTGCCTAACATGATCAAGATCATCTATCTGTAATTCTATATGTTGCGTTTGTTGGGATCCGATGAATAGAGAATACTTGTTATGTTGATTATCAAAGTTATGTCTATGTGTTGTTTATGATCTTGCATGCTCTCCGTTACTAGTAGATGCTCTGGCCAAGTAGATGCTTGTAACTCCAAGAGGGAGTATTTATGCTCGATAGTGGGTTCATGCCTCCATTGATATCTGGGACAGTGACAGAAAGTTCTAAGGTTGTGGATGTGCTGTTGCCACTAGGGATAAAACATTAGTGCTATGTTCAAGGATGTAGTTACTGATTACATTACGCGCAATACTTAATGCAATTGTCTGTTGTTAGCAACTTAATACTGGGGGGGTTCGGATGATAACCTGAAGGTGGACTTTTTAGGCATAGATGCATGCTGGATAGCGGTCTATGTACTTTGTCGTAATGCCCAATTAAATCTCACTATACTCATCATAATATGTATGTGCATGGTCATGCCCTCTTTATTTGTCAATTGCCCAACTGTAATTTGTTCACCCAACATGCTGTTTATCTTATGGGAGAGACACCTCTAGTGAACTGTGGACCCCGGTCCAATTCTCTATACTGAAATACAATCTTCTGCAATACTGTTCTACTATTTTCTGCAAACAATCATCTTCCACACAATACGGTTAATCCTTTGTTACAGCAAGCCGGTGAGATTGACAACCTCACTGTTTCGTTGGGGCAAAGTACTTTGGTTGTGTTGTGCAGGTTCCACGTTGGCGCCGGAATCCCTGGTGTTGCGCCGCACTACATCCCGCCGCCATCAACCTTCAACGTGCTTCTTGGCTCCTCCTGGTTCGATAAACCTTGGTTTCTTTCTGAGGGAAAACTTGCTGCTGTGCGCATCATACCTTCCTCTTGGGGTTCCCAACGAACGTGTGAGTTACATGCCATCAGTGATTTATTTCTACATCATCTCGTTCTTCATTGCCTGCACTATATATATTGTCCTAACTATATTCTTGTGTACGCTATTATGCAGAATGAAGCTTGGGGAATGCAAAAAAAGAAACATCTATGATGTTGGGTTCATTGACCCACATATCATTAATGGATATGTGTTAGAAAGATACCCCCAACACATGGAGAGAGACTTGTACAAGTTTCTTAAAGAGCAGCAACTCAAAAGTCAAATTCTATTTCCTTACCATTTTGGGTGAGTGTTTCTGTCTTGTGCACATTCTATTTTGTTTACTCCATGCATGGTATGTCTAATCGATGAGTTATGCATGACTGTGCATGTAAAGTGTCCGCAGGTTCCACTGGATTCTGCTAATAATTGAATTTCACACCTCCAGAGTTCTCATCATGGACTCTCTGAATATGGATTCAAAGCTTTGCGTCGACATGAGATTAATGTTGCGAAAGTAATTATTTTCAGTCATTTGCGCTCTATAGCGATTGGCCTCTTTGGTTCTTTTCATAATATCAAGTAACTAATAACTCCCTTATTCATTTAATTTTCTTTGCCCTGTAGGGTTTGGAAACGGTTCAAAGATAAAGTAACCGGTGATTTCAAAGATGACCTAGAATTTAGAAGGTTAGATAATGTGGATACTCAGCCACCGGGGACCAATCTATGTGGATACTATGTTTGTGAGTTCATCCGGAGACACACCTCTGAGCGGAGGCCGTAGGATAGAAACGTGCGGAGGAATGCCTTGCGGAAGAAGCTTAGTCGAGAAGCTCGCTTCCGACCAATTCAAGAGGAATTAGCAGGATTTTTGGTGAGGGAAGTCCTCCATCCTAAAGGAGAACACTATTACGAGGACGAAAAACTTCTGATGCCATAAATTGTGTATCGAAACTTGTTCGAAGTTGTATATGTTCACCCGAGATTGAATATATATTGTATATTCCTCTTGAATTGTTCTTGTTTGAAATTTCAAACTTGTTTGAAATTGTATATTCATATGCATCAACGTGTAACGTGTATATAGTGTAACGTAGAATATGTGTACTGAAACTTCTTTGAAATTAAAATAAAACACAAAATAAAATTAAAAAGAAATAAAACACAACAAATTAAAAAGAAACCAGATTTAGGGGGGCTAAAACCCTAAACCGGCGGAGACCTTTAGTCCCGGTTAGCCTTGCGAACCGCGACTAAAGGTCATCCGCCCCGACGAGCGCCTGCCGCCCACGTGGATGGGCCTTTAGTCGCGGTTCGTAAGCAACCGGGACTAAAGGGGGGGCCTTTAGTCGCGGATAATTAGTCCCGGTTGCGCAACCGGGATTAATGTCAGTTGCGAACCGCGACTAAAGGCTGTTTTTCTACCAGTGACAACACGATAACAGCACGATAACGACACCAAGATTTGTTAATGCAGTTCGGCAAACGTCTACATCTGCGGAACATGATTTACGGGCGCTCCTCTCCTTTGATACCGCATCACTTGGCCGTCGTGGGCACCGACAGAAGCCGTCGGCTCCCCTTGCGCTCTGATAAGCATCATATATATAGCATTTTCTAGCACTCATATTTGCGCTTTAGCTTTGTTTCGAGCATTATTCTGAGTGCAAAAGAATGCTAAAATATTGAATTTATCAAAAACGACAAGCATTGTATTTTCATCTTATTGCAGAAAAGTGTATCAAGCACTCTAAACTTCTTCATTTCTACACTTTGGAATAAGAAGGGCTCAAGTTGAGGGACCTCAAGTGTAGTATGGGATGATATGAAAAGTAAAGGGATCAATTTGTGCTAAACTGAGAGAAATAGAAGGGTCGGAATGCAAGATTACAAGATTAGATTGTGGTCCTCAAATCCCTAGCTACATCCCAAATTGAGGTGTGTCTGGTTTCTATATATCCCTAATCCCCAAAGCTCCTGCTCGACCTCCGGCCACCGCTGTGGCCATGTCGGCGTGGCGGTGTGCCATAGCGGTCCTGAAAGATCGAGATGTCGCCTAGAGGGGGGGGTGAATAGGCAACTACAAACTCTTGCGGATTTGTCTTGTAAGAATGCGGAATTAAACTATCGTTTAGTTTACAAGAACAAACCCTAAATATGCTAAGCTCAACTAAGTGTAACAATAGCAACTAGAGCTAAGAGGATAGGCACAAGATATATGTAGCACAAGTGATAGCAAGATATATGTACTTCAAGCACGATGGCTATCACAAGGAAAGAGAGCTCGGGTATAGAAATAACCGAGGCACGCGGAGACGAGGATGTATTCCCGTGTTCCCTTCCTTTGCAAGAAGGTACGTCACGTTTGGAGGAGTGGAGGTTCCACGAAGGATTCCCCGCGCCACGAAGGCTCACCCTATTCTCCGAACCACACCCACGAAGGATAATGGCCCTTTCCTTATGGTTAGCTTTTCCTCCGCTCCGGAGATGGCAAGCTCCACAACCACTTCACAAGCTCCACGAAGGAGAAGCCCGGGCCTCTTCACAATCTTCTTGAAGAGATCACCGGAGCACCAATCACCAAGCCAACTAGGAGGTCTCCCTCCAAGAGTAACAAGCTCACGGTCTCTCACTCGAACTAATCGTGGTGGAGAGCTCAACACTATGCAATGATGCAAAGCAAGAACACTAGAGGTGTTCAAATCCTTCTCTCTCAAATCCCACCCAAACAACAAATGCTAGGATGAGATTGGAGAGGAAGAACAATGGAGAAAGTCAACAAAAGACTTCAAGATCTAGATCCCAAGAGTTCCCCTCACTTAGAGAAGAAATGGTGTGGTGGAAGTGTAGATCTAGATCTCCTCTCTTAGATCCCTCAAGAATGAGCAAGAATCATGGGGGGAACAAGAGAGAGAGCAACTTCTTCAAATACAACAATGGAGGTGAGAGAAAGGGAAGAAGTACCCAGCCCAAGGTGGAAGAAGGGCTATTTATAGCCCAAGAGCAAATATAACCGTTGGGGAAAAGTTGGGCTGAGTCAACCGTCGAGGAAGCCGGTCAACCAGGCCTGGGGCCGGGCCGTCCGGTCCAGGGCCCGGTCAGACCGGGCCACAGACCGGACCAGCCGGTCCAAACCGGTCGGTAGGCCGAACCCCGAGGACATCTGGTTGGCGCCCGGTTGCCGCCCGGTTGACCGGTCGGCACGCCGGGCCAGCCGGTTGGGAGGCCGGCTGACCGGAGCTAGTCCGGCGCACGGTTGGCGCCCGGTTGCCGCCCGGTTGACCGGTCGGCACGCCGGGCAGGCCGGTTGGGAGGCCGGCTGACCGGGCGGCAGACCGGAACCGGCCGGCGCATGGGCCGGTCCGACCGGGTCCCTGACCGGGTGAGCAGGAAAACATGTTTATACAAAAACTGTGATAACTAATGCTCCCGAACTCCGATTGACATGAAACCAATTTTGTTGGAAAGATAACGACGAATAGAACCCCAACATTTTGGAAATATGGATACTCCTCACAGAACATTTTAGATGATTTTAGAGAGGGAGTCTCCCACCGTCAAGAAATGGTGAAGATGTCCAAACTCGAAAACGCAATAGAAGATGCATGCGGATTTCGTTTTCGATGAACTTGGGCTCGTTGTAAAGCTAGCAACAAGCTCAAGAACCTCTCACAGAGAAACACCAAGAAGCAATAGGGATATGCAAAGTATGCAAAGGATTGAGCTCCCTAAGACAATGCGATCAAGTTACCCAACCGAAAGCCCCTCTTGATAGTGCGGCTATCTATCCTATAATCCGGTCTCCCAACATCCACCTTGAGACCGGTAAAAGGAAAACCTAGCAAGGCCATACCTTTGCCTTGCGCATCCCGCTCGATCTTGATGATAACTCTTCAAGCTTCACTCAAGCCGGAATGCCTCATTTGATCAATGTTGCTTTGTGAAGACTCACAAATGCTCCCCCATACACTATGATGGGAAAGCTTCATTGATGCATATCTTCACAAGTCTATTATCACCAAATGGACGGCAAGCTTCAAGCATGTGATTCACTTGAGATGCTCATCTTGAACTTGCCCAACTCAACCTTGTATCTTCACATACTCACTTAAGATAGAGCATGGCTAATATTGAGTTCCACATAAGAACTCCATCTTCATTTCTTCTTCTTGATCATATCACATATATATATCTTCATACCGATGATCTTGATGCCAATACACAAGGTATATCTTTATCTTCATGGCATCCATACTTGAATCCAACACATGGAGAGCAAGTAGTACCTATGGAATATTCCTTCATATAAACTCAATGAAAACATTAGTCCATAGGGGTTGTCATTGATTACCAAAACCACACATAGGGGCAATATACCCTTACAATCTCCCCCATTTTGGTAATTGATGACAACCACAATAAGAGGGTTTATATAATGAATATTAGAAACAAGTACGCAACTTATCCGAGAGTAAGTTGTATACAAGAGGTTATATTTGATATGGTCGAGTAACACAAAGCTACTAGCCCATAACAAAAGCGGCTCTACTCACACAACTACAACAAATGCAAGAGATGTGAGTAGAACCAATATATATAGAGAAGACCCCCCCACAATATATGCACGTGTGATGAACATGAATTAATTGCATACATTGTCAAGATTAACCTTTGGGATAGTTTCCACTATATATATACAACCATGCAAGACATATAAATATGGAATGCATGAGAGGCAAAACACTTAAGCACAAACCAATCTTAAGTATAAAACCATTCCCTTAAACCCTCTAAACTTCTCCCCCATTGGCATCGATTGTCAAAATGGGTGAAAAATTTAGAAGGCCAATATAATGTGAGTTCCTCCCCAAAGTGTGCACTTCTCATAATTTGAGTGGAATCAAATGCACATATCCAATGACGAATATTTGAAGGAAGTCAAACTATATTGAGGATCAAAGATTGCATAGAGATAATATGGTGAAGTGAGCTTCAACAAATAAAGGCAAGCAATCAAGGATCCAATTGGACAAACAAAGATATCATGATAAGAGAGATGTAGTACTCTAAATAAGAAAGCTCCCCAAGGTTCGTGCACAATTTATAATGTTTGCATTTGAATACAATATGCACAAACATGGAATCCTCACTCCCTATATATCATTTAGAACACAACTAGGATAAATAGAATATGCTTATCAAGAACAACTTGAGTCCAACAATTACGAGATATGAGTGCATGAAGAAAAACAAACAAACCAAGCACTCATAAATCTTCTTTACCAATAACACTAAAATCAAAAGGATAAGAAGATGGTTGGCAAAGAACAAGGATATCAAGATGATGGATTAACGCTCTCATGTATATGAGTTTCTAAAGTGGACAAGATGATCCATAAAGAAACATGCACACACAAGAGTTTAATAAAATAAATAAGACAAGATATCCAAGATGAAGTCATAAAATATACCAAAGGATGTTTGCTTAAAAAGCATATATAGCCTATGGCTCCAATTTTCACTAGTGGTATATGAATGAGCTTCAACAAGAAAATCTCAAAAACATCACAACTAACAATAAGGGAAGTAAAGCTAGTTGGAATGTTTTGAGAAAGGCAACAAGTATCATAAAAATGGATTTATTTCGCAATTGCATCAATATTGCACATAAAGGCTCTTTGAGGAATTGATATGCAATAAATTGCTAGAGGGCATATTTGAGATAGGTGAATCATAAACATGATATATATATTCCTATCATATGCATCTTCTCAAATTACTCAAATGTACAATAAGAAGTTTTCCTTTTAATAGGATTTTTCAAAAACCTCAATATTTTCGAAATAAAGAATTTCATGCCAAGATGCAACCTACAAGAGGTTGGATGCTATATGAGAATGCATGAATAAGATACTTGTTACCGAGATAGCAATGGCTTGATGTAGTAGATAAGAGTTCATCGATCATCCTAGCTTGACTCCAATCCTCATATGGTGATAACACCTTCCTTATAGATGAGACAAGCCTTCATTGCATCTCCAATGTACCTAAAACATCATTCAAGTACATCTTGGCCCCCAAACTTATTGGGTCCAACATGGTTAGACTAACCACAATATATAGGACACACTCCATATAAATATGTGCATATTTAGATGAAGTTTGAATTTCATGCACATCTTAGCCATTTAGGATTTGATGGAGTATACCCTATATAATGGATCAAAGAAAGCAAACATGCTACAAATATAAACAAATTACATATAAGCACACATAAAGACTTTAAAGATCCGAGAAAGATATACTTTGGACAAAACACCAAATGAATTGAATAGGACATAAAGGTGTCACCAAACAAATTTGTTGTCCAAATTATATCAAAGACGCAAATCAAAAAAGATTTGTTCAACAAAGTTCAACAAATGAACTAAGAAGAAACCATTGAGCATAAAGGATGAAATAAAGCTAACATGCTCAAGGATTTATCTCATTCAAGCAAATAAAATATGTAAGAAGGAATGAGATAGCAAACTCCCCAAAAGAGCAAGGTTCAAACAAATAAACCAAACCCTCTACACTTTTCACAATGGCACAATGTACCGTAAGGAAAAGGTTTGTCTTCCAAAACAAACACTTGATATGAATCAAGAGAATTTATCAAAAGATTTTTCAAGGGGACAAGGAAGACACATGGGAGCAACAAAGATTTGTTGGAAATAAAATAAGGCAATAAGAAGTAATTCAAGGTGAAGGTGATCCATAAATTCAACCACATACAAGGTTATCAATTGTCAAAGACAATGAGTATATTGGAAATAATGTTCGGTGGTGTATTGATAATGATAGTAGGATCATCTTCACAATAAAAGGCATATGATTAAGTATATATAATTAAGCACTATGCATGGATGAAGATTCTTGATAGCTTCAATTAGTCAAACAATCACGCACGGCAATGATTAGAATAACTTGAAGCAAACGGTGTCCCAAATAAGATATAGAGATATGTATTTGAGGGAAAACCGTACCAAGAATTTCTTACTCAAACAAGAATCCATACGATGAGTAATTAAAAGATTTTTAATAAGAGTGAAGCTTGTTTGAGCAAACATGCCACCTAGGAGCAAGATAATTAAGAGCATCAACTCTAAGTGGCATAACCTCATATGTTCACATTTTCTATGCTTGTGATATGTACAAAACATATTACTCCCCCATAATGTGATAAAACATTTCTTCTAAACAAGAGGCAACTAAAATTTGATTAGAGATGATTAATGGACATTTAGAATTTGAATTTCTCATGAGTATGACACACCACATAGTGGCTAGATAATCTTGCAATATCAATACTAAGTGGTGGTACCCATATACACACATTTTATAGAAAGAGAGATGCACAAAGCATATCACTCCCCCAAAATGGGATGCTCCATTAATCACTCAAAGAGAGCCAAATAAGATATCATCAAGATGCATTAGGCTCAAAACAATACACAAGTATATGATGAGTCAAACAAACATACTTGAATACACAAGATAAGCAAGTAAGACACAACACATACATACACATATTTGGTACAAAACCAAACATGCAAAGGGGCAAGTAACTTACAATAAACATGAAGAGTTGAAGTATAAGTTACCGCAAAGAGGAACATTGGATATAAGATATAGATGATAATCCATACGACTTGGCTTGGTAAAAATACAATATATGAAGATCCCTTAATTCTTCATGAAGTAGCCAAGTCTCCAATGCCCTCCTCTTGTACCTATTGATCAAGTTTGAGCTTGTTGGTCCCCAACCAAGTTGGGTCCTAAGAGGTTAGTCACAATAGGCTTGGCAACCCAAATGGTTCTTTTCTTGAAACCACTTTGAGTTCCAACAAACTTGGCAAACGCATTGCCATCCTTATCCTTCCCTAGAGAATAATCATTATCAACAATTATAGGGTTAGATAAGGTACCACCTAAGCAAGAAGAAGCAAAGTGCCCCTTCTTACGACATAAGTAGCAAGTGTTCCCCTTTTTCTTCTTTATTGATTTCTTCTCTTGGGGAACAATATCTTGATTCTTCTTGGGAAGTGGCCTATCTTCAACTTGAGGTCGAGCTTGAGCTTGACCTTGACCTTGTGGCCGTTTCCCTTGTTGTTTCTCACTCAAGTGCTTCTTCTTCTTCAATGGGCATGATCTAACATGGTGACCTTCAACTTTGCACTTGAAGCAAACAATCTTGGCCGAATCCTTGACTTTGTCTTGGCCCTTCTTCTTGTTGTTCTTGTTCTTGGACTTGATCTTGTTATTGGAGTTGAATCCAAGTCCACTCTTGTCATTGGGGGATTGTTGCGCACTCAACATCTTGTCAAGTGCGGATTTTCCTTCATGACGCTTTTCCAAGTCTTTCTTCAAAGAAAGGACTTGGGCCTCGAGCTCTTTTATTTCCTCTACATGGTTAGTAGAAATACAAGTACTAGAGGAAGTAGAAGCTTCATTGTTAGAGCAACAAGGCAAAGTGAGTAATCCAACACAAGGTGTATCACTAGTTTGGCTAGATGGATTACAAGGACTAGCACATGGCAATATAGCATTTGTAGTAGAGATTGTGCTAATGTCCACATGAGGCTCACAAGATGTTACCTTGGTGATACTAGTCTCATGAGCTAACTTTAGCCCATCATAGGAAATTAAAAGGTTATCATGAGAGCCCGAGAGCTTTTTATGACTTTCTTCCAATTCCCTATAATTGCTAGTTAGAAACTCAAGTTGAGCCCTTAACTCAACATTCTCCTTCAAGATAGATGCTTCACAAGAAGTAGAGTTAGTAGCACAAGCATCAACAATAGTTTTCTCATTTTCATGCATATAGGATTCAATTTTTTGTGTAAGCATGAAATTAGTATGCTTCTCATCTTTTAGCTCATGCTTGAGGAGAGTGAATCTCATTTCCCCATTTTCAACATGGGACTCCAACTCCACTATGGTTTCCCTATATTTATTCAAGGTATCCATAGAGTGTTCGAGATAAGCACGAGCTTCTTTATTACCACGAAGAGAAGCATATATGATACGTCTCCAACGTATCCATAATTTCTGATGTTCCATGCTTGTTTTATGACAATACTTACATGTTTTGCTTACACTTTATAATGATTTCATGCATTTTCCGGAACTAACATATTAACAAGATGCCACAGTGCCAGTTCCTGTTTTCTGCTGTTTTTGGTTCCAGAAAGGTTGTTCGGGCAATATTCTCGGAATTGGACGAAATCAACGCCAAACATCTTATTTTTCCCGGAACCTTCCAGAAAGTCAGAGGGGGCCAGAAGGGTGCCCTGGGGGCCCCACACGTGTGGCCAGCGCGGCCCAGGAGGGGGGCGCGCCGCCCTAGTGTGAGGTGGCCCCGTGGCCCCTCCGACTCCGACTCTTCACCTATTTAAGCCCTGGAGACCTAAAAACGCGAGACCAATCGACGAAACTCCAGAAAGACTCCAGGGGCGCCGCCGCCATCGCGAAACTCCAATTCGGGGGACAGAAGTCTCTGTTCCGGCACCCTGCCGGGACGGGGAAGTGCCCCCGGAAGCCATCTCCATCGACGCCACCGCCTCCATCATGCTCCGTGAGTAGTTCCCCCATGGACTACGGGTTCTAGCAGTAGCTAGTTGGTACTCTCTATCCTATGTACTTCAATACAATGATCTCATGAGCTGCCTTACATGATTGAGATTCATCTGATGTAATCGGTGTTGTGTTTGTTGGGATCCGATGGATGATACATTATGATTAGTCTATCTATAAAGTTTGTGAAGTTATTGTTGCTGCAATCTTGTTATGTTTAATGCTTGTCACTAGGGCCCGAGTGGCATGATCTTAGATTTAAGCTCTATAATTATTGCTTAGATTGTATCTAAAAGTTGTATGCACATGTCACTGTCCGGAACCAAAGGCCCCGAAGTGACAGAAATCGGGACAACCGGAGGGGATGGCGGTGATGTGAGGATCACATGTTTTCACGGAGTGTTAATGCTTTGCTCCGGTGCTCTATTAAAAGGAGTACCTTAATATCCAGTAGATTCCCTTGAGGCCCGGCTGCCACCGGCTGGTAGGACAATAGATGTTGTGCAAGTTTCTCATTGCGAGCACGTACGACTATATATGGAAAACATGCCTACATGATTAATGAATTGATGTTCTTTCTTAATGCCTTATCAATCCTATCAATTGCCCAACTATAATTTGTTCACCCAACACTTGTCACTTGTTATTGGAGAGTTACCACTAGTGTAGATCGCTGGGAACCCCGGTCCATATCTCTCATCATCATATACTCGTTCTACATGTCATTGGAAGTAGTATCAACTATCTTCTGGTGCCATTACCTCTGTGTTACTATTACTGCCGCTGTGTTACTGTTACTACTGCTCTCATATTACTGCTACTTTCACATCACCCCTGTTACTAGTGCTTTTCCAGGTGCAACTGAATTGACAACTCAGTTGTTAAGGCTTATAAGTATTCTTTACCTCCCCTTGTGTCGAATCAATAAATTTGGGTTTTACTTCCCTCGAAGACTGCTGCGATCCCCTATACTTGTGGGTTATCAAGACTGTTTTCTGGCGCCGTTGCCGGGGAGGCATAGCTCTACTCATAAGTTCACCTGGGGAGTACACTCTACCTCTCTCTCTGTTTTATTTTATTTTGATTTGCTTAGTTTACTTTTTCCTAGTTTACTTGTGCTTAGTTTATTTCTGTCTAGTATTATTTTGCTTAGTTTACTTTTGCTTAGTTTCTTTTTGTCTTGTTTTATTTTATACCCAAAAATCCATAAAAATTTGAAAAATCTAAAAATTAAAAACTGCTGTTATGGGAGAACCCATAACCTACTTGGAGCTTATAGAATATTATAATAATTATAGAAAATCAAGAGCGGGTGAAGTAATGAGTGCTATGATAGAAAAATTGAATATAATTGCTAAAATCTTGCTTAAACGCCATGATATAAACTGTTGCTCTCAACAGGATACTAAACATCTTAAATTTCAATGTGGCTTTAGTGAGGAATTTTTAATTAAGAACTATAATCAGAATTGCTATATTCATTATGGGTTCGAAGAGGTAGAACAATTTGTCGTATTTATGGGAGCTTCTGAGATTGAATCCTTCATGGTTGAGAAATATGAAACTTGTGTTGTTTGCAAGGACCTTAAAGATTATGTCTCTTCTATCCTTAATTGTTGCATAGAATGCTTCAGTGATAATCCTTATATCATTGATTATAAAGAGAGACTCATTAATGCACAAGAATGCACTCACAATTTGCAGGAACCTGTGGAAGAAGAAACTGATGAACCTGAAAGCGCATTGGATGGAAAAGAGGAGGAAATTGATGAACCTAAAAGCTCATTGGATGAAAAAGAAGAGGAGAGCGACGAACAAAAGGAGGAAGAATGGATTAGCTACCCATGCCAACCTTCTAATGAGAGTAACTCTTTATCTCTTACACTATTTGACTGTCCTCCATGCTTACCGAAAGAGGTTGAATGTTATGTTCCTGTGGATTCTCTTGAAATATTTCCTATAAGTAAAACTTGTGAGAATAATTATGCTACTATTATATATGATAATCCATGCTACTTTGATAAATCTTATGATAATGCTTTGTTTGTGCCTGATGTCGAAATGCATGGTACTAAAGAATTTTGCTTGGCAAATGTTTATGATAAAGCTCTAGATGATGGTCATATGTTACTTGATAATATTAATTGTACTACTAATGAAAATGGGATTGGAGAGTTCTTGACATTATCTATGTGTCCCATATCTCTTGAGATTGATCATTCATCTTGTTATATTATTAATAAAAGTGTGTTTGAAAGTTTTAATCCCACTATTTTTGAACTTGATAAAAATTATGTGTTTATGGATCATGAAAGACATGCTTTAAGTGATAGTTATATTGTTGAGTTTGTTCATGAAGCTACTGAAAATTATTATGAGAGAGGAAAATATGGTTGTAGAAATTTTCATGGTACTAAAACACCTCTCTATATGCTTAAAATTTTGAAGTTACACTTGTTTTATCTTCCTATGCTTGTTACTTTGCTTTTCATGAACTTGTTTATTTACAAGATTCCTTTACATAGGAAGCATGTTAGGCTTAAATGTGTTTTGGATTTGCTTTTTGATGCTCTCTTTTACCTCTACTCTTGTTTCTTGCGAGTGCATCATTAAAACTGCTGAGCCCATCTTAATGGCTGTAAAGAAAGAACTTCTTGGGAGATAACCCATGTGTTATTTTGCTACAGTACTTTGTTTTATATTTGTGTCTTGGAAGTTGTTTACTACTGTAGCAACCTCTCCTTATCTTAGTTTTGTGTTTTGTTGTGCCAAGTGAAGCCTCTAATCGAAGGTTGATACTAGATTTGGATTTCTGCGCAGAAACAGATTTCTATCTGTCACGAATCTGGGCAGTTTTCTCTGTAGGTAACTCAGAAAAATATGCCAATTTACGTGCATGTTCCTCAGATATGTACGCAACTTTCATTAGTTTTGAGTTTTCTGATTTGAGCAACGGAAGTATTTATTAAAAATTCATCTTTACGGACTGTTCTGTTTTGATAGATTCTGCCTTTTATTTCGCATTGCTTCTTTCGCTATTTTGGGTGGATTTCTTTGTTCCATTACCTTCCAGTAGCTTTGAGCAATGTCCAGAAGTGTTAAGAGTGATTGTGTTACCTCTGAACATGTGAGTTTTTGATTATGTACTAACCCCTCTAATGAAGTTTATGAGAAGTTTGGTGTGAAGGAAGTTTTCAAGGGTCAAGAGAGGAGGATGATATATGATCAAGAAGAGTGAAAAGTCTAAGCTTGGGGATGCCCCCGTGGTTCATCCCTGCATATTTCAAGAAGACTCAAGCGTCTAAGCTTGGGGATGCCCAAGGCATCCCCTTCTTCATCAACTTATCAGGTTTCTTCTATTGAAACTATATTTTTATTCGGTCACATCATATGTGCTTTACTTGGAGCGTCTGTGTGCTTTTATTTTTGTTTTTGTTTGAATAAATTCGGATCCTAGCAATCCTTGTGTGGGAGAGAGACACGCTCCGCTTTTTCATATGAACACTTGTTCTTCGTTTTACTTTTAATGTTCAATGATAAAAGTTGGAAGCTACAATAATTATTTTTATTTGGTTGGAAACAGAAAATGCCTCATAATGTCTTGGATAATTTGACACTTGGCAATTGTTTTGAGCTCTCAAGTAGATCATGATTAAGTTTTTTCATGTAGTTTAAACCTATTAGTGGAGAACTACCGTAGATCTTGTTGAAATTGGTTTGCATGATTGGTCTCTCTTAAGGTCTAGATATTTTCTGGTAAAAGTGTTTGAGCAACAAGGAAGACAGTGTAGAGTATTATAATGCTTGCAATATGTTCTTATGTAAGTTTTGCTGTACTGGTTCATACTTGTGTTTGCTTCAAACAACCTTGCTAGCCAAAGCCTTGTACTGAGAGGGAATGCTTCTCGTGCATCCAAAACCTTGAGCCAAAACCTATGCCATGTGTGTCCACCATACCTACCTACTATGTGGTATTTCCTGCCATTCCAAGTAAATACTTCATGTGCTACCTTTAAACAATTCAAAATTTACTATCTCTTATTTGTGTCAATGTTTTATAGCTCATGAGGAAGTATGTGGTGTTTTATCTTTCAATCTTGTTGGGCAGCTTTCACCAATGGACTAGTGGCTTCATCCGCTTATCCAATAATTTTGCAAAAAGAGCTGGCGCGGGGTTCCCAGCCCCCAATTAATTAACTTCATTAATAATTCTCTTCACATGTTTTGCTCTGATTCATCAGCAAGCAACTTAATTTTGCAAATAGACACTCCTCCATGGTATGAGATTGTTGGAAGGCACCCGAGGATTCGGTTAGCCATGGCTTGTGTAAGCAAAGGTTGGGAGGAGTGTCACCCATAAATAAAAACTAAAGTACATGTGTAAACAAAAGAGAAGAGGGATGATCTACCTTGCTGGTAGAGATAACGTCCTTCATGGGAGCCGCTCTTTGAAATTCTGTTTAGCAAGGGGGTTAGAGTGCCCACTACCATTCGTTGACAACAACAAACACCTCTCAAAACTTTACTTTTATGCTCTCTATATGATTTCAAAAACTTAAAAAGCTCTAGCACATGATTTAATCCCTGCTTCCCTCTGCGAAGGGCCCTTCTTTTACTTTATGTTGAGTCAGTTTACCTACTTCCTTCCATCTTAGAAGCAAACACTTGTGTCAACTGTGCATTGATTCTTACATACTTGCCTATTTGCATTCATCATATTACTTTATGTTGACAATTATCCATGAGATATGCATGTTGAAAGTTGAAAGCAACCGCTGAAACTTAAATCTTCCTTTGTGTTGCTTCAATGCCTTTACTTTGAATTTATTGCTTTATGAGTTAACTCTTGTGCAAGACTTTTGATGCTTGTCTTGAAAGTACTCTTCGTGAAAAGTTTTGCTACATGTTATCTATTTGTTAGCAACTATAGATTATTGCCTTGAGTCACTTCATTCATTTCATATGCTTTGTAATAGTATGATCAAGGTTATGTAAGTAGCATGTCACTACAGAAATTATTCTTTTTATCGTTGACCTGCTCGGGACGAGCAGGAACTAAGCTTGGGGATGCTGATACGTCTCCAACGTATCCATAATTTCTGATGTTCCATGCTTGTTTTATGACAATACTTACATGTTTTGCTTACACTTTATAATGATTTCATGCATTTTCCGGAACTAACATATTAACAAGATGCCACAGTGCCAGATCCTGTTTTCTGCTGTTTTTGGTTCCAGAAAGGCTGTTCGGGCAATATTCTTGGAATTGGACGAAATCAACGCCAAACATCTTATTTTTCCCGGAACCTTCCAGAAAGTCAGAGGGGGGCCAGAAGGGTGCCCTGGGGGCCCCACACGTGTGGCCGGCGCGGCCCAGGAGGGGGGCGCGCCGCCCTAGTGTGAGGTGGCCCCGTGGCCCCTCCGACTCCGACTCTTCGCCTATTTAAGCCCTGGAGACCTAAAAACGCGAGACCAATCGACGAAACTCCAGAAAGACTCCAGGGGCGCCGCCGCCATCGCGAAACTCCAATTCGGGGGACAGAAGTCTCTGTTCCGGCACCCTGCCGGGACGGGGAAGTGCCCCCGGAAGCCATCTCCATCGACGCCACCGCCTCCATCATGCTCCGTGAGTAGTTCCCCCATGGACTACGGGTTCTAGCAGTAGCTAGTTGGTACTCTCTATCCTATGTACTTTAATACAATGATCTCATGAGCTGCCTTACATGATTGAGATTCATCTGATGTAATCGGTGTTGTGTTTGTTGGGATCCGATGGATGATACATTATGATTAGTCTATCTATAAAGTTTCTGAAGTTATTGTTGCTGCAATCTTGTTATGTTTAATGCTTGTCACTAGGGCCCGAGTGGCATGATCTTAGATTTAAGCTCTATAATTATTGCTTAGATTGTATCTACAAGTTGTATGCACATGTCACTGTCCGGAACCAAAGGCCCCGAAGTGACAGAAATCGGGACAACCGGAGGGGATGGCGGTGATGTGAGGATCACATGTTTTCACGGAGTGTTAATGCTTTGCTCCGGTGCTCTATTAAAAGGAGTACCTTAATATCCAGTAGATTCCCTTGAGGCCCGGCTGCCACCGGCTGGTAGGACAATAGATGTTGTGCAAGTTTCTCATTGCGAGCACGTACGACTATATATGGAAAACATGCCTACATGATTAATGAATTGATGTTCTTTCTTAATGCCTTATCAATCCTATCAATTGCCCAACTGTAATTTGTTCACCCAACACTTGTCACTTGTTATTGGAGAGTTACCACTAGTGTAGATCGCTGGGAACCCCGGTCCATATCTCTCATCATCATATACTCGTTCTACATGTCATTGGAAGTAGTATCAACTATCTTCTGGTGCCATTACCTCTGTGTTACTATTACTGCCGCTGTGTTACTGTTACTACTGCTCTCATATTACTGCTACTTTCACATCACCCCTGTTACTAGTGCTTTTCCAGGTGCAACTGAATTGACAACTCAGTTGTTAAGGCTTATAAGTATTCTTTACCTCCCCTTGTGTCGAATCAATAAATTTGGGTTAAGTTGGTGGAAGTTGCCCAACAAGATTGAAAGATAAAACACCACATACTTCCTCATGAGCTATGAAACATTGACACAAATAAGAGATAACAAGTTTTGAATTGTTTAAAGGTAGCACATGAAGTATTTACTTGGAATGGCAGAAAATACCATGTAGTAGGTAGGTATGGTGGACACAAATGACATAGGTTTGGGTTAAGGCTTGGATGCACGAGAAGTATTCCCTCTCAGTACAGGTCTTTGGCTAGCAAGGTTAATTAGCAAGCATAAGAGTCGAGGGAAACAAACAAATATACATATGATAGAAACAATCATGCATCTTCCTTGTAAGTACAAACAATTTTAACTTCAGAATAATAAGCTATGAGCTAACAAGAAAGACAATGAAACATCTACATGTATTTCTCTTTTCTACTTAAACCTCAAAGTGTTGTTGCTATTGACCGATGCTAAGTTTGCCAAAACCAAATAGATTTATTCAATGCTCCCAAAGTGATACCAATACTAACAACAAAGTAAATCATATGATGGAGATTGCAAACTAGAATAAGATGTGCAATATGTAAATGATAAGACTTCTCATTAATATTCCATAACGATAACTCACACCAAGGGATACATAGATAACCAACTAAAGGAGAGACACTTCCAAACTGCAACCCATCTTATATGATAACTTCCCTACTCATGATATGACACTACTTGACAATAAAAGTAAAAGGTAGTGATGATGTGATACCGCGGCACTCCCCCAAGCTTGGAACAAACCAAGGGGATGCCAATACCGATGATGAATTACTCCTTTGGCGATGGTGGTGATGAACTCCTCCCGCGCTTCTTAATAAACTCCTTCAACTTCAGTTTCTCAGCTTGACAATTCTGCACTAAGATTCGAAGAGATTCATTGTTATCTGAAGTTGGCGATGACGACCATGTGATGCGAATCGAGTGGTATTCCAGCATTCTTCGGAGACGGCAATTCTCCTCTTGGAGTATCTCCACTTCTCTTCTCAGAGCCCGATATTGATCACAAAACTCATCGGTAATCCGTAGAACTTCTTCCATCATGGGGAAGGAGTCGAGGCTAAGAGCGGGTGGTAAAGGTCCCTGCAGGTTATGAGAAAAAGAACGTCGAGTGTCAACAGATCCCACCAAGATTTGCTTGCTCCCTCCGGCTTGCTGATCTTGTCTTGATGGCACCTCCTTCACTTCTTCCTCCGAAAGCCCCTTGCCCTTGTTGTTGGAGGCCATGGTGCTTCTAGACCGGAAACAGATCCTGGCAGAAATAGCTCGAAACAAAACACGTCGAGAACACGATATACGGACCTCCAGGGGTCCGGGGGATTATATAGCAAAAAAAATTTCGACATACGGAAAGTACCAGATCGAACCAGAGTCGGAAAGGGGCGACGAGGCGGCCAAACCATAGGTCGGCGCGGGCCCAGGTCAGGCCGCGCCGGCCTATGGTGGCACCCCCTCGTGCGTCCTTTCCACTCCGTTTCGAACTCGTAATTTTTCATATTTTCCAAAAACAGCGAAAATATTGTTCGGAAAGTAAATTGCGTACTTTTCATTACCAGTACTGTTACCTATTCAAAGTCGAGTTCTGGCGGACTGTCAATTTGCCCTTTGATGAAAGCCTCCGGTGTTTCCACTTGAATAATATCAACATCAACATTATAAGAATCACCCGAGATATAATGCTTGAGTCTTTGTCCATTCACCACTTGCGTGGCATTGCCTTGGAGAGAGCTAATTTTGATTGCTCCTGAACGATACACCTCCTCGACAACATATGGTCCTTCCCATTTCGAGAGTAATTTCCCTGCAAAGAATCTGAGACGAGACCGATACAATAGGACTTTATCCCCAATATTAAATTCTCTTTTGATAATCCTTCTATCATGCCATTTTTTAACTTTCTCTTTGAAGAGTTTAGCATTTTCATAAGCTTCACTTCTCCATTCATCTAGAGAACTTAATTGCAACAACCTCTTATCACCGGCAAGTTTAGGATCTTTATTTAATTCTCTAACAGCCCAATAAGCTTTGTGCTCTAGTTCCAAAGGTAAATGACAAGCTTTCCCATAAACCATTTTATAAGGTGACATTCCCATGGGATTATTATAAGCAGTTCTATAAGCCCATAGTGCATCCTTCAATTTACTAGCCCAATTTTTTCTAGTTTTATTAACGGTCTTTCCCAAAATAGATTTAATCTCTCTATTTGATAATTCTACTTGACCACTAGTTTGAGGATGATAAGCGGAAGCAATTCTATGATTAATACCATACTTAGCAAGAGTTTTTCTAAAACCTCCATGAATAAAATGAGAACCTCCATCAGTCATAATATATCTAGGCACTCCAAATCTAGGAAAAATAATATCTAAAAGCATTCTTAAAGAGGTCTCACCATCAGCACTTTTTGTAGGTATATCTTCCACCCATTTAGTAACATAATCAACAGCAACAAGTATATGAGTGTTACCTTCTGAAGATGGAAAAGGTCCCATGAAGTCAAATCCCCAACAATCAAACGGTTCAATAACAAGAGTATAATTCATGGGCATTTCATTACGTCTGGAGATATTACCAACCCTTTGGCATTCATCACAAGATAAAATAAACTTTCTCGCATCTTTGAAGAGAGTTGGCCAATAAAAACCTGATTGTAGAACCTTTTGCGCGGTTCTTTCTCCGGCGTGATGTCCTCCATAAGCACTACCATGACATTTACTCAATATCTCTTGTTGTTCATATTCGGGAACACATCTTCGCATAATACCATCCACTCCTTCTTTATATAAGTGTGGGTCATCCCAAAAATAATGCCTCAAGTCATAAAAGAATTTCCTCCTTTGCTGAGCTGAAAAGGTTGGAGGCAAGTACTTGGAAACAATAAAGTTAGCATAATCAGCATACCAAGGACTGTCTCGCGAGCTCACCTTTATTACAGCCAATTGTTCATTTGGAAAACTATCATTAACAGGAACAGGATCATAAGCAATATTTTCCAATCTAGACAAATTATCAGCAACAGGATTATCAGCACCTTTCCTATCTACAATATGTAAATCAAATTCTTGCAAAAGAAGTACCCATCTAATAAGCCTCGGCTTAGCATCTTTCTTTGTCATAAGGTATCTAATTGCAGCATGATCAGTATGAATAGTAACTTTTGAATCAACAATATAAGATCTAAATTTATCGCAAGCAAAGACTACAGCTAATAATTCTTTTTCAGTTGTAGCATAATTTCTTTGAGCAGCATCAAGAGTTTTACTAGCATAATGAATAACATTCAGCTTTTTATCTACTAGCTGTCCAAGAACAGCGCCTACAATAAAATCACTAGCATCACACATAATCTCAAAGGGTAAGTTCCAATCAGGAGGTTCAACTATAGGAGCAGTTGTTAAGGCTTTCTTAAGAGTTTCAAAAGCTTCCTTACAATCATCATCAAAAACAAATGGTACATCTTTTTGAAGAAGATTAGTAAGAGGCTTTGAAATCTTGGAGAAATCTTTAATAAATCTCCTATAAAACCCAGCATGACCAAGAACACTACGAATACCTTTAACATCCCTCGGATAGGGCATCTTCTCAATTGCTTCAACTTTAGCTCTATCAACTTCAATACCTCTCTCAGAAATTTTATGTCCCAATACAATTCCTTCATTAACCATAAAGTGGCATTTCTCCCAATTAAGAACAAGGTTAGTTTCTTCACATCTCTGCAAAACTTTATCAAGGTTTCGCAAGCAACTATCAAAAGAATTCCCATAGACGGAAAAATCATCCATGAATACCTCTACAATACTCTCACAAAAACCATGAAAAATAGCAGACATGCATCTTTGAAAAGTAGCAGGAGCATTACATAAACCAAAAGGCATACGTCTATAAGCATAAGTTCCATAAGGACAAGTAAAGGTGGTTTTCTCTTGATCTTTAGCTTTAACAGCAATTTGTGAAAACCCAGAATAACCATCAAGAAAGCAAAAGTGAGTATTTTTAGACAATCTTTCTAGCATTTGATCAATAAATGGTAAAGGGTAATGATCTTTCTTAGTAACTTTATTAACTTTTCGAAAATCAATGCACATTCTATACCCTACAACTACTCTTTGAGGAATGAGCTCATCATTATCATTAGGCACAACAGTCATTCCTCCTTTCTTGGGAATGCAATGCACAGGACTAACCCATCTACTATCAGCAATAGGATATATAATACCAGCTTCAAGAAGTCTTAATACCTCATTCCTTACCACTTCCTTCATCTTCGGAATTAGACGACGCTGATGTTCAACAACGGGCTTTGCATCATCTTCCATATTAATAGCATGTTGGCAAATAGAAGGAGAAATCCCTTTCAAATCATCAAGAGTATAGCCAATAGCGCCTCGGTGCTTCTTCAATATTTCCAATAACCTTTCTTCTTCAATCTCTGAAAGCTTAGAACTAATAATAACAGGATATATTTTCTTATCATCAATATGAGCATATTTAAGATTATCAGGCAAAGGCTTTAAATCAAAAATAGGATCTTCCTTTGGTGGCGGTGTTGTACCCAGATCTTCCACCGGTAAATCATGCTTGAGAATAGGTTGGCGAAGAAAAATTTCCTCAAGCTCATCTCTTTCTTTCCTAAAAAATTCACTCTCGCTATCCTCCAAATGTTGCTGCAAAGGATTGTTAGGAACAAGAACAATAGATGCACACTGTTCCATTTTAAAATCATCACTAGGCAAATCAGCTTTATAAGGAGTTTTGGTAAATTTAGAGAAGTTAAACTCATAAGATTCACCAGCAAATTTAGTCAAAATTTTCTCTTTCTTGCAATCTATAATAGCTCCACAAGTATTTAGAAAAGGTCTACCAAAAATAATAGGACAATAATCACTAGCAGCAGAACCAAGTACCAAAAAGTCAGCAGGATATTTAATCTTACCGCATAAAACTTCCACATCTCGAACAATACCAATTGGAGAAATAGTTTCTCTATTAGCCAACTGAATAACCACATCAATATCTTCAAGTTCACAAGAATCAATTTCGTGCATAATCTCCGTGTAAAGCTCATAAGGAATAGCACTAACGCTTGCACCAATATCACATAATCCATAATAGCAATGATCACCAATTCTAACAGATAGCATAGGAACACTAGCTTGTTTGGGTTTATTAGGATGCGAAACAATATTAGAAGCATCTTCACAGAAAATAATATGACCATCCTCTACATTTTCAGTCACAAGATCTTTAACTATTGCAACAGCAGGTTCAACTTTTATTTGTTCTTCCGGTTCTACAGGTTTCTTTTCACTTTTATGAACCGCACTATTTATAACAGAGTACTCCTTCATTTTAGCAGGGAAAGGAGTTTTTTCAATATAAGCTTCAGGAATAACATGATCAGCTTTCAACTACAACGCATTTATTAATAGATGAATCAATTTTATCTTTATACGGTTCATGATACTTATCAAAATTCTTCTTTGGCAATTCATAATGAGAGGCAAAAGCTTTATAAAGATTTACAGCAACTTGAGAATCAAGACCATATGTAGCACTCATATTACGAAATTTATCAGTATCCATAAAAGCTTCAATGCATTTATAATCATAAATTATACCTGATTCTCTATCCTTGTCGTTCTCCCAACCTTCAGTATTTTCTTGGATCCGATCAAGAAGGTCCCTTTTAAACTCTTCTTTGTTGCGTGTAAATGATCCAGAACAAGAAGTATCCAGCAAGGTCTTGTCTTGAAAAGAAAGTCTTGCATAGAAATTATCAATAATAACATTACCCGGAAGCTCATGAATGGGGCATTTGAGCATTAAAGACTTCAATCTCCCCCAAGCTTGGGCAATACTCTCTCCATCATGAGGCCAAAAATTATATATGCGATTCTGATCCTTGTGAATTTCACTTGGAGGATAGAACTTAGAATAAAACCGGGGCACAATATCATTCCATTCAAGAGAATCCCCATTATCCAGTAATTTATACCAATGCGCCGCTTTACCAGACAGCGATAAAGAGAATAGTTTCTTCCTCACTTCATCCATAGCAATACCTGCACATTTGAATAACCCGCATAATTCATGCAAAAACAGTAAATGATCACCAGGATGGACAGTTCCATCCCCTTCATAGCGGTTATCCATAACACGTTCAATAATTTTCATAGGTATTTTATATGGTATCACTTCCTCACCTGGCGCCTCATCCACTACCGTTGCAGTAGTAGTAGATTTCCCAAATAAAAATTGAAGAGAAGATCTCTCCATAATGACTTATAGCAGCAGGCAGAAATAAAATCAGCACAAACAGTAAAGGTTTTCCTTACCAATAGCGCTTCACTCCCCGGCAACGGCGCCAGAAAATAGTCTTGATGACCCACAAGTATAGGGGGTGTATCGTAGTATTTTCGATAAGTAAGAATGTCGATCCCAACGAGGAGCAGAAGGTGTTGACAAGCAGTTTCGATGAAGGATTCACTGTAAATGCTCACAGACAAGTATTCAGGGGGGTTTGATGTAACAGTTGAATAAAGTACGAGTAAGTAAAGTGCGAGAGTAACAATTGCAGCGAGTGGCCCAATCCTTTTTAGCACAAAGGACAAGCCGGTTTGTTTACTTATAATGACCAAACGTTCTCGAGGACACACGGGATTTTAGTCTAGTGCTTTCGCTACATACGGCTAAATAATCTTCATTGTTATGATAAGTGTTGTGTGGGTGAACCTATGCTAATGTACCGCCCTTCCTAGGACTAATACATACTTGTGATTATACCCCTTGCAAGCAGCCGCAACTACAAGAAAGTAATTAAGAATAAATCTAACCACAGCCTTAAACTCTGAGATCCTGCGATCCCTCCTGCATCGATATACCAACGGGGGTTTAGGTTTCTGTCACTCCGGCAACCCCGCAATTAGCAAACGAATACAAGATGCATTCCCCTAGGCCCATAAATGGTGAAGTGTCATGTAGTCGACGTTCACATGACACCACTAGAAGAATAACACCACAACTTAAATATCATACCGTTGAATATTACTCAACCATAGTTCACTACTAACATTTAGACTTCACCCATGTCCTCAAGAACTAAACGAACTACTCACGAGACATCATATGGAACATGATCAGAGGTGATATGATGATGAATAACAATCTGAACATAAACTTGGTTCAATGGTTTCACTCAATAGCATCAACAACAAGTAGAGACCGATACCGGGAGAGTTTCCCCTATCAAACAATCAAGATCAAACCCAAATTGTTACGGCGGTGACGGTGTCCAGCGGTGGAGACGGCGGTGATGATGGTGGAGATGATGATGATGGTGATGGAGATGATGTCCAGCTCGATGACGGTGACGATGGCGTCGATTTCCCCCTCCCGGAGGGAATTTCCCCGGCGGATTCCTGCCCGCCGGAGAGCTCTTTTCTCTCTGGTGTTCTCCGCCCCGCAGAGGCGGCTGTAACTCTTCGCGAGGTACCCTCTATGGCTTAGGTTTTCGGGACGAAGGATTTCGCGAAGAAAAGGAGGCGAAAGGGGCTGTGGGCCCTCCACACCACATGGCGGCGCGGCCAGGGCATGGGCCGCGCCGCCCTAGGGTGTGGGCCCACCCTGGGTCCTCCTGGCTCCTCCTTCTGGCTTCCTTCGTCATCTTGAAAAATAGGATTTTTGGTATAATTTCCTTCCACAGTTGATCTTCCGAAATATTGCGTTCTGACGGTGCTTTTTCCCGCAGAATCCTGGCTCCGGTGCTTGATCCTCCAATAATGATGAAACATGCAAAATAGATGAAATAACATAAGTATTGTGTCCCAATATGAAATATATCAATGAATAACAGCAAATTATGATATAAAATAGTGATGCAAATTGGACGTATCAATGCTTTGCTCCGGTGCTCTATTAAAAGGAGTACCTTAATATCCAGTAGATTCCCTTGAGGCCCGGCTGCCACCGGCTGGTAGGACAATAGATGTTGTGCAAGTTTCTCATTGCGAGCACGGACGACTATATATGGAAAACATGCCTACATGATTAATGAATTGATGTTCTTTCTTAATGCCTTATCAATCCTATCAATTACCCAACTGTAATTTGTTCACCCAACACTTGTCACTTGTTATTGGAGAGTTACCACTAGTGTAGATCGCTGGGAACCCCGGTCCATATCTCTCATCATCATATACTCGTTCTACATGTCATTGGAAGTAGTATCAACTATCTTCTGGTGCCATTACCTCTCTGTTACTATTCTTTGCATTGTGTTATTCTTGTTACTACTGCTCTCATATTACTGCTACTTTCACATCACCCCTGTTACTAGTGCTTTTCCAGGTGCAGCTGAATTGACAACTTAGTTGTTAAGGCTTATAAGTATTCTTTACCTCCCCTTGTGTCGAATCAATAAATTTGGGTTTTACTTCCCTCGAAGACTGCTGCGATCCCCTATACTTGTGGGTTATCAATATACCATTGCCATATCATGCACCAAGGTATTATGTTCTTCATCATTATCATCATCATCACTCTCATCATTAGAGGATGTGTTAGGAGTCAAAGTAGGAGATACCTTTGGTCCATTTGCCATAAGGCACATGTGCATACCGGAGGATGAAGATGAAGATATTCTTGAATCCTCATTTGAAATCATGTCTTGATCCATAGAGTGTTCGGTTTCCTCTACACTATAAAGTGCAAGCAAAACATGTAAGTATTGTCATAAAACAAGCATGGAACATCAGAAATTATGGATACGTTGGAGACGTATCAGCATCCCCAAGCTTAGTTCCTGCTCGTCCCGAGCAGGTAAACGATAAAAAGAATAATTTCTGTAGTGACATGCTACTTACATAACCTTGATCATACTATTACAAAGCATATGAAATGAATGAAGTGACTCAAGGCAATAATCTATAGTTGCTAACAAATAGATAACATATAGCAAAACTTTTCATGAAGAGTACTTTCAAGACAAGCATCAAAAGTCTTGCACAAGAGTTAACTCATAAAGCAATAGATTCAAAGTAAAAGCATTGAAGCAACACAGAGGAAGATTTAAGTTTCAGCGGTTGCTTTCAACTTTCAACATGCATATCTCATGGATAATTGTCAAAATAAAGTAATATGATGAATGCAAATAAGCAAGTATGTAAGAATCAATGCACAGTTGACACAAGTGTTTGCTTCTAAGATGGAAGGAAGTAGGTAAACTGACTCAACATAAAGTAAAAGAAAGGCCCTTCGCAGAGGGAAGCAGGGATTAAATCATGTGCTAGAGCTTTTTAAGTTTTTGAAATCATATAGAGAGCATAAAAGTAAAGTTTTGAGAGGTGTTTGTTGTTGTCAACGAATGGTAGTGGGCACTCTAACTCCCTTGCTAAACAGACTTTCAAAGAGCGGCTCCCATGAAGGACGTTATCTCTACCAGCAAGGTAGATCATCCCTCTTCTCTTTTGTTTACACATGTACTTTAGTTTTATTTATGGTTGACACTCCTCCCAACCTTTGCTTACACAAGCCATGGCTAACCGAATCCTCGGGTGCCTTCCAACAATCTCATACCATGGAGGAGTGTCTATTTGCAAAATTAAGTTGCTTACTGATGAATCAGAGCAAAACATGTGAAGAGAATTATTAATGAAGTTAATTAATTGGGGGCTGGGAACCCCGTGCCAGCTCTTTTTGCAAAATTATTGGATAAGCGGATGAAGCCACTAGTCCATTGGTGAAAGCTGCCCAACAAGATTGAAAGATAAAACACCACATACTTCCTCATGAGCTATAAAACATTGACACAAATAAGAGATAGTAAATTTTGAATTGTTTAAAGGTAGCACATGAAGTATTTACTTGGAATGGCAGGAAATACCACATAGTAGGTAGGTATGGTGGACACAAATGGCATAGGTTTTTGGCTCAAGGATTTTGGATGCATGAGAAGTATTCCCTCTCGATACAAGGTTTAGGCTAGCAAGGTTGTTTGAAGCAAACACAAGTATGAACCAGTACAGCAAAACTTATATAAGAATATATTGCAAGCATTATAATACTCTACACTGTCTTCCTTGTTGCTCAAACACTTTTACCCGAAAATATCTAGACCTTAAGAGAGACCAATCATGCAAACCAATTTTAACAAGCTCTACGGTAGTTCTCCACTAATAGGTTTAAACTACATAAAAAAACTTAATCATGATCTACTTGAGAGCTCAAAACAATTGCGAAGTGTCAAATTATCCAAGACATTATGAGGCATTTTCTGTTTCCAACCAAATAAAAATAACTATTGTAGCTTCCAACTTTTATCATTGAACATTAAAAGTAAAACGAAGAACAAGCATTCATATGAAAAAGCGGAGCGTGTCTCTCTCCCACACAAGGATTGCTAGGATCCGAATTTATTCAAACATAAACAAACGAAAATAAAAGCACACAGACGCTCCAAGTAAAGCACATAAGATGTGACCGAATAAAAATATAGTTTCAATAGAAGAAACCTGATAAGTTGATGAAGAAGGGAATGCCTTGGGCATCCCCAAGCTTAGACGCTTGAGTCTTCTTGAAATATGCAGGGATGAACCACGGGGACATTCCCAAGCTTAGACTTTTCACTCTTCTTGATCATATATCATCCTCCTCTCTTGACCCTTGAAAACTTCCTTCACACCAAACTTCTCATAAACTTCATTAGAGGGGTTAGTACATAATCAAAAACTCACATGTTCAGAGGTAACACAATCATCCTTAACACTTATGAACATTGCTCAAAGATACTGGAAGGTAATGGAACAAAGAAATCCACCCAACACAGCGAAAGAAGCAATGCGAAATAAAAGGCAGAATCTGTCAAAACAGAACAGTCCGTAAAGACGAATTTTTAATAAATACTTACGTTGCTCAAATCAGAAAACTCAAAACTAATGAAAGTTGCGTACATATCTGAGGAACACGCACGTAAATTGGCATATTTTTCTGAGTTACCTACAGAGAAAACAGCCCAGATTCGTGACAGATAGAAATCTGTTTCTGCGCAGAAATCCAAATCTAGTATCAACCTTCGATTAGAGGCTTCACTTGGCACAACAAAACACAAAACTAAGATAAGGAGAGGTTGCTATAGTAGTAAACAACTTCCAAGACACAAATATAAAACAAAGTACTGTAGCAAAATAACACATGGGTTATCTCCCAAAAGTTCTTTCTTTATAGCCATTAAGATGGGCTCAGCAGTTTTAATGATGCACTCGCAAGAAACAAGAGTAGAGGTAAAAGAGCGCATCAAAAAGCAAATCCAAAACACATTTAAGTCTAACATGCTTCCTATGCAAAGGAAGCTTGTACATAAACAAGTTCATGAAGAGCAAAGTAACAAGCATAAGAAGATAAAACAAGAGTAACTTCAAAATTTTAAGCATATAGAGAGGTGTTTTAGTACCATGAAAATTTCTACAACCATATTTTCCTCTCTCATAATAATTTTCAGTAGCTTCATGAACAAACTCAACAATATAACTATCACATGCAGCATACTTTTCATGATTTCCAAACACATAATTTTTATCAAGTTCAATAATAGTGGAATTAAAACTTTCAAACTTACTTTTATTAATAATATAACAAGGTGATTGATCAATCTCAAGAGATATGGGACACATAGATAATGTCAAGAACTCTCCAATCCCATTTTCATTAGTAGTACAATTAATAGTATCAAGTAACATAGGACCATCATCTAGAGCTTTATCATAAACATTTGCTAAGCAAAATTCTTTAGTACCACGCATTTCGACATCAGGCACAAACAAAGCATTATCATAAGATTTATCAAAGTAGCATGGATTATCATATATAACAGTAGCATAATTATTCTCACAAGTTTTACTTATAGGAAATATTTCAAGAGAATCCACAGGAACATAGCATTCAACCTCTTTCGGTAAGCATGGAGGACAATCAAATAGTGTAAGAGATAAAGAGTTACTCTCATTAGAAGGTTGGCATGGGTAGCTAATCCATTCTTCCTCCTTTTGTTCGTCGCTCTCCTCTTCTTTTTCATCCAATGAGCTTTCAGGTTCATCAATTTCCTCCTCTTTTTCATCCAATGCGCTTTCAGGTTCATCAATTTCTTCTTCCACAGGTTCCTGTAAATTGTGAGTGCATTCTTGTGCATTAATGAGTCTCTCTTTATAATCAATGATATAAGGATTATCAGTGTAACTTTCATTGCAAAAATTAAGGATAGAAGAGACATAATCTTTAAGGTCCTTACAAACAACACAAGTTTCATAATTTTTAACCATGAAGGATTCTATCTCAGAGGCTCCCATAAATATGACAAATTGTTCTACTTCTTCGAACCCAAGATGAATATAGTTATTCCAATTATAGTTCTTAATTAAAATTTCTTCACTAAAGCCACATTGAAATTTAAGATGTTTAGTATCCTGTTGAGAGCAACAGTTTATATCATGGCGTTTAAGCAAGATTTTAGCAATTGAATTCAATTTTTCTATCACAACACTCATTACCTTACCCGTTCTTGATTCTCTATAATTATTATAATATTCTATAAGCTCCAAGTAGGTTGTGGGTTCTCCCATAACATCAGTTTTTAATTTTTAGGTTTTTCAAATTTTTATGGATTTTTGGGTATATGAGAAAAGTAAAACAAAACAAAAAGAAACTAAGCAAAAGTAAACTAAGCAAAATAATACTAGACAGAAATAAACTAAGCACACATAAACTAGACAAAAGTACACTAAGCAAAACAAAATAAAACAAAATAAAAACAGAGAGAGAGATAGAGTGTACTCCCCAGGTGAACTTATGAGTAGAGTTATGCCTCCCCGGCAACGGCGCCAGAAAACAGTCTTGATAACCCACAAGTATAGGGGATCGCAGCAGTCTTCGAGGGAAGTAAAGCCCAAATTTATTGATTCGACACAAGGGGAGGTAAAGAATACTTATAAGCCTTAACAACTGAGTTGTCAATTCAGCTGCACCTGGAAAAGCACTAGTAACAGGGGTGATGTGAAAGTAGCAGTAATATGAGAGCAATAGTAACAGTAACACAACATCAGTAATAGTAACACAGAGGTAATGGCACCAGAAGATAGTTGATACTACTTCCAGTGACATGTAGAACGAGGATATGATGATGAAAGATGGACCGGGGTTCCCAGCGATCTACACTAGTGGTAACTCTCCAATAACAAGTGACAAGTGTTGGGTGAACAAATTATAGTTGGGCAATTGATAGGATTGATAAAGCATTAAGAAAGAACATCAATTCATTAATCATGTAGGCATGTTTTCCAATTATAGTCGTACGTGCTCGCGATGAGAAACTTGCACAACATCTATTGTCCTACCAGCCGGTGGCAGCCGGGCCTCAAGGGAATCTACTGGATATTAAGGTACTCCTTTTAATAGAGCACCGGAGCAAAGCATTAACACTCCGTGAAAACATGTGTCCCTCACATCACCGCCATCCCCTCCGGTTGTCCCGATTTCTGTCACTTCGGGGCCTTTGGTTCCGGACAGTGACATGTGCATACAACTTGTAGATACAATCTAAGCAATAATTATAGAGCTCAAATCTAAGATCATGCCACTCGGGCCCTAGTGACAAGCATTAAGCATAACAAGATTGCAGCAACAATAACTTCACAAACTTTATAGATAGACTAATCATAATGTATCATCCATCGGATCCCAACAAACACAACACCGATTACATCAGATGAATCTCAATCATGTAAGGTAGCTCATGAGATCATTGTATTGAAGTACATAGGATAGAGAGTACCAACTAGCTACTGCTAGAACCCGTAGTCCATGGGGGAACTACTCACGGAACATGATGGAGGCGGTGGCGTCGATGGAGATGGCTTCCGGGGGCACTTCCCCGTCCCGGCAGGGTGCCGGGACAGAGACTTCTGTCCCCCGAATTGGAGTTTCACGATGGCGGCGGCGCCCCTGGAGTCTTTCTGGAGTTTCGTCAATTGGTACTGCGTTTTTAGGTCGAAAGGACTTAAATAGGCGAAGAGTCGGAGTCAGAGGGGCCACGGGGCCACCTCACACTAGGGCGGCGCGCCCCCCTCCTGGGCCGCGCCGGCCACACGTGTGGGGCCCCCAGGGCACCCCTCTGGTCCCCCTCTGACTTTCTGGAAGGTTCCGGGAAAAATAAGATGTTTGGCGTTGATTTCGTCCAATTCCGAGAATATTGCCCGAACAGCCTTTCTGGAACCAAAAACAGCAGAAAACAGGAACTGGCACTGCGGCATCTTGTTAATAGGTTAGTTCCAGAAAATGCATAAAAACATTATAAAGTGCAAGCAAAACATGTAAGTATTGTCATAAAACAAGCATGGAACATCAGAAATTATGGATACGTTGGAGATGTATCAGTTGCCAAGTAGTTTGGATACTATAACAGGGTCAATTTGGCGATTTGTTGAAGCAGAAAACTTTGAGTTGAGACATGGACTTATTGCTCTCGTCTAGCAGAATCAGTTTAGAGGATCACCCGTTGAAGACTCTCACGAGCACATCTGCAATGTCCTCGAGTATGCGAACATAGTCCAGTACCATGAAGTTTCTCAGGATGCAATCAAGTGTATGTGTTCACATTCTCTCTCAGAGATGGTGCTAAGGATTGGTACTATTCCCTGCCATCAAGGTCATACACTTGGGGTGAGATTTCACAAGCTTTCCTGGAAAGATATTTTTCCGCTGCACAAGCAATCTGCAATTCATGACCAGATCCTCTATTTTGCACAAGATGACAGTCAGAGCTTGTATGCATCTTGGGAGAGATAAGGATCTGCTTAGAAAATATCCTAATCATGGGAAAAAGGATTGGTTAGTGCTACAGATATTATATAGGGGGCTGGCATGTGCTTTAAGAGCTCTTTTAATATGTTAGCTGGTGGAACAATCCTGAACAAAACTGCCAAAGGTGCATTTATGCTCATTGAGAACTTAGCCTTCCACCAATTTCAGTGGTATGGTGAGAATCTTAGTTCGGACTTGTTGGCTTTCTACCATCACACTTCTACACCTCAACAACCAACTCCCAATCAAAATCTTGAATCAGATTCTTCATGTGACAAAATCAATCTTGCATGGGTCTTATTTGATGATTATCATGCCATCACAAGTGATACACACATGGATGCCATTGTGCAAGATTCAGTTATTCTATTGGATGATTCTTTCATTAGTGAGCCTGAGCTTCAGTCAGTTGGTTTTGATGTTGAGGAGCCACCTTTAGTTGTTATTGATGATGTTCTGCTGAGAACGGAAATGGAGAATTTTGCCTTCCAAGATGCTAGCAATATTGATTCTTCACTCTTTGAGCCTGAGATGGAAATCTTCCTGATTGATGATGATCAAGATGCCTCAAATGTCAAGGAGTCGAGCTCTGCTACTTCCATTTCTGACATTGTGCCTCATGAAATTTCTACTACCATACATCCCATGACATCTCCAGTTAAGGCGGTACTAAAACTCCTCAGCCATCTCAGGTATGATTTCAACTTCCTTAACAAAGAATGCAGAACCATTGATAATGCCTATGTAACATGCAATTCCTTGTTGAAATACCTTCATTCTATCTTTTATTTATATTCTTATATAATTGGTTACTCAATTGATGATCTAGTGGGTGTGAGCCCTATCACCTTTGCAAGTTGTTTGTTTGAGTGCTACTTCAGGTTACCATATGTTCTGAGTGGAATGCAAGTTGAACACGTTCGAGTCGATATTCCATGGGATCTTGGTGGACTGAAGGCATGGTGATTAGGAGATGAAAAAGAGTGAGTTCAAGGAGGGAGATAATGGAGAGTACATTTTAGGAGAAGAGATGGAGTGAGCAAGAAAGGTTGTGAGCTGGTGGATCATATGTTACTTAACAAATGCCCGAAGAAGATGAAAATGAAGATAAAGACTACCTTCAGATTGGACTAACCCCGGTGAGCTATAATATTTCCTCTCATAGTCATTCCTTGAAGATTTATACCTTAATCCCGTCTATCAAAGTTGCATATAAAAAATCTTCCTCGGTTTTTAATCGATTTAGATGTCCAGAACTAGCAGTTCAAGACCAACCTTCATCCAATATATAACACTATAACTCTTATATGCTTGCTAAGCATGTTATTCTGTTCACTATTAGCTGGATTCCTACCATTACTGATTTGTAAGCTTGAACGATTCAAAATGAAACTTGTTGAGCGACTTTTGAAATTTCCACTTTTACTTTAAACCAACCATCACTGAACCTAGATGAGTATGTTGATCCTGAGATTGGATACTTGACTATGCAATGTGTTGGTTGCAACCATCTTGCTTTATATCTAACAAATCCTGAACCTAGCTGGGTATGGTGATCCCTAGATTGGATACCTGACTATGGCTATGGATGTTAACTTTTTTATTTGTTTGAGTTTTTACTAATCCTGGTCCATCTTCTAATCCTAGCTGGGTATGGTGATCCTGGGATTGGATACTTAACTAGGGGATGAAGACTAACATTTTGACTTGTTTTTATTTTTAAAACCTCTTCCATCCTAGATGGATATCATGATATCGGGATCGTTGTTATCTGACTATGGGGACGAATATTAACTTGTTCTATTTCAGTTTACTTTACTTCCAACCTAGAAGGGTGTCATGATCCGGGATTTGTGACACTTGACTATGAGGACGAAGACTGACTTTTGTTGTTGAGACCATGTTTTTGGCGAAGACTTTTTTTCTTTGCGTCACAATATAAAAAGAAAGGAAAAAAGGAAAAGCAAAATGGCTCGTGCCAAGCTATTATTCCTTGAGCCTATGTATTACAGCTTAACAACAGAAATAACAAAGTGTTTTAGTGATCCCAAAATCATTTTCTCTAACTTGTTTAAATTTTACAATTTTGACTAACTCTAAACTTTGATCTTTTTTGCATCTTGATTGTTAGGTTCTTTTTCAAGGTAGAAATTCAGCCCCCTCTCGACAGTAAATTCTGCTTACTTCAGACCTTACTTTCAGTAATGACTTGAATCCACTTATTAGTAAACAAAAAAGCATGGTTAGTAATCACATAAGTTGAACAATGGTGTTATATTGAATCATTGTTGTTGTTTGCACTGGTGTATGTTCATCTGAAGTTCAAATTAATTTTGCTTGAGGACAAGCAAAAAAATTCAAGTGTGGGGGTATGATAAGTATCATATATATAGCATTTTCTAGCACTGATAATTGCTCTTTAGCTTTGTTTCGGGCATCATTCTAAGTGCAAAAGAATGCTAAAACATTGAATTTATCAAAAACGACAAGTTACAATGTGTTTTCATCTTATTGCAGAAAAGTGTGTCAAGGCACTCTATAAACTTCTTCATTTCTGCACTTTGGAATAAGAAGGGCTCAAGTGGAGCAGGGATGATATGAAAAAGTACAGGGATCAACTTGTGCTAAACTAAGAGGAGTAGAAGGGTCAGAATGCAAGATTACAAGATCAGATCGTGGTCCTCAAATCCCTAGCTAGATCCCAAATCAAGGTGTGTCTGGTTTCTATCCCTAATCCCCAAAGCTCCTGCTCCACCTCCAGCCGCCGCCGCGGCCAGGCTGGCATGGCGGTGCGCCATCGCGATCCACCACCACATGCTACTCATCCCCTTCAACCTGCTGCTCTTGACCAACGCGAAGGCCAGCGGAGACTATGACGGCGACATGAAGCCCTTCTTCCTCCTGCGTCCCTTGCTGCCTCTCTGCATCGACGAACCAAAGACGACGACGTCCACTCCCTTTCTTGAATGTCCTACTGCAACTACAACGGCCTCCTCTTCACTAGACTAAGTTCGATCTAGGTTGATCCAAATCAAACTCTATCCCTTGTCCCCTCTTTAATTTTGTAATCTGCTGTGAACTACTATTACACGTTGTGGTGTTTCATTCAGTGTATACATAGAGACTTGTGAAAGTTCAGTAGTTTATTTGTGTGACCCAAATTGTTGCTTCTAATCTTGTCCTTGTGTGTGTACGGACACTAGTTAAAAGTTGTTCACTTGTTTGTATGTAACATCCCAAGTTTAAACAATAATAAACAAGAGAGAGAGTTTCCCCAAACCCAAAATTTGCAATTAACAAAAACTTTTTCTATGCATATAGTGCCACATATAGAATTATGCATTTGAGTGATTTTCTTTTGTGCATTTGCCATGATGAGTGTAGTATGTTTAAACATTGCTATGTGAACCCTAAGCAAGATCACTAAACCCTAATTTGAAGGGAATTAGAGAAAATGGGAAAAACCCCTTTCTCACTCACATACACATTATGCAAAATAGCAAATCCTCAACCAAGGCCAAGATTGCTTGCTCCCTTGCTTCTAAAATACTTCAATATGATAAACTAACACAATTGCATCCTTGAATCAAGAATCAAATACCAAGAAATCAAAAATCCTACATACATATGATAATGGTCACTTGACCCAAAAATATTTTCTTCACCTCTTTACCCCCCTGGTTTTCTCAAATCTTGAATTAAACTTGGTCAACCAAAGCCATGTCATCCAAGACCATGTCAAGGTGAGCAACTTTGATGTTGACCATCATGGCTAGAGTTGACTGGTTTGACCAGAATAAAAGTGACAAGAGGGGATGCTGAAATAAAGAGAAGATCATGTCACTTTTGACATTTTGCAAAACAACTCCAAATTGAGTGCCACCACCACCAATACTTCACATTAATTATATAAATGAGATTCACCAAAAAGAATTTCAAAATTCAAAAGAAAAGTTCATGCGGCCATATTGTCGAACAGGTGGCAGGCATCATTTCCAAATTGAGACACACACTATTACACACTGGTTTCTTCCCTAAACCCCTTTAATCCTTGATCATCACACTCTCTTACAACCCCTGCTTCACCCTAGTACCTGCCCTGGTCGATTAAAGTGAGAGGAGGAAGAAGAAAAACCCTAAAACTATGCCATGCCATGTACCCCGGCCACCTTTGGGCATCCCTCTCTCTGGCCTCCCTCTCAACCTTTCCTCTTGTCTTTGAGCATCTCTGAAGCACAAGGATCACGCCAGTACCGCTCGATCGATCGCCAACGCACCCCATTGGCCGGAACGCCCGCGTCCAAAACCTTGCCAGCACGCGCCCGTGCACGCGGTGAGCGCGCACTGGCCGCGCCAGGACGCCGTGCACTCGAATGCGACCGTCCTCCCCCTGCATCCCTACCATGGAGTTGAGCAGCTACTCCCCGCCCTCTACAAGCTAGACACAAGCCCAGGCCTGCCCCTGCACCATCGCCGTCGTCCTCGACCAAATGAGGCCGCACGCCCCGTGACAAACCCTGCAAGCTCCCGAGCCATCCCGTCACCTTTTCTCTGCGCCAGCTAGCCGTTGAGCATCGCCAGGACGATGCCTACAAGATGCCGTCCTTGCCTTGCCCTTTCGACCGACGGAGAGGCCACGCCGACGACGCTCCTCCGCAGCACCTCACGGCCTCCATCGCCTGCTATAAATAGAGCTCCTCCGTCCACCATTTCTTCACACAACTTGCTCCCCTCCCTTCTCTGAACAAGCTCCCCACCTCAATTTAGCTCCACCTCGCCGGACCAGAAGCAATCGGGAGCTGAGGTCCGCCGGAGCCCGCGGAAGCTCTGCTTCGATTGGCGCCTCCCCGAGCGCCGCCGCTGCTCCCAGGGCTTCCCCATCTACTACACCTTCTCCGCGCCTACTGCCCGACCCCTGCACCGGCCTGGTACGCCCTCCGACCCCCTAGGCTCACCGCCAGGGAGCCCGCTGCTCGTCGGAGAAGACGACGTTCACACGCCGTCGGATCCTAGTCTAATCCTACGGTTTAGATCCCGCGTACCATTTCGCTGTTTAAAGAGGCGCCGACAGGTGGCCCCCACCTTGTCAGCGCGGCCCGAGCGCACCAGATGCGTGTTGGGCTGCGAAGTGGGTTTTTAAACCGTTTCGGCCCAGTAACGTTTCCCGCCTAGCCCACGAATTCAAATCTAGTTTAATCTTTATTCAAATTTGCTCTGCTGAAGGTTTAGTAAATTTTGAATAGTTTGAATTCTGCCAAACCAAATTTAGCAAACTTTATACTGTTGGAAAGCCCATGAATTTATCTATCCAATGCCACTGGCCCCATCTCCATTTTCCTTGTAGATTTAATTTGACAAAAAAGACAAGACAGGGACTTTTGAACTTTCAAACTTTATTTAAAATTCAACCAGAATAGATTTTGAAGTAATTCCAATTCTAATAAATCACAAATGATGTCCTCTAATTGATTATGCAATAACATAGCCCTGTTGTTTGTATGATCATGGACTAGATCAAATAAAATGGCTAGGTAGTCATTTCTAGAGCTTTTTAAAGTGGAATTCAAACTCAACCCTAATATGAGAATTACCTCTCATTTAAATTTTGATCCTAAGTACTAATAACCAGGGGAAATGACTTAGGCTAATGAACCCTTGAGAATTATTACTTAGAGATTTTAACTCATTTAAATGTTAAGTATTAAAACTTTGTGAAGTGTAGCACTTCAACTAAATTGAACTCACATATAATAGATATGAAATGTTGACTTTGGGTCAACCTATATTTCATACCTTATTATTATATGAAGAGATTAAATCTTAATAATAGGTAATGAAAAGAAATGAATTCTTTTAAAGACCTACATACCAAATTTAAGAAATAGGAGTAATGAGAGGAAATTAATTTTTTTCAAATAAAGACTAATCAAATAATCCCCCATGCCATGTTTGAATTATGATAGGACTAGTGTGTGAACCTTTTTGAGTGTTTCTAGTTTAGTATGTGAGCTTGGTTTAGTATTTATACCTCGTATTCGTATATAGACGCTAGTAACGAGGAATACCAAGAGGAGGAGGGCTACTCTCAGGAAGAAGAAGAGAACTTCGATAACTACCCAGCTCAAGGCAAGCTAACCCTTGCTAAACACAAGTGCTTAGCTCTACAAGAGCAAAGGCACCATCACACTTTACTTTTATGTATTACCCATCCCATGTTTTTACTTACATTTACTTTTGCTTATTTATTTCAAAGTATCTTTTTGATTTATGATTCACTTGGTCTAGAGTAGACAAATACTTGGAATAGATTAGCCCCACTCAAAGCTAGATAGCACCCCTCATATAGTTGCTAGTGCTAATCAATTAAAATTGACTACTCTAGATGGGAACATGGTGAAGTGAAATGACTTTGAAAGAAAGTAAAGTGGAGGTGGATTTGAACAAGAGAAGATGGTGATTTTTGATAAAATTGATAATTGGGTTTGAATGCGATACCCTTCCAATTATACAAGTACCCCCACAATACCTGATTATGGGTAGGGCATAACTAGAAACTTGTGTATTTTAGTATGGGTTCCCTCTGAACAAACATCATAGGGGTTACGCTGCGGCTGCCTCCGTTAAGTGTGGATTGATGTTGAAATGAGGTGAATGTACGGCCCAAGCCCTGTGCAGTTCCCGGGTTAACTGCGGTTTCCACCGGGAGGCCAAGCTCATGGGGAGAGGTGCTCATACTAGCATATATAAGTGAAAGGTTTCGATTGATGATCCGCGTACTGTGTTACGATGATTCGGGGTTATCCTCGACGGATGAAATCAAAAGTTGTGGCACAAGAGTACAACCTCTGCAGAGTGTTAAACCTATTCGAATAGCCGTGTCCACGGTTACGGACGGTTGGAAAGGCCATACTATCTCCGTTATCATTAAAATGTTTTGATTCTAGAAATGAATGGTGGATTTTGAAAGGTGACATTATGGTGAACCATAATGAGTTGTGGGAATGACACTAATGTTCCCACTTGAGTTAGTCTAGCACATGATATAGGTTTTACCAAAGATTTATGAAACTAAAACTTGGCTTTATGCAAATAAACCTAGAGCTTAGCACCCCCGTACACTTAAGGAGTATTTATCTTAGAGTTAGTTTGCGAGTACTTTAAAAAGTACTCATGGCTTTGCCCTGGCTATTCAAATGCCAGACTTTGAAGGAGAGCACCAGTATCAGGATGACGGACAACAGGACGTCTACGATAACTAGGATCGTCTTCTAACGTCAAGCGTTGCCTGTGGGATAGATCGTCCACTACTACTTCGCTTCCGCTACTATTTGTGATGTTGAACAATATATTCGTGTAATATTGGATCATGTGATCTATGGTTGTAAGACAATATGTGTTGTAATAAATGATGACTCTATGCTACTTACTATTATGTCTCGCAAAAACATTATTCCTGGGATTGCGATGTACGGCATAATAGGCATCTGGACTTAAAAATCTGGGTGTTGACAAGTTGGTATCAGAGCCATTGTTTGACCTTAGGAGACCCTAGTTAGAATGGACGCTCAAAAACTTAGTTTCAAATTCCATGATTTGACTAGTTATGAAAACCTTATTCACTTTCTTACCTTGAAGAGTCTATTACAAACTTTAAATTCATGCCCTTCTTCTAAGTGAATTAAAATTTGGAACACTTGCACTTATCTAACTTAATCATCTCATCTCTCTACAGATGGATCACGTCGTGGACGCGCAGCCCTTTCTCCAGACTGAGTTCTATCAGTTGGGGAACGGGGGAGAGATCATCTTCGAGAGGGACCTCTTCTCCCTCTCAGAGTTTCTCGGGCGCCCACCACCGGAAGTCTTTGGCGGAATGCTGAATGACCAACCCGGTGGTCAACTTCAGTGGGTGATCATGGTGGACCTTCGTGGAAGGTTCACGCTCCCATAAGCGCAAGGATCCAGTTCTCCTTCAGGGAGAACAACTGGGCGGATGGTCTCGCAAGGGGACTTCAGGAAGGACTCGCACGTCTGTGCGGGCAAAACTTCATGGACTTCACGGATAGTCGCTTTGTGCACTATGCAAGGCACAACTCCCTCGGAGTGCCAATGAACCTGCCGTCGCACCCGCAACTTCGCCACCATGTTGATCATCTGGACTTCATGCTGAGTGAGACCCGCATCGACCTCGACAACTCCCGCGAATACGCCAACCACACTCACATCCAGTTGGCGCAGCAGGCGAACACCATCAGGGTGATCGCCGGAGAACGCAGGGCACTCCGCCGTGCCAACCAGAAGAAGGATCACGCCATCAACCGCCTGAAGGCCAGGATCGCCACTCTGAAGGCGACCATCGCTGCCCAAGCTGAGCAGATCCAGGAGCTGGAAGGCGAAGGTGAAGGGGAGAACATCCAGGGGGACGGCTACTCCTACGTCAGCAACGACGACGACTACGAGGAGGAGGAAGATGACGACCTGGAGTTCCACCCTTACGAGGATGGCCACGAGCACCTCGATGCCGGGGTAGACAATGTCTACCCTATCAACGTCGATGGCGAGTAGTTCCGTCTGAGCACTTGCGTCCCGTGTTATGTATCGGTCCTTTGTACCCGCCCCATGTATCGTAGTTTGTTGAAAGGGTTCTTAAAACCCTCCTGAACATTTGGCTTGTAATATGTGCTACCTCCATGACTATGTTTGTGTGTGTGTAATATTATTATTATTAATATGAATCAAGTTTTAAGTTGAAATTTTATCCCAAAACGAGCCATAGAAATTTCCCTCTCGTCTCATTATCCATATCCCTGTTCAGATGGCACCTCCAACTCGCAACATGACTCAGGAGGCAATGATGCAGATGTTGCAACAGATGTTGGCTGATAGAGAAGTTGAGAGAGCTGAACGGCAAGCCAACCTAGCTGCACTTCAACAACTTGCTCAGGGCAATCAAGGCCACGGAAACCACGACCACCCAGGGTCGAAGCTGAAAAACTTCCAGAACACTAACCCACCCGTGTTCAACAAGACCGAGGAACCCCTCGACGCTGATGATTGGCTCCAAACTATGGAGAACAATCTCGAGGTTGCCGGAGTGGAGGACAACGAGAAGGTGTTGTTCGCCACCCACTATCTGGCCGGACCGGCACGTGCCTGGTGGACAAGTACCCGTGCCTTACATGCGGGGAACATGATGACTTGGGAAGACTTCAAACTCAAGTTTAGTAAGTATCATGTGCCCCCGGGTTTGATTAAGAAGATGAGGGATGAGTTCAGGGAACTGAAGCAAGGCAGAATGACCGTGGTGGAATACCGCGACAAGTTCCTCACTTTGTCAAGGTACGCCCCGGATGAGACGGACACCGTCGAGAAGAGGAAGGAGAGGTTTCTGAATGGACTGCACGATGAGATGCAGACTGTACTGATCAACATCCCCTTTGCTGATTTAGAAGCCCTCGTTGACTCCGCCATTCAGATGGAGGGGAAGATACATCAAGCCAATGAGAACCGCAAGCGCCGTATGATGAACTAGAGTGGGCCCAGCAACAACCACAAGTATCGCCCCAACTCAGGTGGAGGGTTCGCCCCAAGACACAACAAGCCCCCAATGCAGAATCCACGTCCGAGTTATCAGAACCGGAGTGGAGGAAACCCCAGGTCAGGAGGCCACCACAACTACAACAACAACAACAGCAACTTCAACCGCGCTCCACCTCGCGCCCCCAACAATAACTCCAACACTGCTCCAAGGACTGGGAGCAACGCTGTTCCCATCACCCCCAAGGACAAGTCCACCTACAACTGCTACGAGCGCGGAGTAGCTGGGCACTTCTCCTATGAGTGCCCCAAGAAGCTCGCCAAGACTGCCGCCAACACCTCAGGCCCTGCGCAGCAGCAGCGTCGTGTCACCACCAACAAGAAGTTCGCCCCCAACAACCCGAACAACCGCAACGGCCGCCTCTACCACATGAATGCAGAAGAAGCTCAGGAAGCCCCAGACGTTGTGTTGGGTATGTTCTCTGTTAACTCAATACCCGCAAGAGTGCTGTTTGATTCTGGAGCATCGCATTCATTCATTACCGAAGATTTTGCATGCACTAGTAAGATTCAACCCATCAGTTTGAAGCATGTCATGATAGTTCAAATACCTGGGTCAACCACTAAAGCAAGAAAAATTTGCAAAGATGTGCCAATCAGAATACATGAAATAGAATTTTATGCAAATTTGATTGTTCTGGGAGCCAAAGGTTTGGAAGTAGTCCTGGGAATGGACTGGATGGCGAAACATCATGGACTGATTGATTGTGCCAAGAAGGCCATCACCATGACTAGTAGCACCGGAATAATAGTCGAGCACATATCTGAAAAGATGCCCCGAAAGTTCACTTGTAACCAAAGCCTAGCCAAACCCACCTTGGAGCAGATCAGGGTCGTTTGTCGATATCCTGATGTGTTTCCAGATGACCTACCCGGTATGCCCCCAGATCGGGATATCAAGTTTATCATCGAGTTAATCCCCGGAACCGGACCTATAGCCCAGAGAGCCTACAGCATGAACCCGGCAGAGTTAGTGGAACTGAAGAAGCAATTGGATGATATGCTATTCAAGGGTCTGATTCAACCAAGTGCGTCACCTTGGAGATCGCCAGTTTTGTTTGTGGATAAAAAGGACGGTGCCACCCGTTTGGTTACGGACTATCGTAAGCTTAACGATGTCACCATTAAGAACAAGTATCCGTTGCCCAAGATCGAAGATCTGTTTGACCAGCTGACCGGAGCCCAAGTATTCTCGAAGATTGATCTGCGGACAGGATACCATCAGTTGAAGATTCGTGCCACCGATATCCCCAAAACTGCCTTCACCACCAGATATGGATTGTATGAGTACAATGTCATGTCATTTGGATTGACCAATGCCCCCGCTTACTTCATGAATCTCATGAATAAGATCTTTATGAACTTCCTGGACAAGTTTGTCGTTGTTTTCATCGACGACATCCTCATATACTCCAAGTCCGAGGAAGAACATGAGCAACATTTGGAAGTGGTCCTAGATACCCTTCGGGAACATCAGTTGTATGCCAAGTTTAGCAAGTGTGAGTTCTGGTTGAAAGAAGTAGGATTCTTGGGTCATATCTTGTCAGCCGGAGGAATTGCCGTTGACCCCGCAAAAATCAAGACTGTTGAAGAATGGAAAGCCCCAACCACCCAGACCGAAGTCCGTGCATTTCTCGGATTGGCGGGATATTACCGCCAATTCGTTGAAGGATTCTCGAGCATAGCAAGACCGATGACCCAACTGTTGAAGAAGGACCGGAAGTTCGAATGGACCGACAAGTGTGAAGAGAGCTTTCAACAGCTCAAGTTAAGATTGACAACAGCCCCAATACTGGTTATGCCGGACATTACCAAGCCATTTGATGTGTACTGTGACGCCTCCAAGATTGGTCTTGGATGTGTGCTGATGCAAGAAGGCAAAGTGATATCTTACCTATCAAGACAGCTGAAGCAGCACGAACAAAATTATCCAACCCATGACTTAGAGCTAGCAGCGGTGGTGTTAGCACTGAAAGTATGGCGTCATTACCTCATGGGTAATCGATGCGAGGTTTACTCGGATCACAAGAGCCTGAAGTATATCTTCACGCAGAAGGAGCTGAATATGAGACAGCGCAGATGGATAGAGTTAATCAAGGATTACGACATGGAAATCCACTATCACCCCGGCAAGGCCAATGTGGTGGCGGATGCTCTGAGTAGACTGCCGTGTCAGTTGAACTCCATATTAGCAATTGAGCAACCCAGCCTGTTTGAAGAGTTTGAACAGTTTAGGCTTGAACTGGTTAGCGAAGGATACCTCGCCAGCATTGAACTCCAACCCACCCTGATTAGTCAGATCAAGGAAGCCCAGAAAGGAAATGCTAGCATTGATGGAATCAAGAACCAAATAGCCACCGGAAAGGCACCGGGATTCACCGTAGATGAAGGAGTGCTATGGTATAACAAGCGTCTTTGCGTGCCATCAGACTCAGAATTGAAGCAAGTTATTCTGAAAGAAGCTCACGACACCCTATACTCCATTCACCCCGGAGGAACCAAGATGTACCAGGATTTGAAAGAACAATTCTGGTGGCATGGAATGAAGAGAGAAATTGGAAGCTACATCGCCAAGTGTGACATCTGTCAAAGAGTCAAAGCAGAACACCAACGCCCCGCAGGACTGTTGCAACCCCTACAGATTCCCGAATGGAAGTGGGATTCCGTAGGAATGGACTTCATCACCGGACTGCCCAAATCTAGTAAAGGAAATGATTCCATATGGGTAGTGGTCGACAGACTGACCAAAGTCGCCCACTTCATCCCCGTCAAGACCACCTATCAAGGACCGAGACTCGCAGAGTTATATATCTCAAGGATAGTCAGCCTGCACGGAACCCCGAAGTCGATAGTATCCGACAGAGGATCCCAATTCACCTCCCGATTCTGGCAGAAAGTACATGAAGGACTTGGAACTCGTCTGAATTTCAGCACAGCCTATCACCCGCAGACAGATGGACAGACTGAAAGAGTCAACCAGATACTAGAAGATATGTTGAGAGCATGTGTGCTAGAGTATGGATCTAAGTGGGAAGACTGCTTGCCGTACGCAGAATTTTCGTACAACAACAGCTACCAAGCCAGCTTGCAGATGGCCCCCTTCGAAGCACTGTTCGGAAGGAAGTGCCGTACCCCTCTGAATTGGTCGGAAGTAGGAGAGAGTCAAATCTTTGGACCAGATATTCTCCGAGAAGCCGAAGAGAAGGTTCACAAGATCCGCGAGTACCTCAAGACAGCCCAATCAAGACAGAAGAGCTACGCCGACAAAAGACGCCGAGAGATGACCTTCGAGATCGGAGATTTCGCATATCTCAAGGTGTCCCCTCTTAAAGGAATGCAGAGATTTCAGCTTAGAGGAAAGCTCGCACCCCGATATGTCGGACCTTTCAAGATCCTGAGTCGCCGAGGAGAAGTATCCTATCAGCTAGAGTTACCGAAAGAAATGTCAGCGGTGCACAATGTGTTTCACATCTCGCTACTCCGGAAGTGTTTAGAGGTACCTGAGAAGACCGAGGTTTTCAAGAACATCGACCATCGAGCTGTGGATATCAACTCAGATCTGACATACCGCGAAGTACCTATTTGCATCCTGGAAGAGGCTTTCAGAACCACCCGTACTCGAAGTATCAAGTTTCTGAAGATCCAATGGAGTAACCACACCGAAGAAGAAGCCACTTGGGAGAGAGAAGACTTTATGAGGACTGAGTACCCAGATCTCTTTAGTACCTAGTTTTCTCAGATCTCGGGACGAGATCTTTTGTAAGGGGGAAGGGTTTGTAACATCCCAAGTTTAAACAATAATAAACAAGAGAGAGAGTTTCCCCAAACCCAAAATTTGCAATTAACAAAAACTTTTTCTATGCATATAGTGCCACATATAGAATTATGCATTTGAGTGATTTTCTTTTGTGCATTTGCCATGATGAGTGTAGTATGTTTAAACATTGCTATGTGAACCCTAAGCAAGATCACTAAACCCTAATTTGAAGGGAATTAGAGAAAATGGGAAAAACCCCTTTCTCACTCACATACACATTATGCAAAATAGCAAATCCTCAACCAAGGCCAAGATTGCTTGCTCCCTTGCTTCTAAAATACTTCAATATGATAAACTAACACAATTGCATCCTTGAATCAAGAATCAAATACCAAGAAATCAAAAATCCTACATACATATGATAATGGTCACTTGACCCAAAAATATTTTCTTCACCTCTTTACCCCCCTGGTTTTCTCAAATCTTGAACTAAACTTGGTCAACCAAAGCCATGTCATCCAAGACCATGTCAAGGTGAGCAACTTTGATGTTGACCATCATGGCTAGAGTTGACTGGTTTGACCAGAATAAAAGTGACAAGAGGGGATGCTGAAATAAAGAGAAGATCATGTCACTTTTGACATTTTGCAAAACAACTCCAAATTGAGTGCCACCACCACCAATACTTCACATTAATTATATAAATGAGATTCACCAAAAAGAATTTCAAAATTCAAAAGAAAAGTTCATGCGGCCATATTGTCGAACAGGTGGCAGGCATCATTTCCAAATTGAGACACACACTATTACACACTGGTTTCTTCCCTAAACCCCTTTAATCCTTGATCATCACACTCTCTTACAACCCCTGCTTCACCCTAGTACCTGCCCTGGTCGATTAAAGTGAGAGGAGGAAGAAGAAAAACCCTAAAACTATGCCATGCCATGTACCCCGGCCACCTTTGGGCATCCCTCTCTCTGGCCTCCCTCTCAACCTTTCCTCTTGTCTTTGAGCATCTCTGAAGCACAAGGATCACGCCAGTACCGCTCGATCGATCGCCAACACACCCCATTGGCCGGAACGCCCGCGTCCAAAACCTTGCCAGCACGCGCCCGTGCACGCGGTGAGCGCGCACTGGCCGCGCCAGGACGCCATGCACTCGAACGCGACCGTCCTCCCCCTGCATCCCTACCATGGAGTTGAGCAGCTACTCCCCGCCCTCTACAAGCTAGACACAAGCCCAGGCCTGCCCCTGCACCATCGCCGTCGTCCTCGACCAAATGAGGCCGCACGCCCCGTGACAAACCCTGCAAGCTCCCGAGCCATCCCGTCGCCTTTTCTCTGCGCCAGCTAGCCGTTGAGCATCGCCAGGACGACGCCTACAAGATGCCATCCTCGCCTTGCCCTTTCGACCGACGGAGAGGCCACGCCGACGACGCTCCTCCGCAGCACCTCACGGCCTCCATCGCCTGCTATAAATAGAGCTCCTCCGTCCACCATTTCTTCACACAACTTGCTCCCCTCCCTTCTCTGAACAAGCTCCCCACCTCAATTTAGCTCCACCTCGCCGGAGCAGAAGCAATCGGGAGCTGAGGTCCGCCGGAGCCCGCGGAAGCTCTGCTTCGATTGGCGCCTCCCCGAGCGCCGCCGCTGCTCCCAGGGCTTCCCCATCTACTACACCTTCTCCGCGCCTACTGCCCGACCCCTGCACCGGTCTGGTACGCCCTCCGACCCCCTAGGCTCGCCGCCAGGGAGCCCGCTGCTCGTCGGAGAAGACGACGTTCACACGCCGTCGGATCCTAGTCTAATCCTACGGTTTAGATCCCGCGTACCGTTTCGCTGTTTAAAGAGGCGCCGACAGGTGGCCCCCACCTTGTCAGCGCGGCCCGAGCGCACCAGATGCGTGTTGGGCTGCGAAGTGGGTTTTTAAACCGTTTCGGCCCAGTAACGTTTCCCGCCTAGCCCACGAATTCAAATCTAGTTTAATCTTTATTCAAATTTGCTCTGCTGAAGGTTTAGTAAATTTTGAATAGTTTGAATTCTGCCAAACCAAATTTAGCAAACTTTATACTGTTGGAAAGCCCATGAATTTATCTATCCAATGCCACTGGCCCCATCTCCATTTTCCTTGTAGATTTAATTTGACAAAAAAGACAAGACAGGGACTTTTGAACTTTCAAACTTTATTTAAAATTCAACCAGAATAGATTTTGAAGTAATTCCAATTCTAATAAATCACAAATGATGTCCTCTAATTGATTATGCAATAACATAGCCTTGTTGTTTGTATGATCATGGACTAGATCAAATAAAATGGCTAGGTAGTCATTTCTAGAGCTTTTTAAAGTGGAATTCAAACTCAACCCTAATATGAGAGTTACCTCTCATTTAAATTTTGATCCTAAGTACTAATAACCAGGGGAAATGACTTAGGCTAATGAACCCTTGAGAATTATTACTTAGAGATTTTAACTCATTTAAATGTTAAGTATTAAAACTTTGTGAAGTGTAGCACTTCAACTAAATTGAACTCACATATAATAGATATGAAATGTTGACTTTGGGTCAACCTATATTTCATACCTTATTATTATATGAAGAGATTAAATCTTAATAATAGGTAATGAAAAGAAATGAATTCTTTTAAAGACCTACATACCAAATTTAAGAAATAGGAGTAATGAGAGGAAATTAATTTTTTTCAAATAAAGACTAATCAAATAATCCCCCATGCCATGTTTGAATTATGATAGGACTAGTGTGTGAACCTTTTTGAGTGTTTCTAGTTTAGTATATGAGCTTGGTTTAGTATTTATACCTCGTATTCGTATATAGACGCTAGTAACGAGGAATACCAAGAGGAGGAGGGCTACTCTCAGGAAGAAGAAGAGAACTTCGATAACTACCCAGCTCAAGGCAAGCTAACCCTTGCTAAACACAAGTGCTTAGCTCTACAAGAGCAAAGGCACCATCACACTTTACTTTTATGTATTACCCATCCCATATTTTTACTTACATTTACTTTTGCTTATTTATTTCAAAGTATCTTTTTGATTTATGATTCACTTGGTCTAGAGTAGACAAATACTTGGAATAGATTAGCCCCACTCAAAGCTAGATAGCACCCCTCATATAGTTGCTAGTGCTAATCAATTAAAATTGACTACTCTAGATGGGAACATGGTGAAGTGAAATGACTTTGAAAGAAAGTAAAGTGGAGGTGGATTTGAACAAGAGAAGATGGTGATTTTTGATAAAATTGATAATTGGGTTTGAATGCGATACCCTTCCAATTATACAAGTACCCCCACAATACCTGATTATGGGTAGGGCATAACTACAAACTTGTGTATTTTAGTATGGGTTCCCTCTGAACAAACATCATAGGGGTTACGCTGCGGCTGCCTCTGTTAAGTGTGGATTGATGTTGAAATGAGGTGAATGTACGGCCCAAGCCCTGTGCAGTTCCCGGGTTAACTGCGGATTCCACCGGGAGGCCAAGCTCATGGGGAGAGGTGCTCATACTAGCATATATAAGTGAAAGGTTTCGATTGATGATCCGCGTACTGTGTTACGATGATTCGGGGTTATCCTCGACGGATGAAATCAAAAGTTGTGGCACAAGAGTACAACCTCTGCAGAGTGTTAAACCTATTCGAATAGCCGTGTCCACGGTTACGGACGGTTGGAAAGGCCATACTATCTCCGTTATCATTAAAATGTTTTGATTCTAGAAATGAATGGTGGATTTTGAAAGGTGACATTATGGTGAACCATAATGAGTTGTGGGAATGACACTAATGTTCCCACTTGAGTTAGTCTAGCACATGATATAGGTTTTACCAAAGATTTATGAAACTAAAACTTGGCTTTATGCAAATAAACCTAGAGCTTAGCACCCCCGTACACTTAAGGAGTATTTATCTTAGAGTTAGTTTGCGAGTACTTTAAAAAGTACTCATGGCTTTGCCCTGGCTATTCAAATGCCAGACTTTGAAGGAGAGCACCAGTATCAGGATGACGGACAACAGGACGTCTACGATAACTAGGATCGTCTTCTAACGTCAAGCGTTGCCTGTGGGATAGATCGTCCACTACTACTTCGCTTCCGCTACTATTTGTGATGTTGAACAATATATTCGTGTAATATTGGATCATGTGATCTATGGTTGTAAGACAATATGTGTTGTAATAAATGATGACTCTATGCTACTTACTATTATGTCTCGCAAAAACATTATTCCTGGGATTGCGATGTACGGCATAATAGGCATCTGGACTTAAAAATCCGGGTGTTGACATTGTAGCTCTTTGACAAGAAATGTGTTTAATTTCTAGTTTACGGCTATCCCTATCTCAAAATTGTTTCTATTCCGCTTCTAATCTTACCCTATTTGCTAGTGAAGTGAGTAATTTTATGTTGATATGTATGTGCTCGTAATGTACTATGTCCCCTATCTCATTTGCTTCTATCCCAGTCTCAGTAGTGTTTGCCAGTGTGTGACTAAGTGTGTTTTGTGAGTATTTTTCTTTGTTTGTTGTTATAGCTGACCTGCTTGATCTGATCGCTTGTGTTACCTTTAACATGATTGTCACGCTTCTCGCTTCATCTTCGACAAATACCCTTTTAAATGGATCCCATGGGCCTAAAATTTGGCATGCACGAGGCTTGCGACAGGGAGATGCGCTCTCCTCGATGCTTTTTATTTTGGTCATGGATGCTCTTTGTCTTCTTTTCAACAAAGTCAAAGAAGAAGGTTTCCTGACTCACATCAATGAAGGGCAGTCCATTCCGCAAAGGTTATCTGTTTTTGCGGATGATCTTATCTTATTTCTTAGGGAAACTGCGGATGACGCCAAAACGGCTAACTACTTCTGGGGGTTTTGGTGGGTCTTCGGGCCTCAGATGCAATTCAGCATGGCTAAGAACAATATCTTGGCCATCTACTGTAATGTAGATCCGGTGTCGATCATATACCTGGGTCTTCCTCTCCACTTCCAAAAAGCCTGCAAAGAATATTTTCAAGGATTAATTGATGGTTTGTGCTTCCATAGACCCCTAAATCTCAAAACAGTGTAACTTCACGAAGAGGTATCATGGTATCATTTAATCTCAGCCCCTAATCCCGAACAACTATCATTTAATCTCAATCGTTCTTGTGTTTCACTCAGGAAGATACCTCTTCATTGGTTTACACTATTTTGATACTTGGGGTTCTATGGAAGCACAAGCCTTGATTGATAAGATAAAGAGAAGACGTACTCGTTGCTTGGAAAACATATAACTCAAAGCGGGAGATTAATTTTGGTGCAATCGGTCCTCTCAGTTATGTACATTTTCACCGCATGTCTCTAGAACTTCCCTATGGGTAATCAAGGCCATCGACGAAATCTACAGAGCCTTTCTTTGGAAGAGAGCAGAGATCATAGATGGAGGCCACCTCTTGGTTAATTGGCCCTTGGTGTGCCGTCCGAAAATAAACAGGATCTTAACATCATAAGTACATCGTTAAAAATGAGATGGGCTTCGAACTTTAGAGTTGCGGATGATAAACCATGGAGTACTTTAGCATCCCCTGTGGAAGAGAAAACCAGGCATATTTTCATGGGATATCTAGTTTTGTGCTCCTATTTCATTAGTTGTACTCACTTTTCCCCAGCTTTTGAACTTTCCCTGACTTTCCCCGCTCTCTTGTCTCAAACGCTCGGATGGAGGGTTGTCGTCTGGTCAAAATCGTTGACCGTAACATGTTTACTTTCTGATGAGTGACACGTCGGCGAACCAGCTTCTCTCTCTCCATCTGGGAAAAAAATCTCTCGATCATCTCCCTCACCGCCCCTCCACTGCCCCACTCACCTTCATTCCCTCCTACCTTATGTCGTTCCTCACCCCCGTCACGGGACACGGAGCGATTGTGACTGGCAAGCCGAGCAGCGCCATCAAATGCGGAGAAGATTGTCTCGAATTGGAGGCATCGAGCTCATAGATTCCATTTGGGTAAGCATCGTTTCCCTTCAGATTTGTGATGTAACTAAAAAATAGGCGGTATTTGACCATTAGTAGCGTGAATCGCTGATGCCCATCTAACTAGATTTTTCCTGGCCTTACTTTTCTAATAGGATTAATCCAGCGCTTGCATTTCGGCTGACGGTTAGAACATATACTAGCATGCTGCGTGGTTGTAAAGTCTGACATTTGAGTGGATATTTTTTTACCCAATGGTGGTTGAAACATCCATCTCATTCAGAGATTTGCAAGAAAGTCTTTGCGATCAGTACGCCTGTGGCCCGAGCGAATCAGTTGATAATTTCAACATTAGCAAGCAAAGATTGCTCCCACTAACTTGCGGTGAGCATATGTGAACATTTTTTTCTTTGAATTCTGGTAACCATTTCGGTAAAATTCATATCCATGTGCTCCAGCCACGAAAAGTTGGGGATAGGGGAAAGAGTGTTAAGGCATACTCGTGGTCAGGCATCATCATGTGTCACAAATAATAATTTGATAGTATTGTGCGGCCCTGCCATCCTTGTAGGTCCACACCATACCATTTAGACCAACTGCCAATATAAGGCAGACCGCTCTTTCGGCCGATGTGGTGGAGGATGTAGAGCCTGATGAGGTAGTGCCTCGTCTAGATGATGAGGATCAGTTGATATTTCCTGAATTGGTAGATAAATTCATCCATCAAGCAATGAAGGATGTATACATAGAAGAAATGAGCATCCGTGCTAAATTTTATGACACCGATGATGAAGAGAAGGTGGAGAACAATAACAGTCGACTACGATGGTAAGGACATGCCAAAAATTGTGTGGAATCGAGAAAATCCTAATCTTACACCAGCCACCGCATTTGAATCGATGCGGGACGGTCGTAATGCACTTACTACATATTGCATTCTCATTCAAAATATAGGTACCCATATGAGAGGTGTAGGTGGAGGGTGCATGCATCCACTATGATCAGGAGCACAATGGTTCATGTATTACAACCAATTTTGTATTTCAGATCACTGTGTAAAGTTTCTTAACTGTGTCTGACATCAGCGTACCCTATTTTCATTTTGTTTTAGATAAAAAAAACATGTGCACACTTGACCACTGAAAGGAGAAATTTCCAAAATAAAGCTAGCAAAGACTAGGTGGTGGCAGATGCAATCATTGGTTGGTCGAGAGAAAATCCATCACTTGTTCCAACATCACAAAAGGATAATTTTTTTGACAAGTACCAGATTAACATACCTTACATGAGTATGTTCTATGGTAGGGAAATGGCTTTTGACAGGATTATTGGTCCATGGAATGAGAGTTTTCAGTTTCTTTACACCTTCAAAGCCGAAATGGGGGTGGCTCCAATCAGTGTTGTAGAGATAAACAAGCATACACTTCAGTACAAGGTAAAGAGGAAACACGATGGAGAGGGAATACTTTAGAAGGGCTTTTGTTTTTTCAAACCTTTCTAGCAAGGGTTTCTAGATATGATTACATGCCTTATTTGGTTGTGGATGCAACAACTCTTAATGGAATATTTAGAGGGTAGCTAGGAGCTGCTAGTGCAGTTGATGGACACAATTGGCTATTCTTTATTGTTTACGGAGTGTTGGAGGTTGAGTCAGAAAAAAGTTGGACTTGGTTTTTAAAAAATTGCACAATCTTATAGGTCATCCACCAGGAGGCTATCCAGCTTGAAAGGATTCAAGAGTGCAGTAGAATCGGTATTCCCTAGAGTGAAGCATAGGAAATTTATATGACACCTAGTGTAGAATTTTACAAAGAAATTCAAGCGTAAAGTTTGTACTGACAAGCTATGGCCAACTTCATACACATGTAGGATGCATCACTCCAGGGATACTAGTTCTATAATGCAGGGGAAATTTTGCTACATGACACTTTTATTTTCTGGCATTTGCTGAAACACATCGCTCGATTATGTCTTTGCGAGATACCATTACAATTTTGTGACACATTTGCCAGAACACACCACCTGGCTCAAAACGGAAAGTTTTGCCCTTTGTCTTCAAAACCAGCCATCCCACGTAAAAGTGCAAAAACTTTCCGTTTTTTGTCTGGTGGTGTGTTCTGGCAAATGTGTCACAAAATTGTAATGGTACCTAGCAAAGACACAATCGGACGGTGTGTTTGAGTAAATGCCAAAAAATAACGGTATCCTACAGCAAATTTTCCCATAATGCATTTGTTTAGAAAGCTTGATGTCTCGACTAGCATTTGATATCAGGTTGTTACATAGGCTGAGTGTATTTAGCATCATCTTTAATATATTAACCTTTATAACGAACTTAATGAAACATCAGCAAGATATTCGACTTATTTTAAAAGTTGCACACACGGTGCAGATGTGACCAAAGACCAAACATTGTGAGTCCCATGGTCTATATTTTCGTTTCCATGGTTCCACTATAAAGCAGTTTTTAGTGGATATCTTTGTCTTGATTCGTGCAAAGAAAGTTAATTCAAGTAAAGACTGCGATACATATTTTTCATACAGGTTTTTGTACTTCATTAAAACTTCCTTGGTTATTCTATTGAGTTAATTAACAGTGCATTACTTTTCGCAAAAAAAAATTACAGTGCATTACATATAGCCATCTTATTGGTACGGCTATGTGCATCTCAATTGTGCAGATGCCAGGTATAATATTTAAACTCTAAATAATAAAGCATCTGTTATCTAAAAAAAAAATAGCCACGTCTTTTGTTGCTGTCAATTATCTCTCTAGATGCCCTTCTCAATCTCTTCCAAACTTATACTCAGTTAGCCACCAAATTAAAGCTTAGAAGTACTGTACTGATAACTGACAAGCAAGATACACGATTCACTCCTAGTAATTCTAAATAGTCTCAAGAAAGATTTTATACTTGAGTTTGTTTATTACTAATTCGTGACAACAATAATAATTAGTAGTATACTACATGCGGAATGCCAAACTGTGTGTTTGACTCGCCAGCTTGTCATACTAGTACACAGCCAGATTGTTCTTCTGCAGTCCACCCCGGCCGAACCGAATGCCAGGACTTCTCCTCCCCGGCCGTTGGCACCAGCGTCGGCGCCTAATAATTCGTGGCGTCACCAGTATCTTTTATTCCTGATTGGCGCCTGGTTATATGTTAATAAGATCTCCAGGCGCGCGCAATTATACTTATGTTGATGTACGTACCGAGCCTCCTGACAAATGACTATCTGTGGGCGGAGCTGTGTATTGGTAGTCACCGGATTTCTCCTGCAAAGACTTTCTAATCATACAACGATCTAAGGGTAACGTCCCTTAAGAGCTGTAGTAAGGATGATCAATGTGCGCCGTATGAGCAAGTTTGTGACCTAGATGAGCATTTTCCGAGTTTATGAAGTATAGTCTTCTACTCCGTGGTCACTGGTCAAAAGAATCTCTACATGCTAGCCCATGGGGATGCACAAACTAACCACTAGTCTTCCTGGTTGCGACTACTGCTAGCTAGCAATTCATTGCGATGCTTATTTGTATTCCGAGAGCTCTATTCTCTGGCAATACCATTTGCTTCTTCGAGATGGACACCTGCCCATGCACAAGCTGGAGACGAAAGTGTAAGCATCAATATACAAGGAAGAAATTAAGAACGTTACCGACGAGTCGCTGATAAGCTGTTGCTGTGGGGAGGTCCACCGCGTGGAGACGTGCGGAACGGTAGAGCTGGCTACCTATCCAACGCATCCTAGCTACGTCTCGCTCGCCGCCAGCGGCACGTTGTGTGGAATAATCAAACTAGTTTGGGAGCCACATGGAAATCGCTGGGCATATATACCTAGCTAGCTTTGCCTGAACTGCCCTGCCCTGCCCGCCCTGCCCTTCCTGAGGATACATAAGCGCCCGGCCCGCCCAGACATTACCCGTCGCAGGAGGCAGGCCTTGCTCAGAGACAAACAAGGTAGAGCGCGGTGGAGGGAGAGGGGTAAACGAGAGGAGAGGAGAGGTGATCGCTCCATCAGGGACGACGGCCCGGGATGGTTACCGAGTCCTCCTCGTCGTCGCAGTCGTCGACGGTGCCGACGTCGAAGGGCATGGCGAGAACGCTGGCTCAGCACCACCAGGCCGTTGTTGGGTTTCTCTTCGGCTTCTTCGTCATCCTCGTGCTCTACACCACGGTGTCTGGCCAGTTCGGGTCGAACACCATTGGTGAGTTACTAGTAACCTTCTAGTGTCAGTTACTCCTGTTCTCCGTGCTCAGTTACAACACGCTGGGCAATGTCCTTATGGTTTCCCTTAATCGTCATCATTTTAGAGCGTATTGTTTTCTAATTTTCATACTTCGTTCAAGAACTATGCATTGCATCCTATCCCGGCCTGTACTTCACGAGAGTCACGATCTATTTCCTGGCTACATAAACTGGGTTAAATCCTTAGTTTCTTACTTGACCTCAGTACCAGACTCAGACCTACAGCGCCCTCTATCTATATTTATTATTTGAAATTCTCCTACTTGCTCCCTCAAAAAGAAAATAAATCGCCTTCACATATTTTTTTGAGCGTAAACAGTGGGTATCCCCACTGTGATTTTTTATTTATTTTATAAAAATATAAGTCCACAAACAACTAAAACTAGAAAAAGTTGCTTGAGGGTAGCAACTAATTAAATGAGTCCACAAGCCCAAAAGAAAAAAGAGAGCCTTCACACATTGATTCTGCTTTGTGCTGCATGCTCTAAAGAGATCAAGACTAAATGTGGAAAATCAGTTACATTTATTTTCTTGGAAAATATAGCTTATCTATGAAGTATTCACAAGATACATACTTATATCCATCCAAATTATTGTAGTAGTGCATTAATGGTAATGTTGAATACATTTAGAATACACCATATATATAGTCATGCCAATTCTTGCCAACAGTTAACTTTCCAAATAATTCCGCTGCAATCCTCTCCAAATTTTCTGAAGTAAGACTGAAGCATACAAAGACTAACCTCTACTACATCATTTCTAGCTAGCCAGTCTAAAACAAGAGACCACTGACCTCATATAACAGGTTCCGTGTTGTTTACTAATTTCTTCATTCGACTATGCATGTGGAGTGTCAAACTTGTGCGTCTGATTCGCCAGCTTATTCTTTGTGCATGCAGTAGTCCTGCAGTCCACGCCGGCCGAACAGAATGCCAGGGCTTCTCCTCCTCCGCCGTCGTCGCCAGCCTCGGCGCCTAATAATTCTACCCAAGGTATATAATTTCTGCTGGTGACTGACCGGTGACGTTTATAAATTGTAATTTAGCGTGGGTTGCCAACCAGTGATAATCAAATGTAGTCCAGCCCCAGTTAGTTAGTACTTGTTTTGTTGGAATTTTGTGTAAACTTTGATGGAACTGTTGGCATACGCGCCGAGTCCTAACAGATGACAGGACCAACTCTCTGGCCCAGCCGACGCCACATGTGGCTTAGGGTGCGGCCGGCGTCGTAATCAGCGGCTTGATAATGGACTAATAGTAAACGATGGAGATGGGTCCGTGTAGGCGTGTAGCATATACGCATATACAGAAGATGTGGTACGATCATCATATACGAGGTGTATCATTTGGTTGCTAATTAATTACTCCCTTGGTTTATCTTAGAGTCTAATCTGGAGACACAATTTTTTGTATCTAGTTTTATTGAGTTTGATTATCCATCATCATGTTTGAATGTGTTTTAATATTCAAATTTTGAATTTTGTCGAATCAAACCCTTTTTAGGAATGTTTTAAGATACCATGTAAACATATATATACACAGATTAAATGAAATGTTGACCTGGTATATATACCAATAAATTTGGCTATTTTAAATCCAATTCTAAAATTTAATCAATGTACAACTAAATAACGGGAGGCCGGGATACTAGTGCAGGGTAGACTACATGCAAAGATTTTCTGAGTGCTAATCGTAAAGCAAAGCAACGATGGATGTGTGCACAAGACCACCCGTGCACGCTAGAAACGTCCATATGGTCATGTGATTCTAAGTTTTCTTTACCTGCAAAAAAAAAAAGTTTTCTTTGTTGATCTCTGTACCAAAAATTGACAACTGCGGTGCATGATGTAGATATTATTGTGCACAAGGACGACGTAAACAAGACGATGGGGGGAGAACATAACCAAGACAATGTACCTGGAACCGACAAGAATAACAAGACTGATGCAAACTTTGGTAACTAGACCTTTCCCTACCTAACTCGTATTTTGTCTGATGATACACAGATAGGATCGTTGATTACTTACTGATGATTGAGCACCTATTAATTTAGATAACATGCAAGCTAATAGAACGGAGCAGCCAGGCGGTCAACCAGTAAATAATACTATTACTAACGTAAGTGACAAGATGAAGGAGGAGGAGCTCATTCGGCAAGAACTCGATCAGGACGACGATAAGGATGAAACAAACGTCAAAAAAGGTGAGCTGCTGATCGCATTCAAAAAGAATGACACAAAAGAGTTGGTAATAATAAACTAAACTAAAACATCGGCCGCATGCAGGTGCTCCATCTCCGCCCAAGCCCATCTGCGACCTGTCCGACCCAAGGTACGACATCTGCGAGATCATCGGCGACGCCCGTGCCACCAACCGGACCGTCCTCTACGTGCCGCCACCCGGCGAGCGTAGCGCCGACGGCCAGGAGTGGGCCATCAAGGACCAGTCCCGCAAGCACCTGGAGTACATCAAGGAGGTGACGGTCAAAACCCTGAGCGCCGCGCAGTCCCTGGCGGCGCCGGAGTGCACCTCCCGGCACGCCGTCCCGGCCGTCGTGTTCGCCATGAACGGGCTCACCTCCAACCCGTGGCACGACTTCAGCGACGTGCTCGTCCCGCTCTTCATCACCGCCCGCGCCTTCGACGGCGAGGTCCAGTTCCTCGTCACCGACCTCCAGCCCTGGTTCGTCGACAAGTACCGCCTCATCCTCGCCAACCTCTCCCGCTACGACGTCGTCGACTTCGACAGGGACGCCGGCGTCCGCTGCTACCCGCGCGTCGTCGTCGGGCTCCGCAGCCACCGCGACCTCGGCATCAACCCGGCGCGCGCGCCGCGCAACTACACGCTGCTCGACTTCCGCATGTACATCCGGGACATCTTCTCGCTGCCGCCCGACAGCGTCGGCATCCCGTACAAGGCCGCCGCCGCCAGCAACAATAACGCAACCGTCGACGGTGAGAAACGGAAGCCGCGGCTCATGCTCATCAACCGCGGCCACAACAGGAAGTTCGTCAACATTCCGGAGATCGCCGACGGGGCGCGGGCGGCCGGGTTCGAGGTCGTCGTCGTGGAGCCGCGCCGTGACCTCAGGCTGGAGGAGTTCTCCCTGGCGGTGGACTCGTGCGACGTGCTCATGGGCGCGCACGGGGCCGGCCTCACCAACTTCTTCTTCCTCCGCACCGGCGCCGCCATGCTGCAGGTGGTGCCGTGGGGGCACATGGAGTACTCGGCCATGATCTTCTACGGCGTGCAGGCAAAGGAGATGAACCTGCGGGACGTTGAGTACAGCATCACCGCCGAGGAGAGCACGCTGTACGATAAGTACGGCAAGGATCACCCGGCGGTCAGCGACCCGGAGTCCATCCATAAGCAGGGCTGGCAGCTTGGCATGAAGTACTACTGGCTGGAGCAGGACATCAGGCTCAACGTCACCAGATTTGCTCCCACGCTGCACCAGCTGCGCAGGACACTCGGGGAATAGAGGATAGCAAATACAAATACAACAGGATCTTTTCCAAAGAAAAAGGAAATACAGCTACAGCAAAATACTACTCCATTCTTCCTCTAAAGTATTTTGGAGATTTATCTAAATTTAGATGTAGAAAATAGTAAAACAAATTATTACTTTGTATACATCAATAGGTGATTTATGAGCTTCAAAATTCTTGAAATTCTAAACAAAGCAGTAAGCAAAAGATATAAAAAATGGAGAATGATAGTAGTATAACAAGATGAACATCATCACAAAAGGCTTGGGCCGGGTTGGAGCACGACTGACTCCAAACAAATTTGCTAAGGGAAAATTGTCTATGGACCCGAGAGTGGACTTTTGGAGCAGCTGTTTGGTGAGCACTCGTATCCATACCGTGTATACTGCATCAAGATCCATACAAATTCTTTTTGTTCCTCTTAAACAAATTCTCATTTTTGTATCTCTCACACCACACATTGTTTGAACAAAAAAAATTGCAGATCACTTAAACATAACAATTGGAACGTGGAAAAAATAGTTTGGATATTTTTTATCATTGTGTATATATATATTTAAAGAATTTATTTCGAATTTTAAATAATTTGAAATTTAAAATTGCACAAAAAATTTCCAAACTATTTTCCCCCATTCTATTTGTTATTTCGAGTGACTTGCAAAAAAAAGTATATAATTTTAGAGAACTGAAAAAAGCAAAAGTCAAAAAAAAAGAGGAGGTGCGCAGAGCGCACCTGTGCTCTTGCAGTTTTCCCTTATGGGCCCGGCAACTTATTTTTACTTTATTTTAATTTGTAAAAAGACATCGTCGTCTAGATTTTTAAGCTACGCTTGGGATCGCATCGCTCCCCCGTACCACTGCTGGAACGTTCGCCTGTTATATTTTCTGTAAGGATTTAACAGCTGTTTTATCTTCTTATTCACTTGAATTCTCCTTCCTTGGCGCAGACTAGAGAGGGTAAATCTTGACGTAGTGTTTAAATTCCAACAACAAATGAAACATGTATAATTAATTGAGAAGACTAAATGACGTAATGATCTATAGGATATTTGTGCGGCGGACGGCGGAGGGGTGGAACTTCCAGTGTATATAATCCATATGAGATTTTCTACTGAGAACTAGTTTAGTGCTCAGTCAATTTTTTAAACGTTTGATATTTACACTTTAAGATTTGTGTAACTTCTTGGCGTTTATCATGTGGCTTAGTGGACATAGCCTGAGTTTGCTCGGCCTTATTTTTCTCGATCTCCCCTTGAACCATGTGGGCACGTAGGTGGGCTTTTTTTATTTTTCTTTCATCTTTTGATTTTATCCTTTGCATAAGCAGATGGGCTAATATTAGCAACTCTTTTGTGTTAAAGGGGAGCGCGAAACTCTTGGTTTTTTATTTGACTTGTGTTTTATATTTGTTACTAGTTTTTATTCTAATAAATATTTTCTCCATTACAAATTAATTGAATTATATTTGCATAGATTCACATGTATCTTCACTCACATGTGAATCTAGACAAATGTGAGTCACTTTTGACCCCACTGTGAAAATTCAAAAAAAAGTAATTTAAAGAAATTGAATTTTAGGCATGCGTCGGACTGAAGAGGTTGATTCTTTTCTCCGGGAGTTGTGGGCTAAGTGGTGTGCATTTTCTTTTCTCCAGTTGTAAGTAGGGTTGTAACTTGTATATTTTCAATTGCAATTGGATTTACAGCTTTTTCGATTTGCAACTGAAAATTTTCTAGTTGGAAATGGGTTTGAAATTGACTTTTCCGGGTTGCAAGTGGGAATGCAGCTGTGTTTTCTTTCTAGTTGCAGCTGAGGTTGAAACAAGGTTTTTTCAGACGTAAGTGGGTTGCAAGTGAGTTTATTTCAGTTACAACTAAGGTTGCAAATGATATTTTTTCCAGTTGCATGTGGGACTACAACTATTATATTTTCTTCCTAGTTTCAAGTGGAGATTTGCTTTTGATTTTTTTTAAAAAAAATTTGCAAGTGGGGTTGCAAATAATATATTTTTCCAGTTGCAAGTGAGACAGCAACTGATATTTTTCCGGTTGCAAATAACATTTTTTCAAGTGTTACAAGTGGGACTACGGCTGAGATTCTTTCCAGTTGCATTCTGGGGTTGCAGCCGATATTTTTTTCCAGTTGCAGCTGGGACTGCAATTGATTTTTTTTCAATTGCATATTGGGTTGCGAATTAAAAAAAAATTAGTGTTGCAAGTGGGACCACAAGATTTGTTTTTGAAGTGTTGCAGAGTTGAACCGCAATAGATTGTTTTCCTAGTTCCGAGTGAGTTAGAGGTGGGTTGCGATTGGCATTTTTTTCAAAATTAAACCATAGATGTGAATTGGAAAACAATTCACATAGTGTAAGTTAAATATTCACTGGGTTTTAAAATTGTTCACATATACACAATAGTGGTCGCCAGCATCTAACGGATATCTGAATTAATTCTTGGCTAGATGAGAGACTTTTTTATTTTATTTGTTGAGAATCTGTTTATGAGAGCTAATGTCCTTTTCTACTATCTAAGCAAGAGAACGGAGGGGGGAAATACACTCAAGAGTTCTACTACCGAACGATACAAGACAAGCATACAAAAATGCATGAGCAAGAAAAGGCCAATGAATGAACAAAGGACAATGGCCCGAACAAGGACAGGCCGGCGCAGCTCCCTCGCCTAGGCCACGTTCAGCAATACATGTGCAGGCCACGATCAGCAAAACACATATCAATTAGCGACAAAGCATAGCAAACAACAAATGTGACGTGAGCGGACTGAGAACTAAGTTAGTTTCGGCTGAGCCCTAGTCACTCTCAATCCATATAGTCAAGTAGACATATTCACCCAAATTAAAATAGAAATGGATGTGGATGTAGATATAATATCTAAAAAAATTATACAAAAGCAGATATGCACTGATTTGAAGCACTACTTACTATACAATTGTTGCCTATCATTGTATCTTCCATTTATAATATGTCATGGGTCTATTATCGTGTTTCATGATTTTGATAGCACAGACTTTTAATGGATACAGAATACACTCTACCATCAACCATTGAAAAATCAAGAATAGGCATAGCTAGTTTATTTGAAGAAAATGATAACCACTACAACCAATTGACAGGTCGTAGAGGGCCTTGGCACACATCATCGATCTTTAAGTTCAACTTCAACTCATGCATATGAAATAAAATTAACTACACGGATAGTTTTTCAAAGAAATGCCTTCAAAAAGGAGGGGGCCAATAATATACATGGTGACGAGTAGTCATATCCAAACAATGAAGGACAAGTCCCCGATTTTTACTCTAGATAACATTCAACAAAACCGTAAACAATGCCTTTATCAAGGAAGGTGTGCACATACATCTTGGTTCAGCTCCCGTAGTTGCCATAGCCATGCATTGAAGGACAATTCACAGATTCTCAATGTGGATAGCATTCAGAAAACTCCGAAGAGAGTCTTCAGCAAACTGGTGGTTTACATGCATATCCATTGCGAGCTCAAGCTAATGACCAACATGATGTTTTCACCTAGAGCTCAAGATCTGGTACTTCAAGAGCGCCACGAAACAAAGTAACTCTCGATATCTTCGTGTTTCCATACTTCACGGTGTTGACAAACCGCAGACTTTAAGGCATGAAAGGAAAATGCGCGCCCCCCACTCCCAAAGGAAGATGCACATCAACCATGGACAACTTGGTAAGTAGAAGACCAAGAGCATGAGAACCAAGGGATATAGCCGAAGAATGAGTATAATTTCACCAAAATCTACTAGCCCACTAATAATGCAAGAGAATTATAAGACGGTGTTGCCTTGCCAGCAACCCACCACATGATCTAGGCCACGCCTTATCAAGGAAAAAAGAAGGTGCCAATAGCCTATCACATTGTTCTGATTGGATGTCGTAAACTTAACACTAGTTAGTCGTCATGACTTCTATAGGGACGAGAACATGATGCATGTCCGAAGCTGGCATGAAGCTCTCTGAAATACATCAGAGAAAAATGAGACCTGATATAGCTGCAGTACCAGTTTTCTCAGCAAGTCCTGAAAATGGTGGGGTCATTGGGCAAGCAAGTGCATGCGAAGACTTAATTAGTCATGAAAGGATGTCTTCTCTAGTAAGTGGATTTGGTGTTAATGAAAAACGACTAAGGGGACACATGTTACCATTGATATACGGATGTAGTTATTGTCCCCGCGATGGTGAATGGAATGTGGTTATCGACCTCTCTTCCTCCCCATTGAAAAGGAAAACAAAGATCTAAAAAAAAAAGGAAAACAAAGATGGTGATATTAACAAGATTACTTTGATTTCCCTATATGTGGTTTAGTGACATTTGACATATTGAGTCATATGGACACCATACTATAAAGAGTTGCTCAAGAAGTGAGCCTAGCTCATTTGGTTAGAGAAGTGGATGTTCAACCCCGGCACCCAGGTTCAAGTCCCAGGGACGCAGATTTTGGTTTCTTATAGGGGCTTCCCTACCGTATTCCTTTAAAAAAAAGAGTTGCTCATTGAAAAACTCGTAAGGAAGGTAAATGATGGATTAGTAAGTATTTGTAGCCAGCAAAGCCAAGATAAATCCATTCTCCTAATTTACTGGATATTTTGGAGTATAAATGAATTTCCATTTTTTTTGAGGGCGTCCAAAAATTAGCAATTCTTCTTTGGATTGTGTGCCGTCCGAACTCGGGAATTGGAGGGTCGGGATTTCCAAAAAAATACTCTATGCCATATTTCGTGTATCATACTATATAAATTATTTATCCCTTACGAAGGAAACCTTTCAAATATGAGCTTCCACCAAGATAGATTTTGTACCCAAGGTGAGCAAATTGAAGAGGATACAAGGATTTAAGATTTTACTGTCCCAATTGTGCCCCCTCCCCCCTCAAATTGCCCACGGAGCTTGTTATTCTTAGAGTTGTGGCAACTCAGAGACGGTTGGATTGACCCAGGAGCATCTTTGCTTAAGCGTTTTCCTCGGAAAGTTTCTAAGGCCCGTAGATCGCGTGAAGATCTACCATTGGTGAAAAAGTTCATACTTTGTTTGGTGAGACTTCCAAGAAGTTTAGGTTATTAGACGGTTCTGATCTATAATGCTCCCAGCTATGTGCAAGTATAAATATTTCTGTTGAGCTGCTCCCGAGATTATCAAGTTTGCTGCTTGACGCATTGATTCTGAAACTACAACGATGGCTATATTCAGATATCAGCTCTATGAAGGCAGAACATTAGAAAGAGTATATATACAATGTTCGAGTTTCATATTTTTAAATGATATTGTAAGTTGTGTAATCTTAAGATAATTTTCATATATTAGACGTTGATTTTAGTAATAAGTATTAAAAAAATTCTTCATGCAATGCACTCATATTCCGCGATTTGTATTTGTGTGTGTTGTCGTACCTATCATATAAGGTCTATGTTCTCTTGCCGAGGAAAAATATACTATCATATTTGAAGTAATCAAGCCACTAAGTCTTCAAAAAAAATATGCATTTTGAAATAGAATTATTCAACCCGTGTACATTATGTTCCAACGGATACATATGTTGGTCGACATAGCCACTTTGCAGCGCTTTACCAATTGGTTACGAACATATATATGTGTTCCATTATGTCCTTGCAACGCCCAAAAAACGCGCACTAAATCTGTTGGTAGGGGGTGGTACCAACGCGTACAGGTTTAGATACACATTACTGTGTTGTTCTAGGGAGGGGGGTGTCCTTTTGTATTGCCAGCGATAGCTTCTCCAAGGATATCGTGTACTTGAAGTTTCGGAATCGTCGATGTGTGTCCTTCCGCTATATGCCATTTCTACCATTTTGTGGATTACTTATACTTAGATTGATTCTAGCTTTATTTATCTTGTTTATCTTGCTTCCTAGAGTAATCTTGCAATTGGTTTATTCACATGGTCGTGTTTAAGAGTACCACTTTATCTTGCACTTCCTTGATAAGCAGTGTAATTGTTAAAATTTACATTGGTTTACTCAACCCCTACTCCTAGTCCTTCAAGTCATAACGATTCTATTCGTTCGGACCATGTTCCGGTCAGCATATGACAAGTCAACTCCTGAACGGTCTTTTTGCCACGTCAAATCTAACCCATGGGCCTCACATGCCGTAATCACTAAGAGCGGTTATTTTTGAAAGCTTTCGTCCATATAGACTTTGTTCAAGACTATATACTTCATATCAAGTACTCCCCCGATCCACTATAAGTGCCATGGTTTTAGTTCAAATTTAAACTGAAACAAACACTTATTATGGATTAAAGGAAGTAGTTATTATTGAAGGGTGGCCATCACAAGATTTGGTAAATACTAAAGCATTAGTCAGACACATTAAAAAGTTTCTGGAATCAAAACTGAAAAATTGCATGAACGATGAACGCTCACATGAGCTTGTTCATTCCAGGTCTCCCCAATATTTATATGTTCACATCATTTGTTAGAGCTGACTTCGACATTGTATGGTTAATTTAATCAAAAACTTCAGGTTAGCTTTTGAATGTTTGTCCAACTAACTTTTTCCTAGTTCCATGGATAATTTTCGGAAGCAGATCATAAAACAAGTTCAGTGGAGCACAGTTCAGCAATCACAGAGCGTAAATCTATTGCCTTGCAGTACACACTAGCTCGGTGTAGTATCACACCCTGTGAATGGTACTCTTTGGAGTTGAAAAGGGAACAAAGACAGTAGCACGCCAAAGGAGAAAGAACAGGCATTGGTACAGATGGTGCACAAGGTTACCATGAGGAGCCATGGATTGTAATATCAGGATTGCTAATATTCCCAACATCCTCCAGTTAGAAATTAGAAAGTACAAACTGAGGTTACGTCTGGTATCAGAAACAGAACCATAAAACAAGATCAGCGTAAATAACTTTCCGCGTGTTCGCACTCGTGCTATGTATGAAGATTAGTGTAAACAACCATACATTCATGCTTTAATATGATATCTGGATAGCCTTCGCTATGACAAGGATAATTTGAATTTCAGCCTTCATATACTTGATACCAGTTATCTTGTTCGCAAAAGGCGGATACACATTTCAATTAACCTCTTGCAGTTCTCAGCCTTCTGTATTAACCTCGTGTAGGCTTCTGAACCTGAAGGATACAACATCAAAGCGGTGCTGCTCGTAAGAATCATAGTTTCCAAATTCCCCAGACCCAGATATGTGTGTCATGATGATCTTAGCCAAATGCGTCAAAATTTCCTGCAGAACATCGGTCGATTATTTTATGCAACCACACAAACCAGGAGCATAAATAATATGAACAGCTAGTCTATCTCAACATGTAGCCATTGGACCGCGATTTTCAGCTATCAATGTCTGTCTATTGCTACTGTATTGTCTATAGTCTTCACTCTGCAGTATGTACATGCCCAATAATAAAAAGTCATCTGGCCAAATTCAATACTCACAATATGTTATTGAATATTTTATTTGCAGTATCATTTGTAATTCCAATGGAAAATGATCCAATCCCCCCGGGGGATAAGAGGCGCTGCAACCTCCGGCTCCGTAGCCGTTGGATGAGGCACATCGCGCACGCGCTCACGCGGAATCCCAGCACGACGCGTCATGAGTGGCCCCCACCAAAACCTTATCTTCTCGCGTCTCTCTCCCGCAACAGCTCCGGCTCCGCTGCAGCGCCCCAGCGACGCCGCCATGATCCATCGCCGCGCTCCGCCGCCGCGCTTCTGCTGCCCTGCGTGCAGCCACCGCCTCCCTCGACCTCCTCCTCCGCCGCGCCATGCTTCGCTTTCCCCGCGCGTGGCCAGCGCCTCCGCCGACCTCCTCCTCCGCCGCCGTGCCATACTTCTCCTTCCCTGCGCGCGGCCACCGCCTTCCCCGACCTCCTCCTCCGAAGCCGCGCCGCGTCCTCGTCTGCGCCCACGGCGAGCCTCCGCGCGTGGTCGCCGGCTCCCCTGACCTCCTCCACGTGCAGCCCTCCGAAGTCGCCCTGCTGCTTCTCCGATTTCGACGCCGCCCAAGGTCCCATCGGCGCCCCGGTGGTGGTGCTGATGTGGACATGGCTGTCGCTACAAGGTTCAGCCGGGCTTGCTGCAAGAGGAGGCATGGCTTGCTACAAGGGAGGCTGGGCTTTGCTACAAAAGTCGGCCGGCCTTGCTAACGGCAGTGGGTGGCCCTGCTGCGAGCGGCGGGAGGCCTTGCTACAGTGGGAGAGAGGTCTTGCTACATGCGGCGATGGGCTTTGCTACCATGGGTGCCAAGCTTTGCTACAAAGGGGGTGGCCGGCCTTGCCAGCGGCAGTGGTTGTAGTTGCTACAAGGGGCAGGAGGCATTGCGACAACAAGCACCCGTTTTGTGCTACCTATGGTGGAAGCCTTCGCTGCGAGCGGTGGGTGGTCTTCTCCGGCGACGGCATCTCCAACTACGACGCCTTTTTGCTGCAATTGGTGGGTCACTCTGCTACCAGCGGCGGAAGGTGTTGCTACAAGGGGTGTCCAACGTTGCTACCTAGGTGACGATGTCTTCTCCAGTGAGGTTTCCGACGAGATCATCGTCGATGTCTCCAATGATGTCGGTTTTTGCTACAATAGCATATTCTTTTTTTTGCTACAATAGCATTTTCTTTTTGCTACGAGCTCTCCGGCGAGTCTCCGGCGAGGTCTCCGGCGAGCTCAACCTTTTTATTTAATTTCGTGACTGAACCATTTTTTGCTACAATGTAGCAAAAGCGGGTTATTTTTTGCTGCCGGAATGTGTTTTTTGCTACATTCAGTAAAAGCAGATCTGGCCGTTCAAGATGGCTGATCCGACGGCTCGCGACCCGGGGGCTGGGAAATCAGATCCCCCGGGGGACGCCCAGCAGTTTCCAATTCCAATTATACTATTACACTATTTCACTCAATATTAGATTTTTGCTTGTATAATACTGAGGATTCCCACTACAACGTGCGGGGTATTCTTCTAGTTTGCATAAATCAGCAACCCACATACATAAGTAATAGTAATTAATTATGTCAATCAATTTAAATAAGCAACTGCAAAATAATGATATGGTTTAGAAATATTCCTTACGTCTGCAGGGCAATCCATTCCTAAAACAAGTATGCATCGTGGCAAATTATATTCATTAGGTAACAGAAAAATGTATATGAAACTTGAGGCAACATACAAACATGACACTTTGATTCATGTAAGAGGAAGAACTAACGCAAAATGTTTTTCACTGGCATCTAAAAGGTAATTTGGTAAAATGAACTTTTCACTGGCATCTAAAAGGCAATTTGGTAAAATGACCAAGAAGCAGAACAGATTGAAATACCTCAAACGCGGACAAGAAAATTTCTAAGTCAACAATCACAACCCACATCTTCTCACTATGCACTGCCCAGAACCTGCAAAGCATATATATATATATAAGGCTCTCCCTTTTTCACCTTGGTAGCAAAACTCAATAGGTATATATATCAAAACAAGGCTGGACGGGTAACTCTTTTATGTGTGGACTGCTGAATCCTACGTATGGCAGAGTAAAAGCAGCTATGTTCCATAACAATCTTTATAGAGCCGAGAAAAAGAACCAAACTGTAGTAGCAATGATTGTGTCTTCACCTTCGGATTTGCTTGACAAAACACATGGGTGTCGTGGCGGCTCTTTCCTCGACCCCAACTTTCTGTCCATCTGCACATTAACCAAACATCATTAAAAAAGCTGTGTTAATAACGGGGGTAGCTACGATACTAGTATGTCATATATGAGATACCTGGATTTCGGTGAAGAGTCAGGAGATGGTGTTAGTGAGCTGAGCTGCAGGAGGAGGGCATGGCAGCAAGCTGAATAGGAGGAAGCGGAAGTGTATCTTTTTAGGGTTTATAGTTGAATAGTCCGTTCAGGATATGCCAGCATGGAATCAAGGACTTGGCGCCCAGTGGGGCCGACGTGTCGGTGCTCAAAATGGCAGAGGTAGAGAATTTGATATAGCATACTCATATAAAAGATACAATCTTATTTAATACAACTTTCCTAACTAACGGGATTCCTACCTATTAATTTGTGCACTTAGTGAGTTCAGGTGCTAAATTTCATGAGAAACAAGTATATTGTGCACATCACCATTTTTACTAGTTATTGCTCAATTATGGGTATCCAAAAGCAAAGCACACCGTCCCTGTCGTTGGTTTTGGCCAACGCCCATGAGACATTACTGAACATGGACAGCTTATACTCCCTCCCAAAATACATTGCCTTTTGGTCAAAGTCAAACTTTACAAAGTTTGACCAAACAAATGAAAAATATATCAATATCTACAATACCAAATGCATAGAATATGAAAAGATATTTCATAATGATTTTAATAACATTGTTTGATATTTTAGATATTGATAGTTTTTCTATATGCTTGGTCCAACTAAAGTTTGCCTTCGATCAAAAATTATAGACAATATATTTTGGGAGGGAGTATTTCCTTAAAGTAGGATAGTAAGGATTGCAGTATTAAAGATGAGGATTAGTTAAGATTGGGATCAAGAGTCTGAATTTGGATACATCTAAGCAACTTGTGGATCAAATCAAGAGTCATCCCACACATAAAAAGAAAACTAGCGACTACTGTTTATGATTAAGCAAAAAAAAAAGTTGGCGTTCTCCCTCTACGTGCCTTGCAGGGAGAGAACCCTCCCTTCTCCCAAAACCCTATTACATACCATCTTGTATCATGGCATGCCATTGCTCCAATATAAATGCAGAACCTGAGTGATGAAACGTGAGAAAAGCGATGTTGATGCCTTGGAAAAGATGAAGCCCACATGAACCACCCTACTGAGTATGGAATTGTTGACTATCAAAAAAGATCCCGCCACGACAAGCACTCACAGCATTTAAAGATGACGAAAGAGAGGCATGTAGGCCATTGTTAGCAATCCATAGGTCAACAACTCAGAAGCAGAGTGCGCTGCGACCACGACTTATTAATTTGGAGCATCACTAAGAGAACGGTGTCTTCATCCCAACTAGGGGGGGGGGGGGGGGAGGTAGATATGGCAACTTTTCCTACAATGGCTGCTGCTGCTCTCAACCCTTCAGCGAGAAGGGGGGCTGAAATGTAACAAAGTTCACTCATTGGTTTAGGGTTTACCTGCAGTGGATCTGCCAAACACCAAGGAAATAGTCCACAGGGTGCAGGCATGAGCATTCTGCACTGCGTGCCCATCGGCAACACCAATTTCAAAACATAGATGGTAGGCTTCACCAGGGAGGCTTCAATAAGCTAATCAGTTGGAAGGGGAAGGCCGAAGGAGAGGCAGCACACCATGGATTAGCTGGTCTGACAGCTGCTAGTGAGGGACACCACCAAGCAACAACTTCAACCAGGAGGGAGTAGCACCACCACATGCAGCAGAGCAGTGACGGAGATGTGGAGTCGGCCATTGGTGTCATATCTTACAAATGGCAGCCATTGCAGCCATTGCCAGGATAGCGTTCGTGCAGCTGACTTTTGTTCTTGTCGTGTTGTCTGCCATCACTTGTGACCTTGCCAAGGTTTCAGAAGGTTACATAAGTGCTTGCCCAGGACGAAGGCCTATTACCTTAGTTTCACCTTCGGTGGTGGCAGTTGGGGAGGAAAGGCGGTGAAGGGGAGGGAGAGGTGGCAGCGGAGGAGGTGCTGCAGCGGCAGAAGAGTGGAATTTGTGCATGTCACTCTTCTTCCTTTAATGGTGTATTAGAGGCTGGGCGAGCCAAGCAAAATATGGACAGGTTATGGCTACTCCATGGCTTCACTCAAAAGATGGTACAATTTCACAACTACCGGAAGAGGCCTCCTCAGTCCTCATTACAGCAGGGACAATTTCACAACTACCGGAAGGCCTCCTCAATCCTCATTACAGCAGGGATGGTACACCTGCCAACTGCTGGAAAAGGGCACACATGAATAAAAATCCTGCAAGGGCTTCTCTATCTTAAAAGGCTGGTCAGTGGTCATGTGTGGACAGGTTGACATACGCCCTCCATGGAAGACAAGCTGTATTAGTGAGAGGTGTTCAAGGCCATGGATGTGGGCAAATGCATTTGGTGTACTAAATTTTGGTCAACTTGGCTGCGGTCTTCACAAATAAAAACACCAAAATAACCAATATAGTATATTATCTCCCATCCCATGTACAACGACAAGTCCTGAGTGGGGAATGTTAGAGCATCTCCAGCCGCGTCCCCCAAACGCCGCCCCCAAACTTTTTTTATAGGGTTTTCGAAAACACAACCATTTATTAAATATAGCATACAAATTAATATGTTTGCCGAGATTGTTTTTAAATTAAAATACAACAAACAGTAAAACAACTAAACAAATGTAATAAATGGGGCTAGATCAAGGTGCCGCGCGACATTTGCTGATAACCCTTTGATCCTCCACATATGCTCAACGAGATCATTTTGAAGTTGCTCGTGAATATTGCTGTCACGGATCTCTGCGTGCATGGCGAGGAAATCATCAAAATCTGCAGGCAACTCATGATCTACCTCCGCAAGAGGGCCCTCAACTCATAGGGACCAACATGTGTCCTGGCATGATTCTTGCGGTCATCCTCGATGATCATGTTGTGCATGATCACACAAGCCTGCATCACCTCCCATATTTGATCGCGAGACCAGCTTAGAGCAGGGTACCGGACAATTGCAAATTGAGCTTGAAGCACACCAAATGCCCGCTCGACATCCTTCCTGCAAGCCTCCTATCGCAAAGCAAAGTGGCAATTCTTGTGACCTGATGGAGCCGAGATTGTTTTGACAAAAGTGGCCCATTTTGGATATATACCATCGGCTTGGTAATAGCCTTTGGTATATTGGTGGCCATTGATCTCATAGTTGCATGGTGGAGCATGCCCTTCCACTAGTTTGCTGAACACCGAAGACTGCTGCAATACGTTGATGTCATTGTGTGATCCCGCCATGCCAAAGGAAGAATGCTAAATCCATAGGTCATAATCTGCCACAGCTTCAAGCACCACACTGCAATATCCATGACGACCTTTGTATATACCTTGCCAACGGGCAGTTGCAATCGATGCTTTCAAGCATTACAGGGAATCCTCTCGCAGCATTTTATGCCATGATCCTTGCACTCTCTTCTTCAGTTGGCCCTCTCAAGTAGTATTTGCCAAATTTTCCCACCATAGCTCGGCAAAACTTGTACATGCACTCAATGGCAGTAGACTCACTCATGCGAAGGTAGTCGTCCAGCAGGTGCTCCGTATGCAAGCATTCTCATGGCGGCGGTGCACTTCTGGATCGACGAGAACCCGGCAACGCCTACAACGTCGTGCTTGAGCTTGAAGTAGGGGTCGAACTCTTGAACGCCATGGAGGATATTCATGAACAAACCCTTGCTCATCCTATACCGGTGCCGAAAATTGTCAGCATGTGTTGCCTCATCTGCGAAGTAGTCGTTGTGCAGCATGGTATGCCCCTCCATCCTGCCGGCTTCGACTTCTTTCTCCCTGGCTTTGATCCTCCGCGGCGCGGCCTCTTCCGCTTCTCCGCCTCGGCGTCAGCGATGATCAGCAAATGCTACCGGATGTCGTCGTCGAAGGCTTGCTCGTCCTCCAGCAGCCGCACAAGCATCTCGTCGTCGCTATCCATGTTTGAAGCAAAATTAATGGTTAAAATTGCGCCGTGGCAGACGAGGCAACGAACAGCGGCCAATCACGCCTACCTGACAAGTCGTCGAACACCTTGTGTGCACGGAGGTGAGGCGGATTTAACGCCGCGTTCTAGGACGCACGCGCTGGCGAAGCGGCGGCAGCGAACAGGCCAACGAGAGAGCCAGCCGCGACGACGGTGCCGACTCTCAGAAGAGATCAGCCGTCGAAACGGCCGGCAAATCCAACGGCAGCGAAGGGGTGGAAGGCGCGGGAGGGAAGGCGCGAACCAACGGTTATGGAAATAGTCTCCCTTTGCCTTTGAGCCAAAGCCCCACAAGGCCACCACCAAGGCATTTTATCCATCGTTGCTCATGTTCCAGGCTGTTCAGCACTCGGCGGTCCGATCCTCATTATCTCCTGCCACGGCATGGAACAGGCAACGTCCAGGAACGGGAACCTGCGGTCAATCCGTTTCCCATCTGCACCCTCTTCCTTCCATTCTCTTAAGGCTTTAGGCTCCAGCCACCAGCACGCTACCACTAGTCCGCCACATGCAATGTAAGTGACAGATATCTCTCATCTTGCTTGGTGTCTTTAAACATGGTCCATGTTTAACTTGATTCCAGCATGGGTCAGTAATCAATTGGTCAGTGCAATTTATGGATCAATGGTTACTAATGAATCAAAACGTGGTCAGCACAGAATTTGATCTGTACTCGTATGCATGTGATATGATGTTTTAGTTGGTTTAACAAAGCAGTATTCACCTACCAAAATAACTTTTTATCAGCTGATGGGTGTCCTTGCAATTCAGGTAGGTTTGGTTTGTATGCAATAACAAATTTGGGTCATGACCAAAGTTTTGGACCCTGTTTGAATGGTGGCCAATATTATGGCATGCCATTGTCTTTTTGCCCACTCTAGTTCAGTTTTGTTGCCAACATTTGCTAAATCATGGGAAACCAATATCTTGACAAAAAAATTGGCTAGCCAGCATTTTGGCGGGGTGAGCTTGGGTCAAAACCAAACACACTCTTCATGTCATTACTCAATTACTGTGGGTCTGGAAAACAGAGGTATTAAAACTCTAGCAGAATTCACCTAACCATGACAACTTTTCAGTAAACATGTAAGCAAAAGGATTGCAGCAGCATATGGTTGCTTTCATGAGAATAAAATCTAACAAAATACATCTGACGATATTTTCCTCCTTTATACTATATGCGCATTATCTCTAGCTTTTGTTGGTGATATTAACATATGATTGTTAGATATTTTTATGTTTCAATTTAAATTATGAAACGTGAGTTCTTAACTTCTATGCCCTGTCAAGTCATAAGATTAGTTAATTTATTTTCCTACCACAAAGTTCTTTCTGTTTTCATACTAGACACCACATTCCAACATAAATAATCCATAATGAAACGAGGAAATACTTCCCTCCAGCTGTTGCTCTATCATGAAAAGAATGTAATGATCTCCTGAATTATTAAATATAGTTTGGTAACAGCAAACTGCAAAAGCTAAAAAACACGATACAGAAAGAGGTTCATGGACTAGACACGTTCACAAGGTAAAGACTAAAATATACACACAAAACACATTTTGTAGCTATCTAGTATTCTAGTAGCAATAATAGTGATTTGAAAGCGAGTTGGCATAGTTAATTGATGAAAATAAACTGAAAGCTATTCATGACAAAGTGTTTGTTATTCATGTTGATTATAAACAGTAATTAGGGGAAAACCGAATTTACTATGATTAATTATAAATGAGTGCTTCTACACCTCATCTCTAGTCAATACTTAGCACTTAACAACATGTCATCACAGGTTATGTAATCATGTATCTACCTTTCAGGTATACCAAAGGTTGAAATTTAAGAACTGAAGAAAATAATATATTGCAAACTAGCACAAGTCTGACATGGAACTAAAAATTATTATTATTCGCTAAATTCAATGTCAACTAAATCAGCATAATCTCATGCCAGCAGAACTCCGATGCTTACAAAACTTATCTGAACCCACAATTCCACACATGCCACCAGTATCTTAATAATTAAGGTTGTTCAACAGAAAAACAAGTGACAACAATTTAATATGTGATTGGTTGTTGAATGCAATGGAGCGCTACTTGTTGTTCCTTCATGAAGCACCTCGTTTGCGAAAACATTCTATAAGTTTGTACGGAGTAGTTGCTAATACACAGCCACCAAAAAGTTCAACCCAAAATCCACACATGCCTCACCACCGTCTTCAATTAATGTTGCTGAACCATTAAGCAGTAACAACCAGCTAGTACAATTTTAATATGTTGTTGCTTGTTGATTGCATGTAGCTGGTATGAAGTACTGCTACTACTGATTCCTTCATGAAGCATCTCATTTGTCAGAACATACCTATAACTTTGCTTGCAGTCGCCATCACGTCCACCAACAAGTTGCTAGCTTCAAATCCTCTACTTGCCGGTTGCAAACTACAGCTATCAAAAATCACCTGCTAATATCACATGAAATTTCATAAGTGTGAGGTTAACAGCATAAATCTTAAAGAAAAGAACATGGTACAGGCAGCTATCGCCTTAGAAAGGTTTAACATTAAAATCAACAGTAAATTCTAGTACTCCCTCCGATCCTAAAAAAGTGTCGGACGGCTAATACAACAACATTTTACAGTTAGACCCTTCGAAAATCAGAAAATGCAGCGGATGCTCTACTCGTTGCTGAGCGCAGAGGATATTGTTCTGGCAACCAGTTGCGGTGGCGGCCTACGACATCGGCCAGACCCGGATCGAGCCAGAGGTGGTGGCCCAACATGTTGCAGCGCAAGCCGCGCCGTCGCCGGAGGGCCGGCGACCCTTGCGCCGCTTCACTTCGACGGTTGCCAGGCGCCGCCCCATCATCTGCTTGAGCGCGTGGTCGCCCGCTACCCTCGCCCCCCCTCCCTACGCCCCCGGTGCTGCAGGCTCCGGCGATCCATCCTCCTCCGCGGGAGGGCCGTCGCGTGGAAGGTACGCCGTGCTCTCCCAGGACGACGAGTTGTCGGTGCGGGGGATCAACGAGGAGTCAGCGGGATTGGGGATTTCTCTCGAACATCTGCGTGCGGTTGCATTTTGAAGACAAAGAATGGAGGGGAGTGCGGGTTGAGAAGGGAATAAATGCGACGGCTTTTCTGCAAAATGTACCGTCCAACATTTTTTTCGGACTGGAGGGAGTAGTGAACTTTTCGAACACTTAGACGCCTGATAATACTTCCAGCAATATCATTCAATACCTTGCCAAACACAAACATGCATGGATAATCCACAGACTAATAGCAGAAGTTAAAATGGGAACAGAAATCCAAGTTGCATGACATGATTATCATTTGCTGATATACTTTGATAATAAACCTTGTCTTTGATTATTTCACTACTCAGTCGATTCTCATTGTGAAGCCCATATTCCACATGACTGGACGTAGTGAACCTTGATTTACAAAAGGACAGCTACCATGCTGAAGAGACCAGATGACATGGTTGTAGGTGTTTAGACAGACCTAGGCCAGATGAGAGAATAACAGGGATGGAATACACTGATCCTTCTTGCCTCTCTCAGATATAAAGGTGCATGTCATCCTTATGGAGCTGAGCCTTGTCACTGAATTTTCCTAACACAAAATAAAATCCTAACAAACCAAAATCTTCTAGTCTTAGACTTCCTTTCATAATAATATTTCCTACAAAGACTCTCATTAATCCGTTTATCTACTGATGCAAATGCTTCCAGCCTACTTTCTGCCGCAATATGATCATGACCTTAGGTTTCTTGCTAGCAAGGCTGCCACAACCGAACTACCGCTGCCTTCATGAAACATACTAATGTCCACAACACTGAGGTAAATGATTAAGAAGATGGAAATGAAGATGTATACCACAAAAACATGCCCCTATTCCCTTGTTGTAAACCAAAAATCTCTACTTACCAGTTACACTAAGTGGTAAATCATTTTCAGATGGGCTTGCTCCCCAAACAGCTGCATAGTACTAGGTTCAACAACTGCAAAAATTATCACCCCTCAAACAAAATGGACAGGGCCACAAGGGGGCTTAGATTTCATATATATATTTTAGCACAGCTGATTCCCTATTAAATGGAGCCGCAGGCAGCAAAAGGCTCTACATGACTAAGCTATTTGTGCAACCAAAGTGAGAATTCACTTGCGCACTTGAGGACATGGGCCTTGCATAAACATTAACAGAATGTTTACTGCTTCATTTGTTTGTTAGCCTGCATATATTGTGGTGCTTGGTTAAGACAGACGCAGATAATTTAGCTGCAAATAAACCATTTACAGAGACATACAACATATAGTCCTTTCATTTTATGGGACAATACTGATCACAAGCCCCATTGATACTTATCAGTATTTTCTGCATGCCAAAAAAAAAGTATTTGCTGCATGCCTAAATAGAGCCTCAAAAACTAATTTTATTGTTATGATTTTGTTGCAGTGTTATGGAATCTCATGAGAGAAAACAATTTTAAAGGAGGCAGCGTCATGTTTGATCCAAGAGGAAGGCGCCGGTGCAAGAGAGGAGTTGAAGTCAGCTTGGGAGTCCAAGAAAGAGAAAGGTGCCAGTTAGCTTGGTTACATAAGCAAGGAATCCACTTCTAGGTCAAGTCACTATGATCAATGCTTGGTTTAAAAAAAATAGATTCAGTGACCATGCCTATGTCAGTCAAGGGCCAATCCTATATGAAGGATCTATTGCATGATTTTTTAAGTAAAGCAATGATTCTGCCCCTTGCTTCATCAGCTACGGAGCTACCATCTAGCTCTTCCAATCTAACCTGCTACTTCTTTGACGACCCGACATTTAGCAACAAGCCATAAACTACCCATACAGCCTTAGTTGCCAGTACGGGATACAGATGATTCATAGAGGTGGCATTTTTACTCTGCGCAAAGTTATAGGGTGCACGATAACATAGTTGTGTACTTGATATCAAAGAATATACTTAGCACACAAACCAGTCAACTACCGAAAGGTATGGATTCCTTGGTTGCGCCATCTTTGCAATGGATTTTGAAATGTCCATGCCTTTTCAACAAGAAATAAACTTATGATTTGGCTAACGACGTGCACGTTGTTTTCCTACAACTATAAGATCGGTGTAGAGGACACAAAATACAATCACTGAAAGGGAAAGTGTAACTGCAGTTAGAAATAGTGCAAGAATTTTTCTGTACCTCCAAAAGGAAGATGCAGTCTATGTCATGGGAGTTTTGCCCTTACCACTGTCACTAACATTTCCATTGGGCATGGTCCTGTTTCCAGTGCTTTCGGCATTCGCCTGCTTACTTGACTTCCTCGTGTACTTCATCTGATACCGATCCACCAACCCATCATGCTGATTAGTCCCAGGAGGACCTTTCCTTTTACCTCCCATACAGTCCTCAGCGTATTTACCTGTATACTCCAGTGCAAGAACCACTGTGACTGAGGGATCAAACCCCATAACATGTTTTGCACTCCAGTTGCTTTGCATCTCTGCTACATTCTCACCATAGTCCAGATGATCCATCATATTGGTGACACAAAGGCCCAGATCCTCATTAACCTTCCTCCCAGAAACCAATCCTTTCTTCACTTTGGCCTGCCCAGCGGAGACAATCCCCGATGCGCTACCGGAACGTGAAATCCTCTGCGACCCGTTCATCGCCAGATGCAGCTGCAACGCCAACTTCTCGTCCGGCAGGTCCGGATCACCGTTGCTCTGTGACTCCCCACCTATAGCAATAAGGGCCCTCACCTCCTTGGAGCACTTGGAAACTGGCACAGCCTTCTTGGGGGAATTCAACTTAGCGGAAGTGAGAGCCTCTCGCTTCCCCCTCACTGCAGAATGGGGCTCCCTGATGGCCAGCTCCAGCTTAGGAGCGGATGTGGCGTCCACATTCCTTCTACCGGGCTTCACCGTCGGGCAGCAATCGACGCAGACGAAATCTTCCAAATCGATAGGCTGGACCAGGGCCATACGGTGCTCGGCAAGGATGCAGTGGTGGTGGACGCAGCGGCTGCAGCTGCGGCACGTGACGGCGGAGTCCTCGGACGGGAGGTTGTCGAGGGAGAGGCAGTAGGAGCAGACGGCGGCGGCGCGAAGCAGGGAGAGGCATTCGGAGCAGAGGAGGACGATGCGCCAGAGGGAGCGGAGAGGACGGATTGGGTGGCGCTTGGCGCCCGGTGGCGGCGGCGGGAGGCGGACCAAGCAGCAGCTGCAGCGGTTGAGGTCGGGCTGGCCGCGCGTGGGCGCAGGGGGCGGCAAGGTCGGGCGCGGGGGCGCGGCACGGCGGCGCGGGCGATGCTTGGAGAGGAGACGAGACGGCGGAGAGGGGTGGTCGGCGTCGGGGTCGGTGGCGGTGGTGCGGGTTGGGGGGCTGGGTGCGAGCCGCACCATTGGGAACCTAGGGTTTGGGGTGGGAAAGATTTGGGTGGCGGAATGGGCCTGCTTGGGCATGTCGACGGGAGGGCGATCTTTCGGAGAACCTACTAGAGTTTGATGTAAAAGATACTAATGTGGTTAGCAGAATAAATTACTCCGTATAATCTTTTTTTGTTACTAGGAAAATGCCCGCGCGTTGAAGCGGAAACTTTCATCTACCTCCAAATTTTCCCGTTATATGATTGTGTTTATAAGAAAAAATACACGTGCTTTGCAACAGAAAATAAATCGTTGGGCCGACAATCGTTCCATCATCCACTTTAGCACCCACACTGTTGAGGCTTTCGTCGAATTCCCAACTATGTACACATGCATAAACATGCATATTTCACCTCTTATTATTAAATAAACACACATAAGTGTGTATCTTAACTACTCTCATGTCCTAAATTAGTTATCTTAATTTTATCTAGATTCGCATGTATCTAGACATATTTCCGTGTGCGAATCTAGACACCGGAGGAGCTAGAAAACTAACGACCATGGTGTACGGTCGTGCCACAACCGTCAAACAATAATTAAGGCTACTAAAAATATATGTATTCATAAATAAACATGCACCAACTACTGAAATTCCACGCTGTCTGAAATAACAAACACGTGCATTAACTACTGAGATTCCACGCTGTCTCAAATCATAATTCACCAAAGACAGTAATTACCAATTATACATGTAACTGCATGGGCAAGCAAACAACAAAAGCAACCGTATATGAGCTCGAGTTATTTAATCCTATTCCATCCGTACTGCACACGAAGATAAAATCCTCAAATTTTTAACATTGCTATCGGCAGCGGGACACTAATCTTAGTTTAGCATTAAGTACCTGAAGAAAACATCACATATCACTTGAGCAGCCTCTGGTTGGCGCTGACAGTTGCGACACGCGTGCACCGGTGCCATTTTTTTTTTTGAGGAAACAACGGGGGGCGATCGCCCACCTGAACTCAATTTTCATTAATGCGGAGTGGATTACATGGGGGGCATAAAGCCTACAAAATTAGGTCTGAGGCGGCATACCGCGCCCAAACAGAGCGAGAGTGAGAGATGGGGAAGTTGGATACAGGGGAACACAGGGGTGAGGTGAAAGACAGAGTCTAAGAGATAGAGATAGCGTGGCACCAAGAGAGCAGGGTGCTTGTGTCGACCCTAGGGGGGGCGCGGACGACCCACAGGCGGAGATGGTCCACCAACATGGCTAGAATGCGCGGAGTAGACATAAAATCTGCATCAAACACCATTCTGTTGCGGGATTTCCAGACAGTCCACAAGAGAGCTAAGATGACCGTGTTGCGCGCTTCCGGGTGCATGGGAGGTAAGTCTTCGGAGAGAGCATCAACGAGGGCCGGAACGTCGGCGCCCACATGGGGGCGACCTGAGGGGGAGACGACATTCCAAAGGGGGCGAAGGCGGGGGCATCCAACAAACAAATGCGAGGTGTCCTCTAGTTGATTCAGGCAGAAGCTCCTATCGGGAGGGGGAGTCCTGTCCAGCTCCAGGCCGGCGTTGAGCAGGTAGGAAGGCCGGGAGACTAGGGGGTGGCGGACAGCTGCACGCGTCCGGGCAGAGCTCGCCAGATCGCGCTCTGAATCTGGCCCGAGATTGGTATCATCCAACAGGCAGAGGCAGGGGAAAGAAAATCCCCAAATCGAATCGACCCGCTTCCAATGTCGGACAGGGTCCTCCGCTGCCGTGGCCCTTCAATCGAACGCGACCACCGCCCCTCCATTGCTAGGAAATAGCTTCTTCCCCCCAAAGTCCTTCGTGCGCCTCCGACGGCGCGACTCGCTTTGCCAGCTCCGGCCGTTGTGCCGTCCGTTTCTTCTCTCTTTGCTTTTCCCCTTTCCCGTTGTTCTCTTTCCATCTAAGGGCTCCTTTGATTCATAGGATTGATATAGGAATTATGTAGGAATTGTGTGGTGACCCGGCATACCACTGCATGGTGTAGTATGCAAGTCTGATACAACACCAATGAAACACCGTTCCACTAGTATTATATCGCTCAGAGTGGTACAACAGAAACATATGCGGGTCCAAGGCATGTCTATAGAATAACAACACTGACTCTGTTACATAAGATCAGCACAGCCTCCTACTTTACAATGAGGTAAGTCTGCAAATAAACTCCAGAAGAACGACTCGTAGTCTAGTCCTATCACGAACTCTATTTGTAGAGTATCTACCTAGCTATAGAGGCTAAGAATAGATTCTAGCTAAATAGGAGCTAGGTTGAGGAAGCTAGTTCCCTTCTATGGCTAAACTATGTTTTCTCCTCGTTGGATGTGATATCTGACTCCACTGACGGGGTCCTGTCTCTTGAAGTAGTTGTTGACTCCTCGGCCTTTGAGTTGCACTGTAGATCCTCCTTCGATACCTCCACACCTAAGCAGGGGATTTAAGAGTGGGATGAGTACGAGCGTACTCAACAAGTTCATTATAGGAAAGAGGTGTTTAATGCACTAGCTACGGCATTAGACCAGAAAGTCTAATACCAATGCAGGTTTTCATAATCATTTCTTCAAGAGGTTGCTTTTATTCAGAAGAACTATGTTCGTCAGCCTTCACCGGTTTACTAGAACTTCATGGAGCTCCTTTCCGGCCGCGTTCGCAGTTCCATATCCCGGAACAGGGAGTGACAGGTCACGGTTCTTTACGCTCTGCAGAGGTGTGTTGCTTTACCCATAAGAGATCTTAACCTTGGTGCCAACCGGGAATGACCCGTCCACACTCCTATGGTGTGAGGCCCGGTATAAGGTCTAGCCAATCATGTTCCTCCGCTACCTCGAACACCCACCCGTTGTTGCATGCGCCGACCCTGGGTCCACGTCGGTCCCATTATTCCTGTAGATTTCAAGGTGGACCCCGACCACGACAACGATCTTTGGGCTCTACCATACACTCCTACGCCGGTGGCTGCAACCCATCCTAGACCGCAATACCGTGGGGACTTAGGACTCCCCAGCCTCACCATCTTGCTCCTTCGGGCGACAAGTGTACTACGGACTATGCCGTGGGGACTTAGGACTCCCCAGCCTCACCAGCTTGCCCCCTTGGATTACAAGTGTACTACGGTAAAGCGCATCCGTTGATGAACGAGAGGTGGAAACACTTTTGACTACTCCGTCCCACTCCGGATCTTATGGTTAACACGGGCATTACGGCACAAGAATCACTGGCGACATTTGTTGTTTAATCCTAGATGGATATAAACCCGTGCAATGGAACCTCCACCATATCAACACAATCCATGGTTCCATTGCCCACCACATAGTCATATTCATAGTTATGAAAGTAGTGGTTTTGATTTTTGTGCAATAGTGATAACCATAATACTTTGCAAGTAATTTGATAAAAATACTCAATTGACATGAGCAAGTGATGAACTTGCCTTTCTTGGCTGCAAGATTATGCAGACAAGGTCTTCGATGCGTAATAACTCCAAATTCTGAAATAGCATCATCGTCCGGTAAGGACGATGTTTAAAAGATTGGCAAGGATGCAATAATGCATAAGAATGAGATGCAATCGCTCTAAGCGTGACCTAACCCCGATGATTTAGGATTAGTGACTGGTAATAATTGATTCAGGGTGTGTTGCACTTTTAGAGTGATTCACAAACAAGGTTCTTATTCAGGTGTGATTACTTGGTAGCATGAACAGGTAGATAATAAAGTACAGTAATCACTTGAGCACACAAAGAATGATAATTGGCATAATGTTAACGTGTAAAGAACAGTTGTCAATTTTAGTACTATATGGCATGGTTAATGATTACTTGTTATATTCTTCAAAAGAATAACTTTTGAAGAACATGTTCTTTAATAAAGAACAAGTATGATAATTAGAGTTGTGGGGTTCTAGGGTTTATTATGGTTTCCACTGCTTCTGGAGTAAGTAGTAGATGGATCCAAGCAAGATTGGATTCATCAACACCTAGGCCTGTAATGTTGAATTAAGCCTAAGCACCTTAAGCAACTGGTTATACATAGGTGCTATCAAGATTTGTTTATCTTGCTAGTGATAGCTGGCTAGGGTTTATAGGTCCTTATAAGCAGGGTTGATGCTTCCTTATTTTCTTCAAAAGAATAACTTTTGAAGAACATACTTCTTAAGTAATAAGAAGTATAGCAATTAGGGTTGAAGTGATCTAGGTTTTACTGTTGGTTCTATTAAGTAAGGAGTAATTGACTCCTGAATAGGATGATTCATAATTATGAAGTATTTGTAGGGTTCAGTGGACTATGGTTATGTAATGATAAATATTGGGCCTAGATGCTATTTGGGTTCATCACAATGGTGTGATGCTAAACATGGATGAATAAGGATGATGGTTTTGACAGTAGAAGCTAGGGTTTAAACTTGGTTGATCCTACTTGATCAACTAGGTTTAGTGATATGCATACATGGAATACTAATTTGCTAGTGATAGGGTTCTACATTTTATGTGGACATAGGTATGTCTTTTAGTTGCTAATGGTGGCTCTATGATTTGAATTAAAGTACCATGATCACCTGTTCTAACCTTGGGTTTAGGTTAGAAACAAATTAGGGTTCACATGTAATAATGGAACTAGGGTTCCTAATTAAGTTAGGGTTTTAGGAGTCACATGAAATGATAGGATTTTAATATCATTCCAAGTGGAATTTAGGGTTTGCTATTTACAATTTAATTCTATAATTAATAACTTCATGTTGGAGTTGAAGTTATTAATAACTTTGAAATAAAAATAATACTAATCTTGGCATTTTATTATTTTAAAATAATTAATAATTAAGGTAATTATTAATTAGGGTTTAAATTCTATTATTAAGGATTAAATAAGTTATAAATAAAGAAAATTAGTGTTAATATTTTCTTTATTTACCTTACTGGTTTTTATTTATTTTAGATAGTTTTCCTAATTATTGAATTTTAATTGAATTTAGAATTAAATTAAAGGCTTAATTAACAGGTATTAAACAAGTAAATTTTTATTAAAAATAAAAATTTCATATTATATTTTTATTAAATAGAATATACTTTTATAAGAATTTTGATGTCTTATTCTTATTTTTCTGAGTTAATATGATTTTTCTATATAATTTTAAAGTTGCAGTAATCATTGAATTGAAAAATAAAACAACATGACTAAACCTACCCGACCAGTTTACCCACGCAGTCACTGACTGGTGGGCCAAGGCCACGTCACCTGCCACGTGGGCAGTTGACTGGTCAAAATCGAGACGTGGCAACGGAGCTCATCTCCGGCGAGGCAGTCGGCCACGGCGGCGACGTTTCCGGCCACACAGGACTACGCGGGTGGGCTCAATCGAACAAGCGCGCTACTGGGAACCTAACGGTGGTTTCGCCGCCAGCTATTGGTCACCGGCGCTTGCTCAACGACGAGGCCGAACGGCGGAGCTTGCAGTCGCACGACGCGGGCACGCTACGGAGCGAACGAGACAGATCGAGGTTGCCGTTGAGTATGAGAAGCTCACCACGATCACGCTGGAGTCGTCGGCGAGGTCGGGGAAGGTCCAGGTCGCTGGAATCGACCGCCACCGTTGTCGGAGACGATGAACTCGACAGGGTCGCTGGGGGCTGCTTCAGCTCGATTCCTTGCTCAGGCTGAGCAAGTCGAGTACGGAGAGGTCGATGGCATCGACGTCGAGTCGCGGGGAGGCTCAAATCATCGGCGAGATGAGTTGGCCGGGGAAGCTAGGGTTTCGGTTCTTTCCAAAATTAAAACAGAGAGAGGGGATTCTAGGGTTAGGGTTCATCTAGCGGCGGCGCATTGAGCTTTATAGACGCCAGAGAGCGGCGGCGAGGATCTTGGCGTGGCCAGACGGCGTCGAGTCGACAGCGAGCAGCTTGCCGGGATGGACGAAGACGATGGTCTCCACCAGTGCGAAAACAAGACGAAGGGGTATTGGGCTGTCATATGGGCTTGGTCGTTGGATTGCTGTTGGGCTACGCCTGGGCTCCGGTGGCCTATTCTGGTAAGTCCTCCTCCTCTCTTTATTTCCTTTTCTCTTTTCTATTTTTAATACTGTTTTTCAATTCAAATTTGAATCATGTTTATATCTTGCAGGTTCCTTATGATGTTAATATGTAGTGCAAAGATGATTCCACTACTTTTCTGTTTGAAACAATTATTTTATATTTGATTAGATTGCATACTTGTGGGTTATTCAAAATATTAAATAAACATGAATTTATGTATTCATTTTAAGTTCCATATTCTTGTGAGATCAATTATGTTTAAATTATTTAAAATTACCTTCTTGTTTATGGTAGAAATATGAGTAGGGTTGGATTATGTGTTTAACCATATTGGTTATTCACTTGCATTTTAGAATATGGCTAACTTTTCAGATAGGTTTCTTTATGGTGATAATTCAATCCACCACTCTCTTAGTTCTAGGAATATTTTATTAAGGGTTATAAGGTCTCTTATTAATATATAATGGTATTTATCTGTATTACTTTTATAAGAAAACAACTTGGAGTGGACCATATTACTTAATTTCTTATTTGATAATGTGGTCACTTTCTTATAATTTTATGTTCTCATCTATTGGCTAAGGTTTTGGAACTTTATGGGCTTAGGTTTTAGTTGTGGATCACCCAAATGATGCACCAACTAGGGTTTAGTCTCCCCTATCCATTATAAGGTGATTATTTACTTAATAGTTGATGTTCTCCTTTAGTTACTAAGGACTTGAGAAATGGTTTTATCTTTTTCCACTAGATTTCTATTATATCCTTAATCTATTGTTTAAGTAACAAAAGTAGATATGGTTCTTTTTATAGTTAACTTTGGTTCTAATGATGAATAGTTTCTCATCATGTAAAGTATAGAGTTTTACTCTAAAGTTTTTCTTGGGTTGTTTAATTTCTGAAGTATGGATATGGTAGGATTCTACTTATGATCACCAAGTGGTTCACAAGTTAAGGTTGGGATATAAGCCTATGGTTGCTTACTAGTTACCTCCCTATTATTTCTTGTGGTGAATGATATCTGTTTATCCTATTAGGGTTTAACTTATCCTCTCATAGTTCAAGGGCATGACCATGGTTTAGGCATGATCATCTGGTTCTTAATATCTTTACCTCAAGTTCTTAGGGTTTATGGTCATCACTCAATTTATAATGATCAAGGTTTGGCTTCCTAAGGATCTCTCATTAAATTGGGTTCTCACTTACATGATCAAACATTGTCTTGATCAATTAGGGTATAATATCTTTCTTATAGTTTCTTGAGTGGTCATGGCTATGATTGTCTCAATAGCTTATATCCCAGGAGAATGCGAGATATTCTGTTAGGGTTCTACTTTAGCAATGATGATATAATCATCTGGGTTTATAAGGATAGTTCTCTCCCTCACATTCAATTGTTGGCTTAACTTTCTTGAGTGTAATACCTTAGCTTGAGCTCTCCTACAAAGGTATGGTTTATTCTAGGGTTTATGGTGTATTCCCATATCTCAATGAATATCAAGTCTAAACTCCACTTGGCTATCTTGGTTGAATTAATCTCCTCCTTACTTTATCAATTCATGGATATGTTATTATTCCATTTGGCATTGGCTATCTCACCACTCCCAAATGATATGGTTTAACTCCTAATGCTTTAGTTCAATGGTTGTCACTTATTCTTAAATAGGTAAAGCTATGATTTGTATGATTGGTCTCTCTCATTTGGAAAGGTCTTTAATACTAACCTATGGTTAGGCTCCATAGAGAATGATGTGATCACCACTATCTATGGTTAACATAGGTGGATCCTCTCTCTAGGAAATATCTTGAATAAGTTCCTAGGGTTCCTCTTAAAGATAATGATTTAAATACTTGGATGTATATCCAAGGTTCAGCTCAAGTTTTGGTACTGCTTCTCTAATAAATATTATAGAACTCTCACCTCTCTAGGTTTGATGTGTAATAACTTGGAATGGAGAAGAACATATACTTCTAGAGTTGATCTCCTTGTCTTGTTTCCAAGATTGAATTAGAATGAATACCATGAGGTTCATGGTAGGATCATGGTTTGGTTTAAGACATGGAAAAGATAAGTGAAGAATAGTTTCTCCAATTATTGTTGCTTGATTTCCAATTGAATGAATGTTCATATGTTATGGCAAGGAATATCATGTTGTGATCTTTAATAAGATCAAGTAGTTGATCATTGATTTAAGTGTTGTTGTGTTAGATGTAATTCCATTTGATCTAAGTCCTTAGATCAAATCATCTCTACCCAAAACAAGGTTTTAACAAAGTCACATTGAGGTTTATAGCGCTTGACTTGATGAGCTATGATACGTCTCCGACGTATCGATAATTTCTTATGTTCCATGCCACATTATTGATGTTATCTACATGTTTTATGCACACTTTATGTCATATTCGTGCATTTTCTGGAACTAACCTATTAACAAGATGCCGAAGTGCCGATTCTTTGTTTTACTTTGTTTTGGTTTCGAAATCCTAGTAAGGAAATATTCTCGGAATTGGACGAAATCAAAGCCCGGGGGCCTATTTTTCCACGAAGCTTCCAGTCCGAAGGAGAGACGAAAGAGGGGCCACGAGGGGCCACACCCTAGGGCGGCGCGGCCCCCCTTGGCCGCGCGGCCTGTGGTGTGGGGCCCCCGTGCCGCCTCTTGACCTGCCCTTCCGCCTACAAATAGCCTCGTGTGACGAAACCCCCGGTCTGAGAACCACGATACGGAAAACCTTCCGGAGACGTCGCCAACGCCGATCCCATCTCGGGGGATCCAGGAGATCGCCTCCGGCACCCTGCCGGAGAGGGGAATCATCTCCCGGAGGACTCTACGCCGCCATGGTCGCCTCCGGTGTGATGTGTGAGTAGTCTACCCCTGGACTATGGGTCCATAGCAGTAGCTAGATGGTTGTCTTCTCCCCATTGTGCTATCATTGTCGGATCTTGTGAGCTGCCTAACATGATCAAGATCATCTATCTGTAATTCTATATGTTGCGTTTGTTGGGTGATGACCCACAAGTATAGGGGATCGCAACAGTCTTCGAGGGAAGTAAAACCCAATTTATTGATTCGACACAAGGGGAGACAAAGAACACTTGGAAGCCTTAACAACGGAGTTGTCAATTCAGTTGCACCTGGAAACAGACTTGCTCGCAAGGGTTTATCGATAATGCTGATTTTATAACGATAGCGATAGTGAAATAACGAGCGAGTAACGAGAGACAGCGGTAGTGATTTTAGTAAACGGCGGGATTAAAATACTGTAGGCACGGGGACGGATGACGGGCGTTGCATGGATGAGAGAAACTCATGTAACAATCATAGCAGGGCATTTGCAGATAATAATAAAACGGTGTCCAAGTACAAAGCAATCAATAGGCATGTGTTCCATATATAGTCGTGCGTGCTCGCAATGAGAAACTTGCACAACATCTTTTGTCCTACCAGCCGGTGGCAGCCGGGCCTCAAGGGAAACTACTGGATATTAAGGTACTCCTTTTAATAGAGTACCGGAGCAAAGCATTAACACTCCGTGAACACATGTGATCCTCACATCGCTACCATTCCCTCCGGTTGTCCCGATTTCTGTCACTTCGGGGCCATCGGTTCAGAGACAACGACATGTGTATACAACTTATAGGTAAGACCATAAACAATGATTATCTTGATGAAACAATAACATGTTCAGATCTGAGATCATGGCACTCGGGCCCTAGTGACAAGCATTAAGCATAACAAGTTGCAACAATATCATCAAAGTACCAACTACGGACACTAGGCACTATGCCCTAACAATCTTATGCTATTACATGACCAATCTCATCCAATCCCTACCATCCCCTTCGGCCTACAGCGGGGGAATTACTCACACATGGATGGGGAAACATGGCTGGTTGATGTAGAGGCGTTGGCGGTGATGGCGGTGATGATCTCCTCCAATTCCCGTCCGGCGGAGTGCCGGAAACGGAGACTTCGGCTCCCGCGACGGAGTTTCGCGATGTGGCGGCGTTACGGAGGGTTTGGCGACTTCGACTTCTCCCCGTGCGTTTTTAGGTCGAGGCCGATAAATAGTCCGTAGGAGGCGTCGGAGGCCGGCCGAGGGGCCACACCACGGGGCCGCGCGGGCCCCCTGGGCCGCGCCGCCCTATGGTGTGGGGCCCTCGGGCCTCCACTTCAATTGCCCTTCGGCTCCGTTAGTTTCCTGGGAAAATAGGGCCTTACGCATAAATTCCGAGGTTTTTCCCGAAAGTTGGATTTACGCACAAAAACGAGACACCGAGCGGTTACGCTAAAAACGAGCGTGAGTCCGTGTTAGTTGTATCCAAAATACACAAATTAGAGGCAAAACAATAGCAAAAGTGTTCGGGAAAGTAGATACGTTTTGGACATATCAACTCCCCCCAAGCTTAGCTTATTGCTTGTCCTCAAGCAATTCAGTTAACAACTGAGCGATAAAAGAACTTTCACGAACACATTTGCTCATATGATGTATATATTCTCATGCTATGGCTAATACTCGAGCAGTTCATAATGAGATATATGCAAATAAGATCATCTAACAGCTATGTCAATCATGGAGAGGTACCAACAATTAATAAGAAGCATCATGAATCATGTATATAAGCAGAATTGTAATGTTCATAAGAGAGCATGATAAAGTGGTATCTCGCTTGCACGTATTTGGTTGGCAAAACATAAATGCAGGAGCACCTTTGGAGTTCATAGAAAGACTAGAAGTAGTGATTGTCAAAAGATAAATGCATCAAAGTTATACCACAATCAATCATATTTTGAGACAAGCATATTATACTAAGAATGACGGTTGTGCTCTCAAGATAGTGCTCAAAGAGATAATGGAGACACAACATAAAAGTAAAAGATTGACCCTTCGCGAGAGGGAAGCGAGGGGATTAACATGCGCTAGAGCTTTTCATTTTTATAAAGACAGGAGTAAAATTATTTTGAGAGGTGTTTGTTGTTGTCAACGAATGGTAATGGGTACACTAACTACCTCGCCAACCGGACTTTCAAGAGCGGCTCCCATGAATTATTGCATATTTATTTGGCACTCCTTCCAACCTTTCTTTCACAAACCATGGCTAACCGAATCCTCGGGTGCCTGCCAACAATCTCATCCCATGAAGGCGTGCCTTTTTATTTTGGTTTTATTATGATGATGACACTCCCCAACCTTTGCTTACACAAGCCATGGCTAACCGAATCCTTCGGGTGCCGTCCAACAATCACAAACCATGGAGGAGTGTCTATTTAAGTTAATTAATTCGGGATTTGGGAATCCCATTGCCAGCTCTTTTTGCAAAATTATTGGATAAGCGGATGTGCCACTAGTCCATATGAGAGTCCGTCAAAAGTAAATGACAAGGTTGAAAGTTAAACACCACATACTTCCTCATGAGCTATGAAACATAAACACAAATTGAGAAGCATTTTGAAGGGTTTAAAGGTAGCGCATGAGAATTTACTTGGAATGGTTTGAAATGCCATGCATAGGTATTTATGGTGGACACTCTGGAATAACTTGGTTTTCATGTGTTTGGAAGTACGAGCAGCGTTCCCGCTCAGTACAAGTGAAGGCTAGCAATAGACTAGGGAGCGACAAATCAAGAGAGCGATGCTTGTCATAATCATGCTTGCGGCAAAATAAATTAACGGAGGCATAAAAGTGATACAAGAACTCTGAAGCAATATAGATCATCGAGGCTTAATTGACCTTTTTGTTCAGTCATATGCATGCGTGAGCATGTGCCAAGTCGATATAAATGAATTATTCAGAGGAGGATACCACAATGCCATACTTACTTATGAATAAAACAATGCAAACAAACATACATGACATGCTACTCATATTAATAAATTGGAGCTAAACATGAGAGATCATGAACTACTAGACTTTCTCAAATAACATATACCTCACACGAACCAACTAAGCATGCTCACATGGATGAGTATATGTGCAAAAATGAAAGCAAATAGAGTTCATACCAGCCTCTCACCACAATCAGATTGTCGTAGATCGTCATTATTGCCTTTTCACTTGTGTAGCTTGGATAATATGAAATGAAAACCATGCTCCAGCCACCGAAGACCATTGAATTCATAAAGAACTTTACAAACCAGAGAAGAACAGCAAATATTTTTGGTGTTTTCGAATTGCAAATAAGAACAAGAGGGAACAAACAAACAAAACAAAATCTTTTTGGGTTTTCTTATAACAAACTAGCAATAGCAAATAAAGTGAAACAAATGCAAGAAACCAAAGCAAACAAATGGTGAAGAGAAACAACAGAAATATTTTTGGTCTTTTTGTGTTTTGGGAAGGAAACAAAGCGAAATCAAGAAATAGCAAACTAAAAGAAACACAGAAAAGCGAGATGGCAGAAATCTGCCAAAACCTGACAGCAGTACAGAAATCGATTTTTACAAAAATCTTACGTTGCTCAGATCGAAAAGTGTTCAACTAATGAAAGTTAGATAACAACCTGGGGAACCTGCACAAAAATTTGCAGCTCAAAATGACGTTCTGGCTATTTTTTGACAATTTTTACGGTAACGTTCCAGAATCTGTTTTCAGGCAGCATTTCCCCAAATATCATCTTCCTCTCATTAGAAAACCACTCAAACGAACAAAACAAGTATGTGCGAGTATCCAGCAACCATAATATGCAAAGAATGAGTGATGCCGGTATACCTCCCCCCAAGCTTAGGCTTTTGGCCTAAGTGGAGTTCAACCCCAACGAGGGTCGTTGTTCCTCACCGGTGGGTAGTCCATGAAGTAGTCATAGTAAAGCTCCTGTGCAGAAGAAAAGCGTGGAGGCTCCGCATATCCACCATGTTGATGTGAGGAACTTGCTGCATCGGATGATGAGTCGAGGTGCTCCTCGACCTCTATGTCGTCTCTTGCATGATGGCCTCCTCTCTCTATGTGTGCATCCAGTGCACCTTCTGTGACCGACCAATCTCCCCTGGAATCAAGGTTAGACAGAACAGGCGCAGGCAATCTTACTAGTTTCTTAGTTTTCTTAGTTATTCTCCAAACTTTCTTATAAAATATTATCTTATAATACAGGTTACCCAAGTTGGAGGAATCTGAAATAAATTCATGTTTAATCATAGAGGCTATGTCAAGTTTTTCTATGGGGAACGGAATATCAAAATGATGAGGTTCTACATTATGAAAAGCTAGTAAACGAGAGGCGATGAGACCTCCACAAATTCCACCTTTCTCACGGTTAGTAGCAAGTCTATAAGCTATTAATGCCCCCAAATTATAAGACCTACTATTTTGCAGTGCTGCAGCTAGAAAAGCCAAATCCGGGATAGAAAGTTTACCACCAATCCTTTTAGCGAGAACGCACTTGGTAATAAAATAGGCAAAGTAGCGGATAGCCGGGAGTTGAATACTAGTGATTTTACCACTTTCACCTGAGAAACTCCTTCCATCGCAAATCATCTTGTAGAGATCCGAGAGTTCTTGCGGCGATCCCTTTATCTTCTCACATGATCCCCATTGCGGTACTCTAATTCTTTGCCTGAGAAAGCACTAAATGGCAAGTTGACAGACTTTATTGTAAATTTTATCTTTGGACCGTGGGGTTAGATCGCGACCAATTGAACTTGAAGTCCTGCACAAAAGACATAGTTAATTTCACATATTGTCTTGGCTCTCCTTCAACAAAGTCACTCAGCCTGCACGAGAAATTAGAGTTTGAACATCTTCAAATATCCCGCGCTTCTCATGAAATCCGCGCACGGGTAGTAAGAGGGTAAACTCCCTCTTCACGATTGACTATCATAACTTGTTGGACTTCCAATTCTTGCTGGTTCAAGTGATATCTATTCCACTCCATTTTCTGAAATTTCAACAACCAATATAGAAATTTGATTTGGTGACATATAATTGAGGGAAACTACCATAGGAACTTGCTAGAGTACTAATCATGCATCAAAACTAGTTTCTACCACTTAGAACAAGCATGCAAGCTCACTAAACATGTTACCTACAGCAGCAAAATATTCAAGATATACTCAACCAAACGAAATTCTACTTGGATGGGTGGAGGAGTCACATACAGAAGAGCAAATGTGCCAAATTTCAGACAGAAATCTGGGCTGAGCAAAGAGATCGAAAAATCTGGAGTTACGAAGCAAAAACGCGAGAGAGAGGAACTTGGTACGAGTTTTTCGGGAGAGAGAGGACTGTGCAGGCGAAAGAGATGACAAAGTGGGGCAGAGGGGGACCCACACCACATGGTGGCGCGGCCACCTCCTTGGCCGCGCCGGCCTGTGGTCTGGCCCCCTCTGGTGCCCCACAGGTCATCCTCTGGTGCTCCCAGGTGCCTCGTCGAAAAATAGGACCAACGGTATAATTTTTGTGAATTTTTGAAAACTTTGAAAAACGCACATTTCTGGGTATTTAGTTTATTATTACTGGCCAGGAAAAATTTTGAAATCTTCAAATAACTAAAGAACTTTGCAAATTAAAAGTGCTACAGCAACTAGAGCAAGTGGAGGAAGAAAGAGATGTTGTTTACCCTCTCTATGCATACAAAAAGTATTTGTTAACAAGGTTGATCAAGTCTTGCCACCAAATAAATTTTACATAGCATAAGAAGAAATAAACCTCAAATCAATCATGTTACCTTGAATTGTATTGATATGGATCCAATCACGAGAGTTTGATATTCTTCCTTAGGCTCATATATAGGACAATCAATAGTTCCCACTTTGATAGTTCTCACATTAGAAATAGTATTGACTCCACATACTTTATCAATCTTCTTGGGGAAATAAACGGTATGCTCCCTATCATCAACATTGAAAGTAACCTTTCCTTTATTGCAATCAATAACAGCCCCTGCGGTGTTAAGAAAAGGTCTCCCAAGAATAATAGACATATTATCATCTTCCGGCATTTCCAACACAACAAAATCGGTTAATATCAAGCGGTTAGTAGTAACTTGAACAGGGAACATTCTCACATATACCAACGGGAATAGCATTAGATTTATCAGCCATTTGCAAAGATATATCAGTAGGTATCAGCTTATCTAAGTAAAGTCTCTTATAAAGAGAAAAAGGCATAACACTAACACCGACTCCCAAATCACATAGAGCAAGTTTAACATAATTGTTCTTAATAGAACAAGGAATAGTAGGTATACAGGTCGCCCAACTTCTTCGGAACTTTGCCAATGAAACACTAATAAGCAAGCATAGTTGAAAATTCCTCATTGGGTATTTTCCTATAGTTAGTAACAATATCTAACATATACTTTGAAAAAGGTGGCAATTTAATAGCATCGATCAAAGGGATTTGCAAGAATAAAGGTTTCATCCAATCGCAAAATTTATTATAGTGTTCTTCTTCCTTTGATTTTAATTTCTTAGCGAGGAAAAGGCATTTGCTTTTGCACCCAAGGTTCTCTTTCATTACCATGTTTCTCGGCAATAAAATCTTCTTTAGTGTACTTTTTATTTTTAGCATGCTTTTCGGGTTCTTCTTCAACCTCTTCTTTATCGGGAGTATCATTCTTATCATTATCATTATCATTATCATGTTCATTACCACTTTCAGTTTCAGCATCGAAATAGAAATACTATTAGGATCATTAACGGGTTCGAGAGGATTCTACAACATTTTTATGTTTCTTCTTCTTTTTCTTCCTAGAATGAGCACTAGGTTCAATGCGTTGAGAATCTTGTTCAACTCTTTTGGGATGCCCTTCGGGATATAGAGGATCCTGGGTAGAGACACCACCTCTAGTTGTTACTTCATAAGCATGTTTCTCTTTAGAATTATTCCCTAACAAGTCATTTTGCACTTTAGTGAGTTGATCAATTTGAGTTTGAATCATTTGAAAATGTTTAACAAGCATCTTAACATCATTGGAGGTTCTCTCCACAATATCATGCAATTCACTAATAGCTTGAGAATTTTCCATTAAATGATTCTCTACTCTCATATTAAAATTTTCTTGCTTAACAATATAATTATCAAACTCATCTAAGCATTGTGCAGGAGGTTTCGAATACGGAATATCTTCCCTAGTAAAGCGTTGAAGGGAGTTTACCTCAATCATGGATGAAGGGGGAATTATCTCACATATATCTTCAATAGGAGGTAGATTCTTCACATCTTGATTTAATACCTTTCTCCTTGAGAGACTTCTTGGCTTCCCTCATATCTTCATCATTCAATTTAATTAAACCCCGCTTCTTCAATATTGGAGTTGGAGTCGGTTCAGGCGTAGTCCAATCATCATGATTCCGGCTTATTTTAGCCAATAATTCTTCAGCGTCGTGCAGGAGTTCTTTTCTGAAAACACAACCAGCACAACTATCCAGGTATGCCCTAGACTCAATGGTTAGTCCACTATAAAATATATCAAGTAAATCATGCTTTTCCAAATCATGCTCGAATTCGAGCTCTAATAAGAGAGCGAGAATCTCGACCAAGCCTCGGGCAATTTCTCTTCATCTCCACTGATTAAAATTATAAATTCTCTGCAAAGCAATATGTTGAGCACTAGCGAGGAAAGTATTTGCGGAAGAAAACATCAAGCAATTCTTTCAGACTTTTAATAGAATTAGGTGGCAAATTATTATACCAAGTTTTAGCGTCATCCTTTAATGAGAATGGAAATATTTTAGCAACAAAGTAAGTACGCATCTTAACATCATCGAGAAAACAAGCTACTAAGAGTAGATAGCTCGAGTCATGTGTTCAACGGCACTTTCTTTTTCAGTACCACAAAAGGGTGTTTTCTCAACAATAGCTATATGAGATAGATCAAGAGAAAAATCATAATCTTTATCCCTAATGTTTATAGGAGATGTGGCAAAATTAGGATCGGAGACAGTTTATATCTAACGGCATGTTACGCAAGCAACTTTTTAATTTTTCTTGCATCAGTAGTAGCATTGCATTTTTCAATAAAATCATCATTAAGCTCCACATAATCTTCCTCGGGATCATCACTAAAATAACCAAGTTCGGGTGAACTAACGGGTGTAGTAGCATTAGGAGTTTCGGTATTTTCAATTTGTCTAGACCTAGCAATTGTAGCATCTAGAAAAGATCCCAATGAACCACTATCATCAAGCACAGCAGAAACATTATCAATATTATGAGAGTGTTCAGATTCAGCGAGATGTACCCGCATGCGAAGCATGTGGCGGTGAAACAAGTTTATCAATCACGAGATGGTGAATCAAGAGCGACGAGAGGTATTCGAGAATTGTACCTTTTCTTGTAGTGGACGGTAATATGGCGATCTTAGTATCGCGAGGTTTACCCATGATGTAGAATTTGCAGCGAACAATATTAATCCAAGTGAACTTCCAAATAAAGCTATGCTCCCCGGCAACGGCGCCAGAAAATAGTCTTGATGACCCACAAGTATAGGGGATCGCAACGAGTCTTGAGGGAAGTAAAACCCAATTTATTGATTCGACACAAGGGGAGACAAAGAACACTTGGAAGCCTTAACAACGGAGTTGTCAATTCGATTGCACTGGAAACAGACTTGCTCGCAAGGGTTTATCGATAGTAACGAGGTTTATAGCAATAATGATGGTGAAATAACGACGACGAGTAACGAGAGACAGCGGTAGTGATTTTAGTAAACAGCGGGATTAAAATACGCAGGCACGGGGACGGATGACGGGCGTTGCATGGATGAGAGAAACTCATGTAACAATCATAGCGGAGGGCATTTGCGAGATAATAATAAAACGGTGTCCAAGTACAAAGCAATCAATAGGCATGTGTTCCATATATAGTCGTGCGTGCTCGCAATGAGAAACTTGCACAACATCTTTTTGTCCTACCAGCCGGTGGCAGCCGGGCCTCAAGGAAACTACTGGATATTAAGGTACTCCTTTTAATAGAGTACCGGAGCAAAGCATTAACACTCCGTGAACACATGTGATCCTCACATCGCTACCATTCCCTCCGGTTGTCCCGATTTCTGTCACTTCGGGGCCATCGGTTCCGGACAGCGACATGTGTATACAACTTATAGGTAAGACCATAAACAATGATTATCTTGATGAAACAATAACATGTTCAGATCTGAGATCATGGCACTCGGGCCCTAGTGACAAGCATTAAGCATAACAAGTTGCAACAATATCATCAAAGTACCAACTACGGACACTAGGCACTATGCCCTAACAATCTTATGCTATTACATGACCAATCTCATCCAATCCCTACCATCCCCTTCGGCCTACAGCGGGGGAATTACTCACACATGGATGGGGGAAACATGGCTGGTTGATGTAGAGGCGTTGGCGGTGATGGCGGTGATGATCTCCTCCAATTCCCCGTCCCGGCGGAGTGCCAGAACGGAGACTTCTGGCTCCCGCGACGGAGTTGCGCGATGTGGCGGCGTTACGGAGGGTTTCGGCGACTTTGACTTCTCCCCGTGCGTTTTTAGGTCGAGGCCGATAAATAGTCCGAAGGAGGGCGTCGGAGGCCGGCCGAGGGGGCCACACCACAGGGCCGCGCGGGCCCCCCCTGGGCCGCGCCGCCCTATGGTGTGGGGCCCTCGGGCCTCCACTTCAATTGCCCTTCTGGCTCCGTTAGTTTCCTGGGAAAATAGGGCCTTCTGCATAAATTCCGAGGTTTTTCCCGAAAGTTGGATTTCTGCACAAAAACGAGACACCAGAGCAGTTCTGCTGAAAACAGCGTTAGTCCGTGTTAGTTGTATCCAAAATACACAAATTAGAGGCAAAACAATAGCAAAAGTGTTCGGGAAAGTAGATACGTTTTGGACGTATCATTGGGATCCGATGAATAGAGAATACTTGTTATGTTGATTATCAAAGTTATATCTACGTGTTGTTTATGATCTTGCATGCTTTCCGTTACTAGTAGATGCTCTGGCCAAGTAGATGCTTGTAACTCCAAGAGGGAGTACTTATGCTCGATAGTGGGTTCATGCACATTGACACAGGACGATGTGAAAGTTCTAAGGTTGTGTTGTGCTTTGTTGCCACTAGGGATAAAACATTGATGCTATGTCTAAGGATGTAGTTGTTGATTACATTACGCACCATACTTAATGCAATTGTCTGTTGCTTTGCAACTTAATACTTGGAGGGTTCGGATGATAACCTGAAGGTGGACTTTTTAGGCATAGATGCAGTTGGATGGCGGTCTATGTACTTTGTCGTAATGCCCAATTAAATCTCACTATACTCATCATGATATGTATGTGCATGGTCATGCCCTCTTTATTTGTCAATTGCCCAACTGTAATTTGTTCACCCAACATGCTGTTTGTCTTATGGGAGAGACACCTCTAGTGAACTGTGGACCCCGGTCCAATTCTCTTTACTGAAATACAATCTATTGCAATACTTGTTCTACTGTTTTCTGCAAACAATCATCTTCCACACAATACGGTTAATCCTTTGTTACAGCAAGCCGGTGAGATTGACAACCTCACTGTTTCGTTGGGGCAAAGTACTTTGGTTGTGTTGTGCAGGTTCCACGTTGGCGCCGGAATCCCTGGTGTTGCGCCGCACTACATCCCGCCGCCATCAACCTTCAACGTGCTTCTTGGCTCCTCCTGGTTCGATAAACCTTGGTTTCTTTCTGAGGGAAAACTTGCTGCTGTGTGCATCATACCTTCCTCTTGGGGTTCCCAACGAACGTGTGAGTTACACGCCATCAAGCATATTTTTAAAGGCGCCGTTGCCGGGGAGATCAAGACACGCTGCAAGGGGAGTCTCCACTTCTCAATCTCTTTACTTTGTTTTTGTCTTGCTTAGTTTTATTTACTACTTTGTTTGCTGCACTAAATCAAAATACAAAAAAATTAGTTGCTAGTTTTACTTTATTTGCTATATCAAAAACACAAAAAAATTAGTTACTTGCATTTACTTTATCTAGTTTGCTTTATTTACTGTCTTGCACTCTATATTAAAAATACAAAAAAACTAGTTACTTTTGTTACCATGTCTAGCTCTGAACCTGTTACTTCTTCGCCTGAAGAATTAGTCTTCACTTTTAAACAAGGGGATGAGGAGAGTTTTAAGGATGCTTGGTCTAGAATTTTTACTTCTTATCGTAAAACTGAACCTCAAATGACTCTAAGTTTGCTCCTTAGTAATTTTTATTTCGGTATTATGATTCGCTATAGATATGCTTTGGATACTTTAGTGGGAGGAGATTTCCTTCATTGCAATGGGGATCAAGCTTTTAATGCCATAAAGAAGTTGGTTGCATCACATGATTCAGCTAATAACTTTGATTCAGCCCTCACTAGCATATATAGTAGATTAAACAATCTCGAGATAAGTACATCTCGCTTGGATGATAACTATTGCCACATTCGTGATCGTCTTGAACAAGTTTTAGTGAACTCTAAACTCTCATTGTGGGATCCTGCTGTTAAAATTGTTATCGGTGATCGAACTCTCCATGCCTACTGTGATATTATGTATGAATTTTGCCTTATGCCTGAAAGTATTTATAAATCTTTGAAACTTTGGGGAGTTGAGGAAGGAGGAGAAGAAATAACTCTCATTGATAACTCTACTATAATTCCTAAAGGAATAGCCGCAGGTGTGCATACAACCATTCTTGGAAGAACAATATCCATTGATTATCTTGTTGTTGAAACAGGAAAACTCACACTCGGAAGATCCCTGCTGAAACTATTGGGAGCAGTCATTGATGTTGGAGAAGGCACTCTGAAATTCACCTCAATACCGGGGGGAAATCATATATTTCCTAAACCAAAGGGAAAGAAGAACAATAAGAAAGGTAAGGGTAAAGCCCAAGGTAAGGTTAACAATTCATCTCTTGATAATACTTGATACACACTTTCTGCGCCTAGCTGAAAGGCGTTAAAGAAAAGCGCTTATGGGAGACAACCCATGTTTTTACCTACAGTACTTTGTTTTTATTTTGTGTCTTGGAAGTTGTTTACTACTGTAGCAACCTCTCCTTATCTTAGTTTTGTGTTTTGTTGTGCCAAGTTAAGCCGTTGATAGAAAAGTAAGTACTAGATTTGGATTACTGCACAGTTCCAGATTTCTTTGCTGTCACGAATCTGGGTCCACCTCCCTGTAGGTAGCTCAGAAAATTAAGCCAATTTACGTGCATGATCCTCAGATATGTACGCAACTTTCATTCAATTTGAGCATTTTCATTTGAGTAAGTCTGGTGCCATTTTAAAATTCGTCAATACGAACTGTTCTGTTTTGACAGATTCTGCCTTTTATTTCGCATTGCCTCTTTTGCTATGTTGGATGAATTTCTTTGATCCACTAATGTCCAGTAGCATTATGTAATGTCCAGAAGTGTTAAGAATGATTGTGTCATCTCTGAATATGTTAATTTATATTGTGCACTAACCCTCTAATGAGTTGTTTCGAGTTTGGTGTGGAGGAAGTTTTCAAGGATCAAGAGAGGAGTATGATGCAACATGATCAAGGAGAGTGAAAGCTCTAAGCTTGGGGATGCCCCGGTGGTTCACCCCTGCATATATTAAGAAGACTCAAGCGTCTAAGCTTGGGGATGCCCAAGGCATCCCCTTCTTCATCGACAACATTATCAGGTTCCTCCCCTGAAACTATATTTTTATTCCATCACATCTTATGTGCTTTTTCTTGGAGCGTCGGTTTGTTTTTGTTTTTGTTTTGTTTGAATAAAATGGATCCTAGCATTCACTTTATGTGAGAGAGACACGCTCCGCTGTAGCATATGGACAAGTATGTCCTTGGTTTCTACTCATAGTATTCATGGCGAAGTTTCTCCTTCGTTAAATTGTTATATGGTTGGAATTGGAAAATGATACATGTAGTAATTGCTATAAATGTCTTGGGTAATGTGATACTTGGCAATTGTTGTGCTCATGTTTAAGCTCTTGCATCATATGCTTTGCACCCATTAATGAAGAAATACATAGAGCATGCTAAAATTTGGTTTGCATATTCGGTTTCTCTAAGGTCTAGATAATTTCTAGTATTGAGTTTGAACAACAAGGAAGACGGTGTAGAGTCTTATAATGTTTTCAATATGTCTTTTATGTGAGTTTTGCTGCACCAGTTCATCCTTGTGTTTGTTTCAAATAAGCCTTGCTAGCCTAAACCTTGTATCGAGAGGGAATACTTCTCATGCATCCAAAATACTTGAGCCAACCACTATGCCATTTGTGTCCACCATACCTACCCACTACATGGTATTTTCCGCCATTCCAAAGTAAATTGCTTGAGTGCTACCTTTAAAATTCCATCATCACCTTTGCAATATATAGCTCATGGGACAAATAGCTTAAAAACTATTGTGGTATTGAATATGTAATTATGCACTTTATCTCTTATTAAGTTGCTTGTTGTGCGATAACCATGTTTACCGGGGACGCCATCAACTTTTCATTGTTGAATTTCATGTGAGTTGCTATGCATGTTCGTCTTGTCTGAAGTAAGGGCGATCTACACTGAGTTGAATGGTTTGAGCATGCATATTGTTAGAGAAGAACATTGGGCCGCTAACTAAAGCCATGATCCATGGTGGAAGTTTCAGTTTTGGACAAACATCCTCAAATCTCTAATGAGAAAAGAATTAATTGTTGTTGAATGCTTAAAGCATTAAAAGAGGAGTCCATTATCTGTTGTCTATGTTGTCCCGGTATGGATGTCTAAGTTGAGAATAATCAAAAGCGAGAAATCCAAATGCGAGCTTTCTCCTTAGACCTTTGTACAGGCGGCATAGAGGTACCCCTTTGTGATACTTGGTTAAAGCATATGTATTGCGGTGATAATCCAGGTAGTCCAAGCTAATTAGGACAAGGTGCGGGCACTATTGGTACACTATGCATGAGGCTTGCAACTTATAAGATATAATTTACATGATGCATATGCTTTATTACTACCGTTGACAAAATTGTTTCATGTTTTCAAAATCAAAGCTCTAGCACAAATATAGCAATCGATGCTTTTCCTCTATGAGGACCATTCTTTTACTTTCAATGTTGAGTTAGTTCACCTATTTCTCTCCACCTCAAGAAGCAAACACTTGTGTGAACTGTGCATTGATTCCTACATATTTGCTTATTGCACTTATTATATTACTCTATGTTGACAATATCCATGAGATATATATGTTACAAGTTGAAAGCAACCGCTGAAACTTAATCTTCTTTTGTGTTGCTTCAATACCTTTACTTTGAATTATTGCTTTATGAGTTAACTCTTATGCAAGACTTAATTGATGCTTGTCTTGAAGTGCTATTCATGAAAAGTCTTTGCTTTATGATTCACTTGTTTACTCATGTCATATACATTGTTTTGATCGCTGCATTCACTACATATGCTTTACAAATAGTATGATCAAGAATTATGATGGCATGTCACTCCAGAAATTATCTGTGTTATCGTTTTACACCTTTCGGGACGACGAGAACTAAGCTTGGGGATGCTGATACGTCTCCGACGTATCGATAATTTCTTATGTTCCATGCCACATTATTGATGTTATCTACATGTTTTATGCACACTTTATGTCATATTCGTGCATTTTCTGGAACTAACCTATTAACAAGATGCCGAAGTGCCGATTCTTTGTTTACTGCTGTTTTTGGTTTCAGAAATCCTAGTAAGGAAATATTCTCGGAATTGGACGAAATCAAAGCCCAGGGGCCTATTTTTTCACGAAGCTTCCAGAAGTCCGAAGGAGAGACGAAGAGGGGCCACGAGGGGGCCACACCCTAGGGCGGCGCGGCCCCCCCCCTTGGCCGCGCGGCCCTGTGGTGTGGGGCCCCCGTGCCGCCTCTTGACCTGCCCTTCCGCCTACAAATAGCCTCCGTGACGAAACCCCCGATGCAGAGAACCACGATACGGAAAACCTTCCGGAGACGCCGCCAACGCCGATCCCATCTCGGGGGATCCAGGAGATCGCCTCCGGCACCCTGCCGGAGAGGGGAATCATCTCCCGGAGGACTCTACGCCGCCATGGTCGCCTCCGGTGTGATGTGTGAGTAGTCTACCCCTGGACTATGGGTCCATAGCAGTAGCTAGATGGTTGTCTTCTCCCCATTGTGCTATCATTGTCGGATCTTGTGAGCTGCCTAACATGATCAAGATCATCTATCTGTAATTCTATATGTTGCGTTTGTTGGGATCCGATGAATAGAGAATACTTGTTATGTTGATTATCAAAGTTATATCTACGTGTTGTTTATGATCTTGCATGCTTTCCGTTACTAGTAGATGCTCTGGCCAAGTAGATGCTTGTAACTCCAAGAGGGAGTACTTATGCTCGATAGTGGGTTCATGCCTGCATTGACACCAGGACGATGTGTGAGAAAGTTCTAAGGTTGTGTTGTCTTGTTGCCACTAGGGATAAAACATTGATGCTATGTCTAAGGATGTAGTTGTTGATTACATTACGCACCATACTTAATGCAATTGTCTGTTGCTTTGCAACTTAATCTTGGAGGGTTCGGATGATAACCTGAAGGTGGACTTTTTAGGCATAGATGCAGTTGGATGGCGGTCTATGTACTTTGTCGTAATGCCCAATTAAATCTCACTATACTCATCATGATATGTATGTGCATGGTCATGCCCTCTTTATTTGTCAATTGCCCAACTGTAATTTGTTCACCCAACATGCTGTTTGTCTTATGGGAGAGACACCTCTAGTGAACTGTGGACCCCGGTCCAATTCTCTTTACTGAAATACAATCTACTGCAATACTTGTTCTACTGTTTTCTGCAAACAATCATCTTCCACACAATACGGTTAATCCTTTGTTACAGCAAGCCGGTGAGATTGACAACCTCACTGTTTCGTTGGGGCAAAGTACTTTGGTTGTGTTGTGCAGGTTCCACGTTGGCGCCGGAATCCCTGGTGTTGCGCCGCACTACATCCCGCCGCCATCAACCTTCAACGTGCTTCTTGGCTCCTCCTGGTTCGATAAACCTTGGTTTCTTTCTGAGGGAAAACTTGCTGCTGTGCGCATCATACCTTCCTCTTGGGGTTCCCAACGAACGTGTGAGTTACACGCCATCAAGCTACTTCAATTCCACCAAGGTCAAGTGAAACTTCAGTTACTGTGACTGTTTTACTTTAAAGCGCGAAAATTCCCCAGATTTTCTATGCATGAATGCAATGCACACATCTGTTTCCTCTATTTTTGTAACCCCATTACCTGGGATATTACAGTCTCTACCCCTTAAACTAAACTTCGTCCTCGAAGTTTGATCTCTCTCACGTTTCCGAGGTGTAGATCTGACTTGTATAGACTATGACTTTTCTCGAACTCCGTATTGTTCTCACTAGATATAATTGAATATATCCCTTGTCCAGATTCTTCCTGGAATCCATTAGTGTTTGACATCAAACAACTATTACTTCCTTTACTTCCCTGATTTCCTCCAATATTATAAGATTGTTTTCCTTTCTCATTGAATATTCAATGATTGGGACTTCTTCTTGTCCTGTCAGTCTTAATTGAGGACTAATTGGATAACATTCTCCTATTTGATAGAATAGGTCTTTGTTTTCCCTTACTACCAAAACTGCAATTATAGTACTTGGGGAGGTACTTACTATGGAATTGGTCATGATGGTTTATTCCTCTAAGAATGGATTAGACTCATTTAGTCCATCCAATCATGGTTTATAGTTGATACCTATAACTATTTTGGGTTATTTAGGTTCCATGAAAGGAATCATTCTTTTAGTCTATGATTCTGGTATGGTTAATTTCCTTCGGTCTTTGGCCTTCTTGAGCTGTATTTGATATATGGTATTTTCTTCGTCCAACTTCTTTATGCTCAACTTACTTGAGCTTTCGTACTTCTGAGTAAGTACTACTCACTTTTTCAAGTTATAGTCCGCTTCTTACTTCCTCGAGGTATGAACCTCGGCTTCTGGTCTGACATCCTTCTGAAAGTAATGTCCAACAATCTTATGAAAATAAGATAGAACTTCCTCTCAGTTCAGACCTTCATCATCTTTCTTGCTAAAAATACTGAGTTATTGTACATCCAATACAATCTTTACTCTACCCCTTAGAGTTTTCTTATGGTCTTCAACTCCTTTTCTTTCAACCATTGGACTTATGATTAGAATATTAGTATAGGTCTTGTTTATAATTTATATTCCTCTAAGGTTTTGCGAAGAAACTTTGTGGTGTATCCACTCAATCGTGGACATCCAATGTGAATCCTTTGACTAAATGATTAAAGATCTAGCTGTTTGGCTAACAAGATTTTTATTTGTTCACAAACTTTTGTTACAAATAATTAAATTGTGGACTATTTGTAATACCAACTGATACCAGCTGTGGTTATTATACCAACTGTGGCTATTTGATATCTAAAAAAGGATTCTATTATAGGTTCTGATCAATTGGACGAGACATCTTCTGCTTTATCTCGCAGTATTGATCCTATACCAATTGTGATCTTCTGATATCAACTATGGTCTTCTTGTATCTGCTATGGTTTCATAGGTCATCTTCCTTTCTCCGAGGGTTTATTGTTGCAAGAAAACCACTAGCTGACACTATGATTATAGTATCCTAAGTGATTTCCCATGCATTCCCTCTTCCATGATGACTAGGGATCTGCTTGAGCTTCACCATAATCATCATATTTCTCACCTTCATGCTTCTTCTAAACTAAAATACTCCTCTGTTGAGGCTAAGCATGAGTTTTGATTAATACTTCCTTCAGAGTTTTGTGGTTGCTTCCCACAATTTTACTCTTTTCCTCTGATGAACCTTCATCTAGTCTTCTGAATCTTTAGAATTCGTCACTTCCTCACACGAATACCATTACCCTCTAGATCTATAGCATCAAGTAAGGACTTGATATTGCAACATGCATTTGCACACCAAAGTCAAACTTCATGTATGGATCTAGTCAAACAATGAAAATCCAATAAAATCCAAGAAGATTCAGCTTTGTGTTTATAGTACACACCATCATAAGCCTGAATAAAAAAATTGAGTATGACATCTCTAAACATCAGGCTCTGATGTGTAGTATATAACACCACATAAGATAGGTTTATATTGTGATACTTAGCACGAATATGTGGATTCTACTATTTGTCTCAACTTTTACCTTAATTGCACAATTGCAATGAGATAAACTTGACACAAAGTGGTTTGGGATGGTTAAGGTTAACCTAATTTTCTTTGGAAGTACTACTTAACCTTCATTTTATTGAGGATTATCTCACATGATATGTCTAGGTTCTAACATTGCTACACTAAACACATAACTATGGAAATATAGCTCATATACTTCCATATGTTCTTACCATATAACTAGGGTTCTAATGTACTTGACACAGTTCCCATGGTTTTGGAACACAAATCTTGCACTATTGTTTTACACTTGGCTTCTTATTGTACTCCTCTTAATTAATTATAAGGTTCTAGTCCATCACATAACGATTCTCAGGTGAATCATATATGATTAGCAACTCTACCATGTAAGTAGACAAATTTTATTCTTACCTCCCATGATTAACTCATCATGGTCTACACTACCTCATACAAATTATATTTATCACATGCTATTAGTTGTTTTCACAAGTTGGGTGAATTTTACCTTCCTATTACTTGTCTTGGTATACCTATTCTAGTATGCTATCTTCCTACTTTACTTATCTTTATTACTTGATATTACTCCTATTACAGGTCTGGATAATTTTATTTAATCATAAATGTGTTGGTACACATCTTCCAATAGGATATCTTCCTTATGGTTGTATCCTCTCTTTGGACTACCATGTATTGTATACCAACTGTGATCTACTCATCTATTGTTTTAAGGACTTAATGGTGTGCTACATGTTTAGGATTAGCTAACTAACTTCACTTAGGAAAGATAGGTAAGAAATGTTGACTCAAGTGTGCCAGGATTATTCTCAAGTGAATATCCATATCAAGTCATAAGAATTATTTGGTTTGGCTAAGACAACTTCCAATAGACACTACCAATCCTAGAGGTCTCTTTAAAGGGTTTTAATCCTAAGGTCAAAGCATTTGCTCTGATACCAACTGTGGTGACCCGGCATACCACTGCATGGTGTAGTATGCAAGTCTGATACAACACCAATGAAACACCGTTCCACTAGTATTATATCGCTCAGAGTGGTACAACAGAAACATATGCGGGTCCAAGGCATGTCTATAGAATAACAACACTGACTCTGTTACATAAGATCAGCACAGCCTCCTACTTTACAATGAGGTAAGTCTGCAAATAAACTCCAGAAGAACGACTCGTAGTCTAGTCCTATCACGAACTCTATTTGTAGAGTATCTACCTAGCTATAGAGGCTAAGAATAGATTCTAGCTAAATAGGAGCTAGGTTGAGGAAGCTAGTTCCCTTCTATGGCTAAACTATGTTTTCTCCTCGTTGGATGTGATATCTGACTCCACTGACGGGGTCCTGTCTCTTGAAGTAGTTGTTGACTCCTCGGCCTTTGAGTTGCACTGTAGATCCTCCTTCGATACCTCCACACCTAAGCAGGGGATTTAAGAGTGGGATGAGTACGAGCGTACTCAACAAGTTCATTATAGGAAAGAGGTGTTTAATGCACTAGCTACGGCATTAGACCAGAAAGTCTAATACCAATGCAGGTTTTCATAATCATTTCTTCAAGAGGTTGCTTTTATTCAGAAGAACTATGTCCGTCAGCCTTCACCGGTTTACTAGAACTTCATGGAGCTCCTTTCCGGCCGCGTTCGCAGTTCCATATCCCGGAACAGGGAGTGACAGGTCACGGTTCTTTACGCTCTGCAGAGGTGTGTTGCTTTACCCATAAGAGATCTTAACCTTGGTGCCAACCGGGAATGACCCGTCCACACTCCTATGGTGTGAGGCCCGGTATAAGGTCTAGCCAATCATGTTCCTCCGCTACCTCGAACACCCACCCGTTGTTGCATGCGCCGACCCTGGGTCCACGTCGGTCCCATTATTCCTGTAGATTTCAAGGTGGACCCCGACCACGACAACGGTCTTTGGGCTCTACCATACACTCCTACGCCGGTGGCTGCAACCCATCCTAGACCGCAATACCGTGGGGACTTAGGACTCCCCAGCCTCACCATCTTGCTCCTTCGGGCGACAAGTGTACTACGGACTATGCCGTGGGGACTTAGGACTCCCCAGCCTCACCAGCTTGCCCCCTTGGATTACAAGTGTACTACGGTAAAGCGCATCCGTTGATGAACGAGAGGTGGAAACACTTTTGACTACTCCGTCCCACTCCGGATCTTATGGTTAACACGGGCATTACGGCACAAGAATCACTGGCGACATTTGTTGTTTAATCCTAGATGGATATAAACCCGTGCAATGGAACCTCCACCATATCAACACAATCCATGGTTCCATTGCCCACCACATAGTCATATTCATAGTTATGAAAGTAGTGGTTTTGATTTTTGTGCAATAGTGATAACCATAATACTTTGCAAGTAATTTGATAAAAATACTCAATTGACATGAGCAAGTGATGAACTTGCCTTTCTTGGCTGCAAGATTATGCAGACAAGGTCTTCGATGCGTAATAACTCCAAATTCTGAAATAGCATCATCGTCCTGTGGGACGATGTTTAAAAGATTGGCAAGGATGCAATAATGCATAAGAATGAGATGCAATCGCTCTAAGCGTGACCTAACCCCGATGATTTAGGATTAGTGAGTGGTAATAATTGATTCAGGGTGTGTTGCACTTTTAGAGTGATTCACAAACAAGGTTCTTATTCAGGTGTGATTACTTGGTAGCATGAACAGGTAGATAATAAAGTACAGTAATCACTTGAGCACACAAAGAATGATAATTGGCATAATGTTAACGTGTAAAGAACAGTTGTCAATTTTAGTACTATATGGCATGGTTAATGATTACTTGTTATATTCTTCAAAAGAATAACTTTTGAAGAACATGTTCTTTAATAAAGAACAAGTATGATAATTAGAGTTGTGGGGTTCTAGGGTTTATTATGGTTTCCACTGCTTCTGGAGTAAGTAGTAGATGGATCCAAGCAAGATTGGATTCATCAACACCTAGGCCTGTAATGTTGAATTAAGCCTAAGCACCTTAAGCAACTGGTTATACATAGGTGCTATCAAGATTGGTTTATCTTGCTAGTGATAGCTGGCTAGGGTTTATAGGTCCTTATAAGCAGGGTTGATGCTTCCTTATTTTCTTCAAAAGAATAACTTTTGAAGAACATACTTCTTAAGTAATAAGAAGTATAGCAATTAGGGTTGAAGTGATCTAGGTTTTACTGTTGGTTCTATTAAGTAAGGAGTAATTGACGCCTGAATAGGATGATTCATAATTATGAAGTATTTGTAGGGTTCAGTGGACTATGGTTATGTAATGATAAATATTGGGCCTAGATGCTATTTGGGTTCATCACAATGGTGTGATGCTAAACATGGATGAATAAGGATGATGGTTTTGACAGTAGAAGCTAGGGTTTAAACTTGGTTGATCCTACTTGATCAACTAGGTTTAGTGATATGCATACATGGAATACTAATTTGCTAGTGATAGGGTTCTACATTTTATGTGGACATAGGTATGTCTTTTAGTTGCTAATGGTGGCTCTATGATTTGAATTAAAGTACCATGATCACCTGTTCTAACCTTGGGTTTAGGTTAGAAACAAATTAGGGTTCACATGTAATAATGGAACTAGGGTTCCTAATTAAGTTAGGGTTTTAGGAGTCACATGAAATGATAGGATTTTAATATCATTCCAAGTGGAATTTAGGGTTTGCTATTTACAATTTAATTCTATAATTAATAACTTCATGTTGGAGTTGAAGTTATTAATAACTTTGAAATAAAAATAATACTAATCTTGGCATTTTATTATTTTAAAATAATTAATAATTAAGGTAATTATTAATTAGGGTTTAAATTCTATTATTAAGGATTAAATAAGTTATAAATAAAGAAAATTAGTGTTAATATTTTCTTTATTTACCTTACTGGTTTTTATTTATTTTAGATAGTTTTCCTAATTATTGAATTTTAATTGAATTTAGAATTAAATTAAAGGCTTAATTAACAGGTATTAAACAAGTAAATTTTTATTAAAAATAAAAATTTCATATTATATTTTTATTAAATAGAATATACTTTTATAAGAATTTTGATGTCTTATTCTTATTTTTCTGAGTTAATATGATTTTTCTATATAATTTTAAAGTTGCAGTAATCATTGAATTGAAAAATAAAACAACATGACTAAACCTACCCGACCAGTTTACCCACGCGATCCAGGTGGGCCAAGGCCACGTCACCTGCCACGTGGGCGGTTGACTAGTCAAAATCGAGACGTGGCAACGGAGCTCATCTCCGCGAGGCGATCGGCCACGGCGGCGACGTTTCCGGCCACACAGGACTACGCGGGTGGGCTCAATCGAACAAGCGCGCTACTGGGAACCTAACGGTGGTTTCGCCGCCAGCTATTGGTCACCGGCGCTTGCTCAACGACGAGGCCGAACGGCGGAGCTTGCAGTCGCACGACGCGGGCACGCTACGGAGCGAACGAGACAGATCGAGGTTGCCGTTGAGTATGAGAAGCTCACCACGATCACGCTGGAGTCGTCGGCGAGGTCGGGGAAGGTCCAGGTCGCTGGAATCGACCGCCACCGTTGTCGGAGACGATGAACTCGACAGGGTCGCTGGGGGCTGCTTCAGCTCGATTCCTTGCTCAGGCTGAGCAAGTCGAGTACGGAGAGGTCGATGGCATCGACGTCGAGTCGCGGGGAGGCTCAAATCATCGGCGAGATGAGTTGGCCGGGGAAGCTAGGGTTTCGGTTCTTTCCAAAATTAAAACAGAGAGAGGGGATTCTAGGGTTAGGGTTCATCTAGCGGCGGCGCATTGAGCTTTATAGACGCCAGAGCGGCGGCGAGGATCTTGGCGTGGCCGAGACGGCGTCGAGTCGACGAGCGACGGCTTGCGGGATGGACGAAGACGATGGTCTCCACCAGTGCGAAAACAAGACGAAGGGGTATTGGGCTGTCATATGGGCTTGGTCGTTGGATTGCTGTTGGGCTACGCCTGGGCTCCGGTGGCTTGTTCTGGTAAGTCCTCCTCCTCTCTTTATTTCCTTTTCTCTTTTCTATTTTTAATACTGTTTTTCAATTCAAATTTGAATCCTGTTTATATCTTGCAGGTTCCTTATGATGTTAATATGTAGTGCAAAGATGATTCCACTACTTTTCTGTTTGAAACAATTATTTTATATTTGATTAGATTGCATACTTGTGGGTTATTCAAAATATTAAATAAACATGAATTTATGTATTCATTTTAAGTTCCATATTCTTGTGAGATCAATTATGTTTAAATTATTTAAAATTACCTTCTTGTTTATGGTAGAAATATGAGTAGGGTTGGATTATGTGTTTAACCATATTGGTTATTCACTTGCATTTTAGAATATGGCTAACTTTTCAGATAGGTTTCTTTATGGTGATAATTCAATCCACCACTCTCTTAGTTCTAGGAATATTTTATTAAGGGTTATAAGGTCTCTTATTAATATATAATGGTATTTATCTGTATTACTTTTATAAGAAAACAACTCGGAGTGGACCATATTACTTAATTTCTTATTTGATAATGTGGTCACTTTCTTATAATTTTATGTTCTCATCTATTGGCTAAGGTTTTGGAACTTTATGGGCTTAGGTTTTAGTTGTGGATCACCCAAATGATGCACCAACTAGGGTTTAGTCTCCCCTATCCATTATAAGGTGATTATTTACTTAATAGTTGATGTTCTCCTTTAGTTACTAAGGACTTGAGAAATGGTTTTATCTTTTTCCACTAGATTTCTATTATATCCTTAATCTATTGTTTAAGTAACAAAAGTAGATATGGTTCTTTTTATAGTTAACTTTGGTTCTAATGATGAATAGTTTCTCATCATGTAAAGTATAGAGTTTTACTCTAAAGTTTTTCTTGGGTTGTTTAATTTCTGAAGTATGGATATGGTAGGATTCTACTTATGATCACCAAGTGGTTCACAAGTTAAGGTTGGGATATAAGCCTATGGTTGCTTACTAGTTACCTCCCTATTATTTCTTGTGGTGAATGATATCTGTTTATCCTATTAGGGTTTAACTTATCCTCTCATAGTTCAAGGGCATGACCATGGTTTAGGCATGATCATCTGGTTCTTAATATCTTTACCTCAAGTTCTTAGGGTTTATGGTCATCACTCAATTTATAATGATCAAGGTTTGGCTTCCTAAGGATCTCTCATTAAATTGGGTTCTCACTTACATGATCAAACATTGTCTTGATCAATTAGGGTATAATATCTTTCTTATAGTTTCTTGAGTGGTCATGGCTATGATTGTCTCAATAGCTTATATCCCAGGAGAATGCCTGAGATATTCTGTTAGGGTTCTACTTTAGCAATGATGATATAATCATCTGGGTTTATAAGGATAGTTCTCTCCCTCACATTCAATTGTTGGCTTAACTTTCTTGAGTGTAATACCTTAGCTTGAGCTCTCCTACAAAGGTATGGTTTATTCTAGGGTTTATGGTGTATTCCCATATCTCAATGAATATCAAGTCTAAACTCCACTTGGCTATCTTGGTTGAATTAATCTCCTCCTTACTTTATCAATTCATGGATATGTTATTATTCCATTTGGCATTGGCTATCTCACCACTCCCAAATGATATGGTTTAACTCCTAATGCTTTAGTTCAATGGTTGTCACTTATTCTTAAATAGGTAAAGCTATGATTTGTATGATTGGTCTCTCTCATTTGGAAAGGTCTTTAATACTAACCTATGGTTAGGCTCCATAGAGAATGATGTGATCACCACTATCTATGGTTAACATAGGTGGATCCTCTCTCTAGGAAATATCTTGAATAAGTTCCTAGGGTTCCTCTTAAAGATAATGATTTAAATACTTGGATGTATATCCAAGGTTCAGCTCAAGTTTTGGTACTGCTTCTCTAATAAATATTATAGAACTCTCACCTCTCTAGGTTTGATGTGTAATAACTTGGAATGGAGAAGAACATATACTTCTAGAGTTGATCTCCTTGTCTTGTTTCCAAGATTGAATTAGAATGAATACCATGAGGTTCATGGTAGGATCATGGTTTGGTTTAAGACATGGAAAAGATAAGTGAAGAATAGTTTCTCCAATTATTGTTGCTTGATTTCCAATTGAATGAATGTTCATATGTTATGGCAAGGAATATCATGTTGTGATCTTTAATAAGATCAAGTAGTTGATCATTGATTTAAGTGTTGTTGTGTTAGATGTAATTCCATTTGATCTAAGTCTTTAGATCAAATCATCTCTACCCAAAACAAGGTTTTAACAAAGTCACATTGAGGTTTATAGCGCTTGACTTGATGAGCTACTTCAATTCCACCAAGGTCAAGTGAAACTTCAGTTACTGTGACTGTTTTACTTTAAAGCGCGAAAATTCCCCAGATTTTCTATGCATGAATGCAATGCACACATCTGTTTCCTCTATTTTTGTAACCCCATTACCTGGGATATTACAAATTGAATCCTATAGGAAAATTTTCTATACAAGTCATTTGATTCATAGGAACATATCCTATAGGAATAATTCCTATAGGAATCTTGTAGTACAAATCCTATAGGAAAAAAACATTAGCTCATACCTTATGAAAAAATTCTTTTGCTACAATCAAAGACATACCATATTTATATAGGATTCAACTTAGCATGACATTCCAATCCTACACCTTTTCTATTCCTACACTCTTCATATTCCTATGAATCAAAGGAGCCCTAATTTCTTCCTGACCATTAGATGATATACTAATCAATGGTATTGTTTATAAGGCGGCTTGTTGATTCCAGAAATTTTGACTATATAAACAGGCATGAGTCTCTATGAAGGAGCGATGTGGGACTAAAATGCCTCGTTTGATCGTTCGGGCGGAACAAAGCTCATACCCAGCCATACATAAAAAAATATGAAATGGGCTGACCTAGTCTTCGGAATAGATAGATTGGCCCAACGATCTGAGGCGTGGAGGCCCTCCGAGCAGACGCGAGCAGTCGCTAGCGGCTTCAGCGGGAAGCGGTCTCGTTCGATCGGCTAGGTGAGAAGGAAAAGAACGAACCGGTACGATGGTAACACTGCAGTATTATGCGGTTTGGTGGGAGGGCAAAACGGTCCAAAAAAACATTGACGAAACTTTTTGGCAGAAACCTTAGCTCCTTTATTATTAGGTAGGTATAGATATGTGAGATAGTCCCAGTGATTATATTTTACTATTACTACTCCAGTGAAATGAGCACACTTACAATTTGTCTAAAAACTTTGTGAGATGAGCACACTTACAAGTGTTACACATGTAGCTATAAGTGTGTAAATATGAAATACATATTACTCGCACCGCTCACAAAAGGATGTCTTCCATTTTTCTAAATTTAGGCTCAGTTCTTTTGGAGGCTTCTCCGAGAAGCTGCTCTCTCCCCAGCTTCCTGGGGAAGCCGCCCCCAAAATTTTGAAAGGCTTCCGAAATGGTCTAGGCTAGACTAGTCCGGAAGCCTCCCTAAATTTTTGGTGCGGCTTCTCCAGGAAGCTGGGGGGAGGGCAGCTTCTTGGAGAAGCCGCCAAAAGAACTGAGCCTTAGACGTATCTAGATATATTTAGTGTCTATATATCTCAAAATTTATACAAAATTAAAAACTAAATGGCAATAGCTAGCAAGTAGCTATAGCTATAAAAGATCTTTAACAGTAAGAAAAAGTTTGATATGTTTGGAAAAGGCTGCTTAAACTATAAAAGATCTTTAACAATATATACGTTGCAATTGTAGCTACCAAGTATTTGAAATAATATTTTTTAGCACCTCTTCACCTATGAGAGAAACACGTACAGGCGATTAGGGTTCCCTCTCGGCGCCACTCGTCGACGCCACCGTACCACGATCGAACTGCCTCCGTTATCTGGCCTTCGGGCCATTTCGAGCTACGTTGGGATGTCTGTCCTCGTTTAGCGAAGTTTTTTTCTTACTTATTCCAGGATTAAGGTTTTTGTGTGTGCAGGCGCATGCATGGGGACTTCTTTTGGATATGTACAGTGTTTTCTAGATCCTCACCAAGGAGCTTCGGCGATGATTGTTCCTCCTTTGTCCATCGGGAAGGATTTAGTCCTCTTGACCCGTTCAACGACTTTCCGTGCGTAATCACCACGTCAGGTCGGCTCAAGGGGGGAGCAGCAGCCGTGGCGCGCTATTGTTGGATCGATGTTTGAAAAAGATAAGCACCATATAAAGGATTTCATTGCAATTCTCCTTTTTATGAGGTTCTATGTACTTCCTCCGATCCTAAAAAAGTGTCGGATGGCCAGTTCAATTAACGTTTTGCAGTTAAGTCCATCTAAGATGTAAACTCTAGATTAGCCAGGCTGGCAACTAGGCTGCAACCCGAACCAGTTGCATGCATGAGGAGGTGACAGCGACAGCAGGCAGGCTTCAGCCACTACCATGCTCGTGCATTCATCTTACCGGGTAAAAACAGGAGGGAGTGCGGGTTGACGAGAACACAAACAAGAGGTTTGCTTTGCAAAAACGTATTTCCGACACTCTTTCCGGATCGGAGGGAGTACTATATATTCAATGTTTATTTTTAAATGTCAATGTTGTTTTTTGCGAAAAATATCTAATAGTGTATATGGATCATTTATCTTTTGCAATTTGACGAATAAAATCGTCATGTGCATTATTTCACAATAATCTTTAAAAATCTCTAACGTGCATGTGTGGCCTGTGCCATTTACTAATTGCTAGAGAAGGTATGGAAATAACTATTTAGCCCAAGTGGCTATTGGCTCCAGCAAGTGTTTTTCTTTGTTGTTAAGGAGATTGTTGAAGTTTATGCTACAAGATGGAATTTGTCTCAAGGTGAAGTTTGTTATATTGTGATTCAAATTCATATACTAAAGGGAGGCTAACTTCTAACGAGCGGAGCGAGACCCGTCGCCGGGTAGTTTTGGGCCGAAGCGTATACCTAGTTGAAGCGGTTGTGTGCATCCTAATTATGCAAAGTTCGGTTTGTTAGCTCTATTGATAGGCCTACAAATCAGAAAGTATACGTAGTTGGAGCAAACAAGTAGGGAGGTATTTATCCAAAATGGATGACGGGTAGTTGGATTGGTCCACCTTAGATGGATTTTAATCTTTTGATCAATGTTTTTTGTGTTGTTCGTGCTTGCGGACGGCATGCATCCTAGTTAATTAGTTATTCGGAAGTTGGGTGTATCATCTTTGCATATATCGCCTTGAAGATACGTCTTAGTGATAACCCCAAGTATAGGGGATCACCGCAGTACAATTCGAAGTATTTGAGTGTCGAACACACGAGGATCTGAAGATAATCTATCTATTCTATAAAGCTCTATAATCCACTTATATGGCTTTCTATGCAAATCTAGGAGATATGGCGTGTGTGTGAAGAGGTTTTTACTATGAAACTACAAGTGCTGAAATTAAAATGCAAGAAGTAAAACTAATGCAAGAAAACTAAAGTGCAATAAAGTAATATGAGATGAAGTAAACTGAAGTGGAGTAACTCAAGGGATTAAGTGTTCTAGCAAATTGCTACTTCATTTGTATGGTTGTCATAATTAGTGAAGCAGAAAGATAGTATTTTTATTGTTTCTTCTAGAGAGGAGCCATAGATAGGTGTAGCCATGGATATGAGCAAATACACCCCTAGTGATTGATCCCAAGGCCAAGAGCAAACAAGAGAATTATTAAGACATAAAGTCCAACCACCGTTTTAAGTTTAAAGGTCCCCATAATTATACCCACATTTGATTAATCATGATTAATACAACATGCATCTAAGAATTAGGGCAATGTTTGTGTCAGCTCCCGCTGTCTCTCTCCCTATCAAGATGCAACGGTAACAACCTTGTGCATCCCCCAACATATACATGCACTCATATATCAGTAGAAAAGATCATCATAAAAGATAACAAATACTTATATGCAACCATCACAAAGTATCTCGCAATTGCCAAGAACAAGTCACTACTCAAACAAAGATATAGAGGTACAATATATCATGGGAAAACAATAGATTTCCTCACACGTCATGTTTGTCGAGAGATTACAAGGGGTAGATCAAGATGGTGCTGATGTACATGATGATGGAGATGATGAATATGGTGTTGATGCCTTCACCGGAGGGGGGGGGGGTGTGGAGTCCACCGCATGCGATTCCGGCAACGTTTCCCCCCTCTGATCTCTGTCAGCGGCGGCCTGCTGACTCTATGTTTATGTGTTTTTGATCTCCGCCTCCGTAGCCTTGACGAAACCCTTGAGGGTCATATATATAGTGGTTTTTAGGGGAAAAAAGTCGGTTCGCGAAAGATTGAGGCGAAACGGACGCTCGATGTGGGGAACACACCTGGTGGCGCGCCCAAAGGGGGTGGGCACGCCACATGCCCTCTTTCCCATCCTATTGACCTCCTGATGGCCACTTAGTTCATTTTGTTCGTCTTAAAATTTCCGAAGCGTGGGCCCTGATCTTGCCCTTTTTCGAGTTTCGTAGCTCTTGTAAAGTCAAAAACACTAAAAAGAGGTGTTTTCTGCCAACCATAATTATAACTGGAGGAGAGGGGATTGTTTAAAAAATCCCCTAAAACATCATAAAACATGAAAATAATATTATATATGTTGGAGATATGCCCAAGAGGCAATAATAAAAGTGGTTATTATATATCTTTATGTTTATGATAAATGTTTATATACCATACTATAATTGTATTAACCGAAACATTGATACATGTGTGATATGTAAACAACAAAGAGTCCCTAGTATGCCTCTTAACTAGCTTGTTGATTAATGGATGATTAGTTTCATAATCATAAACATTGGATGTTATTAATAACAAGGTTATATCATTGTATGAATGATGTAATGGACACACCCAATTAAGCGTAGCATAAGATCACGTCATTAAGTTATTTGCTATAAGCTTTCGATACATAGTTACCTAGTCCTTATGACCATGAGATCATGTAAATCACTTATACCGGAAAGGTGCTTTGATTACATCAAACGCCACTGCGTAAATGGGTGGTTATAAAGGTGGGATTAAGTATCAGAAAAGTATGAGTTGAGGCATATGGATCAAGAGTGGGATTTGTCCGTCCCGATGACGGATAGATATACTCTGGGCCCTCTCGGTGGAATGTCGTCTAATGTCTTGCAAGAATATGAATAAGTTCATAAGAGACCACATACCACGGTACGAGTAAAGAGTACTTGTCAGGAGACGAGGTTGAACAAGGTATAGAGTGATACCGATGATCAAACCTCGGACAAGTAAAATATCGCGTGACAAAGGGAATTGGTATCGTATGTGAATGGTTCATTCGATCACTAAAGTCATCGTTGAATATGTGGGAGCCATTATGGATCTCCAGATCCCGCTATTGGTTATTGGTCAGAGAGAGGTCTCAACCATGTCTGCATAGTTCGCGAACCGTATGGTGACACACTTAAGGTTTGATGTCGTTTAAGTAGATATGGAATATGGAATGGAGTTCGAAGTTTTGTTCGGAGTCTCGGATGGGATCCAGGACATCACGAGGAGTTCCGGAATGGTCTGGAGAATAAGATTCATATATAGGAAGTCACTTTCCAAGTTTGGAAATGATCCGGTGAATTTATGGAAGGTGTTTTCTAGAATTATCCGGAATAAATCACTATGGAAGGAGGAGTCCCGGAGGGACTCCACAAACCCTAACCAGCCAACCAAGTGGGAGGGTGGAGTCCATGGTGGACTCCACCTCCTTGGCCGGCCAAGAAAAGGGGGAAGGGGAGAGTCCCTGTCCCTCTAGGTTTCGTCCATAAGGTAGTTTTTCTGTTGGGGTCTTATTCGAAGACTTTGGGCAAACCCTTGGGGTTCCACCTATATAATGAGGAGGAGAGGGAGGGGGCAGCCCATGGCTTGGCCGCACCACCCCTGCCCCCTTGAGGCCGGTGCCCATAGCCCCCTCTCCCCAAACCCTAGCCTCCCCTCCTCCACATACAAACTCCCGCAGCGCATAGGCGAAGCCCTGCCGGAGTTCTCCACCACCACCGCCACCACGTCGTCGTGCTGCCGGGATTCCGAGGAGGATCTACTACTTCCGCTGCCCGCTGGAACGGGGAGAAGGATGATACGTCTCCGACGTATCGATAATTTCTTATGTTCCATGCCACATTATTGATGATATCTACATGTTTTATGCATACTTTATGTCATATTTTTGCATTTTCCGGAACTAACCTATTGACGAGATGCCGAAGGGCCGATTCTTTGTTTCTGCTGTTTTTGGTTTCAGAAATCCTAGTAAGGAAATATTCTCGGAATCGGACGAAATCAACGCCCAGCATCTTGGAATCCCTGGAAGCATCCAGAACACCCGAGAGAGGCCAGAGGGGGGCCACAGGCCCACCAGATGGTAGGCCGGCGCGGCCTGGGGGTGGCCCGCGCCCCCCTAGCGTGTCGTCGCCTCGTTGACCTTCTGACGCCGCCTCTTCGCCTATAAGAAGCCCCTCGACCTAAAACCTCGAGACGAAAAAGCCACGGTACGAGAAACCATCCAGAGCCGCCGCCATCGCGAAGCCAAGATCTGGGGGACAGGAGTCTCTGTTCCGGCACGCCGCCGGGACGGGGAAGTGCCCCCGGAAGGCTTCTCCATCGACACCGCTGCCATCTCCACCATCATCTTCATCACCGCTGCTGTCTCCCATGAGGAGGGAGTAGTTCTCCATCGAGGCTCGGGGCTGTACCGGTAGCTATGTGGTTAATCTCTCTCCTATGCACTTCAATACAATGATCTCATGAGCTGCCTTACATGATTGAGATTCATATGAGTTTTGTATCACTATTCATCTATGTGCTACTCTAGTGATGTTATTAAAGTACTCTATTCCTCCTGCATGGTGTAAAGGTGGCAGTGTGTGCATCATGTAGTACTTGGCGTAGTTTATGATTGTGATCTCTTGTAGATTATGAAGTTAACTATTACTATGATGGTATTGATGTGATCTATTTGGTTATGTTGATCTATCTTGCACTCTAAGGTTATTTAAACATGAATATCGAATATTGTGGAGCTTGTTAACTCCGGCATTGAGGGTTCGTGTAATCCTACACAATTAGTTGTGTTCATCATCCAACAAGAGGGTGTAGAGTCTAGAATCTATCTATTTATTTATGTGATCAATGTTGAGAGTGTCCACTAGTGAAAGTATAATCCCTAGGCCTTGTTCCTAAATACTGCTATCGCTGCTTGTTTACTGTTTTACTGCATCTGTCTGCAATATTACCACCATCAACCACACGCCAGTCCTGGACAACAAAGCACTTTTCTGGCGCTGTTGCTACTGCTCACATATATTCATACCACCTGTATTTCACTATCTCTTCGCCGAACTAGTGCACCTATTAGGTGTGTTGGGGACACAAGAGACTTCTTGCATTGTGATCGCAGGGTTGCTTGAGAGGGATATCTTTGACCTCTTCCTCCCTGAGTTCGATAAACCTTGGGTGATCCACTTAAGGGAAACTTGCTGCTGTTCTACAAACCTCTGCTCTTGGAGGCCCAACACTATCTACAAGAATAGAAGCTCCCGTAGACATCAAGCACTTTTCTGGCGCCGTTGCTGGGGAGGAAAGGTAAAAGGCACTCATACTCCGGTTCCAGGTAACAGTACTTTTCTGGCATCATTGTGTTTGTGCTCGAAGCTATTTCCTTTAGATCCTGCAATTGCATCTTTTTGTTTCTTGTTTACACTAGTTAGGCATAATGGACAACAATGAGCTTCTTATTCTATTTCCTGATTTAAGACATGGATGGTTTGATCCGAAAATTAAAAAACCCATGGAACATATTAGCATGAACACATTGAACACTATTGTTGCTAATGATATGGAAAATTCTAAGCTTGGAGAAGCTGGTTTCGATGAGCATGATATTTTTAGTCCCCCAAGCATTGAGGAGAAAATTTTCTTTGATGATACTTTACCTCCTATTTATGATGATTATAATGATAGTAGTCTTTTAGTACCGCCTGTTATGGAGGATAAATTTGATTATGATTACAATATGCCTCCTATATTTGATGATGAGAATAATAATGATAGCTACTTTGTTGAATTTTCTCCCACTACAACTAATAAAATTGATTATGCTTATGTGGAGAGTAATAATTTTATGCATGAGATTCATGATAAGAATGTTTCATTTGATAGTTATATTGTTGAGTTTGCTCATGATGCTACTGAAAGTTATTATGAGAGAGGAAAATATGGTTGTAGAAATTTTCATGTTACTAAAACACCTCTCTATGTGCTGAAATTTTTGAAGTTACACTTGTTCTATCTTCCTATGCTTGTTACTTTGCTTTTCATGAACTTGTTTATTTACAAGATTCCTATGCATAGGAAGCATGTTAGACTTAAATGTGTTTTGGATTTGCTTCTTGATGCTCTCTTTTGCTTCAAATACTATTTCTTGCGAGTGCATCATTAAAACTGCTGAGCCCATCTTAATGGCTATAAAGAAAGCACTTCTTGGGAGATAACCCATGTGTTTATTTTACTACAGTACTTTATTTTATATTTGAGTCTTGGAAGTTGTTACTACTATAGCGACCTCTCCTTATCTTAGTTTTGTGCATTGTTGTGCCAAGTAAAGTCGTTGATAGTAAGGTTCATACTAGATTTGGATTACTGCGCAGAAACAGATTTCTTGCTGTCACGAATCTGGGCCAAATTCTCTGTAGGTAACTCAGAAAATTATGCCAATTTACGTGAGTGATCCTCAGATATGTACGCAACTTTCATTCAATTTGAGCATTTTCATTTGAGCAAGTCTGGTGCCTCTTAGAAATTCGTATTTACGGACTATTCTGTTTTGACAGATTCTGCCTTTTATTTCGCATTGCCTTTTTTGCTATGTTGGATGGATTTCTTTGTTCCATTGACTTCCAGTAGCTTTAGGCAATGTCCAGAAGTGTTAAAAATGATTGTGTCACCTCTGAACATGTGAATTTTTTATTATGCACTAACCCTCTAATGAGTTTGTTTCGAGTTTGGTGTGGAGGAAGTTTTCAAGGGTCAAGAGAGGAGGATGATATACTATGATCAAGGAGAGTGAAAGCTCTAAGCTTGGGGATGCCCCGGTGGTTCATCCCTGCATATTTCAAGAAGACTCAAGCGTCTAAGCTTGGGAATGCCCAAGGCATCCCCTTCTTCATCGACAACATTATCAGGTTCCTCTAGTGAAACTATATTTTTATTCCATCACATCTTATGTACTTTGCTTGGAGCGTCGGTTTGTTTTTTGTTTTGTTTGAATAAATGATTGTTTGGGAGAGAGACACGCTCCGCTGGTTTATATGAACACATGTGTTCTTAGCTTTTAATTTTCATGGCGAAGGTTGAAACTTCTTCGTTAAATTGTTATATGGTTGGAATCGGAAAATGATACATGTAGTAATTGGTAAAATGTCTTGAACAATGTGATACTTGGCAATTGTTGTGCTCATGTTTAAGCTCTTGCATCGTATACTTTGCACATATTAATGAAAAAATACATAGAGCTTGCTAAAATTTGGTTTGCATAATTGGTCTCTCTAAGGTCTAGATAATTTCTAGTAAAGAGCTTGAACAACAAGGAAGACAGTGTAGAGTCTTATAATGTTTACAATATGTCTTTTATGTGAGTTTTGCTGCACTGATTCATCCTTGTGTTTGTTTCAAATAGCCTTGCTAGCCTAAACCTTGTATCGAGAGGGAATACTTCTCATGCATCCAAATCCTTGAGCCAAAACACTATGCCACTTGTGTCCACCATACCTACCTACTACATGGTATTTCTCCGCCATCCCAAAGTAAATTGCTTGAGTGCTACCTTTAAACAATTAAAAATTGATCACCTCTGATTTGTGTCAATGTTTTATAGCTCATGAGGAAGTATGTGGTGTTTATCTTTCAATCTTGTTGGGCAACTTTCACCAATGGACTAGTGGCTTCATCCGCTTATCCAATAATTTTGCAAAAAGAGCTAGCAATGGGATTCCCAGTCCCAAATTAATTAACCTAAATAGACACTCCTCCATGGTATGTGATTGTTGGACGGCACCCGAAGGATTCGGTTAGCCATGGCTTGAGAAAGCATAGGTGGGGAGGAGTGTCATCATTATAAAACTAAAATAAAAAGGCACTCCTTCATGGTATGAGATTGTTGGCAGGCACCCGAGGATTCGGTTAGCCATGGTTTGTGAAATTAAAGGTTGGAAGGAGTGCCACCCAAAAATAAAAATAAAATGGGAGCCGCTCTTTGAAGGTTTGCCTGGCAAGGGGGTTAGAGTGCCCACTACCATTCGTTGACAACAACAAACACCTCTCAAAACTTTACTTTTATGCTCTCTTTATTGTTTTCAAAACCAAAGCTCTAGCACAAATATAGCAATCAATGCTTCCCTCTGCGAAGGGCCCTTTCTTCTACTTTTATGTTGAGTCAGTTCACCTATTTCTCTCCATCTCAAGAAGCAAACACTTGTGTGAATTGTGCATTGATTCTTACATACTTGCATATTGCACTTGTTATATTACTTTACATTGACAATATCCATGAGATATACATGTTACAAGTTGAAAGCAACCGCTGAAACTTAATCTTCCGTTGTGTTGTTTCAATGCCTTTACTTTGAATTATTGCTTTATGAGTTAACTCTTATGCAAGACTTATTGATGCTTGTCTTGAAAGTACTATTCATGAAAAGTCTTTGCTATATGATTCATTTGTTTACTCGTGTCATTTACCATTGCTTTGATCGCTGCATTCATTACATGTGCTTACAATAGTATGATCAAGATTATGATGGCATGTCACTCCAGAAATTATCTTTGTTATCGTTTACCTGCTCGGGACGAGCAGAAACTAAGCTTGGGGATGCTGATACGTCTCCGACATATCGATAATTTCTTATGTTCCATGCCACATTATTGATGATATCTACATGTTTTATGCATACTTTATGTCATATTTATGCATTTTCCGGAACTAACCTATTGACGAGATGCCGAAGGGCCAGTTGATGTTTTCTGCTGTTTTTGGTTTCAGAAATCCTAGTAAGGAAATATTCTCGGAATCGGACGAAATCAACGCCCAGCATCTTAGAATCCCCGGAAGCATCGAGAACACCCGAGAGAGGCCAGAGGGGGGCCACAGGCCCACCAGATGGTAGGCCGGCGCGGCCTGGGGGTGGCCCGCGCCCCCTAGCGTGTCGTCGCCTCGTTGACCTTCTGACGCCGCCTCTTCGCCTATAAGAAGCCCCTCGACCTAAAACCTCGAGACGAAAAAGCCACGGTACGAGAAACCATCCAGAGCCGCCGCCATCGCGAAGCCAAGATCTGGGGGACAGGAGTCTCTGTTCCGGCACGCCGTCGGGACGGGGAAGTGCCCCCGGAAGGCTTCTCCATCGACACCGCTGCCATCTCCACCGTCATCTTCATCACCGCTGCTGTCTCCCATGAGGAGGGAGTAGTTCTCCATCGAGGCTCGGGGCTATACCGGTAGCTATGTGGTTAATCTCTCTCCTATGCACTTCAATACAATGATCTCATGAGCTGCCTTACATGATTGAGATTCATATGAGTTTTGTATCACTATTCGTCTATGTGCTACTCTAGTGATGTTATTAAAGTACTCTATTCCTCCTGCATGGTGTAAAGGTGGCACTGTGTGCATCATGTAGTACTTGGCGTAGTTTATGATTGTGATCTCTTGTAGATTATGAAGTTAACTATTACTATGATGGTATTGATGTGATCTATTTGGTTATGTTGATCTATCTTGCACTCTAAGGTTATTTAAACATGAATATCGAATATTGTGGAGCTTGTTAACTCCGGCATTGAGGGTTCGTGTAATCCTACACAATTAGTGGTGTTCATCATCCAACAAGAGGGTGTAGAGTCTAGCATCTATCTATTTATTTATGTGATCAATGTTGAGAGTGTCCACTAGTGAAAGTATAATCCCTAGGCCTTGTTCCTAAATATCGCTGCTCATTGCTTGTTTCTTTGTTTCTTTGCATCTGTACTGTCCGCAATATTACCACCATCAACCACACGCCAGTCCTGGACAGCAAAGCACTTTTCTGGCGCTGTTGCTACTGCTCACATATATTCATACCACCTGTATTTCACTATCTCTTCGCCGAACTAGTGCACCTATTAGGTGTGTTGGGGACACAAGAGACTTCTTGCATTGTGATCGCAGGGTTGCTTGAGAGGGATATCTTTGACCTCTTCCTCCCTGAGTTCGATAAACCTTGGGTGATCCACTTAAGGGAAACTTGCTGCTGTTCTACAAACCTCTGCTCTTGGAGGCCCAACACTGTCTACAAGAATAGAAGCTCCCGTAGACATTAAAGGACGTCGTCTTCATCAACACCGAACGTGTGACCGAGTACGGAGGTGCTGCCCGATCGTGGCACCGTGATCAAGATCTTCTACGCGCTTTTGCAAGCGGCAAGTGATCGTCTACCGCAGCAATAAGAGCCTACTCTTATAGGCTTTGGAAATCTTCAAGGGTGAGTCTTGATCATCCCCTCGTTGCTCCCGTCTTCTAGATTGCATCTTGGCTTGGATTGCGTTCTCGCGGTAGGAAATTTTTTGTTTTCTATGCAACGAATCCCTACAGTGGTATCAGAGCAGTGTCTATGCATAGATGGTTGCACAAGTAGAACACAATGGTTTTGTGGGCTTTGATGCTCTTGTTGTCTTTAGTTTGAGTACTTTGCATCTTTGTGGCATAGTGGGATGAAGCGGCTCGGACTAACTTTACATGACCGTGTTCATGAGACTTGTTCCTCGTTCGACATGCAACTTGTATTGCATAAGAGGCTTTGCGGGTGTCTGTCTCTCCTACTATAGTGAAGATTCAATTTACTCTTCCATTGATAACATTAGTATCACCGTTGTGGTTCATGTTCATAGGTAGATTAGATCTCTCCCGAAAACCCTAAACCACGTAAAATATGCAAACCAAATTAGAGACGTCTAACTTGTTTTTGCAGGGTTTGGTGATGTGATATGGCCATAATGTGATGATGAATATGTATGAGATGATCATTATTGTATTGTGGCAACCGGCAGGAGCCTTATGGTTGTCTTTAAATTTCATGTTGAGTAGTATTTCAAAATAGTTGTAATAGTTGCTACATGAGGTGAACAACCATGAAGACGGCGCCATGGACCTTGACGCTATGCCGACGATGATGGAGATCATGCCCGTTGATGATGGAGATCATGTCCGTGCTTTGGTGATGAAGATCGAAGGCGCAAAGACTAAAGGGCCATATCATATCACATATGAATTGCATGTGATGTTAATCCTTTATGCATCTTATTTTGCTTAGAACGCGATGGTAGCATTATAAGATGATCCCTCACATTAATATCAAGATAATAAAGTGTTCTCCCCTCGTATGCACCGTTGCCAAAGTTCGTCGTTTCAAAGCATCTCGTGATGATCGGATGTGATAGACTCAATGTTCACATACAACGGGTGTAAGCCATGTTGCACACGCGGAATACTTGGGTTTGCTTGACGAGCCTAGCATGTACAGACATGGCCTCGGGACAACGGAAACCGAAAGGTTGAACACGATTCATATGGATGATATGATCAACATGTTGATGTTCACCATTGAAGCTACATCATCTCACGTGATGATCGGTTTTGGTGTAGTGGATGTGGATCGTGTACCACTTAACAACTATGAGGGATGTTGTATTAAGTGGCAGTTTATTAGTAATTAGATTAAAACATGAACTAATTATCATAAACATAGTCTGGATAGTATTTTGAATTAATTTTGTAGTATTGGCATCCGTTTTTTTCTACCGTGCGCTAGTCTTGTAATTGAGATAGAAATACTGTTAAAATCTGACAAAAAAACTTTACGGATTGGTACCGTATTGTTAAAGAATCAAGAATTGGTTAAGTCCTATTGCAAACTTTTAGTAAACCTCACATTGTTGATTCAAAGAGCTATGTTTTCAATTAGTACCTAAAGTTATCTTGTCTCCGTTCAAATCTGTTTGAAAAGTAAGGAGCTGAAAAATTAGTTTTCAGAAATAACCAAGGTATGAGATATATGTGATATCTAAGACCTTATTACAAGATGATAGAATATAATTTGGTGAGACTACATAAACTCATAAGTTTTATGGGAATGTATGAAGGTTGAAGACGCCAGGCATCACAATCCTCCAACTATTGGGGCACTAATAATATTCGCATATCCATGAAGTTATCGTCCTTAGTATGCACCGTTGCTAAGACTCGTCGTTTCGAAGCATCACGTGATGATCGGGTGTGATAGATTCTACGTGTGCATACAATGGGTGCAAGCCAGATTTGCACATGCGAATACCAAGGTTAAAACTTTACGAGCCTAGCATGTACAGACATGATCTCGGAAAGTCGTCATGATATATGGATAAAATTATGAGTGAAATTGTTCATCATATTACAAAGTTACTAATAGTGAAATCTAAAACACTTGTCATATGATGATCAACTTAAAAGTAAGAACCTCAAGGTTATTGGTATTTGACCAACAAACCTAGAAGTTAATAATGTTAAAGTGTTTTTCTGAATAATGAGGAAAGCTAAAAGAGAAATTGCAAAAGATATTTTGGCAGAAAGAAAAGAAAAGACTAGAAAGTCTAGCTCAGGTGTATATAAATGATATACATGTTATATATGGTTGTATTCCTAGTTAAGTCACACTATGAAATTCTTGGGTATTAGTACTATATTGGTTGGTATGAAGTGTCATACAAAACAACGCAATACAAGAATACAATGGCCTACACTACAATAAAAGTTGCCATGGCCGACGAAGTTGAAGTCGCGCCGTGGTTGCTGGTGTACCATGGCCGACGATTTTGGGTTTGTCCGTTGTGCATGTCAAAACGTTTTTTTTCTCGTTTTTGAGGCCACCTAGCCCGACGAAACCGGCCAAAACGTTGCGTATGGTGGCCCGGGACGTGGTGCATCTCGAATTCTCGGGTTCGCCGGCCGAGTCAACGCAAATCCGCACCGCCGAGGGATGTAGGGCCCAGATGGCAGCCTCTCTGGCATTGATTTTTTTCTCGATCGTGCCATCTCGTTCAACGCTCTCCGATCGAGCCGTTTACGATGCAGGATCATGGGTCCCGCATGTCATCCTCTATGAACCAAAATTCTTTCTATTCTTGGATTTTTTTGACACCCTGATTTCTGGCTACTTCCTTTTTCTTTTGATCCCTTGCCGCCTTGGAAACGTTGAGACCGCTGCTGCTAATTGGGACCCGCATGTCATCCTCTATGAGCAATCAACTTTCTTTTCTTGGAGTTTTTTTTGGCACCTCAAATTTGGTCACTTGCCTTTTTCTTTCGATCCCCTGCCGCTTCTCAAACGGTGATACCGCTGCTGCTAAATGGGACCCGCATGTCATCCTCTATGTACTATAAAATTTTCTTTTCTTGGATTTTTTTTGGCACCTCATATTTGGTCACTTACCTTTTTCTTTCGATCCCCTGCCGCCTCTCAAACGGTGAGACCGCTGCTGCTAAATGGGACCCGCATGTCATCCTCTAGGTACTATAAAACTTTCTTTTCTAGGATTTTTTTTGGAACCTCATATTTGGTCACTTGCCTTTTCTTTCGATCCCGTGCAGCCTCTCAAACGGTGATACCGCTGCTGCTAAATGGGACCCGCATGTCATCCTCTATGTACTATAAAACTTTCTTTTCTAGGATTTTTTTTGGAACCTCATATTTGGTCACTTGCATTTTTCTTTCGATCCCGTGCAGCCTCTCAAACGGTGATACCGCTGCTGCTAAATGGGACCCGCATGTCATCCTCTATGTACAATCAAGTTTCTTTTCTTGAATTATTTTTGGCTCGTTATATTTGGTCACTTGCATTTTCCTATCGATCTAATGAAACGTTGAGTACGCTGCTGCTACATGGGACCGGCATGTCAGCCTCTTTTTACAATAAAATTTCTTTTCTTGGATTATTTTTGGCTCCTGATATTTGGTCACTTGCCTTTTTCTTTCGATCCCGTGCAGCCTCTCAAACGGTGATACCGCTGCTGCTAAATGGGACCCGCATGTCATCCTCTACGTACACTCAAGTTTCTTTTCTTGTATTTTTTTTGGCTCCTGATATTTGGTCACTTGCCTTTTTCTTTCGATCCCCTGCCTCGTTTGAAACGTTGAGTAAGCTGCTGGCTAATGGGACCCGCATGTCATCCTCTATGTGCTATAAAATTATATTTTCTTGGGGTTTTTTCACCCTCTGATTTTTGGCTATTTCCTTTTTCTTTTGATCCCCTGCCGCCTTGGAAACGTTGAGTAAGCTGCTGACTCATGGGTCCCGCATGTCATCCTCTATGTACAATCAACTTTCTTTTTCTTTTGATCTCAAGCCGCATTTGAAACGTTGAGACCGCCGCTGCTAATTGGGACCCGCATGTCATCCTCTATGTATAATAAAGTTTTTTTCTTGGATTATCTTTGGCTCCTGATATTTTGTCACTTGCCTTTTTCTTTCGATCTCATGCCGCCTTTGAAACGTTGAGTAAGCTGCTGGCTCATGGGTCCCGCATGTCATCCTCTACGAACAATAAAAGTTTACTTTCTTGGATTTATTTTTGACCACTAATTTACGGCTATTTGCCTTTTTCTTTTGATCTCCTGCCCCTTTGAAACGATGACGACAGGTGGCAGGTCGGTCCCACATGTCATCCTCGTGAACAATAAAAGTTTCCTTTGATGGATTTATTTTGAACCCCTAATTAATTTCGGGATATTTCCTTTTTCTTTTGATCCCCTGCCGCCTTGGAATCGTTGAGGATGCTGCTGCCTCATGGGTCCCGCATGTCATCCTCTCAGAACGGTAAATGTTTCTTTTCTTGGATTTTGTTGACCAAAAGATTTTTGGCTTATTTTTTCTTTCGATCTCCTGCAGCCTTTAAAACGTTCGGGCGGCTGGCGGCTCACGGGTCCAACATGTCAACCTCTATGAACAATAAACACTGAGGATGCTGCTGCCTCATGGGTCCCGCATGTCATCCTCTCAGAACGAAAATGTTTCTTTTCTTGTATTTTTTACCAACAGATTTTTGGTTTATTTTTTCTTTCCATCCCCTGCCGCCATTAAAACATTGACGACGCTGCTGGCTCATGGGTCCCCGATGTCAGCCTCCCCGTACAAGAAACATGTGATATCTTGATTATTTTGCAGACAATAAACATTGTATTTCGCTCTGAGCTATTGCAAACGGATAAATTAAATCTTTATTTTTACATATTATATGTTGAATCTCCTTGTTTTGTGTTTTTGCAAAGCACAGGACTTTCCTGTTTTTTTTAGAAAAATCCGAACTTTCCTGTTTTGGAGTGGGCTGAAATTGTACGAGTCAAAAGGCCCAGCAGGATAGTTCGAAGGCCCCATGTCCGTATGCAACCCAATTGAAATCTTTCTTTTCTTGGATTTTTTCACCCCCTGATTTCTGGCTACTTCATTTTTCTTTTGGTCCTGTGCCGCCTTGGAAATGTTGAGACCGCTGCTGCAAAATGGGACCCGCATGTCATCCTCTATGTAAATAAAGTTTCTTTTCTTGGGTTATCTTTGGCTCCTGATATTTGGTCACTTGCCTTTTTCTTTCAATCTCATGCCGACTTTGAAACGTTGAGGAAGCTGCTGGCTCATGGGTCCTGCATGTCATCCTCTATGAACAATAAAAGTTTCCTTTGTTGGATTTATTTTTTACCCCTAATTTCTGGTTATTTGCCTTTTTCTTTTGATCCCCTGCCCCCTTTGAAACCATGACGACGCAGCTGGCAGGTCGGTCCCACATGTCATCCTCTATGAACAATAAAGGTTTCCTTTGATAGATTTATTTTTTACCCTAATTAATTTCTGGCTATTTCCTATTTTTATTTTGATCCCCTGCCGCCTTGGAATAGTTGAGGATGCTGCTGCCTCATGGGTCCCGCATGTCATCCTCTCAGAAAGGTAAAAGTTTCATTTCTTGGATTTTGTTTACCAACAAATTTTTGGCTTTTTTTTGTTTCGATCTCCTGCCACCTTTAAAACGTTGACGACGCTGCTGGCTCATGGGTCCCCAATGTCAGCCTCCCCGTACTGCAAATCCTCTTTCTGCAAAGGTTGTATTTCTAGCTAGATAGCTAAGGTGGATTCGAATCTGCCGTGGTTCAGGCAGCTCAGGTAAGCCTTCTTGCACTGATTAATGGAACTAGTGTATAGCAAGGTCAAGACATGTGGCTTGGTGTAATGAATCTATTTGAATCATGTTGTGGATTCAATCTGATAGTTCTCTAACAGGTCAGCCAAAATAGAAATTAAGTTTTTTTTCTAAAACAAAAATGCAAATTAAGATGAACACAAACATTAGTTATCATAATAGCTGATCATACATACATACTTGCTAAGAGCAAAAGCTTGCCAGAGTTTTACCACCCATACAATTAATTAGCAGTTCAGATAAGATAACCTTATATAAGTATAACTACAAATGCATTTGCGAAGGGCTCATGGGACAATAGAACTAGACAACCACAAACTTGATGACCAGCATGTCACAGTGGCATCGAAAGATCTTGACCTTCAACTTTGATCCAATGCGAAGTTTGGCACCATCAATGAACTTTTTCCACCTGAAAGTAACAGCCAAGCGGCCATCTGTGGGACTGACGGAGTACCGTCCCTCCACGGTGAGACCTTCACTCTCCATGACGAGGGAAATCTTGCCCCTTCGGCCAGCATTGAGATCCTTGGCGATACTTTTAGGCAATTTCTGATTCAAAGCAAGAGATACCAACAAAAATTAGTCAATGGCACCAATGCACTGAAGACTGAACCATGTGAGACTTTGAGCAGAGAAGACATCAAGATAAGAGCGGTTATGCTTTGTCATATACTCACGAACATAGCCTTCGAGATGCGTCCTGGTCACCACACGGGTGGCCACGGCAATGAGCCGAGACCTCGGTGATCCGGCTGGGGCAGGTGCGGGAGCACAGGCTGGTACACGAGCTGGTGCTGATGCAGAGACTGCGGGCAGGTGTAATAAACGGTGCCTCTAGAGGAACCGGTGCGATGCGAGAGGCGTTGGGCGAGGTGCGAACGGTGCAGCTAGAGGAACCGATGCTTGATGCGAGAACTCTTGGGCAGGTGTAGTATATGGGGCCTCTACAGAACCAATGCTGATGTAGGGGCCTGCTGGGTAGATGCAATAAACGGTGCTGGTACAGAACCGGTGCTTGATGCGGGGAGAGTGGGAAGCCGGTGCCGGTCTTTGGTGTGGGTGCCCTTTGTGACATCCGCTCCTGTTCCATCGGGGATCTGCAGCTTTGATCATGTTAAACCCAGCAAGCTAGAACAGAGGGAATGGTTTAGAACAAGCTGCTCGAGAATGCGGTAATCAAAGGATATGAGTACAAAAAAGTTACATATTATATATTTGGAAGTGTCTCCAACTACGTAGCGATTACGTATATCTGCCCGTTTGAGTTTACGATCCTCACTCGTCGCCCTTCTTCGCACCATAGTCAAAAGCAAACTTTCTCCAATCATGTCCATACAAATATGTGATGGCCTGCGTCTTGTAGACATACACCTCATAGACCGTGTAGGTGTTCATCAATTTGCCATTGCCATGCATAGTGAAAGACCCTTCATGCGGACACATCTGGTTAATCATTGGACGAAGTTCACAAGGTACGATCTGCGGTGAAAATTGATACTAATGTAAGAAGCGGGAAGACTAAAAACAAGACTTTACTATATGCCAATTCATGCTAAACCACTGAGAATACATACCTGTAACTCTGTGAAGGAGTTATTAGAAAGGTAGATAGAGCCATAGGAGGTGTTATATGCGGGGTATGTACATGGGCCCACCATATTCTCGCAAGCTCGGCATCGGGATGGTGAAGGAAACATGGGAGGTACTACTGGTGCGTAGCGCTGAATGTAAGTGGAAGAATTAGGTTCTGTAAAGTGCATAGTTCAGAGCAATGCAAATGTTGACAAGCGAGTGCATAACACTATGTTACAAACTGAACAGTCAAAATTTAGTGTATGATGAATATAAGCATGCTAATTTGGCGTTTCCGAATTCCAAGAAGCGATGAAACGAGCCGGTGATAATATCGAAATAAATCATGGCATGTATATGTGGCTTAAGAAAATATACCCGAACCCTTGGATGGTTACGGCCCGGCTGGTCCTTGGACTTGAGCTTATATAAGCATCCGTAAGGTGGGGGTGGCGGTAACTTGGTGGCAGCCTCTGCAGATGCCTCATCGGCAGCGGTTGCAATCCTTTTGACCAATGAAGGCTTAGCGGTTTCGATGCATATGAAAACCGATGAGCAACGGACATCAAGATGATATATAAAATGAATCTATGAGACACTGATGCATATTGTGCTGGATGTAAGTGGAAGAATAGGGTTGTGTGTGTTTCTAAACTATTGGTAAGCATAATTAAACAAAGCCGGCAATAAACAGACAAATCAAATCATGTATGAGGATTAAGAAAATATACCTGCTTAAAAAGGATACCACCCAGCTGGCCTGTGGCCTTGTGCTTGGGGAGGTTTTCAGAAGATGGTGGCGGCACCATCATATTCACAGCAGCCTCATCAGGATCATTTTTTATCCATTTGAGTAGAGGCACAGAAGCTTCATCCTGCATATGAATAGCAACAGAACTCATCATTGATATTTAATAAATCTATGAGATGGACTGATGCAAAAAGTGCGGGATGTAAGTGGAAGAATAGGGTTGTGCATAGACAACAGTTGACAACAATGCAAATGATTACAAAAGAAGCCAACGGAACTCAACAGTTTATATACTGGATGAGACAGACTAAAAAGTGAAAAATTAGTGTATGATGATTGTAAGCAAACGCAGTGTTTCTGAACTTTTGGTAAGCATTAGGCAAAGCCAACAGTAATTAAACAGATAATAATAAAATCATGTATGTGGATTAAGAAAATATACCAGATTCATTAAAAGGTCACCACCCAGCTGGCCCATGGCCTCGTGCTTGTAGGGGTTTTCAGATGATGGTGCCGGCACCATCGTCCTCACAGCAGCCTCATCAGCCTCATTTTGCATCCACTTGAGTAAAGGCGCAGCAATTTCAGCCTGCATATTGAATGACTCTGAGACAGACTGATGCATATAGTGCTGGATGTAAGTGGAAGGGTATGGCTGTGTATGGACAACAGTTCACAACAATGCAAGGGTGTGTTCGGTTCTGAAACAGCGTGGAATGGAATGGAATGGTTACATTTTTTCGGTTGGGAAAAATGGAGAGCGGAACAGATCAAGGTTAAACTAATCATTTGCCTCAAAATTGTAATTAGCAATTGCAAATGACATTTAATCTCAAAATCGTAATTAACAGCGCCTAATGGTGCTCTTTTAATCTAAAAATCGTAATTAACATCATTTTTTGTTGGGTTAGGGGAACTGGAGAGTAGATGAACATTACTGTATGATGATTGTAAGCAAACGAATTTGGTGTTTCTAAACTTTTGGCTTCGAGATCTTATGGGCTTCAACTATAGCCTACCCCAACTTGTTTGGGACTGAAAGGCTTGGTTGTTGTTGTTGTTGTTGTAAACTTTTGGCAAGCATTAGAAAAACCAACAATAAACAGACAAATATCAAGGCATGTTTTGTGGATTAAGAAAATATACCATGTTCATTAAAAGATCATCACCCAGCGGGCGCGTGGCCTTGTGCTTGTAGAGGCATTTAGAAGATGGGGGCGGCATCAACATACTGGCAGCCTGATCAGCCGCAGTTTTGATCTTCCTTTTGAGTAAAGGCCCTAAAGTTTCAGTCTGCATATGAATAGCAAAACAAAAGGCAGACCTCAGCAGTGATATTGAATTACTGTATGAGATAGACTGATGCATATAGTGGATGCTCTTAGCCTTTTGCACCATGAACACTAGCTATGGACAGACAAAAAAAACTACTCCAGTTGACTCAGCTTTGTCTAGATACCTCCATCCCAAAGCTTAAGGCTTATTTATTTTTGAGAAATCAAAACAAGTAAAGTTTGACCAAAATTTTAGAACATTCTATCAACAAATATAATATTGTGTAGATACCGTAGGAAAATATATTTCACAACCTATTTAATGATATTAATTTTTTATTTTGCATGTTAATGATTTTTGGTAAAAGCTTAGTCAAACATGATATAGTTTGACTTTCTAAAAATAATATAATCCCTAAGCTTTGGGATGGAGGTAGTAGTATCTAGAGCTAAAAACACATCTAGATACATCCGTATCTGAGATAGTTGAGTCAATTAATTTGGATCCGAGGAGTATCGATTCGGACTACAACATGGTAAGTTGGTTAAAAAAATTACCCCTCGGCGGTCCCCTGCCCAGCTCGGCGGTGGCATTTCGCTTCTTGTGCCGCAGATCGGGCCATGCTCACGTAGCGGGTGGGGCGCTATTCTCGTTCCCCATAGCCTCGGCACGGAACCTGGAGGTACCAACCTGATACGAGAGAATATAGAGCATGGTGTCACAGAGGCTTTATGCACAAACAGCTGAAGACATGTGCTACTTTAAGCATCTTCCGGAACGAGAACAGATTGAGGATGCGGACAGACGTAGTGGATAAGCAAACGGAGTACCGCTGCGGGGTGGGGACGCGGCTCGAGGCTCAGCCAAGCGCCCACATGCGTGGTGGCCTTACGCTCCATTGCCCCCACCACCACCACCGAGGTATTTCCTTTCCTGTACAAGCTGACAAAAGATACATTGAGGATCTGCAGAAACTACAAAGGTTGCAAATGTCGACAAATAAAGGAAGAACACCCCAATCCAAGCAAAGGTAGCCCCCGCCCCCACCCCCATCAATCACTCCCAGCGCGAGGGTGACCAGAAAGACACCCCTTCACCCAGAATAGGAAATAGTAGATGCGCAAGATATCGAGGTGAGGAAAAAAGAACCGATCTCGAGAAAGGAAAGAGCATTACTAGTACTACCTAATCCGCTTGGTCTAGATGCAGCTTGCCCCTCCAAGCTGGATGCCTGGACGGTGGAGGCGAAAGGAGGGGATCGAGCTAGCAGCTTGCATCCGTCGGCTATCGGCACTCGATCAGGAGAGACAAAGGGGGCTATATAAAGGGGAGGGGTAACATATTTTATTACACAGTGAACTTACTGTTGTGACTAGTCATTACATGTCTCACTGAAACTGGGGCCCATAGTGTGGCACCCCAAATTCACTTGAACCTGCACGGCGGGACGCATTGGCGCGTCAAGAAAACCCCCGAATTGTAGCGGGGAAATGAAACATTTCACAAAAAATCGAAATTCAAGCACACTGCCACACGCCAAGCACGCGGGCTGTTCCTTCCTCTTCCTCGGTTCCTCCTCCCCTATCCGAAAAAACCCCAAATCCCAAGCTCAAACAACAACAAAAAAAAAACCAAATCCCCTGGCCGCCATGCATGTCCTCGTTAACCCGCTGGAGATCGTTCCCGGACGAGGCGGACCCCCCCGCCCTGAGATCCCGAGTTCATCCGTTCCGTCCACCTCGAGGCACTGCATGCTGTCTCGCAGCGGCGGCTTGAGGGCGCTGCAGAGGAAGTTCTGCCGGAAAGTGCTCATGGCAACCGTGCAAGCTCACCGGCATGCTGTATCCCGAGAGGAACTGGTCAAAGCTTTGCTATTCGCCAAAAAAAAGCGGGCCAAGATCTGGTCAAAGCTTCGTCGATGGCTTGCCGCGAGAGGCTTGGAGTCCAGAGTCAATAAACTAGTTGCTGGAGGACTTGGGCGGTTTACACCGATTCATATTAACTGACTCAAGTTTGTTAGTCTAGTTAACAAATGCATCTAGATACATCCATATCTAGACAAAATTGAGTCAATTAATATGAATCAGAGGGGAGTGCCTGAAAGTGTTTCATGCTACCAATTAATGCGCCTGCGGGATCGGGCCGTAGAAGTAATTGTGCTACTACTCATACGATGAACTGATTGTGTGGGTGTCAAATTTTGCAACGCGATCATCCACCGAGTACTTAATTATAGTTCTAGCGCCAAAGGCGTACAAATCATAACAATGATAGTACATACTACAGCACGTAACATAAAAGTATGAATCATAAAGTAGCTCAACATTTTGCATCGGGGCTAGGTGGTCCCGAGACTACCGGGACGCCCCCGATGATCTCCGGGCGTGCATCCGCTTCAACGCAAAGCTGTGTACTCGGTCCACGGCCTCCTTACGTAGGCTGGATAATCTCGGGTGCAGGACCTTCGTCTATGAAAGGCTCGTCATCAGTACCATCCACAGGTGCATCAGGGCTGGGTGGTCTTGAGACTACCCGGACGCAACTGATGATCTCTGGGCGTGCATCCACTTCAACGCAAAGCTGTGTACTCGTTCCACGGCCTCCTTCTGTAGGCTGGATAATCTCAGGTGCAGGACCTTCGTCTATGAAAGGCCCGTCATCAGCACCATCCACAGGTGCATCAAACTGAGATTCATCTTCAAATCTCCCATCAAACTGAGAGACCTCTTCAACTCTATGCTTCTGCAATTAGTACATCCACAGATTAGACAAACATCTAAGGGATGCAACCTGAACAAATGCCGTTTTACATATTTACCTTCTCATCACGGCACAAGACATGTCCCAGAGCTGAAACCCGGTTCCTGAAGCAAGCGCTTTTTCTCTCCTTCCCGTCCATCCATCTGCAACAAGTTAAATTTGAGTACAGAACTTGCACAGCAATGCAAACTATTGATCGAAACAGCGGCAACATCAATATAAATAATTAACTACATATGCCAGCACACATACAGTGTGAGCAAGATCTGCTTCTCCCGCTGAAGGATCATTATGTGGTTCACCATGATAAACCCACCTAACATATGTGCGGTCCATCCCAAAAAATGTGTAAATGATCTTCCACTACATGGTGAGGCCTCTTCTCACCATTCATACATGTGCAGCGCGGGCAATACACGTCCAGGTCGTGACCTTCATGAGCTCTAATAAACCCCATAAAGGGTTGAACACCATTTATATATGAAGGGGAACATAAGTGTCCATGCAGTATCCAAGTTCTGTCCATCTATTGAATTATGAGATACAATGGTTGGTGATTAATTTAAGGCGAAGTAGGAAATGTATATCCATCGAGTACAAAACTATACTAGTACATGATTATGCATTTCAGCAATCATGTCGACTACAAAACAAAAAATGCCCATCGACATTTTAGCAAACAGATCGTGTACAAATCTCTGCCATGGCATTTCAGCAAATTAACGGATCGAGTGCAGAACTGACTCTATATGCCCACGCAAATGAACAAATTGATCGAGGACAAATCGAGCGGAAAACTATAAAGTGCCAATTAGTTCGAGCATACTGACGATTTTTTTTAGCAGCATCAAGAAAATATAAATCGTTAGGCCGTCTTGCCCGATGCATGATTGAGCTAGAGATAGCAACCCTACCGTGGATCAACTTGATCACGGTGCGTCTCGAGAAGAACGACGGGGAGGGGAAGCTTCTTCTTCGCACAGACGGGACGGGGAGGGGAAGCTCTTCGCACGGACGGGGATAAGTTGTGTAGCGGTGGGTGGGGGGTCATGCGGCCGGGCCGCCCGGTAGGTGGTGTTTAATGGAGTTGCGTGTGTAATTTGCCGTGCACAAGGTTGAGGAATAGGCGGTTCCCTTTGCCGCGCGCACAATTCAAACTATCCCGCCCATGTAGTTTAAATTCGCCCTATTTTCGTTAAATCGACATAAAGTCATGTGAGTGGGTGGAAATTAGCAAAGTTGCTTGAAAAATAGTAAAACTCTGGAATTATCCTTTAAATATGCTCTACTTCCTGTGAAAATCGGGGTGTGGAGGCATGTTGAGCTGTTTTATTTGTACCTTCTTCATTAAAACTCCCATTTTATGCACTTTGGATGGAAAGAAATCATTTGAACATAAATTTTGACAACGCCATTTGCAAACATTAATTGATTTACATGACAAGATGCACCCATCCACCAAATATGGGGCAAAAGTTTATCACAATCTAGATATATATGTATAATTAGTGAGGGACCCCTTTTGATTTTGTGCAATTTCCACTAATTAGCTAGAGAGAAGGGGTCAGTTAATTAGGCCATGTTAGGGGCTATGTGTTTTAGATTAGGGTTGTGTGGATTCAAATACAACTTCTATATTTGTGTGCTATGATTAATCAAAACTAGACCGATCGACTGCGCACACATTATTAGAGGCACATGCCTTTGCGAACAAAGTGCATGTGTGTGTTGTTGGCCACCAACGAGAGAGCGGCGAGAGAGCGATTGAAATCTCCAAATTAAACACATATATAAGCATACATGGTTAGGCCCTGCATGCATATTTATTATATATATTGTGAGGCAAATAAATTAAAGTACATGTGTATATATATAAGTGTGTTTCTTGGCCACCAACGATATATAGATCGAGAGAGAGAGATTGAAATATATATATCCCCAAGAATATCTTCAAACATGTATTGAAATATATGCACGAATGATATGCAAGGTATGCCATGCGCACATGCACACTAATTATATATATTATGAGACAACTTAATCAAATGTGTTTTCATTGGAGATCGAGAACTTGTCAAAAATCAAGTTAATTAATTTATCAGCGCTAATTAGTTAATTGGTCGCCTACTTGATGAGCAATTAAGTGTCGTTGGCCTATATATATATGTAGGGTTTAATTAGGGTTTAGGGTTTAGGGTTAGCTAGCTAGGGTTTTAGGGTTAGGGTTTACGGTCTAGGGTTTAGGGTCTAGGGTTTAGGGTTTAGTGTTTAGGGTGTTTAGGGTGTACATTTAGGGTTTATGGTCTAGGGTTTAGGGTCTAGTATTTAGGGTGTTTAGGGTGTACGTTTAGGGTATAATTAGGGATTAGGGATTAGGGTTTTAGGGTTTAAGGTTTAGGGATCAACGATCGAGTGCACACACACATTATTAGAGGCACCCGCGCCTTTGCGCATAAAGTGCATGCGTATATATATAAGTGTGTTTCTTGGCCACCAACGATATATAGATCGAGATAACAGAGAGATTTAAATATATATATATCCCCAAGAATATGTTCAAAAATATATTGAAATATATGCATGAATCAAGTTAATTAATTTATCAGCGCTAATTAGTTGGTCGCCTGCTTGATGCGCAATTAATTAAGTGTCGTTGGCCTATATATGTAGGGTTTAGGGTTTAGGGTTAGCTAGGGGTTAGCGTTAGGGTTAGGGTTTAGGGTTTAGGGTTTAGTGTTTAGGGTTTAGGGTTTAGGGCTTTAGGGTTTAGGGTTTAGTGTTTAGGGTGTTTAGGGGGTGTATGTTTAGGGTATAATTAGGGATTAGGGATTAGGGTTTTAGGGTTTAAGATTTAGAGATCATCGATCGAGTGCACACACACATTATTAGAGAGGCACCCGCGCCTTTGCGCATAAAGTGCATGCGTATATATAAGTGTGTTTTTTGGCCACCAATGATATATATATAGATCGAGAGAGAAAGAGATTGAACTATATATATTTATCCCCAAGAATATGTTCAGATATATATTGAAATATATGCACGAATGATATGTGCAAGGTATGCCATGCGCTCATGCACACTAATTATATATATATTATGAGGCAACTTAATCAAATGTGTTTTCATTCGAGAGAACTTATCAAGATTCAAGTTAATTAATTTATCAGCGCTAATTAGTTGGTCGCTTGCTTGATGCGCAATTAAGTGTCGTTAGCCTATATATATGTAGGGTTTAATTAGGGTTTAGGGTTTAGGATTAGCTAGCTAGGGTTTTAGGGTTAGGGTTAGGGTTAAGGTTAATTAATCAATTAGGGTTTAGGGTTTAGGGTTTGGGGTTTGGGGTTTAGTGTTTCATTAGGGTTTAGGGTATAGGGTTAGGGTTTAGGGTGTAGTGTTTAGGGTTTAGGGTCTAGGGTTTAGGGTTTAGTGTTTAGGGTGTACGTTTAGGGTATAATTAGGGATTAGGGTTTTAGGGTTTAAGGTTTAGGGATCATCGATCGAGTGCACACACACATTATTAGAGGCACCCGCGCCTTTGCGCATAAAGTGCATGCGTATATATAAGTGTGTTTTTTGGCCACCAACGATATATATATAGATCGAGAGAGAAAGATTGAAATATATATATTTATCCCCAAGAATATGTTCAGATATATATTGAAATATATGCACAAATGATATGTGCAAGGTATGCCATGCGTGCATGCACACTAATTGTATATATATTATGAGGCAACTTAATCAAATGTGTTTTCATTCGAGAGAACTTGTCAAGATTCAAGTTAATTAATTTAGCAGCGCTAATTAGTTGGTCGCCTGCTTGATGCGCAATTTAGTGTCGTTGGCCTAGCTATATATATATATGTAGGGTTTAATTAGGGTTTAGGATTTAGGATTAGCTAGCTAGGGTTTTAGGGGTAGGGTTAGGGTTAAGGTTAATTAATTAGGGTTTAGGGTTTAGGGTTTAGGGTTTGGGGTTTGGGGTTTGGGGTTTAGGGTTTAGGGTTTAGGGTCTAGGGTTTAGGGTTTAGTGTTTAGGGTGTTTAGGGTGTATGTTTAAGGTATAATTAGGGATCAAGGATTAGGGTTTTAGGGTTTAAGGTTTAGGGATCATCGACCGAGCAAGTGCACAGACACATTATTAGAGGCACCCGCGCCTTTGCGCATAAAGTGCATGCGTATATATATAATAAGTGTGTTTCTTGGCCACCAACGATATATATAGATCGAGAGAGAGATTGAAATATATATATATCCCCAAGAATATGTTCAGATATATATTGAGATATATATATGCGTGAATGATATGTCCATGGTATGCCATGCGCGCATGCACACTAATTGTATATATATTATGAGGCAACTTAATCAAATGTGTTTTCATTCGAGAGAACTTGTCGAGATTCAAGTTAATTAATTTATCAGCGCTAATTATTTGGTCGTCTGCTTGATGCGCAATTAAGTGTCGTTGGCCTATATATATGTAGTGTTTAATTAGGGTTTAGGTTTTAGGGTCTAGGGTTTAGTGTTTAGGGTGTTTAGGGTGTATGTTTAGGGTATAATTACGGATTAGGGTTTTAGGGTTTTAGGGTTTAAGGTTTAGGGATCATCGATCGAGTGCACACACACATTATTAGAGGCACCCGCGCCTTTGCGCATAAAGTGCATGCGTATATATAAGTGTGTTTTTTGGCCACCAACGATATATATATAGATCGAGAGAGAAAGATTGAAATATATATATTTATCCCCAAGAATATGTTCAGATATATATTGAAATATATGCACGAATGATATGTGCAAGGTATGCCATGCGCGCATGCACACTAAGTGTATATATATTACGAGGCAACTTAATCAAATGTGTTTTCATTTGAGAGAACTTGTCAAGATTCAACAAAGTTAATTAATTTATTAGCGCTAATTAGTTGGTCGCCTGCTTGATGCGCAATTTAGTGTCGTTGGCCTATATATATATATATATATATATATATATATATATATATGTAGGGTTTAATTAGGGTTTAGGGTTTAGGATTAGCTAGCTAGGGTTTTAGGGTTAGGGTTAGGGTTAAGGTTAATTAATTAGGGTTTAGGGTTTAGGGTTTAGGGTTTGGGGTTTAGTGTTTAATTAGGGTTTAGGGTCTAGGGTTAGGGTTTAGGGTTTAGGGTGTAGTGTTTAGGGTTTAGGGTCTAGGGTTTAGGGTTTAGTGTTTAGGGTGTTTAGGGTGTACGTTTAGGGTATAATTAGGGATTAGGGTTTAAGGTTTAGGGATCATCGATCGAGTGCACACACACATTATTAGAGGCACCCGCGCCTTTGCACATAAAGTGCATGCGTATATATAAGTGTGTTTTTTGGCCACCAACGATATATATATATAGATCGAGAGAGAAAGATTGAAATATATATATTTATCCCCAAGAATATGTTCAGATATATATTGAAATATATGCACGAATGATATGTGCAAGGTATGCCATGCGCGCATGCACACTAATTGTATATATATTACGAGGCAACTTAATCAAATGTGTTTTCATTCGAGAGAACTTGTCAAGATTCAAGTTAATTAATTTATCAGCGCTAATTATTTGGTCGCCTGCTTGATGCGCAATTAAGTGTCGTTGGCCTATATATATGTAGTGTTTAATTAGGGTTTAGGTTTTAGGGTCTAGGGTTTAGTGTTTAGGGTGTTTAGGGTGTATGTTTAGGGTATAATTATGGATTAGGGTTTTAGGGTTTTAGGGTTTAAGGTTTAGGGATCATCGATCGAGTGCACACACACATTATTAGAGGCAACCGCGCCTTTGCGCATAAAGTGCATGCGTATATATAAGTGTGTTTTTTGGCCACCAACGATATATATATAGATCGAGAGATAAAGATTGAAATATATATATTTATCCCCAAGAATATGTTCAGATATATATTGAAATATATGCACGAATGATATGTGCAAGGTATGCCATGCGCGCATGCACACTAATTGTATATATATTACGAGGCAACTTAATCAAATGTGTTTTCATTCGAGAGAACTTGTCAAGATTCAACAAAGTTAATTAATTTATTAGCTCTAATTAGTTGGTCGCCTCCTTGATGCGCAATTTAGTGTCGTTGGCCTATATATATATGTAGGGTTTAATTAGGGTTTAGGGTTTAGGATTAGCTAGCTAGGGTTTTAGGGTTAGGGTTAGGGTTAAGGTTAATTAATTAGGGTTTAGGGTCTAGGGTTTAGGGTTTGGGGTTTAGTGTTTAATTAGGGTTTAGGGTCTAGGGTTAGGGTTTAGGGTTTAGGGTGTAGTGTTTAGGGTTTAAGGTCTAGGGTTTAGGGTTTAGTGTTTAGGGTGTTTAGGGTGTACGTTTAGGGTATAATTAGGGATTAGGGTTTTAGGGTTTAAGGTTTAGTGATCATCGATCGAGTGCAGACACACATTATTAGAGGCACCCGCGCCTTTGCGCATAAAGTGCATGCGTATATATAAGTGTGTTTTTTGGCCACCAACTATATATATATATAGATCGAGAGAGAAAGATTGAAATATATATATTTATCCCCAAGAATATGTTCAGATATATATTGAAATATATGCACGAATGATATGTGCAAGGTATGCCATGCGCGCATGCACACTAATTGTATATATATTACGAGGCAACTTAATCAAATGTGTTTTCATTCGAGAGAACTTGTCAAGATTCAAGTTAATTAATTTATCAGCGCTAATTATTTGGTCGCCTGCTTGATGCGCAATTAAGTGTCGTTGGCCTATATATATGTAGTGTTTAATTAGGGTTTAGGTTTTAGGGTCTAGGGTTTAGTGTTTAGGGTGTTTAGGGTGTATGTTTAGGGTATATTATGGATTAGGGTTTTAGGGTTTTAGGGTTTAAGGTTTAGGGATCATCGATCGAGTGCACACACACATTATTAGAGGCACCCGCGCCTTTGCGCATAAAGTGCATGCGTATATATAAGTGTGTTTTTTGGCCACCAACGATATATATATAGATCGAGAGAGAAAGATTGAAATATATATTTATCCCCAAGAATATGTTCAGATATATATTGAAATATATGCACGAATGATATGTGCAAGGTATGCCATGCGCGCATGCACACTAATTGTATATATATTACGAGGCAACTTAATCAAATGTGTTTTCATTCGAGAGAACTTGTCAAGATTCAACAAAGTTAATTAATTTATTAGCGCTAATTAGTTGGTCGCCTGCTTGATGCGCAATTTAGTGTCGTTGGCCTATATATATATGTAGGGTTTAATTAGGGTTTAGGGTTTAGGATTAGCTAGCTAGGGTTTTAGGGTTAGGGTTAGGGTTAAGGTTAATTAATTAGGGTTTAGGGTCTAGGGTTTAGGGTTTAGGGTTTGGGGTTTAGTGTTTAATTAGGGTTTAGGGTCTAGGGTTAGGGTTTAGGGTTTAGGGTGTAGTGTTTAGGGTTTAGGGTCTAGGGTTTAGGGTGTAGTGTTTAGGGTGTTTAGGGTGTACGTTTAGGGTATAATTAGGGATTAGGGTTTTAGGGTTTAAGGTTTAGGGATCATCGATCGAGTGCACACACACATTATTAGAGGCACCCGCGCCTTTGCGCATAAAGTGCATGCGTATATATAAGTGTGTTTTTTGGCCACCAACGATATATATATAGATCGAGAGAGAAAGATTGAAATATATATATTTATCCCCAAGAATATGTTCAGATATATATTGAAATATATGCACAAATGATATGTGCAAGGTATGCCATGCGCGCATGCACACTAATTGTATATATATTATGAGGCAACTTAATCAAACGTGTTTTCATTCGAGAGAACTTGTCAAGATTCAAGTTAATTAATTTAGCAGCGCTAATTAGTTGGTCGCCTGCTTGATGCGTAATTTAGTGTCGTTGGCCTATATATATGTAGGGTTTAATTAGGGTTTAGGATTTAGGATTAGCTAGCTAGGATTTTAGGGGTAGGGTTAGGGTTAAGGTTAATTAATTAGGGTTTAGGGTTTAGGGTTTAGGGTTTAGGGTTTGGGGTTTGGGGTTTGGGGTTTAGGGTTTAGGGTCTAGGGTTTAGGGTTTAGTGTTTAGGGTGTTTAGGGTGTACGTTTAAGGTATAATTAGGGATCATGGATTAGGGTTTTAGGGTTTAAGGTTTAGGGATCATCGATCGGGCTAGTGCACAGACACATTATTAGAGGCACTGATGCGTGTGGTTGGCACGTCCGTTGGGAACCCCAAGAGGAAGGTGTGATGCGCACAGCGGCAAGTTTCCCTCAGTAAGAAACCAAGGTTTAATCGGACCAGTAGGAGTCAAGAAGCACGTTGAAGGTTGATGGCGGCGAGATGTAGTGCGGCGCAACACCAGTGATTCCGGCGCCAACGTGGAACCTGCACAACACAACCAAAGTACTTTGCCCCAACGAAACAGTGAGGTTGTCAATCTCACCGGCTTGCTGTAACAAAGGATTAACCGTATTGTGTGGAAGATGATTGTTTGCATAAAACAGTAGAACAAGTATTGGCAAGATGATTGTATTTCAGTAAAGAGAATTGGACCGGGGTCCACAGTTCACTAGAGGTGTCTCTCCCATAAGACAAACAGCATGTTGGGTGAACAAATTACAGTTGGGCAATTGACAAATAAAGAGAGCATAACAATGCACATACATATCATGATGAGTATAGTGAGATTTAATTGGGCATTACGACAAAGTACATAGACCGCCATCCAACTGCATCTATGCCTAAAAAGTCCACCTTCAGGTTATCATCCGAACCCCTTCCAGTATTAAGTTGCAAAGCAACAGACAATTGCATTAAGTATGGTGCGTAATGTAACTAGTGACTACATCCTTGAACATAGCACTAATGTTTTATCCCTAGTGGCAACAACACAACACAACCTTAGAACTTTCTGTCACTATCCCAGGTGTCAATGCAGGCATGAACCCACTATCGAGCATAAGTACCCCCTCTTGGAGTTACAAGCATCTACTTGGCCAGAGCATCTACTAGTAACGGAGAGCATGCAAGATCATAAACAACACATAAGCATAACTTTGATAATCAACATAACAAGTATTCTCTATTCATCGGATCCCAACAAACGCAACATATAGAATTACAGATAGATGATCTTGATCATGTTAGGCAGCTCACAAGATCCGACAATGATAGCACAATGGGGAGAAGACAACCATCTAGCTACTGCTATGGACCCATAGTCCAGGGGTAGACTACTCACACATCACACCGGAGGCGACCATGGCGGCGTAGAGTCCTCCGGGAGATGATTCCCCTCTCCGGCAGGGTGCCGGAGGCGATCTCCTGGATCCCCCGAGATGGGATCGGCGGTGGCAGCGTCTCTGGAAGGTTTTCCGTATCGTGGCTCTCGGTACTGGGGGTTTCGTCACGGAGGCTTTTTATAGGCGGAAGGGCAGGTCAAGAGGCGGCACGGGGGCCCCACACCACAGGGCCGCGCGACCAAGGGGGGGGCCGCGCCGCCCTAGGGTGTGGCCCCTCCGTGGCCCCTCTTCGTCTCTCCTTCGGACTTCTGGAAGCTTCGTGAGAAAATAGGCCCCCGGGCTTTGATTTCGTCCAATTCCGAGAATATTTCCTTACTAGGATTTCTGAAACCAAAAACAGCAGAAACAAAGAATCGGCACTTCGGCATCTTGTTAATAGGTTAGTTCCAGAAAATGCACAAATATGACATAAAGTGTGCATAAAACATGTAGATAACATCAATAATGTGGCATGGAACATAAGAAATTATCGATACGTCGGAGACGTATCAGCATCCCCAAGCTTAGTTCTGCTCGTCCCGAGCAGGTAAAACGATAACACGTATAATTTCGAGTGACATGCCATCATAATCTTGATCATACTATTTGTAAAGCATATGTAGTGAATGCAGCGATCAAAACAATGTATATGACATGAGTAAACAAGTGAATCATAAAGCAAAGACTTTTCATGAATAGCACTTCAAGACAAGCATCAATAAGTCTTGCATAAGAGTTAACTCATAAAGCAATAATTCATAGTAAAAGCATTGAAGCAACACAAAAGGAGATTAAGTTTCAGCGGTTGCTTTCAACTTGTAACATGTATATCTCATGGATATTGTCAACATAGAGTAATATAATAAGTGCAATAAGCAAGTATGTAGGAATCAATGCACAGTTCACATAAGTGTTTGCTTCTTGAGGTGGAGAGAAATAGGTGAACTGACTCAACATTGAAAGTAAAAGAATGATCCTCCATAGAGGAAAAGCATCGATTGCTATATTTGTGCTAGAGCTTTGATTTTGAAAACATGAAACAATTTTGTCAACGGTAGTAATAAAGCATATGCATCATGTAAATTATATCTTATAAGTTGCAAGCCTCATGCATAGTGTACTAATAGTGCCCGCACCTTGTCCTAATTAGCTTGGACTACCGGATCATCACAATGCATTGTTTTTACCAAGTGTCACAAAGGGGTACCTCTATGCCGCCTGTACAAAGGTCTAAGGAGAAAGCTCGCATTGGATTTCTCGCTATTGATTATTCTTCAACTTAGACATCCATACCGGGACAACATAGACAACAGATAATGGACTCCTCTTTTATGCATAAGCATATAACAACAATTAATAATTTTCTCATTTGAGATTTGAGGATTGTTGTCCAAAACTGAAACTTCCACCATGGAGCATGGCTTTAGTTAGCGGCCCAATGTTCTTCTCTAACATATGCATGCTTAACCATAAGGTGGTAGATCTCTCTTACTTCAGACAAGACGGACATGCATAGCAACTCACATGAAATTCAACAATGAATAGTTGATGGCGTCCCCAGTGAACATGGTTATCGCACAACAAGCAACTTAATAAGAGATAAAGTGCATAATTACATATTCAATACCACAATAGTTTTTAAGCTATTTGTCCCATGAGCTATATATTGCAAAGGTGAATGATGGAATTTTAAAGGTAGCACTCAAGCAATTTACTTTGGAATGGCGGAAAATACCATGTAGTATAGGTAGGTATGGTGGACACAAATGGCATAGTGGTTGGCTCAAGTATTTTGGATGCATGAGAAGTATTCCCTCTCGATACAAGGTTTAGGCTAGCAAGGCTTATTTGAAACAAACACAAGGATGAACCGGTGCAGCAAAACTCACATAAAAGACATATTGAAAACATTATAAGACTCTACACCGTCTTCCTTGTTGTTCAAACTCAATACTAGAAATTATCTAGACCTTAAAGAAACCAAATATGCAAACCAAATTTTAGCATGCTCTATGTATTTCTTCATTAATGGGTGCAAAGCATATGATGCAAGAGCTTAAACATGAGCACAACAATTGCCAAGTATCACATTACCCAAGACATTTATAGCAATTACTACATGTATCATTTTCCAATTCCAACCATATAACAATTTAACGAAGGAGAAACTTCGCCATGAATACTATGAGTAGAGCCTAAGGACATACTTGTCCATATGCTATAGCGGAGCGTGTCTCTCTCCCATAAAGTGAATGCTAGGATCCATTTTATTCAAACAAAACAAAAACAAAAACAAACCGACGCTCCAAGAAAAAGCACATAAGATGTGATGGAATAAAAATATAGTTTCAGGGGAGGAACCTGATAATGTTGTCGATGAAGAAGGGGATGCCTTGGGCATCCCCAAGCTTAGACGCTTGAGTCTTCTTGATATATGCAGGGGTGAACCACCGGGGCATCCCCAAGCTTAGAGCTTTCACTCTCCTTGATCATGTTGCATCATACTCCTCTCTTGATCCTTGAAAACTTCCTCCACACCAAACTCGAAACAACTCTTTAGAGGGTTAGTGCATAATATAAATTGACATATTCAGAGGTGACACAATCATTCTTAACACTTCTGGACATTGCATAATGCTACTGGACATTAGTGGATCAAAGAAATTCATCCAACATAGCAAAAGAGGCAATGCGAAATAAAAGGCAGAATCTGTCAAAACAGAACAGTTCGTATTGACGAATTTTAAAATGGCACCAGACTTGCTCAAATGAAAATGCTCAAATTGAATGAAAGTTGCGTACATATCTGAGGATCATGCACGTAAATTGGCTTAATTTTCTGAGCTACCTACAGGGAGGTGGACCCAGATTCGTGACAGCAAAGAAATCTGGAACTGTGCAGTAATCCAAATCTAGTACTTACTTTTCTATCAACGGCTTAACTTGGCACAACAAAACACAAAACTAAGATAAGGAGAGGTTGCTACAGTAGTAAACAACTTCCAAGACACAAAATAAAAACAAATTACTGTAGGTAAAAACATGGGTTGTCTCCCATAAGCGCTTTTCTTTAACGCCTTTCAGCTAGGCGCAGAAAGTATGTATCAAGTATTATCAAAGGGTGGTACTTCTACAGCGGGGTGTGGGCTTTTCTCAACCAGGCATAGTATATTAGATACATAAGTTTTAGCATCTCCCTTTTCATTAGTCTTAGGCGTGCTACTCTCATCAAACAAATTTTCAGGAACAAGCCAAGCATAGTTATTTTCTAGTGCATCATTCATAGCTAGGAGCTTACATGGTATTGGTGCTTTGATCTCTCCTCCATCATCAATATTATTGGTGTATCTTATTCTATCCATATCCATCTTTTCAAGGAGACTAACAAAATTAGTAGGAGAACCAAGCATATTAAATTTAGCAAACACCTTTCTAGCTTCTCTTGCTAAACCACCAAATTCTCTAAGAAGGGTTTCTAATACAAAATCTTTCTTTTCCCCTTCTTCCATATCGCCAAGTGTGAAAAACATGTGTTGGATTATAGGATTAAGATTAACAAATTTAGTTTCCAACAAACGAACTAAATGCGCAGCAGCAATTTCATAAGTAGGCGCAAGGTCTACCAAGTGTCTATCTTCAAAATTTTCAATAGTACTAACATGATTGAAAAATTCTTCTATATTATTTCTCCCAACTATAGACCCACGTCCTACCGGTATGTCTTTTGTGGTAAAATTAAAAGGAAACATGTTGAAATAAGTAAAGTAGATGCAAGTAACTAATTTTTTTTGTGTTTTTGATATAGCAAACAAGATAGCAAATAAAGTAAAACTAGCAACTAATTTTTTTGTATTTTGATTTAGTGCAGCAAACAAAGTAGTAAATAAAACTAAGCAAGACAAAAACAAAGTAAAGAGATTGAGAAGTGGAGACTCCCCTTGCAGCGTGTCTTGATCTCCCCGGCAACGGCGCCAGAAATTTGCTTGATGCGTGTGGTTGGCACGTCCGTTGGGAACCCCAAGAGGAAGGTGTGATGCGCACAGCGGCAAGTTTCCCTCAGTAAGAAACCAAGGTTTAATCGGACCAGTAGGAGTCAAGAAGCACGTTGAAGGTTGATGGCGGCGAGATGTAGTGCGGCGCAACACCAGTGATTCCGGCGCCAACGTGGAACCTGCACAACACAACCAAAGTACTTTGCCCCAACGAAACAGTGAGGTTGTCAATCTCACCGGCTTGCTGTAACAAAGGATTAACCGTATTGTGTGGAAGATGATTGTTTGCAGAAAACAGTAGAACAAGTATTGCAGTAGATTGTATTTCAGTAAAGAGAATTGGACCGGGGTCCACAGTTCACTAGAGGTGTCTCTCCCATAAGACAAACAGCATGTTGGGTGAACAAATTACAGTTGGGCAATTGACAAATAAAGAGAGCATAACAATGCACATACATATCATGATGAGTATAGTGAGATTTAATTGGGCATTACGACAAAGTACATAGACCGCCATCCAACTGCATCTATGCCTAAAAAGTCCACCTTCAGGTTATCATCCGAACCCCTTCCAGTATTAAGTTGCAAAGCAACAGACAAATGCATTAAGTATGGTGAGTAATGTAACTAGTGACTACATCCTTGAACATAGCACTAATGTTTTATCCCTAGTGGCAACAGCACAACACAACCTTAGAACTTTCTCACACCGTCCCTGTGTCAATGCAGCATGAACCCACTATCGAGCATAAGTACTCCCTCTTGGAGTTACAAGCATCTACTTGGCCAGAGCATCTACTAGTAACGGAGAGCATGCAAGATCATAAACAACACATAAGCATAACTTTGATAATCAACATAACAAGTATTCTCTATTCATCGGATCCCAACAAACGCAACATATAGAATTACAGATAGATGATCTTGATCATGTTAGGCAGCTCACAAGATCCGACAATGATAGCACAATGGGGAGAAGACAACCATCTAGCTACTGCTATGGACCCATAGTCCAGGGGTAGACTACTCACACATCACACCGGAGGCGACCATGGCGGCGTAGAGTCCTCCGGGAGATGATTCCCCTCTCCGGCAGGGTGCCGGAGGCGATCTCCTGGATCCCCCGAGATGGGATCGGCGGCGGCGGCGGCGTCTCTGGAAGGTTTTCCGTATCGTGGCTCTCGGTACTGGGGGTTTCGTCACGGAGGCTTTTTATAGGCGGAAGGGCAGGTCAAGAGGCGGCACGGGGGCCCCACACCACAGGGCCGCGCGGCCAAGGGGGGGGGGGCGCCGCCCTAGGGTGTGGCCCCTCCGTGGCCCCTCTTCGTCTCTCCTTCGGACTTCTGGAAGCTTCGTGAGAAAATAGGCCCCTGGGCTTTGATTTCGTCCAATTCCGAGAATATTTCCTTACTAGGATTTCTGAAACCAAAAGCAGCGAAAAACAAAGAATCGGCACTTCGGCATCTTGTTAATAGGTTAGTTCCAGAAAATGCACAAATATGACATAAAGTGTGCATAAAACATGTAGATAACATCAATAATGTGGCATGGAACATAAGAAATTATCGATACGTCGGTGACGTATCAGGCACCCGCGCCTTTGTGCATAAAGTGCATGCGTATATATATAATAAGTGTGTTTCTTGGCCACCAACGATATATATAGATCGAGAGAGAGATTGAAATATATATATATATCCCCAAGAATATGTTCAGATATATATTGAGATATATATGCACGAATGATATGTCCATGGTATGCCATGCGCGCATGCACACTAATTGTATATATATTACGAGGCAACTTAATCAAATGTGTTTTCATTCGAGAGAACTTGTCAAGATTCAAGTTAATTAGTTTATCAGCGCTAATTATTTGGTCGCCTGCTTGATGCGCAATTAAGTGTCGTTGGCCTATATATATGTAGTGTTTAATTAAGGTTTAGGTTTTAGGGTCTAGGGTTTAGTGTTTAGGGTGTTTAGGGTGTATGTTTAGGGTATAATTAGGGATTAGGGTTTTAGGGTTTAAGGTTTAGGGATCATCGATCGAGTGCACACACACATTATTAGAGGCACCCGCGCCTTTGCGCATAAAGTGCATGCGTATATATATAAGTGTGTTTCTTGTCCACCAACGATATATAGATCGAGAGATAGAGATTGAAATCCCCAAGAATATGTTCAAATATACGCACACACATGAATTATTAGAGGCACCCGCGCCTTTGCGCATAAAGTGCATGCATATGTGTGTTGTTCTGGCCACCAACGATAGATCGAGAGAGATAGATATATTGAAATCCCCAAGAATTAGAGGACCCCTTGCACAAGTGTTGGCCATCTATATATAATATGAATCACAATAATGTTCATACATGATATGGCATATGGTGTGAAGCAATTTTTTTTCGAGAACTTGTAAAGATTCAAATTTATCCGTGCTAATGGAAACTAGTGCACATTAGAGGACCCCCTCTTACACGTGTTGGCCATCTATGTATAGTTTGAATCCAAATAATGTTCATACATGATAGGCTATATGTGAATCAATTTTTTCTTCCAAGAACTTGTCAAGATTCAAATTTATCGGTGCTAATGGAAACTAGTGCGCACTAGATGAGCCCCTTGCGCAAGTGCTGGCCATTACATATAGTTTAAAACTCAAGAATGTTCATACATGATAGGCCATATGTGCAAAGGAATTTTTTTTTCCCGTGAACTTGTCAAAATTCAAGTTTATCGGTGCAAATGGAAACTAGTCCAAAAAATTACATAGAGGTCCAAGAGAACTAGACAATAACTAATAGGACCTGCAACTTTACAAAAAGGACCCCAAAACATATAGCAGAAAATCAATCGAGTCCTTCTGGACCGCACATCAGATCTCTGCTCCGCATCCTTTCCAGCAACTCCGTCGCCGGGGACGCACCACTTGGGACGGTGTTGCCGGTAGTCGCCAGGACGAAGGAGAAGAAGGGCCTCAAAGAACGGCACATTGGCTCGAGAAGGGCCGCCGGAAAGGCCAAGATGTTCACGGGCAAGACGTATGACGCCGTCGTATGCCCCGAGCTTGTGAACGTTAGCAGCTTGACTTCCCCATTGACCAGATCTGAAGCACTGACCAAAGCAAGCCTCACCGTTAGCGGCATCACCTTGATGGCACCAAATCGGGATTTGGCCGGCAAGATCCGCCAGATTCACCGTAGGCCAGATCTGAAGCCGATGACGAGATCCCCGACTCCATTGCGCCATTCTGCTCATGGGAAACACTGGATCTAAGCTTACAACAACATGAACTCCCTCGGATCCAAATTAACTGACTCAACTTTGCTTATCTAAATATGGATGTATCCACACATGTTTTTACTCGAGATACATACACGTCTAAGGAAAGTTGAATCAATTAATTTAGTTCGGAGGGTGTACGATATACAGAGAGAAGTCGGCCTCGTCTCCGGCCGGCGAGGCTGCCGGAGAGAAGGGGGAGAGGAGCCAGGGGAGTGGGAGAGACTCAAGAGAGAAAGAGAAGAGGAAGAAATGAGAGCTCCCTGGGGAAGAACATTATTTTTGTCGTTCTGCTCGTAGCTTGAAACTGAAAATTTCGGCCGCGCGCCAAATCATCCCGCCGCATCCATTCGAAAATCCCGTGACCAGTTTTACCCTTTTAACCCTGGTCCGGAAGCTACAACCCACCGACCATGGAGGGCTCATTCGGTAACAATGAAATATCTTGCCTAGATCCCGAACCCTCCCCACAGGCCCACACCCACCCACCAACCATTCGCCCCATTAGCTCAAAAATACTCTCACACGCCAAAGCTCTGACTCTCTACGGTACTAGATCTCGCCGCCGCCGGCATACTCCTCCACAGCCTAGCCTTGATCGTGTTGGCTGTCCACCCACCTGATCCGCTCCCCGCCTCCCTCGCCACCGACGGATTCGCTTCACCGCCGACCTCGCCACCGACGGATCTGCTTCACCGCCGACCTCGCCACCGACGGATCTGCTTCACCGCTGACCTCATCCACAGCGTAGCAATCAACGCCTTTCCTGTCGACGCACCGGATCCTCTCCAACGGAACCATGTCTACTTCACCGCGCCCCCCTCCACAGAAGTCGATCTATTCCACCGACTACCTCGGCGCAGCGGCTGTATCAACTTCACCGAATCCTTTGCCAGCCAACCAGATCTGCTTCACTAACGCCCGCTTCTACTGAAACAGGGTCGACTCATCGTCTCCCGCGTTCGCCGCCGCTGGAATGCAAGTTGCCGCCCCCGTCCACCCCGCCGCAGCTTGGTTAGTACGCTGGCCCGTTAGATCGCGGTGTTTCTGTAGCCATGTTTTGTGTAGTTATTTGCGTATCTCATATGCCATTAAATTTCTTGATGTGTTACTTCGCATGAAGTTCGTTTAAATATTGTACAAGCATCAAAGCATTATCCGGTCGCTACCATCCCGTTCATTCTATCGACACCTGTGTGCATCCACATATTTATAGGGGACCCATTCATTTGCTGCCAACTGTTTTTGTACTGCATGCTATTCCTTTTATAGTCATGCTATGGGCATTTCCAATCTGGTTGTTCTTATACCACGTCATTAGCTCACCGCTAGCCGCTAGCTGTTTTCTCGTGTCTGCTATTCTTTTACTGCTTTTATAATCATGCTATGTGCATTTCCAATCTGCTTGCTCTTATACCTCGTCTTTAGCTTATAGCTATTTTTTTCCATGAATGCTCCTGTCGCACAGCTTGTATAGTTATTGCTGCGTGCATGTCTGGTCTTTGTATTATCGTAGACTAACTTGTCAATGTTATTTTTCCTAGGGACTGATCATGCCAACCACTTATTAGAATATCCAACATTAACAGCGGGGACGCTAGGGAAGGTTGGAATCTGAGTTCTTGGTTGGTAACTTTGGCAGTTTACTTCCGTTATTATCTATAACCTATATGCATTGTTCCTTATGCAAGAGATAAACACTTGGAACCTTGCCATAGCAATGCCATCCATGCTTTACTATGTTTCTGCCTATTTGATATGCTTGTCTTGGAGTAACTGCGAAGGTGATTTGAACCTGACATTTGGTCATTCTTAATGCCAGTTTACTTTATGTGGAAAACCTTGGCATTACTCTACTCTAAATCTGAATGTCTGAAATTCGTATCTCATGCAAAGCAACATCTAGTTGGTTTTAATCTGATATCTGGTAAATATTGGCTTATTCATTTGGCAGCTCAAGTTTTTGTTATTTGAAACCAGCTGACTTGGTCTTAAATGTGATATCTAAACACAGATTAAGGACAATGGAGCAGGAGGATTAGCATTTCACTTGATGGCTGAACCTAAAGTGACAGGCATGTCGACCACGTCTAGTGCACGCAAGAGAAGGACCTGACGCGAATGAGTGTATGTTACGCTACATGCTGTTATCTGATCTCTACATTGCGTAATACATGTTTGAATAGTTAATTGTTGTAACTATTTTTGCAATATTACCAGAATGCAGTTTTAGTGAAGCAGTCATCATTAGAAGATAGTCGCCAAAGCGACCCTGTGCAACATTATGATGTAAGTCTGCTTAGTACAAGTTCCATACATTGTCTTATTTATGCAACTTGTTATTATCTTATATCTACATTGCATAATAAATGTTTGAATAGTTCACTGTTGTAACTATGTTTGCAATATTACTAGAATGCAGTTGTAATGAAGAAGTCCTTAGTAGAAGATAGAGCGCAAAAAAGGTTCCGGTGTGAGCCTATGCAACGATATAATGTAAGTCTGCGCTTAGTACTTGTGACTATCTCATATCGACAATGCTTGATACATGTTTGCATAGTTCATCGTTTAACTCTTTTTGCATTATTATCGAATGCGATTCGATGAAGCAATCATCATTAGAAGAGAGGCCCACAAAAAGTTCTGATCTTTGTTCTGATGCATCCTCTCATAGCCGTCAACCTAGACCATTCTTTTCATCAAACAGTGAACATCTCAAGGCTGTACTTTATAAAAGACATGGTATTGCTGCTTTAAGGTCTGTAGCTGATATGTTGACCAAGAGTACACAAGATTCAATCAAGGCGATTGCCAAATGTCAACATGTTATTGATGCTGCTAATAAAAGTCCTCAATGATTCTATGTAATTTTTTTATTTGGGCACATTAATTGCCTTGTAATTTTCCTAGTTATTTTATTTGTGTATGTAATTGTGTGTATCATTGTTATCAAATTTTAGGCTCATGTAATTTAATGCAAGTTGACTAGTCAAACAACCAGGGCCCTATAACAGATTGGGCCGGCCCATTAACAGTAGTGTGGGACCCACTTTCATTTTGGGCCGGCTCACGTACTTACTGGGCCGGCCCGTTAACAGGAAAGTGGGACCCACCTGTGCTTTTGGCCCGGCCCACTGTCTTGTTGGGCCGGCCCACTTGCTACATGACGGACCCCACATACTAAATGGGCCGGCCCTTTAACAGGAAAGTGGGACCCACCTGCGTTTTTGGCCCGGCCCACTATCTTGTTGGGCCGGCCCACTTGCTACATGGTGGACCCCACATACTAAATGGGCCGGCCCTTTAAGAGGAAAGAGGGACCCACCTGTGCTTTTGGCCCGGCCCACTAGCGTGTTGGGCCGGCCCACTTGCTATATGGTGGGCCCCACATACTAAATGGGTCGGCCCTTTAACTGGAAAGTGGGACCCACCTGTGTTTTTGGCCCGGCCCACTATCTTGGTGGGCCGGCCCACTTGCTATATGGTGGACCCCACGTACTAAATGGGCTGGCCCATTAACAGGAAAGTGGGACCCACCTGTGCTTTTGGCCCGGCCCACTGGCTTGGTGGGCCGGCCCATTTGATCTAATGTGGACCCCACGTACTAAATGGGCCGGCCCAATAGCAGGAAAGTGGGACCCACATGCTAATTGGGCCGGCCCAATAACTTCTTGGGCCGGCCCACTTGCTTTAAGGTGGACCCCGCATGGTAAATGGGCCGGCCCGATAACATGAAAGTGGGTCCCACATGTTTTGTGGGCCGGCCCTTTTGCCTGTTGACCGGTCAAAGGAGTGCATTCGGCCCGGCCCACATGCTTAGTGGGCCGGCCCATTAATCTTTTGACCAGTCAACCTTAGAGGTTAGGCCCAGCCCACGTAACTAATGGACCAGCCCAGCTATATAGTTGACCGGTCAAACTAAGTCAGCTGGCCCGGCCCGCAAACTTAATGGGCCGGCCCGCTTAAGACGTGGCAGGCCTCGTGTGGGCCTACCATCTACCACGGGGTTTCAGCGGTTAACGCCGTTAACCGCCCGATTAACGCGTCGCCACGTGGCGGTTGCATAACTTGACGTCGGCGATCAAAGGGCTCCCGGAAACACTTCTGCAACGGTCCGATTTTCCGTGGCGGAAGGGCACCCAAGCGCGACGGACCGAAAAATATGTGGTAGGACTTTGCCTGACGCAGTTTCGACAACAGAACCCATATCGTCGGGTTAGGCCCATAGGCGACGAAAAATACCCCTTAGCGGACGATTTTGAGACGTTGTCTATCAGAACTTTTCTTGTAGTGCTAAGTGATTGGCAAGGAATATGATAGGAATACACGTCTGGAACAAAATAAAGTGTTATTATGTTCGTCGTTGGCATTCTATCTAGCCCTTAGAATTTATAATAAAGAACTTAATAATTGTTATTTTGCTCTGGTCAAAATGAAAACAATGAGTTGTTCAAATTATGACATTACTCCACGTATGATGGATAAGTTATTATAAATCTTAATGGTCAAACACACATACATAACACTGACGCTAAAATGCCATAAGGCAAATGATTTGAATTCCACTTATTTGTGGAACCGCCATTTAGGTCATGTTAGAAAGGAACGCATGAAGGAACTCCATGCAAATGATTTTTGGAGTCATTTGATTTTTGAATCGTTTGGCGCTTGCAAATCTTTTCTAAAGAGAATGACTAAAATACCGTTCATAGGCCAAGAGTTGAATGGGCAACTAACTTAGTGAAAACATACATAATGATGTATGTGGCTCACTGGGCATAGTTGTGTGCAGGAGATTCTTCTACTTCACGAAAACTTCCAACAATGAATTGAGTATATATATGTGGATATATTTGATAAGGAAGAAGTTTGAAACATTTGAATAGATTCAAATAAATTTCAGCATGAAATGGAAATCATCGTAATAGAAAAGTCAAATATCTATGATTGGATCATGGTGGAAATATTTGAATTACGAGTTTTAGCGAACATCTAAGAGAGTCATGAAATTGTTCTACAACTCACATTTCTTGGAGTATCATAATGATGGTATAGTATCCGAGAGATGTATCCAAACCTTGTTGGATTAATGATGAGATAAAATATTATGACGCCATTATATTTTTGTGGATTATGCTTTAGTGACTACCGCTTTTACACTGAATAGAGCATCATCATGATCGGTTGAAATGACACCATACGAGTTATGGCATGGGTATGAACCCTGATAATCTTTTCTTAAATTTTGGTATGCATAGCATAAGTAAATAAGTTTACAACCAAAATCGGATAAATGTCTTGTTGGTTATCCTAGAAATTTGATTGGGAATTCTTCCCACGAGACAAAGACAAAAGTGTTTGTCAATGTTTCTTATTTCCAAGAAATTGTTTTCTAGCGAAGTATTTGAGTGGGAGGACAATAGAACTTGATAAGGTTTATGAACCTGAGCATAATGATCAGAGTAGCGCAGCATCGGAAATTGGTTCCGGAAGCGGCCACAACGATCATGGCTCCCATGACTACAAAGTGTTTTAGCCATGGAGATCGAAGTACATATTGAACCTTGTAGGTACGGTTTACTTTGTGATCAAATAAATGATTTGTGGACAAAGGATTGATTTTGAACAATGATAAACCAACTACAAACAAAGAAGTTATGATGGGCCCTGACTCCGTTTAAAATGGCGATACGCCATGAAATCCAAGATAGATGAATACTTATTGAAAGTAAATGGATTTATAAAATTGATGAAGCTTGACTTGTCGAAAAGTTGTTTGCGACAAAGTTCAAAGAGTTGAATACAATAAGATTAGATCTTCTGTAGCAATGCTTATAGTCTATGTGGATTATTCTAGTAATCACTACATATTTCTTTTATGAGATATGATAGTAGGATGGCAAAATACATTACTTATCAGAAGTGTGCATTAAAGGTGTATACAAGATACAACCAAGAGTTTTGCTGGTCCGTGGAATACTAGATAGGTATACGAACTTCAATTGGATGAAGTGAGTATTACGGAGTTGGAATCTTCACCGGATGAAATAGTCAAAGAGTTTTTGATTTCATTAGAGACGATGAAGAGGCTTGCATTTGCAAGAAATTAAGTGGGAGCGCTGAGACATATTTATAATACTTTATGTAGATGACATATAGTTGGTTATAAATGATGTAATTATATACTTGATTAAAAAGGTTTCATTGAAAATTAACTTCAATGAAAGGATATGGACTGAAACATATTTAGTGTCAAGATCTATGAAGATAGATTGAAACACATAATAAGTTTTAAGTCAAAGTACATATAATGGATATTGAAGTAGTTCAATATAGAAATATTAAGAAAATGTTCTTGTCATGTGAAGGTTTAACAAGACTTGAGTGTATCTGACATTCGATGAGTAAAAACACATGAGTGATTTTAGATCATGAATAGTATGTACAAAATCAGATATCTTGTGCTCTAAAAGGTTAGGAGCATAGACCAGAATGATTCATGTGATGAGTATTGGACAACAGTAAGAATATCCTTGAGTACTTTAGAAGAACCAAGGATATATATATATATATATAATTTTGTATGGAGAAATGACAAACAAATCGCTGTAAGGTGTTGCACCGATATTGGTTTTGTCACATATAAAATACAATTTCAATCTCAAATTAGACTAAGTGTTGTTTAAAAAGGTAGCACAATAAGCTAGAAGTTATCTATGCTAGATTTAGAAGAGTTCTAGATATTGTGACGGATTCTACAAACGAAGGCAGAGTATGTCATTGTTTTGACAATGACTGAGGATGTTAAGTCAAGAAGTTCTTTGAGAACTTGGTGTAGTTCCGATAGTGTCCGAACTTTGAAGCTATATTGTGTGACAATATTAGTGACATATTTCAGACCGCGGAATTAAGGTTCCACCAGAAGACAAAACATATTTAATGTCGACTCATTTGGAAAATGAGTGATGCGTTAAGACGCAAATGAATTGCAAAATACATACGTTTCTGAGCGTGTCAGATCCATTGACTAAAACCTCTCCCGTAAGCAAAACATGATAAAGCACCGGAAGGCCAAGGTGTTATATCTTTACAAATATAAACTAGATTATTGACTCTAGTGCAAGTGGGAGACTGTTGGAGATATGCCCAAGAGGCAATAATAAAAGTGGTTATTATATATCTTTATGTTTATGATAAATGTTTATATACCATACTATAATTGTATTAACCGAAACATTGATACATGTGTGATATGTAAACAACAAAGAGTCCCTAGTATGCCTCTTAACTAGCTTGTTGATTAATGGATGATTAGTTTCATAATCATAAACATTGGATGTTATTAATAACAAGGTTATATCATTGTATGAATGATGTAATGGACACACCCAATTAAGCGTAGCATAAGATCACGTCATTAAGTTATTTGCTATAAGCTTTCGATACATAGTTACCTAGTCCTTATGACCATGAGATCATGTAAATCACTTATACCGGAAAGGTGCTTTGATTACATCAAACGCCACTGCGTAAATGGGTGGTTATAAAGGTGGGATTAAGTATCCAGAAAGTATGAGTTGAGGCATATGGATCAACAGTGGGATTTGTCCATCCCGATGACGGATAGATATACTCTGGGCCCTCTCGGTGGAATGTCGTCTAATGTCTTGCAAGCATATGAATAAGTTCATAAGAGACCACATACCACGGTACGAGTAAAGAGTACTTGTCAGGAGACGAGGTTGAACAAGGTATAGAGTGATACCGATGATCAAACCTCGGACAAGTAAAATATCGCGTGACAAAGGGAATTGGTATCGTATGTGAATGGTTCATTCGATCACTAAAGTCATCGTTGAATATGTGGGAGCCATTATGGATCTCCAGATCCCGCTATTCGTTATTGGTCAGAGAGAGGTCTCAACCATGTCTGCATAGTTCGCGAACCGTAGGGTGACACACTTAAGGTTTGATGTCGTTTAAGTAGATATGGAATATGGAATGGAGTTCGAAGTTTTGTTCGGAGTCTCGGATGGGATCCAGGACATCACGAGGAGTTCCGGAATGGTCCGGAGAATAAGATTCATATATAGGAAGTCACTTTCCAAGTTTGGAAATGATCCGGTGAATTTATGGAAGGTGGTTTCTAGAATTATCCGGAATAAATCACTATGGAAGGAGGAGTCCCGGAGGGACTCCACAAACCCTAACCAGCCAACCAAGTGGGAGGGTGGAGTCCATGGTGGACTCCACCTCCTTGGCCGGCCAAGAAAAGGGGGAAGGGGAGAGTCCCTGTCCCTCTAGGTTTCGTCCATAAGGCAGTTTTTTTGTTGGGGTCTTATTCGAAGACTTTGGGCAAACCCTTGGGGTTCCACCTATATAATGAGGAGGAGAGGGAGGGGGCAGCCCATGGCTTGGCCGCACCACCCCTGCCCCCTTGAGGCCGGCGCCCATAGCCCCCTCTCCCCAAACCCTAGCCTCCCCTCCTCCACATACAAACTCCCGCAGCGCATAGGCGAAGCCCTGCCGGAGTTCTCCACCACCACCGCCACCACGCCGTCGTGCTGCCGGGATTCCGAGGAGGATCTACTACTTCCGCTGCCCGCTGGAACGGGGAGAAGGACGTCGTCTTCATCAACACCGAACGTGTGACCGAGTACGGAGGTGCTGCCCGATCGTGGCACCGTGATCAAGATCTTCTACGCGCTTTTGCAAGCGGCAAGTGATCGTCTACCGCAGCAATAAGAGCCTACTCTTATAGGCTTTGGAAATCTTCAAGGGTGAGTCTTGATCATCCCCTCGTTGCTCCCGTCTTCTAGATTGCATCTTGGCTTGGATTGCGTTCTCGCGGTAGGAAATTTTTTGTTTTCTATGCAACGAATCCCTACAATATAAGATGCAAATATGTGGTAATATGTTGCAATAAAGTGCAAAGTTCATAGTTCATGTATGCATTTTACATGCATCACTCAGTAAGTAAAAGCTAATGTTTTTCAAGTTATAGTTTTGCTTTCAGGGTGATCTGACCTTAATTAGTTGTGCCTAATAATGTACTTGTTGAAGATATTGTTTTGAGAGTGAGAACTTTTCTTCGGGGTGAAACCTAAAATCTATAATCGAACGATGGCGATGATTGTGTGCAGTTTTCTTCTTAGGGCTCCTTTGATTCATAGGAATTTCATAGGAATTGTGTAGGATTTGAATCCTATAGGATAATTTCCTACACATGTTGTTTAATTCATAGGAACATATCCTATAGGAACAAATTCTATAAGAATCTTGTAGTGTAAATTCTATGTGAACAAAACCTGAGGTCAAATTCTATAGGAATCTTGTAGTGTAAATTCTATGTAAATTCTATAGGAACAATTTTCTTTGCTACAATCAAACACACTTCATCTTCTCATAGGATTTAAGTAGCCATGATATTTCAATCCAATACTTTTCCTATTCCGATAATTTTCCTATCCTATAAATCAAAGGAGTCCTTAGAGGTGTCGCTTATGGAGAAATTGCACTCTGGTTCTGCCTTAGTGGAGTTAGTAATGCGGTTTCAAGAAATCGATGACTGTAGCAGATTTTTTTTTTCTTTTTCGGGTATGTGTAATGCCGCTTTTTTAGACATGTGCATCCATAATGCCGCTTTTTTAGACATGTGCATCCATAATGCCGCTTTTTTAGATTTTTTTTGGATTTTTTCTTTTTTACATAGGTGAAATTGGCATCGCCACAATGATAATATATACTCTTTGTCGGAAAAAAAAAGCTCACGCTATCAGAAAAAGTGTTTGTTTGCAATTTTGTTTTTGCCAAACCAACAATACGCATCCCAGGGGACAAGGAGGTCACAATTCTATTATTCATTCATCCCTTACACTGCTGTACAAAGAATCGGTAAACTAACCTTTGGAAGTCCTAGTGTCTCTCCATTCTTTATTCTGGCGACGAACTAATCCTCCATCTTCCCACAGACAGAAACCGGAAAGTAAAATACTCTGAAAGCCAGAGCTTTCGGAGGTCGATGCTTACGCCGCGGTGTGGCCCGAGAGCAATTTTTTGGAGGCTATGAAGATGGTGCGAGCGGAGGCAAAGGCGGCGAGAAACGCAAATCGATCGTCGGCGTGGAAGAGCAACTATGTTGCATATGGTCTGCTACTCGGCTCCGTTTTCGTGCTCTTCTACCTGATGGTATCGACGCAGTTCAGCTACAGCCAAAAAGGTACGTATTGCCTTCTTTTGCCGTAATCTTATTCTTCGTATTGCCGTTGAGTGAAGAAACTTGTTTAAGAGCTCAGGAACTAGAATGATAATCAAACCTCACAAGCTTTATCTTCGTGCTCATATACAGCCTTGTTGGAGTTGGACCGACCGACGGTCGATTCAGCTGAAACAATTCTTCCAAAGCATGGAAGGAATCATCCACGGCAAGGCACGCAGGATCAATACATACTTAATTACAGATTTTTTTGAATGATTTCGTACCGCTGAATTTGCTAAAATTGTGAAGCTATTGCAGAAGATGTGATCAGAACAATGGAAGACTTCAACAGGGAGGAGGAGGTGGCCAAAGCGCACACGGAACAACGCCATCAAGGTAAACGCTTGCGTCCACGCTCGTTTTCCAAGAACAGGCCAAATTTGGATTTTGACCTTTGCTTGCCCTTTCCCCTTCAGAGAAACAGGGCGAAAGCGAGCAGCAATGGGCACAGAAGAACTCGATCGAGGAGCAATCAGGTACCATGTCTGCTTATTGATTCACTTACCAGTCATCGTATCTAATTTTCGTCTTCTCTGCGATGACAGGCCACGAAATGAAATCTGACAATTGGGAGGAGAAGCACCAATCCGAGAAGGGAAACGCTGTTGTTCCCCCGGGGGAACAGCGGTTTAATCGTCCTGCTACGTGGCCGTCTGATGGCACAGCGCGGACGTTGCTAGCTTCACGTCATTTGCGTCTCCTCCACGCTCCACGTGCCAGTATGGGTCCCACCCATGATCTCGTTTCTTCCTTATCTTCTCTCCAAATCGATTAGAGCCGCACCGCAACGCCGCCGTCGCGCACCGCACTGCCGCCATGCGCAGCAGCCGATTCCGATCCCTCTCCGATTCCTCGGCGCCCCCTTCTGATTCCCGTCTGCAGCCATGGCGCTGCAGCCGCTGCTGGTATTCGCCGCCGCTTTTGCCCCGGTCCATATAGGCGCGGCGGCTCGCTGTGCAGCCATGGGCAAGCTCGAGCGCTCCGCTGCTGCTGCCCACCAACCCGTTGTCGCGCTCTACTAGGATCTCGCCGCCGCCAGCAGCGCCCTAGCACCCGCCGCTGTCGCACCCCAGCAGGTCTCACCGTGCGCCGCTCCTTAGCAATCACTGTGAGCCGCCGCGCCGCCGTATTCCTCACCGACGCTCCGCGGCCGCTCCGTCCCCGCCCATCACTGCGTCGCCCCCTGCACCTCCACCGATTCCTCGCCAAGGAGGCCGCGGCCGTTCGCAGCAGCGGTGGTGGCCGTTCGCAGCAGCGGTGGTGGCCGTGGGTAGCAGCGGAGGCTGTCGTTCGCAGCAGCGCCGGCGGCCATGGGTAGCAGCGGCGGCGGCCGTTCACAGCAGCGGTGGCGGCCGGTAGTAGCAGCGGAGGCTGCCGTTCGCAGCAGCGGCTGCGGCCGTGGGTAGCAGCGTCGGCGACCGCTCGGGGCAGCGGTGGTGGCTGCGTAGCAGCGGCGGCCGGCAGTAGCAGCGTCGACGACCCTTCGCAGCAGCGGCGGCGACGAGCGACCAGGTAGTAGCAGCGGCCGGCCAATGCTACAATCGACAGCCGGCCTTCTACAATTCGCGACCAGGAGATGCTACAATGGACCGGCAGCGCTGCTACAAGCGTCCGGCGGCGCTGCTACATCATTCCGGCGGCGCTGCTACATTCCTTCGGTGGTGCTGCTACAAGCCTACAATGGACCGGCGGCGCTGCTACATTCCTCCGACGGCGCTGCTACATTCGTCCGGCGGTCCTGCTACAATGGCCCGGCGGCGCCGCTACATTCCTCCGACGGCGCTGCTACAATGGCCCGGCGGCGCTGCTACAATGGCCCGGCGGCGCTGCTACAAGTGACTGACAGACATCAACCACCGAGTTCCGGTGCAGCAAAGCTGGCGGCTGCCAGAGGGTCGACCGGCGCTGTTGTGACCGCTGCTACGAGGCCAAGTTCGCCGGAGCTAAGCCGGCATATTTCTGTAGGAGCTTGGGGATTTTCCCCGTGAAGACGAAAGTGACTGCACGGAGGAGAAAGAAGGCGAAAGTGACCTGAACTGGGGTCCACCCACGTGGGAAAGGGGAAAGAAACGTTGAGGTTTTTCCTTCTTTTATCAGACGGCTTGTACTGCTGCCATCGGACGGTTGAGCACCCGGGGGATCGGGGATTTGATCCCCCGGGGGACGCTCAGCGCTTCCCATCCGAGAAAGAGGAGTCCCTTGAAGAATCAAAGCAATTCGGTAGTGTTTTCACTACTTTAATACTGCAAATCATAATTACATCGTCCATGTTTTCGAGTTCAATCGGTGAACATTATTGACGCGGTCGATGTGATCAGGAGGAGGAACGGACGACTACAACAATGTCGCCGACGCCAAGCCGATCTGCGACACGTCGTTCGGCAAGTACGACGTCTGCGAGCTGGACGGCGACACGCGAGCCCGGGGAGGCCCCGGCGCCACCGTCACGCTCGTCTCGCCACGCGCTCCGCCGAAGGAGTGGGCGATCAAGCCTTACTCCCGCAAGTACCTCGACGGGCTGAAGGCGGTCACGGTGAAGTCCGTCCCCAACCCCGAGAACGCCCCGCAGTGCACGACGCGGCTAAACATCCCGGCGATGGTGATCGAGCTCGGCGGGCTCACCGGCAACTACTGGCACGACTTCACGGACGTCCTCGTCCCGCTCTTCATCGGAGCGCGCCGCTTCAACGGGGAAGTCCAGCTCCTGGTCGTCAACCTGCTGCCGTTCTGGGTGGACAGGTACAAGAAGATCTTCGGCAAGATCTCGCGCCACGAGATCGTGGACTTCGAGAACGACGACGTGGTCCGGTGTTACCCGCACGTCGTCGTAGGCTACGGCAGCCGGAAGGAGTTCACCATCGACCCCTCCCTGGACGAAACCGGCGGCGGCTACACCATGGTTGACTTCACGAAATTCCTGAGGAGCGCCTACTCGCTGCCGCGTCACCGGCCGATCAAACTCGGCGAGGTTCGTCCGGCCGGCGGGCGTCGTCGGCGTCCGCGAATGATCATCCTGGAGAGGACGAACAGCCGGAAGATCCTGAACCTTGCGGAGGTCATCGCGGCGGCGGAGGCCGTGGGGTTCAAGGTGATCGTGGCTGGGCGTCCAAGGGCCAGCTACGACGCGTTCACGCGGGAGATGAACTCCTTCGACGTCATGGTCGGCGTGCACGGCGCCGGGCTGACCAACTGCGTGTTCCTGCCCACGGGGGCCGTGCTCCTGCAGATCGTGCCGTACGGCCGGCTGGAGGAGATCGCCCGGACAGACTTCGGCAACCCGGCCCGCGACATGGGGCTCCGGTACATCGAGTACAGCGTCGCGGCGGAGGAGAGCTCGCTGATGAACGTGTTCGGCAAGGAGCACCCCATCATCAAGGACCCCGCCGCCGTCCACATGAGCGGGTGGGGAAACGTGGCGGAGTGGTACCTCGCCAAGCAGGACGTACGGATCAACGTAGAGAGGTTTAAGCCTTCTCTCATGCAGGCATTGAAGCAGTTGCAGTAGGGAGTTTCATTGAACAAAGATGATAAGATTCTTTTCTTCATTTTCCTTGCTGATTGTACACCTCCTTTGCTCAATTGTACCCATCGACCATGTTAGATTTTGACATAGTCAGATAGAGTAGTTTTAGAATGAACAACTCTGATTGTTATTTTCTGTTTAAATATGTCGGTAAATACAAGATATATTATGAAGTTATTCTTCGTAAGAAAATCAATATTGCTTGATTATTCCAGATACATATTCATACATCAGTAGTCAAAGTCATAACATTTCACTATCGTACATTAGCATGTGTTTTTTTCCTTTTTTTTAAGATATGGGAGCATAGCCCCGGCCTCTGCATCAATCGATGCACACAACCATTTATTAAATAAAACGTCGATGTCAAGTACTTATTACATAAAGATAGACTGGTAGCCTAAGAGAACTAAAAATATGGAAACAAAACATCTGTAGATGGAAAGTATGCAAAAACTATCCATCTAGAATTCTGCTAATGTGCCGCCATCCAGTAGCCCGGAAATAGCAATCCCGAGTGACCTCCAGGAGCCGGTTGAATCCAGAAACCATGGTATCCCGCTGGTCCGCCGGGAGCAAATATGCCCATAGTTGTATCCAATGCGCCGCACGAAGAATAACCTACAAATTTTTTGTACCTTTTTGTTTATTAAAGATGATATCATTCCGGCTAGTCCAAATCGACCAACAAATTGCCGAAACACCAATTCGAATATATGTTTTATCCTTCTTATTCACTCCATTTAGCCAATTACCAAACGTATTAGTTATATTGAAAGGAGGTGGAATATTATATTTAAAAAACATCATTCTCCAAACAATCTTCGCAAAAGGACAATGAAGAAATAGATGATCAACAGTTTCATCATTATTACAAAAACAACATTTTTGACATCCAGTCCATTTCCTCTTTGCCAAATTATCCTTAGTAAGCAATACTCTATTACTTAAGAACCACATGAAAATCTTAATTTTTAGAGGAACCTTAATCTTCCATAAGTATTTCCGTAAAAATCTGGTATGACCATTCATAAGATCAAGGTATATAGATTTAACAGAAAAAATACCAGATTCATTTAGGTTCCAAACAAACGTATCTGGTTCATTAGAAATATGAATAGACATAAGCCTCTAACATAATTGTAACCACAGATTGTATTTATAATCATTAAAAATTCGTCTAAAACCAATATTCAGTGGTGTGTTTGCTAATACCGTAGAAACCAACTCATTTTTCCGTTGGACAATATTATATAAAGATGAATTACCCAGCAAAGTATCCTCCCAAAACCTCACCGATAGACCATTACCGACTTTGAACCTCCCCTCTTAAAGAACTCCGGTTTAACCCGCATAAGGCCCTTCCAAAGAGGTGAATCTGTGGGTTTAGCCTCTACCTGAGCCAACGTTTTGTTTTTGATATATTTATTGTGAAGTAGTTGTTGCCACATCCCTTCCTCGTGTAACAATTTGAAAAGCCATTTGCTTAAAAGACATAAGTTTTTCAATTCAAGCACCTCAATTCCCAAACCTCCCTGATCCTTAGGCCTGCAAACTATATTCCATCGAGATAATTGATACGTCCATTTTGCATCACTATTTTATATCATAATTTGCTGTTATTCATTGATATATTTCATATTTAGAGATGATACTTATGTTATTTCACCTATTTTACATGTTTCATGATTATTGGAGAATCACTCACCGGAGTCAGGATTCTGCTGGAAAAAGCACCGTCAGAATGCAATATTTCTGAAGATCAACAACTGACGGAAATTACACCGAAGGTCTTATTTCTCCAGAAGAAGGAGCCAGCCAAAAGGAGGGGCCGAGGAGGGCCGCCATGGCCCCCCCATAGGCCGGTGCGGGCTCCACCCTGGCCGCGCCGCCTTGTGGGGAGGGGGCCCATAGCCCCCCTCGGCCGCCTCTCTTTTGCGTACTTCATCTACCCGAAAACCTAAGGTACGGGGAAGAATCGCGAGGAGACACAGCCACCTCTGCGGGGCAGAAAACACCAGAGAGAAAAGAGCTCTCCGGTAGGCTGAAATCCGCCGGGGAAATTCCCTCCCGGAGGGGGAAATCGACGCCATCGTCACCGTCATCGAGCTGGACTTCATTGGGATCATCATCACCATTATCTCCACCACCGTCACCGTCATCTCCACCGCTGCACCTCGTCACCGCTGTAACATCTAGGGTTGAATCTTGATTATTTCATAGGGGAAACTCTCCCGGTATTGATTACTCCTTGTTATTGATGCTATTGAGTGAAACCATTGAACCAAGGTTTATGTTCAGATTGTTATTCATCATCATATCACCTCTGATCATGTTCCATATGATGTCTTGTGAGTAGTTCGTTTAGTTCTTGAGGACATGGGTGAAGTCTAAATGTTAGTAGTGAACTATGTTGAGTAATATTTAATGGTTTGATATTTAAGTTGTGGTGTTATTCTTCTAGTGGTGTCATGTGAACGTCGACTACATGATACTTCACATTTATGGGCCTAGGGGAATGCATTTTGTATTCGTTTGCTAATTGTGGGGTTGCCGGAGTGACAGCAACCTGAACCCCCGTTGGTATATCGATGCAGGAGGGATAGCAGGATCTCGGTGTTTAAGGCTGTGGTTAGATTTATCTTAATTACTTTCTTGTATTTGCGGATGCTTGCAAGGGGTATAATCACAAGTATGTATTAGTCCTAGGAAGGGCGATGCATTAGCATAGGTTCACCCACACAACACTTATCAAAACAATGAAGATTAATCAACTATATGAAGCGAAAGCACTAGACTAAATTCCCGTGTGTCCTCAAGAACGTTTGGTTATCATAAGTAAACAAACCGTCTTGTCCTTTGTGCTAAAAAGGATTGGATCACTTGCTGCAACTATTACTCTCGCATTTTAGTTACTTGTAGTTTATTTATCTGCTATATCAAAACCCCCTGAATACTTGTCTGTGAGCATTTACAGTGAATCCTTCATCGAAACTGCTTGTCAACACCTTCTGCTCCTCGTTGGGTTCGACACTCTTATTTATCGAAAGTACTACGATACACCCCCTATACTTGTGGGTCATCAAGACTATTTTCTGGCGCCGTTGCCGGGGAGTGAAGCGCTATTGGTAAGTGGAATTGGTAAGGGAAATTTTACTGTACGTGCTGATTTTACTTCTGCCTGCTGCTATAATTCATTATGGAGAGATCTTCTCTTGAATTCCTATTTGGAAAATCTACTACTACTGCAACGGTAGTGGATGAGGCGCCAGGTGAGAAAGAGGTTCCGTACAAAATACCTATGAAAATTATTGAACGTGTTGTGGATAACCGCTATGAAGGGGATGGAACTGTCCATCCTGGAGATCATTTACTGTTTTTACATGAATTATGCGGGTTATTCAAGTGTGCAGGTATTGCTATGGATGAAGTTAGGAAGAAACTATTCTCTATATCGCTGTCTGGTAAAGCGGCGCATTGGTATAAATTGCTGAAGAATGGGGATTCTCTTGATTGGAAGGATATTGTGCCTCTATTTTATTCTAAATTCTATCCTCCAAGTGAAATTCACAAAGACTGGAACCGCATATATAATTTCTGGCCTCATGATGGAGAGAGTATTGCCCAAGCATGGGGGAGATTGAAGTCTTTAATGCTCAAATGCCCCATTCATGAGCTTCCTGGTAATATCATTATTTATAATTTCTATGCAAGACTTTCTTTTCAAGATAAAACCTTGCTGGATATTACTTGTTCTGGATCATTTACACGCAACAAAGAAGAGTTTAAATGGGACCTTCTTGATCGGATTCAGGAGAATACTGAAGGATGGGAGAACGACAAAGATAGAGAGTCAGGTATAAATTATGATTATGAATGCATTGAAACTTTTATGGATACTGATAAATTTCGTAATATGAGTGCTACTTATGGTCTTGACTCTCAAGTTGTTGCAAATTTTTATAAAGCTTTTGCCTCTCATTTTGAATTGCCTAGGAAGAATTTTGATAAGTATCATGAACCTTACAAAGATAAAACTGATTCACCTATAGATAAATGTGTTGAAATTAAAACTGTTGATCATATTCTTCCTGAAGCTTATATTGAAAAAACTCCTTTTCCTGCTAAAATGAAGGAGTATTCTGTTATAACTAGTGCGGTTAATAAAAGTGCAAAGAAACCTATAGAACCTGAAGAGCAAATAAATGTTGAACCTGCTATTGCAATAGTTAAAGATCTTGTGACTGAAAATGTAGAAGATGGTCATATCATTTTCTGTGAAGATGCTTCTAATATTGTTTCGCATCCTAATAAGTCTAGGAAAGCTAGTGTTCCTATGCTCTCTGTTAGAATTGGTGATCATTGTTATTATGGTTTATGCGATATTGGTGCAAGTATTAGTGCCATTCCTTATGAGCTTTACAAGGAAATCATGCATGAAATTGGTTCTTGTGAACTTGAAGATATTGATGTGGTTATTCGGCTAGCTAATAGAGAAACTATCTCTCCTATTGGTATTGTTCGAGATGTGGAAGTTCTATGCGGTAAGATTAAATATCCAGCTGACTTTTTGGTACTTGGTTCTGCTGCTAGTAAGTCTTGTCCTATTATTTTTGGTAGACCTTTTCTAAATACTTGTGGAGCTGTTATAGATTGCAAGAAGGAGAAAATTGTAACTAAATTTGCTGGTGAATCTTATGAGTTTAATTTCTCTAAATTTGCCAAAACACCTTATAAAGCTGATTTGCCTAATAATGATTTTAGAGTTGAACAGTGTGCATCTATTGCTCTTGCTCCTAATAATCCTTTGCAGCAACATTTGGAGGATTGTGAGAGTGAAGTCTTTAGGGAAGAAAGGAATGAGCTTGATGAAATTTTCCTTCGTCAACCTATTCTTAAACATGACTTGCCGGTTGAAGATCTAGGTACAACACCACCACCAAAGGAAGATCTTGTTTTTGATTTAAAACCGTTGCCTGATAATCTTAAGTATGCTCATATTGATGATAAGAAAATATATCATGTTATTATTAGTTCTAAGCTTTCAGATTTTGAGGAAGAAAGGTTATTGGAAATATTGAAGAAACACCGAGGAGCTATTGGCTACACCCTTGATGATTTGAAGGGGATTTCTCCCTCTATTTGCCAACATGCCATCAACATGGAAGATGATGCAAAGCCTGTTGTTGAACATCAGCGTCGTCTAATTCCTAAGATGAAGGATGTGGTAAGGAATGAGGTATTAAAACTTCTTGAAGCAGGTATTATATATCCTATTGCTGATAGTAGATGGGTTAGTCCTGTGCATTGTGTTCCTAAGAAAGGAGGAATAACTGTTGTGCCTAATGATAATGATGAGCTCATCCCTCAAAGAGTAGTTGTAGGGTATAGAATGTGCATTGATTATCGAAAAGTTAATAAAGTTACTAAGAAAGATCATTACCCTTTACCTTTTATTGATCAAATGTTAGAAAGGTTGTCTAAAAATACTCATTTTTGCTTTCTTGATGGTTATTCTGGGTTTTCACAAATTGCTGTTAAAACTAAAGATCAAGAGAAAACCACTTTCACTTGTCCCTATGGAACTTATGCTTATAGGCATATGCCTTTTGGTTTATGTAATGCTCCTGCTACTTTTCAAAGATGCATGTCTGCTATTTTTCATGGCTTTTGTGAAAAGATTGTAGAGGTATTCATGGATGATTTTTCTGTCTATGGGAATTCTTTTGATAATTGCTTGCGAAACCTTGATAAAGTTTTGCAGAGATGTGAAGAAACTAACCTTGTTCTTAATTGGGAGAAATGCCACTTCATGGTTAACGAAGGAATTGTATTGGGACATAAAATTTCCGAGAGAGGTATTGAAGTTGATAGAGCTAAAGTTGAAGCAATTGAGAAGATGCCCTATCCGAGGGATGTTAAAGGTATTCGTAGTGTTTTGGTCATGCTGGTTTTTATAGGAGATTTATTAAAGATTTCTCTAAAATTTCAAAGCCTCTTACTAATCTTCTTCAAAAAGATGTACCTTTTGTTTTTGATGATGATTGTAAGGAAGCCTTTGAAACTCTAAAGAAAGCCTTGACAACTGCTCCAGTAGTTGAACCTCCTGATTGGAATTTACCTTTTGAAATTATGTGTGATGCTAGTGATTTTGCTGTTGGTGTTGTTCTTGGACAGCGAGTAGATAAAAAATTGAATGTTATTCATTATGCTAGTAAGACTCTTGATGCTGCTCAAAGAAATTATGCTACAACTGAAAAAGAATTATTAGCTGTAGTTTTTGCTTGTGACAAGTTTAGACCTTATATTGTTGATTCAAAAGTCACAATTCATACTGATCATGCTGCAATTAGGTACCTTATGGAAAAGAAAGATGCTAAGTGATGCGCGTGAGACACACGTCCGTTGGGAACCCCAAGAGGAAGGTGTGATGTGCACAGCAGTAAGTTTTCCCTCAGAAAGAAACCAAGGTTTATCGAACCAGTAGGAGCCAAGAAGCACGTTGAAGGTTGTTGGTGGCGGAGTGTAGTGCGGCGCAACACCAGGGATTCCGGCGCCAACGTGGAACCTACACAACACAATCACAGTACTTTGCCCTAACGTAACAGTGAGGTTGTCAATCTCAGTGGCTTGCTGTAAACAAAGGATTAGATGTATTGTGTGGATGATGATGATTGTTTGCGAAGAACAGTAAAGAACAATTGCAGTAGATTGTATTTCAGATGTAAAGAATAGGACCGGGGTCCACAGTTCACTAGCGGTGTCTCTCCCATAAGATAAACAGATGTTGGGTGAACAAATTACAGTTGGGCAATTGACAAATAAAGAAGGCATAACAATGCACATACATATATCATGATGATTACTATGAGATTTAATCAGGGCATTACGACAAAGTACATAGACCGCTATCCAGCATGCATCTATGCCTAAAAAGTCCACTTTCAGGTTATCATCCGAACCCCTTCCAGTATTAAGTTGCAAACAACAGACAATTGCATTAAGTATGGTGCGTAATGTAATCAACACAAATATCCTTAGACAAAGCATTGATGTTTTATCCCTAGTGGCAACAGCACATCCACAACCTTAGAACTTTCTATCACTGTCCCAGATTTAATGGAGGCATGAACCCACTATCGAGCATAAATACTCCCTCTTGGAGTCACAAGTATCAACTTGGCCAAAGCCTCTACTAGCAACGGAGAGCATGCAAGAACATAAATAACATATATGATAGATTGATAATCAACTTGACATAGTATTTGATACGTCTCCGACGTATCGATAATTTCTTATGTTCCATGCCACATTATTGATGATATCTACATGTTTTATGCATACTTTATGTCATTATTATGCGTTTTCCGGAACTAACCTACTGACGAGATGCCGAAGGGCCAGTTGCTGTTTTCTGCTGTTTTTGGCTCCAAAAATCCTAGTAAGGAAATATTCCCGGAATCGGACGAAATCAATGCCCAGCATCCTATTTTTCCACGAAGCTTCCAGAACACCCGAGAGCCACCAGAGGGGAGCCCTGGTGGGCCCAGATGATAGGGCGGCGCGGCCAGGGCCTGGGCCGCGCCCCCCTAGTGTGTCACCGCCTTGTCGACCCTCCGACTCCGCCTCTTCGCCTATTTAAAGGTCCCTGACCTAAAACCTCGATACGGAAAAGCCACGGTACGAGAAACCTTCCAGAGCCGCCGCCATCGTGAAGCCAAGATCTGGGGGACAGGAGTCTCTGTTCCGGCACGCCGCCGGGACGGGGAAGTGCCCCCGGAAGGCTTCTCCATCGACACCACCGCCATCTTCATCAACGCTGCTGTCTCCCATGAGGAGGGAGTAGTTCTCCATCGAGGCTCGGGGCTGTACCGGTAGCTATGTGGTTCATCTCTCTCCTATGTACTTCAATACAATAATCTCATGAGCTGCCTTACATGATTGAGATTCATATGATGATGCTTGTAATCTAGATGTCATTATGCTAGTCAAGTGGGTTTTACTTATGTGATCTCCGGAGACTCCTTGTCCCACGTGTGTAAAGGTGACAGTGTGTGCACCGTGTGGGTCTCTTAGGCTATATTTCACAGAATACTTATTCACTGTTATGAATGGCATAGTAAAGTGCTTATTAATATCTCTTTATGATTGCAATGTGTTTTGTATCACAATTTATCTGTGTGCTACTCTAGTGATGTTATTAAAGTAGTTTATTCCTCCTGCACGGTGTAATGGTGACAGTGTGTGCATCGTGTAGTACTTGGCGTAGGCTATGATTGTGATCTCTTGTAGATTATGAAGTTAACTATTGCTATGATAGTATTGATGTGATCTATTCCTCCTTTCGTAGTGTGAGGTGACAGTGTGCATGCTATGTTAGTACTTGGTTTGGTTATGTTGATCTGTTATGCACTCTAAGGTTATTTAAATATGAACATTGAATATTGTGGAGCTTGTTAACTCCGGCATTGAGGGTTCGTGTAATCCTACACAGTTAGTGGTGTTCATCATCCAACAAGAGGGTGTAGAGTCTAGCATCTATCTATTTATTCTGTTATGTGATCAATGTTGAGAGTGTCCACTAGTGAAAGTATGATCCCTAGGCCTTGTTCCTAAATACTGCTATCGCTGCTTGTTTACTGTTTTACTGCTTGTTTACTTCCTGCAATATTACTTCCATCAACTGCACGCCAGCAAGCACTTTTCTGGCGCCGTACTACTGCTCATATTCATTCATACCACTTGTATTTCACTATCTCTTCGCCGAACTAGTGCACCTAGGTGTGTTGGGGACACAAGAGACTTCTTGCTTTGTGGTTGCAGGGTTGCATGAGAGGGATATCTTTGACCTCTTCCTCCCTGAGTTCGATAAACCTTGGGTGATCCACTGAAGGGAAACTTGCTGCTGTTCTACAAACCTCTGCTCTTGGAGGCCCAACACTGTCTACAAGAATAGAAGCACCCGTAGACATCAAGCTATTTTCTGGCGCCGTTGCCGGGGAGGAAAGGTAAACGGCACACACACACCGGACCCCGGCAACTAAGCTATTTTCTGGCGTCGTTGCCGGGGAGGAAAGGTAAAAGGCACTCATACTCCGGTCCCAGGTAAAGTACTTTTCTGTTACCGTTGTGTGTGTGTTCGAAGCTATTTCCTTTAGATCCTTCAATTGCATCTTTTTGTCTCTTGTTTACACTACTTAGGCATAATGGACAACAATGAGCTTCTTATTCTATTTCCTGATTTAAGACATGGATGGTTTGATGCAAAAATTAAAAAACCTATGGAACACATTGGTATGAACGCTTTGAACACCATTGTTGCTAATGATATGGAAAATTCTAAGCTTGGGGAAGCTGGCTTTGATGAGCATGATATTTTTAGTCCCCCAAGCATTGAGGAGAAAATTTACTTTGATGATACTTTGCCTCCTATTTATGATGATTATAATGATATTGGTCTTTTAGTACCACCTGTTATGGAGGATAAATTTGATTATGATTACAATATGCCTCCTATATTTGATGATGAGAATAATAATGATAGCTACTTTGTTGAATTTGCTCCCACTACAACTAATAAAATTGATTATGCTTATGTGGAGAGTAATAATTTTATGCATGAGACTCATGATAAGAATGCTTTATGTGATAGTTATATTGTTAAGTTTGCTCATGATGCCACTGGATATTATTATGAGAGAGGAAAATATGGTTGTAGAAATTTTCATGTTACTAAGACACCTCTCTATGTGCTGAAATTTTTGAAGCTACACTTGTTCTATCTTCCTATGCTTGTTACTTTGCTCTTCATGAACTTGTTTATTTACAAGATTCCTTTTCATAGGAAGCATGTTAGACTTAAATTTGTTTTGAATTTGCTTCTTGATGCTCTCTTTCGCTTCAACTCTTATTTCTTGGGAGAGCATCATTAAAATTGCTGAGCCTATCTTAATGGCTATAAAGAAAGAACTTCTTGGGAGATAACCCATGTGTTTATTTTACTACAGTACTTTTTTTTATATTTGTGTCTTGGAAGTTGTTACTACTGTAGAAACCTCTCCTTATCTTATTTTATTGCATTGTTGTGCCAAGTAAAGTCTTTGATAGTAAGGTTCATACTAGATTTGGATTATTGCGCAGAAACAGATTTCTTGCTGTAACGAATCTGGGCCTCATTCTGTGTAGGTAACTCAGAAAATTATGCCAATTTACGTGAGTGATCCTCAGATATGTACGCAACTTTCATTAAATTTGGGCATTTTCATCTGAGTAAGTCTGGTGCCACTTTAAAATTCGTCTTTACGGACTGTTCTGTTTTGACAGATTCTGCCTTTTATTTCGCATTGCCTTTTTTGCTATGTTGGATGGATTTCTTTGTCCCATTAACTTCCAGTAGCTTTGGGCAATGTCCATAAGTGTTAAGAATGATTGTGTCACCTCTGAACATGTGAAATTTTGATTATGCACTAACCCTCTAATGAGTTTGTTTCGAGTTTGGTGTGGAGGAAGTTTTCAAGGGTCAAGAGAGGAGGATGATATACTATGATCAAGAAGAGTGAAAAGTCTAAGCTTGGGGATGCCCCGGTGGTTCATCCCTGCATATTTCAAGAAGACTCAAGCGTCTAAGCTTGGGGATGCCCAAGGCATCCCCTTCTTCATCGACAACTTATCAGGTTTCTTTTCTTGCAACTATATTTTTATTCAGTCACATCTTATGTACTTTATTTGGAGCGTCTGTTTGTTTCTGTTTTTGTTTATGTTTGAATAAGTTCATCCTTGTGTGGGAGAGAGACACGCTCCGCTGGTTCATATGAACACATGTGTTCTTAGCTTTTAATGTTCATGGCGAAGGTTGAAACTGCTTCGTTCATTGTTATATGGTTGGAAACGGAAAATGCTACATGTAGTAATTGGTAAAATGTCTTGGATAATGTGATACTTGGCAATTGTTGTGCTCATGTTTAAGCTCTTGCATCATATACTTTGCACCCATTAATGAAGAAATACATAGAGCTTGCTAAAATTTGGTTTGCATAATTGGTCTCTCTAAGGTCTAGATAATTTCTAGTATTGAGTTTTGAACAACAAGGAAGACGGTGTAGAGTCTTATAATGTTTACAATATGTCTTTTATGTGAGTTTTGCTGCACCGGTTCATCCTTGTGTTTGCTTCAAATAACCTTGCTAGCCTAAACCTTGTATCTAGAGGGAATACTTCTCATGCATCCAAAATCCTTTAACCAACCACTATGCCATTTGTGTCCACCATACCTACCTACTACATGGTATTTCTCCGCCATTCCAAAGTAAATTGCTTGAGTGCTACCTTTAAATTTCCATCATTCGCCTTTGCAATATATAGCTCATGGGACAAAATAGCCTTAAAAAACTATTGTGGTATTGAATATGTACTTATGCACTTTATCTCTTATTAAGTTGCTTGTTGTGTGATAACCATGTTCCTGGGGACGCCATCAACTTTTTACCTTTGTTGAATATCATGTGAGTTGCTATGCATGTTCGTCTTGTCTGAAGTAAGGGCGGTTTTCACAATCAAATGGTTTGAGTATGCATACTGTTAGAGAAGAACATTGGGCCGCTAACTAAAGCCATGAATCATGGTGGAAGTTTCAGTTTGGACATAAAACCTCAATCTCTTATGAGAATATTAACTGTTGTTGAATGCTTAAGCATTAAAAGAGGAGTCCATTATCTGTTGTCTATGTTGTCCCGGTATGGGTGTCTAAGTTGAAGAATGATCAAAAGCGAGAAATCCAAATGTGAAATTTCTCCTTAGACCCTTGTACAGGCGGCATAGAGATACCCCTTTGTGACACTTGGTTGAAACATATGTTATGCAATGATAATTCGTGTTAATCCGAGCTAATTAGGACAAGGTGCGGGCACTACTAGTATACTATGCATGAGGCTTGCAACTTGTAAGATATAATTTACATGATACATATGCTTTATTACTACCGTTGACAAAATTGTTTCATGTTTTCAAAATAAAAGCTCTAGCACAAATATAGCAATCGATGCTTTCCTCTTTGAAGGACCTTTCTTTTACTTTTATGTTGAGTCAGTTCACCTATTTCTTTCCACCTCAAGAAGCAAACACTTGTGTGAACTGTGCATTAATTCCTACATACTTCCATATTGCACTTGTTATATTACTTTACATTGACAACTATCCATGAGATATACATCTTATAAGTTGAAAGCAACCGCTGAAACTTAATCTTCTTTTGTTGCTTCAATACCTTTACTTTGATTTATTGCTTTATGAGTTAACTCTTATGCAAGACTTATTGATGCTTGTCTTGAAAGTACTATTCATGAAAAGTCTTTGCTTTATGATTCAGTTGTTTACTCATATCATTACCATTGTTTTCATCGCTGCATTCATTACATATGCTTACAATAGTATGATCAAGGTTATGATGGCATGTCACTCCAGAAATTATCTTTGTTATCGTTTACCTGCTCGGGACGAGCAGGAACTAAGCTTGGGGATGCTGATACGTCTCCGACGTATCGATAATTTCTTATGTTCCATGCCACATTATTGATGATATCTACATGTTTTATGCATACTTTATGTCATTATTATGCGTTTTCCGGAACTAACCTATTGACGAGATGCCGAAGGGCCAGTTGCTGTTTTCTGCTGTTTTTGGTTCCAGAAATCCTAGTAAGGAAATATCCTCGGAATCGGACGAAATCAATGCCCATCATCCTATTTTTCCACGAAGCTTCCAGAACACCCGAGAGCCACCAGAGGGGAGCCCTGGTGGGCCCAGATGATAGGGCGGCGCGGCCAGGGCCTGGGCCGCACCCCCCTAGTGTGTCACCGCCTCATCGACCCTCCGACTCCGCCTCTTCGCCTATTTAAAGGTCCCAGACCTAAAACCTCGATACGGAAAAGCCACGGTACGAGAAACCTTCCAGAGCCGCCGCATCGCGAAGCCAAGATCTGGGGGACAGGAGTCTCTGTTCCGGCACGCCGCCGGGACGGGGAAGTGCCCCCGGAAGGCTTCTCCATCGACACCACCGCCATCTTCATCAACGCTGCTGTCTCCCATGAGGAGGGAGTAGTTCTCCATCGAGGCTCGGGGCTGTACCGGTAGCTATGTGGTTCATCTCTCTCCTATGTACTTCAATACAATAATCTCATGAGCTGCCTTACATGATTGAGATTCATATGATGATGCTTGTAATCTAGATGTCATTATGCTAGTCAAGTGGGTTTTACTTATGTGATCTCCGGAGACTCCTTGTCCCACGTGTGTAAAGGTGACAGTGTGTGCACCGTGTGGGTCTCTTAGGCTATATTTCACAGAATACTTATTCACTGTTATGAATGGCATAGTGAAGTGCTTATTTATATCTCTTTATGATTGCAATGTGTTTTGTATCACAATTTATCTGTGTGCTACTCTAGTGATGTTATTAAAGTAGTTTATTCCTCCTGCATGGTGTAATGGTGATAGTGTGTGCATCGTGTAGTACTTGGCGTAGGTTTTGATTGTGATCTCTTGTAGATTATGAAGTTAACTATTGCTATGATAGTATTGATGTGATCTATTCCTCCTTTCGTAGTGTGAAGGTGACAGTGTGCATGCTATGTTAGTACTTGGTTTGGTTATGTTGATCTGTTATGCACTCTAAGGTTATTTAAATATGAACATTGAATATTGTGGAGCTTGTTAACTCCGGCATTGAGGGTTCGTGTAATCCTACACAGTTAGTGGTGTTCATCATCCAACAAGAGGGTGTAGAGTCTAGCATCTATCTATTTATTCTCTTATGTGATCAATGTTGAGAGTGTCCACTAGTGAAAGTATGATCCCTAGGCCTTGTTCCTAAATACTGCTATCGCTGCTTGTTTACTGTTTTACTGCTTGTTTACTTCCTGCAATATTACTACCATCAACTGCACGCCAGCAAGCACTTTTCTGGCGCCGCACTACTGCTCATATTCATTCATACCACTTGTATTTCACTATCTCTTCGCCAAAATAGTGCACCTATTAGGTGTGTTGGGGACACAAGAGACTTCTTGCTTTGTGGTTGCAGGGTTGCATGAGAGGGATATCTTTGACCTCTTCCTCCCTGAGTTCGATAAACCTTGGGTGATCCACTGAAGGGAAACTTGCTGCTGTTCTACAAACCTCTGCTCTTGGAGGCCCAACACTGTCTACAAGAATAGAAGCACCCGTAGACATCAGTATTCAATATTCATCGGATCCCAACAAACACAACATGTAGCATTACAAATAGATGATCTTGATCATGATAGGCAGCTCACAAGATCTAACATGATAGCACAATGAGGAGAAGACAACCATCTAGCTACTGCTATGGACCCATAGTCCAGGGGTGAACTACTCACACATCGATCCGGAGGCGATCATGGCAATGAAGAGCCCTCCGGGAGATGATTCCCCTCTCCGGCAGGGTCCCGGAGGCGATCTCCTGAATCCCCCGAGATGGGATTGGCGGCGGCTGCGTCTCTGGAAGATTTTTCGTATCGTGGCTCTCGATACTGGGGGTTTCGCGACGAAGACTATATGTAGGCGAAAGGGTAGGTCAGGGGGCGTCACGAGGGGCCCACACGCTAGGCCGGCGCGGCCAGGGCTTGGGCCGCGCCGCCCTGTTGCGTGGCCACCTCGTGGCCCCACTTCGTTTCCTCTTCGGACTTCTGGAAGCTTCGTGGAAAAATAGGACCCTGGGCGTTGATTTCGTCCAATTCCGAGAATATTTCCTTACAAGGATTTCTGAAACCAAAAACAGCAGAAAACAGCAACTGGCTCTTCGGCATCTCGTCAATTGGTTAGTGCCGGAAAATGCATAATAATGACATATAATGTGTATAAAACATGTGAGTATCATCATAAAAGTAGCATGGAACATAAGAAATTATAGATACGTTTGGGACGTATCAAGCATCCCCAAGCTTAGTTCCTACTCGCCCTCGAGTAGGTAAACGATAACAAAGATAATTTCTGAAGTGACATGCTATCATAATCTTGATCATACTATTGTAAGCATATCAGATGAATGCAGCGATTCGAAGCAATGATGAAGATAATGAGTAAACAAATGAATCATATAGCAAAGACTTTTCATGAATAATACTTTCAAGATAAGCATCAATAAGACTTGCATAAGAGTTACTCATAAAGCAATAAATTCAAAGTAAAGGCATTGAAGCAACACAAAGGAAGATATAAGTTTCAGCGGTTGCTTTCAACTTCAACATGTATATCTCATGGATAATTGTCAACACAAAGTAATATAACAAGTGCAATAGGTAAACATGTAAGAATCAATGCACACAGTTGATACAAGTGTTTGCTTCTGGGATAGAAAGAATAGGTAAACTGACTCAACAATAAAGTAGAAGATAGGCCCTTCGCAGAGGGAAGCATGGATTACTATTTTTGTGCTAGAACTTTTCATTTTGAAAACAAGAAACAATTTTGTCAACGGTAGTAATAAAGCATATGTGTTATGTATAAGATATCTTATAAGTTGCAAGCCTCATGCATAGTATACTAATAGTGCTCGCACCTTGTCCTAATTAGCTTGGATTAACACGGATTATCATTGCATAGCATATGTTTCAACCAAGTGTCACAAAGGGGTACCTCTATGCCGCCTGTACAAAGGTCTAAGGAGAAAGTTCGCGTTGGATTTCTCGCTTTTGATTATTCTCAACTTAGACATCCATACCGGGACAACATAGACAACAGATAATGGACTCCTCTTTAATGCATAAGCATTCAACAACAGTTAATTTTCTCATAAGAGATTGAGGATTAATTGTCCAAACTGAAACTTCCACCATGAATCATGGCTTTAGTTAGCGGCCCAATGTTCTTCTCTAACAGTATGCATACTCAAACCATTTGATCATGAAAATCGCCCTTATTTCAGACAAGACGAACATGCATAGCAACTCACATGATATTCAACAAAGGTAAAAGTTGATGGCGTCCCCAGAAACATGGTTACCGCTCAACAAGCAACTTATTAAGAAATAAGACACATAAGTACATATTCTTCACCACAATAGTTTTTAAGGCTATTTGTCCCATGAGCTATATATTGTAAAGGCAAAGAATAGAAATTTAAAGGTAGCACTCAAGTAATGTACTTTGGAATGGCGGGGAAATACCATGTGGTAGGTAGGTATGGTGGACACAAATGGCATAGTTTTTGGCTCAAGGATTTGGATGCACGAGAAGAATTCCTCTCAATACAAGGCTAGGCTAGCAAGGTTGTTTGAAGCAAACTCAAGTATAAAAGGTGCAGCAAAGCTCACATATGAACATATTGTAGGTATTATAAGACTTTACATTGTCTCCTTGTTGTTCAAACACCTTAACTAGAAAATATCTAGACTCTAGAGATCAATCATGCAAACCAAATTTTAACAAGCTCTATGTAGTTATTCATTACTAGGTACAAGGTACATGATGCAAGAGCTTAAACATGATCTATATGAGCACAACAATTGCCAAGTATCAAATTATTCAAGACATTATACCATTTACCACATGCGGCATTTTCCGTTTCCAACCATATAGCAATGAATGAAATAGTCCAACTTTCGCAATGAACATTAAAAATAAAGCTAAGAACACATGTGTTCATACGAAACAGCGGAGCGTGTCTCTCTCCCAAACAAAGAATGCTAGGATCCGATCTTATTCAAACAAAACAAAAATAAAAACAAACAGACGCTCCAAGCAAAGCACATAAGATGTGACGGAATAAAAATATAGTTTCACTAGAGGTGACCTGATAAGTTGTCGATGAAGAAGGGATGCCTTGGGCATCCCCTAGCTTAGACGCTGGGGTCTTCTTAAAATATGCAGGGATGAACCACGGGGGCATCCCCAAGCTTAAACTCTTCACTCTTCTTGATCATATTGTATCATCCTCCTCTCTCGACCCTTGAAAACTTCCTCCACACCAAACTTAAAACAAACTCATTAGAGGGTCAGTGCATAATTCATATATTCAGAGGTGACATAATCATTTTTAACACTTCTGGACATTGCACAAAGCTAATGAAAGTTAATGGAACAAAGAAATCCATCAAACATAGCAAAACAGGCAATGCGAAATAAAAGGCAGAATCTGTCAAAACAGAACAGTCCGTAAAGACGAATTTTTTAGAGGCACCAGACTTGCTCAGATGAAAATGCCCAAATTGAATGAAAGTTGCGTACATATCTAAGGATCACGCACGTAAATTGTCAGATTTTTCTGAGTTACCTACAGAGAACTATACCCAAATTCGTGACAGCAAGAAATCTGTTTCTGCGCAGTAATCCAAATCTAGTATTGACTTTACTATCAAAGACTTTACTTGGCACAACAATGCAATAAAATAAAGATGAGGAGAGGTTGCTACAGTAGTAACAACTTCCAAGACTCAAATATAAAACAAAAGTGCAGAAGTAAAATAATGGGTTGTCTCCCACAAGCGCTTTTCTTTAACGCCTTTCAGCTAGGCGCAGAAAGTGTGAATCAAGTATTATCAAGAGATGAAGCATCGACATCATAATTTGTTCTAATAATAGAATCATAAGGTAACTTCATTCTCTTTCTAGGGAAGTGTTCCATACCTTTCTTGAGAGGAAATTGATATTTAATATTACCTTCCTTCATATCAATGGTGTCACCAACAGTTCGAAGAAAAGGTCTTCCCAATATAATGGGACAAGATGCATTGCATTCAATATCCAAGACAACAAAATCAACGGGGATAAGGTTATTGTTAACCATAATACGAACATTATCAATCCTCCCCAAAGGTTTCTCTATAGCATTATCAGCAAGATTAACATCCAAATAAGAATTTTTCAATGGTGGCAAGTCAAGCATATCATAGATTTTCTTAGGCATAACGGAAATACTTGCACCAAGATCACATAAAGCATTACAATAAAAATCATTGACCCTCATTTTAATGATGGGCTCCCAACCATCTTCTAACTTCCTAGGAATAGAAGTTTCAAGTTTTAGTTTATCTTCTCTAGCTTTTATGAGAGCATTTGTAATATGTTTTGTAAAGGCCAAATTTATAGCACTAGCATTGGGACTTTTAGCAAGTTTTTGTAAGAACTTTATAACTTCAGAGATGTGACAATCATCAAAGTCTAAATCATTATGACCTACAGCAATGGGATCATTGTCCCCAATGTTGGAAAAAAATTCAGCAGTTTTATCACAAGCGATTTCAAATGATTTTAGCGGCTTTCAGACAATTTTGCACGCTTTGCACTAGGAGTAGAAACATTGCCAACACCAATTATTTTACCATTGATAGTAGGAGGTTTAGCAACATGTGAATCATTATCATTACTAGTGGTGGTAATAGTCCAAACTTTAGCTACATTATTCTCTTTAGCTAGTTTTTCATTTTCTTCTCTTTCCCACCTAGCATGCAATTCAGCCATCAATCTAATATTCTCATTAATTCTAACTTGGATGGCATTTGCTGTAGTAACAATCTTATTTTCATTATCCTTATTAGGCATAACTTTCAATTTTAAAAGATCAACATCAGAAGCAAGTCTATCAACCTTAGAAGCAAGAATATCAATTTTATCAAGCTTTTCCTCAACAGATTTGTTAAAAGCAGTTTGTGTACTAATAAATTCTTTAAGCATGGCTTCAAGACCAGGGGGTACACCTATTATTGTTGTAAGAATTCCCATAAGAATTACCATAACCATTACCATTAGCAGAAGGATATGGCCTATAGTTGTCACCAGAATTATTCCTATAAGCATTGTTGTTGAAATTATTACTTTTAATGAAGTTCACATCAACATGTTCTTCTTGGGCAACCAATGAAGCTAAAGGAACATTATTAGGATCAACATTAGACCTACCATTCACAAGCATAGACATAATCACATCAATCTTATCACTCAAGGAGGAGGTTTCTTCAACAGAATTTACCTTCTGACCTTGTGGAGCCCTTTCAGTGTGCCATTCAGAGTAATTTATCATCATATCATCAAGAAGCTTTGTCGCCGCCCCCAAAGTGATGGACATAAAGGTACCTCCAGCAGCTGAATCCAATAGGTTCCGCGAAGGAAAATTCAGTCCTGCATAAAAGGTTTGGATAATCATCCAAGTAGTTAGTCCATGGGTTGGGCAATTCTTTACCAAAGATTTCATTCTCTCCCATGCTTGAGCAACATGTTCATTATCTAATTGCTTGAAATTCATTATGCTACTTCTCAAAGATATAATTTTAGCAGGAGGATAATATCTACCAATAAAATCATCCTTACATTTAGTCCATGAATCAATACTATTCTTAGGCAAAGATAGCAACCAATCTTTAGCTCTTCCTCTTATGGAGAAAGGAAACAATTTCAATTTTATAATATCACCATCTACATCCTTATACTTTTGCATTTCACATAATTCAACAAAATTATTAAGATGGGCAGCAGCATCATCAGAACTAACACCAGAAAATTGCTCTCTCATAACAAGATTCAGTAAAGCAGGTTCAATTTCAAAGAATTCTGCTGTAGTAGCAGGTGGAGCAATAGGTGTGCATATGAAATAATTATTATTAGTGTTTGTGAAGTCACACAACTTAGTGTTTTCAGGAGTATTCATTTTAGCAATAGTAAATAAAGCAAACTAAATAAAGTAAATGCAAGTAACTAATTTTTTTGTGTTTGTGATATAGAGAACAAGACAGTAAATAAAGTAAAGCTAGCAACTAATTTTTTTGTGTTTTGTTTTAGTGCAGCAAACAAAGTAGTAAATAAAGTAAAGCAAGACAAAAACAAAGTAAAGAGATTGGAAGTGGAGACTCCCCTTGCAGCGTGTCTTGATCTCCCCGGCAACGATGCCAGAAAACAGTCTGCTGGCGTGCAGTTGACGTGGGAGATAGAAATCTTTGTTGTGTAACTTTTCTTCAGGTCCCCGGCAACGGCGCCAGAAAACAGTCTTGATGCGCGTGAGACACACGTCCGTTGGGTACCCCAAGAGGAAGGTGTGATGTGCACAGCAGTAAGTTTTCCCTCAGAAAGAAACCAAGGTTTATCGAACCAGTAGGAGCCAAGAAGCACGTTGAAGGTTGTTGGTGGCGGAGTGTAGTGCAGCGCAACACCAGGGATTCCGGCGCCAACGTGGAACCTGCACAACACAATCACAGTACTTTGCCCCAACGTAACAGTGAGGTTGTCAATCTCACCGGCTTGCTGTAAACAAAAGATTAGATGTATTGTGTGGATGATGATGATTGTTTGCGAAGAACGGTAAAGAACAATTGCAGTAGATTGTATTTCAGATGTAAAGAATAGGACCGGGGTCCACAGTTCACTAGCGGTGTCTCTCCCATAAGATAAACAGATGTTGGGTGAACAAATTACAGTTGGGCAATTGACAAATAAAGAAGGCATAACAATGCACATACATATATCATGATGAGTACTATGAGATTTAATCAGGGCATTACGACAAAGTACATAGACCGCTATCCAGCATGCATCTATGCCTAAAAAGTCCACTTTCAGGTTATCATCCGAACCCCTTCCAGTATTAAGTTGCAAACAACAGACAATTGCATTAAGTATGGTGCGTAATGTAATCAACACAAATATCCTTAGACAAAGCATCGATGTTTTATCCCTAGTGGCAACAGCACATCCGCAACCTTAGAACTTTCTGTCACTGTCCCAGATTTAATGGAGGCATGAATCCACTATCGAGCATAAATACTCCCTCTTGGAGTCACAAGTATCAACTTGGCCAGAGCCTGTACTAGCAACGGAGAGCATGCAAGAACATAAATTACATATATGATAGATTGATAATCAACTTGACATAGTATTCAATATTCATCGGATCCCAACAAACACAACATGTAGCATTACAAATAGATGATCTTGATCATGATAGGCAGCTCACAAGATCTAACATGATAGCACAATGAGGAGAAGACAACCATCTAGCTACTGCTATGGACCCATAGTCCAGGGGTGAACTACTCACACATCGATCCGGAGGCGATCATGGCGATGAAGAGCCCTCCGGGAGATGATTCCGCTCTCCGGCAGGGTGCCGGCGGCGATCTCCTGAATCCCCCGAGATGGGATTGGCGGCGGCTACGTCTCTGGAAGGTTTTCCGTATCGTGGCTCTCGGTACTTGGGGTTTCGCGACGAACACTATATGTAGGCGAAAGGGTAGGTTAGGGGGCGTCACAAGGGGCCCACATGCTAGGCCGGCGCGGCCAGGGCTTGGGCCGCGCCGCCCTGTTGTGTGGCCACCTCGTGGCCCCACTTCGTTTCCTCTTCGGACTTCTGGAAGCTTCGTGGAAAAATAGGACCCTGGGCGTTGATTTCGTCCAATTCCGAGAATATTTCCTTACTAGGATTTCTGAAACCAAAAACAGCAGAAAACAGGAACTGGCTCTTCGGCATCTCGTCAATAGGTTAGTGCCGGAAAATGCATAATAATGACATATAATGTGTTTAAAACATGTGAGTATCATCATAAAAGTAGCATGGAACTGTTGCTGTCAGAAACCCACCGGCGAGCAGCGACGGGCAACACAGTAGAGCCGGGAGGCTCCCAGGACTGCGGCTGGCCCTGGTCCCTCCGAGCGACGGCCCGCAAAGACTCGGCACGCACGTCCGATGCTGGTGCAAGGGCGTGCCACCTGACCTATACCTAGTCAGGAAGGTGATGGATGTGCCTCGCTTTGTTTCCTGCATGGCATACACGTAAACATTAAATACGAGCCTCGATCGGCTCTCAGGTTGTCCTGTGAATCGGCTCAAAGAGCCGATCCACCCATGATCCGTACAAGGTGTACGAATATATGGTGGTCCTGCTTGATCGAAATAAAGCTAAAACGACCTACTACGATTTAGGGTTTTCACCACATAATCGGAACATCCTACTCGTGATTGAGCCTGGCGGCCACGCACGGTGATCGTAAACCGACCCTAGACAAGGCCTAAAAACCAACACGAAGTTGATCCCCGGAACATCCTGTCTAGGGCTAGCAAACTACACCCTACGTGCCACTGGATCCTTCAACCCGTTTGTAAGGCCTAACTATGCGGATATTAAACTAATCCTTGAAGAACAAGGAGCAATCATAACGGATCGGATCAACTAAATAATGATCAAGCGGGGTGCCGCCCTTACACCTAAGATAGGTGTAAGGGCGGCTAGACGTCTAAGGGTTGCACGACGACAACATATGATACGATGAACAATGCTAACCCTAACACGTCTAAGATAACTACGTTGCTCGCCATCAACAAGGCTTCAGCACGAGCAACGCATGAACAACGAATAAACATGTACTGCCTAGATCGCAAGATGCGATCTAGGCAGCATGATGCTTACCCGGAAGAAACCCTCGAGACAAGGGAGTTGGCGATGCGCCTAGATTGGTTTGTGGTGAACGTGATTGTTGTTTATTTCATAAACCCTAGATACATATTTATAGTCCGTAGACTTTCTAACGTGGGAATAATCCCAACCGGGCACGGGCCAAACTCTATCTAACCGACACGTATCCTACTATATTACAGATACACGGGCAAACTAGCCCAAACTTTGCATATAAGGCCGATTCATGTATTTCTTCCATGTATATCCTTCAAGCCCATCTTTAATCGCGGCCCACCTCTGATCCGGTCAAATTCTGGTGATAACACATGCCCCCTGGTTTTGGAAATGACAATTCCAAAATCATTCTGCTTTTCCTTCGTCAGGTCATGTCGTGGCAGAGCAGAACCGTCGCAGTATCATTCATCATGATGCCGTGCCTCCTCAACTCCTTTGCAAGATTTGATAGCTTTAACATCACTCCCTCGGAAACCGTAATGGCATTAAATCTCCACTATACCCCCTTTATTTAACTGTGCCGAACGGTTCGCCACTTCATCCCCTTGCTCTGTTCCGGCCATCGGCACCTAAAAAACCCTCTTTCCCTGTAACAATGTCTTCCTCTTCCTCCATCTCCTCAGGCCTCTCTCTCCAATCTTCCTCCTCGAGCGAGCGGGAGTGGAACTTTGATCACGTGCCAGATGGCCCACCCGAAGCACTCGTCGGGTCAGATGGTGACTTACCTCTGACCGATGGGGAGGACGACCTCGAGTTCCTCATCGAAGGGGAACTGAAGAGCGAGAGCGAAGACAACCTCCACTCCTGGGCGAACTCCACCTCCTCCGACGAGGAGGAGGAAGAAGAAGAAGCAGAGGAAGAAGAGGAAGAGGAGGAGGATGATTCCTCCTCCTCCGCTGGGTGATACGTCTCTGACGTATCGATAATTTCTTATGTTCCATGCCACATTATTGATGTTATCTACATGTTTTATGCACACTTTATGTCATATTCGTGCATTTTCTGGAACTAACCTATTAACAAGATGCCGAAGTGCCAGTTCCTGTTTTCTGCTGTTTTTGGTTTCAGAAATCCTAGTAACGAAATATTCTCGGAATCGGACGAAATCAACGCCTGTGTTCCTATTTTCACCGGAAGCATCCGTAACACACGAGAAGGACCCGTAGGGGGGGCACTGGGCCCCCAGGACCATAGGCCGGCGGCCCAAGCCCGGCCGCGCCGCCATATGGTGTGGCCACCCCTTCGACCCTCCCCGCGCCGCCTCTTCGGCTATTTAAAGCCTCCGTCGCGAAAACCCCGATGCGTTCGACGAAACCCACGTAAACCTTCCGGAGCCGCCGCCATCGCGAAGCCAAGATCCGGGGGACAGAGTCTCTATTACGGCACGCCGCCGAACGGGAAGTGCCCCCGGAAGGCTTCTCCATCGACACCGCTGCCATCTCCACCGCCATCTTCATCACCGCTGCTGCTCCCATGAGGAGGGAGTAGTTCTCCATCGAGGCTCGGGGCTGTACCAGTAGCTATGTGGTTCATCTCTCTCCTATGTACTTCAATACAATAATCTCATGAGCTGCCTTACATGATTGAGATTCATATGATGATGCTTGTAATCTAGATGTCATTATGCTAGTCAAGTGAGTTTTACTTATGTGATCTCCGGAGACTCCTTGTCCCACGTGTGTAAAGGTGACAGTGTGTGCACCGTGTGGGTCTCTTAGGCTATATTTCACAGAATACTTCTGCACTGTTGAATGGCATAGTGAGGTGCTTATTTATATCTCTTTATGATTGCAATGTGTTTGTATCACAATTTATCTATGTGCTACTCTAGCAATGTTATTAAAGTAGTTTTATTCCTCCCGCATCGATGTAATGGTGACAAGGTGTGCATCAGTGTGTTAGTACTTGGTTTATGCTATGATCATGATCTCTTGTAGATTGCGAAGTTAGCTATTGCTATGATAGTATTGATGTGATCTATTCCTCCTACATATGCATGAAGGTGACAGTGTGCATGCTATGTTAGTACTTGGTTTAGTCTTTTGATCTATCTTACACTATAAGGTTACTAAAATATGAACATTAATTGTGGAGCTTGTTAACTCCGGCATTGAGGGTTCGTGTAATCCTACGCAATGTGTTCATCATCCAACAAGAGTGTAGAGTATGCATTTATCTATTCTGTTATGTGATCAATGTTGAGAGTGTCCACTAGTGAAAGTGTAATCCCTAGGCCTTGTTCCTAAATACTGCTATCGCTGCTTGTTTCTTGCATTTCTTTGCGTTACTTTCTTTGCAATACTACCACCATCAACTACACGCCAGCAAGCTATTTACTGGCACCGTTGCTACTGCTACTATATATTCATACCACCTGTATTTCACTATCTCTTCGCCGAACTAGTGCACCTATTAGGTGCGTTGGGGACACAAGAGACTTCTTGCTTTGTGGTTGCAGGGTTGCATGAGAGGGATATCTTTGACCTCTTCCTCCCTGAGTTCGATAAACCTTGGGTGATCCACTTAAGGGAAAACTTGCTGCTGTTCTACAAACCTCTGCTCTTGGAGGCCCAACACTGTCTACAGGAAAGGAGGGGGAACGTAGACATCACTGGGTATCCGCCGGCGAAGCGCTTCCGCGCTTGGGCAGACAGCGAGGACGATGATGATGACGAGGAAGAAGAGGCTCCGGCCGAGGGCTGGGGCAGCAGCGACGAGGAACTCTCTGGAAGCAGCGCCGACGGCAGCCACGATGCCGACGACGAGGCCAGCGAGGATTAGTAATGTAGGACTAGTTGTCCCTGAGCAATCGGCTCTTCTTTTGTTCTCCCTTTCTTGAGCAATCGGTCTTCATTGTAAAAACCCCTCTTATTAATGAAGAAGAAATTTCTCAGCTGATTCTGTCCTTTTACCAAATTTGCCGATTGCTAAAATAAGTCAACAAATTAAGAACCGATGGCAGCGCATCGGACCTTGCCATGAAACGCGAACAAAGCCAACTCTATTGTCCATCCAAGTGGTAATCTGTGACTTGTCCGCAAGAGCAAAACCCAAATCCCCAAAACGCCGCTTGAACAGATCCAACCAACGGCCATATGAACCTCAGATGTCAATCGCGCAGGTTCGCAACTGCAATGGATCCATGGGCAACACCATCCAATGCCCACGCTATGGTTTCCAGCCTGAAGGTGATCCTTAACTGCCCCTTGCTGTCCGAACATAGCGCCTTGCTCTATCTTTTCGCAGCAACAGAAACGGCCCTGACCCTGTAGATGATGACGGCTTCCCTTTCAGGCTCCTTTCCGCAGCTCTAGTAGTCTTCTTCTGCAACAACTCACCGCTTTCGAAGAAGGTTATGATGCAGGGTCAGCCGATGACACTCCAATCGGCTTCCAAAAACAGAGTGTCTACCAAATCAGCTGCCCCCCGAGCCTCAGTTAAGGCGAGAACAGTGGCGAGGACACACAGTTCAGTCCAAGGGCCATGAACTCAGGCAATTGAGACAGCCACCATGCAGAGGTCCCTAGCCATTCCTACGAGCGTAGCTGAGAAGGTAGCCAACTTAGCCAGTGGCTAACTTAGCCAAGCCGACGGTAGATACACCGGAGCCGATCACCTTTTCTTCCCTTGAAAGCCGATATTGCAGACAAAACACCAACTGCCTAATGAGCAAAAGGTTGGAGGTTGGCCTTGAGGCTGAACTGAAGACCGACTTGGTCGAAATCCGTGTCTTGAACACGCAGTTGGTAGATCCTGTGTAATTGTACTAGAGTCGATGGCTGTGCATCGGCTGTATACCATTAGAATTGTTTTTGCTGGCCGATTTTTTTATCGGCCCCCAATATTTCACTGCACATGTATCGCACATGTTCATCTGATTAGGTGCCCCCCGAGCCGAATCTGTCAGGTAACTGCGGATATCGGCTCTGTAGTTAGCCAAGGCACTGTATTTGAACGTCGGCTCCGTTAGGACTAATGTTGACTCTCATCAGCCGACGTAAAACCGCTGCCCATTAGATCGACGTTGAACACATGCAGAACGTGTGGTGAGGATAATTTTGGCCGATTGCTGGAATCGGCCTCCATGTTGATTGAATTGCTCAATGAAGGTTTTGCAATGTTCCTCCATAGATCTTTGGGGCCGATCCCAAGGATCGGCCTCGCAACGTTTGTCCATAGGTTTGTTCTTGCTATACGGTCAGGCCGGTGGATAAGACCAGCCTAACCCCGTCCTTTGTCACGTCGATGCGCTCGCAGTCGTCCAAATTGATGCCTGAGAGTGGCTCTTGGCCTGTTGTCTCCCAAGCGTTCATGCCAGCCGTTGAAATCTCGGCTGAGTCATCTGCATGGACGACCTCTACTTCATCTCCATCCCAGCATGTTACGCATTGGTGCATCGTGGATGGAATGCAACAGTTGGCGTGGATCCAATCTCTTCCTAGCAGGACAGCATAGGTGCTCTTGCTATCGACAATAAAGAACGTCGTAGGGATGGTTTTCCTTCCTACGGTCAGATCCACGTTCAGAACACCTTGTGCGTCAGACGCTTGGCCGTTGAAATCGCTCAGTGTCACGTTGGTCTTGATCAGATCCGAGCTAGAGCGTCCCAACCGACGTAGCATAGAGTATGGCATAATGTTGACTGCCGCTCCGGTGTCCACCAGCATCTTGTTGACAGGCTGCCCATTGATATAACCTCGCAAGTACAGGGCCTTCAGATGTCTATAGCTTCTTTCTCGTGGCTTCTCAAAGATAACTGGCCGTGGGCCGCAGTCAAGTTGTGCCACAGGTGCTTCGTCTAATCCTGGAGCACTAAACTCTGTCGGAAGGATGAACACCATGTTTGTGCCAGCCGATGTTTCATCATCGGCTTTCTTTTGTCTGGGGCGCCACTCTTTCCTTTGTGGCCGACCTTCTTCGTCCAGGGTTTGCTGAATTTTAGCGGCCAGATCAGGCCGCGCCTTCCTCAACGTGTGCAGGTATAACCTTTCGGCTTCCTCCAAACCACGTAGTCGCTGAACCCTACGCTTTTGGGAACGGCTTAGTCCATTAGGGCACCACCTTGGCCGGTGGTACTTATCTTCGTCTTCCTCATCGTCTTCCAATTCCCCGAGATCTTCCACTCGAGAGGACTCAGCGTGCTTGTTCCGAGGCGGGAGAGGCCCTAGACGTTTGAACACGGACACATTAGCTGCATCCTTCTTCTTCTGTCTACATTCTGGGCAGTTGCCGATTGTAGGCAATCGGCTCATTCCTGAATCCCAGCAGTGTCTGAAGAAGGGACAGTCCCAGTGCCTATCCTCCTCGTCTTGCTCTCTTGACTTTTCCTTGGCGTGGCGCTCATATCTCTCCTCGTCGCGATCATGCCGATGATGTCTCCTGGCGTCCCTAGCCAGACGATCTCTTTCATCATCGTCATTGGGTCGTCGGTGTTGGTCATACTGACTCACATACTTGTTGAGGAGGTGATCAGAGAGAGGTCGCTGATATCTCACATTCCTCACTTCTCCCTCTGTGATGTAGCGCTTGCCATCGTGACGGAGCCGATCGCGTGGAACGGCTTCCTCTGTGTCCTTGCTACGAGAGCAGCTGCCCTCGTCTCCGTCCTTACCAGAGTGGTGTCCAGGTCCTATCATGTTGATGCTGAACGAGAATCCTGGCTGGCACCCTCCAGGGTAAGTACACTCCACCATGTTAACGGCGGGGAAGGGATGTGTGTCGACTTTCATGGCGTACTGGCTGAAAATAAGATGCCCTTGTTCTATCGCCATTTGGACCTGCTGCCGCCACACCCTGCAATCGTTGGTGGCATGGGTGAACGTGTTATGCCACTTGCAGTATGGCTTTCCGTTCAGCTCGTGCGCCGTGGGGATCTTGTGGCCTTCGGGTACCTTTAGCTGCTTCTCCTTAAGTAAGAGGTCGAAAATCTGCTCAGCTTTGGTAACGTCGAAGTCAAACCATCTGGGAGGATCTTGTGGCTTAACCCACTTGCAGGACACGGGGCTTGCCCCCCGAGTCCATTCAGCCACTGCTACCTCTTGATCTCCCGCAGAGCCTTCGTCTTCATCTGCCTCAACCAGGGCCACCGCACGCTTGAATTTATCCTGGTATACATCTGGGTGGCGCTGTTCATATACTGACAACTTCTGCACCATGTGCGCCAGTGAAGGGTAGTCTGCTTGGGAGGCCACGTCCTTGATCGGTGATGCGAGACCCACCACCGCCAACTCGACTGCTTCTTTTTCAGTCACACGAGCCGAATAGCATCGGTTCCTAACGGTCCTGAAGCGTTGGACGTATTCTGACACTGTTTCTCCGCGCTTCTGTCGTACTTGTGCTAAATCGGCAATGCCAGCCTCGGAAGCCTCTGAGTGATACTGCATGTGGAACTGCTCTTCCAACTGCTTCCAAGTCCGGATTGAGTCTGGTGGCAGCGATGTGTACCACCCGAAAGCCGATCATGTGAGGGACTGTGCGAAGAACCTCACACGCAGCTCATCTGATGCTGAGATCGTGCCCAGCTGTGCCAAATATCGGCTCACATGCTCGATGGAGCTGGAACCATCTGATCCATTAAACTTGGAGAAATCAGGGAGCCGATATTTGGGTGGTAGCAGGATCAACTCGTACTCGTTGGGGTACGGCTTGGAATAGCCGATTGTCCTCCTTTTCGGCACCATGCCGAACTGGTCTCTCAGGATTGTACTGATCTGATCCGCGGTCTTGGCCTGCAGAGTCGAACTCAAGATTCGCCGGAGTGGCATACTTAGCCAGCCATGCTTGCTTTTCCAGCTCTGAGCCAAGCTGCAGGAGCTGAGCTACGGAGGTTTGTCGGGGTGGCATACTTAGCTAGCCACGTCGCTTCTCAAGATCTGTTCCCGAAGTTCCTCCGCCTGTTCAGTCCCTATTTGTTGCAGATCTGGTTTGTGAGTGCCCGATTCTGCGATGCGGCACGTATGTGCACGTGTATCCGTGAGGGATCTCCTTAGGCGCCTCATGCAAGAACTGGTAGTCACTAGGGTCACCACCGATCTTGTAGACGACGTATGCCGGTGAATTCGGCACTTCTGGTGCTGCCAACGCAAATGGCAGCGGTGGACGGGACTGGAGTGGCATCTCTCCTTGGTAAGTCCCTAGAGCTGGTCCTGACGGAGAGTACTGATGCCTCATGATTTCCTGGATCACCCGAAGAGCGACACGCTCCAAAGTGTTCACCAGGCTCTCAGAGTGGCGGTGTAGCGAATGAGCTACCATGAAGTTAATCTCCTGACGCAGAGACCTGGTGCGTTCTTCTGACGGGGCGGACAGGTCCACTCCATCAAGCGCGCCTTCAGGTGAGAACCCTTTCCACCTGATGCCATGTGAGCGGGTTCTGTGAAAAGAGCCGATGAGGTCGGCTTCGAGGATTGCTTTGACCTCGTCATACTTCTTCTTGAGCTCCTCGGTCAGATCCTCGTACGTGACTGGGGTGCCTTCCGCCATCTCAGATGTAGATGGCGATGCGGTTGATGTCGAAGAATGTCCCACCGGGCGTGCCAGAATGTGTTGCGGTCAGAATTTTTGGGATGACCCACACTTATATAAAGAAGGAGTGGATGGTATTATGCGAAGATGTGTTCCCGAATATGAACAACAAGAGATATTGAGTAAGTGTCATGGTAGTGTTTATGGAGGACATCACGCCGGACATAGAACCGCGCAAAAGGTTCTACAATTAGGTTTCTATTGGCCAACTCTCTTTAAAGTTGCAAGAAAGTTTATTTTATCTTGTGATGAATGTCAAAGAGTTGGTAATATCTCCAGACGCAATGAAATGCCTATGAATTATACTCTTGTTATTGAACCCTTCGATTGTTGGGGGTTTGACTTCATGGGACCTTTCCCTTCTTCAGAAGGTAACACTCATATACTTGTCGCTGTTGATTATGTTACTAAATGGGTGGAAGCCATACCCACAAAAAGTGCTGATCGTGAGACCTCTTTAAGAATGCTTTTAGATATTATTTTTCCTAGATTTGGAGTTCCTAGATATCTTATGACTGATGGAGGTTCTCATTTTATTCATGGTGGTTTTAGAAAAACTCTTGCTAAATATGGTATTAATCATAGGATTTCTTCCGCTTATCATCCTCAAACTAGTGGGCAAGTAGAATTATCAAATAGAGAGATTAAATCGATCTTGCAAAAGACTGTTAATAAATCTAGAAAGAACTGGGCTAGTAAATTGAAGGAAGCACTATGGGCTTATAGAACTGCTTATAAGAATCCTATGGGGATGTCACCTTATAAAATGGTTTATGGGAAAGCTTGTCATTTACCTTTAGAACTAGAGCACAAAGCTTATTGGGCTGTGAGAGAACTAAATAAAGATCCTAAATTGCCGGTAAGAAAAGATTGCTACAATTGACTTCTCTAGATGAATGGAGAAGTGAAGCTTATGAAAATGCTAAACTTTTTAAGAAGAAAGTTAAGAAATGGCACGATAGAAGAATTATCAAAAGAGAATTTAATGTTGGGGATAAAGTCCTATTGTATCGGTCTCGTCTAAGATTTTTTGCAGCGAAATTGCTCTCAAAATGGGAAGGACCATATGTCATTGTGGAGGTGTATCGTTCAGGGGCAATTAAGATTGGTTCTCTGAAAGGTGATGCCACACAAGTAGTGAATGGACAAAGGCTCAATCACTATATTTCTGGAGATTCTTATAATGAAGATGTTGATGTTATTCGAGTGGTGACTCCGGAAGCTTTCATCAAAGGTCAAATTGACAGTTCTGCAGAGTTCGACTTTGAATAGGTAACAGTTCTGGTAATAAAAAGTCCGCGTTTAACTTTCTGAACAATATTTTTGCTATTTTCGAAAAATATGAAAAATTACGAGATCGAAACGGAGTGGAGGATAAGCACGAGGGCGTGCCCCCATAGGCCGGCGCGGGCCCCAGCCTGGCCGCGCCGCCCTATGGTGACGGCCCCTCGGAGTCCCTCTTCCACTCGTTTTCGACCTGGTACTTTCCTTTTGTCGTGAATGTTTTTGCTATATAATCCCCCGGATCCCCAGAGGTCCGTATATCGTTTTCTCGTCGTGTTTTGTTTCGAGCTGTTTTCTGCCAGGATCTGTTTTTGATCTAGAAGCACCATGGTCTCCAACAACAAGGGCAAAGGGCTTTCGTAGGAAGATATTCAAGATCCCGAGTTGAAAGAAGTCAGGGAGGAAGTGAAGGAGATGTCATCAATAAAAAGAGAGCGGCGAACTGTGAGGAGTAAGCCAATCTTGGTGGGATCGGTTAACACTGGACGTTCTTTTTCCCATAACTTGCAGGGACCTTTACCACCTGCTCCTAGCCTCAACTCTTTCCCTGCTGTGGAGGAAGCATTACGGGTTACCGATGAGTTTTGTGATCAATACCGTGTTCTGAGAAGGGAAGTGGAGATACTTCAGGAAGAGAACAACCGACTTCGCAGGATGCTAGAGCGGTTCCTCACTCCCATCGGGGTCGTTCCACCATCACCACCGAAGGAGTAATTCATCATTGGTATTGGCATCCCCTTGGTTTCTTCCAAGCTTGGGGGAGTGCCGCGGTGATGTCTACGCACGCTTCTATTCCTGTAGACAGTGTTGGGCCTCCAAGAGCAGAGGTTTGTAGAACAGCAGCAAGTTTCCCTTAAGTGAATCACCCAAGGTTTATCGAACTCAGGGAGGTAGAGGTCAAAGATATCCCTCTCAAGCAACCCTGCAATTAAGATACAAGAAGTCTCTTGTGTCCCCAACACACCTAATACACTTGTCAGATGTATAGGTGCACTAGTTCGGCGAAGAGATAGTGAAATACAAGTAATATGGATGATTATAAGTAGTAATTGCAATCTGAAATAAATATGGCAGCAAGCAAACATGTAGCAGAATTTGTTGGAAACAGTGTTTCAATGCTTAGAAACAAGGCCTAGGGATCATACTTTCACTAGTGGACACTCTCAACATTGATCACATAACTGAATAAATAAATGCTACTTTCTACACTCTCTTGTTGGATAACAAACACCATTCATTGTGTAGGGCTACAAAAGCACACCTCAAGCCGGAGTAAACAAGCTCCACAACATCCGGAGTTCATATTAGAGTAACCTCTAGAGTGCATAATAGACCGTTGCAATTTAGACCGAGTACTAACATAGCATACACACTGTCAACAATAGCTATGAAAGGGGGAATAGATCGCATCAATACTACTATAGTAATAGTTAACTTCATAATCTACAAGAGATTACAATCATAACCTACGCCAAGTACTACATGATGCACACACTGTCAACTTTACATCATGGAGGAGGAATAGACTACTTTAATAACATCACTAGAGTAGCACATAGATTAATAGTGATACAAAGTTCATGATCACATAAAGATCACACCATGGGAGAGAGAGATGAACCACATAGCTACCGATAGAGCCCTCAGCCTCTGGGGAGAACTACTCCCTCCTCATCATGGGAGACAGCAACGGCGATGAAGATGGCGGTGATGTCGATGGAGATGACTCCGGGGGCAGTTCCCCGTCCCGGCGGCGTGCCGGAACAGAGACTTCTGTCCCCCGAAACGGAGTTTCGCGATGGCGGCGGCTGCGTAACTTTTCTCGTATCGTGTCTTAACTTTTTAGGGTTTTCGCGACGGAGGTAATATATAGGCGGAAGGGCAGCCTCCCCCTTGGCCGCGCCGCCATGTGGGGTGGGCCCCCTTGGCTCCCCTCTGGCCCCTCTTCGGTGCTCTGGAACCTTCCGTGGAAAATAAGGCCTTGGGCTTTTGTTTCGTCCAATTCCGAGAATATTTCCTGTGTAAGATTTCTGGAACCAAAAACAGCAGAAAACAGGAACTGACACTTCAGCATCTTGTTAATAGGTTAGTCCCGGAAAATGCATAAAAACATTATAAAGTGTGAGCAAAACATGTACGTATTGTCATAAAACTAGCATGGAACATAAGAAATTATAGTTTCGTTGGAGACGTATCCAGCATCCCCAAGCTTAGTTCCTACTCTCCCTCGAGTAGGTAAACGATAACAAGGATAATTTCTGAAGTGACATGCTATCATAATCTTGATCAATACTATTGTAAAGCATATGAGATGAATGAAGTGATTCAAAGCAATGGTAAAGACAATGACTAAACAACTGAATCATATAGCAAAGACTTTTCATGAATAGTACTTTCAAGACAAGCACAAATAAGACTTGCATAGGAGTTAACTCACAAAGCAATAAATTCTTAGTAGAAAGTTTTGAAGCAACACAAAGGAAGATATAAGTTTCAGCAGTTGCTTTGAACTTCAATATGTATATCTCATGGATAATTGTCAACACAAAGTAATATGATGAGTGCAAATAAGCAAGTATGTAGGAATCAATGCACACAGTTGACACAAGTGTTTGCTTCTAAGATAGAAGGAAGTAGGTAAACTGACTCTACATAAAGTAAAAGAAAGGCCCTTCGCAGAGGGAAGCATGGATTACTCTTTTTGTGCTAGAGCTTTTATTTTGAAAACATAGAAACAATTTTGTCAACGGTAGTAATAATTCATATGTGTTATGCATAAGACATCCTATAAGTTGCAAGCCTCATGCATAGAATACCAATAGTGCTCGCACCTTGTCCTAATTAGCTCGGATTTCCATGGATTATCATTGCATTACATATGTTTCTACCAAGTGTCACAAAGGGGTACCTCTATGCCGCCTGTACAAAGGTCCAAGGAGATAGATCACATTTGATTTCTCAGTTTTGATAGATCTCAACTTAAGGACATCCATACTGGGACAACATAGAAAACAGATAATGGACTCCTCTTTAATGTATAAGCATTCAACAACAGATAATATTCTCATAAGAGATTGAGGATTAATGTCCAAACTGAAACTTCCACCATGATACATGGCTTCGGTTAGCGGCCCAATGTTCTTCTCTAACAATATGCATACTCAAACCATTTGATCATGATAAATCACCCTTACTTCAGACAAGACGAACATGCATAGCAACTCACATGATATTCAACAAAAGTGTAATAGTTGATGGCGTCCCCAGAAACATGGTTACCGCTCAACAAGCAACTTATAAGAAATAAGATACATAAGCTACATATTCTTTACCACAATAGTTTTTAAGGCTATTTTCCCATGAGCTATATATTGCAAAGACAAGGAATGAAATTTTAAAGGTAGCACTCAAGCAATTTACTTTGGAATGGCAGAGAAATACCACATAGTAGATAGGTATGGTGGACACAAATGGCATAGGTTTTGGCTCAAGGATTTGGATGCACGAGAAGTATTCCCTCTCAGTACAAGGCTTTGGCTAGCAAGGTTGTTTGAAGCAAACACAAGTATGAACCGGTACAACAAAACTTACATAAGAACATATTGCAAGCATTATAAGACTCTACACTGTCTTCCTTGTTGTTCAAACGCTTCACCAGAAAATATCTAGACTTTTAGAGAGACCAATCATGCAAACCAAATTTCAACAAGCTCTATGGTAGTTCTTCATTAATAGGTGCAAAGTACATGATGCAAGAGCTTAAACATGATCTATTGAGCACAACAATTGCCAAGTATCAAATTATTCAAGACAATATACCAATTACCACATGAAGCATTTCTTGTTTCCAACCAAATAGCAATAAATGCAGCAGCTTTTAACTTTCGCCATGAACATTAAAAGTAAAACTAAGAACACAAGTGTTCAAATGAAAAAGCGGAGCGTGTCTCTCTCCCACATAAGCATGAATTTATTCAGAGAATGAAAATAACAAAACGAAAATAAAAGCACACAGACGCTCCAAGTAAAGTACATAAGATGTGACGGAATAAAAATATAGTTTCACTAGACGTGACCTGATAAGTTGTCGATGAAGAAGGGGATGCCTTGGACATCCCCAAGCTTAGATGCTTGAGTCTTCTTGAAATATGCAGGGATGAACCACGGGGGCATCCCCAAGCTTAGACTTTTCACTCTTCTTGATCATAGTATATCATCCTCCTCTCTTGACCCTTGAAAACTTCCGCCACACCAAACTCAAAACAAACTCATTAGAGGGTTAGTGCATAATCAAAAATTCACATGTTCAGAGGTAACACAATCATTCCTAACACTTCTGGACATTACCCAAAGTTACTGAAAGTTAATGGAACAAAAAAATCCACTCAACACAGTAAAAGAGGCAATGCGAAATAAAAGGCAAAATCTGTCAAAACAGAACAGTCCGTAAAGACGAATTTTTTAGAGGCACTTAACAGGCTCAGATGAAAAAGCTCAAAACTAATGAAAGTTGAGTACATATCTGAGGATCACACATGTAAATTGGCAGATTTTCTTGATTCTTCTACAGAGAGATCTACTCAAATTCGTGACAGGTAGAAATCTGTTTCTGCGCAGAAATCCAAATCTAGTATCAACTTTCTATTAGAGACTTTACTTGGCACAACAATGCAATAAAATAAAGATAAGGAGAGGTTGCTATAGTAGTAACTACTTCCAAGACACAACAAACCAATAGCAAAATAAAAACATGGGTATCTCCCAAGAAGTGCTTTCTTTATAGCCATTAAGATGGGCTCAATAATTTTAATGATGCTCCAGCAAGAAATAAGAGTTGAAGCAAAAGAGAGCATCAAAAGCAAATAAGAAACACTTTTAAGTCTAACCCACTTCCTATGAAAAGGAATCTTGTAAATAAACAAGTTGTTGAAGCATGAAGCTACTATCATAGAAAGACAAAGCAAGTGCAACTTCAAAATTTTCAACAAAAAGAGAGGTGACTTAATATTATTAAGATGCATATAACCATGTTTCCCTCTCTCATAATAACTTTCAGTAGCATCATTGATGAAATCCACAATATAACTATCACATGAAACATTCTTATCATGAGCTACATGCATAAAATTATTACTCTCCACATAAGCATAATCAATTTTATTAGTAATAGTGGGAGTAAAACTATCACAACCATCATTGTAACTATCATAAATTGCAGGCATGGTATAATCGTAATAAACTTTATCCTCCATAGTAGGTGGCACCAAAATACCACTATCATTATAATCATCATAAATGGGAGGCAAAGTATCATCAAAGAAAATTTTCTTCTCAAAACTTGGGGGACTAAAAATATCACAACTAGCTTCCCCAAGCTTAAATTCTTCCATAGCATTAGCAATAATAGTATTCAAAGAGTTCATGCTAATAACATTGCTACAACTATTTTGCAAACAAAGTTCCATGGGTTTTTAAATTCTCTCTTCAAACACATCATGTCCTAATTCAATATAAAGTTCATAAAGATCTCTAATTTTGTTGTTGTTTTCCATTAAGCCTAACTAGTGAAAATAAAAACAAGAAACAAAAAGATATAATTGCAGGATCTAAAGGAAATAGCTTCGAGCACTCACACACCGGCAACAATGCTAGGAAATAGCTTAGTAGTCGGAGGATGTGAATACCTTTTACCTTACCTCCCCGGCAATGGCGCCAGAAAATAGCTTGATGTCTACGCACGCTTCTATTCATGTAGACAGTGTTGGGCCTCCAAGAGCAGAGGTTTGTAGAACAGCAGCAAGTTTCCCTTAAGTGAATCACCCAAGGTTTATCGAACTCAGGGAGGTAGAGGTCAAAGATATCCCTCTCAAGCAACCCTGCAATTAAGATACAAGAAGTCTCTTGTGTCCCCAACACACCTAATACACTTGTCAGATGTATAGGTGCACTAGTTCGGCGAAGAGATAGTGAAATACAAGTAATATGGATGATTATAAGTAGTAATTGCAATCTGAAATAAATATGGCAGCAAGTAAACATGTAGCAGAACTTGTTGGAAACAGTGTTTCAATGCTTAGAAACAAGGCCTAGGGATCATACTTTCACTAGTGGACACTCTCAACATTGATCACATAACTGAATAAATAAATGCTACTTTCTACACTCTCTTGTTGGATAACAAACACCATTCATTGTGTAGGGCTACAAAAGCACACCTCAAGCCGGAGTAAACAAGCTCCACAACATCCGGAGTTCATATTAGAGTAACCTCTAGAGTGCATAATAGACTGTTGCAATTTAGACCGAGTACTAACATAGCATACACACTGTCAACAATAGCTATGAAAGGGGGAATAGATCGCATCAATACTATTATAGTAATAGTTAACTTCATAATCTACAAGAGATTACAATCATAACCTACGCCAAGTACTACATGATGCACACACTGTCAACTTTACATCATGGAGGAGGAATAGACTACTTTAATAACATCACTAGAGTAGCACATAGATTAACAGTGATAAGCTCATGATCACATAAAGATCACACCATGGGAGAGAGAGATGAACCACATAGCTACCGGTAGAGCCCTCAGCCTCGGGGGAGAACTACTCCCTCCTCATCATGGGAGGCAGCAACGGCGATGAAGATGGCGGTGGTGTCGATGGAGATGACTCCGGGGGAAATTCCCCGTCCCGGCGGCGTGCCGGAACAGAGACTTCTGTCCCCCGAAACGGAGTTTCGCGATGGCGGCGGCTGCGTAACTTTTCTCGTATCGTGGCTTAACTTTTTAGGGTTTTTGCGATGGAGGTGATATATAGGCGGAAGGGCAGCCTCGGAGGGGTCCCGAGGGACCCACACCATAGGGGCGCCCCCCTCCTTGGCCGCGCCGCCATGTGGGGTGGGGCCCCCTTGGCTCCCCTCTGGCCCCTCTTCGGTGCTCTGGAACCTTCCGTGGAAAATAAGGCCTTGGGCTTTTGTTTCGTCCAATTCCGAGAATATTTCCTGTGTAAGATTTATGGAACCAAAAACAGCAGAAAACAGGAACTGGCACTTCGGCATCTTGTTAATAGGTTAGTCCTGGAAAATGCATAAAACATTATAAAGTGTGAGCAAAACATGTAGGTATGGTCATAAAACTAGCATGGAACATAAGAAATTATAGATACGTTGGAGACGTATCATGCGGTATCACATCATCACTATCTTTTACCTTTTTACTATCAAATAGTGTCATATCATGAGTAGGGAAGTTATCATATAAGATGGTTGCAGTGTGGAAGTATCTCTCTTTAGTTGGTTATCTATGTATCCCTTGGTGTGAGTTATCGTTATGGAATATTAATGAGAAGTTTTATCATTTACATATTGCACACCTTATTTTAGTTTGCAATCTCTATTATATGATTGATATTGTTGTTAGTACTGGTATCAATTTGGGAGCATTGAGTAAATTTATTTGGTTTTGGCAAACTTAGCATTGGTCAATAGCAACAACACATTGAGTTTAAGTAGAAAAGAGGAAATACATGTAGATATGTTATTTCATTATCTTTCTTTCTTGTTAGCTATGAGCTTAGTATTCTGAAGTTAAAATTATTTGTGCTTACAAGAAAGATGCATGATTGTTTCTATCACATGTATATTTGTTTGTTTCCCTCAACTCTTATGCTCGCTAACCAACCTTGCTAGCCAAAGACCTGTACTGAGAGGGAATGCTTCTCGTGCATCCAAACCCTTAAACCAAACCTATGCCATCAGTGTCCGCCATAACTACCTACTATGTGGTATTACCCTGCCATTCCATGTAAATACTTCATGTGCTACCTTTAAACAATTCAAAAAGTTATCATCCCTTATTTGTGTCAATGTTTTATAGCTCATGAGGAAGTATGTGGTGTTTTACCTTTCAATCTTGTTGGGCAGACTTTCACAAATGGACTAGTGGCTTCATCCACTTATCCAATAATTTTGCAAAAAGAGCTGGCAACGGGGTTCCCAGCCCCAATTAATTAACTTTCATTAATACTTCTCTTCACATGTTTTGCCCCGATTCATCAGTAAGCAACTTAATTTTGCAATAGACACTCCTCCGTGGTATGTGAAATGTTGGAAGGCACCCGAGGATTCGGTTAGCCATGGCGTGTGAAAGCAAAGGTTAGGAGGAGTGTCATCCTTAAATAAACTAAAGTACATGTGTAAACAAAAGAGAAGAGGGATGATCTACCTTGCTGGTAGAGATAACGTCCTTCATGGGAGCCGCTCTTTGGAAGTCTATTTGGCAAGGGGGTTAGAGTACCCACTACCATTCGTTGACAACAACAAACACCTCTCAAACTTTACTTTTATGCTCTCTATATGATTTCAAAACTTAAAAAGCTCTAGCACATGATTTAATCCCTGCTTCCCTCTGCGAAGGGCCTATCTTTTGCTTTATGTTGAGTCAGTAAACCTATTTCCCTCTATCCTAAGCAAGCAATTGAGTTGTTGTGATCCAACCATTTATATTGTGATCTATTTAATCATGCCTTTTATTCTTCCTTGTTTAGTACAAGTTTTATCCGAACGAATATAGCTTTGAAAGTTATCAATGATTATGAGGAGATTATTATGATTGAGTATGCAAGTTTTGCCGTATAAGCTTTAATATAAGAGCGCTACTCGACAGATAAGTACAATCTGTTAATTGTTCTTTGACCAAGAACGAAGTTTGCCATCACCAACTATGATTTCCTATGCACCTTATTTGTGATTTCCTTCTACTTGTTTCAAGTTGAATTATATGAGGAAGTTTTTCACTAGAATGTCTTGTGTGAATTAACGTGATGCTTCTTGTCCGTATTTTATTTATCGACTCTTCACTCCATAAACATGTGGTCTTGTTTACTGAGTTCAGTTTCGCTTGGGGACAAGCGAAGTCTAAGCTTGGGGGGAGTTGATACGTCCATTTTGCATCACTATTTTATATCATAATTTACTATTATTCATTGATATATTTCATATTTAGAGATGATACTTATGTTATTTCACCTATTTTGCATGTTTCATGATTATTGGAGAATCACTCACCGGAGTCAGGATTCTGCTGGAAAAAGCACTGTCAGAATGCAATATTTCTAAAGATCAACAAGTGACGGAAATTACACCGAAGGTCTTATTTCTCCAGAAGAAGGAGCCAGCCAAAAGGAGGGGCCGAGGAGGGCCGCCATGGGCCCCCCATAGGCTGGCGCGGGCTCCACCCTGGCCGCGCCGCCTTGTGGGGAGGGGGCCCACAGCCCCCCTCGGTTGCCTCTCTTTCGCGTACTTCATCTACCCGAAAACCTAAGGTACGGGGAAGAATTGCGAGGAGACACAGCCACCTCCTCGAGGTGGAAAACACCAGAGAGAAAAGAGCTCTCCGGCAGGGCAGAAATCCGCCGGGGAAATTCCCTCCCGGAGGGGGGAAATCGTCGCCATCGTCACCGTCATCGAGCTGGACTTCATTGGGATCATCATCATCATCTCCACCACCGACACCGTCATCTCCACCGCTGCTCCTCATCTCCGCTGTAACATTGTTATCCCCAGATTTTAGCACAATCAAGGAGATGGGCCGTAATTGAGATGGGCTTGAAGAAGATGCACGTGGAGAATATCTGAAGCGGCCTCGCACGAGAGTTTGGGCTAAGTTACCCGTGTATCTGTATATTATTAGATCGTTTTTAGAATTAAAGATAGAGTTTAGCTCGTACACGGTTAGGTGTGCTTCCGGATTAGAAAGTCCCTTGGACTATAAATATGTACTTAGGGTTATTGAAATCGAGGAAAATCACGTTCACAACAAACACAAACCAGGCGCATCGCCACCCCTTATTTCGAGGGTTTCTTCCGGGTAAGCATCATGCTGCCTAGATCGCATCTTGCGATCTAGGCAGTACACGTTTATTCGATTACCTTGTGTTACTCATGCTGAAGCATTGTTGATGGCGAGTAGCACTATTTATCGTAGATGTTTTGGGGCTTGCATTGATGCTTTTCTTACACATATTTGCTTAGCAATGCTGTCCTTCGATATCTAGCTGTCCTTGCACCTATCCAGGTGTAAGGGCAGCACCTTGCTTGTTCGTTACTTAGTAGATCCGATCTGTTATAGTTGCTCCTTGTTCTTCAAGGATTAGTTTAATATCTGCATGATTAGGCCTTATGCTGGGGTTGGATGATCCGGTAGTGCGTTAGGTGTTGTTTTACCGTTCCTACAAGGGATGTTCCGGGAATTGACTTAATGTTGGTTTTTAGGCCTCTTTTAGGAGTAGTTTCCATCATCTTTCATATCTGTTAGGCCCAGCTACGCGTAGGATGTTCCGGTTATGCGGTGAAAACCCTAAACTGTCGTAGATTGGTTTAGCTTTGTTTTGATCAAGCAGGATCCCCATGTCATCGTAAATCCAACGTGAACCATGGGGCGATCGGCTCTTTGAGCCGATCCACAGGGCAACCTGAGAGCCGATCGGGCTCGTATTTAATGTTTACGTGTCTACCATGCAGGAGACTAGTCGAAGCAATCCAACACCTTCCTGATCAGGTCTAGGTCAGGTGGCACGCCCTTGCAGCCGCCTGGACGTGTGCTAGGACTTTGCGGGACGACGCAAGGCGCCAGGGCCCACTAAGCGGTCGTGGGAGCCTCCCGGCTCTTCGTGTTGCTTAACCACTGCTCGCCGGTGAGTTTTGGCAGGCAACACATTCTGGCACGCCCGGTGGGACGCTTTCTACAACAACCACGTCAACATCGGCAGCCAAGATGTCGGACGAACCGATCAAGTACGAGGATCTACCTGCAGAACATAAGAAGAAATACGATGAGCTGAAGGCCATCTTCGAAGCCGATCTCATCGGCTCTTTTGAGAAGACCCGCTCGCACGGCATCAGGTTCAAAGGGTTCACACCAGAAGGCGCGTTTGAGGGATTAGATCTGTCTCTCCCTTCGGAGGAACGTGCCAGAGCCCTGCGCCAGGAAATCAACTATGATGTGGCTCATTCTCTACATCGGCATTCTGAGAGCCTGGTGAATGCGCTTGAGCGAGTTGCGCTTCAGGTGGTGCAAGAAATCATGAAGCATCAGTATTCTCCGTCAGGACCTGCTTTAGGGACTTATCAGGGAGAGATACCATTCCACACCAGGCCACCACTACCATTCGCAATGGCAGCTCCACAGCAACCAGGTTCACCAGCATACGTTGTCTACAAGGTTGGAGGTGACCCTGGCGACTACCAGTTCTTGTATGAGCCGCCCAAGGATATCCCACATGGATACGTGTGCACATATGTGCCGGACTGCAACAACTGGACGCGCGCGATCCAAACTTCGGCAGGAGGAATTGCCGGAGCAGGAGCGATGGTTACGGCAGGAGGGAGTTCTGGAGCAGATGCTGAGAAACAGGCGTGGCTAACTAAATATGCCACTACAAAGAGTCCGGACAGCTCAACCTCTACAGCTCCTACTATGGATCAGATCAGCGCAATCCTGAGAGATCAGTTCGGTATCCTGCCGAAGAAGAAAACAATCGGCTATTCCAAGCCGTATCCCAATGAGTATGACCTGATCCCGCTGCCTCCTAAATATCGGCTCCCTGACTTCACAAAATTTAGTGGATCAGAAGGATCTAGCTCCATCGAGCACGTGAGCCGATACTTGGCACAGCTGGGCATGGTTTCAGCATCAGAGCAGCTACGTGTGAGGTTCTTTGCCCAATCTCTCACGGGTCCAGCCTTTGGGTGGTACACCTCGCTACCCCCGGATTCAGTTCGGACATGGAAGCAGTTGGAAGAGCAGTTTCACATACAATATCATTCAGAAGCTACCGAAGCTGGCATTGCCGATCTAACGCAGGTTCGGCAAAGGCGAGGAGAGACGGTGTCTGAATACATTCAACGTTTCAGAACTGTCAAGAACCAATGTTATTCGGTTCATTTATCTGAGAAAGAAGCAGTCGAGCTGGCCGTGGCAGGCCTCGCAGCGCCACTCAAGGATCTGACGTTCCAAGTGGAGTACAATTCGTTGGCGCACATGGTCCAGAGACTAACTTCGTATGAACAGCGCCACCCAGAATTGTACCAAGACAAGTTCAAGCGCACGATAGGCCTGGTCGACGCTGAGGAGGATGAAGACCACTGTGGAAGATCAGAAATCGCCGTGGCTGAATGGACCCGGATGCCGGTTCCGTGTCCTGCAAATGGGTGAAACAACCAGGGCCTCCAAGAGGGTTTGACTTTGATTTAAGCAAAAGCGAGCAGATTTTTGATATCTTTCTTGAAGGAGAAACAGCTGAAGTTACCCGAAGGCCACAAAATTCCTACGTCACAAGAGATGAACGGTAGACCATACTGCAAATGGCATCACACGTTCACCCATGCCACCAACGACTGCAAAGTGTTGCGCGCCCAGATTCAAATGGCGATAGAGTCAGGCCGATTAATCTTCGGACAATTTGCCATGAAAGTAGACACACAAGCGTTTCCTGGCGTCAACATGGTGGATCTCAGTCACTCCCTAAGACGCGAGCCAGGTTTCTCTTTTGGTGTCAACATGGCAGGGCTTGGGACCCGCCATGGCGACGATAAAGCGACGATCACTCCCGTGGCAAGAAGAAAGAGGAGGCCGATCCACGCGACCGGCCCCAACATGATAACGAGATGGTACCGACGGAAGAAGAAGTGAGAAGCGTGCGGTATCAACGACCACTCTCCGCGCATCTCCTTAACAAATATGAGCAAGCGATGACCGACGTCGGCGCTACGACGTGGATGATGAAAGATATCGTCGGTGCGATGCGGATGACAGGAGGTATCGTCGATATGATAGAGACGATGAACGGTACGAGCGTCACGCTAGAGGAAACTCAAGAGAGCAAGAAGACATAGATAGGCATTGGAACTGTCCTTTCTTTAAACACTGCTGGGACTCAGGAATGAGCCTATTGCCTACAATCGAGAACTGCCCAGAATGTAGACTGCAAAGGAAGGGAACAAAGGAAGTTTCAGTGTTCAAACGTCTAGGGCCTCTCCCACCTCAGAACAAACGAGCTGAGTCGTCTCAAGATGAAGACTTCGAGGAGTCAGATGAAGAAGAAGATAGGTACCACCGGCCAAGGTGGTGCCCTGATGGACTCAGCCATTCTCAGAAGCGTAGGGTGCAGCGGCTACGAAACCTGGAGGAAGCCGAAGCACGATGCACATACACGTTGAGGAAGGCACGGCCCGATCTGGCCGTGAAAATTCAGCAAACGTTGGAGTCAGAGATGCGCCCGCTAAAGAAAGTGTGGCGCCCTAAACAGACAAAAGCCGATGCAGAGGCATCGGCTGATACAAACATGGTGTTCATACTCCCGTCAGAGTTTTGTGCTCCAAACGACGAGGAAGTATCGGTGGCTCAACTCGCCTGCGGTCCACGGCCAGTGATCTTTGAGAAGCCACGAGAAAGGAGCTACAGGCATTTGAAAGCTCTATACCTAAAAGGTTATATCGATGGGCAGCCTGTCAGCAAGATGTTGGTTGACACGGGAGCGGCAGTCAACATAATGCCGTATTCCATGCTACGACGTTTGGGACACTCCAATGACGATCTGATCGAGACCAACGTCACGTTAAGCGATTTCAACGGCCAAGCATCAGAAGCAAAAGGTGTTCTGAATGTAGATCTGACCGTAGGCCAAAAAACCATACCTACCTCATTCTTCATCGTCGACAGCAAGAGCAATTACGATGTCCTGCTTGGAAGGGATTGGATTCACGCTAACTGTTGCATTCCATCAACAATGCACCAATGCATCATACAGTGGGATGGAGATGACGTGGAGGTTGTTCAGGCAGATGACTCAATCGAGATCTCACTAGCTGCCATGAATATTTGGGATGCAAACGACCAAGAGCCGCTCTCTGGAATCAGTTTGGACGGCTGTGAGCGCATCGAAGCTTCAAAAAACGGGGTGAGGCTGGTCTTATCCACTGGCCTGACAGAGTAACAAGATCTAAATCAGTAGGTGTACGTGGCAAGGCCGATCCCTGCGATCGGCCCCAAAAAATAAAAAGCCAGAATCTCATCTCGAGCATGTCACGTAGCCATAGTAGAAATCCAAGAAGTTGTAAACCCTCATCAAGCATAGCAATGAAAAAGGAGGCCGATTCTAGCAATCGGCCAAAATTATCCTCAACATACACTTTGCCTGTGTTCAGCATTGATCTAGCAGGCGATGGAAAGCTGGGGTATGGGTTTACATCAGCTGATGAGCTGGAAGAGATTGACATTGGTCCTGGGGATAAGCCACGACCAACATTTATCAGCAAAAAGTTAGATCCACACCTCAGGGGCCTGATGATTGCCTTGTTAAAAGAGTACCCAGATTGTTTTGCATGGGATTATATGGAGATGCCTGGGTTAGACAGGAGCATCATTGAGCATCGGCTCCCCCTGAAGAAAGGATTTCGGCCGTTCCAGCAGCGAGCACGACAGATGAAGGCCGAAATCTTGGTGGAAGTCAAGAAGGAGATCCAGAAGATGTTGGACGCTGGGTTCATCAGGACATGCAGGTACGCTGAATGGATTTCCAATGTCGTACCTGTGGAGAAAAAGGATGGCCGATGGCGCGTCGCCATAGATTTTTGGAACCTCAACAGTGCCACCCCAAAGGATGAATATCCAATGCCAGTAGCGGAGACATTGATCAATGCAGCTGCTGGTCATAAAATTTTAAGTTTCATGGATGGCAATGCCGGCTACAACCAAATTTTTATGGCTCCAGAAGATATACACAAGACTGCATTCAGAGTGCCAGGCTCGGTGGGCTTGTTTGAATATGTAGTCATGACTTTTGGGCTGAAGAATGCTGGCGCAACGTACCAAAGAGCCATGAATTACATCTTTCATGATTTAATCGGCAAATTGGTGGAGATTTACATCGATGACGTGGTGGTCAAGTCTGTTTCGATGGATGGACACTTGGAGGATTTGCGACACGTCCTGGACCGAACTAGGAAGTTCGGACTAAGAATGAATCCAAAGAAGTGTGCCTTTGGTGTGACGGCCGGTCAGTTCCTGGGTTTCTTGGTTCATGAATGTGGAATTGAGATCGGCCTGAAAAGTCAAGAGGCGGTCACGAACGATGAAGCCACCCACCACGAAGAAGGAGCTCCAATGTCTCATCGGCAAAATTAATTTCGTCGGGAGGTTCATCTCTAACTTGTCGGACGAATCGAGCCGTTCATGGGATTGGTTAAAATCAAGTCGATGAGGAGTTTCATTTGGGGGCGAGCAACAACAAGCATTTGACGATATTAAGGAATACCTAACGAAGCCACCTATGTTAGTTCCGCCGCAGCGACGGGACAGGCCGTTCTACATTTACTTATCGGTGGTGACACCTCCATCGCATCGGTGGTGGTGCAGGTTTATGATGGTCTGGAAAAAGTGGTTTTCTACCTCGGCGAAGGATGTTGGATGCAGAAACAAGGTACCACGACATTGAAAAGTTGTGCCTCTGTCTATTTTTCACCTGCACCAAGATCCAAAGACATCTTGTCATCGCGAAATCATCGTCATATGCAAATCAGATGTCATCAAGCACATCTTTGTCGGCTCTGATCTTGAAAGGCCGACTCGGCAAATGGATGTTTGCGTTATCGGAATTTGATATCCGGTATCAACCTGCGAAAGCGATCAAGGGACAAGCGTTGGCCGATCTTATCGCTGAACGAATAATCACGGACGTAGCCGCACTATCTGGGCGTGCATGGGCCATGTTCTTCGATGGATCGGTCTGTGAGGATGGTTGCGGCATCGGCGTGCTACTCGTTTCGCCTCGGGGGCAACATTTTTCTCCATCGGGATAGCTACCCCTTGCACCAACAATGTTCTTGAGTATGAAGCGATGTGCAAGGGAATGGAGTTGCTACGGACCGCGGAAGTGGTTGAGATCTTTGGAGACTCCAAATTGGTGATTTCTCAACTCACGGAAGAGTACAAGTGTGAGAGTGAATCGCTCTTTCCATTATGGATACAATGCCGTGAGCTGATGACACGGTTCAGATATATAAACTTCCATTGGATCCCAAGGTCGCAAAATACCGAGGCGAACGATCTCGCACAAACGGCGTCAGGATACAAGGACGTAGCAGATGGAGCCGATTTTGAGGTGCAGTTCATGGAACCCGATGATTGGAGAACCGATATTTTCAATTACTTGAAAGATTCGGCTCGGGGGGCACCTAAACGGATAAGATATAGGGCCATGAAGTACGTACTGATTGGCGATGACATGTTCTACAGGACGTTGGAAGGTTTACTTCTCAAATGTTTGGGACCAGCCGAGTCCAATCGGCTCTTGCACGAGGTGCATGAAGGTGCCTGTGGAACTCACCAATCGGCTCATAAGATGAAGTGGCTGATCAGGCGATCGGGATTTTATTGGCCCACCATGCTTGAAGATTGTTTCCAGTATTATAAAGGGTGTCAAGCATGTCAGAAGTTTGGGAGCATTCATATGGTACCCGCATCAGCAATGAATCCTATCGTCAAACCTTGGCCATTCCGAGGTTGGGGCATGGATATGATCGGCAAAATTCATCCTGCATCGAGCAAAGGCCATGAATGGGTTCTGGCCATTACAGATTACTTCACTAAATGGGTGGAGGCCATCCCTATGAAGTCAGTAGCATCGAAAGATGTTATCAGTTTCGTGTTGGAACATGTCATTCATAGATTCGGGATTCCCCAGACTATCACGACCGATGGAGGTTCGGTCTTCGTGTCGAAGGAGATGAAGAAGTTCTGCGATGACATGGGGATCAAGTTGATCCGATCGTCTCCATATTATGCTCAAGCAAACGGGCAGGCTGAAGCGTCCAACAAGAGCTTGATTAAGCTGATTAAGAGGAAAATCGATGAGCACCCTAGACGATGGCATGAGGTGTTGTCAGAGGCTTTGTGGGCTTACCGCATGTCGTGTCATGGAGCAATAAAAACCTCGCCATACCAGCTGGTCTATGGACAAGAAGCTGTGTTACCTTGGGAAATCAAAGCTGGGTCAAGACGGATCACGTTTCAGAATGATTTAACTGCTGAAGAATATGCAGCCCTGATGAGCGACAGCATTGAGGACGCAACGGAACTTAGACTATGGTCACTTGAGAAAATCAAGGAGAATAAAGCCAAGGTGGCTCGTGCATATAATAAGAAGGTGAAGCCAAAAGAGTTCCAAGTTGGTGATCTGGTATGGGAAGCTGTATTGCCGTTGGGGACGAAGGATAAAGTGTATGGTAAATGGTCTCCAAATTGGCATGGCCCGTACAAAGTCGTCCAAGTTTTAAAGGGAAATGCATACATGCTCGAGCAGTTGGATGGTGTGAAGTTCCCAGTGGCCGTCAATGGCCAGCATCTCAAGAAGTATTTCCCAAGCATGTGGGATGATGGGCAGTGAGGTATGCTCGAGCAGTTGGATGGTGTGAAGTTCCCAGTGGCCGTCAATGGCCAGCATCTCAAGAAGTATTTCCCAAGCATGTGGGATGATGGGCAGTGAGGTATGGGGGGCGATTTTAAATCGGCCAGTAAAAAGAAAATTTTGGCATACAAATCACAGCCGATGCACAAACATCGACTTGAGAAAATATGCGAAGACAATAGTATACTAGTACAGCCGATGCATGGACATCGACTTCAGAATAATAAAAGCCGATACATTGCTATCGACTCTAGAGGAACAAGCTCAATTGAGCAGGTTAACAGATCACTTTCAGACTAGAGACCATGATATCTGAAATGAATCTCCCAGTGGGTTTGCTGAGGATTTGAATCTGCGCGTTTAAGTTTGGAGGATAGTTTGGACATGGACTGGACCTGTTTGACCGTGTGAATAGGCAGCTGTTTGGCCTCAAATCGCGTTTGTAGTGTAGGCCGATGCCTTGCCATCGGCTCTTTGAACAGCGACTTCGTTGGACAATCGGCAAAATTAACAAGAAAGCAAAATTAATTGGGGAATATTTTCTTCATTAGAAAGGGATTTCTTACAAAGAGGAAGCCGATTGCTCAAGGGAGGAAGAACAAAAGGAGGACAGATTGCTACCACTAGTCCTATGCTAAAAGGTCCCTACTCTAAGGACCGTCGCTGTCCTCGTCGTCACCGCTGTAGCCGCCGCCGGTGCTGCTGCTGGCGGGCTCCTCGTCGCTATTGTCGTAGCCCTCAATGGGGGCTTCTTCCTCCTCATCATCGTCGTCTTCGTCGTCATCCGACCAGGCCCAGCCGCGGAAGCGCTTCGCCGGCGGCTCGTCGGAGGAGGTGTCGCCCTCCTCTTCTTCCTCGTTGGAGGAGACGTCGTCCTCCTCATCCTCCTCTTCTTCCTCTTCGTCGGAGGGGGTGAAGCTACCCCAGGAGAGGAGGTCATCCTCGCTCTCCGCCACCAGTTCCCCGTCGATGAGGAACCAGAGGTCGTCCTCCCCATCGGTCAGGGGCAAGTCGCCATCTGACCCGACGAGGGCCTCGGGTGGGCCATCTGGCACATAGTCGAAGTCCCACTCCGGCTCATACCATTGGCTGGGCCCTGGCATCGGCTCATCTGAAGAGGAAGATTGGAAGGAGAGAGCCGATGCAGCAGAGGAGGAGGATGAGTCCATGGTGGAGGATGGCTTCTCGGTGACTAGTGTGGAGCAAGAGGATGAAGAAGCAAACTGCTCGATGCGGTTAAATAGAGGGGATATAGTGAAAATTTAATGCTTTAGCAGTTTTCGAGGATACGGTGCCAAAACTGTCAATCGTGCAGATGAGAAGACAGGGTATCATAACGAAGGATACTGCAACGGTTCTGCTCTGCCACGACATGACCCTTCGAAGGAAGAGTGGTTTTGAAATTATCATTACCAAAACCAGGGGGCATGTGTTATCCCCAGATTTTAGCACAATCAAGGAGATGGGCCGTAATTGAGATGGGCTTGAAGAAGATGCACGTGGAGAATATCTGAAGCGGCCTCGCACGAGAGTTTGGGCTAAGTTACCCGTGTATCTGTATATTATTAGATCGTTTTTAGAATTAAAGATAGAGTTTAGCTCGTACACGGTTAGGTGTGCTTCCGGATTAGAAAGTCCCTTGGACTATAAATATGTACTTAGGGTTATTGAAATCGAGGACAATCACGTTCACAACAAACACAAACCAGGCGCATCGCCACCCCTTATTTCGAGGGTTTCTTCCGGGTAAGCATCATGCTGCCTAGATCGCATCTTGCGATCTAGGCAGTACACGTTTATTCGATTACCTTGTGTTACTCGTGCTGAAGCATTGTTGATGGCGAGTAGCACTATTTATCGTAGATGTTTTGGGGCTTGCATTGATGCTTTTCTTACACATATTTGCTTAGCAATGCTGTCCTTCGATATCTAGCTGTCCTTGCACCTATCCAGGTGTAAGGGCAGCACCTTGCTTGTTCGTTACTTAGTAGATCCGATCTGTTATAGTTGCTCCTTGTTCTTCAAGGATTAGTTTAATATCTGCATGATTAGGCCTTATGCTGGGGTTGGATGATCCGGTAGTGCGTTAGGTGTTGTTTTACCGTTCCTACAAGGGATGTTCCGGGAATTGACTTAATGTTGGTTTTTAGGCCTCTTTTAGGAGTAGTTTCCATCATCTTTCGTATCTGTTAGGCCCAGGTACGCGTAGGATGTTCCGGTTATGCGGTGAAAACCTTAAACTGTCGTAGATTGGTTTAGCTTTGTTTTGATCAAGCAGGATCCCCATGTCATCGTAAATCCAACGTGAACCATGGGGCGATCGGCTCTTTGAGCCGATCCACAGGGCAACCTGAGAGCCGATCGGGCTCATATTTAATGTTTACGTGTCTACCATGCAGGAGACTAGTCGAAGCAATCCAACACCTTCCTGACCAAGTCTAGGTCAGGTGGCATGCCCTTGCAGCCGCCTGGACGTGTGCTAGGACTTTGCGGGACGACGCGAGGCGCCAGGGCCCACTAAGCGGTCGTGGGAGCCTCCCGGCTCTTCGTGTTGCTTAACCACTGCTCGCCGGTGAGTTTTGGCAGGCAACAAACATCTGGGGTTGAATCTTGAGTATTTCATAGGGGAAACTCTCCCGGTGTTAATTACTCTTTGTTATTGATGCTATTGAGTGAAACCGTTGAATCAAGGTTTATGTTCAGATTGTTATCCATCATCATATCACCTCTGATCATGTTCTATATGATGTCTTGTGAGTAGTTCGTTTAGTTCTTGAGGACATGGGTGAAGTCTAAATGTTAGTAGTGAACTATGTTTAGTAATATTTAATGGTTTGATATTTAAGTTGTGGTGTTATTCTTCTAGTGGTGTCATGTGAATGTCGACTACATGATACTTCACCTTTATGGGCCTAGGGGAATGCATCTTGTATTCGTTTGCTAATTGTGGGGTTGCCGGAGTGACAGCAACCTAAACCCCCGTTGGTATATCGATGCATGAGGGATAGCAGGATCTCGGAGTTTAAGGCTGTGGTTAGATTTATCTTAATTACTTTCTTGTATTTGCGGATGCTTGCAAGGGGTTTAATCACAAGTATGTAGTAGTCCTAGGAAGGGCAGTGCATTACCATAGGTTCACCCACACAACACTTATCAAAACAATGAAGATTAATCAACTATATGAAGCGAAAGCACTAGACTAAATTCCTGTGTGTCCTCAAGAACGTTTGGTCATCATAAGTAAACAAACCGGCTTGTCCATTGTGCTATAAAGGATTGGGCCACTTGCTGCAATTATTATTCTCGCACTTTACTTACTTGTACTTTATTTATCTGTTATATTAAAACCTCCTGAAAACTTGTCTGTGAGCATTTACAGTGAATCCTTCATCGAAACTGCTTGTCAACACCTTCTGCTCCTCGTTGGGTTCGACACTCTTATTTATCGAAAGTACTACGATACAACCCCTATACTTGTGGGTCATCAGGCGGAGGCACGCGCGGTCCTTGGCCGACATGCGGTGCAGGGATGGTGATACGTCTCCGACGTATCGATAATTTCTTATGTTCCATGCCACATTATTGGTGATATCTACATATTTTATACACATTATATGTCGTATTTATGCATTTTCCGGCACTAACCTATTAATGAGATGCCGAAGAGCCAGTTGCTGTTTTCTGCTGTTTTTGGTTTCAGAAATCCTACAAAGGAAATATTCTCGGAATTGGACGAAATCAACGCCCAGGGTCCTATTTTTGCACGAAGCTTCCAGAAGACCGAGGGGGAAAGGAAGTGGGGCCACGAGGCGCCGCCACAACAGGGCGGCGCGGCCCAGGTCTTGGCCGCGCGGCCCTGGTGTGTGGGGCCCTCGTGTGGCCCCCCGCGTTGCCCTTCCGCCTACTTAAAGCCTTCGTCGCGAAACCCCCAGTACCGAGAGCCACGATACGGAAAACCTTACAGAGACGCCGCCGCCAATCCCATCTCGGGGGATTCTGGAGATCGCCTCCGGCACCCTGCCGGAGAGGGGAATCATCTCCCGGAGGACTCTTCACCGCCATGGTCGCCTCCGGAGTGATGAGTGAGTAGTTCACCCCTGGACTATGGGTCCATAGCAGTAGCTAGATGGTTGTCTTCTCCTTATGTGCTTCATTGTCGGATCTTGTGAGCTGCCTAACATGATCAAGATCATCTATCTGTAATTCTATATGTTGTGTTTGTCGGGATCCGATGGATAGAGAATACTATGTTATGTTGATTATCAATCTATTACCTATGTGTTGTTTATGATCTTGCATGCTCTCCGTTATTAGTAGAGGCTCTGGCCAAGTTTTTACTCTTAACTCCAAGAGGGAGTATTTATGCTCGATAGTGGGTTCATGCCTCCATTAAATGCAGGACGATGTGACGAAAGTTCTAAGGTTGTGGATGTGCTGTTGCCACTAGGGATAAAACATTGATGCTATGTCCGAGGATGTAGTTATTGATTACATTACGCACCATACTTAATGCAATTGTCTGTTGTTTGCAACTTAATACCGGAAGGGGTTCGGATGATAACCTGAAGGTGGACTTTTTAGGCATAGATGCATGCTGGATAGCGGTCTATGTACTTTGTCGTAATTCCCAATTAAATCTCACAATACTCATCGTATCATGTATGTGCATTGTCATGCCCTCTCTATTTGTCAATTGCCCGACTGTAATTTGTTCACCCAACATGCTATTTATCTTATGGGAGAGACACCTCTAGTGAACTGTGGATCCCGGTCCATTCTTTTACATCGAATACAATCTACTGCAATACTTGTTTTACTGTTTTCTGCACACAATCATCATCCACACTATACATCTAATCCTTTGTTACAGCAAGCCGGTGAGATTGACAACCTCACTGTTTCATTGGGGCAAAGTACTTTGGTTGTGTTGTGCAGGTTCCATGTTGGCGCCGGAATCCCTGGTGTTGCGCCGCACTACATCCCGCCGCCATCAACCTTCAACGTGCTTCTTGGCTCCTCCTGGTTCGATAAACCTTGGTTTCTTTCTGAGGGAAAACTTGCCGCTGTGCGCATCATACCTTCCTCTTGGGGTTCCCAACGGACGTGTGCTGTACACGCCATCAAGCATTTTTTCTGGCGCCGTTTCCGGGGAACGAAGAAAAGTTACACCACAAAGATTTCTAACTCCCACGTCAACTACACGCCAGCAGCATTTTTTCTGGCGCCGTTGCCGGGGAGATCAAGACACGCTGCAAGGGGAGTCTCCACAATCCAATCTCTTTACTTTGTTTTTGTCTTGCTTTATTTTATTTACTACTTTGTTTGCTGCATTATATCAAAATACAAAAAAATTAGTTGCTAGCTTTACTTTATTTACTATCTTGCACTCTATATCGAAAACACAAAAAAATTAGTTACTTGCATTTACTTTATCTAGTTTGCTTTATTTACCACTGCTAAAATGGCTACCCCTGAAAATACTAAGTTGTGTGACTTCACAACCACAAATAATAATGATTTCTTATGCACACCTATTGCTCCACCTGCTACTACATCAGAATTCTTTGAAATTAAACCTGCTTTACTGAATCTTATTATGCGAGAGCAATTTTCTGGTGTTAGTTCTGATGATGCTGCTGCCCATCTCAATAACTTTGTTGAATTATGTGAAATGCAAAAGTATAAGGATGTAGATGGTGACATTATAAAAATTAAAATTGTTTCCTTTCTCATTAAGAGGAAGAGCTAAAGATTGGTTGCTATCTCTGCCTAGAAATAGTATTGATTCATGGACTAAATGTAAAGATGCTTTTATTGGTAGATATTATCCTCCCGCTAAAATTATATCTTTGTGGAGTAGCATAATGAACATGTTGCTCAAGCATGGGAGAGAATGAAATCTTTGGTAAAGAATTGCCCAACCCATGGACTGACTACTTGGATGATCATCCAAACCTTCTATGCAGGACTAAATTTTTCTTCGCGAAACCTATTGGATTCAGCTGCTGGAGGTACCTTTATGTCCATCACCTTGGGGGCGGCGACAAAGCTTCTTGATAATATGATGATTAATTACTCTGAATGGCACATGGAAAGAGCTCCACAAGGTAAGAAGGTAAATTCTGTCGAAGAAACCTCTTCCTTGAGTGATAAGATTGATGTGATTATGTCTATGCTTGTGAATGGTAGATCTAATGTTGATCCAAATAATGTTCGTTTAGCTTCATTGGTTGCCCAAGAAGAACATGTTGATGTAAACTTCATTAAAAATAATAATTTCAACAACAATGCTTATCGGAACAATTCTAGTAATAACTATAGGCCATATCCTTATAATAATAGTAATGGTTATAGTAATTCTTATGGGAATTCTTACAACAATAATAGGAGTGTACCCCCTGGTCTTGAAGCCATGCTTAAAGAATTTATTAGTACACAAACTGCTTTTAACAAATCTGTTGAGGAAAAGCTTGATAAAATTGATATTCTCGCTTCTAAGGTTGATAGTCTTGCCTCTGATGTTGATCTTTTAAAATCGAAAGTTATGCCTAATAAGCATATTGAAAATAAAATTGTTACTACAGCAAATGCCATCCAAGTTAGAATTAATGAGAATATAAGATTAATGGCCGAATTGCATGCTAGGTGGGAAAGAGAAGAAAATGAAAAACTTGCTAAAGAGAATAATGTAGCTAAAGTTTGGACTATTACCACCACTAGTAATGCTAATGTTCCACATGTTGCTGCACCTCCTACTAATAATGGTAAAAGAATTGGTGTTGGCAATGTTTCCACTTCTAATGTAAAGCCTGCAAAACTGCCTGAAATTGTTAAAACTGCTGAAACTGCCTGTGATAAAACTGCTGAATTTTTTTCCAACATTGGGGATGATGATCCCATTGCTGCAGATTATAATGGTTTGGATTTTGATGATTGCCACATCTCTGAAGTTATAAAGTTCTTACAAAAACTTGCTGAGAGTCCCAATGCTAGTGCTATAAATTTGGCCTTTACAAAACATATTACGAATGCTCTCATAAAAGCTAGAGAAGAGAAACTAAAACTTGAAACCACTATTCCTAGAAAGTTAGAAGATGGTTGGGAGCCCATCATTAAGATGAAGGTCAAAGACTTTGATTGTAATGCTCTATGTGATCTTGGTGCAAGTATTTCTGTTATGCCTAAGAAAATGTATGATATGCTTGACTTGCCACCATTGAAAAACTGTTATTTAGATGTTAATCTTGTTGATAATGCTACAAAGAAACCTTTGGGGAGAGTTGATAATGTTCGCATTACCGTTAACAATAACCTTGTCCCCGTTGATTTTGTTGTCTTGGATATTGAATGCAATGCATCTTGTCCCATTATATTGGGAAGACCTTTTCTTCGAACTGTTGGAGCTATCATTGATATGAAGGAAGGTAATATTAAATATCAATTTCCTCTCAACAAAGGTATGGAACACTTCCCTAGAAAGAGAATGAAGTTACCTTTTGATTCTATTATTAGAACAAATTATGATGTCGATGCTTCATCTCTTGATAACACTTGATATACACTTTCTGCGCCTAGCTGAAAGGCGTTAAAGAAAAGCGCTTATGGGAGACAACCCATGTTTTTACTACAGTACTTTTATTTTATATTTGAGTCTTGGAAGTTGTTTACTACTGTAGCAACCTCTCCTTATCATGTTTTTGTGCCAAGTAAAGTCTCTATGGTAAAGTTGATGCTAGATTTGGATTGCTGCACAGAAACAGCATTGCTGTCTATCACGAATTCGCGCAGCAGTCTCTGTAAAAAAATCAAAAAAATCTGCAAATTTACGTGCGTGATCCTCAGATATGTACGCAACTTTCATTAGTTTTGAGTTTTTCCGTTTGAGCAAGTTAAGTGCCCCTTCCAGGTTTGTCTTTACGGACTGTTCTGTTTTTGACAGATTCTGCCTTTTATTTCGCATTGCCTCTTTTGCTATGTTGGATGAATTTCTTTGATCCATTAATGTCCAGTAGCTTTGTGCAATGTCCAGAAGTGTTAAGAATGATTGTGTCACCTCTGAACATGTGAATTTTTGATTGTGCACTAACCCTCTAATGAGTTTGCTTGAAGTTTGGTGTGAAGGAAGTTTTCAAGGGTCAAGAGAGGAGTATGATGCAATATGATCAAGAAGAGTGAAAGCTCTAAGCTTGGGGATGCCCCGGTGGTTCACCCCTGCATATTTTAAGAAGACTCAAGCGTCTAAGCTTGGGGATGCCTCCCCTTCTTCATCGACAACATTATCAGGTTCCTCCCCTGAAACTATATTTTTATTCAGTCACATCTTATGTGCTTTGCTTGGAGCGTCGGTTTGTTTTTGTTTTTGTTTTTGTTTGAATAAAATGGATCCTAGCATCCATTGTGTGGGAGAGAGACACGCTCCGCTGTTGCATATGGACAAATATGTCCTTAGACTTTACTCATAGTATTCATGGCGAAGGTTGAATCTTCTTCGTTAAATTGTTATATGGTTGGAATCGGGAAATGCTACATGTAGTAATTCTAAAATGTCTTGAATAATTTGATACTTGGCAATTGTTGTGCTCATGTTTAAGCTCTTGCATCATATACTTTGCACCCATTAATGAAGAAACACATAGAGCTTGCTAAAATTTGGTTTGCATATTTGGTCTCTCTAAAGTCTAGATAATTTCTAGTATTGAGTTTTGAACAACAAGGAAGACGGTGTAGAGTCTTATAATGTTTACAATATGTCTTTTATGTGAGTTTTGCTGCACCGGTTCATCCTTATGTTTGTTTCAAATAAACCTTGCTAGCCTAAACCTTGTATCGAGAGGGAATACTTCTCATGCATCCAAAATCCTTGAGCCAACCACTATGCCATTTCTGTCCACCATACCTACCTACTACATGGTATTTCTCCGCCATTCCAAAGTAAATTGCTTGAGTGCTACCTTTAAATTTCCATCATTCGCCTTTGCAATATATAGCTCATGGGACAAAATAGCCTTAAAAACTATTGTGGTATTGAATATGTACTTATGCACTTTATCTCTTATTAAGTTGCTTGTTGTGCGATAACCATGTTCCTGGGGACGCCATCAACTCTTTGTTGAATATCATGTGAGTTGCTATGCATGTTCATCTTGTCTGAAGTAAGGGCGGTTTTCACAATCAAATGGTTTGAGTATGCATACTGTTAGAGAAGAACATTGGGCCGCTAACTAAAGCCATGAATCATGGTGGAAGTTTCAGTTTGGACATAAAACCTCAATCTCTTATGAGAATATTAACTGTTGTTGAATGCTTAAGCATTAATAGAGGAGTCCATTATGTGTTGTCTATGTTGTCCCGGTATGGGTGTCTAAGTTGAAGAATGATCAAAAGCGAGAAATCCAATGCGAACTTTCTCCTTAGACCCTTGTACAGGCAGCATAGAGGTACCCCTTTGTGACACTTGGTTGAAACATATGTTATGCAATGATAATCAGTGTTAACCCAAGCTAATTAGGACAAGGTGCGGGCACTATTAGTACACTATGCATGAGGCTTGCAACTTGTAAGATATAATTTACATGATACATATGCTTTATTACTACCGTTGACAAAATTGTTCCATGTTTTCAAAATAAAAGCTCTAGCACAAATATAGCAATCGATGCTTTCCTCTTTGAAGGACCTTTCTTTTACTTTTATGTTGAGTCAGTTCACCTATCTCTCTCCACCTCAAGAAGCAAACACTTGTGTGAACTGTGCATTGATTCCTACATACTTGCATATTGCACTTGTTATATTACTCTATATTGACAATTATCCATGAGATATACATGTTACAAGTTGAAAGCAACCGCTGAAACTTAATCTTCCTTTGTGTTGCTTCAATACCTTTACTTTGATTTATTGCTTTATGAGTTAACTCTTATGCAAGACTTATTGATGCTTGTCTTGAAGTACTATTCATGAAAAGTCTTTGCTTTATGATTCATTTGTTTACTCATGTCATTACCATTGTTTTGATCGCTGCATTCATTACATATGCTTACAATAGTATGATCAAGGTTATGATGGCATGTCACTCCAGAAATTATCTTTGTTATCGTTTACCTGCTCGGGACGAGCAGGAACTAAGCTTGGGGATGCTGATACGTCTCCGACGTATCGATAATTTCTTATGTTCCATGTCACATTATTGATGACATCTACATGTTTTATACACATTGTATGTCGTATTTATGCATTTTCCGGCACTAACCTATTAACGAGATGCCGAAGAGCCAGTTGCTGTTTTCTGTTGTTTTTGGTTTCAGAAATCCTACAAAGGAAATATTCTCGGAATTGGACGAAATCAACGCCCAGGGTCCTATTTTTGCACGAAGCTTCCGGAGACCGAGGGGAAAGGAAGTGGGGCCACGAGGCGCCGCCACAACAGGCGGCGCGGCCCCGGAGTCTTGGCCGCGCGGCCCTGGTTTGTGGGGCCCTCGTGTGGCCCCCGCGTTGCCCTTCCGCCTACTTAAAGCCTTCGTCGCGAAACCCCCACCGAGAGCCACGATACGGAAAACCTTCGAGACGCCGCCACCGCCAATCCCATCTCGGGGATTACGGAGATCGCCTCCGCACCCTGCCGGAGAGGGGAATCATCTCCCGGAGGACTCTTCACCGCCATGGTCGCCTCCGGAGTGATGAGTGAGTAGTTCACCCCTGGACTATGGGTCCATAGCAGTAGCTAGATGGTTGTCTTCTCCTTATGTGCTTCATTGTCGGATCTTGTGAGCTGCCTAACATGATCAAGATCATCTATCTGTAATTCTATATGTTGTGTTTGTCGGGATCCGATGGATAGAGAATACTATGTTATGTTGATTATCAATCTATTACCTATGTGTTGTTTATGATCTTGCATGCTCTCCGTTATTAGTAGAGGCTCTGGCCAAGTTTTTACTCTTAACTCCAAGAGGGAGTATTTATGCTCGATAGAGGGTTCATGCCTCGATTAAATGCAGGACAGGTGACGAAAGTTCTAAGGTTGTGGATGTGCTGTTGCCACTAGGGATAAAACATTGATGCTATGTCCGAGGATGTAGTTATTGATTACATTACGCACCATACTTAATGCAATTGTCTGTTGTTTGCAACTTAATACCGGAAGGGGTTCGAATGATAACCTGAAGGTGGACTTTTTAGGCATAGATGCATGCTGGATAGCGGTCTATGTACTTTGTCGTAATGCCCAATTAAATCTCACAATACTTATCATATCATGTATGTGCATTGTCATGCCCTCTCTATTTGTCAATTGCCCGACTGTAATTTGTTCACCCAACATGCTATTTATCTTATGGGAGAGACACCTCTAGTGAACTGTGGACCCCGGTCCATTCTTTTACATCGAATACAATCTACTGCAATACTTGTTTTACTGTTTTCTGCAAATAATCATCATCCACACTATACATCTAATCCTTTGTTACAGCAAGCCTGTGAGATTGACAACCTCACTGTTTCGTTGGGGCAAAGTAATTTGGTTGTGTTGTGCATGTTCCACGTTGGTGCCGGAATCCCTGGTGTTGCGCCGCACTACATCCCGCCGCCATATCAACCTTCAACGTGCTTCTTGGCTCCTCCTGGTTCGATAAACCTTGGTTTCTTTCTGAGGGAAAACTTGCCGCTGTGCGCATCATACCTTCCTCTTGGGGTTCCCAACGGACGTGTGCTTTACACGCCATCAGATGGTCCGGGGAGCGCTGTGTTGGTCCTGCCAGTTGGCTTGGGCAGCGTGGAGCTTCGGCGGTGCTGGGCAGCGGGGCGGCTGCCCTGGGATCTCGGCGGCGGCTCCTGTGCAGCGGTGGCGCTGTCGCCACACAGGAAGTGTGTGTCAGTGGAGTGCGGGCTGGCAAAGCTTGGTCTTCATGTCCGGTTGCATGGGGATGTGTAGGCTCGATTGCTCCGGGCGAAAGCCTGACCGCGTGGCTGATACGTCTCCAACGTATCGATAATTTCTTATGTTCCATGCCACATTATTGATGATATCTACATGTTTTATACACATTATATGTCGTATTTATGCATTTTCCGGCACTAACCTATTAACAAGATGCCGAAGAGCCGATTCTTTGTTTTATTTGTTTTTGGTTTCGAGAATCCTACAAAGGAAATATTCTCGGAATTGGACGAAATCAACGCCCAGGGTCCTATTTTTGCACGAAGCTTCCAGAAGACCGAGGGGGAAAGGAAGTGGGGCCACGAGGCGCCGCCACACTAGGGCGGCGCGGCCCAGGTCCTGGCCGCGCGGCCCTAGCGTGTGGGGCCCTCGTGTGGCCCCCCGCGTTGCCCTTCCGCCTACTTAAAGCCTTCGTCGCGAAACCCCCAGTACTGAGAGCCACGATACGGAAAACCTTACAGAGACGCCGCCGCCGCCAATCCCATCTCGAGGGATTTTGGAGATCGCCTCCGGCACCCTACCGGAGAGGGGAATCATCTCCCGGAGGACTCTTCATCGCCATGATCGCCTCCGGAGTGATGAGTGAGTAGTTCACCCCTGGACTATGGGTCCATAGCAGTAGCTAGATGGTCGTCTTCTCCTTATGTGCTTCATTGTTGGATCTTGTGAGCTGCCTAACATGATCAAGATCATCTATCTGTAATGCTATATGTTGTGTTTGTCGGGATCCGATGGATAGAGAATACTATGTTATGTTAATTATCAATCTATTACCTATGTGTTGTTTATGATCTTGCATGCTCTCCGTTATTAGTAGAGGCTCTGGCCAAGTTTTTACTCTTAACTCCAAGAGGGAGTATTTATGCTCGATAGTGGGTTCATGCCTCCATTAAATCTGGGACAGTGACAGAAAGTTCTAAGGTTGTGGATGTGCTGTTGCCACTAGGGGTAAAACATTGATGCTATGTCCAAGGATGTAGTTGTTGATTACATTACGCACCATAGTTAATGCAATTGTCTGTTGTTTGCAACTTAATACCGGAAGGGGTTCGGATGATAACCTGAAGGTGGACTTTTTAGGCATAGATGCATGCTGGATAGCGGTCTATGTACTTTGTCGTAATGCCCAATTAAATCTCACAATACTTATCATATCATGTATGTGCATTGTCATGCCCTCTCTATTTGTCAATTGCCCGACTGTAATTTGTTCACCCAACATGCTATTTATCTTATGGGAGAGACACCTCTAGTGAACTGTGGACCCCGGTCTTTTCTTTACATCGCATACAATCTACTGCAATTGTTCTTTACTGTTTTCTGCAAACAATCATCTTCCACACAATACGGTTAATCCTTTGTTACAGCAAGCCGGTGAGATTGACAACCTCACTGTTACGTTGGGGCAAAGTACTTTGGTTGTGTTGTGCAGGTTCCACGTTGGCGCCGGAATCACTGGTGTTGCGCCGCACTACATCCCTCCGCCATCAACCTTCAACGTGCTTCTTGGCTCCTCCTGGTTCGATAAACCTTGGTTTCTTTCTGAGGGAAAACTTACTGTTGTGCACATCACACCTTCCTCTTGGGGTTCCCAACGGACGTGTGTTTCATGCGCATCAAGACTGTTTTCTGGCGCCGTTGCCGGGGAGATCAAGACACGCTGCAAGGGGAGTCTCCACAATCCAATCTCTTTACTTTGTTTTTGTCTTGCTTTATTTTATTTACTTTCTTGTTTGCTGCATTATATCAAAACATAAAAAAATTAGTTGCTAGTTTTACTTTATTTACTGTCTTGTTCTCTATATCAAAAACACACAAAAAAAATAGTTACTTGCATTTACTTTATTTACTTTTTGTTTATTTCATCATGTTTCCTCCTAAGTACACTCTAAAAGACATACCGGTAGGACGTGGGTCTATAATTGGGAGAGATAATATAGAAGATTTTTTCACTCATGTTAGTACCACTGAAGATTTTGAAGATAGACACTTGGTGGAACTTGCTCCTACTTATGAAATTGCTGCTGCTTCTTTAGTTCACATGTTGGAAACTAAATTTGTTAATCTTAATCCTATAATCCAACACATGTTTCCCACACTTGGTGATATGGAAGAAGGGGAAAAGAAAGATTTTGTTTTAGAAACCCTTCTTAAAGAATTTGGTGGTGTAGCAAGAGAGGCTAGAAAGGTCTTTATCAAATACAATATGCTTGACTTGCCACCATTGAAAAATTGTTATTTGGATGTTAATCTCGCTGATAATGCTAAAAAGAAACCTTTGGGGAGAGTTGATAATGTTCGCATTATGGTTAACAATAACCTTGTCCCCGTTGATTTTGTTGTCTTGGATATTGAATGCAATGCATCTTGCCCCATTATATTGGGAAGACCTTTTCTTCGAACCGTTGGTGCTACTATTGATATGAAGGAAGGTAATATTAAATATCAATTTCCTCTCAAGAAAGGTATGGAACACTTCCCTAGAAAAAGAATGAAGTTACCTTATGATTCTATTATTAGAACAAATTATGATGTCGATGCTTCATCTCTTGATAATACTTGATACACACTTTCTGCGCCTAGCTGAAAGGCGTTAAAGAAAAGCGCTTATGGGAGACAACCCATGTTTTTACTACAGTACTTTGTTTTATATTTGAGTCTTGGAAGTTGTTTACTACTGTAGCAACCTCTCCTTATCATGTTTTTGTGCCAAGTAAAGTCTCTATGGTAAAGTTGATGCTAGATTTGGATTGCTGCGCAGAAAAAGCATTGCTGTCTGTCACGAATTCGCGCAGAAGTCTCTGTAAAAAAATTAAAAAAATCTGCAAATTTACGTGTGTGATCCTCAGATATGTACGCAACTTTCATTAGTTTTGAGTTTTTCCGTTTGAGCAAGTTAAGTGCCCCTTCCAGGTTCGTCTTTACGGACTGTTCTGTTTTTGACAGATTCTGCCTTTTATTTCGCATTGCCTCTTTTGCTATGTTGGATGAATTTCTTTGATCCATTAATGTCCAGTAGCTTTGTGCAATGTCCAGAAGTATTAATAATGATTGTGTCACCTCTGAACATGTGAGTTTTTGATTATGCACTAACCCTCTAATGAGTTTGCTTAAAGTTTGGTGTGAAGGAAGTTTTCAAGGGTCAAGAGAGGAGTATGATATACTAAGATCAAGAGGAGTGAAAGCTCTAAGCTTGGGGATGCCCCGGTGGTTCACCCCTGCATATTTTAAGAAGACTCAAGCGTCTAAGCTTGGGGATGCCCAAGGCATCCCCTTCTTCATCGACAACATCATCAGGTTCCTCCCCTGAAACTATATTTTTATTCAGTCACATCTTATGTACTTTGCTTGGAGCGTCGGTTTGTTTTTGTTTTTGTTTTTGTTTGAATAAAATGGATCCTAGCATTCATTGTGTGGGAGAGAGACACGCTCCGCTGTTGCATATGGACAAATATGTCCTTAGGCTTTACTCATAGTATTCATGGCGAAGGTTGAATCTTCTTCGTTAAATTGTTATATGGTTGGAATCGGGAAATGCTACATGTAGTAATTCTAAAATGTCTTGAATAATTTGATACTTTGCAATTGTTGTGCTCATGTTTAAGCTCTTGCATCATATACTTTGCACCCATTAATGAAGAAATACATAGAGCTTGCTAAAATTTGGTTTGCATATTTGGTCTCTCTAAAGTCTAGATAATTTCTAGTATTGAGTTTTGAACAACAAGGAAGACGGTGTAGAGTCTTATAATGTTTACAATATGTCTTTTATGTGAGTTTTGCTGCACCGGTTCATCCTTGTGTTTGTTTCAAATAACCTTGCTAGCCTAAACCTTGTATCGAGAGGGAATACTTCTCATGCATCCAAAATCCTTGAGCCAACCACTATGCCATTTGTGTCCACCATACCTACCTACTACATGGTATTTCTCCGCCATTCCAAAGTAAATTGCTTGAGTGATACCTTTAAATTTCCATCATTCGCCTTGCAATATATAGCTCATGGGACAAAATAGCCTTAAAAACTATTGTGATATTGAATATGTACTTATGCACTTTATCTCTTATTAAGTTGCTTGTTGTGCGATAACCATGTTCCTGGGGACGCCATCAACTCTTTGTTGAATATCATGTGAGTTGCTATGCATGTCCGTCTTGTCTGAAGTAAGAGAGATCTACCACTTAATGGTTAGAGCATGCATATTGTTAGAGAAGAACATTGGGCCGCTAACTAAAACCATGAATCATGGTGGAAGTTTCAGTTTTGGACATATATCCTCAATCTCATATGAGAACACTAATTGTTGCTACATGCTTATGCATTAAAGAGGAGTCCATTATCTGCTGTCCATGTTGTCCCGGTATGGATGTCTAAGTTGAGAATAATCAAAAGCGAGAAATCCAAAATGCGAGCTTTCTCCTTAGACCTTTGTACAGGCGGCATGGAGGTACCCCTTTGTGACACTTGGTTAAAACATGTGTATTACGATGATCCCGGTAGTCCAAGCTAATTAGGACAAGGTGCGGGCACTATTAGTATACTATGCATGAGGCTTGCAACTTGTAAGATATAATTTACATAACTCATATGCTTTATTACAACCGTTGACAAAATTGTTTCATGTTTTCAAAATAAAAGCTCTAGCACAAATATAGCAATCGATGCTTTCCTCTTTGAAGGACCTTTCTTTTACTTTTATGTTGAGTAAGTTCACCTATCTCTCTCCACCTCAAGAAGCAAACACTTGTGTGAACTGTGCATTGATTCCTACATACTTGCATATTGCACTTGTTATATTACTTTACATTGACAATATCCATGAGATATACATGTTACAAGTTGAAAGCAACCGCTGAAACTTAATCTTCCTTTGTGTTGCTTCAATACCTTTACTTTGATTTATTGCTTTATGAGTTAACTCTTATGCAAGACTTATTGATGCTTGTCTTGAAGTACTATTCATGAAAAGTCTTTGCTTTATGATTCATTTGTTTACTCATGTCATTACCATTGTTTTGATCGCTGCATTCATTACATATGCTTACAATAGTATGATCAAGGTTATGATGGCATGTCACTCCAGAAATTATCTTTGTTATCGTTTACCTGCTCGGGACGAGCAGGAACTAAGCTTGGGATGCTGATACGTCTCCGACGTATCGATAATTTCTTATGTTCCATGCCACATTATTGATGATATCTACATGTTTTATACACATTATATGTCGTATTTATGCATTTTCCGGCACTAACCTATTAACAAGATGCCGAAGAGCCAGTTGCTGTTTTCTGCTGTTTTTGGTTTCAGAAATCCTACAAAGGAAATATTCTCGGAATTGGACGAAATCAACGCCCAGGGTCCTATTTTTGCACGAAGCTTCCAGAAGACCGAGGGGGAAAGGAAGTGGGGCCACGAGGCGCCGCCACACTAGGGCGGCGCGGCCCAGTCTGGCCGCGCGGCCTAGCGTGTGGGGCCCTCGTGTGGCCCCCGCGTTGCCCTTCCGCCTACTTAAAGCCTTCGTCGCGAAACCCCCGATGCGAGAGCCATGATACGGAAAACCTTGCGAGACGCCGCCGCCAATCCCATCTCGGGGGATTCTGGAGATCGCCTCCGGCACCCTGCCGGAGAGGGGAATCATCACCCGGAGGACTCTTCATCGCCATGATCGCCTCCGGAGTGATGAGTGAGTAGTTCACCCCTGGACTATGGGTCCATAGCAGTAGCTAGATGGTCGTCTTCTCCTTATGTGCTTCATTGTTGGATCTTGTGAGCTGCCTAACATGATCAAGATCATCTATCTGTAATGCTATATGTTGTGTTTGTCGGGATCTGATGGATAGAGAATACTATGTTATGTTAATTATCAATCTATTACCTATGTGTTGTTTATGATCTTGCATGCTCTCCGTTATTAGTACAGGCTCTGGCCAAGTTTTTACTCTTAACTCCAAGAGGGAGTATTTATGCTCGATAGTGGGTTCATGCCTCCATTAAATCTGGGACAGTGCCAGAAAGTTCTAAGGTTGTGGATTTGCTGTTGCCACTAGGGATAAAACATTGATGCTATGTCCAAGGATGTAGTTGTTGATTACATTACGCACCATACTTAATGCAATTGTCTGTTGTTTGCAACTTAATACCGGAAGGGGTTCGGATGATAACCTGAAGGTGGACTTTTTAGGCATAGATGCATGCTGGATAGCGGTCTATGTACTTTGTCGTAATGCACAATTAAATCTCACAATACTTATCATATCATGTATGTGCATTGTCATGCCCTCTCTATTTGTCAATTGCCCGACTGTAATTTGTTCACCCAACATGCTATTTATCTTATGGGAGAGACACCTCTAGTGAACTGTGGACCCCGGTCTATTCTTTACATCGCATACAATCTACTGCAATTGTTCTTTACTATTTTCTGCAAACAATCATCTTCCACACAATACGGTTAATCCTTTGTTACAGCAAGCCGGTGAGATTGACAACCTCACTGTTACGTTGGGGCAAAGTACTTTGGTTGTGTTGTGCAGGTTCCACGTTGGCGCCGGAATCACTGGTGTTGCGCCGCACTACATCCCTCCGCCATCAACCTTCAACGTGCTTCTTGGCTCCTCCTGGTTCGATAAACCTTGGTTTCTTTCTGAGGGAAAACTTACTGCTGTGCACATCACACCTTCCTCTTGGGGTTCCCAACGGACGTGTGTTTCACGCGCATCAGTGGCGTCCGTGGATGTCGTCGTCCTTCTTGGGGGGCGGTCGTGGAGCTCTCCGGCTTCGCTACCCTCGGTTTCACGTCTTCGGGTGAAAGCCTAGATCCCACCTTGCGGGATCGGATGACGGCGTCGTTTCTACCATCGCTTCCCCTCTCGAGGGCGTCATCTTGAAGTCGGTGATCCCCTTCGCGCACTCCGGTGGGCTGGCCGCACACGGCATCTGGGTTGGCTGGTGGTCAACCGGTGATGCGGGTGTTCCGGGTGGAGGTTTGCGAGGCAACGACAATGGTGATGAGCAAGGTTTGGTTGCGTCAAGGCCGTGCTAGTCGGCACCGTTCCGGCGTGTCCGAATGTCTTCGGGTTGGTCTCCTCTTGTTGTGAAGTCGAAGCTACCTTTGGGCGGTGTACGATGACCTTCGAGGGGCGGACCGGTGAAGGTCCTATTCGGCGCGCGCGTCTTGCGCATCTCCTCTCCGGGTTTCGTCTTCAGAATCGGAGCTGCCAGCCTCTTCGCAAAGAGTTATCTGTTTGGCATAGGCTAATTTGAGCTTCGCATCTGTGTAGCTTTTGTGGGTAGCCAGGATGGCTTGGTGTGCCCCTCGGGGCGGTGTATGGGTAGTTGCGTGTGTGGGATTGGCCCTGTTGTTGCTAGTTTTCGCCCGGTTTTCTCCTAAAAACCGGGCACCTTATTCTTAATGAATGGATGAGGCAAAGCTTTTACCTCCGTTTCAAAAAAAAAATATAAATTATCTTTGAATAGAAAGTGGATTTTATCCTTTTATTTGGTGGCCTTTGGGGTTTCTTTAGAAAACTCTCTCTTAATTGATAGACTTGCATAATCTTCTGATTCATTCCAAAAAGATACTTTCTTCAGATTCATAATAAATGTCGGGGTTTACTTCAAATGAAAGCTAATTTGAACTAAAACCCCACACTTATTATGGACCAGAACGAGTATATTTTTTCCATGAACGACATCTAATTGCGTATGAATCCAAGCTGGTGTGACTGTACTTGTATCGTATTCAGGCTGTCTCTCTAGTGGTATGGTGTTGATGTGTCGCACGATATGCAACAGGAACATTTCCGTCCTCATGTGCTCGAAGCTGGTGGAGCACTGACATCAAGCGCTGTAGCCAATCAACCGTACTTAACTCCACCTAACTATAATTGTCAATTTTTCTTCGAAGGGCAAAACTGCCCTATGCTGCTACCAACATGTTCTGAAGTGCACGACATGTTCTCATCGAATACAACTCATAATACGAGTACTATTTCCATAGAAACATCACAAGAAATCGTCCTTACAGTTGAGCTGTGTAGCAGTGTAGGCGATGAGTAGGTTCGTCCAACCATGCAATCGGCTACCATCTAGAGATTGCCGCGTGCCAAGAGATAGCTAAGAATTTGTCCCAAAAAAAAAGAGATAGCTAAGAACATTTTTTTATTAGATTGAATAGACTTTTCACTACAACAAAAGTATTGTCTTTTGGATTTTGTATGTTAACTTGGATCATCTCCATGAGATCCCCAATACCCTCTCATATAAAATAAAATGCCAGTACTGGATAAGACGTGCTCCAGTGGATCCCCTATATTACCCTGTAATACCTACTTTTTGTTAGGACTACAAAAATAATCAGCTCTGACCCCCCTACAGGGAGGGGTTGCTGGAAGGTGCCTCAACATCCTGCAATTTTTCTAGCCCTACCCCACCCTGCAATTTTTTATATAGATATGTAGCCACAAATTCATATTCGTTTTGATCAGTAGGCCTTGTTTTAATCCTACATAGATCGGCAACCAGAGACGACGGAGATTTTTAGGATACGAAAATGTAGGAACAAAAATCATGTAGAATTGGCTACGGGACAGGAATTATCACGAGCTTGGACCGTTCCCCTCCTATCACTACAGTAAAAGGAGGCGATTTCTTGGGCTCTTCCTCTGCTCCCACCTCGCCGCCGGCGATCCGTGTGATTCCTCACCCTCCAGTGGCTGCTCCGGCGGCGGGAGGATGGGGAATCGCCGGATCCCGGCGTGTATATAGCGTAGGTAGCAGTAGGGTGCTAGCCGGCGGCGCTGCGGAGATGGAGGCGTGGCCGGAGTGGCTTTTGAAGATGGCGGTCTTCTCCTCTGGCGTTGGTGCTCTGGTGGAGGCCAGCTTCGGATCCGCCGTCCCTGCATCGCCCGCGTCTCGTCGGAGGCGTTGTGCGTGCTTTCCCCGCGCCGGAGTCCAAGTAGTGATGGCTCCGGTTTTCGAAGATCTGGAAGTTTCGTTTGCAGGTATCCAAGCTGCCGTCGCCGGTCGCTTTGCATGGTGGAGGTGCTCGCACCGAGGAGCGTTCGACTCCCTGGCCGTTCGGGGGTCCTCCCAGTACAAGGTTTGGAGGATGAGCGGCAGGTTTCGCCGGCGTGGCGTCGTGCTCGGCGGAGACGACGACAGGGTCCAGGAGGGCTTATCTGTATTTTTCTTTTTTCCTGAACTTTTCTGTAAGAAACTTGGATAATGCAATCAGGTCCTTCCCTCGCAAAAAAAAAATCATGTAGAATTGACATGTCATGTCTACGTAAATTCTAGGAAAAAGGAATTATCTTTGATTATGGTGAAGTGAACGATATTCCACGAGGTCTAATCTCATGCTATTTTTAAATAATATTTATACTACGAGATTTTTATGGGAGATGATCTTATGAATCAAATGGCCTCTAAAGAAAAAAATCCACAAATATTCAATCCTACAAATATTTGTAAGGAATTGAATCCTCCAAAATTTCTTTTGAATAACTCTGAACAAAATGAGCTCTTAGTCAGTTACTCTTTCTACTTTTGGAAAAAGGGCCTACATTCTAATAGTCAGACTTACATTGTTGATTTAGGACAAAATTTACACACCTTTATTTCAGGAAGGGGGAAGTGGTTGCTCTGCAGTTCAACAAAAGAGCAACTATTACCGCTATATCAGTAGATAACACTTTATATTTCGTGGCTACGACTAAGTTCCACATTTTCTTTCATTTTCCATCCCACGGACTGATTCTTCTGTTTGAAAAACTATATAGTGGAGCTATCGCTAGCTAAGAACTTTTAGATAGGGGATACTGTACGGATGCTTGAAACTGAATAAAAAGGAGGGCAGATCCAGCACATGTACCTTCACTTGGGTTAAGGATGCGCCATCGTTGGCAAGGAAGGCAGCACGTCCCCATCAAGAGAAACGTGCACTTTCATATGGTTTTGTTTGATTGGTAGGAGCGATAAATAGTTCGTGCCTGCATCGTTTTCATTTATTTTTGACAACTCAGTGTCCAGCTCGTCTCGGAAGATTATTCAGCAATCAGCATGTAGTTGACAGATTCAAGGAATTGCACGAAATGCCATCAGCATATAGTTAGGAAGTGAGTCTAGCTCAACTGGTTGGAAGGGTGAATATATGTACAAATTCTGCTACTCATGTAATTTATCTTGAGATTATGCTTTAATCTTCATCAAAATTAAAAATCTTAGTACTCATACTTAATAGATGTATGCATCCCTAGTTGGTATGGGGAGTGAAATTCTCTCCATTATTAATCTATGGCGTTCAACGGTGGCGGATCTAGCCCAATTTTTTAGGGTGGGGCAAATCTAAATTGGGCTTCTAGCTTATATATGGGTTGGTCCAAATCTTAGGGTGGGCCCCGCCCCACCCTTCCACCCTCACCACGTGTTCGGGCGAGATCTTACTGTACCCCGGTTGGCTTCTTAGAATGAATTACTACAAATGTTTTTTGCAGTTTCATTGCTACAGGATCTGATGAATTCCTTTGGGAACATACCAATAATAGTGTATTTTCGGTAGGGTCCATGTATTTAATAATAAATTTATTTGGAAAATGAAGATACCATTAAAAAATATTTTTTTTTTCATGGTACCTTCGTCGTGCAAAACGCAACTGCCATGGTTGTACGAAAGGTGTTCTCTGTTACGAAGATGAGACAATAAAATATATTTTCTTCCCGTACCGGTTCACTATGTTTATATGGTCAACCATTTAGATAGGTTCTACCTTATTCTATCCTCGAAGCATTGCAAATATTTTGGCAACTGATTAAATAAGTTGGATTCTAGGTTCAAGTTTCTTATCAGAGTGGGAGCGATTCCCATTATATGGTCGCTTTGGCTATGTAGGAATGACAAGGTTTTTTTAATGATAAAATTCTTCTCTTATACAGGTGATCTATCCATGTACGATTTTTCTCCATTTATGGTCGTCGTTTCAGCGCTAGGATGACCATAACCTCTTTACGGAGGTTTGTACACGGTTAGAGAAAACGGCCAAAAAAATTATTACCTAACATGGGTGGTCGCATAATAGGAAGATTGCGGCTCCTACGTCATAGTTCCCACCTTGTCTTTTATTAATGCTCTTTTGTAAACGGTTTGAGTGGTTTTTACTGTTTTTGAACGGATGTGTACATCTTAGCTATCTAGAGGCCGATGTATTGCTTAAACTTTTGAGTAATAAAACATCTTTTATAAAAAAAACTAATGATCCATCTTGAAAATTCCACAGTCGGAGCAGCACTTCTGAACACCATAGAAGATGGATAAAAAGAAACCGGCTGAGCAATTAGCAGACTGGATCCAAGCGATGCCTAAGTGACGGAGGGAATCCATACCTTCCCATGAGCCATGGTGGTATGTGAAAAGAAGCAACCAGTTGGTACCTTCCCACGTCCAAACGACTTGTTCCGCAATTCCCCACAAGTCTCCATCCCAACCGAATCATCGAGGAAAAAATAATGAAAGCAGAACAAGACAACTCAATAATCAAGTACTCACTGGCCACGACGGGATTAGGTGCCAAGTCCAAATTATTGTGCAAATAGATGAGTCAAACAAAGCAAGGAAGGAATCATAGAGGAAGGAAGGGAGCAACAGCAGCAGCAGCCTCTCTCCCTCGTCCCTCTGGCTCTGGGCGGCCAAACTATTCGCCCAAGTCCAACGAGCAAAACGAAATATACAACCCGTTTCCGGTAGAGGCCAATCATCGCATACACGTTACATCGCCTCCGCCTGTAGCGATTTTGAGCTTTTAGAAAAAGAGAAGTCGCGGTTTGGTGGTGGCGATCGGCCGATGATATATGGGGCGTAGTCTTCTCGGTGGGTTTGGTCTCTAGCTGGACGGGGAGGGAATCGGTCGTCGCCGTGCGCGCGTGCTTGGGTTTGGGTCTTGGGTTGGGTGATCTCGATCCATCCATGGCGTCCACGGCGTACACGCGGCCGTCCAAGCCGCCGGGGCCGGTCGGCGACCGGAGGCAGCCGCGGCTGGCCAAGGAGCTGGGCAGGATCGAGCCCAAGAAGCTGGGCATCGGGCTCGTCGCCGGCTGCTGCCTCGCCCTGCTCACCTACATCTCCTTCGCGCGCCTCTTCGCCATCTACTCGCCGGTCTTCGGTGAGCATCCATCCACTTCTTGTTCATTTCTTCTTGGATGCTTGTTTTGAATTCGAAGCTTGATTACTGATCGATGTGAACTTTGTCGCCAGAGAGCTCGTCTTTGGTGGTGAAGAACGCGCCGCCTGCGTCGATGACCGTGCCGAGCACGGACGGCGTGCCCGTCCAGGAGAAGATCTTGGTCGACGAGGAGAAAGAGATGGCTAAAGATGAGGCGGAGTCGAAAGAGCCAAGCTTTCCAGAGGAGGCAAAGATCGAAGACAAGGAGGAACCTTTCCAGGAAAGTGAAAAGGAGGTGGCCGTACTAGCGAAGCTAGGTGAGATTTCTTGTCTTTATTTATTTTCTGTCTCACCCTATTTGGGATCTCAAAAAGGAAAACAGAGATCCTAACTATAGAGAACTTAAAAAGGAAATAAAGATCTAGTATAACAGAGTAACGGTAACTGCTTCCTGTCATTTAATCCCAAACAATTTGGCTCTAATTCCAGCTTTCATGATGTAATTTAGTTTGTGCACGAGAATTAGGGGGAAAAGTTAGTTAATCATGTACGAACACTTCGTAGTTAGTCCTATGAACTAACCATTCGAATTTTTGTCAGATGGTGGCGCCGCAGCAGCAGAGGCCAAGATCACCTGCGACGAGAACGCCGTCGACGAAGGCTTCCCTTACGCGCGCCCGTCCGTCTGCGAGCTCACAGGCGAAGTCAGGATCAGCCCGAAGCAGAAGACCATGTTCTTCGTGAATCCAACTGGCGCCGGCCCATTCGACGAGAACGCAGAGAAGAAGATCCGGCCGTACGCCCGCAAGGACACCTTCCTGCTCCCGGGCGTCGTGGAGGTCACCATCAAGTCCGTACCATCTGCCTCCGCCGCACCGGAGTGCTCCCGGCGGCACGAGGTCCCCGCGGTGGTCTTCTCCACGGCAGGGTACACCGACAACTTCTTCCACGACAACACGGACGTGATGATCCCGCTCTTCCTCTCGGCGGCGCACTTCGCCGGCGAGGTGCAGCTCCTCATCACCAACTACAAGCCGTGGTGGGTGAAGAAGTACGCGCCGCTGCTCAAGAAGCTGTCCAACTACGAGGTGATCAACTTCGAAAAGGAGGAGGCGGTGCACTGCTTCCCCGGCGGGCAGCTCGGGCTGTACCGCGACCGCGACCTCATCATCGGCCCGCACCCGACGCGCAACCCGCATAACTACACCATGGTCGACTACAACCGCTTCCTCCGCCGCGCGTACGGCCTGCCGCGCGACGTCCCCGCGGTGCTCGGCGAGAAGACCGGCACCAGGCCCAAGATGCTGATGATCGAGCGCAAGGGCACGCGGAAGCTGCTCAACCTGCACGCCGTGGCGGCGCTGTGCGAGCAGCTCGGGTTCGACGTGACCGTGTCGGAGGCCGGCGGCGAGGTCCGCGAGTTCGCGGAGAAGGTCAACTCCGCCGACGTGCTCCTGGCGGTGCACGGCGCCGGGATGACGAACCAGATCTTCCTGCCGACGGGCGCCGTGCTGGTGCAGATCGTGCCGTGGGGCAAGATGGACTGGATGGCCACCAACTTCTACGGCCAGCCGGCGAGGGACATGCAGCTCCGGTACGTGGAGTACTACGTGTCCGAGGAGGAGACGACGCTCAAGCACAAGTACCCCAGAGACCACTACGTCTTCAAGGACCCCATGGCCATCCACGCGCAGGGATGGCCGGGGATCGCCGAGATCATCATGAAGCAGGACGTCGAGGTGAACATCACCAGATTCAAGCCCTTCCTTCTCCAGGCGCTCGACCAGCTGCAGGACTAGGAGGAGGGACAGCGGTTTGGTCTTTTGGTTTGTGCGCGCGGTACATTTTCGTTGGGGACAAATTTCGATAGAGCACACCTACTTGGGATCTAGCAGAGTTTCGTTTTGTAAGTTCAGTCAAAGTCAATTTATTTCATTGCTGTTGTATACTATACGAGTCATCAAAGTGCTGACCAAAACACTCAGAATGCAAAGAGACTTGAGATGTAGTCATCCGAGGCTTCTCCTTTTACGATACACAAGATATGTATATTGATGAAGGATGAAAATTGTTGCTCTGTTTCGTGATTTCGTTTATCAAGCATGCTTGGACCCTCTCGCTTCCGCGTTCTTGTTTTGGTTTCTTCCTCGCTGCCTCATTGTTTGTTAGGAATCAGTCTTATTCGGCAATACCTGCATACGAGGCCCAAACTGAAATTCAGAAAATTCCAAAGCTTGACATGCTGGTTTCTTGATTTTTTTTCCCACTTGTATAAGGTTTTCAATCGGTGGCGGCGCTCTGTTTATCTCATCTGGGAATATACCAACCATTATATCTGCATGAAAAAGAATCTTGATTCTATTTTTTTAACACTGCCAACAAGTCAAATTGCATAACTTGCTGCTAATATTTTCTTGAATGAATTTTCAGGGTGACTTGACAATCAATCCAACTGAACTTGAATTGTTAATTTCGAGCATCGTAGGTTTGCATTACGCTTCAGATATACCTTTAACTAAATCGTTGAGATTTTTTAGCAGCGCAAAGGTTCATCAGTTCATGGACATGGTTAACCCTATATTACTAAAGCAAGAAGATGGAAACTAATTTATAAGCTGGAGATATTGCCATGTTCTGAATTCCTCTAAACACATCCATGCGTCATCGAGCCAATATCCACTTGACTTGTGACCTGGGACGAACCACAATGGCGTGGGGCATGCTGTGTTGTGAACTTATGATCATTGAAGGGTAAAGTCCACCATTATTTTCCTGAAACATGCAATAGTTCGACGTTATGTTTTATTAACATTATTTGAATTTGTTTGCACAAATTGAATGTTCTGATTAATCTAATGTTAACTCAAGCTACACTTGTGAATAGTAAAATGATTTAACAGTTGAGATTTGTTATGCATATTTAATATTGATGATTTATGTTCATTACCAAAGGAAGATGAACTATATATCAATATATGCAAGTGAAGATATAATTTGTATCATGAACTTTGTCAGCTATATATCCTTTACGACATGTCGATCCTAAGATTTATGGTGCCCGCGGTAAAACCATAACCTAGGCTTGGTGGGAAAGTGCTACACAAAACAAAACAAAATAATGAGTACAATCAAACCAAGAACCACTAACGAGGTCGCCAGCTGACCATCCAAAGAAGAACGCCTGAGCAGTGCAATGACATCGTGCCTGCCTGTCTTTCGGCCCAGCACTCGAGCAGCTCGGTGGCTCAGCCCTTCTTTCCGCTCCGGCCTGTCCGAGCTTGGGAATAGACCCCCGCCCATAATGGTGCGACTTGGGCCGCGGCCCATCAGTGCGCCAGTGAGCGAGGATGGTTTCGGTTTTATTTCCGTTTTAGGAACTTCGTAGAAGGTTTTGGTCAGTTTTTTCTGATTCTTCGTCCGTGGGTTTCCTTCCAGTTTTCTTTCTTTTTTCCGATTTTTCTCTCTTCTTATTTTCCTATTATTTATGTTTTTATCTAACATTTTTAAATATAAACAATTTTTTAATTTCATTTTTTCAAATTCGAATATTTTCATATTTGAACGGTTTTAAATCTGAACAATTTTCAAATTTAAATACAATTTAAATTAAAAAATCAAATTTGAACGTTTTTAATTATCAATTTTTAAAATTAATTATTTTTTATTTTGTACATTTTAAAATCTGTAATTTTTTCAAAACTTAAATTTTTCTAAAAATAGTAGAAAAACCAAAAAATAGCAATCCCTTACGGCCAGCCCAAGAGGAACGCATGCGGACGGAGCAAGGCATCGTTTATGCGAGCGATGCATGGTTGATGGCAACAACGCCGTGTGTACCAACCCGTTAGGATTTTATAGCAAGCGTTTTTTTTTTCAAAAGGGTGACTCGAGGGTTTATATCGAACTTCCGGGAAGTTGGCTAGAGGCTTATTTTTCTTCTCCTCTTCTAGCAACCTGCAAAGCAAAAAAATTATCGTGTGTCCCAATTTCACCGTGTGGTTGTCAAACACAAGGTTTCATATTAGTAATATGAAATATTAATATGAATATTTGATTTTTGTGTGTTTGCAAGTGAAGAAAGTATTATTTGTATTTTTAGATTAATAAAATACATAAATATAAAGTATGGTAATTGTGTTGGAAAGGGGTTTCTAATGATTTAAAATAAACCGAGGTTCATGGGTTTACTTGTCTACTCTCTTTTTAAACTGTAGTGGACAAAACGATTAATCAAAGATATAATATTGGTGGAACTTTCAACATGTGTTTGATAAGCATTCATATAGATATCACGTCCTAACATAGATACGATGCAACATATCTCTCTTATACTTCTCAAGAAAGGAAAACTCCAAGCAATCTTTAACTAAGAATCAACATATTATAGCCTTAAGTAATTTGACATAATGTTTGAATCACAAATATGATACCTTGACCAAACAAGATTATCTTACTATCACAAGATACTTATAGAACATGAATTCACTTTATCCCGGAGCCCTGGCCGGCGACGAAGTCGAACCAGTGCACTCGCCGATGTCCTGGTCGTAGACTAGGAGGTTCACGCCGATGTGTGTTGTCGTCGCCTGTCAGGTTCGGCTAGGGCTAGTTCAGTTTTGGGGAATTGGGAGTGCGGCGATAGGGACTTTGGGAGGAGACGCAATTGAACAGACACTGTAGGCGCAATTGGTAGCCCGCATCCAGTGGCGGAGCGTGACCGAAAACAAAGCATGGGCCAAACAATGATGCAAACCATCAAAGCTTCTATAGACTCGGCCAGATAAAGCAAATTCGAACATGTAGTAAAAATACATGGGCTATTTAGCCTGTAATTGGTGTTTTCCAATGTGCAAAGACTGGGCCAGAACCCTGTATGGCCTCCAAGACGCTCCGCCCCTGCCCGCATCCCTTTTGGGGTTTTCAGGCAGGCGTTGGGGGCCTTGATCGGGTGGAACTGGCCAAAAACCATGTTCTCCACTTCGTTTGGTCTCTCGGGTCGAACCACTCGATGTGTTTTGGGAATGTTGATTGGTTGCCTATCTACTCAAGTTGTATCTCACCCAGGCCCGGCGCTGAGCCGGTGCATCCGGTGCGGTGGCACTGGGCCTCCGATCGGCAGGGGCCCCTCAGGTACGTACAGGTAACATGGGTAGCTAGACTCGTTTCGAAAAAAAAAGAATTAGCCCTTTTGCCTGTACGTGTACACAAACGCAGCTAAACTTCGTCGTGAATTGTGAAAGAAATAAAGGAACAACCGCATTGACTTCTTCCCTGGGCCATCACCTCCTCTTTATTTTTCCGTTACCCAGCCCCAATGACCAACGAACGACGAGGCGCGGATGGTAGAAAATGGGGCGGCTCTCAAACGTCCAAATTTCTGGCCATTTTGGAGGAGTTAATGTAGGAGGAGATCACGATTGATTCCTAAGAAACCCGTCCAAGATTTGATCCTCTTCTATATATTCTTCTAAATTAGTCTGTTCTTGTTCATCCGATTCGATTTGATTTGTTCCCAGTTTTCGTTCTCTATTTCCCAATCCTCAAAAGGTTGAAGAAAGGGGCAAAGAAAATTGGCATCCGCACACAGTAGGGCATGCGGGCATGCAGTGCTGAGGGCAGGGGCCGGCGGCCGGCGCGGTGGCAGCGACGCTCGGCGGTCAGCAGCAAGGGGCCAGCACGGTGGTAGGGCAAGCCGGCGAGCCTTTTCTTTGTCTTGCACCAGGGCCCCTGAGATGTTAGGGCCGGCCCTGATCTCACCACTTATTCACCTGGTGAGCTTACCTCACACAATCACAATTGAACGAGTAACGGTGGCCAGTACTAGGATAACTGCTGATGCACGAGCTCTCCGTGAGCGCATGGAACTCGACGAAGTGGAACTCGCCGTGAGATGTGTCGGCATGCTCTCCACCTTTCTGTGCGCGCGCCACACCTCATACTCGGCACTGAACTTGGTCTTGAAAAATTTCACCATGAGGAGAACGAGAAATGGCGAACTTTGTGTCAACACCCGGATTTTTAAGTCCGGATGCCTATTATGTCATACATCGCAATCCCAGGAATATTGTTGTTGCGAGGCATAATAGTTAAGTATCACAGTCATCATTCATTACAAACCATAAGCCTCACAAATTGGAATCACATGATCCATATTACACGAATAGTTGATCTATTGATCAACGAACAAACGCAAGTTCATAGTTCATAGCGGAAGCGTAAGATACAAGGACTCTCTAGTCCACAGGCCAACGCTTGACATCGAAAGACTCCTAGTTGTCGTAGGCGTCCTGCTGGTCATCTCCTTGTTCATCTTCATACTCTGGCCATTTGAATAGCCAGGGACAAAGCCGTGAGTACTTTAAGTACTCGCAAACTAATACTAATGTAAGTGCTAGACATTCTAGTAAGGTTTGCTAAGCTCTAGTTTCTTTGCATAAAGCCAATTTTAGTTCACAAGTATTTGAGAAAAGCTGATTCAAGTGCTAACTAACTCAAGTGGGAACATTAGTGTCATTCCCACCATTCAAGTGGTGATTTCAATTCAATTCACCACAAGTCATTTCATCATCACCTTTCAACATCATTTTCAAAGATATGACATCGGAAACTGTATGGCCTTTCCAACCGTCCGTAACCGTGGACGCGGCTATTCGAATAGATTGACACTCTGCAGAGGTTGCACACTTGTGCCACAACATTTGATTTCATCCGTCGGGATTACCCCAAATCATCGTAACACAGTACGCGGATCATCAACCATAACCTTTCACTTATAAATCCTAGTATGAGCACCTCTCCCCATGAGCTTGGCCTCCCAGTGAAGACCAACTGTCAACCTGGGAACTGCACAGGGCTTGGCCGTACAATTCACCTCAATTTCACATCATTTCTCAACAACGGAGGCAGCCTCAAGCGTAACCCTATGACGTGTGTTCAGAGGGAACCCATACTAAGATGCATAAACTTCCAGTTAAGCCCTACCCATAATCAGGTATTGTGGGGGTACTTAATAATTGGAAAGGTATCACATTCAAACCAACATCATGTTTATCAAAAATCACCATCTTCTCTTGGTCATATTCACCTTCAAAAATCATTCAATGGAATGCTTCATCATTCCAAGGTTTCAAATTCAGTTCAAGTCACACTGTTCCCATCTAGAGTAGTCAAGTTTTATTTCATTAGCACTAGCTCTAAATCATGAGGGGTGCTATCTTGCTTTTCTTGATGGAGACTAACTCCACTACTCTAGTAATCATTCTTTACTTGACCAAAGTTAACTACAAAAGTAAATCTTTGAGAAAACAAGTAGAAAACTTGTAATGTATAAACTTGGGATAGGCTATGTAAGAAAAGGTAAGATTCATGGTGCCTTGCCCCAAGGGGCTTTGCACTTTGCAAGAATATTAGCTTGCCTTGGTAGTTCTCAAACTGTTCCTCCTCCTCCTCTTGGTAGCAACCTTCTTCTTCGGTGTACTCTCCGGTGCTAGCGTCTAAATTTGAATACGAGTATAATTACTCACGAATTCAATGGCTATTCCATATATCACATATAAGCACACAAACTATTCTAGGCACACAAATAATTTAACTAGGGTGCATGGGTTGGGTTATTTAAATAGAATTCACTTCTTCGTATTGAATATGTAAATGATAGTTTCCATAGGGTTCTTGAGAAATAATTTCCTCTCATTGAAATCTTCTTAAGATTTAATTTCTCAAACAATCAGGTATGAACTCATATTGACCTAAGTCAAATGTTCATCATCATCATTTGGGAAAATAATTTAAATGAGGTAGATCACCCCATATCATTTAATAACACTACATAGGATTTAAATCTCTAAGTAATTCATATAAGAGAGTTAGGACCAGGGGTCCAAACATCCCATGAATTCATGTGAGACAAGATTTAAATGAAGTTTAAGACTTCATATGAATTACTTAATAGTTTTGGACAATATCAACTAGTTAAACTAGCCATATTATCCATTAATTAAACTAGGGTATGATCATGCAAAGTGACCACACCATTTTATTGCATAAACAATTAGTGTAAGTCAAATGTGAGCTATGAGAGTTGGAATTAACTTAATATCTATTTTGGTTGATTTTTAATAATTATTTGAATAGGGAAAAGTCCCTACCTTATTCTTTTTATCAAATTAATTCTACAAGGAATCTGGTCATGGGACCAGTGGCATGTTGTAGATAATTTCACTAGCTTTCCAACAATATAAAGTTCATTAAATTTGGTTGGGCCAATTTGAATCTATTGATTTTCAAAGTGGAGGCAGTATTGGAATTATTTGAATTTGTTTAAATCCAGTTTGAATTAAAAGGCCGGCGGGAAAAACTAACTGGGCCAGATTCAAATTAAACGGCCCAAGCCAGCCCACCACACGACTGTGCCCGCGTGGGCTACCTGACAGAGGGTCCCGCATGTCAGCGGCTCTTCAAACCCGAATCGGTACAGATCAACCAGAGATGTAGGATTAGAAACAGATCGAACGGCTCGAGTTCATCGTCGTCTCCGACGAGAACCCGACGCTCTGGCGGCGGCGGTAGGGGGTCGGAGGGCTAACTAGAGCTCCAGCTAGGGATGGCAGTGTGCTCGGGGTAGATGTGGACGACGGCAAAGCTCCAGGTACAGGTGGCGTCGCCTGAGGTGGCCTGGTTCGCCGGCGATTGCTGCAGAGCTTCCGCGGCGGCGAGCTCTCGATTGGCCTTGCTCCGGCGTGAATCAGGTGAGTGGTGAGGTGGTTGAGAAGCTGTGAGAGGTGGGGAGTGCGGTGGTGTGCTTGGATCATCCAGGGGAGGTCTCCTTTTATAGCAGCGCATGGGTGCTGCGGGGCAGGGTGGTGGTCGACCATGGCGCGGCGTTTCCGGCGGGTGGTTGAGCTAGGCGAGGTTGCGGCAGTGCTCTACGTGTCCAGGCGAGGCTAATGGCGGCGACAGCTTGGTCGGGGAGGGCTTGGTTGGGTCGCGTTGCTTCCAGGCAGGTCGCGGCAATGGCGGGATCTTCTTCCCCGTCCACGGCGGTCCAGGGTCTGGTCTTGGCCATGTCTGGCAGCGTCCAGGTGGCGTGGTGATGCTCAACGGCTCTCGAGCGGGGCCAGGGCGAGTGCAGGGTGGTGGCGCGGCGCGTGGCCAGTGCTTGTCCACGGCGTGCATGCGCGCGACACGAGCGGCGTCTGAGCGTGTTCTGGGCGCGCGTCGTCCAACCAGTGTCGTCGTCGAGCTCGACCGTGGCGGTGCTAGGACGGCGTAGGAGAGCATGGTGGCGAGCTGTGGCACCAGGGCCAGGGCAGAGAAGCAATGGGAGAGAGGGGAGATCGTCGGGTTGGGCGACATGGCCGGCATGGCCATGCCCTAGCTGCCCTCCTCCTCTCCTTAGCCTTGCTATGCAGCACTTAGTGTTAGAGGGGACCAGGGGACCAAATGGTGTAGGTTGGGGTAGATTAGATGGAGTAGAATCACTATTTGCAATAGTGTGTAATAGTGCCATAATTGGAAATTTGTGAATTTGTCCAAATTTGATTTAATTCAAATGGTTGAACAATTTGAAATGTGTGTTGTTTAGATAAGTTGTAAATGACCAGAGATGATTAGAGGTGGTGGTGGAATTGTTGAATTCGAAAATTTGCAAATTTGGGCTAAGTGGAGATTGTTGAATATGTTAAAAAGTTGAATCTTTGGATGAGCATAGCTCTTGATCAAGAATGATTTTGGCATGGTGATCTTTACAGAAGTTGTTCACCTTGAGGTTGACTTTGAAATGGTGCAAAGAGTTAGCAAGATTTGGTTTGAGAAAATTGAATGGCAATGGCTCAAAGTAGTGATCAGGATATAAATTTCAGTTTTGACCATTATCATATGTGAGCTAGTTTTGCATTTGAAAATTATTTGAATTGTGATTCTTTGATTCCAAGAGTTGTAGTAAGTGTTTAGTAATATTATTCAACTAATGGTGAAGACCAAATTGGTCTAGGGTCAAAATTTATAAAAATGCCATAGAGCATATGTGAGGGGTTTTAGGGTTTTTCAATTATTGGATTTTCTTCCTCTTTGATTTATTTGGTTGGTGATCTTCATATGATCACATTAGGGTTTTTAGAGTATAGCAAATACAAGTAATAACAATCATCATGGCATATCAATCAAATGCACAAGTCCTATGCAGGTACTATATGCAATTTAAAAAGTTTTTGTTGGTTTGAAATTTTGCTCTCTGGAAATCTCTAACTTTCTTTTTATTGAAATTTAGGATGTTACAAACCCTTCCCCCTTACAAAAGATCTCGTCCCGAGATCGAAAAGAAAGTTAGGTACTAAAGAGATCTGGGTACTCCTTCTTCATGAAGTATTCGCGTTCCCATGTGGCTTCATCCTCGGTATGATTGCTCCATTGTATCTTCAGAAACTTGATGCTTCGGGTGCGGGTGGTTCGGTAAGCTTCTTCCAGGATGCGAATCGGCACTTCGCGGTAAGTCAGATCCTTGTTGATATCCACCAATCCGGAGGAGTGAGATGTGAAACACGTCGTGCACAGCCGACATTTCTTCGGGCAACTCCAGTTGATAAGATACTTCACCTCGGCGGCTGAGGACTTTGAAAGGTCCGACATATCGGGGTGCGAGCTTTCCTTTCAGCTGGAATCTCTGCATTCCTTTCAAGGGGGATACCTTGAGATAGACGAAGTCTCCGATCTCGAAGGTCATCTCCCGACGTCTCTTGTCGGCGTAGCTCTTCTGTCTCGATTGCGCCGTCTTGAGGTACTCTCGAATCTTGTGGACCTTCTCTTCGGCTTCACGAAGAACATCTGGGCCAAAAACTTGGCTCTCTCCAACTTCCGACCAGTTCAGGGGGTACGGCATTTCCTTCCGTACAAGGCTTCAAAGGGGGCCATCTGTAGGCTGGCTTGGTAGCTATTGTTGTAAGAGAATTCTGCGTAAGGTAAGCAGTCTTCCCACTTGGATCCGTATTCCAGTACGCATGCTCTCAGCATGTCCTCCAGTATCTGGTTTACTCTCTCAGTCTGTCCATCGGTCTGAGGGTGATAGGCGGTGCTGAAATTCAGACGGGTTCCTAGTCCTTCATGCACTTTCTGCCAGAATCTTGAGGTGAACTGTGATCCTCTATCTGACACTATCGATTTGGGGGTTCCGTGCAGGGAGACTATTCTGGAGATGTATAGTTCAGCTAACTTTGGGCCTTGGTAAGTGGTTTTGACGGCGATGAAATGGGCGACTTTGGTCAATCTATCGACGACTACCCATATGGAATCATTGCCTTTGCTGGATTTGGGCAGTCCGGTGATAAAGTCCATTCCTACGGAGTCCCATTTCCATTCTGGAATCTGGAGGGGTTGTAACAGTCCGGCGGGTCGTTGATGTTCTGCCTTGACTCTCTGACAGATGTCACACTTGGCGATGTAGCTACCGATCTCTCTCTTCATTCCATGCCACCATAATTGTTCTTTCAGGTCTTGGTACATCTTGGTACCTCCGGGGTGGATTGAATAAAGGGTGTCATGGGCTTCTTGCAGGATGACTTGTTTCAAGTCAGAGTCCGATGGTACGCAGAGACGTTCTTTGTACCAAAGAACTCCGGCTTCGTCTACGGTGAATCCGGGGGCTTTTCCTGCGGCTATCTGTTTCTTGATTCCGTCGATGCTAGCGTTGTCTTTCTGGGCTTCCTTGATCTGACTAACCAAGGTGGGTTGCAGTTCTATGCTGGCTAGGAATCCTTCGCTAACAAGTTCAAGTCTGAACTGTTCAAACTCTTGATGCAAGCTGGGCTGTTCGGTTGCGAGCATGGAGTTCAACTGGCACGGCAGTCGACTCAGCGCATCCGCTACCACATTGGCCTTGCCGGGATGGTAGTGAATCTCCATGTCGTAATCCTTGATCAATTCGATCCATCGGCGTTGTCTCATGTTCAGCTCCTTCTGGGTGAATATGTATTTGAGGCTTTTGTGGTCGGAGTAGATCTCGCATCGATTACCCATGAGGTAATGACGCCATACTTTCAAGGCTAAGACCACGGTTGCAAGCTCGAGGTCATGGGTTGGGTAGTTTTGTTCATGTTGCTTTAATTGTCTTGAAAGGTAGGATACAACCTTGCCTTCTTGCATAAGCACGCATCCAAGTCCAGTCTTGGAGGCGTCGCAATATACGTCAAAGGGCTTTGCGATATCTGGCATGATCAGGATTGGGGCTCTGGTCAGTCTACTCTTGAGCTGTTGAAAGCTCTCTTCACATTTATCGGTCCACTCAAACTTTCTGTCCTTCTTCAACAACTGGGTCATTGGTCGAGCGATGCTCGAAAAACCTTCTACAAATCTGCGGTAGTATCCGGCTAATCCAAGAAAAGCGCGGACCTCGGTTTGTGTGGTTGGGGCTTGCCATTCCATAACAGTTTTGATTTTGGCGGGATCTACGGCAATTCCTCCTGCAGACAAGATGTGTCCCAGGAATCCAACTTCTTCCAACCAAAACTCACACTTGCTGAACTTGGCATACAACTTGTGCTGTCTAAGGGTTTCTAGGACAGTCTCCAAATGCTGCTCATGTTCCTCTTCGGACTTGGAGTAGACGAGAATGTCGTCGATGAAAACAACGACAAACTTGTCCAAAAAGTTCATGAAGATCTTATTCATGAGATTCATGAAATAAGCGGGGGCATTGGTCAGTCCAAATGACATGACGTTGTACTCATACAACCCATATCTGGTGGTGAAGGCAGTTTTTGGAATGTCGGTGGCTCGGATTTTTAGCTGATGATATCCAGTTCTAAGATCTGATTTGGAGAAAACTCTGGATCCTGTGAGTTGATCAAACAAGTCTTCTATCTTGGGTAGGGGGTATTTGTTTTTGATGGTGACATCGTTAAGCTTACGATAATCCGTACATAGACGATTTGCCCCATCTTTCTTGTCCACAAACAAGACGGGGGATCTCCAGGGGGATGCACTCGGTCTAATCAGACCTTTGGCCAACATGTCATCTATTTGCTTCTTCAGCTCCACAAGCTCGGTTGCGTTCATGCTGTAGGCTCTCTGGGCTATGGGTCCAGTTCCGGGGATTAACTCGATGATGAACTCGATATCCCTATCCGGGGGCATACCGGGTAGATCATCCGGAAACACATCAGGGTAGCGACAAACGACCCTGATTTGATCCAGAGTTGGCTTGGATACACTTTGGTTGCAGGTGAATTTTCTGGGTAGTTTTTCAGAGACGTGCTCTACTACGATACCGGTGCTGCTAGTCATGGTTATGGCTTTCTTGGCACAGTCTATCAATCCATTGTGCTTGGACATCCAGTCCATTCCTAGGACAACTTCCAAACCTTTGGTTCCCAGTATGATTAGATTGGCATAGAAATCTACATCATGGATTTTGATGGGTACATTTTTGCAAAATTTTCTGGCTTTGGTGGTTGATCCGGGGATTTGAACTATCATAACATGCTTCAAACTGAGGGGTTGAATTTTACTTGTTGATGCAAAGTCTTCGGTGACAAAAGAATGAGATGCTCCGGAATCAAACAACACTCTGGCAGGGATGTGGTTGACAGAAAACATACCCAGTACAACATCTGGTGCTTCCTGGGCTTCTTCGGTGTTCATGTGGTAGAGGCGGCCGTTGCGGTTATTGGGGTTGTTGGGGGCGAACTTCTTACCGGTGGAGACACGGCGTTGCTGCTGAGCAGGTGCAGCGGTGTTGCCGGCGAGCTTGGCAAGATGCTTGGGACACTCGTTGGAGTAGTGCCTATTGGAGATATGCCCAAGAGGCAATAATAAAATGGTTATTATAATATCTTTAAGTTTATGATAATGTTTACATACCATGCTATAATTGTATTAACCGAAACATTGATACATGTGTGTTATGTGAACAACAAGGAGTCCCTAGTAAGCCTCTTGTATAACTAGCTTGTTGATTAATAGATGATCATCGTTTCATGATCACGAACATTGGATGTTATTAGTAACAAGGTTATGTCATTATGTGAATGATATAATGGACACACCCAATTAAGCGTAGCATAAGATCACGTCATTAAGTTATTTGCTATAAGCTTTCGATACATAGTTACCTAGTCCTTATGACCATGAGATCATATAAATCACTTATACCGGAAAGGTACTTTGATTACATCAAACGCCACTGCGTAAATGGGTGGTTATAAAGGTGGGATTAAGTATCCGGAAAGTATGAGTTGAGGCATATGGATCAACAGTGGGATTTGTCCATCCCGATGACGGATAGATATACTCTGGGCCCTCTCGGTGGAATGTCGTCTAATGTCTTGCAAGCATATGAATAAGTTCATAAGAGACCACATACCACGGTACGAGTAAAGAGTACTTGTCAGGAGATGAGGTTGAACAAGGTATAGAGTGATACCGATGATCAAACCTCGGACAAGTAAAATATCGCGTGACAAAGGGAATTGGTATCGTATGTGAATGGTTCATTCGATCACTAAAGTCATCGTTGAATATGTGGGAGCCATTATGGATCTCCAGATCCCGCTATTGGTTATTGGTCGGAGAGAAGTCTCAACCATGTCTACATAGTTCGCGAACCGTAGGGTGACACACTTAAGGTTTGATGTCGTTTAAGTAGATATGGAATATGGAATGGAGTTCGAAGTTTTGTTCGGAGTCTCGGATGGGATCCAGGACATCACGAGGAGTTCCGGAATGGTCCGGAGAATAAGATTCATATATAGGAAGTCACTTTCAAAGTTTGGAAATGATCCGGTGAATTTATGGAAGGTGGTTTCTAGAATTATCCGGAAATAAATTACTATGGAAGTAGGAGTCCCGGAGGGACTCCACAAACCCTAACCAGCCAACCAAGTGGGAGGGTGGAGTCCATGGTGGACTCCACCTCCTTGGCCGGCCAAAGAAAAGGGGGAAGGGGAGAGTCCCTGTCCCTCTAGGTTTCGTCCATAAGGCAGTTTTTCTGTTGGGGTCTTATTCGAAGACTTTGGGCAAACCCTTGGGGTTCCACCTATATAATGAGGAGGAGAGGGAGGGGGCAGCCCATGGCTTGGCCGCACCACCCCTGCCCCCTTGAGGCCGGCGCGCATGGCACCCTCTCTCCCCAAACCCTAGCACCCCTCCTCCACTACTTCTCCCGCATATGCTTAGCGAAGCTCCGCCGGAGATCTCCATCGACACCGCCACCACGCCGTCGTGCTGCCGGGATTCCGAGGAGGATCTACTACTTCCGCTGCCCGCTGGAACGGGGAGAAGGACGTCGTCATCAACACCGAACGTGTGACCGAGTATGGAGGTGCTGCCCGATCGTGGCACCGTGATCAAGATCTTCTACGCGCTTTTGCAAGCGGCAAGTGATCGTCTACCACAGCAATAAGAGCCTACTCTTATAGGCTTTGGAAATCTTCAAGGGTTAGTCTCGTTCATCCCCTCGTTGCTCCCATCTTCTAGATTGCATCTTGGCTTGGATTGCGTTCTCGCGGTAGGAAAATTTTTGTTTTCTATGCAACGAATCCCTACAGTGGTATCAGAGCCGTGTCTATGCATAGATGGTTGCACGAGTAGAACACAATGGTTTTGTGGGCGTTGATGCTCTTGTTGTCTTTAGTTTGAGTACTTTGCATCTTTGTGGCATAGTGGGATGAAGCGTCCCGGACTAACTTTACATGACCGCGTTCATGAGACTTGTTCCTCGTTCGACATGCAACTTGTATTGCATAAGAGGCTTTGCGGGTGTCTGTCTCTACTACTATAGTGAAGATTCAATTTACTCTTCTATTGACAACATTAGTATCACCGTTGTGGTTCATGTTCGTAGGTAGATTAGATCTCTCTCGAAAACCCTAAACCACGTAAAATATGCAAACCAAATTAGAGACGTCTAACTTGTTTTTGCAGGGTTTGGTGATGTGATATGGCCATAATGTGATGATGAATATGTATGAGATGATCATTATTGTATTGTGGCAACCGGCAGGAGCCTTATGGTTGTCTTTAATTTTCATGTTGAGTAGTATTTCAAAGTAGTTGTAATAGTTGCTACATGAGGTGAACAACCATGAAGACGGCGCCATGGACCTTGACGCTACGCCGACGATGATGGAGATCATGCCTGTTGATGCTGGAGATCATGTCCGTGCTTTGGAGATGAAGATCAAAGGCACAAAGACAAAAGGGCCATATCATATCACATATAAACTGCATGTGATGTTAATCCTTTATGCATCTTATTTTGCTTAGAACGCGACGGTAGCATTATAAGATGATCCCTCACATTAATATCAAGATAATGAAGTGTTCTCCCCTCGTATGCACCATTGCCAAAGTTCGTCGTTTCAAAGCATCTCGTGATGATCGGATGTGATAGATTCAACGTTCATATACAACGGGTGTAAGCCATGTTGCACACGCGGAATACTTGGGTTTGCTTGACGAGCCTAGCATGTACAGACATGGCCTCGGGACAACGGAAACCGAAAGGTTGAACACGAGTCATATGGATGATATGATCAACATGTTGATGTTCACCATTGAAGCTATATCATCTCACGTGATGATCGGTTTTGGTGTAGTGGATTTGGATCGTGTACCACTTAACAACTATGAGGGATGTTGTATTAAGTGGGAGTTCATTAGTAATTAGATTAAAACATGAACTAATTATCATAAACATAGTCTGAGTAGTATTTTGAATTAATTTTGTAGTATTGGCATCCGTTTATCCACCATGCGCTAGTCTTGTTATTGAAATAGAAATACTGTTAAAATCTGACAAGAAACTTTACGGACTGGTACCGTATTGTTAAAGAATCAAGAAGTGATTAAGTCCTATAGCAAACTTTTAGTAAACCTCACATTGTTGATTCAAAGAGCTATGGTTTCAATTAGTACATAAAGTTATCTTGTCTTCGTGAAACTCGAAGTTCAAATCTGTTTGAAAAGTAAGGAGCTGAAAATTTAGTTTTCAGAAATAATCAAGGTATGAGATATATGTGATATCTAAGACCTTATTGCAAGATGATAGAATATAATTTGGTGAGACTACATAAACTCATAAGTTTTATGGGAATGTACGAAGGTTGAAGACGCAAGGCGTCCCAATCCTCCAATTATTGGGGCACTAACAATATTCGCATATCCATGAAGTTATCATCCTTAGTATGCACCGTTGCTAAGACTCGTCGTATCGAAGCATCACGTGATGATCGGGTGTTATAGATTCTACGTGTGCATACAACGGGTGCAAGTCAGATTTGCACATGCGAATACCAAGGTTAAAACTTTATGAGCCTAGCATGTACAGACATGGTCTCAGAAAGTCATCATGATACAATGGATAAAATTATGAATGAAATTGTTCATCATATTACAAGGTTATTAATAGTGAAATCCGGAACACTTGTCATATGATGATCAACTTCAAAGTAAGAACCTCAAGGTTATTGGTATTTGACCAACAAACCGAGAAGTTATTGAACTTGATGTGTTTTTCTGAATAATGAGGAAAGCTAAAAGAGAAACTACAAAAGATTATTGGCAGAAAGAAAGAAAAGACTAGAATGTCTAGCTCAGGTGTATATAAATGATATACATGTTATGGTTATATTCCTAGTTAGGTCACACAATGAAATTCTTGGGTATTTGTACCATATTGGTTGGTATGAAATATCATACAAAAACAACGCAATACAAGAATACAATGGCCTAAGTGACTGACAAGGAATATGATAGGAATACACGACTGGAACAAAATAAAGTGTTATTATGTTCGTCGTTAGCATTCTATCTAGCCCTTAGAATTTATAATAAAGAACTTAATAATTGTTATTTTGCTCTGGTCAAATGAAAACAATGAGTTGTTCAAATTATGACATTACTCCATATACGATGGATAAGTTATTATAAATCTTAATGGTGAAACACACATACATAACACTGATGCTAAAATGCCATAAGGCAAATGATTTGAATTCCACTTATTTGTGGAACCGCCATTTAGGTCATGTTAGAAAGGAACGCATGAAGGAACTCCATGCAAATGGATTTTTGGAGTCATTTGATTTTTGAATCATTTGGCGCTTGCAAATCTTTTCTAAAGAGAATGATTAAAATACCGTTCATAGGCCAAGAGTTGAATGGGCAACTAACTTAGTGAAAACATACATGATGATATATGTGTTTCCCTGGGCATAGTTGTGTGCGGGAGATTCTTCTACTTCATGAAAACTTCCAACAATAAATTGAGTATATATATGTGGATATATTCGATAAGGAAGAAGTTTGAAACATTTGAATGGATTCAAATAAATTTCAGCATGAAGTGGAAATCATCATAATAGAAAAATCAAATATCTATGATTGGATCATTGGGAAAATATTTGAATTACGAGTTTTAGCGAACATCTAAGAGAGTCATGAAATTGTTCTACAACTCACATTTCTTGGAGTATCATAATGATGATATAGTATCTGAGAGATGTATCCAAACCTTGTTGGATCAATGATGAGATAAAATATTGATGCCATTATATTTTTTGTGGATTATGCTTTAGTGACTACCGCTTTTACACTTAATAGAGCATCATCATGATCCGTTGAAATGACACCATACGAGTTATGGCATGGGTATGAATCCTAATAGTCTTTTCTTAAATTTTGGTATGCATAGCATAAGTAAATAAGTTTACAACCAAAATCGGATGAATGTCTTTGTTGGTTATCCCAGAGAATTGATTGGGAATTCTTCCCACTATGGAGACAAAGACAAAAGTGTTTGTCAATGTTTCTTATTTCCAAGAAATTGTTTTCTAGCGAAGTATTTGAGTGGGAGGACAATAGAACTTGATAAGGTTTATGAACCTGAGCATAATGATCAGAGTAGCGCAGCATCGGAAATTGGTTCCGGAAGCGGCCACAACGATCATGGCTTCCATGACTACAAAGTGTTTTAGCCATGGAGATCGAAGTACATATTGAACCTTGTAGGTACGGTTTACTTTGTGATCAAATAAATGATTTGTGGACAAAGGATTGATTTTGAACAATGATAAACCAACTACAAACAAAGAAGTTATGATGGGCCCTGACTCCGTTTAAAATGGCGATACGCCATGAAATCCAAGATAGATGAATACTTATTGAAAGTAAATGGATCTATAAAATTGATGAAGCTTGACTTGTCGAAAAATTGTTTGCGACAAAGTTCAAAGAGTTGAATACAATAAGATTAGATCTTCTGTAGCAATGCTTATAGTCTATGTGGATTATTCTAGTAATCACTACATATTTCTTTTATGAGATATGATAGTAGGATGGCAAAATACATTACTTATCAGAAGTGTGTATTAAAGGTGTATACAAGATACAACCAAGAGTTTTGCTGGTCCGTGGAATACTAGATAGGTATACAAACTTCAATTGGATGAAGTAAGTATCATGGAGTTGGAATCTTCACCAGATGAAATAGTCAAAGAGTTTTTGATTTCATCAGAGACGATGAAGAGACTTGCATTTGCAAGAAATTAAGTGGGAGCGCTGAGACATATTTATAATACTTTATGTAGATGAAATATAGTTGGTTATAAATGATGTAATTATATACTTGATTAAAAGGTTTCATTGAGAAATTAACTTCAATGAAAGGATATGGACTGAAACAAATTTAGTGACAAGATCTATGAAGATAGATTTAAACACATAATAAGTTTAAGTCAAAGTACATAGAATGGATATTGAAGTATTTCAATATAGAAATATTAAGAAAATGTTCTTGTCATGTGAAGTTTTAACAAGACTTGAGTATATCTGACACTCAATGAGTAAAAACACATGAGTGATTATAGATCACAAATAATATGTACACAATCAGATGTCATGTGCTCTTAAAAATGTTATGAGCATGTACCAGAATGATTCATGTGATGATCATTGAAAAACAGTAAGAATATTCTTGAGTACTTAAGAAGAACCAAGAATATATATATAGTTTTTGTATGAAGAAATGACAAACAAATCGCTGTAAAGTGTTGCACCGATATTTGTTTTGTCACATATGAAAATAAAATTTCAATTTCAAATTAGACTAAGTGTTGTTTAAAAGTTAGCACAATGAGCTAGAAGTTGTCTATGCTAGATTTAGAAGAGTTCTAAATATTGTGACGGATTCTACAAAAGAAGGCAGAGTATGTCATTGTTTTGACAATGACAAAGGATGTTAAGTCAAGAGGTTCTTTTAGAACTTGGTGTAGTTAAAGCAGTCGAACTTTGAAGCTATATTGTGTGTGACAATATTAGTGACATATTTCAGACCGCGGAATTAAGGTTCCACCAGAAGACCAAACATATTTAATGCCGACTCATTTGGAAATGAGTGATGCGTTGAGACGCAAATGAATTACAAAATACATACGGTTCTGAGCATGTCAGATCCGTTGACTAAAACCTCTCCCGTGAACAAAACATGATAAAGCATCGGAAGGCCAAGGTGTTATATCTTTACAAATGTAAACTAGATTATTGACTCTAGTGCAAGTGGGAGACTGTTGGAGATATGCCTAAGAGGCAATAATAAAATGGTTATTATAATATCTTTAAGTTTATGATAATGTTTACATACCATGCTATAATTGTATTAACCGAAACATTGATACATGTGTGTTATGTGAACAACAAGGAGTCCCTAGTAAGCCTCTTGTATAACTAGCTTGTTGATTAATAGATGATCATCGTTTCATGATCATGAACATTGGATGTTATTAATAACAAGGTTATGTCATTATGTGAATGATATAATGGACACACCCAATTAAGCGTAGCATAAGATCACGTCATTAAGTTATTTGCTATAAGCTTTCGATACATAGTTACCTAGTCCTTATGACCATGAGATCATATAAATCACTTATACCGGAAAGGTACTTTGATTACATCAAACGCCACTGCGTAAATGGGTGGTTATAAAGGTGGGATTAAGTATCCGGAAAGTATGAGTTGAGGCATATGGATCAACAGTGGGATTTGTCCATCCCGATGACGGATAGATATACTCTGGGCCCTCTCGGTGGAATGTCGTCTAATGTCTTGCAAGCATATGAATAAGTTCATAAGAGACCACATACCATGGTACGAGTAAAGAATACTTGTCAGGAAATGAGGTTGAACAAGGTATAGAGTGATACCGATGATCAAACCTCGGACAAGTAAAATATCGCGTGACAAAGGGAATTGGTATCGTATGTGAATGGTTCATTCGATCACTAAAGTCATCGTTGAATATGTGGGAGCCATTATGGATCTCCAGATCCCGCTATTGGTTATTGGTCGGAGAGAAGTCTCAACCATGTCTACATAGTTCGCGAACCGTAGGGTGACACACTTAAGGTTTGATGTCGTTTAAGTAGATATGGAATATGGAATGGAGTTCGAAGTTTTGTTCGGAGTCTCGGATGGGATCCAGGACATCACGAGGAGTTCCGGAATGGTCCGGAGAATAAGATTCATATATAGGAAGTCACTTTCCAAGTTTGGAAATGATCCGGTGAATTTATGGAAGGTGGTTTCTAGAATTATCGGAAATAAATTACTGCAGGATAACGTTGCATAGAAAACAAAAAATTTCCTACCACGAACACGCAATCCAAGTCGAGATGCAATCTAGAAGACGGTAGCAACGAGGGGATTATCGAGTCTCACCCTTGAAGAGATTCCAAAGCCTACAAGAGGAGGCTCTTGTTGCTGCGGTAGACGTTCACTTGCCGCTTGCAAAAGCGCGTAGAAGATCTTGATCACGATCCCTCCGGCGCCACGAACGGGCAGCACCTCCGTACTCGGTCACACGTTCGGTTGTTGATGAAGACGACGTCCACCTCCCGTTCCAGTGGGCAGCGGAAGTAGTAGCTCCTCTTGAATCCGACAGCACGACGGCGTGGTGTCGGTGGTGGTGGAGAACTCCGGCGGAGCTTCGCTAAAGCACGCGGGAGCTATGGAGGAGAGGGGGGCGGCTAGGGTTTGGGAGGGGGTGGCCGGCCACTTGAGGGGTGCGGCCAGCTTGTGGGCTTGAGGTGGCCGGCCCCCTCCCCTTGTCCCTCATTATATAGGTGGAAGCCCCAAGGGTTGGATTACAAGTCTCCGAATAAGACCCGAACCCAAAACCTTCCATATGATAGGGAAACCTACCCAAGCTAGGACTCCCACTAGAGGTGGGAGTTCCACCTTCCATATGGGGGGGGTGGCCGGCCCCCATAGGGGGAGTCCACTTGGGACTCCTCCCCCACTAGGGTTGGCCGGCCATGGAGGTGGAGTCCCGGAGGGACTCCACCTTCCTTAGTGGTTTCTTCCGGACTTTTCTAGAACCTTCTAGAACCTTCCATAGAACCTTCCGCATCATTTTAATTTACATAAAATGACATCCTATATATGAATCTTATTCTCCGGACCATTCCGGAAGTCCTCGTGATGTCCGGGATCTCATCCGGGACTCCGAACAAATATTCGAACTCCATTCCATATGCAAGTTCTACCATTTCAACATCCAACTTTAAGTGTGTCACCCTACGGTTCGCGAACTATGCGGACATGGTTGAGTACTCACTCCGACCAATAACCAATAGCGGGATCTGGAGATCCATAATGGCTCCCACATATTCAACGATGACTTTAGTGATCGAATGAACCATTCACATACAATACCAATTCCCTTTGTCACGCAATATTTTACTTGTCTGAGGTTTGATCTTCGGTATCACTCTATACCTTGTTCAACCTCGTCTCCTGACAAGTACTCTTTACTCGTACCGTGGTATGTGGTCTCTTATGAACTTATTCATATGCTTGCAAGACATTAGATGACATTCCACCGAGAGGGCCCAGAGTATATCTATCCGTCATCGGGATGGACAAATCCCACTGTTGATCCATATGCCTCAACTCATACTTTCCGAATACTCAATCCCACCTTTATAACCACCCATTTACGCAGTGGCGTTTGGTGTAATCAAAGTACCTTTCCGGTATAAGTGATTTATATGATCTCATGGTCATAAGGACTAGGTAACTATGTATCGAAAGCTTATAGCAAATAACTTAATGACGAGATCTTATGCTACGCTTAATTGGGTGTGTCCATTACATCATTCATACAATGACATAACCTTGTTATTAATAACATCCAATGTTCATGATTATGAAACTAATCATCCATTAATCAACAAGCTAGTTAAGAGGCATACTAGGGACTCTTTGTTGTCTACATATCACACATGTACTAATGTTTCGGTTAGCATGATATATAAACATTTATCATAAACATAAAGATATAAATAATAACCACTTTATTATTGCCTCTAGGGCATATCTCCTTCAGTCTCACACTTGCACTAGAGTCAATAATCTAGATTACATTGTAATATACCTCACACCCATGGCATTCTGGTGTTGGTCATGCTTTGCCCTAGGGAGAGCTTTATTCAACGGATCTGCTACATTCAGATCAGTGTGTACTTTGCAAATCTTTACTTCTCCATCTTCGATGTACTCGCGAATCGAGTGGTAACGTGCTGGCGTGTAGTTGACGTGGGAGTTAGAAATCTTTGTGGTGTAACTTTTCTTCAGTTCCCCGGCAACGGCGCCAGAAATTTAGCTTGATGGCGTGTAACTCACACGTTCGTTGGGAACCCCAAGAGGAAGGTATGATGCGCACAGCAGCAAGTTTTCCCTCAGAAAGAAACCAAGGTTTATCGAACCAGGAGGAGCCAAGAAGCACGTTGAAGGTTGATGGCGGCGGGATGTAGTGCGGCGCAACACCAGGGATTCCGGCGCCAACGTGGAACCTGCACAACACAACCAAAGTACTTTGTCCCAACGAAACAGTGAGGTTATCAATCTCACCGGCTTGCTGTAACAAAGGATTAACCGTATTGTGTGGAAGATGATTGTTTGCAGAAAATAGTAGAACAGTATTGCAGTAGATTGTATTTCAGTAAAGAGAATTGGACCGGGGTCCACAGTTCACTAGAGGTGTCTCTCCCATAAGACAAACAACATGTTGGGTGAACAAATTACAGTTGGGCAATTGACAAATAAAGAGGGCATGACCATGCACATACATATCATGATGAGTATAGTGAGATTTAATTGGGCATTACGACAAAGTACAAAGACCGCCATCCAACTGCATCTATGCCTAAAAAGTCCACCTTCAGGTTATCATCCGAACCCCCTCCAGTATTAAGTTGCAAAGCAACAGACAAATGCATTAAGTATGGTGCGTAATGTAATCAACAACTACATCCTTAGACATAGCATCAATGTTTTATCCCTAGTGGCAACAACACAACACAACCTTAGAACTTTCATCCTTGTCCCAGGTGTCAATGCAGGCATGAACCCACTATCGAGCATAAATACTCCCTCTTGGAGTTACAAGCATCTACTTGGCCAGAGCATCTACTAGTAACGGAGAGCATGCAAGATCATAAACAACACATAGATATAACTTTGATAATCAACATAACAAGTATTCTCTATTCATCGGATCCCAACAAACGCAACATATAGAATTACAGATAGATTATCATGATCATGTTAGGCAGCTCACAAGATCCGACAATGATAGCACAATGGGGAGAAGACAACCATCTAGCTACTGCTATGGACCCATAGTCCAGGGGTAGACTACTCACACATCACACCGGAGGCGACCATGGCGGCGTAGAGTCCTCCGGGAGATGATTCCCCTCTCCGGCAGGGTGCCGGAGGCGATCTCCTGGATCCCCCGAGATGGGATCGGCGTTGGCGGCGTCTCTGGAAGGTTTTCCGTATCGTGGCTCTCGGTACTGGGGGTTTCGTCACGGAGGCTTTAAGTAGGCGGAAGGGCAAGTCAGGAGGGGGCACGGGGGCCCCACACCACAGGCCGGCGCGGCCAAGGGGGGGGGGGGCGCGCCACCCTAGGGTTTGGGCACCCCGTGGCCCCACTTCGTTTCGTCTTCGGACTTCTGGAAGCTTCGTGGCAAAATAGGCCCCTGGGCGTTGATTTCGTCCAATTCCGAGAATATTTCCTTACTAGGATTTCTGAAACCAAAAACAGCAGAAACAAGAATCGGCACTTCGGCATCTTGTTAATAGGTTAGTTCCAGAAAATGCACGAATATGACATAAAGTGTGCATAAAACATGTAGATAACATCAATAATGTGGCATGGAACATAAGAAATTATCGATACGTTGGAGACGTATCAGCATCCCCAAGCTTAGTTACGCTGCGTCCCGAAGCGAGGTAAAACGATAACACAGATAATTTCTGGAGTGACATGCCATCATAATCTTGATCATACTATTTGTAAAGCATATGTAGTGAATGCAGCGATCAAAACAATGTATATGACATGAGTAAACAAGTGAATCATAAAGCAAAGACTTTTCATGAATAGCACTTCAAGACAAGCATCAATTAAGTCTTGCATAAGAGTTAACTCATAAAGCAATAATTCAAAGTAAAAGCATTGAAGCAACACAAAAGAAGATTAAGTTTCAGCAGTTGCTTTCAACTTATAACATGTATATCTCATGGATATTGTCAACATAGAGTAATATAATAAGTGCAATAAGCAAGTATGTAGGAATCAATACACAGTTCACACAAGTGTTTGCTTCTTGAGGTGGAGAGAAATAGGTGAACTGACTCAACATTGAAAGTAAAAGAATGGTCCTCCATAGAGGAAAAGCATCGATTGCTATTTTTGTGCTAGAGCTTTGATTTTGAAAACATGAAACAATTTTGTCAACGGTAGTAATAAAGCATATGTATCATGTAAATTATATCTTACAAGTTGCAAGCCTCATGCATAGTGTACTAATAGTGCCCGCACCTTGTCCTAATTAGCTTGGACTACCGGATCATCACAATGCACATGTTTTTACCAAGTGTCACAAAGGGGTACCTCTATGCCGCCTGTACAAAGGTCTAAGGAGAAAGCTCGCATTGGATTTCTCGCTATTGATTATTCTTCAACTTAGACATCCATACCGGGACAACATAGACAACAGATAATGGACTCCTCTTTTATGCATAAGCATGTAACAACAATTAATAATTTTCTCATTTGAGATTGAGGATATATGTCCAAAACTGAAACTTCCACCATGGATCATGGCTTTAGTTAGCGGCCCAATGTTCTTCTCTAACAATATGCATGCTTAACCATAAGGTGGTAGAACTCTCTTACTTCAGACAAGACGGACATGCATAGCAACTCACATGAAATTCAACAATGAATAGTTGATGGCGTCCCCAGTGAACATGGTTATCGCACAACAAGCAACTTAATAAGAGATAAAGTGCATAATTACATATTCAATACCACAATAGTTTTTAAGCTATTTGTCCCATGAGCTATATATTGCAAAGGTGAATAATGGAATTTTAAAGGTAGCACTCAAGCAATTTACTTTGGAATGGCGGAAAATACCATGTAGTAGGTAGGTATGGTGGACACAAATGGCATAGTGGTTGGCTCAAGTATTTTGGATGCATGAGAAGTATTCCCTCTCGATACAAGGTTTAGGCTAGCAAGGCTTATTTGAAACAAACACAAGGATGAACCGGTGCAGCAAAACTCACATAAAATACATATTGAAAACATTATAAGACTCTACACCATCTTCCTTGTTGTTCAAACTCAATACTAGAAATTATCTAGACCTTAGAGAAACCAAATATGCAAACCAAATTTTAGCATGCTCTATGTATTTCTTCATTAATGGGTGCAAAGTATATGATGCAAGAGCTTAATCATGAGCACAACAATTGCCAAGTATCACATTACCCAAGACATTAATAGCAATTACTACATGTATCATTTTCCAATTCCAACCATATAACAATTTAACGAAGAAGAAACTTCGCCATGAATACTATGAGTAGAAACCAAGGACATACTTGTCCATATGCTACAGCGGAGCGTGTCTTTCTCCCATAAAGTGAATGCTAGGATCCATTTTATTCAAACAAAACAAAAACAAAAACAAACCGACGCTCCAAGCAAAGCACATAAGATGTGATGGAATAAAAATATAGTTTCAGGGGAGGAACCTGATAATGTTGTTGATGAAGAAGGGGATGCCTTGGGCATCCCCAAGCTTAGACGCTTGAGTCTTCTTAGAATATGCAGGGGTGAACCACCGGGGCATCCCCAAGCTTAGAGCTTTCACTCTCCTTGATCATGTTGCATCATACTCCTCTCTTGATCCTTGAAAACTTCCTCCACACCAAACTCGAAACAACTCATTAGAGGGTTAGTGCACAATAAAAATTAACATATTCAGATTGACACAATCATTCTTAACACTTCTGGACATTGCATAATGCTACTGGACATTAGTGGATCAAAGAAATTCATCCAACATAGCAAAAGAGGCAATGCGAAATAAAAGGCAGAATCTGTCAAAACAGAACAGTTCGTATTGACGAATTTTAAAATGGCACCAGACTTGCTCAAATGAAAATGCTCAAATTTAATGAAAGTTGCGTACATATCTGAGGATCATGCACGTAAATTGGCTTAATTTTCTGAGCTACCTACAGGGAGGTGGACCCAGATTCGTGACAGCAAAGAAATCTGGAACTGCGCAGTAATCCAAATCTAGTACTTACTTTTCTATCAACGGCTTTACTTGGCACAACAAAACACAAAACTAAGATAAGGAGAGGTTGCTACAGTAGTAAACAACTTCCAAGACACAAAATAAAAACAAAGTACTGTAGGTAAAAACATGGGTTGTCTCCCATAAGCGCTTTTCTTTAACGCCTTTCAGCTAGGCGCAGAAAGTGTGTATCAAGTATTATCGAAGGGTGGTGCATTCTCAGCGGGGTGCGGAGTTTTCTCAACCAGGCATAATATATTAGATACATAAGTTTTAGCATCTCCCTTTTCATTAGTCTTAGGCGTGCTACTCTCATCAAACAAATTTTCAGGAACAAGCCAAGCATAGTTATTTTCTAGTGCATCATTCATAGCTAAGAGTTTACATGGTATTGGTGCTTTGATCTCCCCACCATCATCAATATTATTAGTGTATCTTATTCTATCCATGTCCATCTTTTCAAGGAGACTAACAAAATTAGTATGAGAACCAAGCATATTAAATTTAGCAAAGACCTTTCTAGCTTCTCTTGCTAGACCACCAAATTCTCTAAGAAGGGTTTCTAAAACAAAATCTTTCTTTTCCCCTTCTTCCATATCACCAAGTGTGAGAAACATGTGTTGGATTATAGGATTAAGATTAACAAATTTAGTTTCCAACAGGCGAACTAAATGCGCAGCAACAATTTCATAAGTAGGCGCAAGGTCTACCAAGTGTCTATCTTCAAAATTTTCAATGGTACTAACATGATTGAAAAATTCTTCTATATTATTTCTCCCAACTATAGACCCACGTCCTACCGGTATATCTTTCGTGGTAAAATTAAAAGGAAACATGATGAAATAAGTAAAGTAAATGCAAGTAACTAATATTTTTGTGTTTTTGATATAGCAAACAAGATAACAAATAGAGTAAAACTAGCAACTAATTTTTTTGTATTTTGATTTAGTGCAGCAAACAAAGTAGTAAATAAAACTAAGCAAGACAAAAACAAAGTAAAGAGATTGAGAAGTGGAGACTCCCCTTGCAGCGTGTCTTGATCTCCCCAGCAACGGCGCCATAAATTTACTTGCTGGCGTGTAGTTGACGTGGGAGTTAGAAATCTTTGTGGTGTAACTTTTCTTCAGTTCCCCGGCAACGGCGCCAGAAATTTAGCTTGATGGCGTGTAACTCACACGTTCGTTGGGAACCCCAAGAGGAAGGTATGATGCGCACAGCAGCAAGTTTTCCCTCAGAAAGAAACCAAGGTTTATCGAACCAGGAGGAGCCAAGAAGAACGTTGAAGGTTGATGGCGGCGGGATGTAGTGCGGCGCAACACCAGGGATTCCGGCGCCAACGTGGAACCTGCACAACACAACCAAAGTACTTTGTCCCAACGAAACAGTGAGGTTGTCAATCTCACCGGCTTGCTGTAACAAAGGATTAACCGTATTGTGTGGAAGATGATTGTTTGCAGAAAACAGTAGAACAGTATTGCGGTAGATTGTATTTCAGTAAAGAGAATTGGACCGGGGTCCACAGTTCACTAGAGGTGTCTCTCCCATAAGACAAACAGCATGTTGGGTGAACAAATTACAGTTGGGCAATTGACAAATAAAGAGGGCATGACCATGCACATACATATCATGATGAGTATAGTGAGATTTAATTGGGCATTACGACAAAGTACATAGACCGCCATCCAACTGCATCTATGCCTAAAAAGTCCACCTTCAGGTTATCATCCGAACCCCCTCCAGTATTAAGTTGCAAAGCAACAGACAATTGCATTAAGTATGGTGCGTAATGTAATCAACAACTACATCCTTAGATATAGCATCAATGTTTTATCCCTAGTGGCAACAGCACAACACAACCTTAGAACTTTCATCCTTTGTCCCGGTGTCAATGCGAGCATGAACCCACTATCGAGCATAAATACTCCCTCTTGGAGTTACAAGCATCTACTTGGCCAGAGCATCTACTAGTAACGGAGAGCATGCAAGATCATAAACAACACATAGATATAACTTTGATAATCAACATAACAAGTATTCTCTATTCATCGGATCCCAACAAACGCAACATATAGAATTACAGATAGATGATCTTGATCATGTTAGGCAGCTCACAAGATCCGACAATGATAGCACAATGGGGAGAAGACAACCATCTAGCTACTGCTATGGACCCATAGTCCGGGGGTAGACTACTCACACATCACACCGGAGGCGACCATGGCGGCGTAGAGTCCTCCGGGAGATGATTCCCCTCTCCGGCAGGGTGCCGGAGGCGATCTCCTGGATCCCCCGAGATGGGATCGGCGTTGGCGGCGTCTCTGGAAGGTTTTCCGTATCGTGGCTCTCAGTACTGGGGGTTTCGTCACGGAGGCTTTAAGTAGGCGGAAGGGTAAGTCAGGAGGGGGCACGGGGGCCCCACACCACGGGCCGGCGCGGCCCTGGGGGGGGGCGCGCCGCCCTAGGGTTTGGGCACCCCGTGGCCCCACTTCGTTTCGTCTTCGGACTTCTGGAAGCTTCGTGGCAAAATAGGCCCCTGGGCGTTGATTTCGTCCAATTCCGAGAATATTTCCTTACTAGGATTTCTGAAACCAAAAACAGCAGAAAACAGCAACTGGCACTTCGGCATCTTGTTAATAGGTTAGTTCCAGAAAATGCACGAATATGACATAAAGTGTGCATAAAACATGTAGATAACATCAATAATGTGGCATGGAACATAAGAAATTATCGATACGTTGGAGACGTATCAGCATCCCCAAGCTTAGTTCTGCTCGTCCCGAGCAGGTAAAACGATAACACGAGATAATTTACGGAGTGACATGCCATCATAATCTTGATCATACTATTTGTAAAGCATATGTAGTGAATGCAGCGATCAAAACAATGTATATGACATGAGTAAACAAGTGAATCATAAAGCAAAGACTTTTCATGAATAGCACTTCAAGACAAGCATCAATTAAGTCTTGCATAAGAGTTAACTCATAAAGCAATAATTCAAAGTAAAAGCATTGAAGCAACACAAAAGAAGATTAAGTTTCAGCGGTTGCTTTCAACTTATAACATGTATATCTCATGGATATTGTCAACATAGAGTAATATAATAAGTGCAATAAGCAAGTATATAGGAATCAATACACAGTTCACACAAGTGTTTGCTTCTTGAGGTGGAGAGAAATAGGTGAACTGACTCAACATTGAAAGTAAAAGAATGGTCCTCCATAGAGGAAAAGCATTGATTGCTATTTTTGTGCTAGAGCTTTGATTTTGAAAACATGAAACAATTTTGTCAACGGTAGTAATAAAGCATATGTATCATGTAAATTATATCTTACAAGTTGCAAGCCTCATGCATAGTGTACTAATAGTGCCCGCACCTTGTCCTAATTAGCTTGGACTACCGGATCATCACAATGCACATGTTTTTACCAAGTGTCACAAAGGGGTACCTCTATGCCGCCTGTACAAAGGTCTAAGGAGAAAGCTCGCATTGGATTTCTCGCTATTGATTATTCTTCAACTTAGACATCCATACCGGGACAACATAGACAACAGATAATGGACTCCTCTTTTATGCATAAGCATGTAACAACAATTAATAATTTTCTCATTTGAGATTGAGGATATATGTCCAAAACTAAAACTTCCACCATGGATCATGGCTTTAGTTAGCGGCCCAATGTTCTTCTCTAACAATATGCATGCTTAACCATAAGGTGGTAGATCTCTCTTACTTCAGACAAGACGGACATGCATAGCAACTCACATGAAATTCAACAATGAATAGTTGATGGCGTCCCCAGTGAACATGGTTATCGCACAACAAGCAACTTAATAAGAGATAAAGTGCATAATTACATATTCAATACCACAATAGTTTTTAAGCTATTTGTCCCATGAGCTATATATTGCAAAGGTGAATGATGGAATTTTAAAGGTAGCACTCAAGCAATTTACTTTGGAATGGCGGAAAATACCATGTAGTAGGTAGGTATGGTGGACACAAATGGCATAGTGGTTGGCTCAAGTATTTTGGATGCATGAGAAGTATTCCCTCTCGATACAAGGTTTAGGCTAGCAAGGCTTATTTGAAACAAACACAAGGATGAACCGGTGCAGCAAAACTCACATAAAAGACATATTGAAAACATTATAAGACTCTACACCGTCTTCCTTGTTGTTCAAACTCAATACTAGAAATTATCTAGACCTTAGAGAAACCAAATATGCAAACCAAATTTTAGCATGCTCTATGTATTTCTTCATTAATGGGTGCAAAGTATATGATGCAAGAGCTTAATCATGAGCACAACAATTGCCAAGTATCACATTACCCAAGACATTAATAGCAATTACTACATGTATCATTTTCCAATTCCAACCATATAACAATTTAACGAAGAAGAAACTTCGCCATGAATACTATGAGTAGAAACCAAGGACATACTTGTCCATATGCTACAGCGGAGCGTGTCTCTCTCCCATAAAGTGAATGCTAGGATCCATTTTATTCAAACAAAACAAAAACAAAAACAAACCGACGCTCCAAGCAAAGCACACAAGATGTGATGGAATAAAAATATAGTTTCAGGGGAGGAACCTGATAATGTTGTTGATGAAGAAGGGGATGCCTTGGGCATCCCCAAGCTTAGACGCTTGAGTCTTCTTAGAATATGCAGGGGTGAACCACCGGGGCATCCCCAAGCTTAGAGCTTTCACTCTCCTTGATCATGTTGCATCATACTCCTCTCTTGATCCTTGAAAACTTCCTCCACACCAAACTCGAAACAACTCATTAGAGGCTTAGTGCACGATAAAAATTAACATATTCAGAGGTGACACAATCATTCTTAACACTTCTGGACATTGCATAATGCTACTGGATATTAGTGGATCAAAGAAATTCATCCAACATAGCAAAAGAGGCAATGCGAAATAAAAGGCAGAATCTGTCAAAACAGAACAGTTCGTATTGACGAATTTTAAAATGGCACCAGACTTGCTCAAATGAAAATGCTCAAATTGAATGAAAGTTGCGTACATATCTGAGGATCATGCACGTAAATTGGCTTAATTTTCTGAGCTACCTACAGGGAGGTGGACCCAGATTCGTGACAGCAAAGAAATCTGGAACTGCGCAGTAATCCAAATCTAGTACTTACTTTTCTATCAACGGCTTTACTTGGCACAACAAAACACAAAACTAAGATAAGGAGAGGTTGCTACAGTAGTAAACAACTTCCAAGACACAAAATAAAAACAAAGTACTGTAGGTAAAAACATGGGTTGTCTCCCATAAGCGCTTTTCTTTAACGCCTTTCAGCTAGGCGCAGAAAGTGTGTATCAAGTATTATCGAAGGGTGGTGCATTCTCAGCGGGGTGCGGAGTTTTCTCAACCAGGCATAATATATTAGATACATAAGTTTTAGCATCTCCCTTTTCATTAGTCTTAGGCATGCTACTCTCATCAAACAAATTTTTAGGAACAAGCCAAGCATAGTTATTTTCTAGTGCATCATTCATAGCTAAGAGTTTACATGGTATTGGTGCTTTGATCTCCCCACCATCATCAATATTATTAGTGTATCTTATTCTATCCATGTCCATCTTTTCAAGGAGACTAACAAAATTAGTATGAGAACCAAGCATATTAAATTTAGCAAAGACCTTTCTAGCTTCTCTTGCTAGACCACCAAATTCTCTAAGAAGGGTTTCTAAAACAAAATCTTTCTTTTCCCCTTCTTCCATATCACCAAGTGTGAGAAACATGTGTTGGATTATAGGATTAAGATTAACAAATTTAGTTTCCAACAGGCGAACTAAATGCGCAGCAGCAATTTCATAAGTAGGCGCAAGGTCTACCAAGTGTCTATCTTCAAAATTTTCAATGGTACTAACATGATTGAAAAATTCTTCTATATTATTTCTCCCAACTATAGACCCACGTCCTACCGGTATATCTTTCGTGGTAAAATTAAAAGGAAACATGATGAAATAAGTAAAGTAAATGCAAGTAACTAATTTTTTTGTGTTTTTGATATAGCAAACAAGATAACAAATAGAGTAAAACTAGCAACTAATTTTTTTGTATTTTGATTTAGTGCAGCAAACAAAGTAGTAAATAAAACTAAGCAAGACAAAAACAAAGTAAAGAGATTGAGAAGTGGAGACTCCCCTTGCAGCGTGTCTTGATCTCCCCGGCAACGGCGCCAGAAATTTACTTGCTGGCGTGTAGTTGACGTGGGAGTTAGAAATCTTTGTGGTGTAACTTTTCTTCAGTTCCCCGGCAACGGCGCCAGAAATTTAGCTTGATGGCTTGTAACTCACACGTTCGTTGGGAACCCCAAGAGGAAGGTATGATGCGCACAGCAGCAAGTTTTCCCTCAGAAAGAAACCAAGGTTTATCGAACCAGGAGGAGCCAAGAAGCACGTTGAAGGTTGATGGCGGCGGGATGTAGTGCGGCGCAACACCAGGGATTCCGGCGCCAACGTGGAACCTGCACAACACAACCAAAGTACTTTGTCCCAACGAAACAGTGAGGTTGTCAATCTCACCGGCTTGCTGTAACAAAGGATTAACCGTATTGTGTGGAAGATGATTGTTTGCAGAAAACAGTAGAATAGTATTGCAGTAGATTGTATTTCAGTAAAGAGAATTGGACCGGGGTCCATAGTTCACTAGAGGTGTCTCTCCCATAAGACAAACAGCATGTTGGGTGAACAAATTACAGTTGGGCAATTGACAAATAAAGAGGGCATGACCATGCACATACATATCATGATGAGTATAGTGAGATTTAATTGGGCATTACGACAAAGTACATAGACCGCCATCCAACTGCATCTATGCCTAAAAAGTCCACCTTCAGGTTATCATCCGAACCCCCTCCAGTATTAAGTTGCAAAGCAACAGACAATTGCATTAATTATGGTGCGTAATGTAATCAACAACTACATCCTTAGACATAGCATCAATGTTTTATCCCTAGTGGCAACAGCACAACACAACCTTAGAACTTTCTGTCACTGTCCCAGGTGTCAATGCAGGCATGAACCCACTATCGAGCATAAATACTCCCTCTTGGAGTTACAAGCATCTACTTGGCCAGAGCATCTACTAGTAACGGAGAGCATGCAAGATCATAAACAACACATAGATATAACTTTGATAATCAACATAACAAGTATTCTCTATTCATCGGATCCCAACAAACGCAACATATAGAATTACAGATAGATGATCTTGATCATGTTAGGCAGCTCACAAGATCCGACAATGATAGCACAATGGGGAGAAGACAACCATCTAGCTACTGCTATGGACCCATAGTCCAGGGGTAGACTACTCACACATCACACCGGAGGCGACCATGGCGGCGTAGAGTCCTCCGGGAGATGATTCCCCTCTCCGGTAGGGTGCCGGAGGCGATCTCCTGGATCCCCCGAGATGGGATCGGCGTTGGCGGCGTCTCTGGAAGGTTTTCCGTATCGTGGCTCTCGGTACTGGGGGTTTCATCACGGAGGCTTTAAGTAGGCGGAAGGGCAAGTCAGGAGGGGGCACGGGGGCCCCACACCATAGGCCGGCGCGGCCAAGGGGGGGGCCGCGCCGCCCTAGGGTTTGGGCACCCCGTGGCCCCACTTCGTTTCGTCTTCGGACTTCTGGAAGCTTCGTGGCAAAATAGGCCCCTGGGCGTTGATTTCGTCCAATTCCGAGAATATTTCCTTACTAGGATTTCTGAAACCAAAAACAGCAGAAAACAGCAACTGGCACTTCGGCATCTTGTTAATAGGTTAGTTCCAGAAAATGCACGAATATGACATAAAGTGTGCATAAAACATGTAGATAACATCAATAATGTGGCATGGAACATAAGAAATTATCGATACGTTGGAGACGTATCATAACGCAGCTTGATATGCTTCAGCCTCTTGTGTGACCTTGGCTCTTGTGCATTGGCGATGGCACCCATGTTATCACAGTATATGATTAATGGGTCCAATGCACTAGGAACCACACCGAGCTCTACAATGAACCTTTTCATCCATACCGCTTCTGATGAAGCCTCTGAAGCCGCTATGTACTCTGATTCTGTTGAAGACTTCGCCACCGTGCACTGCTTCGAGCTTGCCCAGCTTACTGCAGCACCATTCAATATAAACACGTACCCAGATTGTGACTTAGAGTCATCAGGATCAGTGTTCCAACTTGCATCGGTGTAACCACTTACAACGAGCTCTTGGTCACCTCCATAACAAAGAAACATATCCTTAGTTCTTTTCAAGTACTTCAGGATATTCTTGACCGCTGTCCAGTGTTCCATTCCTGGATCACTTTGATACTTGCTAGTCAAACTAACATCATGTGCTATATCCGGTCTAGTACATAGCATGGCATACATGATAGATCCTACTGCCGAGGCATAAGGGATATTACTCATCCTTTCTCTTTCTTCTGCCGTAGCCGGTCCTTGAGTCTTACTCAAGACCTTGCCTGGTAACATAGGTAAGAACCCTTTCTTACTTTCGTCCATTCTAAACTTCTTTAGAATCTTGTCCAGATATGTACTCTATGATAGCCCTATTAGGCGTCTTCATCTATCTCTATAAATCTTGATGCCTAATATATACGATGCTTCACCAAGGTCTTTCATTGAAAAACTATTATTCAAATAACCTTTAGCACTGCTTAATAGTTCTATATCATTCCCGATCAATAATATGTCATCTACATATAATATCAGGAATGCTACAGAGCTCCCACTCACTTTCTTGTAAATACAGGCCTCTCCATGACACTGTATAAACCCGAAGTCTTTGATCACCTTATCAAAGCGTCGGTTCCAACTTCTTGATGCTTGCTTCAGTCCATAGATTGAACGCTGAAGTTTGCATACTTTGTCAGCATTTTTAGGATCGACAAAACCTTTGGGTTGTACCATATACAACTCTTCCTCAATGTCTCCATTAAGGAACGCCGTTTTGACATCCATCTGCCAAATCTCATAATCGAAAAATGCAGCTATTGCTAACAAAATCCTCACAGATTTTAGCTTCGCTACAGGTGAGAAAGTCTCATCGTAGTCAACTCCTTGAATTTGTCGGAAACACTTTACGACAAGTCGAGCTTTATAGACAGTAATATTACCATCAGCATCTGTTTTTCTCTTGAAGATCCATTTATTCTCGACAGCCTTTCGGCTATCAGGTAAGTCTACCAAAGTCCATACTTTGTTATCATACATGGATCCCATTTCGGATTTCATGGCTTCTTGCCATTTGTTGGAATCTGGGCTCATCATCGCTTCTTCATACGTCGCAGGGTCCTCATCATTGTTATCCACAATCATGACATTTAGACAAGGATCATACCAATCAGGAGTGGCACGCTCCCTTGTCGATCTGCGAGGTTCAGTAGTTTCCTCGTTCGAAGTTTCATGATCATTATCATTAGCTTCCTCTGTTGCCGGTGTAGGCGGTACAGGTACAACTTCCGGTACTGCGCTACTATGATCAACGAGTATAGATTCATCAATCTCATCGAGTTCTACTTTTCTTCCAGTCACTTCTTTAGTGAGAAATTCTTTCTCAAGAAAGGTTCCGTTCTTAGCAACAAAGATTTTTCCTTCGGATTTGTGATAGAAAGTGTACCCTATAGTTTCCTTAGGGTATCCTATGAAGACGCATTTCTCCGCTTTGGGTTCTAGCTTGTCCGGTTGTAACTTCTTTACATAGGCTTCGCAACCCCAAACTTTAAGGAACGACAGCTTAGGTTTCTTATTAAACCATAATTCATACGGTGTCGTTTCTACGGATTTTGATGGTGCTATATTTAAAGTGAATGCGGCTGTCTCTAATGCATAACTCAAAATGATAACGGCAAATCAGTAAGAGACATCATAGAACGAACCATATCTAAGAGAGTTCGATTACGACGTTCGGACACACCGTTTCATTGTGGTGTTCCCGGCGGTGTCAATTGTGAAAGTATTCCACATTTCTTTAAATGCATGCCAAACTCATAACTCAGATATTCACCTCCACGATCAGATCGTAGAAATTTAATCTTCTTGTTACGTTGATTTTCTACTTCACTTTGGAATTCCTTAAACTTCTCGAAAGTTTCGGATTTATGTTTCATGAAATAGATATACCCATATCTACTCAGATCATCTGTGAAGGTTAGAACATAACGATAACCACCGCGCGATGCTACGCTCATTGGTCCGCACACATCGGTATGTATGATTTCCAATAAGTCAGTAGCTCGCTCCATCATACCAGAAAATGGAGTCTTATTCATTTTTCCCATTAGACATGCTTCGCATCTATCAAGTGACTTAAAGTCAAGTGATTCAAGTAATCCATCAGTATGGAGTTTCTTCATGCGTTTCACTCCAATATGACCAAGGCAGCGATTGCCACATATAAGTAGAATTATCATTCAATTTAATTCGCTTAGCATCAATGTTATTTATATGCGTATCACTACTATCGAGATCTAACAGAAATAAGCCATTCTTTTCTGGTGCTCGACCATAAAAGATATTATTCATAAAAATAGAACAACCATTATTCTCAGACTTGAATGAATAACCGTCTTGCATTAAACAAATCCAGATATAATGTTCATGCTCAACGCGGGTACAAAATAACAATTATTTAGGCTTAAAACTAATCCCGAAGGTAGATGTAGAGGAAGTGTGCCGACAGCGATCACATTGACCTTGGATCCATTTCCAACGCGCATCGTTACTTCATCTTTCAGTAGTCTTCGTTTATTCTTTAGTTCCTGTTTCGAGTTACAAATATGAGCAACCGAACCAGTATCAAATACCCAGGTACTAGAACGAGAACCAGTGAGATAAACATCTATAACATGTATATCAGATATACCTTCTTTCTTCTTCTTGACAAGGCCGCTCTTCAGATTAGCTAGATACTTGGAGCAATTACGCTTCCAGTGTCCCTTCTCCTTGCAGTAATAGCACTCATCATCAGGCTTAGGGCCGTTCTTAGGTTTCACAGGAGGCGTGGCAGATTTCTTGCCACCCTTCTTGAATTTTCCCTTAGACTTGACCTGTTTCTTGAAACTGGTGGTCTTGTTGACCATCAACACTTGGTGCTCTTTCTTGATCTCAATCTCAGCAGCTTTTAGCATGCCAAAGAGTTCAGGTAACTCCTTGTTCATGTTCTGCATATTGTAGTTCATCACAAAGTTCTTGTAACTTGGTGGCAGTGATTGAAGGACACGATTAATCCCCAGTCTGTTAGGAATCACTATTCCCAAGTCACTGAGTTTCTTCGCATGCCCGGTCATGGCGAGCATGTGCTCACTAACGGAGCTGCCTTCTTCCATCATGCAGCTGAAAAATTGTTTCGATGCTTCATAGCATTCCACGGCCGCATGAGTCTCAAATACAGCTTTCAGCTCATTCATCAACTCATGAGGATCGTGGTGCTCAAAACGTTTTTGAAGATCGGATTCCAGACTGCACAGGATGGCACACTGAACTTGAGAGTACCGAGTTTTCCGAGTCTCGTAAACAGCTTTTACTTCATCGGTTTCAGTTTCTGCAGGAGGGTCACCTAGTGGTGCATCAAGCACATATTGCAGATTTCCGCCAGAGAGGAAGATCCTCACATGACGGAACCAGTCGGTGAAGTTGCTACCGTTGCTCTTAAGTTTTTCTTTCTCTAGGAACTGGTTAAAATTGATTGGGGACGCTATCTCTACAACATATATTTGCAAAAGTTTAGACTAAGTTTATGACAAATTGAGTTCAAATTTTAATTCAACATAATTAAAAATCTAGGTGAACTCCCACTCAAAACAATATCTCTCGCATTGTCTTAGTGATCACACGAACCAAATCCACCGCACCTAAGTCCGATCATCACAAGACAAGGTGTGATTTCAATGGCGAACACTCAAAGTGTTCATCATATCAACCATATGATTCATGCTCTACCTTTCGGTATCACGTGTTCCGAGACCATGTCTGTACATGCTAGGCTCGTCAAGGCCACCTTAGTATCTGCATGTGCAAAACTGTCTTGCACCCGTTGTATGTACTTGTTGATTCTATCACACCCGATCATCACGAGATGCTTCGAACCGACAAGTCTTGGTAACGGTGCTACTAAGGATGAACACTTTATTATCTTGAGATTTTAGTGAGGGATCATCTTATAATGCTACCGTCGCGATCTAAGCAAAATAAGATGCATAAAAGGATTAACATCACATGCAGTTCATATGTGATATGATATGGCCCTTTTGTCTTTGCGCCTTTGATCTTCATCTCCAAAGCACGGACATGATCTCCATCATCTTCGGGCATGATCTCCATCATCGTCGGCGTAGCGTCAAGGTCAATGGCACCGTCTTCATGATTGTCCTCCATGTAGCAACTATTACAACTACTTTGAAATACTACTCAACATGAAATTTAAAGACAACCATAAGGCTCCTGCCGCTTGCCACAATACAATAATGATCATCTCATACATATTCATCATCACATTATGGCCATATCACATCACCAAACCCTGCAAAAACAAGTTAGACGTCTCTAATTTGGTTTTCATATTTTACGTGGTTTAGGGTTTTCGAGAGAGATCTAATCTACCTACGAACATGAACCACGATGTTGATACTAATGTTTTCAATAGAAGAGTAAATTGAATCTTCACTATAGTAGGAGAGACAGACACCCGCAAAGCCTCTTATGCAATACAAGTTGCATGTCGAACGAGGAACAAGTCTCATGAACGCGGTCATGTAAAGTTAGTCCGAGCCGCTTCATCCCACTATGCCACAAAGATGCAAAGTACTCAAACTAAAGATAACAAGAGCATTGATGGCGTGTAACTCACACGTTCATTGGGAACCCCAAGAGGAAGGTATGATGCGCACAGCAGCAAGTTTTCCCTCAGAAAGAAACCAAGGTTTATCGAACCAGGAGGAGCCAAGAAGCACGTTGAAGGTTGATGGCGGCGGGATGTAGTGCGGCGCAACACCAGGGATTCCGGCGCCAACGTGGAACCTGCACAACACAACCAAAGTACTTTGCCCCAACGAAACAGTGAGGTTGTCAATCTCACCGGCTTGCTGTAACAAAGGATTAACCGTATTGTGTGGAAGATGATTGTTTGCAGAAAACAGTAAAACAAGTATTGCAGTAGATTGTATTTCAGTATAGAGAATTGGACCGGGGTCCACAGTTCACTAGAGGTGTCTCTCCCATAAGATAAACAGCATGTTGGGTGAACAAATTACAGTTGGGCAATTGACAAATAAAGAGGGCATGACCATGCACATACATATCATGATGAGTATAGTGAGATTTAATTGGGCATTACGACAAAGTACATAGACCGCCATCCAACTGCATCTATGCCTAAAAAGTCCACCTTCAGGTTATCATCCGAACCCCCTCCAGTATTAAGTTGCAAAGCAACAGACAATTGCATTAAGTATGGTGCGTAATGTAATCAACAACTACATCCTTAGACATAGCATCAATGTTTTATCCCTAGTGGCAACAGCACAACACAACCTTAGAACTTTCATCCTTGTCCCGGTGTCAATGCGAGGCATGAACCCACTATCGAGCATAAATACTCCCTCTTGGAGTTACAAGCATCTACTTGGCCAGAGCATCTACTAGTAACGGAGAGCATGCAAGATCATAAACAACACATAGATATAACTTTGATAATCAACATAACAAGTATTCTCTATTCATCGGATCCCAACAAACACAACATATAGAATTACAGATAGATGATCTTGATCATGTTAGGCAGCTCACAAGATCCGACAATGATAGCACCATGGGGAGAAGACAACCATCTAGCTACTGCTATGGACCCATAGTCCAGGGGTAGACTACTCACACATCACTCCGGAGGCGACCATGGCGGCGTAGAGTCCTCCGGGAGATGATTCCCCTCTCCGGCAGGGTGCCGGAGGCGATCTCCTGGATCCCCGAGATGGGATCGGCGGCGGCGGCGTCTCTGGAAGGTTTTCCGTATCGTGGCTCTCGGTACATGGGGTTTCGCGACGGAGGCTTTAAGTAGGCGGAAGGGCAGGTCGGGGAGGCGGCACAAGGGCCCCACACCACGGGCCGCGCGGCCAAGGGGGCCGCGCCGCCCTAGGGTGTGGCCCCCTCGTGGCCCCTCTTCGTCTCCTCTTCGGACTTCTGGAAGCTTCGTGGCAAAATAGGACCCTGGGCGTTGATTTCGTCCAATTCCGAGAATATTTCGTTACTAGGATTTCTGAAACCAAAAACAGCAGAAAACAGCAACTGGCACTTCGGCATCTTGTTAATAGGTTAGTTCCAGAAAATGCACGAATATGACATAAAGTGTGCATAAAACATGTAGATAACATCAATAATGTGGCATGGAACATAAGAAATTATCGATATGTCGGAGACGTATCAGCATCCCCAAGCTTAGTTCTGCTCGTCCCGAGCAGGTAAAACGATAACACAGATAAGGTCTGGAGTGACATGCCATCATAACCTTGATCATACTATTTGTAAAGTATATGTAGTGAATGCAGCGATCAAAACAATGTATATGACATGAGTAAACAAGTGAATCATAAAGCAAAGACTTTTCATGAATAGCACTTCAAGACAAGCATCAATAAGTCTTGCATAAGAGTTAACTCATAAAGCAATAATTCATAGTAAAAGCATTGAAGCAACACAAAGGAAGATTAAGTTTCAGCGGTTGCTTTCAACTTGTAACATGTATATCTCATGGATATTGTCAACATGGAGTAATATAATAAGTGCAATAAGCAAATATGTAGGAATCAATGCACAGTTCACACAAGTGTTTGCTTCTTGAGGTGGAGAGAAATAGGTGAACTGACTCAACATTGAAAGTAAAAGAATGGTCCTCCATAGAGGAAAAGCATCGATTGCTATATTTGTGCTAGAGCTTTGATTTTGAAAACATGAAACAATTTTGTCAACGGTAGTAATAAAGCATATGTATCATGTAAATTATATCTTATAAGTTGCAAGCCTCATGCATAGTGTACTAATAGTGCCCGCACCTTGTCCTAATTAGCTTGGACTACCGGATCATCACAATGCACATGTTTTAACCAAGTGTCACAAAGGGGTACCTCTATGCCGCTTTGTACAAAGGTCTAAGGAGAAAGCTCGCATTGGATTTCTCGCTATTGATTATTCTCAACTTAGACATCCATACCGGGACAACATAGACAACAGATAATGGACTCCTCTTTTATGCATAAGCATGTAACAACAATTAATAATTTTCTCATATGAGATTGAGGATATATGTTCAAAACTAAAACTTCCACCATGGATCATGGCTTTAGTTAGCGGCCCAATGTTCTTCTCTAACAATATGCATGCTTAATCATAAGGTGGTAGATCTCTCTTACTTCAGACAAGACGAACATGCATAGCAACTCACATGAAATTCAACAAAGAATAGTTGATGGCGTCCCCAGTGAACATGGTTATCGCACAACAAGCAACTTAATAAGAGATAAAGTGCATAATTACATATTCAATACCACAATAGTTTTTAAGCTATTTGTCCCACGAGCTATATATTGCAAAGGTGAATGATGGAATTTTAAAGGTAGCACTCAAGCAATTTACTTTGGAATGGCGGGAAATACCATGTAGTAGGTAGGTATGGTGGACACAAATGGCATAGTGGTTGGCTCAAGTATTTTGGATGCATGAGAAGTATTCCCTCTCGATACAAGGTTTAGGCTAGCAAGGCTTATTTGAAACAAACACAAGGATGAACCGGTGCAGCAAAACTCACATAAAAGACATATTGAAAACATTATAAGACTCTACACCGTCTTCCTTGTTGTTCAAACTCAATACTAGAAATTATCTAGACCTTAGAGAAACCAAATATGCAAACCAAATTTTAACATGCTCTATGTATTTCTTCATTAATGGGTGCAAAGCATATGATGCAAGAGCTTAAACATGAGCACAACAATTGCCAAGTATCACATTACCCAAGACATTTATAGCAATTACAACATGTATCATTTTCCAATTCCAACCATATAACAATTTAACGAAGGAGAAACTTCGCCATGAATACTATGAGTAGAAACTAAGGACATACTTGTCCATATGCTACAACGGAGCGTGTCTCTCTCCCATAAAGTGAATGCTAGGATCCATTTTATTCAAACAAAACAAAAAACAAAAACAAACCGACGCTCCAAGCAAAGCACATAAGATGTGATGGAATAAAAATATAGTTTCAGGGGAGGAACCTGATAATGTTGTCGATGAAGAAGGGGATGCCTTGGGCATCCCCAAGCTTAGACGCTTGAGTCTTCTTGATATATGCAGGGGTGAACCACCGGGGCATCCCCAAGCTTAGAGCTTTCACTCTCCTTGATCATGTTGCATCATACTCCTCTCTTGATCCTTGAAAACTTCCTCCACACCAAACTTAGAACAACTCATTAGAGGGTTAGTGATAATAAAAATTAACATATTCAGAGGTGACACAATCATTCTTAACACTTCTGGACATTGCATAAAGCTACTGGACATTAGTGGATCAAAGAAATTCATCCAACATAGCAAAAGAGGCAATGCGAAATAAAAGGCAGAATCTGTCAAAACAGAACAGTTCGTATTGACGAATTTTATTAGGCCACCAGACTTGCTCAAATGAAAATGCTCAAATTGAATGAAAGTTGCGTACATATCTGGGGATCATGCACGTAAATTGGCTTAATTTTCTGAGCTACCTACAGGGAGGTAGACCCAGATTCGTGACAGCAAAGAAATCTGTTTCTGCGCAGTAATCCAAATCTAGTACTTACTTTACTATCAAAGACTTTACTTGGCACAACAAAACACTAAACTAAGATAAGGAGAGGTTGCTACAGTATTAAACAACTTCCAAGACACAAAATAAGAACAAAGTACTGTAGGTAAAAACATGGGTTGTCTCCCATAAGCGCTTTTCTTTAACGCATTTCAGCTAGGCGCAGAAAGTGTGTATCAAGTATTATCAAGAGACGAAGTGTCAACATCATAATTTGTTCTAATAATAGAATCAAAAGGTAACTTCATTCTCTTTCTAGGGAAGTGTTCCATACCTTTCTTGAGAGGAAATTGATATTTTATATTACCTTCCTTCATATCAATGATAGCACCAACAGTTCGAAGAAAAGGTCTTCCCAATATAATGGGACAAGATGCATTGCATTCAATATCCAAGACAACAAAATCAACGGGGACAAGGTTATTGTTAACGGTAATGCAAACATTATCAACTTTCTCCAAAGGTTTCTTTGTAGAATGATCAGCAAGATTAACATCCAAATAACAATTTTTCAATGGTGGCAAGTCAAGCATATTATAAATTTTCTTAGGCATAACGGAAATACTTGCACCAAGATCACATAAAGCATTACAATCAAAATCTTTAACCTTCATCTTAATGATGGGCTCCCAACCATCCTCTAGCTTTCTAGGAATAGAGGCTTCGCGCTCTAGTTTCTCTTCTCTAGCTTTTATGAGAGCATTTGTAATATGTTGCGTGAAAGCCAAATTTATAGCACTAGCATTATGACTTTTAGCAAGTTTTTGCAAGAACTTTATAACTTCAGAGATGTGGCAATCATCAAAATTCAAACCATTATAATCTAAAGCAATGGGATCATCATCCCCAATGTTGGAAAAAATTTCAGCAGTTTTATCACAGGCAGTTTCAGCAGTTTTAGCAGTTTCAGGCAGTTTCTCGCGCTTTGCATTAGAAGTGGAAACATTGCTAACACCAATTCTTCTATTATTAATAGTAGGAGGTGCAGCAACATGTGTAGCATTAGTATTACAAGTGGTGGTAATAGTCCAAACTTTAGCTACATTCTTCTCTTTAGCTAGTTTTTCATTTTCTTCTCTATCCCACCTAGCACGCAGTTCAGCCATTAATCTTATATTCTCATTAATTCTAACTTGGATGGCATTTGCTGTAGTAGTAATTTTGTCATCTAAATCCTCAGGTTTAGCAGCCATTTTATTAATTAAAGAAGATTGTGATGCAGACATGTATGAGATTCGGTTTTCAGCATTAGCAAGTTTAGTTTGCAACCCCGAGATCTCCCTATTCAGATTTTCAAGTTGATTCCCTATATTCTTCAACAAGGTAGATTGCTCATTCATAGTTTTAGTAAACAATTTATTTTGCTCATATTGTGATTGCATAAAGCTCTTGGTGGATCTTTCAATTTCTAGCATCTTTTCTTCATTAGGTGAAACATATCTACCATAAGAGTTACCATTAGCAGGGTATGGCCTAGAATCATTGTGATTGTTATTTTTAATGAAATTCACATCAACATATTCTTTTTGAGCTACCAATGATGCTAACGGAACATTATTAGGATTAACATTAGGCCTACCATTCATAAGCATAGACATAATAGCATCAATCTTATCACTCAAGGAAGAGGTTTCTTCGACATAATTTACCTTCTTACCTTGTGGAGCTCTTTCCGTGTGCCATTCAGAGTATTTGATCATCATATTATCAAGAAGCTTTGTTGCTTCACCAAGAGTGATGGACATAAAGGTACCTCCAGCAGCTGAATCCAATAAATTCCGCGAAGAAAAATTTAGTCCTGCATAGAAGGTTTGGATGATCATCCAAGTAGTCAGTCCATGGGTTGGGCAATTTTTAACCAGAGATTTCATTCTTTCCCAAGCTTGAGCAACATGTTCAGTATCTAATTGTTTAAAATTAATTATGCTACTCCTCAAAGATATAATTTTAGCAGGGGGATAATATCTACCAATAAAAGCATCCTTGCATTTAGTCCATGAATCAATACTATTCTTAGGCAGAGATAGCAACCAATCTTTAGCTCTTCCTCTTAATGAGAAAGGGAACAATTTTAATTTTATAATGTCACCATCTACATCTTTATATTTTTGCATTTCACATAGTTCAACAAAGTTATTAAGATGGGCAGCAGCATCATCAGAACTAACACCAGAAAATTGCTCTCGCATAACAAGATTCAGTAAAGCAGGTTTAATTTCAAAGAATTCTGCTGTAGTAGCAGGTGGAGCAATAGGTGTGCATAAGAAATCATTATTATTTGTGGTTGTGAAGTCACACAACTTAGTATTTTCAGGGTTGGCCATTTTAGCAACAGAAAATAAAGCAAACTAGATAAAGTAAATGCAAGTAACTAATTTTTTTGTGTTTTTGATATAGCAAACAAGATAGCAAATAAAGTAAAACTAGCAACTAATTTTTTTTGTATTTTGATTTAGTGCAGCAAACAAAGTAGTAAATAAAACTAAGCAAGACAAAAACAAAGTAAAGAGATTGAGAAGTGGAGACTCCCCTTGCAGCGTGTCTTGATCTCCCCGGCAACGGCGCCAGAAAAAGAGCTTGATGGCGTGTAACTCACACGTTCGTTGGGAACCCCAAGAGGAAGGTATGATGCGCACAGCAGCAAGTTTTCCCTCAGAAAGAAACCAAGGTTTATCGAACCAGGAGGAGCCAAGAAGCACGTTGAAGGTTGATGGCGGCGGGATGTAGTGCGGCGCAACACCAGGGATTCCGGCGCCAACGTGGAACCTGCACAACACAACCAAAGTACTTTGCCCCAACGAAACAGTGAGGTTGTCAATCTCACCGGCTTGCTGTAACAAAGGATTAACCGTATTGTGTGGAAGATGATTGTTTGCAGAAAACAGTAAAACAAGTATTGCAGTAGATTGTATTTCAGTATAGAGAATTGGACCGGGGTCCACAATTCACTAGAGGTGTCTCTCCCATAAGATAAACAGCATGTTGGGTGAATAAATTATAGTTGGGCAATTGACAAATAAAGAGGTCATGACCATGCACATACATATCATGATGAGTATAGTGAGATTTAATTGGGCATTACGACAAAGTACATAGACCGCCATCCAACTGCATCTATGCCTAAAAAGTCCACCTTCAGGTTATCATCCGAACCCCCTCCAGTATTAAGTTGCAAAGCAACAGACAATTGCATTAAGTATGGTGCGTAATGTAATCAACAACTACATCCTTAGACATAGCATCAATGTTTTATCCCTAGTGGCAACAGCACAACACAACCTTAGAACTTTCGTCATCCTTTGTCCCGGTGTCAATGCAGGCATGAACCCACTATCGAGCATAAATACTCCCTCTTGGAGTTACAAGCATCTACTTGGCCAGAGCATCTACTAGTAACGGAGAGCATGCAAGATCATAAACAACACATAGATATAACTTTGATAATCAACATAACAAGTATTCTCTATTCATCGGATCCCAATAAACGCAACATATAGAATTACAGATAGATGATCTTGATCATGTTAGGCAGCTCACAAGATCCGACAATGATAGCACAATGGGGAGAAGACAACCATCTAGCTACTGCTATGGACCCATAGTCCAGGGGTAGACTACCCACACATCACTCCGGAGGCGACCATGGCGGCGTAGAGTCCTCCGGGAGATGATTCCCCTCTTCGGCAGGGTGCCGGAGGCGATCTCCTGGATCCCCCGAGATGGGATCGGCGGCGGCGGCGTCTCTGGAAGGTTTTCCGTATCGTGGCTCTCGGTACAGGGGGTTTCGCGACGGAGGCTTTAAGTAGGCGGAAGGGCAGGTCAGGAGGCGACACGAGGGCCCCACACCACAGGGCCGCGCGGCCAAGGGGGGGCCGCGCCGCCCTAGGGTGTGGCCCCCTCGTGGCCCCTCTTCGTCTCCTCTTCAGACTTCTGGAAGCTTCGTGGCAAAATAGGACCCTGGGCGTTGATTTCGTCCAATTCCGAGAATATTTCATTACTAGGATTTCTGAAACCAAAAACAGCAGAAAACGACAGCGGCACTTCGGCATCTTGTTAATAGGTTAGTTCCAGAAAATGCACGAATATGACATAAAGTGTGCATAAAACATGTAGATAACATCAATAATGTGGCATGGAACATAAGAAATTATCGATACGTCGGAGACGTATCAAGCATCAACGCCCACAAAACCATTGTGTTCTACTCGTGCAACCATCTATGCATAGACACAGCTCTGATACCACTGCAGGATAACGTTGCATAGAAAACAAAAAATTTCCTACCGCGAACACGCAATCCAAGCCAAGATGCAATCTAGAAGACGGTAGCAACGAGGGGATTATCGAGTCTCACCCTTGAAGAGATTCCAAAGCCTACAAGAGGAGGCTCTTGTTGCTGCGGTAGACGTTCACTTGCCGCTTGCAAAAGCGCGTAGAAGATCTTGATCACGATCCCTCCGGCGCCACGAACGGGCAGCACCTCCGTACTCGGTCACACGTTCGGTTGTTGATGAAGACGACGTCCACCTCCCGTTCCAGCGGGCAGCGGAAGTAGTAGCTCCTCTTGAATCCGACAGCACGACGGCGTGGTGTCGGTGGTGGTGGAGAACTCCGGCGGAGCTTCGCTAAAGCACGCGGGAGCTATGGAGGAGAGGGGGGCGGCTAGGTTTTGGGACGGGGTGGCCGGCCACTTGAGGGGTGCGGCCAGCTTGTGGGCTTGAGGTGGCCGGCCCCCTCCCCTTGTCCCTCATTATATAGGTGGAAGCCCCAAGGGTTGGATTACAAGTCTCCGAATAAGACCCGAACCCAAAACCTTCCATATGATAGGGAAACCTACCCAAGCTAGGACTCCCACTAGAGGTGGGAGTTCCACCTTCCATATGGGGGGGTGGCCGGCCCCCATAGGGGGAGTCCACTTGGGACTCCTCCCCCACTAGGGTTGGCCGGCCATGGAGGTGGAGTCCCTCCGGGACTCCACCTTCCTTGGTGGTTTCTTCCGGACTTTTCTAGAACCTTCTAGAACCTTCCATAGAACCTTCCGCATCATTTTAATTTACATAAAATGACATCCTATATATGAATCTTATTCTCCGGACCATTCCGGAACTCCTCGTGATGTCCGGGATCTCATCCGGGACTCCGAACAAATATTCGAACTCCATTCCATATTCAAGTTCTACCATTTCAACATCCAACTTTAAGTGTGTCACCCTACGGTTCGCGAACTATGCGGACATGGTTGCGTACTCACTCCGACCAATAACCAATAGCGGGATCTGGAGATCCATAATGGCTCCCACATATTCAACGATGACTTTAGTGATCTAATGAACCATTCACATACAATACCAATTCCCTTTGTCACACGATATTTTACTTGTCCGAGGTTTGATCTTCGGTATCACTCTATACCTTGTTCAACCTCGTCTCCTGACAAGTACTCTTTACTCGTATCGTGGTATGTGGTCTCTTATGAACTTATTCATATGCTTGCAAGACATTAGACGACATTCCACCGAGAGGGCCCAGAGTATATCTATCCGTCATCGGGATGGACAAATCCCACTGTTGATCCATATGCCTCAACTCATACTTTCCGGATACTTAATCCCACCTTTATAACCACCCATTTACGCAGTGGCGTTTGGTGTAATCAAAGTACCTTTCCGGTATAAGTGATTTACATGATCTCATGGTCATAAGGACTAGGTAACTATGTATCGAAAACTTATAGCAAATAACTTAATGACGAGATCTTATGCTACGCTTAATTGGGTGTGTCCATTACATCATTCATACAATGACATAACCTTGTTATTAATAACATCCAATGTTCATGATTATGAAACTAATAATCCATTAATCAACAAGCTAGTTAAGAGGCATACTAGGGACTCTTTGTTGTCTACATATCACACATGTACTAATGTTTCGGTTAGCATGATATATAAACATTTATCATAAACATAAAGATATAAATAATAACCACTTTATTATTGCCTCTAGGGCATATCACCTTCAATTACTATGGAAGGAGGAGTCCCGGAGGGACTCCACAAACCCTAACCATCCAACCAAGTGGGAGGGTGGAGTCCATGGTGGACTCCACCTCCTTGGCCGGCCAAAGAAAAGGGGGAAGGGGAGAGTCCCTGTCCCTCTAGGTTTCGTCCATAAGGCAGTTTTTCTGTTGGGGTCTTATTCGAAGACTTTGGGCAAACACTTGGGGTTCCACCTATATAATGAGGAGGAGAGGGAGGGGGCAGCCCATGGCTTGGCCGCACCACCCCTGCCCCCTTGAGGCCGGCGCCCATGGCACCCCCTCTCCCCAAACCCTAGCACCCCTCCTCCACTACTTCTCCCGCATATGCTTAGCGAAGCTCCGCCGGAGATCTCCATCGACACCGCCACCACGCCGTCGTGCTGCCGGGATTCCGAGGAGGATCTACTACTTCTGCTGCCCGCTGGAACGGGGAGAAGGACGTCGTCATCAACACCGAACGTGTGACCGAGTACGGAGGTGCTGCCCGATCGTGGCACCGTGATCAAGATCTTCTACGCGCTTTTGCAAGCGGCAAGTGATCGTCTACCGCAGCAATAAGAGCCTACTCTTATAGGCTTTGGAAATCTTCAAGGGTTAGTCTCGTTCATCCCCTCGTTGCTCCCATCTTCTAGATTGCATCTTGGCTTGGATTGCGTTCTCGCGGTAGGAAATTTTTTGTTTTCTATGCAACGAATCCCTACAGTGCCCCACTACACCACACTCATAGCAAGTGATGGTGGTCTTGTCTTGCTTGTTCGCAACGGGAACGGCATTGCTTCCGGTTCTGGGAGCGGTGTTGGTGTTGTTGTTGTTGTTGTTGGGGGCTCGGGGCGGAGCGCGGTTGTAGTAGTAGTTGTTGTTGTAGTTGTTGTTGTAGCCTCCTGGCTTGGAGTTTCCTCCACTCCGGTTCTGATAACCGGGGCGCGAGTTCTGCATCGGGGGTTTGCTGTTTCTCGGAGTGAAACCTCCGCTTGAGCTAGGGCGATACTTCTGGGGGTGGCTTGATCCACTTTGATTCGCCATGCGGCGCTTGCGGTTCTCATTGGCTTGGTTCAGCTTGCCCTCCATCTGGATGGCGGAGTCAACAAGGGCTTCAAGGTCGGCGAAGGGGATGTTGACGAGGACAGTCTGCATCTCATCATGCAGTCCGTTCAGGAATCTCTCCTTCCTCTTCTCAACGGTGTCGGTCTCATCAGGGGCATACCTCGACAGTGTAAGAAACTTGTCGCGGTATTCAACCACCGTCATGCGACCTTGTTTCAGTTCACGGAACTCATCCCTCATCTTTTTGATAAGACCCGGGGGTACATGGTACTTGCTGAACTTGAGCTTGAAATCCTCCCAAGTCATGAACTGACCTCCGTTCATGGCACGGGTGCTTGTCCACCAAGCGCGGGCTGGTCCAGCGAGATAGTGGGTTGCAAACAAGACCTTCTCGTTGGCTTCCACTCCGGCTACCTCCAGATTGTTCTCCATAGTCTGGAGCCAATCGTCGGCGTCGAGGGGTTCCTCGGTCTTGCTAAACACCGGGGGATTGGTGTTCTGAAAGTTCTTGAGCTTAGACCCGGGGTGGTCATGATTTCCATGGCCTTGGTTGGCAATGTTCTGCAAGGCAACAAGGTTGGCTTGGCGTTCGGCTCTTTCTGTTTCTCTGTCGGCAAGCATGGTCTGCAGCAGTTGCAACATCGCGTCGTTGGTGCGATTGGGAGGGGCCATATGAAGATATCGAAGATCATGAGATAAGAGGGAAACATTCTATGGTTCATTTTGGTTAAGTTTGAAAACATTTGAAAACTTGTAATATTTTCATGACAAACATAACATTCATTCATTCATTCAACACATAGTACAAACTAACACACACATACTCCAATGGTTTTAAGAACCATTCTCATGCTACGATACAAAGGACGGGATACAACTCACACCTACATAAGTGAGACTAGTGCAACTACTCCTCATCCTCGACATCGATCGGGACGTAGTCGTCGGGTCCTGCCTCCAGGAACTCGTAGTCATCCTCCTCGGTGTTCTCGTCCTCCTCAAAGTCGTTGTCGTCGCTCAGGAAGGCGTCTCCTCCCTGAATGGCGATGCCTCCGTCGTCATCCTCCAGCTCACGAATCTGATCCTCCTGGGCCTTGACAGTGGCCTCAAGTGACGCGATCCTGGCGCGAAGGCGCTTAATCGTAGCGTCCTTCTTGGCACGCTGCCGGCGAAGGCTCTTGTGGTCATTGTTGAGTAGCTTGATCGCCTCACCCTGCTCGATGAAGTGAGCATGGGTCTGGTTCGCGTAAGCGCGAGTGGCGTCGAGGTCCTTCTGAGTCTGATAGAGCATGAAGTCCAGATGCTCAGCGTGGTGCCTCAGCTCCGGGTGCGGCTGCAGCTCCATGGGCACTCCCGCAGCATCACGCCTCACAAGGTGTGCGTAGCGCGACGCAAGGATGCGCACCACGTTCTATCCACAGAGGCGCACAAGTGCCTCCTGAAGGCCACGTGCGAGTCCGTCGAGCCAGTTGCTCTCGCGGAAGGAGAAGAGGATCCTCTCCGAGGTGGGAGGCTCCATCTTGCCCCTCAAGTCGGCAGTGATCACCCACTGCAACTCTCCTCCGGGCGTGTCGTCCAGCTGAACCCCGTGGAACTCGGGGTGTGGGCGCCCAAGGAAGTCAGAGACGGCGTTGAGGTCGTGCTCGAAGATCAAGCTCCCTCCGTTCCCAAGCTGGTAAAACTTGGTGTTGATGGGTTCATTCGGCTCCATCTGAAAGAGAATTGGATGAGTAAGTTAGAGAGTGTAAAGTGTGGCAAAATTTTAAGTTGATTCAAATAAGATAGAACATGATTCATCAAATTTTGGCAAAGTCTCAAAGACAAGAGTGTAGTAAATTTTCACAAATATTTCTTCATTTGATTTTCAAAGTTAAGTTTTTCAGAACGCCCATTCTAACTAAGGTCTTCTAAGGTCAAACAATGGCTCTGATACCAACTTGTCAACACCCGGATTTTTAAGTCCGGATGCCTATTATGTCATACATCGCAATCCCAGGAATATTGTTGTTGCGAGGCATAATAGTTAAGTATCACAGTCATCATTCATTACAAACCATAAGTCTCACAAATTGGAATCACATGATCCATATTACACGAATAGTTGATCTATTGATCAACGAACAAACACAAGTTCATAGTTCATAGCGGAAGCGTAAGATACAAGGACTCTCTAGTCCACAGGCCAACGCTTGACGTCGGAAGACTCCTAGTTGTCGTAGGCGTCCTGCTGGTCATCTCCTTGTTCATCTTCATACTCTGGCCATTTGAATAGCCAGGGACAAAGCCGTGAGTACTTTAAGTACTCGCAAACTAATACTAATGTAAGTGCTAGACATTCTAGTAAGGTTTGCTAAGCTCTAGTTTCTTTGCATAAAGCCAATTTTAGTTCACAAGTATTTGAGAAAAGCTGATTCAAGTGCTAACTAACTCAAGTGGGAACATTAGTGTCATTCCCACCATTCAAGTGGTGATTTCAATTCAATTCACCACAAGTCATTTCATCATCACCTTTCAACATCATTTTCAAAGATATGACATCGGAAACTGTATGGCCTTTCCAACCGTCTGTAACCGTGGACGCGGCTATTCGAATAGATTGACACTCTGCAGAGGTTGCACACTTGTGCCACAACATTTGATTTCATCTGTCGGGATTACCCCGAATCATCGTAACACAGTACGCGGATCATCAACCATAACCTTTCACTTATAAATCCTAGTATGAGCACCTCTCCCCATGAGCTTGGCCTCCCAGTGAAGACCAACTGTCAACCTGGGAACTGCACAGGGCTTGGCCGTACAATTCACCTCAATTTCACATCATTTCTCAACAACGGAGGCAGCCTCAAGCGTAACCCCTATGACGTGTGTTCAGAGGGAACCCATACTAAGATGCATAAACTTCCAGTTAAGCCCTACCCATAATCAGGTATTGTGGGGGTACTTAATAATTGGAAAGGTATCGCATTCAAACCAACATCATGTTTATCAAAAATCACCACCTTCTCTTGGTCATATTCACCTTCAAAAATCATTCAATGGAATGCTTCATCATTCCAAGGTTTCAAATTCAGTTCAAGTCACACTGTTCCCATCTAGAGTAGTCAAGTTTTATTTCATTAGCACTAGCTCTAAATCATGAGGGGTGCTATCTTGCTTTGCTTGATGGAAACTAACTCCACTACTCTAGTAACCATTCTTTACTTGACCAAAGTTAACTATAAAAGTAAATCTTTGAGAAAACAAGTAGAAAACTTGTAATGTATAAACTTGGGATAGGCTATGTAAGAAAAGGTAAGATTCATGGTGCCTTGCCCCAAGGGGCTTTGCACTTTGCAAGAATATTAGCTTGCCTTGGTAGTTCTCAAACTGTTCCTCCTCCTCCTCTTGGTAGCAACCTTCTTCTTCGGTGTACTCTCCGGTGCTAGCGTCTAAATTTGAATACGAGTATAATTACTCACGAATTCAATGGCTATTCCATATATCACATATAAGCACACAAACTATTCTAGGCACACAAATAATTTAACTAGGATGCATGGGTTGGGTTATTTAAATAGAATTCACTTCTTCGTATTGAATATGTAAATGATAGTTTCCATAGGGTTCTTGAGAAATAATTTCCTCTCATTGAAATCTTCTTAAGATTTAATTTCTCAAACAATCAGGTATGAACTCATATTGACCTAAGTCAAATGTTCATCATCATCATTTGGGAAAATAATTTAAATGAGGTAGATCACCCCATATCATTTAATAACACTACATAGGATTTAAATCTCTAAGTAATTCATATAAGAGAGTTAGGACCAGGGGTCCAAACATCCCATGAATTCATGTGAGACAAGATTTAAATGAAGTTTAAGACTTCATATGAATTACTTAATAGTTTTGGACAATATCAACTAGTTAAACTAGCCATATTATCCATTAATTAAACTAGGGTATGATCATGCAAAGTGACCACACCATTTTATTGCATAAACAATTAGTGTAAGTCAAATGTGAGCTATTAGAGTTGGAATTAACTTAATATCTATTTTGGTTTATTTTTAATAATTATTTGAATAGGGAAAAGTCCCTGCCTTATTCTTTTTATCAAATTAATTCTACAAGGAATCTGGTCATGGGACCAGTGGCATGTTGTAGATAATTTCACTAGATTTTCAACAATATAAAGTTCATTAAATTTGGTTGGGCCAATTTGAATCTATTGATTTTCAAAGTGGAGGCAGTATTGGAATTATTTGAATTTGTTTAAATCCAGTTTGAATTAAAAGGCCGGCGGGAAAAACTAACTGGTCCAGATTCAAATTAAACGGCCCAAGCCAGCCCACCACGCGACTGTGCCCGCGTGGGCTGCCTGACAGAGGGTCCCGCATGTCAGCGGCTCTTCAAACCCGAATCGGTACAGATCAACCAGAGACGTAGGATTAGAAACAGATCGAACGGCTCGAGTTCATCGTCGTCTCCGACGAGAACCCGACGCTCTGGCGGCGGTAGGGGGTTGGAGGGCTAACTAGAGCTCCAGCTAGGGATGGCAGTGTGCTCGGGGTAGATGTGGACGACGGCGAAGCTCCAGGTACAGGTGGCGTCGCCTGAGGTGGCCTGGTTCGCCGGCGATTGCTGCAGAGCTTCCGCGGCGGCGAGCTCTCGATTGGCCTTGCTCCGGCGTGAATCAGGTGAGTGGTGAGGTGGTTGAGAAGCTGTGAGAGGTGGGGAGTGCGGTGGTGTGCTTGGATCATCCAGGGGAGGTCTCCTTTTATAGCAGCGCATGGGTGCTGCGGGGCAGGGTGGTGGTCGACCATGGCGCGGCATTTCCAGCGGGTGGTCGAGCTAGGCGAGGTTGCGGCAGTGCTCTACGTGTCCAGGCGAGGCTAATGGCGGCGACAGCTTGGTCGGGGAGGGCTTGGCTGGGTCGCGTTGCTTCCAGGCAGGTCACGGCAATGGCGGGATCTTCTTCCCCGTCCACGGCGGTGGTCCAGGGTCTGGTCTTGGCCATGTCTGGCGGCGTCCAGGTGGCGTGGTGATGCTCAACGGCTCTCGAGCGGGGCCAGGGCGAGTGCAGGGTGGTGGCGCGGCGCGTGGCCAGTGCTTGTCCACGGCGTGCATGCGCGCGACACGAGCGGCGTCTGAGCGTGTTCTGGGCGCGCGTCGTCCGGCCAGTGTCATCGTCGAGCTCGACCGTGGCGGTGCTAGGACGGCGTAGGAGAGCATGGTGGCGAGCTGTGGCACCAGGGCCAGGGCAGAGAAGCAATGGGAGAGAGGGGAGATCGTCGGGTTGGGCGACATGGCCGGCATGGCCATGCCCTAGCTGCCCTCCTCCTCCCCTTAGCCTTGCTATGCAGCACTTAGTGTTAGAGGGGACCAGGGGAACAAATGGTGTAGGTTGGGGTAGATTAGATGGAGTAGAATCACTATTTACAATAGTGTGTAATAGTGCCATAATTGGAAATTTGTGAATTTGTCCAAATTTGATTTAATTCAAATGGTTGAACAATTTGAAATGTGTGTTGTTTAGATAAGTTGTAAATGACCAGAGATGATTAGAGGTGGTGGTGGAATTGTTGAATTCGAAAATTTGCAAATTTGGGCTAAGTGGAGATTGTTGAATATGTTAAAAAGTTGAATCTTTGGATGAGCATAGCTCTTGATCAAGAATGATTTTGGCATGGTGATCTTTACAGAAGTTGTTCACCTTGAGGTTGACTTTGAAATGGTGCAAAGAGTTAGCAAGATTTGGTTTGAGAAAATTGAATGGCAATGGCTCAAAGTAGTGATCAGGATATAAATTTCAGTTTTGACCATTATCATATGTGAGCTAGTTTTGCATTTGAAAATTATTTGAATTGTGATTCTTTGATTCCAAGAGTTGTAATAAGTGTTTAGTAACATTATTCAACTAATGGTGAAGACCAAATTGGTCTAGGGTCAAAATTTATAAAAATGCCATAGAGCATATGTGAGGGTTTTTAGGGTTTTTCAATTATTGGATTTTCTTCCTCTTTGATTTATTTGGTTGGTGATCTTCATATGATCACATTAGGGTTTTTAGAGTATAGCAAATACAAGTAATAACAATCATCATGGCATATCAATCAAATGCACAAGTCCTATGCAGGGTACTATATGCAATTTAAAAAGTTTTTGTTGGTTTGAAATTTTGCTCTCTGGAAATCTCTAACTTTCTTTTTATTGAAATTTGGGATGTTACACTTTGTGCGATAAATTTGATGTTATTTGGTAAAAACGCTTCAAACAAGAACACGAAATTAAAGACTTACATCAAACAAAACTCAAAATCGATAGTCAGAATGGAATCACCTCATCGAGGTACACATTTTTCATGTACAATCCATTTTAATTTGAACTATAGTTGTGCTGATTAGAAGTGAGTAGAGATGAGGGAGATTAAGGAGGAGAGGAAGCAAGACCACATGCAAGGTTGCATCTAGCGAGCGCTCGATTGCAGCCAGCTAGCATGGCCCCAAGGAACCAACCGATTCAGACGTACCCATCGGGTCTAGCCTAAGGGCATGCCCAATGCATAGCCCTAGAGGTATTGCCTCACACCTTTAGCTAGGTTCGGGTGGTCCAAAGTAGGTTCGGATGAGGAGGCAGCCTCCTCTTCAGGAAGTGGGATCTTAAACCTTAAAAGCATGCTTTTTGGAGAGAGAAAGAGATACATTGGTGTCATATTTGTGGGGTTCCTTCTCACTTTTTTCTAACTAAAGTTGTAGTTTCCATTGGAGAGATAAAATTCACCATGTTGCTTCTGACAACTTTTTTACATGGAGCAACTAGTTGTGTATGCCACCATTGCTCATGCCCTAAGGGCATGCCCAATGCACTGCCTTAGAGGTGCTGCTTCACACCTTTAGTTAGGTTCGGGTGGTCCAAAGTAGGTTCGGATGAGGAAGTAGTTCCTCTTCAAGAAGTGGGATCTTAAGCCCTAAAAGCATGCTTTTTGGAGAGAGAAAGAGATACATAGTGTCATATTTGTGGGGTCTCTTCTCCCTTTTTTCTGACTAAAGTTGTAGCTTCCATTGGAGAGATAAAATTCACCATGCTGCTTCTTACAACTTTTTTAAATTGAGCAGCTAGTTGTGTATGTTACCATTGCTCATGCCGCTTTGGCGCTAATCAACCCACTTTCAACTTCCCAGTGTCTGTTTCAAGGTAGTGTGACCTACCAATCACACCCTGTGTTGCTAGGCGCACGAGTGATGTCTCTAGTTAGGCTAGTTTCCTAGATGGGCCTCGTTAGTGGAAGGAGAGTGGTCGGGACACGGGAGGTTGGCTTGCGTGCTGAATCTCCTATTTTTACTGTTCTTTTTTATTTTTATGCCTATAGTATAATCTATATAATCAGTGTTTTTTTTTTGTCGATTTTTGGGTATTCACTTGAATACTCTTGAATTGAACACCTGCCGGCGCCCCACATATAGGAAAACCTTGGACATATCGGCTTTTAATCCGTTTTATTGTTATATATATAATATATATAGTAGTTTTTTGTAAATACTTCATCCAAATATCCAATTGTAGTACGGCAAAAAAAATTGTTACAACAACTTCATTTCTTATAAGTTCATCACTAAAATAAACAAACCTTATCGACAAAAAATCTTCGGATAACCCAATAGTTCATATACTGCAAAAAATGAATAGTAATCTTGCATATAATTGTTGCTACATGTAAGAGGAAGCACACGAATTAGCCATGTAAATACTACTAATAGAAGTGGTAAACATAGAATAAGGTCTCGGGTATTAATTAAATAAACTATCACACTTGTGCTTCCAGATAGACGACTATATATATCACACGCGGTGTTGCATGACAACTGGAGCCTCACAATTGCTACGTGGAGCGTACTTTCATTTCTTGACTCGCGCAGGGACACGCAGAGGTATCACTACCAGCTCCCAGCGTACTGCCCGAGGCAAGGCTCTCTCAAAAGACAAGCGATTTGAGTCCCTTGACTCGCGCTGCAGTGCCCGGACACGAACATCCATGGTGTCCTTTTCCGCCGCGGCACATCACGTGTCCACCACTCAGGCAGGGCCCAGACCGTCTCGGTTGTTCGTCCGTCGGTGCGAGACAACTGGAGACCCGACGAAACACGGATGATCAATTGCGCCGGAAACGATCTGCAGCCTAGCGCAGCTCGCGCCACAGATAGCCCCTTCAAGGGAGCGTAAAGTGCAAAAACGCCTGCTTAGAGCATTTCCAGTCGCGTCCCCCAAACCGTCCCCCAAACCGCGTCGGATCGAGCGTTTGGGGGACGTGTTTTGTTCGTGCCGCGTTTGGGGGACGTCGCTCCCCAGCCGCGTCCCCCAAACGCCGCCCCCAATCAGAAATTCAAATAGATGCATTCAAAAGAGATCGTTCCCGCCGATTCGTCGCGATCAGAGTAGCGGCGATCGATCAAAGTACTGGGCGCGCGATCAAAGACCGGTGGTGCATGCAAATTAGAAGAAGGGGAAGGGGTTGGTCGACGGCGTCGTGTCCTGAGTCGACGCAGGCCCGTCGAGCACGACGACCTCGTCGCGATCTGCCTGTTCCTGTGCATGGTGCGTGCGCTCCCGTCGGCAAACGCGGAGGCCGACGCGGGTGTAGCATGAAGACGCGTCGGCCTGCTCTTCTTGCCGCTGCCGGCCGCCGCCGATGCCGATGCCGCTGCCAGGGCCGCCGCGTCCGCCGCCGCCATTTTGGCTTCGATGTCGTCGAGGATCTGGCCTTTGAAGAAGTTGTGCGCCGCTCGCGTCCGGGGAGACATTCCCTCTGTCGACGTTCTCAGCAGGGACATGTCGTCCCTGCGTTTCTTGAGCTCCAGCTTCTCCTCTTGCCTCTTGAGCAGCTCGGCCCACCTTTGGTCGGCCTTCTTGTCGCGGGAGATAAAGGTCGAGGAGACGTCGGCGAGGCTTCTTGGCCGCTTTCTTCGCCATCTTTTTGGGGGCTGTCGGCGGCGCCATGGAATGGGGAGAGGGTAGCGGCGGCGGGTGGACGGCGGGGGGGAGTAAGAAATCGGCGGGATAGGAGAAATGAATCGGCGGCGGGATATGTTTTGGGAGGCCTGTGCGCGGCGGTATAGGCGCGATTTGGCGGGAGTGTGAGACGAATTTTCCCTGTGCCGCTGACGGGTCGGCCCCGCGTCGGTTGGCCTCGCTTTTCGTTGTGTCCGGCGTCCCCGGAGCGTCCCCTGTGGGACGGGGACGGGCTCGGGGCGCCGGACACCGTATAGGGGCGCGCCGGACAAAAAAGGGCTTTGGGGGACGCGGCTGGAACGCATTTTCTGTCCGGCGCGCCCCAAATCCCTTTGGGGGACGGTTTGGGGGACGCGACTGGAGATGCTCTTAGTTGGAAGGAATTTCACAGAAAATTTAGATTTATATGGATCATTAGAATCCAAAAATATAGGAACTGACAAAACGTAGAAATTTATCAGGATTACACGTGGTAAACAGAGAATTATAAAAGAGAGAAGCTAAAAAGATAGTCGTTTGGATGGATCATAGAAAGCGAAGGAAAAGTGGGCTTGGGCTGTTTGAGGTATGTCGGATCACGGTCTCTCGTCGATGCGGGGTTTTCCTATTCAGTTAGTTTTTCATTGTCTTTTTCGCGATATTGAGGTGATGTCTAAATCCTGAAGTCAAAATAAGGCCTTCCGCCCTATCCTCGATCCGGCGGTGTATTTAGCGCTAGCAGAGGGCGCGTAGAGTCATGTGTCCAGCTGATCTGCTAGAATCTAGTCGCTCGTCTCTTCACATTTACAATTGTCATTATATATGATGGTTACTGTTCTGATACGAGTTCTTTGGGGCATAACACGATGACTTCATGTATGTTTACCATAATAAGCTCTACTATGACAAGTTTTGCCCGACTCCAGTGATGGAGGGACGAAGATGGCGGTGTGCCTTCAGCTCATGCATGTCTTTAGTCATCGCTAGGTGATCTCATACCTATTTATATTTTTTATTATTTTTTGGTTATTTGTACTACTATTGTTTGTAGTTGATTATTAATAGATCGTTGAGATTTTGCAAAAAAGATCTCACAGGATTTCAAAACATATGAATATTGTAACAGGATTTCAAAACATATGAATATTGTAACAGAGCATACAGACAGTACGGTTGTTCATAGTGCAAGTTACACCCCGCGTTGAAAAAAAAAAGAGAGGAGCAAACAACACTGCAGCATTACAGATTAGGAGAAGACTGAAGACAGAGAGAAGGTTTATTGACACTAGTCCTCTGCATCCATTTGTACGCTTACTAGGCTATCATGTTTTTCCTACGGTTTTGCTATGTCTCAGTCAACTGAGATTTTTTTAAGTCTAAGTCACTTACAAAAATATGATTTCAGTTGTTTTTTTCTGTTAAAAAAGTGCAATTGCACTTTTGTGACAGAAATATGCAACTGAACTGGGTTGCACTTTTCTTTGAACTGTAGTTGCACTTTTCGGAGTTGACTGAGACTTAAGAAAATCTCAGTCAACTCAACTGAGACATAGGCATACCCCTATCAGAGCCCCGAAGAGCGAAGAAAACATGCGAATTTTCCCGAAGAGCGAAGAAAACATGCGAATTTATACTAGTAACACAGCATACAGTACAAGAGTTGCGCATAGTGCAAGTTATACCCCGCGTTTTTAAAAGAAAGGAGCAAACAACACCGCAGCATTACAGATTGATGATTAGAGGAAGGCAGAGAAAAGGTTTATTGACACTTGTCCTCTGCATCCATTTGTACACTATTACTACTAGGCTAGTTCCATCCAGAGCTCTTAAGCTCTCCCATGGCGACGGCGAGCTAAGCTTAACAATCTAATCTAGTCGTCCCGGCCGTGCGGCAGCATCTTGAGCGCCTGGAGGAATGTGTTCTTGAGGCGTCCGAGGTGCGGCCTGACGTTCTGCTTGTCGAGGTATGTGGTCTTGAGCGCGTCCCAGCCCTGCTTGTGGATGGCCATGGGGTCCTTGAGCACCGGGTGGTCGCTCGGGTACTGCTCGCTCAGCGTCGTCTCGTCCAGCTGCACCACGTACTCCAGGTAGTGCACCTCCATCCCCGCCGACGGCTCCGCGAAGGTGTTGCGCGCCAGCCACTCCAGCCGCCCGAACGGCACCACCTGCACCACCACCGCCCCCGCCGGCAAAAACACCATGTTGGTCAGCCCGGCGCCGTGCACGCCCACCATCACGTCGCACGAGTTCACCAGCCGCGCGAACTTGGACGTGTCCGAGCTCATCTCCGGGTCCCCGAGCCGGACGTCGAACCCCAGGCTCCCCGCCATGTCCGCCATGGCGCGCTCGTTCATGAACGCGCGCCCGCGGGACGCGCGCCGGGTGATGATCAGCAGCCGGGGGCGCCGCCGGATGTCCCACCGGTCGCCGCTGGGCGTCGCCGTGGCGCGCTCCAGCCCGAACGCGCTGCGGAGCATCTTGCGGAAGTCCGCCGTGGAGACGCCGTCGGGCGCCTTGGACGCGTCCACGCCCAGCTCCTTGTGGAAGGTCGGCCCGACAACGACGCTCGGGTAGCACCGCACCTCGTCGTCGGCGTCGATGTCCAGCACCTCGTGCCGGCTCATCTGCTGGAAGATCTGGATGTACCGGTTCATCCACCACGACTTGTAGCTGCTCACCAGGAACTGCACCTCCCCGCCGAAGCGGTGCGCCGTGATGAACGCCGGGATGAGCACGTCCGTGTAGTCGTGGAACGGGTTCCCCGTGAACCCGCCCGTCGAGAGCACGAACGCCGTGGCCGAGCTGTTCGTCGTGCACCTTGGCGCAGCGCCGTCGCCGGAGCCGGAAGGGTGGGGCTTCAAAGACCACTCCTTGACGTGCGACAACGCGTACGCGTCGTGCTTCCGGCAGTAGGGCCGGGTCTTCCACTCATGCTCCAGCGTGTCCACGTAGATGGTCTGGCTCCTCCCCAGCAGCCGCACGTCGCCGGCCGCCTCGCAGGTGTCGGAGCGCCGGCTCGTCTCGTAGCACACCGGCTTGCTGGCGTCGACGACGATGGCGGCAGCGGCATGCTCGGGCTTCGGCTGAACCTCGTCCACCTTGCCTTCCTCCACCGGCTCCACCTTGCTTTCCTCCACTGCAAAGACGAAATTCAGCTCAGCTGCTCAGTCAGATCTGACGCCGAATCCACCGACCAAATCACACTCTCTGCCCGCATTTCTTTAGCCCCCAATCAAAGGACAAATCTAAAATCCGGAGATGGTTCTAACCATTGTTTCTCTTATCCTTGTCTGAATTGGAGCTGAATCTAACCAACTGCATCTGCTATTTATTATTATCTAAAGAAAGAAAGAAACCTCCTACAGGTAAAGAAACGCCAAGCAGATCTAGACAGACCCATCCCACTCGCTGCATAAAGCAAGCTTCCACTCAACTAATCCCCTTACCAGCCACTGCGGCAACCTCATCGGGGACATCGTTGTCGCCGGCGTCCGTGGCGACGGCCGCCTGGCTCACCACCGCCGCCGGCTTCGGATCCTCCGCCTTGATGACGGGCTCTGCGCCGGTGGTACTGCCTGGTGGAATGCAGATGAGACAGCGACAGCACTCAGAAATCAGCTCAGATAGTGAGCAACCGCAATCCCAAAAGAAGAAAGAGTAAAAGGCGAAGAGCAAGAGCAGAAACAGGAAGCCATAATTACCAATTGGGGCGAACCTTGCCCTGATGAGCGAGAGCGCGACGAGGGAGCAGAGCATGAGCGCCAGGAGGCCCATGTTCCCGAGCCTCCTCGGCTCGCCCCTCGCAGAGCTCCGGGTCTTCATCTCCTCAGCTCGGCTCCCTTCTTCTCGGATAGTTCGTGGCTGAAACGCTGGGACCTCGGCAATGTTCCTGTGGAGCTCGGGCTGAGCAGCTGGTGTGCGGATCAAGAGGGGGGCAAATCTCGAGCGGCGGCCGCCGGCAGGGGCGAGCAGAGGGGGAGAGGGGAAGGGGACGGAGAGCAGAGTAAAAGCAGCCAAGGCAGCTGCTAGCTGGGACTGGGAAGTGGGAACTACTCCAGTGTGTTTTGTCTGGCAGTGGCCTTGTGATCGGTCGGTGTGTGTGTCTGTCTGTGCGCCACTGGCACTGACCACGACTTTTCTGAACGCCGTAAACAAGAGCGGCTTGTGCTTCAAACACGGTTACCGTAGCTCGCTTTGCAGCGATAGTCTGTCTATCAGAGTAACCTAGTTTATGATGCAGTCACTACGGTGCAAGTGGTGCTCTGTTTTCTCGAAACAAACCACACTCTGTTTATTGAGGAGTGTCGGTCTCTGCCTCGTGTCAATGGCTAGGGACGAAGGATTCGGATCATTCATTGCCATGGGCCTTGCTGCGGGATACGGCTAGTGATTTTTAAAGCCCGGCTCTCAAACAACAAGAACATTCCCTTTCCACTCGGCCACCTCATATGAACATTGGGGCCCATACGTTTTTTGGGCCATACGGGGGCTGATGAGCCTACACTTCGCTCAAATGATAAAGGTGTTCCTCTTGCTATTTTCATACAAGATTTTTTTTATTAAAATAAAAATAGCTAAAAAAAGGAGCGTTTTGCCATCGTGGTTGGTTGGGGTCGTTCTTTTTTCAACCTTAATGGAATTTAACCGGACCTGTTCATTTTGGCATTTGAGTGTTTTTCATGGTTGATAAATTCTTTCTTTTGATGTCTTGCTAATTCAATGTTTTGACAGAAGCGGGCGGTGTAATTCAATGACATCTCTACCTCACTATTACCTCCGTCATTACAAGTTGAAAATGATCCTGTTGTGAAGCTCAAGTCCAATGAAGTCAGGATTGCACCAATGACACGAGCTCGTGCGAAGCTACTTAAACAACAGGTGAACTTGTTTCTTAATGATACTTTGATCGATGAGAACTTTATACTGCCTAAGTCGTATTACTTATGTATGATCGGGTATGAAGAGGAACCAAGCATCGCACGAGGAGGAGAGGAGCAGCTGGACCAGAAGATGGACGTGAAGCTGGACATGGAGCTGGACATGAAGACATCCCATGGACGCGCGAGGGAGGAGCGAGAGGCATGCGCGAGAGGAGAAGATGTTGTCCAGGCCGGTGCCAGATCCGATCGGACCGGCCGTGCCGCCGGACCATCCAGTCCCAGGCCCGGTCCGACCGGATCCTTCGTCGGGTCCGTCCGGTCCAAACCGGCTGTGGCGCTTGTGCCAACCGGGTGCTATCCAGCAAGCCCGGGAGCCTCGTCCGGTCACCACCCGGCGCCAGGTCCGGTTTGAACCGGACCGGCGATCCAGAACCGGCCGACCGGCCCCAGCCGGCTGTCCGAGTCTGTCTCGACCAGATCTATTCTGGGTCGGTTATTTTCGTACTTTTTTACCTGAGGTCGTCCTGAACCCCTATATAAGTGCCCAGGACGCTCCCAAAGTTGCTTTAGACCACATTTAAGATAAACCCTAGTTCTTAGTTGTTTGCTCTGCAAAACTATTGAATCCCTACACCATATTGCTTGATTTGGTGTAGATCTGAAAGTCTTTTGTGATCTGTTGTTCCATTGGGAATTAGTAGATTGCAACTTACCGCTTCGTGGTCGGCGGCTACGTGCGCAAGTGTGTGGAGTTGCGAATATCTTGCAGGGTTGAGAGCTGTTGCATTGGCGACATGGACCAATCGAGAGATCTCGTTGTGTCATACAAGTTATCATCCACTTCATCAAGTTACCTCCGCTGCTATCACCCCATGATCATCATCACCACCGTTGCTTACTGAAAAGATCGGGCTACCCCTTATCATCTTGGTATCAGATTCTCGGGTTTCCTCGGTAAGCCATCCACAATCCACCCCATCGTTGAGTTGTGAGTGTTTTCCTATCCAGAAAAAGCCAAAAATATTAGGGTTAGGGTTTTCCATAGCTTTAGATTGCACTAATTTCAAGTTTTTAGTTGCTTTTCGTAGTTATTTTTGCGTATCTTTTTCTTCCATCTAGTATTGTTAGGATTTGAGTCTCCACTATCATCTAGTTTCAGTTTTTGCTACTCCGAGTACACATAGCGTACAGTGTGCTTGTTCCCAACCATAGACACAACCTATTGATATAAGTGACTATGAACTTCCCTAGAAGAGACTAGTTTTACCGCTCGACAGGCTGCTCATTAGGGTTTTGGTGCTTTGCATATTTTGTTGGCCGTGTTATCAATGAGTTGTGTTATATACAAAAATAGAACATAGAAAAGAAGCAAAAAGAGCTACATAGTTGCGTGTGTTACAAAAAGAAAATCCGAAAAGACAAAGTGTCAAGTGCTAGTAAGATCAAGTGAAGGCCTAGTTTTCTTTTCTGCACCTGTAGTTGAGCAATATTGTGCCTGTTTGTTGAGCTTTGCTAGTGTCTCTCGAGTGCATTGCAATCTTTCCTGCATATAGTTGCTTTGCCACATTTATCGCCTTGTGTGAGTATCTTTGGTTGTCTACGGTCAGCGCTAGAGCTTGTTATTGGTGCAAATAGGTAGCCTACCTACAGCCCCACATATATCATGCTTTGTCGTGTGATTGTTCTTATACCCTTGATATTCGCTTCGCTACATCCGTGCACTAGTTGTTACTACAAGTGGTAAGCAACACTAATTTACTTTGGAACGGTAAGATCTCCTTTTCTTGTCAGTTTTTGAGTGAGTTTTGAGAGTACCACCATATATTTTTGATTTAGTGCACTAACCTACTAATCATGTTTGCTAGTGATGCTAAACTTGTTAACCAGGAAAACAAGAATTCTGCAGATATCATCACATGGAGGGAGTATGAAGCTCTTCGTAATGAGATGCGACGTGAATTCCGCGCTCAGGGTGATGAGCTTAGGGGAACGGTCCAAGGGATCTCCCAGAAGCTGGATGGTACTAATGAGACCGTCACTACAATGAAAGATCAAATGAAGGATATCCAACGCGCTCTTCAAACTTTGCAAATGTCTGTTGAAAATCTTACAAACCAACATCAACAAGAGGATGAAGACCTTGATCCATAGGATGCAGTACCTGGTCGTGGTGTTGGACGTGGTAACCGTCCTCGTGGTTGGGTTGAACTTGGACGCCATGGTCGTGGACTTGATGAGGAAGATGAATTGGGTAAGCCTAAGTTCTCCATACCCAAGTTTGAAGGAGGGGCTGATGTTGAAGAATACCTCACTTGGGAGCTCAAGATTGAGAAGTTATAGAACTTACATCCGAATTACACTGAAGATAGGAAGATCAAGCTTGCTTCTTCCGAATTTGATGGCTATGCATTCCGTTGGTGGGATGCACTTGTTCGTAATCGATGGGAGGATGGTGAGCAACCTATTGTCACATGGCGTGCTATGAAAGAGGCGATGAATTCTCGTTTTGTGCCCACTAATTATTTGTGTACAATATATGATAAGTTGACCCTATTGAGGCAAGGTGTGAAGACTGTGGATGAATACTACATGGAGATGGAGATGCTTATGCAGCGTGGCCGTGTCCGTGAGTCTCTAGAGATGACAATGCAGCGTTTTCTCAACGGATTGAAGTATGATATGAAAGGCATTGTTCGTCACTACAGTTACACCAATATGAATCAATTGTTACATCATGCAAGAGAAGTTGAATCACAAATGGCTGAAGAAGCAAAGGTTAAAGGTCGTGCTACAGGAGCTGGGCGTAACACACCTCGTGCGCCCCCACCTACGGCGTCGGTGCCATCGACGCACTCCGCACCCTACTCTACTCCATCTAGCAAGCCGGTCTCCGATGTGTCTAATGCAAAGAAGTCTGAATCTGCTGCAAGTTCGAGTGGTTCTAGCATGTCTATCGCGCGCAATCGTGATATGGCTTGTCATACATGTGGTGGCAAGGGTCACTTCAAAAGAGATTGTCCTAACCGCAAAGTCATGATTATCAATGAGGACAATGAGTATGAGACTGGAGATGATGTTGATCCTAATGCTCCAGAAGATGATGACAATGACAATGATGGTGAAGATGCATATCCGTCTGATGCTCGCACCATTGTTGTGTCGCAGCGTGCTCTTAATATGTTGCCTAGTGCATCTACTCAGCGCTGCAATTTGTTCCAAACAAAGGCTTTAGTTGGTCCTGACAAGGCTTGCAAGGTTATTATTGATGGTGGGAGTTGTCGCAATTTAGCAAGCAAGGAGTTGTGTACCAAGCTGAAGTTGAAGTATCTACCGCACCCGCATCCCTACTATATTCAGTGGTTGAGCGACAATGGTGAGATGAAGGTAAACCACATGGTGCGTGTTGAGTTTGAGACTGGACCGTATAAGGATTGCATTGATTTTGATGTGGTTCCTATGACGGTGTGTCACCTACTATTAGGTCGGCCTTGGCTCTATGACCGTTCTGTGAAACACAATGGTCGTGCCAATACATATCACTTGGAGTACAAGGGCAAGAAAATCAACTTACAGCCTATGTTACCACAACAGATTGTGAATGAATCTCGTCAGAAAGTTGAAGTAAACTTGGAGGATGCACCTTTAGATAGGCGAGAGAATTGTAATTTTGTGAGTGATATAACGAAAAGTGAGTGAGTGAATTCCTTAGTTTCATTAGCCACCAAAGAAGACATGAGAGAATTTAGTGAGGATCCTATGGCCATGCCTCTTGTGCTTTTGTACAGGGGTACGATTTTGGTTTCTAACGACATGACCCCTCTTCCTCTTGGTGTTTCTAATGTTTTGCAGGAATTCGGCGACGTGTTTCCGGAGGAGGTACCCGCAGGACTACCACCATTGCGTGGTATTGAGCATCAAATTGATTTGATCCCCGGAGCTTTGCTGCCTAATAGGGTGCCATATAGAACAAACCCCGAAGAGACGAAGGAGATACATAAGCAAGTACAAGCGCTACTCGACAAAGGTTATATCCGCATAAGCCTTAGTCCTTGTGTTGTTCCTGTTATTCTAGTTCCTAAGAAAGATGGTACATGGCGTATGTGCGTAGATTTTAGAGCTATAAACAACATTACTATTCGATATCGTCATCCTATTCCCCGTTTAGAGGATATGCTAGATAAATTGAGTGGTGCTGCTGTGTTCTCTAAAATTGATTTGCGTAGTGGTTATCATCAAATTAGGATGAAAGAAGGGGATGAATGGAAAACAGCCTGTAAAACAAAATTTGGTTTATATGAGTGGTTAGTAATGCCTTTTGGTTTGACTAATGCACCTAGCACTTTCATGAGACCGATGAACCATGTTTTGCGTGATTTTATTGGTAAGTTTGTGGTTGTGTATTTTGATGACATATTAATCTACAGCCGCAATGAATCTGATCATACTATACATATTCGACATGTTTTGCAAGTGTTGCGTGATAATAAACTCTATGGTAATCTTGAGAAGTGCACATTTTGCAAAGATAAGGTCATATTTCTGGGTTATATTGTCTCTAAGCATGGAGTAGAAGTAGATGTGTCTAAAATTGAAGCTATTCAAAATTGGCCTACTCCCTTCATGGTCTAGCTGGGTTTTATAGAAGATTTGTGCCCAACTTTAGTACTATTGTGGCACCTTTGAATGACTTGACTAAAAAGGGTGTTGTTTTTGAGTGGGGCGCAGCCCAAGATCATGCATTTGATGAACTGAAACGATTGTTAACTTCTGCACCGTTGCTTGCACTTCCTGATTTCAATAAGCAATTTGAGATTGAATGTGATGCTAGTGGTATTGGAATTGGTGGTGTGTTGATGCAAGAGGGTCACCCAATTGCATATTTTTCTGAGAAACTTTCTGGTGCAAAGTTGAACTATCCCATGTATGATAAAGAATTGTATGCTTTAATTAGAGTTCTTGAGGTTTGGCAACATTACTTGTGGCCAAAAGAATTTATCATACATTCTGATCATGCAGCTTTGAAATATCTGAAAGCCCAATCTACTTTGCATAAGCGCCTTGCTAAGTGGGTTGAGTTCATCGAGTCTTTTCCATACATTATTAAGAATAAGAAGGGAAAAGATAATATTGTTGCTGATGCTCTATCTAGGATGAATATGCTATTAACTAAACTTGATGTTAAAATTCCTGGTTTAGAGGTCCTATGTGATTTATATGCTACTCATCATGATTTTGTTGAACCATATCGCTTGTGTGCTCTTGGTAAAGCATGGAAAAAATATCACATACATGATGGGTTCTTGTTTAGAGCTAACAAACTATGTTGTTCCAGAATCGTCTGTGCGTTTGCTCTTATTACAGGAATCTCATGCTGAAGGTTTGATGGGTCACTTTGGGCGTGAGAAGACGCTACTCATGCTAGCTGACCACTTTTATTGGCCAAAGATGAGGCGGGATGTGGACAGGTATGTCAAGAGGTGCATTACTTGCAACAAGTCTAAGTCCAAGCTGAAACCTCACGGTTTGTATACTCCTTTACCAGCACCTACTACACCTTGGGAGGATATTAGTATGGATTTTGTGTTGGGTTTTCCGCGTACTAAAAGAGGCCATGATTCTATATTTTTGGTAGTGGATAGATTCTCTAAGATGTCACACTTTATTGCCTGCCACAAGAGCGACGATGCGTCACATATTGCTAACCTGTTTTTCAGGGAGATTGTACGTCTACATGGAGTCCCGAAGACTATTGTTTATGATCGTGACGTGAAGTTTATGAGCTACTTCTGGAAGACGCTTTGGAGAAAGCTGGGGACGAAGCTGCTTTTCAGCACTACTTGTCATCCCCAAACTGATGGTCAAACTGAAGTGGTGAATAGAACATTGTCACAACTGTTGAGATCCATGATCAAGAAGAACCTGAAGGAGTGGGAAGAGTGTTTGCCGCATGTGGAGTTTGCTTACAACAGGGCGGTACATTCTACCACAGAGTTGTGTCCTTTTGAGGTGGTGTATAGTTTCAAACCCATTATTCCACTTGATTTGTTGCCTTTACCCATACATGAGAGAGTCAATATAGAGGCATCCAAGAGGGCAGATTTTGTACGGAAGATACATGTGAAGACTAAAGAGTTGATAGAGAAGAAAGGCAAGAGCAATGCTGCAAGGATGAACAAGAAGCGCAAGGAAATATTGTTCAAGCCTGGTGATATGGTCTGGGTACATTTTCGCAAGGATAGGTTCCCGAAGCTGCGGAAGTCCAAGTTGCTTCCTCGTGGTGCTAGTCCTTACAAAGTGATTTCCAAGATCAATGATAATGCATACTCGATAGATCTTCCAGTTGATGAGTTTGGTGTTAGTAATTCTTTCAATGTTGCTGATTTGACACCATATGACGGAGAAGACCTTGGAGCGTCGAGGTCGACGCCTTTTGAAGGGGGGGAGATGATGAGGACATCCCTACCTCACTACTACCTCTGTCATTACAAGTTGAAGATGATCTTGCTATGAAGCTCAAGTCCAATGAAGTCAGGATTGGACCAATGACACGAGCTCGTGTGAAGCTACTTAAACAACAAGTGAACTTGTTCCTTAATGATACTTTGATCAATGAGAAATTTATACTGCCTAAGTCGTATTACTTATGTATGATCAGGTATGAAGAGGAACCAAGCATCGCACGAGGAGGAGAGGAGCAGCTGGACCATAAGATGGACGTGAAGCTGGACATGGAGCTGGACATGAAGACATCCCATGGACGCGCGAGGGAGGAGCGGGAGGTATGCGCCAGAGGAGAAGATGTTGTCCATTCCGGTGCCAGATCCGGTCCGACCGGCCGTGTCGCCGGACCATCTGGTCCCAGGCTCGGTCCGACTGGATCCTGCGCCGGGTCCGTCCGGTCCAAACCTGTTGTGGCGCTTGTGCCAACCGGGAGCTATCCAGTAAGCCCGGGAGCCTCGTCCGGTCACCACCCGGCGCCAGGCCCGGTTTGAACCGGACCGGCCGGTCCCAGACCCGGTCGACCGGCCCCTAGGCCGGCCGCGTCCGAGTCTGTCTCGACCAGATCTATTATGGGTCGGTTATTTTCGTACTTTTTCGACCTGAGGTCATCCTGAACCCCTATATAAGTGCCCAGGACGCCCCCAAAGTTGCTTTAGACCATGTTTAAGATAAACCCTACTTCTTAGTTTGCTCTGCAAAACTATTGAATCCCTACACCATATTGCTTGATTTGGTGTAGATCTGAAAGTCTTGTGTGATCTGTTGTTCCATTGGGAATTAGTAGATTGCAACTTACCGCTTCGTGGTTGGCGGCTACGTGCGCAAGTGTGTGGAGTTACGAATATCTTGCAGGGTTGAGAGTTGTTGCATTGGCGACAAGGACCAATCGAGAGATCTCGTTGCATCATACAAGTTATCATCCACTTCATCAAGTTACCTCCGCTGCTATCACCCAGTGATCATCAACACCACCGTTGCTTACTGAGAAGATCGGGCTACCCCTTATCAGGGGCCGTCGACGCGGTCATATAAATGGGCGGGTTGGTTCTCCATATGATAACAGGGACACTAACCACTAGTTATTGCTCAACCATAACTATCTTCGTGCTGGAAAATTATCTCCATCCCCATCTTCACTAATTGTCATGGGGCCATTTCTTTTACCATCTCCATCCCCATCGGGTAAACAAATAACCATCGGTTAACTACCCTCGCTTTAGCTAGTAACTATGAGTCTAAAATAAAATGACAACATGGTAGGATGATAGGGCTGGCAATATCAGGAGTTTAGGAAGGAGAGGCGAGCGTTTGGGAGTTCAGATTTGGGGACTACGACGGTTGGGACGGGAGAGGAAATGTGAGTACAATATGATTAGGGTTTTTGGTATCTATACACACCTATCTTGTACCATATATAGTGCCACATGTCATGTGCCTAACGGAGATTTCATGGTTATCGGGTATGGATAGTGGTAACATAGACCCATCCCCACCTTGCCTAATTGGGAGAATTTGCCTCCAATAAGACCCCCACGGGGATGAAGTAATAACCAAAACCATCCCCTAATAGGTGAATTAACCACCGGGTGACATAGGCATCCCGGATGGGCCTGCAGAAGAAGGTACCCGGAGTTTGCTGAAGGCCCACGACCCAAAGGTTATGAAGCCCGGAAGCCCACTAAAGTATCGATTATGGTAAATAGAGATAAATTAGGAATAAAGAGACTTGTAACTTCACGGGATGAACTCAGAGAGTCTCCCGACGTTTTGTAACTTGTGTAATACGAAACCCTCGGCTCCGCCTCCTATATAAGGGGGAGTCAAGGGAGAAAGAAATGATTAATCTTATTGTCAACATAACCCTAGTTTTTAGCAGTCGAGCACCTTTTCGGCTGAAACCTTCGAGATCTACTTGCCCTCTACTTCCGCGAAACCCAAGTCTACAACTTGTAGGCATTGGCAAGTTAATCCCTTGTCAATTGGGTGGCGCCGTCTGTGGGAATTAGAGGCGACAAGGAGTTGATCTCCATGGCATCGTCAACATCTTCGACAACACCATCAACTTCATCGGTAGCAAGCAACGCGATGGACAGAGGTAAACAGATCAAAACTGGTCTCATTGATTTTGTTCCTCACCCTCCTGCCCGTGTGGATGCATACGCGTATCTGGAGGAGCCCACGGAGATGACGTTCAGAAGCTTCCACTTCCGCGTTGGAAAAGAAGGATCGCATCGCCTCGCATTGGCAAGTTAATCCCTTATCACCGGGACCGGGGAATGGGGCTCCATTGCAAAATTGAGTTGGTTCCCAGCTGCATCCTCGTACAATCGGGAAATTAAATAATATTTTGTTGCATAACATTTTAATACTAGCCGCACTTCTGTCTAGCCTTGTAATACATGTGTTCGTAGTTGTCGTACTCATCGTCGTCATTGTCATCGTGGCCCGGCTGGAACCTCTGTGACGGTTGCGTGAGTTGCTATTGTTGTTGCGCATGTTTCGGCAATCGGTAACCGCAGCGGCTGCAGCCTTGGCAATGGTCGCAACGGCGTGCACGGTAGGCTGTCATGTCCTTCTCCCACCAGGACTGGACGTAGTCCACCGGCGGATTGGGTTCGAGGGAGGAGTGTATGGCGGCATGCTGACCGAGATACTCCTTCGGGTCGTCGGCGCACTCCGGCTGCGGCCGCACGAGCCGAAGGTGCTCGTGTGTGGACGAGTGCTCCCGGATGGCAGCGTCTGTTGCTACCATTCTTCATCTGGAAGTGGGGGTATCGCAGGCAGGGGTCATCACCCGCCATGATGTGGTCCATCACGCTCTCGAGAGTCCGGCCACCCCACCATAGCCGTCAACCGTCCTCGTTGTTGTACATAGGAGGCGGCCCATCTACCTCCTACCTGGTGAGCTCGCTCTCACATCGGTTGGCGAAGAAGGCATCCCAAGTCTCGTTGTTGTCGGGATACCAATGTGGATCCACCCGATGCTCGGCCGTGAGCTCGCCGCAGTAGTGTTGGGTGATGGACGCACGTCGAGCCGCTCCTTATGGGACGGGAGAAACCGGCACACCTCCAATGCTCAGCCTCCATCCGGGGGGGGGGGCACCGGTAGCCCGGCAAGCTAGGGTAGTTGGAGGCGCTCAATGTTCCCAAGTGCAGGAGATCAGCTATAGTACTTTTTAATAAGAAAGGTTGTCGAACCCACGAGGAGCTGAAGGTATTGGTTAGTAAATTTGACAAGTAAAACAATAAAAAGGGTGCAATAGGTTGGTGTTTGGGTTGCGTAGTTTGCAATAAAATAAAGTACAAGAAGTAAATAGCAATAAGTAAATGCTTTCAATGACAAAAAGCTCAATCCTCTATGCAAAGAGAGGACAACCTCAAGTGTGCGTGTTTGTGAGCTTATATGTGACAAGGGGTCCCAAGGGCGGCATGGATTTACTTAGAATTTAGATTTGTACATAACATGGTGAATATCTTGTCAAGTTTTAGTCCCTTAGGGCGGAGCCTAAATTTGGTGCATTCATATATATTAGAAAATACACATCCTTATGATGGGTCCTAGACCCATTTTCATGAGCAAGTATAGGAATCATTAAGACATAAGTGTCCCACCATAGCAGTTAGTAATTTGGTCCCTAACATAAACCCCTTTAATGCAACTCAAAGTATTGGAAGACGATTAATGCCATTCCGTCCCTTCCAGCCCTCATCATTACATCAAAGTGCAGCACTATGAGCCCATATATGTGAAGTAATATGCAGTCAACGTTCGCATAAAACCATCATAGAACCACATAAAAGATAAAAACTTGACCAAAAACTCATTGCATATTATATGGAAATCATAGCCAATTCATCATATGCCCTCGGGAACATGGAGATCTACTCACAAGTGACAAACATGGTATGGATCAGAGGCATATGGATTAAAACACAATCTGAAAATACAATCTCTCCACCAAATAAAGACATGTTGCCAATCACAATCATGCAAATCACACTTAAATGATATTTGGGGTTCAATCAATCACAAACTATGAGGGGGGTGAAGTGAATCTTGGAGAAGGAGATGGTGATGATTATAGTGCTGGTGAAAATGTTGATGGAGAGCCCTCCCCCCTACGCCAAGGAGGAGTGGTGATGATGATGGCGTCGATTCCACCTCACCGGAGGTTCCAGTGTTGCAGAATTTCCCCTCTCTAGGAGTAGGAGAGAACTCGCCGCCGCCTCTGTAAATCTTGGGAAAATTATGGCGTAGAGTTTTTTTGGCGTGATAGAGGTACTATCAAAAGGAGGGGTCAAGACGGTGCTCGAGGCCCCAATGGGCCTAGGTGGCGCGCCTAGCATAGGAGGTGCCACTGATACACGTGAAGCACACGTCCGTTGGGAACCCCAAGAGGAAGGTGTGATGCGTACAGCAGCAAGTTTCCCTCAGTAAGAAACCAAGGTTATCGAACCAGTAGGAGTCAAGAAGAATGTGAAGGTTGATGGTGGCGGAGTGTAGTGCGGCGCAACACCAGGGATTCCGGCGCCAACGTGTGTAAGAGCAAAATTCATACCCCAAGTTTTGTGTGTTTGATGACAACACTTGAGTAATCTCACTGTGTGCCTTGAGTATCATTGTTAGATTTGCAAGTACACGGTGACCTCGCCGGACACGTCAAGATCAGAAGACTGAAGCGTAGTTGATAGGTTTTCCGGTTTTGTGTGTGTTTAGCGAGGTAACAAAGTTGGAGAGAAAAAGGGAAGAAAACCAGTTTTAGCCAGGCCGGTACTACCGGTACCTGTAGCGGTAGTACCGCTACCCCTATAGGTACCGCCCTCGGTACCGCTCTGAGTTCTGAGCCGAGATTGTCCCCCAGTACGAGTTGCGGTACCACCTGCAGTACCTGGGGCGGTAGTACCGCTCACGAGTGGTAGTACCGCTCCAGGTACCGCTTGAGGTACCGTAACGCGTTACGGTCGTACCGCTCCGGTACCGCCCTGGTACCGCTCTGGATCCAGTAAGGTCTGGACCCTATTGCGGTACCACGAGCGGTATCGCGGGCGGTAGTACCGCTCTGTGTCCTTTGACCAGATCTGGGGGGATTTCGAACTCAGGGCGGTAGTACCGCTTGCTCCAAAGCGGTAGTACCGCTTAGGCCAAAACTGGGCATAACGGTTGGATTTGGAGGAGCCTATTTAAGGGCCCCTTCTTCCCCACCCGATTTTATCTCTTCCCCTTCTCTCTCCTCCATTGTTGCTGAGCTTAATCCTTGAGGATCTCCTTCCCCCTCCAACCAATCTTGCCCTAATTTTGAGGATAGGTGGAGGAGACCCCGATCTATAGTTCTACCAAGAGAGATTTCACAAATACTAGCTATTCCTTAGTGGATCTTGGTGGTAGGGTTCCTTTGGTGGATCTTGGAGAAGAGTTCCTTTGGTGGAGCATTGGGGAGTTCCTTTGGTGGAGCCTTGGAGGAGTTCCTATGGTGGAGCATTGGTGATGGGTTCCTATGGTGGAGCATTGGAGATGAGCAGCTATGGAGTCTAGCTTGGTGATGTACTAGCTCCATAGGGTGTTGGGAGCATCCTTGTGTGTGTGGAGCTCACCCCAACCTTGTGAAGGAATCACCGCCTCGACCGGTGCCTTAGTGGAAGAGGGAGAGCACCTCCGTGGAGCTCTCTCGAGGAAGAGGGTGAGGCCTTCCTTCGTGGTGTGGCCGCCTAGTCTCTTGTGTGAGACTAGCACCTCCTCAACGCAGACGTACCTCCTTTAGTGGAGGGAATTGCGGGAAACAAACCTCGACTCGCCTCGCGTCCCCCCGGTTGTCTCGCTCCTCACTATGTTTATCTTGTTGATTCCTTTACTTGTTGCACATGCTCTTGCTTCATTGTAGGATCACCCCCATTGCTAAAAGTCACACATTTACCTTCCGTTGCATAAAACTTGAAAAAGACTAAAAATTGACGTAGCGCCATTCACCCCCCCTCTTGTTCGCTACGATCCGTTCAAGTGGTATCAGAGCAAGGTTTTCTTGCTCGGGCTTTACCGCCTAAGAAATGGCCGAACAAGAGACAGTTGTGAATGGGTCACCTTCCCTTGAGCCACCCGCTCCATCATCTCCCATCGATAGCACTACGGCTACGTTGGATGACCTCAAGAAATTGGAGTCATCCATCGTCGCCCAAATGAAGGCGATGATGATGAAGTTGGTGGTTCAAAAACCAAACCCTCCACCAATAGCAAGTGCCGAGGTTCCGCCACCAAAAGCTAACTCCCTTGCTCTTGTTGATTTTGTCGCGGAAGCGACAAAAGATTCACAAAAGGAAGGGGTTGGGGATACCGGCACTTCATCAAAAGGGAAGGATGATGACACACCGGCAGCGGAACGTCAAGGGGGTTATCATGCGGTGCCACCACCAAATGATTACACCATTAACGTTCCGATACCGATGCCGCATATCTTGTCGCATGGTTCTCCACCGTTACTCGAGTCAAACAACTTTGAGAATTGGCAATTATTAATGCGTTCACATGTGCGCAGCGCTTCTACCGAGCTTTGGCGTATCATTGAGGAGGGCTATTCACCACGAGATCCCAAGAAGATGACAAGAAGAGATGTGGTGGATGACCAACTCAACGCCACCTCCATCAACATGATTCATATGGCCATCTCCCCTAAGGACCGCGCTCATATCCGCTCGATCAAGACCGCCAAGGAAGCATGGGGCAAACTTGAGAAGCTCTTCCTCGGCAATGCAAGCATCCAAAGCTCTCGTTTTGATGAAGTGAACAACATGGCCAACAATTTCGTCATGATTGAAGGAGAGACCCCCGAAGAGATGTATCGGCGCCTCATCGCTCTTGCCGTACAAATGCAAGATCTTGGAGCAACGTTCGTGGATGACCATTGGGTCAAGCGCAAGTTCTACAACGCTCTCCTTCCTTATGAGGAAGTGAAGTTGACGGCCATCCGCCAAAACGCCTCTTTCCGTGCCATGACATCCGATGAAGTCCTTAGCGAAGTCATTGCTTTGGACATCTCCAAGAAGAATGCGGAGGATATTGTTGCTCGCGCCCACAACTCCCGCAAGCCCAATCTCGCGTTGAAAATGAGGGTGCATGAAGCTAGTGAAAGTGATGAGGATCCCGTTGAGTGGGGTTCGGATGATCTCAAGTTCAACTACCATGAGCGCATGGCTCTCGCCGCCAAGAAGTTTTGGGATGGAAACATGTCACCAAACACAAGACCAAGGAGATCACGTGATTCTCCAAGAAGACCCTCCAAGAGCCCAAGAGAAAGGACAAGGGGAAGAACATGCTACAATTGTGGCGACAAGAATCATTTTGTCGCGGATTGTACGTTTGAGAGAAGAGAAGATCATGGTGGAAGGCTTATCCCAAAGGATAGGTACAAGCCACACTCCAAGTTCTCCCCAAGGTCCGATGACGACAAGGTCTCCTCCAACAAGAAGCCTAGAGCCTTCATCATCCGTGAAGAGTACACCTCCGATGAAGATGGGGAGCATGAGGACAAGCACTCCAACAAGGAAGGAGAGGGAGTGGCCGCCATCGCCATTTCCACTCCCTCTACCTCCCTCTTCGACTCTCCAAATGAGAGCCTCGTCACCAACAATGCACGGTGTCTCATGGCAAAGGTATCCACGGAGGTAAAATCCCATTCCAAACCATCATCCTCTACTAATGCCTCATATATTGATGATGCCACTAGTCTCACCGTCAAACGTGAGATTATGGGTTTGGATTCCTTGGATTCTTTTCTCACTAACATGAAGGGATACACCAAGATTCATGTTGGGGCTCTCTTACCCCAACTTGGTGCGGCACAAGATCTTATCGAGAAGAGGGAGAAGTTGGAGAGGGAATCGGCCTATGAGCTTGCCAATCTCAAGGAGGAGCTTGATGATGAAAGGAACCTTCGCATGTCTCTTGAAGCTAGTGTCATTGTGCTTGAAGACAAGAATGAAGCTATTGTTTCACTTCTCACCAAGGATCGAGACCATGCTCTTGAGTTGGTTGGTGACCTCAAGAAGAAGATGCTCTTGCTCGAGGAAGCCAACAAAGCAAAAGACGATGAAGACCCCGATTCTTCCCATGATGAGCTTGTGGATCAAGTTACTTCCTTGAGGAGACACAATGCCCTCCTCTTGGAAGTCAATGCTCTTCAAGAAGAAGCCTTGGATGAGTACCATCGCTTGTTCAAGGAGAAGACCTCTTGTTGCAACCATGAAGAAGAAATTGCCGCTCTTGAGATCACCAAGGCCAAGCTATTGAGTTTGAGTAGCAAGCAAGAAGAGTCGTTGGAGGAGTGTCTCCGTATGAGCAAGGAGAAGAATACATGTTGTGATCATGAGGAGCAAATTGCCACCTTGAAGAGAAGGGAAGCCAAGCTCATGGAGATCAACTCCATGCAAGAAGAAACATTGAAGGAATACTTTCCCTTGAGCAAGGACCGCGCATGTTGCACTCATGAAAGCAATATTGCCAAGATGGAAAATGACAAGCGCTTGCTCATGAAGTTGAACGCTCTCCAAGAAGAAGCTTTGATGGAACACTTCCGGGTGAACAAGGCAAAGGAGGTTCAAGTGTTTGATATTTGCCATCCACATCCGGAGCATGAAGATGAAGTCAATCGCTTGAAGGCCAAGGTTGATAGACTCCAAGTTCAAGCCAAGTACTTGGAAGGAATCATTGAAGCCAAAGATGGAGCCAAAGAGGGCTCGAGCAATGAAGGAGGAGTGGCTATCAAGCCAAAGAGGAAGAGGAAGAGGAGGACCAAGAAGAAGATGGACAAGAAGAACATGGAGACCAACCGTGAAGGGAGCAATGCTAGCTCAAGAAGGGATGGAGTATCCAACTCCACCTCGACGGGTTTCGCCGGCTCTAACAACCCTTCTCATGTTCTTTTTGTTGATTACTATGGACATATTCGTGCTCGCTTTATTGGTCCTCAAAAGGACAATGTCGATTGGACTATTTGGGTTCCCAAACCCCTTGTTACTAACATGCTATGACCCATTGAAAAATGGGTACCTAAATCCAAGGCTTGATTCCTTGTAGGACTATGCTTCCGGTAGCGCTAAATGGGTGGTTGATAGTGGAGCCACAAGTCATATGACCGGAAGCAAGGATATTGTTGTCGACCTCGGGCCTTCTCTCTCTACCGTTTCATATGGCGACAACACGTGCTCTAAGGTATTGGGTCTTGGCAAGGTGGTGGTAACACCCGACATCTCACTTGTGAATGTCCTCCTTGTCGAGACCCTTGGTTACAACTTACTCTCCGTTCATCAAATTGCTCGTATGGGATTATGCACATTCTTTGATGAACATATGGTGGTCCTCTTATGGAGCAAGACACTCAATGTAGCTTTTGTTGGATATGTAGAGAACGGTTTGTATGTTGTTGATTTCTCCGGAAAGACAACATCTTCCGCTCTTTGCCTATTCGCCAAAGGTGACAAGGGTTGGTTATGGCATCGCCGACTAGCCCATGTCAACATGAGGACTTTGCAAAGTCTCCACAAGGGTGGCCACATTCTCGGACTAAAAGAAGATGTCTCTTTTTACAAGGATCGTGTTTGTAGGGCTTGTGTACAAGGAAAGATGCATGGAGCTCCTCACAAGGCCAAGACTATTATCTCTACCACAAGATGCTTGGAGCTCCTACATGTTGATCTCTTTGGTCCACCATCTCATGAAAGTCTTGGAGGAAAGAAGTATTGCCTCGTCATCGTTGATGACTATTCACGCTATTGTTGGGTATTCTTCTTCAAGTACAAGAGTGAGACTCAACGGACCATGATGGAGTTTGCCAACCAAGTTCAACGCAAGTACGACAACAAGATTCTCGCAATAAGGAGCGACAATGGAACGGATTTTAAGAACTACACGTTGGATGACTTTCTCGGCGAGGAAGGAATCGAACACCAATACTCCACGCCATATACTCCCCAACAAAATGGGGTCGCCGAAAGGAAGAATCAAACCTTGATCGAAGCCGCTCGAACCATGATGATGGAATACAAGTCCAACTACAATTTTTGGGCGGAAGCTATCTCTACCGCTTGCCAGGCTACTAATCGCCTCTACTTCCGCAAAGGTCTTGAGAAGACACCATATGAGATCCTCACCGGTAACAAGCCTAATGTGTCATACTTCAAGGTCTTAGGATGCAAATGCTACATACTTGTCAAGGACACGCGCCTATCCAAGTTTGATTCAAGAGCTCAAGAAGGAATCTTTGTTGGCTATGCTACGGATTCTCACGCCTATAGAGTCTTCAACAAGTCAAGTGGACGTGTTGTAGAATCTTGTGATGTGACATTCGATGAAGATGATAGATCTTTGGAGGAGCGAAGTGCTTCTTGTGAGAAAGGAGATGCAATTCCCCCGGATACCATAGGAAGGATGGGTGTGGGCATTCGCCTACCTCAAACGCTACCTTCTATGAGTACCGGGGAAGGACCAAGTTCCACCCAAGTGGAGCCATCTACACCACAAGGCCAAGCTTCTTCCGTTGATCTAACAAATGCAAGCCAACCTCTACAACAACCTCAAGTTCAACCTCAACCCCAAGTTCAACCTCAACCTCAAGATCAACCTCGACATCTACAACAACAATCAAGTCCAAGTTCACCTCAACTAGCTCAAGAACAACGTACACCGCAAGCTCGTCTACCTCAACACCCAACATCAAGTGACCAAGGTCAAGCTTCAAGTTCTTCTCCGAGTGGTTCGGGGATAATCTTCATGAACAATGATACTCCCTATACCCCCGAGCCATCCGGATCTCATGACAAGGTTGCCTCTTTCAACGACAATGGAGGTCAAGGCGAGGACCTAAACCGTGATGAAGGCCAAGAGGACTCTCAAGAACCATCTCCTCAAGCCGACACTCGCTGTGAAGATCCTACTACAAGACACTTGCGTCTCAAGTCTCATTCCTTGCAAAACATCATTGGTGATATAAAGAGGAACGTCACCACTCGGAGGCAACTTGCAAACTTTTGTGCACACCATGCCTTTGTCTCTAGAGTGGAACCACTCAAAGTTGATGATGCTCTTCAAGATCCCGATTGGTTGAATGCTATGTAAGAGGAACTCAACAACTTCAAGAGGAATGATGTATGGACTCTCATGAAGCGACCCGATCATTGCCGCAATGTTATCGGCACCAAGTGGATCTTCAAGAACAAGCAAGATGAAAGTGGCACGGTCATCCGCAACAAAGCAAGATTGGTGGCACAAGGCTATTCTCAAGTCGAAGGCGTGGACTTTGGTGAAACCTTTGCACCCGTTGCAAGGCTCGAGTCCATCCGTATCCTTTTGGACTTTGCCTCACATCATGGCTTTAAGTTGCAACAAATGGATGTTAAGAGTGCTTTTCTTAATGGTCCTCTACATGAGGAAGTGTATGTGAAGCAACCCCCGGGGTTCGAGGATCCCCATTTTTCGGACCATGTTTTCAAGCTCAAAAAGGCCCTATATGGTCTCAAACAAGCTCCTAGAGCGTGGTATGAGCACCTCAAGGAGTTGCTTGAAGACCGTGGTTTCCAAGTGGGGAAAATTGATCCCACTCTTTTTACTAAGAAGGTCAATGGGGAGCTTTTCGTGTGCCAACTCTATGTAGATGACATCATATTTGGCTCTACTAACACAAAATTCAACGATGAGTTTGCTATGTTGATGACAAATAGGTTTGAGATGTCGATGATGGGTGAACTCAAGTACTTTCTTGGGTTCGAGATCAAGCAAATGCGACAAGGCACCTTCATCAATCAAGCAAAGTACCTCCAAGACATGCTCAAGCGCTTTGATATGAAGGACGCCAAGGGGATCGGAACTCCGATGCAACTCAAGTGTCAACTCACTCTTGACGAGGGCGGCAAGGCGGTGGATACCAAGCTCTACCGTTCGATGATAGGTTCGCTTCTATACCTTTGTGCCTCTCGCCCGGATATCATGTTGAGCGTTGGTATGTGTGCACGGTTTCAAGCAAGTCCGAAGGAAAGCCACCTTGTGGCGGTCAAGAGGATCTTTCGATATTTAGTTGATACCCCACACTTCGGACTATGGTACCCAAGGGACACGGACTTCGCATTGGTTGGTTTCACCGACTCCGATTGGGCGGGCGACAAGATTGATAGGAAGTCTACCTCCGGAGCATGTTACTTTCTTGGAAGATCTTTGGTGTGTTGGTCCTCGAAGAAGCAAAATTGTGTCTCCGTCTCCACCGCGGAAGCCGAGTATATTGCCGCGGCGAGTAGTTGTGCTCAAATCTTATGGATGAGGCAAACCTTGCGGGACTATGGACTCGAGTATAGTAAGGTGCCTCTTTTGTGTGACAATGAGAGCGCAATCAAGATCGCCTACAATCCGGTTCATCATGGCAAGACAAAGCACATCGAGATACGGAACCACTTCATCCGGGACCACGTTGCTCGCGGAGATATTGTACTATCCTATATTGGCACCAAGGAGCAATTGGCGGACATCTTCACGAAGCCCTTGGATGAGAAGCGCTTTATTGAGTTGAGGCATGAGCTAAATATCATTGATCTGTCGAACTTTGCTTGACCGTCGTGCGCACATACCAATCTTACCGTCATATCTAGATGAAAGGCACGCATGGACATAGGGGGAGTGCGGTTTAAATCCATTGAGCTATCACTCCCCCCATAATGCATAAAGAAATCCAAAACATTGCTATTTGTCAATTAAGTGACTTATGAGCTTCATGTTGAGTTGTAGTCCGTGAGTCCTAGATACATCTACGCGACCTCACAACTACTATACTCTCACACGGTGACTTCGGCCACCAACACCCCCTCCTTGAGGGTTTTTCGGTTCTTCTTGACCTTGTTTTGTCTTTCTTCTTTGCTTTCTTATTCTTGTTTTAAGAACCTCAATCAAGCTTGTTTTCTCGTGATTTTTGCAAGCTTGGTTTGTATGTTCTTTTTTCCTCCATCTCTCTAGTTTTGTTACCCCCCTTTTTGGTGTTCCGATGCCAAAGGAGGAGAAGTTCCTAGGTGGATGGAGACTTTTGTTGTTTTTAGCCATTCGGTTCTCGTTGCTTATCTTGTCTCTTGGCTACATCAACAACCCCATGGAGGCATTCTATTGCGAGTTTGGGTATTCTCAAGGCTATGGTATGATAACTTCACCCAAATCTCCGTATATGATCTTATGTTGCCTCCATATTGTGCATATGCCTCTTGAACATGTCATCTATCTATGTTGCATATGTGCTTGGTTTGTGAAAACTAGGGGGAGTAATGTCTCTATAACATGTGTATTTGTATTCAAATACATATTCATGATATGCACATGTGTAGGGGGAGCTCCGTCTAGTTTTTGCAAATCTAATGTTCTCATCATAATATCACATGTTTTTGTCAACTCTTGTGTTGTCATCAAATACCAAAAAGGGGGAGATTGTAAGAGCAAAATTCATACCCCAAGTTTTGTGTGTTTGATGACAACACTTGAGTAATCTCACCGTGTGCCTTGAGTATCATTGTTAGATTTGCAAGTACACGGTGACCTCGCCGGACACGTCAAGATCAGAAGACTGAAGCGTAGTTGATAGGTTTTCCGGTTTTGTGTGTGTTTAGCGAGGTAACAAAGTTGGAGAGAAAAAGGGAAGAAAACCAGTTTTAGCCAGGCCGGTACTACCGGTACCTGTAGCGGTAGTACCGCTACCCCTATAGGTACCGCCCTCGGTACCGCTCTGAGTTCTGAGCCGAGATTGTCCCCCAGTACGAGTTGCGGTACCACCTGCAGTACCTGGGGCAGTAGTACCGCTCACGAGAGGTAGTACCGCTCCAGGTACCGCTTGAGGTACCGTAACGCGTTACGGTCGTACCGCTCCGGTACCGCTCTGGTACCGCTCTGGATCCAGTAAGGTCTGGACCCTATTGCGGTACCACGAGCGGTAGTACCGCTCTGTGTCCTTTGACCAGATCTGGGGGGATTTCGAACTCAGGGCGGTAGTACCGCTTGCTCCAAAGCGGTAGTACCGCTTAGGCCAAAACTGGGCATAACGGTTGGATTTGGAGGAGCCTATTTAAGGGCCCCTTCTTCCCCACCCGATTTTATCTCTTCCCCTTCTCTCTCCTCCATTGTTGCTGGGCTTAATCCTTGAGGATCTCCTTCCCCCTCCAACCAATCTTGCCCTAATTTTGAGGATAGGTGGAGGAGACCCCAATCTATAGTTCTACCAAGAGAGATTTCACAAATACTAGCTATTCCTTAGTGGATCTTGGTGGTAGGGTTCCTTTGGTGGATCTTGGAGAAGAGTTCCTTTGGTGGAGCATTGGGGAGTTCCTTTGGTGGAGCCTTGGAGGAGTTCCTATGGTGGAGCATTGGTGATGGGTTCCTATGGTGGAGCATTGGAGATGAGCAGCTATGGAGTCTAGATTGGTGATGTACTAGCTCCATAGGGTGTTGGGAGCATCCTTGTGTGTGTGTGGAGCTCGCCCCAACCTTGTGAAGGAATCACCGCCTCGACCGGTGCCTTAGTGGAAGAGGGAGAGCACCTCCGTGGAGCTCTCTCGAGGAAGAGGGTGAGGCCTTCCTTCGTGGTGTGGCCGCCTAGTCTCTTGTGTGAGACTAGCACCTCCTCAACGCATACGTACCTCCTTTAGTGGAGGGAACTGCGGGAAACAAACCTCGACTCTCCTCGCGTCCCCCCCGGTTGTCTCGCTCCTCACTATGTTTATCTTGTTGATTCCTTTACTTGTTGCACATGCTCTTGCTTCATTGTAGGATCACCCCCATTGCTAAAAGTCACACCTTTACCTTCCGTTGCATAAAACTTGAAAAAGACTAAAAATTGACGTAGCGCCATTCACCCCCCCTCTTGTTCGCTACGATCCGTTCAATGTGGAACTTGCACAACACAATCAAAGTACTTTGCCCCAACGTAACAGTGAGGTTGTCAATCTCACCGGCTTGCTGTAACAAAGGATTAGATGTATAGTGTGGAAGATGATGTTTGCGAAGAACAGTAAGAACAAGTATTGCAGTAGATTGTATTCGATGTAAAAGAATGGACCGGGGTCCACAGTTCACTAGTGGTGTCTCTCCAATAAGAAATAGCATGTTGGGTGAACAAATTACAGTTGGGCAATTGACAAATAAAGAGGGCATAACAATGCACATACATGTCATGATGAGTAGTGTGAAATTCAATTGGGCATTACGACAAAGTACATAGACCGCTATCCAGCATGCATCTATGCCTAAAAAGGCCACCTTCAGTTTAGCATCCGCACCCCTTCCAGTATTAAGTTGCAAACAACAGACAATTGCATTAAGTATGGTGCACAATGTAATCAACACAAATATCCTTAGAAAAAGCATTGATGTTTTATCCCTAGTGGCAACAGCACATCCACAACCTTAGAACTTTCTGTCACTGTCCCAGATTAAATGGAGGCATGAACCCACTATTGAGCATAAATACTCCCTCTTGGAGTTACAAGTATCAACTTGGCCAGAGCCTCTACTAGCAACGGAGAGCATGCAAGATCATAAACAACACATATATGATAGATTGATAACCAACATAACATAGTATTCCATATTCATCGGATCCCAACAAACGCAACATGTAGCATTACAAATAGATGATCTTGATCATGTTAGGCAGCTCACAAGATCGAACAATGATAGCACATGAGGAGAAGACAACCATCTAGCTACTGCTATAGAGCCATAGTCCAGGGGTGAACTACTCACACATGTCTCCGGAGGCGATCATGGTGATGAAGAGTCCTCTGGGAGATGATTCCCCTCTCCGACAGGGTGCCGGAGGCGATCTCCTGAATCCCCCGAGAGGGGATTGGCGGCGGCGGCGGCTCTGGAAGGTTTTCCGTATCGTGGCTCTCAGTACTGGGGTTTTCTCGACGAAGGCTTTAAGTAGGCGGAAGGGTAGGTTTAGAGGCAGCGCGAGGGCCCCACACGCCAGGGCGGCGCGGCCCCACCCTTGGCCGCGCAGCCCTAGTGTGGCGGCGCCTCGTCGCCCCACTTCGTATCCCCCTCGGTCTTCTGGAAGCTTCGTGGAAAAATAAGACCCTGGGCGCTGATTTCGTCCAATTCCGAGAATATTTCCTTTGTAGGATTTCTGAAACCAAAAACAGCAGAAAACAGCAACTGGCTCGTCGGCATCTCGTCAATAGGTTAGTGTCGGAAAATGCATAAATATGACATAAAATGTGTATAAAACATGTGAGTATCATCATAAAAGTAGCATGGAACATAAGAAATTATAGATACGTTTGAGACGTATCAAGCATCCCCAAGCTTAGTTCCTACTCGTCCTCGAGTAGGTAAACGATAACAAAGATAATTTCTGAAGTGACATGCTATCATAATCTTGATCAATACTATTGTAAAGCACATGAGATGAATGCAGCGATTCGAAGCAATGGTAAAGACAATGAATAAACAATATAGCAAAGACTTTTCATGAATAGTACTTTCAAGACAAGCATCAATAAGACTTGCATAAGAGTTAACTCATAAAGCAATAAATTCATAGTAGAAAGCTTTGAAGCAACACAAAGGAAGATATAAGTTTCAGCGGTTGCTTTCAACTTCAACATGTATATCTCATGGATAATTGTCAACATAAAGTAATATGATGAATGCAAATAAGCAAGTATGTAGGAATCAATGCACAGTTGACACAAGTGTTTGCTTCTAAGATGGAAGGAAGTAGGTAAATTGACTCAACATAAAGTAAAAGAATGGCCCTTCATAGAGGGAAGTATGGATTACTATATTTGTGCTAGAGCTTTTATTTTGAAAACATAGAAACAATTTTGTCAACGGTAGTAATAAAGCATATGTGTTATGTATAAGATATCCTATAAGTTGCAAGCCTCATGCATAGATTACCAATAGTGCTCGCACCTTGTCCTAATTAGCTTGGATTTACATGGATTATCATTACATAGCATATGTTTTAACCAAATGTCACAAAGGGGTACCTCTATGCCGCATGTACAAAGGTCTAAGGAGAAAACTCGCATTGGATTTCTCGCTTTTGATTATTCTCAACTTAGACATCCATACCGGGACAACATAGACAACAGATAATGGACTCCTCTTTAATGCATAATCATTCAACAACAAATAATATTCTCATAAGAGATTGAGGATTAGTGTCCAAAGTGAAACTTCCACCATGGATCATGGCTTTAGTTAGCGGCCCAATGTTCTTCTCTAACAATATGCATACTCGAACCATTGATCATGATAAATCACCCTTACTTCAGACAAGACGAACATGCATATCAACTCACATGATATTCAACAAAGATAATAGTTGATGGCGTCCCCAGAAACATGGTTACTGCTCAACAAGCAACTTATGAAGAAATAAGATACACAAGTACATATTCAATACCACAATAGTTTTTAAGCTATTTTCCCATGAGCTATATATTGTAAAGACAAAGAATAGAATTTTAAAGGTAGCACTCAAGTAATTTACTTTGGAATGGCGGAGAAATACCATGTAGTAGGTAGGTATGGTGGACACAAATGGCATAGTTTTTGGCTCAAGGATTTGGATGCACGAGAAGTATTCCCTCTCAATACAAGGCTTAGGCTAGCAAGGTTGTTTGAAGCAAACACAAGTATGAACCGGTAAAGCAAAACTTACATAAGAACATATTGCAAGCATTATAAGACTCTACATTGTCTTCCTTGTTGTTCAAACACCTTACCAAAAAATATCTAGACTCTAGAGAGACCAATCATGCAAACCAAATTTTAACAAGCTCTATGTAGTTCTTCATTAATAGGTGCAAAGTACATGATGCAAGAGCTTAAACATGATCTATATGAGCACAACAATTGCCAAGTATCAAATTATTCAAAACATTATACCATTTACCACATGTAGCATTTTCCGTTTCCAACCATATAACAATTAACGAAGCAATTTCAACCTTCGCCATGAACATTAAGAATAAAGCTAAGAACACATGTGTTCATATGCAACAGCGGAGCGTGTATCTCTCCCACACAATGAATGCTAGGATCCAATTTTATTCAAACAAAAACAAAAACAAAAACATAAAGACGCTCCAAGTAAAGCCCATAAGATGTGACGGAATAAAAATATAGTTTCACTAGAGGTGACCTGACAATTTGTCGATGAAGAAGGGGATGCCTTGGGCATCCCCAAGCTTAGATGCTTGAGTCTTATTGAAATATGCAGGGATGAATCACGGGGGAATCCCCAAGCTTAGAGCTTTCACTCTCCTTGATCATATTGTATCATCCTCCTCTCTTGACCCTTGAAAACTTCCTCCACACCAAACTCGAAACAAACTAATTAGAGGGTTAGTGCATAATTAAAAATTCACATGTTCAGAGGTGACATAATCATTCTTAACACTTCTGGACATTGCACAAAGCTACTGAAAGTTAATGTAATAAAGAAATCCATCGAACATAGCAAAACAGGCAATGCGAAATAAAAGGCAGCTGTCAAAACAGAACAGTCTGTAAAGACGAATTTTTCTGGGGCACTTAACTTGCTCAGATGAAAATGCTCAAATTGAATGAAAGTTGCGTACATATCTGAGGATCACTCACGTAAATTGGCAGATTTTTCTGAGTTACCTACAGAGAATACTACTCAAATTCGTGACAGCTAGAAATCTATTTTTGCGCAGTAATCCAAATCTAGTATCATCTTTACTATCAAAGACTTTACTTGGCACAACAATGCGATAAAATAAAGATAAGGAGAGGTTGATACAGTAGTAACAACTTCCAAGACTCAAATATAAAACAAAAGTGCAGAAGTAAAATCATGGGTTGTCTCCCGTAAGCGCTTTTCTTTAACGCCTTTTAGCTAGGCGCAAGAAGTGTGAATCAAGTAACATCAAGAGACGAAGCATCAACATCATAATTTGTTCTAATGATAGAATCAAAAGGTAACTTCATTCTCTTTCTAGGGAAGTGTTCCATACCTTTCTTGAGAGGAAATTGATATTTAATATTACCTTCCTTCATATCAATAATAGCACCAACAGTTCGAAGAAAAGGTCTTCCCAAAATAATGGGACAAGATGCATTGCATTCAATATCCAAGACAACAAAATCAACGGGGACAAGGTTATTGTTAAATGTAATGCGAACATTATCAATCCTCCCCAAAGGTTTATTTGTAGAATTATCACCAAGATTAATATCCAAATAACAATTTTTCAATGGTGGCAAGTCAAGCATATCATAGATTTTCTTAGGCTTAACAGAAATACTTGCACCAAGATCATATAAAGCATTACAATCAAAATCATTGACCTTCATCTTAATGATGGGCTCCCAACCATCTTCTAACTTCCTAGGAATAGAAGTTTCAAGTTTTAGTTTCTCTTCTCTAGCTTTTATGAGAGCATTTGTGATATGTTTTGTAAAGGCCAAATTTATAGCACTAGCATTGGGACTTTTAGCAAGTTTTTGTAAGAACTTTATAACTTCAGAGATGTGACAATAATCAAAATCTAAACCATTATGATCTATAGCAATGGGATCATGTCCCCAATATTTTGAAAAATTTCAGCAGTTTTATCACAAGCAGTTTCAGCAGTTTTAGCAGTTTCAGGCAGTTTTGCAGGCTTTGCATTAGGAGTAGAAACATTGCCAACACCAATTATTTTACCATTGATAGTAGGAGGTGTAGAAACATGTGAAGCATTATCATTACTAGTGGTGGTAATAGTCCAAACTTTAGCTACATTATTCTCTTTAGCATTTTCTTGTTTTTCCCACCTAGCACGCAATTCAGCCATCAATCTAATATTCTCATTAATTCTAACTTGGATAGCGTTTGCTATAGCAAATGACTTAATATCTTTATTTTCATTAGGCATAACTTTCAATTTTAAAAGATCAACATCAGCAGCAAGACTATCAACTTTAGAAGTAAGAATATCAATTTTACCAAGCTTTTCTTCAACAGTTTTGTTAAAAGCAGTTTGTGTACTAATAAATTCTTTAAGCATGGCTGCAAGACCAGGGGGTACATTCCTATTATTGTTGTAAGAATTCCCATAAGAATTACCATAACCATTACCATTATTAGAAGGATATGGCCTATAGTTGTTACTAGAATTATTCTAATAGGCATTGTTGTTGAAATTATTATTTTTAATGAAGTTCACATCAACATGCTGTTCTTGAGAAACCAATGAAACTAAAGGAACATTATTAGGATCAACATTAGATCTACCATTCACAATCATAGACATAATAGCATCAATCTTATCATTCAAGGAGGAGGTTTCTTCAACAGAATTTACCTTCTTACCTTGTGGAGCTCTTTCCGTGTGCCATTCAGAGTAGTTGGTCATCATATCATCAAGAAGCTTTGTTGCGGCGCCTAGAGTGATGGACATAAAAGTACCTCCAGCAGCTGAATCCAATAGGTTCCGCGAAGAAAAATTCAATCCTGCATAGAAGGTTCGGATGATCATCCAAGTAGTCAGTCCATGGGTTGGGCAATTTTTGACCAAAGATTTCATTCTTTCCCATGCTTGGGCAACATGCTCATTATCCAATTGCTTAAAATTTATTATGCTACTTCTCAAAGATATAATTTTAGCAGGAGGATAATATCTACCAATGAAAGCATCCTTACATTTAGTCCATGAATCAATACTATTCTTAGGCAAAGATAGCAACCAATCTTTAGCTCTTCCTCTTAATGAGAAAGGGAACAATTTTAATTTTATAATGTCACCATCTACATCCTTATACTTTTGCATTTCACAAAGTTCAACAAAATTATTAAGATGGGCAGCAGCATCATCAGAACTAACACCAGAAAATTGCTCTCTCATAACAAGATTTAATAAAGCAGGTTTAATTTCAAAAAATTATGCTGTAGTAGCAGGTGGAGCAATAGGTGTGCATAGGAAATCATTATTATTTGTGCTAGTGAAGTCACACAACTTAGTATTTTCAGGAGTACCCATTTTAGCAATAGTAAATAAAGCAAACTAAATAAAGTAAATGCAAGTAACCAATTTTGTTGTATTTTTAATATTAAGAACGCAAACAAGATAGTAAATAAAGAAAAACAAGTAACTAATTTTTTTGTATTTTTATATAATGAGCAAACAAAGCAGTAAATAAAGTAAAGCAAGACAAAAACAAAGTAAAGAGATTGGAAGTGGAGACTCCCCTTGCAGCGTGTCTTGATCTTCCCAGCAACGGCACCACGTCCATTGGGAACCCCAAGAGGAAGGTGTGATGCGTACATCAGCAAGTTTCCCTCAGTAAGAAACCAAGGTTATCGAACCAGTAGGAGTCAAGAAGCACGTGAAGGTTGATGGTGGCGGAGTGTAGTGCGGCGCAACACCAGGGATTCCGGCGCCAACGTGGAACCTGCACAACACAATCAAAGTACTTTGCCCCAACGTAATAGTGAGGTTGTCAATCTCACCGGCTTGCTGTAAACAAAGGATTAGATGTATAGTGTGGAAGATGATGTTTGCGAAGAATAGTAAGAACAAGTATTGCAGTAGATTGTATTCGATGTAAAAGAATGGACCGGGGTCCACAGTTCACTAGTGGTGTCTCTCCAATAAGAAATAGCATGTTGGGTGAACAAATTACAGTTGGGCAATTGACAAATAAAGAGGGCATAACAATGCACATACATGTCATGATGAGTAGTGTGAAATTCAATTGGGCATTACGATAAAGTACATAGACCGCTATCCAGCATGCATCTATGCCTAAAAAGTCCACCTTCAGGTTAGCATCCGCACCCCTTCCAGTATTAAGTTGCAAACAACATATAATTGCATTAAGTATGGTGCGCAATGTAATCAACACAAATATCCTTAGACAAAGCATTGATGTTTTATCCCTAGTGGCAACATCACATCCACAACCTTAGAACTTTCTGTAACTGTCCCAGATTAAATGGAGGCATGAACCCACTATCGAGCATAAATACTCCCTCTTGGAGTTACAAGTATCAACTTGGCCAGAGCCTCTACTAGCAACGGAGAGCATGCAAGATCATAAACAACACATATATGATAGATTGATAATCAACATAACATAGTATTCCATATTCATCGGATCCCAACAAACGCAACATGTAGCATTACAAATAGATGATCTTGATCATGTTAGGCAGCTCACAAGATCGAACAATGATAGCACATGAGGAGATCGAAGACAACCATCTAGCTACTGCTATGGACCCATAGTCCAGGGGTGAACTACTCACACATCAATCCGGAGGCGATCATGGTGATGAAGAGTCCTCCGGGAGATGATTCCCCTCTCCGGCAGGGTGCCGGAGGCGATCTCCTGAATCCCCCGAGATGGGATTGGCGGCGGCGGCGTCTCTGGAAGGTTTTCCGTATCGTGGCTCTCGGTACTGGGGTTTTCTCGACGAAGGCTTTAAGTAGGCGGAAGGGTTGGTTTAGAGGCGGCGCGAGGGCCCCGCACGCCAGGGCGGCGCGGCCCCACCCTTGGCCGCGCGGCCCTAGTGTGGCGGCGCCTCATCGCCCCACTTCGTATCCCCCTCGGTCTTCTGGAAGCTTCGTGGAAAAATAAGACCCTAGGCGTTGATTTCGTCCAATTCCGAGAATATTTCCTTTGTAGGATTTCTGAAACCAAAAACAGCAGAAAATAGCAACTGGCTCTTCGGCATCTCGTCAGTAGGTTAGTGCCGGAAAATGCATAAATATGACATAAAGTGTGTATAAAACATGTGAGTATCATCATAAAAGTAGCATAGAACGTAAGAAATTATAGATACGTTTAAGACGTATCAGCCACCTGGCCTCATTTGGCCCTCATGGACCCCTCTTGTGTTTCTTTGTCCCACGGTATTCCTCTTGATGAAAAAGTGATCAGATATTTTTTCCTTCGATTTTTAGACGTCCGGAAGATCCATGAAATAGCAAAAGATGAAAACGGAGGTTTTCTGCCTCCTAGAAATTAAATACGAATGAAATAGACTTTGTAAGAAAGTCCCATAAATCAACTAAAAAGGCATAAATAATGGTTGATCATGACAAATATCATTCAAAAATAATCATATAAGTATCTATGTTGATGATGTAAAATGCATGTATCAGGCGCCTCCGCCTCCGCGTAGGTTAGTGTTAGACCGCTAGAAGACATGAGAGAAAATTTTGCAGATATGTGAGTTTAGATGTGCGCGTCCCATGGTGGCCGTGCCTACATATAGCGAGAAAAGGAGGGAAGCGGTGGAAATGGTGGGAAAGGGAAATGAGTGAATGGGGTGGTGGCGCATTTTCGCCGATGTGTGGCTGTTGACGGGATGCGGCACCGACCGCCTCGGGAGACAAGGCGGTCCATCTCGCTGCCAGGACTGGGCCACCTCGTTTTCTAGTCCATCCCACGCCCCCACTAGCCCCCATGCGGGTTGGGTTCGGCATGGGGGCGCCAAATTACTAATCACACCTGGCCGGCGCCAAATCGAAATTGGCGTTGCCAGCTGGGGGCGTTTTTTTTGGGTGCCGACACTGCCATAGCCTTTTGGGGGTGGCTTTGGGGTGGTCGAGTGGAGATGCTCTAAATACATCCAATGCATGAAAGTATGTACACCTCATGTTCGGGCACGATTGGTAGGTCACATCCCCTCCAAACATGTCGCTAGGTACAAAAATATGGCGTTTGGGTGCCTGGGCGCGGCCTACATAGTGAATGGCATGATGCTAAAAGTAGTTGTGGTTCAAGCCCTGCGGATATGCTCGAATCGGCCGTTTCCCTGAATGCAAGCGCCAGTCGTGCGTAAAGTGGAAACAGTGTGTGCGTGGGAGGCCGACGTGAGATGGCGGGAGAAACAGAAATCGACGGGTGTGTTTCGTGGCTTAGCTAGTGTCACCTCCTCTTTTCGTCCACCTCCCAGAAAAACACCTCCATTTCCCCTCTCGACATCGGAGATGGTGTTGGTTCGGCAGATCTATCTCACCCTCTGGTTCCGACGACTCTGGCACGGTATCCGCGGGCAAGCTCTTATTCTCCTCTGAGCTTGTCCATCGCAACTGCTAGTCTCCTCCTTCTCCGGCCAGGGATTGGTGATAACTGCAAGTGCACATCTAGTTGAAGCTAGTTTCAAAATAAGAGTATCATTCCCATAAAAAGCCTACCGGCTGCGGTCTTAAGAGTTCTTTGTTAAAAAGCACTAAAGTATATGTTTAAGTTGAATTTGGTTCAACTAGAAAAATGCGAGCGATTGAAAAGTGATTTAAACACTGAGTTTAGTAAACTAAAACAAATAACTAAATGAGGAACAACACATTTAAAGAATTGAAACTATAGAGGGCCAAAACGTATTTGGGGGTGTAGAATTTACCATTAGCATTTAGGTTTGGTGTTTCAACTCGATGTTACCGTCTTTTAATCATGCATATATAAGGGAGGATCTCCTAAGTGCGTGATTGCACACAAACCATCTGTTGTGGGTATACTTCATGGGTGTACCATCGATAATGCCTAGATCCGGCAAGCCCGGGTGGCCCACAGATGGTGATGTGGCATGTGGCCCATCGGGCGGCCCAGTTGCTGTTGATCGTGAAGAATGAAGTCCAGCCCAGGATCAGGAAGTCGGATCCTAACCTACCTTCGGAGAAGGCCGGATCCATATAGGCCCATGTGGAACCCGGATCCAGTACGACGTAGATGGAAGGCGGATCCTTGACATACACGGCAAAATATTGTACCGTAGTTAGGCAACTGCTAATCCAGCTAGGACTCTCCATGTAAACCCTAGATCTGTGCGCCTTTATAAGCCAGATCCCGGGAGCCCTAGAGGCGCAACCACAACTCATTGTAACAACGCGAAAACGCCCAGATAATTCCAGACAAGCAGCAGTAGGCCCTGTCTTCGAGCAGGTGTTCCGAAGCTGGCGTACCACCGTCCCGAGGACTCTCCGCCCTATGGCCCCTACTTCTTCTCCCCTCCATGAGGATCCCTCCTCTGGAGTACCGTCGAATAGGCAACGACAGTTGGCGCCCACCGTGGGGCCAGCGGCGTCTGGAGGCCGGAACAGGGAGGGTTCCACCATGGGAAGCTACGACGAATCCATCATTGTGGGGCGTGTCCTTTACGCCGGGAACTTTCCGATCGTCCCTCGGGACGAGTACTGGATTCCGGCTAGGACTGACCCCATCAAGCTCTCCATCCTCCCAATTGGCGGCATTCACATCTTCATCGGCGAAACCGTCGATTCAGACGGAAACGCCCTGGTATGTAACGCTGACGCGACCGCCGCTGAGCAGGACGCAGTCGTGAAGATCCGATCTGAGATGCAGGAACTTCCTATGGAAGATTCCGCCTTAGATCCGGAAAATTCAAAACCCACCCAATCCACCCCTGAGCAGGAAACAATGGTGGAAGACCAATGCAGATCCGCCTGGGTCTCCCAGATGTTAGAGAAGCAAAGGTGTCACTTCGTGCACTTCCAGGAAGAAGTCAGACCCATGCAGGATGATGCTGCCGGAACCGACGACACCCCGGAACAGCAGGAGGCTGCCGGAGATAGCAGCGCACCAAACCAGCAAGAGAATGTCGGAGAAGAGTCAATCCTGGGCAACCTCAGCCTGATCTCCGACGATGCCTTGATGTCTACGCACGCTTCTATTCCTGTAGACAGTGTTGGACCTCCAAGAGCAGAGGTTTGTAGAACAACAGCAAGTTTCCCTTAAGTGAATCACCCAAGGTTTATCGAACTCAGGGAGGTAGAGGTCAAAGATATCCCTCTCAAGCAACCCTGCAATTACGATCCAAGAAGTCTCTTGTGTCCCCAACACACCTAATACACTTGTCAGATGTATAGGTGCACTAGTTCGGCGAAGAGATAGTGAAATACAAGTAATATGGATGATTGTAAGTAGTAATTGCAATCTGAAATAAAAATGGCAGCAAGCAAACATGTAACGAAACTTGTTGGAAACAGTGTTTCAATGCTTAGAAACAAGGCCTAGGGATCATACTTTCACTAGTGGACTCTCTCAACATTGATCACATAACTGAATAAATAAATGCTACTTTCTGTAACACCCCAAATTTCAATAAAAAGAAAGTTAGAGAATTCCAGAAAGCAAAATTTCAAACCAACAAAAACTTTTAATTTGCATATAGTACCATGCATAGGACTTGTGCATTTGTTTGATATGCCATGATGATTGCTATTACTTGTATTTGATATGCCCTAAAACCCTAAGGTGATCATATTAAGATCACCAACCAAATAAATCAAAGAGGAAGAAAATCCATAAAAGGAAAAACCCTAAAAACCCTCACATATGCCCTATGGCATTTTTATAAATTTTGACCCTAGACCTAGTTGGTCTTCACCATTAGTTGAATAATGTTATTAAACACTTATTACAACTTTTGGAATCAAAGAATCACAATTCAAATGAAATTCAAACACAAATCCAACTCACATATGATAATGGTCAAAATTGACAATTATAGTCTGATCACCACTTTGAGCCATTGCCATTCTATTTTCCCAAACCAACTCTTGCTAACTCTTTGCACCATTTCAAAGTCAACATCAAGGTGAACAACTTTGGTAAAGATCACCATGCCAAAATCATCCTTGATCATGAGCAAGGCTCATCCAAAGTCACAACTTTTTCACATATGCAACATTCTCCACTTAGCCATTTTTGCCAATTCTTGAATTCTAATTTTTCCACCACCACCTCTAATCACCTCTGGTCAAATACAACTTATATCAACACTCACATTTCAAAAATATTCACCTTTGGAATTATTTCAAATTTGGATATTTTGCAAATTCAAATTTCGGGCACTATTTGCAACTATTGCAAATAGTGTTCCTACTCAACCTAATCTACACTACACTACTCTAAATTGTTCCCTGGTCCCCTTAAACCCAATTAAGGTCAAATAGCATGCTAGGGAGAGAGAGGGCAAGCTAGGGCATGGCCATGCCGGCCATGGCACACACGTCGAGCTACCCCCTCTCCTTCTTCCTCCCTGGCCGTGGCCACCTTGCCAAACCGCACCAGCACACCACCCTAGCGCCGCCTACACTCGCCGTTGTCGAGGAGGACGACGACACACGCCGGACGACGCGCGCCCAGAGCGCGCTCCCATGCCGATGACGTCGCGCATGGACATGCGCGCGGACGTCACAGTACACGCGCCGCGCCACCACCTCGCTCTCGCCCTGGACCCGCTCTCGACGCCTTGAGCATCACCACGACACCTGGACGCCGCCAGACAACGCCTCGACCACGACCCGCACCCACCGCCGCCGGAGAAGGAGACCCTGCTCCGCCGCGGGCGCGGCAGACATGGAAGCAATGCGACATAACCAGGCCCTCCCCGACCAAGCTGTCGCCACCCAGAGGACCGTGGCGACGCCACGAACACACCTGCTCCCTCGCCTAGCTCGATAGCTCGCCGGAGAAGCCGCGCCATGGTCGCCCGCATCACTGCCCCGCCACCCTCTCTCAATCCTATAAATAGCACGTTCCCAGGAAGCAACGGAGCACACCACCAGACTCCCCACCTCTCACAGCCACTCAACTACCCCACCGTTCATCGAATTCACGCCGGAGAAGGGCCAATTGCAAGATCGCCGCCGCGGAAGCCCTGCAGAAATCGACGGCGAACCAGACCACCCCGAACTCCGCCACTGCTACCAGCCGCTTCGCCGTCGTCCACCACTTCGTCACGCATACTGCCAACCCTAGCTGGAGCCACCGTAAGCCCACCGACCCCCTACCTGAGCCGCCGGTGAACTCCCCTCTCGCCGGCGGGATGATGAACCATGGCCGTTAGATCTCGATCTAATCCTACGCCCCAGCTTCGCCCATACCGTTTCGGGTTTAAACACCCACTGACGGGTGGCCCCCACTGTCAGGCAGCCCGCGCGGCACTGGACCGTGGCTGGGCTGGCCTTGGGCCTGTTTAAATGATTTGGCCCAGTAGCTTTTCCCGCCGGCCTTTTTAATTCAAACTCAATTTAGTTAATTTCAAATAATTTCAATACTGCTGCCACTTTGAAATTCAATAGATTTAAATTGTCTAAACCAAATTTGATGAACTTTATATTGTTGGAAAGCTAGAGAAATTATCTACAACATGCCACTGGTTCCATGACCAGATTCTTTGTAGAATTAATGTGATAAAAATAACAAGGCAGGGACTTTTCCCTATTCAAATAATTATTAAAAATCAACCAAAATAGATATTAAGTTAATTCCAACTCTAATAGATCACATTTGACTTACACTAATTGTTTCTGCAATAAAATGGTGTGGTCACTTTGCATGATCATGCCCTAGTTTAAGTAATGGATCATTTGACTAGTTTTACTAGTTGATATTGTCCAAAACTATTAAAGTAAATTATGTGGAGTCTTATACTTCATTTAAACTTGTATCACATGAATTCATGGGATGTTTGGATCCCTGGTCCCAAACTCTCTTATATGAATTACTTGAGATTTAAATCATATGTAGTGATATTAAATGATATGAGGTGACATACCTCATTTAAATCATTTCTCCAAATGATGATGATGAACATTTGACTTAGGTCAATATGAGTTCATATATGATTGTTGGAGAAATTAAATCTTAAGAAGATTTCAATGAGAGGAAATTATTTCTCAAGAACCCTATGGAAACTATCATTTACATATGGATTACAAAGAAGTGAATTCTATTTAAAGAACACACCCCAGGCACCCTAAGTAGATTATTTGTGTGCATAGAATAGTTTGTGTGTTTATATGTGATGTATGGAATAGCCATTGAATTAGTGAGTAATTATACTCATATTCAAATTTAGACGGTAGCACCGGAGAGTACGCCGAAGAAGAAGGTTGCTACCAAGAGGAGGAGGAGGAGGAACAGTTTGAGAACTACCAAGGCAAGCTAATATTCTTGCAAAGTGCAAAGCCCCTTTGGGGCAAGGCACCATGATTCTTACCTTTTCTTACATAAGCCTATCCCAAGTTTCTACATTACAAGTTTGTACTTGTTTTCTCAATAAGTTACTTTTATAGTTAATCTTGGTCAAAGTACAAGTTGGTTACTAGAGTAGTGAGTTAGTCTCTTCCAAGCAAAGCAAGGTAGCACCCCTCATGATTTAGAGCTAGTACTAATGAAATAAAACTTGACTACTCTAGATGGGAACAATGTGAATTTTGAAATGAATTTGAAACCTTGGAATGATGATGCATTCCATTGAATGATTTTTGAAGGTGAATAGGACCAAGAGAAGATGGTGATTTTTGATAAAACAATGATGTTGGTTTGAATGCGATACCTTTCCAATTATTAAGTACCCCCACAATACCTGATTATGGGTAGGGCTTAACTGGAAGTTTATGCATCTTAGTATGGGTTCCCTCTGAACACATGTCATAGGGGTTACGCTTGAGGCTGCATCCGTTGTTGAGAAATGATGTGAAGTTGAGGTGAATTGTACGACCAAGCCCTGTGCAGTTCCCAGGTTGATAGTTGGTCTTCACTGGGAGGCCAAGCTCATGGGGAGAGGTGCTCATACTAGGATTTGTAAGTGAAAGGTTATGGTTGATGATCCGCGTACTGTGTTACGATGATTCGGGGTAATCCCGACGGATGAAATCAAATGTTGTGGCACAAGTGTGCAACCTCTGCAGAGTGTAAACCTATTCGAATAGCCGCGTCCACGGTTACGGACGGTTGGAAAGGCCACACAGTTTCCAATATCATATCTTTGAAAATGATGTTGAAAGATGATGGTGAAATGACTTGGGGTGAATTGAATTGAAATCACCACTTGAATGGTGGGAATGACACTAATGTTCCCACTTGAGTTAGTTAGCACTTGAATAAGCTTTTCTCAAATATTATGATCTAAAACTAGCTTTATGTAAATAAACTAGAGCTTAGCGAACCATACTAGAATGTCTAGCACTTACATTAGTACTAGTTTGCGAGTACTTAAAGTACTCAAGGCTTTGTCCCTGGCTATTCAAATGGCCAGAGTATGACGAGGAACAAGGAGATGACCAGCAGGACGCCTACGACAACTAAGCGCCTTCCGACGTCAAGCGTTGGCCTGTGGACTAGAGAGTCCTTGTATCTTACGCTTCCGCTATGTTGAACTATGAACTTGTGTTTGTTCGTTGATCAATAGATCAACTATTCGTGTAATATGGATCATGTGATTCCAAATTTGTAAGACTTATGGTTTGTAATGAATGATGACTGTGATACTTAACTATTATGCCTCGCAACAACAATATTCCTGGGATTGCGATGTATGACATAATAGGCATTCGGACTTAAAAATCCGGGTGTTGACAAGTTGGTATCAGAGCCATTGTTTGACCTTAGAAGACCTTAGTTAGAATGGGCGTTCTGAAAAACTTAACTTTGAAATCAAATGAAAGAAAATATTTGTGAAAATTTACTACACTCTTGGCTTTGTGACTTTGCCAAAATTTGATGAATCATGTTCTATCTTATTTGAATCAAATTAAAAGTTTGCCACACTTTGCACTCTCTAACTTACTCATCCAATTCTCTTTCAGATGGAGCCGAATGAACCCATCAACACCAAGTTTTATCAGCTTGGGAACGGAGGGAGCTTGATCTTCGAGCACGACCTCAACGCCGTCTCTGACTTCCTTGGGCGCCCACACCCCGAGTTCCACGGGGTTCAGCTGGACGACACGCCCGGAGGAGAGTTGCAGTGGGTGATCACTGCCGACTTGAGGGGCAAGATGGAGCCTCCCACCTCGGAGAGGATCCTCTTCTCCTTCCGCGAGAGCAACTGGCTCGACGGACTCGCACGTGGCCTTCAGGAGGCACTTGCGCGCCTCTGTGGACAGAACGTGGTGCGCATCCTCGCCTCTCACTACGCCCACCTTGTGAGGCGTGATGCCGCGGGAGTGCCCATGGAGCTGCAGCCGCACCCGGAGTTGAGGCACCATGCTGAGCACCTGGACTTCATGCTCTACCAGACTCAGAGGGACCTCGACGCCACTCACGCTTACGCGAACCAGACCCATGCTCACATCACCGAGCAGGGTGAGGCGATCAAGCTACTCAACAACGACCGCAAGAGCCTTCGCCAGCAGCGTGCCTAGAAGGACGCTATGATTCGTCGCCTTCGCGCCCGGATCACGTCACTTGAGGCCACTGTCAAGGCCCAGGAGGATCAGATTCGTCAGCTGGAGGATGACGAGGGAGGCATCGACATTCAGGGAGGAGACGCCTTCCTGAGCGACGACAACGAATTTGAGGAGGACGAGAACACCGAGGAGGAGGACTACGAGTTCCTGGAGGCGGGACCCGACGACTACGTCCCGATCGATGTCGAGGATGAGGAGTAGTTGCACTAGTCTCACTTATGTAGGTGTGAGTTGTATCCCGTCCCTTGTATCGTAGCATGAGAATGGTTCTTAAAACCATTGGAGTATGTGTGTGTTAGTTTGTATCATGTGTTGAATGAATGAATGAATGTTATGTTTGTCATGAAAAGATTACAAGTTTTCAAATAATTTTTCAAACTTAACCAAAATGAACCATAGAATGTTCCCTCTTATCTCATGATCTTCTATATCTTCAGATGGCCCCTCCAAATCGCACCAATGACGCGATGTTGCAGCTGCTACAAACCATGCTTGCCGACCGGGAAACCGAAAGAGCCGAACGCCAAGCCAACCTCATCGCCTTGCAGAACATCGCCAACCAGGGCCATGGAAATCATGACCACCCCGGATCCAAGCTCAAGAACTTCCAAAACACCAATCCCCCGGTGTTTAGCAAGACGGAGGAACCCCTCGATGCCGACGATAGGCTCCAGACTATGGAGAACAATCTGGAGGTAGCCGGAGTGGAAGCCAACGAGAAAGTCTTGTTCGCCACTCACTATCTCGCTGGACCAGCCCGCGCTTGGTGGACAAGCACCCGTGCCATGAACGGAGGCCAATTCATGACTTGGGAGGATTTCAAACTCAAGTTCAGCAAGTACCATGTACCCCCGGGTCTTATCAAGAAGATGAGGGATGAGTTCCGTGAACTGAAACAAGGTCGCATGACGGTGGTTGAATACTGCGACAAGTTTCTCACCTTATCAAGGTATGCCCCTGATGAGACCGACACCGTTGAGAAGAGGAAGGAGAGATTCCTGAACGGACTGCATGATGAGATGCAGACTGTCCTCGTCAACATCCCCTTCGCCGACCTTGAAGCCCTTGTCGACTCCGCCATCCAGATGGAGGGCAAGTTAAACCAAGCCAATGAGAACCGCAAGCGCCGCATGGCAAATCAGAGTGGATCAAGCCACCCCCAGAAGTTTCGCCCTAGCTCAAGCGGAGGTTTCACTCCGAGAAACAACAAACCCCAGATGCAGAACTCTCGCCCCGGTTATCAGAACCGGAGTGGAGGAAACTCCAAGCAAGGAGGCTACTACAACAACAACAGCAACTACAACTGTGCTCCACCCCGAGCCCCTAACAACAACAACAACAACACCAACACCGCTCCCAGAACCGGAAGCAACGCCGTCCCCGTTGTGAACAAGCAGGACAAGACCACCATCACTTGCTATGAGTGTGGTGTAGTGGGGCACTACTCCAACGAGTGTCCCAAGCGTCTTGCCAAGCTCGCCGGCAACACCGCTGCACCTGCTCAGCAGCAACGCCGTGTCTCCACCGGCAAGAAGTTCGCCCCCAACAACCCCAATAACCGCAACGGCCGCCTCTACCACATGAACGCTGAAGAAGCCCAGGAAGCACCAGATGTTGTACTGGGTATGTTTTCTGTCAACCACATCCCTGCCAGAGTGTTGTTTGATTCCGGAGCATCTCATTCTTTTGTCACCGAAGACTTTGCATCAACAAGTAAAATTCAACCCCTCAGCTTGAAGCATGTTATGATAGTTCAAATCCCCGGATCAACCACCAAAGCTAGAAAATTTTGCAAAAATGTACCAATCAAAATCCATGATGTAGATTTCTATGCCAATCTAATCATACTTGGAACCAAAGGTTTGGAAGTTGTCCTAGGAATGGATTGGATGTCCAAACACAATGGATTGATAGACTGTGCCAAGAAAGCCATAACCATGACTAGCAGCACCGGTATCGTAGTTGAGCACGTCTCTGAAAAACTACCCAGAAAATTTACCTGCAACCAAAGTGTATCCAAGCCAACTCTGGATCAAATCAGGGTCGTTTGTCGCTACCCTGATGTGTTTCCGGATGATCTACCCGGTATGCCCCCGGATAGGGATATCGAGTTTATCATCGAGTTAATCCCCGGAACTGGACCCATAGCCCAGAGAGCTTACAGCATGAACGCAACCGAGCTTGTGGAGCTGAAGAAGCAAATAGATGATATGTTGGCCAAAGGTCTGATTAGACCAAGTGCATCCCCCTGGAGATCACCCGTCTTGTTTGTGGACAAGAAGGATGGTGCAAATCGTTTATGTACGGACTATCGTAAGCTTAACGATGTTACCATCAAAAACAAATACCCCCTACCCAAGATAGAAGACTTGTTCGATCAACTCACCGGATCCAGAGTTTTCTCCAAGATAGATCTTAGAACTGGATATCATCAGCTAAAGATCCGAGCCACCGACATTCCAAAAACTGCCTTTACCACCAGATATGGGTTGTATGAGTACAACGTCATGTCGTTTGGACTGACCAATGCCCCCGCTTATTTCATGAATCTCATGAATAAGATCTTCATGAAATTTTTGGACAAGTTTGTCGTTGTGTTCATCGACGACATTCTCGTCTACTCCAAGTCCGAAGAGGAACATGGACAGCATTTGGAGATTGTCCTAGAAACCCTTAGACAACACAAGTTGTATGCCAAGTTCAGCAAGTGTGAGTTTTGGCTGGAGGAAGTTGGATTCCTGGGACACATCTTGTCTGCAGGAGGAATTGCCGTAGATCCCGCCAAAATCAAAACTGTTATGGAATGGCAAGCCCCAACCACACAAACCGAGGTCTGCGCTTTTCTTGGATTAGCCGGATACTACCGCAGATTTGTAGAAGGTTTTTCGAGCATCGCTCGACCAATGACCCAACTGCTGAAAAAGGACAGAAAGTTTGAGTGGACCGACAAATGCGAAGAGAGCTTTCAACAGCTCAAGAGTAGACTGACAACAGCCCCAATCCTGATCATGCCAGATATCGCAAAGCCCTTTGACGTATATTGCGACGCCTCCAAGACTGGACTTGGATGCGTGCTTATGCAAGAAGGCAAGGTTGTATCCTACCTTTCAAGACAACTCAAGCAACATGAACAGAACTACCCAACCAATGACCTCGAGCTTGCAGCCGTGGTCTTAGCCTTGAAAGTTTGGCATCATTACCTCATGGGTAATCGATGCGAGATCTACTCCGACCACAAAAGCCTCAAATATATCTTCACCCAGAAAGAACTGAACATGAGACAATGCCGATGGATCGAATTGATCAAGGATTACGACATGGAGATTCACTACCACCCCGGCAAGGCCAATGTGGTAGCGGATGCTTTGAGTCGACTGCCGTGCCAGTTGAACGCCATGCTCGCAACTGAACAGCCCAGCTTGCATCAGGAGTTTGAACAGTTCAGACCTGAACTTGTTAGTGAAGGATTCCTAGCCAGCATAGAACTGCAACCCACCTTGGTTAGCCAGATCAAGGAGGCCCAGAAAGACAACGCTAGCATCGACGGAATCAAGAAGCAGATAGCCGCAGGAAAAGCCCCCGGATTCACCGTAGACGAAGCCGGAGTTCTTTGGTACAAAGAACGTCTCTGCGTACCATCGGACTCTGTCTTGAAACAAGTCATCCTGCAAGAAGCCCATGACACCCTTTATTCCATCCACCCCGGAGGTACCAAGATGTACCAAGATCTGAAGGAACAATTTTGGTGGCACGGAATGAAGAGAGAGATCGGCAGCTATATCGCCAAATGTGACATCTGTCAGAGAGTCAAGGCAGAACATCAACGACCCGCCGGACTGTTACAACCCCTCCAGATTCCAGAATGGAAATGGGACTCCGTCGGAATGGACTTTATCACCGGACTGCCCAAATCCAGCAAAGGAAATGATTCAATATGGGTAGTTGTCGATAGATTGACCAAAGTCGCCCATTTCATCGCCGTCAAAACCACTTATCAAGGCCCAAAGCTAGCTGAACTATACATCTCCAGAATAGTCGCCCTGCACAAAACCCCGAAATCGATAGTGTCAGATAGAGGATCACAGTTCACCTCAAGGTTCTGGCAGAAAGTGCATGAAGGACTAGGCACCCATCTAAATTTCAGCACCGCCTATCACCCTCAGACCGACGGATAGACTGAGAGAGTAAACCAGATACTGGAGGACATGCTTAAAGCATGCGTACTGGAATACGGATCCAAGTGGGAAGACTGCCTACCTTACGCAGAATTCTCTTACAACAATAGCTATCAAGCCAGCCTACAGATGGCCCCCCTTTGAAGCCTTGTACGGAAGGAAGTGCCGTACCCCACTGAACTGGTCGGAAGTCGGAGAAAGCCAAGTTTTTGGCCCAGATGTTCTTCGTGAAGCCGAAGAGAAAGTACACAAGATCCGCGAGTACCTCAAGACGGCACAATCGAGACAGAAGAGCTACGCCGACAAGAGACGTCGGGAGATGACCTTTGAGATCGGAGACTTCGTCTATCTCAAGGTATCCCCCTTGAAAGGAATGCAAAGGTTTCAACTGAAAGGAAAGCTTGCACCCCGCTATGTCGGACCTTTCAAAGTCCTCAGCCACCGAGGAGAAGTATCCTATCAACTGGAGCTACCGGAATAGATGTCGGCTGTGCACGACGTGTTTCACATCTCACTTCTCCGGAAGTGCCTTGAAGTTCCTGAGAAGACCGAAGTGTTCAAGAACATCGATCACTGATCGGTGGATATCAACAAGGATCTGACTTACCGCGAAGTGCTGATTCGCATCCTGGAAGAAGCTTACCGAACCACCCGCACCCGAAGCATCAAGTTTCTGAAGATACAGTGGAGCAATCATACCGAGGATGAAGCCACATGGGAACGAGAAGACTTCATGAAGAAGGAGTACCCAGATCTCATTAGTACCTAACTTTCTTTTCGATCTCGGGACGAGATCTTTTGTAAGGGGGAAGGGTTTGTAACACCCCAAATTTCAATAAAAAGAAAGTTAGAGAATTCCAGAAAGCAAAATTTCAAACCAACAAAAACTTTTTAATTTGCATATAGTACCATGCATAGGACTTGTGCATTTGTTTGATATGCCATGATGATTGCTATTACTTGTATTTGATATGCCCTAAAACCCTAAGGTGATCATATTAAGATCACCAACCAAATAAATCAAAGAGGAAGAAAATCCATAAAAGGAAAAACCCTAAAAACCCTCACATATGCCCTATGGCATTTTTTATAAATTTTGACCCTAGACCTAGTTGGTCTTCACCATTAGTTGAATAATGTTATTAAACACTTATTACAACTTTTGGAATCAAAGAATCACAATTCAAATGAAATTCAAACACAAATCCAACTCACATATGATAATGGTCAAAATTGACAATTATAGTCTGATCACCACTTTGAGCCATTGCCATTCTATTTTCCCAAACCAACTATTGCTAACTCTTTGCACCATTTCAAAGTCAACATCAAGGTGAACAACTTTGGTAAAGATCACCATGCCAAAATCATCCTTGATCATGAGAAAGGCTCATCCAAAGTCACAACTTTTTCACATATGCAACATTCTCCACTTAGCCATTTTTGCCAATTCTTGAATTCTAATTTTTCCACCACCACCTCTAATCACCTCTGGTCAAATACAACTTATATCAACACTCACATTTCAAAAATATTCACCTTTGGAATTATTTCAAATTTGGATATTTTGCAAATTCAAATTTCAGGCACTATTTGCAACTATTGCAAATAGTGTTCCTACTCAACCTAATCTACACTACACTACTCTAAATTGTTCCCTGGTCCCCTTAAACCCAATTAAGGTCAAATAGCATGCTAGGGAGAGAGAGGGCAAGCTAGGGCATGGCCATGCCGGCCATGCCACACACGTCGAGCTACCCCCTCTCCTTCTTCCTCCCTGGCCGTGGCCACCTTGCCAAACCGCACCAGCACACCACCCTAGCGCCGCCTACACTCGCCGTTGTCGAGGAGGACGATGACACACGCCGGACGACGCGCGCCCAGAGCGCGCTCCCATGCCGATGACGTATCGCATGGACATGCGCGCGGACGTCACAGTACACGCGCCGCGCCACCACCTCGCTCTCGCCCTGGACCCGCTCTCGATGCCTTGAGCATCACCACGACACCTGGACGCCGCCAGACAATGCCTCGACCACGACCCACACCCACCGCCGTCGGAGAAGGAGACCCTGCTCCGCCGTGGGCGCGGCAGACATGGAAGCAATGCGACATAACCAGGCCCTCCCCGACCAAGCTGTCGCCACCCAGAGGACCGTGGCGACGCCACGAACACACCTGCGCCCTCGCCTAGCTCGATAGCTCGCCGGAGAAGCCGCACCATGGTCGCCCGCATCACTGCCCCGCCACCCTCTCTCAATCCTATAAATAGCACGTTCCCTGGAAGCAACGGAGCACACCACCAGACTCCCCACCTCTCACAGCCACTCAACCACCCCACCGTTCATCGGATTCACGCCGGAGAAGGGCCAATTGCAAGATCGCCGCCGCGGAAGCCCTGCAGAAATCGACGGCGAACCAGACCACCCCGAGCTCCGCCACTGCTACCAGCCGCTTCGCCGTCGTCCACCACTTCGTCACGCATACTGCCAACCCTAGCTGGAGCCACCGTAAGCCCTCCGACCCCCTACCTGAGCCGCCGGTGAACTCCCCTCTCGCTGGCGGGATGATGAACCACGGCCGTTAGATCTCGATCTAATCCTACGCCCCAGCTTCGCCCATACCGTTTCGGGTTTAAACACCCACTGACGGGTGGCCCCCGCTGTCAGGCAGCCCACGCGGCACTGGACCGTGGCTGGGCTGGCCTTGGGCCTGTTTAAATGATTTGGCCCAGTAGCTTTTCCCGCCGGCCTTTTTAATTCAAACTCAATTTAGTTAATTTCAAATAATTTCAATACTGCTGCCACTTTGAAATTCAATAGATTTAAATTGGCTAAACCAAATTTGATGAACTTTATATTGTTGGAAAGCTAGAGAAATTATCTACAACATGCCACTGGTCCCATGACCAGATTATTTGTAGAATTAATGTGATAAAAATAACAAGGCAGGGACTTTTCCCTATTCAAATAATTATTAAAAATCAACCAAAAGAGATATTAAGTTAATTCCAACTCTAATAGCTCACATTTGACTTACACTAATTGTTTCTGCAATAAAATGGTGTGGTCACTTTGCATGATCATGCCCTAGTTTAAGTAATGGATCATTTGACTAGTTTTACTAGTTGATATTGTCCAAAACTATTAAAGTAAATTATGTGGAGTCTTATACTTCATTTAAACTTGTATCACATGAATTCATGGGATGTTTGGATCCCTGGTCCCAAACTCTCTTATATGAATTACTTGAGATTTAAATCATATGTAGTGATATTAAATGATATGAGGTGACATACCTCATTTAAATCATTTCTCCAAATGATGATGAACATTTGACTTAGGTCAATATGAGTTCATATATGATTGTTGGAGAAATTAAATCTTAAGAAGATTTCAATGAGAGGAAATTATTTCTCAAGAACCCTATGGAAACTATCATTTACATATGGATTACAAAGAAGTGAATTCTATTTAAACAACACACCCTAGGCACCCTAAGTAGATTATTTGTGTGCATAGAATAGTTTGTGTGTTTATATGTGATGTATGGAATAGCCATTGAATTAGTGAGTAATTATACTCGTATTCAAATTTAGACGGTAGCACCGGAGAGTACGCCGAAGAAGAAGGTTGCTACCAAGAGGAGGAGGAGGAACAGTTTGAGAACTACCAAGGCAAGCTAATATTCTTGCAAAGTGCAAAGCCCCTTTGGGGCAAGGCACCATGATTCTTACCTTTTCTTACATAAGCCTATCCCAATTTTCTACATTACAAGTTTGTACTTGTTTTCTCAATAAGTTACTTTTATAGTTAACCTTGGTCAAAGTACAAGTTGGTTACTAGAGTAGTGAGTTAGTCTCTTCCAAGCAAAGCAAGGTAGCACCCCTCATGATTTAGAGCTAGTACTAATGAAATAAAACTTGACTACTCTAGATGGGAACAATGTGAATTTTGAAATGAATTTGAAACCTTGGAATGATGATGCATTCCATTGAATGATTTTTGAAGGTGAATAGGACCAAGAGAAGATGGTGATTTTTGATAAAACAATGATGTTGGTTTGAATGCGATACCTTTCCAATTATTAAGTACCCCCACAATACCTGATTATGGGTAGGGCTTAACTAGAAGTTTATGCATCTTAGTGTGGGTTCCCTCTGAACACACGTCATAGGGGTTACGCTTGAGGCTGCCTCCGTTGTTGAGAAATGATGTGAAGTTGAGGTGAATTGTACGGCCAAGCCCTGTGCAGTTCCCAGGTTGACAGTTGGTCTTCACTGGGAGGCCAAGCTCATGGGGAGAGGTGCTCATACTAGGATTTGTAAGTGAAAGGTTATGGTTGATGATCCGCGTACTGTGTTACGATGATTCGGGGTAATCCCGACGGATGAAATCAAATGTTGTGGCACAAGTGTGCAACCTCTGCAGAGTGTAAACCTATTCGAATAGCCGCGTCCACGGTTACGGACGGTTGGAAAGGCCATACAGTTTCTAATATCATATCTTTGAAAATGATGTTGAAAGATGATGGTGAAATGACTTGGGGTGAATTGAATTGAAATCACCACTTGAATGGTGGGAATGACACTAATGTTCCCACTTGAGTTAGTTAGCACTTGAATAAGCTTTTCTCAAATATTATGAACTAAAACTAGCTTTATGCAAATAAACTAGAGCTTAGCGAACCATACTAGAATGTCTAGCACATACATTAGTACTAGTTTGCGAGTACTTAAAGTACTCACGGCTTTGTCCCTGGCTATTCAAATGGCCAGAGTATGACGAGGAACAAGGAGATGACCAGCAGGACGCCTACGACAACTAAGCGCCTTCCGACGTCAAGCGTTGGCCTGTGGACTAGAGAGTCCTTGTATCTTACGCTTCCCCTATGTTGAACTATGAACTTGTGTTTGTTCGTTGATCAATAGATCAACTATTCGTGTAATATGGATCATGTGATTCCAAATTTGTAAGACTTATGGTTTGTAATGAATGATGACTGTGATACTTAACTATTATGCCTCGCAACAACAATATTCCTGGGATTGCGATGTATGACATAATAGGCATTCGGACTTAAAAATCCGGGTGTTGACACTTTCTACACTCTCTTGTTGGATAACAAACACCATTCATTGTGTAGGGCTACAAAAGCACACCTCAAGCCGGAGTAAACAAGCTCCACAACATCCGGAGTTCATATTTAAGTAACCTCTAGAGTGCATAATAGACCATTGCAATTTAGACTGAGTACTAACATAGCATACACACTGTCAACAATAGCTATGAAAGGGGGAATAGATCGCATCAATACTATCATAGTAATAGTTAACTTCATAATCTACAAGAGATTACAATCATAACCTATGCCAAGTACTACATGATGCACACACTGTCAATATTACATCATGGAGGAGGAATAGACTACTTTAATAACATCACTAGAGTAGCACATAGATTAATAGTGATACAAAGCTCATGATCACATAAAGATCACATGGGAGAGAGATGAACCACATAGCTACCGGTAGAGCCCTCAGCCTCGGGGGAGAACTACTCCCTCCTCATCATAGGAGACAGCAGCGGCGATGAAGATGGCGGTGGTGTCGATGGAGATGCCTTCCGGGCGCAATTCCCCGTCCCGGCGGTGTGCCGGAACAGAGACTTCTGTCCCCCGAATCTTGGCTTCGCGATGGCGGCGGCTCTGGAAATTTTCTCGTATCGTGGCTTATGTTTTTAGGGTTTTCGCGACGGAGGCTTTAAGTAGGCGGAAGGGCAGCCTCGGAGGGGTCCTGGGGGACCCACACACTAGGGGGGCGCGCCCCCCTTAGCCGCGCCGCCATGTGGGGTGGGGCCCCCTTGGCTCCCCTCTGGTCCCTCTTCGGTGCTCTGGAACCTTCCGTGGAAAATAGGACCCTGGGCGTTGATTTTGTCCAATTCCGAGAATATTTCCTTTGTAGGATTTCTGAAACCAAAAACAGCACAAAACAGGAACTGGCACTGTGGCATCTTGTTAATAGGTTAGTTCCGGAAAATGCATATAAATGATGTAAAGTGTGTATAAAACATGTGAGTATCATCATAAAAGTAGCATGGAACATAAGAAATTATAGATACGTTTGAGACATATCAAGCATCCCCAAGCTTAGTTCATACTCTCCCTCAAGTAGGTAAATGATAACAAAGGTAATTTCTGAAGTGACATGCTATCATAATCTTGATCAATACTATTGTAAAGCATATGAGATGAATGAAGTGATTCGAAGCAATGGTAAAGACAATGACTAAACAACTAAATCATATAGCAAAGACTTTTCATGAATAGTACTTTCAAGACAAGCATCAATAAGACTTGCATAAGAGTTAACTCATAAAGAAATAGATTCTTAGTAGAAAGTTTTGAAGCAACAAAAAGGAAGATATAAGTTTCAGCAGTTGCATTCAACTTCAACATGTATATCTCATGGATAATTGTCAACACAAAGTAATATGATGAGTGCAAATAAGCAAGTATGTAAGAATCAATGCACAGTTGACACAATTGTTTGCTTCTAAGATAGAAAGAAGTAGGTAACTGACTCAACATAAAGTAAAAGAATGGCCCTTCGCAGAGGGAAGCATGGATTACTATATTCGTGATAGAGCTTTTATTTTGAAAACATAGAAACAATTTTGTCAACGGTAGTAATAAAGCATATGTGTTATGCATAAGACATCCTATAAGTTGCAAGCCTCATGCATAGAATACCAATAGTGCTCGCACCTTGTCCTAATTAGCTTGGATTTACATGGATTATCATTGCATAACATATGTTTCAACCAAGTGTCACAAAGGGGTACCTCTATGCCGCCTGTACAAAGGTCCAAGGAGATAGATCGCATTTGATTTCTCGTTTTTGATAGATCTCAACTAAGGACATCCATACCGGGACAACATAGAAAACAGATAATGGACGCCTCTTTAATGCATAAGCATTCAACAACAGATAATATTCTCATAAGAGATTGAGGATTAATGTCCAAACTGAAACTTCCACCATGATACATGGCTTTAGTTAGCGGCCCAATGTTCTTCTCTAACAATATGCATACTCAAACCATTTAATCATGATAAATGACCCTTACTTCAGACAAGACGAACATGCATAGCAACTCACATGATATTCAACAAAGGTGTAATAGTTGATGGCGTCCCCAGAAACATGGTTACCGCTCAACAAGTAACTTATAAGAAATAAGATACATAAGCTACATATTATTTACCACAATAGTTTTTAAGGCTATTTTCCCATGAGCTATATATTGCAAAGACAAAGAATGAAATTTTAAAGGTAGCACTCAAGTAATTTACTTTGGAATGGCAGAGAAATACCACATAGTAGGTAGGTATGGTGGACACAAATGGCATAGGTTTTGGCTCAAGGTTTTGGATGCACGAGAAGCATTCCCTCTCAGTACAAGGCTTTGGCTAGCAAGGTTGTTTGAAGCAAACACAAGTATGAACCGGTACAGCAAAACTTACATAAGAACATATTGCAAGCATTATAAGACTCTACATTGTCTTGCTTGTTTTTTCAAACACCTCACTAGAAAATATCTAGACTTTAGAGAGACCAATCATGCAAACCAAATTTCAACAAACTCTACAGTAATTCTCCACTAATAGGTTCAAAGTACATGATGCAAGAGCTTAAACATGATCTATTTGAGAACTCAAAACAATTGCCAAGTATCAAATTATTCAAGACCATATACCAATTACCACATGAAGCATTTTCTGTTTCCAACCAAATAACAATGAACGAAGCAGTTTCGATCAACCTTCGCCATGAACATTAAAAGTAAAGCTAAGAACACCAGTGTTCATATGAAACAGCGGAGCGTGTCTCTCTACCAAACAATCATGAATTTATTCAGAGAATGAAAATAACAAAACGAAAATAAAACACACAGACGCTCCAAGTAAAGCACATAAGATGTGACGGAATAAAAATATAGTTTCACTAGAGGTGACCTGATAAGTTGTCGATGAAGAAGGGGATGCCTTGGGCATCCCCAAGCTTAGATGCTTGAGTATTCTTGAAATATGCAGGGATGAACCACGGGGGCATCCCCAAGCTTAGACTTTTCACTCTTCTTGATCATATTGTATCATCCTCCTCTCTTGATCCTTGAAAATTTCCTCCACACCAAACTCAAAACAAACTCATTAGAGGGTTAGTGCATGATCAAAAATCCACATATTCAGAGGTGACACAATCATTCTTAACACTTTTGGACATTGCTCAAAGCTACTGAAAGTTAATGGAACAAAGAAATCCATCCAACATAGCAAAATAGGCAATGCGAAATAAAAGGCAGAATCTGTCAAAACAGAACAGTCCGTAAAGACGATTTTTCTGGGGTACTTAACTTGCTCAGATGAAAAAGCTCAAATTGAATGAAAGTTGCGTACATATCTGAGGATCACACACGTAAATTGGCAGATTTTTTTGAGTTACCTATAGAGAGGCCTACTCAAATTTGTGACAGAAAGAAATCTATTTCTGCGCAGTAATCCAAATCTAGTATCAACCTTACTATCAAAGACTTTACTTGGCACAACAATGCGAAGATAAGGAGAGGTTGCTACAGTAGTAACAACTTCCAAGACTCAAATATATAACAAAATATTGCAGAAGTAAAATAATGGGTTGTCTCCCATAAGCGCTTTTCTTTATAGCCATTAAGATGGGCTCAGTGATTTTAATGATGCTCACATAAGGATGAGAGTTGAAGCAAAGAGAGCATCAAAAAGCAAGTATGAAACACTTTTAAGTCTAACCCACTTCCTATGAAAAGGAATCTTGTACACAAATAAATTCATGAAGAACAAAGTGACAAGCATAGGAAGACAACACAAGTGCAACTTCAAGATTCTCAACATAAAGAGGGGAAAGTTAATATTATTAAGATGCATATAACCATGTTTACCTCTCTCATAATAACTTTCAGTAGCATCATGAACAAACTCAACAATATAACTATCACATAAAGCATTCTTATCATGAGTCTCATGCATAAAATAATAACTACTCCCAACATAAGCATAGTCATTCTTATTAATTGTGGTGGGAGCAAATTCAACAAAGTAGCTATCATTATTATTCTCATCACCATAATCAGCAAATATAGGAGGCATAGTATAATCATAATAAACTTTATCCTCCATAGTAGGTGGCACCAAAATACCACTATCATTATAATCATCATAAATGGGAGGCAAAGTATCATCAAAGTAAATTTTCTCCTCAAAACTTGGGGGACTAAAAATATCATGCTCATCAAAACCAGCTTCCCCAAGCTTAGAATTTTCCATAGCGTTAGCAACAATGGTGTTCAAAGCATTCATACTAATAACATTGCCATTAGCATGCATATAAAGTTCCATAGGTTTTTTAATTTTCTCTTCAAACACCTCATGTACTAACTCAAGATAGATACTATAAAGATCTCTAATATTTTTGTTGTTTTCCACTAAGCCTAACTAGTGAAATAAAAACAAGAAACAAAAAGATATAATTGCAGGATCTAAAGGAAATAGCTTCGAGCACTCACACACCGGCAACAGTGCTAGGAAATAGCTTAGTAGTCGGAGGATGTGAATACCTTTTACCTTACCTCCCCGGCAACGGCGCCAGAAAATAGCTTGATGTCTACGCACGCTTCTATTCCTGTAGACAGTGTTGGACCTCCAAGAGCAGAGGTTTGTAGAACAGCAGCAAGTTTCCCTTAAGTGAATCACCCAAGGTTTATCGAACTCAGGGAGGTAGAGGTCAAAGATATCCCTCTCAAGCAACCCTGCAATTACGATACAAGAAGTCTCTTGTGTCCCCAACACACCTAATACACTTGTCAGATGTATAGGTGCACTAGTTCGGCGAAGAGATAGTGAAATACAAGTAATATGGATGATTGTAAGTAGTAATTGCAATCTGAAATAAAAATGGCAGCAAGCAAACATGTAACGGAACTTGTTGGAAACGGTGTTTCAATGCTTAGAAACAAGGCTTAGGGATCATACTTTCACTAGTGGACTCTCTCAACATTGATCACATAACTTAATAAATAAATGCTACTTTCTACACTCTCTTGTTGGATAACAAACACCATTCATTGTGTAGGGCTACAAAAGCACACCTCAAGCCGGAGTAAACAAGCTCCACAACATCCGGAGTTCATATTTAAGTAACCTCTAGAGTGCATAATAGACCATTGCAATTTAGACTGAGTACTAACATAGCATACACACTGTCAACAATAGCTATGAAAGGGGGAATAGATCGCATCAATACTATCATAGTAATAGTTAACTTCATAATCTACAAGAGATTACAATCATAACCTATGCCAAGTACTACATGATGCACACACTGTCAACATTACATCATGGAGGAGGAATAGACTACTTTAATAACATCACTAGAGTAGCACATAGATTAATAGTGATACAAAGCTCATGATCACATAAAGATCACATGGGAGAGAGAGATGAACCACATAGCTACCGGTAGAGCCCTCAGCCTCAGGAGAGAACTACTCCCTCCTCATCATAGGAGACGGTAGCGGCGATGAAGATGGCGGTGGTCTCGATGGAGATGACTTCCGGGGGCAATTCCCCGTCCCGGCGGCGTGCCGGAACAGAGACTTCTGTCCCCCAAATCTTGGCTTCGCGATGGCGGCGGCTCTGGAAATTTTCTCATATCGTGGCTTATGTTTTTAGGGTTTTCGCGACGGAGGCTTTAAGTAGGCGGAAGGGCAGCCTCGGAGGGGTCCTGGGGGACCCACACACTAGGGGGCGCGCGCCCCCTTGGCCACGCCGCCATGTGGGGTGGGGCCCCCTTGGCTCCCCTCTGGTCCCTCTTCGGTGCTCTGGAACCTTCCGTGGAAAATAGGACCCTGGGCATTGATTTCGTCCAATTCCGAGAATATTTCCTTTGTAGGATTTCTGAAACCAAAAACAGCACAAAACAGGAACTGGCACTGTGGCATCTTGTTAATATGTTAGTTCCGGAAAATGCATATAAATGATGTAAAGTGTGTATAAAACATGTGAGTATCATCATAAAAGTAGCATGGAACATAAGAAATTATAGATACGTTTGAGACGTATCAAGCCTCCACTATGGACACGGAAGAATACAACCGCCTCACTAAGGAGTTAGAGGATGAAGAGGCAGCTGAGGCGGAATCTGCTCCTCCTAAGCAGGTTCTCGCAACCTTAGCAGCGCTGGATCAGCAGGAAGAGGAAGATGAGAATACTCAATCCGACCCACAACCATCCAATGCAGGATCTCCGCTATCGCGGGAACAACCGCATAAGGAATACCTGTCCCCAGAAGAACTGGTTGAGCAGGCAGGCATGGATGCAATCGCACACTCGGAGATCCTCAATAAACCTATAACTCCTAATGACGCAGCAGATCCGGAAGCTCTAGTAGCCAAGAGGCAGGAGATGCTGGCCACAGCCAAAAAATTCACCACCACCGCAGCAGCAATGCTGGATGAGAGGAAAGAGGCTGCGCACTTCGTGCATAATTTTCTCAAGCGAGAGCGCTAGGTTGACGAGTCACTTGAAAAAGTCAAGCAACTCCGGAAGCACTGGGAGGATATAGTGAGTGAGGCTCAAAAGGAGGCCGATAGGATCATGCGCGAAGTTGTAGCTCCCTGCAAGATCACCTTCGCAACTCCCACCGAGCAACAGCCATTCACAACTCCAAAGGATAACATGAAAAAGGCTGTGGAGATCTTGAAAAAGAAGGACGAGGAGATTGATATCGACTACGTCAGTACGCTCGTTGCCTCAGCAATGAAGCAGCAGAGCAAGGTAGATACTTCGCGCAGGTTGGAATCCAACCCGGATCACTGTATGTCTACCGCGCAGAAGGAAGCCTACGACAATCTTCATCACAATGAAGAATCGCGCACCAGATCCACGGAGCGCAGAAGGAAAACCAGAGAACACCCAAATCCGATCCCCATACCGTCAAAGACGCCTCCGTCAGATCCGAAGAAGGGAAAGGATGCAATGCACGCTGGTAGGAACAAATACCAGAACCCGTCACCCACGCCTAACGGGTACCCGCGTCCTCCACCCCCTCGCCGCCGTAGTCCAGTCGGAAACACTAGGCCTCATGGGGCTGGTGGAATCAATATCCGCGACAACGTGCCGCCTCCGAGGAACGGTAACAGGGAGCGTACGCCGGAACCCCGCCGAAGCCGGAACATCGATCGTGAGCCTGAGCCCAGAAGGAGCTGGAACAATGATCGTGAGCCCGAGCCCAGGAGGAATCGGAACGAAGAACGTGAGCTGGAGCCTCGCAGAAGCCGGAACGACGAAGGCCGCCAGCACCACGGTGAAGGCAGCCATCGAAGCCGGAGTCAGCAACATGAAGGGCGAGGAGAATTAGAAGGCGGAAGCAAGAGGTCACATCGGCCCCCTCGCAGATCTCCCTCCCCACCACCTAGCGGTGGAGGCGGAGGTGGAGGCGGAGGCGGTGGCCGGAGATCTCGCTCACACTCAAAATCACCCGCAATGGCTCGCGTGACGCGCGGGAACGTCTCAATGAATACAGATCTGACTACATCGGCCCAAAGTGCTTTGGTAGGATGATTCGAGAGGAACCAAAGCCAAGGATGAACCTCAAGCTACCCGGAAACCTGAAGCATTATGATGGCACCGAAAGGACGGATACATGGATCGAGGATTACTACAATGCAGTAACCTTCGCCGGAGGAACCCCTAACATTACCTACCGCATGCTCCAGCTGTACCTTGTAGGTCCAGCCCAGATCTGGCTCAGTGACCTCGAGAAGAACTCCATCTTTTGCTGGTTTGACCTGAAGAACGCCTTCGAGAAGCACTTCAGGGGCACCTACAAGAGACCTTCCACGACAAGCGACCAACAGGCATGTATCCAGAAGAAGGGTGAAACATCAAGGAGCTTCCTCACCCGATGGTTGCAAACCAGGAACGAGTGCGAGAACGTCGACAACCGCACAGCTATGCACGCCTTTATAGGTGGATTGCAGAGAGGAGGACTGCTGCGGCACAAGCTCACTTGCTTGGTCAATGCAAATAAACTGACTTTGGATGACATGATCACCATCGCCAGCGATCACACTGCCGCCAATAACGACGCAGGCGGAGATCTCGCAGCTACAGCAATTCCCCTGCATCAGCAAAAGAAGAACCGTGATAACGGTAACAGCAGCGGCACCAAGCGGAAAAATCCCCCCGATGACCAAAGAAGTGGCGGATCCGACTTGATCACCATGGCTTTCCAGCGCAGAGGTCAAGGAGGCAGAAGAGGCCGCGACCGTGGAGGCGGAGCCAGCAGGGGCCAGCAGCGTGGTGATGAGGTCACCGCTGCTGGAATCCGCGCTCCCCAAACTTATGAGAAATACAGAGACATGCCTTGCTTAGCCCACATTGATCCGGCGACCGGCAAGTCCTCTCACACCAATCGCAAATGCAAGGGGGTCAATGATTTCAAAACTGACCCGGAAGCAGGATACAAACGATCCCGCAAGCACCGCCCACGCAGCAAAGGAGGCTGTGGTGACCCTGCATACCACTGCATGTTGTAGTATGCCAGTCGTTGATATAACATTCACGAAGTACCATTCCGCAAATATTACATCCCTCAGAGTAGTACAACAGAACATAGCAGGTCCATAACTCATTCATTTAATATTACAAACATCATACACATATCGTCTCAGAGCTCCTCTTGGGTCCTAAGAGGAGTACTCCTGGGTTCGAGGCGAACCCAACTTAGCTTACAATATAGCAGTCTCATTAAGTTGTACATTTATTCTCTCGAGCAGCTAGGTATTAAGAGTTCGGGCTGCTCGGCTACTACCACTACTTGATGCTTCTAGGCTTGATCTCCTCCGGAAGCCTCCCCGGTTCCGTAGACTATGAGGTAGTCTACGCCTTCAATACCTCCAGAGAGGTCTGGTTCTTCGTAGCCGATGATCTTGGCTCCTTCAGGGTTGTCGTAGTTCTCCTCCAGACGATTCAGACAATCTAAGCAAGGGATTTAAGAGTGGGATGAGTACGAGCGTACTCAACAAGTTCATTATAGATAAGAGGTGTTTAATGCACTAGCTACGATATTAGACCAGAAAGTCTAATACCAATGCAGGTTTTGATAAACATTTCTTCAAGAGATTGCTTTTATTTCAAAGAGCTATGTCCGTCAGCCTTCACCGGTTTACTAGAACTTCATGGAGCTCCTTTCCGGCCGCGTTCGCAGTTCCATATCCCGGAACAGGGAGTGACAGGTCACGGTTCTTTACACTCTGCAGAGGTGTGTTGCTTTACCCATAAGAGATCTTAACCTTGGTGCCAACCGGGCAGCTTTCCCGTTCACACTTCCTTCGGTGTGAGGCCCGGTATAAGGTCTAGCCAATCATGTTCCTCCGCTACCTCGAACACCCACCCTTTGTTGCATGCCCCGACCCTGGGTCCTCGCCGGTCCCATTATTCCCACTCACGGGTGGACCCCGACCACGACGACAGTCTGGGATCGAACCAAACTCCTTCGCCGGTAGCTGCAACCCATCATAGACCGCAATACCGTGGGGACTTAAGGCTTCCCCAGCCAACCGCTTGCTCTTCGAGCGACAAGTGTCTACGGACTATGCCGTGGGGACTTAAGGCTTCCCCAGCCTACCGCTTGCCTTGACAGATACAAGTGTCTACGGTAAAGCGCATCCGTTGATGAACGAGAGGTGGAAACACTTTTGACTACTCCGTCCCACTCCGGATCTTATGGTTAACACGGTTATTACGGCACAAGAATCACTGGCGACATTTGTTGTTTAATCCTAGATGGATATAAACCCTTGCAATGGAACCTCCACCATATCAACACAATCCATGGTTCCATTGCGAACCACATAGTCAAATTCATAGTTATGAAAGTAGTGATTTTGGTTTTTATGCAATAGTGATAACCATAGTACTTTGCAAGTAATTTGATAGAAATACTCAAATGACATGAGCAAGTGATGAACTTGCCTGAACACTGCAAAGTTTTGCAGTTGGATGGTATGGACTGACCCTTGTCCTCTGTTTCTGAAAAATAGCATCATTGTCCGATAAGGGCAATGGTTAAAGAAGCAATTATGCATGATTCCAGTTTTAGGGTTTGTTCCCCCCTTCCGATGACATTATTATTTCATGTAAGAGGTTAATACTAAGATAGATTTGGAGATACTCTATTTAGGGTAAGTACAACCTTGTAATATTATCAAGGTGTTTTTAAAGTCCAATTGCATTAATGGACTTATTTTCATTATTGAAAATAATATGTGTGATTTAAATCATTATTTAAATCATCAATTTAAGACTTATTCTTAATTGTCTTCAAAATTTCTCTTTGATATTTTATTTAGATAGAGAATTTTATGCTGATCAATTTTCATATTTTTAATTATTTTTTTAGAGCTTTTAAACATTTTCTATTTATTTTCAAAGTTTATGGTTTAAACTGTGAAATTTCTATTTTGCCCCTGGGCCCACCTGTCAGGGTGGCCCAGCGGGTTAACCCTAACCCGAGCCACTTGGGCTCGGTCGGTCGCACCGACCCCTTTCTTCCCCACGCGCTCGCGAACCCTAACCCTTTCGAGCTCTGGTGATTTCTCGTCGCCGCCCCCTTCTCGGAATTTCTCCGGCCGACTTAGGCCGTCGCCGCCGGCGAGATTAGGTGGATCTGATCCGCCTCTCGACGGCGGACACGGTGGTCCGCGTCGATCTGACGCTAGCGCCCTCGTTCGCTCGCCCTCGACCCTCCAGTACGCCTGGCTCTTGGTGTTCGCCGCCGCCGTGCGCTGGAGACGCCGTGGTTCTTCTTCCTGGTGCCCCTGGCGCCATGTTGCCACCGCGAGCCTCGCCGAGGTGGTGCTGGAGCTGCGGCTCTACCGCAGCCTGGCCTGGCTGGCGCCGCCGTTCGCCCAGCGTGTGCCGCTGTGGCCGCCACGGCCGTGCTTCTCCGCCCGCATCACCTGTAAGTGCTCCCCTCCTCCTTCTTCCTCTGTTACCTGTTCTACCTCTTCTCCTTCTCTGGATGCCCTGGCATCCATCTGGTTGTGCTGCTGCTGCTCTTGCGCCTATATTCTCTGCGCCTGGCTAGTTCTGGTGCTGCTATGTTGTGCTAGTTGTTGTTGTCATATGCGCCATGGATTCTAGCTGTTGTGCTTGTGCTGCTCTTCTCTATGTCTTGCTGTTGTAACTCATGAGCTCTTGCTCATGAGCATACTGTCATGCTTATGCTCAATTAAGTTGTTCATGCTGTTGCTATGTGTATCATGCCTCTCTTGTGTGTGCATTTCTTTGCCCCTGGCTTGATTATTATGCATAATCCTTGCATTATGCAAGTGCCAGTGCCTCTAATTGGCTAACCCCTTGTGCTGTTGTTCATATTAATGCCCTGTTGAGCATGCTTGCTACAAGATCTCACCATCCTTGGATGGTTTGCTCCTGTATATGACTGATTTAATTATCTGTGATATAGTTAGGGTTTGGGTGTAATTCTTCAGTAGCTGGCTCATTTCTGATGCTATGCTTGGCTTATAGCAACCAGTAGCATGAGCTAGCAATCTCTGATGATCATCTGATCATCATTTGCTTGATGGTTAACTGCTGTGCTTCCTTCTGTGGCTATCTGGTGCTCACCCTGTCTGTGTGTGCATCACACAGGCTTGGCCTGTGTGTGATGGTGCTTGCTCAGGCATCAGTTGATGCTTGCAATGATCCAGTGGATTATCTGCAAGGCTCTGGTGAATCTGTTGCTTGTGTATTTCATTTATCTGTGTTGACTGGCTTGGCTAAATGGATAAATGATGTGAACTGCTGAGCAGTAATGATCATTTTAATAAATTTGATAGAGCTAGATGGATGCCAACCCTTGGTTGGGTACCCTAGCCCCTTTGAACCCTTCTGGGTGATGATATCTGTGCAAGACTTAACTGTTTGGACTAGTTGTGTGGTTGAGGTGACCCTAGCAGTAATCATATACTGCTTTTGGGTAGCTCCCCTCTTGTTGGTTTGCTGTGGTTCACTAGATGCTTTCTAGGTGATCCTTTTGGTGGATTGCCAGTAGCTTTTGATGTTGACAAACAAAAATAGACACAATTTGTCTAGCTGTCTGATGGTGTAGTGGTCATAGGTGCTAAGTAATTCTGGCTAGCTATATAGGATCATTTCCTTGCTAGATATCTTTGGTTATGCCATTGTTTTGGCATAATCAATGTTCCCAGGGTGACTTCCTATTGGTTTCTCTCTTTCTTTACTTGCACCAATTGGTTGTTAGCCATATGATGACTCACACATAGGGTTTCTACCCTCTTTTGCTTCTGTGACATATGCACATGCTTAATTATGAGCAAAACCATGGTTTGCTCATGTTTTTCTGGTATACCTCACTCCAGCTCCAAGAATTGTGGTTGGTGTAGAGGATTAGCTTCTGGTTGATTTGGTTTGCTTGCCCTGCTCCTCCTTGCAAGCTTGTGAATCTTGGTTGGTTTCTAGTGGTTGCTGGAATAGGTGGAGCAGCTCTTGCTGTTCACCTGTTCTAGCTGTTCTTGATGTGTTCTTGCTGTTCTTACCCTGATGCTCCTTGTCGATGGAATGGTTAGGGTTTGGCTGTGAAAAGCTTATGTAAGCCTCTCCTCTGCTTCCCTGGTCGACAGCAAGGCCTGGTTATTTTTGGTGACTCTCCCAGGCTTGTGTGCTGTGAGGCATGCACACTAGCTAGTGAGCTGCCTGTTTGTTTGCTGCTTGGTACTTGAGCTGGTGAGAGGATCAGCTCGGCAGAGCTGTGGTATTATCCACTATTTTCACTTCTTTTCTAATCTGCCAAGTGGCTTTGCCACTTGGCATAACATTTGTTGTGCTGTGTTTGTGTGCAGGGATCAATGTGATGATCAAGATGAAGATCAAGATCTTCTTGAGCAAGAAGTACATGATGATCAACAATGTAGTTTAGGACATTTAATTGACTTGTAATTTTCCTATTTCTTTTTTCATTTATTCATTTCATGTAATGTGTTGTAAATTCATAATTCAATTCTGAATATTGTAAAGACAATGTATTCTTGTGTGATGATCAATAAAGCTCAAGGTTTTCTCTAATGAGCTTTACTTATTATTTGTATTGTTTATATTGTGTATTATTTATAATTGTTTAATGAATTATCTCAAATTTGAATTATGAGATATCTATTTGATGTTTGAATTTGAATTTGAAATTCAACTTAGGTTTGAATTCAATCATGCATCTTAAGTTTGAATTCAATCATGCAACTTAAGTTGTGATGCAATATCTCTCCTCTCTTCTCAAAACACTAACTTAATTGAATGAGAAACAAGTTTGTCGCACTCTCGAAACCCTAACCCTGTAAGGTGTCGAGAGAGAAACCTGTTCCCCTTCGATGCAGTTTTGTTTTAAAAACGCGAAATTTCCCCGTAATTTACCATGCAATGCAAATCCTTTCTAAAATCTACCCCTCGATCGTCTCTAAACCTGGGACATTACAGCCTTTCCCCCTTAAAGAAAACTTCGTCCCGAAGTTGTGGTTGTAATACCTGAAGAGTTCGGGGTATGTTTTCCTCAGGTCTTCCTCTTTTTCCCAGGTGGCTTCCCTCTCGGGATGATGCTTCCATTGTATCTTGCAATATTTTATAGCTCTATTCCTGAGTTGTTTCCAGTTCTCTTCGAGAATCTTTGCTGGCTTCTCGATGTAGGTCAAATCTGGTTGTAACTCGAGCTCTTCATGTGATACTGGTTCATCTGGGGTCTTTAAACACTTTCTGAGTTGCGACACATGGAATACGTTGTGAACTTGAGATAACCTTCCCGGTAGTTCCAATTCAAAGGCTAACCCTCGGTTTTGACTCTGAATCTTGAAAGGTCCGATGTACCTTGGGCTTAACTTTCCCTTTACTCCAAATCTCTGAAGTCCTTTCATCGGGCTCACCTTGAGATATACCATGTCTCCAACTTGTGGCTCCCATGTTCTTCTTTTCTGATCTGCGTAACTCTTTTGCCGGCTTTGAGCTATCTTCAACCTATCTCTGATAATGTCAATTATTTGTTGCTTTTCCTTGACATAATCAGGATTGAACTCTTTGCTTGCTCCGGCTTCATACCAACATATCGGTGATCTACACCTTCTTCCATACAGAGCTTCGAACGGTGCCATCTTGATGCTGCTTTGATAGCTGTTGTTGTATGAAAACTCTGCTAGTGGTAAATGCTCCTCCCATGATCCTCCGAAGTCTAGGGCACAAGCCCTAAGCATATCCACTAAGATCTGGTTAGTTCTCTCGGTTTGTCCACCTGTCTGGGGATGATAGGCGGTACTATAGTCCAATTTGGATCCTGAAGCTTCATGTAATTGCTTCCAAAATGCTGACGTGAATACGGATCCTCGATCCGACACGATCTTCTAGGGCACTCCATGTTTACTCACGATCTCTTTGATATAAAATCGATGAGTTTCTCTCCTTTATCTTGCTGATTTACCGCTAAGAAGTGTGCACTTTTCGTCAACCGGTCCACGATTACCCATATCATGTCCTTCTTTTTATTGGTCATGGGTAGTTCGGTGATGAAATCCATTCCTATCTCCTCCCATTTCCATTCTGGAATGGGTAAAGGTTGTAACTTTCCTGCCGGACTCTGGTGTTCAGCCTTCACTCTTTGGCAGGTATGGCATTCCGCCACGTATTGTGCTATTTCTCTCTTCATATTATTCCACCAGAATAGCTCCTTTAGATCCATGTACATCTTTGTACTTCCCGGATGAATGGAGTGTGGTGTTTGATGGGCTTCCCGGAGTATTACTTCCTTGATTTCAGCAATATCCGGAACACAAATCCTCTTCTGGAACCATAATGATCCCGATTCTCCTCGATGAAATTCTGATGGTCTTCCTTCATCTATCCTTCTCATCTCCTCCACGATGAATGGATCGTCCAACTGACCCATCATTATCTCATTCTTCAGGTTGACATTTAGCTCATCGGCTATTTGTAAAGCCGATAGTCCTTCATGAGCTTCTTTCTCCCAAAGTTGTATCTGGGCTTGACTTATTTCCTTCCTCAATTCTGGTGATATCTCCTGTTCCACTCCGCCGGTGCTTTTCCTACTCAAGGCATCTGCTACAACATTGGCCTTTCCTGGAGTATAATTGATGGTCAAATCATAATCCTTGATCAGTTCAAGCCATCTTTTCTGCCTCATATTGAGTTCCTTCTGAGTGAAGAAGTATTTGAGACTCTTATGATCTTATAGTGCTCACACTTGGCTTCATAGAGAAAATGTCTCCATGTTTTAAGTGCAAATACGACTGCTACTAATTCTAGATCATGTGTTGGGTAGTTCACTTCATGAGGTCTGAGTTGCCTCGATCCATAAGATATTACCTTCCGATCCTGCATGAGTACGCAACCCAATCCATGCTTGGATGCATCACAGTACACGGTGTAATCCTTGCCAACTTCAGGAACTGCTAACACCAGTGCCGTGGTGAGTTTCTCCTTCAGAGTTTGAAAACTCTTCTCACACTCCTCTGACCACACGAATGGTGTGTTCTTTCTTAACAGCTTTGTCATTGGTCCTGCTATCTTGGAGAATCCTTCAATGAATCTCCGATAATATCCTGCCATTCCTAGGAATCCTCGGATTTCCTTGACAGTCTTGGGTGCTTCCCATTCTAGAACTGCTGCTACTTTGCTCGGGTTAACAACTATTCCATCTTTGCTAATGACATGACCAAGAAATTCCACTTGATCTAGCCAAAATTCACACTTGCTGAATTTGGCATAGAGTTGATGTTCTCTTAGTGTTTGCAACACTAACCTCAGATGTTCAGCATGTTCGGCTTTGTCTTTGGAATAGATCAAGATATCATCAATGAATACGATGACAAACTTGTCTAGATATGGCATGAAAATCTTATTCATGAGATTCATGAAAATTGTTGGGGCATTGGTTAATCCAAAAGGCACTACAAGGTATTCATGATGTCCATACCTTGAAACAAAGGCAGTTTTTGGAACGTCTTCCTTCTTGATCTTAATCTGGTGATAACCGGATCTTAGATCAATTTTGGAAAAGACTCCCGTGCCTCTAACTTGATCGAATAGATCTTGTATTCTTGGAAGTGGATACTTGTTCTTGATTGTGACATTGTTCAAATTCCTGTAGTCTCCGCACATCCTTCTACCACCATCTCTTTTATCTACGAATATCACAGGTGATCCCCATGGTGAAACACTTTCTTGTATGAATCCTTTTTGTTCCAAGTCATCCAATTGCTCCTTAAGTTCTTTCAACTCCTTAGGCCCCATTTTATATGGTGCTTTTGCAATCGGAGCTGTTCCTGGAATTAGGTCGATAGTGAATTCTATCTCCCTATCTGGTGGCATTCCCGGTAATTCCTTAGGAAACACATCCTGGAATTCATTCACTACAGGTATATCTTCCAACTTCACCTCCTTCATGCTGTTCAGCTGTAGCTCGACTTCGATCTGTGTATGCTTGTCTCCTTGGTAGATCATTCTACTTCCATCTGGGCTTTTCAAAGACACAGTCTTGTTCACACAGTCGATCAATGCTCCGTTAGCTTCTAACCAGCTCATACCAAGAATGACATCAATGTCCTTCATCGGTAAAATGAACAGGTCTGCGTCAAACGCGCACTTATTGATCATGATGACTTGTTTTTGTTTGGTATGGGTTACTACTATCGTTCCCCCCGCAGAAAGTATGGTTATGGGTGTATCTAACTTAGTGCAACTAATCCCATGTTTGATGATGAATTCTGAGAAATGAATGATGTAGTTGCACCAGTATCAAAAAGTACTTTGCCAGGATGAGTGAGTATCTGGAGCGTACCTATCACCGCCTGATCGGAGTTAACCACCTCCTCCAAGCTGGTGCAGTTCAACTTGCCGAAGGGTTTCTTGTTCTTCCAGTTCCCTCCGGTGTTTCCTCCACGGCTTCCTCCTCCTCCTGACTGACCTCCTCCAGTACTTTTCTTGGGGCAGTCCTTCAGCATGTGCCCCTCCTGGCGACAACCAAAGCATATTATCCTTGGCTTTCTACAATCCTTGGCAAAATGCCCTGGAAGTCCGCAGCTTCGACAAACCGCTTGATTTGCAGTCTGGAATGCTTGGTTCCTCCTGCTATTGTAGTTGTTGTTGTTGTTGTTGTACCTTGGCTTGAAACTCAAGCTGGTATTGGGCTTGTTACTGACAAACCTCTTAGGCTCAAACTTGGCCTTTTTCCTCTTTTCCTCCTGCAGCTGCTTGAAATCATCTTCCAGAGTGATGGCGGCATCCACTAACTCTTGGAATTCCGTCTCTCTCATCATTCGGAGCTGTACCTTGAACTGGGGACTTAACCCCCTCAAGAACCTCTTCTTCTTTTTGTCCTCAGTGTTGACTTCTTCAACAGCATACCGGGACAGTTTTGAAAACTCCCTGACATAAGTCAGGATGGCCTTATCCTTCTGCTCGAGACTTTCAAATTCTCGACGCTTCAGTTCCACAATGCTTTCAGGGACATTGGATTCCCTGAACTTCCTCGCAAACTCCTCCCAGGTAAACACTTTTCCAGCCAGATAAACAGCTACGATGTTATCCCACCATGATGCGGCAGGTCCACACAACAAGTGTGTAGCATAACGAACCTTCTCCTGGTCGTTGCAACCAACAGTATTGAGCTTTCGCTCGGTGTCCATAAGCCAGTCTTCCGCGTCCATTGGTTCGGGCGCGTATGCAAAAGATATAGGCTTGGTATTCTGGAAGTCTGATAAAGTGACTCCCTGATTCTCGGGTCTCTCCACCCTATTCTGTTGCAGCAGCTCCTGGAAGAATTTATTCTTCTGCTCCAACGTTACACGTTGTCTCTCCTCTACCAGCTGCATGTACTGGACAAAATTCTGCTGCGTTATGGGTGGTGGTGGTGGTGGAAACTGATTCCTGGCTGCTTCATCAGCCTCTTCCTTCTGTTTCGCCTCGCGCTCCATGCGCTGTGCTTCCGTCTCCTCTCCTATTGCTCCCGACATAACCCCCTAGTTCTGCAACACAAGATGATACTCATAATTACTCCATGCGCAAGTTTTCTGAGCTCAACTTTGTGCACAGAACTAGTCACGCAATGGAAATCAAGAAGCAAATCCAAATCATACAAAATATATACCATGTATATACATACTTAAGTGGTCTTATTACAATACTCAGTGACGTTGTGAGTATGCAAACTCACTTATTGAAGTATATGTACAAATTTCTACAAATATTACATACTATAATACACGTGGTACTTGTGTATTATAGTCTCGCCTCCCTTGGTGGTCTCTAGTCGTGCTTCACTCCCGGTACATCCCAGGCTTCCATCCGGTCGAACGTGTCGTCCTCCTGACAAAACCTGGAACATAAGGTCTCCCCGTCAGCTGGTAGTCAGAATCAGATGATGATCCTAGGGAGAAATCAGTGTTCACGAACTGGTCATTCAGTGCATCATAGTCCACCCATCGGGCGTACTCCACTGTGGCTCCACCATAGGTATTTCCAACATTCGTATCCGACTCAACCTGTGTAGGATACTGTCCATCAACTCCTCCATTACTAGGACAACTCTGGTTCTGGGTCGTGGCGTCCTCATTCATCTCTCCGTCATAATACACTGAAGTACTATGAGTTCCAGTATCAGATCCCCAACGCCAACCCGTGGAGTTTTCTATAGGAGTCTCAGAACGCTGATTGTTTCCAGATTCCTCTCCACCCTCATAGCCTCTATAGGAACTATTAAAATAGTTCCCAGGTGTAACAGGTGTAGTTTCTCGATCAGGGTGGTCAATACTAATGTAGTCACCAGCTGAGTAAACTGGTGTGTGCACCACATTCTCCATAGGTTCTTTCCCCCTAGTCTCCTCCTTGGGTTCAGTAAACTCCTCTAGCATCGTATCAATTGCTCCCGTCAAATGATGGTTCAACTGAAAGAGCAATGATAGTAAGTTGCAGCTATTATCCATGTATTTTGCAGCTTCTACTGGTTTGCATTTTGCATATTTGAAGTGGTTAAGCATGGGATCATCTTCCTCCTCCATATGAGGAATGTGGGTGAATTCGGAACCCATAAGCTCTTTCGTCTTATGCTCCCGAATATCGGTGATGGCTCTCATAACGGCTATATGGTAGGCTGTGTTGATAGTTCTGGCTTCACCTGCTGGCATTACTACGCTCATTCCCAAAGATTCGGGAAGTCGCAGTCCTACCCTACACTTGGCCAATACAGTACCATCGTAGTACATGTATTTCTTTACTTGGATCTGGGGATCACACCCAAATTTAAGTAACATGGCACGTAGAATATCTGCGAGTCCTCCTTCATATTCACTTAGTGTGGAATCCATCACTTTCACGTTTCGTCCCGGACGTGAACTTGCCATTGTTGGCTGTAGAAATAGAAAGAATATAAGATTAGTAATAATGCATCATAATAGAGATAATAAAGAATTATCGCACTAAAAGATATGATTGTTGTATTCTCAATTGAATATACATCATATTTTTAGAGAATTCTTTACTAGTCCTATTTGACTCCTAACGTTTGGTCCCATTTACTAGCTTCCAACCTAAGGTCAAAGCTTTTGCTCTGATACCAACTGTGGTGACCCTGCATACCACTGCATGTTTTAGTATGCCAGTCGTTGATATAACATTCACGAAGTACCATTCCGCAAATATTACATCCCTCAGAGTAGTGCAACAGAACATAGCAGGTCCATAACTCATTCATTTAATATTACAAACATCATACACATATCGTCTCGGAGCTCCTCTTGGGTCCTAAGAGGAGTACTCCTGGGTTCGAGGCGAACCCAACTTAGCTTACAATATAGCAGTCTCATTAAGTTGTACATTTATTATCTCGAGCAGCTAGGTATTAAGAGTTCGGGCTGCTCGGCTACTACCACTACTTGATGCTTCTAGGCTTGATCTCCTCCGGAAGCCTCCCCGGTTCCGTAGACTATGAGGTAGTCTACGCCTTCAATACCTCCAGAGAGGTCTGGTTCTTCGTAGCCGATGATCTCGGCTCCTTCAGGGTTGTCGTAGTTCTCCTCCAGACGATTTAGACAATCTAAGCAAGGGATTTAAGAGTGGGATGAGTACGAGCGTACTCAACAAGTTCATTATAGATAAGAGGTGTTTAATGCACTAGCTACGATATTAGACCAGAAAGTCTAATACCAATGCAGGTTTTGATAAACATTTCTTCAAGAGATTGCTTTTATTTCAAAGAGCTATGTCCGTCAGCCTTCACCGGTTTACTAGAACTTCATGGAGCTCCTTTCCGGCCGCGTTCGCAGTTCCATATCCCGGAACAGGGAGTGACAGATCACGGTTCTTTACACTCTGCAGAGGTGTGTTGCTTTACCCATAAGAGATCTTAACCTTGGTGCCAACCGGGCAGCTTTCCCGTTCACACTTCCTTCGGTGTGAGGCCCGGTATAAGGTCTAGCCAATCATGTTCCTCCGCTACCTCGAACACCCACCCTTTGTTGCATGCCCCGACCCTGGGTCCTCGCCGGTCCCATTATTCCCACTCACGGGTGGACCCCGACCACGACGACGATGCAGGATCGAACCAAACTCCTTCGCCGGTAGCTGCAACCCATCATAGACCGCAATACCGTGGGGACTTAAGGCTTCCCCAGCCAACCGCTTGCTCTTCGAGCGACAAGTGTCTATAGACTATGCCGTGGGGACTTAAGGCTTCCCCAGCCTACCGCTTGCCCTGACAGATACAAGTGTCTACGGTAAAGCGCATCCGTTGATGAACGAGAGGTGGAAACACTTTTGACTACTCCGTCCCACTCCGGATCTTATGGTTAACACGATTATTACGGCACAAGAATCACTGGCGACATTTGTTGTTTAATCCTAGATGGATATAAACCCTTGCAATGGAACCTCCACCATATCAACACAATCCATGGTTCCATTGCCAACCACATAGTCAAATTCATAGTTATGAAAGTAGTGATTTTGGTTTTTATGCAATAGTGATAACCATAGTACTTTGCAAGTAATTTGATAGAAATACTCAAATGACATGAGCAAGTGATGAACATGCCTGAACACTGCAAAGTTTTGCAGTTGGATGGTATGGACTGACCCTTGTCCTCTGTTTCTGAAAAATAGCATCATTGTCCGATAAGGGCAATGGTTAAAGAAGCAATTATGCATGATTCCAGTTTTAGGGTTTGTTCCCCCCTTCCGATGACATTATTATTTCATGTAAGAGGTTAATACTAAGACAGATTTGGAGATACTCTATTTAGGGTAAGTACAACCTTGTAATATTATCAAGGTGTTTTTAAAGTCCAATTGCATTAATGGACTTATTTTCATTATTGAAAATAATATGTGTGATTTAAATCATTATTTAAATCATCAATTTAAGACTTATTCTTAATTGTCTTCAAAATTTCTCTTTGATATTTTATTTAGATAGAGAATTTTATGCTGATCAATTTTCATATTTTTAATTATTTTTTTAGAGCTTTTAAACATTTTCTATTTATTTGCAAAGTTTCTGGTTTAAAAATGTGAAATTTCTATTTTGCCCCTGGGCCCACCTGTCAGGGTGGCCCAGCGGGTTAACCCTAACCCGAGCCACTTGGGCTCGGTCGGTCGCATCGACCCCTTTCTTCCCCACGCGCTCGCGAACACTAACCCTTTCGAGCTCTGGCGATTTCTCGTCGCCGCCCCCTTCTCGAAATTTCTCCGGCCGACTTAGGCCGTCGCCGCCGGCGAGATTAGGTGGATCTGATCCGCCTCTCGACGGCGGACACGGTGGTCCGCGTCGATCTGACGCTAGCACCCTCGTTCGCTCACCCTCGACCCTCCAGTACGCCTGGCTCTCGGTGTTCGCCGCCGCCGTGCACTGGAGACGCCGTGGTTCTTCTTCCTGGTGCCCCTGGCGCCATGTCGCCACCGCGAGCCTCGCCGAGGTGGTGCTGGAGCTGCGGCTCTACCGCGGCCTGGCCTGGCTGGCGCCGCCGTTCGCCCGGCGTGTGCCGCTGTGGCCGCCACGGCCGTGCTTCTCCGCCTGCATCACCTGTAATTTCTCCCCTCCTCCTTCTTCCTCTGTTACCTGTTCTACCTCTTCTCCTTCTCTGGATGCCCTGGCATCCATCTGGTTGTGCTGCTGCTGCTCCTGCGCCTATATTCTCTACGCCAGGCTAGTTCTGGTGCTGCTATGTTGTGCTAGTTGTTGCTGTCATATGCGCCATGGATTCTAGCTGTTGTGCTTGTGCTGCTCTTCTCTATGTCTTGCTGTTGTAACTCATGAGCTCTTGCTCATGAGCATATGATGCGCGTGGTTGACGTATTGTCTTTCCGTTCGACACGCGTCCGTTGGGAACCCCAAGAGGAAGGTGTGATGCGTACAGCGGCAAGTTTCCCTCAGTAAGAAACCAAGGTTTATCGAACCAGTAGGAGTCAAGAAGCACCTGAAGGTTGATGGCGGCGAGATGTAGTGCGGCGCAACACCAGGGATTCCGGCGCCAACGTGGAACCTGCACAACACAAACCAAGTACTTTGCCCCAACGAAACAGCGAGGTTGTCAATCTCACCGGCTTGCTGTAACAAAGGATTAGATGTATAGTGTGGAAAATGATTGTTTGCAGAAAACAGTAGAACGAGTATTGCAGTAGATTGTATTTCAGTATAGAGAATTGGACCGGGGTCCACAGTTCACTAGAGGTGTCTCTCCCATAAGATAAATAGCATGTTGGGTGAACAAATTACAGTTGGGCAATTGACAAATAGAGAGGGCATGACCATGCACATACATATTATGATGAGTATAGTGAGATTTAATTGGGCATTACGACAAAGTACATAGACCGCTATCCAACATGCATCTATGCCTAAAAAGTCCACCTTCAGGTTATCATCCGAACCCCTTCCAGTATTAAGTTGCTAACAACAGACAATTGCATTAAGTATTGCGCGTAATGTAATCAATAACTACATCCTCGGACATAGCATCAATGTTTTATCCCTAGTGGCAACAGCACATCCATAACCTTAGAGGTTTCTGTCACTCCCCCAGATTCACGGAGACATGAACCCACTATCGAGCATAAATACCCCCTCTTGGAGTTACTAGCAAAAACTTGGCCAGAGCCTCTACTAATAACGGAGAGCATGCAAGATCATAAACAACACATAGATATAAATTGATAATCAACATAACATGGTATTCTCTATTCATCGGATCCCAACAAACACAACATATAGCATTACAGATAGATGATCTTGATCATGTTCGGCAGCTCACAAGACCCGACAATTAAGCACAATGAGGAGAAGACAACCATCTAGCTACTGCTATGGACCCATAGTCCAGGGGTAGACTACTCACACATCACTCCGGAGGCGACCATGGCGGCGTAGAGTCCTCCGGGAGATGATTCCCCTCTCCGGCAGGGTGCCGGAGGCGATCTCCTGAATCCCCCGAGATGGGATTGGCGGCGGCGGCGTCTCTGGAAGGTTTTCCGTATCGTGGCTCTCGGTACTGGGGGTTTCGCGACGAAGGCTATTTGTAGGTGGAAGGGCAGGTCAAGGGGCGTCACGAGGCCCAGAGACAGGTCGGCGCGGCCAAGGGTGGGGCCGCGCCGCCCTACCTCCTGGCCACCTCGTGGCCCCACTTCGTTGACTCTCCGGTCTTCTGGAAGCTTCGTGTGAAAATAGGCCCCTGGGCGTTGATTTCGTCCAATTCCGAGAATATTTCCTTACTAGGATTTCTGAAACCAAAAACAGCAGAAAACAACAACTGGCTCTTCGGCATCTTGTTAATAGGTTAGTTCCAGAAAATGCATAAATATGACATAAAGTATGCATAAAACATGTAGATATCATCAATAATGTGGCATGGAACATAAGAAATTATCGATACGTCGGAGACGTATCAGCATCCCCAAGCTTAGTTTCTGCTCGTCCCGAGCAGGTAAACGATAAACAAAGATAATTTCTGAAGTGACATGCCATCATAACCTTGATCATACTATTGTAAGCATATGTAATGAATGCAGCGATCAAAACAATGTATATGACATGAGTAAACAACTGAATCATAAAGCAAAGACTTTTCATGAATAGTACTTCAAGACAAGCATCAATAAGTCTTGCATAAAAGTTAACTCATAAAGCAATAATTCAAAGTAAAGATATTGAAGCAACACAAAGGAAGATGAAGTTTCAGCGGTTGCTTTCAACTTATAACATGTATATCTCATGGATATTGTCAATGCAAAGTAATATAACAAGTGCAATATGCAAGTATGTAGGAATCAATGCACAGTTCACACAAGTGTTTGCTTCTTGAGGTGGAGAGAAATAGGTGAACTGACTCAACATAAAAGTTAAAAGAAAGGTCCTTCAAAGAGGAAAGCATCGATTGCTATATTTGTGCTAGAGCTTTGATTTTGAAAACATAAAGAGAGCATAAAAGTAAAATTTTGAGAGGTGTTTGTTGTTGTCAACGAATGGTAGTGGGCACTCTAACCCCCTTGCCAGACAAACCTTCAAAGAGCGGCTCCCATTTTATTTTTATTTTTGTGTGGCACTCCTTCCAACCTTTCTTTCACAAACCATGGCTAACCGAATCCTTCGGGTGCCTGCCAACAATCTCATACCATGAAGGAGTGCCTTTTTATTTTAGTTTTATTATGATGACACTCCTCCCCACCTTTGCTTTCTCAAGCCATGGCTAACCGAATCCTTCGGGTGCCGTCCAACATACCATGGAGGAGAGTCTATTTTTATTAATTAATTTGGGACTGGGAATCCCATTGCCAGCTCTTTTTGCAAAATTATTGGATAAGCGGATGAAGCCACTAGTCCATTGGTGAAAGTTGCCCAACAAGATTGAAAGATAAACACCACATACTTCCTCATGAGCTATAAAACATTGACACAAATCAGAGGTAATAAATTTTGAATTGTTTAAAGGTAGCACTCAAGCAATTTACTTTGGAATGGCGGAGAAATACCATGTAGTAGGTAGGTATGGTGGACACAAATGGCATAGTGGTTGGCTCAAGGATTTTGGATGCATGAGAAGTATTCCCTCTCGATACAAGGTTTAGGCTAGCAAGGCTATTTGAAACAAACACAAGGATGAAGCGGTGCAGCAAAACTCACATAAAAGACATATTGTAAACATTATAAGACTCTACACCGTCTTCCTTGTTGTTCAAACTCAATACTAGAAATTATCTAGACCTTAGAGAGACCAAATATGCAAACCAAATTTTAGCATGCTCTATGTATTTCTTCATTAATAGGTGCAAATTATATGATGCAAGAGCTTAAACATGAGCACAACAATTGCCAAGTATCACATTATCCAAGACATTTTAGCAATTACTACATGTATCATTTTCCAATTCCAACCATATAACAATTTAACGAAGAAGAAACTTCGCCATGAATACTATGAGTAAAGCCTAAGGACATATTTGTCCATATGCTACAGCGGAGCGTGTCTCTCTCCCACACAAAGAATGCTAGGATCCATTTTATTCAAACAAAACAAAAACAAAAACAAACCGACGCTCCAAGCAAAGCACATAAGATGTGATGGAATAAAAATATAGTTTCAGGGGAGGAACCTGATAATGTTGTCGATGAAGAAGGGGATGCCTTGGGCATCCCCAAGCTTAGACGCTTGAGTCTTCTTGATATATTCAGGGGTGAACCACCGGGGCATCCCCAAGCTTAGAGCTTTCACTCTCCTTGATCATGTTGTATCATCTCCCTCTCTTGATCCTTGAAAACTTCCTCCACACCAAACTCAAAACAACTCATTAGAGAGTTAGTGCACAATCAAAATATACATGTTTAGAGGTGACATAATCATTCTTAACACTTCTGGACATTGCAAAAAGCTACTGAAAGTCAATGGAATCGAAATATCCATCAAGCATAACAAAACAGGCAATGCAAAATAAAAGGCAGAATCTATCAAAACAGAACAGTTCGTAAAGACGAATTTTATTGAGGCACCAGACTTGCTCAAATGAAAATGCTCAAATTGAATGAAAGTTGCATACATATCTGAGGATCACTCACGTAAATTGGCATAATTTTCTGAGTTACCTACAGAGAATTAGGCCCAGATTCGTGACAGCAAAGAAATCTGTTTCTGCACAGTAATCCAAATCTGGTATGAACCTTACTATCAACGACTTTACTTGGCACAACAAAACACTAAACTAAGATAAGGAGAGGTTGCTACAGTAGTAAACAACTTCCAAGACACAAATATAAAACAAAATTACTGTAGTAAAAAAACATGGGTTGTCTCCCATAAGCGCTTTTCTTTAACGCTTTTCAGCTAGGCGCAGAAAGTGTGTATCAAGTATTATCGAAGGGTGGTGCATCTACAGCGGGGTTTGGAGTTTTCTCAACCATGCATAGTATATTGGATACATAAGTTTTAGCGGCTCCCTTTTCATTAGTCTTGGGCTTGCTACTCTCATCAAACAAATTTTCAGGAACAAGCCAAGCATAGTTATTTTCTAGTGCGTCATTCATCGCTAGGAGCTTACATGGTATTGGTGCTTTGATCTCCCCACCATCATTAATATTATTAGTGTACCTTATTCTCTCCATGTCCATCTTTTCAAGGATACTAACAAAATTGGTATAAGAACCAAGCATCTTATATTTAATAAAGACCTTTCTAGCCTCTCTTGCTATACCACCAAATTCTCTAAGAAGGGTTTCTAAAACAAAATCTTTCTTTTCCCCTTCTTCCATATCACCGAGTGTAAGAAACATGTGTTGGATTATAGGATTGAGATTAACAAATTTAGTTTCCAACATGCGAACTAAAGCAGCAGCAGCAATTTCATAAGTAGGAGCAAGTTCTACCAAGTGTCTATCTTCAAAATCTTCGACGGTACTAACATGATTGAAAAATTCTTCTATATTATTTCTCCCAATTATAGACCCACGTCCTACCGGCATGTCTTTTACGGTAAAATTAAAAGGAAACATGTTGAAATAAGTAAAGTAAATGCAAGTAACTAATTTTTTGTGTGTTTTTGATATAGAGTGCAAACAAGATAGTAAATAAAGTAAAACTAGCAACTAATTTTTTTGTATTTTGATTTAGTGCAGCAAACAAAGTAGTAAATAAAATAAAGCAAGACAAAAACAAAGTAAAGAGATTGGGATGTGGAGACTCCCCTTGCAGCGTGTCTTGATCTCCCCGGCAACGGCGCCAGAAATTTGCTTGATGCGTGTGGTTGACGTATTGTCTTTCCGTTCGACACGCGTCCATTGGGAACCCCAAGAGGAAGGTGTGATGCATACAGCGGCAAGTTTCCCTCAGTAAGAAACCAAGGTTTATCGAACCAGTAGGAGTCAAGAAGCACGTGAAGGTTGATGGCGGCGAGATGTAGTGCAGTGCAACACCAGGGATTCCGGCGCCAATGTGGAACCTGCACAACACAAACCAAGTACTTTGCCCCAACGAAACAGCGAGGTTGTCAATCTCACCGGCTTGCTGTAACAAAGGATTAGATGTATAGTGTGGAAAATGATTGTTTGCAGAAAACAGTAGAACGAGTATTGTAGTAGATTGTATTTCAGTATAGAGAATTGGACCGGGGTCCACAGTTCACTAGAGGTGTCTCTCCCATAAGATAAATAGCATGTTGGGTGAACAAATTACAGTTGGGAAATTGACAAATAGAGAGGGCATGACCATGCACATACATATTATGATGAGTATAGTGAGATTTAATTGGGCATTACGACAAAGTACATAGACCGCTATCCAGCATGCATCTATGCCTAAAAAGTCCACCTTCAGGTTATCATCCGAACCCCTTCCAGTATTAAGTTGCTAACAACAGACAATTGCATTAAGTATTGCGCGTAATGTAATCAATAACTACATCCTCGGACATAGCATCAATGTTTTATCCCTAGTGGCAACAGCACATCCATAACCTTAGAGGTTTCTGTCACTCCCCCAGATTCACGGAGACATGAACCCACTATCGAGCATAAATACCCCCTCTTGGAGTTACTAGCAAAAACTTGGCCAGAGCCTCTACTAATAACGGAGAGCATGCAAGATCATAAACAACACATAGATATAAATTGATAATCAACATAACATGGTATTCTCTATTCATCGGATCCCAACAAACACAACATATAGCATTACAGATAGATGATCTTGATCATGTTCGGCAGCTCACAAGACCCGACAATTAAGCACAATGAGGAGAAGACAACCATCTAGCTACTGCTATGGACCCATAGTCCAGGGGTAGACTACTCACACATCACTCCGGAGGCGACCATGGCGGTGTAGAGTCCTCCGGGAGATGATTCCCCTCTCCGGCAGGGTGCCGGAGGCGATCTCCTGAATCCCCCGAGATGGGATTGGCGGCGGCGGCGTCTCTGGAAGGTTTTCCGTATCGTGGCTCTCGGTACTGGGGGTTTCGCGACGAAGGCTATTTGTAGGCGGAAGGGCAGGTAAGGGGGCGTCACGAGGGGCCCAGGAGACAGGACGGCGTGGCCAAGGGTGGGGCCACGCCGCCCTACCTCCTGGCCACCTCGTGGCCCCACTTCGTTGACTCTCCGGTCTTCTGGAATCTTCGTGTGAAAATAGGCCCCTGGGCGTTGATTTCGTCCAATTCCGAGAATATTTCCTTACTAGGATTTCTGAAACCAAAAACAGCAGAAAACAGCAACTGGCTCTTCGGCATCTTGTTAATAGGTTAGTTCCAGAAAATGCATAAATATGACATAAAGTATGCATAAAACATGTAGATATCATCAATAATGTGGCATGGAACATAAGAAATTATCGATACGTCGGAGACGTATCAGCATACTGTGATGCTTATGCTCAATTAAGTTGTTCATGCTATTGCTATACCAGTAGCATGAGCTAGCAATCTCTGATGATCATCTGATCATCATTTGCTTGATGGTTAACTGCTGTGCTTCCTTCTGTGGCTATCTGGTGCGCACCCTGTGCTGTGTGTGCATCACACAGGCTTGGCCTGTGTGTGATGGTGCTTGCTCAGGCATCAGTTGATGCTTGCAATGATCCAGTGGATCATCTGCAAGGCTCTGGTGAATCTGTTGCTTGTGTATTTCATTTATCTGTGTTGACTGGCTTGGCTAAATGGATAAATGATGTGAACTGCTGAGCAGTAATGATCATTTTAATAAATTTGATAGAGCTAGATGGATGCCAACCCTTGGTTGGGTACCCTAGCCCCCTTTGAACCCTTTTGGGTGATGATATCTGTGGAAGGCTTAACTGTTTGGACTAGTTGTGTGGTTGAGGTGACCCTAGCAGTAATCATATACTGCTTTTGGGTAGCTCCCCTCTTGTTGGTTTGCTGTGGCTCACTAGATGCTTTCTAGGTGATCCTTTTATTGGATTGCCAGTAGCTTTTGATGTTGACAAACAAAAATAGACACAATTTGTCTAGCTGTCTGATGGTGTAGTGGTTATAGGTGCTAAGTAATTCTGGCTAGCTATATAGGATCATTTCCTTGCTGGATATCTTTGGTTATGCCATTGTTTTGGCATAATCAATGTTCCCAGGGTGACTTCCTATTGGTTTCTCTCTTTGTTTACTTGCACCAATTGGCTGTTAGCCATATGATGACTCACACATAGGGTTTCTACCCTCATTTGCTTCTGTGACATATGCACATGCTTAATTATGAGCAAAACCATGGTTTGCTCATGTTTTTCTGGTATACCTCACTCCAGCTCCAAGAATTGTGGTTGGTGTAGAGGATTAGCTTCTGGTTGATTTGGTTTGCTTGCCCTGCTCCTCCTTGCAAGCTTGTGAATCTTGGTTGGTTTCTGGTGGTTGCTGGAATAGGTGGAGCAGCTCTTGCTGTTCACCTGTTCTAGCTGTTCTTGATGTGTTCTTGCTGTTCTTACCCTGATGCTCCTTGTCGATGGAATGGTTAGGGTTTGGCTGTGAAAAGCTTATGTATGCCTCTCCTCTGCTTCCCTGGTCGACAGCAAGGCCTGGTTCTTTTTGGTGACTCTCCCAGGTTTGTGTGCTGTGAGGCATGCACACTAGCTAGTGAGCTGCATGTGTGTTTGCTGCTTGGTACTTGAGCTGGTGAGAGGATCAGCTCGGCAGAGCTGTGGTATTATCCACTATTTTCACTTCTTTTCTAATCTGCCAAGTGGCTTTGCCACTTGGCATAACATTTGTTGTGCTGTGTTTGTGTGCAGGGATCAATGTGATGATCAAGATCTTCTTGAGCAAGAAGTACATGATGATCAACAATGTAGTTTAGGACATTTAATTGACTTGTAATTTTCCTATTTCTTTTTTCATTTATTCATTTCATGTAATGTGTTGTAAATTCATAATTCAATTCTGAATATTGTAAAGACAATGTATTCTTGTGTGATGATCAATAAAGCTCAAGGTTTTCTCTAATGAGCTTTACTTATTATTTGTATTGTTTATATTGTGTATTATTTATAATTGTTTAATGAATTATCTCAAATTTGAATTATGAGATATCTATTTGATGTTTGAATTTGAAATTCAAATTCAACTTAGGTTTGAATTCAATCATGCAACTTAAGTTTGAATTCAATCATGCAACTTAAGTTGTGATGCAATATCTCTCCTCTCTTCTCAAAACACTAACTTAATTGAATGAGAAACAAGTTTGTCGCACTCTCGAAACCCTAACCCTGTAAGGTGTCGAGAGAGAAACCTGTTCCCATTCGATGCAGTTTTGTTTTAAAAACGCGAAATTTCCCCGTAATTTACCATGCAATGCACATCCCTTTCTAAAATCTACCCCTCGATCGTCTCTAAACCTGGGACATTACAGAGGCAAGGGCAAGAACAAGGACAAGGAGGAAGACAGTTCTGAGGCGATGGATGAGGATGATGCTTCGCCGGATCCCAAGGGAGGATCCACAGCTAAACCCAACCCCTTCGACAAAAAGAGCGTGAGCACGTACCACACCTTCCTCGGAACCCCAACAGTCCGTGCCAGCAAGTAAGCTCTCCGGATCCTGAACGCCACAGTTCCGGCTGTGGCACAGTACGTCAGGTGGTCGGAAACTCCGTGTATGTTTGATAGGCAGGATCATCCTACTGTCATTCCGAAAGAGTGCTACCCCTTGGTTGTAAGTCCCCGCATCGACGGCTACGACTTCTCCAAGTGCCTCATGGTCGGCAGAGCCAGCTTGAACATCATGTACCTGGAGACTCTAGAGCGGATGAACCTTACCAAGGAACAACTCAAACACAGCACCACTGAATTCCATGGTGTGGTTCCGGGTAAAAAGGCAAACTCCCTTGGCAGCATCAGACTTCCCGTGGCCTGGCGATATCAATAATTTTCGCAAAGAGATGATCACGTTCGAGGTCGTGCCCTTCAAGAGCTCCTACCATGTCATCTTCGGCAGGCCCACCTACCACAAGTTTCACGCGAGAGCGTGCTACATCTACAACAAGCTCAAAATTCTGGGTCCCAAGGGTATGATTACCGTATCTGGAGACTACAAGAAGGCTCACGAGTGCGAGTTAGGCGAAGCCGCCTTCGCAGAGTCTGTAATATCTGGAGAGGAGCTGCAAGGCTATAGAGCCGCGGTGGATCTGCAAGAGATGCACACCACCAAGAAGCAGATCTTCGAACAGAAAAATTCGTTCAAGGCCGCGATAGAGACCAAGAAAATCGACTTCAAGGAAGGAGATACCACTAAACAGGTCTCGGTCAGAGCCAACATGGACCCCAATAGGAAGGCGCGCTTGTCGAGTTCCTCCACACTAACATGGACATCTTCGCATGGCAGCCTTCTGACATGTCCGGAGTACCTAGGGAACTCGCCGAGCACTACCTCAACATAAATCCGGGGGCTAAATCGGTGAAGCAAGCTATGCGATGCTTTCGAGATAAGAAGCGCCGCGCCATAGGAATGGATCTAGCAAAGTTATTAGAGGCAGGTTTTGTAGTAGATGTTATCCATACTGATTGGGTCGCAAACCCCGTCCTTGTACCCAAAAATAATTCTGAAATACTAAGAATGTGCGTCGATTACTCCGGCTTGAATAAGCATTGTCCGAAGGATCCGTTCCCCTTGCCGCGCATTGACCAAGTCATTGATTCGACGGTAGGGGCGGAACTTCTGTGTTTTCTTGACACATATTCCGGGTATCACCAGATCCGGAAGTCCGACCAAAAGGCGACCTCGTTCATCACTCCATTCGGCACTTACTGCTATGTCACCATGCCTTTTGGTTTGAAAAATGCAGGTGCCACCTACCAACGTACGATGCAGCGGTGCCTGAAGGACCAAATTGGCCGGAATGTACACGCTTACGTCGATGACATCGCGGTCATGACCCGGAAAGGATCCGACTTGATTAGCGACCTCACAGAAACCTTTGAGAATCTCCGACGATACAAGATGATGTTGAATCCGCTGAAGTGCGTCTTTAGCGTCCCAGCCGAAAAACTCCTTGGCTTCATCGTTTCTCACAGGGGCATTGAAGTTAACCCGGAAAAAATCAAGGCAATCCTGTGTATCAAAAGGCCAACTTGTCTCAAAGATGTGCAACGACTAACTGGTTGTGTTGCAGCAATCAGTAGATTTGTTAGCCGTCTTGGCGAGAAGGCGCTACCTTTGTACAAACTGCTGAAGAAAACAAACCAATTTGTTTGGGACGACGCAGCAGATGCAGCACTTCAGGGGTTGAAAGAAATGCTCACCTTTCCACTTATCCTAGCAACTCCAGAAGAGTCAGAGCCTATGCTCCTTTACCAGGCAGCCTCCAACAAAGTCATCAGCCTCATCATCGTGGTGGAGCGAAAGGAAGAAGGTCACGAGTATGGAGTCCAAAGTCCAGTCTATTACATTAGCGAGGTACTTACGTAATCCAAACAAAGATATCCTCACTTTCAGAAGCTAGCCTATGGCGTGTTCCTAGGTAGCAGGAAGCTGAGACACTACTTCCAAGAGCATCCAATAACAGTCGTGAGCAAGGCTCCGCTGTCGACGATTCTTAACAACGTTGACGCAACAGGACGCACAGCAAAATGGGGCATTGAATTATCCGCCTTCGACATCAATTACAAAGCTAGGACTGCGATCAAGTCCCAGATCTTGGCAAATTTCGTCGCAGATTGGACAGAAGCTCCGGATGCAAATCTGGAGCCGGAACCGGAAACATGGGTCATGCACTTCGATGGATCCAAGCAACATCAAGGCTCAGGAGCCGGAGTCACCCTTAAGTCCCCTACCGGAGAAGAACTGCAGTACGTTCTGCAGATTCACTTCGAAGCTACAAATAACATGGCGGAATACGAGGCTCTACTACACGGTCTACGCATCGCTAAGGAAATTGGGATCAAGCACATCATATTCTATGGAGATTCCGACCTGGTGGCAGAACAAGTAGCCGGAACCTGGAATGCCAGAAATTCCGTTATGGCGGCTTACAGAGACGAAGTTGACGAGATCGCCAAATGCTTCCTCGGATACGAAGTCAAGTACGTCAGGAGAGACGATAACACAACGGCAGGTATGCTATCCAAGCTCGGATCCGGCAGGAAACCAATTCCGCCTGGCATTTTCCTGGAGCATCTACGGATAACCTTGGTAAAGGGCGCTAACCCGGAAAACCCGGACATGGCAGTATCTCCGGCTAGGAAAGTGATGGCTATCATTCCGGAATGGACACAGCCATTTCTGGATTACATCTTTGATCGAAAGTTGCCGGAGGACAAGGTCCTCGCACAACAGATCATCAGACGAGCAAGATCCTACACAATAATTGATGGACAGCTCTACAAACGAAGTGCAAACGGGGTGTTCATGAAATGCGTCTCCAATCAGGATGGCATAGAAATCCTCAGAGAGATTCATGCTGGCGATTGTGGGCATCACGCCGCTCCCAGGTCCCTCGTTGCTAAAGACTTTCGACAAGGATTTTACTGGCTCATAGCTAAAGAAGATGCTGAAAAGTTAGTGAAAACCTGCCAAGGCTGTCAATACTACGCTACTCAACAAACAGCTCCAGCTCAGGAGCTCAAGACCATCCCTATCACATGGCCGTTCACGGTCTGGGGGCTTGATATGGCGGGCAAGCTGAAAAAATCATCTCCTGGCGGTTTTGAGTACCTCTTGGTCGCTATTGACAAATTCAGTAAATGGATCGAGGCAAAGCCAGTGAGAAAAGCCGATGGTGCTACAGCACTAAAATTCGTCTGCAGCCTCGTAGTGAGATACGACATCCCACACAGCATAATCATAGACAATGGCACAAACTTTGCTCAAGGAGAATTGAAAGATTATTGTCATGATGTAGGGATCCGACTTGACCTAGCGTCTGTGGCACATCCACAGTCCAATGGACACGTAGAACGAGCCAATGGCCTCATACTAGCCGGAGTCAAGCCTCGCCTTGAAGAACCGCTGCGTCGCGCAGCCGGAGCTTGGGCGGAAGAGCTAGATGCTGTTCTGTGGAGTTTATGAACTACCCCTACAGATCCACGGGGTTCACCCGTTTCTTCCTAGTATACGGATCTGAAGCAGTGCTTCCTTCTGACATCATACACGATTCACCACGAGTTTCCGCCTACAGCGAAGATACAGCTGACGAGGCCAGACAACTATCTGTGGACCTGATCGAAGAAGCTCAGAACTTGGCTGACCAGCGCTCCACCATTTACCAACAGAAACTCAGATGCTATCATAGCCATCGAGTTCGGAATCGTTCGTTCAGGGAAGGTGACCTGGTCCTCCGCCTTCGACAGGTGAAAACGCATAAGTTGCAATCTCCACGGGAAGGACCCTTTGTCATCAGCAAAGTTCTACACAATTGATCATACTACCTCGTTGATTTCCGCGAGAAAAAAGAAAGACCTGCAAATTGGTACGGAAACGAAAACGAGAGGATCCGGATGACATCTATGATGAAACAGATCGTCCCTGGAACATTGCACAGCTACGTCCTTTCCACACTTAGCAACTTTTCGAGTTACATACTCTGTAATAGTTACATATGATCAATGAAATAAAGCATCTGGTTCACTCTTTGAGTCTTTTACCTCCTTTACTTGTTCGTTTTTAGATCATGTATGTTTTCCGACTAAAACCGCAGAGCTGGATACTTCCGCCTAGGCGTGTATGAAAGTTGTGATTTTCAAAGTTGTCCTTTAGGACGTAAGCTTAAGTTTTCTGGTGGAAATGCTTTCTGTTGCGAACTCATGGATTCCTGGTAGCGACTTCCGGCACCTAGGCTTGGGGCTTGTTTCCGCGGTTATTGACGGATTGCCATTGGGCTTCGTCACCGCTGGCGAGCGTTTCCGGCTAATGGTCTTCCGGCTCGTGGAAGGTCAAGTGAGCAAGCCGGAAAACATAAAAACCAGCACTTGCTTTCAACAAACGAAACATGCAAATAAATTTTAATGGATAGCAGGATAAGTTTTTTCCGCCCATGCATAAGTGTTTCGTGTCTAGCTACTTAAGAATTTAAGTTATATTACAAACCCACTCCGGGGCCAAAATGATGCTTTTTATCGTTTTTCAGGTTTTACTCGGAGACATGATCTTCATCCTCCGAGGCCACATACGCGGAAGCGTCACCAGAATCTTCATCGGAGCCTTCGTCGGATTGATCCGCGCTGGAGCCCGAGCCTTCCTCGACATCTTCGTCTTCCTCTTCATTTTCCCCTTCGGAGAAACCTTCTGGCAGATCGTACTTGTTGTACCAGAACGAGTGATTCACTCGCTCGGCTAACAAACGATCATACCCTTGGGTCTCCGCAAGGGCGAGCTTGACGTTGGTGCCCTTGGGAACTCCGTGCGCGACTTCCGCCAGGTCCATTTCAGGGCAATGAGCTTTGCACGTTACCAAGGTGAGAGAGGCGACCCCGCGGGCGAAAGACGCTTGCCAGTCCTTGATAAGATCCGGCACCATCTGCATAAGCTTGGTCATGCGATCGATCACGGTGGTTCCGGCTCTCTTCAAACTCAGGGACTTGGCGATCCCGCGGCAGGCTTCAAAGAGATTGTTGATGGAGTTCCGCGCATCTTCATAAGCTTCTGTCATGGTGGCGGTCTCCGGGTTCCATTCGAATCCGAGAGTCGCTGTAACACAAAACGGTTAGTTCCCTCCGCAATAAAGGCAGAATCAAAGTGAAGAAGCCGAAAACAGCAATAAGTCCTTACGGAAGATCAGCTTGTCAATATCATCCGCCTCCTTCTCGGAAGTTTTTTCTTTGGAGACCAGCATCTTTACCCGCGCGTTGCTTTTCTTCAGCTTGTCGTTCAGTTCCTCGATGGCTTGAGCATGCTTCTCCTCTCGTTCCTTTTTCTCCCTTGTTTATTTTTCAGTGGATTCCTTGTGGAACTCTTGGAGAGAGTCATGTTCGGATTTAAGCACTTCAAGCTCAGCGAAAATCTCGTCGACGGAAGGCTTTTTGGCAAGTTGATCTGAAAGGCGGAAATAGAAGAATAAAGTTAGTTTGATTTCTGTCTTATGCTCCAGCACATGTACGTGCAAGTCTTCATGCAGCTTCCGCGTGTTCCGAGAAGCAGGTAAGAGTTAGTCGGAAATTCAAAATTCTAGGGGCTAGACGTGAAGCTAAAATCCTTTGTGTGTGAAAATTTTGAGTGTCCGCTAAGGTCCACAGATAAAGACATTGGCTCTTACATGTTACTCGGAAAATGCATAAACCAATGCTTGGGGGCTGGTGTTACCTGACGCACATTTTCGTGCTTGGCGAAGAAAACTTTGAGACCCTCTCAAGTTCGTTCAGCTCTTGTTCCTCCGTGTTCGCAGGTCCCCACACTTTGTCCATCATGCTGGAGATTTCCACGTGGCGTTGTGAGAGGGGGACTCTTTGCAGAATCGGAAAAAGATGAGGGTGAGTCTGGGGTGTGCCAGTGGCACGACTTAGGAGTAACTTCTTTTCGACATCATCAGCCGGAGCTTCAGCCGAGGTAACAACAGGTTGTTCAGGCGGAGGTGCGGGCGAGGACGCGCCCTTGCCAGAATCGCCTTTGCCGGATTCGGCAGTTGATTCCTCCGGGAGATCATCAAGGTTGATGACATCCTTGGGATCCGGCTTGGCGGAGGAAGAGGCCTTGGGCGACACCTCCACTTCCGGTGTAACATGCACATAAGTCGGAGATGGCTTAGCCTTTTTCTTGGGGGTTCTTGGAGAGTTTGCTTCCAGAAGTTTTGCTGGCATACAAGTAAAGGTGTAACACTTAGCAAATGCCTGATTATATATGCTAGCAATGGAATCCTAGACGGAAATCAAGCACTCACGAAGATGTCATGAAACACTGGTCAATGTTTGGCTACAGCTGCTTGCTGGTGTCGATTTGCTTGAGGCGCTGTTTTTCCTTTTCCGCCCTCCGGGTAGCCGCGACACTTGGTGTCTCGCGGGCGCGTTTTTGGGCAGGGCCGGAAGGAGCAGCTCTTTTTCGCTTGGCGGGACCTGATGCTTCAGGAACCTCCACGTTGGAAGCAGCCTCAGGGTCATTGGTTCCAGGGTGAGGGACTCGGAGTAAGGTTCCGAGGTCCTTCTCCTCTAGCTCCTCCAGCTGAGCACGCAAACACTTAATCAAATTTTGCAGAGAATGGCAAAGGAGTTGGCGTTAGAACAAGAAGCTTACCGCGATCCCAGAGCCGTTCACATGGATATCCTTGTTGCACACGTGAATCTGAAGATCACACGAAATCTTGATCAGAAGCCGGATCCGTTTGTTGATGGCGTCGGAGGAAAGGTTGTCCTTGGAGGCGCGCATAAGATCATCGCGCCCCGTGTACTGGAACATCAGGCGGTCCCGATGCTGAAGAGGCTGGATCCGCTTTGTGAACCAGGACATTGTAAGGTCCTTCCCTGTCAGCCCGTCTTCCGTCAGTTTGCAGATCCGCCTTACAGTGCGAGTCAGCACTGGTGACTCGAAAAGATGTGGGCATTGCGTCCAAGCCGGAGTCTCGCTGGCAGGACCATTTTTGAAGGCTGGCAACACCCTCGCGCTTGCCGGGTCAGAAATGTCCTTCAAATAGAAGAAGCCTCCGGACCAGTACCGCGCAGATTCATGGCGGTCGGTGGGAGGATAGACGCGGCCAGGGCGAAGCTTGAACGTGATTGTCCCGACGGTGGCCTGCTCTGATGATTGAGGAATTTTTTCCTTTTTCACGGAGAAGAAGTACTGGAAGAGGGAGAGTTCCGGGGTTACCCGGAGGTGGCCTTCGCACAACGTCACATGGTTGCTGATGGCCGGTATGTTGTTCGGCGAGATGTTGTGTGGCTGCAGCCCATACACATTTAGAATTTCGGAGAAGAAATCGCTAGGCGGAAAGGAGAAGCCACGCTCGACGAGCGCCTTGGTCACCACCATTTCTCCGGCTTCGGGAGCTGGAGTTAATGAACCCGGAATCGTCCGCCAGGACCCGGGCTTTAAGAATCCTTCTGCCTCGAGGTTGCGGAGTTCGGTCTCTGTGGTGGTGCAGGGCCACCACTTTCCCTTGGCTTCGCTGTCTCGTGCGCGGGCCTTGGATTTTTTGGCGGCTGCTTCCTCCGCCTTCTTCTCCATTTGTTCTGCCCCCACGGTTTCTTCCGGGTTGGCAGACGTCCCCTCGATGTTTTTTGCCAGAATCCTTTGAGGGCTCCAGCTGAACTGGGACGAAAGGGGGAGGGGCGGAAGAGATAGGCATCGCCATGATCGGCTCGGAGGAGGGAGGCGGAGTTGAATAAGACATCTGAAAAGAGAATGCGAAGATAGATAAACTTAGCCGGAACCAACATGATACCCTATTCATCCCTACCAACTACGACGAGAAGACAAAGCTCTGAGGGCTTACCGGAATGGATTCCGCGGTGGTCGGAGTATCCGGCGGCGAGGTTTTGCTGCGACGGCTCGCTGAACTTAAGAACACGAAGAACAGCTCACGGCGGCGAATCGGCTCCGGTGAACTCCGGTGCGGCGGAGGAGAAGCTCGGAGGCGGCGCTGTGCGAGAGGTGAAAAGGGGGGCGAATGGGGTGATTATGGGTGAACGGCGGATATTTATAGGCTGAGGGGAGGAGATTCGTGCTCTGCATCCTGTGGTCGGAACGCATGCGTCGCACCATTGGATGATCAACACGTGTCAGAAACCCTAAGCGGTGAAAATGGCTAAGGATAAGTTACCGCTCAAATTGCCAGAAAATGGCGCCAAGATTGGCGGAACCGTTTGAACTTTTTGAGGTTCCGGGTAAAAATTTAAAAGCTATCAACCCTTATCCAAGCAGGGGAGTAACCCGGAGACATGTTATAAACAGAGCTGTCGATGGATGAAGTCCCGCAGGATTGAGGTATTTTCCGACTAAAAGTTGGGAAAGGAGATAAGATGAAGTTGGAGTTCTTCAAGTTTCCCCATGTTGCCGAGATTGTCGGAAGCCACGAAGCTTTAGCAAGGCGGAAACAAGTGGTGAATCTCGGAGAACTCTGGGAGCTACTATTATGGGTATACTTCATGGGTGTACCATCGACAGTGCCTAGATCCGGCAAGCCCGGGTGGCCCACAGACGGTGATGTGCCATGTGGCCCATCGGGCGGCCCAGTTGCTGTTGATCATGAAGGATGAAGTCCAGCCCAGGATCAGGAAGCCGGATCCTAACCGACCTTCGGAGAACGCCGGATCCGTAGAGGCCCATGTGGAACCCGCATCTAGTACGACGTAGATGGAAGGCGGATCCTTTACGTACACGGCAAGATATTGTACTGTAGTTAGGTAACTGGTAATCCGGCTAGGACTCTCCATGTAAACCCTAGATCTGTGCGCCTTTATAAGCCGGATCCCGGGAGCCCTAGAGGCACAACCACAACTCATTGTAACAACGCGAAAGCGCCCAGATAATTCCAGACAAGCAGCAGTAGGCCCTGTCTTCGAGCAGGTGTTCCGAAGCTGGGTAAATTGCGTACCACCGTCCCGAGGACTCTCCGCCCTATGGACCCTACTTTTTCTCCCCTCCATGAGGATCCCTCCTCTGGAGTACCATCGAATAGGCAACAACACCATCTGATCAACCACCCCTCGTTACCACAGAATAACATGCACAATGCAATATCTCATATTGTCATCCCTTACAATTACTGCGAATTAGTTAATTTTGGAAGCAAATCATGTTGCTAAGAGAAAACATATGATATAAAGGTGAAGCTGGTCTGGGCGACGCAGCGCGACCGTTTGCGTCCGTGTGGACCGAAAATACGCCTGCACTTTGCTCCAGCGGGACGATGCATTGTGTCCGGACCGTCCGCAGCGACGCAAACGCGGGGTAAATAAGCGACACGTTTGCGTCTCCGTGGACGCTGCGCGGTCACGCCTCCCCCACGGGCCCGCCTGGCAGCGACCCTGGCTCGATCGACGCGTATTAAAGCAGAGCAACTGCCGGGGAGGTCAATCGCTGGAGTGACAACCGCGCCAATCGACCCGCCAACCGCCGGAATGGAGCGCCGAACCGCCACGGAAGAGCAACCGCAGGCCTCTTCGTTATACGCGTCGCCATTAATCCCCGCTGAACATAACCCTGCGCCTGCTGTAATTCACGTCCAACCAGCTGCCATTCTTCTTCTTCTCCAACACCGGTAGCCACCATGAGCAACCTGTCGTTGCCATCAGACACAGACAGCGAGGGGAAGCCACCGGGATGGCGGCATTGGTGGGATAGGGCTACGACGCCCAGCAACCCTAGCTCCCCGCAGACGGAGGGCGAGGAGGAGGGAGGTGCCGTTGGCCTCGATGGCCAGGAGGAGGAGGAGGACTCCGACGCCGAGTGGGCACGGCTGGAGGCGGCAGACGACGCGGCGGCAACAAAGAAGAAGGCAAGGGCTCGGGCGAGGGCGCGGGCGCAGGCGGAGCCTCGTCGTCCGTTCACCGACGATGAGGAAGACCCCACTGACCAGTCGTCGGACTGGAACTCAAGCTCGTCGGACGCGTCGACCGCAGTACCTCTTCGGAGGAGGAGGTGACAAGCAGGAGGCGCGTCCGTGAGGACAACGAGGCGGGGCCTTCTACAAGAAGACCAAGAATTAGTTTAAAATTTGTTTGTTTCACGTTTGTTCTCTAGTTTGTATGTTAAATATATTCGAACTTATTCGATTCGAGAAAGCATGGCATGATAAATACAACTTGTTTTCGCGTTTGTTCTCCATGCTCTTTCAAAGATTCATTACAACCGATGTAGAAATTGGAGGGTTCTTCAAAGAAGAAAAAGAAGAACCAGTTATGGGGTCTCCAAAATGCGTCGGACCGTTGGAGGTGCCCCCGACGCAAACGAATAACTTGCGTCTCGCGGTCATTTTCGCGTCCGTCAGGCGGCGGAAATAGACGCTCGCGAATAATTTGAACATCCAAAATGCCTCGTCCCCGTTGAAGATGTTCTAAGGGAAGACAGTCTTCTTTTTTCTCTATTCTCTACTCTCTATTCTCTCTTCTTCAATACAGCCACTGTCACAGCTCCAAGGGAAGGCTAACGTCTCGACTCACGGTTGAGAAATAGCAATTCCGTCACAAGGTAACAACTGTCACAATCCCACAATTCCAGTACCTTAATAACGCGTAATCCCATGAATCAAGGCCGCTGTAGACGACTCTGTGAATAAGGATTCGCTGTCGAGGCGTGATCTGCGTGTGCAGTTTCATGCATGAAACGATTTCTTGCCATTCTCGCCCTATCCATGTTGCTATAAGTATGGCATCAGAGCCCTTACAATATCTCGTATTGTCATCCATTACCGCTGAGGCGCTGACAACATAAACAACAAAACCGATCGGGGTCGACATGGCCATCGCTAAGCTTCTCATCCTTGCCCTCCTCGTCATTTCGGCGCAAGGTACATACGTACTCTTGTAATTCACTTATATACATGGCGAATTCAATCGATCTGTGACGGGACACAGGAGAGAGATATGATTCCGCAATCCCGTCTATGCGTACAGGATCGGACACGCAGCCCTGCAGCGTGTCCGACATCGAGGTGCAGACCGTCAACGCGCGCTCGCGGGGCAGCGGCCCCAACGGCGATACGCTGTTCAAGGTGCGGGTGAAGAACCTGTGCCCGTGCAGCGTCAGGAACGTGCGGATCGACGGCCGGGGCTTCTCGTCGACGTTGGATGTGGACCCGTCCCTGTTCAGGGCCGAGGGCGGCGGCGTCTACCTGGTGAAGGGCGGTCGCCGGATCGCGAGCATGGCCACCGTCACCTTCTTCTACTCCTGGGATCACTACTTCGACCTGAGCCCCAAGAGCTTGGAGGTGGAGGAGGACAGATGCTACTAGCTCGACCCCCTGGCTTGTTGCGTTGGTGTCCATGGCGATAGTTGGGGTGAATAATGGTTGTGTGACTTGAGGACATTTTGTTTTCACTTTGAAGTCCGGATATGGCTTCTAGGAGCATATGCCCCTGCATGCCAAAATTAATTTTATGAATGCAAGAAAAAAAATACTACATAAAACTAGGCATGCACACATGCATGTTGGTGCCCTTGGCAAGAAAACACAAATATTGTGACATGTTGGTGCCCTGCAAATCATGTGCCCCGTCTATAGAAACGCCGATGATAATTTTACTCAGGTGCCAAATGTGCACGTGGGATAAGATATGTACCATGAAAGTGATTTATCAATCAAAGTTTGGCCAAATAATTCAATTTTTATCTCATAACAAACTTTAAAACCATTTAATTTAAAATTTGCTTACACATCTTCAGAGAAATATACAACAGCATACGGATTCTGTATCATCTTGTAACATCCCAAATTTTAATAAAAAGAAAGTTAGAAGAATTTCAGAGAGCAAAATTTCAAACCAACAAAAACTTTTTAAATTGCATATAGTGACATGCATAGGACTTGTGCATTTGAGTGATATGCCATGATGATTGTTATTATGTGTATGTGCTATACTCTAAAACCCTAATGTGATCATGTGAAGATCACCAACCAAATAAATCAAAAAGAGAAAGAAATCAAATAAAAGAAAAACCCTAAAACCCTCACATATGGCTTATGCCATTTTTATAAATTTTGATCCTAGACCATTTTAGTCTTCACCATTAGTTGAATAATGTTACTAAACACTTATTACAACCTTTGGAATCAAAGAAACACAAATCAAATGAATTTCAAACTCAAATTTGGATCACATATGATAATGGTCAAATCTTCCATTTTTAGTCTGATCACTACTTTGAGCCCTTGCAATTCAAAATTTTCAAACTAAACTTTGCCAACTCTTTGCACCTCATCCAAGAGCATATCAAGGTGAACAACTTTTGTAAAGACCACCATGCCAAATTCTTTTTAGATCAAATACTATGCTCATCCAAAGTTGGAACTTTTTATTAAGTGGAACATTCTCACACTTAGCCATTTTTGCATTTCTTTGAATTTGACAATTCCACCACCACCTCTCATCTTCTCTGGTCATTTACAACTAAACTAAATACACACATTTTAAATTGTGCAACCATTTGAACTCACTCAAAAGTGGACAAAATTTACAAATTTACAAATAGAGAATAAATGCAACACTATTCTAAATAGTGATCTACTCACCCTAACCTGCCCTAAACCTCTCTACTTGGTCCCCTTGTCCCCTCTCTCACTCAATGCTGCATAGAAGCCCTAGGAGGGCAAGCATAGCTTGCATGGCATGGCCATGCCGGCCCATGCCACACCATGCCGCACCCCCTCTCTTCTCCTTCCTCCTCCACACTGGCCCTGGTGCCCAAGCTCACCACCTCACCTTCCTAGCCAAGCCTAGCAACGCCACTGCCACGAGCAACGCCGACCATCGCCGGATTTCGCGCGCCAAGATCTTGCCAGGATGCCGCTCGCGTCGCGAGTGTGCATGCCGTGGGCATCACTGGCCACGCGCCACCCCACAGTCTCACTCTCGCTCTAGCCCCTCTAGCACCTCGTCGAGCCTCGCTGCGCCACCACGACTCCACCAGACACGCGCGGAACAAAGACCCTGGACCGCCGCCGGAGACGATGACACAATCCCGCGAACGCCGCCTGTCAAGGGTACTCCTCACCAATGCCCTCCGATAGGGGCTTAGGGTTGACGGAATCCTGTAGGCTGACACGAGACATCGGTTCACAGACAAGCGGGGAGAGCGATTTACCCAGGTTCGGGGCCCTCGATGAGGTAAAACCCTTACGTCCTGCCTGTCTGTTCTTTGATTATGAAAACAATGGGTTACAATGGGGTGCCGAATAGTTCGGCTGAGATCTAGGCGAGATTGCTATTGCTAGGGTTACCTAGCTCTAAGCTTTTCCTGGCTAAGATTGCTAAGATTATTCGTGTCCTTCGGCAGCCCCTCTCCTGGCCTTTATATAGGAGGCCAGGTCTCAAGAGGTCTAACCGAATACGACTAGATTTACAGTAGTTTAGATCCAATCTTTCCTTGTTTGTTCGCTTCCTTGTCTTGCCCGTGAAGGAATCTTCTGGTGCACCGACCTAGTGGCCCATCTAGCCTTCGGGTGTCTTCATGGGCCTCCAGTTTGTCAATACTGAATAGGGCAATACTGGTTACCCGAAGGGTAATGCCCACGTCAGTAGCCCCCGAGTGTCTAGCCGAAAATAATTCGGGTAGAGACTAATGCATGTTTCCTCCTGACATTCTTCTCCTTCATTGTTCTTGTTCATCTTGATTATGCTTCATCTTCCTTTTATCGGGTGCGCGTCAGCGCTCCCGATGGGAGTAGCCCCCGAGTCTAGGTACGGATGCTTGTAATCCGTGCGTAGACTCAAGTTGTACTACTCGAATACTTTCCCCTGCCGAGTTTTTCGCAAGTCTTCATAGGTCATCCGATATATTTTCTTTACGCAAAGGATAATGAGTAACGTGCCCAACTTTTGTTGGTTAACTGCCGATGGCAAAACAACGTTACTCTACACAGAATCAAGTCCTCGGGCATGATCCTGGAGTGCAAAAAACTGTTATTGGATGTACATCATGCGCTCCCGATGGGAGTGTCTAGGTGTAATCGCTTGTAACCGAGAGCAGACTCAGTCCTTTTTCCTTCGACTGCTTATTCTGTCGAGTCTTCCTTTTTATCGCGTGCGCGTCAGCGCTCCCGATGGGAGTAGCCCCCGAGTCCAAGTTCGGATGCTTGCAATCCGTGCGTGGACTTAAATCCTTCATCCGATGGCTGTTTATATTTCCATCGAGTGCCTCTAATAATAATTTTTTTTATATGACGTCATAGTTGTGGGCCAATTGACGGGATTTGACTTGACGTGTAACTGCTGTGGGCCAATTGATGGGACTTGACCTGACGGGCCCACCCTAGTTCTGCGCGGGCAGTTTTTAGGTCTTAACTATTGCACGCGCGGCGATCGGCATTGAGCCCCACTGGGGCCTTTGGAGGAAGATCTTCTATGTGAAGCGTCACAATGATAGCAACGCCCCCCCCCCCGTTGTCGGCGGCGTCGGCTTCGTTGTCAGGAAGGAGGTCGATTACTTCGACTATCCGATGAAGGAATCCGTCCAGGGCTGGCGCAACAAATGGTTCTACCTTCGGGACCCTGTCGTTCCTGGGCGGCGTTCAAATCTCCCCTTTTTTTGACGATGTCTTGGTGGCTCACAAGAAGAAGTCTTGGAACAACGCCCTTTCTCCCGAAGAAAAGGCGACAGCCGATGAGCTATTCAAGCAAATTGTCATTCTGAAGAATTCAGGAGGCATGATGATGCGTGGTACTGAAGTAGTTTCAGTGTTTCTGCAACGTCGAGTGCAGCCGCTGATGTCTCGCCCTCACCAGCTGTGGCTTTTCGCTGGCAAAAACGATAAGTCGAGGGTCAACTCTGCCGACCTTTCGGTAGATGAGCTCCAGAACGTGTAACTCACACGTTCGTTGGGAACCCCAAGAGGAAGGTATGATGCGCACAGCAGCAAGTTTTCCCTCAGAAAGAAACCAAGGTTTATCGAACCAGGAGGAGCCAAGAAGCACGTTGAAGGTTCATGGCGGCGGGATGTAGTGCGGCGCAACACCAGGGATTCCGGCGCCAACGTGGAACCTGCACAACACAACCAAAGTACTTTGTCCCAACGAAACAGTGAGGTTGTCAATCTCACCGGCTTGCTGTAACAAAGGATTAACCGTATTGTGTGGAAGATGATTGTTTGCAGAAAACAGTAGAACAAGTATTGCAGTAGATTGAATTTCAGTAAAGAGAATTGGACCGGGGTCCACAGTTCACTAGAGGTGTCTCTCCCATAAGACAAACAACATGTTGGGTGAACAAATTACAGTTGGGCAATTGACAAATAAAGAGGGCATGACCATGCACATACATATCATGATGAGTATAGTGAGATTTAATTGGGCATTACGACAAAGTACATAGACCGCCATCCAACTGCATCTATGCCTAAAAAGTCCACCTTCAGGTTATCATCCGAACCCCCTCCAGTATTAAGTTGCAAAGCAACAGACAATTGCATTAAGTATGGTGCGTAATGTAATCAACAACTACATCCTTAGACATAGCATCAATGTTTTATCCCTAGTGGCAACAGCACAACACAACCTTAGAACTTTCTCACATCGTCCTGTGTGTCAATGCAGGCATGAACCCACTATCGAGCATAAATACTCCCTCTTGGAGTTACAAGCATCTACTTGGCCAGAGCATCTACTAGTAACGGAGAGCATGCAAGATCATAAACAACACATAGATATAACTTTGATAATCAACATAACAAGTATTCTCTATTCATCGGATCCCAACAAACGCAACATATAGAATTACAGATAGATGATCTTGATCATGTTAGGCAGCTCACAAGATCCGACAATGATAGCACAATGGGGAGAAGACAACCATCTAGCTACTGCTATGGACCCATAGTCCAGGGGTAGACTACTCACACATCACACCGGAGGCGACCATGGCGGCGTAGAGTCCTCCGGGAGATGATTCCCCTCTCCGGCAGGGTGCCGGAGGCGATCTCCTGGATCCCCCGAGATGGGATCGGCGTTGGCGGCGTCTCTGGAAGGTTTTCCGTATCGTGGCTCTCGGTACTGGGGGTTTCGTCACGGAGGCTTTAAGTAGGCGGAAGGGCAAGTCAGGAGGGGGCACAGGGGCCCCACACCATAGGCCGGCGCGGCCAAGGGGGGGGCCGCGCCGCCCTAGGGTTTGGGCGCCCTGTGGCCCCACTTCGTTTCGTCTTCGGACTTCTGGAAGCTTCGTGGCAAAATAGGCCCCTGGGCGTTGATTTCGTCCAATTCCGAGAATATTTCCTTACTAGGATTTCTGAAACCAAAAACAGCAGAAAACAGCAACTGGCACTTCGGCATCTTGTTAATAGGTTAGTTCCAGAAAATGCACGAATATGACATAAAGTGTGCATAAAACATGTAGATAACATCAATAATGTGGCATGGAACATAAGAAATTATCGATACGTCGGAGACGTATCAGCATCCCCAAGCTTAGTTCTGCTCGTCCCGAGCAGGTAAAACGATAACACGTATAATTTCGGAGTGACATGCCATCATAATCTTGATCATACTATTTGTAAAGCATATGTAGTGAATGCAGCGATCAAAACAATGTATATGACATGAGTAAACAAGTGAATCATATAGCAAAGACTTTTCATGAATAGCACTTCAAGACAAGCATCAATTAAGTCTTGCATAAGAGTTAACTCATAAAGCAATAATTCAAAGTAAAATCATTGAAGCAACACAAAAGAAGATTAAGTTTCAGCGGTTGCTTTCAACTTGTAACATGTATATCTCATGGATATTGTCAACATAGAGTAATATAATAAGTGCAATAAGCAAGTATGTAGGAATCAATGCACAGTTCACAAAAGTGTTTGCTTCTTGAGGTGGAGAGAAATAGGTGAACTGACTCAACATTGAAAGTAAAAGAATGGTCCTCCATAGAGGAAAAGCATCGATTGCTATATTTGTGCTAGAGCTTTGATTTTGAAAACATGAAACAATTTTGTCAACGGTAGTAATAAAGCATATGTATCATGTAAATTATATCTTACAAGTTGCAAGCCTCATGCATAGTGTACTAATAGTGCCCGCACCTTGTCCTAATTAGCTTGGACTACCGGATCATCACAATGCACATGTTTTGACCAAGTGTCACAAAGGGGTACCTCTATGCCGCCTGTACAAAGGTCTAAGGAGAAAGCTCGCATTTGGATTTCTCGCTATTGATTATTCTCAACTTAGACATCCATACCGGGACAACATAGACAACAGATAATGGACTCCTCTTTTATGCATAAGCATGTAACAACAATTAATAATTTTCTCATTTGAGATTGAGGATATATGTCCAAAACTGAAACTTCCACCATGGATCATGGCTTTAGTTAGCGGCCCAATGCTCTTCTCTAACAATATGCATGCTTAACCATAAGGTGGTAGATCTCTCTTACTTCAGACAAGACGGACATGCATAGCAACTCACATGAAATTCAACAATGAATAGTTGATGGCGTCCCCAGTGAACATGGTTATCGCACAACAAGCAACTTAATAAGAGATAAAGTGCATAATTACATATTCAATGCCACAATAGTTTTTAAGCTATTTGTCCCATGAGCTATATATTGCAAAGGTGAATGATGGAATTTTAAAGGTAGCACTCAAGCAATTTACTTTGGAATGGCGGAAAATACCATGTAGTAGGTAAGTATGGTGGACACAAATGGCATAGTGGTTGGCTCAAGTATTTTGGATGCATGAGAAGTATTCCCTCTCGATACAAGGTTTAGGCTAGCAAGGCTTATTTGAAACAAACACAAGGATGAACCGGTGCAGCAAAACTCACATAAAAGACATATTGAAAACATTATAAGACTCTACACCGTCTTCCTTGTTGTTCAAACTCAATACTAGAAATTATCTAGACCTTAGAGAAACCAAATATGCAAACCAAATTTTAGCATGCTCTATGTATTTCTTCATTAATGGGTGCAAAGTATATGATGCAAGAGCTTAAACATGAGCACAACAATTGCCAAGTATCACATTACCCAAGACATTTATAGCAATTACTACATGTATCATTTTCCAATTCCAACCATATAACAATTTAACGAAGGAGAAACTTCGCCATGAATACTATGAGTAGAAACTAAGGACATACTTGTCCATATGCTACAGCGGAGCGTGTCTCTCTCCCATAAAGTGAATGCTAGGATCCATTTTATTCAAACAAAACAAAAACAAAAACAAACCGACGCTCCAAGAAAAGCACATAAGATGTGATGGAATAAAAATATAGTTTCAGGGGAGGAACCTGATAATGTTGTCGATGAAGAAGGGGATGCCTTGGGCATCCCCAAGCTTAGACGCTTGAGTCTTCTTAGAATATGCAGGGGTGAACCACCGGGGCATCCCCAAGCTTAGAGCTTTCACTCTCCTTGATCATGTCGCATCATACTCCTCTCTTGATCCTTGAAAACTTCCTCCACACCAAACTCGAAACAACTTATTAGAGGGTTAGTGCACAATAAAAATTAACATATTCAGAGGTGACACAATCATTCTTAACACTTCTGGACATTGCATAAAGCTACTGGACATTAATGGATCAAAGAAATTCATCCAACATAGCAAAAGAGGCAATGCGAAATAAAAGGCAGAATCTGTCAAAACAGAACAGTTCGTATTGACGAATTTTAAAATGGCACCAGACTTGCTCAAATGAAAATGCTAAAATTGAATGAAAGTTGCGTACATATCTGAGGATCATGCACGTAAATTGGCTTAATTTTCTGAGTTACCTACAGGGAGGTGGACCCAGATTCGTGACAGCAAAGAAATCTGGAACTGTGCAGTAATCCAAATCTAGTACTTACTTTTCTATCAACGGCTTAACTTGGCACAACAAAACACAAAACTAAGATAAGGAGAGGTTGCTACAGTAGTAAACAACTTCCAAGACACAAAATAAAAACAAAGTACTGTAGGTAAAAACATGGGTTGTCTCCCATAAGCGCTTTTCTTTAACGCCTTTCAGCTAGGCGCAAAGTGTGTATCAAGTATTATCAAAGGGTGGTGCATTCTCAGCGGGGTGCGGAGTTTTCTCAACCAGGCATAATATATTAGATACATAAGTTTTAGCATCTCCTTTTTCATTAGTCTTAGGCGTGCTACTCTCATCAAACAAATTTTCAGGAACAAGCCAAGCATAGTTATTTTCTAGTGCATCATTCATAGCTAAGAGTTTACATGGTATTGGTGCTTTGATCTCCCCACCATCATCAATATTATTAGTGTATCTTATTCTATCCATGTCCATCTTCTCAAGGAGACTAACAAAATTAGTGTAAGAACCAAGCATATTAAATTTAGTAAAGACCTTTCTAGCCTCTCTCGCTATCCCACCAAATTCTCTAAGAAGGGTTTCTAAAACAAAATCTTTCTTTTCCCCTTCTTCCATATCACCAAGTGTGAGAAACATGTGTTGGATTATAGGATTGAGATTAACAAATTTAGTTTCCAACATGCGAACTAAAGCAGCAGCAGCAATTTCATAGGTAGGGGCAAGGTCTACCAAGTGTCTATCCTCAAAATCGTCAACGGTACTAACATGGTTGAAGAATTCTTCTATATTATTTCTCCCAATTATAGACCCACGTCCTACCGATATGTCTTTCGTGGTAAAATTAAAAGGAAACATGATGAATCAAGTAAAGTAAATGCAAGTAACTAATTTTTTTGTATTTTTGATATAGCAAACTAGATAGCAAATAAAGTAAAACTAGCAACTAATTTTTTTGTATTTTGATTTAGTGCAGCAAACAAAGTAGTAAATAAAACTAAGCAAGACAAAAACAAAGTAAAGAGATTGAGAAGTGGAGACTCCCCTTGCAGCGTGTCTTGATCTCCCCGGCAACGGCGCCAGAAATTTAGCTTGATGGCGTGTAACTCACACGTTCGTTGGGAACCCCAAGAGGAAGGTATGATGCGCACAGCAGCAAGTTTTCCCTCAGAAAGAAACCAAGGTTTATCGAACCAGGAGGAGCCAAGAAGCACGTTGAAGGTTGATGGCGGCGGGATGTAGTGCGGCGCAATACCAGGGATTCCGGCGCCAACGTGGAACCTGCACAACACAACCAAAGTACTTTATCCCAACGAAACAGTGAGGTTGTCAATCTCACCGGCTTGCTGTAACAAAGGATTAACCGTATTGTGTGGAAGATGATTGTTTGCAGAAAACAGTAGAACAAGTATTGCAGTAGATTGAATTTCAGTAAAGAGAATTGGACCGGGGTCCACAGTTCACTAGAGGTGTCTCTCCCATAAGACAAACAGCATGTTGGGTGAACAAATTACAGTTGGGCAATTGACAAATAAAGAGGGCATGACCATGCACATACATATCATGATGAGTATAGTGAGATTTAATTGGGCATTACGACAAAGTACATAGACCGCCATCCAACTGCATCTATGCCTAAAAAGTCCACCTTCAGGTTATCATCCGAACCCCCTCCAGTATTAAGTTGCAAAGCAACAGACAATTGCATTAAGTATGGTGCGTAATGTAATCAACAACTACATCCTTAGACATAGCATCTATGTTTTATCCCTAGTGGCAACAGCACAACACAACCTTAGAACTTTCTCACATCCGTCCTGTGTCAATGCAGGCATGAACCCACTATCGAGCATAAATACTCCCTCTTGGAGTTACAAGCATCTACTTGGCCAGAGCATCTACTAGTAACGGAGAGCATGCAAGATCATAAACAACACATAGATATAACTTTGATAATCAACATAACAAGTATTCTCTATTCATCGGATCCCAACAAACGCAACATATAGAATTACAGATAGATGATCTTGATCATGTTAGGCAGCTCACAAGATCCGACAATGATAGCACAATGGGGAGAAGACAACCATCTAGCTACTGCTATGGACCCATAGTCCAGGGGTAGACTACTCACACATCACACCGGAGGCGACCATGGCGGCGTAGAGTCCTCCGGGAGATGATTCCCCTCTCCGGCAGGGTGCCGGAGGCGATCTCCTGGATCCCCCGAGATGGGATCGGCGTTGGCGGCGTCTCTGGAAGGTTTTCCGTATCGTGGCTCTCGGTACTGGGGGTTTCGTCACGTAGGCTTTAAGTAGGCGGAAGGGCAAGTCAGGAGGGGGCACAGGGGCCCCACACCATAGGCCGGCGCGGCCATGGGGGGGGCCGCGCCGCCCTAGGGTTTGGGCGCCCTGTGGCCCCACTTCGTTTCGTCTTCGGACTTCTGGAAGCTTCGTGGCAAAATAGGCCCCTGGGCGTTGATTTCGTCCAATTCCGAGAATATTTCCTTACTAGGATTTCTGAAACCAAAAACAATGAAAACAAAGAATCGGCACTTCGGCATCTTGTTAATAGGTTAGTTCCAGAAAATGCACGAATATGACATAAAGTGTGCATAAAACATGTAGATAACATCAATAATGTGGCATGGAACATAAGAAATTATCGATACGTCGGAGACGTATCACCTAACATGCCTCAGCACCAAGGACACCATCATCTTGACATCGGCGCACCCTCCTTATGATTCCAAGCATCCTCCGTCCGAGGTAACCTTATCGTCCTTCGTTTACTGTCATTACTCCTTCTTTTTGTTTGTGCCTTACATGTTTTGCTATCTTTCTGCAGGTCCCCGCTGTCGCCCAATGTTATCCTCCCTCACCCGAGAGCGGAGCGGTGTTAGAGGACGACGATGACGATTCTGAAGGAACCGAGGATACCCAGCACGCCCTTGAGGACAGCGATGTCCAAGAGGAGGAAACTGCTGAAGATGACGCCTTTCTCAAGAGCAGACGTCGTAAGCAGGTACATGATGATCTTATCACTTCGGCTGAATCAAGTCCTAAAGGAGGAGATAATGATGCCGACGAAGCTGCTTCGCCTCCTCCTGCTAAGAAGGGTTCAACCAGTTTCTTCGTGGACGAAGATGACCTGGACTTGTGAGTATTTATACTCTTGTTACTTTCATTTCTTGTCACCTTGTATGCTAACTGCACGCTGTACTTAAACAGCTCTGCCGATGATGATGACGATGTTCCTCTCGCAAAGAGGGCTAGACTAGCTTCTGAGAGAGCAGCATCGGCCAAAGAATCACACCCTTCTCCTGCCAAGTCGACACCTCCATCCCGAACGGGTGTAGAGAATGTCCCAGTGTCGAGAGTTATTCCTTCCGATGATGCTCCCACCCCGCCGGCTGGCCGCGATCACGTAAGTACTTTAATCTGTCAAGCTTTGCTGAATTTCCTTCACCTGACTCCTCTTGACTTTTTCCTGGCTACAACCAATTTATGCTACAGTCGATGCTGTAGCGGACTTTGCGGAACAATTTACTCGCCTCGAAGCCGAAAACTCCCAACTTCGGAAGGCCATCAAATCTTCGGCTGATCAGGTGGTCGAAGCCAACAGGCTTGCTGCCGATGCCAAAAGTGAGAATGCCTTGTTGAAGGAAGAAGTAAATCGGCTGAAGCGTCAAATGAAGGATGACCAAGATGCCAGGCGTGCAGCGGCGGCTGCGATTGATGAGAAGGAGGGTGTCCTCCGTGAATCCATCAAGGATTTATTGGGTAAAAATCCTTACGGTGCTCCGCCCCTTTCTTGATGCTTTCTCCATTGATTACTAATACTCTCTTTTTCAGAGGCCGCCAATTTAACTATCAGCCGACGCCATTAGCTTCGGGAGGATTCTACGGCCGACGCCTTGTCACTTGCTGCTGAGTCAAATGTCCAGATCCTCAGATTACTGCAGAAGTCCAAGGGAGCGCTGTCGAAGTTATACTCGATGATCTTCCCTAAGGCGAAGCTGGACAAGACTCTCGACGAGATGGCAGAAGCTTTCCTTGTTGATCCCTCTGAACCTGTAGAGGTACTGAAACGTCGCAGCCGCTTGATTGGTGTGGTTCTTACTTTCCAATTGCTTATGGGCCACGGGATGGGGTCAGAATTGGAAGAGTTCTCTAAGGCGCTGCCTGTTGATGATGAAAATCATCTAGTCAACCTTGATCCTTTCAAGAGATCGGCAATAACTTGCGCCAACCGGCTTCTGAAGTTGGTGGACGAAGCACGAGCCGAGCCTGCTCCTGAGTCAGCCCCTGGTTCAACGTCGGCTAATCCTTGAACTGTTATTTGATTTGTTGTACATAATATTTTCGCGATACTTTTAAATTCGGCTCTGTTGCCAAACATCCTTTTGCCTGTATGACGTGCACTCAACGCTCCCGATGGGAGTTTTTATATTAATGCTAGGTCTGAAGTGAGGACGTGCTGCAGATTCCTTCATCTTCTTCCCGTGCCGAGCTTTTTCCGAATTCTTCGGGTAACGATGAATCAGGCCTTGTTCGTCAGTTACGTGACCAGGTGTCTAGTCTAAATAAAGACATTACTTCCGTTCGTGCGATGGCTGCCTTGGTGAAGAAGAAGGGAGAAATAGTGACTGCCATTGAACAATACGCTCTTGATGGTCTTCATGTTGCTACCGAAAGTTTGAACTGTGAGTATTAGCCTGCCTTCTGATTCCAGGTATAGCTTGAATGTTCTAACATTCGTTCCTTTTCCAGTCGTGGCTTCGGATGCAGCTGAAGAGGACAGGAAGATTCATGAAGAGGTTGAGGCGATGACCGACGTTGCGCGCCCAACACATGGTTTATGGCTGCATCGTCCGAAGGCCGTCATCATGGCGAAGTTCAAGTACCGGGTGATGAAGGCACATTACTATTTTGACAAATACTATGCCCTTCTCACGATGGTTTGGCACACCTTGTTTCCTCTGGATCAGGCACCTGAAACTTTGTCTGGCTTGTTCACCCGATTCAAGTCTCCAGAAAGGATTCGGCTGCTAGTGCGGAAAGAACTTTTAGCTGGTGCTGAGCTTGCTTTTCCTTCCATATTGGCATGCCATCCATCTTTAGATTTAAGAGCCGTGGCTAACACTGAAAGGGATTTAGGCCAGTACTATGATGTTGCTAGAGGTCCTGCTCACACCATTGTTTCTCGGATGGAATCATGTCTCGAGAAGGAACTGAAGGCCCACTGGGACCGGGGATCCCGATTATGAATGTAATAGCCTTGTATTTCACATAAGACTGTTTGCTGCGTACGCTGCACGCTTTGACTTGATTGATATTTTATTGTCGAGTGCGGCTGAGTGATCAGTTCAACCTGCTTACTCGACGACTTCATTGTATTTTATGCAGTGCGATTGCGAAGTCGATATGTAATTTATGCGAAAGTTTGGCTTCGTCACACGGTGCACCTGTTTGAGCCTTATCTTAATGTAACCATCGATTGCAGCACTCGCGTATTTTTCGAGGCTTGGATTGGTTGTTTTTGTGTGTCATTAATCTTAGCTCTCGTTGAGAGTATTTAATTAATGTTATCGTGTAAACACGTTTTTCCTGGGCCAACGCTCCCGATGGGAGTTAGAGCCAATGGAGACGATTCCGAACGTTTACGTTCGGGTGTCAAAGCCTGAAGCAAAAAAAAGGGTAACAGAAATCTGATTAGATCTTTATTCATAATGCAAAGTAACCTTGTGGGCCGTTGAAAAACAATCGTATCCTATGTATAAAATCGTCGCAAGTGCGCGATGTTCCACGGATTCTCGACATCTTTTCCTGAGGCTGGATTTTTGAGCCGATAGGCTCCTCCTGGTATCACTTCGGTGATGATGTATGGTCCTTCCCATGGGGATTCCAGCTTCAAGGGTCTTTTTTGCTTCAGCCGAAGTACCATATCTCCAACACTGAAATTTCGACTACGTATTCGTCGACTGTGATAATTTCTCAGTGCTTGTTGGTAGACCGTTGTTCTTGCCAAGGTAATATCTCGTGCCTCATCAAGGAGGTCGACAGCATCCTGTAGCGCGATATTGGAGGAGGACTCTGTGTACGCTGTTACTCGAGGCGCTTCAAATCGGACGTCGGCTGGCAGGACTGCTTCGGCTCCGTACACCAAGAAGAATGGAGTGTATTGAGTCGACCTGTTGGGGGTGGTACGCAAACTCCATAGCACAGATGGTAATTCTTCAACCCAGGCTCCGGCTGCGCCTTTAAGGCATTTCTTTAAACCATCCCCTATTAAACCATTGATCCTTTCCACCAGGCCGTTGGTCTGGGGGTGAGAGACTGATGCGAATTTCAATTTGATTCCTCCATCATCGCAAAATTTCCTGAACTCCTCAGAATCAAAGTTGGAGCCATTGTCTGTGACGATGTTGTGGGGCATACCGAATCGACAGGTTATTCCTTTAAAGAATTGGACCGCCGTTTCAGCCTTTTGGTTTCGCACTGGTACTGCCTCGATCCACTTAGTGAATTTGTCGACTGCAACCAGTAAGTACGTGTGTCCTCCGGGTGACGATCTTGGCAACGGTCCAACTTGATCGAGTCCCCATTGGGTGAACGGCCATGCCAAGGGTATTGTCATTAAATCCGTTGCAGGAGCGTGTGGTTTCGACGAGAATCGTTGGCACGCATCGCACTTCATGACTAGATCCCTAGCATCTGAAGCTGCCGTTGGCCAATAAAATCCTGCCCTAAAGGCTTTTGCCACAAGGGCTCTGCTCCCTGCATGATGCCCACAGGTTCCTTCATGTATCTCACGTAATAGTGCTTTTCCATCGTCAATGGCGATGCACCTTTGGAAGATCCCTGAGATGCTGCGCTTGTAAAGCTCACCATTTATCACTGTGAAGGCCTTTGATCGTCTGACGATTCGCTTAGCTTCCACAGAGTCTTCTGGCAGCTCTTGTTTCGACAGGTACGCTAGGAATGGTTCGGTCCATAGAGGCTCGAGGAGGAGAACTTGTTCGGAAGAAAAGACTGGAGATTCTTCAGCCGAAGGTTTTTGCAGTGAGCTTTTATCCAATTCTTTACCCGATGATTTCGCAGACGGCTTTTCTTTGATTGATCTTTGAGCGATCACTTCGTAAAAAACTCCATCTGGGATGGGGGAGCATGTGGACCCGATGTTTGCCAAAGTGTCGGCTTCCTCGTTACTGGCTTTGCCGATGTGCTTAAGCTCGCATCCTTCGAATTTAGCCTCCATGTTGTGATACAGCTGCCGATAAGCAACCATGTTATCACTGACTGCATCGCACAGGTTCATTGACTGCTGGACCACCAAGTTCGAGTCTCCGTAGATCTCTAGGCGCGTAGCGCCACACGCCTTCGCCATTTTCATTCCGTGCAGCAGTGCTTCGTATTCTGCTTCGTTGTTTGTCGGCAGGGAGAAATTCATACGTAGTATATACTTCATTTTATCTCCCTGTGGTGATATCAGCATTACTCCTGCCCCTGCTCCTGTACTCCATTTTGACCCATCAAAGTACATCACCCATGACCCTGACATGTCGGGTGTCGCTGGTGTCTGTGATTGGATCCAATCTGCCACAAAATCTGGGAGGATTTGGGATTTTACCGCCGTTCGGTTGACGTAAGTTATGTCGTGTGGTGCTAACTCGATAGCCCATTGAGACACTCGACCTGTGGCTTCCAGATTGGTCATTATGCTCTTCAGGGGTGCTTCGCTCACAACTTTGATCGGGTGCTCCGTGAAATAGTGCCTCAGCTTGCGAGCCGACCTCCATACTGCATATGCCAACTTCTGGTGATGAGGATACCTCTGTCTTGCGGGGGTAAGTACTTCACTGAGGTAGTAAACGGGCCTCTGCACACCATCAACTCTCCCTGCTTCTTCTCGTTCGACAACCAAAACGCTACTGAAGACTTGAGCTGTAGCGGCTATGTACATCAGCAGTGTCTCCTTTTCGCGCGGAGTCACGAGCACCGGGGAGGTCGATAGGATTTTCTTCAAGTTGTCGAAGGAGTCTTGTGCTTCCTTTGTCCACTCGAACTTTTCTGACTTTTTCATCAAGTTGTAGAAGGGCAAAGCTTTCTCCCCTAGCTTCGCGATGAACCTGCTAAGCGCTGCTAATCGGCCTGCCAACTGCTGCACTTGGTGCAGATTCTTTGGCGGCTCCATGTCGAGAATAGCTTTGATCTTCAAGGGATTAGCCTCGATTCCTCTGGCTGATATGAAGTACCCGAGTACTTGTCCTCCAGGCACCCCGAAGAAACATTTCTTCGGATTCAACTTAATTCTGTATCTGTCTAGATTGTCAAAGGTCTCCCGCAAGTCATCGATGAGCGTGGCTGCGTGCTTTGTTTTCACCACGATATCGTCGATGTAGACTTCAATGTTCCTTCCAATCTGCTCCGCGAGGCAAGCTTGCATGCAGCGTTGGTAGGTAGCTCCTGCATTTTTTAACCCGAAGGTCATGACGTTGTAACAGAAAACGCCGTGAGTAGTGATGGATGCGGTTAGCTCCTGGTCCTCCTTCTTCAGTTTGATCTGGTTGTACCCGGAGTACGCATCGAGGAAAGAGAGACGATCGCACCCGGCTGTAGAGTCGACTATCTGATCTATTCGAGGCAGTGGAAAATGATCTTTCGGGCAATGCTTGTTGAGGCTAGTGTAATCGATGCACATGCGAAGGGTGGTTGTGTCCTTCTTCGGCACCATGACTGGATTAGCCACCCATTCAGATTCCTTAAGCTCTCGGATGAATCCCGCCTTGTGGAGCCGATTAACTTCTTCACCGATTGCTCTTCTTTTGGGTTCAGAGAATCGCCGCATCGACTGTTGTACTGGCTTGGCCGTCGGGTCAACATTTAGGGCGTGCTCAGCGAGTTCCCTGGGGATACCTGGCATGTCGGATGGCTCCCATGCAAATATCTCCCAGCGCTCACGGAGGAACTCGATGAGCGCGCTTTCCTATGCGACATCTAGGTCAGCCGAGGTGTTGACCGTTTGCTTCGGATCAGTAAGGTGCACCTGCAGTTTCTTGGTTTCCTTCGCAGTATCGAACTCATCGGATCTTGCGTTTTGATTGTCGTCTGTGTGTGATCTGTAATGGCGTCGATCGCGTTGAGTTCTTCCTTGGCTCCAAACTTCGAGGCGATCTTCTGAAATTCCCTGTCACAGTTGTCTGGCCGAGCGAAGCTGCCGTGAACGGTTATTGGGGTCCCGTTGTTGCCTGGCATCTTTAGTTTCAGGTATGCATAATGAGGCACGGCCATGAATTTGGCAAACGCAGGTCTGCCGAGGATGGCGTGGTACTGGGATTCCCAGTCGACTACCTCGAACTCAATCCTTTCTTTCCTGAAGTTACTGGGCGTGCCGAACACTACATCCAATGATGTTTTGCCCAGCGAGTAAGCGGGTCGAGTCGGTATGATGCCGTGGAACCCTGTGTCGGATTCTTTTAGCATGTCGACTGTTAAACCCATTGCCCTCATCGTGCTGGCGAATAACAGGTTCAGGCCGCTTCCTCCGTCCATAAATACTTTGCACATATTGTATCCTCCAATTTGTGCTTCCAGGACAAGGGCCGCGTGACCGGGCCTTGGGACGGCCTTCGGATGGTCCGCCCTGCTGAAGGTGATGCTCTGATCTGACCAATCGATAAAATCCGGCATATCAACCATGGCAACCTCCGCGTATTTTACTTCTCGGGAGAACTTTTTGATTTCTCTTTTCGAAAAGCTGGTTTTGTGGATCATGTTGATTTGTCCACACAGTGCCGGGAATGCCTCGGCTGGTACATATTCATCTTTTTCCATTGGATCGTATGGTTCTGGCACATATGGCTCTGGCTGATGACCGTAGGACCTTGCTTTCTCTTCCATTACGCGGACTCTTGATGCAGCTTCGGTTCTGAGGTCGTCGCAGAACTGCCGAATCTCTAGGAAGTGTCGGCAGTTCCTTAACAGATGGCTGGACTTCTCTCGACCATCCTTAGGATTGAAATAAGAGTGGAGATAACATGGCGCTTCAAGTTGCTCTGTAGCTGAGAGGTGTGGAGAACGGGTGCGTCCTCTGATTGATGACATGTCATAGCATCGAGAGTGGACTACTGTTCTGCCTTCCTCTTCACGGTGCGAACTCCTTCGTCTCTTTCTTTGTCCAGCTGTGGCGTCGAGATTTTCCCGGTTGCTCTCTCGTATGCTTCTGGGCGAAGCCTTTAAGGTTGCTGCCAAAGGGACAGCCTCCTGAGGCACAACCTTTGAGTGGGACGCGCCGGCCCCGGGGAGGCAAAGAAAACCTCCGGAGTCGACGACGAAGTGGACGCCACCGAAAACAGCTTCCGTGTTGCGAGCCGATGCCATAGAGTTCGGGTGAAGCTCTTCGTGGTGCGGCACAAATTCGAAGGATCCGCAGTGGATCGGGTCTCTTGACTTTGCTGGCGTCGGTGACTCGAGTAAGAACGCCGCGGTCGTAACTGGTGCTGCCGATGACCTACCTTGTGCCGACAGATTTCCCACAGACGGCGCCAATTGTCAAGGGTACTCCTCGCCAATGCCCTCCGATAGGGGCTTAGGGTTGACGGAATCCTGTAGGCTGACACGAGACATCGGTTCACAGACAAGCGGGGAGAGCGATTTACCCAGGTTCGGGGCCCTCGATGAGGTAAAACCCTTACGTCCTGCCTGTCTGTTCTTTGATTATGAAAACAATGGGTTACAATGGGGTGCCGAATAGTTCGGCTGAGATCTAGGCGAGATTGCTATTGCTAGGGTTACCTAGCTCTAAGCTTTTCCTGGCTAAGATTGCTAAGATTATTCGTGTCCTTCGGCAGCCCCTCTCCTGGCCTTTATATAGGAGGCCAGGTCTCAAGAGGTCTAACCTAATACGACTAGATTTACAGTAGTTTAGATCCAATCTTTCCTTGTTTGTTCGCTTCCTTGTCTTGCCCGTCAAGGAATCTTCTAGTGCACTGACCTAGTGGCCCATCTAGCCTTCGGGTGTCTTCATGGGCCTCCAGTTTGTCAATACTGAATAGGGCAATACTGGTTACCCAAAGGGTAATGCCCACGTCACCGCCCGCAGACACGGAAGCAATGCGAGCGCCACAGACGCCGCCCGACCGTACTGTCGCTACCTCTAGCTTCGCCTGGACGAGGAGAACGTCGCTGCACCCTCGCCTAGCCCAACCGCTCGCCGGAATCGCCGCGAGCATGTCGACCTTGCCACTGCCCCGCAGCACCCGAGCTTCTCTATAAATAGCGCGTTCCCTGGACGCCGTTGAGCACACCAATCCATTCTCCTCCCATCCCTGCTTCTCCTCGCACCATTAGCTACCTCAATCGTCGCCGGAGCAAGCCCAATCGATCGATCGGAGCCGCGGAAGCCCTGGTGCAATCGCCGTTGATCCAGGCTTCCTCGAGCGACGCCACTGCTACCAGCTTCTTCCCCTTCATCGACAACCTCGCCTTGACCACCGCCGCCGCTCGCTGGACCCACGGTTAGCGCTCCAACCCCCTAGGCTCGCCGCCAGACCCTCGACATCTCGCCGGAGAAGACGATGGCTCTGAGCCGTCGATCTGCTTTCTAATCCTACGCCTCACGTTAGATCATACCGATTCGGTATTAAACAGTCGCTGACTGGTGGCCCCCATGCTGCCAGCAAGCCCATGCGCGCTGGACGCGTTACTGGGCCGATTTGCTGCATTTCAAATGGTTTCGGCCCACTCTGTTTCCCGCCAGCCCATTTAGTTCAAATTAGATTTAATTCAATTCAAACAATTTCAATACTGAACCCAACTTTGAAAATTCATAGAATCTGTTTGCTTGGCCAAATTTAACAAATTGGATATTGTTGGAAAGCTAGTAAAAAGATCTACAACATGCCACTGGTCCCACCCCAAGATCTGTTGTAGAATTAATCTGATAAAAAGATGAAGGCAGGGACTTTTCCATCAACAACAACAACAACAACCAAGCCTTTCAGTCCCAAACAAGTTGGGGTAGGCTAGAGTTGAAACCCATAAGATCTCGAAGCCAAGTCATGGTTCTGGAACGTGGATAGCTAACTTCCACGCACCCCTATCCATGGCTAAATCTTTGTCGATATTCCAAACCTTCAGGTCTCTCTTAACGGACTCCTCCCATGTCAAGTTTGGTCTACCACGACCCCTCTTAACATTCTCATCACGCTTTATCTGTCCGCTATGCACTGGCGCTTCCGGAGGCCTCCATTGGATATGTCCAAACCATCTAAGACGATGTTGGACCAGCTTCTCTTCAATCGGTGCTACCCCAACTCTCTCCCGTATATCGTCGTTCCGTACTCGATCCTTTCTTGTGTGGCCACATATCCATCTCAACATGCGCATCTCTGCTACACTTAACTGTTGGATATGTCGTCTCTTCGTTGGCCAACACTCAGCGCCATACAACATCGCAGGTCGGATAGCTGTCCTATAAAACCTGCCTTTTAGCTTTTGTGGCACTCTCTTGTCACAGAGTACGTGATGTCTACGCCCCCCTCCTTTTCCTGTAGACAGTGTTGGGCCTCCAAGAGCAGAGGTTTGTAGGACAGCAGCAAGTTTCCCTTAAGTGGATCACCCAAGGTTTATCGAACTCAGGGAGGAAGAGGTCAAAGATATCCCTCTCATGCAACCCTGCAACCACAAAGCAAGAAGTCTCTTGTGTCCCCAACACACCTAATAGGTGCACTAGTTCGGCGAAGAGATAGTGAAATACAGGTGGTATGAATAAGTATGAGCAGTAGCAACGGTGCCAGAAAATAGCTTGCTGGCGTGTAGTTGATGGTGGTAGTATTGCAGCAGTAGTAACGCAGTAAAACAGTAAACAAGCAGCGATAGCAGTATTTAGGAACAAGGCCTAGGGATTACACTTTCACTAGTGGACACTCTCAACATTGATCACATAACAGAATAGATAAATGCATACTCTACACTCTTGTTGGATGATGAACACATTGCGTAGGATTACACGAACCCTCAATGCCGGAGTTAACAAGCTCCACAATTCAATGTTCATATTTAAATAACCTTAGAGTGTAAGATAGATCAATACGACTAAACCAAGTACTAACATAGTATGCACACTGTCACCTTCACACTATGTAGGAGGAATAGATCACATCAATACCATCATAGCAATAGTTAACTTCATAATCTACAAGAGATCATAATCATAGCATACGCCAAGTACTAACACGGATGCACACACTGTCACCATTACACCGTGCAGGAGGAGTAAAACTACTTTAATAACATCACTAGAGTAGCACATAGATGAATAGTGATACAAAACTCATATGAATCTCAATCATGTAAAGCAGCTCATGAGATTATTGTATTGAGGTACATGGGAGAGAGATGAACCACATAGCTACAGCGGAGCCCTCAGCCTCGGGGGTGGATTACTCCCTCCTCATCATGGAGGCAGCGATGGCGGTGAAGATGGCGGTGAAGACGGCGGTGGAGATGGCTCCGGGGGCAATTCCCCGTCCCGGCAGGGTGCCGGAACAGCGACTTCTGTCCCCCGAATTGGACTTTCGCGATGGCGGCGGCTCTGGATGGTTTTCTCTGTTTCCGTCGAACTTGTCGATGTTTTTAGGTCAGGGACGAATATATAGGCGGAGAGGCAGCGCAAGGAGGCGGCTGGGGCCCCCACACCATAGGCTGGCGCGGCCAGGGGGCCACCCGCACCGCCTTATGGTGTGGGCCCCCTGCTGCCCGCCTCCGACTCTCCTTCGGTGTTCCGGAAGCTTCCCGAAATTATAAGATCTCCGGAGTTGATTTCGTCCGATTCCGAAAATATTTCCTTACTAGGATTTCTAAAACCAAAAACAGCAGAAAACAGCAACTGGCCTTTCGGCATCTCGTCAATAGGTTAGTTCCGGAAAACGCATAAAAATGACATAAAATGTGAACAAAACATGTTGGTATTGTCATAAAACAAGCATGGAACATCAGAAATTATAGATACGTTGGAGACGTATCAGCATCCCCAAGCTTAGTTCCTACTCGTCCTCAAGTAGGTAAACGATAAAAGATAATTTCTGAGGTGACATGCTACCAACATAATCTTAATCATACTATTGTAAAGCATATGAGATGAATGCAGTGATTCGAAACAATGTAAATGTAATGAGTAAACAATTGAATCATATAGCAAAGACTTTTCATGAATAGTACTTTCAAGACGAGCATCAATAAGTCTAGCATAAGAGTTACTCATAAAGCAATAAATTCTTAGTAAAGGTATTGAAGCAACACAATGGAAGATTAAGTTTCAGCGGTTGCTTTCAACTTATAACATGTATATCTCATGGATATTGTCAACATAGAGTAATATAATAAGTGCAATATGCAAATATGTAGGAATCAATGCACAGTTCACACAAGTGTTTGCTTCTTGAGATGGAGAGAAATAGGTGAACTGACTCAACATTAAAAGTAAAAGAATGGTCCTTCAAAGAGGAAAGCATCGATTGCTATATTTGTGCTAGAGCTTTTATTTTGAAAACATAAAGAGAGCATAAAAATAAAGTTTTGAGAGGTGTATGTTATTGTCAACGAATGGTAGCGGGTACTCTAACCCCCTTGCCAGACAAACCTTCAAAGAGCGGCTCCCATTTTATTTTATTTTTGGATGGCACTCCTTCCAACCTTTCTTTCACAAACCATGGCTAACCGAATCCTCGGGTGCCTGCCAACAATCTCATACCATGAAGGAGTGCCTTTTTATTTTAGTTTTATTATGATGACACTCCTCCCAACCTTTGCTTACACAAGCCATGGCTAACCGAATCCTTCGGGTGCCGTCCAACAATCACATACCATGGAGGAGTGTCTATTTTTGTTAATTAATTTGGGACTGGGAATCCCATTGCCAGCTCTTTTTGCAAAATTACTGGATAAGCGGATGAAGCCACTAGTCCATTGGTGAAGGTTGCCCAACAAGATTGAAAGATAAACACCACATACTTCCTCATGAGCTATAAAACATTGACACAAATCAGAGGTGATAAATTTTGAATTGTTTAAAGGTAGCACTCAAGCAATTTACTTTGGAATGGCGGGAAATACCATGTAGTAGGTAGGTATGGTGGACACAAATGGCATAGTGTTGTTTGGCTCAAGGATTTGGATGCATGAGAAGTATTCCCTCTCTATACAAGGTTAGGCTAGCAAGGTTGTTTGAAGCAAACACAAGCACGAACTAGTACAGCAAAACTCACATAAAAGACATATTACAAGCATTATAAGACTATACATCGTCTTCCTTGTTGTTCAAACACCTCACTAGAAAATATCTAGACTCTAGAGAAACCACTCATGCAAACCAAATTTTAACAAGCTCTATGTATTTCTTCACTAATAGGTGCAAGGTATATGATGCAAGAGCTTAAACATGAGCACAACAATTGCCAAGTATCACATTATTCAAGACATCACACCAATTTCTACATGTATCATTTTCCGTTTCCAACCATATAACAATTAACGAAGCAGTTTCAACCTTCGCCATGAACATTAAAAGCTAAGAACACATGTGTTCATACGAACCAGCGGAGCGTGTCTCTCTCCCACACAAGCATTTATTCAACAAAAACAAAAAAAAGAAACATACTGACGCTCCAAGAAAAGCACATAAGATGTGACCGAATAAAAATATAGTTTCAAGAGAAGGAACCTGATAATTTGTCGATGAAGAAGGGGATGCCTTGGGCATCCCCAAGCTTAGACGCTTGAGTCTTCTTGATATATGCAGGGGTGAACCACCGGGGCATCCCCAAGCTTAGAGCTTTCACTCTTCTTGATCATAGTATATCATCCTCCTCTCTTGACCCTTGAAAACTTCCTTCACACCAAACTTCTCATAAACTTCATTAGAGGGGTTAGTACATAATCAAAAACTCACATGTTCAGAGGTGACACAATCATTCTTAACACTTCTGGACATTGCTCAAAGCTACTGGAAGGTAATGGAACAAAGAAATCCACCCAACACAGCGAAAGAAGCAATGCGAAATAAAAGGCAGAATCTGTCAAAACAGAACAGTCCGTAAAGACGAATTTTTAATAAATACTTCCGTGGCTCAGATCAGAAAAATCAAAACTAATGAAAGTTGCGTACATATCTGAGGAACACGCACGTAAATTGGCATATTTTTCTGATTTTTCTACAGAGAAAACAGCCCAGATTCGTGACAGATAGAAATCTGTTTCTGCGCAGAAATCCAAATCTAGTATCAACCTTCGATTAGAGGCTTCACTTGGCACAACAAAACACAAAACTAAGATAAGGAGAGGTTGCTACAGTAGTAAACAACTTCCCAGACACAAATATAAAACAAAGTACTGTAGTAAAATAACACATGGGTTATCTCCCAAGAAGTTCTTTCTTTATAGCCATTAAGATGGGCTCAGCAATTTTAATGATGCACTCATAAGAAATAGTAATTGAAGTGAAAGAGAGCATCCAGAGGCAAATTCAAAACACATTTAAGTCTAACATGCTTCCTATGCATACGAATCTTGTAAATAAACAAGTTCATGAAGAGCAAAGTAACAAGCATAGGAAGATAAAACAAGTATAGCTTGAAAAATTTCAGCACATAGAGAGGCATTTTAGTAACATGAAAATTTCTACAACCATATTTTCCTCTCTCATAATAACTTTCAGTAGCAACATGAGCAAACTCAACAATATAACTATCACATAAAGCATTCTTATCATGAGTCTCATGCATAAAATTATTACTCTCCACATAAGCATAATCAATTTTATTAGTTGCAGTGGGAGCAAATTCAACAAAGTAGCTATCATTATTATTCTCATCAAGTGTTGGAGGCATAGTATAATCACAACAAAATTTACTCTCCATAGTAGGTGGCACCAAAAGACCACTATCATTATAATCATCATATATGGGAGGCAAAGTATCATCAAAGAAAATTTTCTCCTCAATGCTTGGGGGACTAAAAAGATCATGCTCATCAAAACCAGCTTCCCCAAGCTTAGAATTTTCCATATTATTAGCAACAATGGTGTTCAAAGTATTCATGCTAACATGTTCCATGGGTTTTTTAATTTTCGGATCAAACCATCCATGTCTTAAATCAGGAAATAGAGTAAAAAGCTCATTGTTGTTCATTATGCCAAACTAGTGTAAACAAGAAACAAAAAGTTGCTATTGCAGGATCTAAAGGAAATAGCTTCGAGTACTTACAACGGCGGAAAATAGCTTAGTAGCCGAGATCCGGAGTGTGAGTACCTTTTACCTTTCCTCCCCGGCAACGGCGCCAGAAAATAGCTTGATGTCTACGCCCCCCTCCTTTTCCTGTAGACAGTGTTGGGCCTCCAAGAGCAGAGGTTTGTAGGACAGCAGCAAGTTTCCCTTAAGTGGATCACCCAAGGTTTATCGAACTCAGGGAGGAAGAGGTCAAAGATATCCCTCTCATGCAACCCTGCAACCACAAAGCAAGAAGTCTCTTGTGTCCCCAACACACCTAATAGGTGCACTAGTTCGGCGAAGAGATAGTGAAATACAGGTGGTATGAATAAGTATGAGCAGTAGCAACGGTGCCAGAAAATAGCTTGCTGGCGTGTAGTTGATGGTGGTAGTATTGCAGCAGTAGTAACGCAAAGAAACAAGTAAACAAGCAGCGATAGCGATATTTAGGAACAAGGCCTAGGGATTACACTTTCACTAGTGGACACTCTCAACATTGATCACATAATGTGAATAGATAAATGCATACTCTACACTCTTGTTGGATGATGAACACATTGCGTAGGATTACACGAACCCTCAATGCCGGAGTTAACAAGCTCCACAATTCAATGTTCATATTTAAATAACCTTAGAGTGTAAGATAGATCAATACGACTAAACCAAGTACTAACATAGTATGCACACTGTCACCTTCACACTATGTAGGAGGAATAGATCACATCAATACCATCATAGCAATAGTTAACTTCATAATCTACAAGAGATCATAATCATAGCATACGCCAAGTACTAACACGGATGCACACACTGTCACCATTACACAGTGCAGGAGGAGTAAAACTACTTTAATAACATCACTAGAGTAGCACATAGATGAATAGTGATACAAAACTCATATGAATCTCAATCATGTAAAGCAGCTCATGAGATTATTGTATTGAGGTACATGGGAGAGAGATGAACCACATAGCTACAGCGGAGCCCTCAGCCTCGGGGGTGGATTACTCCCTCCTCATCATGGAGGCAGCGATGGCGGTGAAGATGGCGGTGAAGACGGCGGTGGAGATGGCTCCGGGGGCAATTCCCCGTCCCGGCAGGGTGCCGGAACAGCGACTTCTGTCCCCCGAATTGGACTTTCGCGATGGCGGCGGCTCTGGATGGTTTTCTCTGTTTCCGTCGAACTTGTCGATGTTTTTAGGTCAGGGACGAATATATAGGCGGAGAGGCGGCGCAAGGAGGCGGCTGGGGCCCCCACACCATAGGCTGGCGCGGCCAGGGGGCCACCCGCACCGCCTTATGGTGTGGGCCCCCTGCTGCCCGCCTCCGACTCTCCTTCGGTGTTCCGGAAGCTTCCCGAAATTATAAGATCTCCGGAGTTGATTTCGTACGATTCCGAAAATATTTTCTTACTAGGATTTCTGAAACCAAAAACAAATGAAAAACAATCGGCCTTTCGGCATCTCGTCAATAGGTTAGTTCCGGAAAACGCATAAAAATGACATAAAATGTGAACAAAACATGTTGGTATTGTCATAAAACAAGCATGGAACATCAGAAATTATAGATACGTTGGAGACGTATCAGTACGCCAGAAGCTTGGCGCCACTTCATCCAACCAGCCTTGATTCGGTGGCCCACATCTTCATCGATATCGCCATCCTTCTGCAACATGGACCCCAAATATCGAAAAGTGTCTCTCTCCGGTACCACCTGCCCATCAAGGCTAACCTCTCCCTCCTCGTGCCTAGTAGAACTGAAACTGCACCTCATGTATTCAGTTTTAGTTCTACTAAGCCTAAAACCTTTCGATTCGAGAGTTCGCCTCCACAACTCTAACTTTCTATTAACCCCCGTTCGGCTATCATCGACTAGCACCACATCATCCGCAAAGAGCATACACCATGGGATGTCTCCTTGTATATCCCTTGTGACCTCATCCATCACCAAATCAAAAAGATAAGGGCTCAAAGCTGACCCTTGGTGTAGCCCTATTCTAATTGGAAAGTCATCAGTGTCACCATCATTTGTTCGAACACTTGTCACAACATTATCATACATATCCTTGATGAGGGTAATGTACTTTATTGGGACTTTGTGTTTCTCCAAGGCCCACCACATGACATTCCGAGGTATCTTATCATAGGCCTTCTCCAAATCAATGAACACCATATGAAGGTCCTTCTTTTGCCCCCTGTATCTCTCCATCAGCTGTCGTACCAAGAAGATGGCTTCCATGGTAGACCTCCCAGGCATGAAACCAAATTGGTTTTTGGTCACACTTGTCAACCTTCTTAAGCGGTGCTCAATGACTCTCTCCCATAGCTTCATAGTATGGCTCATCAGCTTGATTCCTCGGTAATTAGCAGGGACTTTTCCATATTCAAATAATTATTAAAAATCAACCAAAATAGATATTAAGTTAATTCCAACTCCAATAGCTCACATTTTACTTACACAAATTGTTTCTGCAAGAAAATGGTGTGGTCACTTTGTATGACCATGCCATAGTTTAAATAATGGACAATAGGGCTAGTTTATGTAAGTGATATTGTCCAAAACTATTATGTAAATCATATGAAATATTTTACTTCATTTAAATCTTCTCCCAAATTAATTCATGTGATGTTTGAACCCCTGGTCAAACACTCTTATATGAAATACTTGGAGATTTAAATCATTGTAGAATTATTAAATGATATGAGGTGGTCTATCTCATTTAAATCATTTTCTCAAATGATGATAATGAATGTTTGACTTAGGTCAATATAAGTTCATGTATGATTGTTTGAGAAATTAAATCTTAAGAAGATTTCAATGAGAGGAAATTATTCCTCAAAGAACCCTATGGAAACTATCATTTACATATGTAATGAGAGGAAATTATTTTCCTCAAACCACACAACCAATGCACCCTAATCATATTAATTGTGTGCTTAGAATAGATTGTGTGAATATATGTGATGTTTGGAATATCCATTGAATTAGTTGAGTGATTATACTCGTATTTAAATTTAGACGCTAGCACCGGAGAATACTCGGAGGAAGAAGGTTGCTACCAAGAAGAGGAGGAGGAAAACTTTGAGAACTACCAAGGCAAGCTAATATTCTTGCAAAGTGCAAAGCCCCTTTGGGGCAAGGCACTATTAGTCTTACCTGTTCTTACCATAAGCCTACCCCAAGTTTTTACCATACAAGTTTTACTTGTTGTTTTCCAAGAGTTACTTTTATAGTTAACTTTGGTCAAAGTGAAAGAAGTATACTAGAGTAGTTAATTTAGTCTCAAGCTAGCCAAGCAATATTAGCACCCTTCATGATTAGTGCTAGTGCTAAATACTAAAACTTGACTACTCTAGATGGGAACATGTGACCTTGAACTGAATTTTTGAAACCTTGGAATGATGAATCATTTCATGGAATGAATTTTGAAGGTGAATGTGAACAAGAGAAGATGGTGATTTTTGATAAAAATGATATTGGTTTGAATGCGATACCTTTCCAATATTGAGTACCCCCACAATACCTGATTATGGGTAGGGCTTAACTGGAAGTTTATGTATCTTAGTATGGGTTCCCTCTGAACACACGTCATAGGGGTTATGCCGAGGCTGCCTCCGTTGTTGAGAAATGATGTGAATTGAGGTGAATTGTACGGCCAAGCCCTGTGCAGTTCCCAGGTTGACAGTTGGTCTTCCCTGGGAGGCCAAGCTCATGGGGAGAGGTACTCATACTAGGATTTATAAGTGAAAGATTATGGTTGATGATCCGCGTACTGTGTTACGATGATTCGGGGTAATCCCGACGGATGAAATCAAATGTTGTGGCACAAGTGTGCAACCTCTGCAGAGTGTCAATCTATTCGAATAGCCGTGTCCACGGATACGGACGGTTGGAAAGGCCATACAGTTTCCGATGTCAAATTCTTGAAAATGATGTGGAAATGAAATGGGTGAAATGACTTGTGAAGTGGTGAATTGAATTGAAATCACCACTTGAATGGTGGGAATGACACTAATGTTCCCACTTGAGTTAGTTAGCACATGAATAAGGTTTTACTTAAATACTTGTGAACTAAAATTGGCTTTATGCAAATAAACTAGAGCTTAGCAAACATTACTAGAAATGTCTAGCACTTACACTAGTATTAGTTTGCGAGTACTTGAAGTACTCACGGCTTTGTCCCTGGCTATTCAAATGGCCAGAGTATGAAGATGAACAAGGAGATGACCAGCAGGATGCCTACGACAACTAGGAGTCTTCCGACGTCAAGCCACTACAAAGGAAAACAATTTTTTTGACAAATCACTTTCGTCATGTTAAGGCCAATTTTCGTCAAGGATTACTTCGTGGTGACAAAATTTGATCGTCATGGGGTTCGTCAAGGAAGCTCCGTCATAAAATATCGGGGGTGACGGTATGCATTTTTTCGTCAACGTCAAATGTTTGATGGTGACGACCTGCAAATTCGTCAACACCAAAGGTTCATTGTTGACAGACAGGTTTGTCACGAAAAATTGCAACTTTCGTCAATATCTAAATCTTGGGAAGTTTTTGATTGGTCCAAAAAAAAGCATACGTGGCCTTACATGTGGGTCCATTTGGCTTCTGACAACATGGGTCCGACGGCGCTGACATGGATATCTGTCATGTGGGACCGGCATGGTGCTGACTGGTGGGACCCACAAAATATTATGACAAGCTGGACCCACAATATTCTGACCGGTGGGATCCACAAAATTCAGACAAGTGGGACCAGGTTGTTGCCGACATATGGGTCCCAATAATGCTGACTGGTGGGATCCACAAATTCTGACAAGTGGGACCAGAAATTGGTGCCACGTGGTTTCATTTAATAATGACGTTGTGACATTTTCCGTCACCTTTTGAATTTGACAAAATTTGAGAGCATTTGAATTATTTGCGAAATTTGGGAAACAAAAAAACTGGCGAAATATCAAAAAGTAGACAATAAATATCATACTTAAATGGTGGCACAAGAAGTATATATGTCTCTCACAGACCGAAAGATTCATAAGAAAATTACAATTGGAACACAAAGAAATTAAAAGACCTATGATTAATAATGTTGTAGGACGGTGGTGCAATAGATTAGTTGCCCTGGGATTGAGACATGGATGGTGGCTGGGATGTCCTCAAGAGCAAATTAAGCACGGCATCCATTTCTGTCAGCCTCTTTTCATAAGCCAGAGTCTTTTCTTCTTGGGCTTTCTTCACAGCTTCAAGTTCTTCCTCCTGCTTCTTCCTGATCTCTTCAAATTTTTCATCTTGTTCTTGCAGTCTTGCCTGCATCTCACTGTGGTACGTTTCAGCTGCCTGTATGGAGTTCTGCTCTTGATCTGCCGCCTTGTTGTAGCTCTCGGATGCGTGTAGCTGAGACAGAAGACTTCCTGGAACTTGTTGCGACGCCCAATCTTGGTAGGAATGTGTTGTTGCAGGTGGTGGATGGGCTTTTCTCGCTCGGAACTAGCTGAACAATTTGCAAATTAGTCAAATCAGGTTCATCTTCATTGCGTGGCGCCGCTTTTTTTGCCACCATTTGATCCTGCATAAAGATTACAATCATTGCATGGACAACATACAAAACTGGATTATATTATATTGTGCTAATAAGAAATATTTCTTACATATGCACTTTTTGCTTCAGCACTCATAATGTTATCCTTGTTAGTGTGTGTGATTCTAAAAAATTCAATTGGAGAGGTTTCTTCTTCCTGCTGCTTAGCCTTCTGCTTGAAAAAATGTAGAATGCACATTACCATTGTACACTGTGTATGACAGAAGTATGAACTGTATTGGGAAATTCAGAACACTTACTAGATGTTCCCAGTGAGCAACATAGCTTCGAGATCCAGTGGTATGGAACTGTTTCACAGCTTCTCTGTTCTTTCCATTTATTACACACAGTCCCTATGTTCAGTACATGCATTTTATTTATCCAGATCAGAGAAATGTAAGAATTCAGTAGCTGTTATTGAAAGGAATAACGTTTATGTACCTGGTACTTCTCATCAAACCATCTTTTCACCAGTTCTTTCCAGCTTTTCTCTTCTACATGATCTGGCTTCTTGAGATATGCTTGCTCCAGTGAGATTTTTAATTTTCGGCCAATACTCCTTTTAAGCCTATATCGGAACTGCCGAATACTAACTTGCAGCATATCAGTGCACACATCTTGAGCCACCTCATCATTTTTGTCCATATTAAACTTTCCCTTCAAAATAGTGATGCATTAATCAGTAGATTCTTAGATAGTTGATCATGTAGCATACTAATTAGGTTAAACCAAGATTGTACATGACTCACCGCTACTGTACTTATAGCATGAGGAATGACATATTTGAGAGACTCAGCTTTCTTGAACTTGGTCAACTGTGTTGCAAGCGGCATTTTTTCACGGATGTGAATACCAACCTCATTGCTCAGCTTTGCTGACTGGACATAATCCTTGGGTCTCCTGACACCAGCAGTGAATTCAATTGGCATCTTATTGCCACCATGTCTTCTTGTGTACTCATGTAGTCCATGGCCCATGGTACGTCTGCGTCCACCTCTCTTTCTCTTACTACCGCTAGATGTTGTCAATGTCTCTGAAAGAAGAGATATGAAATGATTCTCTTTTATATGAAAATATGCGGTACAGTGTTTAGTTTTTACAAATTTTTATACCTTGCCGCTCAAAGTTTACAATTTGATTGTCCTCAGGAGATGAGGTGCTGCCTCCAGATGTCATGATCTGGTTAGGTGAGGGTGCTCCTTCAGTGTTCAGACCAGCAGTGGCCGTCGGCTCATCGGATGACCCGGCTTCGAGTTCGGTTGTTGCCATTGATCTTGTTGCAATGTTGGATGGTGCAACTTCAGGTATGGATCGCTTCTTCGTGCAACTATTGCAGAAGAAGCAACTATCTACAAGCAAAGTAGAGGCTACATTAGTAGGAAACATTTTGCATGTACGTATTTCCTATCATAGTTCGGACATAGTTCCACGAACTGAGCTGAAGTTTTGCCGACAGTGCCGATCCTCATCTGAATGAAGATCATCATCGCCAGTAGCTATCTCTTCGGATTCGGTTCATACGAAGGGTCCTCTTCGACCTCCATCTCTTCGCAGTCTGTGTCCTTTAGATTGTTACTAGTTCCTATTTGTACCCCACCATACACTAATGTACGTGCAAAACCAGAGAAATCTTTCTGAAATTTGTGGCCAGGTCCATATCTTTCAGCGAATTTTTTTTTCCATGCCTACTACATTTTCTTGCATTTGTTTCTCCTTGGCAAGCTCATATGCCGGCTTGACGGGGTTTTGTGTCTCCGCTGAAATAATCGGAAGAGCAGAGCGTGAACAAAACATAAGAGGGGGCCAATTCCATAGAAAACAGCAAATAATTGTCTTTGCAAAATATTGTACAGCAGCAAATGATTGAAAACATAAGAGTCTACGTATGATGTCGGCGAACAAAACATAAGAGGGGGCATATGCCAGGCTAAGGGACATCATGTGCTTTTAGATATCTACTCGTAACAAATAATTGACACATGAGACTCCCCTCGCACACTGAATTATGCATGTCTGTTGATAGCTGGTTTCAGTCTGTTATTGGACAACTACCACCTCACATGGTGGATACTACCCTTCTGGTTGCTTGGCGGGCTTGGTATGCACGTAATGAAGTATCGGTAGTTCAGTCCTATACCGATAGAAGTTCAGATATGTGCTGATAGAAGTTCAGATATGTGCTGATAGAAGTTCAGATTTGTGCTGATAGAAGTTCAGATATGTGCTGAAATTTGATTTTTGACTTTTGAAAGACATAGATAAACAAAAATTGTGGAAATAAATAGACTGATGAAACAAAGTACATGATTAAAAAAACTTCATTACATTGTTAAGACGTGCATTGCACGTGCAAACTAACTAGTTCCATAGAAAACAGCAAACAATTGTTCTAGATCAAACTCGCTTCCCTCTCGAAACCGAGGAATAAAAGTCTCAAGCAATGTCGTTGTTCACCGTAGCTCGTCAGCTGTTTTCGGCAACGGCTGGAATTAGTTCAGTTAAGTGTTTCGGCAAACAATTGTCTATGCAAAAGATTGTACAAGCAATGGATGGCAAAGATTGTATAGCACGGCATGATTGTCTCTGCAATAAAAACGATAAACCCTATACGTATGATGTCGGGATTGGATCTATCAAATATGCAAGATCTAGATATAGGTCAAATGGGCGTGGTAGACATGTAAAACCGATCTCTCGATCTAACCATCTGAAAAACACAACAACAAGCCGATCACCGACAGATTTACCTTGGCGTTTCTTCGAGCCGGGCGCCTTCTTCGGCGTGTGTGCGCGATTTTCCTTCCCCCCTACGTTTCGACGACTGCCGGCCATGGCGACCCCCGGCCGGGGAGATAGATGCGAGATGGAAGAACGTCCGGCGAAGACACCGGATCGGGGTGAGCACGAGAGGATGAGGTCGGGGGGGTGGGTAGTTAAGATGCTCGTAAATCATGGGGTAGAGGCACGACGTATATAAGGGAGGGCGAAATATTTGATAGGTGGGGTGCGCGGGAGGAGTGGAGGGAACAAAAAATTTGGGCGTTTTGGCAGCCGGCGTACTACAATTTGGAGGGAACAAGTTTTTGCCGTGAAAGAAAAAATATTACTCTGAAAATGGAACTGTACATGTATATTTTAATTAAAAAATGACAGAAAACGAGTAAAACTCATAATAAATGCTAAATTCAATGTAAAATCATCAGTAACTAGTGGGACTGAGTAAATGTTGTGACATTCATGTGGAAAATTCAAATTTAAATTTTTCATGAGGTTTGGTGTAGTTTGATGTGAATTTACACAAGTGAGGGCATTTTCGGCATAACGGTCGAATCGTCGACCCCGGAAGTTGTAAAACCTTTTGCATGCGAGGTATATGTGAGAACACATCCCACATATACATGTTATTGTTCACACATGTGAGATTTTGTCTGAAAACACTTGTGGAACCTCGTGTTGGTTGGGTCGATCCATGTGTGGACCCACATCGATCATGTCGGTGAAGGGCTCTTTTTCAAGCAAGCTGCACTTCAAAGACTCAGATTGAGCTACAAATTTTTGTGAGTGGTCATCAAGGGTAGGTATGTGTGCCTAAGGAGTTTCAGATTTTTCTGACAATTTTAGGTGTTTGTTGATTTTTTTATTAAAAAATGACAGAAAACGAGTAAAACTCATAATAAATGCTAAATTCAATGTAAAATCATCAGTAAGTAGTGGGACTGAGTAAATGTTGTGACATTCATGTGGAAAATTCAAATTTTAATTTTTCATGAGGTTTGGTGTAGTTTGATGTGTTGAAGTGATGCCTACTTTTGTATAATTGTGCACTTCGTCCACAAATGAGCATTTGTTTTTTATGTATGTTGAAAAAATGACTAACATGCCATAATTGTTCTGACCTAACCTATAGTCCGAACAAAGGCATGTAGTCAACATTTTGTTGTACATTTGAAGTTGTAAATCATATGGTTTTAAATAATTTTGAAGTGCAACTTTATGATTCAATGTATTTTTCAGTGTGCTGATGTTTTGCCATTGTGAACTTATTGACAGAGATTACATAATAGCAGTGGGCTCCATTTTTGCATGAGATACTTTGTGTTTGAGTTTTGAACTTACAGGATAGCAACCACCATCTACCCCACAGCCTCATTAAATAGCGGTTGTAGGCAGTTACTACTACTTATTGTATTTATAATGCCCCTGGTTGGTTTTGCCTTCTGCCCTCTGATACGTCTCCAACGTATCGATAATTTCTTATGTTCCATGCCACATTATTGATGTTATCTACATGTTTTATGCACACTTTATGTCATATTCGTGCATTTTCTGGAACTAACCTATTAACAAGATGCCGAAGTGCCAGTTGCTGTTTTCTGCTGTTTTTGGTTTCAGAAATCCTAGTAAGGAAATATTCTCGGAATTGGACGAAATCAAAGCCCAGGGGCCTATTTTCTCACGAAGCTTCCAGAAGTCCGAAGGAGAGACGAAGAGGCGCCACGGAGGGGCCACACCATAGGGCGGCGCGGCCCCCCCTTGGCCGCGCCGGCCTGTAGTGTGGGGCCCCCGTGCCGCCTCTTGACCTGCCCTACCGCCAATAAAAAGTATAAGAGACGAAACCCCAATATCCGAGAGCCACGATACGGAAAACCTTCCAGAGACGCCGCCGCCGCCGATCCCATCTCGGGGGATCCAGGAGATCGCCTCCGGCACCCTGCCGGAGAGGGGAATCATCTCCCGGAGGACTCTACGCCGCCATGGTCGCCTCCGGAGTGATGTGTGAGTAGTCTACCCCTGGACTATGGGTCCATAGCAGTAGCTAGATGGTTGTCTTCTCCCCATTGTGCTATCATTGTCGGATCTTGTGAGCTGCCTAACATGATCAAGATCATCTATCTGTAATTCTATATGTTGCGTTTGTTGGGATCCGATGAATAGAGAATACTTGTTATGTTGATTATCAAAGTTATGTCTATGTGTTGTTTATGATCTTGCATGCTCTCTGTTATTAGTAGATGCTCTGGCCAAGTTGATGCTAGTAACTCCAAGAGGGAGTATTTATGCTCGATAGTGGGTTCATGTCTCTGTGAATCTGGAGGAGTGACAAGAACCACTAAGGTTACGGATGTGCTGTTGCCACTAGGGATAAAACATTAGTGCTATGTTCAAGGATGTAGTCACTAGTTACATTACGCACCATACTTAATGCAATTGTCTGTTGTTAGCAACTTAATACTGGAGGGGGTTCGGATGATAACCTGAAGGTGGACTTTTTAGGCATAGATGCAGTTGGATGACGGTCTATGTACTTTGTCGTAATGCCCAATTAAATCTCACTATACTCATCATGATATGTATGTGCATGGTCATGCCCTCTTTATTTGTCAATTGCCCAACTGTAATTTGTTCACCCAACATGCTGTTTATCTTATGGGAGAGACACCTCTAGTGAACTGTGGACCCCGGTCCAATTCTCTTTACTGAAATACAATCTACTGCAATCGTTTCTACTGTTTTCTGCAAACAATCATCTTCCACACAATACGGTTAACTCTTTGTTACAGCAAGCCGGTGAGATTGACAACCTCACTGTTTCGTTGGGGCAAAGTACTTTGGTTGTGTTGTGCAGGTTCCACGTTGGCGCCGGAATCCCTGGTGTTGCGCCGCACTACATCCCGCCGCCATCAACCTTCAACGTGCTTCTTGGCTCCTCCTGGTTCGATAAACCTTGGTTTCTTTCTGAGGGAAAACTTGCTGCTGTGCGCATCATACCTTCCTCTTGGGGTTGCCCAACGAACGTGTGAAATACACGCCATCACCCTCCCTTGTTCATGCGGTGAAGCAAGTCTCCTTCATCTTCTTTCTCTCTCTTTTGTGCTGAAAAACTCTTTTCTCTCTGAAGATTTTCGTTTGTTTTGAGAGGTAGGAAAATATGTTTTTACATGTCACTACTTCACCTCACCTCCTTTTTCTCTGTTTGTTGAAAATCCTTTTTGTCCTCTGAATAATCTTGTTTGTTCAGATCTATGGATATATGTGTGTATGGTTTCAGATCTATGGATAGATTTCTATGAATATGCCCTACCTACCTGTATTTTTTACTAGCTTTGGTAATTGCTAAATATACACAGGATGAACTGTGTTGTTTGTGGTTCGATGGGCAATCATTGTCAGCAGAGGTGGGAGACTCTCAGTTCATTTCGTTGTTATCTTGGAAGCAGATTTGATGACTTTATGGTATATATCCTTTTTTAGAATGTATCTTTTTTGTTGACAGATTCTAGACTATATCCTTATTTTCTGCATTTTTGTTCTACTGTTTTTTCAGACTGTGCCTTGTTTTGTGAGGAGGCAGTTCAACAACCTTGTTGGTAATATCTTTTTTGTCGTTACATCGGATGAAGTGAAGTACAAATTTCATGTTAAGAAAGGCAGTTCGAAGACACGTGTTTTTGGTAGTGGATACCAAAAATTTCTTCATGACTAAGACCTGAAAGTTGGTGACTGTATCATGTTTGGGTTTGATAGTGCTCCTGAACTGTTTGGGATTTTTGCAGAAGGTCCTGATGGCACTGAAAAGCATCGTGTCGATGGTAATTCTGTTTTATCCTTTACCATGTGTTGCCCATTTTTTTAATATAACTGATGTTATATCTCCTCTTTTTTTATTCTTTTATTAATTTTAAATTTGTATGCAGAAATTCCAACTGCAGTTGTCCACACTAAAGGTGTTATGCTTACTACTGCTCAAACATTGAAGAAGGAACAACTTCTCCGTGAGCGTGGTCTTGGTCTTGGTGTTGTTTTTGTGCACACCTTGACGAATACTGATTTGAAGGGCAATGGACTGGTATAATTCTCCTTTTCTTTATGTAATCTTAGTTATCCTTTATATCCTTCCCATATATAATTTAATTTTTATTATTCAGCATATACCGAAGGAAGTTGTTAGGTCCTTGAATATCTCTGAAAGTGGGGAGGCATGTTTTTTTGTTGATGACTATGGCTACCGCCCTCAGGGTGCATACTACACTACTACTGATGGAAGGATGAAGTTCGATTCCTGCTGGTCGGAGTTTACTAAGGAGTATAACTTTGAATCTGGGAATGTTGTTCTCATTCTTTTCAACCAGGGCGGCCGTGGTGGTATTGAAGTTTCAGTTGATATCATATGATATAATCTTTATCATATGATATAATTGTTTTAGTCTACAATTTGTGTGTGCCCATTGTGTGTTTATGTCATTTCGCTACCCTGGCCACTCTTGTGTGAAGGGATTGTATAGTGGGATTATGTAGGGGGTACACTTTACGATTGACTATTTGGTCCTGCATTTTTTCTACTACCAGTTCAATTTTCACTGATTTTAATTGTTCATTTTTTGCAAATTAATATGTACTTCCCTGGGCCTTGGGAAAAACAGAACAAGCCCACTAGGCTGGAAGTTAAACAACTGGGTATGATTGCCCAGGTTCCAAATAACAAAAGTAGAACATAGTCTTTGAAACATGACATAGTTTAACCATGAACCTCCAGGGGAACAACTAAACAGAAACTAAATTTAGTGGAGAACATGAGGGCCAACAGCTGGACCGACGAGCGGGATGAGGCCAGTCCTGACGTAGTCCCTGAGGAACTTGCCAAAGGCAGCGTGCTTCGCCTTGCTAGCAGGCTTGTGCTTCTGCTTGCTACCTTTTCCAACTCCCGTCGCGTGCTGGATCAGACACTCGAGATCGTTCGGGAAAACCCTGCCGCAGAATGGGCAATGTGGCTTTCCGTTACGACGGAAAGGGATCTGGCCAGTCTTCAGCTTCTTCAGAACGAAGCGGCTCTTCCGGTCCCGGTCCTCCTTGTCGCTGTCAACGTCCTCAGAGTCTTCCTGCGATTTTGAAAGTAAAGAAGAAGTGAGAGAAGGAAATTAACTGAAATACAATTGAAGCATTAAATATTTTTGTATGAACATTATTAAGAATTAATCATGTAGAATCAACATTTATGATCCAGATCCAACCATACATAATTACTTCACTAATATAAATAACCACCAATTTAAACTGTTGTCACAACTTGTTCATGGGTAGTCCAATCATTATTTAAGTATTATAACTAAGCACCAATTTAAGAGAAAATGGTGATTATAAATTTCATGGATCAGGGATCAATCATTTGTTCCCTGAAGATGTACTGATTCATAAAACAATATGGATTCATGACGTCAATAAGCAGGAATTGAACACAAATTATGGTCATAAATTACATGCAACTGATAATTCATTTGTTCCCCAAATAAAAATGATGTACACACTATGGTTTCATCGTATAAATAAGCACCAGTTTAAGACAAATGGTGATTATAAAATCCATGTATCAGATCAATTAATAGTACCTATAATATAATTCTTGTAATCATAATCACTCTGATATGATTCATATTCGGATGAATTTAAGTTTGAAATGCAGTGAGCGTTACACTAAGCAGGTATGATTCATCACACAAAAGGAATCATTACAGTTGAATCAAGATGTGCATCAAATATTACAGATCTAGTAACTACAAACCATAAATCAGATGAGCAAGAACCCCAGAATCATCAATTTGTACAAGAAATCGCAGACAGGGCAAATCAATCTACCCTATGAGCAAACCCTATGGTGAACAGTAAGATCAAGAAAAAAAGGGGATCGATCGGAATAGTAGAGTACCTCGCTGCAGTTGTCGGAGGCCTCCTCTTCGAACTCGTCGCACTCTCTGGGGCCATATAGCTCGCGGTACTGCCTGGAGTGGCGGTAGAACGGGTCATTCGGATCGAAGCCCTGGTCATCTGCTTGTGCCGCGGGAGCGAGGACATCTCCCTTGGCCTCATCAGCGACGGCAACGACGGCCGGTTGGGCGGAGCCCTCCACGGTCACGGCGCGGCGAAGAGCGGCTCCAGTTCCGGAAGAAGATCCCGCCTCCGCGACATCGACTACTACCGGACCCTCGCCGTCGCCTCTGTCGACGTTGACGACCGCACTCGCCTCCGGCTCGTCTCCGCGAACACGCTTCATCTTCGGGATCTTCGGTGGAAGGGGAGGTCGGTGTTGCGCTGGTGGAGGTGCAAGCAGGGTTTTTCGCCAGAGATTGGGGAATAGAAGTTGCGGGTGGGAGAGACGATGGGGCCGATGGACATACAGTAGGTGCTGCCGTTTGGGTTCCTCTGTCTGATGCGTGGGTGTGAAAACGTGGATTGCTGCATGTAGTCAGTCCACTTTCCCATTACTTTGACATGGGTCCCACGCATGACGGATGGGCTGGCACAGAATTTTCAGTATGGGTATTAAAAACTCTAAAATATTTGAAATACGAATTAGTGATCACACATAGCCTCTTCTTGAGTTTAGGGGATGAATTTTTGAAAATTTTCAAACCAAACTGCCAAGATAGCATGCTAGCGTCATTACCCACATGTTGATGCACCCTTATGCCAAATTTTAGTCCATTTCAAGTTATGTACCTCAAAAAATGGTCAAGAACTGCCCGTTCGAGGTAGACGGGCATAATCTTTCACTACGCACCTCACTTTTGTGAGTGCTTTGGTAGGGAAACAAATTTTTTTCTAGTTTGTTATTTTCCATGGAAAGTGTTAGCCACACATTGGCCAATACACAAGGTTTGGAAAGATTTCAACAAATTTTCAATTTTATATGAAAGTTTGAGTGTTTGGTGAAACCTAGGTTGACCTAATTGCACTAAGAGGTTGTCAAACCTTTTTCCAAGTGAAACTTCTGTTGTAGGGTAATGTGGTGACTTTAATTGCCCCAAATCCAAGGTGGTTTGGCCAGTTTTTGGCGATTTTCCCCTCTTTTCGTCCGAAAACCCCTCGCTCGACACATGTCCACCATGGGGACACCATGCCACCAACTCCAAAAAATCAAAACCCATAGCAAGCAAGGTGTCATATCACAATGTGCACAAGGGTGCCAAATCATGCCCCAAATCCATGGTGGTTTGGTGAGTTTTTGGCGATTTCCCCCTCTTTTCGTCCGAAAACCCCTCGTTCGACACATGTCCACCATGGGGAGACCATGCCACCAACTCCAAAAAATCAAAACCCATAGCAACCAAGGTGTCATATCACAATGTGCACAAGGGTGCCAAATCATGCCCCAAATCCAAGGTGGTTTGGTGAGTTTTTGGCGATTTTCCCCTCTTTTCGTCCGAAAAAACCCTCTTTCGACACATGTCCACCATGGGGACACCAAGCCACCAACTCCAAAAAATCAAAACCCATAGCAATCAAGGTGTCATATCACAATGTGCACAAGGGTACCAAATCATGCCCCAAATCCATGGTGGTTTGGTGAGTTTTTGGCGATTTCCCCCTCTTTTCGTCCGAAAACCCCTCGTTCGACACATGTCCACCATGGGGACACCATGCCACCAACTCCAAAAAATCAAAACCCATAGCAACCAAGGTGTCATATCACAATGTGCGCAAGGGTGCCAAATCATGCCCCAAATCCATGGTGGTTTGGTGAGTTTTTGGCGATTTTCCCCTCTTTTCGTCCGAAAAACCCTCGTTCGACACATGTCCACCATGGGGACACCAAGCCACCAACTCCAAAAAATCAAAACCCATAGCAAGCAAGGTGTCATATCACACTGTGCACAAGGGTGCCAAATCATGCCCCAAATCCATGGTGGTTTGGTGAGTTTTTGGTGATTTCCCCCTCTTTTCGTCCGAAAACCCCTCGTTCGACACATGTCCACCATGGGGACACCATGCCACCAACTCCAAAAAATCAAAACCCATAGCAACCAAGGTGTCATATCACAATGTGCACAAGGGTGCCAAATCATGCCCCAAATCCAAGGTGGTTTGGTGAGTTTTTGGCGATTTTCCCCTCTTTTCGTCCGAAAAACCCTCTTTCGACACATGTCCACCATGGGGACACCAAGCCACCAACTCCAAAAAATCAAAACCCATAGCAAGCAAGGTGTCATATCACAATGTGCACAAGGGTGCCAAATCATGCCCCAAATCCATGGTGGTTTGGTGAGTTTTTGGCGATTTCCCCCTCTTTTCGTCCGAAAACCCCTCGTTCGACACATGTCCACCATGGGGACACCATGCCACCAACTCAAAAAAATCAAAACCCATAGCAACCAAGGTGTCATATCACAATGTGCGCAAGGGTGCCAAATCATGCCCCAAATCCATGGTGGTTTGATGAGTTTTTGGCGATTTTCCCCTCTTTTCGTCCGAAAAACCCTCGTTCGACACATGTCCACCATGGGGACACCAAGCCACCAACTCCAAAAAATCAAAACCCATAGCAAGCAAGGTGTCATATCACAATGTGCACAAGGGTGCCAAATCATGCCCCAAATCCATGGTGGTTTGGTGAGTTTTTGGCGATTTCCCCCTCTTTCGTCCGAAAACCCCTCGTTCGACACATGTCCACCATGGGGACACCATGCCACCAACTCCAAAAAATCAAAACCCATAGCAACAAAGGTGTCATATCACAATGTGCACAAGGGTGCCAAATCATGCCCCAAATCCATGGTGGTTTGGCCGCTTTGGCGATTTCCCCTCTTTTCGTCCGAAAACCCCTCGTTCGACACATGTCCACCATGGGGACACCATGCCACCAACTCCAAAAAATCAAAACCCATAGCAACCAAGGTGTCATATCACAATGTGCACAAGGGTGCCAAATCATGCCCCAAATCCATGGTGGTTTGGTGAGTTTTTGGCGATTTCCCCCTCTTTTCGTCCGAAAACCCCTCGTTCGACACATGTCCACCATGGGGACACCATGCCAGCAACTCCAAAAAATCAAAACCCATAGCAACCAAGGTGTCATATCACAATGTGCACAAGGGTGCCAAATCATGCCCCAAATCCATGGTGGTTTGGTGAGTTTTTGGCGATTTCCCCTCTTTTCGTCCGAAACCCCTCGTTCGACACATGTCCACCATGGGGACACCATGCCACCAACTCCAAAAATCAAAACCCATAGCAAGCAAGGTGTCATATCACAATGTGCACAAGGGTGCCAAATCATGCCCCAAATCCATGGTGGTTTGGTCAGTTTTTTGGCGATTTCCTCTTTTCGTCCGAAAACCCCTCGTTCGACACATGTCCACCATGGGGACACCAAGCCACCAACTCCAAAAAATCAAAACCCATAGAAACCAAGGTGTCATATCACAATGTGCACAAGGGTGCCAAATCATGCCCCAAATCCATGGTGGTTTGGTCAGTTTTTGGCGATTTCCCCCTCTTTTCGTCCGAAAACCCCTCGTTCGACACATGTCCACCATGGGGACACCAAGCCACCAACTCCAAAAAATCAAAACCCATAGCAACCAAGGTGTCATATCACAATGTGCACAAGGGTGCCAAATCATGCCCCAAATCCATGGTGGTTTGGTCGGCTTTTTGGTGATTTCCCCTCTTTTCGTCCGAAAACCCCTCGTTCGACACATGTCCACCATGGGGCCACCATATTATGTTATTGTTCACCACTTTGAGATTTTTTCGATGAAAAATTTCAGATAAATGAGTAAAAGTCATAAAGAAAATTTGAATCACAATTTTTGGTGATTTTTACGTCGGGTATGTTTTGATTTTGAAGAACTCTATTGCTCTGAACATTTAGTTTACTAGCACTTTGAAGTACTAGGATGTACACAACATAAAATTGAAACCTCCCAAGACAATTGTTAACATATCATGGCAAAATATTTACAGTTTCAAAAGAACGGACTACTAGCCAAAAGCACCTCACGCAGGAGGGAGACCAAACCAAAAGATCAGGGGGTCATGCAGCAGAAGAGATGATCAATCCACCATCAGCAGGACTCTGTCGACCATGATCTTGCGGTAGAGCTCGTACGAGACCCAAGCATCAATGGCTGCATACTCGATGTTCATATTTGGAAGTGGGAAGTCCCCCACGCCTGTGCCGATGGTGGTGGAACTTCTTCTTCATATCACCGAACCATGAATCAATGAGTCTTGCTGCCATGGTAGCCATGCCAGCCCTCGCATGACCAGTGTACTTGAAGTACTCGTCCTGGAGATCGACGTAGTACTCAGAAGGAATCTCCATGTGCCATGTCCTCCACAGAACTCTCTTGTCACCACGGATGTCAACACTCGCAAACGTAGCGCCTTCTCGAAAGAAATCGCAGATAGCCGGAGACTCCCACCAGTTAGCACTGCAGTAAACAAAGTAATGTACTAGTCACAGATCAGTTACAAATATGCAAGAACCTACAGAGGAGACGAAGATGAAACAAATTAATAAATCGGGAACAATGTGTAGCAGATTTAGATCGGGAATGTACTGCTTTTCTGGAACAATGTCTAGCAGATTTAGATCGGGAATGTACTGATTTTTGGGAACAATGTCTAACGAAAATCAAAGAGAGACAGAACGGCGGCAAGTAAAAAACCCCAATCGAAAGATTAAAAAAGGGGATTAGTTCTTACGCTACGTAGTGGAACACCAGCACATGTCGACGCATGCAGAGTTGAACCACGGCGATCTTCTTCTCGTCCTCGGCTTGATGGTTGGTGTACTCGAAGTCGAGGCCGACGAACTTGTGCTCGTCCTCCATGAGCCACTCCGTGTACATGTCGAGGACGTGGCGCACTTCCCAGGGGTCGTTGGTGTAGACCACCTCCAGGTCCTCCTCGTCGTGGATGTGGACTGCGCGCGTGCTAGTCCAGTTGTACATTTGCTGCTCATCCATGTCCATGGAGACGCAGCGGCGGGAGACGAAGATAATGAGGGAGAGGAGACGATGAGAAGTGTGGAAACCAGGATGCGGTGCGAATATTGAGACGGTAGGGGAGGGGGGAAGGGGATAAATATCATCCCCATTAATTACTCCGTGCAAATATTGACACGGTAGACGAAGAGAAAACTGACGCGGGTCTAGTCCAACTGACGCGCATTCGATCGTGTTGTCACGTCAAAACCCAGCACCGCCCATTTGCACTCCTATTGACCTACCGAAATTTACTCCACGATATAACTTGCCATCATATCACGACCTCCTTCACCGCCGCCGTATCTCGCCACGTCTCTCGCCGCCAGATCTCGCCACGTCTCTCGCCGCCACAGCTCGCCACGTCTCTCGCCGGCGAGACTTGTAAGACTCTCGCTCCGCGTCGAGACCAAGGATGGCGCCTACTAGTGGAGTACGTAAATAACATGTACGTCTCGCGATCGATCGTTGTTTCCGATTTGTAATCTTTCTTCATATTTTTTGCAGTGTCCAGTTTGCTTTGACAAGAAGGGGATGTGCGGCGGAGGGGGAGTCGCGTTAGGTTTTTTCGTGCAAACACTACAAGAGGGTTTTGAGGAGAAGACGGTACATGCACTTATAAGTTTAAAATTCATTCAGATGTTTTATTAATTCGCCGCCACATCAAAGTTTAACACGTGATCCTAGTAGTTATTGCTAGTTTAGTACTATTATTCAGATGTGTGTAATAATTGTTGGTCACCATATGTATTAACCGCTTATTTATGGTTGAGTTTTACGATAGTTGTGATAACTTTTACGTTCATACCAGTTTTACGATAGTTGTAGCTGTTAGAGATAGAGGTATCGGTAGTTCAGTCCTATACCGATAGAAGTTCAGATATGTGCTGATAGAAGTTCAGATATGTGCTGATAGAAGTTCAGATATGTGCTGATAGAAGTCCAAGATCTGAGACTCGGTGATTATCCGAGTAGACGCATGTTTAACTTACTTTTGTATTAACTCTACTAAATTTAGGTCATCCCTTGCTACTATAGACCGTATTTCCTTAAGAAGTATGGTGTCCAGACCTCCCACAGGACAACTTTTGAAGCTGCACTCAAAACCAAAGATGGCCATGCATTTGTTGTTAATGTTACCAACAGAGCTGGCAGAACCTATATCAACGGAAGATTTTGGAACGAATTTGCTAGAGTGTACAATTTTAAGGTTGGCATGGAGTTAATTTTCAGAGTTAACTCATCTGGTCAGGATACTCTTGTAATAACTGGAACTGAACCACTAATCCATCCAGGTAATTTTCCACCTTTGGATAGAATGATTGATCATATTAATTATTCCATCTTATGTCAGTTATTTTAATTATGCAGCTTACTACCAGTTGTCCCGTACGAAGCGTGACATTGTTGACTCGCTCAGTAGTACTGATGGAACAATGATAAATTGGAGGATGATGCATACCGTCATTCTTCAGGTGGACAACTTGGACTACCTTGTTGAGTACCACAATGCTGGAGATTATGATCAAGGAGCACTAGTTGTCCCAATGCTGCATACTCGGAATTGGACAAACAGCGAAAATTACAACAAACACGTGGTAAGCAGTAGATCATATCATTTCATTAAGTTTGCGACCTACATTACGTACAAGTGTTAACTAAACTATGTCCCGACTGTTGGAACAGAAAATCCCTAGCCGTTTGGTTCCTAAAGATATGGAACAATATGGTGCAATCAGTATTGTGTGCCATCCCCGCATTTTGGTGCATGCGTCCTATGCAATTTCTTCGCACGATGGTCGTCTCTGCGTCGGTGGGTGGAAGGAGTTCATGGACAAGGAAAAGCACCTTCAGATGGGTGACAAGATGTTGTTCTTGCTTTACCTGGGAAATGCAGGGGTTTACTTGTTTGCTACCCATGTGCCTGAAATCGATCTGGAGTAGCTAGTCCGTGATTCATGGTGCCCGTGTGTCCAACTATGCAGCCCCTTTAGGTTTAAATTAAGTTGTAAGACTCTTTATGCGATTGTCGATTTTGCTTGTGTTAAAACAATAGTTAGTCATATCGTGCTGCTGGTTGTAATCGTGTCAAGTGTCGATTAATTAAAACCATTGTCAAAGTTATGTTATCGACATGTTGGCTTTCTTATATTTGTCCATATTTTTGCTTATATTAATTTGCTCTTAAACCCTTATGGATAATTCAATGACAAGTTCGAGATCGTAAACATCTAAATAAGAACATTTCAAATGTTTGGAACAAAACATATAGTTGTATGCATTACATGTTTCTATCAATCTAAATGACTATCTTCATCTGAATTTTTTCCCTCGTCATCATGTATGTTCTCTTCCAAAATGAGACTATCTTCCTGATTCTCTAGTTCATCTTCGCTCATATCCATGTCAACATTGGGACTATCTTCCCCATTCTCTAGTTCACGGATTGTACGAGCATCATGAATACGTACAACTTCAGCAGCACGATGATCATCCTCCTCTGCTTCCACCTCTGCTTCCTCGTCTAGGTCGACAACATCATGAAATGTATGGTCGACTGAACCTTCATCCTCCTGGTATGCGTCTTCATTCTGTACGAATGCATCATCGTTACCATCTTCTAATTCTGGAACGTCGTACACATGTCTATGGCTGAACTTCTGCACCACTTTCCACGGATCACCAAACTTTGTATCCTCCAAATAGAAGCATGTTTCAGCTTGACTGGCCAATATGAACGGTGAATTCTTGAACCATAGGATAGAAGTGTTAACGCTTTTAAAAAAACCATCATCTTTTATCTTGGAACCCTTGCCCGCAAGGTCGAACCAGTCGCAACGAAACAAGTACACGGACCTGTCACCGTGTTTGTTAGTCCCGTACTGCAGTTCAAGAACTTCTTGCAGAACACCATAGTAGTCGGTCTCATCTGCATCACCAAAAGATCCCTTAGTCGCTACGCTCGAATTTTGAGTCTTCAGGTCTTTATCCCGAGTAAGCGTGCGAAACCTCGCACCCTTTACGTTGCAACCAGCGTATACTACTACACGCCGGTCTGGCCCAGCAGCCAGAAACTTCAAATCTTCTGATGCATTGTCCAACTGTCTCACATGGTTTGCAAACCAACCTGCAAACTCTCTCTGAACCGTCTCCTCGATGTCACGCACACCCTACCTCCCAATTCTTGTCGGAATTCACTGAAACATAGAAAAAACACATATGAAATACAGGACAATTATGTCTGCAACATTGAGAAGTAGTTATTAAAGTGAAGCTAACTACTTACTTGATATAATGTTCTACATCGTCACAGTTGTTCAGCACATACCAAACCATTTTGTCAAATTCCTTGTCAAAATGTTTCAAAATGGATTTCCCAAGACCTTTAGCTCCAACTGAAAATACTTCTATCTCGTCAGGATCAGGTTTTCTCCGTATGTCTTGGTTCCTATCATCTTTGTTAAATCTTGTTTCTGTGCCATCCTTGAAAAATCTAGAGCAAAAAATCAAACACTCATCAACAATGTAGCTCTCTGCGATAGAACCTTCTGGCCTTGCTTTGTTACGGACCGTAGACTTTAGATAACCTAATCTTCTCTCAACTGGATACATCCAACCATAATGAACAGGACCCCTCGAAAGAGCCTCCTCAGGAAGATGAATAGCTAAGTGCACCATTACATCAAAAAAAGCTGGGGGAAGAGCTTCTCAAGTTTTCATAGGATCACAACAATTTCGACCTTCAATCGATTCAGCACATCAACTTTCAGGGTTTTGGCACACAGCTCCCTAAAAAATCTTCCTAGCTCTGCAATAGCCACATACATTTCCTTAGATGCAATTCCCTTGAGCCCAGCCGGTAACACTCGCTGCAGAAGTATGTGGCAATCATGCGTCTTCATACCGGTAACCTTACAACCATCAATATTCACACATCTTCCCCAGTTTGCGCAATAACCATCTGGGAACCTAGTGTTTGCCAAATACCTACACAAATGTCTCTTCTGTTCCTTCGAAAGCGTCCACGGTGCAGGGGGCTTCGCATAAGTTACTGCTACATCATCATCATCCTTCACAATTTTCTTCAACCAATACTTCTTCCACATTTTGAATTTCTTCAAATCAATTCTAGCACTAACAGTGTCCTTATTCCTGCCCTCAAGTTCAAGTAGTGTACCAACAATATTGTCACATATGTTCTTCTCAATATGCATCACATCTAAGTTGTGAGCTATCTTAAGTTCTGGCCAGTACGGTAGATGATGTAAGCTGACTTTCAGGTGCCATGTTGGTTCACCGGGTACAGTTGCACGCTTCCGCTTTCTACTTATTGGATTTTTCCCATGTTCAAAATCCTTAACCCTTTCTACCTTCGCAGCTACCTCTTTGGGTGTGTACTTCCTTGGTGGATCTCTAGTCTCAGTTGTACCATTGAAAAGTCTGCTTTTCCTGTATGGGTGATCTTTATCAAGAAATCGCCGATGCCCAATATATCCAATTTTGTTTTTCAAAGGTTCAGCGCAAGGATTCTCATCGCAATGCACACACGCATGAAATCCTCTTGTGCTTCGGCCTGACATAGTGGCATATCCAGGATAATCATGAATAGACCAAAGAAACGCAGCATGCAATGGGAAATATTCCTCTGTGCATGCATCAAATGTCTCCACACCACTCCATAGCTGCATCATATCTTTTATCAGTGGCTGCATAAATACATGAAAATCTTTCCCTGGGGAATACTTTCCGGGGATTAGCAATGCCATCATGTAATTCGATTGATCCATGCACATCCATGGTGGGAAGTTGTAAGGAATCACAAAAACAGGCCACATATTGTAAGGATTACTCATACTTCCAAAAGGACTGAAGCCGTCTGTGGCAAAACCTAGTCTTATGTTACGAGGATCTTTAGCAAACCAATCAAACTTGCCATCAAAGTGCTTCCATGCCTCACCATCAGCAGGGTGCCTCAGTACATTGGGCTCAACAACCCTCTTCTCTTTGTGCCATCTAGTATGTGTCGACATTTCCTTTTTAACAAATAGTCTCGCAACCTTGTACTTATAGTAAAGTACCTTAACACAGTGTGAGGGATTTTCTTTTTTCCATGAGGGTCACTATATCTTGATAATCCACAACCATGGCAGGTCGTATCGTCCTTGTGATCTGCCCAAAATAAAGAACAATCAAACTTGCATGCATGAATTGTCTCATAACCAAGCCCAACATCAGAAAGAACACTCTTAGCATCAGCATATGATTTGGGAAAGTCCACATCTGGCAAAGCTGTACGTAAAAGCTGAAGTAAGAGATCAAATCCTCTGTTTGTTATCCGGCTGTATGATTTGACATGAAGGAGCTTAATAATGAACGACAACCTAGTGAAAGAGGTGCATCCCTCATAAAGTTCTTTTTTCGCTGACTCAATTAGATTAGCATACAGATTTGGCAGGTCAGGACCTTTATTTCCAGACTTCTGCAGTTCATCGATCATACTAGACGAATCATCAACATAACAATCACCATTGTCTTCCTCTTCATCGTTGTCACTATCATACGCACCATCATCGTTTCTATCCCGCCCTTCGTCATCACTAAAATCTTCCCCATGTCTAGTCCATCTTGTATACGTCATAGACATACCTGAACAATTGCAGTGATCCTCGACTGTTTTTATATCCTGACGTATCAGATTTAGGCAGTCCTTGCAAGGGCACAAGATTGGCTCATCTGTATTGTCCAAGTGTTCTCGCGCAAACTTGATGAAATCCCTAACACCTGCCATGTACTTTGTTGTGAACTTCTTGGTGCCATCAGTTATCCAACTTCAATCCATTGCCTACAATTCAGTTAAGAACATGCCAACGTTCTTCAGAACAGATCTTGACAACTGATTAAAAAATCTAGACCTAACGAACAATCAGGAGAACTCACCGATGATGCGTCTCGCCGCCACCACAATGGAGCCTTCACGGAATTCTTCTCACCTCGACGAGAACCCTAGTCGATTCGACTGTTAGCAAGAGCACCTATATAGGCCGTGTCTGCTAGCGGCGCGACTTAAATGAGGCACCCTCGGCCGACATAAATATTAATAAGGGAATTATTATGTCATAACATCTAGATCACACCATTGAAATAAATATGTAGAATAGACTACTTACGGATCCAGATCAAAATTCCATATCTACCTTAGCGGTAAGACTCCGCGTCGATCACGCCGAAGCCCTTGTTCGATTCTTCCAAACCACAATTTTTACTTAATTAAATATGTTCCTGACAAGTGGGTCACGCATGATATATAAAACTAATAACATTTAATAAAGTAACTTAGTATTATTTCGTCACCTCGATCTTTGATTTCGTCACCTATTAACAGACACGATGGAAGCCCTTCCTGCTTGGGTAATGGGTGACGATTTTTTCTTGACGAAAAATCATACCGTCAAGCATTACCTTAAATGCTTGACGAAAGATGAATTCGTCACCTATAAGGACACATCCATGACGGTATGCATTTTTGTCACCAGGGTTTTCGTCAACAAATCCCCCATCTCTTGTAGTGAGCGTTGGCCTGTGGACTAGAGAGTCCTTGTATCTTACGCTTCCTCTATGAACTTGTGTTTGTTCGTTGATCAATAGATCGACTATTCGCGTAATATGGATGATGTGATTCCAATTGTAAGACATTATGGTTTGTAATGAATGATGACTATGATACTTAACTATTATGCCTCGCAACAACAATATTCCTGGGATTGCGATGTATGACATAATAGGCATCCGGACTTAAAACTCTGGGTGTTGACAAGTTGGTATTAGAGCCATTGTTTGACCTTAGAAGACCTTAGTTAGAATGGGAGTTCTGAAAAACTTAACTTTGAAATCAAATGAAGAGAATATTTGTGAAAATTTACTTACACTCTTGTCTTTGAGACTTTTTTCAAAATTTGATGAATCATGTTCTATCTTATTTGAATCTACTTAAAATTTTGCTACACTTGTTCACTCTCTAACTTACTCATCCAATTCTCTTTCAGATGGAGCCGAATGAACCCATCAACACCAAGTTTTACCAGCTTGGGAACGGAGGGAGCTTGATCTTCGAGCACGACCTCAACGCCCTTTCGGACTTCCTCGAGCGCCCGCACCCCGAGTTCCACGGGATTCAGGTGGACGACACTCCTGGAGGAGAGTTGCAGTGGATCATCACTGCCGACTTGAGGGGCAAGATGGAGCCTCCCACCTCGAAGAGGATCCTCTTCTCCTTCCGCGAGAGCAACTGGCTCGACGGACTCGCACGTGGCCTTCAGGAGGCACTTGCGCGCCTCTGTGGACAGAACGTGGTGCGCATCCTCGCTTCGCGCTTCGCGCATCTCGTGAGGCGTGATGCCATGGGAGTGCCCATGGAGCTGCAGCCGCACCCGGAGTTGAGGCACCATGCTGAGCACCTTGACTTCATGCTCTACCAGACTCAGAAGGACCTCGACGCCACTCACGCTTACGCGAACCAGACCCATGCTCACATCATCGAGCAGGGTGAGGCGATCAAGCTACTCAACAACGACCGCAAGAGCCTTCGCCAGCAGCGTGCCAAGAAGGACGCTATGATTGTGCGCCTTCGCACCAAGATCGCGTCTCTTGAGGCCACTGTCAAGGCCCAGGAGGATCAGATTAGAGAGCTGGAGGACGACGATGGAGGTATCGACCTTCAGGGAGGAGGAGCCTTCCTGAGCGACGACGATGACTTCGAGGAGGACGAGTTCACCGAGGAGGAGGACTACGAGTTCCTGGAGGCAGGACCTGATGACTACGTCCCGATCGACGTCGAGGATGAGGAGTAGTTGCACTAGTTTCACTTATGTAGGTGTGAGTTGTATCCCGTCCTTTGTATCGTAGCATGAGAATGGTTCTTAAAACCATGGTAGTATGAGTGTGTTAGTTTGTACTATGTGATGAATGAATGAATGTTATGTTTGTCATGAAAAGATTACAAGTTTCAAATGTTTTCAAACTTACTCAAAATAAACCATAGAAGTTTTCCCTCTTATCTCATGATCTTCTCTACCAAGATGGCCCCTCCCAATCGCACCAACGATGCGATGATGCAACTGCTGCAAACCCTGCTCGCCGATAGGGAGACAGAAAGAGCTGAACGCCAAGCCAACATCGCAGCCTTGCAGAACCTTGCCAATCAAGGCCCTGGAAATCATGATCACCCCAGATCCAAACTCAAGAACTTTCAGAACACCAACCCTCCGGTGTTTAGCAATACGGAGGAACCCCTCGACGCCGACGACTGGCTCCAGACTATGGAGAATAACTTGGAAGTAGCTGGAGTGGAAGCCAATGAGAAGGTTTTGTTTGCAACCCACTATCTCGCGGGACCAGCCCGAGCATGGTGGACTAGCACCCGTGCCATGAACGGAGGTCAGTTCATGACTTGGGAAGAGTTCAAGCTCAAGTTCAGCAAGTACCATGTACCCCCGGGTCTTATCAAAAAGATGAGGGATGAGTTCCGTGAACTGAAGCAAGGTCGCTTGACGGTGGTAGAATACCGCGACAGGTTCCTTACCCTGTCAAGGTACGCCCCCGATGAGACCGACACCACCGAGAAGAGGCAGGAGAGATTCCTGAACGGACTGCATGATGAGATGCAGACTGTCCTCGTCAACATCTCCTTCGCCGACCTTGAAGCCCTTGTTGACTCTATGATGCACCAGAGTGGGTCTAGCAATGCCCAGAAGTATCGCCCCAGCTCAAGCGGAGGTTTCACTCCGAGAAACAACAACAAGCCCCCGATGCAGAACTCGCGCCCCGGTTATCAGAACCGGAGTGGAGGAAACTCCAAGCCAGGAGGCTACAACAACAACTACTACAACAACAACAACAACTTCAACCGCGCTCCGCCTAGAGCCCCCAAAAACAACAACAACAACACCGCTCCCAGAACCGGAAGCAACGCCATCCCCGTTGCGACCAAGGACAAGGCCACCATCACTTGTTATGAGTGTGGTGTAGTGGGGCACTACTCCAACGAGTGTCCCAAGAGACTCGCCAAGCTCGCCGGCAACACCGCTACACCTGCTCAGCAGCAACGCCGTGTCTCCACTGGCAAGAAGTTCGCCCCCAACAACCCCAATAACCGCAACGGCCGTCTCTACCACATGAACGCCGAAGAAGCCCAGGAAGCACTAGATGTTGTACTGGGTATGTTTTCTGTCAACCATATCCCTGCCAGAGTGTTGTTTGATTCCGGAGCATCTCATTCTTTTGTCACTGAAGACTTTGCATCAACAAGTAAAATTCAACCTATCAGTTTGAAGCATGTTATGATAGTTCAAATCCCCGGATCAACCACCAAAGCCAGAAAATTTTGCAAAAATGTACCCATCAAAATCCATGATGTAGATTTCTATGCCAATCTAATCATTCTGGGAACCAAAGGTTTGGAAGTCGTACTAAGAATGGACTGGATGTCAAAACACCATGGATTGATAGACTGTGCCAAGAAAGCCATCACCATGACTAGCAGCACCGGTATCCTAGTAGAACATGTCTCTGAAAGACTACCCAGAAAATTCACCTGCAATCAAAGTGTATCCAAGCCAACTCTAGATCAAATCAGGGTCGTTTGTCGCTACCCTGATGTGTTTCCGGATGATCTACCCGGTATGCCCCCAGATCGGGATATCGAGTTCATCATCGAGTTAATCCCCGGAACTGGACCTATAGCCCAAAGAGCCTACAACATGAACTCAACGGAGCTTGTAGAGCTGAAGAAACAGATAGATGATATGTTAGCCAAAGGTCTGATTAGACCTAGTGCAACCCCCTGGAGATCCCCAGTTTTGTTTGTGGACAAGAAGGATGGTGCCAATCGTTTATGTACGGACTATCGTAAGCTTAACGATGTCACCATCAAAAACAAATACCCCTTATGTGGTGACCCTGCATACCACTGCATGTTGTAGTATGCCAGTCGTTGATATAACATTCACGAAGTACCATTCCGCAAATATTACATCCCTCAGAGTAGTACAACAGAACATAGCAGGTCCATAACTCATTCATTTATTATTACAAATATCATACACATGTCGTCTCGGAGCTCCTCTTGGGTCCTAAGAGGAATACTCCTGGGTTCGAAGCGAACCCAACTTAGCTTACAATATAAGAGTCTCATTAAGTTATACATTTATTTCCTTGAGCAGCTAAATACTAAGAGTTCGGGCTGCTCGGTTACTATTACTACTGGATGTCTCTAGACTTGATCTCCTCCGGAAGCCTCCCCGGATCCGTAGACGATAAGGTAGTCTACGCCTTCTATACCTCCAAAGAGGTCTGGTTCTTCATAGCCAATGATCTCGGCTCCTTCATTGTTGTCGTAGTCCTCCTCCAGACGATTCAGACAATCTAAGCATGGGATTTAAGAGTGGTATGAGTACGAGCGTACTCAACAAGTTCATTATAGATAAGAGGTGTTTAATGCTCTAGCTACGATATTAGACCAGAAAGTCTAATACCAATGCAAGTTTTGATAAACATTTCTTCAAGATATTGCTTTTATTCCAAAGAGCTATGTCCGTCAGCCTTCACCGGTTTACTAGAACTTCATGGAGCTCCTTTCCGGCCGCGTTCGCAGTTCCTTATCCCGGAACAGGGAGTGACAGGTCACAGTTCTTTACACTCTGCAGAGGTGTGTTGCTTTACCCATAAGAGATCTTAACCTTGGTGCCAACCGGGCAGCTTTCCCGTCCACACTTCCTTCGGTGTGAGGCCCGGTATAAGGTCTAGCCAATCATGTTCCTCCGCTACCTCGAACACCCACCCTTTGTTGCATGCCCCGACCCTGGGTCCACGCCGGTCCCATTATTCCTGTAGATTTCAAGGTGGACCCCGACCACGACGTCAGTGCTGGGCTCTACCATACACTCCTACGCCGGTAGCTGCAACCCATCATAGACCGCAATACCGTGGGGACTTAGGACTCCCCAGCCTCACCGCTTGCTCCTTCGGGCGACAAGTGTACTACGGACTATGCCATGGGGACTTAGGACTCCCCAGCCTCACCGCTTGCCCCCTTGGATTACAAGTATACTACGGTAAAGCGCATCCGTTGATGAACGAGAGGTGGAAACACTTTTGACTACTCCGTCCCACTCCGGATCTTATGGTTAACACGGGTATTACGGCACAAGAATCACTGGCGACATTTGTTGTTTAATCCTAGATGGATATAAACCCGTGCAATGGAACCTCCACCATATCAACACAATCCATGGTTCCATTGCCCACCACATAGTCATATTCATAGTTATGAAAGTAGTGGTTTTGATTTTTATGCAATAGTGATAACCATAATACTTTGCAAGTAATTTGATAGAAATACTCAAATGACATGAGCAAGTGATGAACTTGCCTGAACACTGCAAAGTTTTGCAGTTGGAAGGTGTGGACTGACCCTTGTCCTCTGTCTCTGAAAAATAGCATCATTGTCCGATAAGGGCAATGGTTAAAGAAGCAATTATGCATGATTCCAGTTTTAGGGTTTGTTCCCCCCTTCCGATGTCGTTGTAATTTCATGTGAGAGGTTAATACTAAGAATAATTCAGGGATACTTTGTTTAGGATAAATACAACCTTGAAATATTGTCAAGGTGTTTTTAAAGTCCAATTGCATTAATGGACTTATTTTCATTTTAGAAAATAATATATGTGGTTTAAATTCTTATTTAAATCATCAAAATAAGACTTATTCTTAATTGTCTTCAAAAATTTTGTTTGGTATTTTATTAAAATAGAGAATTTTATGCTGATCCATTTTCATATTTTTAATTATTTTTTTAGAGCTTTTATCAATTTTCTATGGAATTTCAAAGTTTCAGGTTTTTATCAAATTGTGAAAGGACATATATGCCCCTGGGCCCACCTGTCAGTGGAGCCCAGTGGGTTGGGCTAAACCAGCTCGGGTCCAACCGACCCGAGCGGTCGCTCGCTCACTCCCTCACCTCGCGCCGCTCGACCTAACCCTAATCCCCTCCGCTCTCACTGGCGACCTGCGTCGCCCGCACCGTCGCCGGCCGATTCCGGCGGTCTCCGGCCGCCATGGCTTACGCCATGGGGCGCAATCAAACCGCCAGACGACGGCGATTCGTTCCCTCCGCGTCGATTTGGAGCTCACGCCGTCCCTCGCTCGTCATCGACCCTCACCGCCATGCCTAGGGTTCGGGATCCGCTTGATCCCGTGGCTCCCCAAGCTCCGGGCGTGATGGTGCTGTGGCCGCCACGATGGGGTGGTGCTGTGGCGCCGCCATGGCCTGGCTTGGCCTGGCGCCACCGCGCCCTGGCGTGTGCCGCCGTGGCCGCCATGGTGGTTGGCCTGCTCGACCCTGGTACGTCCTCCACCTCTTCTTCTCTCTTATGTCCTGTTCTTCTTCCTCTCTCAGTAGCTCTAGCCAAGGCGTTCCTCCTCATGGAGGGCCTGCCGTGCTGTTGCTACTGCTCTGTTGCGCCTAGCTTGCTGTGTGGCGTGTGCTGCTGCTGCTTGAGCTACTGCCATGAATCGTAGCTACGGTGCTGCCCTATTCTGCCTATTAGCTAGGCTTAATTCTTGCTATCTTGGTTGTGCACAGTTCTGTGCATGTTCCAGAGCCACATGCTTGTTGAATCTTGCATATCTGGCTTGGATCCTTCCCTGTGCCTCTGTTCTAGTTACTATTCTTGCTAGACACTCATGTGTATTCAATTTGGCTGCCCTGGCTCGATTACCATGTGTATTCCTTGCAATTTGCAAGTTCCAGGGTAATGATATGCTGTCCCTTGTGCTCAATTTCATGTGTATGCTTGATTGAGCATTACTGCTGGTTTAACTGCATGATTCAGTGATGAGCACCAAGTGCTTTGCTTATTTATTTTGATCAATTGATGCATCCTATCTTAGATGTGCTTCTGGATACAATCATTTGGTTATCCATTTGGTTATCTGTGAAACACTTGTTGATTATCTGTGGCCAATTAAATATCTGGTCCATGCTCTGTTGCTTAGTGATGCTCTAGCATGCCCTAGCATGCTATGTCAAGCTCTGATGATCATGTGATCATCAACAGCTGATAATTGGTTTGCTTACCTGTGCATGTGCATTGCTGTTACCTATTTATGTGTATGTGTGTGGCACAGATCAGTGTTGGTGCTTGCTCAAGCATCAGCTGATGCTTGCAGTGATCCTCTGGATCATTAGCATGTGTCTGTTTCATGATTTACTTGTTAATATCAATTATCTGTGTTGCCTTTATTGATGGAGTGGATAATTGATGTGAACTGCGATACAGTGATGATCATCACAATTGATTGGCTTAGGCTAGATGGATGCCCACAGTGGTTGGGAACCCTAGCCCTTCTTTGAACCCAATCAGGGTGATGATATTTGTATTTGGCTTGTTGGTTTGGCTGATCTAGGGTTTGAGGTGTCCCTGGCAGTATTCATATGCTGCCCTAGGGTAGCTCCCCTATTTGGTGGCTTTCTGTGATGGATAGATGCTCACTGGCTAGTCACTTAGTGAATTTCCAGTAGCCTAGATGTTGATAAACAAGATAGGCACATGTTGCCTGTCAATCTGATGGTTTAGCTAGGCTAATAGGTGCTTTGTGAATCTGAATGGCTACAAGGAGTAAATCCATGCTGGATTTCTCTTGTTTTGACACTGTGTTGTCACAACCAGTGTTCCCTGGTTTATTTTCCTTTTAGCCTTGGTTGTACTTGCTAGCACCAATTGGTTTAGTAACCAAATGATGATACACCCAGGTTTTTCCTACCCTTTTGTGCTCCTGTGATGCAAGCATGCTTAAGTATGAGCAAGGTATGATCTTGCTCAGGCTCTTGTGTGGTATACCTCACTCCAGCTCCTAGAATGTGCTGTTGGTGTAGAGGTTTGCCTCTGTGTTGATCTTATGGTTGCTTTGCTTGCCCTGCTCCTCCTGGTGACTTGATGAACTTGATTTAAATCAGTGGTGTGCTGGAATAGATTGAACAGTGAGGCTGTTCTATCTGTTCTAGCTGTTCTTGGTGTTCTTGGTGTTCTTGGTGTTCTTACCAGTTCAGTTCTGCTGATGGATGATTCAAGTGACTAGGGTTTGGCTGGAAAAAGCTTTTATATGCTGCTGGCTTGCTCTTGTTGGTTGACAGCACCACCTGCAGCTTGTGGTGACTCACCCTGGTATGTGTGTGTTGCACATGCACATAGCCTGGTGAGCTGCCTGGTTGTGTGTGTGTGCAAGTGCTGTGCACTTGGGCTTGATTCTATCTGTGGCATGGCTCTGCTTGGCAGAGACTTGAGCATATCCACTTCATATCATTTGTTTGCTAACCTGCCAAGTGGCTATAACACTTGTTTTTATTTGCTTTGTGTTTGTGTGCAGGGAAACAACCTGATGCTCCAAGGATCATGGAGATCATCAAGTACAAGGCTAGATGAAGACTAGCTTGTAGTGTTAGGATAGAACATTAAATTGTACTTTTCTTTCCTTTTCATTTTCCATTTTGTCCAATTCTTGTAATATGTTGTAATATTCATTTGTTCCAATTTTGAATATTGTAAGTGACAATGTATTATATGTGTGATGATCAATAAAGCCCAAGTTTTCCTTATTGAGCTTAATGTAATAGCTGTATTACTTGTATCATTGCTTAATGGTAATTGTTTGTGAAATTATCTCAAAATTGAATTATGTGATGATTATTTAATGTTTGAATTTGAAATTCAAATTCAAATTTGGTTTGAATTCAATCAAACAACTTAACTTGTAATTCAATCATGCAACTTAAATTTGTGATGCAAACTCTCCCCTCTTTTCTCAAAACCCTAGTTTAGTTGAATAAGGAACAGGTTTGTCGCACTCTCGAAACCCTAACCCTGTAAGGTGTCGAGAGAGAAGCTTGTTCCCCTTCGATGCAGTTTTTGTTTAAAAGCGCGAAATTTCCCCGTAAATTACAATGCAATGCACATCCCTTTCTAAAATCTACCCCTCGATCGTCTCTAAACCTGGGATATTACAGCCTTTCCCCCTTAAAGAAAACTTCGTCCCGAAGTTGTGGTTGTAATACCTGAAAAGTTCGGGGTATGTTTTCCTCCGGTCTTCCTCCTTTTCCCAGGTGGCTTTCCTCTCGGGATGGTGCTTCCATTGTATCTTGCAATACTTTATCGCTCGATTCCTGAGTTGTTTCCAGTTTTCCTCGAGAATCTTCGCTAGCTTCTCGATGTATGTCAAATCTGGTTGTAACTCAAGCTCTTCATGTGATACTGGTTCATCTGGGGTCTTTAAACATCTTCTGAGTTGCGACACATGAAATATGTTGTGAACCTGTGATAACCTTCTCGGTAGTTCCAATTCGAAGGCTAACCCACGGTTTTGACTCAAAATCTTGAAAGGTCCGATGTATCTAGGGCTGAGCTTTCCTTTTACTCCAAACCTCTGAAGTCCTTTCATCGGGCTCACCTTAAGGTATACCATGTCTCCAACTCGTGGCTCCCATGTTCTCCTCTTTTGATCGGCATAACTCTTCTGTCGGCTCTGGGCTATTTTGAGCCTATCTCTGATGATGTCAATGATTTGTTGCTTTTCCTTGACATAATCAGGGTTGAACTCTTTGCTTGCTCCGGCTTCATACCAACATATCGGTGATATACACTTTCTTCCATAGAGAGCTTCAAACAGTGCCATCTTGATGCTGCTTTGATAGCTATTATTGTATGAAAACTCTGCTAGTGGCAAGTGCTCCTCCCATGATCCTCCGAAATCTAGGGCACAAGCCCTGAGCATATCCTCTAAGATCTGGTTGGTTCTCTCGGTTTGTCCACCTGTCTGAGGATGATAGGCGGTACTAAAGTCCAACTTGGATCCTAAAGCTTCGTGTAGTTGCTTCCAGAATGCTGACGTGAACACGGATCCTCGATCCGACACGATCTTCTTGGGTACTCCATGCTTACTCACGATCTCTTTGATGTAAAGATCGATGAGTTTCTCTCCTTTGTCCTGCTGGTTTACTGCTAAGAAGTGTGCACTCTTCGTCAACCGGTCCACGATTACCCATATCATGTCCTTCTTTTTATTGGTCATGGGTAGTCCGGTGATGAAATCCATCCCTATTTCCTCCCATTTCCACTCTGGAATAGGTAAAGGTTGTAACTTTCCTGCCGGACTTTGGTGTTCAGCCTTCACTCTCTGGCAGGTATGGCATTCCGCCACATATTGTGCTATCTCTCTCTTCAAATTATTCCACCAGAATAACTCCTTTAGATCCATGTACATCTTTGTACTTCCCGGATGAATGGAGTATGTGTTTGATGGGCTTCCCGGAGTATTACCTCCTTGATTTCAGCAATATCCGGAACACAAATTCTCTTCTGGAACCATAATGATCCAGATTCTCCGCGGTGAAATTCTGATGGTCTTCCCTCATCTATTCTTCTCATCTCCTCCACGATGAATGGATCGTCTAGCTGACCCATCATTATCTCATTCTTCAGGTTGACATTTAGCTCATCGGCTACTTGTAAAGCCGATAGTCCTTCATGAGCTTCCTTCTCCCAAAGTTGTATTTGGGCTTGACTTATTTCCTTCCTCAACTCCGGTGATATTTCTTGTTCCACTCCTCCGGTGCTCTTCCTACTCAAGGCATCTGCTACAACATTGGCCTTCCCTGGAGTGTAATTGATGGTCAAATCATAATCCTTGATCAATTCTAGCCATCTTTTCTGCCTCATGTTGAGTTCCTTCTGAGTGAAGAAATATTTGAGACTCTTATGATCTGTATAGAGCTCACACTTGGCTCCATAAAGGAAATGTCTCCATGTTTTGAGTGCAAATACAACTGCTGCTAGCTCTAAATCATGTGTTGGATAATTCACTTCATGAGGTCTGAGTTGCCTCGATCCATAAGATATCACTTTTCGATCTTGCATGAGTACGCAACCCAATCCATGCTTGGATGCGTCACAGTACACGGTGTAATCCTTGCCAACTTCCGGAACTGCTAACACCGGTGCCGTGGTGAGTTTCTCCTTCAGAGTTCAAAAACTCTTCTCACACTCCTCTGACCACACGAATGGTGTGTTCTTTCTTAACAGCTTCGTCATTGGTCCTGCTATCTTGGAGAATCCTTCAATGAATCTCCGATAATATCCTGCCATTCCTAGGAATCCTCGGATTTCCTTGACAGTCTTGGGTGCTTCCCATTCTAAAACTGCTGCTACCTTGCTTGGGTTAACAGCTATTCCATCTTTACTAATGACATGACCAAGGAATTCCACTTGATCTAGCCAAAATTCACACTTGCTAAATTTGGCATAGAGTTGATGTTCCCTTAGTGTTTGCAATACTAACCTCAAATGTTCAGCATGGTTCGGCCTTGTTCTTGGAATAGATCAAGATATCATCGATGAATACGATAACAAACTTGTCTAGATATGGCATGAAAATCTTATTCATGAGATTCATGAATATTGCTGGGGCGTTGGTTAATCCAAAAGGCACTACAAGGTATTCATGATGTCCATACCTTGAAACAAAGGCAGTTTTCGGAACGTCTTCCTTCTTGATCTTTATCTGGTGATAACCGGATCTTAGATCAATTTTGGAAAAGACTCCCGCGCCTCTAACTTGATCAAATAGATCTTGTATTCTTGGAAGTGGATACTTGTTCTTGATTGTGACATTGTTCAGATTCCTGTAGTCTCCGCACATCCTTCTTCCTCCATCTCTTTTATCTACGAAGATCACAGGTGATCCCCATGGTGAAACACTTTCTTGTATGAATCCTTTCTGTTCCAAGTCATCCAGCTGCTCCTTAAGTTCTTTCAACTCCTTGGGCCCCATCTTGTATGGTGCCTTAGCAATCGGAGCTGTTCCTGGAATTAGGTCGATAGTGAATTCTATCTCCCTATCTGGTGGCATACCAGGTAATTCCGCAGGAAATACATCCTGGAATTCATTTACTACAGGTATATCCTCTAATTTCACTTCCTTCATGTTGTTCAGCTGTAGCTCAACTTCGATCTGTGTATGTTTATCGCCTTGGTAGATCATTCTGCTTCCATCGGGGCTTTTCAAGGATACTGTCTTGTTCACACAGTCGATCAATGCTCCATTAGCTTCTAACCATTTTATACCAAGAATGACATCAATGTCCTTCATCGGTAAAATGAACAGGTCCGCGTCAAATGCGCACTTATTGATCATGATGACTTGTTTTTGTTTGGTATGGGTTACTACTATCGTTCCCCCCGCAGAAAGTATGGTTATGGGTGTATCTAACTTAGTGCAACTAATCCCATGTTTGATGATGAATTGTTGAGAAATGAATGATGTAGTTGCACCAGTATCAAAAAGTACTTTGCCAGGATGAGTGAGTATCTGGAGCGTACCTATCACCGCCTGATCGGAGTTGACCACCTCCTCCAGACTAGTGCAGTTCAGCTTGCCGAAGGGCTTCTTATTCCTCCAGTTTCCTCCGATGTTTCCTCCACGATTTCCTCCTCCTCCTGACTGACCTCCTCCACTATTTTTCTTGGGGCAGTCCTTCAGCATGTGCCCCTCCTGACGACAACCAAAGCATATAATCCTTGGTTTCTTGCAATCCTTGGCGAAATGCCCTGTGAGTCCACAGCTTCTGCAAACGATTTGATTTGCAGTCTGAAATGCCTGATTCTTCCTGCTACCGTAGTAGTTGCTGTTGTTGTTGTTGTTGTTGTTGTACCTTGGCTTCAAACTCAAGCTGGTATTGGGCTTGTTACTGGAAAATCTTTTAGGCTCAAATTTGGCCTTCTTCCTCTTTTCCTCCTGCAGTTGTTTGAAATCATCTTCCAGAGTGATGGCGGCATCCACCAACTCTTGAAACTCCATCGCTCTCATCATCCGGAGCTGTACTTTGAACTGGGGACTTAACCCCCTCAAGAACCTTTTTCTTCTTCTTGTCCTCGGTGTTGACTTCTTCAACCGCATACCGGGACAGCTTAGAGAATTCCCTGACATAGGTCAGGATGGCCTTGTCCTTCTGCTCGAGACTTTCAAATTCTCGACGCTTCAATTCTACGATACTTTCAGGAACATTGGATTCCCTGAACTTCCTTGCGAATTCCTCCCAGGTAAAGACCTTTCCAGCCGGATAAACGGCTACTATATTGTCCCACCATGATGCGGCAGGTCCACACAGCAGGTGGGTAGCATAACGGACCTTCTCTTGGTCGTTACATCCAACGGTATTGAGCTTTCGCTCAGTATCCATAAGCCAATCTTCCGCGTCCATTGGCTCGGGCGCTGATACGTCTCCGACGTATCGATAATTTCTTATGTTCCATGCCACATTATTGATGTTATCTACATGTTTTATGCACACTTTATGTCATATTCGTGCATTTTCTGGAACTAACCTATTAACAAGATGCCGAAGTGCCGATTCTTTGTTTTCTGCTGTTTTTGGTTTCGTAAATCCTAGTAACGAATATTCTCGGAATTGGACGAAATCAACGCCCGGGGTCCTATTTTGCCACGAAGCTTCCGAAGTCCGAAGAGGAGACGAAGTGGGGCCACGAGGTGGCCACACCCTAGGCGGCGCGGCCCCCCTTGGCCGCGCGGCCCAGGTGTGGGGCCCTCGTGCCGCCTCCTGACCTGCCCTTCCGCCTACTTAAAGCCTCCGTTGCGAAACCCCCAGTACCGAGAGCCACGATACGGAAAACCTTCCAGAGACGCCGCCGCCGCCGATCCCATCTCGGGGGATCCAGGAGATCGCCTCCGGCACCCTGCCGGAGAGGGGATTCATCTCCCGGAGGACTCTACGCCGCCATGGTCGCCTCCGGAGTGATGTGTGAGTAGTCTACCCCTGGACTATGGGTCCATAGCAGTAGCTAGATGGTTGTCTTCTCCCCATTGTGCTTCATTGTCGGATCTTGTGAGCTGCCTAACATGATCAAGATCATCTATCTGTAATTCTATATGTTGCGTTTGTTGGGATCCGATGAATAGAGAATACTTGTTATGTTGATTATCAATTCATGTCTATGTGTTGTTTATGATCTTGCATGCTCTCCGTTATTAGTAGATGCTCTGGCCAAGTTGATGCTAGTAACTCCAAGAGGGAGTATTTATGCTCGATAGTGGGTTCATGTCTCCGTGAATCTGGAGGGGTGACAAGAACCTCTAAGGTTATGGATGTGCTGTTGCCACTAGGGATAAAACATTGGTGCTATGTTCAAGGATGTAGTCACTGATTACATTACGCGCAATACTTAATGCAATTGTCTGTTGTTAGCAACTTAATACTGGAGGGGGTTCGGATGATAACCTGAAGGTGGACTTTTTAGGCATAGATGCATGCTGGATGGCGGTCTATGTACTTTGTCGTAATGCCCAATTAAATCTCACTATACTCATCATAATATGTATGTGCATGGTCATGCCCTCTTTATTTGTCAATTGCCCAACTGTAATTTGTTCACCCAACATGCTGTTTATCTTATGGGAGAGACACCTCTAGTGAACTGTGGACCCCGGTCCAATTCTCTATACTGAAATACAATCTACTGCAATACTGTTCTACTGTTTTCTGCAAACAATCATCTTCCACACAATACGGTTAATCCTTTGTTACAGCAAGCCGGTGAGATTGACAACCTCACTGTTTCGTTGGGGCAAAGTACTTTGGTTGTGTTGTGCAGGTTCCACGTTGGCGCCGGAATCTCTGGTGTTGCGCCGCACTACATCCCGCCGCCATCAACCTTCAACGTGCTTCTTGACTCCTACTGGTTCGATTAAACCTTGGTTTCTTACTGAGGGAAACTTGCCGCTGTGCGCATCACACCTTCCTCTTGGGGTTCCCAACGGACGTGTCAACTACACGCATCAAGCAAATTTCTGGCGCCGTTGCCGGGGAGATCAAGACACGCTGCAAGGGGAGTCTCCACTTCTCAATCTCTTTACTTTGTTTTTGTCTTGCTTAGTTTTATTTACTACTTTGTTTGCTGCACTAAATCAAAATACAAAAAAATTAGTTGCTAGTTTTACTTTATTTGCTATCTTGTTTGCTATATCAAAAACACAAAAAAATTAGTTATTTGCATTTACCTTACTTGATTCATCATGTTTCCTTTTAATTTTACCATGAAAGACATACCGGTAGGACGTGGGTCTATAATTGGGAGAAATAATATAGAAGAATTCTTCAACCATGTTAGTACCGTTGACGATTTTGAGGATAGACACTTGGTAGACCTTGCCCCTACCTATGAAATTGCTGCTGCTGCTTTAGTTCGCATGTTGGAAACTAAATTTGTTAATCTCAATCCTATAATCCAACACATGTTTCTCACACTTGGTGATATGGAAGAAGGGGAAAAGAAAGATTTTGTTTTAGAAACCCTTCTTAGAGAATTTGGTGGTATAGCGAGAGAGGCTAGAAAGGTCTTTGCTAAATTTAATATGCTTGGTTCTTACACCAATTTTGTTAGTCTCCTTGAAAAGATGGATATGGATAGAATAAAGTACACTAATAATATTAATGATGGAGGGGAGATCAAAGCACCAATACCATGTAAACTCTTAGCTATGAATGATGCACTAGAAAATAACTATGCTTGACTTGTTCCTGAAAATTTGTTTGATGAGAGTAGCACGCCTAAGACTAATGAAAAGGGAGATGCTAAAACTTATGTATCTAATATACTATGCCTGGTTGAGAAAACTCCACACCCCGCTGAGAATGCACCACCCTTTGATAATACTTGATACACACTTTCTGCGCCTAGCTGAAAGGCGTTAAAGAAAAGAGCTTATGGGAGACAACCCATGTTTTTACCTACAGTACTTTGTTTTTATTTTGTGTCTTGGAAGTTGTTTACTACTGTAGCAACCTCTCCTTATCTTAGTTTAGTGTTTTGTTGTGCCAAGTAAAGTCGTTGATAGAAAAGTTCATACTAGATTTGGATTACTGCGCAGAAACAGATTTCTTTGCTGTCACGAATCTGGGCTGTTTTCTCTGTAGGTAACTCAGAAAATTATGCCAATTTACGTGAGTGATCCTCAGATATGTACGCAACTTCTATTCAATTTGAGCATTTTCATTTGAGCAAGTCTGGTGCCTCGATAAAATTCGTCAATACGAACTGTTCTGTTTTGACAGATTCTGCCTTTTATTTCGCATTGCCTCTTTTGCTATGTTGGATGAATTTCTTTGATCCATTAATGTCCAGTAGCTTTATGCAATGTCCAGAAATGTTAAGAATGATTGTGTCACCTCTGAACATGTTAATTTTTATTGTCACTAACCCTCTAATGAGTTGTTCTAAGTTTGGTGTGGAGGAAGTTTTCAAGGATCAAGAGAGGAGTATGATGCAACATGATCAAGGAGAGTGAAAGCTCTAAACTTGGGGATGCCCCGGTGGTTCACCCCTGCATATATCAAGAAGACTCAAGCGTCTAAGCTTGGGGATGCCCAAGGCATCCCCTTCTTCATCGACAACATTATCAGGTTCCTCTCCTGAAACTATATTTTTATTCCATCACATCTTATGTGCTTTGCTTGGAGCGTCGGTTTGTTTTTGTTTTTTGTTTTGTTTGAATAAAATGGATCCTAGCATTCACTTTATGGGAGAGAGACACGCTCCGCTGTAGCATATGGACAAGTATGTCCTTAGTTTCTACTCACAATATTCATGGCGAAGTTTCTCCTTCGTTAAATTGTTATATGGTTGGAATTGGAAAATGATACATGTAGTAATTGCTATAAATGTCTTGGGTAATGTGATACTTGGCAATTGTTGTGCTCATGTTTAAGCTCTTGCATCATATGCTTTGCACCCATTAATGAAGAAATACATAGAGCATGCTAAAATTTGGTTTGCATATTTGGTCTCTCTAAGGTCTAGATAATTTCTAGTATTGAGTTTGAACAACAAGGAAGACGGTGTAGAGTCTTATAATGTTTACAATATGTCTTTTATGTGAGTTTTGCTGCACCGGTTCATCCTTGTGTTTGTTTCAAATAAGCCTTGCTAGCCTAAACCTTGTATCGAGAGGGAATACTTCTCATGCATCCAAAATACTTGAGCCAACCACTATGCCATTTGTGTCCACCATACCTACCTACTACATGGTATTTCCCGCCATTCCAAAGTAAATTGCTTGAGTGCTACCTTTAAAATTCCATCATTCACCTTTGCAATATATAGCTCATGGGACAAATAGCTTAAAAACTATTGTGGTATTGAATATGTAATTATGCACTTTATCTCTTATTAAGTTGCTTGTTGTGCGATAACCATGTTCACTGGGGACGCCATCAACTACCCTTTGTTGAATTTCATGTGAGTTGCTATGCATGTTCGTCTTGTCTGAAGTAAGAGCGATCTACCACCTTATGGTTAAGCATGCATATTGCTAGAGAAGAACATTGGGCCGCTAACTAAAGCCATGATCCATGGTGGAAGTTTCAGTTTTGGACAAATATCCTCAATCTCATATGAGAAAATTATTAATTGTTGTTACATGCTTATGCATAAAAGAGGAGTCCATTATCTGTTGTCTATGTTGTCCCGGTATGGATGTCTAAGTTGAGAATAATCAATAGCGAGAAATCCAATGCGAGCTTTCTCCTTAGACATTTGTACAGGCGGCATAGAGGTACCCCTTTGTGACACTTGGTTAAAACATGTGCATTGTGATGATCCGGTAGTCCAAGCTAATTAGGACAAGGTGCGGCCACTATTAGTATACTATGCATGAGGCTTGCAACTTGTAAGATATAATTTACATGATACATATGCTTTATTACTACCGTTGACAAAATTGTTTCATGTTTTCAAAATCAAAGCTCTAGCACAAATATAGCAATCGATGCTTTTCCTCTATGGAGGACCATTCTTTTACTTTCAATGTTGAGTCAGTTCACCTATTTCTCTCCACCTCAAGAAGCAAACACTTGTGTGAACTGTGCATTGATTCCTACATATTTGCTTATTGCACTTATTATATTACTCTATGTTGACAATATCCATGAGATATACATGTTACAAGTTGAAAGCAACCGCTGAAACTTAATCTTCCTTTGTGTTGCTTCAATGCTTTTACTATGAATTATTGCTTTATGAGTTAACTCTTATGCAAGACTTATTGATGCTTGTCTTGAAGTGCTATTCATGAAAAGTCTTTGCTTTATGATTCACTTGTTTACTCATGTCATATACATTGTTTTGATCGCTGCATTCACTACATATGCTTTACAAATAGTATGATCAAGGTTATGATGGCATGTCACTCCAGAAATTATCTGTGTTATCGTTTTACCTGCTCGGGACGAGCAGAACTAAGCTTGGGGATGCTGATACGTCTCCGACGTATCAATAATTTCTTATGTTCCATGCCACATTATTGATGTTATCTACATGTTTTATGCACACTTTATGTCATATTCGTGCATTTTCTGGAACTAACCTATTAACAAGATGCCGAAGTGCCGCTTTGTTTTCTCTGTTTTTGGTTTCAGAAATCCTAGTAACGAAATATTCTCGGAATTGGACGAAATCAACGCCCAGGGTCCTATTTTGCCACGAAGCTTCCGTAAGTCCGAAGAGGAGACGAAGTGGGGCCACGAGGTGGCCACACCCTAGGGCGGCGCGGCCCCCTTGGCCGCGCGGCCCGTGGTGTGGGGCCCTCGTGGCGCCTCCCGACCTGCCCTTCCGCCTACTTAAAGCCTCCGTTGCGAAACCCCGCATCGAGAGCCACGATACGGAAAACCTTCCAGAGACGCCGCCGCCGCCGATCCCATCTCGGGGGATCCAGGAGATCGCCTCCGGCACCCTGCCGGAGAGGGGATTCATCTCCCGGAGGACTCTACGCCGCCATGGTCGCCTCCGGAGTGATGTGTGAGTAGTCTACCCCTGGACTATGGGTCCATAGCAGTAGCTAGATGGTTGTCTTCTCCCCATTGTGCTTCATTGTCGGATCTTGTGAGCTACCTAACATGATCAAGATCATCTATCTGTAATTCTATATGTTGCGTTTGTTGGGATCCGATGAATAGAGAATACTTGTTATGTTGATTATCAATTCATGTCTATGTGTTGTTTATGATCTTGCATGCTCTCCGTTATTAGTAGATGCTCTGGCCAAGTTGATGCTAGTAACTCCAAGAGGGAGTATTAATGCTCGATAGTGGGTTCATGTCTCCGTGAATCTGGAGGGGTGACAAGAACCTCTAAGGTTATGGATGTGCTGTTGCCACTAGGGATAAAACATTGGTGCTATGTTCAAGGATGTAGTCACTGATTACATTACGCGCAATACTTAATGCAATTGTCTGTTGTTAGCAACTTAATACTGGAGGGGGTTCGGATGATAACCTGAAGGTGGACTTTTTAGGCATAGATGCATGCTGGATGGCGGTCTATGTACTTTGTCGTAATGCCCAATTAAATCTCACTATACTCATCATAATATGTATGTGCATTGTCATGCCCTCTTTATTTGTCAATTGCCCAACTGTAATTTGTTCACCCAACATGCTGTTTATCTTATGGGAGAGACACCTCTAGTGAACTGTGGACCCCGGTCCAATTCTCTATACTGAAATACAATCTACTGCAATACTGTTCTACTGTTTTCTGCAAACAATCATCTTCCACACAATACGGTTAATCCTTTGTTACAGCAAGCCGGTGAGATTGACAACCTCACTGTTTCGTTGGGGCAAAGTACTTTGGTTGTGTTGTGCAGGTTCCACGTTGGCGCCGGAATCTCTGGTGTTGCGCCGCACTACATCCCGCCGCCATCAACCTTCAACGTGCTTCTTGACTCCTACTGGTTCGATTAAACCTTGGTTTCTTACTGAGGGAAACTTGCCGCTGTGCGCATCACACCTTCCTCTTGGGGTTCCCAACGGACGTGTCAACTACACGCATCAGGCGCGTATGCGAAAGATATAGGCTTGGTGTTCTGGAAGTCTGCTAAGGTGACTCCCGGATTCTCGGGTCTCTCTACCCGGTTCTGTTGCAGCAATTCTTGGAAGAATTTGTTCTGCTGCTCCAATGTTACACGTTGTCTTTCCTCCACCAGCTGCATGTACTGAACAAAATTCTGCTGCGTCATGGGTGGTGGTGGTGGTGGAAACTGATCTCTGGCTGCTCCCTCAGCCTCTTCCTTTTGTTTTGCTTCGCGCTCCATGCGCTGCGCTTCGGTCTCCTCTCCTAACGCTCCCGACATAACCCCCTAGTTCTGCAACACAAGATGATACTCATAATTACTCCATGCGCAAGTTTTCTGAGCTCAACTTTGTGCACAGAACTAGTCATGCAATGGAAATCAAGAAGCAAATCCAAATCATACAAAACATATATCATGTATATACATACTTAAGTGGTCTTATTACAATACTCAAGTCGATGTGAGTATGCAAACTCACTTATTAAAGTATATGTACAAATTTATACAAATATTACATACTATAATACACGTGGTACTTGTGTATTATAGCCTCGCCTCCCTTGGTGGACTCTAGTCGATCTTCACTCCCGGTACATCCCAGGCTTCCATCCGGTCGAACGTGTCGTCCTCCTGATAGACCCTGGAACATAAGGTCTCCCCGTTGGCTGATAGTCCGAATCAGATGATGATCCTAGGGAGAAGTCAGTGTTCACAAACTGGTCGTTAAGTGCATCATAGTCCACCCATCGGGTGTACTCCCCGGTAGCTCCACCATAGGTGTTTCCAACACTCGTACCCAACTCAACCTGTGTCGGATACCCCCCATCAACTCCTTCATTACTAGGATAACTCTGGTTCTGGGTTGTGGCGTCATCATTCATCTCTCCATCATAATACACTGAAGTACTATGAGTTCCCGTATCAGATCCCCAACGCCAACCCGTGGAGTTTTCTATAGGAGTCTCGGAACGCTGATTGTTTCCGGATTCCTCTCCGCCCTCATATCCCCCATAGGAACTACCCAGGTAGTTCCCAGGTGTAACAGGTGTAGGTTCACGCTCAAGAGGATCAATACTAATATAGTCACCAGCTGAGTAAACTGGTGTGTGCACCACATTCTCCATAGGATCTTTCCCCCTAATCTCCTCCTTGGGTTCAGTAAACTCCTCTAGCATCGTATCAATTGCTCCCGTCAGATGATGGTTCAACTGAAAGAGCAATGATATAAAGTTGCGACTATTGTCCATGTATTTTGCAGCTGCTATTGGTTTGCGTTTTGCATATTTGTAGTGGTTAAGCATAGGATCTTCTTCCTCCTGCATATGAGGAATGTGGGTAAATTCGGAACCCATAAGCTCTTTCGTCTTATGCTCCCGAATATCTGTGATGGCTCTCATAATGGCTATATGGTAGGCTGTGTTGATAGTTCTGGCTTCACCTGCTGGCATTACTATGCTCATTCCCAAAGATTTGGGAAGTCGCAGTCCTACCCTACACTTGGCCAATACAGTACCATCATAGTACATGTATTTCTTTACTTGGATCTGGGGATCACACCCAAATTCAAGTAACATGGCTCGTAGAATATCTGCAAGTCCTCCTTCGTATTCACTCAGTGTGGAATCCATCACTTTCACGTTTCGTCCGGGACGTGAACTTGCCATGTTGGCTGTCGAAATAGAAAGATTATAAGATTAGTAATAAAGCATCATAATAGAGATAATAAAGAATTATCGCACTAAAAGATATGATTGTTGTATTCTCAATTGAATATACACCATATTTTTAGAGAATTCTTTACTAATCCTATTTGACTCCTAACGTTTGGTCCCATTTACTAGGTTCCAACCTAAGGTCAAAGCTTTTGCCCTGATACCAACTGTGGTGACCCTGCATACCACTGCATGTTGTAGTATGCCAGTCGTTGATATAACATTCACGAAGTACCATTCCGCAAATATTACATCCCTCAGAGTAGTACAACAGAACATAGCAGGTCCATAACTCATTCATTTATTATTACAAATATCATACACATGTCATCTCGGAGCTCCTCTTGGGTCCTAAGAGGAATACTCCTGGGTTCGAGGCGAACCCAACTTAGCTTACAATATAAGAGTCTCATTAAGTTATACATTTATTTCCTTGAGCAGCTAAATACTAAGAGTTCGGGCTGCTCGGTTACTATTACTACTGGATGTCTCTAGACTTGATCTCCTCCGGAAGCCTCCCCGGATCCGTAGACGATAAGGTAGTCTACGCCTTCTATACCTCCAGAGAGGTCTGGTTCTTCATAGCCGATGATCTCGGCTCCTTCATTGTTGTCGTAGTCCTCCTCCAGACGATTCAGACAATCTAAGCATGGGATTTAAGAGTGGTATGAGTACGAGCATACTCAACAAGTTCATTATAGATAAGAGGTGTTTAATGCTCTAGCTACGATATTAGACCAGAAAGTCTAATACCAATGCAAGTTTTGATAAACATTTCTTCAAGAGATTGCTTTTATTCCAAAGAGCTATGTCCGTCAGCCTTCACCGGTTTACTAGAACTTCATGGAGCTCCTTTCCGGCCGCGTTCGCTCCTTATCCCGGAACAGGGAGTGACAGGTCACAGTTCTTTACACTCTGCAGAGGTGTGTTGCTTTACCCATAAGAGATCTTAACCTTGGTGCCAACCGGGCAGCTTTCCCGTCCACACTTCCTTCGATGTGAGGCCCGGTATAAGGTCTAGCCAATCATGTTCCTTCGCTACCTCGAACACCCACCCTTTCTTGCATGCCCCGACCCTGGGTCCACGCCGGTCCCATTATTCCTGTAGATTTCAAGGTGGACCCCGACCACGACGTCAGTGCTGGGCTCTACCATACACTCCTACGCCGGTAGCTGCAACCCATCATAGACCGCAATACCGTGGGGACATAGGACTCCCCAGCCTCACCGCTTGCTCCTTCGGGCGACAAGTGTACTACGGACTATGCCGTGGGGACTTAGGACTCCCCAGCCTCACCGCTTGCCCCCTTGGATTACAAGTGTACTACGGTAAAGCGCATCCGTTGATGAACGAGAGGTGGAAACACTTTTGACTACTCTGTCCCACTCCGGATCTTATGGTTAACACGGGTATTACGGCACAAGAATCACTGGCGACATTTGTTGTTTAATCCTAGATGGATATAAACCCGTGCAATGGAACCTCCACCATATCAACACAATCCATGGTTCCATTGCCCACCACATTGTCATATTCATAGTTATGAAAGTAGTGGTTTTGATTTTTATGCAATAGTGATAACCATAATACTTTGCAAGTAATTTGATAGAAATACTCAAATGACATGAGCAAGTGATGAACTTGCCTGAACACTGCAAAGTTTTGCAGTTGGAAGGTGTGGACTGACCCTTGTCCTCTGTCTCTGAAAAATAGCATCATTGTCCGATAAGGGCAATGGTTAAAGAAGCAATTATGCATGATTCCAGTTTTAGGGTTTGTTCCCCCCTTCCGATGTCGTTGTAATTTCATGTGAGAGGTTAATACTAAGAATAATTCAGGGATACTTTGTTTAGGATAAATACAACCTTGAAATATTTTCAAGGTGTTTTTAAAGTCCAATTGCATTAATGGACTTATTTTCATTTTAGAAAATAATATATGTGGTTTAAATTCTTATTTAAATCATCAAAATAAGACTTATTCTTAATTGTCTTCAAAAATTCTGTTTGGTATTTTATTAAAATAGAGAATTTTATGCTGATCCATTTTCATATTTTTAATTATTTTTTTAGAGCTTTTATCAATTTTCTATGGAATTTCAAAGTTTCAGGTTTTTATCAAATTGTGAAAGGACATATATGCCCCTGGGCCCACCTCGCTGGAGCCCAAAGGTTGGGCTAAACCAGCTCGGGTCCAACCGACCCGAGCGGTCGCTCGCTCACTCCCTCACCTCGCGCCGCTCGACCTAACCCTAATCCCCTCCGCTCTCACTGGCGACCTGCGTCGCCCGCACCGTCGCCGACCGATTCCGGCGGTCTCCGGCCGCCATGGCTTACGCCATGGGGCGCAATCGAACCGCCAGACGACGGCGATTCGTTCCCTCCGCGTCGATTTGGAGCTGACGCCGTCCCTCGCTCGTCATCGACCCTCACCGCCATGCCTAGGGTTCGAGATCTGCTTGATCCCGTGGCTCCCCAAGCTCCGGGCGTGATGGTGCTGTGGCCGCCACGATGGGGTGGTGCTGTGGCGCCGCCATGGCCTGGCTTGGCCTGGCGCCGCCGCGCCCTGGCGTGTGCCGCCGTGGCCGCCATGGTGGTTGGCCTTCTCGACCCTGGTACGTCCTCCACCTCTTCTTCTCTCTTATGTCCTGTTCTTCTTCCTCTCTCAGTAGCTCTAGCCAAGGCGTTCCTCCTCATGGAGGGCCTACCGTGCTGTTGCTGCTGCTCTGTTGCGCCTAGCTTGCTGTGTGGCGTGTGCTGCTGCTGCTTGAGCTACTGCCATGAATCGTAGCTACGGTGCTGCCCTATTCTGCCTATTAGCTAGGCTTAATTCTTGCTATCTTGGTTGTGCACAGTTCTGTGCATGTTCCAGAGCCACATGCTTGTTGAATCTTGCATATCTGGCTTGGATCCTTCCCTGTGCCTCTGTTCTAGTTACTATTCTTGCTAGACACTCATGTGTATTCAATTTGGCTGCCCTGGCTCGATTACCATGTGTATTCCTTGCAATTTGCAAGTTCCAGGGTAATGATATGCTGTCCCTTGTGCTCAATTTCATGTGTATGCTTGATTGAGCATTACTGCTGGTTTAACTGCATGATTCAGTGATGAGCACCAAGTGCTTTGCTTATTTATTTTGATCAATTGATGCATCCTGTCTTAGATGTGCTTCTGGATACAATCATTTGGTTATCCATTTGGTTATCTGTGAAACACTTGTTGATTATCTGTGGCCAATTAAATATCTGGTCCATGCTCTGTTGCTTAGTGATGCTCTAGCATGCCCTAGCATGCTATGTCAAGCTCTGATGATCATGTGATCATCAACAGCTGATAATTGGTTTGCTTACCTGTGCATGTGCATTGCTGTTACCTATTTATGTGTATATGTGTGGCACAGATCAGTGTTGGTGCTTGCTCAAGCATCAGCTGATGCTTGCAGTGATCCTCTGGATCATTAGCATGTGTCTGTTTCATGATTTACTTGTTAATATCAATTATCTGTGTTGCCTTTATTGATGGAGTTGATAATTGATGTGAACTGTGATACAGTGATGATCATCACAATTGATTGGCTTAGGCTAGATGGATGCCCACAGTTGTTGGGAACCCTAGCCCTTCTTTGAACCCAATCAGGGTGATGATATTTGTATTTGGCTTGTTGGTTTGGCTGATCTAGGGTTTGAGGTGTCCCTGGCAGTATTCATATGCTGCCCTAGGGTAGCTCCCCTATTTGGTGGCTTTCTGTGATGGATAGATGCTCACTGGCTAGTCACTTAGTGAATTTCCAGTAGCTTAGATGTTGATAAACAAGATAGGCACATGTTGCCTGTCAATCTGATGGTTTAGCTAGGCTAATAGGTGCTTTGTGAATCTGAATGGCTACAAGGAGTAAATCCATGCTGGATTTCTCTGGTTTTGACACTGTGTTGTCACAACCAGTGTTCCCTGGTTTATTTTCCTTTTAGCCTTGGTTGTACTTGCTAGCACCAATTGGTTTAGTAACCAAATGATGATACACCCAGGGTTTTCCTACCCTTTTGTGCTCCTGTGATGCAAGCATGCTTAAGTATGAGCAAGGTATGATCTTGCTCAGGCTCTTGTGTGGTATACCTCACTCCAGCTCCTAGAATGTGCTGTTGGTGTAGAGGTTTGCCTCTGTGTTGATCTTATGGTTGCTTTGCTTGCCCTGCTCCTCCTGGTGACTTGATGAACTTGATTTAAATCAGTGGTGTGCTGGAATAGATTGAACAGTGAGGCTGTTCTATCTGTTCTAGATGTTCTTGGTGTTCTTGGTGTTCTTGGTGTTCTTGGTGTTCTTACCAGTTCAGTTCTGCCGATGGATGATTCAAGTGACTAGGGTTTGGCTGGAAAAAGCTTTTATATGCTGCTGGCTTGCTCTTGTTGGTCGACAGCACCACCTGCAGCTTGTGGTGACTCACCCTGGTGTGTGTGTGTGTGTTGCACATGCACATAGCCTGGTGAGCTGCCTGGTTGTGTGTGTGTGCAAGTGATGTGCACTTGGGCTTGATTCTATCTGTGGCATGGCTCTGCTCGGCAGAGACTTGAGCATATCCACTTCATATCATTTGTTTGCTAACCTGCCAAGTGGCTATGCCACTTGGCATAACACTTGTTTTTATTTGCTTTGTGTTTGTGTGCAGGGAAACAACCTGATGCTCCAAGGATCATGGAGATCATCAAGTACAAGGCTAGATGAAGACTAGCTTGTAGTGTTAGGATAGAACATTAAATTGTACTTTTCTTTCCTTTTCATTTTCCATTTTGTCCAATTCTTGTAATATGTTGTAATATTCATTTGTTCCAATTTTGAATATTGTAAGTGACAATGTATTATATGTGTGATGATCAATAAAGCCCAAGTTTTCCTTATTGAGCTTAATGTAATAGTTGTATTACTTGTATCATTGCTTAATGGTAATTGTTTGTGAAATTATCTCAGAATTGAATTATGTGATGATTATTTAATGCTTGAATTTGAAATTCAAATTCAAATTTGGTTTGAATTCAATCAAACAACTTAACTTGTAATTCAATCATGCAACTTAAATTTGTGATGCAAACTCTCCCCTCTTTTCTCAAAACCCTAGTTTAGTTGAATAAGGAACAGGTTTGTCGCACTCTCGAAACCCTAACCCTGTAAGGTGTCGAGAGAGAAGCTTGTTCCCCTTCGATGCAGTTTTTGTTTAAAAGCGCGAAATTTCCCCGTAAATTACAATGCAATGCACATCCCTTTCTAAAATCTACCCCTCGATCGTCTCTAAACCTGGGATATTACAGCCTTTCCCCCTTAAAGAAAACTTCGTCCCGAAGTTGTGGTTGTAATACCTGAAAAGTTCGGGGTATGTTTTCCTCAGGTCTTCCTCCTTTTCCCAGGTGGCTTCCCTCTCGGGATGGTGCTTCCATTGTATCTTGCAATACTTTATCGCTCGATTCCTGAGTTGTTTCCAGTTTTCCTCGAGAATCTTCGCTAGCTTCTCGATGTATGTCAAATCTGGTTGTAACTCAAGCTCTTCATGTGATACTGGTTCATCTGGGGTCTTTAAACATCTTCTGAGTTGCGACACATGAAATATGTTGTGAACCTGTGATAACCTTCCCGGTAGTTCCAATTCGAAGGCTAACCCACGGTTTTGACTCAAAATCTTGAAAGGTCCGATGTATCTAGGGCTGAGCTTTCCTTTTACTCCAAACCTCTGAAGTCCTTTCATCGGGCTCACCTTAAGGTATACCATGTCTCCAACTCGTGGCTCCCATGTTCTCCTCTTTTGATCGGCATAACTCTTCTGTCGGCTCTGGGCTATTTTGAGCCTATCTCTGATGATGTCAATGATTTGTTGCTTTTCCTTGACATAATCAGGGTTGAACTCTTTGCTTGCTCCGGCTTCATACCAACATATCGGTGATCTACACTTTCTTCCATAGAGAGCTTCAAACGGTGCCATCTTGATGCTGCTTTGATAGCTATTATTGTATGAAAACTCTGCTAGTGGCAAGTGCTCCTCCCATGATCCTCCGAAATCTAGGGCACAAGCCCTGAGCATATCCTCTAAGATCTGGTTGGTTCTCTCGGTTTGTCCACCTGTCTGAGGATGATAGGCGGTACTAAAGTCCAACTTGGATCCTAAAGCTTCGTGTAGTTGCTTCCAGAATGCTGACGTGAACACGGATCCTCGATCCGACACGATCTTCTTGGGTACTCCATGCTTACTCACGATCTCTTTGATGTAAAGATCGATGAGTTTCTCTCCTTTGTCCTGCTGGTTTACTGCTAAGAAGTGTGCACTCTTCGTCAACCGGTCCACGATTACCCATATCATGTCCTTCTTTTTATTGGTCATGGGTAGTCCGGTGATGAAATCCATCCCTATTTCCTCCCATTTCCACTCTGGAATAGGTAAAGGTTGTAACTTTCCTGCCGGACTTTGGTGTTCAGCCTTCACTCTCTGGCAGGTATGGCATTCCGCCACATATTGTGCTATCTCTCTCTTCATATTATTCCACCAGAATAACTCCTTTAGATCCATGTACATCTTTGTACTTCCCGGATGAATGGAGTATGTGTTTGATGGGCTTCCCGGAGTATTACCTCCTTGATTTCAGCAATATCCGGAACACAAATTCTCTTCTGGAACCATAATGATCCAGATTCTCCGCGGTGAAATTCTGATGGTCTTCCCTCATCTATTCTTCTCATCTCCTCCACGATGAATGGATCATCTAGCTGACCCATCATTATCTCATTCTTCAGGTTGACATTTAGCTCATCGGCTACTTGTAAAGCCGATAGTCCTTCATGAGCTTCCTTCTCCCAAAGTTGTATTTGGGCTTGACTTATTTCCTTCCTCAACTCCGGTGATATTTCTTGTTCCACTCCTCCGGTGCTCTTCCTACTCAAGGCATCTGCTACAACATTGGCCTTCCCTGGAGTGTAATTGATGGTCAAATCATAATCCTTGATCAATTCTAGCCATCTTTTCTGCCTCATGTTGAGTTCCTTCTGAGTGAAGAAATATTTGAGACTCTTATGATCTGTATAGAGCTCACACTTGGCTCCATAAAGGAAATGTCTCCATGTTTTGAGTGCAAATACAACTGCTGCTAGCTCTAAATCATGTGTTGGATAATTCACTTCATGAGGTCTAAGTTGCCTCGATCCATAAGATATCACTTTCCGATCTTGCATGAGTACGCAACCCAATCCATGCTTGGATGCGTCACAGTACACGGTGTAATCCTTGCCAACTTCCGGAACTGCTAACACCGGTGCCGTGGTGAGTTTCTCCTTCAGAGTTCGAAAACTCTTCTCACACTCCTCTGACCACACGAATGGTGTGTTCTTTCTTAACAGCTTCGTCATTGGTCCTGCTATCTTGGAGAATCCTTCAATGAATCTCCGATAATATCCTGCCATTCCTAGGAATCCTCGGATTTCCTTGACAGTCTTGGGTGCTTCCATTCTAAAACTGCTGCTACCTTGCTTGGGTTAACAGCTATTCCATCTTTACTAATGACATGACCAAGGAATTCCACTTGATCTAGCCAAAATTCACACTTGCTAAATTTGGCATAGAGTTGATGTTCCCTTAGTGTTTGCAATACTAACCTCAAATGTTCAGCATGTTCGGCCTTGTTCTTGGAATAGATCAAGATATCATCGATGAATACGATAACAAACTTGTCTAGATATGGCATGAAAATCTTATTCATGAGATTCATGAATATTGCTGGGGCGTTGGTTAATCCAAAAGGCACTACAAGGTATTCATGATGTCCATACCTTGAAACAAAGGCAGTTTTCGGAACGTCTTCCTTCTTGATCTTTATCTGGTGATAACCGGATCTTAGATCAATTTTGGAAAAGACTCCCGCGCCTCTAACTTGATCAAATAGATCTTGTATTCTTGGAAGTGGATACTTGTTCTTGATTGTGACATTGTTCAGATTCCTGTAGTCTCCGCACATCCTTCTTCCTCCATCTCTTTTATCTACGAAGATCACAGGTGATCCCCATGGTGAAACACTTTCTTGTATGAATCCTTTCTGTTCCAAGTCATCCAGCTGCTCCTTAAGTTCTTTCAACTCCTTGGGCCCCATCTTGTATGGTGCCTTAGCAATCAGAGTTGTTCCTGGAATTAGGTCGATAGTGAATTCTATCTCCCTATCTGGTGGCATACCAGGTAATTCCGCAGGAAATACATCCTGGAATTCATTTACTATAGGTATATCCTCTAATTTCACTTCCTTCATGCTGTTCAGCTGTAGCTCAACTTCGATCTGTGTATGTTTATCGCCTTGGTAGATCATTCTGCTTCCATCGGGGCTTTTCAAGGATACTGTCTTGTTCACACAGTCGATCAATGCTCCATTAGCTTCTAACCATTTTATACCAAGAATGACATCAATGTCCTTCATCGGTAAAATGAACAGGTCCGCGTCAAACGCGCACTTATTGATCATGATGACTTGTTTTTGTTTGGTATGGGTTACTACTATCGTTCCCCCCGCAGAAAGTATGGTTATGGGTGTATCTAACTTAGTGCAACTAATCCCATGTTTGATGATGAATTGTTGAGAAATGAATGATGTAGTTGCACCAGTATCAAAAAGTACTTTGCCAGGATGAGTGAGTATCTGGAGCGTACCTATCACCGCCTGATCGGAGTTGACCACCTCCTCCAGACTAGTGCAGTTCAGCTTGCCGAAGGGCTTCTTATTCCTCCAGTTTCCTCCGGTGTTTCCTCCACTATTTCCTCCTCCTCCTGACTGACCTCCTCCACTATTTTTCTTGGGGCAGTCCTTCAGCATGTGCCCCTCCTGACGACAACCAAAGCATATAATCCTTGGTTTCTTGCAATCCTTGGCGAAATGCCCTGTGAGTCCACAGCTTCTGCAAACGATTTGATTTGCAGTCTGAAATGCCTGATTCTTCCTGCTACCGTAGTAGTTGCTGTTGTTGTTGTTGTTGTTGTTGTTGTACCTTGGCTTGAAACTCAAGCTGGTATTGGGCTTGTTACTGGAAAATCTTTTAGGCTCAAATTTGGCCTTCTTCCTCTTTTCCTCCTGCAGTTGTTTGAAATCATCTTTCGGAGTGATGGCAGCATCCACCAACTCTTGAAACTCCGTCGCTCTCATCATCCGGAGCTGTACTTTGAACTGGGGACTTAACCCCCTCAAGAACCTTTTTCTTCTTCTTGTCCTCGGTGTTGACTTCTTCAACCGCATACCGGGACAGCTTAGAGAATTCCCTGACATAGGTCAGGATGGCCTTGTCCTTCTGCTCGAGACTTTCAAATTCTCGACGCTTCAATTCTACGATACTTTCAGGAACATTGGATTCCCTGAACTTCCTTGCGAATTCCTCCCAGGTAAAGACCTTTCCAGCCGGATAAACGGCTACTATATTGTCCCACCATGATGCGGCAGGTCCACACAGCAGGTGGGTAGCATAACGGACCTTCTCTTGGTCGTTACATCCAACGGTATTGAGCTTTCGCTCAGTATCCATAAGCCAATCTTCCGCGTCCATTGGCTCGGGCGCGTATGCGAAAGATATAGGCTTGGTGTTCTGGAAGTCTGCTAAGGTGACTCCCGGATTCTCGGGTCTCTCTACCCGGTTCTGTTGCAGCAATTCTTGGAAGAATTTGTTCTGCTGCTCCAACGTTACACGTTGTCTTTCCTCCACCAGCTGCATGTACTGAACAAAATTCTGCTGCGTCATGGGTGGTGGTGGTGGTGGAAACTGATCTCTGGCTGCTCCCTCAGCCTCTTCCTTTTGTTTTGCTTCGCGCTCCATGCGCTGCGCTTCGGTCTCCTCTCCTAACGCTCCCGACATAACCCCCTAGTTCTGCAACACAAGATGATACTCATAATTACTCCATGCGCAAGTTTTCTGAGCTCAACTTTGTGCACAGAACTAGTCATGCAATGGAAATCAAGAAGCAAATCCAAATCATACAAAACATATATCATGTATATACATACTTAAGTGGTCTTATTACAATACTCAAGTCGATGTGAGTATGCAAACTCACTTATTAAAGTATATGTACAAATTTATACAAATATTACATACTATAATACACGTGGTACTTGTGTATTATAGCCTCGCCTCCCTTGGTGGACTCTAGTCGATCTTCACTCCCGGTACATCCCAGGCTTCCATCCGGTCGAACGTGTCGTCCTCCTGATAGACCCTGGAACATAAGGTCTCCCCGTTGGCTGATAGTCCGAATCAGATGATGATCCTAGGGAGAAGTCAGTGTTCACAAACTGGTCGTTAAGTGCATCATAGTCCACCCATCGGGTGTACTCCCCGGTAGCTCCACCATAGGTGTTTCCAACACTCGTACCCGACTCAACCTGTGTCGGATACCCCCCATCAACTCCTTCATTACTAGGATAACTCTGGTTCTGGGTTGTGGCGTCATCATTCATCTCTCCATCATAATACACTGAAGTACTATGAGTTCCCGTATCAGATCCCCAACGCCAACCCGTGGAGTTTTCTATAGGAGTCTCGGAACGCTGATTGTTTCCGGATTCCTCTCCGCCCTCATATCCCCATAGGAACTACCTGTAGTTCCTGTGTAACAGTGTAGGTTCACGCTCAAGAGGATCAATACTAATATAGTCACCAGCTGAGTAAACTGGTGTGTGCACCACATTCTCCATAGGTTCTTTCCCCCTAATCTCCTCCTTGGGTTCAGTAAACTCCTCTAGCATCGTATCAATTGCTCCCGTCAGATGATGGTTCAACTGAAAGAGCAATGATATAAAGTTGCGACTATTGTCCATGTATTTTGCAGCTGCTATTGGTTTGCGTTTTGCATATTTGTAGTGGTTAAGCATAGGATCTTCTTCCTCCTGCATATGAGGAATGTGGGTAAATTCGGAACCCATAAGCTCTTTCGTCTTATGCTCCCGAATATCTGTGATGGCTCTCATAATGGCTATATGGTAGGCTGTGTTGATAGTTCTGGCTTCACCTGCTGGCATTACTATGCTCATTCCCAAAGATTCGGGAAGTCGCAGTCCTACCCTACACTTGGCCAATACAGTACCATCATAGTACATGTATTTCTTTACTTGGATCTGGGGATCACACCCAAATTCAAGTAACATGGCTCGTAGAATATCTGCAAGTCCTCCTTCGTATTCACTCAGTGTGGAATCCATCACTTTCACGTTTCGTCCGGGACGTGAACTTGCCATGTTGGCTGTCGAAATAGAAAGATTATAAGATTAGTAATAAAGCATCATAATAGAGATAATAAAGAATTATCGCACTAAAAGATATGATTGTTGTATTCTCAATTGAATATACACCATATTTTTAGAGAATTCTTTACTAATCCTATTTGACTCCTAACGTTTGGTCCCATTTACTAGGTTCCAACCTAAGGTCAAAGCTTTTGCTCTGATACCAACTGTGGTGACCCTGCATACCACTGCATGTTGTAGTATGCCAGTTGTTGATATAACATTCACGAAGTACCATTCCGCAAATATTACATCCCTCAGAGTAGTACAACAGAACATAGCAGGTCCATAACTCATTCATTTATTATTACAAATATCATACACATGTCGTCTCGGAGCTCCTCTTGGGTCCTAAGAGGAATACTCCTGGGTTCGAGGCGAACCCAACTTAGCTTACAATATAAGAGTCTCATTAAGTTATACATTTATTTCCTTGAGCAGCTAAATACTAAGAGTTCGGGCTGCTCGGTTACTATTACTACTGGATGTCTCTAGACTTGATCTCCTCCGGAAGCCTCCCCGGATCCGTAGACGATAAGGTAGTCTACGCCTTCTATACCTCTAGAAAGGTCTGGTTCTTCATAGCCGATGATCTCGGCTCCTTCATTGTTGTCGTAGTCCTCCTCCAGACGATTCAGACAATCTAAGCATGGGATTTAAGAGTGGTATGAGTACGAGCGTACTCAACAAGTTCATTATAGATAAGAGGTGTTTAATGCTCTAGCTACGATATTAGACCAGAAAGTCTAATACCAATGCAAGTTTTGATAAACATTTCTTCAAGAGATTGCTTTTATTCCAAAGAGCTATGTCCGTCAGCCTTCACCGGTTTACTAGAACTTCATGGAGCTCCTTTCCGGCCGCGTTCGCAGTTCCTTATCCCGGAACAGGGAGTGACAGGTCACAGTTCTTTACACTCTGCAGAGGTGTGTTGCTTTAACCATAAGAGATCTTAACCTTGGTGCCAACCGGGCAGCTTTCCCGTCCACACTTCCTTCGGTGTGAGGCCCGGTATAAGGTCTAGCCAATCATGTTCCTCCGCTACCTCGAACACCCACCCTTTGTTGCATGCCCCGACCCTGGGTCCACGCCGGTCCCATTATTCCTGTAGATTTCAAGGTGGACCCCGACCACGACGTCAGTGCTGGGCTCTACCATACACTCCTACGCCGGTAGCTGCAACCCATCATAGACCGCAATACCGTGGGGACTTAGGACTCCCCAGCCTCACCGCTTGCTCCTTCGGGCGACAAGTGTACTACGGACTATGCCGTGGGGACTTAGGACTCCCCAGCCTCACCGCTTGCCCCCTTGGATTACAAGTGTACTACGGTAAAGCGCATCCGTTGATGAACGAGAGGTGGAAACACTTTTGACTACTCCGTCCCACTCCGGATCTTATGGTTAACACGGGTATTACGGCACAAGAATCACTGGCGACATTTGTTGTTTAATCCTAGATGGATATAAACCCGTGCAATGGAACCTCCACCATATCAACACAATCCATGGTTCCATTGCCCACCACATAGTCATATTCATAGTTATGAAAGTAGTGGTTTTGATTTTTATGCAATAGTGATAACCATAATACTTTGCAAGTAATTTGATAGAAATACTCAAATGACATGAGCAAGTGATGAACTTGCCTGAACACTGCAAAGTTTTGCAGTTGGAAGGTGTGGACTGACCCTTGTCCTCTGTCGCTGAAAAATAGCATCATTGTCCGATAAGGGCAATGGTTAAAGAAGCAATTATGCATGATTCCAGTTTTAGGGTTTGTTCCCCCCTTCCGATGTCGTTGTAATTTCATGTGTGAGGTTAATACTAAGAATAATTCAGGGATACTTTGTTTAGGATAAATACAACCTTGAAATATTTTCAAGGTGTTTTTAAAGTCCAATTGCATTAATGGACTTATTTTCATTTTAGAAAATAATATATGTGGTTTAAATTCTTATTTAAATCATCAAAATAAGACTTATTCTTAATTGTCTTCAAAAATTCTGTTTGGTATTTTATTAAAATAGAGAATTTTATGCTGATCCATTTTCATATTTTTAATTATTTTTTTAGAGCTTTTATCAATTTTCTATGGAATTTCAAAGTTTCAGGTTTTTATCAAATTGTGAAAGGACATATATGCTCCTGGGCCCACCTGTCAGTGGAGCCCAGTGGGTTGGGCTAGACCAGCTCGGGTCCAACCGACCCGAGCGGTCGCTCGCTCACTCCCTCACCTCGCGCCGCTTGACCTAACCCTAATCCCCTCCGCTCTCACTGGCGACCTGCGTCGCCCGCACCGTCGCCGACCGATTCCGGCGGTCTCCGGCCGCCATGGCTTACGCCATGGGGCGCAATCGAACCGCCAGACAACGGCGATTCGTTCCCTCCGCGTCGATTTGGAGCTGACGCCGTCCCTCGCTCGTCATCGACCCTCACCGCCATGCCTAGGGTTCGGGATCCGCTTGATCCCGTGGCTCCCCAAGCTCCGGGAGTGATGGTGCTGTGGCCGCCACGATGGGGTGGTGCTGTGGCGCAGCCATGGCCTGGCTTGGCCTGGCGCCGCCGCGCCCTGGCGTGTGCCGTCGTGGCCGCCATGGTGGTTGGCCTTCTCGACCCAGGTACGTCCTCCACCTCTTCTTCTCTCTTATGTCCTTTTCTTCTTCCTCTCTCAGTAGCTCTAGCCAAGGCGTTCCTCCTCATGGAGGGCCTGCCGTGCTGTTGCTGCTGCTCTGTTGCGCCTAGCTTGCTGTGTGGCGTGTGCTTCTGCTGCTTGAGCTACTGCCATGAATCGTAGCTACGGTGCTGCCCTATTCTGCCTATTAGCTAGGCTTAATTCTTGCTATCTTGGTTGTGCACAGTTCTGTGCATGTTCCAGAGCCACATGCTTGTTGAATCTTGCATATCTGGCTTGGATCCTTCCCTGTGCCTCTGTTCTAGTTACTATTCTTGCTAGACACTCATGTGTATTCAATTTGGCTGCCCTGGCTCGATTACCATGTGTATTCCTTGCAATTTGCAAGTTCCAGGGTAATGATATGCTGTCCCTTGTGCTCAATTTCATGTGTATGCTTGATTGAGCATTACTGCTGATTTAACTGCATGATTCAGTGATGAGCACCAAGTGCTTTGCTTATTTATTTTGATCAATTGATGCATCCTGTCTTAGATGTGCTTCTGGATACAATCATTTGGTTATCCATTTGGTTATCTGTGAAACACTTGTTGATTATCTGTGGCCAATTAAATATCTGGTCCATGCTCTGTTGCTTAGTGATGCTCTAGCATGCCCTAGCATGCTATGTCAAGCTCTGATGATCATGTGATCATCAACAGCTGATAATTGGTTTGCTTACCTGTGCATGTGCATTGCTGTTACCTATTTATGTGTATGTGTGTGGCACAGATCAGTGTTGGTGCTTGCTCAAGCATCAGCTGATGCTTGCAGTGATCCTTAGCATGTGTCTGTTTCATGATTTACTTGTTAATATCAATTATCTGTGTTGCCTTTATTGATGGAGTGGATAATTGATGTGAACTGTGATACAGTGATGATCATCACAATTGATTGGCTTAGGCTAGATGGATGCCCACAGTGGTTGGGAACCCTAGCCCTTCTTTGAACCCAATCAGGGTGATGATATTTGTATTTGGCTTGTTGGTTTGGCTGATCTAGGGTTTGAGGTGTCCCTGGCAGTATTCATATGCTGCCCTAGGGTAGCTCCCCTATTTGGTGGCTTTCTGTGATGGATAGATGCTCACTGGCTAGTCACTTAGTGAATTTCCAGTAGCTTAGATGTTGATAAACAAGATAGGCACATGTTGCCTATCAATCTGATGGTTTAGCTAGGCTAATAGGTGCTTTGTGAATCTGAATGGCTACAAGGAGTAAATCCATGCTGGATTTCTCTGGTTTTGACACTGTGTTGTCACAACCAGTGTTCCCTGGTTTATTTTCCTTTTAGCCTTGGTTGTACTTGCTAGCACCAATTGGTTTAGTAACCAAATGATGATACACCCAGGGTTTTCCTACCCTTTTGTGCTCCTGTGATGCAAGCATGCTTAAGTATGAGCAAGGTATGATCTTGCTCAGGCTCTTGTGTGGTATACCTCACTCCAGCTCCTAGAATGTGTTGTTGGTGTAGAGGTTTGCCTCTGTGTTGATCTTATGGTTGCTTTGCTTGCCCTGCTCCTCCTGGTGACTTGATGAACTTGATTTAAATCAGTGGTGTGCTGGAATAGATTGAACAGTGAGGCTGTTCTATCTGTTCTAGATGTTCTTGGTGTTCTTGGTGTTCTTGGTGTTCTTACCAGTTCAGTTCTGCCGATGGATGATTCAAGTGACTAGGGTTTGGCTGGAAAAAGCTTTTATATGCTGTTGGCTTGCTCTTGTTGGTCGACAGCACCACCTGCAGCTTGTGGTGACTCACCCTGGTGTGTGTGTGTGTGTGTGTTGCACATGCACATAGCCTGGTGAGCTGCCTGGTTGTGTGTGTGTGCAAGTGATGTGCACTTGGGCTTGATTCTATCTGTGGCATGGCTCTGCTCGGCAGAGACTTGAGCATATCCACTTCATATCATTTGTTTGCTAACCTGCCAATTGGCTATGCCACTTGGCATAACACTTGTTTTTATTTGCTTTGTGTTTGTGTGCAGGGAAACAACCTGATGCTCCAAGGATCATGGAGATCATCAAGTACAAGGCTAGATGAAGACTAGCTTGTAGTGTTAGGATAGAACATTAAATTGTACTTTTCTTTCCTTTTCATTTTCCATTTTGTCCAATTCTTGTAATATGTTGTAATATTCATGTGTTCCAATTTTGAATATTGTAAGTGACAATGTATTATATGTGTGATGATCAATAAAGCCCAAGTTTTCCTTATTGAGCTTAATGTAATAGTTGTATTACTTGTATCATTGCTTAATGGTAATTGTTTGTGAAATTATCTCAGAATTGAATTATGTGATGATTATTTAATGTTTGAATTTGAAATTCAAATTCAAATTTGGTTTGAATTCAATCAAACAACTTAACTTGTAATTCAATCATGCAACTTAAATTTGTGATGCAAACTCTCCCCTCTTTTCTCAAAACCCTAGTTTAGTTGAATAAGGAACAGGTTTGTCGCACTCTCGAAACCCTAACCCTGTAAGGTGTCGAGAGAGAAGCTTGTTCCCCTTCGATGCAGTTTTTGTTTAAAAGCGCGAAATTTCCCCGTAAATTACAATGCAATGCACATCCCTTTCTAAAATCTACCCCTCGATCGTCTCTAAACCTGGGATATTACACCTTACCCAAGATAGAAGACTTGTTTGATCAACTAACCGGAGCCAAAGTTTTCTCCAAGATAGACCTTAGAACTGGATATCATCAGCTGAAGATCCAAGCCACCGACATTCCAAAGACTGCCTTCACCACCAGATATGGGTTGTATGAGTACAACGTCATGTCGTTTGGATTAACCAATGCCCCCGCTTATTTCATGAATCTCATGAATAAGATCTTCATGGACTTTTTGGACAAGTTTGTCGTTGTCTTCATCGATGACATTCTGGTATACTCCAAGTCCGAAGAGGAACATGAACAGCATTTGGAGACTGTCCTAGAAACCCTTAGACACCACAAGTTGTATGCCAAGTTCAGCAAGTGTGAGTTTTGGTTGGAGGAAGTAGGATTCCTGGGACATATCTTGTCTGCAGGAGGAATTGCCGTAGATCCCGCCAAGATCAAAACTGTTATGGAATAGCAAGCCCCAACCACCCAAACCGAGGTCCGCGCTTTTCTTGGATTAGCCGGATTTTACCGCAGATTTGTAGAAGGCTTCTCGAGCATCGCTCGACCAATGACCCAACTGTTGAAAAAGGACAAGAAGTTTGAGTGGATCGACAAATGTGAAGAGAGCTTTCAACAGCTCAAGAGTAGACTGACAACAGCCCCAATCCTGATCATGCCAGACATCACCAAGCCCTTTGACGTATATTGCGATGCCTCCAAGACTGGTCTTGGATGTGTGCTTATGCAAGAAGGCAAAGTTATATCCTACCTTTCAAGACAACTGAAGCAACATGAACAGAACTACCCAACCCATGACCTCGAGCTTGCAGCCGTGGTCCTAGCCTTGAAAGTTTGACGTCATTACCTCATGGGTAATCGATGCGAGATCTACTCTGACCACAAGAGCCTGAAATATATCTTCACCCAGAAGGAGCTGAACATGAGACAACGCCGATGGATCGAATTGATCAAGGATTACGATATGGAGATTCACTACCACCCCGGTAAGGCCAATGTGGTAGCGGATGCTTTGAGTTGACTGCCGTGTCAGTTGAACTCCATGATCGCAACCGAGCAGCCCAGCCTGTATCAAGAGTTTGAACAGTTTCACCTAGAACTTGTTAGCGAAGGATTCCTAGCCAGCATAGAACTCCAACCTACCTTGGTTAGCCAGATCAAGGAAGCCCAGAAGGGAAACGCTAGCATCGACGGAATCAAGAAACAAATAGCCGCAGGAAAAGCCCCTGGATTCACCGTAGATGAAGCCGGAGTTCTTTGGTACAAAGAATGCCTCTGCGTACCATCGGACTCAGACTTGAAGCAACTCATCCTGCAAGAATGTAACACCCCAAATTTCAATAAAAAGAAAGTTAGAGAATTCCAGAAAGCAAATTTTCAAACCAACAAAAACTTTTCTATTTGCATATAGTACCATGCATAGGACTTGTGCATTTGAGTGATATGCCATGATGATTGCTTTTACTTGTATTTGCTATACTCTAAAACCCTAGTGTGATCATATGAAGATCACCAACCAAATAAAACAAAGAGGATGAAAATCCATAAAATGCAAAACCCTAAAAACCCTCACATATGCCCTATGGCATTTTTATAAATTTTGACCCTAGACCAATTTGGTCTTCACCATTAGTTGAATAATGTTATTAAACACTTATTACAACTTTTGGAATCAAGGTTTCACATTTCAAATGAAATTCAAACACAATTCCCACTCACATGTGATAGTGGTCAAAACTGAAATTTATAGTCTGATCACCACTTTGAACCCCTGCAATTCAATTTTCCCAAACCAATTCTTGCTAACCCTTTGCACCATTTCAAAGTCAACATCAAGGTGAACAACTTTGATGAAGATCATCCTGCCAAATTCATCTTTGATCAATAGCTATGCTCATCCAAAGTTGCAACATTTTAACAAGTGGAACAATCTCACACTTGTCAATTTTTGCAATTCTTGAATTCTACTTTTTCCACCACCACCTCAAATCACCTCTGGTCTTTTACAACTAATACCAACACTCACATTTCAAAAACTTTCACCTTTTGAATTAATTCAAATTTGGACAAATTTGCAATTTTGCAAAATATGGCACTATTTGACACTATTTGAAATAGTGTTCTATACACACCTAACCTACACTACACTACTCCAAATGGTTCCCCTGCCCCCTTTCACCCTTAATGGCCACATAGAAACCCTAGGGAGAGGAGGAGCAAGGCTAGACATGGCCATGCCGGCCATGTCGCCCAACCCGACAACCTCCCCCTCTCCTCCTTCGCTCTCCGCCCTGGCCACCATGCCATTGAGCGCCACCGCACCCTCCTACACCACCCTAGCCAAGCCACGGTCGAGCTCAATGCCAACCATCGCCGGAGATCGCGCGCCAAGATCAGCCCTGGATGCCGCTCGCGTCGCGCATGGACGCCACTGGCCACGCGACGCGCCACCACCTCGAGCCCTCCCTGGACCCCCTGTGAACGCGTTGAGCACCGCAGTGACACCGCGACGCCGCCAGACACGCGCCCAGCCCAGACCCGTGACCGCCGGCGCCGGAGACGACGACCTGTTCCCGTGAACGCCGCGGCCGTCGTGGAAGCAATGCGACCCAACCAGGCCCTCCCCGACCAAGCCGTCGCCACCGTTCGCCTCGCCTGGACACATAGAGCATCTCCATGACCACGCCTAGCTCGGCCAGCCGCCGGAGAAGCCGCGCCATGGTCGACCTTGCCACTGCCCCGCAACCCTTGCTCAATCCTATAAATAGAGAGTTCCCTGGAAGCAACTGAGCACACCACCTCACTCCCCACCCTTCACCACTTCGCCTCGCACCGTTAGCCACCTCGATCGTCGCCGGAGCAAGGCCAATTGCAAGATCGGAGCCGCGGAAGCCCTGGAGCAATCGCCATTGATCCAGGCCACCTCGAGCTCCGCCACTGCTACCAGCTGCTTCGCCGTCGTCCACATCTACCTCGCGCACACTGCCATCCCTCGCTGGAGCCGCCGTAAGCTCTCCCACCCCCTAGGCTCGCCGCCGCATCGTCGGGTTCTCGTCGGAGACGACGACGAACCACGGCCCTCCGATCCCCTTCTAATCCAACGCCTCTCGTTGATCGGTACCGCTTCGGGCGTTATGAGCCGCTGACAGGCGGACCCCACCCTGTCAGGCAGCCCGCGCGTCCGTGGACCGTGGTGGGCTGGCTCGAGCCGTTTTTAAATTTTCTGGCCCGTTAGCTTTTCCCGCCGGCCTGTTAAATTTAAATCCAGTTTAATTATTACCAATCCATTTGAATACTGCCTCCACTTTGAAAATCAATATTTTCAATTTGTCTAAACCAAATTTAGTGAATTTTATATGGTTAGAAAGCCACTGAAATTCTCTACAACATGCCACTGGCCCCATGGTCAGATTCTTTGTAGAATAAATATGATAAAAATAACAAGACAGGGACTTTTCCCTATTCAAAGAATTCTTAAAAATCAACCAAAATAGTTATTAAGTTAATTCCAACTCTAATAGCTCACATTTGACTTACACAAATTGTTTATGCAATAAAATGGTGTGGTCACTTTGCATGATCAGGCCATGGTTTAATGAATGGATATTTTGGCTAGTTTAACTAGTTGATATTGTCCAAAACTATTAAAGTTAAATTGTGTGAAGTCTTACACTTCATTTAAACTTGTCTCACATGGATTCATGGGATGTTTGGACCCCTGGTCCCAAACTCTCTTATATGAATTACTTGAGATTTAAATCAAAGGTAGTGTTATTTTAATGGTATGAGGTGACCCACCTCTTTTAAATCATTTTCCCAACTGATGATGATGATGAACATTTGACTTAGGTCAATATGAGTTCATGCATGATTGTTGGAGAAATTAAATCTTAAGAAGATTTCAATGAGAGGAAATTATTTCTCAAGAACCCTATGGAATACAAAGAAGAGAATGCTATTTAAACCCCACAACCCATGCACCCTAGTTTATTTACTTGTGTGCATAGAGTAGTTTGTGTGTTCTATGTGATGTATGGAATAGCCATTGAATTAGTGAGTAATTATACTCGTATTCAAATTTAGACGGTAGCACCGGAGAGTACGCCGAAGAAGAAGGTTGCTATCAAGAGGAGGAGGAGGAATAGTTTGAGAACTACCAAGGCAAGCTACTACCAATGCACGCTAATATTCTTGCAAGTGCAAAGCCCCTTGGGGCAAGGCACCATGTTTCTTATCTTTTCTTATATGAACCCATCCCAAGTTTTTACTTTACAAGTTTTTACTTGTTTTCTAAATGAGTTACTTTTATAGTTAACTTTGGTCAAAAGTACAAGTTGGTTACTAGAGTAGTGAGTTAGTCTTCTCCAAGCAAAGCAAGTTAGCACCCCTCATGAATTAGAGCTAGTGCTAATGAATTAAAACTTGACTACTCTAGATGGGAACTTTGTGATTTTTGAAGGATTTTTGAAACCTTGGAATGAAGATGCATTCCATTGAATGATTTTTGAAGGTGAATATGAACAAGAGAAGATGGTGATTTTTGATAAAACAATGATGTTGGTTTGAATGCGATACCTTTCCAATTATTAAGTACCCCCACAATACCTGATTATGGGTAGGGCTTAACTGGAAGTTTATGCGTCTTAGTATGGGTTCCCTCTAAACAAGCGTCATCGGGGTTATGCCGAAAGCTGCCTCTACAACAAAAGAAACGATATGAGATGATGCGAAATGAGGTGAATGTCCGGCCCAAGCCCTGTGCAGTTCCCAGGCTGACTGTCTGTCTTCACTGGGAGGCCAAGCTCATGGGGAGAGGTGCTCATACTAGGATTCGTAAGTGAAAGGTTATGGTTGATGATCCGCGCATCGTGTTACGATGATTCGGGAAATCCCGACGGATGAAATCAAATGTTGTGGCACAAGTGTGCAACCTCTGCAGAGTGTAAACCTATTCGAATAGCCGCGTCCACGGTTACAGACGGTTGGAAAGGCCATACAGTTTCCGACGTCATATCTTTGAAAATGATGTTGAAAAGGGTGATGGTGAAATGACTTGTGGTGGATTGAATTGAAATCACCACTTGAATGGTGGGAATGACACTAATGTTCCCACCTGAGTTAGTTAGCACTTGAATAAGCTTTTCTCAAACTTTGTGAACTAAAACTAGCTTTCTGCAAATAAAACTAGAGCTTAGCAAACCCTACTAGAATGTCTAGCACTTACATTAGTATTAGTTTGCGAGTACTCAATGTACTCACGGCTTTGTCCCTGGCTATTCAAATGGCCAGAGTATGAAGATGAACAAGGAGACGACCAGCAGGACGCCTACGACAACTAAGCGCCTTCCGACGTCAAGCGTTGGCCTGTGGACTAGAGCGTCCTTGTATCTTACGCTTCCGCTATGTTGAACTATGAACTTGTGTTTGTTCGTTGATCAATAGATCAACTATTCGTGTAATATGGATCATGTGATTCCAATTTGTAAGACTTATGGTTTGTAATGAATGATGACTGTGATACTTAACTATTATGCCTCGCAACAACAATATTCCTGGGATTGCGATGTATGACATAATAGGCATTCGGACTTAAAAATCCGGGTGTTGACAAGTTGGTATCAGAGCCATTGTTTGACCTAAGAAGACCTTAGTTAGAATGGGCGTTCTGAAAAATTTAACTTTGAAATCAAATGGAAGAAATTATTTGTGAAAATTTACTACACCCTTATCTTTGAGACTTTGCCAAAATTTGATGAATCATGTTCTATCTTATTTGAATCAACTTAAAACTTTGCCACACTTTGCACTCTCTAACTTACTCATCCAATGCTCTTTCAGATGGAGCCGAATGAACCCATCAACACCAAGTTTTATCAGCTTGGGAACGGAGGAAGCTTGATCTTTGAGCACGACCTCAACGCTCTCTCTGACTTCCTTGGGCGCCCACACCCCGAGTTTCACGGGGTTCAGCTGGACGACACGCCCGGAGGAGATTGCAGTGGGTGATCACTGCCGACTTGAGGGGCAAGATGGAGCCTCCCACTTCGGAGAGGATTCTCTTCTCCTTCCGCGAGAGCAACTGGCTCGACGGACTCGCACGTGGCCTACAGGAGGCACTTGCGCGCCTTTGTGGACAGAACGTGGTGAGCATCCTCGCCTCTCGCTACGCCCACCTTGTGAGGCGTGATGCCGCGGGAGTGCCCATGGAGCTGCAGCCGCACCCTGAGTTGAGGCACCATGCTGAGCACCTGGACTTCATGCTCTACCCGACTCAGAGGGACCTCGACGCCACTCGCGCTTACGCGAACCAGACCCATGCTCACATCACCGAGCAGGGTGAGGCGATCAAGCTACTCAACAACAACCGCAGGAGCCTTCGCCAGCAGCGTGCCAAGAAGGACGCTACGATTCGCCGCCTTCGCGCCCGGATCGCGTCACTTGAGGCCACTGTCAAGGCCCAGGAGGATCAGATTCGTCAGCTGGAGGATGACGATGGAGGCATCGACATTCAGGGAGGAGACACCTTTCTGAGCGATGACAACGACTTTGAGGAAGACGAGAACACCGGGGAGGAGGACTACGAGTTCCTGGAGGCAGGACCTGACGACTACGTCCCGATCGATGTCGATGACGAGGAGTAGAGGCACTAGTTCACTTATAGTAGGTGTGAGTTGTATCCCGTCCTTTGTATCGTAGCATGAGAATGGTTCTTAAAACCATTGGAGTATGTGTGTAGTTTGTACTATGTGTTGCATGAATGAATGAATGTTATGATTGTCATGAAAAGATTACAAGTTTTCAAATGTTTTCAAACTTAACCAAAATGAACCATAGAATGTTCCCTCTTATCTCATAATCTTCTACATCTTCAGATGGCCCCTCCGAATCGCACCAACGACGCGATGCTGCAACTTCTGCAAACCATGCTTGCAGACCGGGAAACCGAAAGAGCCGAGCGCCAAGCCAACCTCATTGCCTTGCAGAACATCGCCAACCAAGGCCATGGAAATCATGACCACCCCGGATCCAAGCTCAAGAACTTCCAAAACACCAACCCTCCGGTGTTTAGCAAGACCGAGGAGCCCCTCGACGCCGACGATTGGCTCCAGACTATGGAGAACAATCTTGAGGTAGCCGGAGTGGAAGCCAACGAGAAAGTCTTGTTCGCCACTCACTATCTCGCTGGACCAGCCCGCGCTTGGTGGACAAGCACCCGTGCCATGAACGGAGGTCAATTCATGACTTGGGAGGATTTCAAACTCAAGTTCAGCAAGTACCATGTACCCCCGGGTCTTATCAAGAAGATGAGGGATGAATTCCGTGAGCTGAAACAAGGTCGCATGACGGTGGTTGAATACCGCGACAAGTTTCTCACCTTGTCAAGGTATGACCCTGATGAGACCGACACTGTTGAGAAGAGGAAGGAGAGATTCCTGAACGGACTGCATGATGAGATGCAGACTGTCCTCGTCAACATCCCCTTCGCCGACCTCGAAGCCCTAGTTGACTCCGCCATCCAGATGGAGGGCAAGTTAAACCAAGCCAATGAGAACCGCAAGCGCCGCATGGCCAGTCAGAGTGGATCAAGCCACCCCCAAAAGTTTCGCCCTAGCTCAAGCGGAGGTTTCACTCCGAGAAACAACAAACCCCAGATGCAGAACTCTCGCCCCGGTTATCAGAACCGGAGTGGAGGAAACTCCAAGCCAGGAGGCTACAACAACAACTACTACAACAACAACTACAACCGCGCTCCACCCCGAGGCCCTAACAACAACACCAACACCAACACCACTCCCAGAACCGGAAGCAATGCCATTCCCGTTGCGAACAAGCAGGACAAGAGCACTATCACTTGTTATGAGTGTGGTGTAGTGGGGCACTACTCCAACGAGTGTCCCAAGCGTCTTGCCAAGCTCGCCGGCAACACCGCTGCACCTGCTCAGCAGCAACGCCGTGTCTCCACCGGCAAGAAGTTCGCCCCCAACAACCCCAACAACCGCAACGGCCGCCTCTACCACATGAACGCCGAAGAAGCCCAGGAAGCACCAGATGTTGTGCTGGGTATGTTTTCTGTCAACCACATCCCTGCTAGAGTGTTGTTTGATTCTGGAGCATCGCATTCCTTTGTCACCGAAGACTTTGCATCAACAAGTAAAATTCAACCCCTCAGTTTGAAACATGTTATGATAGTTCAAATCCCCGGATCAACCACCAAGGCCAGAAAATTTTGCAAAAATGTACCAATCAAAATCCATGATGTAGATTTCTTTGCAAATCTAATCATACTTGGAACCAAAGGTTTGGAAGTTGTCCTAGGAATGGACTGGATGTCCAAGCACAATGGATTGATAGACTGTGCCAAGAAAGCCATAACCATGACTAGCAGCACCGGTATCGTAGTTGAGCACGTCTCTGAAAAACTACCCAGAAAATTTACCTGCAACCAAAGTGTATCCAAGCCAACTCTGGATCAAATCAGGGTCGTCTGTCGCTACCCTGATGTGTTTCCGGATGATCTACCCGGTATGCCCCCGGATCGGGATATCGAGTTTATCATCGAGTTAATCCCCGGAACTGGACCCATCGCCCAGAGAGCCTACAGCATGAACGCAACCGAGCTTGTGGAACTAAAGAAGCAAATAGATGACATGTTAGCCAAAGGTTTGATTAGACCAAGTGCATCCCCCTGGAGATCCCTCGTCTTGTTTGTCGACAAGAAAGATGGTGCAAATCGTTTATGCACGGACTATCGTAAGCTTAACGATGTCACCATCAAAAACAAATACCCCTTACCCAAGATAGAAGACTTGTTCGACCAACTCACCGGATCCCGAGTTTTCTCCAAGATTGATCTTAGAACTGGATACCATCAACTGAAGATTCGAGCCACCGACATTCCAAAAACTGCCTTTACCACCAGATATGGGTTGTATGAGTACAACGTCATGTCATTTGGACTGACCAATGCCCCTGCTTATTTCATGAATCTCATGAATAAGATCTTCATGAACTTTTTGGACAAGTTTGTCATTGTATTCATCGACGACATCCTCGTCTACTCCAAGTCCGAAGAGGAACATGAACAGCATTTGGAGATTGTCCTAGAAACCCTTAGACAGCACCAGTTATATGCCAAGTTTAGCAAGTGTGAGTTTTGGCTGGAAGAAGTTGGATTCCTCGGACACATCTTGTCTGCAGGAGGAATTGCCGTAGATCCCGCCAAAATCAAAACTGTTATGGAATGGAAAGCCCCAACCACACAAACCGAGGTCCGCGCTTTTCTTGGATTAGCCGGATATTACCGCAGATTTGTAGAAGGTTTTTCGAGCATCGCTCGACCAATGACCCAACTGCTGAAAAAGGACAGAAAGTTTGAGTGGACCGACAAGTGCGAAGAGAGCTTTCAACAGCTCAAGAGTAGACTGACAACAGCCCCAATCCTGATCATGCCAGATATCGCAAAGCCCTTTGATGTATATTGCGACGCCTCCAAGACTGGACTTGGATGCGTGCTTATGCAAGAAGGCAAGGTTGTGTCCTACCTTTCAAGACAACTCAAGCAACATGAACAGAATTACCCAACCCACGACCTCGAGCTTGCAGCCGTGGTCTTATCCCTGAAGGTTTGGCGTCATTACCTCATGGGTAATCGATGCGAGATCTACTCCGACCACAAAAGCCTCAAATACATATTCACCCAGAAAGAGTTAAACATGAGACAACGCCGATGGATCGAATTGATCAAGGATTACGACATGGAGATTCACTACCACCCCGGCAAGGCCAATGTGGTAGCGGATGCTTTGAGTCGACTGCCGTGTCAGTTGAACTCCATGCTCGCAACCGAACAGCCCAGCTTGCACCAAGAGTTTGAGCAGTTCAGACTTGAACTTGTTAGTGAAGGATTCCTAGCCAGCATAGAACTGCAACCCACCTTGGTTGGTCAGATCAAGGAAGCCCAGAAGGACAACGCTAGCATTGATGGAATCAAGAAACAGATAGCCGCAGGAAAAGCCCCCGGATTCACCGTAGACGAAGCCGGAGTTCTTTGGTACAAAGAACGTCTCTGCGTACCATCGGACTCTGACTTGAAACAAGTCATTTTGCAAGAAGCCCATGACACCCTTTATTCAATCCACCCCGGAGGTACCAAGATGTACCAGGACCTGAAGGAACAATTTTGGTGGCACGGAATGAAGAGAGAGATCGGTAGCTATATCGCTAAGTGTGACATCTGTCAGAGAGTCAAGGCAGAACATCAACGACCCGCCGGACTGTTACAACCCCTCCAGATTCCGGAATGGAAATGGGACTCCGTAGGAATGGACTTTATCACCAGACTGCCCAAATCCAGCAAAGGCAATGATTCAATATGGGTAGTGGTCGATAGACTGACCAAAGTAGCCCATTTCATCGCCGTCAAAACCACCTATCAAGGCCCCAAGTTAGCTGAACTTTACATCTCCAGAATAGTCGCTCTGCACGGAACCCCCAAATCGATAGTGTCAGATAGAGGATCCCAGTTCACCTCAAGGTTCTGGCAGAAAGTGCATGAAGGACTAGGCACTCGCCTAAATTTCAGCACCGCCTATCACCCTCAGACCGACGGACAGACTGAGAGAGTAAACCAGACATCGGAAGACATGCTTAGAGCATGCGTGCGGAATACGGATCCAAGTGGGAAGACTGCCTACCTTACGCAGAATTCTCTTACAACAATAGTTACCAAGCCAGCCTACAGATGGCCCCCTTTGAAGCCTTGTACGGAAGGAAGTGCCGTACCCCCCTGAACTGGTCAGAAGTTGGAGAGAGCCAAGTTTTCGGCCCTGACGTTCTTCGTGAAGCCGAAGAGAAAGTCCACAAGATCCGAGAGTACCTCAAGACTGCGCAATCCAGACAGAAGAGCTACGCCGACAAGAGACGTCGGGAGATGACTTTTGAGATCGGCGATTTTGTCTATCTCAAGGTATCCCCCTTGAAAGGAATGCAAAGGTTCCAACTGAAAGGAAAGCTTGCACCCCGCTATGTCGGACCTTTCCAAGTCCTTAGCCGCCGAGGTGAAGTATCTTATCAACTGGAGTTGCCTGAAGAAATGTCGGCTGTGCACGACGTGTTTCACATCTCACTTCTCCGGAAGTGTCTTGAAGTCCCTGAGAAGACCGAAGTGTTCAAGAACATCGATCACCGATCGGTGGATATCAACAAGGATCTGACTTACCGCGAAGTGCCGATTCGCATATTGGAAGAAGCTTACCGAACCACCCGCACCCGAAGCATCAAGTTTCTGAAGATCCAATGGAGCAATCATACTGAGGATGAAGCCACATGGGAACGCGAAGACTTCATGAAGAAGGAGTACCCTGATCTCTTTAGTACCTAACTTTCTTTTCGATCTTGGGACGAGATCTTTTGTAAGGGGGAAGGGTTTGTAACACCCCAAATTTCAATAAAAAGAAAGTTAGAGAATTCCAGAAAGCAAATTTTCAAACCAACAAAAACTTTTCTATTTGCATATAGTACCATGCATAGGACTTGTGCATTTGAGTGATATGCCATGATGATTGCTTTTACTTGTATTTGCTATACTCTAAAACCCTAGTGTGATCATATGAAGATCACCAACCAAATAAAACAAAGAGGATGAAAATCCATAAAATGCAAAACCCTAAAAACCCTCACATATGCCCTATGGCATTTTTATAAATTTTGACCCTAGACCAATTTGGTCTTTACCATTAGTTGAATAATGTTATTAAACACTTATTACAACTTTTGGAATCAAGGTTTCACATTTCAAATGAAATTCAAACACAATTCCCACTCACATGTGATAGTGGTCAAAACTGAAATTTATAGTCTGATCACCACTTTGAACCCCTGCAATTCAATTTTCCCAAACCAATTCTTGCTAACCCTTTGCACCATTTCAAAGTCAACATCAAGGTGAACAACTTTGATGAAGATCACCCTGCCAAATTCATCTTTGATCAATAGCTATGCTCATCCAAAGTTGCAACATTTTAACAAGTGGAACAATCTCACACTTGTCAATTTTTGCAATTCTTGAATTCTACTTTTTCCACCATGATGACCCACAAGTATAGGGGGTGTATCGTAGTATCTTCGATAAGTAAGAATGTCGATCCCAACGAGGAGCAGAAGGTGTTGACAAGCAGTTTCGATGAAGGATTCACTGTAAATGCTCACAGACAAGTAATCAGGGGGGGTTGATGTAACAGTTGAATAATGTACGAGTATGTAAAGTGCGAGAGTAATAATTGCAGCGAGTGGCCCAATCCTTTTTAGCACAAAGGACAAGCCGGTTTGTTTACTTATAATGACCGAACGTTCTTGAGGACACACGGGATTTTAGTCTAGTGCTTTCGCTACATACGGCTAAATAATCTTCATTGTTGTGATAAGTGTTGTGTGGGTGAACCTATGCTAATGTACCGCCCTTCCTAGGACTAATACATACTTGTGATTATACCCCTTGCAAGCATCCGCAACTACAAGAAAGTAATTAAGAAATAAATCTAACCACAGCCTTAAACTCTGAGATCCTGCGATCCCTCCCCGCATCGATATACCAACGGGGTTTAGGTTTCGTCACTCCGGCAACCCCGCAATTGGCAAACGAATACAAGATGCATTCCCCTAGGCCCATAAATGGTGAAGTGTCATGTAGTCGACGTTCACATGACACCACTAGAAGAATAACACCACAACTTAAATATCACACCATTGAATATTACTCATCCATAGTTCACTACTAACATTTAGACTTCACCCATGTCCTCAAGAACTAAACGAACTACTCACGAGACATCATACGGAACATGATCAGAGGTGATATGATGATGAATAACAATCTGAACATAAACTTGGTTCAATGGTTTCACTCAATAGCATCAACAACAAGTAGAAATCGATACCGGGAAAGTTTCCCCTATCAAACAATCAAGATCAAACCCAAATTGCTATGGCGGTGACGGTGTCCAGCGGTGATGACGGCGGTGATGATGGTGGAGATGATGATGATGGTGATGGCGATGATGTCCAGCTCGATGACGGTGACGATGGCGTCGATTTCCCCCTCCCGGAGGGAATTTCCCGGCGGATTCCTGCCCGCCGGAGAGCTCTTTTCTCCCTGGTGTTCTCCGCCCCGCAGAGGCGGTCAGAACTCTTCGCGAGGTACCCTCTGTGGCTTAGGTCTTCGGGACGAAGGGTTTGGCGAAGAAAAGGAGGCGAAAGGGGTCGTGGGCCCTCCACACCACAGGCCGGCGCGGCCAGGGCCTGGGCCGCGCCGCCCTAGGGTGTGGGCCCACCCTGGCTGCTCCTGGCTCCTCCTTCTGGCTTCCTTCGTCATCTTGAAAAATAGGATTTTTGGTATAATTTCCTTCCAGAGTTGATCTTCCGAAATATTGCGTTCTGACGGTGCTTTTTCCAGCAGAATCCTGGCTCCGGTGTTCGATCCTCCAATAATGATGAAACATGCAAAATAGATGAAATAACATAAGTAATGTGTCCCAATATGAAATATATCAATGAATAACAGCAAATTATGATATAAAATAGTGATGCAAATTGGACGTATCAACTCCCCCCAAGCTTAGACTTCGCTTGTCCCCAAGCGAAACTGAGCTCGATAGACATGACCACATGTTTATGGAGTGAAGAGTCGATAAATAAAATACGGACAAGAAGCATCATATTCATTCACACAGGACATTATAGTAGACAACCTCTTATAACTCATATTGAAACAAGTATAGGGTAATCACAAGTAAAAGTGCATGAGAAATCATGATTGGTGATGGCAAACTTCGTTCTTGGTCAGAGAACAACTAACAGATTATATTTATCTTATTGAGCAGCGCTCTCATGTTAGAGTTTATAAGGCACAACTTGCATACTCAATCATAATGGTCTTCTCATGGTCATTGATAACTTGCAAAGCTATATTCATTCAGATAAAACTTGTACTAAACAAGGAAGAATAAAAGACATGATGTAGCAAATCGCAATATAATGGTTTGATCACAACTACTCAAATGCTTGCTTGAGATGGAGGGAAATAGGTTTACTGACTCAACATAAAGTAAAAGACAGGCCCTTCGCAGAGGGAAGCAGGGGTTAAATCATGTGCTAGAGCTTTTTCAGTTTTGCAATCATATAAAGAGAATAAAAGTAACATTTTGAGAAGTGTTTGTTGTTGTCAACGACTGGTAGCGGGTACTCTAACCCCCTTGCCAGACAACCTCCTAAGAGCGGCTCCCATATTATTTTCATTTTGCGTGGCACTCCTTCCAACCTTTCTTTCACAAACCATGGCTAACCGAATCCTCGGGTGCCTGCCAACAATCTCATACCATGAATGAGTGCCTTTTTACTTTAGTTTTATTATGATGATGACACTCCCCCAACCTTTGCTTACACAAGCCATGGCTAACCGAATCCTTCGGGTGCCGTCCATCAATCACATACCATGGAGGAGTGTCTATTTAGTTTAATTAATTTGGGACCTGGAATCCCATTGCCAGCTCTTTTGGCAGAATTATTGGATAAGCGGATGTAGCCACTAGTCCATTGGTGAAAGTTGCCCAACAAGATTGAAAGATAAAACACCACATACTTCCTCATGAGCTATGAAACATTAACACAAATAAGAGATACTAAGTTTTGAATTGTTTAAAGGTAGCACATGAAGTATTTACTTGGAATGGCAGAAAATACCATGTAGTAGGTAGGTATGGTGGACACAAATGGCATAGGTTTGGGTTAAGGTTTGGATGCACGAGAAGTATTCCCTCTCAGTACAGGTCTTTGGCTAGCAAGGTTAATTAGCAAGCATAAGAGTCGAGGGAAACAAACAAATATACATGTGATAGAAACAATCATGCATCTTCCTTGTAAGCACAAACAATTTTAACTTCAGAATAATAAGCTATGAGCTAACAAGAAAGACAATGAAACATCTACATGTATTTCTCTTTTCTATTTAAACCTTAAAGTGTTGTTGCTATTGACCCATGCTAAGTTTGCCAAAACCAAATAGATTTATTCAATGCTCCCAAAGTGATACCAATACTAACAACAAGGTGAATCATATAGTAAAGATTGCAAACTAAAATAAGATGTGCAATATGTAAATGATAAGACTTCTCATTAATATTCCATAACGATAACTCACACCAAGGGATACATAGACAACCAACTAAAGGAGAGATACTTCCAAACGCAACCCATCTTATATGATAACTTCCCTACTCATGATATGACACTACTTGACAATAAAAGTAAAAGGTAGTGATAATGTGATACCGCGGCACTCCCCCAAGCTTGGAACAAACCAAGGAGATGCCAATACCGATGATGAATTACTCCTTCGGCGATGGTGGTGATGAATTCCTGACAAGCTTCTCAATAAGCTCCTGAAGCTCGTCAATCCTGTGTATGAGATTGCGAATCATCTCTGAGTTGTGCTCGACGCGGTTAAAGAGTCTGTCTGATGGCGAGTCCCAGCTCTTGGAGTTATTTCCCCACTCTTCAGCTTCAGGCTCCTTCTCTCCTGCAGTGTTAGAGCGATCTATATCCCACTGGCTAGGCAATGCTGCCTTGGGAGTCCCTTCAATTTGATTATTGAAAATTAGATTGTGGAAGGGGTGATGAGTGCCTGATGGAGATGTTCTCGGAGCTAGGTAATGACGTGGAACCGCTCCTCCAGTGCGAATTCTTGCGCTCTTGTTTGCACTAAAAGGGTTGTCCATCACCTTGATGCTTGCGATGGTAGCACGCGGGCTTGCGCGCGAGTCTTCCTCCACCTCTTCTTCATCTTCTTCCTTGACGTCCTTGACTTCCTCTTTCCACCCAAGATCTCGATCATCTTCATCCGGAAACTCCTTGCCCTTGTTCTTGGAAACCATGGTGCTTCTAAACCGAAAACAGATCCTGGCAGAAACAGCTCGAAACAAAACACGTCGAAAACACGATATACGGACCTCCAGGGGTCCGGGAGATTATATAGCAAATATTTTCGCGAAATAAAGAAAATACCAGATCGAACCAGAGTCGGAAAGGAGCGACGGGGCGGCCAAACCATAGGCCGGCGCGGGCCCAGGTCAGGCCGCGCCGCCCTATGGTGGCACCCCCTCGTGCGTCCTTTCCACTCCGTTTCGAACTCGTAATTTCTCATATTTTCCAAAAACAGCAAAAATATAGTTCGGAAGGTAAATTGCGTACTTTTCATTACCGCATCAAGTACCTATTCAAAGTCGAGTTCTCGCGGATCGTCAATTTGCCCTTTGATGAAATCTTCCGGTGTCTCCACTTGAATAATATCGACATCAACATTATAGGAATCACCGAGATATAATGCTTGAGTCTTTGTCCATTCACCACTTGCGTAGCATTGCCTTGGAGAGAGCTAATTTTGATTGCTCCTGAACGATACACCTCCTCGACAACATATGGTCCTTCCCATTTCGAGAGTAATTTCCCTGCAAAGAATCTGAGACGAGACCGATACAATAGGACTTTATCCCCAATATTAAATTCTCTTTTGATAATCCTCCTATCATGCCATTTTTTGACTTTCTCTTTAAAGAGTTTAGCATTTTCATAAGCTTCACTTCTCCATTCATCTAGGGAACTCAATTGCAACAACCTCTTATCACCGGCAAGTTTAGGATCTTTATTTAATTCTCTAACAGCCCAATAAGCTTTGTGCTCTAGTTCTAAAGGTAAATGACAAGCTTTCCCATAAACCATTTTATAAGGTGACATTCCCATGGGATTTTTATAAGCAGTTCTATAAGCCCAAAGTGCATCCTTCAATTTACTAGCCCAATTCTTTCTAGTTTTATTAACGGTCTTTCCCAAAATAGATTTAATCTCTCTATTTGATAACTCTACTTGACCACTAGTTTGAGGATGATAAGCAGAAGCAATTCTATGATTAATACCATACCTAGCAAGAGTTTTTCTAAAACCTCCATGAATAAAATGAGAACCTCCATCAGTCATAATATATCTAGGTACTCCAAATCTAGGAAAAATAATATCTAAGAGCATTCTTAAAGAGGTCTCACCATCAGCACTTTTTGTAGGTATAGCCTCCACCCATTTAGTAACATAATCAACAGCAACAAGTATATGAGTGTTACCTTCTGAAGACGGAAAAGGTCCCATGAAGTCAAATCCCCAACAATCAAACGGTTCAATAACAAGAGTATAATTCATAGGCATTTCATTGCGTCTGGAGATATTACCAACCCTTTGGCATTCATCACAAGATAAAATAAACTTTCTCGCATCTTTGAAGAGAGTTGGCCAATAAAAACCTGATTGTAGAACCTTTTGCGCAGTTCTTTCTCCGGCGTGATGTCCTCCATAAGCACTACCATGACATTTACTCAATATCTCCTGTTGTTCATATTCGGGAACACATCTTCGCATAATACCATCCACTCCTTCTTTATATAAGTGTGGGTCATCCCAGAAATAATGCCTCAAATCATAAAAGAATTTTCTCCTTTGCTGAACTGAAAAGGTTGGAGGCAAGTACTTGGAAACAATAAAGTTAGCATAATCAGCATACCAAGGACTGTCTCGCGAGCTCACCTTTATTACAGCCAATTGTTCATTTGGAAAACTATCATTAACAGGAACAGGATCATAAGCAATATTTTCCAATCTAGACAAATTATCAGCAACAGGATTATCAGCACCTTTCCTATCTACAATATGTAAATCAAATTCTTGCAACAGAAGTACCCATCTAATAAGCCTTGGCTTAGCATCTTTCTTTGTCATTAGGTATCTAATTGCAGCATGATCAGTATGAATAGTAACTTTTGAATCAACAATATAAGATCTAAATTTATCACAAGCAAAAACTACAGCTAATAATTCCTTTTCAGTTGTAGCATAATTTCTTTGAGCAGCATCAAGAGTTTTACTAGCATAATGAATAACATTCAGTTTTTTATCTACTCGCTGTCCAAGAACAGCGCCTACAGCAAAATCACTAGCATCACACATAATTTCAAAGGGTAAGTTCCAATCAGGGGGTTCAACTATAGGAGCAGTTGTTAAGGCTTTCTTAAGAGTTTCAAACGCTTCCTTACAATCATCATCAAAAACAAATGGTACATCTTTTTGAAGAAGATTAGTAAGAGGCTTTGAAATCTTAGAGAAATCTTTAATAAATCTCCTATAAAACCCAGCATGACCAAGAACACTACGAATACCTTTAACATCCCTCGGATAAGGCATCTTCTCGATTGCTTCAACTTTAGCTCTATCAACTTCAATACCTCTCTCAGAAATTTTATGTCCCAATACAATTCCTTCATTAACCATAAAGTGGCATTTCTCCCAATTAAGAACAAGGTTAGTTTCTTCACATCTCTGCAAAACTTTATCAAGGTTTCGCAAGCAGCTATCAAAAGAATTCCCATAGACGGAAAAATCATCCATGAATACCTCTACAATACTTTCACAAAAACCATGAAAAATAGCAGACATGCATCTTTGAAAAGTAGCAGGAGCATTACATAAACCAAAAGGCATGCGTCTATAAGCATAAGTTCCATAGGGACAGGTAAAAGTGGTTTTCTCTTGATCTTTAGCTTTAACAGCAATTTGTGAAAACCCGGAATAACCATCAAGAAAGCAAAAATGAGTATTTTTAGATAATCTTTCTAGCATTTGATCAATAAAGGGTAAAGGGTAATGATCTTTTTTAGTAACTTTATTAACTTTTCGTAAATCAATGCACATTCTATACCCTACAACTACTCTTTGAGGAATGAGCTCATCATTATCATTAGGCACAACAACATACCTCCTTTCTTGGGAACACAAAGGTACAGGACTAACCCATCTACTATCAGCAATAGGATATATAATACCAGCTTCAAGGAGTCGTAGTACCTCATTCCTTACCACTTCCTTCATCTTTGGAATTAGACGACGCCGAGGTTCAACAACAAGGCTTTGCATCATCTTCCATATTAATAGCATGTTGGCAAATAGAAGGAGAAATCCCCTTCAAATCATCAAGAGTGTAGCCAATAGCGCCTCGATGCTTCTTCAATATTTCCAATAACCTTTCTTCCTCAATCTCTGAAAGCTTAGAACTAATAATAACAGGATATATTTTCTTATCATCAATATGAGCATATTTAAGATTATCAGTTAAAGGCTTTAAATCAAAAACAGGATCTTCCTTTGGTGGCGGTGTTGTACCCAAATCTTCCACCGGTAAATCATGCTTGAGAATAGGTTGGCGAAGAAAAATTTCCTCAAGCTCATCTCTTTCTTTCCTAAAAATTTCGCTCTCGCTATCCTCCAAATGTTGCTGCAAAGGATTATTAGGAACAAGAACAATAGATGCACATTGCTCCATTTTAATATCATTACTAGGCAAATCAGCTTTATAAGGAGTTTTAGTAAATTTAGAGAAGTTAAACTCATAAGATTCACCAGCAAATTTAGTCAAAATTTTCTCTTTCTTGCAATCTATAATAGCTCCACAAGTATTTAGAAAAGGTCTACCAAAGATAATAGGACAATAATCACTAGCAGCAGAACCAAGTACCAAAAAGTCAGCAGGATATTTAATCTTACCGCATAAAACTTCCACATCTCGAACAATACCAATTGGAGAAATAGTTTCTCGATTAGCCAGCTGAATAACCACATCAATATCTTCAAGTTCACAAGAATCAATTTCGTGCATAATCTCCGTGTAAAGCTCATACGGAATAGCACTAACACTTGCACCAATATCACATAATCCATAATAGCAATGATCACCAATTCTAACAGATAGCATAGGAACACTAGCTTGTTTGGGTTTATTAGGATGTGAAACAATATTAGAAGCATCTTCACAGAAAATAATATGACCATCCTCCACATTTTCAGTCACAAGATCTTTAACTATTGCAACAAATAGGTTCAACTTTTATTTGTTCTTCAGGTTCTACAGGTTTCTTTTCACTTTTATGAACCGCACTATTTATAACAGAGTACTCCTTCATTTTAGCAGGGAAAGGAGTTTTTTCAATATAAACCTCAGGAATAACATGATCAGCAGTTTCAACTACAACACATTTATTAATAGATGAATCAATTTTATCTTTATATGGTTCATGATACTTATCTAAGTTCTTCTTTGGCAATTCATAATGAGAGGCAAAAGCTTTAAAAAGATTTACAGCAACTTGAGAATCAAGACCATATGTAGCACTCATATTACGAAATTTATCAGTATCCATAAAAGCTTCAATGCATTTATAATCATAAATTATACCTGATTCTCGATCTTTGTCGTTCTCCCATCCTTCAGTATTTTCTTGGATTCGATCAAGAAGGTCCCTTTTAAACTCTTCTTTGTTGCGTGTAAATGATCCAGAACAAGAAGTATCCAGCAAGGTCTTGTCTTGAAAAGAAAGTCTTGCATAGAAATTATCAATAATAACATTACCAGGAAGCTCATGAATGGGGCATTTGAGCATTAAAGACTTCAGTCTCCCCCAAGCTTGGGCAATACTCTCTCCATCATGAGGCCAAAAATTATATATGCGATTCCGATCCTTATGAATTTCACTTGGAGGATAGAACTTAGAATAAAACCGGGGCACAATATCATTCCATTCAAGAGAATCCCCATTATCCAGTAATTTATACCAATGCGCCGCTTTACCAGACAGCGATAAAGAGAATAGTTTCTTCCTCACTTCATCCATAGCAATACCTGCACATTTGAATAACCCGCATAATTCATGCAAAAACAGTAAATGATCACCGGGGTGGACAGTTCCATCCCCTTCATAGCGGTTATCCATAACACGTTCAATAATTTTCATAGGTATTTTATATGGTATTACTTCCTCACCTGGCGCTTCATCCACTACCGTTGCAGTAGTAGTAGATTTCCCAAATAAAAATTGAAGAGAAGATCTCTCCATAATGACTTATAGCAGCAGGCAGAAATAAAATCAGCACAACAGTAAAGGTTTTCCTTACCAATTCCACTTACCAATAGCGCTTCACTCCCCGGCAACGGCGCCAGAAAATAGTCTTGATGACCCACAAGTATAGGGGGTGTATCGTAGTATCTTCGATAAGTAAGAATGTCGATCCCAACGAGGAGCAGAAGGTGTTGACAAGCAGTTTCGATGAAGGATTCACTGTAAATGCTCACAGACAAGTAATCAGGGGGGGTTGATGTAACAGTTGAATAATGTACGAGTATGTAAAGTGCGAGAGTAATAATTGCAGCGAGTGGCCCAATCCTTTTTAGCACAAAGGACAAGCCGGTTTGTTTACTTATAATGACCAAACGTTCTTGAGGACACACGGGATTTTAGTCTAGTGCTTTCGCTACATACGGCTAAATAATCTTCATTGTTGTGATAAGTGTTGTGTGGGTGAACCTATGCTAATGTACCGCCCTTCCTAGGACTAATACATACTTGTGATTATACCCCTTGCAAGCATCCGCAACTACAAGAAAGTAATTAAGAAATAAATCTAACCACAGCCTTAAACTCTGAGATCCTGCGATCCCTCCTGCATCGATATACCAACGGGGGTTTAGGTTTCTGTCACTCCGGCAACCCCGCAATTGGCAAACGAATACAAGATGCATTCCCCTAGGCCCATAAATGGTGAAGTGTCATGTAGTCGACGTTCACATGACACCACTAGAAGAATAACACCACAACTTAAATATCACACCATTGAATATTACTCATCCATAGTTCACTACTAACATTTAGACTTCACCCATGTCCTCAAGAACTAAACGAACTACTCACGAGACATCATACGAAACATGATCAGAGGTGATATGATGATGAATAACAATCTGAACATAAACTTGGTTCAATGGTTTCACTCAATAGCATCAACAACAAGTAGAAATCGATACCGGGAAAGTTTCCCCTATCAAACAATCAAGATCAAACCCAAATTGCTATGGCGGTGACGGTGTCCAGCGGTGATGACGGCGGTGATGATGGTGGAGATGATGATGATGGTGATGGCGATGATGTCCAGCTCGATGACGGTGACGATGGCGTCGATTTCCCCCTCCCGGAGGGAATTTCCCCGGCGGATTCCTGCCCGCCGGAGAGCTCTTTTCTCCCTGGTGTTCTCCGCCCCGCAGAGGCGGCTGTAACTCTTCGCGAGGTACCCTCTGTGGCTTAGGTCTTCGGGACGAAGGGTTTGGCGAAGAAAAGGAGGCGAAAGGGGTCGTGGGCCCTCCACACCACAGGCCGGCGCGGCCAGGGCCTGGGCCGCGCCGCCCTAGGGTGTGGGCCCACCCTGGCTGCTCCTGGCTCCTCCTTCTGGCTTCCTTCGTCATCTTGAAAAATAGGATTTTTGGTATAATTTCCTTCCAGAGTTGATCTTCCGAAATATTGCGTTCTGACGGTGCTTTTTCCAGCAGAATCCTGGCTCCGGTGTTCGATCCTCCAATAACGATGAAACATGCAAAATAGATGAAATAACATAAGTAATGTGTCCCAATATGAAATATATCAATGAATAACAGCAAATTATGATATAAAATAGTGATGCAAATTGGACGTATCACACCACCACCTCAAATCACCTCTGGTCTTTTACAACTAATACCAACACTCACATTTCAAAAACTTTCACCTTTTGAATTAATTCAAATTTGGACAAATTTGCAATTTTGCAAAATATGGCACTATTTGACACTATTTGAAATAGTGTTCTATACACACCTAACCTACACTACACTACTCCAAATAGTTCCCCTACCCCCTTTCACCCTTAATGGCCACATAGAAACCCTAGGGAGAGGAGGAGCAAGGCTAGACATGGCCATGCCGGCCATGTCGCCCAACCCGACAACCTCCCCCTCTCCTCCTTCGCTCTCCGCCCTGGCCACCATGCCATTGAGCGCCACCGCACCCTCCTACACCACCCTAGCCAAGCCACGGTCGAGCTCAACGCCAACCATCGCCGGAGATCGCGCGCCAAGATCAGCCCTGGATGCCGCTCGCGTCGCGCATGGATGCCACTGGCCACGCGCCGCGCCACCACCTCGAGCCCTCCCTGGACCCCCTGTGAACGCGTTGAGCACCGCAGTGACACCGCGACGCCGCCAGACACGCGCCCAGCCCAGACCCGTGACCGCCGGCGCCGGAGACGACGACCTGTTCCCGTGAACGCCGCGGCCGTCGTGGAAGCAATGCGACCCAACCAGGCCCTCCCCGACCAAGCCGTCGCCACCGTTCGCCTCGCCTGGACACGTAGAGCATCGCCATGACCACGCCTAGCTCGACCAGCTGCCGGAGAAGCCGCGCCATGGTCGACCTTGCCACTGCCCCGCAACCCTTGCTCAATCCTATAAATAGAGAGTTCCCTGGAAGCAACTGAGCACACCACCTCACTCCCCACCCTTCACCACTTCGCCTCGCACCGTTAGCCACCTCGATCGTCGCCGGAGCAAGGCCAATTGCAAGATCGGAGCCGCGGAAGCCCTGGAGCAATCGCCATTGATCCAGGCCACCTCGAGCTCCGCCACTGCTACCAGCTGCTTCGCCGTCGTCCACATCTACCTCGTGCACACTGCCATCCCTCGCTGGAGCCGCCGTAAGCTCTCCCACCCCCTAGGCTCGCCGCCGCATCGTCGGGTTCTCGTCGGAGACGACGACGAACCACGGCCCTCCGATCCCCTTCTAATCCAACGCCTCTCGTTGATCGGTACCGCTTCGGGCGTTATGAGCCGCTGACAGGCGGACCCCACCCTGTCAGGCAGCCCGCGCGTCCGTGGACCGTGGTGGGCTGGCTCGGGCCGTTTTTAAATTTTCTGGCCCGTTAGCTTTTCCCGCCGGCCTGTTAAATTTAAATCCAGTTTAATTATTACCAATCCATTTGAATACTACCTCCACTTTGAAAATCAATATTTTCAATTTGGCTAAACCAAATTTAGTGAATTTTATATGGTTAGAAAGCCACTGAAATTCTCTACAACATGCCACTGGCCCCATGGTCAGATTCTTTGTAGAATAAATATGATAAAAATAACAAGACAGGGACTTTTCCCTATTCAAAGAATTCTTAAAAATCAACCAAAATAGTTATTAAGTTAATTCCAACTCTAATAGCTCACATTTGACTTACACAAATTGTTTATGCAATAAAATGGTGTGGTCACTTTGCATGATCAGGCCATGGTTTAATGAATGGATATTTTGGCTAGTTTAACTAGTTGATATTGGCCAAAACTATTAAAGTTAAATTGTGTGAAGTCTTACACTTCATTTAAACTTGTCTCACATGGATTCATGGGATGTTTGGACCCCTGGTCCCAAACTCTCTTATATGAATTACTTGAGATTTAAATCAAAGGTAGTGTTATTTTAATGGTATGAGGTGACCCACCTCTTTTAAATCATTTTCCCAACTGATGATGATGATGAACATTTGACTTAGGTCAATATGAGTTCATGCATGATTGTTGGAGAAATTAAATCTTAAGAAGATTTCAATGAGAGGAAATTATTTCTCAAGAACCCTATGGAATACAAAGAAGAGAATGCTATTTAAACCCCACAACCCATGCACCCTAGTTTATTTACTTGTGTGCATAGAGTAGTTTGTGTGTTCTATGTGATGTATGGAATAGCCATTGAATTAGTGAGTAATTATACTCGTATTCAAATTTAGACGGTAGCACCGGAGAGTACGCCGAAGAAGAAGGTTGCTATCAAGAGGAGGAGGAGGAACAGTTTGAGAACTACCAAGGCAAGCTACTACCAATGCACGCTAATATTCTTGCAAGTGCAAAGCCCCTTGGGGCAAGGCACCATGTTTCTTATCTTTTCTTATATGAACCCATCCCAAGTTTTTACTTTACAAGTTTTTACTTGTTTTCTAAATGAGTTACTTTTATAGTTAACTTTGGTCAAAAGTACAAGTTGGTTACTAGAGTAGTGAGTTAGTCTTCTCCAAGCAAAGCAAGTTAGCACCCCTCATGAATTAGAGCTAGTGCTAATGAATTAAAACTTGACTACTCTAGATGGGAACTTTGTGATTTTTGAAGGATTTTTGAAACCTTGGAATGAAGATGCATTCCATTGAATGATTTTTGAAGGTGAATATGAACAAGAGAAGATGGTGATTTTTGATAAAACAATGATGTTGGTTTGAATGCGATACCTTTCCAATTATTAAGTACCCCCACAATACCTGATTATGGGTAGGGCTTAACTGGAAGTTTATGCGTCTTAGTATGGGTTCCCTCTAAACAAGCGTCATCGGGGTTATGCCGAAAGCTGCCTCTACAACAAAAGAAACGATATGAGATGATGCGAAATGAGGTGAATGTCCGGCCCAAGCCCTGTGCAGTTCCCAGGCTGACTGTCTGTCTTCACTGGGAGGCCAAGCTCATGGGGAGAGGTGCTCATACTAGGATTCGTAAGTGAAAGGTTATGGTTGATGATCCGCGTACTGTGTTACGATGATTCGGGGAAATCCCGACGGATGAAATCAAATGTTGTGGCACAAGTGTGCAACCTCTGCAGAGTGTAAACCTATTCGAATAGCCGCGTCCACGGTTACAGACGGTTGGAAAGGCCATACAGTTTCCGACGTCATATCTTTGAAAATGATGTTGAAAAGGGTGATGGTGAAATGACTTGTGGTGGATTGAATTGAAATCACCACTTGAATGGTGGGAATGACACTAATGTTCCCACCTGAGTTAGTTAGCACTTGAATAAGCTTTTCTCAAACTTTGTGAACTAAAACTAGCTTTCTGCAAATAAAACTAGAGCTTAGCAAACCCTACTAGAATGTCTAGCACTTACATTAGTATTAGTTTGCGAGTACTCAATGTACTCACGGCTTTGTCCCTGGCTATTCAAATGGCCAGAGTATGAAGATGAACAAGGAGACGACCAGCAGGACGCCTACGACAACTAAGCGCCTTCCGACGTCAAGCGTTGGCCTGTGGACTAGAGCGTCCTTGTATCTTACGCTTCCGCTATGTTGAACTATGAACTTGTGTTTGTTCGTTGATCAATAGATCAACTATTCGTGTAATATGGATCATGTGATTCCAATTTGTAAGACTTATGGTTTGTAATGAATGATGACTGTGATACTTAACTATTATGCCTCGCAACAACAATATTCCTGGGATTGCGATGTATGACATAATAGGCATTCGGACTTAAAAATCCGGGTGTTGACAAAGAAGCCCATGACACCCTTTACTCAATCCACCCCGGAGGTACCAAGATGTATCAAGACCTGAAGGAGCAATTCTTGTGGCATGGAATGAAGAGAGAAATCGGCAGCTACATCGCCAAGTGTGATATCTGTCAGAGAGTCAAGGCAGAACATCAACGACCTGCAGGACTGCTACAACCACTGCAGATTCCAGAATGGAAGTGGGACTCCGTAGGAATGGACTTTATCACCGGACTGCCCAAATCCAGCAAAGGCAATGATTCAATATGGGTAGTTGTCGATAGATTGACCAAGGTAGCCCATTTCATCGCCGTCAAGACCACCTACCAAGGCCCAAAGTTAGCTAAACTGTACATCTCCAGAATAGTCGCCCTGCACGGAACCCCGAAGTCGATAGTGTCAGATAGAGGATCACAGTTCACCTCAAGATTTTGGCAGAAGGTGCATGAAGGACTAGGAACCCGTCTGAATTTTAGCACCGCCTATCACCCTCAGACCGACGGACAGACTGAGAGAGTCAACCAGATATTGGAGGACATGCTGAGAGCATGTGTACTGGAGTATGGATCCAAGTGGGAAGACTGCTTACCTTATGCAGAATTCTCTTACAACAACAGCTATCAAGCTAGCCTGCAGATGGCCCCCTTCGAAGCCTTGTACGGAAGGAAATGCCGTACCCCCCTGAACTGGTCGGAAGTCGGAGAAAGCCAAGTTTTTGGCCCAGATGTTCTTCGTGAAGCCGAAGAGAAAGTGCACAAGATTCGCGAGTACCTCAAGACGGTGCAATCAAGACAGAAGAGCTACGCCGACAAGAGACGTTGGGAGATGACCTTCAAAATCGGAGACTTCGTCTATCTCAAGGTATCCCCCTTGAAAGGAATGCAGAGATTTCAGCTAAAAGGAAAGCTCGCACCCCGATATGTCGGACCTTTCAAAGTCCTCAGCCGCCGAGGTGAAGTATCTTACCAACTGGAGTTGCCTGAAGAAATGTCGGCTGTGCACGACGTGTTTCACATCTCACTCCTCCGGAAGTGCCTTGAAGTCCCTGAGAAGACCGAAGTGTTCAAGAACATCGATCACCGATCGGTGGATATCAACAAGGACCTGACATACCGTGAAGTGCCGATTCGCATCCTGGAGGAAGCTTACCGAACCACCCGCACCCGAAGCATCAAGTTTCTGAAGATACAGTGGAGCAATCATACCGAAGATGAAGCCATCTGGGAACACGAAGACTTCATGAAGAAGGAGTACCCAGATCTCTTTAGTACCTAACTTTCTTTTAGATCTCGAGATGAGATCTTTTGTAAGGGGGAAGGGTTTGTAACATCCCAAATTTCAATAAAAATAAAGTTAGAAGAATTCCAGAGAGCAAAATTTCAAACCAACAAAAACTTTTTAAATTGCATATAGTGCCATGCATAGGACTTGTGCATTTGAGTGATATGCCATGATGATTTTTATTATGTGTATGTGCTATACTCTAAAACCCTAATGTGATCATGTGAAGATCACCAACCAAATAAATCAAAAAGAGAAAGAAATCAAATAAAAGAAAAACCCTAAAACCCTCACATATGGCTTATGCCATTTTTATAAATTTTGACCCTAGACCATTTTGGTCTTCACCATTAGTTGAATAATGTTACTAAACACCTATTACAACCTTTGGAATCAAAGAAACACAAATCAAATGAATTTCAAACTCAAATTTGGATCACATATGATAATGGTCAAATCTGCCATTTTTAGTCTGATCACTACTTTGAGCCCTTGCAATTCAAAATTTTCAAACTAAACTTTGCCAACTCTTTGCACCTCATCCAAGAGCACATCAAGGTGAACAACTTTTGTAAATACCACCATGCCAAATTCTTTTTAGATCAAATACTATGCTCATCCAAAGTTGGAACTTTTTATTAAGTGGAACATTCTCACACTTAGCCATTTTTGCATTTCTTTGAATTTGACAATTGCACCACCACCTCTCATCTTCTCTGGTCATTTACAAGTAGACTAAATACACACATTTCAAATTGTGCAACCATTTGAACTCACTCAAAATTGGAGAAAATTTACAAATTTACAAATAGAGAATAAATGCAACACTATTCTAAATAGTGATCTACTCACCCTAACCTGCCCTAAACCTCTCTACTTGGTCCCCTTGTCCCCTCTCTCACTCAATGCTGCATAGAAACCCTAGGAGGGCAAGCATAGCTTGCATGGCATGGCCATGTCGGCCCATGCCACACCATGCCGCACCTTCCTCCTCCACACTAGCCCTGGTGCCCAAGCTCACCACCTCACCTTCCTAGCCAAGCCTAGGAACGCCACTGCCACGAGCAATGCCGACCATCGCCGGATTTCGCGCACCAAGATCTTGCCAGGATGTCGCTCGCGTCACGAGTGTGCATGTCGTGGGCATCACTGGCCACGCGCCACCCCACCGTCTCACTCTCGCTCTGGCCCCTCTAGCACCTCGTCGAGCCTCGTTGCGCCACCACGACTCCACCAGACACGCGCGGAACAAAGACCCTGGACCGCCGCCGCCGGAGACGATGACACGATCCCGCGAACGCCGCCCGCAGACACGGAAGCAATGCGAGCGCCACAGACGCCGCCCGACCGTGCTGTCGCTACCTCTAGCTTCGCCTGGACGAGGAGAACGTCGCTGCACCCTCGCCTAGCCCAACCGCTCACCGGAATCGCCGCGAGCATGTCGACCTTGCCACTGCCCCGCAGCACCCGAGCTTCTCTATAAATTGCGCGTTCCCTGGACGCCGTTGAGCACACCAATCCATTCTCCTCCCATCCCTGCTTCTCCTCGCACCATTAGCTACCTCAATCGTCGCCGGAGCAAGCCTAATCGATCAATCGGAGCCGCGGAAGCCCTGGTGCAATCGCCGTTGATCCAGGCTTCCTCGAGCGACGCCACTGCTACCAGCTTCTTCCCCTTCATCGACAACCTCGCCTCGACCACTGCCACCGCTCGCCGGACCCACGGTTAGCGCTCCGACCCCCTAGGCTCGGCGCCAGACCCTCGGCATCTCGCCAGAGAAGACGATGGCTCTGAGCCGTCGATGTGCTTTCTAATCCTACGCCTCACGTTAGATCATACCGATTCGGTATTAAACAGTCGCTGACTGGTGGCCCCCATGCTGTCAGCAAGCCCACGCGCTGGACGCGTTACTGGGCCGATTTTCTGCGTTTCAAATGGTTTCGGCCCACTCTGTTTCCCGCCAGCCCGTTTAGTTCAAATTAGATTTAATTCAATTCAAACAATTTCAATACTGAACCCAACTTTGAAAATTCATAGAATCTGTTTGGCTTGGCCAAATTTAACAAATTGGATATTGTTGGAAAGCTAGTAAAAAGATCTACAACATGCTACTTGTCCCACCCCAAGATATGTTGTAGAATTAATCTGATAAAAAGATGAAGGCAGGGACTTTTCCATATTCAAATAATTATTAAAAATCAACCAAAATAGATATTAAGTTAATTCCAACTCCAATAGCTCACATTTGACTTACACAAATTGTTTATGCAAGAAAATGGTGTGGTCACTTTGTATGATCATGCCATAGTTTAATTAATGAACAATAGGGCTAGTTTATGTAAGTGATATTGTCCAAAACTATTATGCAAATCATATGAAGTATTTTACTTCATTTAAATCTTGTCCCAAATGAATTCATGTGATGTTTGAACCCCTGGTCAAACACTCTTATATGAAATACTTGGAGATTTAAATCATTGTAGAATTATTAAATGATATGAGGTGGTCTATCTCATTTAAATCATTTTCTCAAATGATGATAATGAATGTTTGACTTAGGTCAATATAAGTTCATGTATGATTGTTTGAGAAATTAAATCTTAAGAAGATTTCAATGAGAGGAAATTATTCCTCAAAGAACCCTATGGAAACTATCATTTACATATGTAATGAGAGGAAATTATTTTCCTCAAACCACACAACCAATGCACCCTAATCATATTAATTGTGTGATTAGAATAGATTGTGTGAATATATGTGATGTTTGGAATAGCCATTGAATTAGTTGAGTGATTATACTCGTATTTAAATTTAGACGCTAGCACCGGAGAATACCCGGAGGAAGAAGGTTGCTACCAAGAAGAGGAGGAGGAAAACTTTGAGAACTACCAAGGCAAGCTAATATTCTTGCAAAGTGCAAAGCCCCTTTGGGGCAAGGCACCATTAGTCTTACCTGTTCTTACCATAAGCCTACCCCAAGTTTTTACCATACAAGTTTTACTTGTTGTTTTCCAAGAGTTACTTTTATAGTTAACTTTGGACAAAGTGAAAGAAGTATACTAGAGTAGTTAATTTGGTCTCAAGCTAGCCAAGCAATATTAGCACCCCTCATGATTAGTGCTAGTGCTAAATACTAAAACTTGACTACTCTAGATAGGAACATGTGACCTTGAACTGAATTTTTGAAACCTTGGAATGATGAATCATTTCATGGAATGAATTTTGAAGGTGAATGTGAACAAGAGAAGATGGTGATTTTTGATAAAAATGATATTGGTTTGAATGCGATACCTTTCCAATATTGAGTACCCCTGATACGTCTCCGACGTATCGATAATTTCTTATGTTCCATGCCACATTATTGATGATACCTACATGTTTTATGCATACTTTATGTCATATTTATGCATTTTCCGGCACTAACCTATTAACGAGATGCCGAAGAGCCAGTTGCTGTTTTCTGCTGTTTTTGGTTTCAGAAATCCTAGTAAGGAAATATTCTCGGAATTGGACGAAATCAACGCCCAGGGGCCTATTTTGCCACGAAGCTTCCAGAAGACCGAAGAGGAGACGAAGTGGGGCCACGAGGTGGCCAGACACCAGGGCGGCGCGGCCTGGGCCTTGGCCGCGCCGGCCTGTCGTGTGGGGCCCCCGTGTGGCCCCCTGACCTGCCCTTCCGCCTACATATAGTCTTCGTCGCGAAACCCCCAGTACCGAGAGCCACGATACGGAAAACCTTCTAGAGACGACGCCGCCGCCAATCCCATCTCGGGGGATTCAGGAGATCGCCTCCGGCACCCTGCCGGAGAGGGGAATCATCTCCCGGAGGACTCTTCACCTCCATGGTCGCCTCCGGAGTGATGAGTGAGTAGTTCACCCCTGGACTATGGGTCCATAGCAGTAGCTAGATGGTCGTCTTCTCCTTATGTGCTTCATTGTCGGATCTTGTGAGCTGCCTAACATGATCAAGATCATCTATCTGTAATGCTATATGTTGTGTTTGTTGGGATCCGATGGATAGAGAATACTATGTTATGTTGATTATCAATTTATACCTATGTGTTGTTTATGATCTTGCATGCTCTCCGTTGTTAGTAGAGGCTCTGGCCAAGTTTTTGCTAGTAACTCCAAGAGGGAGTATTTATGCTCGATAGTGGGTTCATGCCTCCATTAAATCTGGGACAGTGACAGAAAGTTCTAAGGTTGTGGATGTGCTATTGCCACTAGGGATAAAACATTGATGCTATGTCCGAGGATGTAGTTATTGATTACATTACGCACCATACTTAATGCAATTGTCTGTTGTTTGCAACTTAATACTGGAAGGGGTTCGGATGATAACTTGAAGGTGGACTTTTTAGGCATAGATGCATGCTGGATAGCGGTCTATGTACTTTGTCGTAATGCCCAATTAAATCTCACTATACTCATCATATCATGTATGTGTATGGTCATGCCCTCTCTATTTGTCAATTGCCCAACTGTAATTTGTTCACCCAACATGCTATTTTTCTTATGGGAGAGACACCACTAGTGAACTGTGGACCCCGGTCCATTCTTTTACATCGAATACAATCTACTGCAATACTTGTTCTACTATTTTCTGCAAACAATCATCATCCACACTATATATCTAATCCTTTGTTACAGCAAGCCGGTGAGATTGACAACCTCACTGTTACGTTGGGGCAAAGTACTTTGGTTGTGTTGTGCAGGTTCCACGTTGGCGCCGGAATCCCTGGTGTTGCGCCGCACTACATCTCGCCGCTATCAACATTCGACGTGCTTCTTGACTCCTACTGGTTCGATAAACCTTGGTTTCTAAATGATGGAAACTTACTGCTGTACGCATCACACCTTCCACTTGGGGTTCCCAACGGTCGCGTGCTGTATGCGTGTCAACCCCCACAATACCTGATTATGGGTAGGGCTTAACTGGAAGTTTATGTATCTTAGTATGGGTTCCCTCTGAACACACGTCATAGGGGTTATGCCGAGGCTGCCTCCGTTGTTGAGAAATGATGTGAATTGAGGTGAATTGTACGGCCAAGCCCTGTGCAGTTCCCAGGTTGACAGTTGGTCTTCACTGGGAGGCCAAGCTCATGGGGAGAGGTACTCATACTAGGATTTATAAGTGAAAGGTTATGGTTGATGATCCGCGTACTGTGTTACGATGATTCGGGGTAATCCCGACGGATGAAATCAAATGTTGTGGCACAAGTGTGCAACCTCTGCAGAGTGTCAATCTATTCGAATAGCCGTGTCCACGGATACGGACGGTTGGAAAGGCCATACAGTTTCCGATGTCAAATTCTTGAAAATGATGTGGAAATGAAATGGGTGAAATGACTTGTGAAGTGGTGAATTGAATTGAAATCACCACTTGAATGGTGGGAATGACACTAATGTTCCCACTTGAGTTAGTTAGCACATGAATAAGGTTTTACTCAAATACTTGTGAACTAAAATTGGCTTTATGCAAATAAACTAGAGCTTAGCAAACATTACTAGAAATGTCTAGCACTTACACTAGTATTAGTTTGCGAGTACTTGAAGTACTCACGGCTTTGTCCCTGGCTATTCAAATGGCCAGAGTATGAAGATGAACAAGGAGATGACCAGCAGGACGCCTACGACAACTAGGAGTCTTCCGACGTCAAGCGTTGGCCTGTGGACTAGAGAGTCCTTGTATCTTACGCTTCCGCTATGAACTTGTGTTTGTTCGTTGATCAATAGATCGACTATTCGTGTAATATGGATGATGTGATTCCAATTGTAAGACATTATGGTTTGTAATGAATGATGACTGCGATACTTAACTATTATGCCTCGCAACAACAATATTCCTGGGATTGCGATGTATGACATAATAGGCATCCGGACTTAAAAATCCGGGTGTTGACACATCTCATTGAGCTGTTTGAGCATGTAAAATAATAGTATGTGCTTGAAATTGAAACCATAGCCATCTTTATTCACCACCCTCATAAAAGCATTCAACATTAAATGGTGGTCCTCCCGAGTATTTCAGTGAGTTGGCTATTTTGCTTGCCTAAAACATGCAAACAACTTTTTCTGTTGCGGTTGTCCTTGGATTCCTCTCTCACCGTTATGACGAACTGCAAGTCTCCTCTTCATCATTGATCTTGGACGGATTGTCGATTTCCGCCCCGTCGGCGAATTCCAAATGGATGACATGCCTAGAATTTGCCGGAGAAGATGGTGTTTTGATCGCGCGCAACCGCGTTTTTTTGACCGTTTGGTTCCAGAGAGGGCATTGCGAGCTCTGTGGTATGTTGTCATCATGGAACATGTCTTAGTTCCACTATGAAGTTGGACATGGAGAACGACATGAAAGTCGAGAACTGAGGATTGGCAATGCAGGCTTGAGTCCTGGAGGTGTAGAGATTCTAGCTTGGTGATTCGTGACTTGGAGCAGCGGAATTAGCAAATGGGGTGACAACACATGAGGAGTTCAATGTCTAAACTTTAAGGGTGAAAATCTAAAGTCTGGGCTTAATTGGTTGTGTATGGCAATGACCTTGTTGGAGACATTGTTTTGTGAGTGTAGACTTTCTACGGATGAAACATATGGTCAATCATCGGGACGATGGCATCGTTGTGCATGTTTCTTTCTTGGAGGCGTTGTTTTTGGGATGGATTTCTGGTACTATTTTGGTGGTGTTTGGTCCCCTATTACAAGAAATTGGTCACTGTAGCGGGACTTTCTTTTCTATAATTCTTCTTTCCTTTTTGGCTGGGTGCATCTGTATGGCCATTAGCTAGCTCACTAAACTGTGGCAGATACTGGGTGTAATTAGTATCTTTGGGATATTAATTTATTCTCTTTATCGAAGAAAGAAGTGTATGGTCATTCCACTACGTGGTGTCCCAACTGATCTTTGGGATTGTGATTTTGATGGGTAGCCCATCTCGACTACTTGTGGCCCTTCGACCATGGCCATGGCTCTTTTCGTGTGGTGGCGTAGTCTCGGCATGTGTTGCCCTTCAACCACACCAATAGAATATAGATGTCAGGTTGTGGTCTCAGGATGCTCGGAGATCTTTGATTTCTTTGTTGGTGCTTTTAGTGCAATGTGTTCATTCTCGGTTTTGGCTCTTCGAATCCTATGGTGTTTTTTTTTCTTGTAGTGGGGTGAAAGTTGCTCCGATTATCTATCCCCTCTTGTAATCCTAATGTGCTCTTGTGTAATTTTTATATGTATATTTGGACATGCTATATTCGCACATAAAATTTTGTGGGAAAATACATTTTTTCGGGTTGTGTGAAAAAGACAAAAAAAAATCTCGTGGGATGCTATTTTCGAGCACCGAAGACTGTTGTCGAGGGTGCTCCCCGGTAATGCCCACCATGAGGGGCTTAGGATTGATGGAATCCTGCAGGCTAGCACGAGACATCGGATACCAAACAAACGGGGAGAGAGATTTACCTAGGTTCGGGGCCCTCGATGAGGTAATACCCTTACTTTATGCATGTCTAATCTTGATTATCGAATATATCGGGTTACAATGGGGTAGCCGATAGCTTGTGTTGGTCGACTCGCCGAGAGGCAAGATTTCTAGGTTTCCAGCTCTATCTTGCGATGGCTCTACGTACTGAAGTTGTGTCCTCGACAGGCCCTCTCCTGGCCTTTATATAGCAGGCCAGTTCCCAAGAGTTCTATCCGGATTTGACTAGGTTACAATTTGATCTATTCTAGTCTTTCCTTGTATAGCATCTTCCTGCCTTGTTCGTCAAGAATCCTTCTTCGAGTAGGTCTTCTTCGATAGAACCGATGTATAGGCCCACCTTGGCTATTGGGCAATCTTCATGGGTCCCTAATTGGGTCGGAGGAGGTAGCCTAATGTTGAGTACCCGAAGGGTAATGCCCACATCAGTAGCCCCCGAGTGATTGGCCGAAGTAAAGCTTCGAGCAGGTACTTTAATTGTCTTCATCCGAATGTCCTTAACTGTCGAAAGGAATTGGTCCTTCTTCATCTTCTTAAAGTCGAGATTGCTTGGTATCGGGTGCGCGTCTGGGGCTCCCGATGGGAGTAGCCTCCGAGTCTAGGGACGGATGCTTGCAACCGTGTGTAGACTCAAATTGAACTACTCGAAGATTCTGATGCAGATATTTTCTGAATTTCCTTCATCATCCGATATCTTTTTATATATCAGGTCTTCAAAAACTTCGAATGAAGTTTTTTAGCATGATAGTACGTAATGGAGAGGAGTAACGAGCCCAGTCTTACTCGATAAATTGATACTAGTTAACTGCCGATGGCAAAACAACGTTACCCTACTCAGGATCAAGTCCCCGGGCTTGATCCTGGATTTTCTGGAACCTTCCGATTCGTTTTTCTTCGTCTTCAGTAGTTTTTATCGGGTGCGCGTCTAGCGCTCCCGATGCGAGTAGCCCCCGAGTCTAGGGCCGGATGCTTGCAACCATGCGTAGACTCAAGTCGAGCGATCAGTTGATGTAGATTCCTTCGGATGCTTCACCAATGAGGAGCCGATAATTTTGATGACATCATTGGTGACGCTAAAACTGTTGCTGCGAATTTGACGGGACATGACCTGACGGGCTCACCATGCTCTGAGCAATCTGTTTTAGGAAATAACCGATCATTGTGCTTCATCCGAGGCGTCTCCTCGATTTTCGTGTGTAGTGGAGGTGGTTCTCCTTTGGTGTGATTGCCATTGTGACACGTGGTGACCCAGATCTGCGTCCAACGTTTACGGCACAGATCCACCGAACTAAAATCCTTAGTAACTTTCCCCTTTATTAGGAGAAAAGAAAATTTTACTTTCATCATTATTCCTATTGCTTTATTCCTTCTCTGTTTCTTCCTCCTCTGTTCTTGCAATTCGTAACCGCCACGCCGCCACCACCGTCACGCTTCAACAACCACTACCTCCAAAGAAATTTTGAGATGGTGAAGAAGAAGGGCGCCACCGCCTCAGTTAGTGTGGCCACGAGAACCACTGGCACCAAGATAGCCACGGATGCAACGAAGAGGATTGCACCGGAGACTTCCGCCGCTGCTACCAGCGATTCCCCCGGTCATTGGCCTGCTTCAACAATGTCGAAGCGTGATGAAAAAAGGCGCGCAGCCTTGGCCTGATCCCGGACAAGGAAGGAGATGTCATCCTACCTGGTTCAGATTCGCGTCCCAATCCTCCCGCTGGTTTTACTTTAATGTTTGCTGCGTTCTTGTATCGTGGATTGTCCTTGCCAGCACACGAGTTTCTTCGGCGCCTTTTGCTTTCGTATGGGATTCAACTTTTGCAATTAACTCCAAATTCTATCCTTCACCTTGCAATTTTTATCACTTTCTGTGAGGCTTTCCATGGCATTGATCCCCATTGGGGCTTGTGGAAGAAGATTTTCTTCGTTAAGCGTTATAGTAATAGCAATGGATCCTTCGTCACCGGTGGGGTTGGTTTTGTTGTTCGAAAAGAAGTGAACTATTTCAACTTCCCAATGAGAGAATCTGTCCAGAGATGGAGGTTGAAGTGGTTTTATCTTAGAGACAGCTTGTCATAACACATGTCAGCCGAAGTTTGTTGATGTCCCTGAAGCCGTGCCGAAGAAATCTTGGAAGAACATACTAACAGCCGAAGAAAAGATTGTAGCCGACAAATTGTTTGAAAGAGCATTGGAGATAAAGGAATCCGACAGTTAAACGATGATCGACACTGAGGTTGCCGATGTATTCTTGAAGCGTCGTATTCAACCAGTTATGTCTACAGTTCATCGAATATGGATGTATTCGGGTCTCAAGGACGAGACTTGAATCAATGTTGCAGAACTGTCAGGGAAAGAACTGCTGGACGAGGTGAGACACTTGACTCATTTTAGCCAGGAAGACTCAATTCCCCTCCTAGCCCTCCATGAACCATATGACTTTTCACATCAACCATCCGAGGTAACCTTTTGACTTTTCCATGTGCGTGCTAATGTTTGCATCCGACATATTTTGTTTTTGACTTATCGAGTCCTTATTTGCTTTTGACAGATTCCTCCAAGTGCCAAATATTTTCCAACCGCATCCAAAGACTTAGAAAATTCTGAAGAAGGTGATTCTACCGCCAATGTAGAATCCTATGTAGAAATAGCTAAAGACAACAAAGCTTCCAAGGAAGAGGAAAATATCCCTAGCAACCCCGAAGTTCCTTATGTCGACCATAAAAACCTTGATGACGATTTAATCGATACAGCGGAGTCGAATCATGACAATGATGTTGATCATGCTCCCTTTGTTCATGCAGCTCCCGAGAAGCCCAATGCCCAACCGCCAAAGAGGCCCTCCGGCGGCCTCGCCGATGAAGATGATTTGCTCCTTGATTTGTAAGTTCTTTCTGCTTCTCTCGAAGTTGATTTGCGTTCCCCTTTTAACATAGTGATCTTGTTTGCTTGCAACGAGAAGGGCTTTATCGAGCCTCCTTCGAAGAAGGCGAAGGCTACTACCAGCAAGCCAACTCCTGCAGCATCCGAAGCTTCTGCTCCACCGAAGGTCTCTTCGGCTCCTTCTTCTCTTTCAAAGGAAAAAATGAAGTCCCTTCGGCAGTTGTTGCTTCTCCTTCGCCTCGTGGAGAGCTCATGAGTATTCAACTTTTCCGTTCCTTGATAACGATCTTCCCTCTTCCAGCCTCGAGTCTATATTCGACTATTTGCAATCGAATGTGGACTTGAAAGATCTTTTAACGTAAGCATAATACTGTTTGACTTGTGTTTTCTTGTAGGACATTCAAACCGCCGTAACAATTATAAGGGACTTCGCCTCCCAATTCTCTTCGCTTCAAGACGATAACGCTCGGCTCCAAGACGATGCCCAGTCGAAGTCTTCACAGCTTGACCAAGCGGTGAAAATAGCTGCCACCGCCCGACAAAAGGCAGACTCCTTGAGGAAGGATCTTGGTCAACTGAAGAAGTTGAAGGAAGAGGAGAAGGAAAAGGCAGAAGCCCAAGCCCAGAAGAAGGAGATGGAGGACCTCCTGCTCAAGTCCACCCCGGCCCTGCTGGGTAATGTTACTGTCCTACCTCCGAATTTGTTTTGTTTGGCTTCTTTGATTCCTTACATTTTCTCCTATTTTTTGTAGAAGATGTAAATATTCCTCTTGATTTTGTGGGCAAGCTTCCAGTCGATTCTACTGCTGACGCCATTTCTATGGCCATCGAATCCGGCGGTCTCGTCCAAGCTCTTCTCCAGAAAAACAAGGTAGTCTTGTCGAGATTTCACGCCATGATCTTTCCGAAGGCAGATTAGAAGAAGACTCTAGGGCAACTGGTGGACGCTTTCTCCGTCAACACCGATGGCATCATCGAGGTATTCAAACGTACCTTGGGTACCTACGGCGCTTTCCTTTCCTTCCAACTTCTGATGGGGTACCACGTCAAAAAAATCCTTCTGTTGGGGTACGACTTCAAAGCTGATATGGAGTTGTTGACGAGGGAGCTGCCGAAGGATCAAGATGGGGTAGCTGTCGACCTTAGCCCTTTCAGTGTGCCAGTGCGCAAATGCGCGCGGCAACTTCTTGATTTGGTGGAGGTTAACAAGTCAACTGCCGGAGGAGCTGCCCCAAGCTTGTCAACACAAACCCAAGCTCCTTAAGTTTTTCTTGCTAGAATGTAACTTTGACATCTTCCTTTGAACAATGGCTTTTCTAAAGCCTCCCTTGTAATGAATTTAGAATTGGCAATGTTTGCTAGTTCATCCTTTGCAACTGTGATGTTCTTTATTTTTGATTGCATGCTACCGATGGGAGTAAAGTCCTTTGACTCCGTGCATGATTTCTAACATACACTCGACGGTATATTTTGCAGGTGACCCTTGCACCTTCTTGTGTTGAAGATTCTTTGGCAGCTGGAAGCGATCTTCTCCAATGGATGAGAACCCGGATCTCTCAACTGGAGAAGGATCTTTGGAACATCAGTGCCATAGAAACTGTGATAAAGAAAAAAGGCGAACTAGCTGTTGAAGCAGAACGGTAGCGCTAAACGAGCTGCAGAAAGCCACAGAAAGCTTGAACTGTGAGTACTCGATGCTCCTCTAGTTCCCTTTGATTGTTAAGGTAATTTTCTTGTGCTTCTGATCTTTGCATCATTATCTTTTTCAGTCATAGCTCTGAACTTGTCCGAAGAGAACAAGCAGGTGAACGAACGAGTCGATGCTTTGACAAATCTTTCACAATTTGATGAAGTCTTCTGGACAGATAAGTCGAAAGCTGCTACCATTGCCAAATTCCAAGATCGGCTGCACCAAGTACACCGATTTTTTGACAAGTGCTACGCATGCCTGACGATGATATGGAAAACTATGTTCCCTCTCAACTTAGTTCCTCCAACATTGCTAAATTTAATGTCGAAGTTCATTAATGCCAAGAAGGTCCGCGGGCTGGTTCGCACTCAACTCCTTGCGGGAGATGAATCAGCGTTTGCCTTTGTGCTATCTCAACACCCTTTATTAGATTTGGAAGCAATTGCAAGGGCTGACGGCAACATAAGCCAGTACTTCCCTGCTGTTAAGAACCCTGCCTCCATGGTTGCTGCCAGATTGGAGATTAGCTCAGAAGGAGATGATTCCTCATGAGTAGCACTATCACTCCGTTGTAACCGATAAAATCCCATCTTTGATAACTCCTTGCACCTAAATATTCGGATACTTTGGGCGCAAATTTATTCGTGTGTACGATGCAACTTGTCTACCCATTACTAAGTTTTTCCTTTGTATCAATCTTAACAATCTTTTGTGGAGACAACACGTTTGTCACTTTTGACAAATTGTCTTTGAACGCCAGTGGCGGTATTTGATGTTTTCATCGACTAAGCTGCACATTTCACTACTAGGAAAAGGCCTAGCCGTAAGACTGCCATCAGTGGCGCACCATGGCTGCCGTGCGCCACTACTACTTAGCAGTGGCGCACCACAAAACGGTGGGCCACTGTTACAAAAGTAGTAGTGGCGCACCTTGATTCTGGTGCGCCATAAGTAAGTGGTGACAGGAGGCCAGGTCCTCCCCCAACCTAGTAGTGGCGCACGTCTCCGGGGTGCGCCACTGCTACATTCCTTACCTATGGCGCACGTTGTAGAGGTGCGCCACTGCTAGGAGGTGTCCAGAGACCGCTTAGAGATGATAGGCTTAGCAATGGCGCACTGCTGTGGTACGCCACTGCTACATAGGTTACCTATGGCGCATGTCATTAGGTGCGCCACTGCTAGGGGGTGGCCAGAGCCCCTTTAGAGATGAGAGGCGTAGCAGTGGCGCAACACTTAGCAGTGCGCCATTGCTATGTCACCCTAGCAGTGGCGCACGGCTATGTGGTGCGCCACTGCTAACCTGGGACCATTTCCTGCTTTTCACCCTCCACTCACATGTGCCACCCACTTTCCCCAAACACTCTTCCACCACCACCTCCCACCAAATCTGGATCTGGTCGTGTTGCCCCTCCTTTCCACCTCATTTTCACCTCTTCATTCACCAAAATTAAGTTGGTAAACTTAATTTTCTTCATAGGTAAGTAATGGTTGCAATCCGTGGGATCATGGACGCGCACGTCCGTGAAACGCTTTTTGGCCTATGCAACTTTTTCGACGTCATCTCTCGGAAGTCTGTTGGCGTGAGGCAACTTAGAAGGCTACAGGAAGAGATCGTGGTGATACTGTGCGAGCTTGAGATGTACTTCCCGCCCGCTTTCTTCGACGTTATGGTGCATCTGTTGGTACATATCGTGGAGGATATCATCCAACTGGGGCCAATGTTCCTGCACAGCATGATGCCGTTCGAAAGGATGAATGGTGTCATCAAAGGGTACGTTCGCAACAGGGCACGTCCAGACGGAAGCATAGCCAAGGGCTTTCTGACCGAAGAGTGCATCTCCTTCTGCACGAGTTATCTAGAAATCGAGAACCCCGTTGGCCTGCCCGTAAACAGGCATCTCGGGAAGCTCGCTGGATGGGGTCACCGCGATGGTAGCCGCGAAATGCATGTCGACTTCAAGGGTCGAATCGCCGACTTTGAAAGAGCAAACCTAGTCGCGCTACAACACATAGACGTGGTCGATCCTTGGGTGGTAGAGCACAAAACCTTCATCGCAAAGACGTACAGTGATCAGGGCCAACAGAGGACAGACGGAGATATAATCAAAGAGCACAACTCAACCTTCACGCGGTGGTTCAAGGACAAGATGCTGACGTACCCTATAGACGAGGATTCTTCTGCGGAAGAAAAACTCATATTCGCCTTGTCACAGGGCGCCGAACACAACCTGATGACATTTCAGGCGTACGATATCAACGGCTACACATTCTACACCGAGGAAAAGGACATGAAGAGCGATTATCAGAACTCCGGGGTAACGATGGAGTCCTACACCGGTGACGTCAAGCAGAGATACTACGGAAAGATCGAGGAGATCTGGGAGCTGAGCTACGCCGGAGAGAATGTACCGATGTTCCGTGTCAGGTGGGCCAAGAACGTCATAAAAGAAGACCGGCATTTCACCACCATGGTTATACCCGAAGCCAAATCCAAGACAGCGGGCGCAAAGGTCACCGCGAAATATGAGCCATGGGTACTAGCTTCCCAAGTGGACCAATGCTTCTTCATTACCGACCCGCAAAAGCCCAGCCGTGTTGTCGTGAGGAGAGGCAAAAGGAGCATCATCGGAATGGATGGAGCCGCCAACGAGCTAGACTTTGACCAGTACGGCGATCCGGAGATGGAAGATGACGATGACGATGATGAAGAACCATACACAACAAGAAGAAGCAGGACCACCCTACCTAAAGGCCGTCCATTCAAGAGAAGAAGTCTAGGAGTTCCGGGGCTAAATTATTCAACCGCGAGAAAGAAGGGCAAGAAGATTGTGAAAAGATAATTATGTATCATTTTCTTGTATGAATAATGGATGTCATATTGTTAATCTACACATTGTACCGATCAAAATAGACATATATTCTACATAATTTATATTTTTGGATATTTTCTAGATTCTATAGTATTTTAAATATTCTACATAATTATAATTATTTATGCCTTTTATTTTGGTGTATTATGCTATTTTGGATGTTTATTATAGTGTTAAATCAATTTAAAAAGAAAAGGAAAAAAATTGGGGCCGCCAGGGTTCGAACTCCGGCCTAGTGGTTTGGCACAAACCAACCAGGGACAGAGCCAGTGCGGTACTAATCGGAATACATCAAATCCCCACGCGTTTTGCTTTTGACCTAGACATAAAGTGGTAGTGGCGCACCCCTAGAGGTGCGCTATTGCTAAGCCTCATAGTGGCGCACCACTAGAGGTGCGCTATTGCTAAGGGTGTCTGGGACTTAGCCAAAAGTCCCCCGTGCCGACCATGCATCCTCCATTCCCCATTCTTCCCCAGTACCCTCTCCGACGCCGGCGGCCGCCCCTCCCCCGAACGACGCGAGCGACCCCGGCGACGCCCTCCTCTCCTCGCCACCTCTCCGATGCCCTCACCACCCCGGCGACGCCCTCCTCTGCATCGTCACCGACGCCCCCTCGATCTTGATCTCCGGCGACCAGATCCCACCTGCCCTTCTTCCTTGCGACGCCATGCGCCCTCCTCTCCCACCGGCGGCCGCCACCCCTCCCCTGAGCGACGCCACCCCTCCTCTCACGCGAGCGGCCACAGACACCGGCGGCCAGATTCCCTCTACCTCGATCTACCGCCATTGCGTCGCGCGCTACAGGTGAGGCCCGTCTCCCCTCCCTCCCTCTCTGACCTAGCGGCGTCCCTCCGTCTACTAACCTAGGGCCTCTGATTGCCATGGATAGAAGAGAAGGGGATTGGAGCACTGTTGGAGCATTGTTGCTGGTTTGGTGCTCTTCAGTTAACTGAATGTTTGTCTTGGCTCTGATTTTCGATGCTCTGTATGAACTATTCAATGATGCTTTGTATGCTTCACTATTTTTTAGAACAAATGCAATGATGCTCTGTATGCTTCACTATTTTTTAGAACAAATGATGTATGTTGAGGTGTTGTTGCTGCTGCTAGATAGGTTGCTGCTGCTTGGTGTTGTTCCTGCTGCTAGATAGGTTGCTGCTGCTAGATAGGTTGCTGCTGTTAGGTGCTGCTGCTGTTAGGTTACATATCCTCTATTTTTTTAGAACAAATGCATTGTAAAATCATTCATTTTGTTATAGAGCCCATTGGCAAACCTTCAAAATGCCAAGTGGTTTGTGATCATGATGATTGTATCATGTACAGTATGGTTTAGATGTCACATTGGGTATGATGTATGTAGAGAGTGAGAGAGAGTTATTGTAACATGTGTAAAAAAATTCAGTAAAACCACCATGTTCTGTTTCGGCCTATTTTCAGTAAAACCAATTGATATTTAAGTTAAACAACTTACATGTGCTATTATTTTTCATGAGTTCAGTCTCAACTGTGAAGACATGCCAGTGTTTCAGGTTTGCCTAGTAACTATGTGATCTGATGGCTCAAGTGTCAAATTAGAAGTACATGTGGTGTCAAAATTAGGATATCATATCTCTGTTTCCCTGAAGGTGAAAAAAGAAAGCTTCTCTGTTTGAACTCCACAGTACCATGAAAATTTTGTTTGTTTCTCTTCGTTTCCATTTATTAGTCGACATACGTAAAAGGGAAAATTGGCATACCGAACACCGCTTGATGCTATCCGATTCTGGCCATAGTCCGTAGTGTCATTTTCCTATGTAAAGTTTCCATTTATTTGATTCCTTTTAATGCTGATTTTAATGCTGCTAGGTGTGTATGTTGCTGCTACTTCCTGGAACTTGAGCACTCGACCGTTGTTGCCGCATCTTCCTCGACCCGAGCAACACCTCACCTCTCGGCAACTCCACGCGACTCACGGTGAGCAACACCTCACCTCTCCCGGTCCCGATGGTGCTGATGGTGCTTGTCGCCGGGTGCTGCTAGTGCTTGCTGCTACTAGTGCTTGCTACCGGTGCTGATGGTGCTTGCTGTTGGTGCCCCTGGTGCTTGCTGCTGGTGCTACTAGTGCTTGCTGCTGGTGCTACTAGTGCTGATGGTGCTTGCTGTTGGTGCTGATGGTGCTTGTTGCTGCTTGCTGCTGCTTGCTATTGCTGCTGGCTGCTAGCTGCTTGCTGCTTTCTGCTTGATGATGCTTGCTGGTGGATTGTTTTGCATGTCTATATGGTGTCATATTCTTGTGCAGGGATCGACAGAGTTGCCCATTATCGCCGAAATGTTGATTCATTTCCGTTTCGGCGAAAATGGGGCACTCATATGTCCATAAATTAGCATAGGTCATGCCCAATTTTTCCGTGAAATCTTGCGCTAATTTTATGCATTTTTTCCTACTTAGTTCGAACATGGCCAACAACGAAGAGGCCGGCGGCAGCGGCAGCAAGCCGTTCTGGATGCTAACCGATGAAATTGAGGTGATGGAGTCACAACCTCGCCGCGACGACGGCGAGGATGATGGCACCGATCCAGAGTACCGAGCGGACAATGCCGCCGAGGATGACACCACTGATGGTGCCGCCGAGGATGACACCACGGATGGTGCCTCTGAGGATGACACCGACGCACCGAAGAAGCTACGGAGGGAGCGTCGCCCGAATGTGCTCAGCACCGTGAAGCAAGCATTCACCGAAGTGAACGCCAGTGGGCATCCAACGGCGCCCCCTGATTTAGTCAAAGGGTACTCTGCCCAACTCGGGTGCATCCTCCGGAGCACGGTCTCGATCAACACCGAGAACCTCAGGCATCCTGACCGAGCGAATTTGCGCACCCTCCTCTTCAAGAAGCTACACGAACGATACGAGTTCCCGGTGGACTGCTCAGAAAAGCGTCTCATGCGGAACAAAGTGCACAATGCCGCCCTCACGAAGATGAGCACCGCCCTCGCTAGTTGGAGGAACCGAGTGAAGAAAATGATTAATAATGGTGAGAGTTACGAGAAGATCAAGGAGTCAAATCCCTCGATCACCGAGCAAGACTACGCTGATTTCAAGATCAAGTGCGAGAGCGAGTCAACGTCGGATTCTAGTCAGTGGGGGAAGGACATGCGAAAACTGAACTTAGGCACCCCCAAACTTGGTCCTGGCGGTTTTAGGGTGGCGCAACCGAAATGGGACGCCGCGGATGAGGAGCGTGTGAAGAACGGCCTCGAGCCCCTCTTCCCGCAATACAAAAACAAGCAAACCAGGAACTTTCTCCTGGCAAGGTACCGTATTGACCCGGAAACAAAGGAGCTCACAACCACTCCGGATGTGAAGGAGTTTGAGGCTCTTCTGGTAAGGAATGCACCCGCTTAATTAGCTCCTTTATGGTTGCATTCTTATTGATGAATCCAAATTTCTAAATGGTTCATGCATGTTCCTCCCGTAGGCTAAGGAGGTCGCTGCGGAAAGTGAAAAGGAAGCTAGTAGCGGCGCGGGGTCCACGAGCTCCTCGCAGTGTGCCCCTTGGGACAACCCTTTAAATAGGGCGTTGAATGCCCACAAGAAGAGGGATCCATTGAGTAAGCCGACGTCGGCTGGTTGTGTGGTCGGCGAAGGATGCTCTATGAAATGGTCAGAATACTATAAGTCGGGGAAAAAGGAGAGAAAGGCCACCATCGATGAGAAGGAGGTCGCACAGCTCAAGGCACAAGTTGCGCAGATCCCGACATTGGTCGAGGAGAAAGTGCGGCAACAAGTGCAACAAATCGTGGAGACCCAACAGAGGACGCAAAGACAGCAAGTGGAGGACCAAGTGGGCACGACGCTTAGCTCCCTCATCCCTACCTTGGTTGCCGGTCTGGACGCGTGGTATGAGGGAGGAAAAAAGGGGCCTCCCGGTTCCCGCCACGGGCAGCAACTCCCACAGCGTGGAGCCATCGGTGAGTCCGCAGGCGGCAACAATGGTGTCTCCGGCGGCGCCAACATTGGTGGCTCCGGCGGCGCCAACCTTGGTGGCTCCCGCGGCGCCAACCGTGGTGGCTCCCGCGGCGCCAACCTTGGTGTCTCCCGCGGCGCCATTACTTCAGCTCAATGCACCCGTCGCTGCGGATAATACGCCGCCCGGCACCACGCCAACAAGCGGCCACTCCATCAGTTGCACGCCCGCCGCCAGCGGTGCCTCGACCTTAGCCGAGCTGGACGCCATCACGGTAACCAACCCTCGGTCAATGACTTCCATATCCTTGCCTTTGACTAGCTAGCCATCCCTAACGCCCTACATGTTTTCCGCAGAGCTCCGCCGTCGACGTCCCATGCACTCTCCTGCAGTTTGTGAACGGCGAGTTGATCGATGTTGCCAAGGCCAAAATTGTTCAACCGAGCAACCGCCAGTTACACGGTAGACCCATGCAACCCGACGTGTATAGGATTCAACTGGTTCGGGTGCTTAGCGGCTACGACGACGTGCTACCTCCCTTTCAACCCCATGGTGCCGACGAAGATGAGGTCCTTACCCTCCAGCATTGCTTCAATTGGTCCATGGTTTGGCCAAAGAGCCAGATTCGTTTGGGGGCGAGGGACACCACCCCACAGACAGCACCCCCAGCCGTGACGGCGCCAAGCCATGGCAAGACCACCCCAACGGTGCCGCCATCAGCTGATGTGGACATGCAGATGGCACAGGATCCGAACGATGGTCCGGACGAGGACAGTACGTTCGCCAACCTGGACTGCAACTTCGATTTTGGGGTGATGGACTACGATCTCAGTAGCCAACCCTCTCAAGCTGCCACCGAGGGGAAAACCTATTGCAACAAGCGGCGCCTATTCTGTTCTCAGGAGACGCCTCCAGCTGCCGATTTCACCAAGACTCAGCCGATAGCCGAGGTGAGAAGTGTTATCAGTCCTAACACACTGAAGAAGGCTTGCGAAGAGGAGAATGCAGTCCCAAGAAAATGAAGCCGAAGGGACGGAAAAGAAAGAAGAAGGATGACAAGTCTGCCAGCCAGCCGGCACCTATCCGTGCTCGTGGACGGGCCACCAGTGCCCAAGAATATAGAGGCGAGGGTGCATGTGTCGGGTGAGCGGATGCTAATTCAAAGATTGTACGATGCTGCACCCGGTCCTATGCGATCTCTGGTTGACGGTGTTATGTTTATGGAGGAGCGGCGTCTCAGGGAGAAAGATCATGGATACCCAGTGTATGTTGCCAAGGTGCCCTCGGGCCATGGCTTTGTCGATAGTGGCTTCGCGGAGAATATCTTCCTGCGGTATGATGACATCTTCGCCATGCTGAACAGTTATCCGCTGCACTACACCTTCATTCGCCTATACTTGCTCAGCAAGGCGATGCGGATCATTAGAAACAACATCCCGAACATCGCGATAGCCGACCCCTTCTACATGCGTGCCGTCCACTTGGCCACCGCCGGAGACCGGGCAGTCGCGAGTGGATACCTCAAAGACTTCTTTCTAGCGAACCAGAGGAAGTGTAACATCCTCCTGCCTGTATTTCCCGAGTAAGTCACCCCCTCACCGTACCGGTCTTAACTCGTGATTTTTTTAGATTTCAATCGTCATGTTCTTAAACATTATGTGTTCTACGCAGAGACAAAACCTGCACACTCATCTCCATAACCCCGAAGCATTCCGTGGCCACATACCTCGATGCGGACGGTAAGTCAACCACGGACTACACGAATGTCAAGGCCGTACTTGATGATGCTCTCAATGGCTACGTCAAAGCGAAAGGCAACATGCAGAGGCCAAATGTTAGGTACGGGAAGCATGTGTTCAAGCACCAAACAAAGTTTCCCTGCGTCAAGAAGCCGCCTTCTAGTAACAAGGATGCCTACTACGCCCTCTATCACATGGATAAGTTCATACGGGACCAGCAGCAGCTTACGCTACCTGAGCATCTCAGAGACTGGGCCAACAAATTGGCGCGGGTCCCTGACGACGGCATCAAGCAAGACTTCTTCCGCATCCAAGTAGAGTTTTGTGAAATCATCCATCAAGATGTCGTTAGAAGCGCGGGGGAGTTCTTCGCCGGCTATCAGCCGTCAAATAGTGACATAGACACAAAGCTCCAAATGCAGGGTGACGACTACCGCTCATGGATGTGCTTGAAGAAAGGCGGCGGTTTTATCCACGCTCCGAGAAAGTCTTGATGTGCGAGCCTAGTTATGTAGTTGTGAACTAAAGACGAGCTTCTGTTGTAATAAACTTTATCCAGCACTTTACTTGCTATTAATTACTAGTTCGGCTATGTTTGTGAACCTATATATATGGCTCTGTCGTTTTCCGCACTTGATTTGGTCGTTAATTTTGTTTGCATATGCCGATGATTAGAATGGTTGGTCACTTGTACACTCGGGGCGGAGCGGCGAGCTCCTGGTGTGATGGCACAAATATCCATGTCTTGTGCATCCTACCTGGCCTCGCTCACTCCATCCCTGAATGTTAAAATTTGTTTTGACCAACAATGTATGAGGCATTCCATTTAGTTCATAGTAGCTACTTATCTCTTGTTTGAGTTGGCACTTCTTAATTGCATTTGGCCGATGATTAGAATGGTTGGTCACTTGTACACTCCGTGGTGACGTAAGCGAGCCTGGTGTGATGGCACAAATATCCATGTCTTGTGCATCCTACCTGGCCTCGCTGACGCCATCACGGAATGTTAATATTTGTTTTGACCTACAAAGTATGAGGGCCTTGTCATTCTTCCATTTGCTTTCGTATTTTAAAATGCCGATGATTAGAATGTTCGGTCAATCAGACACTCCGGGTGTCGCTAGTGAGCCTGGTGTGATGGCACAAATATCAATCTCTTGTGCATCCTACCTGGCCTCACTAACGCCATCCCGGGATGTTCATATTTGTTTCGACCGACAAAGTATGAGGCCCTTGTCATTCTTCCATTTGCTTTCGTATTTTAAAATGCCGATGATTAGAATGTTTGGTCACCTATACACTTGGAGGAGGGGCCAGTGAACCTGGTGCGATGACACAAGTATCAATCTCTTGTGCATCCTACTTGGTTTCACTGACGCCTTCTCTAAATGTTCATATTTGTTCCGACCAACAAAATATGAGGCATTCCATTTAGTTCATAATAGCTACTTGTCTCTTATTTGAGTTGGCACTTCTTAATTGCATTGCCCTTTCTTCCATTTTAGTGCCGATGATTAGAATGTTCGGTCAACAGAGGACTCCGGGGTGACGCAAGTGAGCCTGGTGTGATGGCACAAGTATCAATCTCTTGTGCATCCTACCTGGCCTCACTTACGCCATCCCGGGATGTTCATATTTGTTTCGACCAACAATGTATGAGGTCATCGTCATTCCATTTGCTTTGGTTTTTCAGAATGCCGATGATTAGAATGTTTGGTCACCTATACACTTGGAGGAGGGGCCAGTGAACCTGGTGCGATGACACAAATATCAATCTCTTGTGCATCCTACTTGGTTTCGCTTACCCCTTCTCTAAATGTTAATATTTGTTCCGACCAACAAAATATGAGGCATTCCATTTAGTTCATAATAGCTACTTATCTCTTATTTGAGTTGGCACTTCTTAATTGCATTGGCCTTTCTTCCATTTTAGTGCCAATGATTAGAATGTTTGGTCAACTGTACACTCCGGGGTGACGCCAGCGAGCCTGGTGCGATGACACAAATATCAATCTCTTGTGCATCCTACCTTGCCTCGCTGACACCATCCCGGGATGTTCATATTTGTTTGGACCAACAATGTATGAGGCCCTTGTCATTCCATTTGCTTTGGTATCTCAAAATGCCGATGATTAGAATGTTTGGTCAACTGTACACTCCGGGGTGACGCCAGTGAGCCTGGTGTGATGGCACAAATATCAATCTCTTGTGCATCCTACCTGGCCTCACTGACGCCATCCCGGGATGTTCATATTTTTTTCGACCAACAATGTATGAGGCATTCTATTTAGTTCATACTACTTGGATCGTTTTTGAGTTTGCTCTTATTCGTTGCAAACATCTATGAGCGTGCACTAATGTTTCTTTGGCTTGTTCATATATGTGCAGATATGACGTGGTATGTCGTGTACAAGGGCAAGGTTCCCGGAGTCTACAACGACTGGGAGGAGTGTCGGAGACAGGTTCACCGTTTTAGCGGTAACAGCTACAAAGGGTACACCACTAGAGCGGAGGCCGAAGATAGATACGCACGCTATTTGGCGGGAGAGAGGAGGGAGCGGAGGAGGAACCGGATGAAGACCACTATCATCGGGATGGTGCTAGTAGTGACTCTAGCTCTCTTCTATGTGATTGTACTTTAGATGATCGATCTTGTGTAACCACTAGCTCATTTGCGACTTTGTAACCCCATAACTCATCTAATATTGGAAATCTTGTGAATCATGGAGGCTAATGTGAAGAACTATGTATTGATATACTGTGATGTTGTTTATATGTGTATTTGTGCTGTTATACTGTTCTATACAACCTGTACAACTACTAGCCAGAAATGCAAAAAATAAAAATGAAAAACTAGCAGTGGCGCACTGGTGGACCCTGAGTGGCGCACAACCACTAAGTAGCAGTGGCGCACTAGTCTGGGACCTGTGGCGCACTACTCGGTGATCCCCTTCGAAAGTAGCAGTGGCGCACCGAAGCTACTAGCAATGGCGCACGTCTGAGATACAACAGTGGCGCACCTCGACAAACAGCAATAGCACACCAGCTCGAGGTAACAGTGGCGCACTTTGTGAGGCGTGAGTGGCGCACCAACAACTGAGAGTAGTGGCGCACTGCTGCTCAACAACAGTGGCGCACCCATTTGGAGTAATAGTGGCGCATCGCCAGACATTTCAATGGCGCACGGCGCAGTGCGCCACTGTTACTTAGGGTAGTTGTGGCGCACCAGTAGTGCGCCACTACTAAAACTTAGCAGTGGCGTGATAGTAGTGGCGCACCAGCAGTGCGCCACTGATGGGGGATAGTGGTGCGCCACTAAATAGCTTTTTCCTAGTAGTGTTTTGATGCACTAGTCTTTTTTGGCAACGGTATTATGATGCTTTGTAAAGAGTATCGACAGCAAAAAATTTGAGTGATCAGCTCATGTTGCGGGTTCAACGAACCCATAGTAATCCCAACTTTGCAACAACTGAAAGTGTATATTTTGCTTAGCGGAAGCCCCCAAGTAAATCTAGAAAACTATGCTCGCTATCGACTCCGTTGCTCTTAGTACTTCTTGTTCGATGTACCGGCATGGGCCTTTCATAATTTATATTATCCTTGCCATTTACAGCGCTCGCATGTTCCTTGAGGCTTTGGCGAAGGACAATGTGTATTTTTATCATTGTTTTTCGAGGACTCTTTGATTATCATCCATTGCAGCACTCACAAGTTCCCCGAGGCTTAGATGATAACCTTTGAATATTTCCAGCATAGACGACTCCCAATCTTTTTATCGGGTTGGCTTACTGTATTCATATATCGTGAAGTCGATGCTCGCGGTATTATGCGAATTTAAAAAAAAAATTGTCGGCTGTCTAGAATTAGCAAGTTTTCCCTCAGTAAGAAACCAAGGTTATCGAACCAGTAGGAGTCAAGGATCACGTGAAGGTCGTTGGTGACGGAGTGTAGTGCGGATTCCGGCGCCAACGTGGAACCTGCACAACACAATCAAAATACTTTGCCCCAACGTAACAGTGAGGTTGTCAATCTCACCGGCTTGCTGTAACCAAAGGATTAAATGTATAGTGTGGAAGATGGTGTTTGCGAAGAACAGTAAAGAACAAGTATTGCAGTAGATTGTATTCAGATGTAAAAGAATGGACCGGGGTCCACAGTTCACTAGTGGTGTCTCTCCAATAAGATAAATAGCATGTTGGGTGAACAAATTACAGTTGGGCAATTGACAAATAGAGAGGGCATAACAATTCACATACATATCATGATGACTACTATGATATTTAATCAGGGCATTACGACAAAGTACATAGACCGCTATCCAGCATGCATCTATGCCTAAAAAGTCCACCTTCGGGTTAGCATCCGCACCCTTCCAGTATTAAGTTGCAAACAACAGACAATTGCATTAAGTATGGTGCGTAATGTAATCAACACAAATATCCTTAGACAAATCATTGATGTTTTATCCCTAGTGGCAACAGCACATCCACAACCTTAGAATTTTATGTCACTGTCCCAGATTCAATGGAGGAATGAACCCACTATCGAGCATAAATACTCCCTCTTGGAGTTACAAGTATCAACTTGGCCAGAGCCTCTACTAGCAACGGAGAGCATGCAAGAACATAAACAACACATATATGATAGATTGATAATCAACTTGACATAGTATTCCATATTCATCGGATCCCAACAAACACAACATGTAGCATTACAAATAGATGATCTTGATCATGATAGGCAGCTCACAAGATCTAACATGATAGCACAATTAGGAGAAGACAACCATCTAGCTACTGCTATGGACCCATAGTCCAAGGATGAACTACTCACACATCAATCCGGAGGCGATCATGGCGATGAAGAGTCCTCCGGGATATGATTCCCCTCTCCGGCAGGGTGCCGGAGGCGATCTCCTGAATCCCCCGAGATGGGATTGGCGGCGGCTGCGTCTCTGGAAGGTTTTCCGTATCGTGGCTCTCGGTACAGGGGTTTTCGCGATGGAGGCTTTAAGTAGGCGGAAGGTAGGGTTGGAGGAGTCGCGAGGGGCCCACACACTAGGGCGGCGCGGGCCCCTCCTTGGCCGCGCCGCCTTGGTGTGTCGCCACCTCGTGGCCCCACTTCGTATCCTCTTCGGTCTTCTGGAAGCTCCGTGGAAAAATAAGACCATGGGCGTTGATTTCGTCCAATTCCGAGAATATTTCCTTTGTAGGATTTCTGAAACCAAAAACAGCAGAAAACAGCAACAGGCTCTTCGGCATCTCGTCAATAGGTTAGTGCTGTAAAATGCATAATAATGACATAAAGTGTGTATAAAACATGTGAGTATCATCATAAAAGTAACACGGAACATAAGAAATTATAGATACGTTTGAGACGTATCACGCCCCAATGAGCTTGCGCCATTGGGTCGTTAGGTGTTGGCTGATAAAATAAGCTGCGAGATTAGATGCTCCCCTTCGACAGTTTTTGGGTTGACCATGTCTGCACTGTCCATAGTCATAAAAGAGGTGGAGAGATTCGAAATTATCTCCCTTGCGTCGGCTTCTGAAAGACGGGGAATTCGCGGTCAAAACCTGCCTGAACCTTGATTGTTGCCAGATGCGCTTCCATGCGAGGGCAACGCCCTTCGTCGTTCGCTTGATTGATCAGCTGCCAGCCGACATCGATCAAGGTAAGCTTGTTCATTTACTAATCGAACTCGATTCCTCTCCAAAATATTGTGATGTGCATTGAGGGTTCCTGCCGAGACTACGGAGGGAACTCGAGTGTTATTGGCTACAACATTGCGAGCAATCTCCCACTCTTTCTCAGTGATGGTGTAAGCGCTATCATCGTTGATGGCGCTGGTTTCGACGTTGCGGCGTCCACCACGACTTACGCGTGGGGTATGTTTACCTTCAGAGGGTTCTTCTCCGTTAACATGGTTGAGGATGGCGTAAATTTGGTGATGTGTCACTCTCCATGTGGCTGCTCTAGCGATGCTGTCAATACTTTCTTCGTCGGACGAGTACTTGGCGCTCCAGACGAAAGGCGTGTCCTCTGAGCCTAGCCCGTGTCTAGTGTCGCAGTTGAGATAGTAGTACAACATCAAATCCGATGATGCAGAATCGTCAGATCTGACGGACATGGATGACGTGGAACGGCGTGGAGATGTTGATGGCGAGGATGTTGGATTCGATGCTAACAATGTAGCCGATAGATCTACTGTGATTGGCGATGAAACGGTCGATGCAGCAGCCGTAGATGCCATAGTCCTTGACGTGCTAGGGGCGAAAGGGTCAGGCAGCCGAAGGATGCCCTCAGCGTCGACGCAGTAGTGGACGCTCCCGAACGTCATATCTAACCCGCCGCGCAGGCCTGAGAAAGGCGAACACGACAAATCGGTGTGCGGAGTGAACTCGAAGGACCCGAAACGAACCGAGTTCCCCGAGTTTGGCGATGAAGGAGTCGGCGATGATGTCGGCGATGCCAGTGGAGTCGTGGCCGACACTATCGGAGCAGCCGATGAAGTGCCTTGTACTAGCAGGTTTCCCATAGACGGTGCCAATTGTCGAGGGTGCTCCCCGGCAATGCCCACCATGAGGAGCTTAGTGTTGACGGAATCCTACAGGCTAGCATATACATTGGATACCAAACAAACGGGGAGAAAGATTTACCCAGGTTCAAGGCCTCGATGAGGTAAAACCCTTACTTCGTGCTTGTCTGATCTTGATTATCGAATATATCGGGTTACAATGGGGTAGCCGATATGCTGTGTTGGTCGACTTGCCGAGAGGCAAGGTTTCTAGGTTTCTAGCTCTATCTTGCGATGGATCTACGTACTGAAGTTGTGTTCTCAACAGCCCTCTCCTGGGTTTTATATAGCAGGCTATGTCCCGAGAGTTATGTCTGGATTCGACTGAGATCTATTCGAGTCTTTCCTTGTACGACATCTTCCTGCCTTGTTCGTCAAGAATCCTTCATCGAGTAGGTCTTCTTCGCTGGAACCGACGTACTTATAGGCCCACCTTGGTTATTGGGAAATCTTAGTGGGTCTCTAGTTGGGCCGAAGGAGGTAGCCTAATATTGAGTATCCGAAGAGTAACGCCCACATCAACTGTCTGTTTTACATAAATTATATAAACTACCATTTTTTCGCAAGACTTTGTATGCGGACATACAAAGTTTGGATGTACACCTAGATTTTTTAAAGATTCTTTTAACATTTTGAAATACTTTTAAACAATGTGTGTATCTACACCTATGAGTCAAAATGGATTTCTGGGCGAATCTGGTCTAAAAATTCACCCCGACACAAATTTAAGGCCCCATTCGGAATTAAGATAATGAAAGCTTTCGATTCCGATGGGAACTTTTTTCCTTTAATGTTTGTTCGAAACAAAGGAAGCTGCAACCATAATTCCTTAGGAAATGAAATAGTTGTTCGGAATTTATTTTGGCTCATAGGTGTAGGTTAAGGATGGAAATTTTACACACGTGTACGAGTACTTGCAGGTACCGTACTCGTATGGGTACACTTTTATATCATGGGTAGTACACATATCTTGCCCGCTAAGTAATGGGTAGGGTATGGGTATAGCCTTGTAGCCGCGGGTATACCCATACCCTATCCACTTATTGCTATTTTTTCATGTGGCACATATACTCTTGTTAACTTATGAGTTTAACATTACATTGTAATTTCTATATTTTGATAATTCTTATATACTCAACTACGTTTTATTGAGTGGAGATAATTCAATATATTTAATCAAATTTGCTATTGATAAATATAAAATTGTGAATAACTTATGTACTATTTGACCTACCCGTCGGGTGCCTAATGGGTACGGGTATCAATGGGTATGAGTATGGGTAAAGTTTTATACCTGTGGAAAAAGGTACAGGTAGAAGCTTGTACCCACTAACTACGGGTATGGGTATGGTATTGTTCTACCTTACCCATACTCATTGCTATCCTTAGTGTAGATGCACCTATTGCCGGAAAAATATATTACAAAATTTCTAAAAATTCCGGGGTGTGCTTCCACACATTCTATGCATGCACAAAAAATGTCGGGAAATATTTTTATTTCTTGCGACATGTGCAAAAAAGACAATTTCTGGTGCTCCAAAAAAAAATTTCACGAAATATTTATTTGTCTTTTTTACATAGGCCACACAAATTTTTTTCCCTGCAAAACATTTATGAGCTAACATAGGATTTCCGAATGCACCCTTAGAAATTTTATTCAAATGAGTCAAAATGCGGTGCCCATAGTTCTTAGGTTTGTTTACAAGATTTCAGAGGAGTTCAAACAACCACTCAAAGTTATTGTTCTGTTTGATGCCCGAGGCAAGCTTTGGCTGTGACTTTTCCAACTACAAACCATGGTAAGATTGGTGCCCTTTTTTACGAATAAATTAATGCCAATTGATAGGAAAACACAAGAATTCCACAAGTTTGCTTGTGCAGAACAGAAGATTCTAAAATCCAAAGAAACTACAAGAATGGTCGTTAGCATAAGAAACATAGGGGAAGTGCCTTGATCCTACTCACTTGAGTCTAAGTAAAAGGTTAAGGTGGATGTTTAAATTCATTCATTTCAAAATAATTTAGGTATCACCATTATTTTGGTCCAAAGGCAATCTACAGAAAAAAATTCTGAAATCCTATAAAGATCCTACAAAATTTCACAAGCCAAAGATGCCTTGGAACTATGCACCACCGCGCTATGTATGGACATGTTTTAAAAATCCAACACCCGTAAGTGATTATGAGGCGATGAAAAAAAGAGGATAGTATGAATGAATAGAAATCACTCAATGATCGTAGGACGGTGGAAAAAAGAGAGAAGGTAATAAATATACCAACAACTTTACACTATAGCTGCAGTGCCCGAAGCGAGGAAGTACTATTTTCATCGACTAAAAGAGGCGATAGATGGAGAAGTATTTTTGTTTCGGGTTGTTACAGAGGAAGATGGTAGTATTTTCTTCGGGTGAAAGATACGATTTCCGTCTAAAAGAAAGAGGCGGTGGATGATGAAGTAAGTATATTTTTCGAATACACAATAGAAGAAGTCAGTATATTTTCCCTAAATAAAAAGAGACGTTCATCGGTAGAGTAGTATTTTTTTCTGATGGTCCCTAGGGGTGAATATTGGAGTATTTTTGTTTCTTAAGTCACCGTAGAAGAAGCATTAGTAAGTTTCCCGAATAAAAGGGATGACGAAAGATGAAGTATTCTTTTTTAAGTATGCATTATAATTTTTCTGGATAAAAAGATGACAAAGATTACAACAATAATCTCTAAAATAGAGGCCAAAAAGAAATAATATAAAAATTATAGTTCATGTGCCGTTTAAGAAATATAATTGGGGAATTGGCGCCAAAGAATTATGCACCGTCGAGTAATTACTAATTACTATTTGAAACTACCGTTGAGGTTGGTAAAAAATACCACACTCGTGCGCCATTGAATATTGTTGAGATATTACCACAAAGAAATTATGTACTCAAAGAATTACTTTCACATGGTACGCCCCTCGAAAAAATGTTATTTGGTTGCTACCGGCAGGAAAATTATTGATTCGAAATTACCATCAAAGAACTACATATTCTCAAATAATTATTATCACATAAGTAACGCCCCTCCACAATTACTGTTAGATAGTTAACATCGGCAAATTATTGACGATGAATATTTGTACCGATAAATTATTTTTGAAAAATATAGATCTCAACGATCCTCAATCTAATGTTAAATATTTAGCATCCCTGCGTGAACGATAGCAGCCAAACAACATTAAAAATATAGTGACTTTTTTACGGTGATTTTTGAGGATAGCGTCCTTGCGCAGTAAAAATTTTACGGTGATTTTTGTAAAAATCATACTCATCGCTTGTGACATTAGTTTTTTAATGTTGTCGAAACAAAGTGATTTTTTTATAAATATGACCCACTGTGTTTCGAATTATAAAAAACAATCACTTTCCGAATCGATTGTCAAAAACAGCCTGGCGGGAGATACTCCTCGCAAATGGCGAAAAGTATATTGCGCTGTATGAGACTGCGGGACTGAATTCCCGCCAAATGAGTGTGCGAAATATGCAACGTGACACTTTCGACAAACGATTTGATACGGGGGTATTTTGCCGATGACGATTTGCAGGGGATCGTGTTTGTAAAAAGAGTCTAGGACTATAGGGAAGCTACCCGTGCGGCGGCACTGAACAGTATCAGGGCATAGGGCATCTCCAGCGTCACGATGCAAACGGACGCTGAGCGAGTCCATCATGACCGAAAATACGTCTAGCACCATCTCCAGCGATGCGACGTAAAGTGACCGGAAGTCCACAGAGACGAAAACCTGGCGCATATTTGCGGCAGGTTTGCGTCTCTGTGGACGCTGCGCGGACGCGCAAAGTGTCCGCTCGCGTCTTCACCGGACCCGCCTGGCAGCGAGCCTGCATCGAGGGCATCCCTTCGGCGGTCAGCGCTTCCGCGTCTGCGTCGCAGCCTTCGCCATCAATGGCGCGGCTGCCTGTTCTGCGCGCGCATTGGCGGCGGCGGCTGGGCTTTTGCGCCGCTGATACGTCTCCAACGTAACCATAATTTCTGATGTTTCATGCTTATTTTATGACAATACCTACATGTTTTGCTCACACTTTATAATGTTTTTATGCGTTTTTCGGAACTAACCTATTAACAAGATGCCACAGTGCCAATTCCTCTTTTCTGTTGTTTTTGGTTCCAGAAAGGCTGTTCGGGCAATATTCTCGGAATTCGACGAAACAAAGACCCAGAATCTTATTTTTCCCGGAAGACCCCAGAACACCGAAGGAGAGTCGGAGGAGGGCCAGGGGTCCACCACACGCCAGGGCCGCGCGGGCTCCACCCTGGCCGCGTCGGCCTATGGGGAGGAGGCCCCAGGCGCCCTCCTGCGCCGCCTCTTCGCCTATATAAGCCCTTTCGACCTAAAAACGCGAGACGAATTGACGAAACTCCAGAAAGACTCCAGGGGCGTCGCCGCCATCGCGAAACTCCAATTCGAGGGACAGAAGTCTCTGTTCCGGCACCCTGCCGGGACGGGGAAGTGCCCCCGAAAGCCATCTCCATCGACGCCACCGCCTCCATCATGCTCCGTGAGTAGTTCCTCCATGGACTACGGGTTCTAGCAGTAGCTAGTTGGTACTCTCTACCCCATGTACTTCAATACAATAATCTCATGAGCTGCCTTACATGATTGAGATTCATCTGATGTAATCGGTGTTGTGTTTGTTGGGATCCGATGGATGATACATTATGAATAGTCTATCTATAAAGTTTGTGAAGTTATTGTTGCTGCAATCTTGTTATGCTTAATGCTTGTCACTAGGGCCCGAGTGGCATGATCTTAGATTTAAGCTCTATAATTATTGCTTAGATTGTATCTACAAGTTGTATGCACATGTCTATGTCCGGAACCAAAGGCCCCAAAATGACAGAAATTGGGACAACTGGAGGGGAAGGCGTAGGTATGAGGATCACATGTTTTCACCAAGTGTTAATGCTTTGCTCTGGTGCTCTATTAAAAGTAGTACCTTAATATCCAGTAGATTCCCTTGAGGCCCGGCTGCCACCGGCTGGTAGGAGAAAAGATGTTGTACAAGTTTCTCATTGCGAGCACGTACGACTATATATGGAAAACATGCCTACATGATTAATAATCTTGATGTTCTGTCTTAATGCTTTGAATCCTATCAATTGCCCAACTGTAATTTGTTCACCCAACACTTGTCACTTGTTATTGGAGAGTTACCACTAGTGTTGATCGCTGGAAACCCCGGTCCATCTCTCATCATCATATACTCGTTCTATATGTCATTGGAAATAGTATCAACTATTTTCTGGTGCCATTGCCTCCGTGTTACTGCTACCGCTTCTGTGTTACTGTTACTATTGCTCTCATATTATTGCTGCTTTCACATCACCCCTGTTACTAGTGCTTTTTCAGGTGCAGCTGAATTGACAACTCAGTTGTTAAGGCTTATAAGTATTCTTTACCTCCCCTTGTGTCGAATCAATAAATTTGGGTTTTACTTCCCTCGAAGACTGTTGCGATCCCCTATACTTATGGGTTATCAAGACTATTTTCTGACGCCGTTGCCGAGGAGGCATAGCTCTACTCATAAGTTCACCTGGGGAGTACACTCTACCTCTCTCTCTGTTTTTATTTTATTTTATTTTGTTTTGCTTAGTTTACTTTTGTCTAGTTTATTTGTGCTTAGTTTATTTCTGTCTAGTATTATTTTGCTTAGTTTACTTTTGCTTAGTTTCTATTTGTCTTGTTTTATCATATACCCAAAAATCCATAAAAATTTGAAAAACCTAAAAATTAAAAACTGTCGTTATGGGAGAACCCACAACCTATTTGGAGCTCATAGAATTATATAATAATTATAGAGAATCAAGAATGGGTAAAGTCATGAGTGCTGTGATAGAAAAATTGAATGCAATTGCTAAAATCTTGCTTAAACGCCATGATATAAATTGTTGCTCTAAAGAGGATACTAAACATCTGAAATTCCAATGTGGCTTTAGTGAGGAAGCTTTAATTAAGAACTACAACTGGAATAACTATATTCATCTTGGGTTCGAAGAAGTAGAATAATTTGTCTTATTTATGGGAGCTTCTGAGATCGAATCCTTCGTGTCTAAAAATTATGAAACTTGTGTTGTTTGTAAGGACCTTAAAGATTATGTCTCTTCTATCCTTAACTTTTGCGTAGAAAGTTACAATGATAATCCTTATATTATTGATTATAAAGAGAGACTCGTTAATGCACAAGAATGCACTCACAATTTGCAGAAACCTGTGGAAGAAGAAATTGATGAACCTGAAAGCTCATTGGATGAAAAAGAGGAGGAGATTGATGAACCTGAAAGATCATTAGATGAAAAAGAAGAGGAGAGTGATGAACAAAAGGAGGAAGAATGGATTAGCTACCCATGCCGACCTTCTAATGAGAGTAACTCTTTATCTCTTACACTATTTGATTGTCCTCCATGCTTACCGAAAGAGGGTGAATGTTATGCTCCTGTGGATTCTCTTGAAATAGTACCTATGAGTAAAACTTGTGAAAATAATTATGCTACTGTTATCTATGATAATCCATGCTATTTTGATAAATCTTATGATAATGCTTTGTTTGTGCCTGATGTCAAAATGCATGGTACTAAAGAATTTTGCTTGGCAAATGTTTATGATAAAGCTCTAGATGATGGTCATATGTTTCTTGATAATATTAATTGTACTACTAATGAAAATGGGATTGGAGAAGTCTTGACTTTATGTAGGAGTCTGATGTCTACGGGAGCTTCTATTCTTGTAGACAGTGTTGGGCCTCCATGAGCAGAGGTTTGTAGAACAGCAGCAAGTTTCCCTTAAGTGGATCACCCAAGGTTTATCGATCTCAGGGAGGAAGAGGTCAAAGATATCCCTCTCAAGCAACCCTGCAACCACAAAGCAAGAAGTCTCTTGTGTCCCCAACACACCTAATAGGTGCACTAGTTCGGCGAAGAGATAGTGAAATATAGGTGGTATGAATATATATGAGCAGTAGCAACGGTGCCAGAAAAGTGCTTGCTGGCGCGTAGTGATGGATGGTGATATAGCAGCAAGAGAAACGCAAAGTAAAACAAAGAAACAAGCAGCGATAGCAGTATTTAGGAACAAGGCCTAGGGATCATACTTTCACTAGTGGACACTCTCAACATTGATCACATAACAGAATAGATAAATGCATACTCTACACTCTTGTTGGATGATGAACACCATTGCGTAGGATTACACGAACCCTCAATGCCGGAGTTAACAAGCTCCATAATTCAATGTTCATATTTAAATAACCTTAGAGTGCAAGATAGATCAACACAACCAAACCAAGTACTAACATAGCATGCACACCGTAACCTTCACACTATGAAAGGAGGAATAGATCGCATCAATACCATCATAGTAATAGTTAACTTCATAATCTACAAGAGATCACAATCATAGCATAAACCAAGTACTTCATGATGCACACACTGCCAACATTACATCATGGAGGAGGAATAGACTACTTTAATAACATCACTAGAGTAGCACATAGATGAATTGTGATACAAAACTCATATGAATCTCAATCATGTAAAGCAGCTCATGAGATTATTGTATTGAGGTACATGGGAGAGAGATTAACCACATAGCTACAGCGGAGCCCTCAGCCTCGGGGGTGAATTACTCCCTCCTCATCATGGAGACAGCGATGGCGGTGAAGATGGCGGTGGAGACGGCGGTGGAGATGACTCCGAGGGCAATTCCCCGTCCCGGTAGGGTGCCGGAACAGAGAGTTCTGTCCCCCGAATTGGAGTTTCGCGACGGTGGCGGCGCCCCTGGAGTCTTTCTGGAGTTTCGTCAATTGGTACTGCATTTTTAGGTCGAAAGGGGTTATATAGGCGAAGAGGCGGCGCAGGAGGGCTGACAGGGTGGCCTCACCCTAGGCCGGCGCGGTCAGGGTCTGGCCCGCGCCGCCTTATGGTGTGGTGGCCCCCTGGCCCCTCTCCAACTCTTCTTCGGTGTTCTGGAGCCTTCCGGGAAAAATAGGAGGTTTGGCGTTGATTTCGTCCAATTCCGAGAATATTGCCCGAACAGCCTTTCTGGAACCAAAAACAGCAGAAAACAGCAACTGGCCTTTCGGCATCTCGTCAATAGGTTAGTTCCGGAAAACGCATAAAAACGATATAAAGTGTGAACAAATCATGTCGGTATTGTCATAAAACAAGCATGGAACATCAGAAATTATAGATACGTTGGAGACGTATCAGCATCCCCAAGCTTAGTTCCTACTCGTCCTCGAGTAGGTAAACGATAAAAGATAATTTCTGAAGTGACATGCTACCAACATAATCTTAATCATACTATTGTAAAGCATATGAGATGAATGCAGCGATTCGAAGCAATGTAAATGCAATGAGTAAACAATTGAATCATATAGCAAAGACTTTTCATGAATAGTACTTTCAAGACAAGCATCAATAAGTCTTGCATAAGAGTTAACTCATAAAGCAATAAATTCAAAGTAAAGACATTGAAACAACACAATGGAAGATTAAGTTTCAGCGGTTGCTTTCAACTTGTAACATGCATATCTCATGGATAATTGTCAATGCAAAGCAATATAACAAATGCAATATGCAAATATGTAGGAATCAATGCATAGTTCACACAAATGTTTGCTTCTTGAGATGGAGAGAAATAGGTGAACTGACTCAACAATAAAAGTAAAAGAATAGTCCTTCAAAGAGGAAAGCATCGAAAGCTATATTTGTGCTAGAGCTTTTATTTTGAAAACATAAAGAGAGCATAAAAATAAAGTTTTGAGAGGTGTATGTTGTTGTCAACGAATGGTAGCGGGTACTCTAACCCCCTTGCCAGACAAACCTTCAAAGAGCGGCTCCCATTTTATTTTATTTTGGATGGCACTCCTTCCAACCTTTCTTTCACAAACCATGGCTAACCGAATCCTCGGGTGCCTGCCAACAATCTCATATCATGAAGGAGTGCCTTTTTATTTTAGTTTTATTATGATGACACTCCTCCCAACCTTTGCTTACACAAGCCATGGCTAACCGAATCCTTCGGGTGCCGTCCAACAATCACATACCATGGAGGAGTGTCTATTTTTGTTAATTAATTTGGGACTGGGAATCCCATTGCCAGCTCTTTTTGCAAAATTATTGGATAAGCGGATGAAGTCACTAGTCCATTGGTGAAAGTTGCCCAACAAGATTGAAAGATAAACACCACATACTTCCTCATGAGCTATAAAACATTGACACAAATCAGGGGTGATAAATTTTGAATTGTTTAAAGGTAGCACTCAAGCAATTTACTTTGGAATGGCGGAGAAATACCATGTAGTAGGTAGGTATGGTGGACACAAATGGCATAGTGGTTGGCTCAAGTATTTTGGATGCATGAGAAGTATTCCCTCTCGATACAAGGCTTAGGCTAGCAAGGTTGTTTGAAGCAAACACAAGCATGAACTAGTACATCAAAACTTACATAAAAGACATATTACAAGCATTATAAGACTATACATCGTCTTCCTTGTTGTTCAAACACCTCACTAGAAAATATCTAGACTCTAGAGAAACCACTCATGCAATCCAAATTTTAACAAGCTCTATGTATTTCTTCACTAATAGGTGCAAAGTATATGATGCAAGAGCTTAAACAAGAGCACAACAATTGCCAAGTATCAAGTTATTCAAGACATCATACCAATTACTACATGTAGCATTTTCCAATTCCAACCATATAATAATTAACGAAGCAGTTTCAACCTTCGCCATGAAAATTAAAGGCTAAGAACACATGTGTTCCTATGAACCAGCGGAGCGTGTCTCTCTCCCACACAAGCATTTATTCAAACAAAAACAAAAATAGAAACAAACAAACAGACGCTCCAAGTAAAGTACATAAGATGTGACCGAATAAAAATATAGTTTCAAGAGAAGGAACCTGATAATTTGTCGATGAAGAAGGGGATGCCTTGGGCATCCCCAAGCTTAGACGCTTGAGTCTTCTTGAAATACGCAGGGATGAACCACCGGGGCATCCCCAAGCTTAGACTTTTCACTCTTCTTGATCACATTGTATCATCCTCCTCTCTTGACCCTTGAAAACTTCCTCCACACCAAACTCGAAACAAACTCATTAGAGGGTTAGTGCATAATCAAAAACTCACATGTTCAGAGGTGACACAATCATTCTTAACACTTCTGGACATTGCTCAAAGCTACTGGAAGTCAATGGAACAAAGAAATCCATCCCACATAGCAAAAGAAGCAATGTGAAATAAAAGGCAGAATCTGTCAAAACAGAACAGTCCGTAAAGACGAATTTTATTGAGGCACCAGACTTGCTCAAATGAAAATGATCAAATTGAATGAAAGTTGCGTACATATCTGAGGATCACTCACGTAAATTGGCATAATTTTCTGAGTTACCTACAGAGAATTTTGCCCAAATCCGTGACAGCAAAGAAATCTGTTTCTGCGCAGTAATCCAAATCTAGTATGAACCTTGCTATCAACGACTTTACTTGGCACAACAAAACACAAAACTAAGATAAGGAGAGGTTGCTACAGTAGTAAACAACTTCCAAGACACAAATATAAAACAAAGTACTGTAGCAAAATAACACATGGGTTATCTCCCAAGAAGTTCTTTCTTTATAGCCATTAAGATGGGCTCAGCAGTTTTAATGATCCACTCGCAGGAAATAGTATTTGAAGCAAAAAGAGAGTATCAAGAGGCAAATTCAAAACAAATTTAAGCCTAACATGCTTCCTATGCAGAGGAATCTTGTACACAAATGAATTCATGAAGAACAAAGTGACAAGCATAAGAGGATAAAACACGAGTAACTTCAAGATTCTCAACATAAAGAGGGGAAACTTAATATTATTAAGATGCATATAACCATATTTCCCTCTCTCATAATAACTTTCAGTAGCATCATTGATGAAATCCACAATATACCCATCACTTAAAACATTCTTATCATGGTTCATATGCATAGAAGCATCATTAAATTTGGCATAAGAAGAGTTATTCTCATTTTTAGTAATTGGAGCAAGATTATTATCAAGAATTTGAACATGGTAAACAAGTTGCATATTAAGGGAGTTGTTTTTGGTAATCCAATCATGACTATGACAAGTTTCATAAGGATAGTTATAATCTATATCATAGCATTCTTTATAATAATCATCAAATATCGGAGGCACAGTGTAATCATAAGAAATAGAATAGTTATCTTTCACAGTTGGTTTATCCGTGTCCATACCATCATTGTTATTAGAAGGAGATGTATCAAACACATAATGATCAGTAGCAAAAGGATTTTCAAACACCTCTTCCCCAAGCTTAGAGCTTTCTATATCATTATGGGAGGAAGCATGGATAGCACTGACACTATGGCAATTATTATCATCATCATTTTCAGAATTAGTTTCCCAGAGATTTGCAATATCAAAAGTAGTGTGCTCATTCAAATCATGATCGCTAATGTATGTAAAGGGCATAGGAAAATCATCGTATTCAAATTCATTATCACAATAATCATTAGGAGCAACATACTTACGGTTACCTAGCGTTATCTCATTCACGCGGGGATACGCCGTTACCTCTTTCTTTTTATTCTCCTTCTTCTTCTTCTTCTTCTTCTTCGTTCCCTTTTTCTTCTTCTTCTTCTCTTCCTTCTCCTCGTTCCCTTCTTTAGGAGGAAGAGGCTTGAAGGGTGGCTTGTCCGCATAACCTGATTTATTTTCAGAAACAATAGAAGAAACTTGGGAGGATCCCTCCTTTTCATTAATTAGTTGAAAACACACAGCGGTCCTATCATATTTTGGCAAGGTGTCATCTTCTAAAATATTTTGTATGTAAGTATTTGTATGGCTATTATCAATGCAATAAGAAAAACACCCATGCAGGACATCATCAATATCAAGATCACTCATATGTAACAAAGAGATTTTTCGCGACAGTTCTTCACACCCCAAAAATAAAGTAAGTTCATCATGCTGATTAGGAGTAATTTCATCATCACAATACAAATTTGCAGCACTCATTGGGTTCAAATTATCATTGGAGGAGCATTGAAAATTAAAATGACCCACTTCATGGCAAACTTCACAAATAAAAGGATAGAGGGCACAAACTTTTTTACCAAGATCATCTAGAGCCCTAAACCACTTTCTAGTTTTTCCATTAGCATGGTGGATACAATATTCATCTTTGATTTGATTAATTCCACAAGGTCTATGTATTCCACAAAAATTAACATGCTTATAGGAAAAAGCATTCTTAGGAGTTTGAGCATGCTTATTGCAATAATTAACAACAATTTCATTCTTCATGCAAGCCTCTTTAAAAGGTTCATGATACTTATCAAAATTCTTTTTAGGCAATTCAAAATGAGAAGCAAAGGCTTTATAAAGATTTGCAACAACTTGAGAGTCAAGACCATAAGTAGCACTCATATTTCGAAATTTATCGGTATCCATAAAAGCTTCAATGCATTCATAATCATAACTTATACCTGACTCTTCACCTTTGTTATTCTCCCATCCTTCAGCGTTCTCCTCAATCCGATCAAGAAGATCCCACCTAGCTTCAACCTCCTTGCTTGTGAAAGATCCCTCCGAACAGGCATCCAGATAGTCCTTGTGTTGTCCTGAAAGTCTCGCATAAAAATTGTTAACAATAACATTACGGGGGAGCTCATGAATGGGACATTTGAGCATTAGTGACTTCAATCTCCCCCACGCTTGAGAAATACTCTCTCCATCACGAGGATAAAAGTTATAAATATAATTCCTATCAATATGCACTTCATGAGGAGGATAAAATTTAGAATAAATAAAAGAGAGATGCAATTTCCTCCCAACCAAGAGAATGACTATTCTCCAACAATTTATACCAATGCGCCGCTTTACCAGTCAGCGAGAAAGAGAATAGCTTCTTCTTCACTTCATCCATAGAGATACCTGCACACTTGAATAACCCGCATAATTCATGCAAAAACTGTAAATGATCTCCAGGATGGACAGTTCCATCCCCTCTATAGTGGTTATCCATAACACGTTCAATAATTTTCATGGGTATCTTGAAAGAAGTACTTGCAGTAGGTGGATTTAAAGTATCACAAGCATTATTAGAGTTATCGCATATGGGAGATAAAGCATTATCAGAACAAATTTTTTCCCCTAAAGATGGGAAGCCAAAAAGATCACAGAAACTAGCTTCCCCAAGCTTAGACTTATTCATAGCATTAGCAGTGATTGCGTTCATACCAATAATATTGCTATTAGCATGCAATTGAGGCTCCATAGGTTCTTTAATTTTCGCATCACACAATTCATGTCCTAACTTAGGAAATAAATCAAAAAGCTCATAGTTGTATTCCATTATGCCTAACTAGTGTAAACAAGAAACAAAAAGTTGCAATTGCAGGATCTAAAGGAAATAGCTTCGAGCACAAACACAATGGCGCCAGAAGAGTACTATTACCTGGAACCGGAGTATGAGTGCCTTTTACCTTTCCTCCCCGGCAACGGCGCCAGAAAAGTGCTTGATGTCTACGGGAGCTTCTATTCTTGTAGACAGTGTTGGGCCTCCAAGAGCAGAGGTTTGTAGAACAGCAGCAAGTTTCCCTTAAGTGGATCACCCAAGGTTTATCGATCTCAGGGAGGAAGAGGTCAAAGATATCCCTCTCAAGCAACCCTGCAACCACAAAGCAAGAAGTCTCTTGTGTCCCCAACACACCTAATAGGTGCACTAGTTCGGCGAAGAGATAGTGAAATATAGGTGGTATGAATATATATGAGCAAAGAGTAACTATGCTGTGGAAAGTAAGCTTGTGCGCGTAGTGATGGATGGTGATATAGCAGGCAGTAGAAACGCAGTAAAACAGTAAACAAGCAGCGATAGCAGTATTTAGGAATAAGGCCTAGGGATCATACTTTCACTAGTGGACACTCTCAACATTGATCACATAACAGAATAGATAAATGCATACTCTACACTCTTGTTGGATGATGAACACCATTGCGTAGGATTACACGAACCCTCAATGCCGGAGTTAACAAGCTCCACAATTCAATGTTCATATTTAAATAACCTTAGAGTGCAAGATAGATCAACACAACCAAACCAAGTACTAACATAGCATGCACACCGTAACCTTCACACTATGAAAGGAGGAATAGATCGCATCAATACCATCATAGTAATAGTTAACTTCATAATCTACAAGAGATCACAATCATAGCATAAACCAAGTACTTCATGATGCACACACTGCCAACATTACATCATGGAGGAGGAATAGACTACTTTAATAACATCACTAGAGTAGCACATAGATGAATTGTGATACAAAACTCATATGAATCTCAATCATGTAAAGCAGCTCATGAGATTATTGTATTGAGGTACATGGGAGAGAGATTAACCACATAGCTACAGCGGAGCCCTCAGCCTCGGGGGTGAATTACTCCCTCCTCATCATGGAGACAGCGATGGCGGTGAAGATGGCGGTGGAGACGGTGGTGGAGATGACTCCGGGGGCAATTCCCCGTCCCGGCAGGGTGCCGGAACAGAGAGTTCTGTCCCCCGAATTGGAGTTTCGCGACGGTGGCGGCGCCCCTGGAGTCTTTCTGGAGTTTCGTCAATTGGTACTGCGTTTTTAGGTCGAAAGGGGTTATATAGGCGAAGAGGCGGCGCAGGAGGGCTGACAGGGTGGCCTCACCCTAGGCCGGCGCGGCCAGGGTCTGGCCCGCGCCGCCTTACGGTGTGGTGGCCCCCTGGCCCCTCTCCGACTCTTTTTCGGTGTTCTGGAGCCTTCCGGGAAAAATAGGAGGTTTGGCGTTGATTTCGTCCAATTCCGAGAATATTGCCCGAACAGCCTTTCTGGAACCAAAAAACAGCAGAAAACAGCAACTGGCCTTTCGGCATTTCGTCAATAGGTTAGTTCCGGAAAACGCATAAAAACGATATAAAGTGTGAACAAAACATGTCGGTATTGTCATAAAACAAGCATGGAACATCAGAAATTATAGATACGTTGGAGACGTATCAGAGTCCCATATCTCTTGAGAATGATCAATCGTCATGTTATATTATTGGTAAAAGTGGGTTCGAAAGTTTTAATCCCACTATTTTTGAGCTTGATGAAAATTATTTGTTTATGGATCATGAAAAGCATGCTTTATGTGATAGTTATATTGTTGAGTTTGTTCATGAAGCTACTGGAAATTATTATGAGAGAGGAAAATATGGTTGTAGAAATTTGCATGGTACTAAAACACCTCTCTATATGCCTAAAATTTTGAAGTTACTCTTGTTTTATCTTCTTATGTTTGTTACTTTGTTCTTCATGAATTTATTTGTGTGCAAGATTCCTATGCGTAGGAAGTGGTTTAGACTTAAATGTGTTTTGGATTTGCTTTTTGATGCTCTCTTTTGCTTCAACTCTTATTTCTTATGTGAGCATCATTAAAATTGCTGAGCCCATCTTAACGGCTATAAAGAAAGAACTTCTTGGGAGATAACCCATTTATTTATTTTGCTACTGTTTTGTTGTGTTTTGGAAGTTGTTACTAATGTAGCAACCTCTCCTTATCTTTATTTTATTGCAATGTTGTGCCAAGTGAAGTCTCTAATAGAAGGTTGATACTAGATTTGGATTTCTGCGCAGAAACAGATTTCTAGCTGTCACGAATCTGGGCAGGACTCTCTGTAGGTAACTCAGAAAAATCTTCCAATTTACGTGCGTGTTCCTCAGATATGTACGCAACTTTCATTAGTTTTGAGTTTTCTAATTTGAGCAACGGAAGTACCTCTTAAAAATTCGTCTTTACTGGCTGTTCTATTTTGACAGATTCTGTCTCTGTTTTTTGCATTGTCTCTTGTGGACTTTAAGTGAGGCTTTCTAGACGTGAAGAGCTGTAGCTAATGTTTTATTGAGTTCTTGCAATGTGTCACTACATGATTAAGGTGAATTAAAGTTTTTTGAGTACTAACCCCTCTAATGAAGTTTATGAGAAGTTTGGTGTGAAGGAAGTTTTCAAGGGTCAAGAGAGGAGGATGATATATGATCAAGAAGAGTGAAAAGTCTAAGCTTGGGGATGCCCCCATGGTTCATCCCTGCATATTTCAAGAAGACTCAAGCGTCTAAGCTTGGGGATGCCTGATACGTCTCCGACGTATCGATAATTTCTTATGTTCCATGCTTGTTTTATGACAATACCTACATGTTTTGTTCACACTTTATGATGATTTTATGCGTTTTCCGGAACTAACCTATTGACGAGATGCCAAAGTGTCAGTTCCTGTTTTCTGCTGTTTTTGGTTTCAGAAATCACATTAAGGAAATATTCTCGGAATTTGACGAAATCAACGCCCAGCATCTTAGAATCCCACGAAGCTTCCAGAACACCCGAGAGCCACCAGAGGAGGGCCCTGTGGGCCCCACACATGTGCCCGGCGCGGCCAGTGGGGGGGGCCGCACCCCCCTAGTGTGTCACCGCCTCGTCAGCCCTCCGACTCCGCCTCTTCGCCTATTTAAAGGTCCCTGACCTAAATCTTTGATACGGAAAAGCCACGGTACGAGAAACCTTCCAGAGCCGCTGCCCTCGTGAAGCCAAGATCTGGGGGACATGAGTCTCTGTTCCGGCACGCCGCCGGGACGGGGAAGTGCCCCCGGAAGGCTCCTCCATCGACACCACCACCATCTTCATCACCGATGTTGTCTCCCATGAGGAGGGAGTAGTTCTCCATCGAGGCTAAGGGGCTGTACCGGTAGCTATGTGGTTAATCTCTCTCCCTATGTACTTCAATACAATAATCTCATGAGTTGCCTTACATGATTGAGATTCATATGATGAGCTTGTAATATCGAGATGTCGTTATGCTATTCAAGTGGATTTTACTTATGTGATCTCCGAAGACTCCTTGTCCCACGTGTGTAAAGGTGACAGTGTGTGCACCGTGTGGGTCTCTTAGGCTATATTTCACAGAATACTTATTCACTGTTATGAATAGCATAGTGAAGTGCTTATTTATATCCCTTTATGATTGCAATGTGCTTTGTATCACTATTTATCTATGTGCTACTCTAGTGATGTTATTAAAGTACTCTATTCCTCCTGCATGATGTAATGGTGACAGTGTGTGCATCATGTAGTACTTGGCGTAGTTTATGATTGTGATCTCTTGTAGATTATGAAGTTAACTATTACTATGATGGTATTGATGTGATCTATTCCTCCTTTCATAGTATGAAGGTGACAGTGTGCATGCTATGTTAGTACTTGGTATAGTTGTGTTGATCTATCATGCACTCTAAGGTTAATTAAATATGAATATCGAATATTATGGAGCTTGTTAACTCCGGCATTGAGGTGCTCTTGTAGCCCTACACAATTAGTGGTGTTCATCATCCAACAAGAGAGTGTAGAGTATAGCATATATCTATTTATTCTGTTATGTGATCAATGTTGAGAGTGTCCACTAGTGAAAGTATAATCCCTAGGCCTTGTTTCCAAATACTGCAATCATCGCTTGTTTACTGTTTTACTGCATCTATACTTCCTGCAATATTACCACCATTGACTACACGCCAGTTGTAGCAACAAGCTATTTTCTGGTACCGTTACTACTGCTCATATTCATTCATACCACTTGTATTTCACTATCTCTTCGCCGAACTAGTGCACCTATACATCTGACAAGTGTATTAGGTGTGTTGGGGACACAAGAGACTTCTTGCATTGTGGTTGCAGGGTTGCATGAGAGGGATATCTTTGACCTCTTCCTCCCTGAGTTCGATAAACCTTGGGTGATCCACTTAAGGGAAAACTTGCTGCTGTTCTACAAACCTCTGTTCTTGGAGGCCCAACACTGTCTACAGGAAAAGGAGTGTGCGTAGACATCAATGCCCAAGGCATCCCCTTCTTCATCAACTTATCAGGTCACTTCTATTGAAACTATATTTTTATTCGGTCACATCTTATGTGCTTTACTTGGAGCGTCTGTGTGCTTTTATTTTTGTTTTTGTTTGAATAAAGATGGATCCTAGCAATCCTTGTTTCGGAGAGAGACATGCTCCGCTTTTTCATATGAACACTTGTGTTTTTCGTTTTACTTCTAATGTTCAATGGTAAAAGTTGGAAGCTATTGCACTTGTTGTTATTTGGTTGGAAACAGAAAATGCCTCATATTGACTTGGATAATTTGATGCTTGGCAATTGTTTTGAGCTCTCAAGTAGATCATGATTAAGTTCTTGCATCATGTAGTTTAAACCTATTAGTGGAGAACTACCGTAGAGCTTGTTGAAATTGGTTTGCATGATTGGTCTCTCTAAAGTCTAGATATTTTCTGGTAAAAGTGTTTGAGCAACAAGGAAGACAGTGTAGAGTATTATAATGCTTGCAATATGTTCTTATGTGAGTTTTGCTATACCGGTTCATACTTGTGTTTGCTTCAAACAACCTTGCTAGCCCAAAGCCTTGTACTGAGAGGGAATGCTTCTCGTGCATCCAAAACCTTGAGCCAAAACCTATGCCATGTGTGTCCACCATATCTACCTACTATGTGGTATTTCCTGCCATTCTAAGTAAATACTTCATGTGCTACCTTTAAACCTTCAAAATGCTTCTCAATTTGTGTTAATGTTTTATAGCTCATGAGGAAGTATGTAGTGTTTGTCTTTCAACCTTGTCATTTACTCTTGACAGACTTTCATAATGGACTAGTGGCACATCCGCTTATCCAATAATTTTGCAAAAAGAGCTGTCAACGGGGTTCCCAGCCCCGATTAATCAAACTTCATTAATAATTCTCTTCACATGTTTTGCTCTGTTTCATCAGTAAGCAACTTAATTTTGCAAATAGACACTCCTCCATGGTATGAGATTGATGGAAGGCACCCGAGGATTCGGTTAGCCATGGCTTGTGTAAGCAAAGGTTGGGGGGAGTGTCACCCATAATAAAACTAAAGTACATGTGTAAACAAAAGAGAAGAGGGATGATCTACCTTGCTGGTAGAAATAACGTCCTTCATGGGAGCCGCTCTTGAAAGTCTGGTTGACGAGGTAGTTGGAGTACCCATTACCATTCGTTGACAACAACAAACACCTCTCAAAACTTTACTTTTATGCTCTCTATATGATTTCAAAACTTAAAAGGCTCTAGCACATGATTTAATCCCTTCTTCCCTCTGCGAAGGGCCATTCTTTTACTTTATGTTGAGTCAGTTTACCTATTTCCTTCCATCTTAGAAGCAAACACTTGTGTCAACTGTGCATTGATTCTTACATACTTGCTTATTGCACTTATTATTCTACTTTGTGTTGACAATTATCCATGAGATATGCATGTTGAAAGTTGAAAGCAACTGCTGAAACTTATATCTTCCTTTGTGTTGCTTCGATGCTTTTACTTTCAATCTATTGCTTTATGGGTTAACTCTTATGCAAGACTTTTGATACTTGTCTTGAAAGTACTATTCATGAAAAGTTTTGCTATATATTATCTATTTGTTAGCAACTATAGATCATTGCCTTGGGTCACTTCATTCATCTCATATGCTTTACAATAGTATGATTAAGATCATGTTGGTAGCATGTCACTTCAGAAATTATCTTTTATCGTTTACCTACTCGAGGACGAGTTGGAACTAAGCTTGGGGATGCTGATACGTCTCCAACGTATCCATAATTTCTGATGTTCCATGCTTGTTTTATGACAATACCTACATGTTTTGCTCACACTTTATAATGTTTTTATGCGTTTTCCGGAACTAACCTATTAACAAGATGCCACAGTGCCAGTTCATGTTTTCTGTTGTTTTTGGTTCCAGAAAGGCTGTTCGGGCAATATTCTCGGGATTCGATGAAACAAAGACCCAGAATCTTATTTGTCCCGGAAGACCCCAGAACACCGAAGGAGAGTCGGAGGCGGGCCAGGGGTCCACCACACGCCAGGGCCACGCGGCTCCACCCTGGCCGCGCCGGCCTATGGGGAGGAGGTCCCAGGCGCCCTCCTGCGCCGCCTCTTCGCCTATATAAGCCCTTTCGACCTAAAAACGCGAGACGAATTGATGAAACTCCAGAAAGACTCCAGGGGCGCCGCCGCCATCGCGAAACTCCAATTCGAGGGACAGAAGTCTCTGTTCCGGCACCCTGCCGGGATGGGGAAGTGCCCCCGGAAGCCATCTCCATCGACGCCACCGCCTCCATCATGCTCCGTGAGTAGTTCCTCCATGGACTACGAGTTCTAGCAGTAGCTAGTTGGTACTCTCTACCCCATGTACTTCAATACAATAATCTCATGAGCTGCCTTACATGATTGAGATTCATCTGATGTAATCGGTGTTGTGTTTGTTGGGATCCGATGGATGATACATTATGAATAGTCTATCTATAAAGTTTGTGAAGTTATTGTTGCTGCAATCTTGTTATGCTTAATGCTTGTCACTAGGGCCCGAGTGGCATGATCTTAGATTTAAGCTCTATAATTATTGCTTAGATTGTATCTACAAGTTGTATGCACATGTCTATGTCCGGAACCAAAGGCCCCAAAGTGACAGAAATTGGGACAACTGGAGGGGAAGGCGTAGGTACGAGGATCACATGTTTTCACCAAGTGTTAATGCTTTGCTCCGGTGCTCTATTAAAAGGAGTACCTTAATAGCCAGTAGATTCCCTTGAGGCCCGGCTGCCACCGGCTGGTAGGACAAAAGATGTTGTACAAGTTTCTCATTGCGAGCATGTATGACTAAATATGGAAAACATGCCTACATAATTAATAATCTTGATGTTCTGTCTTAATGCTTTCAATCCTATCAATTGCCCAACTGTAATTTGTTCACCCAACACTTGTCACTTGTTATTGGAGAGTTACCACTAGTGTAGATCGCTGAAAACCCCGGTCCATCTCTCATCATCATATACTCGTTCTATATGTCATTGGAAGTAGTATCAACTATTTTCTAGTGCCATTGCCTCTGTGTTACTGCTACCGCTGCTGTGTTACTGTTACTATTGCTCTCATATTACTGCTGCTTTCACATCACCCGTGTTACTAGTGCCTTTCGAGGTGCAGCTGAATTGACAACTCAGTTGTTAAGGCTTATAAGTATTCTTTACCTCCCCTTGTGTCGAATCAATAAATTTGGGTTTTATTTCCCTCGAAGACTGTTGCGATCCCCTATACTTGTGGGTTATCAGCCGCCGTCAATGGCATCGTATCCCGCGTGCGGCCGCCCTTAAAAGTCCACCGGCCGCATTCCTCCTTCGCCCACACCTCCACTCGCACCACCACCGCCGCAGCGCCATGAGGAAAAAGAACGACTTCGAGGCCTTCGGCAGCGGCAACAAGAAGGGGACGCAGAGGGTGCCGCTGCCCGTCACGCTGGGGAGGCTGATGCACGAGAAATGGATGCCGTGCAAGGCCTGGTGGGCATGCAACTGCCTGGCGGCTGGCGGCTCAGCTGCCGTCGGGTGCCCATCTCCCCGTCCCTGCGCGCGAGCCTGATCGGATCGTGGAGATCCGGCGAAGGAGGCGGTACCTGCCGCCGGACCTCCGCGCCGATCCGGCGTACGCCATCGACTCTGAAAGTTAGCGTACCTATCTGTCGATCGAGACGGATAGGAGGAGGAGGGCGGGCTTCATGGGCAACAGGGATTTTCCCTTCGAGCGTCCACCGCTGACTCGTCCATGAAGACAGCAGGCGTCGACGCGTCGTTAGCAGGCGCCGAAGCGCGCGCAGTACAACGACGACGCCTACGACTACATCGAGGCGCTCGCGTACCATAACGAGGAGGTCAAGGACGATAACGATGACTACGTCGCTGCCGTCTTTCACGAATGGCAACAGGCCATGGCGGAGGGCCGCAATTTTGAGTTCCCCGAGAACATGACAGATGACGAGATGGCGAAGCTCGGCGTCCTCGTCTCCGAGAATGACCCGCCTGTGCAGCCGCCGCTGCCCCGCTACGCCACCGGCCTCATGCCGCAGGGCCTGTCGAAGGATGAAGCCCTTCGACAGGCGCTACAGGACTCGGCCGCGCCACAACCGCCGTCGTACAACCCCTGGGCTCCTCCTCCACAGCCGCATCCCTGGGCGCCTCCACCGCCGCCACAGCCGCATCCCTGGGCGCCTCCATCGTCGCCACATCCGCATCCATGGGCGCCTCCACCGCCGCCACAGCCACAGCCCTGGGCGCCTCCACCTCCAGCACCGCCAGCGCGCTCGGCGTACGCTCCCCCGGATGGCAACTGGCCGTGGGCGGTACCGGAGCTCATCGTGCTCGACAGCGACGACGAGGCGCACGCGTTTAGGTTTTTTTTTCATGTGTTAAACTATGTAAATTATGTTTCATGTTAAAAAAAATGTTTCGATCAAAAAATGCGTCGTGCCGCTGGAACCATCCGACGCAACCGGACGCGCGATCGATTTGGACCGTTTCAACCGACGAAAATGGTCGCGCGAGGATTTCCGGACGCTAAAATATGTTACGCCGCTGGAGATGCCCTCAGTCTACACGCGGCAGGACTACAGGGTAAAAGCAGACTGCAAAGATAGTGACTTGCGGTGAATACTCAACAGGACCCAAAGCAAAAGAAAAACCCCCAACCAACCCTTCTGCACCTCTTCATTGCAGTTCTCATCACCGAGAAAGTTCCCCAATTCCCAGCAGCGGCGCGTTCTTCCATCCGGTCCAAGAGTGCTTCCTAAATCAACATCCTCAATCAGGTATCCGACTTTTTCGAGCGCTTATCTGATTCCTTTCCCGATACGTCGCTTGGTTCTAGGGGTTTGATTTTCTTTGGGAGGCGGCCGGGATGGGGATTCATCGGATGTTCCCAGTTTTAGCAGCATTCTTCTCCCCTCTTGTTGTGTTACTACCGACTTATTCGTACTCCCTGCATATCTGTAGTTCTGGATATCTGCGTCAGTTTTGAGCCCGCGAAATCGGACATTTTGGTCTACGCATCCCTAATTATAAATTTTGCGTTTAGGGTGTCCGTACGACAATTGCTGCCACTCCTAAATCTAAGATTGTATATGATCAATACGCAGTACTTTTGATGTTTGTGGGCCTGTCAAAATCTAAAATAACACTCATTTTGGATAGAGGGAGAACTCCAAGCAGTTCGAAGAATCGCAGGAGATTTCCAGCCCTTTCTAGAAAGGACTTTGCGCACATGGTGCTCAAACACGGGTTAGGGAGTTGTCGTTTAGGAATCGTTCACCACGTGTAACAACCTAATCCTACATAAGTTCCCTTGCGTATTCACATTTGTTGATTGCCAAAAATGGTTCACGTTGGCCAAAGCCATACTGTCGTTCTTCCCGATTTGTTTTTGTTAATTTTGACGGGCCTAGTGTATTTATTCTAGAGTGCTAGAGAATGAGTTAATATCTATATAGGAAGCATACAGCAGAGATTTGCCTTAGCTCCCAAAGAGGAAAGGAGATAAGCTCATTCTGTCATTCTTTCCTGTGCTGTTTTCTCTTCGAGAAATCAGCGGATTTTGCTTCAAGTTAGTTGGATTAGTCACCGACCCATGGAAATTACAATGTCTTTATAACTGATTTGCTTCACATATTGCTGCATGACATACTACTTAAAATGAAAATGTCAAAGTAATAGCACTTCTGTAGATTTGACTCAAAAATATTCTATCATTTCTTCTAGTTACACTTGAACTTATAACCAAAATCTTTGTCACGTTCGTTTGGAAGAACGTTAAAAATTTACTAGCAAACGTGATGATCAAGTGTGCAGGTAGGATAAAATAACATAACTATTTTTGGAACTCTTTGAAACCAGTTCGGCTCATTGCCACGATGATGTTGTGGCCAATCTGACATTACCAGAATCTTGACATGTCTCATGAATGCATTGATCATTTTGTGTAGTGCAAGAAATAGCACTCGGTAGCTCGATGACAGCTATTAGAAAAATTAACAAACTTCGGCTGGCTGAGCAAAATTGGGACATCTTTTGATGTTTATAATTGGCAGGGATTGTTAGAAACTAGCCCACATGTCTTTTCTGTGTGTGAGGTTTATATCTGAAAATTGATAACTGCTATGCCTTTTGTGGGCCATAACAATATTTTCCTTGGAAGCTAAATGAGAGAACTTACCTTTGAATTTCGTTTGATGACGATGGTTTATAGTCTCTAGTTTCTGCACTAAGAGAATAATATACTTATCGATTACAATTGGTTTTTCATGTACGTTTTGATCTCCTGATGCGTGTTTCAATTTTGAGACTTCAGCCCAGGCTTCCTCTTCTTTGGAATTGAGCATTTACTCCATACTTACCTTTTTCCTGCTATTGACATGTATTTTCTCCACCTTGGGACTGGCATGTTGCTGAAGCACACACGCAAAAACAGTGCAAACTTATGCAATTTAATTTGAATTAATATCGACTCAATCATTAGTTATTTGCATATTATCATTCATGATCTCTGATGAACAGCACCATTTGTTTTTCTGATCTTTCTTGAATGAAACTTCTGTTCTATGGATTGTATAATAGTGCTGCTGGCTACTGTTATCTCTTGTCATGCATGGCATCATTTATCATTACTCACAATCTCGTTGTTTCAGGCTACATAATGGCTCTATTAGATTTTATTGAGTTGAGTGATGATGAAGAGATTGTTGTTTCGGAAAAGAATGATGAAGAGATTGTTGACTTGAGCAGTGATGATGAGACTGCTGATGACTACCGCAATGATTTCTCATGTGGTAGCCCTGGTCAGCACCCAACAACATTGTATGATGGGCAGGCTGTGTTTGTCGCAGAGGGTGAAGGAGAGGCTACCGAGTCAAATGCAGAGGAAGCTACACCATCCTCTTCTGTTATGGAAAAAGGGTCTCTTGATATAGCTTCATCACAGAACTGTCCTCACACTTCAACAGCAGTATCATTTCCCAGTAAATTCTTCTCCATTCCTTTCTTAGTTCAGTAGTACGTTTATAATACAAAAAAACATCATGAAGAAAACATTGCCATGATTCATCTGATATTGATAGTGAGAGCATTTCAGAGCCACTACTTGTTTCTCTGCAGGCCCTTCCATCTCTGAGAAGGCTCTGACTTTCGAAGCTTGTGATGCAAACCTGCCGAGAATGAAGGTGAAACGCCATAGGAAGATCTTCCATGCTGATACACTTTGGAGAAGTCCTAGGCTTGAAGATAAGAACAAAGGTCATAGCAAGTCCATGGAGGAGCTGGCAGTTGATCTGAAGAGATCTCGCATGCTCGAAGAACAGCACACTTCAGCTGCATCACAGAATTGCTCTCACACTCCAGCAGCAGAGACATCCCCAAGTATATTCTTCTCCATTCCTTTCTCAGTTCGGTAGTACATTTGTACTACAAATAATTAACAGCAAGAAAATATTCCAATGATTCATATTTGGAATTAAGAGTGGCGCTGTCTTAAGAGCCACTTTTTTTTTTTGCTGTAGGCACTACTTTGATCTCTACGAAAGCTCTAACTTTTGAAGCCTGTGATGCAGACTTGGTGAGAGTGAAGGTGAAACGTCGCAGGAGGAAGCCTGTACATACCGATACACATTGGAGAAGTCCTAGGCTTGAACATAAGAACAAAGATTGTAGCAAGTCTGTGGTAGAGCTGGCAGTTGATCGCAAGAGGTCTCGCATGCTCGAGGAACAGAACACCCCAGCAAGGACCCAGAAGAAGACCAAGTTGACCCTCTGCACCCGATGTAGAATGTACGAAGAGTATGAGAAGAAGACCAAGTTGACTGAACATGATCCTTTTGAAGCTGTCTGAATGTAGGTGATCTATAGTTTGTCTGAAGGTTGACAGAACCAGTGAGCTTTGGGCTTTTGAAGCGTATTATGATAGACTAATAGCTGGCCGTGCTGCCCCATATATATGGGTGCTCTTCTCTTGCGAGCCTTGGACCACTTGGCCACTTGGGGTACGTTATAAGTTACTAGTACTATCTAATTATGGCTTACTATGTCTCAGGTGCCTAGTGATCTCTACTTAGCCTCGATGACGTCTCGATCAAGTTGAACAAAATATGCAACCCAAGGTGTTATTAATTTACATGCACTTAATTTCAGTAAGTATGGAGTAAATTATGTCTAGATGCATTCAAATTTAGATAAATCTCCGACACATTTCGTGAGATGGAGGGAGTACAACATTCTACTTCTAAATGCTCCTAGCATACCCGGCCATGCAGGCCATCCAAAGGGGCACATTGATCTGGGTCGTTGGTTTTGGCCAGCGACAGTAAATTTGTTGCTCACTTTCACCATAACCGTTCGATGCGGTAATTGTGTTTTCACTTGTTGCTGCCCGTTTTGGGTCCCTGTACGATGGGCCCTAGGGCGTGCGGGGCAGCCAGCCAGAGGCAGCGACACCAGCTCCCTCACATCGCCTTCCTTTCTGTGCGCGTTGGGGCAGAAGATGGTGAAAACCTAGATCGGTGCTCCCAATCCCATGCCTCCTCTCCTCCCCCAATCCCGGTCCCCTCTCCTCCTTCCCAATCAGCCACCGACCCGTGTGACGCCAGCTGCGGCGGACTCGCCCTTCCCCGCGCACGAGGAGAGGAGATCAGGGGTCCTCGACCTGGCGGTGGTGCGTGGTGGCGGTGTTGGAGCTCGGGCGGCGGGGCTCATTGGCTGGACGCGTGCGCGCCCTTCATTTCGTCCGGCGACGGCGAGTTAGTAACTCAACGGAGCGTGGGCGCCGCCGCCGCCACCTCGCATCGGGAGAGTGGCCACGGGGCACTGCCGCGTGTAGCGCCGGGAGGTGAGGGTCACCGCCGGTCGCGGCCCTCCTCCTCGTGGTCGTCTCCTCTACAATGCCTCTGTCCCCAGCCTCCTCTGCACGGCCCCGAGCCTCGGTGTCATGCTACCTCTTCCCCACCTCCTCTGCATGGTTTGACGTTGAGACCTGGCGTCGCGCAACCTTTGCCCCTGTCTTGGCGTTGCTGCAGCATGGGACAAAATCAACCGTGTTCTTCCCCTTCCCTGGTGGGCTCTCGTTTCTTGACAAAGTTCAGTCTCGTTTTTAGTTATTTCCATCCGATTTTGGACATTATTAGGTTGTTGAACGCCAATCCAGGGGATGCCTTTGTACATAAACCAGATCTTGAAAAGCATATGGATAATCCCATAGTCCAGCAGCTGCAAATGGAGGTCAACTACGCTGAAACCAAAAGCCAAAGCCATCATTACAAGAAATAGGTGTTGATTTCAACTTTTTGTCAGCATCATTTTTATATTTGTAAATTGCAGTATTGTGAGTATAATCTCCATGTGACTCTATCCTTATGGAGCTCAATAAGGTGATAGTAGATCACAAGGTTGCAATGCAACTCAATAAGGCGATTGCAGATCATGAGGTTGCAAGGACAACTGGTTAGCAATTCTCCAGCTTTATTTTTATTATGTTATGAGGTTGCAAGGATAACTGGTTAGCAATTTCTTCGGCTTTATTTGATCATGTTATGCAGCTCAAGAAGCAATTCTTCAGCTTTGAGGACTTGAGGTCCTACTGGTTCTCACAGAGGCCACATTCCGAAGGATTGTCTTGTGCCCAGGTCCATTTTGTAAGTTAGGTTTGTCAACTATAATGAAATAGAGCATGTGTTTTGGGACTGTATGTTTTCTGAAACTGCAACTGGCTTGCGATGGCCCATTTATGTGCGTGGTCGGTGTTTTTGTATAAATGAATTGATGCCACACTTGAATATTCAGTGTGTGTCAGATGTGAGTGATGAATATTCACACTCTTGCACCAGATCGCTTCTCTTCTTTTTCATTCCGAACTTTTTTTTGGTGTTCCTCTCTGCCTACTGGCTTTTTTTTTCTCTCCGCGGTTCTTCATGTCCAGATTATGCCCATGGCCGTATATGCTCCATCTCTGGGGTCATCGGGTTATTTTCCTTGGTCTGCTTCTATTTTATGGTACAAGTATGTTTCTGGCTTCACTTCTTAGTTTGATTTCCCTAATTTGACGCTAGCTATACTGCATTGTATATTATTTGTGACATACTTGGTTGTGGCATTTTAATCAGCCTCAACAGCCACGCAGGTGAATCTGCTGGAATTACAAGGACTGATCTATACTAAGAAGCTTATTGTTGAAGATGCTGCTGGTGCATTGCAAAGATTGCGGTAGCACCACTAGAGAGGGTCAGGAACTGACTTCAGGTATGGACTGCTTAATCCTTACAGTTTCATTAGTTGTGCTAATTGCACAAGTATTTAATTGATTTATTAAATTTGGAGAATGCATCTTTTTGTTAATTTGTAGGCTCGAACCGGAGGGTTTCAATCCCTTGGGATCATCGGATCCTTGAGGAAGTTGTGGAAATACAAGTGAATTCAAGGTTTTTACAAATATTGTTGGGAAACATGCCTTAAGCTTTGACTGTCGAATTCAGCATGTTGATTTTGAGCTCTGACTGCTGAATTCACAACATTGATTTTCATGCTTTGATTTCTCAACAAAGGTATTTTATTTTACCCTTTTCTGTACCGTGGATGGTTATCTAAATTTTGTTGGGTGCACGTTCTCTGTACAAAAAAGTGCTTCGGAGGTCACGCTTACTCCTTGGGCTCTGGCTGATGGGAACCTTTTCTTGTTGCAAACTTTCCTGGTTGTGTCATAGGATTATCACCATTCCAAACCATGGATATTTATAGTAGATGATATTGACTTATCCATCTAATTATTAGTATTTTAACTCTTTCATACCTCTCTTTTGCCACTCGCTTCGGCTTCATGCCTACAGTTTTAAACTTGCTATGCACAACCTCGGTGTTCGTTGTATGATTGTTTCTCCAACCCATGGTTGCTAACATGGTTTTGTAAGGATCTTATTATGGTCAGACAGAAGAATACAGATAGGTTGCAGTATATGTTGTGCATTTATGCTCTTCTCTTATCCACAACAAACAAATGATTTTGTGTCTTTCTTTTTAATTTTTGAAAATGCATTTTGCAGAACAATGCTGCATCTTATAGAAATATAATCGAATTGTAGCCTGGCAGTAGCATTTTCAGTTGAGAAGAGATACAGTTTGTATTTTTTAGCAAAATCTAATTTAAGTGAAACTTTACTACATGTGTAGAACATCAATCCATGTCCGACATAGCCCTGTTCACTTGCAGAGATTGATACCTATGATCGTGTGTTATAAGTCATAACAAGTACACCAGTCAGTAAAAAAACAAATACATTAGTTAGGCACAAAATCCCATTCCCAAGATATATTTCCAGCATGCCAGGTTTTGCAGTGTGTCTATGTCCATAGTGAATATGTTTATTGCTTTCAAACTTCTATCCCAGAGATTTATTCCCTTTGTTTTTCGAACATAGCAAACTACCACAGAAGGTGCTACAAGAATTTATCGACCAAACTCAGTGTAAATATTGGTTCTCCTGTTACACTGAGACCTTTCAGGAAGACATTTACATTGAAATAATTTAGATAGGACTACGACATCACATTAAGGTATATGTAAGATACAATAACCTGCGTTAGAGGATTTGTGTATCATTATTAGATTTATATGACAATCTGAGTCTTATTTATCGGTTTGATTTTACATATATGTTTGGATGTTGGTAAATGAGAGATCTCTTTTCTTACAATTGCAAATGCCTCTGCAGGGCTTAGCAGATGTCATGCATCCTATTAGGAGAACACCAAGAGGGTCACAACACTCCAATGCTATGGCAGTTGTTCTCTTTTACTTAGTATCACATCTGAAAGTCAGATTCCTTTGTGCATTGATGCATATACACAGAAAGATATGACCGGGGCCATAAAATTTGAGGTTTGATTATAAAAATTTCAGTCTTTTGGCTTTCAGTATACATCTATTCTTGTTTGTGTGTAAGGGAACTCACAAAGTTTGCGTCCATATTTTTGTAAGCATGCCACCAAATTATATGTCTTCCATATTTTGTTAGAGCAAATTAGGTGAGTTTTATTGACCTAAAGCAATTCCATATTAAAGAATCTATACTTTCCATAATGAACATGGTATTTGAATTTGCATTGCATTTGTTTATTGTGTCATGAACCTATACTTTGCAATGCTTGCATCTTCTGTTGTACTTCACAACGCAAACAATTTTACACATAGGGCAACAAGAGCACGATGATGTTAAAGATTTTGCTTTTAGATGTTGCAAAGCATGCCCCAATTTAAAGGACATTTCATTGCCATCGTGGAAACCATTTAAATTCACCGTCTTCAGTTCTGCATGGCCACTAAATTATTGGTGGATTATGTGTTTAAACGGATTTTCTAATAAATTGATTAATCTTAAAAGATATGGTCAATCCATGGCGGTCAATCCATTTGAAAGTGCGCGGGACACGCTGCTGATGCCATCACCTCTGTTTGAAAGTGAGGAAACTTGAAGTAAACAAACATCGCCTTTAGTAGGTATAGAAGCAATTTTTATTTGCATTCACCGTTGACTTTAGAAGCTTTGCCATCCTTCGGCATGTCGCCACCTACAACTGCATGCCTTCATGGAACGGCTGACATTCGTGTGATGTGTTGCCGCCCTCATGTCAAGCGGCTGCTCGAAGAGGATGATCTGAAATACACTTCTTTAAAATTTCCTACTATTCTCTTAGGGTTCTAAAATGTTTAATATGGTTTGTCCTCTATCAAGTGTTAGGTAAGCCTTGGGGCGAGCAACGGATGGCGTGGATGGTCGCGAGAGAGTACTTGGTCAGCTTATTAGATGGGTGGAGGGAATGGAGTGAGGTGTTATAGATCAAGGCAGAGGGGTCCGGAGATAGGTTAAGAGGAAGAGCCGTTAACGCAAATCATGATGGAGATGAGGGGTATCAACTGAGAATAGTGATGAAAATTGTTTAAGCATGGCAAATATTTGTAATAGTTTTTGGTTCCCATGGTATCGGTTAAGGGGCTGAGAATCTCAAACCAAACTTTTTTCTAAGTAAAAATATTCTTCTTGCAATAATAATTATCCTTTTATGCTTCTTTTGTGATGCTAGCTTTTTTTAGTACAATAACCATAATATGGTGGGGGAGCTTATACAAAAGCATAATAGCTGAAAAAAATAATGCGAAAGCGAACTAAACTGTCATATCTTCCTGCAAGACCCCAATGGAATAGTGTTTCTGCCATATACTAATTTTTGGCTAATTCTTAGTATTAAAATAAGCTAAACCTTATAGTTTAAATTCTAACTTGATTCTGCTGTTAGCGCAACGGGTCATCTAGTTTTACTGAACCAGTGCAATATCAGGGTCACAAATAGCAGAGTTATGTGCAAAGTGAATGGAGGTAACAGTAATGCATACTTTCAAAGGTGGCTGGGGTGTTCCATGAGTTGCCTGCAATTTAACCTGTGCTGACACCGTAGAATACACAACTTGAGGTCGAATTCAATATCAGAAGATCCTTATGCCAGTAACAAGTCGAACTCAAGGTCAGAAGTTCTTCATCCCAGCAAACACAAGATAATGTGGTTTGTAGATTACTCAAACTATAGCGGGTAGGTGCATAGATATCATTACAAGGCAAAAGGCACGAAGACACATGACATGATACACAAATTACAGTAAGCTTGAGCTTTTCGGTCTCGGCTCATGCAGGCATACGAATAATCATCAGTCATTCAGTCGTCGTCCTCGGGCGGGAGGCACCCAAACACCTCGAGGTATGCAGACTTGAACGCAGCAGTGTTGCATCTGTCGATCTCCTCCTCGTAGCCGTGGGGGGCGTAGACGTAGCCCTTCTCCTCAAACTCCTTCCTGATCTCCTCCTGGTACTCCGCCATCTCCTTGTCATCCTCGTCGCACAGGTCGGCGACGTGGTCGATCTTCCCGGTGCGGTGGTAAGACTCGCGCTTCCAGTTGAGGATGTACTCCACCCTCTCCGTCGGCATCATGTTCCTTGACGAAGGACGATTAGGAGCTGCAGCCACCGCCTTAGCCTCGGAACAGCCAGGGGCCGCCTCCTTGGCCGCCTTGTTATAATCGAGATGCACAATAAACAAAGAACGAAAAGTAAAACACTGCAGGGGACACGAGATTTTAACGTGGAAAACCCTTGCAACACACAAGGGAAAAACCACGAGCGCCAGCCAGCAAAACTTCACTATTTCGGTGGTGTTTACAAACGCCGTGGGTGTACAATGATGCGATCAAACCCTAGCGGCGGCTTACAGGGAATATATATAGACGGTGGCAACGATCCGTACCGTGGGGGGCGGCAGCCCCCCGCACCCCCCGCAGGCGTCCCTGTAGGGCACGACGTATGGGCTAACTTCTGACTACGCTACGCTTCGGCCCAAGCCTCCCGCGACGGGCCTCGCTCCGCTCGTCAGAAGTTAGCCTCCCTTTAGTATATGAATTTGGATCACAATATAACAAACTCCACCTTGAGACAAATTCCTTGTAGCATGAACTTCAACAATCACCTGAATGAACAAAGAAAACACTTGCTGGCGCCAATAGCCACTTGGGCTAAACAGTTATACCAACCAAGCTTGAGCAAAGCTCAAACTTGGACACAGGGACAGGCTTAGTCATCATATCAGCAGGATTATCATGAGTACTAATCTTGCATACCTTCACTTTACCTTTTGCAACCACATCTCTGATTGCGTGGTACTTAATATCAATGTGCTTTGTCCTCTCATGGAACATCTGATCTTTAGTAAGATAAATAGCACTTTGACTGTCACTGAACAACTTAATGCAAGAATTATCTCCACAAAGCTCAACATATAAACCTTTCAGCCAAACAGCCTCTTTACCTGCCTCAGCAATAGCCATGTACTCAGCCTCAGTAGTAGATTGTGCAACAACATCCTGCAAAGTAGCCTTCCAGCTAACAGCACATCCACCAATGGTAAACACATAACCTGTGAGGGACCTTCTTTTATCCAAATCGCCAGCATAATCTGAATCCACATATCCGGCGAGCCCCTCACCAATCCTGCCAAACCTCAAGCAAGCTTTTGATGTGCCGCAAAGGTACCTGAAAATCCACTGAACAGCTTTCCAATGTTCTTTACCAGGATTAGCCATGTATCGACTGACCAAACTCATAGCATATGACAGATCAGGACGTGAACAAACCATGGCATACATCAAGGAACCAACAACACTAGAATAGGGAACTCGAGACATGTACTCAATATCATCTTCAGAGCTAGGACATTGCAAAGCTGACAACTTGAAATGAGAAGCAATAGGAGTAGTAACTGACTTTGCATCATGCATATTAAAACGATGAAGAGCTTTCTCAATGTACTTTTCCTGACTAAGAAACAACAAACTAGACTTTCTGTCCCTTTTAATTTCCATGCCTAGTATTTTCTTAGCAGGACCAAGATTCTTCATCTCAAACTCTCTACTTAATTGATTCTTTAAAATAGTGATCTCTTTCATGCTCTTGGCAGCAATCAACATATCATCAACATATAGCAGCAAATAAATAGGTGATCCATTAACAAACTTGATATACACACAACTATCATACTGAGATCTCTCAAAACCATGTATAAGCATAAATGAATCAAACCTTTTATACCACTGTCGTGGCGATCAAGCTTTCAGACCATAAAGGGACCTCTTTAATTTGCAAACAAGATCCTCCTTACCAGGCACAACATAACCTTCAGGTTGGTCCATATATATCTCCTCCTCCAACTCACCATGCAGAAAAGCAGTCTTTACATCTAGCTGCTCAAGCTCAAGATCATGCATAGCAACAATACCAAAGAAAGCACGAATAGAACTATGCTTCACAACCGGGGAGAAAACATCATTATAATCAACACCTGGAATTTGACTGAAACCTTTTGCTACTAACCTTGCCTTAAACCGTGGAGGCTCATTAGGAGACAAACCTTCCTTTCTTTTAAATATCCACTTGCAGCGGACAGCCTTCTTTTGTTTAGGCAAATGCACAACATCCCATGTGTCATTCTTCTCAAGCGATTGCATCTCTTCTTGCATCGCACCTACCCACTTCTCTTTATCAACCGAAGCAATGGCTTCAGTATATGTAGCTGGTTCAATATCATGCTCCACCTGTTCAGCACAACTCAAAGCATAATCAACAATATCACATTCTTGAATTAATCGGGTAGGAGGTGCAATATTTCTCTTAGGGCGGTCAGCAGCAATAGACCATCCTTGTCGCTGAACAATATGTGGTGAAGGTGGAACATCATTATCATCATTGTTGGTTTCAGGAACCACATTTTCATTCTCCTTTGCGTGCTCCACCTGCACGCCAATTCTGTGCTGCTCATCATCAGAAACATCAGGAGAATCAATAGCATCAGAAATATCAGTAGACGGACTATCATTAAACATAACCGCCTCATTAAAAACGACATTCCTGCTCAACACAATTTTTTTAGTTTCAGGATTCCATAATCTATATGCCTTAACTCCTGAACCATAACCAAGGAAGATGCACTTAACAGCCCTTGGCTCCAACTTTCCATTATCAACATGAGCGTAAGCAGTGCAACCGAAAACTCTCAAATCTGAATAATCAAGAAAGTAACCAGACCATACCTCAATTGGAGTTTTCTTATTAAGTGGAACAGAAGGTGACCTGTTGATGAGATAACATGCGGTGGAGGCTGCTTCAGCCCAAAAACCTCTATGAATCTTTGCATTAGACAACATGCAGCGAGCCCTCGAAATAATGGTCCTGTTCATGCGTTCAGCCACGCCATTCTGTTGAGGGGTGTACGGAATGGTATGATGTCTTACCATCCCATCATTGCTGCAAAACTCATCAAATTCATTTGAACAAAATTCCATACCATTGTCAGTACGGAGTATCTTAACCTTATTTTCAGTTTGGGTTTCTACCATAACTTTCCACTTCTTTAAAGCATTAAAAACATCAGATTTATGTTTCAGGAAATATGGCCACACTTTCCTTGAGTAATCATCAATAATAGTAAGTATGTAATTAGCACCACCATTAGAAGTTCTACGGGATGGACCCTAAACATCAGCGTGTACATAATCTAAAATGCCTTTGGTGGTATGAACGGAAGCATTAAATTTTACTCTTTTATGCTTACCAAAGATGCAGTGCTCACAGAACTCAAGCTTACCAAAATCGCAGCCATCAATTAGCTCTCTCTTTGCCAATTCTGTCATGCCAAGCTCACTCATATGTCCAAGACGCTTATGCCAAAGGTTAGTCTTACTAGATTCATCAGAACTAACAACAGCAGTAATACCAGGCAAAGTGCTACCTCTAAGGACATATAATTTCGCAGAATTCATATCACCAATCATAATAATGAGAGAACCTGATGATACCTTCAAAAGTTTGTTCCCACCTTTGTACTTGTACCCGTCACAATCAAGGGTACTCAAATAGATCAAATTCCTCGCCATGGAGGGTATGTGTTTCACTCCTGTCAACGTGCGTGTCATCCCATCATGGGTCTTGATCTGAACAGAACCAATGCCAACAATGCTGCACTGGTTGTCATTCCCCACACGCACAAAATCTCCACTCTGCACAGACTCATAAGAACTGAACCAATCTTTGTTACAACAAATATGAAACGAACATGCATTATCAAGAATCCATTCATCATCACGTGAAACACATGCAGCCAAGACAGCTAAGCAATCTCCATCAGAACTATCACTACCATTATTACCAGCAACAACAGCAGCATCACCCTTACCGGTGACAACGACAGCCTTACCATTACCATCATTATTTTTCGGTTGGTAAGTTTCGTTCCTTTTCTCCTTGTTCTGCAGCTTCCAACAATCATCAATATTGTGGTTAGATTTCTTACAATACCTGCAGAACTTGTCACGTCCTTTGGACTTTGAGCGACCTCCGTCGCTCTTGCTCTTATCTCTGTTGTTGTGGTAGTAGTTATCTCGCTGCTCAGGCCTGCCACGGACCTCTAATGTCTCCGCCTTGGAGGACGAACTTTCAGCCTGCACCATAGCTTTTATTTTCTCCTTTTGTTGGAGAGCATCATAAACTTTCGCGAGAGTTAGTTTGTCGCGGCTCAATAATATGGTGTCACGAAAATTACTGAAAGAATTAGGCAGCGAGCATAAAAGAAGAAGACCTAAATCCTCATCCTCATACTTAACTTCTATAGACTGCAAATCAGAAACAATCTCTTTCCAGGAAGATAGGTGATTCATTACCGAACCTCCCTCTTGCAACTTATGCGAGAACAGTTTCATCTTCACGTGCAATCTTCCCGTGAGATCCTTGGACAAACAGATCTCCTCTAGTTTGACCCATAACTCGGCGGTGGTTTTCTCCCCGCAAAGACTTCTCGCAGAATATTATTGGACAGATGGAGTTGAATCAACGATAAAGCCTTACGGTCTTTCCGCTTCTCCGCATCGGTCCAGGTATCCTTCGCTTTCTCGCCGAAAGCATCGATCGCTTCATCCAGATCTGAAGATTGGGCGAGAATCGCCCTCATCTTCACTTGCCACAAAGCAAATCTCGTGGTGTAGTCCAGCTGCGGTAGATCGAACTTCAGTGACGATATCTCGTAAACCCTAGATCCAAAGAACACGGGCTCTGATACCACTTGTTATAATCGAGATGCACAATAAACGAAGAACGAAAAGTAAAACACTGCAGGGGACACGAGATTTTAACGTGGGAAACCCTTGCAACACATAAGGGAAAAACCACGGGCGCCAGCCAGCAAAACTTCACTATTTCGGTGGTGTTTACAAACGCCGTGGGTGTACAATGATGCGATCAAACCCTAGCGGCGACTTACAGGGAATATATATAGACGGTGGCAACGATCCGTACCGCGGGGGACAGCAGCCCCGCATTTCCCGCAGCGTCCCCTCAGAGGGCACGACGTATGGACTAACTTCTGACTACGCTACGCTTCGGTCCAAGCCTCCGGCGACGGGCCTCGCTCTGCTCGTCACAAGTTAGCCTCTCTTTAATATATGAATTTGGATCACGCCTTCTTCCGCACCGTCGCCGGCCATCGATCGACTGATTGGTGGTGCGGACTAGGAACCGTAGCTCTCGATTCGGCTGCCAATGTTGGATTTGAGATTCGGGGCAGGACCCAGCGGTCATCTGATCTTATAAAGGAGGCGGTGAACCGGCCCTGGCCCGGACTCGGCTCAGGTGTCAGGCTGGGGGTCGGACTGTCGGAGTCCGGCGGGAACGAATCTGTCATGAACTATCAGTGTTTTTCTTTTCGTACTTACGACCACTTGTAAATTTCAAACGACGCGCGATGTAGGACCAATACCAACTGGGTTAAGTTGATTTAGCGATTAACTGTTGACGTGATTCCCGCGAATAGATTGCGGCCAAGGCTGGGTGAGATTGTCAGTCTCAAACACTCGACGTTTGTCAGGGAGCGCAGGTTGCATCATAACCTCATGATGGTTCATCAGCCAAGAAAAGTAAGTCTCCGAGAGAAAGAGGCGTGTTGATTCTCATTGAGGCTTTCCACGAACACCGGTACGAAACTAGCTACACGCTGAATGTTTTTTTTGTGGCGCACCAAATAACCATATGTTACAAAAAATTCTGTACGCATCCAGACACGTGCGCCATTAAATAATGATATTTTCTATGACGCACCAACTCTTCATATGTTACAGAATTTGATATTTCTGTGGCGCATCAACTCTTCATGCGCCACAGAAATCTGGTGGAACTCATGGTGAATTATTGGATTGACCAATTCTGAGTATTTCTATGACGCGTGGAGTTGGATGCGCCACAAAGATGTCGCCTTTCTGTGGCGCATGTGGCCAAATGCGCCACACAAAGAACCATTTCTATGGCGCATGGAGCTACATACGCCATAGAAGTTTTCTGGTTTTTTTTGCTCTCCACGCAACCCCCGATCACCTTTTTTAGCTTTGTAAATACAGAAGAAATAGATAGAAATTTTTAAAAATAAAATCCTTCGAGGTTCCCACGTATTATGTCATCTAGTTTCAATGATAATTAACAAACATGAATTTCGACTTTTTGCAAAATTGCGTTGTGTGTCGATAAAATTGGATTTCTGGTTGCATATCAAAATGACCGGGAGAAAATTCTACAACATGCAAAAATATACAGAATCGGCAAATTCGAAAGAGCAAAAAGTTACGTCAAAGTCAAGATTTTTTCCTCCAAAAATAGAAAATTCGAGAAAAAAATCTGCGGCGCACCAAATGCACATGCGCCACAGAATTGATAGGCTAAAATTTGAAATTCGGTGGTGCCTCCTCCTCCTCTCCTCCACTTCTCCTCCTCACCTTCTCCTCCACTTCCACTTTCTATTCTCTCCTCCTTTCCTCCACTTCTCCTCCTCCCTCCTCTCCTCGACGCCTCCTCCTCTTCCTCCTCCGACGATCTCTTCCTTCTCCTCCTCCTCCCGCGACGACCTCCTCCTCTGGCGACCCCCTCCCTCCCTACCTCCAACGACCCTCTTCGGCCGGCCTCCTCCTCCACCACCACCCACCCACCACCGTACCTCCAGTCGTCCTCCTCCTCCTCCACCTCCGGCTGGCCTCCTCCTCCTCCACCCACCCACCACCTCCGGCCGGCCTCTTCCTCCTCCTCCACCCATCTCAACCCACCCACCTCCGGCGACCTCCGGCAAATTTCAGAAAAAATCCGACGAAATTCCGGCAGCCCCGGATCTAGATCTGGTCGCCATTTTTAAAATTTAAAAATTGTGGCGCACCACCGCTGGGTGCACCACAGAAAGTTTTATGTGGCACATGCCTGCTTGGTGTGCCACATAAATGTCACTTTTCTGTGGCGCATGGGTCCGTGTGCCACATAATTCAAATTTTTGTGACGTGAATTCTGTGGCACACCCTCTGTGCGCCACAGATTTCAAAATGGTGCGGCAATGATGAGTCTTTTCCTACTAGTGGAGGGTTAATTGAATATATGCCATTGTAACTTTCACCACTTGGAGAAATGACATTACAAAAACAAGACTTGAAGATATACCACTCCAACTTTCTTATACCTCTATTTATGCCATTTTATAAACTTAAAGAGAATAACAGTTCATTTCAGCGTGTATAACAATATTTAGCATAATACCCATGTTTTCAGCAATAGGACCAATACTAAAAAAATCAAATTTTGCCAAAAAGCCTGAAATTCTTAAAAAAAAATGCGCTGGCGCCTGCAGCCGCGTCGCCGCTGAATCCCTTGGCCGGCGCCACCTCTAGGGTTGGTCCAGACAGGATACCAAGTGGTTTTTTTTTTCCTTTTACATGTCCCATATGTGAGATTGTGAGTACATGTGTATAGGTGTACCATGTACGTATGAAACTATGGGAGTATAATTGGCAGTTTATGGTTCGGTAATGACCACAATGGCATAGATAGTGGTATGATAAAGTTGGCGTGACATATCTCTAAATCTAGTTTTTGTAATGGTTTTCTCCAAGTGGTGAAAGTTGCAATGACATAGATCCAATTGGAATGAGATTCTGTGACTTAGCTCAGCGTGACTTTGGGTCGTTGCAGACAGGATCCGCTCCTGGTGGGCCCCTTGTTTCAGTCAAGTCATGGAAAAGTTAGGGATCCGCTTCCGCCCTCGGGCTACCGGTTGCGCCCGCCTCATGCTTGTTGTCGGGTCGCCGCACCTCCCGCTGTCGGTCAGCCTTGCTCGCCAGTCGCCGCCCACCGGCCGCGCGCCACTCACCCGCTCGCAGCCTGCCAGCCGCGCCCGCGCGCCACTCGCGGCGAATCCTATACACCGATCAGGTCGGTGCTTACCAAGCACCGCACACCCTGGTCGGGTATAGGGCCCAGCCCATTTTCATTTTTTCAACTTGTTTTCGTTTTCTGTTTATTCGTTTTCTTTCTTTTTGTTTCTTGTCTGTTTTCTTTTATTTTTCTGTTTCTTTTTTTTATTTTTTCAAATTCGGAAAAAGATTAAAATAAACATTTTTTTAAAATTAAAAAATGTCCAATTTTAAAATTTATTCAAATTTGAAAAATGTTCAAATATAAAATTTGTTCAAATTTGAAAAAGTTCCAATATAAAATTTGTTCAAATTTAAAATTTGTTCACATTGAAAATTGTTCAAATTAAAAATTGTTCAAATTAGAAAATAGTTTAAACTTAAAATTGTTCATATTAGAAAATTGTTGAAACTTAAAATTGTTCAAATTTAAAATTTGTTCCAATTTAAAAATTGTTCATTTTTAAAAAAAGCGAAAATCTTTTAAAAATTGGTCGAATCAGAGATGCTCAATTTTAAAATTTAAAGTATTCAGATTTTGATAATTTTTTATTTTTCAAAATATTTAAATTGTAAAAAATTAACAGACAGAAAAGAAACGAAAAAAATGGTTACCTGTTGCTGTTGGGCCGGGCCCAGTAAGCCACGTCGGGCGTGCATGGGGTGTGCGGTGCCGTACGGGCACCGCACTGGTCGGCGTACAGGATGCCCCGCCACTCGCCGCCCCTGGGTTCTCGGATTTCAGCAACTCTGGCGAAATTGGGCCGGATTCCAATGAAGGTCCGGTGGCAGCTGGGCTGAAATTTTGCTCCCGCCAAGCTCGGTAGGAGATGCAGTTCATATTCGGTATGCTCCGAGAATTTGTGTTTGTGCAGATTGGGAGGCCGAGTTTGCTGACCCCTGCAAACGTTTTTGCAGTTTACGCGAATTTACGGTGTCTAGCAGGTATGCGGGTCTGCTAGAGATGCTCTTAAAGAGATGCCGTATGGCGTGTTCCATGAGTTGGCCTGCATTGAGATGAGGATGAGGGGACACAAGAGCTTACGTTGTAGAAGAAGAAACTCAAGATGCAGTAACAAGTCGTATTCAATGATCACAAGTTTTTCATTCAAGCAAAACACAAGACAATTTACTCCAATCCAACGGCTTGGCAGATTACTCAAATTATAGCGGGTTGCTGCATAGATATCATGACAAAACACAAGGCAGATGTTGAAGTGTATAAGTAGATTGCCTTGCCATTTCCATCACTTCGGACTTTTGGTTCAAGCGGCTAGTGCATGAAGTTTAACATGGTATTAGAGCCATAGGTCTCAAGTTCAAATCCTAGCTTTCACAATTTATTCTAAAAATTATCTCTTCTCCCCTCTCTTCTCGCAGCCTCCCGCTGCCTCTTTGCCTCTCTACACGTGTTGACTTATCTTCTCGTCTTCCCGTCACACGTGAGAGGGGGTGTTGAAGTGTATAAGTAGATTGCCTAGCCATTTCCATCAGTTCGGACTTTTGGTTCAAGCGGCTAGTGCATGAAGCTTAACAGCAGATATAATGAAAGGTAGATTGAGCTCTGAGCCTTAGCTCACGCGCACGGATAATCCAGACGTATATAGCCTCAGTCGTCGTCCTCCTCGGACAGGAGGCACCCAAACACCTTGAGGTATGCAGACTCATACGCTTCAGTGTTGCAGGAGAACAAGAATGAAGGAAAAAATGACCGATGGGGCGGGTTCGGGAGCGTCCGGGGGCGATCTCGCTACACCGCCGCCGGCGACGGATTGTTAGGTAAGAGACGCGATCTGTTCGCCGGAGAACCTCCGCGGGAACCGCTTCTGGGTGATGCAAGATTCAGAAGATGAGGCAGAAGACTTCTCGGTATCGGGGGACGCGGACAGGAGCATACGATATCTTTGCCATTCACCATCGCCGGTGAATGGTAGGGACATCGACGATGCTGGCACAGAGGCTTCTGAAAAGAATCAAGAGGCGGCAGGAGCAACGTCTGGCGACCAAGGCCGCCATGGAGCTCACCTCGCCGGAAGGTACGGGTTCTCGTGCTCATCTGTCGTTGGACAACTTCTCTAGCAAGATGAAGGATCTTAGGATGTCGGTCATGGAGCCGTCTGTGTTCGTGGACGATAATGCAGATGGATGGACAGTTGTTCGACGGCGGCTTTGGCCGCCGGAGATCGACACGAAGGGAGTGGATCCGATTTTTAAGGAAAATTCAAAATTTCCGGATTTGGACCGGGCAAAGTTCTCGGATAGGCCAGATCATAATTTGGTTCAGTGCAGCCCATCGATTGCGACGCGGAGGTTCTCTAACGCGGCCCGATCGAACGGTGACCGAACGACAAGGTCGGCCAGGGTTGGACACGCCGTCGTTGGACGTGCGTTTCGACATCTCCTAGGTTTAGCCTGGCGAAAAGTAGTGACATGTCAACCTGTGGTGCGGCGGCGGGCGACTGAGGCATCCATGAATGGCGATGGCGGCCATAGGGGCTTCAACCCGGGGCGCGGCGGCTTCCAAGGTCGTGGTCCCTCCCATGGTCGGGGTGACTACCAAGGGCGCGGAGGCTTCCAAGGCCAAGGCGGCAATGGCATGCGCGGTGGCCGTCAGAACCCAGGTTATGCGCGTGGCAGCGAGGGCTTTGGTATGTCTCGGGGTATGCATGCCAATGTTGCTAATGTTGGTTTGGGAGTAGGCAGAAATTTCAGCCGGGGAGAGTCTAGCGGCACGGCGGGGATGGGAAGTGGTAACCATCATGAAAATTGGGCCGAGGCAAACCATCAATATCGTGCTTCCAACTACAACAATGGGAGTAACTAGGGCTACGGTGGGAACCAACAGAGATGGATGCCTCGTGGTGGAGGTGTTCAGTATCGTGATCGAGATAATGGTGCTGGTGTACAAGCTTGGGGTGGTATTGATGCTGATCTACTACACCAAACAATGCAAGCGGTAGTCGTTGCGGTCACGGCAGCCACTAAGATCACGAAACCCACTCAGAATGCAGCACAGGTTGTAGCAAATAAGACTGATGGTTTGGTCAGAGGGGTGGATCAGCAAGGTGTGGTGCCGGTTGTGGTCCCCATAGTTCCACAGCGGGCATAGGTGGTCCAGGATACACAGGTTGTTGGAGATAAAGGAAAAAAGAGAATGAAGGCCATGGCCCTCCAAAGAAGAAGAAGGAGGACAAATTAGGATTGCAAACAGCCTGAATATTATATTGATGATTGTCCTAAGCCTTTTTGTGATTTATGTGAGTCAATTCACCATTCATCTTCTGCTTGTCACCTTCTGCAAGCTCCAAAGCCTTTAGCACTTTTACATGGTTATGAAAATGAGGCTCTCATGTTCTTTGAGTTATCTTGTGGTGCTTTTAAGGCTAAAGTTGAGAATCCGAAATTAGCCAAGGTCACTGTTGATGGAGATTCTATGACTATCCCTGAATTAATTGATCAACTGAAGAAGATTGTGCCATCTGAGAAGTTTATTTGGGAAGTTTTTTATTACAAGGATAATATATACAGAGTCAAATTACCAAGTAAACAGGAAGTTCAGAGATTGAACAATTTTGGAACATATATATGCACTGATAGAAATGCTTGCCTGTCTTTTGACCTATGGTCTTCTTTGGAGGAGCCATTGTATACTTTGCCAGAAGTCTGGGTTCGAGTGTCAGGATTGCCAAATGACATTAGATCGGACTATCTTTCCTTATGGGGGGTGGGCACTCTTTTTGGAAAGACTCTGGATGTTGACATGGCTTTCACTCATAAAAATAAAGTACTTAGGACTAAGATTGGATGTTTGGACCGCAATCTTATTCCTGCAGACTGCGATATGTTCATTAGAAGGGGATTCTTTAAGTTGATATTTGAAGTAGAGGCGACTAATGGGTCCCAAGAAGTAAACATGCTTGATGCAAATAATGGTAATGGTGGTAACGATGATGCACATAATGGAGGGCATAATAATGAGGAAGGCACTGATATGGAAATGGACCCAAAGGGAATTGATGAGGGGGCTACCTCTAATACTGATGGGCAAGGTGATACATATGAGAACAATGGGATGGATGGGATGCAATTGCAAGCGCAACAATTACAAGAGATTAAGGTTGGGTCTATTAATGTAGATCTTAGCCCTACAAGTACATTAGCGTCTCCCCAAATTTTAGTTCAAAAGCAATTTTTTCAAAGCCTATATCTCATGTTGAATTTCTGATGCTAAAAGATAAAACTGGCACTTTTTGCGAGCGGTTCAGCTAGCAAGAGACAAGGGGGTGGATAAAGTCATTTTCGAGTCTAACTGTCTCTCGTTGGTGCAGCGACTAAATTCTTGTTCCATGGATAGATCTTCAGTTGGGATGATGGTTGCTAAGATCAAGGCTTTGGGTCGAAGCTTCACGTCGATCTCTTTCCGACATGTGAAGCGTTCTTTTAATCAGGCAGCTCATTTGTTAGCTAAATCTAACTTGGATGTAAACTCTAGTTGTGTTTTTCTTTCTGTTCCGGAATTCATCCGGGCAACATTTTGTATTGATGGGTTATAATGAATAAAGCGCTGTTTCTTGTCAAAAGAAAAACCTATTGGGCGAGGCGTCAGGTTTAGTCTGCAACCTGAACAAGTGTGTTGTCGCTACAACATCGATGTAAAGAGATCATCCAGCTCTTCCCCTGAAACGTAGTGGAGTTTCCTAGATACTTCAGGTCTTGCCTGTTACAATTCGAAGGATGCAACTAGATCATCCAGCCCTTCCCCTGCAACATAGTGTGGAGTTTCCCAGGTACTTCAGATCTTGCCTGTTACAATTCGAAGGTTGCACCTGGGTGTGCCTAAAGGTCACGGTTCACAGTTGTGGTTCTACTAACTTTCTTATAGAAAAATTAAATGAGAACCATTTCTAGCATTTGAGATTTAAAAAAAAAACTGCATACAATTTGGGGTGTTACCTCTGAACGCTAAAACGATCATAAACTGAGGACTCCTGAGATACGATCGAGTGCTTCATTAACATGGTATATGCAGTTTATGTCTTATGCTCTCTGCTGAGACTTGATCACGTTCTGATCATCTTGAATCAGACATGCAACCCGGCCCAATTGTTCTCGGATGTGCTTGAGTTTCATTAATTTGGTGGGTGCTGTGATGTTCTATATTTTTCGATGAGGAAAAGAAAGAAGAAGAAATCAGGATCAGTAACAAGTCGAATTTAAGGATCACAGATTCTTCATCCCAGCAAAATCAAGACAATAATGTACTACTCCAATCCAACTTGGTCCGTAGGTTACTCTAATTATAGCGGGTAAATATCATTATTACAAGGCACAACACAGGCAGTGTGACTTGAGCTCTCATAAATAGACAGCCTCAGTCACCGTCCTCGGGCGGGAGGCACCCATACACCTCGAGGTATGCAGACTTGAACGCGGCATCGTTGCATCTATGGATCTCCTCCTCGTAGCCGTCGGGGACGTAGACGTAGCCCTTCTCCTCAAACTCCTTCCTGAGCTGCTCCCGGTTCTCCTCCATCTCCTTCGCCAGCTCGTCGTACCTGTCGGCGACGGGGTCGATCTTCCCGGTGCGGTGGTATGGCTGGCTCTTGCAGTTGAGTAAGTACTCCACCCTCTCCGTCGGCATCATGTTCCTTGAGGGAGGACGAGAAGGAGCTGCAACCACGGCCTTAGCTTCGGAACAGCCGGGCGCCGCCTCCTGATCCGCCTTCCGCTTGGCGGCCGAGCAGCGCTTGAGCGCACCTTCCGCGCCGTTGCCGGCCATCGATCGATTGATTGGTCCGGAGATTCTCGGATGGGAACCCTAGCTATCGATTCGGCTGGCGATGGAGGTCAGGTGTGGAGGTCGCGGCCATCTGATCTTGTAGGGACGACGGCCAACCCCTTCATGGACTCGGGTTAGGAGTCAGGCTAGTTCACGGAGTTGGACGTGAGAAAGCGAGAAATTTGCAAAAAAAAAAAAAAAAAAAAAAAATAGAACATCATAACTGGGACTAGGTTTCAAGTGACCACCACTTCAATTTTTTTAGGGCATCTCCAGCGGCGTGAGCGACCCGTTTGCGTCCGCCGGGCCGAAAAATGCGTCTGGTACCACCTCCAGCGGAGCGACGCAAAGTGATCGGACCGTCCGCGGTGACGCAAAACTGGCCCAAATATGCGCCTCGGATGCGTCTCTGCGGACGCTGTGCGGACGCGCAAAGTGTCCGCTCGCGTCTGGCGGACGTTTCGTCGGGCCCGCCTGGCAGCGACCCAGCGTCGATGCGTCTTCTCAAACGCGCCAGCGACTGGCGCCGCTGCATCGCTTCGGCAGTCTGCGCCACGTTAATGGCGATGCCTCTGCTGCCGAGCAGTCGCCTACCTCCGCCAACCACGTTAATGGCGACACCACGCGTCCTGCAGCCATCGCCTGCTCCGGCCTATATAAAGAGGGTGCACGTTCTTCTTCCTCATCCACTCCTCCAAACAAACCCTAGCCGCCACAAGCTCCACTGTAGCGCCGCCTAGCTCTTCTTGCGACGCAGCCAGGCCCGCGAGGAAGTCCATGACGGGTCCTGGTGGCCGGCGAGGCGGTCGAGGCCGCGGCCCTGGGCGCCCCCGGGGCGGGGGCAGGGGCCGCCGTGGTGGAGCAGCTACGGCCCCATGCTCTCCGTCGCCTGCCCCCTCCTCGTCTTCGCAGGACGACCGCTGCTTCGAGTTCCTCCTACGCATCGATGATGACCCACTCGGCATCAAGCGGCTCCCGAACAAGTTCGTCGATGGCGTCGAGCCGGCGCACTTGCAGCTACGGGAGGCCAGCTGCAACTTCTGCTGGTGGACTGTGGAGGTCTTGTTCGACGGGCAGGGCAAGATGTATCTGCACACGGGGTGGGACAAGTTCGCCTGCGACCTCGCGCTCGAGCCCGGCTGCCAGTTCACCTTCCTCTACGAGGGGGACGGCGAGATGATCATCAAGGTGTTCGACGACACAGCCTGCCGCAGACACTACCACACCGGTGAATCCGGCTCGGACACCGATAGTTAGAACTTAGAGTGTTCTTTCTTTGCAGCGAATATGGCTACGGGCCAGTTGAAGCCAGTAGTGAGGGTTTCTGGCTGGGGCACCGTCCCAAGTTGGATTTTCCAGTTTGGGTGACTGGGTGCGCCCTCGAATGTTCTCTCTTGGCAGCGAACAATCGGGAATCAACACAAATGGTTTCTTTTTTTAAAATGTTTTTATTTGTGTCAACCATGGTTCAAACTATGTATTAGTTTGTGTAAACCATGTTCCAAACTATGTGTTAGTTTGTGTAAAATCATGTTCCAATATGTAATATTTAGAACTATGTTTAAATGGAGAAGATGAAAAAAACAAGTAAAAAAATGTGTCGCCCCGCTGGAGCCACCCCCAGATACAAACGGACGCGCGGACAAAAAAGATCATTTTAGCGTCCGGGGCGCGACGCAAACAGACGCTCGCGGACAATAAAATGCGTCGCGTCACTGGATATACCCTTAGGAAAACGCTGCCGATCAGCCGACCGACCGCGGCCAGAAAATCGGTTGCTGCTCCGCACATGGGTGGGTCCTGCTGCTCCTTATCTTAAGGCCAGCCACACAAACTTGTGTTCCTCTTCGCATTATCCAAGTCTCACATCGCCCAGTTCATACTCGGGCGAGCGTCTCCCCATCCCCTTCATGGCGAGCACGTCGCCGCCCCAGCTCTTCCACCGATGAGCGTGTCGGCGCCCCAACTTCTCCCCCGGTGAGCGCACCGCCCGAGCTCCTCCCCAGGAAAGCGAGTCGCCGCCCTAGCTTCTCCTCCAGCGAGCGCCTCTTCTGGAGGGCGCCGCCCTGCTCCTCCCGGCGACCGCGGCCTTTGCTCTCTGTCCAGATGCGCCCTACGCGCCCCCTCCCCTCCCCCTGCGGCAAGCGTACTCTACACCTTGTACTACTAGGGTACTACAGCGCCTTGACCATTGGGTACCACTGTGGTTATGTCGACGCAGGGGTTGTCGCCATCGTCGACGTCTGGTGGAGATGGCCAAAGAAGTGCGGGGCGCGGGAACGGTAGCTTTTTTCTTGTTGTTTTTGTTGTTAATTATTGTTGCATATATATTTGGTAATTTATTGTAAATATAATTTTTGGCATGGGAACTATTGTTTTTTTCTAAAATTGTTCCTGGCAATTGTTGTAAAGACCCAAATTAGTTGTTGTTTTTGTTGCTAATTAATGTTGTAAATATATTTTTGGCATGGAAAGTGTTGCTTTTTGTTAAATTGTTGCCAGCTATTATTGTAAACACCCAAATTAGTTGTTGTTTTTGTTATTAGTTAATGTAGTAAATATATTATCGATTTTTTGTAAATATATTTTTAGCATGGAAACTCTTTTGAACAACCAAATAAAAAATGTAGGGTTTCTTGTTAATTTATTGTAAATATATTGATAATTTTTTGTAAAGATATTTTTGGCATATAAATTTATTTGTGCTGAAACTGTTGCTTTTTAGTAAAATCATCATTAAATATTGTTGTAAATAGCCTGTTTTGGTGGATTACTTCTGTTGTAAACACACAGCGGTAGCATATGGTGGTGGGCTCCAATATAGACGTGCAGCATAAAAGCAAACCGGAAAGCGATGTGATAGCCGGAAAGCGACGTGAGCAAGTGACTTACTGCTGAACGTACGATCTTCATCTAATGGTGTGAACAACAACCGATTTTTCCACTGGCCATTCAATGACCGACGGCTAGCACTGCCTTTTTTTTATTCAAAACCATCCAATATTCAGTAACACAAGTGTTAAAAAGCACAAATCCTTTTAACACGCTCTAACCATGTTTCTGACTGGTGGGACCAGACGTCGGGTGAGACCCTCCGGTCAAATATCTCTTCTCTCCTGGTCTCTTTCTGACAAATAATAAGGGTTGGAGCATGGCAGTGTCGTACACCGGGAATGACAGAAGGCTCACCGGAGGTGGTGTCTGTTGTTGCTGTTCTCGCTCTCCATCACGCTTCATGGCTCCCGCGCCATGTGCCCGAGGTTGCCATCGCCGTCGTCGTGTAGCGTCGCAACCACGTCCATGCGCTCGCCATATAAGCACTGCAGGGTCCGTAGGTGGACGATTTGCACCCGGGTGAATGTGCACCCTATTTTGAAAAATTCCAAAAAATGCTATTTTAAATTTTCAGAAAAGTTTGAAATAACTTTTTTCATGTATATCCTATGTTGACACTTGTTTGTGCAGATTTCGGCATAAAAAAGCGGCCATGTGTGAGTATGACCTGCACATAAATGTGAAAATAGAATTTCCTATTTCCGTGAACAGTGCATGCCAATCATTATAGCGTCATTTGGATATTTTATCATTTTCATGTAGGCCACATACAATGGAATATTTCTATGAAAACTTACACAAGTAAATCAACATAATATCTACACGAAAAAAATTAGTTCATTTTTTTGAGATTTTCAAATATAATTTTTTCAAAATTTGTGAAACCAGGTGCATGTCCACCCGGGTTCATCCCGGTATTTCCCCGCAGCGTCTCCCTCTTCCTCATTTCTGAAGTAAAGGAGAGACGGTGGGACAATCCATCCTGGAATATACATGAAAATCCTAGAAAATGCGCACACCGCCGTACCGCGCGGCTATATCGGCCTTGCTCCGCGATGAAAAAAGAAGAAGATGTTCCATGAGGGTATAGAAAGTTCATCAACCTCTCACGTACGGCCGTACGCCACCGCACCACCGGCCATTCCAACTTTTTCGAACTCTAGAAGAAAAGGCCCGTACTCGCGCCCTTACCGAAGAAGCGACACTAAGCAGGAAGGACACAGACACACAGCGAGCAACCACACGGGAGCATGCCACCGTACTAAAGTCATGACCCCTCAATATTTTTAGTTTGACATTCTAAGGTCAGTGCACTATATTCTAGTTCTTCTATTGCACTTCATTTTCTATTGTCTACCTTCCAAATTTCTTAGCCTATAATTATTTGTAGTGTTCCATGTCTTGTTTTTATTTCGTTTTCTCGGTTAGGTAAACAAACTCCGTTCGTACACTGAATCGTTCACTTTTATATTGTGTGTGATTTTCGGAGGGACTTGAACCTTGTGTGATAAAGTGTTCATTATGTGCCAACCGTGCAAATACTTACATAATCCACTTGCTTGTTTTTGAACGGCAAGTGTCTAATAAAGCCTTTCGGCCTGAACATCTCCCAATAAAATTACTAGTACGAGTTTCTCACCTTAGTGGGATCTCCTTTTTTTTTTAAGTAAGCACATAGGGAGTTCGACACCCATGTTTCATATCTTGTCTCAGTCTCACCGTCACTTCATCAACATGAGAGCCCGCGGTTCTCTCTCCCTAGTTTGTTAACATAAGCGCGCTGTTAGATTAACAAGAGCAGCACATCAACTAAGTGGGGAACGACACCTTCAATTTGGCCATCGAACTTACCGCGCTCAATTATAATTGCAACCATATCCGCGACAATGTTAAAAAGCATTGAGGAAAGCGGACCACCTTGCATCAACCCTTTTTCGTCTGGAAGTATGTACCAATGTCCTCATTGGCAAGTATGGCAACACTACCACCGAAAACGAAGTTATTAATTAAAGCGCGCCACTCTTCAGAAAATCCTTTCATCCGGAGCGTTTATTGAAGAAAAAAGATCATTTAACTTTATCATAGGCTTTTTCAAAGTCAATTTTGAGAATGAACTCATTCAACTTTTTACGATACATCTCATGGATTGTTTTCATGCAAAGTGACAACCCCATCTAAAATGTATCTGCCTTACATGAAAGCCATCTGAGAAGGACGCACCACGTGATCTGCCACTGAATTAAGTCTGATAGTACCTACTTTAGTGAAAATTTTGAAACAAACATTTAGTAGGCATATGGGCCTGTATTGCTAAATCCGTTCCGCATTGATAACTTTTGGTAAAAGAATGATTTTACCGAAGAAAGCTGACGTCCATTGGGCTTCGCACATTGCTCTCTTGCGCACTCACATGGATCGAGCTCAAGCACGGTTCAAGAAGAAAGCTGATCGGCATCGTTCAGAGAGAGTGTTCACTGTGGGAAAAGAAGTGTTACTGAAATTACAACCATATGCCCAGACTACAGTGGCAAACCGCCCATGTCACAAGCTGGCGTACAAATTGTATGGACCATTTCAGGTGGAGCAGCGAATTGGAATTCTGGCGTACAAGCTGGCATTACCACCCTGACGCACGTATTCATCCAGTGTTTCATGTTTCACAGCTTAAGCCTTTCATCCCAAGTTATAACCCGGTGTTCAGTCAATTGCCTCGACCTCCAGACTTAACTTCGACTGATCTGCAACCTTCCTATTCTCGATCGGAGTCTGCGGAAAAAGGGAGATATACCAGTCCTTCAGGTACAAGTAAAGTGGGGTAATCTGTCACCTGATGCAGATTATGACGTTCTTCGCCAGCGTTTTCCTGAAGCTTCAATCTGGGAGGAGGCTTCAAATTCAGAGGGAGGCAATGTCACACTCGAGACTTCGTCAGATAACAGTGATACCTGAACTTGTGTCTCGTGTGACATGTAAACTAGCTGGTGGGCTTTGGGCCGTGTAATCTGGATGGCCTGTGGCCGAGTCGGGTAAGGGTCGTAGTATAAGACCCAGCTATGTAACCAAGGAGGATACCAATTGAATTGATGATAGTGTCGTCTCTCATCTTCTCGCTCCAATTTACTCGTTCTCCTGCTTGCTTCTCTCTCACCCTTCTCCATTCCTTGTCCGATCTAAAACAAATCAGCTTGAGGTCGTGACAATTTGTTCTTTTCAAAATGTATAAGTGTTCCAGTTTCTATAATACGTCACTACAAGGCAAAGTGATAACGGCTACAAATTCGATTTTTGCATCAATGATTTTGTAGTTTGTAAATATTTACTATGGAAATTTGTGTTGAGAGACGCACGTGCACCCTTACTAGTGCCTAAGAGCATCTCCACTCGTCTCCCCGACGAGGCCCCCAGGACCGCGTTTTGTCATCCGGACGGCGAAATTCGGCCCAGTCGCGCCCCGGTTCCTCGATTTCGTCCGGATTTGGGCCTAAATTCATCCGGCGATCCCACGCCAGCCCCGGCCCCCCGGGGAGCGCTCGGGGAGTCCGGACGAAACGAAAGCGCGGGAAACGCCGAGGAAACTTCCCGCGCGTCTTGTGGCCCCAACTTGTCGGCGAGAGACACCGATCGTCGTCCTCATCGCATCGTCTTCCGCGCGCTGTAAAAGCCTGCCGCCGGTCAGCATTCGCCGGCCGCGTAGCTTCCACGCGGCGAGTTAATGTCGTCGCCTCGGTTTCACGCGCGCCTACCACTATTTATCGCCGAACTACCGCGTCTGCCCCGCATTCACCTCACTCGTCTACCCCCAAATCTTCCCCGAACTCGAACGAACCAGCAATGGCGAACGACGGTGCGGCCAACAACGGCTTCGGCCGCCGCTCTCTCCACCAATGGGAGGGACGGCTCCTCCACGCGGCGGGCTACCCGGCGCCGCCGGACTTCCGCGCGCCGGGGGGATGGAGGCTTAGCGCGGGCGGCGTGCCGATCCCGCCGTCACCGACGGGTCGAGCCGCGCTCGAGGCGGAGATCGACCCGGTGCTCGTCAGCGCGCGGATCCACGCTTCTACCCCGACAACTACGAAGCGTGGACCGAGTTCTTCCGGCGCAGGTACGAGCGCGAACTCGCCGCGTATGACGGCCCTCCTCCTCCTCCTCCTGCAAGGAACAACGCCGCTGGCCGCCGCCGGTGGTGGAGCGCGCCTGACCACACCCTCTCGAATGTGCTCGAGCACATCGAGGGCGGGAATTTCCCCGTCCTGCAAATGCCACCACCGGAGGCGGCGACTCTGTCGCGCTGGTACGTCTCAAACGTATCTATAATTTCTTATGTTCCATGCTACTTTTATGATGATACTCACATGTTTTATACACACTTTATGTCATATTTATGCATTTTCCGGCACTAACCTATTGACAAGATGCCGAAGAGCCAGTTGCTGTTTTCTGCTGTTTTTGGTTTCAGAAATCCTACAAAGGAAATATTCTCGGAATTGGACGAAATCAACGCCCAGGGTCTTATTTTTCCACGAAGCTTCCAGAAGACCGAAGGAGATACGAAGTGGGGCCACGAGGTGGCGCCACACTAAGGCGGCGCGGCCAGGCTAGGGCCCGCGCCGCCCTGTTGTGTGGGCAACTCGTGACGCCCCTAAACCTACCCTTCCGCCTATAAGAAGCCTTCGTCGCGAAACCCCCAGTACCGAGAGCCACGATACGGAAAACCTTCCAGAGACGCCGCCGCCGCCAATCCCATCTCGGGGGATTCAGGAGATCGCCTCCGGCACCCTGCCGGAGAGGGGAATCATCTCCCGGATGACTCTTCATCGCCATGATCGCCTCCGGATCGATGTGTGAGTAGTTCACCCCTGGACTATGGGTCCATAGCAGTAGCTAGAGGGTCGTCTTCTCCTCATTGTGCTATCATTGTTGGATCTTGTGAGCTGCCTAACATGATCAAGATCATCTATTTGTAATGCTACATGTTGCGTTTGTTAGGATCCGATGAATATGGAATACTATGTTATGTTTATTATCAATCTATCATATATGTGTTGTTTAAGATCTTGCATGCTCTCCGTTGCTAGTAGAGGCTCTGGCCAAGTTGATACTTGTAACTCCAAGAGGGAGTATTTATGCTCGATAGTGGGTTCATGCCTCCATTAAATCTGGGACAAAGTGATGAAAGTTCTAAGGTTGTGGATGTGTTGTTGCCACTAGGGATAAAACATCAATGCTTTGTCTAAGGATATTTGTGTTGATTACATTACGCACCATACTTAATGCAATTGTCTGTTGTTTGCAACTTAATACTGGAAGGGGTGCGGACGCTAACCCGAAGGTGGACTTTTTAGGCATAGATGCATGCTGGATAGCGGTCTATGTACTTTGTCGTAATGCCCAATTGAATTTCACACTACTCATCATGATATGTATGTGCATTGTCATGCCCTCCTTATTTGTCAATTGCCCAACTGTAATTTGTTCACCCAACATGCTTTATCTTATTGGAGAGACACCACTAGTGAACTGTGGACCCCGGTCCATTCTTTTACATCGAATACAATCTACTGCAAACATTGTTCTTACTGTTCTTCGCAAACATCATCTTCCACACTATACATCTAATCCTTTGTTACAGCAAGCCGGTGAGATTGACAACCTCACTGTTAAGTTGGGGCAAAGTATTTGGATTGTGTTGTGCAGGTTCCACGTTGGCGCCGGAATCCCTGGTGTTGCGCCGCACTACACTCCGCCACCAACAACCTTCAACGTGCTTCTTGACTCCTACTGGATTCGATAACCTTGGTTTCTTACTGAGGGAAAACTCGCTGCTGTACGCATCATACCTTCCTCTTGGGGTTCCAATGGACGTGTGCTTTACCGTCACAAGCAACGCTTTTTCTGGCGCCATTGCCGGGGACCCGAAGAAAAGTTACACCACAAAGATTTCTAACTCCCACGTCAACTGCACGACAGCAACGTTTTTCTGGCGCCGTTGCCGGGGAGATCAAGACACGCTGCCAGGGGAGTCTCTCACATCCAATCTCTTTACTTTGTTATTGTCTTGCTTTACTTTATTTTATTTTCTGTTTTGTTTGCTTTCTTTATATCAAAAACACAAAAAAATTAGTTACTTGTTTTACTTTACTTAATTCCATGCATGTTTTTATTTCACTAGTTAGGATTAATGGAAAACAACAAAAATATTAGAGATCTTTATAGTATTTATCTTGAGTTAGGACATGAGGAGTTTGAAGAGAAAATTTAAAAACCTATGGAATTTTATATGCATGCTAATGGCAATGTTATTAGTATGAATGCTTTGAACACAATTGTTGCTAATGCTATGGAAAATTCTAAGCTTGGGGAAGCTGGTTTTGATGAGCATGATATTTTTAGTCCCCCAAGCATGGAGGAGAAAATTTACTTTGATGATACTTTGCCTCCCATTTATGATGATAGTGGTATTGTGCCACCTACTATGGAGGATAAAGTTTATTATGATTATACTATGCCTCCTATATTTGATAAGAATAAAATGATAGCTACTTTGTTGAATTTGCTCCCACTACAATTAATAAGAATGACTATGCTTATGTTGGGAGTAGTAATTATTTTATGCATGAGACTCATGATAAGAATGCTTTATGTGATAGTTATATTGTTGAGTTTGTTCATGATGCTACTGGAAATTATTATGAGAGGGGAAAATATGGTTGTAGAAGTTTTCATGTTACTAAAACACCTCTCTATATGCTGGAAATTTTGAAGTTACTTGTGTTTTATCTTCATATGCTTGTCACTTTGTTCTTCATGAATTTATTTGTGTACAAGATTCCTTTTCATAGGAAGTGGGTTAGACTTAAAAGTGTTTCTTATTTGCTTTTGATGCTCTCTTTTGCTTCAACTCTTATTTCTTGCGAGAGCATCATTAAAATTACTGAGTCCATCTTAATGGCTATAAAGAAAAGCGCTTATGGGACACAACCCATTATTTTACTACAGCACTTTTGTTTTATATTTAAGTCTTGGAAGTTGTTACTACTGTAGCAACCTATCCTTATCTTTATTTTATTGCATTGTTATGTGATACGTCTCCAACGTATCTATAATTTATGATGTTCCAGGCTTGTTTTATGACAATACCTACATGTTTTATACACACTTTATATCGTTTGGATGCATTTTCCGGAACTAACCTATTGACGAGATGCCGAAGTGCCAGTTCCTGTTTTCTACTGTTTTTGGTTTCAGAAATCCTAGTAAGGAAATATTCTCGGAATTGGACGAAATCAACGCCCAGAACCTTATTTTTCCCGGAAGCTTCCAGAGCACCGAAGAGATTACGAAGTGGGGCCACGAGGCAGTGACACAATAAGGCGGCGCGGCCCTAGGGGGGGCGCGCCCCCCTATTGTGTGGAGCCACCGCAGCCCTTCCGTCTCTGACTCTTCGCCTATAAGAAGCCCCTGACCTAAATCTTCGATACGAATAAGCCACGGTACGAGAAACCTTCCAGAGCCGTCGCCATCGCGAAGCCAAGATCTGGGGGACAGAAGTCTCTGTTCCAGCACGCCGCCGGGACGGGGAAGTGCCCCCGGAAGGCATCTCCATTGACACCACCGCCATCTTCATCACCGCTGCTGTCTCCCATGAGGAGGGAGTAGTTCTCCCTCGAGGCTAAGGGCTGTACCGGTAGCTATGTGGTTAATCTCTCTCCTATGTACTTCAATACAATGATCTCATGAGCTGCCTTACATGATTGAGATTCATATGATGAGCTTTGTATCACTATTAATCTATGTGCTACTCTAGTGATGTTATTAAAGTACTATATTCCTCCTTCATGATGTAATGGTGACAGTGTGTGCATCATGTAGTACTTGGCGTAGTTTATGATTGTGATCTCTTGTAGATTATGAAGTTAACTATTACTATGATGGTATTGATGTGATCTATTCCTCCTTTCATAGTATGATGGTGACAGTGTGCATGCTATGTTAGTACTTGGTATAATTGCGTTGGTCTATCATGCACTCTAAGGTTACTTAAATATGAACATCGAATGTTGTGGAGCTTGTTAACTCCGGCATCGAGGTGCTCTTGTAGCCCTACACAATTAATGGTGTTCATCATCCAACAATAGAGTGTAGAGTGGTTTTATTATATGATCAATGTTGAGAGTGTCCACTAGTGAAAGTATGATCCCTAGGCCTTGTTTCCACATACTGCAATCATCGCTTATTTACTGTTCTACTGCATCTTTACTTCCTGCAATATTACCACCATCAACTGCACGCCAGCAAGCTATTTTCTGGCGTCGTTACTACTGCTCATATTCATTCATACTACTTGTATTTCACTATCTCTTCGTCGAACTAGTGCACCTATACATATGACAGGTGTATTAGGTTTGTTGGGGATAGAAGAGACTTCTTGTATCGTGATTGCATGGTTGCTTGAGAGGGATATCTTTGACCTCTTCCTCCCTGAGTTCGATAAAACTTGGGTGATCCACTAGGGAAAACTTGCTGCTGTTCTACAAACCTCTGCTCTTAGAGGCCCAACACTGTCTACAGGAAAAAAAAGCGTGAGTAGACATCATTGTGCCAAGTAAAGTCTTTGATATTAAGGTTCATACTAGATTTGGATTACTGCGCAGAAACAGATTTCTTGCTGTCACGAATTTGAGTAGTATTCTCTGTAGGTAACTCAGAAAAATCTGCCAATTTACGTGAGTGATCCTCAGATATGTACGCAACTTTCATTCAATTTGAGCATTTTCATCTGAGCAAGTTTAGTGCCCCAGAAAAATTTGTCTTTACAGACTGTTCTGTTTTGACAGATTTTGCCTTTTATTTCGCATTGCCTGTTTTGCTATGTTTGATGGATTTCTTTGTTCCATTAACTTTCAGTAGCTTTGTGCAATGTCCAGAAGTGCTAAGAATGATTATGTCACCTCTGAATATGTGAATTTTTGATTATGCACTAACCCTCTAATGAGTTTGTTTTGAGTTTGGTGTGGAGGAAGTTTTCAAGGATCAAGAGAGGAGGATGATACAATATGATCAAGGAGAGTGAAAGCTCTAAGCTTGGGGATGCCCCCGTGGTTCATCCCTGCATATTTCAAGAAGACTCAAGCATCTAAGCTTGGGGATGCCCAAGGCATCCCCTTCTTCATCGACAGAATTATGAAGTCACCTCTAGTGAAACTATATTTTTATTCCGTCACATCTTATGTGCTTTACTTGGAGCGTCTTTATGTTCTTGTTTTTGTTTTGTTTGAATAAAATTGGATCCTAGCATTCATTGTGTGGGAGAGAGACACGCTCCGCTGTTGCATATGAACACATATGTTCTTAGCTTTATTCTTAATGTTCATGGCGAAGGTTGAAACTACTTCGTTAATTGTTATATGGTTGGAAACAGAAAATGCTACATGTGGTAATTGGTATAATGTCTTGAATAATTTTATACTTGGCAATTGTTGTGCTCATGTTCAAATTTGCTAGAGATATGTTCATCTTTCTTAGTGTATCTGCATACATAAGGTTTAGGCTGCTGCCTCCATCTATGAATACTCGTGATACGTCGAATCCCGCGATTACTGCTGGTAAGATAAGTGCTGACTGCCCTGGTCGAGGAACTTGCTGCGGATGGTCCGCTATTGTTAAGCCAATATCTTTCCCTGACCAATTGAGGTACTCAATCGTTGGTGGAGGCATCTTCTCTAGCATGAACACCTATCGCAAGATTACTTTCTGAGCTCTATTGGATGGCCTGCCTTTCTGAATCATCGAGACCGCTCCATTGGAGTTGGGATCAACGTAAGGTGGTGGCGCTGGTGCTGCCGCTATTCTGAGCTGATGTCGATTTTCGTCTGTAATAGCGGGAGGAGGTGGTAAGTGAATCTCACTCCTGGGCCCTTGCGGGTTTCTATTTGTCGCCTGGGCATTGGCGTGCCCTGCCCACCTTAGCATTGCCTGAAAATTTCGGCAATCCTTCTGCAGGTGTCCTGACTGTCTCTTTCCATTGTTGTCGAGATAAAAATGCATCTGGCATGGCCCGTTCATCATCTCCTCAGGGGACACGAAAGGTCTCTGGAACCTAGGCCCATTATTTGGCATGTTATTTCGGGAGTCATCTCTATTGTCGCATCGCTGTTCGCTGCTCCTTTGATAATCATCTCTGTTGTTTCCTCCAGCGCTTGCTCGAAATCCAGCCGAGATTTGGCCAGGTACATCGTAGTTTGAGTATTGCCGAGAAAACCGGCGTCTATTTTGATAATTTCGACCACGGTCCTCCTCTGGCGACCTATGTCGTTTGTTGTGAACAGCCTCCTCTCCATCTGCCCATCTATTTGCTATCTCCATCAATGCAGATACTGTCTTTGGGTTGGTTCTCCCCAAGTCCTCGACAAAATCTCCTCGTCGGATTCCTGCGACAAACGCGTCTATCGCTCTCTCGTCAGATATATTCTCTGCTGAGTTTTTGATGATATTCCACCTTTGGATGTACTTTCTCATTGATTCATCCGGCTTTTGTCGACACGCTCTCAACTCCTCTAGTGATGCAGGTTTTTTGCAAGTAGACCGGAAATTTTTTACGAACACATTCTCGAAGCTATCCCAGCTGTCGATAGAACCTGGAGGAAGCTTCTTTATCCAAGATCGCGCAGCTCCACTCAGATGTACCTGGATGCTCTGCATTGCCGTTGCTCTGGTTCCTCCTGTCAATTTGACCATCTCGAGATAATCGACTAGCCAATCCTCTGGATCTTGCAGGCCATTGATACGTCTCCAACGTATCGATAATTTCTTATGTTCCATGCCACATTATTGATGTTATCTACATGTTTTATGCACATTTTATGTCATATTCGTGCATTTTCTGGAACTAACCTATTAACAAGATGCCGAAGTGCCGATTCTTTGTTTTTGTTTTTGGTTTCAGAAATCCTAGTAACGAAATATTCTCGGAATTGGACGAAATCAACGCCCAGGGTCCTATTTTGCCACGAAGCTTCCAGAAGACCGAAGAGGAGACGAAGTGGGGCCACGAGGTGGCCACACCCTAGGGCGGCGCGGCCCCTGCCCTGGCCGCGTGGCCCTATGGTGTGGGCCCCTCGTGCCGCCTCCTGACCTGCCCTTCCGCCTACTTAAAGCCTCCGTCGCGAAACCCCCAGTACGGAGAGCCACGATATGGAAAACCTTCCAGAGACGCCGCCGCCGCCAATCCCATCTCGGGGGATTCAGGAGATCGCCTCCGGCACCCTGCCGGAGAGGGGAATCATCTCCCGGAGGACTCTACGCCGCCATGGTCGCCTCCGGAGTGATGTGTGAGTAGTCTACCCCTGGACTATGGGTCCATAGCAGTAGCTAGATGGTTGTCTTCTCCCCATTGTGCTTAATTGTCGGATCTTGTGAGCTGCCTAACATGATCAAGATCATCTATCTGTAATTCTATATGTTGCGTTTGTTGGGATCCGGTGAATAGAGAATACTTGTTATGTTGATTATCAAAGTTATGTCTATGTGTTGTTTATGATCTTGCATGCTCTCCGTTATTAGTAGATGCTCTGGCCAAGTTGATGCTAGTAACTCCAAGAGGGAGTATTTATGCTCGATAGTGGGTTCATGTCTCCGTGAATCTGGAGGGGTGACAAGAACCTCTAAGGTTATGGATGTGCTGTTGCCACTAGGGATAAAACATTGGTGCTATGTTCAAGGATGTAGTCACTGATTACATTACGCGCAATACTTAATGCAATTGTCTGTTGTTAGCAACTTAATACTGGAGGGGGTTCGGATGATAACCTGAAGGTGGACTTTTTAGGCATAGATGCATGCTGGATAGCGGTCTATGTACTTTGTCGTAATGCCCAATTAAATCTCACTATACTCATCATAATATGTATGTTCATGGTCATGCCCTCTTTATTTGTCAATTGCCCAACTGTAATTTGTTCACCCAACATGTTGTTTATCTTATGGGAGAGACACCTCTAGTGAACTGTGGACCCCGGTCCAATTCTCTATACTGAAATACAATCTACTGCAATACTGTTCTACTGTTTTCTGCAAACAATCATCATCCACACTATACATCTAATCCTTTGTTACAGCAAGCCGGTGAGATTGACAACCTCGCCGTTTCGTTGGGGCAAAGTACTTTGGTTGTGTTGTGCAGGTTCCACGTTGGCGCCGGAATCTCTGGTGCTGCGCCGCACTACATTCCGCCGCCATCAACCTTCAACGTGCTTCTTGACTCCTACTGGTTCGATTAAACCTTGGTTTCTTATCGAGGAAACTTGCCGCCGTGCGCATCACACCTTCCTCTTGGGGTTCCCAACGGACGTGTCAACTACACGCATCAAGCAAATTTCCGGCGCCGTTGCAGGGAGATCAAGACACGCTGCAAGGGGAGTCTCCACTTCCCAATCTCTTTACTTTGTTTTTGTCTTGCTTAGTTTTATTTACTACTTTGTTTGCTGCACTAAATCAAAATACAAAAAAATTAGTTGCTAGTTTTACTTTATTTGCTATCTTGTTTGCTATATCAAAAACACAAAAAAATTAGTTACTTGCATTTACTTTATCTAGTTTGCTTTATTTACTACTGCTAAAATGAGTAATCCTGAAGTCGAAGTTCGTACGTTTAAGCAACGAGGGGGAGAATGTTTAAGAGATGCTTGGTATAGAATTAGTGATGCCCATAATAGGTGCACTAAGAAACACTCCACCACTATCCTACTCAGGAATTTTTATGTTGGTATCTCTAGCTGGAATAGGTATGTTCTTGATAGTCTCGCGAAAGGTAATTTCCTAAGTACTCCTGCATTAGAAGCTAGCTGCATTATTGAGAGTCTAATTGGAATACCCCATGTTGATGAAGTTAAAACTGAAATCTCTCTTGAAGATGTTATGAAAAAATTGGAAACCTTAGAGAAAAAAATTCCAAGTATTGAAGCTAAATTGGAAATGTTACTTGATAAAACTAATGAACTTGATAAATCCTTAGGAGGAATTGATGAAAGAATTAGTGTCCTAGGAACTTGTGTTGTCCATGACGATCAAAGCAATAGGATTGACGAACTTGAAAAAGCTATGGGAACCTTGGGTTCAACATTTTCTTCTCTTAAATATAAGGAGAAAGCTTATGTGGGTAAGGAGCAAAAGTTTATGTATGCCTCTAAAGTGCCTAAACCAAAGAAGTATTATTATAGGCCTAAAATTGACAAAGCCCTTAGTGCCACTACGGATGGGGGAGCTCATAATAATGATGCACCACCCTTCGACAATACTTGATACACACTTTCTGCGCCTAGCTGAAAGGCGTTAAAGAAAAGCGCTTATGGGAGACAACCCATGGTTTTTACTACAGTACTTTGTTTTTATTTTGTGTCTTGGAAGTTGTTTACTACTGTAGCAACCTCTCCTTATCTTAGTTTAGTGTTTTGTTGTGCCAAGTAAAGTCGTTGATAGAAAAGTTCATACTAGATTTGGATTACTGCGCAGAAACAGATTTCTTTGCTGTCACGAATCTGGGCTGTATTCTCTGTAGGTAACTCAGAAAATTATGCCAATTTACGTGAGTGATCCTCAGATATGTACGCAACTTTCATTAAATTTGAGCATTTTCATTTGAGCAAGTCTGGTGCCTCGATAAAATTCGTCAATACGAACTGTTCTGTTTTGACAGATTCTGTCTTTTATTTCGCATTGCCTCTTTTGCTATGTTGGATGAATTTCTTTGATCCATGAATGTCCAGTAGCTTTATGCAATGTCCAGAAGTGTTAAGAATGATTATGTCACCTCTGAACATGTTAATTTTTATTGTCGCTAACCCTCTAATGAGTTGTTCTAAGTTTGGTGTGGAGGAAGTTTTCAAGGATGAAGAGAGGAGTATGATGCAACATGATCAAGGAGAGTGAAAGCTCTAAGCTTGGGGATGCCCCGGTGGTTCACCCCTGCATATTCTAAGAAGACTCAAGCATCTAAGATTGGGGATGCCCAAGGCATCCCCTTCTTCATCGACAACATTATCAGGTTCCTCCCCTGAAACTATATTTTTATTCCATCACATCTTATGTGTTTTGCTTGGAGCGTTGGTTTGTTTTTGTTTTTGTTTTGTTTGAATAAAATGGATCCTAGCATTCACTTTGTGGGAGAGAGACACGCTCCGCTGTAGCATATGGACAAGTATGTCCTTAGTTTCTACTCATAGTATTCATGGTGAAGTTTCTTCTTCGTTAAATTGTTATATGGTTGGAATTGGAAAATGATACATGTAGTAATTGCTATAAATGTCTTGGGTAATGTGATACTTGGCAATTGTTGTGCTCATGTTTAAGCTCTTGCATCATATACTTTGCACCCATTAATGAAGAAATACATAGAGCATGCTAAAATTTGGTTTGCATATTTGGTTTCTCTAAGGTCTAGATAATTTCTAGTATTGAGTTTGAACAACAAGGAAGATGGTGTAGAGTCTTATAATGTTTTCAATATGTCTTTTATGTGAGTTTTGCTGCACCGGTTTATCCTTGTGTTTGTTTCAAATAAGCCTTGCTAGCCTAAACCTTGTATCGAGAGGGATTACCTCTCATGCATCCAAAATACTTGAGCCAACCACTATGCCATTTGTGTCCACCATACCTACCTACTACATGGTATTTTCCGCCATTCCAAAGTAAATTGCTTGAGTGCTACCTTTAAAATTCCATCATTCACCTTTGCAATATATAGCTCATGGGACAAATAGCTTAAAAACTATTGTGGTATTGAATATGTACTTATGCACTTTATCTCTTATTAAGTTGCTTGTTGTGCGATAACCATGTTTACTGGGGACGCCATCAACTACTCTTTGTTGAATTTCATGTGAGTTGCTATGCATGTTCGTCTTGTCTGAAGTAAGAGAGATCTACCACCTTATGGTTAAGCATGCATATTGTTAGAGAAGAACATTGGGCCGCTAACTAAAGCCATGATCCATGGTGGAAGTTTCAGTTTTGGACATATATCCTCAATCTCATATGAGAAAATTATTAATTGTTGTTACATGCTTATGCATAAAAGAGGAGTCCATTATCTGTTGTCTATGTTGTCCCGGTATGGATGTCTAAGTTGAGAATAATCAATAGCGAGAAATCCAATGCGAGCTTTCTCCTTAGACCTTTGTACAGGCGGCATAGAGGTACCCCTTTGTGACACTTGGTTAAAACATGTGCATTGTGATGATCCGGTAGTCCAAGCTAATTAGGACAAGGTGCGGGCACTATTAGTATACTATGCATGAGGCTTGCAACTTGTAAGATATAATTTACATGATACATATGCTTTATTACTACCGTTGACAAAATTGTTTCATGTTTTCAAAATCAAAGCTCTAGCACAAATATAGCAATCGATGCTTTTCCTCTATGGAGGACCATTCTTTTACTTTTATTGTTGAGTCAGTTCACCTATTTCTCTCCACCTCAAGAAGCAAACACTTGTGTGAACTGTGCATTGATTCCTACATACTTGCATATTGCACTTATTATATTACTCTATGTTGACAATATCCATGAGATATACATGTTACAAGTTGAAAGCAACCGCTGAAACTTAATCTTCCTTTGTGTTGCTTCAATGCTTTTACTATGAATCATTGCTTTATGAGTTAACTCTTATGCAAGACTTATTGATGCTTGTCTTGAAGTACTATTCATGAAAAGTCTTTGCTATATGATTCACTTGTTTACTCATGTCATATACATTGTTTTGATCGCTGCATTCACTACATATGCTTTACAAATAGTATGATCAAGGTTATGATGGCATGTCACTCCAGAAATTATCTTTGTTATCGTTTTACCTGCTCGGGACGAGCAGAACTAAGCTTGGGGATGCTGATACGTCTCCAACGTATCGATAATTTCTTATGTTCCATGCCACATTATTGATGTTATCTACATGTTTTATGCACATTTTATATCATATTCGTGCATTTTCTGGAACTAACCTATTAACAAGATGCCGAAGTGCCGATTCTTTGTTTTGCTGTTTTTGGTTTCAGAAATCCTAGTAACGAAATATTCTCGGAATTGGACGAAATCAACGCCCAGGGTCCTATTTTGCCACGAAGCTTCCAGAAGACCGAAGAGGAGACGAAGTGGGGCCACGAGGTGGCCACACCCTAGGGCGGCGCGGCCCCTGCCCTGGCCGCGCGGCCCTATGGTGTGGGCCCCTCGTGCCGCCTCCTGACCTGCCCTTCCGCCTACTTAAAGCCTCCGTCGCGAAACCCCCAGTACCGAGAGCCACGATACGGAAAACCTTCCAGAGACGCCGCCGCCGCCAATCCCATCTCGGGGGATTCAGGAGATCGCCTCCGGCACCCTGCGCGAGAGGGGAATCATCTACTGGAGGACTCTACGCCGCCATGGTCGCCTCCGGAGTGATGTGTGAGTAGTCTACCCCTGGACTATGGGTCCATAGCAGTAGCTAGATGGTTGTCTTCTCCCCATTGTGCTTAATTGTCGGATCTTGTGAGCTGCCTAACATGATCAAGATCATCTATCTGTAATTCTATATGTTGCGTTTGTTGGGATCCGATGAATAGAGAATACTTGTTATGTTGATTATCAAAGTTATGTCTATGTGTTGTTTATGATCTTGCATGCTCTCCGTTATTAGTAGATGCTCTAGCCAAGTTGATGCTAGTAACTCCAAGAGGGAGTATTTATGCTCGATAGTGGGTTCATGTCTCCGTGAATCTGGAGGGGTGACAAGAACCTCTAAGGTTATGGATGTGCTGTTGCCACTAGGGATAAAACATTGGTGCTATGTTCAAGGATGTAGTCACTGATTACATTACGCGCAATACTTAATGCAATTGTCTGTTGTTAGCAACTTAATACTGGAGGGGGTTCGGATGATAACCTGAAGGTGGACTTTTTAGGCATAGATGCATGCTGGATAGCGGTCTATGTACTTTGTCGTAATGCCCAATTAAATCTCACTATACTCATCATAATATGTATGTGCATGGTCATGCCCTCTTTATTTGTCAATTGCCCAACTGTAATTTGTTCACCCAACATGCTGTTTATCTTATGGGAGAGACACCTCTAGTGAACTGTGGACCCCGGTCCAATTCTCTATACTGAAATACAATCTACTGCAATACTGTTCTACTGTTTTCTGCAAACAATCATCATCCACACTATACATCTAATCCTTTGTTACAGCAAGCCGGTGAGATTGACAACCTCGCTGTTTCGTTGGGGCAAAGTACTTTGGTTGTGTTGTGCAGGTTCCACGTTGGCGCCGGAATCTCTGGTGTTGCGCCGCACTACATTCCGCCGCCATCAACCTTCAACGTGCTTCTTGACTCCTACTGGTTCGATTAAACCTTGGTTTCTTACTGAGGGAAACTTGCCGCTGTGCGCATCACACCTTCCTCTTGGGGTTCCCAACGGACGTGTCAACTACACGCATCAGCCATCGAATTTTTTGAAGTTATCGGGTAGTTTGAACCCCGCAGGAACTCGAGTTTTTCGGACCCTCCTTGTGAAGCACGGCAGCCCGCACATATCTTCGTCATCTATCTCTGGGGAGTGCCGATGTTCCCTTCTATTTTGTCGTGCTATGTCCACCCTTGCTTGCGCTGCTGTGTCTCTTGCACCACCTGTTCTTTCGGGAACTGTTGCTGCTGCCGCAGGTCGTGGACTATTTTGCCTTGCTGAACCTTCGGGAGGTGTCGACGCAAACGCTGTTCCCATGGCCCCAACACCTGCCATGGCCATGTTGTATAATGCCTCCCTTGGATCTCCAGGAGGTGGCCTAGACGCGAGGATAAAGGCTTGTGTCGCCATATACCCAGCTTCCGGTGTTTTAGGGATAATGTTCCCTCGTGTGTCTATCGACATAAAGGACATGTCGAGGTTTTGCACCAAGTGCTCTCTATCAGCTTCAGGTATGTTTTGCATCCTAGATCTTGCTTTGTTCCGAGCTTCTCTGTGGCTATCTCCCGAAGTTCCTGAATGTCCACTTAACTCTGCCCTTCGCCTGCTTGATGCAGAGGCTGCTTCCTGCCTTCTGTCCAACGCGATTTTCTGCTTCTCGAGCTCCCGCCTGGTACGTGCAAGCCTATATTGATATGCTTGTAGCTCCTCAGGTGTCGCCGTTACAGTCATTGGCTCTGTACCGTTAATAGCTCTTGCAACTCGATCCCATACTTCCTGCGGAAATCGCACCATCTCTCGTGTTCCTGGTCCGATATATTTTGTTCCTAGACCTCTCGACATACGGATTTCCTGCTTCGTCGAAATTCTCTGACGTCTCCTCTTGTGGGCGACTTGGTTCTCCGATTACGTAGATCTGGTGATATTTTGGATGCTGAACCATGTTGGGTTTGGTGACACCATCATAGAGATTGGTGAAGACCTTGCCAATGGTAGTAGATCAGTCGATGAAGTTGAAGCTGTCGAAGCTATCCGAGTCATCGCTTATATCTGAGTCCGCAGATGACTCGAAGGACATGTCGCTGAAGATCTTGGCGAGCTTTTCGCTTGCCCTGGTGCTGATGAAGCGTGGCGATGAAGTCTCTTCTTCGCCTGACTCGATTAACGATGTGGGGTTCAAAAAATCGGAATCGACCGCCGATAATCCCGACGAGATCGGAATTTCGAGACGATACGCTCCCTCCTTCTCGACGCGAAAGTGGAACCTTCCGAACGTCATCTCCATAGGCTCCTCCAGATACGCATATGCATCCAAACGGGAGGGCGGGTGAGGAACAAAATTGACAGGACCAGTTGCGATCTGTTTACCTCGATCCATTGCGTTGCTTGCTGTTGATGAAGTCGACGATCTTGAACGTGCCATCGAGATCAGATCCTTGACCCCTCTAATTCCCACAGACGGCGCCAATTGACAAGGGATTAACTTGTCAATGCCTACGGGTTGTAGACTAGGGTTTAGTTAGAAGTAAAGGGCAAGTAGATCTCGAAGGTTTCAGCCGAAAAGTACTCGACGATATGAAAACTAGGGTTTGTGAGACAATGAATCGATGCTTTCTTTGTCCCTCGACTCCCCTTATATAGGAGGTGGAGCTGAGGGATTCGTGATGTACAAGATACAGAGTCCGGGAAGGTTTCCAACTCCTCCCGTAATATTACAAGTGTTCTCTCCTAATACAACTCTAGCTTTCCTTAACTAGCAAATTGGGCTTCCGAATTCTCGTTATCCTTCGGGTTGTGGGCCTTCAGTAAACCCCGGGTACTATCTTCGGTAGGCCCATTGGGGATGCCTATGTCAGCATGAGACTCGTGATAAGAATGCTTTATGTGATAGTTATATTATTGAGTTTTCTCATGATGCCACTGTACATTATTATGAGAGAGGAAAATATGGTTGTAGAAATTTTCATGTTACTAAAACACCTCTCTTTTTGCTGAAAATCTTGAAGCTGCACTTGTTTTATCTTTCTATGCTTGTTGCATTATGCTTCATGAATTTGTTTATTTACAAGATTCCTTTTCATAGGAAGTGGGTTAGACTTAAATGTGTTTTGAATTTGCTTCTTGATGCTCTCTTTTGCTTCAACTATTATTTCTTGGGAGTGCATCATTAAAATCACTGAGCCCATCTTAATGGCTATAAAGAAAGCACTTCTTGGGAGATAACCCATGTGTTTATTGTACTACAGCACTTTTATTTTATATTTGTGTCTTGGAAGTTGTTACTATTGTAGCAACCTCTCCTTATCTTTATTTTATTGCATTGTTGTGCCAAGTAAAGTCTTTGATAGTAAGGTTCATACTAGATTTGGATTACTGCGCAGAAACAGATTTTTGTATGTCACGAATTTGGGCAGGGTTCTCTGTAGGTAACTCAGAAAAATCTGCCAATTTACGTGCGTGATCCTCAGATATGTATGCAACTTTCATTCAATTTGAGCATTTTCATCTGAGCAAGTCCAGTGCCTCTAAAAAATTCGTCTTTACAGACTGTTCTGTTTTGACAGATTCTGCCTTTTATTTCGCATTGCCGGTTTTGCTGTCTTGAATGGATTTCTTTGTTCCATTAACTTCCAGTAGCTTTGAGCAATGTCCAGAAGTGTTAAGAATGATTGTGTCACCTCTGAACATGTGAATTTTTGATTATGCACTAACCCTCTAATGAGTTTGTTTTGAGTTTGGTGTGGAGGAAGTTTTCAAGGGTCAAGAGAAGAGGGTGATATATGATCAAGAAGAGTGAAAAGTCTATGCTTGGGGATGCCCCCGTGGTTCATCCCTGCATATTTCAAGGATACTCAAGCGTCTAAGCTTGGAGATGCCCAAGGCATCCCCTTCTTCATCAACAATTTATCAGGTTTCTTCTATTGAAACTATATTTTTATTCCGTCACATCTTATGTACTTTACTTGGAGCGTCTGTGTGCTTTTATTTTATTTTTTGTTATTTTCATTCTCTGAATAAATACTTGTGTGGGAGAGAGACACGCTCCGCTGGTTCATATCATCATATGAACACATGTGTTCTTAGCTTTTAATGTTCATGGCGAAGGTTGAAACTGCTTCGTTCATTGTTATTTGGTCGGTTCAGAAAATGTTGCATGTGGTAGTGGTATAATGAAACACTTGCATAATCTTGTAGATCATTGAGCTTTGATAACTTGATTCTTTGCAAACGTTTTGAGGTATTTAGATGGTAAGGCTTGCTGGATAAATAAGTTAAAATTAGTAGTGGATTGTTGTCTTTAAGCTTGTGCCGTACTACAAACTCTATTTAAATAGTTGAAGATGTAGTTGGACTTGATAGCTTTCCATGTCTGAGAGTTCATCGTAATAACTAAGTTGTACTGAAGGTCAAGGAAGCTAGCGGGGTACTTGTGCCACCGTGAACGTCCCTCCTTGGAGTAAATTCTAATCATGCTCTTAATGATGAACCTGCTAGTTGTTTGCAATAAGCTTGTGAGTTCTTTTTTACTAATGTTAAGCTACGGTTTTTGGCACTTCCACCATCCAAATTTGCTAGCATCTTCGGTACTGTGCATTGCCTTTTGCTCACATTGAGAATTGTGCATACTTCGTCGGTACATCCAAACCCGTGGGAGGACTTTCTCTTATTCTCCTACACATAAGCCCATACATCTCCTCAAAACAGCCACCATACCTACCTACCACAGCATTTCCATAGCTGTTCCGAGATATATTGCCATGCAACTTCCATTTTACATTACATGCCATGTTGTCATTCATTACTTATATATTGCTTTGCATGATTCTATATAGTTGATGTGTGGTTTACCCATGTTACGCTAGATCATTGCACATCCTACTACACTGGCAGAGGCATACAGTTTTATACATCATGTTTTATTCATTATGAGTTATTTGTACCAAAAAGTGTGTTGTCATATTAGGATGTTGCCCCTAAAAGTGAAAAGAGCCATGGAGGCCATCAAAAAGAGAAAAAGAAAAGAAAGAAAAAAATAGAAAAGAAAAAGAAAAAGAAAAAAAGAGAATAAAGAAAAAGGGGGCAGCATTACTATCTTTTATCCACACTTGTGCTCATGTTTTAGCACCTGCATATTTATAGTCATCATTTGTGCTCATGTTTAGCACCTACACTTCATATGAGAGAGTTTTCATGTTTTACTAGTATAACTATGTGGGGAATTTACACTATAGAACTTGGGTTGTATATTCCAATGATGAGCCTCCTCAAAAGTGCTCTAGGTCTTCGTGAGCAACCAAGTTGGATGCACCCCCACTAGTTCCATTGGAGAGCTTTCATACACATATAGCTCTATGTGCATCCGTTGCATGGCAATCACTACTCCTTGCATAGCTTCGATCATAAGGCTTCCTCTTGTCTAATGATCACTTATAGCTTTGTAAGACTTTCTTCCATTTGGCCTTCCAAACCCCCATTAACGTTCTTTATGCCATAACATCCTGGTGCTAATACCAAATGCTTGCGCTCACCGGTTGAGCAGACTTCGAAACAGTTGATTCATGAAGTTCATGTTTATGTTTACTTGACTGAATCCTTCCTATGTTGTGAAAATTTACTTGATGCTTGGAATGAAGGATAGAAATTCTATGCTGGATACTTAACACATCTTTAATGAACTTTGTACGGTTTCATGTCTTTGAAGCAATAGTTCATGAAAACTTCTAGCTTGTTTAACTCTTGCATTATCATCTCTTATATCAATATAGACATTTGCTTTGAGTGATTTGATCTCAGTTCATATGCTTTACATCATTATTGGATCAAGATTATGTTGGTAGCATGTCACTTCAGAAATTATCTTTGTTATCGTTGTTATCACCAGAATTTGACCGAGTCAGAGGTGGGCCGCGATCAAGATGGGCTTGAAGAATATACATGGAAGAATATACGTGAATCGGCCTTATATGCAAAGTTTGGGCTAGTTTGCCCGTGTATCTGTAATATAGTAGGATACGTGTCGATTAGTTAGAGTTTGTCTCATGCACGGTTGGGATTATTCCCACGTTAGAAAGTCTACGGACTATAAATATGTATCTAGGGTTTATGGAATAAACAACAATCACGTTCACCACAAACCAATCTAGGCGCATCGCCAACTCCCTTGTCTCGAGGGTTTCTTCCGGGTAAGCATCATGCTGCCTAGATCGCATCTTGCAATCTAGGCAGTACAGGTTTATTCGTCGTTCATGCGTTGCTCGTACTAAAGCCTTTTTGATGGCGAGCAACGTAGTTATCTTAGATGTGTTAGGGTTAGCATTGTTCTTCGTATCATATGCTATCGTCGTGCAACCCTTAGACATCTTGCCGCCCTTACGCCTATCTTAGGCGTAGGGGCGGCACCCCGCTTGATCTTTATTTAGTAGATCCGATCCGTTATGGTTGCTCCTTGTTCTTCAAGGATTAGTTTAATATCTGCATAGTTAGGCCTTACAAAGGGTTGGAGGATCCAGCGGCGCGTAGGGTGTAGTTTGCTAGCCCTGGACAGGATGTTCCGGGGATCAACCTCGTGTTGGTTTTTAGGCCCTGTCTAGGATCGGCTTACGATCACCGTGCGCGGCCGCGAGGCCCAATCACGAGTAGGACGTTCCGATTATGCGGTGAAAACCCTAAATCGTCGTAGATCGTTTTAGCTTTATCTTGATCAAGCAGGACCACCATATATTCGTACACCTCGTGCGAATCATGGGTGGATCGGCTCCTTGAGCCGATTCACAGGACAACCTGAGAGCCGATCGAGGCTCGTATTTAATGTTTACGTGTATGCCATGCAGGAAACTAAGCGAGGCATCTCCATCACCTTCCTGACCAGGTATAGGTCAGGTGGCACGCCCTTGCACCAGCATCGGACGTGCGTGCCGGAGTCTTTGCGGGCCGTCGCTCGGAGGGACCAGGGCCAGCCGCAGCCCTAAGTTGCTCCCGGCTCTCCTGTGTTGCCCGTCGTTGCTCGCCGGTAGGTTTCTGACCGCAACACATTCTGGCACGCCCGGTGGGACAACCTTCTACATCAACCATATCGCCATCTACATCTGAGATGGCGGACGGCACCCCAGTCACGTACGAGGATCTGACCGAGGAGCTCAAGAAGAAGTATGACGAGGTCAAAGCGATCCTCGAAGCCGACCTCATCGGCTCCTTTCACAGAACCCGCTCACATGGCGTCAGGTGGAAGGGGTTCTCACCGGAAGGCGCGCTCGATGGAGTGGACCTGTCCGCCCCGTCAGAAGAATGCACCAGGTCCCTGCGTCAGGAGATTAGCTACATGGTGGCTCACTCGCTGCACCACCATTCTGAGAGCCTGGTGAACACGTTGGAGCGTGTCGCTTTTCGGATGATCCAGGAAATCATGAGGCATCAGTACTCCCCTTCAGGACCAGCTCTCGGGACTTACCAAGGAGAGATGCCACTCCAATCCCGTCCACCGCTGCCATTCCCGTTGACAACACCAGAAGTGCCGAATTCGCCGGCATACGCCGTCGACATGGTGGAATGCACATACCCCGGGAGGTACCAGCCGAGATTCTCATTCAGCATCAACATGGTGGGACTTGGGCGCCACCCTGGTAAGGACAGAGACGAGGGCAATTGCTCTCATAGCGAGGACAAGGAGGGAGCCGTTCCACGCGATCGGTCCCGACACTTCCAAAAAATCCTGGTTACGATCAAGATGAAGGCCGATTCCAGCAATCAGCCCGTATTATCCGTGCCACACGCTCTCCCTGCATTTGGTGTCGACCTCACGGGTGACGGGAAGTTAGGGTATGGGTTTACATCGGCTGATGAGCTAGAGGAAGTCGACATCGGTCCTGGGGATAAGCCGCGACCAACTTTTATCAGCAAGAAGTTAGATCCACAGCTCAGGGGTCAGATGATAGCTCTGTTAAAAGAATATCCAGATTGCTTTGCATGGGATTACACAGAGATGCCTAGGTTAGACAGGAGCATCATTGAACATCGGCTCCCCCTTAAGAAAGGATTTCGGCTGTTCCAACAACGAGCACGTCAGATGAGGGCCGAAATTCTGGAAGAAGTCAAGAAAGAGATCGAGAAGATGTTGGCCGCCGGGTTCATCAGGCCATGCAGGTATGCTGAGTGGATCTCCGATGTCGTTCCTGTAGAGAAGAAGGACGGCCGATGGCGTGTGGCCATCGATTTCCGAGATCTCAACAGAGCCACTCCAAAAGATGAGTATCCGATGCCTGTGGCAGAAACATTGATCAATGCAGCTGCTGGCCACAAGGTGTTGAGCTTCATGGATGGCAACGCCGGCTATAACCAAATCTTCATGGCTCCAGAAGATATACACAAGACCGCATTCAGAGTACCAGGGGCAGTAGGCTTGTTTGAATATGTAGTCATGACCTTTGGGTTGAAGAATGCTGGTGCAACGTACCAACGAGCCATGAACTATATATTTCACGATCTGATCGGCAAGTTGGTGGAAATCTACATCGATGACGTGGTAGTCAAATCTGTCTCCATGGAGGGACACTTGGATGATTTACGGCGCGTCCTAGACCGAACTCGGAAGTTCGGACTGAGAATGAATCCGAAGAAGTGTGCTTTTGGTGTGACGGCTGGTCAGTTCCTAGGTTTTCTGGTTCATGAACGGGGAATTGAGATCGGCCTGAAAAGTCAAGAGGCGGTGCGTACCATGCAGCCGCCCACCACGAAGAAGGAACTCCAACGTCTCATCGGCAAGATCAATTTGGTCCGACGATTCATCTCTAATCTGTCAGGACGAATCGAGCCGTTCATGGCACTGGTGAAAACTAAATCTGACAACGAGTTTCACTGGGGGGCAGAACAGCAGCAGGCGTTTGATGAGATTAAGCGGTATCTGACGACGCCGCCTGTGCTAGTTCCGCCCCAACAAGACAGGCCGTTCTACATCTACTTGTCAGTAGCTGACACGTCCATCGCTTCGGTGGTGGTGCAACTCTACGAGGGTGTTGAAAAGGTCGTTTTCTACCTCAGCAGAAGGATGTTGGACGCGGAGACAAGGTATCCTGAGGTCGAGAAGCTTTGCCTCTGCCTGTTCTTCACCTGCACCAAGCTTCATCACATCCTTTTGACGGCAGAGATCATCGTCATATGCAAGTCAGACGTTGTCAAGCACATGCTGTCGGCCCCTGTTTTGAAAGGCCGAATTGGTAAGTGGATGTTTGCGTTGTCAGAGTTCGATCTTCGGTATCAGCCTGCGAAAGCAGTCAAGGGGCAAGCGTTGGCCGATCTTATAGTTGAACGGATCAGTACCAATATAGCAGCACTGTCTATACGTGCATGGGCTATGTTCTTCGATGGATCGGCTTGCGACGATGGTTGTGGCATCGGCATTCTGCTCGTGTCGCCTCGGGGGGCAGCATACTCCTTTTCCATCAGACTATCTACCCCTTGCACCAACAATGTCGCGGAATATGAGGCAGTGCGTAAGGGAATGGAGTTGTTACTGGAAGCCGGGGCAGAAGCAGTAGAGCTTTTTGGAGACTCCAAGTTGGTGATTAACCAGCTCACGGATGAATATAAGTGCGAGAGTGAATCGCTTTTCCCATATTGGATGGAATGCCGTGAGTTGCTGACATAGTTTCGGTACATCAACTTTAATTGGGTCCCAAGATCCCAAAACACCGAGGCCAACAATCTCGCACAAATGGCGTCAGGCTATATAGACATATCTGACGGGTTAGAAGTTTAGGTGCAGTTCCTGGAACAGGATGATTGGAGAGCCGAAATCTTCAATTACTTAAAAGATTCGGCTCGGGGGGCACCTAAATGGATAAGATACAAAGCCATGAAGTATGTCCTCATAGGAGACGACATGTTCTATAGGACGTTGGAAGGGTTACTACTCAAGTGCCTGGGACCAACTGAGTCTAATCGGCTCTTACATGAGGTGCATGAAGGCACCTGTGGAACTCATCAGTCGGCTCATAAGATGAAGTGGCTAATTAGGCGATCAGGGTTTTATTGGCCCACCATGCTTGAAGATTGCTTCAAGTACTACAAGGGGTGCCAAGCGTGCCAGATGTTCGGGAAGATTCAGATGGTACCCGCATCAGCAATGAACCCTATCATCAAGCCTTGGCCGTTTCGAGGGTGGGGCATGGATATGATCGGCAAAATCCATCCGGCGTCGAGTAAAAAACATGAATGGATTTTGGTTATCTGTTATCACCAGAATTTGACCGAGTCAGAGGTGGGCCACGATCAAGATGGGCTTGAAGATTATATACGGAAGAATATATGTGAATCGACCTTATATGCAAAGTTTGGGCTAGTTGGCCCGTGTATCTGTAATATAGTAGGATACGTATCGATTAGTTAGAGTTTGTCTCGTGCACGGTTGGGATTATTCCCACGTTAGAAAGTCTACGGACTATAAATATGTATCTAGGGTTTATGAAATAAACAACAATCACGTTCACCACAAATCAATCTAGGCGCATCGCCAACTCCCTTGTCTCGAGGGTTTCTTCCGGGTAAGCATCATGCTGCCTAGATCGCATCTTGCGATCTAGGCAGTACAAGTTTATTCGTCGTTCATGCGTTGCTCGTACTGAAGCCTTTTTGATGGCGAGCAACGTAGTTATCTTAGATGTGTTAGGGTTAGCATTGTTCTTCGTATCATATGCTGTCGTAGTGCAACCCTTAGACATCTAGCCGCCCTTACACCTATCTTAGGTGTAGGGGCGGCACCCCGCTTGATCATTATTTAGTAAATCCGATCCGTTATGGTTGCTCCTTGTTCTTCAAGGATTAGTTTAATATCTGCATAGTTAGGCCTTACAAAGGGTTGGAGGATCCAGCGACGCGTAGGGTGTAGTTTGCTAGCCCTAGACAGGATGTTCCGGGGATCAACCTCGTGTTGGTTTTTAGGCCCTGTCTAGGATCGGCTTACGATCACCGTGCGTGACCGCGAGGCCCAATCACGAGTAGGATGATCCGATTATGCGGTGAAAACCCCAAATCGTCGTAGATCGTTTTAGCTTTATCTTGATCAAGCAGGACCACCATATATTCGTACACCTCGTGCGAATCATGGGTGGATCGGCTCCTTGAGCCGATTCACAGGACAACCTGAGAGCCGATCGAGGCTCGTATTTAATGTTTACGTGTATGCCATGCAGGAAACTAAGCGAGGCATCTCCATCACCTTCCTGACCAGGTATAGGTCAGGTGGCACGCCCTTGCACCAGCATCGGACGTGCGTGCCGGAGTTCTGTGCGGGCCGTCGCTCGGAGGGACCAGGGCCAGCCGCAGCCCTAAGTTGCTCCCGGCTCTCCGGTGTTGCCCGTCGCTGCTCGCCGGTGGGTTTCTGACCGCAACACATTCTGGCACGCCCGGTGGGACAAGCTTCGACATCAACCACATCGCCATCTACATCTGAGATGGCGGACGGCACTCCAGTCACGTACGAGGATCTGACCGAGGAGCTCAAGAAGAAGTACGACGAGGTCAAAGCGATCCTCGAAGCCGACCTCATCGGCTCTTTTCACAGAACCCGCTCACATGGCATCAGGTGGAAAGGGTTCTCACCGGAAGGCACGCTCGATGGAGTGGACCTGTCCGCCCCTTCAGAAGAACGCACCAGGTCCCTGCGTCAGGAGATTAGCTACATGGTGGCTCACTCGCTGCACCACCATTCTGAGAGCCTGGTAAACACGTTGGAGCGTGTCGCTTTTCGGATGATCCAGGAAATCATGAGGCATCAGTACTCCCCTTCAGGACCAGCTCTCGGGACTTACCGAGGAGAGATGCCACTCCAATCCCATCCACCGCCGCCATTTCCGTTGACAACACCAGAAGTGCCGAATTCGCCGGCATACGCCGTCGACATGGTGGAATGCACATACCCCGGGAGGTGCCAGCCAAGATACTCATTCAGCATCAACATGGTGGGACTTGGGCGCCACCCTGGTAGGGACAGTGACGAGGGCAGTTGCTCTCATAGCGAGGACAAGGAGGGAGCCGTTCCACGCGATCGGTCTCGACGCTTCCAAAAAATCCTGGTTACGATCAAGATGAAGGCCGATTCCAGCAATCAGCCCGTATTATCCGTGCCACACGCTCTCCGTGCATTTGGCGTCGACCTCACGGGTGACGGGAAGTTAGGGTATGGGTTTACATCGGCTGATGAGCTAGAGGAAGTCGACATCGGTCCTGGGGATAAGCCGCGACCAACTTTTATCAGCAAGAAGTTAGATCCACAGCTCAGGAGTCAGATGATAGCTCTGTTAAAAGAATATCCAGATTGCTTTGCATGGGATTACACAGAGATGCCTGGGTTAGACAGGAGCATCATTGAACATCGGCTCCCCCTTAAGAAAGGATTTCGGCCGTTCCAACAACGAGCACGTCAGATGAGGGCCGAAATTCTGGAAGAAGTCAAGAAAGAGATCGAGAAGATGTTTGCCGCCGGGTTCATCAGGCCATGCAGGTATGCTGAGTGGATCTCCAGTATCGTTCCTGTAGAGAAGAAGGACGGCCGATGGCGTGTGGCCATCGATTTCTGAGATCTCAACAGAGCCACTCCAAAAGATGAGTATCCGATGCCTGTGGCAGAAACGTTGATTAATGCAGCTGCTGGCCACAAGGTGTTGAGCTTCATGGATGGCAACGCCGGCTATAACCAAATCTTCATGGCTCCAGAAGATATACACAAGACCGCATTCAGAGTACCAGGGGCAGTAGGCTTGTTTGAATATGTAGTCATGACCTTTGGGTTGAAGAATGCTGGTGCAACGTACCAACGAGCCATGAACTATATATTTCACGATCTGATCGGTAAGTTGGTGGAAATCTACATCGACGACGCGGTAGTCAAATCTGTCTCCATGGAGGGACACTTGGATGATTTACGGCGCGTCCTAGACCGAACTCGGAAGTTCGGACTGAGAATGAATCCGAAGAAGTGTGCTTTTGGTGTGACGGCTGGTCAGTTCCTAGGTTTTCTGGTTCATGAACGGGGAATTGAGATCGGCCTGAAAAGTCAAGAGGCGGTGCGTACCATGCAGCCGCCCACCACGAAGAAGGAACTCCAACGTCTCATCGGCAAGATCAATTTTGTCCGACGATTCATCTCTAATCTGTCAGGACGAATCGAGCCATTCATGGCACTGGTGAAAACTAAATCTGACGACGAGTTTCAAAGGCGAGAACGACGCAGGCGTTTGATGAGATTAAGCGGTATCGACGACGCCGCTGTGCTAGTTCCGCCCCAACAAGACAGGCCGTTCTACATCTACTTGTCGATGGGCGACACGTCCATCGCCCGGTGGTGGTGCAACTCTACGAGGGTGTTGAAAAGGTCGTTTTCTACCTCAGCAGAAGGATGTTGGACACGGAGACAAGGTATCCTGAGGTCGAGAAGCTTTGCCTCTGCCTGTTCTTCACCTGCACCAAGCTTCATCACATCCTTTTGACGGCAGAGATCATCGTCATATGCAAGTCAGACGTTGTCAAGCACATGCTGTCGGCCCCTGTTTTGAAAGGCCGAATTGGTAAGTGGATGTTTGCGTTGTCAGAGTTCGATCTTCGGTATCAGCCTGCGAAAGCAGTCAAGGGGCAAGCGTTGGCCGATCTTATAGCTGAATGGATCATTACCAATATAGCAGCACTGTCTATACGTGCATGGGCTATGTTCTTCGATGGATCGGCTTGCGACGATGGTTGTGGCATCGGCATTCTGCTCGTGTCGCCTCGGGGGGCAGCATACTCCTTTTCCATCAGACTATCTACCCCTTGCACCAACAATGTCGCGGAATACGAGGCAGTGCGTAAGGGAATGGAGTTGTTACTGGAAGCCGGGGCGGAAGCGATGAGAGCTTTTTGGAGACTCCAAGTTGGTGATTAACCAGCTCACGGATGAATATAAGTGCGAGAGTGAATCACTTTTCCCATATTGGATGGAATGCCGTGAGTTGATGACACAGTTTCGGTACATCAACTTTAATTGGGTCCCAAGATCCCAAAACACCGAGGCCAACAATCTCGCACAAATGGCGTCAGGCTATATAGACATATCTGACGGGTCAGAAGTTCAGGTGCAGTTCCTGGAACAGGATGATTGGAGAGCCGAAATCTTCAATTACTTAAAAGATTCGGCTCGGGGGGCACCTAAACGGATAAGATACAAAGCCATGAAGTATGTCCTCATAGGATACGACATGTTCTACAGGACGTTGGAAGGGTTACTACTCAAGTGCCTGGGACCAACTGAGTCTAATCGGCTCTTACATGAGGTGCATGAAGGCGCCTGTGGAACTCATCAGTCGGCTCATAAGATGAAGTGGCTAATTAGGCGATCAGGGTTTTATTGGCCCACCATGCTTGAAGATTGCTTCAAGTACTACAAGGGGTGCCAAGCGTGCCAGATGTTCGGGAAGATTCAGATAGTACTCGTGTCAGCAATGAACCCTATCATCAAGCCTTGGCCGTTTCGAGGGTGGGGCATGGATATGATCGGCAAAATCCATCCGGCGTCGAGTAAAAAACATGAATGGATTTTGGTTATCACAGATTACTTCACCAAGTGGGTGGAGGCCGTCCCTATGAAGAAGGTGAAATCAGAAGATGTGATCAAGTTTGTGAAAGAACACTTCATTCATAGGTTCGGGATTCCCCAAACTATCACGACCGATGGAGGTTCGGTCTTTATTTCTAAAGAATTCAGAAAGTTCTGCGATTACATGGGGATTAAGCTGATCCGATCATCTCCATACTATGCTCAAGCCAATGGGCAAGCTGAAGCGTCCAATCAGAGCCTGATCAAGCTGATCAAGAGAAAAATTGACGAGAACCCTAGGGATTGGCATGAAAAGTTATCAGAAGCTTTGTGGGCCTACCGCATGTCGTGCCATGGAGCTATAAAAACTTCGCCGTACCAGCTCGTCTATGGACAGGAAGCCGTATTACCTTGGGAAATTACGGCTGGATCAAGACGTGTCACGTTTCAGAATGATCTAACAGCTGAAGAATATGCAGCTTTGATGAGTGACACTATTGAGGATGCAACAGAACTCAGGCTTTGGTCATTGGAGAAGATTAAAGAGAACAAAGCCAGGGTAGCTCGTGCCTACAATAAGAAGGTTAGACCAAAGGAGTTTCAAGTTGGTGATCTAGTATGGGAAGCTGTGTTGCCGTTAGGAACTAGGGACAAGGCATATGGCAAATGGTCTCCTAATTGCCACGGTCCGTACAAAGTCGTCCAGGCCTTGAAGGGTAATGCATACATGCTGGAGCAGTTGGACGGCGTTAAGTTCCCAGTAGCCGTCAATGGTCAACACCTCAAGAAGTATTTCCCAAGCATGTGGGATGATGGGCAGTAAGGTATGGAGGCCGATTTTGAATCGGCCAGTAAAAAAAAAACAAAAAAAATCATCACAGCCGATGCGCAGACATCGACTTGAGAAAACATACGGAGACAACAGTATGCGAGTACAGCCGATGCACGGGCATCGACTTCAGAATAATAAAGCCGATACGTTGCTATCGACTCTAGAGGAATAAGCTCAATTAAGCAGGTTAACGGAATCAGTTCAGACCAGAAATCATGATATTTGGGATGAATCTCCTAGTGGGTTGCTGAGGAGTTCAGTCTGCGCGTTTAAGGTTGGAGGATGGTTTGGACGTGAGTTAGACCTGTTGGACCACGTGATTAGGCAACGGCTTGGCCTCAAATCGCGTTTATAATGCAAGCCGATGCCTTTCCATCGGCTCTCTGTACAGCGACTTCGTTCGACGATCGGCAAAGCTGGCAAGGAAGCAAAATTAATCGAGGAATATTTTCTTCATTAATAGAGGGATTTCTTACAAAAGAAAGAGCCGATTGCTCAGAGGAGAGAAAACAAAAGCCGACTACTACTACTAGTCCCTAATCTAAGGGCCGTTGCTTCCCTCATCGTCGTCGCTACCGCCGGCGCAGCTGCTGGGAGGCTCCTCATCGGAGCTCCCGTAGCCTTCTACGGGAGCCTCATCCTCCTCATCATCGTCATCGCTGTCGTCGTCCCACCAGGTGCGGAGGCGCTTCGCCGGTGGGTAACCTTCGAGGGAGTCATCGTCGTCCTCCTCCGCCTCTTCTTCGGAGGAGGTGAAATCGTCCCAGGAGAAGCGGTCGTCCTCGCTCGCCACCTCCTCTTCCCCTTCGACGAGGAATCGAAGGTCGCCCTCTCCGTCGGTCAAGGATTTGTCATCCTCGGACCGGATGGAGGAATCATGTTCCTCCTTGTCCCACGTTGTTGGGGCGAGAATGTCGTGCGCCGCCAACGAGCCCCACTCCGGCGTCGGCTCGCGAGATGAGGAAGAGTCGGAGAAGACCGACGAGGCGGAGGAGGAAGAAGAAGAGGACATGGCTACGGGAGATTGGGGTTTTTTGGGTGCCGATGGCCAGAACAGAGCAAGGGGATGAAGTGGCAAACTGCTCAGATCGGTTAAATAAAGGGGATATAGTAGAGATTCAATGCCACAGCAGTTTCCGAGGAGGCGGTACCCAAAAGGACAATGGTCAAATCACGCGGAAAAGTTGAGAAGGCAGGGCATCATGATGAAGGATGCTGCGACGGTTTTGCTCTGCCGCGACATGACCCGACGAAGAGAAGTAGAGTGATTTTGGAATTATCAATTCCAAAACCAGGGGGGCATGTGTTATCACCAGAATTTGACCGAGTCAGAGGTGGGCCGCGATCAAGATGGGCTTGAAGATTATATACGGAAGAATATATGTGAATCGACCTTATATGCAAAGTTTGGGCTAGTTGGCCCGTGTATCTGTAATATAGTAGGATACGTATCGATTAGTTAGAGTTTGTCTCGTGCACGGTTGGGATTATTCCCACGTTAGAAAGTCTACGGACTATAAATATGTATCTAGGGTTTATGAAATAAACAACAATCACGTTCACCACAAATCAATCTAGGCGCATCGCCAACTCCCTTGTCTCGAGGGTTTCTTCCGGGTAAGCATCATGCTGCCTAGATCGCATCTTGCGATCTAGGCAGTACAAGTTTATTCGTCGTTCATGCGTTGCTCGTACTGAAGCCTTTTTGATGGCGAGCAACGTAGTTATCTTAGATGTGTTAGGGTTAGCATTGTTCTTCGTATCATATGCTGTCGTAGTGCAACCCTTAGACATCTAGCCGCCCTTACACCTATCTTAGGTGTAGGGGCGGCACCCCGCTTGATCATTATTTAGTAAATCCGATCCGTTATGGTTGCTCCTTGTTCTTCAAGGATTAGTTTAATATCTGCATAGTTAGGCCTTACAAAGGGTTGGAGGATCCAGCGACGCGTAGGGTGTAGTTTGCTAGCCCTAGACAGGATGTTCCGGGGATCAACCTCGTGTTGGTTTTTAGGCCCTGTCTAGGATCGGCTTACGATCACCGTGCGTGACCGCGAGGCCCAATCACGAGTAGGATGATCCGATTATGCGGTGAAAACCCCAAATCGTCGTAGATCGTTTTAGCTTTATCTTGATCAAGCAGGACCACCATATATTCGTACACCTCGTGTGAATCATGGGTGGATCGGCTCCTTGAGCCGATTCACAGGACAACCTGAGAGCCGATCGAGGCTCGTATTTAATGTTTACGTGTATGCCATGCAGGAAACTAAGCGAGGCATCTCCATCACCTTCCTGACCAGGTATAGGTCAGGTGGCACGCCCTTGCACCAGCATCGGACGTGCGTGCCGGAGTTCTGTGCGGGCCGTCGCTCGGAGGGACCAGGGCCAGCCGCAGCCCTAAGTTGCTCCCGGCTCTCCTGTGTTGCCCATCGCTGCTCGCCGGTGGGTTTCTGACCGCAACATTATCACATATTACTTCACCAAGTGGGTGGAGGCTGTCCCTATGAAGAAGGTGAAATCAGAAGATGTGATCAAGTTTGTGAAAGAACACGTCATTCATAGGTTCGGGATTCCCCAAACTATCACGACCGATGGAGGTTCGGTCTTTATTTCTAAAGAATTCAGAAAGTTCTATGATGACATGGGGATTAAGCTGATCCGATCATCTCCATACTATGCTCAAGCCAATGGGCAAGCTGAAGCGTCCAATCAGAGCCTGATCAAGCTGATCAAGAGAAAAATTGACGAGAACCCTAGGGATTGGCATGAAAAGTTATCAGAAGCTTTGTGGGCCTACCGCATGTCGTGCCATGGAGCTATAAAAACTTCGCCGTACCAGCTCGTCTATGGACAGGAAGCCGTATTACCTTGGGAAATTACGGCTGGATCAAGACGTGTCACGTTTCAGAATGATCTAACAGCTGAAGAATATGCAGCTTTGATGAGTGACACTATTGAGGATGCAACAGAACTTAGGCTTTGGTCGTTGGAGAAGATTAAAGAGAACAAAGCCAGGGTAGCTCGTGCCTACAATAAGAAGGTTAGACCAAAGGAGTTTCAAGTTGGTGATCTAGTATGGGAAGCTGTGTTGCCGTTAGGAACTAGGGACAAGGCATATGGCAAATGGTCTCCTAATTGGCACGGTCCGTACAAAGTCGTCCAGGCCTTGAAGGGTAATGCATACATCTTTGGAGCGATTGGACGGCGTTAAGTTCCCGATGGCCGTCAATGGTCAACACCTCAAGAAGTATTTCCCAAGCATGTGGGATGATGGGCAGTAAGGTATGGAGGCCGATTTTAAATCGGCCAGTAAAAAAAAATCACAGCCGATGCGCAGACATCGACTTGAGAAAACATACAGAGACAACAGTATGCGAGTACAGCCGATGCATGGGCATCGACTTCAGAATAATAAAGCCGATACATTGCTATCGACTCTAGAGGAATAAGCTCAATTAAGCAGGTTAACGGAATCGGTTCAGACCAGAAATCATGATATTTGGGATGAATCTCCTAGTGGGTTGCTGAGGAGTTCAGTCTGCGCGTTTAAGGTTGGAGGATGGTTTGGATGTGAGTTAGACATGTTGGTCCGCGTGAATAGGCGACGGCTTGAACTCAAATCGCGTTTATAGTGCAAGCTGATGCCCTGCCATCGGCTCTCTGTACAGTGACTTCGTTCGACGATCGGTGAAATTGACAAGAAAGCAAAATTAATTGAGGAATATTTTCTTCATTAATAGCGGTATTTCTTACAAAGAAAGAGCCGATTGCTCAGGGAAGAAAGAACAAAAGCCGACTACTACTACTAGTCCCTAATCTAAGGGCCGTTGCTGCCCTCGTCGTCGTCGTCGCTGCCGCCGGCGCAGCTGCTGATAGGCTCCTCATCGGAGCTCCCGTAACCTTCTACGGGAGCCTCATCTTCCTCCTCGTCGTCATCGCTATCGTCGTCCCACCAGACGCGGAGGCGCTTCGCTGGTGGGTAGCCTTCGAGGGAGTCGTCGTCGTCCTCCTCCGCCTCTTCTTCGGAGGAGGTGAAATTGTCCCAGGAGAAGCGGTCGTCCTCTCCGTCGGTCAAGGATTTGTCATCCTCGGACCAGATGGAGGAATCATGTTCCTCCTTGTCCCACGTCGTTGGGGCGAGAATGTCGTGCGCCGCCAACGAGCCCCACTCCGGCGTCGGCTCGCGAGATGAGGAAGAGTCGGAGAAGACCGACGAGGCGGAGGAGGAAGAAGAAGAGGACATGGCTACGGGAGATTGGGGATTTTTGGGTGCCGATGGCCAGAACAGAGCAAGGGGATATAGTAGAGATTCAATGCCACAACAGTTTCCGAGGAGGCGGTGCCCAAAAAACAACGGTCAAATCACGCGGAAAAGTTGAGAAGGCAGGGCATCATGATGAAGGATGCTGCGACGGTTCTGCTCTGCCACGACATGACCCGATGAAGAGAAGCAGAGTGATTTTGGAATTATCAATTCCAAAACCAGGGGGGCATGTGTTATCACCAGAATTTGACCGAGTCAGAGGTGGGCCGCGATCAAGATGGGCTTGAAGAATATACATGGAAGAATATACGTGAATCGGCCTTATATGCAAAGTTTGGGCTAGTTTGCCCGTGTATCTGTAATATAGTAGGATACGTGTCGATTAGTTAGAGTTTGTCTCATGCACGGTTGGGATTATTCCCACGTTAGAAAGTCTACGGACTATAAATATGTATCTAGGGTTTATGGAATAAACAACAATCACGTTCACCACAAACCAATCTAGGCGCATCGCCAACTCCCTTGTCTCGAGGGTTTCTTCCGGGTAAGCATCATGCTGCCTAGATCGCATCTTGCGATCTAGGCAGTACAGGTTTATTCGTCGTTCATGCGTTGCTCGTACTGAAGCCTTTTTGATGGCGAGCAACGTAGTTATCTTAGATGTGTTAGGGTTAGCATTGTTCTTCGTATCATATGCTATCGTCGTGCAACCCTTAGACATCTTGCCGCCCTTACGCCTATCTTAGGCGTAGGGGCGGCACCCCGCTTGATCTTTATTTAGTAGATCCGATCCGTTATGGTTGCTCCTTGTTCTTCAAGGATTAGTTTAATATCTGCATAGTTAGGCCTTACAAAGGGTTGGAGGATCCAGCGGCGCGTAGGGTGTAGTTTGCTAGCCCTGGACAGGATGTTCCGGGGATCAACCTCGTGTTGGTTTTTAGGCCCTGTCTAGGATCGGCTTACGATCACCGTGCGCGGCCGCGAGGCCCAATCACGAGTAGGACGTTCCGATTATGCGGTGAAAACCCTAAATCGTCGTAGATCGTTTTAGCTTTATCTTGATCAAGCAGGACCACCATATATTCGTACACCTCGTGCGAATCATGGGTGGATCGGCTCCTTGAGCCGATTCACAGGACAACCTGAGAGCCGATCGAGGCTCGTATTTAATGTTTACGTGTATGCCATGCAGGAAACTAGGCGAGGCATCTCCATCACCTTCCTGACCAGGTATAGGTCAGGTGGCACGCCCTTGCACCAGCATCGGACGTGCATGCCGGAGTCTTTGCGGGCTGTCGCTCGGAGGGACCAGGGCCAGCCGCAGCCCTAAGTTGCTCCCGGCTCTCCTGTGTTGCCCGTCGTTGCTCGCCGGTGGGTTTCTGACCGCAACAATCGTTTACCTACTCGGGGACGAGTAGGAACTAAGCTTGGGGATGTTGATACGTCTCCAACGTATCTATAATTTCTGATGTTCCATGCTTGTTTTATGACAATACCTACATGTTTTATACACACTTTATATCGTGTTGATGCATTTTCCGGAACTAACCTATTGACGAGATGCCGAAGTACCAGTTCCTGTTTTCTGCTGTTTTTGGTTTCAGAAATCCTAGTAAGGAAATATTCTCGGAATTGGACGAAATCAACGCCCAGAACCTTATTTTTCCCGGAAGCTTCCAGAGCACCGAAGAGATTACGAAGTGGGGCCACAAGGCGGTGACACAATAAGGCGGCGCGGCCCAAGGGGGGCGCGCCCCCCTATTGTGTGGAGCCACCGCAGCCCTTCCGACTCCGACTCTTCGCCTATAAGAAGCCCTCTGACCTAAATCTTCGATACAAATAAGCCACGGTACGAGAAACCTTCCAGAGCCGCCGCCATCGCGAAGCCAAGATCTGGGGGACAGAAGTCTCTGTTCCGGCACGCCGCCGGGACGGGGAAGTGCCCCCGGAAGGCATCTCCATCGACACCACCGCCATCTTCATCACCGCTGCTGTCTCCCATGAGGAGGGAGTAGTTCTCCCTCGAGGCTAAGGGCTGTACCGGTAGCTATGTGGTTAATCTCTCTCCTATGTACTTCAATACAATGATCTCATGAGCTGCCTTACATGATTGAGATTCATATGATGAGCTTTGTATCACTATTAATCTATGTGCTACTCTAGTGATGTTATTAAAGTACTCTATTCCTCCTTCATGATGTAATGGTGACAGTGTGTGCATCATGTAGTACTTGGCGTAGTTTATGATTGTGATCTCTTGTAGATTATGAAGTTAACTATTACTATGATGGTATTGATGTGATCTATTCCTCCTTTCATAGTATGATGGTGACAGTGTGCATGCTATGTTAGTACTTGGTATAATTGCGTTGGTCTATCATGCACTCTAAGGTTACTTAAATATGAACATCGAATGTTGTGGAGCTTGTTAACTCCGGCATCGAGGTGCTCTTGTAGCCCTACACCATTAATGGTGTTCATCATCCAACAAAGAGTGTAGAGTGGTTTTATTATGTGATCAATGTTGAGAGTGTCCACTAGTGAAAGTATGATCCCTAGGCCTTGTTTCCACATACTGCAATCATCGCTTATTCTTGTTCTCATCGCATCTTTACTTCCTGCAATATTACCACCATCAATCGCACGCATGACAAGCTATTTTCTGGCGCCGTTACTACTGCTCATATTCATTCATACTACTTGTATTTCACTATCTCTTCGCCGAACTAGTGCACCTATACATCTGACAAGTGTATTAGGTGTGTTGGGGACACAAGAGACTTCTTGTATCGTGATTGCAGGGTTGCTTGAGAGGGATATCTTTGACCTCTTCCTCCCTGAGTTCGATAAACCTTGGGTGATCCACTTAAGGGAAAACTTGCTGCTGTTTTACAAACCTCTGCTCTTGGAGGCCCAACACTGTCTACAGGAAAAGAAGCGTGAGTAGACATTATTGTGCCAAGTAAAGTCTTTGATAGTAAAGTTCATACTAGATTTGGATTACTGCGCAGAAACAGATTTCTTGCTGTCACGAATTTGAGTAGTATTCTCTGTAGGTAACTCAAAAAAATCTGCCAATTTACGTGAGTGATCCTCAGATATGTACGCAACTTTCATTCAATTTGAGCATTTTCATATGAGCAAGTTTAGTGCCCCAGAAAAATTTGTCTTTACAGACTGTTCTGGTTTGACAGATTTTGCCTTTTATTTCGCATTGCCTGTTTTGCTATGTTTGATGGATTTCTTTATTCCATTAACTTTCAGTAGCTTTGTGCAATGTCCAGAAGTGCTAAGAATGATTATGTCACCTCTGAATATGTGAATTTTTGATTATGCACTAACCCTCTAATGAGTTTGTTTTGAGTTTGGTGTGGAGGAAGTTTTCAAGGATTGATGCTAGCACGCAGTCGACGTGCCCGTTGGGAACCCCAAGAGGAAGGTGTGATGCGTACAGCGGCAAGTTTTCCCTCGGTAAGAAACCAAGGTTTATCGAACCAGTAGGAGCCAAGAAGCACGTTGAAGGTTGATGGCGGCGGAGTGTAGTGCGGCGCAACACCAGGGATTCTGGCGCCAACGTGGAACCTGCACAACACAACCAAAGTACTTTGTCCCAACGTAACAGTGAGGTTGTCAATCTCACCGGCTTGCTGTAACAAAGGATTAGATGTATAGTGTGGATGGTGATGTTTGGAGAGAACAGTAGAACGAGTATTGCAGTAGATTGTATTCGATGTAAAAGAATGGACCGGGGTCCACAGTTCACTAGTGGTGTCTCTCCCATAAGATAAATAGCATGTTGGGTGAACAAATTATAGTTGGGCAATTGACAAATAGAGAGGGCATGACCATGCACATACATGTTATGACGAGTAGTATGAGATTTAATTGGGCATTACGACAAAGTACATAGACCGCTATCCAGCATGCATCTATGCCTAAAAAGTCCACCTTCAGGTTATCATCCGAACCCCCTCCAGTATTACGTTGCAAACAACAGACAATTGCATTAAGTATGGTGCGTAATGTAATCAATAAATATATCCTTAGACATAGCATTGATTTTTTATCCCTAGTGGCAACAGCACATCCACAACCTTAGAACTTTCTGTCACTGTCCCAGATTTAATGGAGGCATGAACCCACTGCTGCGTGTGGTTGACGTATGCCTTTCCGTTCAGCACGCGTCCGTTGGGAACCCCAAGAGGAAGGTGTGATGCGTACAGCAGTAAGTTTCTCTCAGTAAGAAACCAAGATTTATCGAACCAGTAGGAGCCAAGAAGCACGTTGAAGGTTGATGGCGGCGAGATGTAGTGCAGCTCAACACCAGGGATTCCGGCGCCAACGTGGAACCTGCACAACACAACCAAAGTACTTTTTCCAACGAAACAGCGAGGTTGTCAATCTCACCGGCTTGCTGTAACAAAGGATTAGATGTATAGTATGGATGATGATTGTTTGCAGAAAACAGTAGAACAAGTATTGCAGTAGATTATATTCGATGTAAAAGAATGGACCGGGGTCCACAGTTCACTAGTGGTGTCTCTCCCATAAGATAAATAGCATGTTGGGTGAACAAATTATAGTTGGGCAATTGACAAATAGAGAGGGCATGACCATGCACATACATGATATGATGAGTATAATGAGATTTAATTGGGCATTACGACAAAGTACATAGACTGCTATCCAGCATGCATCTATGCCTAAAAAGTCCACCTTCAGGTTATCATCCGAACCCCTTCCAGTATTAAGTTGAAAACAACAGACAATTGCATTAAGTATGGTGCGTAATGTAATCAATAACTACATCCTCGGACATAGCATCAATGTTTTATCCCTAGTGGCAACAGCACATCCACAACCTTAGAACTTTCTGTCATTGTCCCAGATTTAATGGAGGCATGAACCCACTATCGAGCATAAATACTTCCTCTTGGAGTTAAGAGTAAAAACTTGGCCAGAGCCTCTACTAATAACGGAGAGCATGCAAGATCATAAACAACACATAGGTAATAGATTGATAATCAACATAACATAGTATTCTCTATCCATCGGATCCCAACAAACACAACATATAGCATTACAGATAGATGATCTTGATCATGTTAGGCAGCTCACAAGACCCGACAATGAAGCATAATGAGGAGAAGACAACCATCTAGCTACTGCTATGGACCCATAGTCCAGGGGTGAACTACTCACTCATCACTCCGGAGGCGACCATGGTGGTGAAGAGTCCTCCGGGAGATGATTCCCCTCTCCGGCAGGGTGCCGGAGGCGATCTCCTGAATCCCCCGAGATGGGATTGGCAGCGGCGGCGTCTCTGGAAGGTTTTCCGTATCGTGGCTCTCGGTACTGGGGGTTTCGCGACGAAGACTATATGTAGGCGGAAGGGCAGGTCAGGAGGCGTCACGGGGCCCCACACGCTAGGGCCCCCCTGGGCCGCGCCGCCCTAGTGTGGCGGCGCCCCGTGGCCCCACTTCGTCTTCCCTTTGGTCTTCTGGAAGCTTCGTGTCAAAATAGGCCCATGGGCGTTGATTCCGTCCAATTCCGAGAATATTTCCTTACTAGGATTTCTGAAACCAAAAACAGCAGAAAACAGCAACTGGCTCTTCGGCATCTCGTTAATAGGTTAGTGCCGGAAAATGCATAAATATGACATAAAGTATGCATAAAACATGTAGATATCATCAATAATGTGGCATGGAACATAAGAAATTATCGATACGTCGGAGACGTATCAACATCCCCAAGCTTAGTTTCTGCTCGTCTCGAGTAGGTAAACGATAACAAAGATAATTTCTGGAGTGACATGCCATCATAACCTTGATCATACTATTGTAAGCATATGTAATGAATGCAGCGATCAAAACAATGTAAATAACATGAGTAAACAACTGAATCATAAAGCAAAGACTTTTCATGAATAGTACTTCAAGACAAGCATCAATAAGTCTTGCATAAGAGTTAACTCATAAATCAATAATTCAAAGTAAAGGCATTGAAACAACACAAAGGAAGATTAAGTTTCAGCGGTTGCTTTCAACTTGTAACATGTATATCTCATGGATATTGTCAATGTAAAGTAATATAACAAGTGCAATATGCAAGTATGTAGGAATCAATGCACAGTTCACACAAGTGTTTGCTTCTTGAGGTGGAGAGATATAGGTGAACTGACTCAACATAAAAGTAGAAGAAAGGCCCTTCGCAGAGGGAAGCATTGATTGCTATATTTGTGCTAGAGCTTTGGTTTTGAAAACAAGAAACAATTTTGTCAACGGTAGTAATAAATCATATGTGTTATGTAAACTATATCTTACAAGTTGCAAGCCTCATGCATAGTATACTAATAGTGCCCGCACCTTGTCCTAATTAGCTCGGATTACCTGGATTATCATCGCAATGCATATGTTTTAACCAAGTGTCACAAAGAGGTACCTCTATGCCGCCTGTACAAAGGTCTAAGGAGAAAGCTCGCATCGGATTTCTCGCTATTGATTATTCTCAACTTAGATATCCATACCGGGACAACATAGACAACAGATAATGGACTCCTCTTTAATGCATAAGCATGCAGCAACAATTAATTTTCTCATATGAGATTGAGGATATTTGTCCAAAACTGAAACTTCCACCATGGATCATGGCTTTAGTTAGCGGCCCAATGTTCTTCTCTAACATTATGCATGCTCTAACCATTAAATGAGTGGTAATCTCCCTTACTTCAGACAAGACGGACATGCATAGCAACTCACATGATATTCAACAAAGAGTAGTTGATGGCGTCCCTAGGAACATGGTTATCGCACAACAAGCAACTTAATAAGAGATAAAGTGCATAAGTACATATTTAATACCACAATAGTTTTTAGGCTATTTGTCCCATGAGCTATATATTGCAAAGGTAGAGGATAGAAATTTTAAAGGTAGCACTCAAGCAATTTACTTTGGAATGGCGGAGAAATACCATGTAGTAGGTAGGTATGGTGGACACAAATGGCATAGTGGTTGGTTCAAGGATTTTGGATGCATGAGAAGTATTCCCTCTCGATACAAGGTTTAGGCTAGCAAGGCTATTTGAAACAAACACAAGGATGAAGCGGTGCAGCAAAACTCACATAAAAGACATATTGTAAACATTATAAGACTCTACACCGTCTTCCTTGTTGTTCAAACTCTTTACTAGAAATTATCTAGACCTTAGAGAGACCAATTATGCAAACCAAATTTTAGCAAGCTCTACGTATTTCTTCATTAGTAGGTGCAAAGTATATGATGCAAGAGCTTAAACATGAGCACAACAATTGCCAAGTATCACATTATCCAAGACATTTTAGCAATTACTACATGTATCATTTTGCGTTTCCAACCATATAACAAATTAACGAAGAAGATTCAACCTTCGCCATGAATACTATGAGTAAAGCCTAAGGACATATTTGTCCATATGCAACAGCAGAGCGTGTCTCTCTCCCACACAAAGAATGCTAGGATCCATTTTATTCAAACAAAATAGAAACAAAAACAAACCGACGCTCCAAGCAAAGTACATAAGATGTGATGGAATAAAAATATAGTTTCACTAGAGGAACCTGATAATGTTGTCGATGAAGAAGGAGATGCCTTGGGCATCCCCAAGCTTAGACGCTTGAGTCTTCTTGAAATATGCAGGGGTGAACCACCGGGGCATCCCCAAGCTTAGAGCTTTCACTCTCCTTGATCATATTGTATCATCTCCCTCTCTTGATCCTTGAAAACTTCCTCCACACCAAACTCAAAACAACTCATTAGAGGGTTAGTGCACAATCAAAACTTACATGTTCAGAGGTGACACAATCATTCTTTACACTTCTGGACATTGCACAAAGCTACTGAAAGTTAATGGAATCGAAAAATCCATCAAGCATAGCAAAACAGGCAATGCGAAATAAAAGGCAGAATCTGTCAAAACAGAACAGTTCGTAAAGAGGAATTTCTAAGAGGCACCATACTTGCTCAAATGAAAATTCTCAAATTGAATGAAAGTTGCGTAAATATCTGAGGATCACTCACGTAAATTGGCATAATTTTCTGAGTTACCTACAGAGAATTAGGCCCAGATTCGTGACAGCAAAGAAATCTGTTTCTGCGCAGTAATCCAAATCTAGTATGAACCTTACTATCAACGACTTTACTTGGCACAACAATGCACAAAACTAAGATAAGGAGAGGTTGCTACAGTATTAACAACTTCCAAGACTCAAATATAAAATAAAAGTACTGTAGTAAAAACATGGATTGTCTCCCATAAGCGATTTTCTTTAACGCCTTTCAGCTAGGCGCAGAAAGTGTATATCAAGTGTTATCAAGAGATGGTGTATCGACATTACCTTGGGCTTTGCCCTTACCTTTCTTGTTCTTTTTCTTACCCTTTAATTTAGGGAATACATGTCTTCCCCCCGGTGTAGAGGTGAATTTCAGGGTGCCTTCTCCCATATCTATGACTGCTCCCAATAATTTCAGCAGGGATCTTCCGAGTGTGATTTGTCCTGTTCCTACACATTCAATAACAAGATAATCAATGGATATTGTTCTTCCAAGAATGGTTGTATGCACACCTGCGGCTATTCCCTTAGGGATTATAACAGAGTTATCAATAAGAGTTATTCCTTCTCCCCCTTCGACGAATCCCCAAAGTTTCAAAGATTCATGAATACTCTTAGGCATAAGGCAAAATTCAGACATAATATCACAATTGGCATGAAGAGTTTGATCACCGATAACAATTTTAATAGTAGGATCCCATAATGAAGGTTCAGAGTTCACTAAAACTTGTTCAAGACGGTTACGAACATAGCGATAGTTGTCATTCAAACGAGATGCTCTTGTCTCAAGAGTGTTTAATCTATTATAAATGCTAATAAGGGCTGAATCAAAGTTATTAGCTGAATCATGTGATGCAACCAACTTCTTTATGGCATTAAAAGCTTGATCCCCATTGCAATGAAGGAAATCTCCTCCCACTAAAGCATCCAAGGCATATCTATAGCGAATCATAAGACCAAAATAAAAGTTACTAAGGAGCAAACTTAGAGTCATTTGAGGTTCAGCTTTACGATAAGAAGTAAAAATTCTGGACCAAGCATCTTTAAAACTCTCCTCATCCCCTTGTTTAAAAGTGAAGACTAATTCTTCAGGTGAAGAAGTAACAAGTGCAGAACTAGACATGGTAACAAAAGTAAAATGCAAGTAAATAATTTTTTTGTGTTTTTAATATGGCAAACAAGATAGCAAATAAAGTAAAACTAGCAACTAATTTTTTTGTATTTTGATATAATGCAGCAAACAAAGTAGTAAATAAAATAAAGCAAGACAAAAACAAAGTAAAGAGATTGGATTGTGGAGACTCCCCTTGCAGCGTGTCTTGATCTCCCCGGCAACGGCGCCAGAAAATCTACTTGCTGCGCGTGGTTGACGTATGTCTTTCTGTTCAGCACGCGCCCGTTGGGAACCCCAAGAGGAAGGTGTGATGCGTATAGCAGTAAGTTTCCCTCAGTAAGAAACCAAGGTTTATCGAACCAGTAGGAGCCAAGAAGCACGTTGAAGGTTGATGGCGGCGAGATGTAGTGCGGCGCAACACCAGGGATTCCGGCGCCAACGTGGAACCTGCACAACACAACCAAAGTACTTTGCTCCAACGAAACAGCGAGGTTGTCAATCTCACCGGCTTGCTGTAACAAAGGATTAGATGTATAGTGTGGATGATGATTGTTTGCAGAAAACAGTAGAACAAGTATTGCAATAGATTGTATTCGATGTAAAAGAATGGACCGGGGTCCACAGTTCACTAGTGGTGTCTCTCCCATAAGATAAATAGCATGTTGGGTGAACAAATTACAGTTGGGCAATTGACAAATAGAGAGGGCATGACCATGCACATACATGATATGATGAGTATAGTGAGATTTAATTGGGCATTACGACAAAGTACATAGACCGCTATCCAGCATGCATCTATGCCTAAAAAGTCCACCTTCAGGTTATCATCCGAACCCCTTCCAGTATTAAGTTGAAAACAACAGACAATTGCATTAAGTATGGTGCGTAATGTAATCAATAACTACATCCTCGGACATAGCATCAATGTTTTATCCCTAGTGGCAACAGCACATCCACAACCTTAGAACTTTCTGTCACCGTCCCAGATTTAATGGAGGCATGAACCCACTATCGAGCATAAATACTCCCTCTTGGAGTTAAGAGTAAAAACTTGGCCAGAGCCTCTACTAATAACGGAGAGCATGCAAGATCATAAACAACACATAGGTAATAGATTGATAATCAACATAACATAGTATTCTCTATCCATCGGATCCCAACAAACACAACATATAGCATTACAGATAGATGATCTTGATCATGTTAGGCAGCTCACAAGACCCGACAATGAAGCATAATGAGGAGAAGACAACCATCTAGCTACTGCTATGGACCCATAGTCCAGGGGTGAACTACTCACTCATCACTCCGGAGGCGACCATGGCGGTGAAGAGTCCTCCGGGAGATGATTCCCCTCTCCGGCAGGGTGCCGGAGGCGATCTCCTGAATCCCCCGAGATGGGATTGGCGGCGGCGGCGTCTCTGGAAGGTTTTCCGTATCGTGGCTCTCGGTACTGGGGGTTTCGTGACGAAGACTATATGTAGGCGGAAGGGCAGGTCAGGAGGCGTCACGGGGCCCCACACGCTAGGGCCGTGTGGGCCCCCCTGGGCCGCGCCGCCCTAGTGTGGCGGCGCCCCGTGGCCCCACTTCGTCTTCCCTTCGGTCTTCTGGAAGCTTCGTTGCAAAATAGGCCCTGGGCCTTGATTTCGTCCAATTCCGAGAATATTTCCTTACTAGGATTTCTGAAACCAAAAACAGCAGAAAACAGCAAGTGGCTCTTCGGCATCTCGTTAATAGGTTAGTGCCGGAAAATGCATAAATATGACATAAAGTATGCATAAAACATGTAGATATCATCAATAATGTGGCATGGAACATAAGAAATTATCGATACGTCGGAGACGTATCACCCACTATCGAGCATAAATACTCCCTCTTGGAGTTACAAGCAAAAACTTGGCCAGAGGATCTACAAGCAACGGAGAGCATGCAAGATCATAAACAACACATAGATGATAGATTGATAATCAACATAACATAGCATTCACTATTCATCGGATCTCAACAAACGCAACATGTAGCATTACAGATAGATGATCTTGATCATGTTAGGCAGCTCACAAGATCCAACAATGATAGCACAATTAGGAGAAGACGACCATCTAGCTACTGCTATGGACCCTGTTGCCTGCCAAAACCCACCGGCGAGCAGCGACGAGCAACACGAAGAGCCGGGAGGCTCCCAGGACTGCTGGTGGGCCCTGGTCCCTCGGGCGACGGCCCGCAAAACTCCGGCACACGTCCTAGCTGGTGCAAGGGCGTGCCACCTGACCTATACCTGGTCAGGAAGGTGATGGATTGCTTCGATTAATTTCCTGCATGGCAGACACGTAAACATTAAATTCGAGCCTCGATCGGCTCTCAGGTTATCCTGTGAATCGGCTCAAGGAGCCGATCCAACCATGATTCGTATTGGATCTACGATAACATGGTGGTCCTTCTTGATCAATACTAAGTTAAAACGATCTACGACGATTTAGGGTTTTCACCACATAACCGGAACGTCTTACACGTAGTTGAGCCTGGCAGATACGAAAGATAACAGAAAACCAGCCCTAGCAAAGGCCTAAAAACCAACATAGAGTTGATCCACGGAACATCTCTTCTAAGATCAGCAAACCGTACCTTACGCATTACTGGATCATCCAACTCGTTTGCAAGGCCTAACCATATGGATATCAAACTAATCCTTGAAGAACAAGGAACAACCACAACAGATCGAATCTACTAAATAAAGACTAATCAAGATGCTGCCGTTGCACCTAAGATAGGTGCAAGGGCAGCTAGATATCCAAGGGTAGCGTAATTAAGCAAATATACTAGAAAAGTATCGATGCTAGCCCTAACACATCTATGATAATGGTGTTGCTCGCCATCAACAAGGCTTCAGTACGAGCAACACGAACAACGAATAAACAAGATGCTGCTCAGATCGCTAGATGCGATCTGGGCAGCATGGCGCTTACCCGGAAGAAACCCTCGAAACAAGGGGTGGCGATGCGCCTAGATTGGTTTTTTGTGAACGTGATCGTCCTCCTTTCTCAATAACCCTAGGTACATATTTATAGTCCGTGGACTTTCCACTTTCGGAATAAACCTAACTTCGTACGAACTAAACTCTATCTCTTAATTCTAAATCTACTATAATGTACAGATACACGGGCAATCTAGCCCAAACTCTCGTAAAAGGCCGATTCAGAAATATTTTACTTGCATATCCTCTAAAGCCCATCTCAATCGCGGCCCACCTCTTGACTTGGTTAAAATCTGGCGATAACACATGCCCCCCTGGTTTTGGTAATGATAATTCCAAAACCACTCTGTTTTTTCTTCGTCGGGTCACGTCGTGGCAGAGCAGAACCGTCATGATGCCTTGCCTTCTCAACTTCTTTGTACTGCACGATTCGACAGTTTTTTTGGCACCACCTCCTCGGAAACCGCCGCAGCATTGAATCATCTCCACTATATCCCCTTTATTTAACCGCGTCGAGCAGTTCGCCTCTTCATCCTCTTGCTCCGCACTAGCCATCGAAAAAACCCCTCCTCTGCAACCATGTCTTCCTCCTCCTCCTCTGCCTCATCGGGTCTTTCCTTCCAGTCCTCCTCCTCCAGCGAGCCGATGCCGGAGTACGACCAAATGGCGGCATACGAGAAGCGCGCTCCCGAGCATTGGGATGAGAGGGACTGGGACTTCACCACCGTGCCAGACGACGCGCCCCTGACCGCCGTCGGGTCAGACGACGACTTGCCCCTGACCGATGGGGAAGACGACCTCCGGTTCCTCGTCGACAGGGAATTGGAGGCGGAGAGTGAGGACGATCTCTTCTCCTGGGGCGACTTCACCTCCTCCGACGAGGAGGAGGAAGAGGAGGATGACTCCTCCTCCGACGAGTACCCGCCGGCGAAGCGCTTCCGCGCCGGGTCGGAGGACGACGACGACGATGACGAGGAGGAGGAAGACGAAGCTCCAGCCGAGGGCTACGGCAGCAGCGACGAGGACTTCGCCGGCAGCCTAGCCGACTGCAGCTACGACGGCGACGATGAGGGCAGCGACGGCCCTTAAATTAGCATCTACTAGCATAGGGTTAGTAGTAGTAGATTAAGTAGTAGATCCTTCTTTTGTTCTTCCTTTTGTGAGCAATCGGCTCTTCTCTGTAAAAAACCCTCTCCATCAATGAAGAATATTTTCAAGTTAATTTTGCCGATTGTCAAACTAGGTCAACGCTCAAAGAGCCGATGGCAACGCATCGGTCCTTTACCATAAAACGCGATTAAGGCCAACTCAGTTGCCTATTCAAACGGTAACCTGCGACCCTTGTCTGAAGGAGCAAACTCAGATCCCCAAATCGCCCATCGAACAGGTTCAACTCACAGCCACGCGAATCCCAGATCCCAATCGCGCAGATCCAACTCCGCAGCGAATCTGATGGCGGAATCATCCAGCGCCAACGCTACGGTTTCTGGCCTGAAGGTAATCCTTAACTGCTCCTTATCATCCGAGCATAGTGTTAGAATTAACAGCAAACACCTAAATTAATGCCTTCTTTCACCATTAATTTTAGGTATCAGACATTCTGTTGCCGCATCCTTCTCTTCCAAATTCTCTTTGTCTTGGCCCCCGTTCTATTGAGAGTCCTTCTCATTTGATTTCCTGCGAGGCTGATGGCGTGTAACTCACACGTTCGTTGGGAACCCCAAGAGGAAGGTATGATGCGCACAGCAGCAAGTTTTCCCTCAGAAAGAAACCAAGGTTTATCGAACCAGGAGGAGCCAAGAAGCACGTTGAAGGTTGATGGCGGCGGGATGTAGTGCGGCGCAACACCAGGGATTCCGGCGCCAACGTGGAACCTGCACAACACAACCAAAGTACTTTGCCCCAACGAAACAATGAGGTTGTCAATCTCACCGGCTTGCTGTAACAAAGGATTAACCGTATTGTGTGGAAAAGATGATTGTTTGCAGAAAACAGTAGAACAGTATTGCAGTAGATTGTATTTCAGTATAGAGAATTGGACCGGGGTCCACAGTTCACTAGAGGTGTCTCTCCCATAAGATAAACAGCATGTTGGGTGAACAAATTACAGTTGGGCAATTGACAAATAAAGAGGGCATGACCATGCACATACATATTATGATGAGTATTGTGAGATTTAATTGGGCATTACGACAAAGTACATAGACCGCCATCCAGCATGCATCTATGCCTAAAAAGTCCACCTTCAGGTTATCATCCGAACCCCCTCCAGTATTAAGTTGCTAACAACAGACAATTGCATTAAGTATTGCGCGTAATGTAATCAGTGACTATATCCTCGAACATAGCACTAATGTTTTATCCCTAGTGGCAACAGCACATCCATAATCTTAGAGATTTCTGTCACTTCCCCAGATTCACGGAGACATGAACCCACTATCGAGCATAAATACTCCATCTTGGAGTTACAAGCATCTACTTGGCCAGAGCATCTACTAGTAACGGAGAGCATGCAAGATCATAAACAACACATAGACATAACTTTGATAATCAACATAACAAGTATTCTCTATTCATCGGATCCCAACAAACGCAACATATAGAATTACAGATAGATGATCTTGATCATGTTAGGCAGCTCACAAGATCCGACAATTAAGCACAATGGGGAGAAGACAACCATCTAGCTACTGCTATGGACCCATAGTCCAGGGGTAGACTACTCACACATCACTCCGGAGGCGACCATGGCGGCGTAGAGTCCTCCGGGAGATGATTCCCCTCTCCGGCAGGGTGCCGGAGGCGATCTCCTGGATCCCCCGAGATGGGATCGGCGGCGGCGGCGTCTCTGGACGGTTTTCCGTATCGTGGCTCTCGGTACTGGGGGGTTCGCGACGGAGGCTTTAAGTAGGCGGAAGGGCAGGTCGGGGAGGCGGCACGAGGGGCCCACACCACAGGGCCGCGCGGCCAAGGGGGGGGCCGCGCCGCCCTAGGGTGTGGCCACCTCGTGGCCCCACTTCGTCTCCTCTTCGGTCTTCTGGAAGCTTCGTGGCAAAATAGGACCCTGGGCATTGATTTCATCCAATTCCGAGAATATTTCCTTACTAGGATTTCTGAAACCAAAAACAGCAGAAAACAACAACTGTCACTTCGGCATCTTGTTAATAGGTTAGTTCCAGAAAATGCACGAATATGACATAAAGTGTGCATAAAACATGTAGATAACATCAATAATGTGGCATGGAACATAAGAAATTATCGATACGTTGGAGACGTATCAGCATCCCCAAGCTTAGTTCTACTCGTCCCGAGCAGGTAAAACGATAACAAAGATAATTTCTGGAGTGACATGCCATCATAACCTTGATCATACTATTTGTAAAGCATATGTAGTGAATGCAGCGATCAAAACAATGTATATGACATGAGTAAACAAGTGAATCATATAGCAAAGACTTTTCATGAATAGTACTTCAAGACAAGCATCAATAAGTCTTGCATAAGAGTTAACTCATAAAGCAATAATTCATAGTAAAAGCATTGAAGCAACACAAAGGAAGATTAAGTTTCAGCGGTTGCTTTCAACTTATAACATGTATATCTCATAGATATTGTCAACATAGAGTAATATAATAAGTGCAATATGCAAGTATGTAAGAATCAATGCACAGTTCACACAAGTGTTTGCTTCTTGAGGTGGAGAGAAATAGGTGAACTGACTCAACAATAAAAGTAAAAGAATGGTCCTCCATAGAGGAAAAACATGGATTGCTATATTTGTGCTAGAGCTTTGATTTTGAAAACATGAAACAATTTTGTCAACGGTAGTAATAAAGCATATGTATCATGTAAATTATATCTTACAAGTTGCAAGCCTCATGCATAGTATACTAATAGTGCCCGCACCTTGTCCTAATTAGCTTGGACTACCGGATCATCACAATGCACATGTTTTAACCAAGTGTCACAAAGGGGTACCTCTATGCCGCCTGTACAAAGGTCTAAGGAGAAAGCTCGCATTGGATTTCTCGCTATTGATTATTCTCAACTTAGACATCCATACCGGGACAACATAGACAACAGATAATGGACTCCTCTTTTATGCATAAGCATGTAACAACAATTAATAATTTTCTCATATGAGATTGAGGATATATGTCCAAAACTGAAACTTCCACCATGGATCATGGCTTTAGTTAGCGGCCCAATGTTCTTCTCTAACAATATGCATGCTTAACCATAAGGTGGTAGATCGCTCTTACTTCAGACAAGACGAACATGCATAGCAACTCACATGAAATTCAACAAAGAGTAGTTGATGGCGTCCCCAGTGAACATGGTTATCGCACAACAAGCAACTTAATAAGAGATAAAGTGCATAAGTACATATTCAATACCACAATAGTTTTTAAGCTATTTGTCCCATGAGCTATATATTGCAAAGGTGAATGATGGAATTTTAAAGGTAGCACTCAAGCAATTTACTTTGGAATGGTGGAAAATACCATGTAGTAGGTAGGTATGGTGGACACAAATGGCATAGTGGTTGGCTCAAGTATTTTGGATGCATGAGAAGTATTCCCTCTCGATACAAGGTTTAGGCTAGCAAGGCTTATTTGAAACAAACACAAGGATGAACCGGTGCAGCAAAACTCACATAAAAGACATATTGTAAACATTATAAGAATCTACACCGTCTTCCTTGTTGTTCAAACTCAATACTAGAAATTATCTAGACCTTAGAGAAACCAAATATGCAAACCAAATTTTAGCATGCTCTATGTATTTCTTCATTAATGGGTGCAAAGCATATGATGCAAGAGCTTAAACATGAGCACAACAATTGCCAAGTATCACATTACCCAAGACATTTATAGCAATTACTACATGTATCATTTTCCAATTCCAACCATATAACAATTTAACGAAGAAGAAACTTCGCCATGAATACTATGAGTAGAGCCTAAGGACATACTTGTCCATATGCTACAGCGGAGCGTGTCTTTCTCCCATAAAGTGAATGCTAGGATCCATTTTATTCAAACAAAACAAAAAACAAAAAACAAACCGCCGCTACAAGAAAAGCACATAAGATGTGATGGAATAAAAATATAGTTTCAGGGGAGGAACCTGATAATGTTGTCGATGAAGAAGGGGATGCCTTGGGCATCCCCAAGCTTAGACGCTTGAGTCTTCTTAGAATATGCAGGGGTGAACCACCGGGGCATCCCCAGGCTTAGAGCTTTCACTCTCCTTGATCATGTTGCATCATACTCCTCTCTTGATCCTTGAAAACTTCCTCCACACCAAACTTAGAACAACTCATTAGAGGGTTAGCGACAATAAAAATTAACATGTTCAGAGGTGACACAATCATTCTTAACACTTCTGGACATTGCATAAAGCTACTGGACATTAATGGATCAAAGAAATTCATCCAACATAGCAAAAGAGGCAATGCGAAATAAAAGGCAGAATCTGTCAAAACAGAACAGTCCGTAAAGACGAATTTTTAATAAATACTTCCGTTGCTCAGATCAGAAAACTCAAAACTAATGAAAGTTGCGTACATATCTGAGGAACACGCACGTAAATTGGAATATTTTTCTGATTTTTCTACAGAGAAAACAGCCCAGATTCGTGACAGATAGAAATCTGTTTCTGCGCATAAATCCAAATCTAGTATCAACCTTCGATTAGAGGCTTCACTTGGCACAACAAAACACAAAACTAAGATAACACATGGGTTATCTCCCAAGAAGTTCTTTCTTTATAGCCATTAAGATGGGCTCAGCAGTTTTAATGATGCACTCGCAAGAAATAGTATTTGAAGCAAAAGAGAGCATCAAGAGGCAAATTCAAAACACATTTAAGTCTAACATGCTTCCTATGCATAGGAATCTTGTAAATAAACAAGTTCATGAAGAGCAAAGTAACAAGCATAGGAAGATAAAACAAGCATAGCTTCAAAAATTTCAGCACATAGAGAGATATTTTAGTAACATGAAGATTTCTACAACCATATTTTCCTCTCTCATAATAACTTTCAGTAGCAACATGAGCAAACTCAACAATATAACTATCAAATGAAACATTCTTATCATGAGTCTCATGCATAAAATTATTACTCTCCACATAAGCATAATCAATTTTATTAGTTGTAGCGGGAGCAAATTCAACAAAGTAGCTATCATTATTATTCTCATCATCAAATATAGGAGGCATATTGTAATCATAATCAAATTTATCCTCCATGATAGGCGGTAATAAAAGACTACTATCATTATAATCATCATAAATAGGAGGTAAAGTATCATCAAAGTAAATTTTCTCCTCAATGCTTGCGGGACTAAAAAGATCATGCTCATCAAAACCAGCTTCCCCAAGCTTAGAATTTTCCATATTATTAGCAACAATGGTGTTCAAAGTATTCATGCTAACATGTTCCATGGGTTTTTTAATTTTCGGATCAAACCATCCATGTCTTAAATCAGGAAATAGAGTAAAAAGCTCATTGTTGTTCATTATGCCAAACTAGTGTAAACAAGAAACAAAAAGTTGCAATTGCAGGATCTAAAGGAAATAGCTTCGAGTACTTACAACGGCGGAAAATAGCTTAGTAGCCGAGATCCGGAGTGTGAGTACCTTTTACCTTTCCTCCCCGGCAACGGCGCCAGAAAAAGAGCTTGATGGCGTGTAACTCACACGTTCGTTGGGACCCCAAGAGGAAGGTATGATGCGCACAGCAGCAAGTTTTCCCTCAGAAAGAAACCAATGTTTATCGAACCAGGAGGAGCCAAGAAGCACGTTGAAGGTTGATGGCGGCGGGATGTAGTGCGGCGCAACACCAGAGATTCCGGCGCCAACGTGGAACCTGCACAACACAACCAAAGTACTTTGCTCCAACGAAACAGTGAGGTTGTCAATCTCACCGGCTTGCTGTAACAAAGGATTAACCGTATTGTGTGGAAGATGATTGTTTGCAGAAAACAGTAGAACAGTATTGCAGTAGATTGTATTTCAGTATAGAGAATTGGACCGGGGTCCACAGTTCACTAGAGGTGTCTCTCCCATAAGATAAACAGCATGTTGGGTGAACAAATTACAGTTGGGCAATTGACAAATAAAGAGGGCATGACCATGCACATACATATTATGATGAGTATTGTGAGATTTAATTGGGCATTACGACAAAGTACATAGACCGCCATCCAGCATGCATCTATGCCTAAAAAGTCCACCTTCAGGTTATCATCCGAACCCCCTCCAGTATTAAGTTGCTAACAACAGACAATTGCATTAAGTATTGCGCGTAATGTAATCAGTGACTATATCCTCGAACATAGCACTAATGTTTTATCCCTAGTGGCAATAGCACATCCATAATCTTAGAGATTTCTGTCACTTCCCCAGATTCACGGAGACATGAACCCACTATCGAGCATAAATACTCCCTCTTGGAGTTACAAGCATCTACTTGGCCAGAGCATCTACTAGTAACGGAGAGCATGCAAGATCATAAACAACACATAGACATAACTTTGATAATCAACATAACAAGTATTCTCTATTCATCGGATCCCAACAAACGCAACATATAGAATTACAGATAGATGATCTTGATCATGTTAGGCAGCTCACAAGATCCGACAATTAAGCACAATGGGGAGAAGACAATGATGTCTACTTCCCCCTCCTTTTCCTGTAGACAGTGTTGGGCCTCCAAGAGCAGAGGTTTGTAGAACAGCAGCAAGTTTTCCCTTAAGTGGATCACCCAAGGTTTATCGAACTCAGGGAGGAAGAGGTCAAAGATATCCCTCTCATGCAACCCTGCAACCACAAAGCAAGAAGTCTCTTGTGTCCCCAACACACCTAATAGGTGCACTAGTTCGGCGAAGAGATAGTGAAATACAGGTGGTATAAATATATATGAGCAGTAGCAACGGTGCCAGAAAATAGCTTGCTGGCGTGTAGTTGATGGTGGTAGTATTGCAGCAGTAGTAACGCAAAGAAACAAGAAACAAGCAGCGATAGCAGTATTTAGGAACAAGGCCTAGGGATTACACTTTCACTAGTGGACACTCTCAACATTGATCACATAACAGAATAGATAAATGCATACTCTACACTTTTGTTGGATGATGAACGCATTGCGTAGGATTACACGAACCCTCAATGCCGGAGTTAACAAGCTCCACAATTTGTTCATATTTAAGTAACCTTATAGTGTAAGATAGATCAAAAGACTAAACCAAGTACTAACATAGCATGCACACTGTCACCTTCATGCATATGTAGGAGGAATAGATCACATCAATACCATCATAGCAATAGTTAACTTCATAATCTACGAGAGATCATGATCATAGCATAAACCAAGTACTAACACGGATGCACACACTGTCACCATTACATCGTGCAGGAGGAATAGAACTACTTTAATAACATTGCTAGAGTAGCACATAGATAAATTGTGATACAAAACTCATATGAATCTCAATCATGTAAAGCAGCTCATGAGATTATTGTATTGAGGTACATGGGAGAGAGATTAACCACATAGCTACAGCGGAGCCCTCAGCCTCGGGGGTGGATTACTCCCTCCTCATCATGGAGGCAGCGATGGCGGTGAAGATGGCGGTGAAGACGGCGGTGGAGATGGCTCCGGGGGCAATTCCCCGTCCCGGCAGGGTGCCGAAACAGAGTTCTGTCCCCCAAATTGGAGTTTCGCGATGGCGGCGGCGCCCCTGGAGTCTTTCTGGAGTTTCGTCAATTGGTGTCGAAGTTTTAGGTCACGACGGCTTAAATAGGCGAAGAGTCGGAGTCGGAGGGGCCACGGGCTGCCCAAACCATAGGGGGGCGCCCCCCCTGGCCGCGCCGGGGTGTGGTTTGGTGGCCCTGTCCCCCTTCTCTGGCGGTTCTCGTGTGTTCTGGATGCTTCCGGTGAAAATAGGAACTTGGGCGTTGATTTCGTCCGATTCCGAGAATATTTCGTTACTAGGATTTCTGAAACCAAAAACAGCAGAAAACAGGAACTGGCACTTCGGCATCTTGTTAATAGGTTAGTTCCAGAAAATGCACGAATATGACATAAAGTGTGCATAAAACATGTAGATAACATCAATAATGTGGCATGGAACATAAGAAATTATCGATACGTCGGAGACGTATCAGCATCCCCAAGCTTAGTTCTGCTCGTCCCGAGCAGGTAAAACGATAACACAGATAATTTCTGGAGTGACATGCCATCATAAACTTGATCATACTATTTGTAAAGCATATGTAGTGAATGCAGCGATCAAAACAATGTATATGACATGAGTAAACAAGTGAATCATAAAGCAAAGACTTTTCATGAATAGCACTTCAAGACAAGCATCAATAAGTCTTGCATAAGAGTTAACTCATAAAGCAATAATTCAAAGTAGAGGTATTGAAGCAACATAAAGGAAGATGAAGTTTCAGCGGTTGCTTTCAACTTATAACATGTATATCTCATGGATAATTGTCAATGCAAAGCAATATAACAAATGCAATATGCAAATATGTAGGAATCAATGCACAGTTCACACAAGTGTTTGCTTCTTGAGGTGGAGAGAAATAGGTGAACTGACTCAACAATGAAAGTAAAAGAATGGTCCTTCAAAGAGGAAAGCATCGATTGCTATATTTGTGCTAGAGCTTTGATTTTGAAAACATATAGTGAGCAATAAGAGTAAAATTTTGAGAGGTGTTTGTTGTTGTCAACGAATGGTAGCGGGTACTCTAACCCCCTTGCCAGACAAACCTTCAAAGAGCGGCTCCCATTTTATTTTATTTTGGGTGGCACTCCTTCCAACCTTTCTTTCACAAACCATGGCTAACCGAATCCTCGGGTGCCTGCCAACAATCTCATACCATGAAGGAGTGCCTTTTTATTTTAGTTTTATTATGATGACACTCCTCCCAACCTTTGCTTACACAAGCCATGGCTAACCGAATCCTTCGGGTGCCGTCCAACAATCACATACCATGGAGGAGTGTCTATTTTTTGTTAATTAATTTGGGACTGGGAATCCCATTGCCAGCTCTTTTTGCAAAATTATTGGATAAGCGGATGAAGCCACTAGTCCATTGGTGAAAGTTGCCCAACAAGATTGAAAGATAAACACCACATACTTCCTCATGAGCTATAAAACATTGACACAAATCAGAGGTGATAAATTTTGAATTGTTTAAAGGTAGCACTCAAGCAATTTACTTTGGAATGGCAGGAAATACCATGTAGTAGGTAGGTATGGTGGACACAAATGGCATAGTGTTGTTTGGCTCAAGGATTTGGATGCATGAGAAGTATTCCCTCTCGATACAAGGTTTAGGCTAGCAAGGCTTATTTGAAACAAACACAAGGATGAACCGGTGCAGCAAAACTCACATAAAAAAACATATTGTAAACATTATAAGACTCTACACCGTCTTCCTTGTTGTTCAAACTCAATACTAGAAATTATCTAGACCTTAGAGAAACCAAATATGCAAACCAAATTTTAGCATGCTCTATGTATTTCTTCATTAATGGGTGCAAAGCATATGATGCAAGAGCTTAAACATGAGCACAACAATTGCCAAGTATCACATTACCCAAGACATTAATAGCAATTACTACATGTATCATTTTCCAATTCCAACCATATAACAATTTAACGAAGAAGAAACTTCGCCATGAATATTAAAAGCTAAGAACACATGTGTTCATACGAACCAGCGGAGCGTGTCTCTCTCCCACACAAGCATTTATTCAAACAAAAACAAAAACAAGAAACATACTGACGCTCCAAGAAAAGCACATAAGATGTGACCGAATAAAAATATAGTTTCAAGAGAAGGAACCTGATAATTTGTCGATGAAGAAGGGGATGCCTTGGGCATCCCCAAGCTTAGATGCTTGAGTCTTCTTGATATATGCAGGGGTGAACCACCGGGGCATCCCCAAGCTTAGAGCTTTCACTCTTCTTGATCATAGTATATCATCCTCCTCTCTTGACCCTTGAAAACTTCCTTCACACCAAACTTCTCATAAACTTCATTAGAGGGGTTAGTACTTAATAAAAAACTCACATGTTCAGAGGTGACACAATCATTCTTAACACTTCTGGACATTGCTCAAAGCTACTGGAAGGTAATGGAACAAAGAAATCCACCCGACACAGCGAAAGAAGCAATGCGAAATAAAAGGCAGAATCTGTCAAAACAGAACAGTCCGTAAAGACGAATTTTTAATAAATACTTCCGTTGCTCAGATCAGAAAACTCAAAACTAATGACAGTTGCGTACATATCTGAGGAACACGCACGTAAATTGGAATATTTTTCTGATTTTTCTACAGAGAAAACAGCCCAGATTCGTGACAGATAGAAATCTGTTTCTGCGCAGAAATCCAAATCTAGTATCAACCTTCGATTAGAGGCTTCACTTGGCACAACAAAACACAAAACTAAGATAAGGAGAGGTTGCTACAGTAGTAAACAACTTCCAAGACACAAAATAAAAACAAAGTACTGTAGCAAAATAATACATGGGTTATCTCCCAAGAAGTTCTTTCTTTATAGCCATTAAGATGGGCTCAGCAGTTTTAATAATCCATTCGCGGGAAATAGTATTTGAAGCAAAAGAGAGCTTCAAGAGGCAAATTCAAAACACATTTAAGCCTAACATGCTTCCTATGCAGAGGAATCTTGTACACAAATGAATTCATGAAGAACCAAGTGACAAGCATAAGAGGATAAAACACGAGTAACTTCAAGATTCTCGACATAAATAGGGGAAACTTAATATTATTAAGATGCATACAACCATATTTCCCTCTCTCATAATAACTTTCAGTAGCATCACTGATGAAATCCACAATATACTCATCACTTAAAACATTCTTATCATGGTTCATATGCATAGAAGTATCATTAAATTTGGCATAAGAAGAGTTATTCTCATTAATAGTAATTGGAGCAAGATTATTATCAAGAATTTGAACATGGTAAACAAGTTGCATACTAAGGGAATTGTTCTTGGTAATCCAATCATGACTATGACAAGTTTCATAAGGATAGTTATAACCTATATCATAGCATTCTTTATAATAATCATCAAAGGTCGGAGGCACAGTGTCATCATAAGAAATAGAATAGTTATCTTTCACAGTTGGTTTATCTGTGTCCATACCATCATTGTTATTAGAAGGAGATGTATCAAACACATAATGATCAGTAGCAAAAGAGTTTTCAAACACCTCTTCCCCAAGCTTAGAGCTTTCTATATCATTATGGGAGGAAGCATGGATAGCACTGACACTATGGCAATTATTATCATCATTTTCAGAATTAGTTTCCCAGAGATTTGCAATATCAAAAGTAGTGTGCTCATTCAAATCATGATCGCTAATGTATGTAAAGGGCATAGGAAGATCATCATATTCAGATTCATTGTCACAATAATCATTAGGAGCAACATACTTACGGTTACTTAGCGTTATCTCATTCACGCGGGGATACGCCGTTACCTCTTTCTTTTTATTCTCCTTCTTCTTCTTCTTCTTCTTCTTCTTCGTCCCCTTCTTCTTCTTCTTCTCTTCCTTCTCCTCGTTCCCTTCTTTAGGAGGAAGAGGCTTGAAGGGTGGCTTGTCCGCATAACCTGATTTACTTTCAGAAACAATAGAAGGAACTTGGGAGGATCCCTCCTTTTCATTAATTAGTTGAAAACACACAGCGGTCCTATCATATTTTGGCAAGGTGTCATCTTCTAAAATATTTTGTATGTAAGTATTTGTATGGCTATTATCAATGCAATAAGAAAAACACCCATGCAGGACATCATCAATATCAAGATCACTCATATGTAACAAAGAGATTTTTCTCGGCTTCTTCACACCCCAAAAATAAAGTAAGTTCATCATGCTGATTAGGAGTAATTTCACCATCACAATACAAATTTGCAGCACTCATTGGGTTCAAATTATCATCGGAGGAGCATTGAAAATTAAAATGACTCACTTCATGGCAAACTTCACAAATAAAAGGATAGAGGGCACAAACTTTTTTACCAAGATCATCTAGAGCCCTAAACCACTTTCTAGTTTTTTCATTAATATGATGGATGCAATATTCATCTTTGACTTGATTAATTCCACAAGGTCTATGCATTCCACAAAAATTAACATGCTTATAAGAAATAGCATTCTTAGGAGTTTGAGCATGCTTATTGCAATAATTAACAACAATTTGATTCTTCATGCAAGCCTCTTTAAAAGGTTCATGATACTTATCAAAATTCTTCTTAGGCAATTCAAAATGAGAAGCAAAGGATTTATAAAGATTTGCAGCAACTTGAGAGTCAAGGCCATAAGTAGCACTCATATTTCGAAATTTATCGGTATCCATAAAAGCTTCAATGCATTCATAATCATAATTTATACCTGACTCTTTACCTTCATTGTTCTCCCATCCTTCAGCGTTCTCCTTAATCCGATCAAGAAGATCCCACCTAGCTTCAACCTCCTTGCTTGTGAAAGATCCCTCCGAACAGGCATCCAGATAGTCCTTGTGTTGTCCTGAAAGCCTCGCATAAAAATTATTAACAATAACATTACGGGGGAGCTCATGAATGGGACATTTGAGCATTAGTGACTTCAATCTCCCCCACGCTTGAGAAATACTCTCTCCATCACGAGGATAAAAGTTATAAATATAATTCCTATCAATATGCACTTCATGAGGAGGATAAAATTTAGAATAAAAGAGAGATGCAATTTCCTCCCAACCAAGAGAATGTCTATTCTCCAACAATTTATACCAATGCGCCGCTTTACCAGACAGCAAAACAGAGAATAGCTTCTTCCTCACTTCATCCATAGAGATACCTGCACACTTGAATAACCCGCATAATTCGTGCAAAAACAGTAAATGATCTCTAGGATGGACAGTTCCATCCCCTTTATAATGGTTGTCCATAACACGTTCAATAATTTTCATAGGTATTTTATACGGAATACTTTCAGCAGGTGGATTTAAAATATCAGAAGCATCATTAGAGTTATCGCATATGGGAGATAAAGCATTATCAGAGCAAAATATTTCTTCCAAAGCTGAGGAGCAAAAAAGATTATTTTTATATAAACTAGCTTCCCCAAGCTTAGACTTTTCCATAGTATTAGCAGTAATTGCATTCATACTAATAACATCGCTACTAGTATGCAAATAAGGTTCCATAGGTTTTTTAATTTTCGCATCAAACAATTCTAAATCAGGAAAAAGATTAAAAAGCTCACCAATTTTTTTGTTGTTTTCCATTATGCCTAACTAGTGTAAACAAGAAACAAAAAGATGCAATTGCAGAATCTAAAGGAAATAGCTTCGAGTACTTACAACGGCGGAAAATAGCTTGGTAGCCGAGGTCCGGAGTGTGAGTACCTTTTACCTTTCCTCCCGACAACGGCGCCCGAGAAAATAGCTTGATGTCTACTTCCCCTCCTTTTCCTGTAGACAGTGTTGGGCCTCCAAGAGCAGAGGTTTGTAGAACAGCAGCAAGTTTTCCCTTAAGTGGATCACCCAAGGTTTATCGAACTCAGGGAGGAAGAGGTCAAAGATATCCCTCTCATGCAACCCTGCAACCACAAAGCAAGAAGTCTCTTGTGTCCCCAACACACCTAATAGGTGCACTAGTTCGGCGAAGAGATAGTGAAATACAGGTGGTATAAATATATATGAGCAGTAGCAACGGTGCCGTAAAATAGCTTGCTGGCGTGTAGTTGATGGTGGTAGTATTGCAGCAGTAGTAACGCAAAGAAACAAGTAAACAAGCAGCGATAGCAGTATTTAGGAACAAGGCCTAGGGATTACACTTTCACTAGTGGACACTCTCAACATTGATCACATAACAGAATAGATAAATGCATACTCTACACTTTTGTTGGATGATGAACGCATTGCGTAGGATTACACGAACCCTCAATGCCGGAGTTAACAAGCTCCACAATTTGTTCATATTTAAGTAACCTTATAGTGTAAGATAGATCAAAAGACTAAACCAAGTACTAACATAGCATGCACACTGTCACCTTCATGCATATGTAGGAGGAATAGATCACATCAATACCATCATAGCAATAGTTAACTTCATAATCTACGAGAGATCATGATCATAGCATAAACCAAGTACTAACACGGATGCACACACTGTCACCATTACATCGTGCAGGAGGAATAGAACTACTTTAATAACATTGCTAGAGTAGCACATAGATAAATTGTGATACAAAACTCATATGAATCTCAATCATGTAAAGCAGCTCATGAGATTATTGTATTGAGGTACATGGGAGAGAGATTAACCACATAGCTACAGCGGAGCCCTCAGCCTCGGGGGTGGATTACTCCCTCCTCATCATGGAGGCAGCGATGGCGGTGAAGATGGCGGTGAAGACGGCGGTGGAGATGGCTCCGGGGGCAATTCCCCGTCCCGGCAGGGTGCCGAAACAGAGTTCTGTCCCCCGAATTGGAGTTTCGCGATGGCGGCGGCGCCCCTGGAGTCTTTCTGGAGTTTCGTCAATTGGTGTCGAAGTTTTAGGTCACGACGGCTTAAATAGGCGAAGAGTCGGAGTCGGAGGGGCCACGGGCTGCCCAAACCATAGGGGGGCGCCCCCCCCTGGCCGCGCCGGGGTGTGGTTTGGTGGCCCTGTCCCCCTTCTCTGGCGGTTCTCGTGTGTTCTGGATGCTTCCGGTGAAAATAGGAACTTGGGCGTTGATTTCGTCCGATTCCGAGAATATTTCGTTACTAGGATTTCTGAAACCAAAAACAGCAGAAAACAGGAACTGGCACTTCGGCATCTTGTTAATAGGTTAGTTCCAGAAAATGCACGAATATGACATAAAGTGTGCATAAAACATGTAGATAACATCAATAATGTGGCATGGAACATAAGAAATTATCGATACGTCGGAGACGTATCAGACAACCATCTAGCTACTGCTATGGACCCATAGTCCAGGGGTAGACTACTCACACATCACTCCGGAGGCGACCATGGCGGCGTAGAGTCCTCCGGGAGATGATTCCCCTCTCCGGCAGGGTGCCGGAGGCGATCTCCTAGATCCCCCGAGATGGGATCGGCGGCGGCGGCGTCTCTTGAAGGTTTTCCGTATCGTGGCTCTCGGTACTGGGGGTTTCGCGACGGAGGCTTTAAGTAGGCGGAAGGGCAGGTCAGGAGGCGGCACGAGGGGCCCACACCACAGGGCCGCGCGGCCAAGGGGGGGGCCGCGCCACCCTAGGGTGTGGCCACCTCGTGGCCCCACTTCATCTCCTCTTCGGTCTTCTGGAAGCTTCGTGGCAAAATAGGACCCTGGGCATTGATTTCGTCCAATTCCGAGAATATTTCCTTACTAGGATTTCTGAAACCAAAAACAGCAGAAAACAGCAACTGGCACTTCGGCATCTTGTTAATAGGTTAGTTCCAGAAAATGCACGAATATGACATAAAGTGTGCATAAAACATGTAGATAACATCAATAATGTGGCATGGAACATAAGAAATTATCGATACGTTGGAGACGTATCAGAGGCCAATAGGATTCCCTTCGTGAACCAAATTTTTGATCCAACCTCTTGGGCCGACTGCTTACGAGTCTGGCCTAACCCTCCTGAAGATTGGGTGTCATGGTACAGTAGAGTATCCAAGACTCACCAAGCTAAATGGGAAACCACAGGAATAGCCGATGCTTTAGCTTTATCACTGTCTCCCCTTGAGAAGCATGAAAACCTTCTGAAAACCATCGGCTACTTTTGGTCTGATGCTCTGAACTGTTTCATGTTTGGCCACGGTCCCATGACACCAACTCTACTAGATGTGGCCATGATCACTGGTCTAGACATTTCATCCCCCAGCCCCTCTGCTTTTATGCTGCCAAAGGTTCCTTTCAAAGTTTCCTCCAAAACAGAGTGTACAAACAGGGGTGCCTACCTTAGACGCCACATGAAAACCAAAGGCCCTGTAACAGAGAAAGAACACACGGCCTTCTTGAATTTATGGTTGGAACACTTCATATTTTGTGGCCCTTCACTTGCTCCAACCAAGAACTACCTTTCCTTGGCCTATGAACTTGCCAGAGGTACCCAACTTGGCATCGGCAAAATGTTCCTAGGAGAGGTCTATCGATATCTCCAACTGATGTCTGTCAACCTGTTCTCCCAAAAGACAATCAAAACAGGAGGTCCCTGGTGGTTTATTCAGCTATGGGCTCAGCTGTATTTCCAGAACCACATCCCAAACTTCCCACCTCTGCCCACCTGCACCTTTCCAGACACTAATGGGAAACAAATCCGATGCACTAGCTACGGCCAAGCTTTATATAGCCTTCCAGGTAGTAAACTGATTCCCAAAGAAGCATCAGAGTGGTTCAGAATTTTCTTCCAAGGCCTGGACAATCCCCTGTTCTTTCCTTACACTGAATCTGGAAACTTTGAAAATCCAGTCTCCTTCAGGCTAGACAGCTTTGCCGATGACCCCAGCACCCGGCATTTATATTCCATCATGATCCGTCCTTGCTTCCTTCCAGTTGGCATGAGCACCTCAAACAGGATCATCAAACCTGGTTATGAGTGTTATCAGCCGGTCGTAGCAGCCCGGCAGTTTGGTCTTGGGCAGGTGTCTCCACACTTCTTCCTCCACCACTTGACAAAAAGCAGAGCTGATTTGCCCAATGTCCTCACCGGTCAGAGGTGCTATTCCTTCTTTGACGCTCTAGCCATCCCAGTTCCTCACAACCTCTATTACACCTCATCAACTGATGGTTTTGAGAGCTGGTGGCCAATGTGGAAGACCCATGCCTTCAGGAGAGCTCTGGGACCGTTGCTGAAACAACTTGATGCTGAATATGACATCCCTGCAGAACAGGTACCACTACTCACAAAATTTTCTTGCAGTGGCTTACAATGATCTTTATAACCTTGCTCTGTTTCCTTGTAGCAACAAGATGGTCTAGAACCTGTACATGATGATGTCTTGATGGCGTGTAACTCACACGTTCGTTGGGAACCCCAAGAGGAAGGTATGATGCGCACAGCAGCAAGTTTTCCCTCAGAAAGAAACCAAGGTTTATCGAACCAGGAGGAGCCAAGAAGCACGTTGAAGGTTGATGGCGGCGGGATGTAGTGCGGCGCAACACCAGGGATTCCGGCGCCAACGTGGAACCTGCACAACACAACCAAAGTACTTTGCCCCAACGAAACAGTGAGGTTGTCAATCTCACCGGCTTGCTGTAACAAAGGATTAACCGTATTGTGTGGAAGATGATTGTTTGCAGAAAACAGTAGAACAAGTATTGCAGTAGATTGTATTTCAGTAAAGAGAATTGGACCGGGGTCCATAGTTCACTAGAGGTATCTCTCCCATAAGATAAACAGCATGTTGGGTGAACAAATTACAATTGGGCAATTGACAAATAAAGAGGGCATGACCATGCACATACATATTATGATGAGTATAGTGAGATTTAATTGGGCATTACGACAAAGTACATAGACCGCCATCCAACTGCATCTATGCCTAAAAAGTCCACCTTCAAAGTTATCATCCGAACCCCCTCCGGTATTAAGTTGCAAAGCAACAGAGACAATTGCATTAAGTATGGTGAGTAATGTAATCAACAACTACATGCTTAGACTTAGCATCAATGTTTTATCCCTAGTGGCAACAGCACAACACAACCTTAGAACTTTCTGTCACTGTCCCAGGTGTCAATGCAGGCATGAACCCACTATCGAGCATAAATACTCCCTCTTGGAGTTACAAGCATCTACTTGGCCAGAGCATCTACTAGTAACGGAGAGCATGCAAGATCATAAACAACGCATAGATATAACTTTGATAATCAACATAACAAGTATTCTCTATTCATCGGATCCCAACAAACGCAACATATAGAATTACAGATAGATGATCTTGATCATGTTAGGCAGCTCACAAGATCCGACAATGATAGCACAATGGGGAGAAGACAACCATCTAGCTACTGCTATGGACCCATAGTCCAGGGGTAGACTACTCACACATCACTCCGGAGGCGACCATGGCGGCGTAGAGTCCTTCGGGAGATGATTCCCCTCTCTGGCAGGGTGCCGGAGGCGATCTCCTGGATCCCCCGAGATGGGATCGGCGGCGGCGTCTCCGGGAAGGTTTTACGTATCGTGGCTCTCGATGCGGGGGTTTCGCGACGGAGGCTTTAAGTAGGCGGAAGGGCAGGTCAGGAGGCGGCACGAGGGCCCCACACCACGGGGCCGCGCGGCCAAGGGGGGCCGCGCCGCCTAGGGTGTGGCCCCTCGTGGCCCCTCTTCGTCTCCTCTTCGGACTTAGAAGCTTCGTGGCAAAATAGGACCCTGGGCGTTGATTTCGTCCAATTCCGAGAATATTTCGTTACTAGGATTTCTGAAACCAAAAACAGCAGTAAAACAAAGAATCGGCACTTCGGCATCTTGTTAATAGGTTAGTTCCGTAAAATGCACGAATATGACATAAAGTGTGCATAAAACATGTAGATAACATCAATAATGTGGCATGGAACATAAGAAATTATCGATACGTCGGAGACGTATCAGCATCCCCAAGCTTAGTTCTGCTCGTCCCGAGCAGGTAAAACGATAACACAGATAATTTCTGGAGTGACATGCCATCATAACCTTGATCATACTATTTGTAAAGCATATGTAGTGAATGCAGCGATCAAAACAATGTGTATGACATGAGTAAACAAGTGAATCATAAAGCAAAGACTTTTCATGAATAGCACTTCAAGACAAGCATCAATAAGTCTTGCATAAGAGTTAACTCATAAAGCAATAATTCAAAGTAAAGGCATTGAAGCAACACAAAGGAAGATTAAGTTTCAGCGGTTGCTTTCAACTTGTAACATGTATATCTCATGGATAATTGTCAACATAGAGTAATATAATAAGTGCAATAAGCAAGTATGTAGGAATCAATGCACAGTTCACACAAGTGTTTGCTTCTTGAGGTGGAGAGAAATAGGTGAACTGACTCAACATTGAAAGTAAAAGAATGGTCCTCCATAGAGGAAAAGCATCGATTGCTATATTTGAGCTAGAGCTTTGATTTTGAAAACATGAAACAATTTTGTCAATGGTAGTAATAAAGCATATGTATCATGTAAATTATATCTTATAAGTTGCAAGCCTCATGCATAGTATACTAATAGTGCCCGCACCTTGTCCTAATTAGCTTGGACTACCGGATCATCGCAATGCACATGTTTTAACCAAGTGTCACAAAGGGGTACCTCTATGCACTTTGTACAAAGGTCTAAGGAGAAAGCTCGCATTGGATTTCTCGCTATTGATTATTCTCAACTTAGACATCCATACCGGGACAACATAGACAACAGATAATGGACTCCTCTTTTATGCATAAGCATGTAACAACAATTAATAATTTTCTCATATGAGATTGAGGATATTTGTCCAAAACTGAAACTTCCACCATGGATCATGGCTTTAGTTAGCGGCCCATGTTCTTCTCTAACAATATGCATGCTTAACCATAAGGTGGTAGATCTCTCTTACTTCAGACAAGACGAACATGCATAGCAACTCACATGAAATTCAACAAAGAGTAGTTGATGGCATCCCCAGTGAACATGGTTATCGCACAACAAGCAACATAATAAGAGATAAAGTGCATAATTACATATTCAATACCACAATAGTTTTTAAGCTATTTGTCCCATGAGCTATATATTGCAAAGGTGAATGATGGAATTTTAAAGGTAGCACTCAAGCAATTTACTTTGGAATGGTGGAAAATACCATGTAGTAGGTAGGTATGGTGGACACAAATGGCATAGTGGTTGGCTCAAGTATTTTGGATGCATGAGAAGTATTCCCTCTCGATACAAGGTTTAGGCTAGCAAGGCTTATTTGAAACAAACACAAGGATGAACCGGTGCAGCAAAACTCACATAAAAGACATATTGTAAACATTATAAGAATCTACACCGTCTTCCTTGTTGTTCAAACTCAATACTAGAAATTATGTAGACCTTAGAGAAACTAAATATGCAAACCAAATTTAGCATGCTCTATGTATTTCTTCATTAATGGGTGCAAAGTATATGATGCAAGAGCTTAAACATGAGCACAACAATTGCCAAGTATCACATTACCCAAGACATTTATAGCAATTACTACATGTATCATTTTCCAATTCCAACCATATAACAATTTAACGAAGAAGAAACTTCGCCATGAATACTATGAGTAGAAACTAAGGACACATGTCCATATGCTACAGCGGAGCGTGTCTCTCTCCCATAAAGTGAATGCTAGGATCCATTTTATTCAAACAAAACAAAAAACAAAAACAAACCGACACTCCAAGCAAAGCACATAAGATGTGATGGAATAAAAATATAGTTTCAGGGGAGGAACCTGATAATGTCGTCGATGAAGAAGGGGATGCCTTAGGCATCCCCAAGCTTAGACGCTTGAGTTTTCTTGATATATGCAGGGGTGAACCACCGGGGCATCCCCAAGCTTAGAGCTTTCACTCTCCTTGATCATGTTGCATCATACTCCTCTCTTGATCCTTGAAAACTTCCTCCACACCAAACTTAGAACAACTCATTAGAGGGTTAGCGACAATAAAAATTAACATGTTCAGAGGTGACACAATCATTCTTAACACTTCTGGACATTGCATAAAGCTACTGGACATTAATGGATCAAAGAAATTCATCCAACATAGCAAAAGAGGCAATGCGAAATAAAAGGCAGAATCTGTCAAAACAGAACAGTTCGTATTGACGAATTTTATTAGGCCACCATACTTGCTCAAATGAAAATGCTCAAATTGAATGAAAGTTGCGTACATATCTGAGGATCATGCACGTAAATTGGCTTAATTTTCTAAGCTACCTACAGGGAGGTAGACCCAGATTCGTGACAGCAAAGAAATCTGGAACTGCGCAGTAATCCAAATCTAGTACTTACTTTACTATCAAAGACTTTACTTGGCACAACAAAATACTAAACTAAGATAAGGAGAGGTTGCTACAGTAGTAAACAACTTCCAAGACACAAAATAAAAACAAAGTACTGTAGGTAAAAACATGGGTTGTCTCCCATAAGCGCTTTTCTTTAACGCCTTTCAGCTAGGTGCAGAAAGTGTGTATCAAGTATTATCAAGAGACGAAGTGTCAACATCATAATTTGTTCTCATAATAGAATCAAAAGGTAACTTCATTCTCTTTCTAGGGAAGTGTTCCATACCTTTCTTGAGAGGAAATTGATATTTTAGATTACCTTCCTTCATATCAATGATAGCACCAACAGTTCGTAGAAAAGGTCTTCCCAATATAATGGGACAAGATGCATTGCATTCAATATCCAAGACAACAAAATCAACGGGGACAAGGTTATTGTTAACGGTAATGCGAACATTATCAACTTTCCCCAAAGGTTTCTTTGTAGAATGATCAGCAAGATTAACATCCAAATAACAATTTTTCAGCGGTGGCAAGTCAAGCATATTATAAATTTTCTTAGGCATAACGGAAATACTTGCACCAAGATCACATAAAGCATTACAATCAAAATCTTTAACCTTCATCTTAATGATGGGCTCCCAACCATCCTCTAGCTTTCTAGGAATAGAGGCTTCGCGCTCTAGTTTCTCTTCTCTAGCTTTTATGAGAGCATTTGTAATATGTTGCGTGAAAGCCAAATTTATAGCACTAGCATTAGGACTTTTAGCAAGTTTTTGCAAGAACTTTATAACTTCAGAGATGTGGCAATCATCAAAATTCAAACCATTATAATTTAAAGCAATGGGATCATCATCCCCAATGTTGGAAAAAATTTCAGCAGTTTTATCACAGGCAGTTTCAACAGTTTTAGCAGTTTCAGGCAGTTTCTCGCGCTTTGCATTAGAAGTGGAAACATTGCTAACACCAATTCTTTTATTATTAATAGTAGGAGGTGCAGCAACATGTGTAGCATTAGCATTACTAGTGGTGGTAATAGTCCAAACTTTAGCTACATTCTTCTCTTTAGCTAGTTTTTCATTTTCTTCTCTATCCCACCTAGCACGCAGTTCAGCCATTAATCTTATATTCTCATTAATTCTAACTTGGATGGCATTTGCTGTATTAACAATTTTATTATGATGATTTTCATTAGGCATAACTTTCGATTTCAAAAGATCAACATCAGCAGCAAGACTATCAACTTTAAAAGCAAGTATATCAATTTTCCCAAGCTTTTCTTCAACAGATTTGTTAAAAGCAGTTTGTGTACTAATAAATTCTTTAAGCATGGCTTCAAGTCCAGGGGGTGAACTCCTATTATTGTTGTAAGAATTCCCATAAGAATTACCATAGCCGTTGCCATTATTATAAGGATATGGCCTATAGTTGTTACTAGAATTGTTCCGGTAAGCATTGTTGTTGAAATTATTATTTTTAATGAAGTTTACATCAACATGTTCTTCTTGTGCAACCAATGAAGCTAACGGAACATTATTAGGATCAATATTAGTCCTATCATTCACAAGCATAGACATAATAGCATCAATCTTATCACTCAAGGAAGAGGTTTCTTCGACATAATTTACCTTCTTACCTTGTGGAGCTCTTTCCGTGTGCCATTCAGAGTAGTTGATCATCATATTATCAAGAAGCTTTGTTGCTTCACCAAGAGTGATGGACATAAAGGTACCTCCAGCAGCTGAATCCAATAAATTCCGCGAAGAAAAATTTAGTCCTGCATAGAAGGTTTGGATGATCATCCAAGTAGTCAGTCCATGGGTTGGGCAATTTTTAACCAGAGATTTCATTCTTTCCCAAGCTTGAGCAACATGTTCAGTATCTAATTGTTTAAAATTCATTATGCTACTCCTCAAAGATATAATTTTAGCAGGGGGATAATATCTACCAATAAAAGCATCCTTGCATTTAGTCCATGAATCAATACTATTCTTAGGCAGAGATAGCAACCAATCTTTAGCTCTTCCTCTTAATGAGAAAGGGAACAATTTTAATTTTATAATATCACCATCTACATCTTTATATTTTTGCATTTCACACAATTCAACAAAATTATTGAGATGGGCAGCAGCATCATCAGAACTAACACCAGAAAATTGCTCTCGCATAACAAGATTCAGTAAAGCAGGTTTAATTTCAAAGAATTCTGCTGTAGTAGCAGGTGGAGCAATAGGTGTGCATAAGAAATCATTATTATTTGTGGTTGTGAAGTCACACAACTTAGTATTTTCAGGGTTGGCCATTTTAGCAACAGTAAATAAAGCAAACTAGAAAAAGTAAATGCAAGTAACTAATTTTTTTGTGTTTTTGATATAGCAAACAAGATAGCAAATAAAGTAAAACTAGCAACTAATTTTTTTGTATTTTGATTTAGTGCAGCAAACAAAGTAGTAAATAAAACTAAGCAAGACAAAAACAAAGTAAAGAGATTGAGAAGTGGAGACTCCCCTTGCAGCGTGTCTTGATCTCCCCGGCAACGGCGCCAGAAAAAGAGCTTGATGGCGTGTAACTCACACGTTCGTTGGTAACCCCAAGAGGAAGGTATGATGCGCACAGCAGCAAGTTTTCCCTCAGAAAGAAACCAAGGTTTATCGAACCAGGAGGAGCCAAGAAGCACGTTGAAGGTTGATGGCGGCGGGATGTAGTGCGGCGCAACACCAGGGATTCCGGCGCCAACGTGGAACCTGCACAACACAACCAAAGTACTTTGCCCCAACGAAACAGTGAGGTTGTCAATCTCACCGGCTTGCTGTAACAAAGGATTAACCGTATTGTGTGGAAGATGATTGTTTGCAGAAAACAGTAGAACAAGTATTGCAGTAGATTGTATTTCAGTAAAGAGAATTGGACCGGGGTCCACAGTTCACTAGAGGTATCTCTCCCATAAGATAAACAACATGTTGGGTGAACAAATTACAGTTGGGCAATTGACAAATAAAGAGGGCATGACCATGCACATACATATTATGATGAGTATAGTGAGATTTAATTGGGCATTACGACAAAGTACATAGACCGCCATCCAACTGCATCTATGCCTAAAAGTCCACCTTCGAGTTATCATCCGAACCCCTCCGGTATTAAGTTGCAAAGCAACGGACAATTGCATTAAGTATGGTGCGTAATGTAATCAACAACTACATCCTTAGACATAGCATCAATGTTTTATCCCTAGTGGCAACAGCACAACACAACCTTAGAACTTTACATCCTTTGTCCCCGAGTGTCAATGCAGGCATGAACCCACTATCGAGCATAAATACTCCCTCTTGGAGTTACAAGCATCTACTTGGCCAGAGCATCTACTAGTAACGGAGAGCATGCAAGATCATAAACAACACATAGATATAACTTTGATAATCAACATAACAAGTATTCTCTATTCATCGGATCCCAACAAACGCAACATATAGAATTACAGATAGATGATCTTGATCATGTTAGGCAGCTCACAAGATCCGACAATGATAGCACAATGGGGAGAAGACAACCATCTAGCTACTGCTATGGACCCATAGTCCAGGGGTAGACTACTCACACATCACTCCGGAGGCGACCATGGCGGCGTAGAGTCCTCCGGGAGATGATTCCCCTCTCCGGCAGGGTGCCGGAGGCGATCTCCTGGATCCCCCGAGATGGGATCGGCGGCGGCGGCGTCTCTGGAAGGTTTTCCGTATCGTGGCTCTCGATGCGGGGGTTTCGCGACGGAGGCTTTAAGTAGGCGGAAGGGCAGGTCAGGAGGCGGCACGAGGGCCCCACACCACAGGGCCGCGCGGCCAAGGGGGGGCCGCGCCGCCCTAGGGTGTGGCCCCCTCGTGGCCCCTCTTCGTCTCCTCTTCGGACTTCTGGAAGCTTCGTGGCAAAATAGGACCCTGGGCGTTGATTTCGTCGAATTCCGAGAATATTTCGTTACTAGGATTTCTGAAACCAAAAACAGCAGAAAACAGCAACTGGCACTTTGGCATCTTGTTAATAGGTTAGTTCCAGAAAATGCACGAATATGACATAAAGTGTGCATAAAACATGTAGATAACATCAATAATATGGCATGGAACATAAGAAATTATCGATACGTCGGAGACGTATCATGGCTCTCCCTTCAAATTCCTCCCACCAGCTCCGGTGGTCCTCTTCTGCAAAAGCTCACCACCCTTGAAAAAGTTTGTGATGCAGAGCCAGCCGATTTCACCAAAATCGGCTTCCAAGAGCAAAGTGTCTTCCGGGCCAGCTGCCCCCCGAGCCTCAACCCAGGCGAGAACAGCAGTGAGGAAAGTAGCTGTCAGGAAGACCTTGAAGCGCCAAAACCCTACTCCAGCTCAAGAAAGTTTGCACGCAAGCTGACCCATGCCTTGGCCGATTTCATCTATCCTTCTAGGCTTCTGCAACATGCCTGTGCTTACTAACTCTTCTTTTATAGGCCTCCACCGAAGACAACTCTGTTGGAGATATGCCCAAGAGGCAATAATAAAATGGTTATTATAATATATCTTTGTGTTTATGATAATGTTTACATACCATGCTATAATTGTATTAACCGAAACATTGATACATGTGTGATATGTAAACAACAAAGAGTTCCTAGTATGCCTCTTAACTAGCTTGTTGATTAATGGATGATTAGTTTCATAATCATGAACATTGGATGTTATTAATAACAAGGTTAAATAATTGTATGAATGATGTAATGGACACACCCAATTAAGCGTAGCATAAGATCACGTCATTAAGTTATTTGCTATAAGCTTTCGATACATAGTTACCTAGTCCTTATGACCATGAGATCATATAAATCACTTATACCGGAAAGGTACTTTGATTACATCAAACGCCACTGCGCAAATGGGTGGTTATAAAGGTGGGATTAAGTATCCGGAAAGTATGAGTTGAGGCATATGGATCAACAGTGGGATTTGTCCATCCCGATGACGGATAGATATACTCTGGGCCCTCTCGGTGGAATGTCGTCTAATGTCTTGCAAGCATATGAATAAGTTCATAAGAGACCACATACCATGGTACGAGTAAAGAGTACTTGTCAGGAGACAAGGTTGAACAAGGTATAGAGTGATACCGATGATCAAACCTCGGACAAGTAAAATATCGCGTGACAAAGGGAATTGGTATCGTATGTGAATGGTTCATTCGATCACTGAAGTCATCGTTGAATATGTGGGAGCCATTATGGATCTCCAGATCCCGCTATTGGTTATTGGTCGGAGAGAGTACTCAACCATGTCCACATAGTTCGCGAACCGTAGGGTGACACACTTAAGGTTTGATGTTGAAATGGTAGAACTTGAATATGGAATGGAGTTCGAAGTTTTGTTCGGAGTCTCGGATGGGATCCAGGACATCACGAGGAGTTCCGGAATGGTCCAGAGAATAAGATTCATATATAGGAAGTCATTTTATAAGATTTAAAATGATCCGGAAGGTTCTACGGAAGGTTCTAGAAGGTTCTAGAAAAGTCCGGAAGAAATAAGGATGGAAGGTGGAGTCCCAGAGGGACTCCACCCACCTTGGCTGGCCAGCCTAAGGGAGGAGGAGTCCCAAGTGGACTCCCCACCATGGTGGCCGGCCACCCCACCAAGGAAAGGGGGGAGTCCCACTCCCCCTAGGTTTGGACACTTGGAAGGTTTTTGTTGGGGTCTTATTCGGACACTTTGACCTAAACCTTGGGGCTTCCACCTATATAAAGAGGGGGAGAGAGGGGCTGGCCGGCCACTCAAGCCACCACCATGGCCGCACCCCTCAAGGGTGCCCTAGCCGGCACCCCTCTTCCCAAACCCTAGCACCCCTCCTCCACCACCTCTCCCGCATATGCTTAGCGAAGCTCCGCCGGAGATCTCCATCAACACCGCCACCACGCCGTCGTGCTGCCGGAATTCCGAGGAGGATCTACTACTTCCGCTGCCCGCTGGAACGGGGAGAAGGACGTCGTCATCAACACCGAACGTGTGACCGAGTACGGAGGTGCTGCCCGATCGTGGCACCGTGATCAAGATCTTCTACGCGCTTTTGCAAGCGGCAAGTGATCGTCTACCACAGCAATAAGAGCCTACTCTTATAGGCTTTGGAAATCTTCAAGGGTTAGTCTTGATCATCCCCTCATTGCTCCCGTCTTCTAGATTGCATCTTGGCTTGGATTGCGTTCTCGCGGTAGGAATTTTTTTGTTTTCTATGCAACGAATCCCTACAGTGGTATCAGAGCCGTGTCTATGCATAGATGGTTGCACGAGTAGAACACAATGGTTTTGTGGGTGTTGATGCTCTTGTTATCTTTAGTTTGAGTACTTTGCATCTTTGTGGCATAGTGGGATGAAGCGGCTCGGACTAACTTTACATGACCGCGTTCATGAGACTTGTTCCTCGTTCGACATGCAACTTGTATTGCATAAGAGGCTTTGCGGGTGTCTGTCTCTCCTACTATAGTGAAGATTCAATTTACTCTTCTATTGACAACATTAGTATCACCGTTGTGGTTCATGTTCGTAGGTAGATTAGATCTCTCTCGAAAACCCTAAACCACGTAAAATATGCAAACCAAATTAGAGACGTCTAACTTGTTTTTGCAGGGTTTGGTGATGTGATATGGCCATACTGTGATGATGAATATGTATGAGATGATCATTATTGTATTGTGGCAACCGGCAGGAGCCTTATGGTTGTCTTTATATTTCATGTTGAGTAGTATTTCAAAGTAGTTGTAATAGTTGCTACATGAGGTGAACAACCATGAAGACGGCGCCATGAACCTTGACGCTACGCCGACGATGATGGAGATCATGCCCGAAGATGATGGAGATCATGTCCGTGCTTTGGAGATGAAGATCAAAGGCGCAAAGACAAAAGGGCCATATCATATCACATATGAACTGCATGTGATGTTAATCCTTTATGCATCTTATTTTGCTTAGATCGCGACGGTAGCATTATAAGATGATCCCTCACATTAATATCAAGATAATAAAGTGTTCTCCCCTCGTATGCACCGTTGTACAGTTCGTCGTTTCGAAGCATCTCGTGATGATCGGATGTGATAGATTCAACGATTCACATACAACGGGTGTAAGCCATGTTGCACACACGGAATACTTGGGTTTGCTTGACGAGCCTAGCATGTACAGACATGGCCTCGGGACAACGGAAACCGAAAGGTTGAACACGAGTCATATGGATGATATGATCAACATGTTGATGTTCACCATTGAAGCTACATCATCTCACGTGATGATCGGTTTTGGTGTAGTGGATGTGGATCGTGTACCACTTAACAACTATGAGGGATGTTGTATTAAGTGGGAGTTCATTAGTAATTAGATTAAAACATGAACTAATTATCATAAACATAGTCTGAGTAGTATTTTGAATTAATTTTGTAGTATTGGCATCCGTTTTTCTACCATGCACTAGTCTTGTTATTGAGATAGAAATACTGTTAAAATCTGACAAGAAACTTTACGGATTGGTACCGTATTGTTAAAGTATCAAGAATTGATTAAGTCCTATTGCAAACTTTTAGTAAACCTCACATTGTTGATTCAAAGAGCTATGGTTTCAATTAGTACCTAAAGTTATCTTGTCTCCGTGAAACTTGAAGTTCAAATCTGTTTGAAAAGTAAGGAGCTGAAAATTTAGTTTTCAGAAATAATCAAGGTATGAGATATATGTGATATCTAAGACCTTATTGCAAGATGATAGAATATAATTTGGTGAGATTACATGAACTCATAAGTTTTATGGGAATGTATGAAGGTTGTAGACGCCAGGCGTCACAATCCTCCAACTATTGGGGCACTAATAATATTCGCATATCCATGAAGTTATCATCCTTAGTATGCACCGTTGCTAAGACTCGTCGTTTCGAAGCATCACGTGATGATCGGGTGTGATAGATTCTACATGTGCTTACAACGGGTGGAAGCCAGATTTGCACATGCGAATACCAAGGTTAAAACTTTACGAGCCTAGCATGTACAGACATGGTCTCGGAAAGTCGTCATGATATGATGGATAAAATTATGAGTGAAATTGTTCATCATATTACAAAGTTACTAATAGTGAAATCTGAAACACTTGTCATATGATGATCAACTTAAAGTAAGAACCTCAAGGTTATTGGTATTTGACCAACAAATCTAGAAGTTAATAATGTTAAAGTGTTTTTCTGAATAATGAGGAGAGCTAAAAGAGAAACTGCAAAAGATTTTTTGGCAAAAATAAAAGAAAAGACTAGAAGGTCTAGCTCAGGTGTATATAAATGATATACATGTTATGGTTGTATTCCTAGTTAAGTCACACTATGAAATTCTTGGGTATTAGTACTATATTGGTTGGTATGAAGTGTCATACAAAACAACGCAATACAAGAATACAGAGGCCTAAGTGATTGCCAAGGAATATGATAGGAATGCACGTCTGGAACAAAAATAAAGTGTTATTATGTTCGTCGTTGGCATTCTATCTAGCCCTTAGAATTTATAATAAAGAACTTAATAATTGTTATTTTGCTCTGGTCAAATGAAAACAATGAGTTGTTCAAATTATGACATTACTCCATGTACGATGGATAAGTTATTATAAATCTTAATGGTGAAACACACATACATAACACTGACGCTAAAATGCCATAAGGCAAATGATTTAAATTCCACTTATTTGTGGAACCGCCATTTAGGTCATGTTAGAAAGGAACGCATGAAGGAACTCCATGTAAATGGATTTTTGGAGTCATTTGATTTTTGAATCATTTGGCGCTTGCAAATCTTTTCTAAAGAGAATGATTAAAATACCGTTCATAGGCCAAGAGTTGAACGGGCAACTAACTTAGTGAAAACATACATGATGATGTATGTGGTTCACTAGACATAGTTGTGTACGGGAGATTCTTCTACTTCATGAAAACTTCAAACAATGAATTGAGTATATATATGTGGATATATTCGATAAGGAAGAAGTTTGAAACATTTGAATAGATTCAAATAAATTTCAGCATGAAGTGGAAATCATCGTAATAGAAAAGTCAAATATCTATGATTGGATCATAGTGGAAATATTTGAATTACTAGTTTTAGCGAACATCTAAGAGAGTTATGAAATTGTTCTACAACTCACGTTTCTTGGAGTATCATAGTGATGATGAAGTATCCGAGAGATGTATCCAAACCTTGTTGGGTCAATGATGAGATAAAATATTAATGCCATTATATTTTTTTGTGGATTATGCTTTAGAGACTACCGCTTTTACACTTAATAGAGCATCATCATGATCTGTTGAAATGACACCATACGAGTTATGGCATGGATATGAATCCTAATAGTCTTTTCTTAAGTAAATAAATTTACAACCAAAATCGGATGAATGTCTTTGTTGGTTATTCCAGAGAATTGATTGGGAATTCTTCCCACTATGTAGACAAAGACAAAAGTGTTTGTTAATGTTTCTTATTTCCAAGAAATTGTTTCTAGCGAAGTATTTGAGTGGGAGGACAATAGAACTTGATAAGGTTTATGAACCTGAGCATAATGATCAGAGTAGCACAGCATCGGAATTGGTTCCGGAAGCGGCCACGACGATCATGGCTCTCATGACTACAAAGTGTTTTAGCCATGGAGATCGAAGTACATATTAAACCTTGTAGGTATGGTTTACTTTGTGATCAAATAAATGATTTGTGGACAAAAGATTGTTTTTGAACAATGATAAACCAACTACAAACAAAGAAGTTATGATGGGCCCTGACTCCGTTAAAATGGCTATACGCCATGAAATCCAAAATAGATGAATACTTTTTGAAAGTAAATGGATCTATAAAATTGATGGACTTGGATGAAATATCCTTGAAGAAGCTTGACCTGTCGAAAAGTTGTTTACGACAAAGTTCAAAGAGTTGACTACGATAAGATTAGATCTTCCGTAGCAATATTTATAGTCTATGTGGATTATTCTAGTAATCACTATATATTTCTTTTATGAGATATGTTAGTAGGATGGCAAAATACATTACTTATCAGAAGTATGTATTAAAGGTGTATACAAGATACAACCAAGAGTTTTGCTGGTCCATGGAATACTAGATAGGTATACAAACTTCAATTGGATGAAATGAGTATCACGGAGTTGGAATCTTCACCAGATGAAATAGTCAAAGAGTTTTGATTTCATCAGAGACGATGAAGAGGCTTGCATTTGCAAGAAATTAAGTGGGAGCGCTGAGACATATTTATAATACTTTATGTAGACGACATATAGTTGGTTATAAATAATGTAATTATATACTTGATTAAAAGGTTTCATTTAACTTTAATGAAAGGATATGGACTGAAACAAATTTTGTGTCAATATCTATAAAGATAGATTGAAACACATAATAAGTTTAAGTCAAAGTACATTGAATAGATATTGAAATAGTTCAATATAGAAATATTCTTGTCATGTTAAGTTTTAACAAGACTTGAGTGTATCTGACACTCAATGAGTAAAAACACATGAGTGATTATAGATCACGAATAATATGTACACAATCAGATGTCCTGTGCTATAAAGTGTTATGAGCATATACCAGAATGATTCATATGATGATCATTGGACGATAGTAAGAATATCCTTGAGTACTTTAGAAGAACTAAGGATATATATATATAGTTTTGTATGGGATAATGACAAACAAATCGCTGTAAAGTGTTGCACCGATATTAGTTTGATCACATATAAAAATAAAATTCAAATCTCAAATTAGGCTAAGTGTTGTTTAAAAGGTAGCACAATGAGATAGAAGTTGTCTATGCTAGATTTAGAAGAGTTCTAAATATTGTGACGGATTCTACAAAAGAAGGCAGAGTATGTCATTGTTTTGACAATGACATAGGATGTTAAGTCAAGAGGTTCTTTTAGAACTTGGTGTAGTTCTGACAGAGTCAGAACTTTGAAGCTATATTGTATGTGACAATATTAGTGACATATTTCAGACCGCGGAATTAAGGTTCCACCAGAAGACCAAACATATTTAATGCCGACTCATTTGGAAATGAGTGATGCGTTGAGACGCAAATGCATTACAAAATACATACGTTTCTGAGCATGTCAGATCCGTTGACTAAAACCTCTCCTGTGAGCAAAACATGATAAAGCACTAGAAGGCCAAGGTGTTAAATCTTTACAAATGTAAACTAGATTATTGACTCTAGTGCAAGTGGGAGACTGTTGGAGATATGCCCAAGAGGCAATAATAAAATGGTTATTATAATATATCTTTGTGTTTATGATAATGTTTACATACCATGCTATAATTGTATTAACCGAAACATTGATACATGTGTGATATGTAAACAACAAAGAGTTCCTAGTATGCCTCTTAACTAGCTTGTTGATTAATGGATGATTAGTTTCATAATCATGAACATTGGATGTTATTAATAACAAGGTTATATCATTGTATGAATGATGTAATGGACACACCCAATTAAGCGTAGCATAAGATCACGTCATTAAGTTATTTGCTATAAGCTTTCGATACATAGTTACCTAGTCCTTATGACCATGAGATCATATAAATCACTTATACCGGAAAGGTACTTTGATTACATCAAATGCCACTGCGTAAATGGGTGGTTATAAAGGTGGGATTAAGTATCCGGAAAGTATGAGTTGAGGCATATGGATCAACAGTGGGATTTGTCCATCCCGATGACGGATAGATATACTCTGGGCCCTCTCGGTGGAATGTCGTCTAATGTCTTGCAAGCATATGAATAAGTTCATAAGAGACCACATACCACGGTACGAGTAAAGAGTACTTGTCAGGAGACGAGGTTGAACAAGGTATAGAGTGATACCGATGATCAAACCTCGGACAAGTAAAATATCGCGTGACAAAGGGAATTGGTATCGTATGTGAATGGTTCATTCGATCACTGAAGTCATCGTTGAATATGTGGGAGCCATTATGGATCTCCAGATCCCGCTATTGGTTATTGGTCGGAGAGAGTACTCAACCATGTCCGCATAGTTCGCGAACCGTAGGGTGACACACTTAAGGTTTGATGTTGAAATGGTAGAACTTGAATATGGAATGGAGTTCGAAGTTTTGTTCGGAGTCTCGGATGGGATCCAGGACATCACGAGGAGTTCCGGAATGGTCCGGAGAATAAGATTCATATATAGGAAGTCATTTTATAAGATTTAAAATGATCCGGAAGGTTCTACAGAAGGTTCTAGAAGGTTCTAGAAAAGTCCGGAAGAAATAAGGATGGAAGGTGGAGTCCCAGAGGGACTCCACCCACCTTGGCCGGCCAGCCTAAGGGAGGAGGAGTCCCAAGTGGACTCCCCACCATGGTGGCCGGCCACCCCACCAAGGAAAGGGGGGAGTCCCACTCCCCCTAGGTTTGGACACTTGGAAGGTTTTTGTTGGGGTCTTATTCGGACACTTTGACCTAAACCTTGGGGCTTCCACCTATATAAAGAGGGGGAGAGAGGGGCTGGCCGGCCACTCAAGCCACCACCATGGCCGCACCCCTCAAGGGTGCCCTAGCCGGCGCCCCTCTTCCCAAACCCTAGCACCCCTCCTCCACCACCTCTCCCGCATATGCTTAGCGAAGCTCCGCCGGAGATCTCCATCAACACCGCCACCACGCCGTCGTGCTGCCGGAATTCCGAGGAGGATCTACTACTTCCGCTGCCCGCTGGAACGAGGAGAAGGACGTCGTCATCAACACCGAACGTGTGACCGAGTACGGAGGTGCTGCCCGATCGTGGCACCGTGATCAAGATCTTCTACGCGCTTTTGCAAGCGGCAAGTGATCGTCTACCGCAGCAATAAGAGCCTACTCTTATAGGCTTTGGAAATCTTCAAGGGTTAGTCTTGATCATCCCCTCGTTGCTCCCGTCTTCTAGATTGCATCTTGGCTTGGATTGCGTTCTCGCGGTAGGAAATTTTTTGTTTTCTATGCAACGAATCCCTACAAACTCCAGCGAGGAGACACAGTCCAGTCGAAGGAATTGGAGCTCGGGCAACTCCGGGAAAACCACCACGCAGAGCCAGCCAGATTTGCCACCATCGGCTTTCAAGAAAAGGCCAGTTCCTGAACCGGCTGCCCCCCAAGCTCCAACCAAAGTGAGGCAGGGCGGTCTATGCACAAAGAGCCGATGCATCAAAAGAGCTCGAAAGGAACCGCAAGCTGCTTCAACAAACCCAGAGGCTTCAAATGTAAACACCCTCCATACTCTCCTTGGCTCATCTTTCATGTTAATCCATTGCTGCCCACATCGGCTAACCATCTCCTTTGCAGACTGATGACACTTCTAGTGGGGAAGTCGAGGAGGTACTGATGCCATCAGCCACCCTGGACCTAGCAACCTCTAAGAGTGTAGCTGACAAGGTTGCCAACTTGGCCAAGCCCACAACAGAAACACAAGAGCCGATCACCTCATCATCGGCTGTCCCTCTGGTCTTAGGAGAGGTACACTCCTTTCCCTTGGCTCTACCCTTCTCTTTTGCTTCATACTGACGCTGTTCTTATTGTTTGTCAGGATTACGACCTCTCAAGCTTGCTAGCGTTCGACCCTGAATCCATCGAACCAGCTACTTCTAGGGCAAGTGAAGAGCCAGGACCCAGCGCTACCCATGGTCAACTCCAGCGTCTCAAGGCCCTGCTCTCCTCCTCAATTGAGACATTTGTTGAAAACCCCGAGGAAGTGAAGAGCATTCTTGAAGACATCCAGCCCCATCTCCCGGTGACGTTGCAGGTGAAACTCTGGCCAGTTGTGACTCTGTCTGCATACAGGTCAAGGGTGAAGTTGGCTCGTCAGAGAATCGACCTACGCCATGCCCAGCTTCCGTTGAAAGCCGATATTGCAGACAAATGTCAGCGGCTTAATGAGAAAAAAGCAGCTTTGGACGCCAAAACTGACACCTCTGTCAGCACTGCTGAACTTAAGACCTTGCGAAAGGAGTTGGAGGACCTTTAAGAGAGGGTTCGGGCAACCAAACAGCTCATCGACGATAAGGAAGCCCTTATCGCACGCTCCCAAGAGGAAGCAGAAGGCCTCAAAGCTTAGCTGAAGACTGAATTGGCAGAAATACGTGCCCTGAACAAACAGCTGGTGACGGGCAAGGACGAAGATGATGAGGCCGAGATCGCCGAAGTGGATCGTGTCCGTGCTGACGCCCTCCGGGCCCTCGAGGCATTCCTTCAGGAGAGCCTCTCTATGTAATCTGATAACTGCTCAATGGAGCTTGTACCTCTAGAGTCGATGGCTGTGCATCGGCTTTTTAGTCTGAAGTCGGTGTCTGTGCATCGGCTGTACTTGTGTCCTATTGTTTTGCATATTTTTCTAAAGTCGATGTCTGTGCATCGGCTGTGCTTTGTATGTATATATTTTTTTTACTGGCCGATTTCATGCATCGGCCCCCATATTTCACTGTCCGTCATCCCACATGCTTGGGAAATATTTCTTGAGATGCTGACCATTGACAGCTACTGGGAATTTCACACTGCTTAGCTCCTCGAGCATGTATGTGTTACCCTTTAAAACTTGGTCGACTCTGTACGGCCCATGCCAATTAGGGGACCATTTGCCATACATCTTGTCTTTAGTTCCTAATGGCAATAAAGCTTCCCATACCAGATCCCCAACGTGGAACTCCTTTGGTCTTACTTTCTTATTGTATGCACGAGCTACCTTGGCTTTGTTCTCTTTAATTTTCTCAAGCGACCAAAGTCCGAGTTCCGTTAGATCCTCAATGCTATCACTCATCAGGGCTGCATATTCTTCAGTTGTTAAATCATTCTGAAATGTAACACGTCTCGAGCCAGCCGTAATTTCCCAGGGTAATACGGCCTCTTGTCCGTAGACCAGATGGTATGGCGAGGTTTTTATAGCTCCATGACATGACATGCGATAAGCCCACAAAGCCTCTGATAATACCTCATGCCAACGTCTAGGGTGCTCGTCAACTTTTCTCTTAATCAGCTTGATAAGGCTCTGGTTGGACGCCTCAGCTTGTCCATTTGCTTGAGCATAGTATGGAGACGATCGGATCAACTTAATTCCCATGTCGTCACAGAACTTTCTAAACTCTTTAGAAATGAAGACCGAACCTCCATCGGTCGTGATAGTCTGGGGAATCCCGAATCTATGAATGACATGTTCTTTAACAAAATTGATAACATCTTTCGACGCCACTGACTTCATAGGGACGGCCTCCACCCATTTAGTGAAATAATCTGTAATGGCCAAAATCCACTCGTGGCCTTTGCTTGATGGAGGATGGATTTTGCCGATCATATCCATGCCCCAACCTCGAAATGGCCAAGGCTTGATGATGGGGTTCATTGCTGATGCGGGTACCATCTGAACTTTCCCAAACCTCTGACACGCTTGACACCCTTTATAGTACTTAAAACAATCCTCAAGCATGGTAGGCCAATAAAACCCCGATCGCCTGATCAGCCATTTCATCTTATGAGCCGATTGGTGAGTTCCACAGGCGCCTTCATGTACCTCATGTAAGAGCCGATTTGACTCGGCTGGTCCTAGACATTTGAGGAGTAACCCTTCCAAAGTCCTGTAGAACATGTCATCTCCTATAAGTACATACTTCATAGCCTTGTACCTTATCCGTTTAGGTGCCCCCCGAGCCGGATCTTTCAAGTAATTGAAGATATCGGCTCTCCAGTCATCCGGTTCCAGGAACTGTACCTGAACGTATGGAGAGGATAATTTGGGCCGATTGCTGGAATCGGCCCCCTTTTTGATTGCATTGCTCAATGAAGGTTTACAACTTGTTTGTGCTGTACTACGGGAGAGAGTCTCCCTGCTAAGACTACGTGACATGTTTGAGGTGATATCATTGCTTTTTATTTTTTGGGGCCGATCGCAGGGATCGGCCTTGCCACGTATGTCCATTGGCTTTGGACTTGCTACTCTGTCAGGCCGGTGGATAAGACCAGCCTCACCCCGTTTTTTGTAGCTTCGATGCGCTCACAGCCGTCCAAACTGATTCCAGAGAGCAGCCCTTGGTCTTCCGCGTCCCAAATATTCATGCCAGCTATTGAGATCTCAATCGAGTCATCTGCATGAATGACCTCCACTTCATCTCCATCCCACTGTATCAAGCATTGGTGCATTGTGGATGGGATGCAGTAGTTGGCGTGAATCCAATCCCTCCCTAGCAGGACAGCGTAGGTGCTTTTGCTGTCGACGATGAAGAACGATGTAGGGATGGTTTTTCGGCCTACGGCCAGATCCACGTTCAGAACGCCTTGCGTCTCTGATGCTTGGCCGTTGAAGTCGCTTAGTGTGACGTTGGTTTTGATCAGATCTTCTTTAGAGCGTCCCAAACGCCGTAGCATGGAGTACGGCATTATGTTGACTGCCGCTCCGTTGTCAACCAACATCTTGCTGACAGGTTGCCCATTGATATAACCTTTCAGGTACAGGGCCTTCAAACGTTTGTAGCCCTTCTCTTGGGGCTTTTCAAAGATAACTGGCCGTGGGCCGCAGTCAAGCTGTGCTACCGGCGCTTCTTCGGTTCTTGGAGCACAAAACTCCGACGGAAGTATGAACACCATATTCGTGCCAGCCGATGCCTTCTCATCGGCTTTCACTTGTTTGGGGCGCCATTCTTTCTTCTGCGGACGAGTCTCCGCGTCCAAAGTTTGCTGAATTTTTACGGCCAAATCGGGCCGCGCTTTCCTCAACGTGTGCAGGTATTGCCTCTCGGCTTCCTCCAAGCTACGTAGCCGCTGCACCCTACGCTTTTGGGAGTGACTGAGTCCATCAGGGCACCACCTTGGCCGGTGGTATTTATCTTCTTCTTCTTCATCTTCTGACTCCTCGAGATCTTCCACGCTAGATGACTCAGCTCGCCTGCTCTGTGACGGGAGAGGCCCTAGACGTTTGAACACTGACACATCACTTGTGTCCTCCTCCTTCCGTCTACACTCCGGGCATTTGTCGATTGTAGGCAATCGGTTCATTCCTGAATCCCAGCAGTGCTTAAAGAAAGGACAATCCCAGTGTCTGTCCATATCTTCCTGCTCCCTTGACTTTCCCTTAGGGCGGCGCTCATACCCTTCGTCGTCTCTATCACACCGACGATATTTTTTGTTGTCTACGTCAGACCGACGATATCGTTCGTCGGCTGTGTCATACCGTCGGCGTCGGTCATACTGACGCTCATATTTGTTCAGGAGATTCTCGGAGAGCGGTCGTTGGTACCGCACGTTTCTCACTTGTTCCTCTGTGATGTACCGTCTGTCATCATATTGGGGCCGGTCGCGTGGGCCGGCTTCCTCTTTTTCCTTGCCACGAGAGCGACTGCTCTCTTCTTTATCCTTGCCATGGTGGTATACAGGCCCTGCCATGTTAATACTGAATGAGAAGTCTGGCTGACGCCTTACGGAGTGATTGCATTCCACCATGTTGACGCCAGGAAACGGTTGCGTGTCCACTTTCATGGCAAACTGACCAAAGATCAGACGGCCTTGTTCTATCGCCGATTGGATCTGCTGACGCAACACTTTGCAGTCGTTGGTGATATGGGTGAACGAGTGATGCCACTTGCAGTACGGTCTTCCGTTCAGCTCTTGCACCGTAGGGATTTTATGGCCTTCGGGTAACTTCAGCTGTTTCTCCTTCAGCAGTCAAACCCTTTTGCAGGCCCATGTTGTTTCACCCATTTGCAGGACACGGGGTGTGCCCCCCGAGCCCATTCAGCCACAGCTACTTCCTGGTCTTCTGCAGAGTCTTCAACTTCTTCTGCCTCGACCAGGCCTATCGGGCGTTTGAACTTGTCTTGGTACAATTCTGGGTGGCGCTGCTCATATAATGTTAATTTATGAGCCATGTGCGCCAATGAATTGTATTCCACTTGGAAAGCCAAATCCTTGAACGGTGCTGCAAGGCCCGACACTGCCAACTCGACTACTTCTTTCTCATTCAAACGAGCCGAATAGCATCGGTTCTTGACAGCCCTGAAACGTTGAATGTACTCCGACACCGTTTCGCCCCGCTTCTGCCGCACCTGCGCCAGATCGGCAATGCCAGCCTCGTTAGCTTCTGAATGATATTGCATGTGAAACTGCTCTTCCAGTTGCTTCCACGTCCGGATTGAATCTGGTGGCAACGAGGTGTACCACCCAAAAGCTGGTCCTGTGAGAGATTGTGCGAAAAACCTCACGCGCAACTGGTCTGATGCTGAAATCATGCCCAGCTGTGCTAAATACCGACTCACATGCTCAATCGAGCTAGACCCTTCTGATCAATTGAATTTTGAGAACTCAGGGAGCCGATATTTGGGCGGCAGCGGAATCAGATCATATTCGTTTGGGTACGGCTTGGAATAGCCGATTGTTCTTCTCTTTGGCACGATGCCGAACTGGTCTCTCAAGATTTTACTGATTTGTTCCACTGTAGGAGCTACAGGGGTTGAACTTTCCTGACTCGTTCTGGTGGCATATTTAGCTAGCCACGCCTGTTTATCGGCATCCACTCCAGAGATCCCTCCTGCTGCTCCGGAAATCCCTCCTGCTGTAATCTGGTTCGTGCGCGCCAAGTTATTGCAGTCTGGTACGTACGTGCACACGTATCCATGCGGGATTTCTTTAGGTGGTTCATGCAGGAACTGGTAATCACCAGGATCGCCTCCAACCTTGTAGACGGCGTACGCCGGTGAACCCGGCGGCTCTGGAGCTGCAAGCGAGAACGGTAGCTGCGGTCTGGTCTGGAACGGTATCTCTCCCTGGTGAGTCCCTAGGGCAGGTCCTGACGGAGAGTACTGATGCTTCATGATTTCCTGAACCACGCGAACCGCAACGCGCTCGAAAGCGTTCACCAGGCTCTCAGAGTGACGGTGTAGAGAATGAGCTACCATGTAATTAACTTCCTGGCGTAGGGCTCTGGTGCGGTCCTCCGAAGGGAGAGGCAGATCTACCTCATCGAGGGCGCCTTCAGGTGAGAACCCTTTCCACCTAACGCCATGTGTACGGGTCCTCTCGAAAGAGCCGATGAGGTCGGCTTCGAAGAGAGCTTTAAGCTCGTCATACTTTTTCTTGTGATCCTCAGACAGCTCTTCGTATGTGACTGGTGTTTTCTCCGCCATCTCAGCTGCAGATGATGTTGACGCAGTTGATGTAGAGTGTCCCACCGGGCGTGCCAGAATGTGTTGCCTGCCAAAACCCACCGACGAGCAGCGACGAGCAACACGAAGAGCCGGGAGGCTCCCAGGACTGATGGTGGGCCCTGGTCCCTTGAGCGATGGCCCGCAAAACTCCGGCACACGTCCTAGCTGGTGCAAGGGCGTGCCACCTGACCTATACCTGGTCAGGAAGGTGATGGATTGCTTCGATTAATTTCCTGCATGGCAGACACGTAAACATTAAATTCGAGCCTCGATCGGCTCTCAGGTTATCCTGTGAATCGGCTCAAGGATCCGATCCAACCATGATTCGTATTGGATCTACGATAACATGGTGGTCCTGCTTGATCAATACTAAGTTAAAACGATCTATGACGATTTAGGGTTTTCACCACATAACCGGAACGTCTTACACGTAGTTGAGCCTGACAGATACGAAAGATAACAGAAAACCAGCAGCCCTAGCAAAGGCCTAAAAACCAACATAGAGTTGATCCCCGGAACATCTCTTCTAAGATCAGCAAACCGTACCTTATGCATTACTGGATCATCCAACTCGTTTGCAAGGCCTAACCATATGGATATCAAACTAATCCTTGAAGAACAAGTAACAACCACAACAGATCGAATCTACTAAATAAAGACTAATCAAGATGCTGCCCTTGCACCTAAGATAGGTGCAAGGGCAGCTAGATATCCAAGGGTAGCGTAATTAAGCAAATATACTAGAAAAGTATCGATGCTAGCCCTAACACATCTATGATAATGGTGTTGCTCGCCATCAACAAGGCTTCAGTACGAGCAACACGAACAACGAATAAACAAGATGCTGCTCAGATCGCTAGATGCGATCTGGGCAGCATGGCGCTTACCCGGAAGAAACCCTCGAAACAAGGGGTGGCGATGCGCCTAGATTAGTTTTTTGTGAACGTGATCGTCCTCCTTTCTCAATAACCCTAGGTACATATTTATAGTCCGTGGACTTTCCACTTTCGGAATAAACCTAACTTCGTACGAACTAAACTCTATCTCGTAATTCTAAATCTACTATAATGTACAGATACACGGGCAATCTAGCCCAAACTCTCGTAAAAGGCCGATTCAGAAATATTTTACGTGCATATCCTCTAAAGCCCATCTCAATCGCGGCCCACCTCTTTACTTGGTTAAAATCTGGCGATAACAGACCCATAGTCCAGGGGTGAACTACTCACACATCACTCCGGAGGCGACCATGGCGGTGTAGAGTCCTCCAGGAGATGATTCCCCTCTCCGACAGGGTGCCGAAGGCGATCTCCAGAATCCCCCGAGATGGGATTGGCGGCGGCGGCGTCTCTGGAAGGTTTTCCGTATCGTGGCTCTCGGTACTGGAACTATTATCGACGAAGGCTTCTTATAGGCGAAGAGGTAGGTTTAGGGGCGACGCGAGGGGCCCACACGCTACCCACTTCGTATCTCCCCCGGTGTTCTGGAAGCTTCGTGAAAAAATAAGATCCTGGGCGTTGATTTCGTCCAATTCCGAGAATATTTCCTTACTAGGATTTCTGAAACCAAAAACAGCAGAAAACAGCAACTAGCTCTTCGGCATCTCGTTAATAGGTTAGTGCCGGAAAATGCATAAATATGACATAAAGTATGTATAAAACATGTAGGTATCATCAATAAAGTAGCATGGAACATAAGAAATTATCGATACGTTGGAGACGTATCAGCATCCCCAAGCTTAGTTCCTACTCGTCCCGAGTAGGTAAACGATAACAAAGATAATTTCTGAAGTGACATGCCATCATAATCTTGATCAATACTAGTGTAAGCATATATAACGAATGCAGCGATCCAAAACAATGGTAAAGACAATGAGTAAGCAACTGAATCATATAGCAAAGACTTTTCATGAATAGTACTTTCAAGACAAGCATCAATAAGTCTTGCATAAGAGCTAACTCATAAAGCAATAAATTCATAGTAAAAGTATTGAAGCAACACAAAGGAAGATTAAGTTTCAGCGGTTGCTTTCAACTTGTAACATGTATATCTCATGGATAGTTGTCAACATAAAGTAATATGATGAATGCAAATATGCAAGTATGTAAGAATCAATGCACAGTTAACACAAGTGTTTGCTTCTTGAGATGGGAGGAAATAGGTAAACTGACTCAACATAAAAGTAAAAGAATGGCCCTTCGCAGAGGGAAGCATCGATTGCTATATTTATGCTAGAGCTTTTATTTTGAAAACAAGAAACAATTTTGTCAACGGTAGTAATAAAGCATATGTGTTATGTAAATTATATCCTACAAGTTGCAAGCCTCATGCATAGTATACCAATAGTGCCCGCACCTTGTCCTAATTAGCTCGGATTACCTGGATTATCACCGCAATACATATGTTTTAACCAAGTATCACAAAGGGGTACCTCTATGCCGCCTGTACAAAGGTCTAAGGAGAAAGCTCGCATTGAATTTCTCGCATTTGATTATTCTCAACTTAGACATCCATACCGGGACAACATAGACAACAGATAATGGACTCCTCTTTAATGCTTAAGCATTCAACAACAATTAATATTCTCATAAGAGATTTGAGGATTGTTGTCCAAAACTGAAACTTCCACCATGGATCATGGCTTTAGTTAGCGGCCCAATGTTCTTCTCTAACAATATGCATGCTCAAACCATTCAACTCATGGTAAATCGCCCTTACTTCAGACAAGACGAACATGCATAGCAACTCACATGATATTCAACAAAGGTAGTTGATGGCGTCCCCAGGAACATGGTTATCGCACAACAAGCAACTTAATAAGAAATAAGATACATAAGTACATATTCAATACCACAATAGTTTTTAGGCTATTTGTCCCATGAGCTATATATTGCAAAGATAAAGGATAGAAATTTAAAGGTAGCAATCAAGCAATTTACTTTGGAATGGCGGAGAAATACCATGCAGTAGGTAGGTATGGTGGACACAAATGGCATAGTTATTGGCTCAAGGATTTGGATGCACGAGAAGTAATCCCTCTCAATACAAGGCTTAGGCTAGCAAGGTTATTTGAAGCAAACACAAGCATGAACCGGTACAGCAAAACTCACATAAAAACATATTGCAAGCATTATAAGACTCTACACTGTCATCCTTGTTGCTCAAACCCTTACTAGAAAATATCTAGACTTTAGAGAGGCCAATCATGCAAACCAAATTTCAACAAGCTCTATGTATTTCTTCACTAATAGGTGCAAAGTATATGATGCAAGAGCTTAAACATGATCTATAACAATTGCCAAGTATCAAATTATTCAAGACATTATACCAATTACTACATGTAGCATTTCCCGTTTCCAACCATATAACAATTAACGAAGCAGTTTCAACCTTCGCCATGAACATTATGAGTAAAGCCAAGGACATATTTGTCCATATGCAACAGCGGAGCGTGTCTCTCTCCCACACAATGAATGCTAGGATCCATCTTTATTCAAACAAAACAAAACAAAAACAAACAGACGCTCCAAGCAAAGCACATAAGATGTGACGGAATAAAAATATAGTTTCACTAGAGGAACCTGATAATGTTGTCGATGAAGAAGGGGATGCCTTGGGCATCCCCAAGCTTAGATGCTTGAGTCTTCTTGAAATATGCAGGGGTGAACCACCGGGGCATCCCCAAGCTTAGAGCTTTCACTCTCCTTGATCATATTGTATCATCCTCCTCTCTTGATCCTTGAAAACTTCCTCCATACCAAACTCAAAACAACTCATTAGAGGGTTAGTACATAATCAAAATTCACATATTCAGAGGTGACAAAATCATTCTTAACACTTCTGTACATTGCACAAAGCTACTGAAAGTTAATGGAACAAAGAAATCCATCAAGCATAGCAAAACAGGCAATTTGAAATAAAAGGCAGAATCTGTCAAAACAGAACAGTCCGTAAAGACGAATTTCTAAGAGGCACCAGACTTGCTCAAATGAAAATGCTCAAATTGAATGAAAGTTGCGTACATATCTGAGGATCACTCACGTAAATTGGCAGAATTTTCTGAGTTACCTACAGAGAATTCAACCCAGATTCGTGACAGCAAGAAATCTGTTTCTGCGCAGTAATCCAAATCTAGTATGAACCTTACTATCAAAGACTTTACTTGGCACAAGAATGCAACAAAATTAAGATAAGGAGAGGTTGCTACAGTAGTAACAACTTCCAAGACTCAAATATAAAACAAAAGTGCTGTAGTAAAAATCATGGGTTGTCTCCCATAAGCGCTTTTCTTTAACGCCTTTCAGCTAGGCGCAGAAAGTGTGTATCAAGTATTATCAAGAGACGAAGCATTGGCATTCTTACCAGAGGCTCTACGCTTCCCCTTCTTACTCTTTGGTTAAGGGAATATATGGTGGCATCCAGGTATGGAGGAACTTAGAGTGCCTTTTTCCACATCTATGGTTACTCCGAAGAGCTTTAGCAGAGATCTTCCAAGTGTGATTTGTCCTGTACCTACACATTCAATAACGAGATAATCAGTGGATACCATTTTTCCAAGAAGGTTTGTGAATACTCCTTCAGCTATTCCCTTAGGAATTATAACAGAGTTATCAATGAGAGTTATTCCTTCTCCTCCTTCGGTAAGTCCCCAGAGTGTCAAAGATTTGTAAATACTTTCAGGCATAAGGCAGAATTCAGTCATAATATCACAACGAGCATCAAATTTTTTACCATCGATAGTAACTTTAATAGTGAGGTCCCACATTGATGGTTCAGAGTTTATAGGAACATAATCAAAATGCTCACGAATCCGACCATACCCTTCTTTCAAGCAAGATACATGTGTCTCAAGAGTATTCAATCTATTATAGACACTAACAAGGGATGGATCAGAATTATTAGTGGAGCTAGATGATGCAACCAATTTTTTTTATGGCATTAAAAGCTTGATCCCCATCACAGTGAAGGAAATCTCCTCCCACTACAGCATCTAAAGCATATCTATAGCGAAGAATAAGCCCAAAATAAAAATTACTAAGAAGCAAACTTAGTGTCATTTTAGGTTCAGTTTTATTATAAGAATCAAAAATTCTAGACCAAGCTTCTTTAAAACCCTCTTCACCCCTTTGTTTAAAAGTGAAGATCGATTCCTCGAGCGATAGAGTAACAACTACAGGACTAGTCATGGTAACAAAAATAAGGTAAATGCAAGTAACTAATTTTTTTGTGTTTTTAATATGGAGATTGCAAACAAGATAGTAAATAAAGTAAAGCTAACAACTAATTTTTTTGTGTTTTGATATAATGCAGCAAACAAAGTAGTAAATAAAATAAAGCAAGACAAAAACAAAGTAAGGAGATTGGAGGTGGAGACTCCCCTTGCAGCGTGTCTTGATCTCCCCGGCAATGGCGCCAGAAAATGTCTTGATGCTAGCACGCAGTCGACATGCCCGTTGGGAACCCCAAGAGGAAGGTGTGATGCGTACAGCGGCAAGTTTTCCCTCAGTAAGAAACCAAGGTTTATCGAACCAGTAGGAGCCAAGAAGCACGTTGAAGGTTGATGGCGGCGGAGTGTAGTGTGGCGCAACATCAGGGATTCCGGCGCCAACGTGGAACCTGCACAACACAACCAAAGTACTTTGTCCCAACGTAACAGTGAGGTTGTCAATCTCACCGGCTTGCTGTAACAAAGGATTAGATGTATAGTGTGAATGATGATGTTTGCAGAGAACAGTAGAACGAGTATTGCAGTAGATTGTATTCGATGTAAAAGAATGGACCGGGGTCCACAGTTCACTAGAGGTGTCTCTCCCATAAGAATAAGCATGTTGGGTGAACAAATTACAGTTGGGCAATTGACAAATAGAGAGGGCATGACCATGCACATACATGTTATGATGAGTAGTGTGAGATTTAATTGGGCATTACGACAAAGTACATAGACCGCTATCCAGCATGCATCTATGCCTAAAAAGTCCACCTTCAGGTTATCATCCGAACCCCCTCCAGTATGAAGTTGCAAACAACAGACAATTGCATTAAGTATGGTGCGTAATGTAATCAATAAATATATCCTTAGACATAGCATTGATGTTTTATCCCTAGTGGCAACAGCACATCCACAACCTTAGAACTTTCTCACATTGTCCCGCATTTAATGGAGGCATGAACCCACTATCGAGCATAAATACTCCCTCTTGGAGTTACAAGCAAAAACTTGGCCAGAGGCTCTACTAGCAACGGAGAGCATGCAAGATCATAAACAACACATAGATGATAGATTGATAATCAACATAACATAGCATTCACTATTCATCGGATCTCAACAAACGCAACATGTAGCATTACAGATAGATGATCTTGATCATGTTAGGCAGCTCACAAGATCCAACAATGATAGCACAATTAGGATAAGACAACCATCTAGCTACTGCTATGGACCCATAGTCCAGGGGTGAACTACTCACACATCACTCCGCAGGCGACCATGGCGGTGTAGAGTTCTCCGGGAGATGATTCCCGTCTCCGGCAGGGTGCCGGAGGCGATCTCCTGAATCCCCCGAGATGGGATTGGCGGCGGCGGCGTCTCTGGAAGGTTTTCCGTATCGTGGCTCTCGGTACTGGAACTATTATCGACGAAGGCTTCTTATAGACGAAGAGGTAGGTTTAGGGGCGACGCGAGGGGCCCACACGCTAGGCCGGCGCGGCCAGGGCCTGGGCCGCGCCGCCCTAGTGTTTGGCCGCCTCGTCGGCCCACTTCGTATCTCCCCCGGTGTTCTGGAAGGTTCGTGGAAAAATAAGATCCTGGGCATTGGTTTCGTCCAATTCCGAGAATATTTCCTTACAAGGATTTCTGAAACCAAAAACAGCAGAAAACAGCAACTGGCTCTTCGGCATCTCGTTAATAGGTTAGTGCCGGAAAATGCATAAATATGACATAAAGTATGTATAAAACATGTAGGTATCATCAATAAAGTAGCATGTAACATAAGAAATTATCGATACGTTGGAGACGTATCAAGGATCAAGAGAGGAGGATGATACAATATGATCAAGGAGAGTGAAAGCTCTAAGCTTGGGGATGCCCCCGTGGTTCATCCCTGCATATTTCAAGAAGACTCAAGCATCTAAGCTTGGGGATGCCCAAGGCATCCCTTTCTTCATCGACAGAATTATCAAGTCACCTCTAGTGAAACTATATTTTTATTCCGTCACATCTTATGTGCTTTACTTGGAGCGTCTTTATGTTCTTGTTTTTGTTTTGTTTGAATAAAATTGGATCCTAGCATTCATTGTGTGGGAGAGAGACACGCTCCGCTGTTGCATATGAACACATATGTTCTTAGCTTTATTCTTAATGTTCATGGCGAAGGTTGAAACTACTTCGTTAATTGTTATATGGTTGGAAACAGAAAATGCTACATGTGGTAATTGGTATAATGTCTTGAATAATTTGATACTTGGCAATTGTTGTGCTCATGTTTAAGCTCTTGCATCATATACTTTGCACCTATTAGTGAAGAAATACTGTAGAGCTTGTTGACATTTGGTTTGCATGATTGGTCTCTCTAAAGTTAAGATATTTTCTGGTGAGGGTTTGAACAACAAGGAAGACAGTGTAGAGTCTTATAATGCTTGCAATATGTTCTTATGTAAGTTTTGTTGTACCGGTTCATACTTGTGTTTGCTTCAAACAACCTTGCTAGCCTAAGCCTTGTATTGAGAGGGATTACTTCTCGTGCATCCAAAATCCTTGAGCCAAAAACTATGCCATTTGTGTCCACCATACCTACCTACTACATGGTATTTTTCTGCCATTCCAAGTAAATTGCTTGAGTGCTACCTTTAAAATTCCATTCTTTGTCTTTGCAATATATAGCTCATGGGAAAAATAGCCTAAAAAACTATTGTGGTATTGAATATGTACTTATGTATCTTATTTCTTAATAAGTTGCTTGTTGAGCGATAACCATGTTCCTGGGGACGCCATCAACTATTACTTTGTTGAATATCATGTGATTTGCTATGCATGTTCGTCTTGTCTGAAGTAAGGGTGATTTATCATGAGTTGAATGGTTTGACCATGCATATTGTTAGAGAAGAACATAGGGCCGCTAACTAAAGCCATGATCCATGGTGGAAGTTTCAGTTTGGACAACAATCCTCAATCTCTTATGAGAATATTATCTGTTGTTGAATGCTTATGCATTAAAGAGGAGTCCATTATCTGTTGTCTATGTTGTCCCGGTATGGATGTCTAAGTTGAGAATAATCAAAAGCGAGAAATCCAATGCGAGCTTTCTCCTTAGACCTTTGTACAGGCGGCATAGAGGTACCCCTTTGTGACACTTGGTTAAAACATATGTTATGCAATGATAATCCATGTAAATCCAAGCTATTTAGGACAAGGTGCGGGCACTATTGGTAATCTATGCGTGAGGCTTGCAACTTATAGGATATCTTATACATAACACATATGCTTTATTACTACCGTTGACAAAATTGTTTCTTGTTTTCAAAATAAAAGCTCTAGCACAAATATAGCAATCCATGCTTCCCTCTTCGAAGGGCCATTCTTCTACTTTTATGTTGAGTCAGTTTACCTACTTCTTTCTATCTTAGAAGCAAACACTTGTGTGAACTGTGCATTGATTCTTACATGTTTACCTATTGCACTTGTTATATTGCTTTATGTTGACAACTATCCATGAGATATACATATTACAAGTTGAAAGCAACTGCTGAAACTTAAATCTTCCTTTGTGTTGCTTCAATGCCTTTACTTTGAATTTATTGCTTTATGAGTTAACTCTTATGCAAGACTTATTGATGCTTGTCTTGAAAGTACTATTCATGAAAAGTCTTTGCTATATGATTCAGTTGTTTACTCATTTTCTTTACCATTGCTTCGAATCACTTCATTCATTACATATGCTTACAATAGTATTGATCAAGATTATGATAGCATGTCACTTCAGAAATTATCTTTGTTATCGTTTACCTACTCGAGGACGAGTAGGAACTAAGCTTGGGGATGCTTGATACGTCTCAAACGTATCTATAATTTCTTATGTTCCATGCTACTTTTATGATGATACTCACATGTTTTATACACACTTTATGTCATATTTATGCATTTTCCGGCACTAACCTATTGACAAGATGCCGAAGAGCCAGTTGCTATTTTCTGATGTTTTTGGTTTCAGAAATCCTACAAAGGAAATATTCTCGGAATTGGACGAAATCAACGCCCAGGGTCTTATTTTTCCACGAAGCTTCCAGAAGACCGAAGGAGATACGAAGTGGGGCCACGAGGTGGCGCCACACTAAGGCGGCGCGGCCAGGCTAGGGCCCGCGCCGCCCTGTTGTGTGGGCCCCTCGTGACGCCCCTAAACCTACCCTTCCGCCTATAAGAAGCCTTCGTCGCGAAACCCCCAGTACCGAGAGCCACGATACGGAAAACCTTCCAGAGACGCCGCCGCCGCCAATCCCATCTCGGGGGATTCAGAAGAACGCCTCCGGCACCCTGCCGGAGAGGGGAATCATCTCCCGGAGGACTCTTCATCGCCATGATCGCCTCCAGATCGATGTGTGAGTAGTTCACCCCTGGACTATGGGTCCATAGCAGTAGCTAGATGGTCATCTTCTCCTCATTGTGCTATCATTGTTGGATCTTGTGAGCTGCCTAACATGATCAAGATCATCTATTTGTAATGCTACATGTTGCGTTTGTTGGGATCCGATGAATATGGAATACTATGTTATGTTGATTATCAATCTATCATATATGTGTTGTTTAAGATCTTGCATGCTCTCCGTTGCTAGTAGAGGCTCTAGCCAAGTTGATACTTGTAACTCCAAGAGGGAGTATTTATGCTCGATAGTGGGTTCATGTCTCCATTAAATCTGGGACAGTGACAGAAAGTTCTAAGGTTGTGGATGTGCTGTTGCCACTAGGGATAAAACATCAATGCTTTGTCTAAGGATATTTGTGTTGATTACATTACGCACCATACTTAATGCAATTGTCTATTGTTTGCAACTTAATACTGGAAGGGGTGCGGACGCTAACCCGAAGGTGGACTTTTTAGGCACAGATGCATGCTGGATAGCGGTCTATGTACTTTGTCGTAATACCCAATTGAATTTCACACTACTCATCATGATATGTATGTGCATTGTCATACCCTCCTTATTTGTTAATTGCCCAACTGTAATTTGTTCACCCAACATGCTTTATCTTATTGGAGAGACACCACTAGTGAACTGTGGACCCCGGTCCATTCTTTTACATCGAATACAATCTACTGCAAACATTGTTCTTACTGTTCTTCGCAAACATCATCTTCCACACTATACATCTAATCCTTTGTTACAGCAAGCCGGTGAGATTGACAATCTCACTGTTAAGTTGGGGCAAAGTATTTGGATTGTGTTGTGCAGGTTCCACGTTGGCGCCGGAATCCCTGGTGTTGCTCCGCACTACACTCCGCCACCAACAACCTTCAACGTGCTTCTTGACTCCTACTGGATTCGATAACCTTGGTTTCTTACTGAGGGAAAACTCGCTGCTGTACGCATCATACCTTCCTCTTGGGGTTCCCAACGGACGTGTGCTTTACCGTCACAAGCAACGTTTTTTCTGTCGCCGTTGCCGGGGACCTGAAGAAAAGTTACACCACAAAGATTTCTAACTCCCACGTCAACTGCACGCCAGCACGCGCCGGCGTGGTACCTCCTGGCTGCCGATGAGGATGGCGCCGTCCTCCTCCTCGTCTGGGTCAAGGTCGGCATCCAGGTCCGGCGGGTCGACGTCGGTCTTCGTTAAAAAGGAGCCGTCATCTCCGTCGACACCGGCGCGCGTCAAGAAGGAGCCGGCGTCTCCACCGCCAACCAGCTCGCGCAGCAACGGCGCCCTCGTCATCCGCGACCAACCCTCCTCGCCGCAGTGCAGGCGGAAGAGGAAGTCGGCGAAGAAGGAGGCCGCCGCAGCCGCCACCAACCAGCTCGCCGAGGAGGAGGCGAAGCGCGCGGAGGACGCCGCGGTGGCGGAGGCGATCGCCAGGTCATGGAAAGGACCTGGTGCCCGCCGACAACAGCCTCCCCATCGACGCCGCACTGGAGTGGTCCAGGCGCGACTGGGAGCGTGAGGAGGCGGAGCAGCAGCGGCGGATGCTGGATCTTGCCGCCGCGCGTCAACTCGCCGCCCGCGCCGCCGCACCGTCTTCCGCGCGGGACGCCGCGCCCAGGGAGGTGATCAAGCTCGAGGAGAGCAACGGCGACGACATCTACCGGCCGTCGCCGCCACGCGCCGGCGACGCTGGCCAGGGTACGAGTCGCTGGTACGAGGCGCCGCCGCCCCAAGACGATGTCGGCTCGAGCGATGACGATGAAGGCGGCGACTACACGTCCGTCTACCGCCATTTCGGCATGTAGGAGGACGCTTTAGTTTAAGTTTTAGTTTGCCAATCGCCAAATTCAAATATATGTACGAATTCGGCCTAATTATGTACGAACTCGCCTCTATATGTTAAATATCATTAAATTTCGCTTATGTTTGAACGAACTCGCAAATTTTATCTGAATTCGCCTTATCATCCTAGGATCACGGCTGGGAAGCTGGCCCTCCCCACGCCATTTTTTCGTCCAATCCGGACGAAATTAATCCCGAATTTCGGCGTGGGGAGGCCAAACGAGTGGGGATGGTCTAACAAATGGGAAAAGAACTGTACTCGCGCAAGCCCATGTACTTTTGCCGGTCCTCCCGAATCGCGGAAAGCCGTATTGTACTTTTGCTGGTCTTGTTTCTTATGCCAACAATTCACACTTTTCTGCCGTGGTCCATTTCACATGCTTAATCGGGGAGATGAGCTGATTCCACTTAATCACCCACACCAACCCACGAGGGCCAACTAGGATGTGTTTGGTTGGGGGAGCTGGGTCGACTCGCGTCGGGTCGCACCGGTTCGCCCGCTGTTTGGTTCGCGAGCGGTAGGGGGCGGAGCGGCCAGGGAGGGAATATACCCCAAATATGCTGTACGGGGCGAATCGGCAAAATCATTGGAATCACGCGGCCCGTGAGTGGACTCGCTCAATCGCCCCGTTCGCTCACCCCTCGAGTCCTCGACCAGCCTTGTGCTGTGTGGCGCCGGAGCGGCGCGGGGCGGCGCGGGACGGAGCGCGAGGCGGCGCGGGACGGAGCGGCGCGAAGCGGCGGCCGGAGCAGCGCGGCGGCGGCCGGAGCGGCGCGAGGGCGGCCTTGAGGAAGCGGCGCGGGGGCCAGCGCGGAGCACAGCGGAAGGAGCGGCGCGTGGCGGCGGCCGAGCAGCCGCGGCGGCGCGGAAGGAGCGGCACGGCGGCGGCTTGGGAAGGAGCGCGGCGGCGCGGGAGAAGCGGCGGCGGCGGCTTGGGAAGGAGCAGCGGCCGGCGCCGGAGCGGCGCGGCGGCGGTGCGTGGGCTCCGGGCGGCAGCGCGCGAGCCCTTGATATGGCGGCAGCGGCCCTCCAGCGGCAGCACGCGAGCCCCTCGAGATGGCAGCGCGGAGGTCCGTGCAGGCGGCAGCGCGCGAGACCCCCAAGCGGCGGCGGCGGTTTCCCTCCAAGCGGCTGTAGTGGTTTTCGGGTGTTGGGGAGGTAGCGGCGGCGTTCGACGGAGGCGGGGAAGGCGGCGGAGGTCGCTGGTGGCGCGGATGGTCGAGGCGGCGCGGGAAGGAGCGGCGACGGACACCGGCAGCCTCCATTCACCACTCAGACTCAAACAACCAAACACGAGAGTGGTTTGTTCCATTCACTCCCACTCAGGAAACCAATCACGAAACTCGTTTCGCTCCACTCAGACAACCAAACACTCAGACGAATGGGGTGGCCCGGCAAAATATGGTTGGCCATAACCCATGCAGTATGAATCCCCAACCAAACACATCCCTAGTAATGACAAGCGTGTCCCTTTGCTTTGCACCATGGAAACCCTCTGCGATGAACTCTGCCTCAAAGCCCAACAAGGCGACACATTTCAGACGCTGAAAATATTCACGTGTGTTCTTTTGCGTCGGCTTAAATGGTCGAAATGGACCACGTGTCCGTCTGCGTCTGGGGTGGCTCCAATGGCACGACACATTTTTTTTGATTTTCCGTTTTCTGAACATAAAAAACATAATTTACACAGTAAAAGAAAGGAAAATTAAAACCCTAACAACGCCTGCGCCTACTGGTTCTCGTTGTCTTGTCGATCATGACGAGCTCCGGTACCGACCACATCCAGTTGGGAATCGGTGGAACATATGCCGGTGCCGCCGGCGGTGGTGGAGGTGGAGCAGCCCAGGCCGATGGTGGAATTGGAGCAGCCCACTCCGGCGGTGGAGGTTGAGCAGCCCATGCCGTGGTGGAGGTGGAGGCCCCCACGGGTTGTACGACGGAGGTGGAGGCGGCGGTTGAACCAGTGGCGTGGCCGAGTCCTAGAGCACCCGTCGTAGGGCCTCTTCCTCCGTGAGGCCCAGCGGCATGATGCCGGTGGCGTATCGGTCGGTCCACCTCCGAGACGAGGACACCGAGCCTCGCGATCTCGTCGTCCGTCATGTTATCCGAGTATTCGAACTTCCGGCCCTCCGCCATGGCCAACTGTCATTCCTAAAAAATGCACGCGACGTAGTCATCCTTGGCCTCCTCATTGTGGTAGGCCAGTGCCTCGATGTAGTCCTCGTCGTCGTCCTGTGCAAGCGCTGGCGCCTGCCGTGTTGGACGACGAGGCGTCGATGGACGGTCAAAGGGGAAGTCCCTACCGTCGAGGAAGCCCGCCCTCCTCCTCGGATCCTTTTCGGAGTTGCGCCAGGTGCGCTAGGTGTCGGAGTCGATGGCGTAGGCGAGATCGGCTCGAAGGTCCGGCGGCAGGTACCGCCGCTTGCGCCTGATCTCGACGCTCCTATATGGCTCGCGCGTAGGCACGGGCACCCAGAGGTAGCTCAGCCGCCAGCCACCAGGCATGTGCACGTCCCCCAACCATCGCAAGGCGTCCAGTTCGCGTGCATGAGCCGCGCCACGCTGACGGGCAGCGGCACCCTGTGCGGCCGCTCCACCTTCTTGGTGCCGCTGCCGGACGCCTCGAAGTCGTTCTTCTTTTTTCCCATGATGCTGCGACGACTCGCGGTGGTGTTGGGAGTTGAGGTGTCCGTGGTGTGGGCAATGCCAAGAACGATGCCGGTCGACTTTTAAGGTTGGCCGCACGCGGGAAACGATGCCATTGAAAGCGGCACAGAAGCCCAGCCGCCCCCCGCCAGTGCTCGCGCAGAAGAAGCAACCGTAACATTGATGGCGAAGGTTGCGGCGCTGACCACGGAAGCGATGCCCTCGATACATGCTCACTGCCAGGTAGACCCGGTGGAAAAGCGAGTGGTCACTTGAGCCGCGCAGCGCCGCGACTCATCCCAGGCTCAAATATGCGGGCCCAGTCACTATGCGGTCATCCAGCAATCTGTTTGCGTCGTCCAATTGTCGTAATAAGGGCATCTCCATTGGGGCGACGCAAACGGACGTTTTCCGTCCGTTTCCGTCTGCGCGGACAAAAAACGCGCTCTAGCGGCTAGACGCAAAACGTTCGTAGTGTCTGTCTTGAATACGTCTGTGCGGACGCGTCTGCGCGTCCGTTTGCGTCCGTTTATGCTGCATGACCTGCTCTCTCCTCCTTTAATGCTGGGAGGACCCATGTGTTGGCCATTCCTAGCCACACAAATGAAATCTTTCCCTCTCTCTTCTCTCTAATTATGCATGCGGTCAAATAAATGCGTCCCTGCCGCTGGAGAAGGGACAGATGCATACGACCATGTGGACTTTTTTTGTCCATGCCCGACGCAAACGGACATAAAAATGCGTCGCCCCTATGCCCTAAGGGCATCTCCAACGGAGGCACCCAAACCCAAAAACGGACGTCAGTTAGGTCCGTTTGGGTAAAACCTGCTCCCAACGCGCGGACCCAAATGCAAAACGGATGGTCCGCGTGGTCCGGGATGACCCAAACCTCGACTAAATTTGCGGACACTTTGCGTCGTCACGGACATGCGAGGACATGCGCGATGGTCGTTTCTTTCCACCTATGGCCCAGTTGCCAGAGAGACAAAACCAACCCACCACTCTCTCACCTCTGTCCCTCTTTCTGACTTCTTTTCCCCCATGGATGCTCCCATGGCTGCCGGCGGGAAGGCTCGCCTGGCGCACTACCGCCGTCGCCCACGCATGGAGGCCTCCGCCACCCTTTGCTAGACCTTTTTTTTCATCCATGCCGGAGTTCGCCGCCGCCGAAACGAGCTCCGGCGGCGAAGCTCGTCGACGGCGATGCGCAAGGCGACGACCAAGGGCGCCGGCCGCTCCGCCCGCGCGCTGCGGCTTCGCCGCGCCGCCGCCGTGCTGCAGCTGGCGCTCCGCCCGCGCCGCGCTGCTCCGCCCGTGCGCCCGCTCGCGTCTGCTCCGCTCGAGCCCGCGCGCGTGCGCTGCTCCGCCGAGCCCCATCGCCGCGAGCGCCGCCCGCCGTCGTTCACTCGCTTCGCGCCTAGCCCATCTCCCGCCGAGCCCACGCATCATCCAACGCTGCTCCGCTCACTTCCCTGGCCACTCGCCTCTGCAACCTCCCGCCGAGCCCACGCATCGGCGCTCGAGCCGCACCAAACCGGGCCGCGGCGCCGCTCGCGGCAAGCACCGCACGCGTGGCACCCACCGGCTCCCGCCTCCTTCGCTCCACGCGCATACGCGAGCCAAGCCAGGCCGGGACACCAACCACCGCCCGGCCGAACAGGGCTCCCGTTCAACCCACCGCCACCAAGCTCGCGGCCTGCGCCCGCCCGCTCCTGCCTGCTCCACACGCAGCGCCAAACTCCCCTGGTCCGCTCGCGGCCACAGCAGCACGCACAGGCGCCACGCTCGTCTCCAGTGCTCCGGCCGCCCGCGAGCCTGATTTCCTCAATTTCGCTCCAAGCTCACCACCGGGCCAGCTCCCTGTTCCAAGCCTTGCATCGGCTACCACCGCCCGGCCTCATCGTGCCTTGCTCCACTTGATTCCCCAATTTCCGTGCTCACTTTGGTGAAGAAAATTTTCTCACTTTAGCCCAACCAGGACTCGGCGAGCACGGGCGGGGCACGGCGGGGCGAGCCGTGGCTGAGCGGAGGTCGCCGGGGCCGGGCGGGGTGGGGGCGGGGCGGAACTCGTCGGGGCTGGTTCATCACAACTAGTACTAGTATGCAGTAGAGAGGAAGAACAGTGATTTGAGTCTGTGCGTTGGGCAACAAAAAAAAGCCACGGACGTCCTTATCTGTCCGCGTCTCCGAAGGCCGACTCAAACAGCCAAAATCGGACACGAAAATATGTCCGTTTGGGTCGTTGGGTTGGAGATGCCCTAAGCTTTTGGAGCACATGCGACGGAATTCGCCCGGAGGTCACGTGTGACGCTGCCCCGCGGGGCCCATTTTCACCCACAAAGCGCCGCGCAAAAGACAACCCCCACTTTACCCTGATCGGTCCTTTTTATTACTCCGTATTTTTCAACAGCACTTTTCTCCCCTCATCATCAGTGAATGCTTCACCCCACTCACACTACCCCGTATAAACCAAACCAACCTTCCGCGAAATGCAGCAATTGACACGTTTCCTGCAGGAGCAGCGCCATCAAAACCCTCTCCGCTGAACTCGCCCTCAAGCCTCTCCCTCCCCTTCCCAACCTGCCATTCATTCTCCCAGGATTTCTCCTCGGCTCGCTGCTCTTCCTCCCCGTCCCCGCCGCCGGACCGCCGCGCAGCGACCATCCGACCAGGACTTTTCGACCGATTTTACTTGTGGGTGAGGAACCCTAACTTTCACTACTACTGTTTTATGTCATGGGGTTTTCTTTTTTGCTGTGTCTGAGCAATGCCCCCCAAATCCATCAGCTTTTTCGTCTTCCCTCTTTCTCTGCCTGCTGTCGTTGCTGCTGCTGCTTCCTGGGTATTTATCCGAGTTTATTATTTCCCCCGATTTCTTCGGAAGAGGGGGGCGGCGGCGGCGATTCCTGCCGTCCCCGAAATCAAGAACTTCCATCGAATCGAGCTTTTATTTTTGTTCGAGCGATTGAAATCCGTTGCTCCGATCTCGCTTCTCTATTCTCTTCTTTTCTCTGAAATGTTGATCCCAGTTGGGCGTGAGGGGGATGGAATGGGGTTTCCATTTTCGGCAATGCAGCCTCCCCTTTCCTCTCTTTTTTTCCCGATAAATGCAACATAATTGTCAAAATCCAAGATGATACTAGTCTACCCAGCCTCTACATCAACATAATTGTCTAGATTAAATTGAGACATCAAAGGATGCACACAGCCAAAAATAATCTTTTTTTACTGTTTACGAGTTGGATTGTCCATCTGTCCTGTGCTTGGCAACGCCGGTTGCTCACGCGGTTCTCTTGTTTCAGGTGGTTAAGCCATGGCGTTAGTGGACTGGATCGACCTGTCTTCTGACGATGACGACGATGAGCCGATGGTGGAAGAAGAGGAGGATGCTCAGGCGCCAGGTCAAGCGCCTCAGATTAAAGAAGAAACTGTTGATCTAACCATGGAACAAGAAGATGATGTCAATGAAGGGGATAACAACGCTCATTTTGTATTGCCGACACAAGAGTTTCTTCAAGGTGTGCAACAGGCTATGCAGCCTGCAAATCAGCTTCTTGTTACACCAGCCGCCCAGGAGGCTATGCAGCCTGGGAATCATCAGGTTCCTAATGCAGCAGTCGACCGCATGGAAGAGACTATGCAGTCTGAAACTGCGGCCGGAGATGCCCCATCCTCGTTTATTGCGGCAGATAATCGCGCCGAAGAGGCTACGCAGTCAAAGCATGCATGCGAAGCTGCCGCATCCTCCACAATGACGGAACAAGATGCTTCATCATGTTTGTCTATGTCAGAGCAAGCTGCCACTCCATCCTCATCAAGCACACAGCATCAGAATCACCAGGCAGATGCATTGCTCTGCTCCCCTCCTGTCTCAACTGCAGCGCATTTTCCTCGCCAGTTCTGGAAGGCCGGGGAGTACAAGGTTGCTGCCCAAGCTTCCATCAACAGTATGTTCTTCTCCTTCTCTTTCAACCATATGTGCCTCAGCTGCATCCAACCTGCACTGCGGAAACATTGCATTGTGGGCACTGTTATATCAATCCCACATATGCACCATCAAGCCCTCCTTGATTGTTTACCCTGGCTACCTGAGTTGATTACTTCCATCTTTAGACTTTAGTTTCTTTTTAGTTAGTTTATTTAAACTTTTACTTGGGTTTATTCCTTTGGATATATTCCACATTGAAGCGAGATGTTTCCATCTAGTACATATACTATTACATAAGGCATTCTACTTCGGAGGCTGTATCCAGAGTTCATTAAGCCTGAATGAGAGCATCTTCTGTTTGAATTCTCCCCACTAGCCTCTTCCTCTATTAATAATCACCAAAATTAAAGAGGAAAGCCTTGTTTTTTTCTTCATTTTCAGTTTGTTCTTACCGTTGATTTTTTTATTTGATTAGATGGCCAGAACTGCTTAAGGATTAATCCCAAGTTTCTTCATTCGAATGCTACTTCACACAAGTGGGCCTTTGGTGGTGCGTCATACAACCTGCACTTCACTTCTGCTTTTATATGTTTATGCTCTGGATTATTGAGATCTGGACTCTTGATTGACGTATGCTTAACTCTCATGCTACAGCTATTGCAGAGCTGCTCGACAATGTTGTTGATGAGGTTTTGATTTCTAATATATGAACACTAAATATTATCACCATTATCCGTGAATCTCATGCTTTATTTTCTTCTTTCTTCCGTTTTCCATGTGCGGCATGGAGTAGGTGCAAAATGGTGCAACCTATGTGAAAATAGATAAACTTAAATATTCTCCTGGAGAGTATTCCCTAGTGATACAAGGTACCATACATATATGTACTGTGTAATTGCACTGTGGCTGACTGCTGTATTATATTTATATTGTATTTCATGTGCCTTTTTTAATCCTATGCTCAAGATGATGGAGGCGGTATGAGTCCAGAGTATCTTCGACATTGTCTGAGCTTTGGATTCTCCAATAAGTGCACAAATTCATCGATTGGACAATGTAATAATTCTTGTGAATGCCTTGTGCTACTTTTGTCCATTGCTAAATAGTCGCTGACTTGTATCACAACTGCAGACGGAAATGGCTTCAAAACTAGCACAATGAGGCTTGGGGCAGATGCTATCATATTCAGCTGCAGACAAGACAAAACGTTTGTCCTACTTTAGAATTGCCTCATTTCCTATTCATCTTCTGACATGATCTTTCTGAATCTTTGAATAGTTAGGATCAAACACAATACGAAACGAAGTTGTTTTTTCCTCTGCTTAAAGCATCCATCCTTCTAGCCCTCCCATCCTAAAATGTATATCCCATCTGGTGTCACGAAGAGCTAGTTAGACATTTCTAGTCTGGGCTATATCTAGTTTGCACATTTATGGTCTTTTAACATGTAATTTATGATGTCTTCTTGTGTTGATCGTCTTTTCTCATGTCTTGCCAACTTGCTATCGAAACCCGATTTCAGTATTTTCCCATTATTATCTTTGATTTATCGAAGTGACTTTTCAATTTAATGCTTCATATGACAGCAGATTGACACAAAGTGTTGGGCTGCTCTCTTACACATTTCTTACGAGAACCGGCTGCAATGACATATTGGTGCCAGTGGTCAGTTTGTTGAACTTGTTAATTATATTACCAGTGTAGTATCTGCAGCCACATCACCATGCTTTTGTTTCGTACCTAGATAAGAGTAGACTGAATTTTGTGTACATCATAGTATCTTTTAGTCAGTACTTATTAATAATGTCTCCAGAAAATCAGTTAGCATGGGTATGTAGGGGTTTAACTGAGAAAGTTGATACTGTGCTGTTTTCTCTAAACAAGTGATAGTATTTTTCTTCCTAGGTTGACTATGAATTTGATCCATCATCTTGTACTTCTAAGAGGATAATGGACCGGGGTGAAAATCATTTTTCTTCCAATTTGTCCACTCTTTTGAGGTGGTCTCCATTTTCTACAGAAGAGGAATTATTGGATCAAGTAACTTACTACTCTCTTTTTATCCGTTCAACCGCTTTTTATTGGATTTCTTCCATGACATTCTCTCATTTTTTCTTCTATAATCAGTTGATTTGATGCTAGGTGCTCAGATACAATTGATTACTTTGACCCAAAATTAATAATGAATATATAGACCTTGTCTGGATTGCAACACCTATACTTTTTTTTTTCCGGTCTGGAGTTCCAGTCTGGCTTGTTTTTTCAACATTGCTCGCTGCTGACCTGATGCATGTCCTGACAGTTTAGGGACATGGGATGCCATGGCACGAAAGTTTTCGTATTCAACTTGTGGTTCAACGATGCATGGGAAATGGAGCTTGACTTTACAACTGATGATGAGGTGATGTTTGTTAACTCTGAGACTCTGCCCCATAGATCTCATATTTCAACGTGTGTTTATGTGTATTGCAACACTCGAAAAATATTTGTTGCAAATGTTTTGCTAAAGAACAATTCTGTTGCATGGTGGTCAGGATATTATGATTTCAGGAGCACAAGATGAACGCATGAAAGTAGGAAGGTTGAATCATATGCATATCGCAAATCGCTTTCGATATTCACTTCGTGTAAGTTTCAAACAATAATTTTTTCATCTACAACTTACATGTGTTTTTCGGAATGGCTGACAAGCTTAAACATGTACAGGTTTATGCATCTATACTATACCTTCGTCTACCAGAACACTTCAAAGTCATCTTGTGTGGACGAGTTGTTGAACCCCATCATATTGTCAATGATCTCATATATCGTGAATGCGTCGAATATCGACCACGGGTTGGAGTAAGCGCACAGGTTTGTTCTAGAAAACTGGTTTAGATCTGATCTCGGTTATACATCTATTGAGAAGGCACTGTGCACATTTTTCCTAATTAAATGATAGTTTTTTTTCTGAAGCAACGTATAGGACTAGCTGCACGCTTATGTTTTGTGCTGGACATTGATATGGTCTGCAATATGCAACTTTGAGCATGATTTTTCTATTTACATTATTAGTAAAACTTATTAAAAATATTATGAGATGCCAGTACTTTATGACAAGTATGGGATGGCATTATTGCGCTACAAGTTCTTTCAAGAATATTTGCACATGAAAATCCAATTTCTTTGGTTACTAGTAGTCAAAGTTTTAAATGTTGATTGCACACATTCTGAAATGACACCTGAAAAAGTAGTAGATTGCAACATCATTCCTTTTTAGAAATGAACATTTCAATGCTCATGCTATGGTATTGCACAAAGAAGTTTCTCAGGGAACTTAGTCTGAAATAGAGTTTGCATAAGTGTAAATTCTCTTGGGTGACTGAAAATTATGTAATGCAACTAATTCGTTTGTTTGGAGCAGGCTGATGTCATTACTACAATTGGCTTCTTAAAAGGTGCTCCAAAGCTGAATATCTATGGATTTAATATCTACCATAGGAACCGTCTTATTCTGGTAAATATAATATTACCACATGCTGTACTGCTTTTAAATTTGGTATATTCTTGTTGCTACATAGTATTTATTCCTGTAAGCTCTTTCAGAAAACTAGTTTGTATGATAATACAATTGCTGAATGAGAGCACTGGCCAAAGCATGGACTCCAGATCTGTGAATATGTACAGATTATTAATGTCCAATACAGATTAGTTGAGAACTTTAATAGGGGCTTGGGCAGATTAAAGCTTTTGTTCACATATAGGATGTTTAGGTGATCACTCTTTGCTTTAATGTGATTCCTCTGTTTTGAAGTGTTCCCTCACTACCAAAATTTCCTTCCAGTATCCTGAATTTCTGATATACAAATTCAAACTGTTGTTCATTGTGATAGTGCAGTCACCTTTTCTAACTTCCACTGACTAAATGCTAGCATACTGTATTATATTAATTTACTAGTTCCTTTGTTCAGCCATTTTGGTCTACATGCTCTGAGAGAGGCAAAGGCAAAGGCATTGTTGGTATGAATTCGTACTGCAGTTTTTTACTCTGTTGCTTGGCCCCACTTTTTTCAGTACTATTATTGTTTAATTGAATAACATATTAATGTGCAAGGGGTTTTGGAGGCAAACTTTATACGGCCTACACATGATAAGCAAGATTTTGAGAAGACAGAGCTTTTCCAGAGACTTGAAACGAGATTAAAAGACATGACAACAGAGTATTGGTAAGTTCAATGCAGCATATATATGAGACTGAAAGTGCTTAGAGCTGCAATCCAGCCTTTGGCCATCTACTCATATTTGTAAATTACATTTGCCTTCCAAGGAGATGCATAGTTCTCTGCACTTTTATTGCCTACATACTCTGATGTCTTCCTATTATATATTGTGGCAGGAGGTTCCATGCTCATTTGATTGGCCAGCAGCAAGTCACAAAAGCTCGCCCTCCTGCACATTATGCATCTTTTGCTGTTATCAATGATGATAGCTCAGCAACTCGAGCTACCACAAAGACTTATGCTGGCAACTCAAGAAAAACATCCGTAGTGTTGGACCCCTGTTTCAGTGGAGGTAACTTACTAAATCCTTAGCATGTTAGCGCCTCAAGGGATCAAATGGATTATGGTCATGCTTGTCAACAAGGAGAAATATGAGGAATTCATTATAAATGCAAAACATACATAAGCAAACTTGTTGGTTCAGATTTCTTCCGCACCCTTTAATGAACCCCTTAATATTTTCTGATTGACGTACTGCAAGCAGAACCGTGCAAAAGAAGAAATTCTGACTCGGTGAATGAAACAAGGGCTCAAAAAAGGCAGAACACGAATGACGATGCTAACTACCCTGGAAGTGTTGGTGCTGTTGAGGTGAGAAATTTGTTAGTTTAGTAATAATTTTATGGTAATGAGTTTTTATAACTCATGAGTAATGATATCATGTTTCTAGGTAGGAAAGGAAAGGAGCAGAGTCTTAATTTATCAGAACAAGACGCTAAAGGACGAGTGAGTAATGAATTATGTCTGAGTTTGTTTTTAGTTTACACTTCATTCACTTCCTGTTTTACGGGTTGCATAGACCACATTTGACACTTTTAAATTCATATTTCATGTTATGCCTACTTTATATCTAAACAAAGTAAAGCAAACAGTTCATTATCATATGAATTAATCAGTTATAACTCTGTAAGCATGAGATGCAATTTTTATTGTTAAGTAACAAAGTTACAAGGGTATGCATGATTTGGATGGGAAATGGGACAGCCACTTGTCATTGGGAGACAATGTGGAATAAGGCTGAATTTACTTACCCGTGATTTGACTGAAATACTTGCAAGATTTCGTAAGGCATGGCTAAATTCCATAGTGCATGCCAAACATTATAGACAAACCAGATAACATGACCAAGTACGAAGGCATGGAAAGAAGTGACTAATGTAGTCAACCGATGCAAAGTTGACATTTGATGCAAACATGTTATGTTCTTGGTTGATTATGGCTTAGGAGTGTTGGCATAAAGACATCCATATACTTTCATTCAATAGTGAGATATAAGCTAATACAACATAAATGATCTACTCCGTATGTTATTTCTATGGAGGCCCAAATTTGAACTGAACTCCCGACACTTGTTGTGGATCGGAGGGAGTATGTTATTTCTATTGAAGTACATATGGTTGAGGCATTCCATCTTTACTTCATCCCTATCATAACAGGTGTAAATTCTAACTAATTTTGAACATGTATCTAAGATGTACAATTGAACATAGATAACTGAATTGAGCTTCATAACAGATCATAGCCACAGAAAAATACAGTTCACTGTTTTACATTGGGCCAGCTAAAGCTTGTAAATCTGGATCTCTTTCTTTTCCTTTATGATCCGTAGAGTTAAAATGGAGTTAAGAGGCTGATTATTTGATTGGCTGGAGGAGGTGTGAACTGTAGAGATACTTATTTGCAATCTGATTATTTAGTTCCACAAATGATCTGTAGAGTTAAAATGGAGTTAAGAGTTCCAAAGAATAGTAAAAATTGAACAAATACATCATCCCTGCCTTTTATTTTGCTAAGGTCCACAATATTACTAATTCACTGGCTGAAATTCTTTGTTATTGTTTCATTTTTTGTGAACCATGTTTAATGATTGTTACTTGTAGGTGCTCCGTACTTGAGGCAGCTGGGCAGCAGCTCCTAAGTAAGGTAAGGGAGTGGTAAAAGGTAGTATCTAGTAGTAAAGGATAAATTTATCTATTAGATGGTTCTGGTGTTTTGAGTGCGCAAAAAATTACTGAAAAAAAAGAACAGCTTCTCCGCAGTTTGGCTTTGGTCCAGGTATACACTTTGATCTCTATATTAAAACAGCTAATTTTGTCAATTGCCATTCTGATCAGGCCAACGAGTTGAGCAACGAACTCCGCGAATTCCAGCGGCTGCTCAGGAGCCTCACTGACGAGTTGCAGTTCCACGACGGCCTCAGTGCGCTGCAACACACGACCCCTATTGCCAGCAGCTCCTACATGGGAGTGGGATGGATCTAAGGCTCAGACAGTGACGCCGCAAGTCCATAGCTGACCCTTACTAACTTATCTGGCGGTCTAAGTGGTAATTTAGCTTGTCATGGTGGTAGAATCAAGGCACCTCCAGTTAGAGATGCAAGTGGGATCCCGTCAAAGTCTCGTTTCTAGTTCATTTTATGATTTCTATTTCAAAATTTTCCCCAAACTTTGAACTAGAAATCACAAAATAAACTACAAGTGGGAGTTTGGCGGGTTATTGTTTGACACCTTACCTCCAGTCGATCTATGACGTAGGTCTAGTGAGTATCTAAGCTCTTGCAATACATCTGTACGGTAGTGGACAAGACGTATAACTAAAAACAACCCATCAACTAAGATGCTAGTAATGAACCAGTGCGCACAAATCGGCTAGTTAACAGTTTGGTAGAAATCTACCTAGGGCCCAGATATTTGCAGCTATATTGACCAAGTGTGAGGCTGTTTGTTTGGGTGGAGGATTTGACATTTCTGCTGGTGGCTGAAGGAGGGTGAAAGACACGTACCGTTTGCTTGTTTCACCTCACGAGGGAAAGAAAACATTGCTATGTCTTGTATGAGCGCGTTTGGTTGCCTGCATCACTGCTCCATGCTCTAGTGGGAAGGAGTCCCCTGAGCCATGTTGTTTGGTGGCCTGCATAGAGTATTTTCCCGTGGAGATTTGGATTCTGCCCGTTTGGTAGGTCGGTTTACAGGCCTTGTAGCAGCTCAGAACGGTGCCCCTGTTGTTTGGTTGCAATCTAGAATCTGCTTCTGCTTACTTTCGGTGGTGAGGTTACTAGCAATCAACAACACAAGCAAGAACACAACCACAGTTCAGACAAACTTAGCACTGATCATAGTTCAACACACTGTCATAGTTTACGACACATGATGATCATAGTTTATGACACACCATAGACGATCATAGTTCAACAGAGGACATGAAGCAATTAGACACATACATGGTAGCAGCGAGGCAGAACCAGGTAAGCTTCATACATGACTTTCGAAGACGACATACCTGGTGGCATCGCCATGGTAACCGCACCTGGTCATCACCTTACTACAGGTGTGCTCGAAGATGACCACACTATACTCGAAGGAGGACACCCTCTTGAAGATGAGGAACTGGCCTACCTGCAGCTGATGAGCGATGGCGAAGGCCACCCACCCCTGGTCGATATATACCTCATCGCCTTCTCTCGCCGTAGTCATCCTCCAGTTGCAGTCAGTGTTGGTCTTCAGGATGATGTTCGAAGGGATTTCTCCGAACCATCTAACGAAATCATGAGGGATTCGCAGCCGGCTGAAGGTGGGCTTGAAGATGATGCGCAGGAACTGGTTCGGCCCTACGTCCGACTGGTAGTGCCCGATGTTAGCCGTCCTTCGCTTCTTGGAGCGTCCCTCCTCTGGGGTCTGAGGTGACCAGGCTACCACAAGAACACATGCCATTAGAGATGTGCTTGCTCACAAGTATATAGATGAAACCGAACATTGAAACCATGTAATGCCTCATACATTGGATCACATGGCAACTCAAGGGACTGCCCTCAAACTAAGTCTAGTGAGCAAGTAATCAAACAAACATGACTAAGTTTGAATGCAACATCTTGCCTTCCATTGTGCCTTTGTTGAATCATTGGCCTTGAATCACACTGCAGGCAAAGGAACTGTCCGCAAACTAAGTCTAGTGTGCAAGAAATATGATACACACGACTAAGTTTGAGAGTATCACCCTGCCTTTCGTTGTGCCATAGTTAAATCATTGGCCATTGCGCAACTGAAGAAATACAAACATGCAAAGCAAGGTACCATAGACCTCATACAATGAGTACATATGGAGGAGATATTTGATCAGAAGCAATGGCATGGTGATGTTCAGTCATGCCATAGGTTCTGATCGATCATCTCCTAACACTATGATTCCCGGTTACAATCACCGGCCTAGTTCAATCAGAAACAACACAATCTAGAACAAACTAGCGCGACTCATTTCGCACGGCTATCCGAACATGCTAAACCTCAGCACAAAAAACCCTTCCCCTCTTTGCATGCACAGTAAGATCTGGCAGTTTCAGCCGTCACAGTCCGATCTAGGAAGGATCTACCGCAATCCGATATTAGAGTAATAGATCTAAGCAAATCCACACCGTGAAAAGCAAGAACTGGACAGGAACATCAAGAAATGGGGACGAACACCTTGCAAATATCAATCCGAACGTTATCCTAATGGAAACCCTAGCAGATCTAATGTGCATGTCGTCGCAAATGCCCGAGAATGACATGTTCTGGCAGAACGAGTACGAGGATGAGAAGGAGAGGTCGTTACCGCCATTGTTCCGACCCAGGATGAGCTCGAGGTCGCGAGCGACCTTGAGATGCTGATGAATACTGCGGAGCAGGTTGCGGCCGATGTCGCGGTGCTGATTGCTGATGTCTCCTCCTTCGGTACCGGTGCTCCTCCGTGCAGAGGTGCGGTGGATTGGTTGGCGGGAGGGGAACCGCCGGGTGATGTGACAGTTTGGGGGAGGTGAGAGTGCGATCGCGAGTGAGAGGAAGAAGAGAGGAGCGGTGATGGTAATTATGGTGCATGTTCCCCAAGGGGGCTGGATTCTCCGGGGCCTATCCGGGGATGCTTTAAACTCCGGGTCATGCAAGAACGCAGTGGGCTATAGGCATGTAAATGGACTAAATTTGTTGGGCCGATACAAACTAAGGTCCATTCAGAGTACCAAACACACCCTACAGTGATGGTACGCTGCGACAAAGTATCTAGGGAACTGTGCCCGGGCTACAGTGTTATCATCAGTGCATTTTTCATTTCCTTTTCTTTTCGTGCGAAGAAACACCAGCCGTCCTTGCATGTGAATGGACGCGACTGGAAGCAAGCAGGTGTCAAGAAGCAAACGCAACGTGTACTAGTAATCAGCTCAGATCGGGTTGGTTGCCTCTGCCCATGCGCGTTACGGTTTCCTAAAGTGCTCATTATTTTCGTCACGGTTTACAGGGGCAATTCTTGGCTTTTCCTTGACCCTTTTTCCCTTGTTAGCCAGCACTTGATTATGATAGGCTTTCTTAGTCAGCCATCGATTTCCGTTGATTTTTTCGAGTTATTATACAAGCCTTTGTCTAACGTGCAAACTAACTGACATATACGCTTGTTCTACGAGCACAAGATTCAAATGGATAAGTAACAGGGCTATGCTTACTTGCTTAGCAGATCCTTTATGGGGAGTGTATATATATATCTCTGGCCTCCGGGACATATGTGGTACGTGTGTATATCCATTTCTCCTCGAGTTATACCAAGTGCGCACCATCTCTTCTCGGTTTGTATATCCACAAGGGATACATAACACAGGTGCGATCTTGCTCGTTATTACAGTTTTCTTTGATTTATCTTTGGTGCACTAAAATGTTGGCATTCAAATACGGGGTTTTATTACAAATGTAAGCTTCTGCCGACCATGTTGTCCTAGTAGATCTGTAGATATGTACTTGGAACTGCCAATAGTAGTCCCCAAATCATTATAATTATTAGTAATTAGGTATGGCTAATTCTTAATCGACCTAGAACTAGCAAAACGGTAATTTGTAAAGCCGATTATGCACACCCTTTTGCTGCAATTTGCATCCGGCAAGTCTTTCTACCAACCCAGAATATCTGGCGTTTGTGTTGTGTTTTTTTTTTCTATTATATAGCACCATTTTTTTTTGGAAATTTAATTTGCCTCCGAGGTGCGTATGCTCCGTCTACGAAGAAAATGGGTCGGTTTTTTTTGATTTTTTTTTATATATGTACATCTTCACAATATATGTGCGTTTATCAAGTTTTGAGAAAAACCAATATTTTTTATGGTCTATATAAAAAAACCAAATTTATGTTCAAACCTTATTTTAGCACCGATTTTTTTCCCACATGCTATAAGACAAATCGATTTTTCATGAAACAACTTTATGGACACGTAGCACTTGAAGATGCACGTGCGAATTTTTTGTTTCAATTTTTTTAATCTTTCAAAATGTATCTAAGAGCATTTCAAAATAACGGGATCATATGGTGCGCAAACAACACTTCCTTTTCGTTTTCTTTCTTGCAAGATACCAGTAGTTGTACAGCCCGCTCAAACTCTCTTGTGGAAAATTAAAAATCTACTCCGTATCAAAAGATAACGAAAGGAATCACAATCCCAGTGACGTATTTGTCTCTTTGCTCCACTGCTACTCCTTATGGGGCCACGCACAGCGACTGCTCCAAAATCTTATTTTAAACGTGAATTTGTAGCCTCTGCTCAAAGCGTAGAGTGCTTTCACGGTCGAAATTGCACACGATTCTGCCTGCGAGATCGCTGCCACGACACATCCCGCGCTGTGTCCACACGCGTCCTTCCCATGCGCGACCGGGTCCACACGTCAGGCACGTGGGGCCCGCTCGCTCTCGCTCGAGATCCCTGCCGTTGGATCCCGTGACGCTTTTGCTGCCTTCTTCGCCCTGTCTTATTAAAGCTTCGATCCTTAATCGATACGGCTCCATGCCGTGCGTGCAACCTTTTGCATGTATTCCCTTGCTCGCCCTGAGAATCAGAAACCGCTCCCATGCACACGTTTCTTCACATAAGTTATTTAGATGGATGTTCTGATTAACCAAGTGCTAGTACCTCCGTTTTCAAATGTTGGCGTGAAAGATGCCACTACTAGGTTGATACTTTGAGTCAAAATGTTGCTTGAGTTTCTTCTAGGTGACACTTTAACTATCAATGTCGACAAAAGCACGTACTCCTTCCTATCCAGATTTAGGCAAAATGTCACCTACAATTTTTTTCCTAGATTCAATAAATCCGCGTCAACTAATTTGGATCAGATTAGCATTGACAAATCTGAATGTAGGTACTTTTGAAAAATATCCATTGTTGCCAAATGTAGTTTTGTAGGTGTTTAGTGTTCTCCATGTTTGACTAGAGCATATTTTAAAACAATCTACACAGTGAGATTGGCTAGAAGATTTCCGTGGTGATTAAATCCCTCAAATCCTTAAATATGGCAATGTGAAATCCTTAGTATGGTAGTGCGAGGAATAAGTGATCTTAAATCTAATAAAGCTAGACATCGAGTTTTAAATCTAGTAAAAAAGTGTTACAGAAATATAACATATGGTAAAAATTAGAATGCACTCTTTCACAAGAATGTAAATAAAATGTGCATCCTGAAATTGCATGTTAATAAGATGGCTCCAACAATATTCTGTAGCTATCAATAACTTATTTTATTACTAATAAACTGAAACAAAAAAGAAGTTTGACTAGCCTACATCCCGAAACAAGCGGCACTCATAACTACAAGGGAGTGACTGAATATAGAAAACCATCGATGTTTGAAGCAATGTATTGCTAGTGGTAAAATGTCATTTGAAGCCACACATCATCATCCAATAATGTACAACTCAACTATTCCCTCCCTTCCATAATTCTTGTAGTGGTTTCAGCTTAATTCTGAACAAAGATCACAACAAGAATTATGGAACGGAGGGAGTACTTGTGTAAAGGCCAAAGAAAAGTGTTTCCATAATTTTTCATAATTATGTCCACTCAAATCCATGCAAGCAAAAAATCCTAGTCAAATGTGTATCAAAAAATTACTCAAGGTGCTTAAGATTAGTGGTGTAACATGTAACAACAGAAGAAGTTGATACTCTAGCGGTACGACGTGTGAACAATAGAATTGATGCAGTAGCCAACTCAATCAAAAGCCCGAACTGATGAAAAGATGTAGGCAATATATTTATTTTTAGCATGAACACAACTCAAGCGTATTTTTTCTTTTTGTAAATTTTTTGAGAATGCCATTTCAAAAAATGACATTGTTTAGAAAAAAATCTAAAACTTAAATTATTGTTTATTCTACACTACTTGCGCTTACCATACTCTGCAAAATCATGGGATTGCATGGATATACCACACACTACTCTTTTATTCTAAGATTTTTTTTTTTGAAGATTGAGATTTGAAAAAGGATAGTTTTCGCTGAGATACTACCTCCGTTTCAAGGAATAAGACGTCCTCGTTTTATGTGTCTATTTGTTTGGCTGGAAGAATGCGATTTGTCGACCTGTCGCCTCGTCGCCTTGCATGCGGGTGAAGAAACGATAAATGGGATGTGGTCTTCTTTTTACTATCAAATTTGACTCGATGGGTACGCATGTCGGCAGTCCCACGCTGTTCTCCCTTGGGAAATGCTGAGAAGCTCAAGGAGACGGACGCAAAGTAGCGGTATATGGCTCTCATCTCAAGCAAGGAGATATTAAACTTCCGTCATCTACGCCACTCCATGAAATTCACTCGACCACACGCACACTCTTCGGGGCGGGAGTGGAGAGAGAAGAAGACGACGCGGGGCCCCGACACCCGCGCCCATTTCTCTCCTCCGCATCCGCCACCGCCCATTCCTCGCCCTGTTCAGCTTCGTCGTCGTCGTCGACCGTGAGTGGGCAGAGCATTCCACGACGCCGCCCGATGCTATTAGCTTGATTGCTTGATTTTTTTTCGTTTCATTTGTCTCCGGCAGGAAGGAAGAGCCAGTGATCCGAGCAGCCACCCACAGAGCAGCGGCAGCGTGGTGCGCGCGCGCGAGTGGTTGAGATTCGTGCTATGGGCGGATTCTCTGCGGCTTCAGCGGCGGAGCGGTGCGCCGTCGGGATCCACGCGTCCCCGTCCTCGCCGGCGTCGCGCCCGCGCTCGCAGCAGCTGCAGCACCACCCAGCGCCGCCCGTCCGCCGCCGCCTCGCCGCCGCCCCGCTCGCGGTCTCCCGCCGCAGCCTCCTCGTGCCCCGCGCCGTCGCCGCCTCCACCGACCGCGCCTCCCCGGAGGTGCGTACTCTCCCCTTCCACTCCACCTAGCGCGCGCCAGCAAGCGCGGCTCGACGGTTTGCTCACCTCGCTTCCTTTTCTGTCTTGCCGCGCGCAGGTCGTCGGGAGGTTCAACCTGGAGTCCAACTCCGAGCTCCAGGTGCTCATAACGCCTAGCATATATATCCTGGATCAGTTATTATTTCCCGCGAATTTTGTTTGTTTCTGTGGTATGTATGTATCCTGATGCAGTTCCTCTCCTGATGCATTGTGTTCGGAAGGTAACGGTGAACCCGGCGCCACAGGGCGCCATCGCCGAGATCAATTTCGAGGCCACCAACACCAGCGGCTCCCTGGTCCTGCATTGGGGCGCCCTTCGCCCGGACAGGGGGTAAATCTGCTGCCCACCAGAGCATGTCTACAACATATCATCATATATACTCTCACGTGCTCTGCATGTTTTGATTTGAAGACTCACTAATCCAGCTGCTTAGGTTGTCAAAAGCAGGGTGCTGCATTGCTGATATTGTCTCACCTACTCTGCATGTTTTGATTTGTAGAGAATGGCTCCTCCCATCCCGAAGACCGGACGGAACGACAACCTTCAAGAACCAGGCCCTTAGGACACCTTTTCTAAAGGTACATCTTGCTTGCACTTGCTTTATGCCTTAACGACAAAATATCTATGGATGGCGGTCTTTACCCTGTCCGTAACCGTGCAGTCAGGTGACAACTCCACCCTGAGAGTCGAGATAGACGATCCAGCGGTCCAAGCCATCGAGTTCCTTTTATTCGACGAGGCACGGAATAAATGGTGAGTCGCGCTGTCCGATTACAATGTAGCCCTGCTTGCTTGTCCGAACGCAGAAGATCTCAGCAATGCAGCACCCTACTTTTGACAGGTTCAAAAACAACGGCAAGAATTTCCTAATCCAGCTCCCGACAAGCCGCAATCAGGGGCAAGGTGCATCCGGTGCTGCTGTGGTGCCAGAGGATCTTGTGCAGATCCAGTCATACCTTCGTTGGGAAAGAAATGGGAAGCAGTCATATACACCTGACCAAGAGAAGGCAGGTTTTAATATCAGTTTGCGTCTTATGAGAAAAGGAACTTAATTCACGAAGTAATGTTTTTTTTTCATCTTTATCTAGGTGGAGTATGAAGCAGCACGAGCAGAGTTAACAGAGGAATTAAGCAGAGGTGTTCCATTGGAGAAGCTGCGAGCTAGATTAACTAAAAAACCCGAGTCAAGTGAAAGGGATGCTACCGCAACTAAGGAGCTTGAAAGGAAAGTTTCCAAGCAAGAGAAGAAGAAGAAGAAGTACTCGGTAGAAAGGATTCAGCGCAAAAACAGAGATATCACACAACTTCTTAATAAGCATAAGCCTGGAGTCACAAAAGAGCAAGTGCAAGCTGCACCCAAGCAACCAACTGTCTTGGATCTCTTCACAAAGTCCTTACAGGAGGGGGATGACTGCGACGTCCTAAGCAGAAAGCTTTTCAAGATCGGTGATAAGGAGATACTGGTTAGGATGCCTGGCAGATATTTCATATTTCTAAGCTTTGTTTTGACCAAGCTAATTGAACTTCTCCATTCTGAAGGCAATTGCCACAAAGGCTCTAGGTAAGACCAGAGTTCATTTGGCAACAAACGATGTGGAGCCACTTATTCTGCACTGGGCACTGGCAAAAAAGGCTGGAGAGTGGGCGGTACAATTATACATTTATGTTTGCAAACTCAGTATCTGAAAGAAAATCTCAATATACTGTAATGACGAGGTGCTTTTTAATTGTGCAGGCACCTCCTTCAAGCATAGCGCCTTCTGGCTCAGCATTGCTCGACAAGGCATGTGAAACTTCATTCGTTGAGTCTGAATTGGATGGTTTGCAATACCAGGTACGTACAATTTGATGAACCTATTTTTTGTTTTCTTTTAGATATTGTATGAACAGCTCAGGACTTCTTCATATCCAGGTTGTTGAGATAGAACTTGATGACGATGGATACAAGGGGATGCCCTTCGTTCTCCGACGTGGTGAAACATGGATAAAAAATAATGACTCTGATTTTTATTTGGATTTTAAGACTAAAGTTACCAAGAAGGCAAAGGCAATTGTTCGTATATTTGTAGCCTTGCTACTCGAATTATTCCTTTGTTCAACTCTGGTGCGACTCTTGGACTAATAAACTCTCATATCTATTCTTACAAAGGATACGGGTGATGCCGGTAAAGGCACTGCAAAGGCTTTCCTGGAAAGAATAGCAGATCTGGAGGAAGATGCCCAGCGATCTTTTATGCACAGGTCGGATGCTCAAGTATCTGTACTAAAAATGACTTATTTTATCCTGAAAAGTATATGAATTAAGTTGTGTTCCTTGGTAGATTTAATATTGCAGCAGATCTAGTTGACCAAGCCAGAGATGCTGGACTATTGGGTATTGTTGGACTTTTTGTTTGGATTAGATTCATGTCTACCAGGCAATTAATATGGAACAAGAACTACAATGTGAAACCACGGTACATACTTCTTTCCTCTTCGACGACCTTCATGGAAATAGAAAATAATTCAGCAGACTTGAAACTGTTTTTTTGAAACATGGCAAATTGCCATTTTAGTAATAAGAGTGAGAATAGCCCACTTAATTAACAGAAGTGTAAACCGCTACAAACACACCTACAAACTAGGGTTCAGTTGCATCTGATTTGGCATCTTATAATGATCTATAACCATGCAGTGAGATAAGCAAAGCACAAGACAGGTTTACAGATGACCTTGAGAATATGTATAAAAGTTACCCACAGTACAGAGAGATCTTAAGAATGATATTGTCTGCTGTTGGTCGTGGGGGTGAAGGTGATGTTGGTCAGCGTATCCGTGACGAAATATTAGTAATCCAGGTAAAAAAATAATACTCCTAGGAAACTATCAAGTAATTTTTATTTGTTGGTTTATGAACTAGTCAATGAGTTACCTTTGGGTTGTCGATAAAAACTTGCTTACTGATTTTGTAGAGAAATAATGACTGCAAAGGTGGGATGATGGAAGAATGGCACCAGAAACTGCACAACAATACAAGCCCAGATGATGTAGTTATATGTCAGGTAATTAATGTTCTGAATTGATCATAGCATTTTTTTTGGCTTTGAGGATCTGATGGTTATGTCTGTGTGGGCAGGCAATAATTGATTATATCAAGAGTGATTTTGATATCAGTGTTTACTGGGACACGTTGAACAAAAATGGCATAAATAAAGAACGTCTGCTGAGCTATGATCGTGCAATTCATTCAGAACCAAAATTCAGGAGTGACCAGAAAGAGGGTTTACTCCGTGATCTGGGCAACTATATGAGAAGCCTGAAGGTATGCAAAACGTCTATCTTGGATAAACGAAATAGAGATATCTACATGTTCATTTGCAAGTTGGAGACATCAACTAATCATTATGTATCAAAATGTAGTTGATGGCTGTAGATCGTCTATCTCTATTTCTTCATGCATGCCATCCCTACATAGGGCAGTCATGTAGTTCTAATCAAGTTTAGAACCTTTTGCGTAGTCTTTCTGATCATACTAATGCCACAAATTAAGGTTTTAATTTGTCAGCTACATAGCCAATGGAAATTTGTAGTGACATTTTGATTCCTGTCGAAGCATAAGAAAAATGCCAAATGCCATTTCCTTATCTGTGATTGAATGTTATTCTACTTCTTCCATTTCGTAGGCTGTGCACTCTGGTGCTGATCTTGAGTCTGCTATAGCAACCTGTATGGGATACAAATCAGAGGTAACATTTCCATCGGTGATGATTCTGGTAAAATGCTTTAGATACCTATGGTCATATCTAATGAAATGAATTTTTTGGTTGCAGGGTGAAGGTTTCATGGTTGGTGTTCAAATTAACCCAGTGAAGGGTTTATCATCTGGATTTCCTGTAAGAATCCTAACCTTCTTTTCTTAGCACATTTACTTTTTTATATTGTAAAGTTTAATGATTGCCTTCTTTTATTAACACATTTAATTTTTTGTATGTGAAATTTACTTCTTGGCATCGATTTCTTGAATAGGAATTGCTTCAGTTTGTGCTTGACCATGTTGAGGATAAATCAGCAGAGCCACTTCTTGAGGTGAGGGTTATTTCTCCACATCAAATGATTACGTTTCTCAGAACTGATTGATTTGTCCATTTCACCATTTTTTTTTATTGCCATATGAATCACGAGTTGCCAATGTTGAATTGCTACCTTGTAGGGGCTATTGGAGGCTCGAGCTGAACTACGCCCTTTGCTCATTGAATCATCTGAACGCTTGAAGGATCTTATCTTTTTGGACATTGCTCTTGATTCTACTTTCAGGACAGCAGTTGAAAGGTCGTATGAGGAGCTTAACGATGCAGCGCCAGAGGTTGGTTGCTCCAATATTGCTGTGTCACTTCACTATTTGTGCTTGTTCTTTCTCATTCAAACATGTTAGCCTTGTCCAGAAAATTATGTACTTCATCGGTCTTGTTCTTGAAAATCTTGCCTTGTCCACTGATGACAACGAAGACATCTTATATTGCTTAAAGGTAAATTTGATGTTCTCTTTCACGTTATCAAGATACGAAATATTTTATCTTCATTGTTAACTAATTTGATATGCATAGCCATATGGTATAGTTATTTTTGTATGTCAGATGGCTGCTTTGAATTGTCTTTCTCTTATTTTTTTCTTTTAACTTGTTAGCTATTCCTTGCCATGTAGTAATGGGTATCTCTATTGCTTGGAAAGTTTTTAACACTTTAATATGCTTGAAATATAATGCAGACCATGTTTTGCTAACATGCCTACATGTCTTGTATCATGTAAAAGCATCAAGTTCGAACTATTTGAATTGCATGGATGCACATTTGATGTTGTTTGTATACTAGATTATCTTGATTTGTCGGTTATGTGGTATTCTTTTGTTTGAAGTCATGCATGAACTCTATTTTATGACTGTCAAGGATGATGACTTTTTTATAACGTGTTCCCTGAAGGGATGGAATCAAGCCATGGAAATGTCTAAGAGAAAAGATGACCAATGGGCTCTTTACGCTAAAGCATGTCTTGACAGAACCAGACTTGCCCTTGCGAGCAAGGGCGAACAATACTATAATATGATGCAACCGTCGGCTGAATATCTTGGCTCATTACTGAATGTTGACGAATGGGCAGTACGTGTTCTGTGAAGTTTAGTTTTATTCTATTTTGGCATCTAGGAATTAGTCGTAAAAATTGTTTTGGCAGGTTGACATCTTCACAGAAGAAATAATTCGTGGTGGGTCAGCTGCTACTTTGTCTGCTCTTCTGAACCGATTTGACCCTGTTCTCAGGAATGTCGCACACCTTGGAAGGTAAAATTTAAATTCCATGACGACTGTTGTAATTTCTTACTCCATGATCCTTTGTGCATTGACATGCCATTTTTTAAATCGTGTTACTTATTCATCCTTGCCAAATTTATACATCTTACTTTATTATATTCCTTTACTCTGTGTTTGACATCTATCTTCTACTAACAGTTGGCAGGTTATAAGCCCAGTCGAAGTAACAGGTTATGTTGTAGTGGTTGATAAGTTGCTTTCTGTTCAAAACAAATCTTACGACAAACCAACCATCCTTGTGGCAAAGAGTGTCAAGGGAGAGGAGGAAATACCTGATGGTGTTGTTGGCGTGATAACACCTGATATGCCAGATGTTCTGTCCCATGTGTCAGTTCGAGCAAGGAATTGCAAGGTTTTTTTTTTCTACACAATTATGTTGTAAGTTTTGATAATATGCTTTTCCTGTGTGGATCTGACATGTCTTACTTTTTTTCTGTTTAAGGTGTTGTTCGCGACATGCTTTGACCCGAACACCCTGTCTGAACTTCAAGGACATGAAGGGAAGGTGTTTTCATTCAAAACTACTTCTGCAGATGTCACATATAGGTAGGTTTTGTTATTTATTTATGAATTGCATATATCTGATCAATAGTTTCTGTCAGAGTAGTTTTTTATTCAGTAATTCATATCCGTGGAGGATAACTAGTTACTGGGAGCTACTACTGATTGCTATTTGAAGGATAATTTCAGTTCTCTTAGCAATAGGCAGTAAGATTGACTAGTTTATATGGTTGGCAAAATCTTGTGCTGTATTGATGGCCAGTAGATTAACACAAGTTGATCATACTTCGCGCTTCCTATGTTCGAGTATCTCCAATCGTATCACAGCCAACCTGGAATCCCTTGCCTTAGTATTTTATAGTTTCTTTGTTGTGTAATGCTCCTTCTATCCTCAGTCCTCTGTCAAAAGTTTACATCTCGTCTCTACCACATTGTAGGGAGATTACAGAGAGTGAACTCATGCAATCAAGTTCTCCAAATGCACAAGTTGGTGAAGCAATACCATCTTTGTCATTAGTCAAGAAGAAGTTCCTTGGGAAATATGCAATATCAGCGGAAGATTTCACTGACGAAATGGTAATCATACAGATCTATTCACTGGAAAATGTTACTTTTCAGACTGAATCAGGAAACAAATAGTTGCTCTTTTGGATTCCTTTTGTTTTTTCCTTGCACTAGTTTTCGAATGCTCACATTTCTGTTGTCAGGTTGGAGCAAAGTCCCGCAACATAGCATACCTGAAAGGAAAAGTACCTTCATGGGTTGGTATCCCAACGTCAGTTGCGATACCATTTGGGACCTTCGAGAAGGTCTTGTCAGATGATACCAATAAGGTTGGTGGCTCTTGTTTGACATTAAATTGGTGAAAGGGCAACACAATATCAAAGTCACTGTACACAGTGGTTGGGGAAATCTGTTTCTTTTGCATGTTCAACAAGAGAAGTTTCTAGCATAAATAATATATTTTTTTCAATTTATCTTTCTATTTCATTGGTATGTTCTTATCCCAAAAGGTACAGCTGAAATAATTAATGATCTTCCAAGCAATGAGGCAGTTTATTATTCTGTCCTTTAATGACAGGAAGTAGCACAAAACATACAGATGCTGAAGGGTAGACTTGATCAAGATGATTTTAGTGCTCTTGGAGAAATGCGGAAAACTGTTCTTGATTTAACTGCTCCAGCTCAACTGGTAAGATATTGCATTGCGATGTAAAGCCGGTGAAGTGTTTTTTGCGTGCCTTAATAAGAAGTGAGCCTGGCTCACTTGATTGGCAGAGAAAATGTACAATCCCACCATCTCGGTTCAAGTTTGCATGGACACAATTTAGGTTTTCATTTTTACTGCAAGGGTTTCTCCTACAGTTTATTTCTGAAAAATCAGTAATTGTTTGTTTGCATTTATTGCAAATGGGAACCTTGTTTATCATGTTAATTTATTCTACTACCTTTACAGGTTACAGAGCTGAAGGAGAAGATGCTAAGTTCTGGAATGCCCTGGCCTGGGGATGAAAGTGACCAGCGCTGGGAGCAAGCATGGATGGCAATTAAAAAGGTCTGATCCCCTACAATTCATAGCAGTGACAAAGCCAGATTGGGCATCTCCCTGGGTCAATTTCTTATTAGAAACGCCATGGATTGGCCATAGGCGCATATATTTGTGGGATCAATAGACCCACACCGTGCAGCTAAATCTATTATGGATGATTAGAGCATTTAATCATGATAAATAGCAAATAGTTTAATACGTCCTAATGTGGGATTTGGTTCTCACTTAAATTTCCGTTTTAGGTCTGGGCATCAAAATGGAACGAAAGAGCATATTTTAGCACACGCAAGGTGAAGCTCGATCATGACTACCTTTCCATGGCTGTTCTTGTACAAGAAATTGTCAACGCAGACTATGCCTTCGTCATTCATACTACGAACCCGTCATCTGGAGATTCTTCTGAGATATACGCTGAAGTGGTGAAAGGACTTGGAGAGACACTTGTGGGAGCCTATCCTGGCCGAGCCATGAGCTTCGTGTGTAAGAAAGATGACCTTGACTCTCCCAAGGTGAACAATATTTCCGAGTATCTCTTAGTTTGGTCATATGTTAAATACTACCTGAGCTAAATGCGGCCCATTGATAGGTACTGGGTTACCCAAGTAAGCCAATTGGTCTCTTCATAAAGCGATCAATCATCTTCCGTTCAGATTCTAATGGTGAGGATCTGGAAGGTTATGCTGGAGCAGGACTGTATGATAGGTTAGTGAAGTCTTTCATTAGACGTGGTTTACCCACATGCTAAGAATTCATTTAGCATTACAGCTAAGGAGTGCGCTTGTTTCAGTGTCCCTATGGATGAGGAAGATCAAGTTGTGCTCGACTACACGGCCGACGCTCTCATCACAGACTCTGGATTCCGAAGCTCAATTCTCTCAAGCATTGCACGGGCTGGCCATGCCATTGAGGAGCTCTACGGGTCACCACAGGACGTTGAGGGAGTAGTGAAGGATGGGAAGATCTACGTAGTCCAGACTAGACCACAGATGTAATACTTACCTATAGGCAGCTCAAGTTGTAGAGTAGTGGGATATATGAGCCTTTATGGCATGCATAGTTGTACAACACATCATACATATATGCTCAGAATAAGGTTTAACCATATACTGTATTATCTGGAGCTTGTATTTGCACCAATAAAGTGTATGTATCATGAGGAATATGAACCTACTAAAAAATTCAGAGGAAACATTTTTGAGCAATAAATATTTATACACGCAATTATAATGTAAAAATATCAGTAGATTGCTTGCTTTTGGTCCTCTCCTTTATTATGTCCAATAGGTAGAAAGAATGTGAAGATCCCGGTAAATATCAGTAGTCTGCTTGCTTTTGGTCCTCTCCTTTATCATGTCCAATAGGTAAAAGCATGTGAAGATCCCTGTAAATATCTGTTCTCTGAAAATGACATCTTCTTGCACTTATCAGCAGCAAATATCTGAAGAGAACTAATACCCAGTTTCCTGCCAACCAGAGGCAGGAAGAGTCTCCTGACGAGAGCAAATGGCAGGGTTCTTCAGCACCCTTGCTGCTACTGATCGCTACTATCTGCAGCTCAGATCTGGATCAGCTCACCATGAACTGACTGGACCAAACAAGTACAGAAGGAGGAGCATGATCAGGTGCTGCAGCACAGCAAAGGGAAAGGCCAGAGGGAACTACCACCAGGTGCTTGGAGTAGCAATCCACTCCACACCTCAGGAGATCAAGGAAGCCTACAGGAAACTCCAGAAGCAGCACCATCCTGATATCGCTGGCGACAAGGTGCGTCCATCTGCGCCTGCTTTGATCTACCCTACCTTTTTGGGTTCAGTTTGTTACTCCTAGTTTCTCAGAAATTCAGCTGTAGGTGAATAGAGGGAAGAAACAACTGTTTTGGTATGCAGGATATCGGATCTGTTCTATTCTGTCTCTTGTCTTGTGGAATTTAAACTGTGGTAATTTTTTGTTCAGGGTCATGACTACGCACTGCTGCTGAACGAGGCGTATGAAGTGTTGATGAGGAATAGTTCCAGGAATGCTGGCAAGAGTAGTGGAGGCATTGGGAGCGTTTACACTGGGGAGGGCTACAGTTCTTGGAATGGCCCTATGAGAAGCCAGGCTCTCTTTGTGGACGAGAACAAATGCATAGGTACGGTAGTATTGATATTTCCGACCAAAGAACATCATTGTTTCAAACATGCAGGTTGCCATGTACAGGGTGCAGGGAGTGTGTTCACCATGCTGGTGAGACCTTTGCCATGGATGATGTTCTTGGAAGCGCGCACGTCGAAGTGCAGTTTGGTGACGTGGAGCAGCAGATCCAGGTAGTCCAGATGGTCCGAGTTTCTGCTGATCTGGAATTAGCATCAGTGCAGCTGTTTGAAACATATCCATGGATCTTAATCTGCTTAATAATTTTCTGAATGAGACGATTGATGTGCAATGTTAGGTGGCTGTGGAGTCCTGTCCTGTGAACTGCATCCACTGGGTTGGGGCCGAGCAGCTCCTGCCGCTGGAGTTCATGTCACGTCCACAGCCCAAGGAAGGGCATGGCGTGTTTGGCGGCGGGTGGGAGAGGCCCAAGGACGTGTTCATGGCGGCTAAGACCTTCGCTAAGAAACTCGAGAGGCAGGAGCGTTCTGAAAGCACCAATGGTAAAATGGAATTGTTGTTTATGCAGCCTTTCATTCCTAAGGTTTGAAATGTGAAGTTCAGAAACCTGAAAGATAGTGAGTTGGAACAATGTTGCAGGGGGTGAAGATATGGAAACTGAAACAGCGGCGCAGGCAGAAGCGAGGCGCCACGCGGGACAGGAGCTCCGGTGGAAGCGTTTGTTCGATGTTTGGAATGGGTTGACAGACTGGAGGAAATCTGGAACAGAGCGGTAGATCTGCGATTATTTGTCGTTGGCTAATGATGATGTAAATACTAGATACATGTTTTTCTATACTAGATAGATGTTGTACAATAATAATAGGCTTACAACAGTGTAATGTTACAAAGGAAATTTTCTTTATGGATGACTATACATACATGGAATTGTTGTTTATGCAGCCTTTCATTCCTATGGATGACTATACATGCATCATGTGTAATCAGGCAACTTTGGAGACAAGGAATCACGTGTTTTTCCATTGCCCCATTGCACTTCACTACTGGTTATATCTCTGTCCAGTTTGGATTCCTCCAATTGCTATCCTTAAGTCATCAAGAAAGTGATTGCCGATCTGAAAGCCAAGATTAATCAACCTTTCTCACCAGAGATTACTATGCTGATTTCTCACGCAATCTGGAATATTAGAAATGAATTTATTTTCAAAGGGGCTCCTCTAAGTTTGCATAGGTGAAGGAAGAAATTCAAGGATGAGATTTTTTTTGGAGCCCAACCAGCAGCTGCCTTTTCATTAAGAAGAGAAAAAAAATGTACAATTTATAAAGAAAACTAGCCGAAAACCAAGGAGAGGTATGTTAAGGGACATACCCAAACCCACACGGCCAGTTTATAGGAAAACTGGCGAAAATCGATACAACCCAACACCTTACACCGCCCCTGAGGCCGCACACCACACGAGGCGACACCACTTCCGCCCAAGCAAGAAGACATGTCACTCAAAACACAAGAGCTTCCGAGCCACCACTCCGACATCCATACCGGTCCTGAGACCACGCACACGCCTGGCCGGCAACAAAGGTGCCAAGCAAAGGAAGCCAACGTTGGCTAACAGAATACCGGACCTCCAAGGCAACGCCCCTAAAGCAGAAACGATGACAACATCGCTGACGCTCACTGTGGCAAAAGCCAAAGCTTAGAGCATCTCCAGTCGTGTCCCCCAAACCGCCCTCCAAAGGGATTTGGGGCGCGTCAGACAAAAAAACGTTCCCAGCCGCGTCCCCCAAAGCCTCTTTTTGTCCGGCGCGGCCCGATACGGTGTCTGGCGCCCCTAGCCCGTCCCCGCTACACTGGCGAGACGTGGCGGGACCGACGCGTCAGCGACTCATGGACGGACGCTCAGCCGCCGCCTACCTAGGGACGATGCAGTTGTCGGGAAGTGGAACCGTCGCATTGGCAACCGCGTTGATCGGCACGCGAACCTCCGGAATGGAGCGCGAACTCTGCGGAAGAGCAACCGCCGGTCTCTTGGATATCTGTGCCACCGTTCATCCGTGCTCAATAAGACCCTACGTAGGCGCTTTCGGATCTTCAACCGGCCGCCATTCATCCAAGCTTCTCACGATGAGCGACCTCTCCGGGCTTCCATCAGACACCGACAGCGAGGGCAAGTCTCCAGGATGGCGCCATTGGTGGGACAGAGTCCGGAAGCCCAGCAGCGGCGATGATTCCACGCCGCCGAACAACGCCGAGGAATGGGAGGACGAGGAGGAGGAGGAGGCCGAGGCCGAGGAGGATGAGGAGGAGGCCGAGCAAGCCGAGGCCGAGGAGGAGAAAGAGGCTGAGGAGGCTGCGGCGGCCCGGGCGAAGGTGGAGGCGAAAGCGAAGCGGAAGGCGCAGCCGGCGAGCTCCGTCGACGACGAGGAGGACACAAGTTCCTCCGATGCGTCGGATGACACCGCCTCTTCAGAAGAGGTGACGAGCAGGAAGCGCCACCGTGAGGATGACAGAGGCGAGGCCATCAAAGAAGAAGTAGTTTAATTTTTTATGTGTAAATTTGTTTATATTTTTCGAAGTTTTTATATGTAATTTGTGTATGTTGCACCGCTTTGAATATTAGCAGCTTTATTTAACCTACACATTTCTTCTATATACTAAATAAAAAAGAAGTATTTTAAAGTTTGGGGGCGGCGTTGGGGGACGCGGCTGGGGAGCGACGTCCCCCAAACGCGGCACAAATGAAACACGTCCCCCAAATGCTCGCTCCCGATGTGTTTGGGGAACGTTTTGGGGGACGCGAATGGAGATGCTCTTAGGATTTCTCCCGGAGAGTCCGAGGCTCGAAGCGACAAGGGAGGTGAAGAAGCTCCTCAACGATGCCTCCAATGAGGGGAGCAACGCTCGAGGATGCCGACATCGCCGGCACCGATGTAGTGCTTTCGCGCGGAGTTCACCATACGCCAAATTGTTGAAGCTTTTCCGCCAAAACCGTGGTTGGCAAACCGCATTGCAGCTCGCCGCCACCACACGAAGATCACCATGGCACCTCACTCCATGATGCGCCCCACCACACCAAACGCAGCCACCTTCTAGGACCGCTGTCCCGACATCCACGCCGATCAGACATAGGGAGCCACATCAGCCGAGTCGGTTGTCTTGCCACCCTCGCAGCCCAAAGAGAACCACTCCACCAAAGCCTCGCCCCAGCTCCACCTCTTTGAGCCACGGCCTCGACGAATCTTCCGGGGCTGCTGTCCCGGCGTCCATGCACAATACAGCCAAGCTGCAGACCCACCGCCCCGGGCCACTTCCACGGCATCCACTGACCACCCGACAAAACCATGGCCACCACCAACCACAACTGGACCGCACGCTGACCTAACGCGGGACGAGGAAGCACACCACTAGCCTAGCCGTCCCGAGCCAGTAGAATGCCCAAGAGTGGAATCAGGGGAAGACCTTGCTCCAGGTCCACGCTGCCAAAGCAACGCCAGGTGAGGGGGAGTGCCACCCGATAAGGAGGGGTGCCGTAGGGCCGCATGCCACCAACAAGGGGTGCTGGAGCCGCCCAGCAACTCCCGCCGCCCAGGAGACGTCGCCGCTGCGCCTAGCGCCCACCCCCGTGCTGCGACGCGAGACGAGATCCCTGCCGCCGCCCTACACCGCACGGGATTTCCCCGCCGGAGCACACCGGCGGCGATGTAGGGGAGGGGGCAGAGTGGAGGTGGCCGAGCCTGATGGCTAGGGTTTCCACCGCCAGTGTCGCCCGTGCTGGACGACGCGGGGGCCTTGTTTTCATTTTTGAGATATTTCCCCCAAAAGGGGAAGCCCTAGCCTCTACATCAGTCGATTCTTACGGTCTTTATTTAGATATTATTCAACAAAGACCCGCCAAAAGCATACATCACGAAACCTGAAACCACCACTCAACGCCTATAAACGTGACAATGGATAAAGAAACATGCCGTCAGGGTCTTATGCCTTAAAAATATAAACAACTTCCCACCAATTAATTACCATGGGCATCACTCATTCACCTTAAGGTGAAAAAGAAGCACACCTCTGGTCTAGCAGACCCTCGGCGATCACCTCATGCACTCACTTTAGAAATCTTCACCCGCCATCAACCGATGGTACATCTTCAGGGCAGAGATCCACATTGAAGGAAATATGCCCTAAAGGAAATAATAAAGTCATTATATATTTCCTGTTTCATAATTAAATTTATGGTTCTATGCTATAATTACATTAGCTCCGGATATTGTGATATTGGAGGAAAACATAATTGCATGTGTAGAGACAATGCGACATTTATTGAAAGTAATATGGAAGGTTCACTGATACGTCCATTTTGCATCACTATTTTATATCATAATTTACTGTTATTCATTGATATATTTCATATTTAGAGATGATACTTATGTTATTTCATCTGTTTTGCATGTTTCATGGTTATTGGAGAATCGCGCACCGGAGTCAGGATTCTGCTGGAAAAAGCACCGTCAGAATGCAATATTTCGGAAGACCAACAATTGACGGAAATTACACGGGAAATCTTATTTTTCCAGAAGACGGAGCTAGCCAAAAGGAGGAGCCGAGGAGGGCAGCCATGGGCCCCCCCCATAGGCCGGTGCGGGCCCAGGCCTGGCCGTGCCACCTTGTGGGGAGGGGGCCCATAGCCCCCCTGGCCGCCTCTCCTTCGCGTACTTCTTCGTCCCGAAAACCTAAGCTCCGGGGGATAGTCGCGAAGAGTCACAGCCGCCTCTGCGGGGCGGAAAACACCAAAGAGAAAAGAGCTCTCCGGCAAGCTGAAATCTGCCGGGGAAATTCCCTCCCGGAGGGGGAAATCGACGCCATCGTCACCGTCATCGAGCTGGACATCATTGGGATCATCATCTCCATCATCATCACCGCCATCTCCACCACTTCACATCGTCACCGCTGTAACATCTAGGGTTGAATCTTGATTGTTTGATAGGGGAAACTCTCCCGGTATTGATTTCTACTTGTTATTGATGCTATTGAGTGAAACCATTGAACCAAGGTTTATGTTCAGATTGTTATTCATCATCATATCACCTCTGATCATGTTCCATATGATGTCTCGTGAGTAGTTCATTTAGTTCTTGAGGACATGGGTGAAGTCTAAATGTTAGTAGTGAATTATGTTGGGTAATATTCAATGGTTTGATATTTAAGTTGTGGTGTTATTCTTCTAGTGGTGTCATGTGAACGTCGACTACATGATACTTTACCTTTATGGGCCTAGGGAAATACATCTTGTATTCGTTTTCTAATTGCGGGGTTGCCGGAGTGACAGAAACCTGAACCCCCGTTGGTATATCGATGCAGGAAGGATAGCAGGATCTCAGAGTTTAAGGCTGTGGTTAGATTTATCTTAATTACTTTCTTGTAGTTGCGGATGCTTGCAAGGGGTATAATCACAAGTATGTATTAGTCCTAGGAAGGGCGGTGCATTAGCATAGGTTCACCCACACAACACTTATCAAAACAATGAAGATTAATCAGCTATATGAAGCGAAAGCACTAGACTAAATTCCCGTGTGTCCTCAAAAATGTTTGGTCATTATAAGTAAACAAACCGGCTTGTCCTTTGTGCTAAAAAGGATTGGGCCACTCGCTGCAATTATTTCTCTCGCATTTTACTTACTCGTACTTTATTTATCTGTTATATCAAAACCCCCTGAATACTTGTCTGTGAGCATTTACACTGAATCCTTCATCGAAACTGCTTGTCAACACCTTCTGCTACTCGTTGGGTTCGATACTCTTATTTATCGAAAGTACTACGATACACCCCCTATACTTGTGGGTCATCATTCACACGATAAAGATCTTCGTGTTATGTGTGGGGATTGATGCGGTTATCAAGCGCTCTACATCAATCATTGTCGCGGATGATGTTCCAGACATGTCCACATGTATCCGAACCCATATGGTCACACACTTAACTATTTAGCGACATTTAGGAACACAAGTTATATATGATTATAAGAGAGATGGGTTCTGAGAGTGTCTCAGATGGTCTCAGAGTGGTTCCGGGAGTGTCTGCAATGGTTTGGGCAATTGGACATATATGGAAGGTAACAGAAGGTTCTAGAATGTTATGGAAGGATCCGAAACGTCTGGAGGGTTCCAGAATATTTTAGAGGAGTCCAGAAGGACCCCTGCTTGGCCACACCACGTTGCCTTGGGGGACAAGGGTTCCCCCTTGGCCGAATTAGGGAGGGACTCTTTCCTCCCTTGGGCTGGCCGACCTATGGCCTGGTTGCCTATATAAAGAGGGGAAAGGGGAGCCCCAAGGGCATCCAAAGTCGCATCCCTGCCCCCCTCCTTGGTCGCCTCCTCCGACACCTCAAAAACCCTAACCCTAGATCATCGCCCAAGCTATCACCGCGCCCTATCCCTACCTCCACCGATGCCATCACCCTCTCATCTCCGTCACCTCCATGGCATTGAGCTGAACCCTAGGGGCGGCATGCCCTAGGTTCTCTTCTCTCTTTGAAGTGGAAGCGCTAGCGGATCTCTACCCTCTGCTTAGATCAAATCTAGGCGGTGATCGCGGAAGAGCTGCCGGATCTTCATCAACACATTCCCTGCTTCGACGGTGTGCTTGATCGCACTTCGACGCGTTAACACTTATCATGTATGTGTGGATACCATGGAAATGTTGCACGTGCAACACTTGATTGTGGGAGCCGTTCACGGGATAATACATATCACGACTAGACGAGTCTAGTTGTGGGGATCGACTCGGTCTTCATCAACCTCATCATTGACAACTTCCGCTAGATCGATCTAACAATGGCATGATCCGTTACCTCCCCTCTATCATATGATCCTGGTTTTATGCGTAGGAAAACTTTATTTTCTATACGCGTTCCCCAACATGCATAACCCTTGCCAAGCTTGTCGTCGCCATGGCGCCAAACAAAACATTCCCACCATGCACGAGTCCATCACACCTCGTCTATCAACAAGGCCAGACTGCGACACATTGCTGAGACTCGTTGTCTTCAACGCGGTAGATGCACATCACTCCACTACTTGCCTCCAACTTCTAGCGACAACTCCAAAAATGATGCCCCAAGAGGTAGAACGACACAGAAAGCGCCACAATCGTCTAATCAGGGATACCCATATTTGGGGTTTCCCTGGAGCATCACAAGCAAGTAGGGTTGGCTACAATGGAGATGCTTTCATCAAGGTAACAACTCAACATGTACATGCCTCCATCTCCCTCCATGACCGGCTAAGTTTCCCCCGTAGTCACGACTCCCTAGCTCGTTGCAAACTTGCAAACTGCTTTCGGCAAAGGAGGAGACCACACCGTTATGCTCGGAGCTACTGCCCGAGATGTCCTCATGATGTGGAAGTAGCATAGGCGTGCATCTGCGTGTCCTCGATGGAGCATCAATGGAAGCAACTGCATGAATGCTCTCCGCCCTCCTAAGCCCATTTGGGTGCAGATGAGGCCCAGCCTCCGCGCTGCCACTTCCCACTAACCCTGCTGCCCGCGGTCGATGAAGCCACGCCGTGGTCGTGACCTCCCCGCCTCACTTCCCGCGAAAACGAAATAGGCCGCGGTCCGGATGATGGTTTAAAGTGCATGGAGCCCCATGTGTGATTTTGGTAATTAATGACAATCTCTATGGACTAATGGTTGCATTGATCTATACTTGTAGGAGTTATCCATAGGCAATGCTTGAACCAGATGTTGGCTTCAAGGTTGCAATAAAAAAGAAATAAGATGCACCGAAGAAGGAGCTCTCCCATTGTGGAGTGTGGGGGAGGAATAGGCAAGACTTCATCAAGCAAGTGATGACGGTAAATAATAATGCCAAAAAGATCTTAATACGTTGGGACTCGAAGTGCAGAGTGTTGTGTCAGTAGAGTATCTTCCCCACAAGGGCGACTCGAGGGTTTATATTGAACTCTCGGGGAACCGAGTAAAGAGTATTCTCTTATCTCTTCTTCTAGCAATCCTGCAAGTAAAATAAAAGCCTTGTTTCCCCAACTCCACCGTGTGGTTATCAAGCACAAGGTTTCGCGTGAGTAAATAAACACAAGTAAAAAATAAAACAAGTAAAATTAGATGAAATAAAGTAACTAAGTAAAAACTGTAAAGAGGTTGATTGGTTTTAGTGTTTTGGATGCTAATAAGAAAAGTAAATATTTTTTGTATTTTCGGATTAAAATAGTGCGGTAAATAGAAAACAAGATAAAATCAATATAAAGGTGTTTCTTATGATAAAAAGTGTACCGGGCTTCATGGGTTATTTGACTATTCTCTCTTTTACGTTGTAGTGGACAAATAGTAATTCATCAATGAGATATGAGGATGGAGAACAATAATATGAGTAAGATACACATTCATATGGGCATCACGTCCTAACATAAGATGATGCAACACATCTCTCTTATACTCCACAAGAGAGGGAAAACTCCATACAATCTTGTATTAAGAATTAACAGAGTATATCCATAAGTACTTCGACATGATGTTTGAATATCAATTATGCTACCTTGAACAAACAAGATCATCACTTTTGTCACGTGATGAACATAGCACATGCATTCATTTTATCCCCAGTGAGGAAGCAAAAGAAAAGGAAAAACCATAATAGATCATGAATTTGTTGTCACTATTCAATCACTAAAATCATGCTACTCCATCTAATACATACATCACCCCACACGCCTCTTGCATCTATGTTGGATCAGAATAAATACTTAAGAATGGGGTACATAATATGCATCTATCAATATAGCTTACACATAATACGATCAAATCTCATAGAACAATGTCAAAGAATGAGGATCCACCTCATAAGTATTACAAATATGGCCATAAGCATGTGAGGCAGCTCATATGTCACTAAGAACTATGAAGAACATGAGAGAAATAGATCAAGCTACAGCCCCAAACCCTTAGTCCAGAGGTGGACTACTCTCCCTTGATCATGGTGATGATAATGAAGACGTTGGAGAAGGAGGAGATCACTTTGGCGGTGATTCCGGTGGAATTTCCCCCTCCAATCTTCTCTGCAACAACCTCCGTTTTCGTGTTTCTGTCTCTCTCTGGCGCTTTCCTCCCGAGAACTATTCGGGGACATATATATAGTGATTTTTAGGCCAAAATACGTCAGTGGGCGAAAAGATCAGCGATTTGAATGATCGACGGCCGAAAGAGCACATGTGGCGCGCCCTACATGTTTGGGCATGCCACCTGGTGTATTTTGGGCCTCAGGCCCATCCAGGTGTGCTTCCAGGTAATAGGGTGCTTCTCCCGATGAAAAAATGACGCTCCAAAAATCCCCGATAAATTTAACTCCGTATAGGTCTCTCAAAGTGAAAAAATACACAAAATAGGAAATTCCTGTTCTGCAGAGTTATAAACCAAATAAAGGGATCATTGGTAAATCCCCATAAATCAATGTAAAACATGGTATTATCATCATATATGTTGCAAATATGTGGAAATTCAATAAGATAAAGGATAAAGTTCATGTATGCATTTTACATGCATCAACAAGCACAATTAAGAAAGGCGTTCCTTCTTGTTGCGGTCAAGATCATCATCATCGAGCTCAAGTGGAATGTGCAAGATTAAGTTTTGCTCTTGATAGAGTTTCTTTCTTACCGGTCTTGTGGTTTAGTTGGGAGATCGGTTTATAGAATAGTGGCCGTACTATCAAGAGGACTCTCGAGTGAGTAACTCGATCATATCATTCGGAGAGATCTCAAACCGTTGCATCCTTGCATCATATTTCTTGGTTGTTATTTGGATCTTATCCTTGTGGTGTTTTAGAGCTTGTGGTTATTTCCATGACAAGCTCTACTTTATCGAAAACGGATTTTGCGTAGATCACTTGTTGCGTTTTCGATATTGGGGTATTTCTTGGTTCTCCATGTATTAGAGGTTTCACTCTAAAAATCATAGAAAATCATCCCCCACTTGGGGTAGATCTTGTCGTCCTCTTTCCAACAAAATTGGGTTCGTCTCATTTGAATTTTCCAATCTCAAGTTATTTGCATTTCTAGTTTGTACTTTAAAGAAAAAGAAAAGGATGGAGCAATTATTTTAGCCGGCCGGTACTACCGCCCGATCTAGCGGGCACACAGCCTCTGCTCCCAATAACCCCGGTGTCTAAAATAGGTACCAAAACCGATACCAAAACCGGTACCAGGCCCGGTGGTACCGGTCGGCCCAAGCCAGTGGTACTGGCCACCACGCCCACCTCCTCACGTGCTCATCTCTCGTAACGCATTGGGCCGCATGCGTCTCCAGGACCCACTGCTAGCTCACGCGCGGCCCAACCGCACGCTCACCCGCCGCTCGAGCCTTGGCGCTCGCTCACACTGGGACTGCGTCGATGCCCAGCTCGCCACGCTCCCGCGCACAAGGCGCACGCTGGCTGGCGCCCACCCGCAGTTGCCTCGCTCGCGCACAGCTCTCAGTGCTGCCCTGCATTGACCGCACCAGGGCGGTACTACCGGCCGAAACAGGCAGTACTACCGGCGCATGGCCGGATTTCGTTCCCAACTGGCAGATGTTTGTGGAACACTATTTAATCCTTTTCTTTCTCTCGTTTGAACGGATTCTTCTTCCTCTCTCTCAAGCTCCTCTCCTCCATTATTGTTGACTCTTTGAGCTTGATATATCTCTCCACATTCAATGATTCTTGCATCTATTTGAGAGATAGATTCAGGAGATCTAGATCCACACTTTCACCAAACCAAATCATCTCTTTGTGAGTAAATCTCTGGGATCTAGATCTTGGAGAATTTGGTGGTCTCCTATTTGTTCTTCCTCTCTTATTCCCCCAATAGCTTGTGTAGCTTTGTTGGAATTTGAGAGTGAAAGATTTGGGCATCTTTGTGGTATTCTTGCCATTGCATTTGGTGCATCGGTTTGAATTCTCCGCGTGATACGTGGAGGTGAAAGTTTGTGAGTATATTACTTCGGGAGCTTGTCCCTCTTGGGTATTTGGACCCTAGACGGCATAGTGGTATTTGTGGTGTTCTTGGAGACTCCAATTAGGTTGTGGAGATTCTTCATGAGCAAGGTCTTTGTGGCAATTTATTGGGAACCTACCATTAAGTTGTGAAGATAGCCCCAAGCTTTGTGCGGGTTCGGTGACCACCCTAAGATTCCATAGTGGACCGAGTTCTTACCCTTTGGTGGAAAGGGTCAAGAAGAATTCGGTGAGGCCTTCGTGGCGTTTGCAGTGCTTTGTCCTCCACACCGCTCCAACGGAGACTAGCACTCGCCAGAGTGTGAACTTCGGGATACATCGTCATCTTCGCGTCACCTCGGTTATTCCTATACTCAAGCTATTTACTTATGCACTTTACTTTGTGATAGTCTTCGTGCTTGAAGTTATATATCTTTCTATCACATGGTTGCTTGTCTTGCTTAGCATAAGTTGTTTATGCACATAGGTGAACACTAGTTATATAGACTTTGGGCTTGACAAAGTAAACGCTAGTTTTATTCCGCATTTGTTAAGCCATAATCACAAAAGTTTGAAACCTCCTATTCACCCCCCTCTAGGAGGCATCAATATCCTTTCATCGGTGGCAGCGCCCCCAATGGTGGCCCCAAAATGTCTGCCGCCTATAGGGAATGTATTAAAAAAACATTTACCGGCCATAAAAATTGAGCAAATAATGCTCGGAAAATGACAAAAACTAAAGTTGTTTGGCCTTCGTCTTAGAGATCGTCCGCCCCCTCGGCCTCTTCATCGGTGCACTCGGGGCCTCGCCATCAACATCAATGACATTGGACTCACCAGACGGCGTTGGCATCATAAGACGCATATAGGTCGTGCCACTTTGGGAAATCCTTGAGTGGTTTCCAACAAGGGACCAAATTGAAGTTCTTTTGGTCATTCATGATCTTGAATTGGCCCAAAGATTGGGTCATGAAGTCGGCAATGCCAAGATCACTTACCTTACGCTTCTTCATCATGTCGTATGCGGCGTTGAAATTGGTGATTTTCTCTTGGATCCACGCCCACGTTTTCGTGAGCGAGACCTCACTCTGGTCGCTCACAAATGAGTGATCGCTCAAATGCGTGTGCTTGTGGAAATAGTTGTGGGTCTTCTTTTTAAATGTGCACCCCCTTTGTTGGGCGCCACATATTGGATCTTGTCTAACTTCCATCCATGCCTCGCGAAGGCACACGTCCTCAAGCTCGTTGAAGTTCCCGGTTCGATGGGATGCTCCTTTGGTGACTTGAGGTTGCTCCTCCTTGAACAAGGGCGCCTCGTCGATGAAGATAGGGGCGGCCTGGGTGCCACCTTGGGTGGCATCATGCTGCGTCTAGGATCCACCTTCCGTGCCGCCATCTCCATTAATCATGTCGACCATGGTGGCCTCCATGGTCTCGTCCCCATCGAAGTAGGACTGCCATATGCAATGGATCGCATCAAGTTTGCTGAAGTAATGTGTCGGGGGGAAGACCCCGGATAGGGCAATGGACGCGGAGCAGCCGGCTGGCCACTGGCCGGCTCGCGGCAAAGGCCGGCTGGGGAGCAGCCGGCTGGCGCCGTGGCCGGCTGGTCTGGAAGCCGGCTGGCTCTAGGTCCTAGTCGGCCTGGCTACGGCCACCAATGCTGTAGTTGGGCCGGCTTCTACAAGCCATATCCGACTGGGGTTTGTACCTCAGACCGACTCGAGGCTGGCGAGTCTTGCACTGGAAGGAACCGGGTAGGTGATCCGGGTTCCCAAAGTCCACGCTGACTCCATCTTCCGTAAAGCGCGGGGCACTGTGGAGCAATAGTGCCACGCGCCGGACAGGCCGTCAGGGCTTACGACGATCCGTACTGGTTACAGTGGCTGACGGCGACAGGGACACCTCCTCCATACCGCTGACCGTGGCAGCCGGATGGGACAGGCCACGATGCCTCAACCACTCCTGACGTCACCGCCTCGGGAAGGAGCGGAAGCCGGAGCCGGCCCAGCCGGCCAGTAAACTATAGGGTCTTATATGTAAAGTGCCGGTGCCTATATAAGCCGCACTACCCCCTCTCGTGCAGGGGATCGATCATTTATTGCTTTCACCCACCTACAGAGCTGCCCTGTGAGAGAGACCATAGTCTTCCTTAGCCTCTCAGGAGCAGCCGGACACAGCTCTAGGAGCACCATTGTACTGTGTGATCATCATATACACTCATAGCAGGAGTAGAGGTTTTACCTCCATCGGAGGGCCTCGAACACAGGTACGTCGCCGTGTCGCTCGTGCCCATACCCGCATCCGGATACCGCCGTGAGATCCCTCAGGAACCACTTCGATTAGCCACCCTATGGCATATGCCGTGACGATACCACGACATTTGGCGCCCACCGTGGGGCCTTCAGCGTCCTCGGCCGGTGTCTTCATCCGGACGGGCCTCACCACCACCACCGGCGAGCGAGTCGCTTCAGGCTTGATCTGGAGATTCGGCTCCCGCGACGGCGTCCGCGACAACGCTGGCTGCTTCGCTGACCGGCCCTTCCCAGCCGGCGGCAGCGTCATCTCCTTCGGCGGCTTCGACGTCTACGTCGCCACCGTCGCACCGCCGCGCTACCCGCGGCAGGTGCTGCGCTGCGCTAGCCCTCCTCCGCGAGCCGGCAGCAGCGCTCCCGCCAGCCCCGCCGTCGTGCAAGTCATGATGGCTGGCGACGAGCTCCCCACCAAGAACCCGCGCATGCGCGGCCCCGACCTGGAGCGCAACATCGACCCCAACGCCTCCGGCTCGGGCCCAAAAGCGCCACCACCACCGTCCCGGCTGGATGCCGTCCGGGCAAAGCTGAGCACCCCGCTCACGCCTGGTGCCGACCCCACCGCCATCGAGGCGGACTTGGAGGCGCACCGCCAGCTCCTCCTCAAGCAAACCGAAGAACTGGCTGCTGCTAAGCGCCAGATGGAGATCACCCAGCGCGAGTATAACCGCGCCCACGGCCTCACTCCAGGCGGCGACGAGCCAAGCCGAGCCGGCCACATCCGCCGCAGGGGCCGCGACCTCGGCGCTGAGATCGCCCGCGACGGCGCTCCTTCGCCGGCTCCGTCCGCGGAACTCCCCGTCTACAACACCCCCGACAAGAACATGCGCGCGGCAGAAGCCGCCGCAGAAGAGCTGAACCGCCTTCAGGGCGAAGAGTTACGCCGCCAGACCAGGCGGGTGACTGAGCTGCTCAACGCGGCCAACAGGCAGATCGCCGACCCCAGGTATGTCAATGCCCCCAGAGCTTCTCACGCTCGCGGAGCTGCAGGCAACGACAGGGAAGGCGCCAGGGACACGGCCGAGTCCTCCTCCCCAGCACCAAGCCGGCGCCATGATTCCCGGGCCACGCACAGCTCGGGCCGGCCAAGCCACCAGCCGAGCGGCAGCAGCCGCAGCCGGGCCCCTCCAAGCCGGAACCAGGAGCAAGACTCCGGGCCCCGCCGTCATCACCGGCCGGCTCCAGAAGGAAGCGGCGCACGCCAGCCGGCACACTCCCGGCTGGGCCCGCGCATCGAGCCCGCTGACGCCCGAGACCGCCTCGACCGGCTGGTTCAATCCCGCATCGCGGAAGAAGAGGGGCCAGCCGGCCCAAAGTGCTTCGGGCCGCGGATCCTCAACGAGCCCATGGTCGATGGCTTCCAGCTCCCGCGCGACACCCCCAAGTACGACGGCACCGCCAAGCCGGAAGACTGGCTGCTGGACTACTCCACGGCAGTCGGCATCGCCAAGGGCAACAAGCGTTGGGCTGTGCGCTACTCCCCCCTCATGCTACTCGGCTCCGCCCGCACGTGGCTCAACAACCTGCCAGCCGGCAGCATAAACGGCTGGCTGGACTTCGAAGCCGCCTTCATCAGCAACTTCACCGGCACTTATCGCCGGCCGGGTCGCCCTCAACAGCTTGAGATGTGCAAGCAGGGCCCGGACGAGACGGATCGCGCGTACCTGACGCGCTGGTGCGAGATGCGCAACTCTTGCGAGGGCGTGCACGAGATGCAAGCCATCAGCTTCTTCATGGGCGGCTGCCGACCCAACACCATGCTGTGGCACAAGCTACGCCGCAGCGAGCCCAAGACGATGGCCGCCTTGATGGTCATCGCAGACAAGTACGCGCCGCGAGAGGAAGCCGGCAAGGCGCCGGCTGATGTTTCACCGGCCCCGACAAGACGGGACAACAACAAGCCGGCCGAGGGCGCCTCGCACGGCAGCCGGCGGGACCACTCCCGCGGCAAGCGTCACAGCGACCAGCCGGACCGCCGGTACGGCTCCGCCCACGTGGCCGCCGTGGCAGACAACGCGGCAGGCGGCAGCCGCCGCCAGAAGCAAGACCGGCAATGGAAGCCGAAGTACACCCTCGAGCAGATGCTCGACTCGCCGTGCAAGTACCACAGCGGCAAGAACCCCTCCAACCACACCACCCGCGACTGCCACTTCATGAAGCGGCTGACAAGCGGTGAACCCCTCCCGCCTCCCCCCCGCCTCCACCAGCCGGCGGGCCGGGTGGCCAAGCCGGCGCAGAGAACGCCAACCTCGAGCACCACGAGGCTAACCAAGTGCACCATGCCGGCCGATATCTGGCCGAAGACGCCACCTACATCATCTTCACCTCCGAGCCCGAGGACAGGACGAGCCAAGAGCGCCGTTCCCTCGAGGTCAACGCGGTCATACCGCCGGTCCCCAAGACGAACCGGTCAGAGCAGGCCATCACTTTTGATCGCCGCGACACACCGGCTGTCCTGCCGAAGCCGGGCAGCTACGCCATGGTCCTCGACCCCACCATCGGCACAACCCGGCGCAGCGTGCGTTTCTCGCGCGTCCTCATCGACGGCGGCAGCAGCATCAACATCCTCTACCGCGACACCGCCCGCAAGCTGGGCATCCAGGAGGCCGAGTTGCGCCTCACCCCCACCGTCTTCCATGGCATCGTGCCAGGCCATTGCTGCCAGCCGATCGGCCGGATCACGCTGGAGGTGATGTTCGGGAAGCCGGACCACTTCCGCACCGAGAGAATCGAGTTCGAGGTGGTGGACCTCGTGAGTCCCTACCACGCGCTCCTGGGCAGGCCGGCCCTGACCAAGTTCATGGCGGTGCCCCACTATGGGTACCTGAAGATGAAGCTGCCTGGCCCCAAGGGGGTCATTACCGTAGCCGGCGATTATCGCCGCTCCATGGACTGCGCCACGCAGAGCTCCAAGATGGCCCAGACGCTGGTCATCGCCACCGAGAAGCAGCTCATCCACGACGCCGTCGCCCTCGCCAAAGCCGCGCATCCGGATACATGCCGGCTGCGGGCAACCCGGCTGGGACGACTCACTTCCAGCCGGCCGACAACACCAAGAAGATCCTGCTGGACCCGGCGCAGCCGGACAAGTTCGTCACCATCGGTGCCGGCTTGAACAAGAAATAGGAAAGCGAGCTCACCAGCTTCCTCCGTGAGAATCGGGACATCTTCGCATGGACTCCAAGAGACATGCCGGGTGTGCCGAGGGAGTTGGCTGAGCACCACCTCCACGTCCGGCCTGAGGCCAAGCCGGTGAAGCAGCCTCTCAGGCGCTTCGCCGAAGAACGAAGGAAGGCCATCGGTGAAGAAATCGCCCGGCTCCTAGCTGCCGGCTTCATCATGGAAGTGCTGCACCCGGACTGGTTGGCGAACCCGGTCCTGGTCTTGAAGAAGAACGGCTCCTGGCGCATGTGTATCGACTACACCAGCCTGAACAAGGCGTGCCCGAAGGATCCCTTCCCCCTGCCGCGCATAGATCAAGTCATAGACTCGACTGCCGGCTGTGAACTGTTGTCTTTCTTAGACGCCTATTCAGGCTACCACCAGATTCCTTTGAATCCGGCTGATCAAATAAAGACTTCGTTCATTACCCCGTACGGGGCTTATTGCTACACGACTATGCCGTTCGGCTTGAAAAATGCAGGTGCCACCTACCAAAGGTGCATGCAAAAATGCTTGCAGGATCAAATCGGCAGAAACGTTCACGCATATGTGGATGATGTCGTTGTAAAGACCAAGGAGACGACTACCCTCCTTGATGACCTGAGAGACCTTCACCAATCTGAGAAGATTCCGGATGAAGCTCAACCCGGCCAAGTGCACATTCGGCGTGCCGTCTGGCCAGCTCCTTGGCTACCTCGTCTCTCAGCGAGGGATCGAAGCCAACCCGGACAAGATCAGTGCCCTAGAGAAGATGGAACTGCCGCAGTGCCTCAAGGACGTCCAGAAGTTTGCTGGCTGCCTGGCCTCCTTGAGCCGCTTCGTCAGCCGGCTGGGGGAGAAGGCACTGCCCCTGTATCAACTAATGAAGAAGGCGGACAAATTCGTCTGGTCACCGCAGGCGGACGAGGCCTTCCGTGACTTGAAGCGCGTGCTCTCAACCGCGCCAATCCTCGCAACGCCGGGTTCAATGGAGCCGATGTTGTTGTACATCGCAGCCACCAACCGCGTGGTTAGCGTTGTCCTGGTGGTGGAGCGCAGAGAAGCCGGCAACAGGGAGCAGCTGGTTCAGCGCCCAGTCTATTACCTTAGCGAAGTGCTCTCCCAGTCGAAGCAAAATTACCCCCACTACCAGAAGGTCACCTACGGCGTCTACATGGCGGCCAAGAAGCTCAAGCACTACTTCCAAGAGCACCCCATCAGGGTGGTTGCCACAGCACCCTTGGCGGAAATCATCGGCAGCAAGGATGCCAACGGCCGGGTTGCCAAGTGGGCCCTGGAGCTAGCCGCCCACACCATCCTCTACGAGCCACGCACAGCCATCAAGTCGCAGATCCTCGCGGACTTCTTCGTCGACTGGGCTGAGATGCAGTACCTGCCGCCTGTGCCGGATTCCACACATTGGAAGATGCACTTCGACGGCTCGAAGATGCGCAATGGCTTGGGAGCCGGCATCGTCATCACTTCTCCCAAGGGGGACCGGCTGGACTACGTCCTGCAGATCCACTTCGCCGCCTCCAACAATGTGGCGGAGTACGAAGCGCTCATTCATGGGCTGAAGCTGGCCAAGGAGATTGGCGTGCGTCGCATACTCTGCTTCGGCGACTCCGACTTGGTCATACAGCAAGCATCTGGCGACTGGGACGCGAAGGACGCCAACATGGCCTCGTACCGCTTCCATGTCCAGCAGCTATCCGGCTTCTTCGACGGCTGCGAATTCCACCATGTGCCACGAGCAAATAACGAAGCGGCTGATGCCTTATCCAAGATTGGCTCAACCCGGCAAGCCATTCCGCCGGGTGTCGCCTTGGCGGTTCTCAAGAAGCCGTCCATCATACCGTCACCGGACTCGGATTCAATATTCGTGCCGGCTGACCCGGGGCTGCTCAGCCGAACCCGGGGGCTTCATCGCCCAAGTCGGGGGCTAACAAGCCAAACCCGCCGGCTAGCATGCCGAACCCGGGACTTCTCAGTCCAACCCGGGGGCTTCATCGCCAAACTCGGGGGCTAGCAAGCCGAACCCGCCGGCTAGCAAGCCGAACCCGGCGACCATGCAGTCGAATCCGGAAGCTCCCACGCAGGAGGCCCTGTTGGTCAGCGTATTCGAGATAAGATGCGTACCTTCATGGGCACAAGAATTCCTCTCCTACCTCACCGACGGTGTGCTGCCTGATGATAGAGTCCAGGCCAGGCAGATTGAGAGAAGGGCCAAGGCCTATACCATCATCAACCACCAGCTGTACAAACGCAGCGTAAGTGGGGTGTTCCAGCGGTGCGTCGAGCCGGCTGAAGGGATTGAACTCCTACGGGAAATCCATCAAGGAGAGTGCGAACATCACGCCTCATCCAGAGCCATAGTGGCCAAAGCCTTCCGGCACGGTTTTTATCGCCGATCGCGCTCGTAGACGCAGAAGATTTGGTGAAGAAGTGCAACGGCTGTCAGCGCTTCGCAAAGCAAAGACACCAGCCGGCTTCCGCCTTGAAAACCATCCCCATCACATGGCCGTTTGCCGTATGGGGCTTGGATATGGTAGGCCCATTCAGAACAGCGAGGCGGCATGACACACCTCTTGGTGATGATTGACAAATTCACCAAGTGGATCGAAGCCAAGCCAATCAAGAAACTGGACGGGTCCACAGCCGTCACATTCCTCAAGGAAATCATTGTGAGATTCGGCTACCCCCACACCATCATCACCGACAACGGCACCAACTTCTCCCAAGGCATCTTCTCTCGCTATTGCTGGGAAATGGGGATCCGGATGGCCCTATCTTCTCGTGGCACACCCGCAGTCCAATGGACATGTGGAAAAGGCTAACGGCTTAGTCCTAGCCGGCATCCGGCCCCGGCTGGTGGAGCCGCTCGAGCGAGCAGCCGGCTGCTGGATTGAAGAACTGCCCAATGTGCTGTGGAGCCTGCGCACAACGACAAACCGCTCAGTCGGCTTCACACCATTTTTTCTCGTATACGGGGCCGAAGCCGTCTTGCCGACTGATATCGAGCATGACGCGCCAAGGATCAAGCTCTACACAGAAGCCGAAGCCAAAGAAGCTCGCGAAGATGGAGTTGACCTGGTCGAAGAGGCCCGGCTGCTGGCTGAGTCTAGATCTACTATCTACCAGCAAAGCCTCCGACGCTACCACAGCCGGAAGGTCCAGCCCTTAGCATTCCGAGAAGGAGACCTAGTGCTCCGGCTGATCCAGAGGACAGCCGGACAGCATAAACTGTCATCCCCATGGGAGGGTCCCTTCATCGTGAGCAAGGCAGTAGGCAATGATTCCTACTATCTCATAGATGCCCAAGAGGCTAAGAAAAACAAGCCGGACAAGGCTGACGAGGAGACTAAACGTCCCTGGAATGTCAGGTTACTCCGCCCATTTTACACATGAGAGCAGGAATGTATGTATCCCTTGTATCCCTTTTGTGAGTTATGAAAAAGCTTGCGCCAAGAGCGCTGTTTCCGACAAGTTTTTCGCGTACTTTACCTTGTTTCGCCAATTGGCTTGAACCCTCTCACGCGGTCGGCTCAGTAACGTGATCCGGTTTCCAACAGCCGGCTTCCGATCCAGCTACAGACCGCAACCCGGCTGTCCGGCTGGCGGGAGTAAGGCCTAGGGAGCCGGCACGCGAAAAACGACTAAGGGAAAGAGTAAAAGCGAGTTGACTTGCAACTTTTCATAAAAGTGCCGGATTGCCGAATTCAGCTCGTTCGACTGAAATACTGTCGGCCTCACCTAGCGGCCCGCTCTTGATCCGGCGACGGATCGCAAGTCGGACGTACGACCGGCAAGGGCACAGCCAAAGAGTGGGGCGGATGGGAAAAAGCGAACGAGTCGAAAGAAAGCAACTCGGCACACAGATGATTAACAAACACATTAAAGCGTGCCTTAATAAGAGGACAATAACATTGTCTTACATATGCACCCGGCATCCCGGGGATTTAACGAATTGTCTTGGCAAAAGCATAAGGAAACAGGTAAAAGCTAAGCGCCGGCTGCATCAGCAGAGCCGGCCGCCGGGTCATCCTCGGGCACATCGTCCGCCTCCTCGTCCTCAGCCGCCTCCTCCTCGTCGTCAGACGGCGGATTCGGGTCCGCGATGAAGAGGGACTTGTCGACGAAGTCGGCAATGGCGCAGGCGCGGGCAAGCCGAGCAGTCTTGTTCTCCGCCGGGAGCTTGTCCTCCACGCCGGCGCGCCGGAACTCCAGCTGGTCGAGGCTAACCTCGTTATACCAGGAGAGCACAAAAGATAACGCCATATCGGCTCCGGCGCGCGTGGCCGACTCCTTCCAATCCAAGAAGCGGTCGGGAGCCCTGTCCAGCCAAGCGATGAGATTGGAGAGATCTTCTGGCAGCGTCTCCGTCGGCCACAGCAGTCGCATCAGCTCCTCCGCCGCCTTCCGCAGCTCCCAGCCAAGCTTGGTGACCGGCTCCACGCGGGCGGCGATGGACGCCAGATAGTCGTCCATGGTGAAGCAGTCGGAGCTCTGCTCCCCAGTGGCCTGCCGGCGATCCTCCCGCGCCCTGCCAACAGCCGCTAACGCCTCCTCCTGCGCCTCAGGGAAGGCCGCTGCAAAGAAGAAATACATGTCAGAAGCCATCAAAGCCGAAATAAGCTGAAAAATGCAAATTTTCGAAGTCCTAAAGTAAGCCTGGCGGCAGCCGGCAAGATCCGACTGCCCCCAGCCTGAAGATGAAGATTCCAAAGCTCTAAAGAAAACCTGGCGACAGCCGGCAAGAACCGACTGCCCCCAGCCCGAAGATGGAGATCGAAAAAATCAAGTTTCTGCCGCCGGCTGCGAACCTAAGCCGGCAGCCGACGGCCGAAAGCCGGCAAAGGGGAAGGCATAAGACAAAAGACTCACCAGCCAAGCCGCGGTCGAGCGCGCTAAGTTCCCCCAACCACCGCTTGGCGGTGGCCGACAGCTCGTTGGACTTGGTGGTCACCTCTTGCTGGAGCGCAAGCCGTTGCCGTTCCACCTCCTCCAATCGCTTGCTCAGACCCCCCAGCTTCTCCTCCTGTTCCTTCTTGAGGGCGGCAAGTTCCTTGAGATGGTTAGCCTCAAGAAGGCGCAGCCGTTTCAGCTCCCCGTCAGCCACCTTCAGCTTGGCGGCAGCAGTCCGGTTCGCCTCCTCACTTGTGGCGCATTGAGCGCGGGCAACTCGGAGGTCCGACTCAAGCTGCGGGACCCGGGCGGCCTCAGCTGCAAGCCGGCAAAAACAAGCCGTCAGTAAAACAGAAGCGTAAAAAAGAGTAAAGGCAAAGAGAAAGCCTCACCCTTGACGACCTCCAGCTCACGAGCCAAGGCGGCCCGCTCGATCTTGGCCTTGTGGTAGCTAGTCACCACCTTGTTGTACAAGACGGTGCGTCGCTCCGTAACCGTCTGAAAGAATCAGTTGCTTAGACGAAACCCGGACCGGCTCCAAGCAGCCGGACCATGCCTCGGAGGGCTACCAGGATAATAACAAAATTGCAAAAGAAGACAAGAAGACACCTACCTTGTCAGCATCCTCCAGCGTTGCTAGCTGGGCAAGGGCCTCGGCGGCCTTGTTCTTAAGGGCGGCCCGGTAGCCGGAGAAGACCATCTTCATGGGCGCCGTACCAGGCTGCCCCTCCCGGTTGAACACCTCGCAAGAATCCGCCGAATGCCACGCAGCCTCCATGGTGCCAGCCGAGCCAAGGCTGGAGTCAGAGGCAGACGGCACCTGCAGCAGCCGGGCCCCCTTGGCCACATGAAGGCCCTCAGTTGGGCCCGGCGGGCCCCTCGTCCTCACCAGAGCCCGGGAGTCGGCGTCCTTTGAGCGCGCTGGCTCCCCCCTCGCCGGCTCCTTCCCGGTCGGCTCCCTCCTCGTCGGCTCCGAAGCTGGAGGCGGCGCGGTCGAAGCAGTCGGCCCGGTGGGAGCCGTCGCATCCGGCGCTCGAGGCGCTCCCTTCGGAGAACTCTCCAGCACCACGACGTTGGGCGTGGGCCCGCCGACTCCGGTCGAAGGCGGCGCAGCCCCACCAGCTCCAGCTCCAGCTCCTGCCGCAGATGGCATGCCCCTGCCAGCTCCGACTGCCCGCTCCACAAACGGGGCGCGGCGCGGAAACATGTCGTCTAAGGTCGGCTGGCGCGCCGACTGACCCTGGTCTCCGCCGCCAGGCGCCGCAGAAGAAGACGCCCCCGCAGGTGGCGTGGCCGCAGGCGGCACGTTAGCAGCCGGCGGCGTGCGCGCGCGTGCTGAAGGTTGCGGGGTTGGCTCCCTCCTTTGCCGCTGAAGCGGCGACGTGACGGGAGGAGCCTGCCGAGAGCCGCCTCCCTGGGTAAACTTAATCGCGGCCCTAGTCGAACAAGCAAGAAAAGATAAATACAGAGGAAGGAAAGAAAAGGAATCAAACAACAGAGGAAAAAGAACTCACCCGGCTTTCTCCGGGACCTTCTTGGGCGCCAGCCGGCGCTGTTTCTTGGCCCTCGCCTCCGAAGCGGCCGTGGACCCGACGCCGGCCCGCTTCCTCCCCTTCGGCGCAGAAGTCGCCGTGCTAGTAGGCGGCGCCGCGCGCAGAGGCACCGCCGGGATGGCCCCCGTGCCGGATTGGGCCGGCTCCGCCTGCAGCTGCTCCTGCTCCTGCTCCTGCTCATGCTCAGGCGAAGGCGGCGGGTTATGCTCCCCCTGGCCGCCCTGATCCTGCGCCACCAGCAGATCGTCGTCGCCAGCTTGGTCGCCGGCTAAGTCGGCCGGGTCAACGAGATCCGGCGTCCAGACCTTCGTCGCCAAGTCGCCATCCTCGATGCCTTGGCGGGTGAAAAGCTGAAAACAAGACAAGATAAATATCGAGTCGGCCACGCTGCCGCAAGTCGAAAGACGGAAAAACATCCAACTTACCAGTTCAGGCGGCTGCTCCCGATCGTAAGGCGCCAGCCCCCAGTCCCAGTTGTCCGGCATGTTGGCCTTGGTGATGTTGTTCACCCGGTGAGCCACCTGGGCCTTGGAGAGCTCCAACTTCGACGTCCGTGTCGGGTCGAGCAGGCCGGACATGTGGCCGATCTTGTGGACGCGCCACTGGAGCGGTACGACCCGGCGCGAGATGTAGGTGCAGAGGAGGTCCTCGGCACTCAGCCGGCCCTCCGAGACGCACTGGCCCAGGAAGTCCCACAGGAGGTTCACCTCCGCGTCCGGGTTCGAGGACTTGGCGTTGAAGCCCCAGTTGATCCGGCCGACTGGCGGAGCCGGGTTGAATTCCGGCAGGTTGAGCCGGTCGAAGGCCGGGCTCTCGTTCCGCACATAAAAGAAAGACATCTGCCAATTCTTTACAGAATCGACAGTCGGAATCCGCGGGAAGGACGTACCCGTATGGGGATAGATGGAGGCGGCGCCGCAGGTCCTCAGGCGGCCTTCGGTCGTCTGCGCCTTGATGTAGAAGAGCCGGCTCCAAAACTCCACGTCCGGCCACAAGCCGGCGTAGCCTTCCATGAAGGCCACGTAGCAGCTGAGGAGGATCATGGCGTTGGCCGGCAGGTGGTGCGGCTGCAGGCCGAAGTGATCAAGGAACCGGCGGAAGAAGTTGGAAGCCGGCAGACCCAATCCGCGGTCGAGATGCGCGCCGAAGACCACGCGTTCGCCGGGCTCCGGCCGAGGCTCCTCCTCCTCGCCCGGCGCCCTGGTAATCACCCCCGCCGGGATGCGGCGGAGGCGCACGAACCGGGCAATGTCGTCGTCCTGCATATAGGAACCCTTCCAGGAGCCGCTCGGCTGAGCCATCGAGGACGAAGAAGAAGAGGAGGTCCAAGAGAGGCGAAAGGGCGAAGAAGAGCCGCTCCTCGCCGGAGGAGATCGCGGTGGAGAAGAGCGCGCCGTCGATGCGCGTGGCCCCGTGGCGCCGGATTGGCGGGTTTGCGGCGGTAGCTCGGCGGAGGATCGTCGGGGCAACCGCTCGCTGAGATTCGCCAGAAGAACGGAAGAAGAACGGCGTCGGAGCAGCGAAGAGCTTGAGTGAAGCGAAGGAGCAAGGCAGGAGCGCGAGGAGGAAGAAAGGGGCAAGTGCCGCCTCGGTATCGCCCCCGCGGCATTTATAGCCGACCGCGGCGGTTGGCCTCCAAGTGGCTGACGTGGGCCACGTCTCCGGATTTACTGCGCCATAACTCCTCCCACGACCGCTACCGTTACCAGAAACGGCCACACCACGTCGCCCACTACCGCACCGGATCCGGAGGGACATTGATGTGACCAGACGAACCGGCGGCAGAGCCCTGGCGTCAGGCCGGTCAAGTCGGGCGCAGAACCCGAGGCGGCGGAGACTCCGGCGCGCAGCGAGCCGGAGCCGGACAAGAAGTTCCACTCGAGCCAAAATTCATCAGCAAGGCGGAGGCGCCATCAGATCTTGCGAGAAAGCAAAAACTGCACAAGTATAAAAAACGGCCGGCTAGAAACAGCCGGCAGGAACGAGCCGGATGAGGGCGCAGCCGGCTGAATGGAAATTCTCAGTCGGCCCCTCCAAGTGCCGTCTAATATATTCGAGAAGCCAGGAAAACCTGCCTAGGTCCTTCTAAACGCAGGACCTTGCCAGCTTCGGGGGCTAATGTCGGGGGGAAGACCCCGGATAGGGCAATGGACGCGGAGCAGCCGGCTGGCCACTGGCCGGCTCGCGGCAAAGGCCGGCTGAGGAGCAGCCGGCTGGCGCCGTGGCCGGCTGGTCTGGAAGCCGGCTGGCTCTAGGTCCTAGTCGGCCTGGCTACGGCCACCAATGCTGTAGTTGGGCCGGCTTCTACAAGCCATATCCGACTGGGGTTTGTACCTCAGACCGACTCGAGGCTGGCGAGTCTTGCACTGGAAGGAACCGGGTAGGTGATCCGGGTTCCCAAAGTCCACGCTGACTCCATCTTCCGTAAAGCGCGGGGCACTGTGGAGCAATAGTGCCACGCGCCGGACAGGCCGTCAGGGCTTACGACGATCCGTACTGGCTACAGTGGCTGACGGCGACAGGGACACCTCCTCCATACCGCTGACCGTGGCAGCCGGATGGGACAGGCCACGATGCCTCAACCACTCCTGACGTCACCGCCTCGGGAAGGAGCGGAAGCCGGAGCCGGCCCAGCCGGCCAGTAAAACTATAGGGTCTTATATGTAAAGTGCCGGTGCCTATATAAGCCGCACTACCCCCTCTCGTGCAGGGGATCGATCATTTATTGCTTTCACCCACCTACAGAGCTGCCCTGTGAGAGAGACCATAGTCTTCCTTAGCCTCTCAGGAGCAGCCGGACACAGCTCTAGGAGCACCATTGTACTGTGTGATCATCATATACACTCATAGCAGGAGTAGAGGTTTTACCTCCATCGGAGGGCCTCGAACCTGGGTACGTCGCCGTGTCGCTCGTGCCCATACCCGCATCCGGATACCGCCGTGAGATCCCTCAGGAACCACTTCGATTAGCCACCCTATGGCATATGCCGTGACGATACCACGACATAATGAGCGCAATAAAAGCAAGAGGAACTGTAGCTTTATACCAGATGTGTGGGGGAGAACCGAGTCGCGCCGCAATTTCTTCAAGCAATTTGCGGGGGACGGGAGGCCATTCGGCAGTATGCTTGACATTTTTTAAATAGAACGAAACTGAATGAAACATGGGTGCGTGAATTACAAAGCACAAAACAAGGTGCATCAGAGAGATGAAACATGCATGTAACCTCCCGTGCACGGGTGAATTGCCGGGTTCCCACATTGAAGCACTAGTTTGATATCATAGCCGTTGTTGTTACTTAGCTTTCTCCAGATTCGGTCCGACACATCCCAACGTGAACAGAGAATCTACAATTATCATACGCATAAAAGCAATAGTACTTTGGCATATTGCATGTACAGTACCATTTAAACAAATTGGCAAGGACTTTATAAATGTAGCACGACATTTTCCAGGACATAGACTACATGCATAAATAATAGAGAACTATATAGATCTAGTTCACGAAATCCATTTTAAAATATTAAATATTAGACTCATTTCAAAGAGTTTGTTGCGAGAAAGTCAAATATGCAAATAAAATACTCATTTGCATTTGTTGCGCGAAAGTTGTGCTCATTTTTCAATTAATAGTGCATTTAAAGCAATGTTAACAAAATCGGTAATCTTTAACTGCTCGGTCGGCTTGGGAGTAGTGAATAATCGAATTCAGATGATTAACTGATTCAATCGATCGGCTATTAATCAGTGCAACCTACCAAAATTAGCATCCAAAACACATTTATATAAGAATGAAATAAATAGTATATGGGTTTCTATATGCTTGCCCTACTTTTCTAGAGCTCCAAATCCCATTAAAACATGTACGTCTTCTCCTCTATGATGTAATTTTCTAGATCATGAGTGACAAAGGAGTCACCAGCCACCACCATGTTCCTTCCTTTGGCTTCTCCCCCTTTACACTCTGAAGTTTCTCTTCTTCCACCACCTACCCAAGGTTCTTCCCCTCTTGCACCTCAGGCACCTACCCTATTTGAGGGAGTTCTAGAGCTCTTCGACAAGCTCCTTAAGACGGTTGAGATCTTGTATCCAAGGTCTGATCGGCAATGATATTTTTTTTGATAAAAGAAATATATTAATATCAAAAAATACTAACATATTTACTACGGCTACTAGCATGATTACATGAGAGAGACTAGCATGATGAAAGCATGATAGCATCAGTTCGTCATGAGTTACAGAACGTACCAGCACAAATATCCTGTCTCCATTTCATGTGTACGATTTCACGTAGTCCTTCCATCCATAGAAGATATTTCGATTTTGTCTAACCTGCACATTAAAACACGTCTAAATATGCCTAAATACATGTATATCTTGATAAAGTAGAGACATCTTTTGTAGACGTAGGGGTAGGGAGTACAAGTACAAGTATTAGCTTGCTAGATGTCACGCCACATCATCATGTTTGAAGGCACTTTTAGCAGAACATCAAAGTTGTACCACCTGATGCAGAAAGCAAAGCTGCATATGTTGAATGTGACTACTGACTAATCACCTACCGATCGACCACCACTGCATCATCCAGAGTGCAATGGCACGAGCTTGTTATTACGAGCTCACTGAATCGAACTGTTTCATTCGAGTCCAACGCAGGCTAATCGATGGAGAGCCGCGGTCGTGCGCCGGTGCCGCACCTGCTGTTCGTGACCAGCCCGATGCAGGGCCACATCAACCCGGTGCGCCGCCTCGCCGCCCGCGTCGCGGCGGCGGACGCTCGGGTCACCATATCCACCGCAGTCTCTGGCCACCGCCGCATGTTCCCTTCCCTGGCGTCCCCGGACGAGGAGGCCGTCGACGCCGCGGGCCTGTTGCACGTCCCCTTCTCCGACGGCTACGACGAGGGGTTCGATCGCGAGGTGCACGACATCCGCTCCTTCGCCGCGCGCAGCCGCGCGGCCGGGTGCGAGACGCTCGCCGGCGTCGTCGCGCGCCTCGCCGAGCGCGGCCGCCCCGTCACGTGCATCGTGTACACCTTCCTCGTCGGGTGGGTGCCCGAGGTCGCGCGCGCGTGCGGCATTCCGGCCGCGCTCTTCTGGATCCAGCCGGCCGCCGTGTTCGCGGTGTACTACCACTACTTCCACGGCCACGGCGCTGTCCTCGCCACCTGCGCCAACGACCCCACCTGCGACGCCGTCGTCCGCCTGCCTGGGATGCCGCCACTCAAGTCGCGCGCGCTCCCGACCATCGTGTCGCTCACCTCGCCGCAGCAGCAGGGCTACCCGGTGCTCGGCACGCTGCGCGACCTCTTCCTGGCGCTCGATGCGGACAGGCCCACCAAGGTGCTGGTCAACACCTTCGATGCGCTGGAGCCCGAGGCGCTCCGTGCCGTGCCGGGCCTGGAGCTCGTCGCCGTCGGGCCGGTGGTTCCCGACATCGGCGCGTCTCCGTCCAGCACGGACCTGTCCCTCTGCGACGACGGCAGCGACGCGTACATGGAGTGGCTGGACACTCAGGTGGCACGGTCCGTTGTGTACGTGTCGTTCGGAACCATATTTACGGCGAGCAAGCGGCAGGAGCTGGAGACGTTCCAAGGACTAAAAGCCACCGGCCGGCCGTACCTAGGGGTGTTGCGCAAGGTCGCCGAGGAAGGTGCGGCGTTGGACGGCGGGAGCGGTGGTGGCGGCGCCGCCGACGGGAGGCAAGGGATGGTGGTGGAGCGGTGCGACCAGGCACGGGTGCTGTCGCACCCGGCGGTGGGATGCTTCGTGACCCACTGCGGGTGGAACTCGGCGCTGGAGAGCATCGCGTCCGGCGTGCCGATCGTGGCCGTACCGCAGTGGACGGACCAGCCGACGGTGGCGTGGCTGGTGGAGGATTGCGCCGGCGTCGGAGTGCGCGTGGAGGTGGACGATGAGGGAGTGGCGGAACGAGGCGAGATCCAGAGGTGCGTGGAGACGGTCATGGGCGACGGCGACGCGGCAGTGGAGATCCGAGCAAGCGCAATGACATGGATGGAACAGGCCAAGGAGGCAATCGCCGCCGGCGGGGTCTTGGAGAGGAATCTTCAAGCGTTCGTGTCGGGGCTATGACAACATCTATTCCGACATCCTTGCGCGGGAGAGCATATCTTCCACAATTTCGCACGAGCATGTACATGCAGTTCGATTTCTTCCTAAAATGCGACATTTCTTCAAAAAAAAAAAAAAAAAAAAAAAAAAAAACTCGAGGGGCTACGGTGCATGCGTGAAGACAGAACCACTTTGTCCGTTTCACACAATATGCGCGGTTGAATTTATTAATATGGTTTGACTAATTCTCAATCGTAACTAACCTAGTCTTTAGTCAAGTTCTACACCATCAAATTTGCATGATGATTCGTGCACTTGACTACCTCCGTTCTTCTTTAATACACGCTGGAGTACAACCTACTACTAGTTAGTAGAACTTTTGTGCATGTTGGGCATCAATTAAACACGTCCGGAGGGAGTAGATTACAAGTGCGATTTTTTCCGGTTGCAAGTAGAGTTGGGTTGCAATTGAAAAAAATTCGCCGAGCCGTTACAATTGCTTCATGATTCGTGCTAATTGTGAGTTGCGACGTGGGTTGCAACTGAAGCCCAATAACACTATCTAACTAAGAACTAAGTTAGTTCTCAGTCGGCTGAGAACTAGTCACAACCCTATTAATAAGGACATGCCTAAATCTTAGCCAGGTGAATAATCATGGGAGTGTCTGTTACAAATCTGTTGCATACCTCATATGTTCACACGAATTTCGACGGTCTGGATTTTTCTTATTAGTTGCAATCCATGTGTAAATGGAGATATCTTAGTTGCAACCCATGTTCAAATGAAGAAATCTTAGTTGCAACTCGATCATGTTCAATCAAAAAAATCTTAGTTGCAACCCATATGCAACTCACATGATAGCACAAATCAGGATGCAATCCAACATTTCAGAAGTGAATTGAGATTTATTCAATTTTAGAATGACTTAGAATTAGCAAAACAATATTAATAAAGGAACAAAATTGGTTAGCCTGAGTCTACAACAGCTAAATCACAGTCACTTAGGTTATCCATTTGGATCTTTAGAGCGGAGTCGATCCATAACCAAAACTTCATAGTCAAATTTAGCTTTTTAAATAATTAATACCATGATATATCTACAGTAACGCATGATAAAGATATATAAGCTTTCTATATCAATTATAAAATAAAATTCTAAAAAAGTAATTAATTATTCGAGGTCTGCAAAGAAGGGTTAGCTAGAGATCACCTGTTTCTAACTGTTATTTCTGAAAGCGTTGCACTGGTTGCCAGAATGATCTCGGGTCTAGGTGGCTGTGAATAATAGAAAAGGCTAGCTTCTTAAATTTGAGAATGACAACTTGAACTTTTATTTTCATGGACAAGGTTCAAGTGAAGTAATGAACTACAACTTCCAGGTTTATAGGTTAACCAGAAAGGCGAATTCAAGTTTTCAAGATTTTATTATGGTGGGTTTTCGAAATAACAATAACTTTCAACTAAGAACATCGCAAAGATTTGCATTTTTTTTAAATTGAGCTAATTACACCAATAGTCCTATAACTTGCACAAGATGTGAAAATTTAGTCGTACAACTTGTAACTTGTGAAAACGCGGCCCTACATTTTGTATCCAAGGAGCAAATGGGTTTAAAATATGTGGTGTTAGGACCCGCATGTAAGGTAGCACCAAAGGTCACATGTGCCAAACAAAAATGTTAGGAGCTATCTCTACTACTTAAAAAAGGGGAAGAAGTTCCGTCGTCAGGTTGGTACTGTTGCCTGCCAAAACCCACCGGCGAGCAGCGACGGGCAACACGGAGAGCCGGGAGGCTCCCAGGACTGCTGGTGGGCCCTGGTCCCTCGGGCGACGGTCCGCAATGCTTCGGCACACGTCCTAGCTGGTGCAAGGGCGTGCCACCTGACCTATATCTGGTCAGGAAGGTGATGGATTGCTTCGATTAATTTCCTGCATGGTAGACACGTAAACATTAAATACGAGCCTCGATCGGCTCTCAGGTTATCCTGTGAATCGGCTCAGGGAGCCGATCCACCCATGATTCGTATTGGATCTACGATAACATGGTGGTCCTGCTTGATCAACACGAAGTTAACACGATCCACGACGATCTAGGGTTTTCACCATATAACCGGAACGTCCTACACGTAGTTGAGCCTGGTAGGTACGAAAGATAACAGAAAACCAGCCCTAGGAAAGGCCAAAAAACCAACATAGAGTTGATTCCCGGAACATCTCTTCTAAGATCAGCAAACCGTACCTTACGCTCTACTGGATCATTCAACCCGTTTGCAAGGCCTAACCATATGGATATCAAACTAATCCTTGAAGAACAAGGAACAACCGTAACAGATCGAATCTATTAAATAAAGACTAAGCAAGATGCTGCCCTTACGCCTAGGATAGGTGTAAAGGCAGCTAGATATCTAAGGGTAGCATAACTAAGAAAATGCATCAAGAAAGTATCAATGCTAGCCCTAACACATCTATGATAACGGTGTTGCTCGCCATCAACAAGGCTTCAGTACGAGCAACACATAAACAACGAATAAACTTGATGCTGCTTAGATCGCAAGATGCGATCTAGGCAGCATGGCGCTTACCCGGAAGAAACCCTCGAAACAAGGGGTGGCGATGCATCTAGATTGGTTTGTTGCGAACGTGATCGTCCTCCTTTCTCAATAACCCTAGGTATATATTTATAGTCCGTGGACTTTCTACTTTCGGAATAAACCTAACTTCGTACGAGCTAAACTCTATCTCTTAATTCTAAATCTACCATAATGTACAGATACACGGGCCATCTAGCCCAAATCCTCGTAAAAGGCCGATTCAGAAATATTTCATGTGCATACCCTCTAAGCCCATCTCCATCACGGCCCATCTCTGACTTGGTTAAAATCTGGCGATAACACATGCCCCCTGGTTTTGGTAATGGTAATTCCAAAACCACTCTGTTTTTTCTTCGTCGGGTCACGTCGTGGCAGAGCAGAACCGCCACAGTATCCTTTCATCATGATGCCTTGCCTTCTCAACTTATCTGCATGATTTGACAGTTTTGGCACCACCTCCTCGGAAACCGCTGCAGCATTGAATCATCTCCACCATATCCCCTTTATTTAACCGCATCGAGCAGTTCGCTTCCTCATCCCCTTGCTCATTAGCAATCGAAAAGCCCTCCTCTGCACCATGGACTCCTCCTCCTCCTCCTCTGCCTCCTCGGGTCTTTCCTCCCTATCCTCTTCCTCTCGTGAGCCGACGCCGGAGTGGGACTCGATGGCGGCGCATGAGGTCCTCGCCCCAACGAAGTGGGACAAGGAGGATCATGATTCCTCCGTCTGGTCCGAGGATGACAAGTCCTTGACCGACGGAGAAGACGACTTCCAGTTCCTCGTCGATGGGGAGCTGGAGGCGGAGAGCGAGGACGAACTCTTCTCCTGGGACGACTTTACCTCTTCCGACGAGGAGGAGGAAGAGGAGGATGACACCTCCTCCGACGAGTACCCGCCGGCGAAACGCTTCCGCGCCGGGTCGGAGGACGACGACGACGACGAGGAGGAGGAGGAAGAAGATGCTCCTGCCGAGGGCTACGGCAGCAGCGACGAGGACCTCGCCGGCAGCAGCGCCGACGGCAGCTACGACGGCGACAACGAGGGCAGCGACGGCCCCTAGATTAGGGACTACTAGCATAGGACTAGTAATAGTATTTTAGGCAGTAGATCCTTCTTTTGTTCTTCCTTTTGCGAGCAATCGGCTCTTCTTTGTAAAAAACCCTCTTTATCAATGAAAAACGCTTTCAATTGATTTTGCCGATTGTCAAAGTAAGTCAACGCTCAAAGAGCCGATGGCAACGCATCGGCCTTTACCATAAAACGCTAATGAGGCCAAACTCAGTTGCATGTTCAAACGGTAACCTGTGACCCTTGTCTGAAGGAGCAAACTCAGCTCCCCAAATCGCCCGCCGAACAGATTCACCTCACAACCACGCGAATTCCAGATCCCAATCGTGCAGATTCAACTCCGCAGCGAATCAAATGGCGGAAGCATCCAGCGCCAACGCTACGGTCTCTGGCCTGAAGGTAATCCTCAACCGCTCCTCGCCATCCGAGCAATAGTGTTAGAATTAACAGCAAACACCTGAATTAATGTCTCATTCCATCATTAATTTTAGGTATCAGACATTCTGCTGCCGCATCCTTCTCTTCCAAATTCTCTCTGTCTTGGCCCTCGTTCTACCGAGAGTCCTGTCCATTTGATTTCATGCGAGGCCAATAGAATTCCCTTCGTGAAGTAGAACTTAGATCTAACTTCTTGGGCCGACTGCTTACGAGCCTGGCCTAATCCTCCTGAAGATTGGGTTTCATGGTACAATAGAGTATCCAAAACCCACCAAGCCACCTGGGAAACCACAGGAATAGCCGATGCTTTATCTTTATCACTGTCTCCCCTTGAGAAACATGAAAACCTTCTGAAAACCATCGGCTACTTTTGGTCTGATGCTCTGAATTGCTTCATGTTTGGTCATGGCCCCATGACACCAACCCTACTAGACGTGGCCATGATCACTGGCCTAGACATTGCATCCCCAAGTCCCTCTGCTTTTATGCTGCCAAAGGTTCCTTTTACACTCTCCTCCAAAACAGAGTGTACAAACTGGGGTGCCTACCTTAGACGCCACATGCAAACCAAAGGCCCTGTAACAGAGAAAGAACACACGGCCTTCCTGAACTTCTGGTTGGAACACTTCATATTCTGTGGCCCTTCACTTGCCCCAACCAAGAATTACCTTTCCTTGGCCTATGAACTTGCCAAAGGCACTCAGCTTGGCATCGGCAAACTGTTCCTTGGAGAGGTCTATCGATATCTCCAACTGATGTCTGTCAACCTGTTCTCTCAAAAGACAGACAAAACAGGAGGCCCCTGGTGGTTTATTCAGCTATGGGCTCAGCTGTACTTCCAAAACCAGATCCCAAACTTTCCACCTTTGGCCACTTGCACTTTCCCAGATGCTAATGGAAAGCAGATCCGATGCACTAGCTACGACCAAGCTCTATATAGCCTTCCAGGCAGCAAACTGATCCCCAAGGAAGCATCAGAGTGGTTCAGGATTTTCTTCCAAGGCCTGGACAATCCTCTTTTCTTTCCTTACAAGGAGTCTGAAAATTTTGAAAATCCAGTCTCCTTCAGGCTAGACAGCTTTGCCGATGACGCCAGCACCCGGCAGTTGTATTCCATCATGATCTGTCCCTGCTTCCTTCCAGTTGGCATGAGCACCTCAAACAGGATCATCAAACCTGGTTACGAGTCTTATCAGCCGGTCATAGTAGCCCGGCAGTTTGGTCTTGGGCAGGTGTCTCCACACTTCTTTCTCCACCACTTGACAGAGAGCAGAGCTGAGTTGCCTGATGTCCTCACTGGCCAGAGGTGTTACTCTTTCTTTGATGCTCTAGCCATCCCAGTCCCTCACAACCTCTCTTTCACCTCATCCACTGATGGTTTTGAGACCTGGTGGTCAATGTGGAAGACTCATGCCTTCAGAAGAGCTCTGGGGCCGTTGCTGAAACAACTTGATGCTGAATATGACATCCCTGCAGAACAGGTACCACTACTCACAAATTTTTCTTGCAGTGGCTTACAATGATCTTTATAACCTTGCTCTGTTTCCTTGCAGCAACAAGATGGTCCAGAACCTGTACATGATGATGGCTCTCCCTTCAAATTCCTCCCACCAGCTCCAGTGGTTCTCTTCTGCAAAAGCTCACCACCCTTGAAGAAGGTTGTGATGCAGAGCCAGCCGATTTCACCAAAATCGGCTCCCAAGAGCAAAGTGTCTTCCGGGCCAGCTGCCCCCCGAGCCTCAACCCAAAGCGAGAACAAGATGAGGAAAGTAGCTGCCAGGAAGACCTTGAAGCGCCAAACCCCTACTCCAGCTCAAGAAAGTTTGCACGTAAGTTGATCCATGCCTTGACTGATTTCATCTACCCTTATGGGCTTCTATAAATATGCTTGTGCTTACTAACTCTTCTTTTACAGGCCTCCACTGAAAACAACTCCAGCGAGGAAACCCACTCCAGTCGAGGAAACTCGAGTTCGGGCCACTCTGTGAAAATCAACATGCAGAACCAGCCAGATTTACCACCATCGTCTTCCAAGAAGAGGTCAGTTACTGAACTTGTTGCCCCCCAAGCTCCAACCAAAGTACGCACAAAGAGCCGATGCATCAAGAGAGCTCGAAAGGAACCGCAAGCCCCTGCATCAAATCAAGGGGCTTCAAATGTAATTACTCTCCATACTCTCCTCGGCTCATATTTCATGCTAACCCATCGCTGCTCGCATTGGCTAACCACTTCCTTTGCAGACTGATGACACCTCTAGTGGGGAAGTTGAGGAGGTACTGATGCCATCCGCCACCCTGGACCTAGCAACCTCTAAGAGTGTAGATGACAAGGTTGCCAACTTGGCCAAGCCCACAGCAGAAACACAAGAGCCGATCACCTCATCATCGGCTATCCCTCTAGTCTTAGGAGAGGTACACTCCTTTCCCTTGGCTCTACCCTTCTCCTTTGCTGCATACTGACGCTGTTCTTGTTGTTTGTCAGGGTTACGACCTCTCAAGCTTGCTAGCGTTCGACCCTGAATCAATCGAACCAGCTACTTCTAGGGCAAGTGAAGAGCCAGGACCCAGCGCTACCCATGGTCAACTCCAGCGTCTCAAGGCCCTGCTCTCCTCCTCAATTGAGACATTGGTTGAAAACCCCGAGGAAGTGAAGAGCATTCTTGAAGACATTCAGCCCCATCTCCCGGTGATGTTGCAGGTGAAACTCTGGCCGGTTGTGACTCTGTCTGCCTACAGGTCTACGGTGAAGTTGGCTCGTCAGAGAATCGACCTACGCCACGCCCAGCTTCCGTTGAAAGCCGATATTGCAGACAAATGTCTGCGGCTTAATGAGAAAAAGGCGGCCTTGGACGCCAAAACTGACACCTCTGTCAGCAGTGCCGAGCTTGAGACCCTACACAAGGAACTGGAGGACCTTGAAGAGAGGGTCCGGCAACCAAAAAACTTATCCAAGACAAGGAAGCTTTCATTGCCCGCTCCCAAGAGGAAGCAGAAGGCCTCAAAGCTGAACTGAAGACTGATCTGGCCGAAATACGTGCCCTGAACAAACAACTTTTTTTTACTGGCCGATTTCATGCATCGGCCCCCATATTTCACTGTCCGTCATCCCACATGCTTGGGAAATATTTTTTTGAGATGCTGCCCATTGACGGCTACTGGGAATTTCACACCATTCAGCTCCTCGAGCATGTATGCGTTACCCTTTAACACCTGGCCGACTCTGTATGGCCCATGCCAATTAGGAGACCATTTACCATACACTTTTTCCTTAGTTCCTAATGGCAATACAGCTTCCCATACTAGATCACCAACGTGGAACTCCTTTGGTCTCACCTTCTTATTATATGCGCGAGCTACCTTGGCTTTGTTCTCTTTAATCTTCTCCAGCGAACAAAGTCTGAGTTCCGTTAGATCCTCAATACTATCACTCATCAGGGCTGCATATTCTTCAGTTGTTAGATCATTCTGAAACGTAACACGTCTCGATCCAGCCGTAATTTCCCAAGGCAATACGGCTTCTTGTCCATAGACCAGCTGGTATGGCGAGGTTTTTATAGCTCCATGACATGACATGCGATAAGCCCACAAAGCTTCTGACAATACCTCATGCCAACGTCTAGGGTGCTCATCAACTTTTCTCTTAATCAGCTTGATAAGGCTCTGGTTGGACGCTTCAGCCTGTCCATTTGCTTGAGCATAGTATGGAGACGATCGGATCAACTTAATTCCCATGTCGTCGCAGAACTTTCTGAACTCTTTAGAAATGAAGACCGAACCTCCATCGGTCGTGATAGTCTGGGGAATCCCGAATCTATGAATGACATGTTCTTTAACGAAATTGATAACATCTTTCGACGCCACTGACTTCATAGGGACGGCTTCCACCCATTTAGTGAAATAATCTGTAATGGCCAAAATCCACTCGTGGCCTTTGCTCGATGGAGGATGGATTTTGCCGATCATATCCATGCCCCAACCTCGAAATGGCCAAGGCTTGATGATGGGGTTCATTGCTGATGCGGGTACCATCTGAATTTTCCCAAACATCTGACACGCTTGACATCCTTTATAGTACCTAAAGCAATCCTCAAGCATGGTGGGCCAGTAAAACCCTGATCGCCTGATCAGCCATTTCATCTTATGAGCCGATTGGTGAGTTCCACAGGCGCCTTCGTGTACCTCGTGTAAGAGCCGATTCGACTCGGCTGGTCCCAGGCATTTGAGAAGTAATCCCTCCAAAGTCATGTAGAACATGTCATCTCCTATAAGGACATACTTCATGGCCTTGTATCTTATCCTTTTAGGTGCCCCCCGAGCCGGATCTTTCAAGTAATTGAAGATATCGGCTCTCCAGTCATCCGGTTCCAGGAACTGTACCTGAACATCGGCTCCTTCTGCTACGTCCTTGTAGCCTGACGCCATCTGTGCGAGATCGTTTGCCTCGATATTTTGCGACCTCGGGATCCAATTGAAGTTTATGTACCTAAATTGTGCCATCAACTCTCGGCAGTGCATCCATAATGTGAAGAGCGACTAGCTCTCACACTTGTATTCCTCCGTGAGTTGGGAGATCACCAATTTTGAGTCTCCAAAAAGTTCCACTGCTTCTGCCCCGGCTTCCAATAGCAACTCCATTCCCTTGCGTATTGCTTCATATTCAGCGACATTGTTAGTGCAAGGGGTAGGTAGTCTGATGGATAAGGAATATGTTGCCCCCCGAGGCGACACGAGTAGAATGCCGATGCCGCAACCGTCGCCACAAACCGATCCATCGAAAAACATGGCCCATGCACGTACCGACAGTGCTGCTATATCAGTGTTAATCCGTTCAGCAATAAGATCGGCCAACGCTTGTCCCTTGACTGCCTTCGCCGGCTGATACCGGAGATCAAATTCGGATAACGCAAACATCCATTTACCGAGTCGGCCTTTCAGCACAGGAGTCGATAGCATATGTTTGAAGACGTCTGACTTGCATATGATGATAATTTCTGCTGTCAACAAGACGTGATGAAGCTTGGTGCAGGTAAAAAATAGGCAGAGGCACAACTTCTCAATCTCAGGGTACCTCGTCTCTGCATCCAACATCCTTCTGCTGTGGTAGAAAGCGACTCTCTCCAGACCATCATAAAGTTGCACCACCACTGAGGCGATGGAAGTGTCAGCTACTGATAAGTAAATATAGAATGGCCTATCTTGCTGAGGTGGAACCAACACAGGTGGCTTTGTCAGATATTCTTTAATCTCATCAAACGCTCGTTGTTGCTCTGCCCCACAGCGAAACTCCTCATCAGATTTAATTTTCACCAGTCCCATGAACGGCTCGATTCGCCCTGACAGATTGGAAATGAACCTTCTGACGAAGTTGATTTTGCCGATGAGAGACTGGAGTTCCTTCTTAGTGGTAGGTGGTTGCATTGTCTGCACTGCCTCCTGACTTTTCAAGCCGATCTCAATTCCGCGTTCATGAACCAAGAAACCCAAGAATTGACCGGCCGTCACGCCAAAAGCACACTTCTTTGGATTCATTCTCAGTCCGAATTTCCTAGTTCGGTCCAGGATGCGTCGCAAATCGTCCAAGTGTCCTTCTAGTGAAACAGACTTTACCACCACGTCATCGATGTATATCTCCACCAACTTGCCGATCAGATCATGAAAGATGTAATTCATGACCAAATGTCATGACTACATATTCAAACAAGCCCACTGAACCTGGTACTCTGAATGCAGTCTTGTGTATATCTTCTAGAGCCATAAAAATTTGGTTGTAGCCGGCATTGCCATCCATGAAACTTAAAACCTTATGACCAGCAGCTGCATTGATCAATGTTTCTGCCACCGGCATGGGATATTCATCCTTTGGAGTGGCTCTATTGAGATCTCGAAAATCTATGGCGACGCGCCATCGGCCATCCTTTTTCTGCACAGGTACAATACTAGAAATCCACTCAGCATACCTGCATGGCCTGATGAACCCGACGGCCAACATCTTCTCGATCTCTTTCTTGACTTCTTCTAAAATTTCGGCCTTCATTTGACGTGCTCGCTGCTGGAACGGCCGAAATCCTTTCTTGAGAGGGAGCCGATGCTCAATGATACTCCTGTCTAACCCGGGCATCTCTGTGTAATCCCAAGCAAAACAATCCGGGTATTCTTTCAACAAAGCTATCATCAGGTCCCTCAGACGCGGATCTAACTTTTTGCTGATAAATGTTGGTCGTGGCTTATCCCCAGGACCAATGTCAATCTCTTCTAGCTCATCAGCCGATGTAAACCCATACCCTAGCTTTCCGTCGCCTGCTAGATCAATGCTTGAGGTAGGATCATTGCTTTTTATTTTTTGGGGCCGATCGCAGGGATCGGCCTTGCCACGTACGTCCATAGACGTTGTTCTTGCTACTCTGTCAGGCCGGTGGATAAGACCAGCCTCACCCCGTTTTTTGTAGCTTCGATGCGCTCACAGCCGTCCAAACTGACTCCAGAGAGTGGCCCTTGGTCTTCCGCGTCCCAAATATTCATGCCAGCTATTGAGATCTCAATTGAGTCATCTGCATGAACGACCTCCACTTCATCTCCATCCCACTGTATCAAGCATTGGTGCATTGTGGATGGGATGTAGCAGTTGGCGTGAATCCAATCCCTCCCTAGCAGGACAGCGTAGGTGCTTTTGCTGTCGACGATGAAGAACGATGTAGGGACAGTTTTTCGGCCTACGGTTAGATCCACGTTCAGAACGCCTTGCGTCTCTGATGCTTGGCCGTTGAAGTCGCTTAGTGTGACGTTGGTTTTGATCAGATCTTCTGTAGAGCGTCCCAAACGTCGTAGCATGGAGTACGGCATTATAGTGACTGCCGCTCCGGTGTCAACCAACATCTTGCTGACAGGCTGCCCATTGATGTAACCTTTTAGGTATAGGGCCTTCAGATGTTTGTAGCCCTTCTCCTGTGGCTTTTCAAAGATAACTGGCCGTGGGCCACAGTCGAACTGAGCTACCGACGCTTCTTCTGTTCATGGAGCGCAAAACTCCGCCGGAAGGATGAACACCATATTTGTGCCAGCCGATGTCTTCTCATCGGCTTTCATTTGCTTGGGGCGCCATTCTTTCTTCTGTAGACGATTCTCCTCGTCCAAAGTTTGCTGAATTTTCACGGCCAGCTCGGGCCGCGCTTTCCTCAACGTGTGCAGGTATTGTCTCTCGGCTTCCTCCAAGCTACGTAGCCGCTGCACCCTACGCTTTTGGGAGTGACTGAGTCCATCAGGGCACCACCTTGGCCGGTGGTATCTATCTTCTTCTTCTTCTTCTTCTTCTTCATCTTCATCTTCATCTTCTAACTCCTCTAGATCTTCCACCCTAGATGACTCAGCTTGCTTATTCCGAGATGGGAGAGGCCCTAGACGTTTGAACACTGACACGTCACCTATGTCCCTCTTCTTCTGTCTACATTCCGGGCAGTTGTCGATCGTAGGCAATCGGCTCATTCCTGAATCCCAGCAATGCTAAAAGAAAGGACAATCCCAGTGTCCGTCCATGTCTTCTTGCTCCCTTGACCCTCCCTTAGCGTGGCGCTCATATCCTTCGTCGTCTCTATCATAACGACGATACTTCCTGTTGTCTACGTCAGACCGACGATATCTTTCGTCGGCTGTATCATACCGCCGGCGTCGATCATATGGACACTCATATTTGTTAAGGAGATGCTCGGAGAGTGGTCGTTGATACCGCACGCTTCTCACTTGTTCCTCGGTGACGTACCGTCTGTCATCATATCGGGGCCGGTCACGTGGGCCGGCCTCCTCCTTGTCCTTGCCACGAGAACGACTGCTCTCTTCTTTGTCCTTGCCAGGGTGGTATACAGGCCCTGCCATGTTAATATCGAACGAGAAATCTGGCTGACGCCTCGTGGAGTGACTGCACTCCACCATGTTGACGGCAGGAAACGGTTGCGTATCTACTTTCATGGCATACTGACAAAAAATCAGACGCCCTTGTTCTATCGCCATTTGGATTTGCTGACGCAACACTTTGCAGCCGTTGGTGATATGGGTGAACGAGTGATGCCACTTGCAGTACGGCCTTCCGTTCAGCTCTTGCACCGTAGGGATTTTATGGCCTTCGGGTAACTTCAGCTGCTTTTCCTTCAGCAATAGGTCGAATATCTGCTCAGCTTTGCTTATATCGAAGTCAAACCCTTTTGCAGGCCCTTGTTGCTTCACCCATTTGCAGGACACGGGGTTTGCCCCCCGAGCCCATTCAGCTACAGCTACTTCCTGGTCTCCTGCAGAGTCTTCAACTTCTTCTGTCTCAACCAGGCCTATCGGGCATTTGAACTTGTCTTGGTACAATTCTAGGTGGTGCTGTTCATACAATGACAATTTCTGAACCATATGCGCCAGTGAAGTGTATTCCGCTTGGAAAGCCAGATCTTTGATCGGCGCTGCGAGGCCTAACACTGCCAGATCGACTGCTTCTTTCTCATTCAAACGAGCCGAATAACATCGATTCCTCACAGTCCTGAAACGCTGAATGTATTCTGACACCATTTCTCCACGCTTCTGTCGCACTTGTGCCAGATCGGCAATGCCAGCCTCGGTAGCTTCTGAGTGATATTGCATGTGAAACTGCTCTTCCAGCTGCTTCCACGTCCAGATTGAATCTGGTGGCAACGAGGTGTACCACCCAAAAGCTGGTCCTGTGAGAGATTGTGCGAAAAACCTCACACGCAACTGGTCGGATGCTGAAATCATGCCCAACTGTGCCAAATACTGGCTCACATGCTCAATTGAACTAGACCCTTCTGTGCCACTAAACTTTGAGAACTCAGGGAGCCGATACTTGGGCGGCAGTGGAATCAAATCATACTCGTTGGGGTACGGCTTGGAATAGCCGATTGCCCTCCTTTTTGGCACCATGCCAAACTGGTCTCTCAAGATTGCACTGATTTGGTCCACTTTATGAGTTGCAGGGGCCGAGCTTTGATGACTCGTTCCGGTGGCATATTTAGCTAGCCACGCTTGTTTATCGGCGTCCACCCCAGAGATCCCTCCTGCTGCTCCGGAAATCCCTCCTGCTGTAATCTGGTTCGTGCGCGCCAAGTTATTGCAGTCCGGCACGTACGTGCACAAGTATCCATGCGGGATTTCTTTAGGTGGTTCATTCAGGAACTGGTAATCACCAGGATCGCCTCCAATCTTGTAGACGACGTACGCCGGTGAACCCGGCGGCTCTGGAGCTGCTAGCGAGAACGGCAGCTGCGGTCTGGTCTGGAACGGTATTTCTCCTTGGTGAGTGATACGTCTCCGACGTATCGATAATTTCTTATGTTCCATGCCACATTATTGATGATATCTACATGTTTTATGCATACTTTATGTCATATTTATGCATTTTCTGGAACTAACCTATTAACAAGATGCCGAAGAGCCAGTTGCTGTTTTCTGCTGTTTTTGGTTTCAGAAATCCTAGTAAGGAAATATTCTCGGAATTGGACGAAATCAACGCCCAGGGGCCTATTTTCACACGAAGCTTCCAGAAGACCGAAGAGGAGACGAAGTGGGGCCACGAGGTGGCCAAACACTAGGCCGGCGCGACCCAGCCCTTGGCCGCGCCGACCTACTGTGTGGGGCCCTCGTGTGGCCCCCTGACCTGCCCTTCCGCCTACAAATAGCCTTCGTCGCGAAACCCCCAGTACCGAGAGCCACGATACGGAAAACCTTCCAGAGATGCCGCCGCCGCCAATCCCATCTCGGGGGATTCAGGAGATCGCCTCCGGCACCCTGCCGGAGAGGGGATTCATCTCCCGGAGGACTCTACACCGCCATGGTCGCCTCCGGAGTGATGAGTGAGTAGTCTACCCCTGGACTATGGGTCCATAGCACTAGCTAGATGGTTGTCTTCTCCTTATGTGCTTCATTGTCGGATCTTGTGAGCTGCCGAACATGATCAAGATCATCCATCTGTAATGCTATATGTTGTGTTTGTTGGGATCCGATGAATAGAGAATACTATGTTATGTTGATTATCAATTTATATCTATGTGTTGTTTATGATCTTGCATTCTCTCCGTTATTAGTAGAGGCTCTGGCCAAGTTTTTACTCTTAACTCCAAGAGGGAGTATTTATGCTCGATATTGGGTTCATGTCTCCGTGAATCTGGGGGAGTGAGAGAAACCTCTAAGATTATGGATGTGTTGTTGCCACTAGGGATAAAACATTGATGCTATGTCCGAGGATGTAGTTATTGATTACATTACGCACCATACTTAATGCAATTGTCTGTTGTTTGCAACTTAATACTGGAAGGGGTTCGGATGATAACCTGAAGGTGGACTTTTTAGGCATAGATGCATGCTGGATAGCGGTCTATGTACTTTGTCGTAATGCCCAATTAAATCTCACAATACTCATCATATCATGTATGTGCATGGTCATGCCCTCTCTATTTGTCAATTGCCCAACTGTAATTTGTTCACCCAACATGCTATTTATCTTATGGGAGAGGCACCACTAGTGAACTGTGGACCCCGGTCCATTCTTTACATCAAATACAATCTACTGCAATTGTTCTACTGTTCTCTGCAAACAATCATCATCCACACTATACATCTAATCCTTTGTTACAGCAAGCCGGTGAGATTGACAACCTCACTCTTTCGTTGGGGCAAAGTACTTTGGTTGTGTTGTGCAGGTTCCACGTTGGCGCCGGAATCCCTGGTGTTGCGCCGCACTACATCTCGCCGCCATCAACCTTCAACGTGCTTCTTGGCTCCTACTGGTTCGATAAACCTTGGTTTCGTACTGAGGAAAAACTTGCCGCTGTACGCATCACACCTTCCTCTTGGGGTTCCCAACGGACGCGTGCTGTACGCGTGTCAGTGAGTCCCTAGGGTAGGTCCTGACGGAGAGTACTGATGCTTCATGATTTCCTGAACCACGCGAACCGCAACGCGCTCGAAAGCGTTCACCAGGCTCTCAGAATGACGGTGTAGAGAATGAGCCACCATGTAATTAACCTCCTGGCGCAGAGCTCTGGTGCGATCCTCCGAAGGGAGAGACAGGTCTACTTCATCGAGAGCCCCTTCGGCTGAGAACCCCTTCCATCTAATGCCATGAGATCGGCTTCGAAGAGAGCTTTCAGCTCATCAAACTTCTTCTTGTGCTCCTCAGACAGCTCTTCGTATGTGACTGGTGTTTTCTCCGCCATCTCAGCTGCAGATGATGTTGATGCAGTTGATGTAGAATGTCCCACCGGGCGTGCCAGAATGTGTTGCCTGCCAAAACCCACCGGCGAGCAGCGACGGGCAACACGGAGAGCCGGGAGGCTCCCAGGACTGCTGGTGGGCCCTGGTCCCTCGGGCGACGGCCCGCAATGCTCCAGCACATGTCCTAGCTGGTGCAAGGGCGTGTCACCTGACCTATACCTGGTCAGGAAGGTGATGGATTGCTTCGATTAATTTCCTGGATGGTAGATACGTAAACATTAAATACGAGCCTCGATCGGCTCTCAGGTTATCCTGTGAATCGGCTCAGGGAGCCGATCCACCCATGATTCGTATTGGATCTACGATAACATGGTGGTCCTGCTTGATCAACACGAAGTTAACACGATCCACGACGATCTAGGGTTTTCACCATATAACCGGAACGTCCTACACGTAGTTGAGCCTGGTAGGTACGAAAGATAACAGAAAACCAGCCCTAGGAAAGGCCAAAAAACCAACATAGAGTTGATTCCCGGAACATCTCTTCTAAGATCAGCAAACCGTACCTTACGCTCTACTGGATCATTCAACCCGTTTGCAAGGCCTAACCATATGGATATCAAACTAATCCTTGAAGAACAAGGAACAACCGTAACAGATCGAATCTACTAAATAAAGACTAAGCAAGATGCTGCCCTTACGCCTAGGATAGGTGTAAAGACAACTAGATATCTAAGGGTAGCATAACTAAGCAAATGCATCAAGAAAGTATCAATGCTAGCCCTAACACATCTATGATAACGGTGTTGCTCGCCATCAACAAGGCTTCAGTACGAGCAACACATAAACAACGAATAAACTTGATGCTGCTTAGATCGCAAGATGCGATCTAGGCAGCATGGCGCTTACCCGGAAGAAACCCTCGAAACAAGGGGTGGCGATGCGCCTAGATTGGTTTGTTGCGAACGTGATCGTCCTCCTTTCTCAATAACCCTAGGTACATATTTATAGTCCGTGGACTTTCTACTTTCGGAATAAACCTAACTTCGTACGAGCTAAACTCTATCTCTTAATTCTAAATCTACCATAATGTACAGATACACGGGCCATCTAGCCCAAATCCTCGTAAAAGGCCGATTCAGAAATATTTCATGTGCATACCCTCAAAGCCCATCTCCATCACGGCCCATCTCTGACTTGGTTAAAATCTGGCGATAACACATGCCCCCCTGGTTTTGGTAATGGTAATTCCAAAACCACTCTGTTTTTTCTTCGTCGGGTCACGTCGTGGCAGAGCAGAACCGCCACAGTATCCTTTCATCATGATGCCTTGCATTCTCAACTTCTCTGCATGATTTGACAGTTTTGGCACCACCTCCTCGGAAACCACTGCAGCATTGAATCATCTCCACCATATCCCCTTTATTTAACCGCATCGAGCAGTTCGCTTCCTCATCCCATTGCTCATTAGCAATCGAAAAGCCCTCCTCTGCACCATGGACTCCTCCTCCTCCTCCTCTGCCTCCTCGGGTCTTTCCTCCCTATCCTCTTCCTCTCGTTAGCCGACGCCGGAGTGGGACTCGATGGCGGCGCACGAGGTCCTCGCCCCAACGAAGTGGGACAAGGAGGATCATGATTCCTCCGTCTGGTCCGAGGATGACAAGTCCTTGACCGACGGAGAAGACGACTTCCAGTTCCTCGTCGATGGGGGGCTGGAGGCGGAGAGCGAGGACGACCTCTTCTCCTGGGACGACTTCACCTCTTCCGACGAGGAGGAGGAAGAGGAGGATGACACCTCCTCCGACGAGTACCCGCCGGCGAAACGCTTCCGCGCCGGGTCGGAGGACGACGACGACGACGAGGAGGAGGAGGAAGAAGATGCTCCTGCCGAGGGCTACGGCAGCAGCGACGAGGACCTCGCCGGCAGCAGCGCCGACGGCAGCTACGATGGCGACGACGAGGGCAGCGACGGCCCCTAGATTAGGGACTACTAGCATAGGACTAGTAATAGTATTTTAGGCAGTAGATCCTTCTTTTGTTCTTCCTTTTGCGAGCAATCGGCTCTTCTTTGTAAAAAACCCTCTTTATCAATGAAAAACGCTTTCAATTGATTTTGCCGATTGTCAAAGTAAGTCAACGCTCAAAGAGCCGATGGCAACGCATCGGCCTTTACCATAAAACGCTAATGAGGCCAAACTCAGTTGCATGTTCAAACGGTAACCTGCGACCCTTGTCTGAAGGAGCAAACTCAGATCCCCAAATCGCCCGCCGAACAGATTCACCTCACAGCCAAGCGAATTCCATATCCCAATCGTGCAGATTCAACTCCGCAGCGAATCAAATGGCGGAATCATCCAGCGCCAACGCTACGGTCTCTGGCCTGAAGGTAATCCTCAACCGCTCCTCGCCATCCGAGCAATAGTGTTAGAATTAACAGCAAACACCTGAATTAATGTCTCATTCCATCATTAATTTTAGGTATCAGACATTCTGCTGCCGCATCCTTCTCTTCCAAATTCTCTCTGTCTTGGCCCTCGTTCTACCGAGAGTCCTGTCCATTTGATTTCATGCGAGGCCAATAGAATTCCCTTCGTGAAGCAGAACTTAGATCTAACTTCTTGGGCCGACTGCTTACGAGCCTGGCCTAATCCTCCTGAAGATTGGGTTTCATGGTACAATAGAGTATCCAAAACCCACCAAGCCACCTGGGAAACCACAGGAATAGCCGATGCTTTATCTTTATCACTGTCTCCCCTTGAGAAACATGAAAACCTTCTGAAAACCATCGGCTACTTTTGGTCTGATGCTCTGAATTGCTTCATGTTTGGTCATGGCCCTATGACACCAACCCTACTAGACGTGGCCATGATCACTGGCCTAGACATTGCATCCCCAAGTCCCTCTGCTTTTATGCTGCTAAAGGTTCCTTTTACACTCTCCTCCAAAACAGAGTGTACAAACTGGGGTGCCTACCTTAGACGCCACATGAAAACCAAAGGCCCTGTAACAGAGAAAGAACACACGGCCTTCCTGAACTTCTGGTTGGAACACTTCATATTCTGTGGCCCTTCACTTGCCCCAACCAAGAATTACCTTTCCTTGGCCTATGAACTTGCCAAAGGCACTCAGCTTGGCATCGGCAAACTGTTCCTTGGAGAGGTCTATCAATATCTCCAACTGATGTCTGTCAACCTGTTCTCTCAAAAGACAGTCAAAACAGGAGGCCCCTGGTGGTTTATTCAGCTATGGGCTCAGCTGTACTTCCAAAACCAGATCCCAAACTTTCCACCTTTGGCCACTTGCACTTTCCCAGATGCTAATGGAAAGCAGATCCGATGCACTAGCTACGGCCAAGCTCTATATAGCCTTCCAGGTAGCAAACTGATCCCCAAGGAAGCATCAGAGTGGTTCAGGATTTTCTTCCAAGGCCTGGACAATCCTCTTTTCTTTCCTTACAAGGAGTCTGAAAATTTTGAAAATCCAGTCTCCTTCAGGCTAGACAGCTTTGCCGATGACGCCAGCACCTGGCAGTTGTATTCCATCATGATCCGTCCCTGCTTCCTTCCAGTTGGCATGAGCACCTCAAACAGGATCATCAAACCTGGTTACGAGTCTTATCAGCCGGTCGTAGTAGCCCGGCAGTTTGGTCTTGGGCAGGTGTCTCCACACTTCTTTCTCCACCACTTGACAGAGAGCAGAGCTGAGTTGCCTGATGTCCTCACTGGCCAGAGGTGTTACTCTTTCTTTGATGCTCTAGCCATCCCAGTCCCTCACAACCTCTCTTCCACCTCATCCACTGATGGTTTTGAGACCTGGTGGTCAATGTGGAAGACTCATGCCTTCAGAAGAGCTCTGGAACAACTTGATGCTGAATATGACATCCCTGCAGAACATGTACCACTACTCACAAATTTTTCTTGCAGTGGCTTACAATGATCTTTATAACCTTGCTCTGTTTCCTTGCAGCAACAAGATGGTCTAGAACCTGTACATGATGATGGCTCTCCCTTCAAATTCCTCCCACCAGCTCCAGTGGTTCTCTTCTGCAAAAGCTCACCACCCTTGAAGAAGGTTGTGATGCAGAGCCAGCCGATTTCACCAAAATCGGCTCCCAAGAGCAAAGTGTCTTCCGGGCCAGCTGCCCCCCGAGCCTCAACCCAGGCGAGAACAGCAGTGAGGAAAGTAGCTGCCAGGAAGACCTTGAAGCGCCAAACCCCTACTCCAGCTCAAGAAAGTTTGCACGTAAGCTGATCCATGCCTTGACTGATTTCATCTACCCTTATGGGCTTCTGTCGGGGGGAAGACCCCGGATAGGGCAATGGACGCGGAGCAGCCGGCTGGCCACTGGCCGGCTCGCGGCAAAGGCCGGCTGAGGAGCAGCCGGCCGGCGCCGTGGCCGGCTGGTCCGGAAGCCGGCTGGCTCTAGGTCCTAGTCGGCCTGGCTACGGCCACCAATGCTGTAGTTGGGCCGGCTTCTACAAGCCATATCCGACTGGGGTTTGTACCTCAGACCGACTCGAGGCTGGCGAGTCTTGCACTGGAAGGAACCGGGTAGGTGATCCGGGTTCCCAAAGTCCACGCTGACTCCATCTTCCGTAAAGCGCGGGGCACTGTGGAGCAATAGTGCCACGCGCCGGACAGGCCGTCAGGGCTTACGACGATCCGTACTGGCTACAGTGGCTGACGGCGACAGGGACACCTCCTCCATACCGCTGACCGTGGCAGCCGGATGGGACAGGCCACGATGCCTCAACCACTCCTGACGTCACCGCCTCGGGAAGGAGCGGAAGCCGAAGCCGGCCCAGCCGGCCAGTAAACTATAGGGTCTTATATGTAAAGTGCCGGTGCCTATATAAGCCGCACTACCCCCTCTCGTGCAGGAGATCGATCATTTATTGCTTTCACCCACCTACAGAGCTGCCCTGTAAGAGAGACCATCGTCTCCCTTAGCCTCTCAGGAGCAGCCGGACACAGCTCTAGGAGCACTATTGTATTGTGTGATCATCATATACACTCATAGCAGGAGTAGAGGTTTTACCTCCATCGGAGGGCCTCGAACCTGGGTACGTCGCCGTGTCGCTCGTGCCCATACCCGCATCCGGATACCGCCGTGAGATCCCTCAGGAACCACTTCGATTAGCCACCCTATGGCATATGCCGTGACGATACCACGACATTTGGCGCCCACCGTGGGGCCTTCAGCATCCTCGGCCGGTGTCTTCATCCGGACGGGCCTCACCACCACCACCGGCGAGCGAGTCGCCAGTGCTTGATCCGGAGATTCGGCTCCTCGATCGCGCTGGGCCGACAACGCTGGCTGCTTCACTGACCGGCCCTTCCCAGCCGGCGGCAGCGTCATCTCCTTCGGCGGCTTCGACGTCTACGTCGCCACCGTCGCACCGCCGCGCTACCCGCGGCAGGTGCTGCGCTGCGCTAGCCCTCCTCCGCGAGCCGGCAGCAGCGCTCCCGCCAGCCCCGCCGTCGTGCAAGTCATGATGGCTGGCGACGAGCTCCCCACCAAGAACCCGCGCATGCGCGGCCCCAACCTGGAGCGCAACATCGACCCCAACGCCTCCGGCTCGGGCCCGAAAGCGCCACCACCACCGTCCCGGCTGGATGCAGTCCGGGCAAAGCTGAGCACCCCGCTCACGCCTGGTGCCGACCCCACCGCCATCGAGGCGGACTTGGAGGCGCACCGCCAGCTCCTCCTCAAGCAAACCGAAGAACTGGCTGCTGCTAAGCGCCAGATGGAGATCACCCAGCGCGAGTACAACCGCGCCCACGGCCTCACTCCAGGCGGCGACGAGCCAAGCCGAGCCGGCCACATCCGCCGCAGGGGCCGCGACCTTGGCGCTGAGATCGCCCGCGACGGCGCTCCTTCGCCGGCTCCGTCCGCGGAGCTCCCCGTCTACAACACCCCCGACAAGAACGTGCGCGCGGCAGAAGCCGCCGCAGAAGAGCTGAACCGCCTCGAAGGCGAAGAGTTACGCCGCCAGACCTGGCGGGTGACTGAGCTACTCAACGCAGCCAACAGGCAGATCGCCGACCCCAGGTATGTCAATGCCCCCAGAGCTTCTCACGCTCGTGGAGCTGCAGGCAACGACAGGGAAGGCGCCAGGGACACGGCCGAGTCCTCCTCCCCAGCACCAAGCCGGCGCCATGATTCCCGGGCCACGCACAGCTCGGGCCGGCCAAGCCACCAGCCGAGCGGCAGCAGCCGCAGCCGGCCCCCTCCAAGCCGGAACCAGGAGCAAGACTCCGGGCCCCACCGTCATCACCGAGCGGCTCCAGAAGCAAGCGGCGCGCGCCAGCCGGCACACTCCCGGCTGGGCCCGCGCATCGAGCCCGCCGACGCCCGAGATCGCCTCGACCGGCTGGTCGAATCCCGCATTGCGGAAGAAGAAGCTCCAGCCGGCCCAAAGTGCTTCGGGCCCCGCATCGCCAACGAGCCCACGCTCGAAGGCTTCACGCTCCCCCGTGACACCCCCAAGTACGACGGCACCGCCAAGCCGGAGGACTGGCTGCAGGACTACTCCACCGCAGTCGGCATCGCCAAAGGCAACAAGCGCTGGGCCGTGCGCTACTCCCCCCTGATGCTGGTCGGCTCCGCCCGCACATGGCTCAACAACCTGCCAGCCGGCAGCATAAACGGCTGGCTCGACTTCGAAGCGGCCTTCATCAGCAACTTCACCGGCACCTATCGCCGGCCGGGTCGCCCCCAGCAGCTTGAGATGTGCAAGCAGGGCCCAGACGAGACGGATCGCGCGTACCTGACGCGCTGGTGCGAGATGCGCAACTCCTGTGAGGGCGTGCACGAGATCCAGGCCATCAGCTTCTTCATGGGAGGCTGTCGGCCCAACACCATGCTGTGGCACAAGTTGCGCCGCAGTGACCCCAAGTCGATGGCCGCCTTGATGGCCATCGCCGACAAGTACGCGCTGGCTGAGGAAGCCGGCAAGGCGCCGGCTGACGTTTCGCCGGCCCCCACCAGAAGGGACAACAACAAGCCGGCCGAGGGCGCCTCGCACGGCAGCCGGCGGGACAACTACCGCGGCAAGCGTCACAGCGACCAGCCGGACCGCCGGTACGGCTCCGCCCACGTGGCCGCCGTGGCAGACAACGCGGCAGGCGGCAGCCGCCGCCAGAAGCAAGACCGGCAATGGAAGCCGAAGTACACCTTCGAGCAGATGCTCGACTCGCCGTGCAAATACCACAGCGGCAAGAACCCCTCCAACCACACCACCCGCGATTGCCACTTCATGAAGCGGCTGACAAGCGGTGAACCCCTCCCGCCTCCCCCCCGCCTCCACCAGCCGGCGGGCCGGGTGGCCAAGCCGGCGCAGAGAACGCTAACCTCGAGCACCACGAGGCTAACCAAGTGCACCATGCCGGCCGATATCTGGCCGAAGACGCCACCTACATCATCTTCACCTCCGAGCCCGAGGACAGGACGAGCCAAGAGCGCCGTTCCCTCGAGGTCAACGCGGTCATACCGCCGGTCCCCCAGTACCTAAACTGGTCAGAGCAGGCCATCACTTTTGATCGCCGCGACACACCGGCTGTCCTGCCAAAGCCGGGCAGCTACGCCATGGTCCTCGACCCCACCATCGGCACAACCCGGCGCAGCGTGCGTTTCTCGCGCGTCCTCATCGACGGCGGCAGCAGCATCAACATCCTCTACCGCGACACCGCCCGCAAGCTGGGCATCCAGGAGGCCGAGTTGCGCCCCACCCCCACCGTCTTCCATGGCATCGTGCCAGGCCATTGCTGCCAGCCGATCGGCCGGATCACGCTGGAGGTGATGTTCGGGAAGCCGGGCCACTTCCGCACCGAGAGAATCGAGTTCGAGGTGGTGGACCTCGTGAGTCCCTACCACGCGCTCCTGGGCAGGCCGGCCCTGACCAAGTTCATGGCGGTGCCCCACTATGGGTACCTGAAGATGAAGCTGCCTGGCCCCAAAGGGGTCATTACCGTAGCCGGCGATTATCGCCGCTCCATGGACTGCGCCACGCAGAGCTCCAAGATGGCCCAGACGCTGGTCATCGCCACCGAGAAGCAGCTCATCCACGACGCCGTCGCCCTCGCCAAGGCCGCGCAGACAGACATGCCGGCTGCGGGCAACCCGGCTGGGACGACTCACTTCCAGCCGGCCGACAACACCAAGAAGATCCTGCTGGACCCGGCGCAGCCGGACAAGTTCGTCACCATCGGTGCCGGCTTGAACAAGAAATAGGAAAGCGAGCTCACCAGCTTCCTCCGTGAGAATCGGGACATCTTCGCATGGACTCCAAGAGACATGCCGGGTGTGCCGAGGGAGTTGGCTGAGCACCACCTCCACGTCCGGCCTGAAGCCAAGCCAGTGAAGCAGCCTCTCAGGCGCTTCGCCGAAGAACGAAGGAAGGCCATCGGTGAAGAAATCGCCCGGCTCCTAGCTGCCGGCTTCATCATGGAAGTGCTGCACCCGGACTGGTTGGCGAACCCGGTCCTGGTTTTGAAGAAGAACGGCTCCTGGCGCATGTGTATCGACTACACCAGCCTGAACAAGGCGTGCCCAAAGGATCCCTTCCCCCTGCCGCGCATAGATCAAGTCATAGACTCGACTGCCGGCTGTGAACTGTTGTCTTTCCTAGACGCCTATTCAGGCTACCACCAGATTCCTTTGAATCCGGCTGATCAAATAAAGACTTCGTTCATTACCCCGTACGGGGCTTATTGCTACACGACTATGCCGTTCGGCTTGAAAAATGCAGGCGCCACCTACCAAAGGTGCATGCAAAAATGCTTACAGGATCAAATCGGCAGAAACGTTCACGCATATGTGGATGATGTCGTTGTAAAGACCAAGGAGACGACTACCCTCCTTGACGACCTAAGAGAAACCTTCACCAATTTGAGAAGATTCCGGATGAAGCTCAACCCGGCCAAGTGCACATTCGGCGTGCCGTCCGGCCAGCTCCTTGGCTACCTCGTCTCTCAGCGAGGGATCGAAGCCAACCCGGACAAGATCAGTGCCCTGGAGAAGATGGAACTGCCGCAGTGCCTCAAGGACGTCCAGAAGTTTGCTGGCTGCCTGGCCTCCTTGAGCCGCTTCGTCAGCCGGCTGGGGGAGAAGGCACTGCCCCTGTATCAACTAATGAAGAAGGCGGACAAATTCGTCTGGTCACCGCAGGCGGATGAGGCCTTCCGTGACTTGAAGCGCGTGCTCTCAACCGCGCCAATCCTTGCAACGCCGGGTTCAATGGAGCCGATGTTGTTGTACATCGCAGCCACCAATCGAGTGGTTAGCGTTGTCCTGGTGGTGGAGCGCAGAGAAGCCGGCAACAGGGAGCAGCTGGTTCAGCGCCCAGTTTACTACCTTAGCGAAGTGCTCTCCCAGTCGAAGCAAAACTACCCCCATTACCAGAAGGTCACCTACGGCGTGTACATGGCGGCCAAGAAGCTCAAGCACTACTTCCAAGAGCACCCCATCAGGGTGGTTGCCACAGCGCCCTTGGCAGAAATCATAGGCAGCAAGGATGCCAACGGCCGGGTTGCCAAGTGGGCCCTGGAGCTAGCCGCCCACACCATCCTCTACGAGCCACGCACAGCCATCAAGTCGCAGATCCTCGCGGACTTCTTCATCGACTGGGCTGAGATGCAGTACCTGCCGCCTGTGCCGGATTCCACACATTGGAAGATGCACTTCGACGGCTCGAAGATGCGCAACGGCTTGGGAGCCGGCATCGTCATCACTTCTCCCAAGGGGGACCGGCTGGACTACGTCCTGCAGATCCACTTCGCCGCCTCCAACAATGTGGCGGAGTACGAAGCGCTCATTCATGGGCTGAAGCTGGCCAAGGAGATTGGCGTGCGTCGCATACTCTGCTTCGGCGACTCCGACTTGGTTATACAGCAAGCATCTGGCGACTGGGACGTGAAGGACGCCAACATGGCCTCGTACCGCTTCCATGTCCAGCAGTTATCCGGCTTCTTCGATGGCTGCGAATTCCACCATGTGCCACGAGCAAATAACGAAGCGGCTGATGCCTTATCCAAGATTGGCTCAACCCGGCAAGCCATTCCGCCGGGTGTCGCCTTGGCGGTTCTCAAGAAGCCGTCCATCATACCGTCACCGGACTCAGATTCAATATTCGTGCCGGCTGACCCGGGGGCTGCTCAGCCGAACCCGGGGGCTTCATCGCCCAAGTCGGGGGCTAACAAGCCAAACCCGCCGGCTAGCATGCCGAACCCGGGGACTTCTCAGTCCAACCCGGGGGCTTCATCGCCAAACTCGGGGGCTAGCAAGCCGAACCCGCCGGCTAGCAAGCCGAACCCGGCGACCATGCAGTCGAATCCGGAAGCTCCCACGCAGGAGGCCCTGTTGGTCAGCATATTCGAGATAAGATGCGTACCTTCATGGGCACAAGAATTCCTCTCCTACCTCACCGACGGTGTGCTGCCTGATGATAGAGTCCAGGCCAGGCAGATTGAGAGAAGGGCCAAGGCCTATACCATCATCAACCACCAGCTGTACAAACGCAGCGTAAGTGGGGTGTTCCAGCAGTGCGTCGAGCCGGCTGAAGGGATTGAACTCCTACGGGAAATCCATCAAGGAGAGTGCGGACATCACGCCTCATCCAGAGCCATAGTGGCCAAAGCCTTCCGGCACGGTTTTTATCGCCGATCGCGCTCGGAGACGCAGAAGATTTGGTGAAGAAGTGCAACGGCTGTCAGCGCTTCGCAAAGCAAAGACACCAGCCGGCTTCCGCCTTGAAAACCATCCCCATCACATGGCCATTTGCCGTATGGGGCTTGGATATGGTAGGCCCATTCAGAACAGCGCGAGGCGGCATGACACACCTCTTGGTGATGATTGACAAATTCACCAAGTGGATCGAAGCCAAGCCAATCAAGAAACTGGACGGGTCCACAGCCGTCACATTCCTCAAGGAAATCATTGTGAGATTCGGCTACCCCCACACCATCATCACCGACAACGGCACCAACTTCTCCCAAGGCATCTTCTCTCGCTATTGCGGGGAAATGGGGATCCGGATGGCCCTATCTTCTGTGGCACACCCAGAGTCCAACGGACAAGTGGAAAAGGCTAACGGCTTAGTCCTAGCCGGCATCCGGCCCCGGCTGGTGGAGCCGCTCGAGCGAGCAGCCGGCTGCTGGATTGAAGAACTGCCCAATGTGCTGTGGAGCCTGCGCACAACGACAAACCGCTCAGTCGGCTTCACACCATTTTTCCTCGTATACGGGGCCGAAGCCGTCTTGCCGACTGATATCGAGCATGACGCGCCAAGGATCAAGCTCTACACAGAAGCCGAAGCCAAAGAAGCTCGCGAAGATGGAGTTGACCTGGTCGAAGAGGCCCGGCTGCTGGCTGAGTCTAGATCCACTATCTACCAGCAAAGCCTCCGACGCTATCACAGCCGGAAGGTCCAGCCCTTAGCATTCCGAGAAGGAGACCTAGTGCTCCGGCTGATCCAGCGGACAGCCGGACAACATAAACTGTCATCCCCATGGGAGGGTCCCTTCATCGTGAGCAAGGCAGTAGGCAATGATTCCTACTATCTCATAGATGCCCAAGAGGCTAAGAAAAACAAGCCGGACAAGGCTGACGAGGAGACTAAACGTCCCTGGAATGTCAGGTTACTCCGCCCATTTTACACATGAGAGCAGGAATGTATGTATCCCTTGTATCCCTTTTGTGAGTTATGAAAAAGCTTGCGCCAAGAGCGCCGTTTCCGACAAGTTTTTCGCGTGCTTTACCTTGTTTCGCCAATTGGCTTGAACCCTCTCACGCGGCCGGCTCAGTAACGTGACCCGGTTTCCGACAGCCGGCTTCCGATCCAGCTACAGACCGCAACCCGGCTGTCCGGCTGGCGGGAGTAAGGCCTAGGGAGCCGGCACGCGAAAAACGACTAAGGGAAAGAGTAAAAGCGAGTTGACTTGCAACTTTTCATAAAAGTGCCGGATTGCCGAATTCAGCTCGTTCGACTGAAATACTGTCGGCCTCACCCGGCGGCCCGCTCTTGATCCGGCGACGGATCGCAAGTCGGACGTACGACCGGCAAGAGCACAGCCGAAGAGTGGGGCGGATGGGAAAAAGCGAACGAGTCGAAAGAAAGCAACTCGGCACACAAATGATTAACAAACACATTAAAGTGTGACATAATTAAAGGGCGATAACATTCATACATCTGCACCCGGCATACCGGGGATTTAATAAATTGTCTTGGCAAAATAACAACTGGAAAGCAGGAAATCTAAGCCGGAGGGGCATCAGCGGAGCCGGCTGCCGGGTCGTCCTCGGGCACGTCCTCCGCCTCCTCATCGTCCATGTATTCTCCATCGGATGGAGGAGGGTTCGGGTCCGCGACGAAGAGGGCCTTGTCGACGAAGTCGGCGATGGTGCTGGCTCGAGCAAGGCGGGCGGCCTTGAGATCGGCTGGGAGCTTGTCCTCCACGCCGGCTCGCCGGAACTCAAGCTGCCCCAGGTCCACCTCGTTGTACCAGGAGAGGACGAAGGACAGCGCCATGTCGGCACCGGCGCGCGTGGCCGACTCCTTCCAGTCGAGGAAGCGGTCCGGCGCCCGCTCCATCGCGGAGATGAGGCCGGAGATATCTTGCGGCGCCGCCTCTTCAGGCCACAGTATGGGCACCAGCTCTTCAGCCGCCTTCCGGAGCTCCCAGCCGAGCTTGGTGACGGGCTCGATGCGGGCAGCCATGGACGCCAGGTGGTCCTCCATGGAGAAGTACTCCGAGCTGCCCTCGCCGGTCTCCCGCCTCCTAGAGTCGCGCGCGACGCCAACGGCTGCCAAAGCCGCCTCCTGCGTCTCCGGGAAGGCCGCTGCAAGAAGAAGAAGCAAGTCAGAAACCTTCAAAGCCGAAATAAGCTGAAAAATGCAAATTTTCGAAGTCCTAAGCCAAAAGGAAAAGCCTGGCGGCAGCCGGCAAGAACCGACTGTCACCAGCCCGAAGATGAGGACAGCGAAGAAATCAGAAGTTTCTGCTGCCGGCTGCCAACGAAAGCCGGCAGTCGACAGCCGAAAGCCGGCAAAGGGAAAGGAACATAGAGATGTACTCACCAGCCAAGCCGCGATCAAGCGCGCTAAAATCGTCGGTCCAACGCTTGGCGGTAGCCGTCAGCTCTGTGGACTTGGCGGTGACCTCCTCCTGCAGCGCAAGCCGCTGCTTCTCCACCTCCGTCAGCCGCCGGCTCAGATCATCCACCTTCGCCTTCTCCGCCGTCCTGAGGGAGTTGAGCTCGGTGAGGTGGTTCTGCTCCAGCAGGCGCAGCCGCGTCAGCTCCTGCTCAGCCAGCTTGAGCTTGCCGGCGGCAGATCGGCCCGCCTCCTCGCTCTCGGCGCACTGCGCGCGAGGGGCTCGGAGATCCGACTCCAGCTGCGGGACCTTGGCGGCTTCAACTGCGAGGCGGCCAGAAAGAAATGTCAGCCAACCAAGACTGAAAGAAAACAAGACATTAAGTCGAAAGAAGCATAGAGCTTACCCTTGACGGCTTCCAGCTCGCGGGCCAAGTCGGCCCGGTCCAGCTTGGCCTTGTGGTAATGGGTGACGGCGCGATTGTACAAAGTGGTGCGCCGGTCCATCACAGCCTAAGGAAAAGAAAAAGTTAAGTCGATCAGGCGAAACCCGTGCCGGCTCCAAGCAGCCGGCCCATGCCTCGGAGGGCTACCAGGATAATGATCAGATCAAAAACAGACGGAGCTTACCTTGCCGGCTTCCTCCACCTTGGCAACGTTAGCCGCGGCCTCGGCTGCCCTGGCCTTGAGATTGGCCTGCAGGCTGGAGAAGAACATCTCCACCGATGCTTGGCCGGGGTTCCCCTCCCGGCTGGACACCTCGTAGGAGTCGGCGCGGAGCCACGCCTGCTCCATGGTGGCAGCCGAGCCGAGGCTGGAGTCGGAGGCAGACGGCACCTGAAGAAGAAGTGCGCCCTTGGCCACGTGCAGGCCTTGCGGTGACGCCGATGGGGTCCCCGTCCTCACCAGCGCGCGCGAGTCGGCGCCCTCCATGCGCGCCGGCTCGTCTCTCGCCGGCTCCTTCCTGGCCGGCTCCTCTGTCGTCGGCTGCGGCGGCGGCGTCGCTCCGGGCGCAGCGGATGGCCCAGCCGGCCCAGTTGTCTCCGGCGCCTGGGGCGCCCCCTCCGGGCTCTCGTCCAGCTCCACCACGGTGGACCTGGTGCCGGCTCCGGCCGCGGGCGGCGCAGCCCTGCCAACGCCGGTTCGAGGAGCAGCCCTGCCGGCTCCGGCTCCGGCTGCAGGCGGCATGCCCCGCCCGGCCCCAGCGGCTGGGTCCAGAAGAGGTGTCCGGCGCGGGAACATGTCGTCCAGCGTCGGCCGCCGAGTCGGCTCGACCCGCGTGCCGCGATCAGGCGCTGAGGCCAGCGGCACGGCGAAGGAAGGTGCCCCTGCGGAAGGCGCAGTACCCGCAGGCGGCGGTGGCGTAGGAGCGCGCGATGAAGGCTGCGGCGTCGGCTCCCTCCTTTGGCGCAGCGGCGGCGACGCGACGCGCGGAGCCTGCCGGGAGCCGCCGCCCTGGGCAAACTTGATGGGGGCCCTAGCCGGACAAACAGAAAGACAATAAGCATAAAAGTAAGGAAAGAAAAGGAATCAAACAAGAAAAAGAAAGAGAACTCACCCGGCCTGCTCCGGGACCTTCTTCGGCTGCTGCCGGCGCTGCTTCTTCGCCTTCGCCTCCAAGACGGCGGTGGAGCCGGCTCGCTTCGTGCCCTTGGGCGCCGAAGTCGCCGTGGTGCTTGGCGGCCTCGTACGCAGGGGCACGGCGGGGATTGGCCCCGTGCCGGACGTCGCCGGCTCCTCCTCCTCCTGCTGCTCTGGTGAGGGGGGCGGATTGTGCTCCCCCTGGCCGCCTAGATCAGGCGCCTGCGGCAGGTCGTCGTCGCCGGCATGGTCGCCGGCTTGGTCAGCCGGATCGACGTGATCCGGCGTCCACCTCCTCGTCGCCAGGTCGCCGTCCTCGGCGTTCTGGCGCTCAAAAAGCTAGAAAGACAGAGAAAACATGAGCACATGACAAGCCGGAAGTCGGCAAAAGAAAAAGGAAGTCGGCCCCGCAGCCGCAAGCCGGAAAATGGCAAAGACACGAGGCTTACCCGCGCCGGTGGATGGTTCCTGTCGCAGGGCACCAGCCCGTAACTCCAGTCCTCCGGCAGGTTCGCCTTGGTGATGTGGTTCACCCGGCTGGCCACCTGGGCCTTGGTGAGCGGCGCAATGGACGTCCGGTTCGGATCGAACCGGCCGGACATGTGCCCGATCTTGTGGGTGCGCATCTGGAGCGGCAGCACCCGGCGCTCGGCGATGGTGCAGAGGAGATCTTCGGCAGTCAGCCCGCCATCGGTGGCTGTCGCCAGGAAGTCCCAAAGCAGGTTCACCTCGGCGTTCGGATCCGACGAGCGGGCGTTGTGGCTCCAGTTGATCCGGCCGACTGGGGGAGCCGGGTTGACTCCGGCAGGTTGATCCGGTCGACGAGCTCCCCCTCGTTGCGCACGTAGAAGAATGACATCTGCCAGTTCTTCACCGAGTCGACGGTGGGGATTTTGGGGAAAGGCGTACCAGGCCGGGTGTAGATCGAGGCGGCGCCGCAGGCTCGCAGGCGGCCGTCGTTGGTCTGCGCCTTCAAGAAGAAGAGCCGACTCCAGAAGTTGATGTCGGGCCACAAGCCGGCGTAAGCCTCCATGAACGCCACGAAGCAGCTCAGGAGGACGCACGCGTTGGCCAGCAGGTGGTGCGGCTGAAGGCCGAAGTGGTCGAGGAACTGCCGGAAGAACGTCGAAGCCGGCAGGCCCAGCCCGCGATCGAGGTGCGCGCCGAAGACGACGCGCTCGCCGGGCCGCGGCTCGGGCTCCACCTCCTCGCCGGGCACCCGCGTGATCACCGACTGCGGGATCCGCCGGAGGCGCACCAGGCGTTCGATGTCGTCCTCCTGCATGTAGGAGCCCCTCCACGATCCGCTGGGGGATGCCATTGACGAGGTCAAGGAAGAAGATGACCAGGAGAGACTAAACGGCGAGGAAGAACCTTGCGACCGCGGCGGCGACAACGGCGGCTGAGGACGCTCCGTCGAGACGCGCGGCCCCGTGGCGCCGGATTGACGGAGTGGCGGCGGCGGATCGGTGGAGATTCGCCCGCCGGAGTTCGCCAGCGGGAGGCGTTCGCCGGAGCAACAGCGAGCTCGAGCGCGCAGGGAGCGATGGAAGCAGGAGCGCGAGGAGGAAGAGAATGGCAAGTGGCCGCCTCGATGCCCCCCCCACGGCATTTATAGCCTCCTGCCGCGGGCGGTTGGCCTCCAAGTGGCGGCCGTGGGCCACGTCCCCGGATTTACTGCGCCGTAACTCCTCCCACGTCCACGACGGTTATCGGAAACGGCCACACCACGTCGCCCACTACCGCACCGGATCCGGGGGGACATTGATGTGACCAGACGAACCGACCGCCGGGCCAGGCGCCAGACCAGTCAAGTCGGGCGCAGGACCCGAGGCGGCGGAGACTCCGGCGCGCCGCAAGACGGAGCCGGACAATAAGTTCCACCCGAGCCAAAATTCGTCAGCAAGGCGGAGGCGCCATCAGATCTTGCGAGAAAGCAAAAACTGTACAAGTGTAAAAAGCGGCCGGCTAGAAGCAGCCGGCAGGAACGAGCCGGATGAGGGCGCAGCCGGCTGAATGGAAATTCTCAGTCGGCCCCTCCAAGTGCCGTCTAATATATTCGAGAAGCCAGGAAAACCTGCCTAGGTCCTTCTAAACGCAGGACCTTGCCAGCTTCGGGGGCTAATGTCGGGGGGAAGACCCCGGATAGGGCAATGGACGCGGAGCAGCCGGCTGGCCACTGGCCGGCTCGCGGCAAAGGCCGGCTGAGGAGCAGCCGGCCGGCGCCGTGGCCGGCTGGTCCGGAAGCCGGCTGGCTCTAGGTCCTAGTCGGCCTGGCTACGGCCACCAATGCTGTAGTTGGGCCGGCTTCTACAAGCCATATCCGACTGGGGTTTGTACCTCAGACCGACTCGAGGCTGGCGAGTCTTGCACTAGAAGGAACCGGGTAGGTGATCCGGGTTCCCAAAGTCCACGCTGACTCCATCTTCCGTAAAGCGCGGGGCACTGTGGAGCAATAGTGCCACGCGCCGGACAGGCCGTCAGGGCTTACGACGATCCGTATCGCTACGGTGGGCGACGGCGACAGGGACACCTCCTCCATACCGCTGACCGTGGCAGCCGGATGGGACAGGCCACGATGCCTCAACCACTCCTGACGTCACCGCCTCGGGAAGGAGCGGAAGCCGAAGCCGGCCCAGCCGGCCAGTAAACTATAGGGTCTTATATGTAAAGTGCCGGTGCCTATATAAGCCGCACTACCCCCTCTCGTGCAGGGGATCGATCATTTATTGCTTTCACCCACCTACAGAGCTGCCCTGTAAGAGAGACCATCGTCTCCCTTAGCCTCTCAGGAGCAGCCGGACACAGCTCTAGGAGCACTATTGTATTGTGTGATCATCATATACACTCATAGCAGGAGTAGAGGTTTTACCTCCATCGGAGGGCCTCGAACCTGGGTACGTCGCCGTGTCGCTCGTGCCCATACCCGCATCCGGATACCGCCGTGAGATCCCTCAGGAACCACTTCGATTAGCCACCCTATGGCATATGCCGTGACGATACCACGACAGCTTCTATAAATATGCTTGTGCTTACTAACTCTTCTTTTACAGGCCTCCACTGAAAACAACTCCAGCGAGGAAACCCACTCCAGTCGAGGAAACTCGAGTTCGGGCCACTCTATGAAAATCAACATGCAGAACCAGCCAGATTTACCACCATCGGCTTCCAAGAAGAGGTCAGTTACTGAACTTGTTGCCCCCCAAGCTCCATCCAAAGTACGCACAAAGAGCCGATGCATCAAGAGAGCTCGAAAGGAACCGCAAGCCCCTGCATCAAATCAAGGGGCTTCAAATGTAATTACTCTCCATACTCTCCTCGGCTCATATTTCATGCTAACCCATCGCTGCTCGCATTGGCTAACCACTTCCTTTGCAGACTGATGACACCTCTAGTGGGGAAGTTGAGGAGGTACTGATGCCATCCGCCACCCTGGACCTAGCAACCTCTAAGAGTGTAGCTGACAAGGTTGCCAACTTGGCCAAGCCCACAACAGAAACACAAGAGCCGATCACCTCATCATTGGCTGTCCCTCTAGTCTTAGGAGAGGTACACTCCTTTCCCTTGGCTCTACCCTTCTCCTTTGCTGCATACTGACGCTGTTCTTGTTGTTTGTCAGGGTTATGACCTCTCAAGCTTGCTAACGTTCGACCCTGAATCAATCGAACCAGCTACTTCTAGGGCAAGTGAAGAGCCAGGACCCAGCGCTACCCATGGTCAACTCCAGCGTCTCAAGGCCCTGCTCTCCTCCTCAATTGAGACATTGGTTGAAAACCCCGAGGAAGTGAAGAGCATTCTTGAAGACATTCAGCCCCATCTCCCGGTGACGTTGCAGGTGAAACTCTGGCCGGTTGTGACTCTGTCTGCCTACAGGTCTACGGTGAAGTTGGCTCGTCAGAGAATCGACCTACGCCACGCCCAGCTTCCGTTGAAAGCCGATATTGCAGACAAATGTCAGCGGCTTAATGAGAAAAAGGCGGCCTTGGACGCCAAAACTGACACCTCTGTCAGCAGTGCCGAGCTTGAGACCCTGCACAAGGAACTGGAGGACCTTGAAGAGAGGGTCTGGGCAACCAAAAAACTTATCCAAGACAAGGAAGCTTTCGTTGCTCGCTCCCAAGAGGAAGCAGAAGGCCTCAAAGCTGAACTGAAGACTGATCTGGCCGAAATACGTGCCCTGAACAAACAACTTTTTTTTACTGGCCGATTTCATGCATCGGCCCCCATATTTCACTATCCGTCATCCCACATGCTTGGGAAATATTTTTTTGAGATGCTGCCCATTGACGGCTACTGGGAATTTCACACCATTCAGCTCCTCGAGCATGTATGCGTTACCCTTTAACACCTGGCCGACTCTGTACGGCCCATGCCAATTAGGAGACCATTTACCATACACTTTATCCTTAGTTCCTAATGGCAATACAGCTTCCCATACTAGATCACCAACGTGGAACTCCTTTGGTCTCACCTTCTTATTATATGCGCGAGCTACCTTGGCTTTGTTCTCTTTAATCTTCTCCAGCGAACAAAGTCTGAGTTCCGTTAGATCCTCAATACTATCACTCATCAGGGCTGCATATTCTTCAGTTGTTAGATCATTCTGAAACGTAACACGTCTCGATCCAGCCGTAATTTCCCAAGGCAATACGGCTTCTTGTCCATAGACCAGCTGGTATGGCGAGGTTTTTATAGCTCCATGACATGACATGCGATAAACCCACAAAGCTTCTGACAATACCTCATGCCAACGTCTAGGGTGCTCATCAACTTTCCTCTTAATCAGCTTGATAAGGCTCTGGTTGGACACTTCAGCCTGTCCATTTGATTGAGCATAGTATGGAGACGATCGGATCAACTTAATTCCCATGTCGTCGCAGAACTTTCTGAACCCTTTAGAAATGAAGACCGAACCTCCATCGGTCGTGATAGTCTGGGGAATCCCGAATCTATGAATGACATGTTCTTTAACGAAATTGATAACATCTTTCGACGCCACTGACTTCATAGGGACGGCTTCCACCCATTTAGTGAAATAATCTGTAATGGTCAAAATCCACTCGTGGCCTTTGCTTGATGGAGGATGGATTTTGCCGATCATATCCATGCCCCAACCTCGAAATGGCCAAGGCTTGATGATGGGGTTCATTGCTGATGTGGGTACCATCTGAATTTTCCCAAACATCTGACACGCTTGACATCCTTTATAGTACCTAAAGCAATACTCAAGCATGGTGGGCCAGTAAAACCCTGATCGCCTGATCAGCCATTTCATCTTATGAGCCGATTGGTGAGTTCCACAGGCGCCTTCGTGTACCTCGTGTAAGAGCCGATTCGACTCGGCTGGTCCCAGGCATTTGAGAAGTAATCCCTCCAAAGTCCTGTAGAACATGTCATCTCCTATAAGGACATACTTCATGGCCTTGTATCTTATCCGTTTAGGTGCCCCCCGAGCCGGATCTTTCAAGTAATTGAAGATATCGGCTCTCCAGTCATTCGGTTCCAGGAACTGTACCTGAACATCGGCTCCTTCTGCTACGTCCTTGCAGCCTGACGCCATCTGTGCGAGATCGTTTGCCTCGATATTTTGCGACCTCGGGATCCAATTGAAGTTTATGTACCTAAATTGTGCCATCAACTCTCGGCAGTGCATCCATAATGGGAAGAGCGACTCGCTCTCACACTTGTATTCCTCCGTGAGTTGGGAGATCACCAATTTTGAGTCTCCAAAAAGTTCCACTGCTTCTGCCCCGGCTTCCAATAGCAACTCCATTCCCTTGCGTATTACTTCATATTCAGCGACATTGTTAGTGCAAGGGGTAGGTAGCCTGATGGAGAAGGAATATGTTGCCCCCCGAGGCGACACGAGTAGAATGCCGATGCCGCAACCGTCGCCACAAACCGATCCATCGAAAAACATGGCCCATGCACGTACCGATAGTGCTGCTATATCAGTGTTAATCCGTTCAGCAATAAGATCGGCCAACGCTTGTCCCTTGACTGCCTTCGCCGGCTGATACCGGAGATCAAATTCGGATAACGCAAACATCCATTTACCGAGTCGGCCTTTTAGCACAGGAGCCAACAGCATATGTTTGACGACGTCTGACTTGCATATGATGATAATTTCTGCTGTCAACAAGACGTGACGAAGCTTGGTGCAGGTAAAAAATAGGCAGAGGCACAACTTCTCAATCTCAGGGTACCTCGTCTCTGCATCCAACATCCTTCTGCTGAGGTAGAAAGCGACTCTCTCCAGACCATCATAAAGTTGCACCACCACTGAGGCGATGGACCCACTGATAAGTAAATATAGAATGGCCTGTCTTGCTGAGGTGGAACCAACACAGGTGGCTTTGTCAGATATTCTTTAATCTCATCAAACGCTCGTTGTTGCTCTGCCCCACAGCGAAACTCCTCATCAGATTTAATTTTCACCAGTCCCATGAACGGCTCGATTCGCCCTGACAGATTGGAAATGAACCTTCTGACGAAGTTGATTTTGCCGATGAGAGACTGGAGTTCCTTCTTAGTGGTAGGTGGTTGCATTGTCTGCACTGCCTCCTGACTTTTCAAGCCGATCTCAATTCCGCGTTCATGAACCAAGAAACCCAAGAATTGACCGGCCGTCACGCCAAAAGCACACTTCTTTGGATTCATTCTCAGTCTGAATTTCCTAGTTCGGTCCAGGATGCGTCGCAAATCGTCCAAGTGTCCTTCTAGTGAAACAGACTTTACCACCACGTCATCGATGTATATCTCCACCAACTTGCCGATCAGATCATGAAAGATGTAATTCATGGCTCTTTGGTATGTTGCGCCGGCATTTTTCAGTCCAAATGTCATGACTACATATTCAAACAAGCCCACTGAACCTGGTACTCTGAATGCAGTCTTGTGTATATCTTCTGGAGCCATAAAAATTTGGTTGTAGCCGGCATTGCCATCCATGAAACTTAAAACCTTATGACCAGCAGCTGCATTGATCAATGTTTCTGCCACCGGCATGGGATATTCATCCTTTGGAGTGGCTCTATTGAGATCTCGAAAATCTATGGCGACGCGCCATCGGCCATCCTTTTTCTGCACAGGTACAATACTAGAAATCCACTCAGCATACCTGCATGGCCTGATGAACCCGACGGCCAACATCTTCTCGATCTCTTTCTTGACTTCTTCTAAAATTTTGGCCTTCATTTGACGTGCTCGCTGCTGGAACGGCCGAAATCCTTTCTTGAGAGGGAGCCGATGCTCAATGATACTCCTGTCTAACCCGGGCATCTCTGTGTAATCCCAAGCAAAACAATCCGGGTATTCTTTCAACAAAGCTATCATCAGGTCCCTCAGACGCGGATCTAACTTTTTGCTGATAAATGTTGGTCGTGGCTTATCCCCAGGACCAATGTCAATCTCTTCTAGCTCATCAGCCGATGTAAACCCATACCCTAGCTTTCCGTCGCCTGCTAGATCAATGCTGAACACAGGCAAAACGTATGGAGAGGGTAATTTGGGCTGATTCCTGGAATCGGCCCCCATTTTGATTGCACTGCTCGATGAAGGTTTACACCCTATTAGTGCTCTACTACAGGAGGGAATCTCCCTACTATAACTACGTGACATGCTTGAGGTAGGATCATTGCTTTTTATTTTTTGGGGCCGATCGCAGGGATCAGCCTTGCCACGTACGTCCATAGACGTTGTTCTTGCTACTCTGTCAGGCCGGTGGATAAGACCAGCCTCACCCCGTTTTTTGTAGCTTCGATGCGCTCACAGCCGTCCAAACTGACTCCAGAGAGTGGCCCTTGGTCTTCCGCGTCCCAAATATTCATGCCAGCTATTGAGATCTCAATTGAGTCAGCTGCATGAACGACCTCCACTTCATCTCCATCCCACTGTATCAAGCATTGGTGCATTGTGGATGGGATGCAGCAGTTGGCGTGAATCCAATCCCTCCCTAGCAGGACAGCGTAGGTGCTTTTGCTGTCGACGATGAAGAACGATGTAGGGACGGTTTTTCGGCCTACGGTTAGATCCACGTTCAGAACGCCTTGCGTCTCTGATGCTTGGCCGTTGAAGTCGCTTAGTGTGACGTTGGTTTTGATCAGATCTTCTGTAGAGCGTCCCAAACGTCGTAGCATGGAGTACGACATTATATTGACTGCCGCTCTGGTGTCAACCAACATCTTGCTGACAGGCTGCCCATTGATGTAACCTTTTAGATATAGGGCCTTCAGATGTTTGTAGCCCTTCTCCTGTGGCTTTTCAAAGATAATTGGCCGTGGGCCACAGTCGAACTGAGCTACTGACGCTTCTTCTGTTCTTGGAGCGCAAAACTCCGCCGGAAGGATTGACACCATATTTGTACCAGCCGATGTCTTCTCATCGGCTTTCATTTGCTTGGGGTGCCATTCTTTCTTCTGTAGATGATTCTCCTCGTCCAAAGTTTACTGAATTTTCACGGCCAGCTCGGGCCGCGCTTTCCTCAACATGTGCAGGTATTGTCTCTCGGCTTCCTCCAAGCTACGTAGCCCATGCACCCTACGCTTTTGGGAGTGACTGAGTCCATCAGGGCACCACCTTAGCCGGTGGTATCTATCTTCTTCTTCATCTTCATCTTCATCTTCTAACTCCTCTAGATCTTCCACCCTAGATGACTCAGCTTGCTTATTCCGAGATGGGAGAGGCCCTAGACGTTTGAACACTGACACGTCACCTATGTCCCTCTTCTTCTGTCTACATTCCGGGCAGTTGTCGATCGTAGGCAATCGGCTCATTCCTGAATCCCAGCAATGCTAAAAGAAAGGACAATCCCAGTGTCCGTCCATGTCTTCTTGCTCCCTTGACCCTCCCTTAGCGTGGCGCTCATATCCTTCGTCGTCTCTATCATAACGACGATACTTCCTGTTGTCTACGTCAGACCGATGATATCTTTCGTCGGCTGTATCATACCGCCGGTGTCGATCATATGGACACTCATATTTGTTAAGGAGATGCTCGGAGAGTGGTCGTTGATACCGCACGCTTCTCACTTGTTCCTCGGTGACGTACCGTCTGTCATCATATCGGGGCCGGTCACGTGGGCCGGCCTCCTCCTTGTCCTTGCCACGAGAACGACTGCTCTCTTCTTTGTCCTTGCCAGGGTGGTATACAGGCCCTGCCATGTTAATATCGAACGAGAAATCTGGCTGACGCCTCGTGGAGTGACTGCACTCCACCATGTTGACGGCAGGAAACGGTTGCGTATCTACTTTCATGGCATACTGACAAAAAATCAGACGCCCTTGTTCTATCGCCATTTGGATTTGCTGACGCAACACTTTGCAGCCGTTGGTGATATGGGTGAACGAGTGATGCCACTTGCAGTACGGCCTTCCGTTCAGCTCTTGCACCGTAGGGATTTTATGGCCTTCGGGTAACTTCAGCTGCTTTTCCTTCAGCAATAGGTCGAATATCTGCTCAGCTTTGCTTATATCGAAGTCAAACCCTTTTGCAGGCCCTTGTTGCTTCACCCATTTGCAGGACACGGGGTTTGCCCCCCGAGCCCATTCAGCTACAGCTACTTCCTGGTCTCCTGCAGAGTCTTCAACTTCTTCTGTCTCAACCAGGCCTATCGGGCGTTTGAACTAGTCTTGGTACAATTCTGGGTGGCGCTGTTCATACAATGACAATTTCTGAACCATATGCGCCAGTGAAGTGTATTCCGCTTGGAAAGCCAGATCTTTGATCGGCGCCGCGAGGCCTAACACTGCCAGATCGACTGCTTCTTTCTCATTCAAACGAGCCGAATAACATCGATTCCTCACAGCCCTGAAACGCTGAATGTATTCTGACACCGTTTCTCCACGCTTCTGTCGCACTTGTGCCAGATCGGCAATGCCAGCCTCGGTAGCTTCTGAGTGATATTGCATGTGAAACTGCTCTTCCAGCTGCTTCCACGTCCGGATTGAATCTGGTGGCAACGAGGTGTACCACCCAAAAGCTGGTCCTGTGAGAGATTGTGCGAAAAACCTCACACGCAACTGGTCGGATGCTGAAATCATGCCCAACTGTGCCAAATACCGGCTCACATGCTCAATTGAACTAGACCCTTCTGTGCCACTAAACTTTGAGAACTCAGGGAGCCGATACTTGGGCGGCAGTGGAATCAAATCATACTCGTTGGGGTACGGCTTGGAATAGCCGATTGCCCTCCTTTTTGGCACCATGCCAAACTGGTCTCTCAAGATTGCACTGATTTGGTCCACTGTATGAGTTGCAGGGGCCGAGCTTTGATGACTCGTTCCGGTGGCATATTTAGCTAGCCACACTTGTTTATCGGCGTCCACCCCAGAGATCCCTCCTGCTGCTCCGGAAATCCCTCCTGCTGTAATCTGGTTCGTGCGCGCCAAGTTATTGCAGTCCGGCACGTACGTGCACATGTATCCATGTGGGATTTCTTTAGGTGGTTCATTCAGGAACTGGTAATCACCAGGATCGCCTCCAATCTTGTAGACGACGTACGCCGGTGAACCCGGCGGCTCTGGAGCTGCTAGCGAGAACGGCAGCTGCGGTCTGGTCTGGAACGGTATTTCTCCTTGGTGAGTGATACGTCTCCGACGTATCGATAATTTCTTATGTTCCATGCCACATTATTGATGATATCTACATGTTTTATGCATACTTTATGTCATATTTATGCATTTTCTGGAACTAACCTATTAACAAGATGCCGAAGAGCCGATTCTTTGTTTCTGCTGTTTTTTGTTTCAGAAATCCTAGTAAGGAAATATTCTCGGAATTGGACGAAATCAACGCCCAGGGGCCTATTTTCACACGAAGCTTCCAGAAGACCTAAGAGGAGACGAAGTGGGGCCACGAGGTGGCCAAACACTAGGCCGGCGCGGCCCAGCCCTTGGCCACGCCGACCTACTGTGTGGGGCCCTCGTGTGGCCCCCTGACCTGCCCTTCCGCCTACAAATAGCCTTCGTCGCGAAACCCCCAGTACCGAGAGCCACGATACGGAAAACCTTCCAGAGACGCCGCCGCCGCCAATCCCATCTCGGGGGATTCAGGAGATCGCCTCCGGCACCCTGCCGGAGAGGGGATTCATCTCCCGGAGGACTCTACACCGCCATGGTCACCTCCGGAGTGATGAGTGAGTAGTCTACCCCTGGACTATGGGTCCATAGCACTAGCTAGATGGTTGTCTTCTCCTTATGTGCTTCATTGTCGGATCTTGTGAGCTGCCGAACATGATCAAGATCATCCATCTGTAATGCTATATGTTGTGTTTGTTGGGATCCGATGAATAGAGAATACTATGTTATGTTGATTATCAATTTATATCTATGTGTTGTTTATGATCTTGCATGCTCTCCGTTATTAGTAGAGGCTCTGGCCAAGTTTTTACTCTTAACTCCAAGAGGGAGTATTTATGCTCGATAGTGGGTTCATGTCTCCGTGAATCTGGGGGAGTGAGAGAAACCTCTAAGATTATGGATGTGCTGTTGCCACTAGGGATAAAACATTGATGCTATGTCCGAGGATGTAGTTATTGATTACATTACGCACCATACTTAATGCAATTGTCTGTTGTTTGCAACTTAATACTGGAAGGGGTTCGGATGATAACCTGAAGGTGGACTTTTTAGGCATAGATGCATGCTGGATAGCGGTCTATGTACTTTGTCGTAATGCCCAATTAAATCTCACAATACTCATCATATCATGTATGTGCATGGTCATGCCCTCTCTATTTGTCAATTGCCCAACTGTAATTTGTTCACCCAACATGCTATTTATCTTATGGGAGAGACACCACTAGTGAACTGTGGACCCCGGTCCATTCTTTTACATCGAATACAATCTACTGCAATTGTTCTACTGTTCTCTGCAAACAATCATCATCCACACTATACATCTAATCCTTTGTTACAGCAAGCCGGTGAGATTGACAACCTCACTGTTTCGTTGGGGCAAAGTACTTTGGTTGTGTTGTGCAGGTTCCACGTTGGCGCCGGAATCCCTGGTGTTGCACCGCACTACATCTCGCCGCCATCAACCTTCAACGTGCTTCTTGGCTCCTACTGGTTCGATAAACCTTGGTTTCGTACTGAGGAAAAACTTGCCGCTGTACGCATCACACCTTCCTCTTGGGGTTCCCAACGGACGCGTGCTGTACGCGTGTCAGTGAGTCCCTAGGGTAGGTCCTGACGGAGAGTACTGATGCTTCATGATTTCCTGAACCACGCGAACCGCAACGCGCTCGAAAGCGTTCACCAGGCTCTCAGAATGACGGTGTAGAGAATGAGCCACCATGTAATTAACCTCCTGGCGCAGAGCTCTGGTGCGATCCTCCGAAGGGAGAGACAGGTCTACTTCATCGAGAGCCCCTTCGGCTGAGAACCCCTTCCATCTAATGCCATGAGATCGGCTTCGAAGAGAGCTTTCAGCTCATCAAACTTCTTCTTGTGCTCCTCAGACAGCTCTTCGTATGTGACTTGTGTTTTCTCCGCCATCTCAGCTGCAGATGATGTTGACGCAGTTGATGTAGAATGTCCCACCGGGCGTGCCAGAATGTGTTGCCTGCCAAAACCCACCGGCGAGCAGCGACGGGCAACACGGAGAGCCGGGAGGCTCCCAGGACTGCTGGTGGGCCCTGGTCCCTCGGGCGACGGCCCGCAATGCTCCAGCACATGTCCTAGCTGGTGCAAGGGCGTGCCACCTGACCTATACCTGGTCAGGAAGGTGATGGATTGCTTCGATTAATTTCCTGCATGGTAGACACGTAAACATTAAATACGAGCCTCGATCGGCTCTCAGGTTATCCTGTGAATCGGCTCAGGGAGCCGATCCACCCATGATTCGTATTGGATCTACGATAACATGGTGGTCCTGCTTGATCAACACGAAGTTAACACGATCCACGACGATCTAGGGTTTTCACCATATAACCGGAACGTCCTACACGTAGTTGAGCCTGGTAGGTACGAAAGATAACAGAAAACCAGCCCTAGGAAAGGCCAAAAAACCAACATAGAGTTGATTCCCGGAACATCTCTTCTAAGATCAGCAAACCGTACCTTACGCTCTACTGGATCATTCAACCCGTTTGCAAGGCCTAACCATATGGATATCAAACTAATCCTTGAAGAACAAGGAACAACCGTAACAGATCGAATCTACTAAATAAAGACTAAGCAAGATGCTGCCCTTACACCTAGGATAGGTGTAAAGGCAGCTAGATATCTAAGGGTAGCATAACTAAGCAAATGCATCAAGAAAGTATCAATGCTAGCCCTAACACATCTATGATAACGGTGTTGCTCGCCATCAACAAGGCTTCAGTACGAGCAACACATAAACAACGAATAAACTTGATGCTGCTTAGATCGCAAGATGCGATCTAGGCAGCATGGCGCTTACCCGGAAGAAACCCTCGAAACAAGGGGTGGCGATGCGCCTAGATTGGTTTGTTGCGAACGTGATCGTCCTCCTTTCTCAATAACCCTAGGTACATATTTATAGTCCGTGGACTTTCTACTTTCGGAATAAACCTAACTTCGTACGAGCTAAACTCTATCTCTTAATTCTAAATCTACCATAATGTACAGATACACGGGCCATCTAGCCCAAATCCTCGTAAAAGGCCGATTCAGAAATATTTCATGTGCATACCCTCAAAGCCCATCTCCATCACGGCCCATCTCTGACTTGGTTAAAATCTGGCGATAACACATGCCCCCTGGTTTTGGTAATGGTAATTCCAAAACCACTCTGTTTTTTCTTCGTCGGGTCACGTCGTGGCAGAGCAGAACCACCACAGTATCCTTTCATCATGATGCCTTGCCTACTCAACTTCTCTGCATGATTTGACAGTTTTGGCACCACCTCCTCGGAAACCGCTGCAGCATTGAATCATCTCCACCATATCCCCTTTATTTAACCGCATCGAGTAGTTCGCTTCCTCATCCCATTGCTCATTAGCAATCGAAAAGCCCTCATCTGCACCATGGACTCCTCCTCCTCCTCCTCTGCCTCCTCGGGTCTTTCCTCCCTATCCTCTTCCTCTCGTGAGCTGACGCCGGAGTGGGACTCGATGGCGGCGCACGAGGTCCTCGCCCCAACGAAGTGGGACAAGGAGGATCATGATTCCTCCGTCTGGTCCGAGGATGACAAGTCCTTGACCGACGGAGAAGACGACTTCCAGTTCCTCGTCGATGGGGAGCTGGAGGCGGAGAGCGAGGACGACCTCTTCTCCTGGGACGACTTCACCTCTTCCGACGAGGAGGAGGAAGAGGAGGATGACACCTCCTCCGACGAGTACCCGCCGGCGAAACGCTTCCGCGCCGGGTCGGAGGACGATGACGACGAGGAGGAGGAGGAGGAAGAAGATGCTCCTGCCGAGGGCTACGGCAGCAGCAACGAGGACCTCGCCGGCAGCAGCGCCGACGACAGCTACGACGGCGACGACGAGGGCAGCGACGGCCCCTAGATTAGGGACTACTAGCATAGGACTAGTAATAGTATTTTAGGCAGTAGATCCTTCTTTTGTTCTTCCTTTTGCGAGCAATCGGCTCTTCTTTGTAAAAAACCCTCTTTATCAATGAAAAATGCTTTCAATTGATTTTGCCGATTGTCAAAGTAAATCAACGCTCAAAGAGCCGATGGCAACGCATCGGCCTTTACCATAAAACACTAATGAGGCCAAACTCAGTTGCATGTTCAAACGGTAACCTGCGACCCTTGTCTAAAGGAGCAAACTCAGATCCCCAAATCGCCCGCCGAACAGATTCACCTCACAGCCACGCGAATTCCAGATCCCAATCGTGCAGATTCAACTCCGCAGCGAATCAAATGGCGGAATCATCCAGCGCCAACGCTACGGTCTCTGGCCTGAAGGTAATCCTCAACCGCTCCTCGCCATCCGAGCAATAGTGTTAGAATTAACAGCAAACACCTGAATTAATGTCTCATTCCATCATTAATTTTAGGTATCAGACATTCTGCTGCCGCATCCTTCTCTTCCAAATTCTCTCTGTCTTGGCCCTCGTTCTACCGAGAGTCCTGTCCATTTGATTTCATGCGAGGCCAATAGAATTCCCTTCGTGAAGCAGAACTTAGATCTAACTTCTTGGGCCGACTGCTTACGAGCCTGGCCTAATCCTCCCGAAGATTGGGTTTCATGGTACAATAGAGTATCGAAAACCCACCAAGCCACATGGGAAACCACAGGAATAGCCGATGCTTTATCTTTATCACTATCTCCCCTTGAGAAACATGAATACCTTCTGAAAACCATCGGCTACTTTTGGTCTGATGCTCTGAATTGCTTCATGTTTGGTCATGGCCCTATGACACCAACCCTACTAGACGTGGCCATGATCACTGGCCTAGACATTGCATCCCCAAGTCCCTCTGCTTTTATGCTGCCAAAGGTTCCTTTTACACTCTCCTCCAAAACAGAGTGTACAAACTGGGGTGCCTACCTTAGATGCCACATGAAAACCAAAGGCCCTGTAACAGAGAAAGAACACACGGCCTTCCTGAACTTCTGGTTGGAACACTTCATATTCTGTGGCCCTTCACTTGCCCCAACCAAGAATTACCTTTCCTTGGCCTATGAACTTGCCAAAGGCACTCAGCTTGGCATCGGCAAACTGTTCCTTGGAGAGGTCTATCGATATCTCCAACTGATGTCTGTCAACCTGTTCTCTCAAAAGACAGTCAAAACAGGAGGCCCCTGGTGGTTTATTCAGCTATGGGCTCAGCTGTACTTCCAAAACCAGATCCCAAACTTTCCACCTTTGGCCACTTGCACTTTCCCAGATGCTAATGGAAAGCAGATCCGATGCACTAGCTACGGCCAAGCTCTATATAACCTTCCAGGCAGCAAACTGATCCCCAAGGAAGCATCAGAGTGGTTCAGGATTTTCTTCCAAGGCCTGGACAATCCTCTTTTCTTTCCTTACAAGGAGTCTAAAATTTTTGAAAATCCAGTCTCCTTCAGGCTAGACAGCTTTGCCGATGATGCCAGCACCCGGCAGTTGTATTCCATCATGATCCGTCCCTGCTTCCTTCCAGTTGGCATGAGCACCTCAAACAGGATCATCAAACCTGGTTACGAGTCTTATCAGCCGGTCATAGTAGCCCGGCAGTTTGGTCTTGGGCAGGTGTCTCCACACTTCTTTCTCCACCACTTGACAGAGAGCAGAGCTGAGTTGCCTGATGTCCTCACTGGCCAGAGGTGTTACTCTTTCTTTGATGCTCTAGCCATCCCAGTCCCTCACAACCTCTCTTTCACCTCATCCACTGATGGTTTTGAGACCTGGTGGTCAATGTGGAAGACTCATGCCTTCAGAAGAGCTCTGGGGCCATTGCTGAAACAACTTGATGCTGAATATGACATCCCTGCAGAACAGGTACCACTACTCACAAATTTTTCTTGCAGTGGCTTACAATGATCTTTATAACCTTGCTCTGTTTCCTTGCAGCAACAAGATGGTCCAGAACCTGTACATGATGATGGCTCTCCCTTCAAATTCCTCCCACCAGCTCCAGTGGTTCTCTTCTGCAAAAGCTCACCACCCTTGAAGAAGGTTGTGATGCAGAGCCAGCCGATTTCACCAAAATCGGCTCCCAAGAGCAAAGTGTCTTCCGGGCCAGCTGCCCCCCGAGCCTCAACCCAGGCGAGAACAGCAGTGAGGAAAGTAGCTGCCAGGAAGACCTTGAAGCGCCAAACCCCTACTCCAGCTCAAGAAAGTTTGCACGTAAGCTGATCCATGCCTTGACTGATTTCATCTACCCTTATGGGCTTCTATAAATATGCTTGTGCTTACTAACTCTTCTTTTACAGGCCTCCACTGAAAACAACTCCAGCGAGGAAACCCACTCCAGTCGAGGAAACTCGAGTTCGGGCCACTCTGTGAAAATCAACATGCAGAACCAGCCAGATTTACCACCATCGGCTTCCAAGAAGAGGTCAGTTACTGAACTTGTTGCCCCCCAAGCTCCATCCAAAGTACGCACAAAGAGCCGATGCATCAAGAGAGCTCGAAAGGAACTGCAAGCCCCTGCATCAAATCAAGGGGCTTCAAATGTAATTACTCTCCATACTCTCCTCGGCTCATATTTCATGCTAACCCATCGCTGCTCGCATTGGCTAACCACTTCCTTTGCAGACTGATGACACCTCTAGTGGGGAAGTTGAGGAGGTACTGATGCCATCCGCCACCCTGGACCTAGCAACCTCTAAGAGTGTAGCTGACAAGGTTGCCAACTTGGCCAAGCCCACAACAGAAACACAAGAGCCGATCACCTCATCATCGGCTGTCCCTCTAGTCTTAGGAGAGGTACACTCCTTTCCCTTGGCTCTACCCTTCTTCTTTGCTGCATACTGACGCTGTTCTTGTTGTTTGTCAGGGTTACGACCTCTCAAGCTTGCTAGCGTTCGACCCTGAATCAATCGAACCAGCTACTTCTAGGGCAAGTGAAGAGCCAAGACCCAGCGCTACCCATGGTCAACTCCAGCGTCTCAAGGCCCTGCTCTCCTCCTCAATTGAGACATTGGTTGAAAACCCCGAGGAAGTGAAGAGCATTCTTGAAGACATTCAGCCCCATCTCCCGGTGACGTTGCAGGTGAAACTCTGGCCGGTTGTGACTCTGTCTGCCTACAGGTCTACGGTGAAGTTGGCTCGTCAGAGAATCGACCTACGCCACGCCCAGCTTCCGTTGAAAGCCGATATTGCAGACAAATGTCAGCGGCTTAATGAGAAAAAGGCAGCCTTGGACGCCAAAACTGACACCTCTGTCAGCAGTGCCGAGCTTGAGACCCTGCACAAGGAACTGGAGGACCTTGAAGAGAGGGTCCGGGCAACCAAAAAACTTATCCAAGACAAGGAAGCTTTCGTTGCCCGCTCCCAAGAGGAAGCAGAAGGCCTCAAAGCTGAACTGAAGACTGATCTGGCCGAAATACGTGCCCTGAACAAACAACTTTTTTTTACTGGCCGATTTCATGCATCGGCCCCCATATTTCACTATCCGTCATCCCACATGCTTGGGAAATATTTTTTTGAGATGCTGCCCATTGACGGCTACTGGGAATTTCACACCATTCAGCTCCTCGAGCATGTATGCGTTACCCTTTAACACCTGGCCGACTCTGTACGGCCCATGCCAATTAGGAGACCATTTACCATACACTTTATCCTTAGTTCCTAATGGCAATACAGCTTCCCATACTAGATCACCAACGTGGAACTCCTTTGGTCTCACCTTCTTATTATATGCGCGAGCTACCTTGGCTTTGTTCTCTTTAATCTTCTCCAGCGAACAAAGTCTGAGTTCCGTTAGATCCTCAATACTATCACTCATCAGGGCTGCATATTCTTCAGTTGTTAGATCATTCTGAAACGTAACACGTCTCGATCCAGCCGTAATTTCCCAAGGCAATACGGCTTCTTGTCCATAGACCAGCTGGTATGGCGAGTTTTTTATAGCTCCATGACATGACATGCGATAAGCCCACAAAGCTTCTGACAATACCTCATGCCAACGTCTAGGGTGCTCATCAACTTTCCTCTTAATCAGCTTGATAAGGCTCTGGTTGGACGCTTCAGCCTGTCCATTTGCTTGAGCATAGTATGGAGACGATCGGATCAACTTAATTCCCATGTCGTCGCTGAACTTTCTGAACTCTTTAGAAATGAAGACCGAACCTCCATCGGTCGTGATAGTCTGGGGAATCCCGAATCTATGAATGACATGTTCTTTAACGAAATTGATAACATCTTTCGACGCCACTGACTTCATAGGGACGGCTTCCACCCATTTAGTGAAATAATCTGTAATGGCCAAAATCCACTCGTGGCCTTTGCTTGATGGAGGATGGATTTTGCCGATCATATCCATGCCCCAACCTCGAAATGGCCAAGGCTTGATGATGGGGTTCATTGCTGATGCGGGTACCATCTGAATTTTCCCAAACATCTGACACGCTTGACATCCTTTATAGTACCTAAAGCAATCCTCAAGCATGGTGGGCCAGTAAAACCCTGATCGCCTGATCAGCCATTTCATCTTATGAGCCGATTGGTGAGTTCCACAGGCGCCTTCGTGTACCTCGTGTAAGAGCCGATTCGACTCGGCTGGTCCCAGGCATTTGAGAAGTAATCCCTCCAAAGTCCTGTAGAACATGTCATCTCCTATAAGGACATACTTCATGGCCTTGTATCTTATCCGTTTAGGTGCCCCCCCGAGCCGGATCTTTCAAGTAATTGAAGATATCGGCTCTCCAGTCATCCGGTTCCAGGAACTGTACCTGAACATCGGCTCCTTCTGCTACGTCCTTGCAGCCTGACGCCATCTGTGCGAGATCGTTTGCCTCGATATTTTGCGACCTCGGGATCCAATTGAAGTTTATGTACCTAAATTGTGCCATCAACTCTCGGCAGTGCATCCATAATGGGAAGAGCGACTCGCTCTCACACTTGTATTCCTCCGTGAGTTGGGAGATCACCAATTTTGAGTCTCCAAAAAGTTCCACTGCTTCTGCCCCGGCTTCCAATAGCAACTCCATTCCCTTGCGTATTGCTTCATATTCAGCGACATTGTTAGTGCAAGGGGTAGGTAGCCTGATGGAGAAGGAATATGTTGCCCCCCCGAGGCGACACGAGTAGAATGTCGATGCCGCAACCGTCGCCACAAACCGATCCATCGAAAAACATGGCCCATGCACGTACCGATAGTGCTGCTATATCAGTGTTAATCCGTTCAGCAATAAGATCGGCCAACGCTTGTCCCTTGACTGCCTTCGCCGGCTGATACCGGAGATCAAATTCGGATAACGCAAACATCCATTTACCGAGTCGGCCTTTCAGCACAGGAGCCGACAGCATATGTTTGACGACGTCTGACTTGCATATGATGATAATTTCTGCTGTCAACAAGACGTGACGAAGCTTGGTGCAGGTAAAAAATAGGCAGAGGCACAACTTCTCAATCTCAGGGTACCTCGTCTCTGCATCCAACATCCTTTTGCTGAGGTAGAAAGCGACTCTCTCCAGACCATCATAAAGTTGCACCACCACTGAGGCGATGGAAGTGTCACCTACTGATAAGTAAATATAGAATGGCCTGTCTTGCTGAGGTGGAACCAACACAGGTGGCTTTGTCAGATATTCTTTAATCTCATCAAACGCTCGCTGTTGCTCTGCCCCACAGCGAAACTCCTCATCAGATTTAATTTTCACCAGTCCCATGAACGGCTCGATTCGCCCTGACAGATTGGAAATGAACCTTCTGACGAAGTTGATTTTGCCGATGAGAGACTGGAGTTCCTTCTTAGTGGTAGGTGGTTGCATTATCTGCACTGCCTCCTGACTTTTCAAGCCGATCTCAATTCCGCGTTCATGAACCAGGAAACCCAAGAATTGACCGGCCGTCACGCCAAAAGCACACTTCTTTGGATTCATTCTCAGTCCGAATTTCCTAGTTCGGTCCAGGATGTGTCGCAAATCGTCCAAGTGTCCTTCTAGTGAAACAGACTTTACCACCACGTCATCGATGTATATCTCCACCAACTTGCCGATCAGATCATGAAAGATGTAATTCATGGCTCTTTGGTATGTTGCGCCGGCATTTTTCAGTCCAAATGTCATGACTACATATTCAAACAAGCCCACTGAACCTGGTACTCTGAATGCAGTCTTGTGTATATCTTCTGGAGCCATAAAAATTTGGTTGTAGCCGGCATTGCCATCCATGAAACTTAAAACCTTATGACCAGCAGCTGCATTGATCAATGTTTCTGCCACCGGCATGGGATATTCATCCTTTGGAGTGGCTCTATTGAGATCTCGAAAATCTATGGCGACGCTCCATCGGCCATCCTTTTTCTGCACAGGTACAACACTAGAAATCCACTCAGCATACCTGCATGGCCTGATGAACCCGGCGGCCAACATCTTCTCGATCTCTTTCTTGACTTCTTCTAAAATTTCGGCCTTCATTTGACGTGCTCGCTGCTGGAACGGCCGAAATCCTTTCTTGAGAGGGAGCCGATGCTCAATGATACTCCTATCTAACCCGGGCATCTCTGTGTAATTCCAAGCAAAACAATCCGGGTATTCTTTCAACAAAGCTATCATCAGGTCCCTCAGACGCGGATCTAACTTTTTGCTGATAAATGTTGGTCGTGGCTTATCCCCAGGACCAATGTCAATCTCTTCTAGCTCATCAGCCGATGTAAACCCATACCCTAGCTTTCCGTCGCCTGCTAGATCAATGCTGAACATAGGCAAAACGTATGGAGAGGGTAATTTGGGCCGATTCCTGGAATCGGCCCCCATTTTGATTGCACTGCTCGATGAAGGTTTTGTCGTCGTGGTGAACGAGCAGATGCCATAGGATGGCTTAGATTGGGGCCGAATGGACGCAAGAGGATTCGGGGGAGGGTTTGCGATTAGATGGGAAGGACTTCCGGATGCTTTCCTCAAGAACACAGCCAGAGACCGGTATACAAGAAGAGAGACAAGAGGAAGAACTCTTTACTAGATCGCTAGCTTCATTGATCACAGCATGGTTGCAAGTTCTGTCTACCTCTATCCCATCGTGCCCGCAAGGAGGGCTGCCCCCTCTCCTTATATAGGGGAGAGGGTGGCTTACAGAGCAAGAAACCCTAATGGCATCTTTGACTGGACAAACTACTTTACAGAGTTACTGTACAAAGCTACTTTAATCATAGATGACACCGGGGTCTTCTTTAATCAGGGAGGCTGACGTCCTCCGGCTTCTTTCTCCGTCACCTCTCTCTTTGGCGCCAGGGCTCTGAATAAAGTTACTTTGCTTAGCTCATCCTTGTCTTCTTGCTCTGAAGAGAATCTTTGACCAGTCCTGCCGACAGGCTCTCCTTTCCGGTATCTTCTTTACCGGGTTCCGGCATACCCCTTTGGGGATACCGGCTTAGCTTTGCTCTCCCGGATTCCTACTAGGCTTCCGGTAAGAACATTAAACCGGTATCTTGATGGCTCAAACCATCCGGTTTGGCATGCCTTTGGCATACCGGGGGTTATCCCCCCAACATTAGTCCCCGAAGCTGGTATAGCCTGGAGGATTCTATCCTACAGACCATGCCAGGTTTTCATCTTTTTAAGGTACCGGTTTAATCACTCATGTCTTGAGCTTAGTTCCGGCACCTTTACCCTTGTTCTTTCTCTTCTCTTTGCTAGGCTCGTTCCGGCATCTCTCTTTTCCGGTATCATGTGTCTTTACTGCTTCCTCGGCGAGGTCGAGAATATTTCGGGCCCCGCGCCTGTCAGAGACATGCGCACTGTGTCTGACGCGCCAGTGTCCGTTGTCACATCGCTTCGACTCCCGCGCGCCCATTTAATGCACCGCTGCGGATCCCACTACCTCTTCGGGATCCCGTGTGCGCCTCCGTGTGGCGTCCATTTTCTCGCGTGTATCCCTTCGCCACGTGGCGGCCCAAGGTGCGAACCGTCGCGGGCCGCGAGGCGAACCGCCGCGGCCCAGCGGTTCCCTGCCCACTTTCTCTCTCCTTTATAAACACAACCGCCCCTTCTTCTTCATCTTCTTCGCATTCTCCCCCTTCGCGCACAGAGCTCCACGCCTTTGCGCCACCGTTGCTCTCCGTCCGCCGTCGCTCGTTCAAGCTCCGGCGCCCGGCGAACTCACGCCGTGCTTCCGCCGGACTTCGCTGTGCGGAGATCTTCGGCAGCAACTTCATCGCGCCCGCCGCATTTGCCCTTCTTCGCGAGCTTCTCCGCCTCACCGTCGACGGTGCTCGCCGGCGACCGCAGACCCGCTCCACCGCCAGCAAACACTTCCCTCAGCGACCGCGCCGCTCAAGGTTGGTACTAATCTCGCTTCACTCGCCCCCTGCTTGCTTTTCAGATCTTGGGTCTTTGGTGTTCTTATTTCCTCTTTTTCTTTGGTTTTCTTCTTACTCGTAGATCTTCACGCGGGGTTCAAGTCTGGGATTCCTGTTTTTTCGCCTACCCTTGCGATGTCTGACGAGGAATCTTCCTCCGCATCTTCTTCTTCCCTTTCTCCCAAGCGCCGTAGGCCCTCTCCCGGTGAATCCACGGCTTCAGATCCGATGGAGACCGATTCCGGCAATCAGCAGGAATCTGGTAGCCTCCAAGAGTCTGGCGGCCACTTAGAATCCGGTAGCTTTAGCCAAGCTTCCGGTAGCCAAGAAGCCAGTAGCTCTGGCCAAGCCTCTAGCAGCTCCAGCCAATCTTCCGGCGAGGAGCCTTCCCCAATCACCCGCGGAGCCTGGATGGGCTCCAACGTTACTGAGTTTGAGATCGATTGGTTGTACCGGTCTCGGAGGATTCCGGAAGGAGTTACCTGCCGGATTCCTGATGACGAGATCGAACCGGATCCCGAAGACGATGAATATGTTGTTTTTCTTGCTCACTTTGAGCGTGGCTTCGGCCTTCCTGCCTCCTCTTTTTTCCGGGAGTTTCTAGATTTTTACGAACTCCAACCTCACCACCTTCCTGGCAACGCCATTTTCTATCTTTCTTGCTATGCCACCTTCATGGAGGCTTACATCGGCATTCGTCCCACTCGTGAGACGTTTGCCCGCTTCTTCAACTTGCGGATCAACTCTGTCCAGGGCAAGGAAATCCCTAAGCCCAAGCCGCCCGTGGAGTGCGGCTCTTGCATCGTCGGCTCCCGCCAAGGGAGCACCTTTCTTAAGTTTGCCGGCCTCGAGTCTTGCCGCGCCTGGCAAGGAACTTTCTTCTATGTGAAGAACAGCGGCCGCGCCAATCTTATCAATCTTCCTCCATATCGAGCGGGGCCCCCCAGCAGAACCAATTGGAGCTACAACCCGAGGACGGAACACGCCGAAACCAACCGGGTAGTGCGCTTCTTGGCCTCTTTGAAGAAGGAGACCAACATCTGTTCTGATGATGTCATCCGGACTTTCATATCGCGCCGGGTGCTTCCTCTGAAGCGCCGCGCACATAGGATGAGCGAGATGTATGGCCCAGGCGATCCTACCAAGATCACAGGCCGTCCTCTCAGCAAGAAGGATGTTGTTCGCAAGGCTAAGCAGATTTGTCAAACTGCTATGCCTTTTGCGTGGGAATGGGGCCTCCTTCCCCTCAGTTCTTCTAACCCTCCGACTCAAGAAGTAAGAGATTGCGCAATTTGGGGTTGTCTTTGCCGGTAACTTTCTGCTTTTGTTAACCTTCTCTTTTACCTTGTTTCAGGCCAGGGACCGCTTCCCTCTCATCCAGGCAGAGCGGCGAGGAACTCTCCGGAAACGCGCCCTTGACTCCTTCGACCCGGATCCCTACATCTTTTGGAAGGATCTGAAGATGGGGAAGACTCCGGCTGCGCGCCTTGGCCGGGACCCGCCGGAGCCAACCGGAAGCCCTGACGACCTGACCGTGCTCGAGGTACTTTCCTTTCCGGTTCCCTGTATTTTGCCGCTATCGCTTTCTTGCGAATTGCCTCTTAGCCATATCCAACTCACAGATCCACGAGCGCGTGCTGCCCCTGCGCGCCGAGGCCGGCTCTGAGTTTGTGGACAAACTCATGGCCCAGGGCCAAAAGAATAAGCAGCCGGCATCTACTGCCGGCTCCAGCCATGCTCCTCCCTCCAAGCGCTTCCGGACGGAGCTCGTGGGGGAGAAAGAAGTGGGCGTGCGCCGCTACGGACGCAAGGCGATGCCAACTGCTTCCGGGTAATTTTTATTTTCCGGCTTGCCTCTTTTTCGCTAAGTTCTTTTTCCGGTTGCTTTTTCTCAACCATTTGTCTTTTCTTTTTCTCAGCCCCGCTCTCAAGCTTGGCCCAAGGCCATCGGGCTCTGAGGGATCCGCAAGGACCTCAACCCCTCCTCCTCGCTCAAGCCCGGCACCATCTGGTGCCGGCAACACCTCTGCCTCCCTTTCGGGGGGCACAACAAATTCGGGGCGTGCGGCCCCTTCATCGTCAGATCACCGCACGGAGGAGGATCTTTCCTTCCTCCCAGAACACCAGGACACCGGCGCCAGCAACATCGGCGCCGGAGAAGAAGAAGCTGCCGGGCGGGCGGAGCCTCCTGCTCCTCCCGTCTCTGAAAAGACAACTTCCGCGCCGGAAGGCTCCAACACGGGTGACGCTCCTAGCGCTCCCCCTTCTCCACGCACCATCCTCATGCCTCCGCCAGAGGCTCCTCGCGCCCAGCCCTCCAGGGCCGCTCCTAACGCGCCGCCGGCCAAGACCTCCGGGGCCGCCTCTACCGCGCCGCCGCCCAAGCCTTCCAAGCTCATCAAGGGGAAGGCGACGGCCTCCAGCGCCCCTTCGGGCGGCCAGCAGCCCTTGGTGCTGCACGTCTCCAAGGCCGCCAAAGGTGCCAGCATGAAGGCCACCGGCCTTCTTGGCCGCATCACGGAGTTCCAGCGCCAAGGCCGGGACCTGGGGCACCTTCTGCCCTATGCTCAAAAGTGGAACGCCGCGGACATCACTCCGGCGACCCGCGGAATGGGCAAGGATCGGCTGCCGGCACCTGATCCTGTCGGGGATCGGTGTTCTGAGGAGCACTTTATGCGGCTTCGCAGCTCCGTAAAAGAGCTCGACAGCGCGTGGTACGATTCCACGAACAATCTGACGGTACGTTCTACTAACTTTCAATCTTTACCGGTTTCTTCGTTTCCGGCTCTGTTTTATCTTTTCTTTAGTTTCATGCCGGTTTCTTTCTTGTCTATCTTCCCAGTCCCCGAGTTTTGTGGTGAGAGCGCAGCTCTTAGCGCAAAACTTAACTTAAGAACTTAGCGTGAAACCGGCACTGCCAGTCCCCGAGTTTCGGGTTAAACATCTTCTTCTTAACACACAATTTACCTTAGAAACGCGCAAAACCGGCACTGCCAGTCCCCGAGTTTCGGGTTAAGAACTTTGTTCTTAGGGCAAAACTTAACTCATTTCTTCTTTTTCTTGAACAGCTCACGGCTGACGCTCGGAAGGCCCTCTTCGAGGAGCTTTTATGGGAGCACCGGGAGCTCGCTGAGGCACATGACAAGTGCCAAGGTAAGTTTTTTGTTCCACCGGCATCTTTGCTACCGGAAACCTTTTTTCCTTGTGAGATTTACAATTTCTGTTCAACAGTGATCCCGGAAGCTTCCATCGATGCTCTCAAGGAGCAGCTCGCCGCCGCCCAACGTACGACTCTCTCCTTTCTCCTTTGAACCTGGTTTCTTTTCATTTTTACTAGTATAACCTTGTTAACACTCTTTTTTCCGGTTACAGAGGAGAAGGACCAGCTCAGCCGGCAGCACCAGGAGGAGCTGAACGCCCTCAAGACCAGCTACCAGGATCTCAAGTCTCAGCTCATTCAGCTGGGGCTTGACCACGCCAAGGCCCTCAAAGCCGCTGAAGTGAACGCAGCGGCCAAGTTGGACGAGGCTCTGGAGGATGCCTGCAATGCCACTGTGGTATTGCGGGCAGAGCTGGAGGAGATGGCCAAGGCCCGGAAGGGTGCCGAGGAGAAGGCCGCGCGGCTGGAGGAGGAGCATAAGGAATGCGATCAATTGATCCTGCAAACCGACACACTCGCCCACCGTAAGTTCTTTTCTTTTACACTTTAACTACTGCATATGAGCCTTTTTTCCTTCGACCCCATTTTCTTTCCGTTATCTTTCCTTCCGGTCTCTTTTCTTCCGGATTCCTTTCTCTCCGGTCTCTTTTTCTTCCGGATTCTTTTCCTTAACCTTTTTCTTTCTTCGCACAGGCCTCTTTCCGGACTCGCAGAGGTACGCTGTCAAGAAGGTCGACGCGCGCCGCAAGGACCAAGGCCGAGCGGATCTTACTGTGCCATGGACGCCCAAGGACCATCTGGTCGCGCTTAACGCGCGGGTGTCCCATATGCGCGCCATAGACCGCAATCTGTCGGACATTCCTGATGTAGCTTCCCAGCTCTACAGGACGTTATGGCCTGGCGAGGAGGTGCCGGACACCTTCTCCCTCATCAGCGACCGTCTCAAGGGCGCCGGCAGGAGGATCCGCGAGTGGCAGTGCTCTGCTGCCCGCGCTGGAGCGGACTCCGCCCTCCGCGTCGCCTGCTCCTGGTACCCGGAGCTCGATCTGGACGCCCTTACCGGCGTGCGTGAAGACGCAGAAACGGATCTGGACCCGATCCTCACCGCTAAGTGGCAGGATCGCGCGTACCACATCGCGGAGTACGCCGACATGCGCACCTTCATCCCTCCCCCTCCTGACGTCAAGGACTATCTCGACGAGGAGGAGGATGAAGCCGAAGAAGAGCTCCTGGACGATGCTGATGCCGGCGATGCTCCTCCGGAAGCCCCTGCTGCGTGATGATTCTCTTTGAAGTGTTTGCTTGCTATATCTGTTGGTCCTGCTTGCCTTGAGACAATATTTGTTAAATTCTGCCCCGGTATGCCGGGGCTTATGATGTAAAACCTTAAGTTTGCATGTGGTTGTGCTACAACATTTCCTGCCGGTAAGTTATACCGGTAGCTAAGTATTTATGAGTTTGCTTTAGCATATTTTGCTTTTGGTTCTGCCTTTATCCTGCACTGCAAATATTTCCCAATTGTTTCCGCATCCAATTTGATGCATACTTGGTTCTTTTGCCTTGGCTCTGCCTGCCTTCTCTGGGCGTTCTTTGGCGTATGAGCACAAGGTTCTTTCACCAAACAAGCATTTTCTTGAACTTAGAAATAACTTTGAAATTTTGCAAAAAACCGGTTTAACCGGGGTTAGTTATATTTTCCGGATTGTTCTTTCCTGCTCTCCCTTTTCACAGTTCATGTGCTTATCTCCTACCGGTTTATCTTGCTTGCCATGAAGCCGGTTTGCGGACAGCAGCAGAGTCGAAGACTCCGGTAGGATTTAGCACGCTACTAAACCGGAAAGAAAAAACATTCAATAAGCAACCGGTAAACTGAAAAAATAAACAAGTTACATGCAACTTAAGTTGGGGTAGTCCCCGAGATTCATTCAAGGTTCCGGCATCTTTTATTCATAGCATATAAGGTACAAAAAGGAACTTCTTACACCACCACTTCAAGAGTAGAAAGGACGCAACAGAGCTACGTTCCACGGACGTTTGCTCTCCTCTCCGGACCTGTCCGCCTTTCCTTTCTTCCACTCCTGCGCATCGATTAAGTAGTATGCATCATTGTGAAGCACCTTGCTTACAATGAAGGGACCTTCCCATGGTGGCAAAAGCTTATGCCGGCCTTCGATTACCTTGCACCAGGCGAAGTACAAGATCTCCTTCCCGGAAAACTCTCGGGTTAACCTTCCGGTTATGATAGCGTCTTAGGTTTTGCTGGTAAATGGCTGTTCTTGCCAAAGCCAGCTCTCTTGCTTCTTCCAGCAAGTCGACATCATTTTCTCTGGCCTCTTTGACCTCTTGCTCAGTATAGAGCTGTACCCTTGGTGAATCATGAATGATGTCGGTTGGTATCACCGCTTCTGCTCCATAAACCATGAAGAAGGGAGTGTATCCGGTAGACCGGTTTGGGGTTGTTCTTATACTCCACAGTACTGACGGTAGCTCATCGAGCCAACATCCCGGTGACTTTTCCACCGCATCAATGAGTCTAGGCTTGATACCGGAAAGCACCAAGGCATTCATTCTTTCCACCTGGCCATTGCCCTGAGGGTGTGCCACTGAGCATAAATCCAACCGGATGTTGTTGTCTTCACAGAACCTTTTGAACTCACCTTGAGCAAAGTTGGTTCCATTATCAGTGATGATGCTATGCGGGTACCCATACCGCAAAATGACATCTTTTAGGAATTTCACCGTTGTATGCCCATCACACTTTGCGATAGGTTTTACCTCTAGCCATTTGGTGAACTTATCCACCATGACCAAGATGTGAGTCATGCTGCTTCTTGCAGTTTTGAATGGGCCAACCATGTCAAGGCACCAAACGGCGAATGGCCATGTTAGCGGTATTGTCTTTAAACCGGATGCTGGGGTATGATTTTGTTTGGCGTACCTCTGGCAGCCGTTGCATTTTCTTACCAAATCCTCAGCATTTTCCAAAGCAGTGGGCCAATAAAACCCATGCCGGAATACTTTTGCTACTAGCGCCCTTGATGAAGCATGATGCCCACATTCTCCTTGGTGAATTTCCTCAAGCATTTCTTTCCCTTCCTCCGGTTCCACACATCTTTGAAGGACACCTGTAACGCTTCTCTTGTACACCTCACCGTTGATGAATGTGTAAGCTTTGGACCTTCTTTGTATCCTCCTTGATTCATTTTCGTCAGCCGGCAAGGTGCCGCTGATCAGGAATTCCTTAATAGGTTTAACCCATGACGGTATCTCTCGAACCAAAAACACCGGTGCATCTATCTCCATGCTATCCACCAGCATCATTTCTTCCGGTATGGGTACAGCAGTCCCCGAGCTTACCGGAGCAGTCCCCGGGTTCCCTTCATCGATATCCATGGGTACTACGTGTGACTCCGGTACGAAAATTGATTCTGATTCCGGGCTCGGTTTGATCGATGGCACTCTTAAGTGAGCCAAAGCTATTCCGGGAGGAATTTCTTGCCTAGATGAGCCCAGCTTGGACAAAGCATCCGCGGCTTCATTTTCTGCTCGCGGCACATGGTGAAACTCACACCCTTCGAAGAATCCGGCAATCTTTTGCACGTGAAACCGGTACAAGGCCATGTTGGCATCTTTTGCATCCCAATCTCCGGAACACTGCTGTACCACAAGGTCTGAATCTCCATAGCAAATGATCCGGTGTGCACCGATTTCTTTTGCGACCTTAAGCCCATGGATCAAAGCTTCATATTCAGCGACATTGTTCGATGCCCTGAAATGTACTTGCAAAACGTCTGGGAGGTGGTCTCCTTTTGGTGAAGTAAGCACCACACCGGCACCTAGACCCTCCTTGAGCTTGGATCCATCAAAGTGCATCTTCCAGTACTCTATCCTCTGATCTGGCGGTTTGTATTGCATCTCCGCCCAATCAACAAGGAAATCAGCCAAAGCCTGTGATTTTATGGCATCTCTTCTTTCATACACCGGCACGTATGGTGATATCTGGATTGCCCATTTTGCAATCCGGCCACTGGCGTCTTTGTTGCACATGATATCGGAAATTGGTGCTTCACTCACCACCTTCATGGGGTGCTCCTCAAAGTAGTGCTTGAGTTTTGTGGCGGCCATGTACACGCCATAAGTCATTTTCTGGAAGTGAGGGTAGTTTTGTTTCGAGAGGGAGAGCACCTCGCTCAGGTAGTATACCGGCCTCTGGACGGTTTTTCCTTCCTCTTCTCTTTCAACTACAACCACTACACTCACAACCCGGTTTGTTGCTGCTATGTATAACAGCATAGGCTCCCTTTCTAGAGGTGAAGCCAGTATGGGTGCTGTGGCTAGCATTGTTTTTAGCTCCTTAAACGCTGCGTCTGCCTGAGGGGTCCAGACGAACGTGTCAGATTTTTTCATCAGAGCATAAAGTGGCAGAGCTTTTTCTCCCAACCTGCTTACAAACCGGCTTAGCGATGCCAAGCTTCCGGTAAATTTCTGCACATCTTTTAACTCTCGAGGGATAGCCATTCTTTCTATTGCTCGGATCTTTACCGGATTAACTTCTATGCCCCGGCTTGATACCAGGAAACCGAGCAGCTTGCCGGCAGGGACACCGAAGGTGCATTTCGCTGGATTGAGTTTCATCCGGAACCGTCTTAGGTTGTCGAATGTTTGCCGGATGTCATCGATTAAGGTGTTCTTTACCTTAGTTTTTATCACAATGTCATCCACATAGACTTGCACATTCTTTCCGATTTGATCAAACAAGCATTTTTGCATACAGCGCTGGTACGTTGCACCAGCGTTGCGCAAACCAAAAGGCATAGTGACATAGCAATAAGCCCCGTGCGGGGTAATGAACGCAGTTTTTATTTGATCTTCCTTTTTCAAGGGAATCTGGTGGAAACCGGAATAGGCATCCAGAAAGGACAACAACTCACACCCAGCAGTTGAATCAATCACTTGATCGATTCGTGGCAAAGGAAAAGGATCTCTTGGGCAAGCCTTGTTCAGGTTGGTGTAGTCGATGCACATGCGCCACACCTTCGGAGCTTTTGCCTCCAGGTTCTCATCTTTCTTCTTTTCAACCATTACCGGATTGGCCAACCACTCTGTGTGCGTGATCTCCACAATGAATCCGGCCACAAGCAGCTTGGTTACCTCTTCTCCTATGATCTTTCTTCTGTCTTCAGCGAACCGGCGCAAGGGTTGCCGCACCGGCTTGGCATCTTTCCGGACGTTAAGAGAGTGCTCAGCCAGCTCCCTCGGAACACCTACCAAATCATCAGTTGACCAGGCAAAGATATTCCGATTCTCACGGAGGAAGCTGATGAGCGCGCTTTCCTATGCTTGATCAAGGCCGGCACCGATACGAACGGTGCGCTCTGGGTAAGCCGGATCCAGCACGATGTCCTTTGTTTCATTTGTTGGCTTGAATGCCGGTGAGCCCATGTTTTCACTCATTGCCGCTAAGCTCAACTGTGAGGACTGAGCCAGCGCAACAGCTGTCTGCATTCTTTTCTTTTCCTCTGCGATCACCAGCGATTCCGCTAGGTTCGATCCGGCAGATGCAGTTTCCAGTGAGACCTTATAGTTTCCCACCACAGTCAATGGTCCACGAGGTGCCGGCATCTTCATTTTGAGGTAAGCCGTGTGAGTTGTGGCCATGTAGGCTGCCAATGCCGGTCTTCCCAGCAATGCATGGTAGGGACTGTCTAGATCCACCACCTCAAACTCCAGATTTTTGACCCGGCAATTGTCACGTCCTCCAAATGCCACGTCCACCCGAACCTTTCCTATCGGGGCACAGGACAAGCCAGGAACGATTCCGTGGAACGTCGTGCGCGTTGGCTGAAGCATGTTTTCTGTTATGCCCAGCGTATGCATGGTGTGCTTGTACATGATGTTTATGCTGCTGCCATTGTCTATCAGCACCTTGCTGAACTTCACTCGAGTTTGTGGCCCCTTCATGATTGGGTCCACAACAAGAGCATATCCACCCGGATTCGGCATGATCTTAGGGTGATCCTTTGATGACCAGGTAATTTCCTGATTGGACCACATCATGTATTTGGGAACTGCCGGCATCACAGCATTGACCTCCATGGAGCGACGGTGCACACTTTGCCTGTCTGTTGGCTCAGTGACAAAGACAACACAGCACAGATGCGGATCTTCATAAACATTCCGGCCTAAAGGTGCCGGCGGAGGTGGTTGGTTATCGTTTTGTTCCACCCGGTTAACTTGTTGGTACTGCTGCCGGTTTGGCTGCACCGGTAAGGCGTTTGCCCCGGTAAGTGGCGGTGGTGGCGGTAGCTGTTGCTGCTGCCGCGGCATGTCTTGTGGTGGCTGTGCATCTTTTACCGTCCCCTTTTGCATCAAGTACTTGGTCCAGGTACAATCCTTCGTCAGATGGTTTGACGGGTGTGCCGGATTCGGTGTGTGCCATCGGCAAGGTTGATCCATGGCAGCTTCCATGGTGTATTTTGCGGGTTCTTGCCAGTTTCTTTTCTGGACCCAGGGTTTCTTTTCCACCCATTGTTTCTTAGGACCCGCCCATGGCTGCGATCCGGTTTTTTGCCTCTGACTGCCGCTGGCCTCAGAGTTTTCCTGCACAGCAGCAACTTGCTGTGGACCGTACCTTCGATCCGGAAAATCTTCCCTTCTTTTGTTGTTCCGGTTATCCCGGTGTTGTTCGTGGCGCAGCTGTTCCGGCTCCGGTTGCACTGCCGGCTGCGTTGGGTCTCCCAACGCATAGCTATCCGCCACACGTATCATCTCTGCCAGCGTTGTTGGCATGTTGCGCTGCAACTTTTGCCACAACGGTGAACCTCTTCTGCATCCACTGCTAAACCAAGCAATGGCTTGTGCCTCGATTACCCCTTCACAGGAGTTCCTTGTGGTGTTCCACCGGGCCAGATAATCCCGGTCTGTTTCATTCGGGCGCTGCACGCACAGAGCAAGTTGCTGCGGCCTGTTTGGCCTCTGATAGGTGCTGCTGAAATTGCTCACAAAAGCCTCCTCAAAATCCAGCCAGCCATTTATGCTTCCTGCCGGCAAGTTGTTTAGCCAAATTCTTGCCGGTCCAACCAAAAACGATGGTATGATCCTCACGGCCCAACGCCGGTTTCCTCCTCCTGCTACGGTTCCTCCACCGCCTGCAACGTACACTGCGGTCACGTAATCCGCGAGCCAGTCTTCCGGCTTCGTGGTGCCATCGTATGTCTTTGTGTCACGGGGCAACATAAAGTTGCGAACTGGTGGTTTTTCTTTCATGATCCTTGGGCCAAAGCACTTTGGACCTGGAGGACCTTCCTCCTCGATCATTTCTGACAAGTACACTCTATCCAGACGGTGCCTCGCATCCCGTTCCGGTAAGTATCTCTCTCCCATGCGCTCTCCCAATGGGTTCCGGTACGCTGCCGGTCTTGCAGAATCGGCTTCATCATAACATTCCGGCACCGCGGCCATTGCCTGCCGGTACCTTGGGGCATCTATTTCCTCCTCATCGTACGCTGCCCTTGCAGCTCGATAGTTTTGCCCGGTCTCATATCTACCGGCATGATTGTTTCCGGCACAGCCTCTGGCGTAGCCTCGCTCTGCCCCTTGGCTTTTTCTACCGGCATCATGTTGCCCGGCTTGTTGCTTTCCGGCAAGAACCGGATCGTACACAGTCATCTGCTGCGCATTCACCTCTTTTTCTCTCCTTCTATCCGGATGGGGGGACGATGCCTGCCCATGGGACTTGCTACCGGCATTCTTTGTCGAACGCGCGGATTTTGAGGCCGCGGCCTTGTTCAGCTTAGCCAGCTGCTCAGCATTTTGCTGCTCAATAGTTTCCAGCAGCTCTCTAACACGCTCTTGCTGTTTTGCCAAAGCCTCTCCGGAAAGCGACTCGCACAGCTCTACAGCAGCTTTAGCAGCTTTTATAGTTTTATCCGGGCTGCTATACTTAGGCTTTTCCACGATGCTAACAGATGCAGAGGCACTCTTGCCGGTAAGAATCTCTTTGCGCAAATCTTGATCTAGGTTGCGAGCTTTTAGCCGGTTTTCCGGAATCCTAGCAGCATGCGCGCTAACAGAAGCAAAGCCATGGGCAGCGTTATACTCACGTACGGTTAGGTTCAGCTCGCGCTGCGCCCTGACGATGTCCTTGCCGCTCTCCAGCATCTTCTGGCGCTGCGCCTCCAGCTCCGCCTGAGCCGCTGCCGGGTCGATGTTCTGCGCGATGGGGGTGGCGAGGACGTTCATCACCGCCTGGAGCGGTGTCTCCGGTGGCGCGGATGATGCTCCCGCTGCGCCTGTGCCGCGCTCCAGCGGTGGCTTAGCTGCACGGGTCGAAACCGCGTGACCGGCACCTTCAGCCGCAACCTCCTTTCCTGCACCAGCCACACCGGTCATCATTACCTCGACGCTGCCGGCGGCGCGGCCAGCACAGAGCCATCTTGGCGGGTCCGGTGCCACCAGCACCGGCGAGAGGCGCTGGCGCATGGGGACGGTGCCGAAGTAGACGCGGTGGCTGCCGAACTCGATGATGCGGCCGTTCTTGGGGAAGACGCCGCCGTTGGCGAAGCAGCCCGCGTTGTCGTTGATGAAGTCCATGGCGTAGATGCGCTGCACCAACGCGGACACCGTACGCTCGCCGGAGATCTCGAGGACGCCCGCCCGAATGTGAACTCCATCAAGCGCCACTTCATGCCCCACGGTGGGCGCCAACTGTCGTCGTGGTGAACGAGCAGATGCCATAGGATGGCTTAGATTGGGGCCGAATGGACGCAAGAGGATTCGGGGGAGGGTTTGCGATTAGATGGGAAGGACTTCCGGATGCTTTCCTCAAGAACACAGCCAGAGACCGGTATACAAGAAGAGAGACAAGAGGAAGAACTCTTTACTAGATCGCTAGCTTCATTGATCACAGCATGGTTGCAAGTTCTGTCTACCTCTATCCCATCGTGCCCGCAAGGAGGGCTGCCCCCTCTCCTTATATAGGGGAGAGGGTGGCTTACAGAGCAAGAAACCCTAATGGCATCTTTGACTGGACAAACTACTTTACAGAGTTACTGTACAAAGCTACTTTAATCATAGATGACACCGGGGTCTTCTTTAATCAGGGAGGCTGACGTCCTCCGGCTTCTTTCTCCGTCACCTCTCTCTTTGGCGCCAGGGCTCTGAATAAAGTTACTTTGCTTAGCTCATCCTTGTCTTCTTGCTTTGAAGAGAATCTTTGACCAGTCCTGCCGACAGGCTCTCCTTTCCGGTATCTTCTTTACCGGGTTCCGGCATACCCCTTTGGGGATACCGGCTTAGCTTTGCTCTCCCGGATTCCTACTAGGCTTCCGGTAAGAACATTAAACCGGTATCTTGATGGCTCAAACCATCCGGTTTGGCATGCCTTTGGCATACCGGGGGTTATCCCCCCAATAGGTTTACACCCTATTAGTGCTCTACTACAGGAGGGAATCTCCCTACTATAACTACGTGACATGCTTGAGGTAGGATCATTGCTTTTTATTTTTTGGGGCCGATCGCAGGGATCGGCCTTGCCACGTACGTCCATAGACGTTGTTCTTGCTACTCTGTCAGGCCGGTGGATAAGACCAGCCTCACCCCGTTTTTTGTAGCTTCGATGCGCTCACAGCCGTCCAAACTGACTCCAGAGAGTGGCCCTTGGTCTTCCGCATCCCAAATATTCATGCCAGCTATTGAGATCTCAATTGAGTCATCTGCATGAACGACCTCCACTTCATCTCCATCCCACTGCATCAAGCATTGGTGCATTGTGGATGGGATGTGAATAGCATTGGTGCAGTTGGTGTGAATCCAATCCCTCCCTAGCAGGACAGCGTAGGTGCTTTTGCTGTCGACGATGAAGAACGATGTAGGGACGGTTTTTCGGCCTACGGTTAGATCCACGTTCAGAACGCCTTGCGTCTCTGATGCTTGGCCGTTGAAGTCGCTTAGTCTGACATTGGTTTTGATCAGATCTTCTGTAGAGCGTCCCAAACGTCGTAGCATGGAGTACGACATTATATTGACTGCCGCTCCGGTGTCAACCAACATCTTGCTGACAGGCTGCCCATTGATGTAACCTTTTAGGTATAGGGCCTTCAGATGTTTGTAGCCCTTCTCCTGTGGCTTTTCAAAGATAACTGGCCGTGGGCCACAGTCGAACTGAGCTACCGACGCTTCTTCCGTTCTTGGAGCGCAAAACTCCGCCGGAAGGATGAACACCATATTTGTGCCAGCCGATGTCTTCTCATCGGCTTTCATTTGCTTGGGGCACCATTCTTTCTTCTGTAGACGATTCTCCTCGTCCAAAGTTTGCTGAATTTTCACGGCCAGCTCGGGCCGCGCTTTCCGCAACGTGTGCAGGTATTGTCTCTCGGCTTCCTCCAAGGTACGTAGCTGCTGCACCCTACGCTTTTGGGAGTGACTGAGTCCATCAGGGCACCACCTTGGCCGGTGGTATCTATCTTCTTCTTCTTCTTCATCTTCTAACTCCTCTAGATCTTCCACCCTAGATGACTCAGCTTGCTTATTCCGAGATGGGAGAGGCCCTAGACGTTTGAACACTGACACGTCACATATGTCCCTCTTCTTCTGTCTACATTCTGGGCAGTTGTCGATCGTAGGCAATTGGCTCATTCCTGAATCCCAGCAATGCTTAAAGAAAGGACAATCCCAGTGTCCGTCCATGTCTTCTTGCTCCCTTGACCCTCCCTTAGCGTGGCGCTCATATCCTCCGTTCAGCTCTTGCACCGTAGGGATTTTATGGCCTTCGGGTAACTTCAGCTGCTTTTCCTTCAGCAATAGGTCGAATATCTGCTCAGCTTTGCTTATATCGAAGTCAAACCCTTTTGCAGGCCCTTGTTGCTTGATGTCTACGCCCCCTCCTTTTCCTGTAGACAGTGTTGGGCCTCCCAGAGCAGAGGTTTGTAGAACAGCAGCAAGTTTCCCTTAAGTGGATCACCCAAGGTTTATCGAACTCAGGGAGGAAGAGGTCAAAGATATCCCTCTCATGCAACCCTGCAACCACAAAGCAAGAAGTCTCTTGTGTCCCCAACACACCTAATAGGTGCACTAGTTCGGCGAAGAGATAGTGAAATACAGGTGGTATGAATAAGTATGAGCAGTAGCAACGGCACCAGAAAAGTGCTTTGCCCAGGACAGTAAACAAGCAGTAGTAACGCAGTAAAACAGTAAACAAGCAGCGATAGCAGTATTTAGGAACAAGGCCTAGGGATTACACTTTCACTAGTGGACACTCTCAACTTTGATCACATAACAGAATAGATAAATGCATACTCTACACTCTTGCTGGATGATGAACACCATTGCGTAGGATTACACGAACCCTCAATGCCGGAGTTAACAAGCTCCACAATTCAATGTTCATATTTAAATAACCTTAGAGTGCATGACAGATCAACACAACTAAACCAAGTACTAACATAGCATGCACACTGTCACCTTCACACTATGTAGGAGGAATAGATCACATCAATACCATCATAGCAATAGTTAACTTCGTAATCTACAAGAGATCACAATCATAGCCTACGCCAAGTACTAACACGGATGCACACACTGTCACCATTACACCGTGCAGGAGGAGTAAAACTACTTTAATAACATTACTAGAGTAGCTCATAGATAAATTGTGATACAAAACACATTGCAATCATAAAGAGATATAAATAAGCACTTCACTATGCCATTCATAACAGTGAATAAGTATTCTGTGAAATATAGCCTAAGAGACCCACACGGTGCACACACTGTCACCTTTACACACGTGGGACAAGGAGTCTCCGGAGATCACATAAGTAAAATTCACTTGACTAGCATAACGACATCTAGATTACAAGCATCATCATATGAATCTCAATCATGTAAGGCAGCTCATGAGATTATTGTATTGAAGTACATAGGAGAGAGAGATGAACCACATAGCTACCGGTACAGCCCCGAGCCTCGATGGAGAACTACTCCCTCCTCATGGGAGACAGCAGCGTTGATGAAGATGGCGGTGGTGTCGATGGAGAAGCCTTCCGGGGGCACTTCCCCGTCCCGGCGGCGTGCCGGAACGGAGACTCCTGTCCTCCAGATCTTGGCTTCACGATGGCGGCGGCTCTGGATGGTTTCTCGTACCGTGGCTTTTCCGTATCGAGGTTTTAGGTCGAGGGGCTTCTTATAGGCGAAGAGGCGGCGTCAGAAGGTCAACGAGGCGACGACACCATAGGGGGGCGCGGGCCACCCCTAGGCCGCGCCAGCCTATGCTCTGGTGGGCCTGTGGCCCCCCTCTGGCCTCTCTCGTGTGTTCTGGATGCTTCCGGGGATTCTAAGATCTTCGGCGTTGATTTCGTCCGATTCCGAGAATATTTCCTTACTAGGATTTCTGAAACCAAAAACAGCAGAAAACAGCAACTGGCACTTCGGCATCTTGTTAATAGGTTAGTTCCAGAAAATGCACGAATATGACATAAAGTGTGCATAAAACATGTAGATATCATCAATAATGTGGCATGGAACATAAGAAATTATTGATACGTCGAAGACGTATCAGCATCCCCAAGCTTAGTTCCTGCTCGTACCGAGCAGGTAAACGATAAACAAAGATAATTTCTGGAGTGACATGCCATCATAACCTTGATCATACTATTTGTAAGGCACATGTAATGAATGCAGCGATCAAAACAATGTAAATGACATGAGTAAACAACTGAATCATATAGCAAAGACTTTTCATGAATAGTACTTCAAGACAAGCATCAATAAGTCTTGCATAAGAGTTAACTCATAAAGCAATAATTCAAAGTAAAGGTATTGAAGCAACACAAAGGAAGATTAAGTTTCAGCGGTTGCTTTCAACTTGTAACATGTATATCTCATGGATAGTTGTCAATGCAAAGTAATATAACAAGTGCAATATGCAAGTATGTAAGAATCAATGCACAGTTCACACAAGTGTTTGCTTCTTGAGATGGAGAGAAATAGGTGAACTAACTCAACAATAAAAGTAAAAGAATGGTCCTTCAAAGAGGAAAGCATCGATTGCTATATTTGTGCTAGAGCTTTGATTTTGAAAACAAGAAACAATTTTGTCAACGGTAGTAATAAAGCATATGTATCATGTAAATTATATCTTACAAGTTGCAAGCCTCATGCATAGTATACTAATAGTGCCCGCACCTTGTCCTAATTAGCTCGGATTACCGGGATTATCGCAATGCACATGTTTTAACCAAGTGTCACAAAGGGGTACCTCTATGCCGCCTATACAAAGGTCTAAGGAGAAAGCTCGCATTGGATTTCTCGCTATTGATTATTATCAACTTAGACATCCATACCGGGACAACATAGACAACAGATAATGGACTCCTCTTTTATGCATAAGCATGTAACAACAATTAATTTTCTCATATGAGATTGAGGATATATGTCCAAAACTGAAACTTCCACCATGGATCATGGCTTTAGTTAGCGGCCCAATGTTCTTCTCTAACAATATGCACGCTCTAACCATAAGGTGGTAGATCGCCCTTACTTCAGACAAGACGAACATGCATAGCAACTCACATGATATTCAACAAAGGGTAGTTGATGGCGTCCCCAGGAACATGGTTATCGCACAACAAGCAACTTAATAAGAGATAAAGTGCATAAGTACATATTCAATACCACAATAGTTTTTAAGCTATTTGTCCCATGAGCTATATATTGTAAAGGTGAAGAATGGAAATTTAAAGGTAGCACTCAAGCAATTTACTTTGGAATGGCGGAGAAATACCATGTAGTAGGTAGGTATGGTGGACACAAATGGCATAGTGGTTGGCTCAAGTATTTTGGATGCATGAGAAGTATTCCCTCTCGATACAAGGTTTAGGCTAGCAAGGTTTATTTGAAACAAACACAAGGATGAACCGGTGCAGCAAAACTCACATAAAAGACATATTGTAAACATTATAAGACTCTACACCGTCTTCCTTGTTGTTCAAACTCAATACTAGAAATTATCTAGACCTTAGAGAGACCAATTATGCAAACCAAATTTTAGCAAGCTCTATGTATTTCTTCATTAATGGGTGCAAAGTATATGATGCAAGAGCTTAAACATGAGCACAACAATTGCCAAGTATCAAATTATTTAAGACATCATACCAATTACTACATGTAGCATTTTCCGTTTCCAACTATATAACAATTAACAAAGCAGTTTCATCCTTCGCCATGAAAATTAAAAGCTAAGAACACATGTGTTCATACGAACCAGCGGAGCATGTCTCTCTCCCAAACAAACATTTATTCAAACAAAAACAAAAACAAAAAACAAACAGACGCTCCAAGCAAAGCACATAAGATGTGGCCGAATAAAAATATAGTTTCAAGAGAAGGAACCTGATAATTTGTCGATGAAGAAGGGGATGCCTTGGGCATCCCCAAGCTTAGATGCTTGAGTCTTCTTGAAATATGCAGGGGTGAACCACCGGGGCATCCCCAAGCTTAGACTTTTCACTCTTCTTGATCGTAGTATATCATCCTCCTCTCTTGACCCTTGAAAACTTCCTCCACACCAAACTCGAAACAACTCATTAGAGGGTTAGTGCATAATAAAAATTCACATGTTCAGAGGTTACACAATCATTCTTAACACTTCTGGACATTGCCTAAAGCTACTGGAAGTCAATGGAACAAAGAAATCCATCCCACATAGCAAAAGAAGCAATGCGAAATAAAAGGCAGAATCTGTCAAAACAGAACAGTCCGTAAAGACGAATTTTATTGAGGCACCAGACTTGCTCAAATGAAAATTCTCAAATTGAATGAAAGTTGCGTACATATCTGAGGATCACTCACGTAAACAAGCATAATTTTCTGAGTTACCTACAGAGAATTTTGCCCAGATTCGTGACAGCAAAGAAATCTGTTTCTGCGCAGTAATCCAAATCTAGTATGAACCTTGCTATCAACGACTTTACTTGGCACAACAAAACATAAAACTAAGAAAAGGAGAGGTTGCTACAGTAGTAAACAACTTCCAAGACACAAATATAAAACAAAGTACTGTAGCAAAATAACACATGGGTTATCTCCCAAGAAGTTCTTTCTTTATAGCCATTAAGATGGGCTCAGCAGTTTTAATGATGCACTCGCAAGAAATAGTAGTTGAAGCAAAAGAGAGCATCAAGAAGCAAATTCAAAACACATTTAAGTCTAACATGCTTCCTATGCATAGGAATCTTGTAAATAAACAAGTTCATGAAGAGCAAAGTAACAAGCATAGGAAGATAGAACAAGTGTAGCTTCAAAAATTTCAGCACATAGAGAGGTATTTTAGTAACATGAAAATTTCTACAACCATATTTTCCTCTCTCATAATAACTTTCAGTAGCAACATGAGCAAACTCAACAATATAACTATCACATAAAGCATTCTTATCATGAGTCTCATGCATAAAATTATTACTCTCCACATAAGCATAATCAATTTTATTAGTTGTAGTGGGAGCAAATTCAACAAAGTAGCTATCAAATATAGGAGGCATATTGTAATCATAATCAAATTTATCCTCCATAACAGGTGGCACCATAAGACTACTATCATTATAATCATCATAAATAGGAGGCAAAGTATCATCAAAGTAAATTTCCTCCTCCATGCCGGGGGGACTAAAAATATCATGCTCATCAAAACCAGCTTCCCCAAGCTTAGAATTTTCCATGGCATTAGCAACAATAGTGTTCAAAGCATTCATATTAATAACATTCCCATTAGCATGCATATAAAGTTCCATGGGTTTTTTAATTTTCTCTTCAAACACATCATGTCCTAATTCAAGATAAAGTTCATAAAGTTCTCTCATATTTTTGTTGTTTTCCATTATGCCTTACTAGTGTAAACAAGAAACAAAAAGTTGCAATTGCAGGATCTAAAGGAAATATCTTCGAGCAATGGCGCCAGAAAATATCTTAGTTGCCGGGGTCCAGTGTGTGTGTGCCGTTTACCTTTCCTCCCCGGCAACGGCGCCAGAAAATAGCTTGATGTCTACGCCCCATCCTTTTCCTGTAGACAGTGTTGGGCCTCCAAGAGCAGAGGTTTGTAGAACAGCAGCAAGTTTCCCTTAAGTGGATCACCCAAGGTTTATCGAACTCAGGGAGGAAGAGGTCAAAGATATCCCTCTCATGCAACCCTGCAACCACAAAGCAAGAAGTCTCTTGTGTCCCCAACACACCTAATAGGTGCACTAGTTCGGCGAAGAGATAGTGAAATACAGGTGGTATGAATAAGTATGAGCAGTAGCAACGGCACCAGAAAAGTGCTTTGCCCGGGACGATAAACAAGCGGTAGTAACGCAAAGAAAACAAGTAAACAAGCAGCGATAGCAGTATTTAGGAACAAGGCCTAGGGATTACACTTTCACTAGTGGACACTCTCAACTTTGATCACATAACAGAATAGATAAATGCATACTCTACACTCTTGCTGGATGATGAACACCATTGCGTAGGATTACACGAACCCTCAATGCCGGAGTTAACAAGCTCCACAATTCAATGTTCATATTTAAATAACCTTAGAGTGCATGACAGATCAACACAACTAAACCAAGTACTAACATAGCATGCACACTGTCACCTTCACACTATGTAGGAGGAATAGATCACATCAATACCATCATAGCAATAGTTAACTTCGTAATCTACAAGAGATCACAATCATAGCCTACGCCAAGTACTAACACGGATGCACACACTGTCACCATTACACCGTGCAGGAGGAGTAAAACTACTTTAATAACATTACTAGAGTAGCTCATAGATAAATTGTGATACAAAACACATTGCAATCATAAAGAGATATAAATAAGCACTTCATTATGCCATTCATAACAGTGAATAAGTATTCTGTGAAATATAGCCTAAGAGACCCACACGGTGCACACACTGTCACCTTTACACACGTGGGACAAGGAGTCTCCGGAGATCACATAAGTAAAATTCACTTGACTAGCATAACGACATCTAGATTACAAGCATCATCATATGAATCTCAATCATGTAAGGCAGCTCATGAGATTATTGTATTGAAGTACATAGGAGAGAGAGATGAACCACATAGCTACCGGTACAGCCCCGAGCCTCGATGGAGAACTACTCCCTCCTCATGGGAGACAGCAGCATTGATGAAGATGGCGGTGGTGTCGATGGAGAAGCCTTCCGGGGGCACTTCCCTGTCCCGGCGGCATGCCCGAACGGAGACTCCTGTCCCCCAGATCTTGGCTTCGCGATGGCGGCGGCTCTGGATGGTTTTTCGTACCGTGGCTTTTCCGTATCGAGGTTTTAGGTCGAGGGGCTTCTTATAGGCGAAGAGGCGGCGTCAGAAGGTCAACGAGGCGACGACACCATAGGGGGGCGCGGGCCACCCCTAGGCTGCGCCAGCCTATGCTCTGGTGGGCATGTGGCCCCCCTCTGGCCTCTCTCGTGTGTTCTGGATGCTTCCGGGGATTCTAAGATCTTCGGTGTTGATTTCGTCCGATTCCGAGAATATTTCCTTACTAGGATTTCTGAAACCAAAAACAGCAGAAAACAGCAACTGGCACTTCGGCATCTTGTTAATAGGTTAGTTCCAGAAAATGCACGAATATGACATAAAGTGTGCATAAAACATGTAGATATCATCAATAATGTGGCATGGAACATAAGAAATTATCAATACGTCGGAGACGTATCATTGCTTCACCCATTTGCAGGACACGGGGTTTGCCCCCCGAGCCCATTCAGCTACAGCTACTTCCTGGTCTCCTGCAGAGTCTTCAACTTCTTCTGTCTCAACCAGGCCTATCGGGCGTTTGAACTTGTCTTGGTACAATTCTGGGTGGCGCTGTTCATACAATGACAATTTCTGAACCATATGCGCTGATACGTCTCCGACGTATCGATAATTTCTTATGTTCCATGCCACATTATTGATGATATCTACATATTTTATCCACACTTTATATCATTTTTATGCGTTTTCCGGAACTAACCTATTGACGAGATGCCGAAGTGCCAGTTCCTGTTTTCTGCTGTTTTTGGTTTCAGAAATCCTAGTAAGGAAATATTCTCGGAATCGGACGAAATCAACGCCCAGCATCTTAGAATCCCCGGAAGCATCCAGAACACCCGAGAGTCGCCAGAGGGGGGCCACAGGCCACCCAGATGATAGGCCGGCGCGGCCCAGGCCCTGGCCGCGCCGCCCTATGGTGTCGTCGCCTCGTTGACCTTCTGACGCCGCCTCTTCGCCTATAAAAAGGTCCCTGACCTAAAACCTCGAGATGGAAAAGCCACGGTACGAGAAACCATCCAGAGCCGCTGCCATCGTGAAGCCAAGATCTGGGGGACAGGAGTCTCTGTTCCGGCACGCCGCCGGGACGGGGAAGTGCCCCCGGAAGGCTTCTCCATCAACACCGCTGCCATCTGCACCGCCATCTTCATCAACGCTGCTGTCTCCCATGAGGAGGGAGTAGTTCTCCATCGAGGCTCGGGGCTGTACCGGTAGCTATGTGGTTAATCTCTCTCCATGTACTTCAATACAATGATCTCATGAGCTGCCTTACATGATTGAGATTCATATGAGTTTTGTATCACAATTCATCTATGTGCTACTCTAGTGATGTTATTAAAGTAGTCTATTCCTCCTCCATGATGTAATGTTGGCAGTGTGTGCATCATGAAGTACTTGGTGTAGGTTATGATTGTGATCTCTCGTAGATTATGAAGTTAACTATTACTATGATGGTATTGATGTGATCTATTCCTCCTTTCATAGTGTGATGGTCACAGTGTGCATGCTATGTTAGTACTTGGTTTGGTTATGTTGATCTGTCATGCACTCTAAGGTTATTTAAACATGAATATCGAATATTGTGGAGCTTGTTAACTCCGGCATTGAGGGTTCGTGTAATCCTACACACTTAGTGGTGTTCATCATCCAACAAGAGGGTGTAGAGTCTAGCATCTATCTATTTATTCTGTTATGTGATCAATGTTGAGAGTGTCCACTAGTGAAAGTATGATCCCTAGGCCTTGTTCCTAAATACTGCTATCGCTGCTTGTTTACTGTTCTACTGTATTTGTACTATCTGCAATAATACCACCATCAACTACACGCCAGCAAGCACTTTTCTGGTGCTGTTACTACTGCTCATACTTATTCATACCACCTGTATTTCACTATATCTTCGCCGAACTAGTGCACCTATTAGGTGTGTTGGGGACACAAGAGACTTCTTGCTTTGTGGTTGCAGGGTTGCATGAGAGGGATATCTTTGACCTCTTCCTCCCTGAGTTCGATAAACCTTGGGTGATCCACTTAAGGGAAACTTGCTGCTATTCTACAAACCTCTGCTCTTGGAGGCCCAACACTGTCTACAAGAATAGAAGCACCTGTAGACATCAAGCACTTTTCTGGCGCCGTTGCCGGGGAGGAAAGGTAAAAGGCACTCATACTCCGGTTCCAGGTAACAGTACTTTTCTGGCGCCATTGTGTTTGTGCTCGAAGCTATTTCCTTTAGATCCTGCAATTGCATCTTTTTGTTTCTTGTTTACACTAGCTAGGCATAATGGAAAACAACAAAAATATGAGAGATCTTTATGAACTTTATCTTGAATTAGGACATGATGTGTTTGAAGAGAGAATTAAAAAACCCATGGAACTTTATATGCATGCTAATGGGAATGTTATTAATATGAATGCTTTGAACACTATTGTTGCTAATGCTATGGAAAATTCTAAGCTTGGGGAAGCTGGTTTTGATGAGCATGATCTTTTTAGTCCCCCAAGAATTGAGGAGAAAATTTACTTTGATGATACTTTGCCTCCTATTTATGATGATTATAATGATAGTAGTCTTTTGTTGCCGCCTGTTATGGAGGATAAATTTGATTATGATTACAATATGCCTCCTATATTTGATGATGAGAATAATAATGATAGCTACTTTGTTGAATTTGCTCCCACTATTACTAATAAAAATTGATTATGCTTATGTGGAGAGTAATAATTTTATGCATGAGACTCATGATAAGAATGCTTTATGTGGTAGTTATATTGTTGAGTTTGCTCATGTTGCTACTGAAAGTTATTATGAGAGAGGAAAATATGGTTGTAGAAATTTTTATGTTACTAAAATGCCTCTCTATGTGCTGAAATTTTTGAAGCTACACTTGTTTTATCTCTCTATGCTTGTTGCATTATGCTTCTTGAATTTGTTTATTTACAAGATTCCTTTGCATAGGAAGCATGTTAGGCTTAAATGTGTTTTGAATTTGCTCTTTGATGCTCTCTTTTGCTTCAACTCTTATTTCTTGCGAGTGCATCATTAAAACTGCTGAGCCCATCTTAATGGCTATAAAGAAAGAATTTCTTGGGAGATAACCCATGTGTTTATTTTACTACAGCAATTTTGTTTTATATTTGAGTCTTGGAAGTTGTTACTACTGTAGCAACCTCTCCTTATCTTAGTTTTGTTGCATTTTTGTGCCAAGTAAAGTCTTTGATAGTAAGGTTCATACTAGATTTGGATTACTGCGCAGAAACAGATTTCTTTGCTGTCACGAATCTGGGCAAAATTCTCTGTAGGTAACTCAGAAAATTATGCCAATTTACGTGAGTGATCCTCAGATATGTATGCAACTTTAATTCAATTTGAGCATTTTGATTTGAGCAAGTCTGGTGCCTCAATAAAATTCGTATTTACGGACTGTTCTGTTTTGACAGATTCTGCCTTTTATTTCGCATTGCTTCTTTTGCTATGTTGAATGGATTTCTTTGTTCCATTGACTTCCAGTAGCTTTGGGCAATGTCCAGAAGTGTTAAGAATGATTGTGTCACCTCTGAACATGTGAATTTTGATTATGCACTAACCCTCTAATGAGTTTGTTTCGAGTTTGGTGTGGAGGAAGTTTTCAAGGGTCAAGAGAGGAGGATGATACAATATGATCAAGAAGAGTGAAAGCTCTAAGCTTGGGGATGCCCCGTTGGTTCATCCCTGCATATTTCAAGAAGACTCAAGCATCTAAGCTTGGGGATTCCCAAGGCATCCCCTTCTTCATCGACAAAATTATCAGGTTCCTTCTCTTGAAACTATATTTTTATTCGGTCATATCTTATGTATTTTACTTGGAGCGTCTGTGTGGTTCTATTTTTGTTTGAATAAATGCTTGTGTGGGAGAGAGACACGCTCCGCTGGTTCGTATGAACACATGTGTTCTTAGCTTTACTTTTAATGTTCATGGCGAAGGTTGAAACTGCTTCGTTAAATTGATATATGGTTGGAAACGGAAAATGCTACATGTAGTAATTGGTAGAATGTCTTGGACAATGTGATACTTGGCAATTGTTGTGCTCATGTTTAAGCTCTTGCATCATATACTTTGCACCTATTAATGAAGAAATACATAGAGCTTGCTAAAATTTGGTTTGCATAACTGGTCTCTCTAAGGTCTAGATAATTTCTAGTAAGAGTTTGAACAACAAGGAAGACGGTGTAGAGTCTTATAATGTTTACAATATGTCTTTTATGTGAGTTTTGCTGCACCGCTTCATACTTGTGTTTGTTTCAAACAACCTTGCTAGCCTAAACCTTGTATCGAGAGGGAATACTTCTCATGCATCCAAAATCCTTGAGCCAACCACTATGCCATTTGTGTCCACCATACCTACCAACTACATGGTATTTCTCCGCCATTCCAAAGTAAATTGCTTGAGTGCTACCTTTAAAATTTCTATCCTCTACCTTTACAATATATAGCTCATGGGACAAATAGCCTAAAAACTATTATGGTATTGAATATGTACTTATGCACTTTATCTCTTATTAAGTTGCTTGTTGTGCGATAACAATGTTCCTGGGGACGCCATCAACTACTCTTTGTTGAATATCATGTGAGTTGCTATGCATGTCCGTCTTGTCTGAAGTAAGGGAGATTTACCACCTTTATGGTTAGAGCATGCATATTGTTAGAGAAGAACATTGGGCCGCTAACTAAAGCCATGATCCATGGTGGAAGTTTCAGTTTTGGACGAATATCCTCAATCTCATATGAGAAAATTAATTGTTGCTACATGCTTATGCATATAAGAGGAGTCCATTATCTGTTGTCTATGTTGTCCCGGTATGGATGTCTAAGTTGAGAATAATCAAAAGCGAAATCCAATGCGAGCTTTCTCCTTAGTCCTTTGTACAGGCGGCATAGAGGTACCCCTTTGTGACACTTGGTTAAAACATATGCATTGCGATGATAATCCAGGTAATCCGAGCTAATTAGGACAAGGTGCGGGCACTATTAGTATACTATGCATGAGGCTTGCAACTTGTAGGATATAATTTACATGATACATATGCTTTATTACTACCGTTGACAAAATTGTTTCTTGTTTTCAAAATCAAAGCTCTAGCACAAATATAGCAATCGATGCTTTCCTCTTTGAAGGACCTTTCTTTTACTTTTATGTTGAGTCAGTTCACCTATTTCTCTCCATCTCAAGAAGCAAACACTTGTGTGAACTGTGCATTGATTCTTACATACTTGCATATTGCACTTGTTATATTACTTTGCGTTGATAATTATCCATGAGATATACATGTTATAAGTTGAAAGCAACCGCTGAAACTTCATCTCCCTTTGTGTTGCTTCAATACCTTTACTTTGAATTATTGCTTTATGAGTTAACTCTTATGCAAGACTTATTGATGCTTGTCTTGAAAGTACTATTCATGAAAAGTCTTTGCTATATGGTTCATTTGTTTACTCATGTCATTTACCATTGTCTTGGATTGCTGCATTCATTACATATGCTTACAATAGTATGATCAAGTTTATGATGGCATGTCACTCCAGAAATTATCTTTGTTATCATTTACCTGCTCGGGACGAGCAGAAACTAAGCTTGGGGATGCTGATACGTCTCCGACGTATCGATAATTTCTTATGTTCCATGCCACATTATTGATGATATCTACATATTTTATGCACACTTTATATCATTTTTATGCGTTTTCTGGAACTAACCTATTGACGAGATGCCGAAGTGCCAGTTCCTGTTTTCTGCTGTTTTTGGTTTCAGAAATCCTAGTAAGGAAATATTATCGGAATCGGACGAAATCAACGCCCAGCATCTTAGAATCCCCGGAAGCATCCAGAACACCCGAGAGTCGCCAGAGGGGGGCCACAGGCCACCCAGATGATAGGCCGGCGCGGCCCAGGCCCTGGCCGCGCCGCCCTATGGTGTCGTCGCCTCGTTGACCTTCTGACGCCGCCTCTTCGCCTATAAAAAGGTCGCTGACCTAAAACCTCGAGACGGAAAAGCCACGGTACGAGAAACCATCCAGAGCCGCCGCCATCGCGAAGCCAAGATCTGGGGGACAGGAGTCTCTGTTCCGGCACGCCGCCGGGACGGGGAAGTGCCCCCGGAAGGCTTCTCCATCGACACCGCTGCCATCTGCACCGCCATCTTCATCAACGCTGCTGTCTCCCATGAGGAGGGAGTAGTTCTCCATCGAGGCTCGGGGCTGTACCGGTAGCTATGTGGTTAATCTCTCTCCATGTACTTCAATACAATGATCTCATGAGCTGCCTTACATGATTGAGATTCATATGAGTTTTGTATCACAATTCATCTATGTGCTACTCTAGTGATGTTATTAAAGTAGTCTATTCCTCCTCCATGATGTAATGTTGGCAGTGTGTGCATCATGAAGTACTTGGTGTAGGTTATGATTGTGATCTCTCGTAGATTATGAAGTTAACTATTACTATGATGGTATTGATGTGATCTATTCCTCCTTTCATAGTGTGATGGTCACAGTGTGCATGCTATGTTAGTACTTGGTTTGGTTATGTTGATCTGTCATGCACTCTAAGGTTATTTAAACATGAATATCGAATATTGTGGAGCTTGTTAACTCCGGCATTGAGGGTTCGTGTAATCCTACACAGTTAGTGGTGTTCATCATCCAACAAGAGGGTGTAGAGTCTAGCATCTATCTATTTATTCTGTTATGTGATCAATGTTGAGAGTGTCCACTAGTGAAAGTATGATCCCTAGGCCTTGTTCCTAAATACTGCTATCGCTGCTTGTTTACTATTCTACTGTATTTGGACTATCTGCAATAATACCACCATCAACTACACGCCAGCAAACACTTTTCTGGTGCCGTTACTACTGCTCATACTTATTCATACCACCTGTATTTCACTATCTCTTCGCCGAACTAGTGCACCTATTAGGTGTGTTGGGGACACAAGAGACTTCTTGCTTTGTGGTTGCAGGGTTGCATGAGAGGGATATCTTTGACCTCTTCCTCCCTGAGTTCGATAAACCTTGGGTGATCCACTTAAGGGAAACTTGCTGCTGTTCTACAAACCTCTGCTCTTGGAGGCCCAACACTGTCTACAAGAATAGAAGCACCCGTAGACATCATGCGCCAGCGAAGTGTATTCCGCTTGGAAAGCCAGATCTTTGATCGGCACCGCGAGGCCTAACACTGCCAGATCGACTGCTTCTTTCTCATTCAAACGAGCCGAATAACATCGGTTCCTCACAGTCCTGAAACGCTGAATGTATTCTGACACCGTTTCTCCATGCTTCTGTCGCACTTGTGCCAGATCGGCAATGCCAGCCTCGGTAGCTTCTGAGTGATATTGCATGTGAAACTGCTCTTCCAGCTGCTTCCACGTCCGGATTGAATCTGGTGGCAACAAGGTGTACCACCCAAAAGCTGGTCCTGTGAGAGATTGTGCGAAAAACCTCACATGCAACTGGTCGGATGCTGAAATCATGCCCAACTGTGCCAAATACCGGCTCACATGCTCAATTGAACTAGACCCTTCTGTGCCACTAAACTTTGAGAACTCAGGGAGCCGATACTTGGGCGGCAGTGGAATCAAATCATACTCGTTGGGGTACGGCTTGGAATAGCCGATTGCCCTCCTTTTTGGCACCATGCCAAACTGGTCTCTCAAGATTGCACTGATTTGGTCCACTGTATGAGTTGCAGGGGCCGAGCTTTGATGACTCGTTCCGGTGGCATATTTAGATAGCCACGCTTGTTTATCGGCGTCCACCCCAGAGATCCCTCCTGCTGCTCCGGAAATCCCTCCTGCTGTAATCTGGTTCGTGCGCGCCAAGTTATTGCAGTCCGGCACGTACGTGCACATGTATCCATGCGGGATTTCTTTAGGTGGTTCATTCAGGAACTGGTAATCACCAGGATCGCCTCCAATCTTGTAGACGACGTACGCCGGTGAACCCGGCGGCTCTGGAGCTGCTAGCGAGAACGGCAGCTGCGGTCTGGTCTGGAACGGTATTTCTCCTTGGTGAGTCCCTAGGGTAGGTCCTGACAGAGAGTACTGATGCTTCATGATTTCCTGAACCACGCGAACTGCAACGCGCTCGAAAGCGTTCACCAGGCTCTTAGAATGACAGTGTAGAGAATGAGCCACCATGTAATTAACCTCCTGGCGCAGAGCTCTGGTGCGATCCTCCGAAGGGAGAGACAGGTCTACTTCATCGAGAGCCCCTTCGGCTGAGAACCCCTTCCATCTAATGCCATGTGTACGGGTCCTCTCGAAGGAGCCGATGAGATCGGCTTCGAAGAGAGCTTTCAGCTCATCAAACTTCTTCTTGTGCTCCTCAGACAGCTCTTCGTATGTGACTGGTGTTTTCTCCGCCATCTCAGCTGCAGATGATGTTGACGCAGTTGATGTAGAATGTCCCACCGGGCGTGTCAGAATGTGTTGCCTGCCAAAACCCACCGGCGAGCAGCGACGGGCAACACGGAGAGCCGGGAGGCTCCCAGGACTGCTGGTGGGCCCTGGTCCCTCGGGCGACGGCCCGCAATGCTCCAGCACACGTCCTAGCTGGTGCAAGGGTGTGCCACCTGACCTATACCTGGTTAGGAAGGTGATGGATTGCTTCGATTAATTTCCTGCATGGTAGACGCATGGTAGACACGTAAACATTAAATACGAGCCTCGATCGGCTCTCAGGTTATCCTGTGAATCGGCTCAGGGAGCCGATCCACCCATGATTCGTATTGGATCTACGATAACATGGTGGTCCTGCTTGATCAACACAAAGTTAACACGATCCACGACGATCTAGGGTTTTCACCATATAACCGGAACGTGCTACACGTAGTTGAGCCTGGTAGGTACGAAAGATAACAGAAAACCAGCCCTAGGAAAGGCCAAAAAACCAACATAGAGTTGATTCCCGGAACATCTCTTCTAAGCTCAGCAAACCGTACCTTACGCTCTACTGGATCATTCAACCCGTTTGCAAGGCCTAACCATATGGATATCAAACTAATCCTTGAAGAATAAGGAACAACCGTAACAGATCGAATCTACTAAATAAAGACTAAGCAAGATGCTGCTCTTACGCCTAGGATAGATTTAAAGGCAGCTAGATATCTAAGGGTAGCATAACTAAGCAAATGCATCAAGAAAGTATCAATGCTAGCCCTAACACATCTATGATAACGGTGTTGCTCGCCATCAACAAGGCTTCAGTACGAGCAACACATAAACAACGAATAAACTTGATGCTGCTTAGATCGCAAGATGCGATCTAGGCAGCATGGCGCTTACCCGGAAGAAACCCTCGAAACAAGGGGTGGCGATGCGCCTAGATTGGTTTGTTACGAACGTGATCGTCCTCCTTTCTCAATAACCCTAGGTACATATTTATAGTCCGTGGACTTTCTACTTTCGGAATAAACCTAACTTCGTACGAGCTAAACTCTATCTCTTAATTCTAAATCTACCATAATGTACAGATACACGGGCCATCTAGCCCAAATCCTCGTAAAAGGCCGATTCAGAAATATTTCATGTGCATACCCTCTAAGCCCATCTCCATCACGGCCCATCTCTGACTTGGTTAAAATCTGGCGATAACAGGTACATCGTTCGCTTCGTGGATGGTTTGTTCCGCTCCCGATACGTCCTTGTTTCGTCTCCCACTTCCCCTCACTGGGCCAAGCCCAATGAGACCCATGTGGCCGGTCGTCACTCTCGCTTGGCTTCCGTCCAGGAGAAACCCCAAACCGTATCTTGCCCTCTCCCCATCTCCACCGCCGCCCCCATCGATCCCCAACACCACCACCTCCACTGCCCATGCCTCACATGTGTGAGACCGGCTCCGCCCCGCCTGAAAGGCAGAGGGAGCGGCGTCTCTTCCTCTGGCAGCTGCCGACATGGGCGCGACGCGCGCACACAAGGAGATTTGCCCAACAGCCCGAGCTGCGGCCGAGAGCAAGGCATGGGTGGAGGACCTTGCTGCGGCCGGGGCACGGGAAATCAAGCAACTACCGGAGACCGCCGGCAATGGCTACGGGGCACAGGAGGCGGCGGCGGAATCATAGAGGCGTTCTGGAGAGAAACCCCACTGCATACAGTATTTCCTTTGTAAGCTACTCAATTCTCCGTCTCTGTAAAGCTACTCAGTGCTTAATTTAGGTTTGTTCTATCTCTGACTGGTTTGATTTACCATGGAACGAAAGATTCTCAGAGAGAGCTAAGGAGAAAATACATGCACAAAACTGTCATTACTAATGTTCTGATAATAATCATTTCATATGGGATGGCCATGTATAGAGTGTCGATATGTTTTGGTTGGATGTAGACTAGCGTTATCAATCCATGTCCCGGTGTGATCAACAATTTTGAGGGTTCAGGGCCTGTTATATTATACGAGAGTAGATTTCTAAATAATTTGCATCCACTTAGGTTCATGAGAGCACTGGTTTAAGGAAGCTCTCACAGCTGAATTTTGAGGGTTTAGTGTTCTTTTTACAGCTGAATTCCAAGAAATATGTCAGTTACTGGTCTTGCTGGTTTGAACTGGTAGATTTTGTACCATCCATGGCTATTTGCGTTCAAAGTAATACCAATATTAGTGTTACCTTGATGTTGTTCTCACATCAACGAAACAACATACTTTGGGGAGCAAGCCATATAAAATAAAATCTGAAATATCAAACTGGAATAGATAAGTAACCCGCTGGTTATCAGCTACTTATAAATGGAAGTATGTCGCTGTAGATGAAATGATGGAAAATCACATGCTCTGAATTGTTTTCCTAGCGCGTTGCTCTCCCTTCCCTATGTATTTATGTGACATCCCGCTACTTCTCTTTCCAGGGGCATCGGTTAAAAATTAAGGAGTTCTAATTATTGAGGGAGACAAGCCCCTTTTGACTGATACACCTATTTAGAATAATCTAGCAGAACTGCGGTCACTGATACGTCTCCAACGTATCTATAATTTATGATGTTTCATGCTAGTTTTATGACAATACCTACATGTTTTTCTCACTCTTTATAATGATTTTATGCATTTTCCGGAACTAACCTATTAACAAGATGCCGAAGCACCAGTTCCTGTTTTCTGCTGTTTTTGGTTTCATAAATCTTACACAGGAAATATTCTCGGAATTGGACGAAACAAAAGGCCACGATCTTATATTTCACGGAAGGTTCCAGAAGTCCGAAGGGGAGATGAAGATGGGCCAGGGGGCCCCCACACCACACCTGGGCACGGGCCCACTCCTGGCCGTGCCACCAGGTGGGGAGGGCACCCTGGTGCCCCTCTGACGCCGCCCTTTCGCCTATATATGCTCCCAGACGCGAAAACCCTATGACGATCGACGATATTCCACGAAGAGTTCTGTAGCCGCTGCCATCGCGAAGACAAGTTTCGGGGGACAGAAGTCTCTGTTCTGGCACGCCGCCGGGACGGGGAATTGCCCCCGGAGTCATCTCCATCGACACCACCGCCATCTTCATCGCCATTGCTGTCTCCCATGATGAGGAGGGAGTAGTTCTCCCCCGAGGCTGAGGCTCTACCGGTAGCTATGTGGTTCATCTCTCTCTCCCATGGTGTGATCTTTATGTGATCATGAGCTTTGTATCACTATTAATCTATGTGCTACTCTAGTGATGTTATTAAAGTAGTCTATTCCTCCTCCATGATGTAAAGTTGACAGTGTGTGCATCATGTAGTACTTGGCGTAGGTTATGATTGTAATCTCTTGTAGATTATGAAGTTAACTATTACAATGATAGTATTGATGCGATCTATTCCCCCTTTCATAGCTATTATTGACAGTGTGTATGCTATGTTAGTACTCGGTCTAAATTGCAACGGTCTATTATGTACTCTAGAGGTTACTTAAATATGAACTCCGGATGTTGTGGAGCTTGTTTACTCCGGCTTGAGGTGTGCTTTTATAGCCCTACACAATGAATGGTGTTTGTTATCCAACATGAGAGTTTGAAAGTAGCATTTATTTATTCAGTTATGTGATCATTGTTGAGAGTGTCCACTAGTGAAAGTATGATCCCTAGGCCTTGTTTCTAAGCATTGAAACACCGTTTCCAACAAGTTCTCCTACATGTTTGCTTGCTGCCATCTTTATTTCAGATTGCAATTACTACTTACAATCATCCATATTACTTGTATTTCACTATCTCTTCGCCGAACTAGTGCACCTATACATCTGACAAGTGTATTAGGTGTGTTGGGGACACAAGAGACTTCTTGTATCTTAATTGCAGGGTTGCTTGAGAGGGATATCTTTGACCTCTACCTCCCTAAGTTCGATAAACCTTGGGTGATCCACTTAAGGGAAACTTGCTGCTGTTCTACAAACCTCTGCTCTTGGAGGCCCAACACTGTCTACAGGAATAGAAGCGTGCGTAGACATCAGTCACTACTGAACTTCATTCTGCCTGATGTATATCCTTATTCCATCAGGAATTGAAGTCATGGTATGATCAGTTGTGCTAACACATGCATCACTGTCCGTCCGCTACTCTATGTAATAGATGCGCTTGCTATTATTGGGACTGTTAGCTAATTTAGAGCAATGTCAGGGGCATTGCCGATTCATTAAGAGAAATAGACAAAAGGCTAATAACATTTTGGGACTGTTAGCTATTTCCCTGCATTATTAAAATGCTTCTTTCCAAAACAAAACATTTTGTTTGGTCTCAGTTTTTCCAGGTTCATTTCTTTGGGAAATTCTTGGAGTTGTGGTTCTTATATATTAGTTCAGTAATTTAACACCTGACATTTTGCAACATCTATTGGCCAGGATAGTTTCTTCAATGTGATATCCCATCCTTGAGTGCTTTAATATCAACTTTAATGACAATTTGTAGAGATGAGTACATTCTTCAGTGTGTCGAAATTGATCAGGAAATACATTTATAGATTCCTGGACATTCACATTAGCCGTGGGCAGACGGATCAACGGAGGCATATACGTCGAGCTATCAAAGTTTGCTCCATCTCGAATTCTCGATGCCTTCTATTTCTTGATTTCGTATGTATGAACATAAGGACCAGGTCGTCAGACATCAGCACATTTATTGATTTGTCAGATTTCTTCTATAATTCTTGCTCCAACTGATGGTGTATTCGCTGACTCATCAGATTTTGTGTCAACAAGTGCAAAAAATGCAGAGGGAGGCTGGAAGGAGAATGGAGCAGCGAAGAGGATAGATAATTTACGTTTCTAAAATTTTGCAATTATGTCAATCAGCGAGACAGTGACTAGCGACGATGGTGGAGGAAAGCCTGTTGATCACGCCACTGGAACCAGGATGAGGTTTGTGCAGATCTTTCTTGATTTTTCTGTTTGCTGGAGATTCATATTTTCTAGACAAGTTTGTGAGTGTAGTTTATATTATTTTTCGGCATCTATTCCAGAAATTTAGGGCTTTCCTATTTATATTACTAGAGAGAAATTGAGAATGTGTAGGTGGAGTATTCGTACAGAGTCAAGGTAGGAGATACAACACCCACTGAATGCGCAGGACTCACATACATAATATACATGAAATGCGGCTAAATACCTGTTTACCGAGGGTTTTTTTTGTAAGTGTTGGAGTTGACAAATATGTATTTGTTTAGTAGACTATATAAATAATATATATTCAAAGTTTAGTTCATATATAAATAATATATACTCTGTAAGTACTTGTGGGGCAACAAGCGTTTGTATGTAATGTGTTGAGGAAAATTGTGTTGAATAAAATTGCTCCAGATAAGCTAAGTTTCTAAATAGGAAATAAAGTGCTTTGTCAATTCATAGAGTTCTCAGTTGTATATGCTCCTATAAGAGAGTGCGCTCGTTTGGAGGACCAAGATTTTTTTTGAAAAAGAACTGCACATATGCTTATAAGTTACATACATGTAAATATTCAGTAATATTGTATATATTTTCATTTGTGGCGGAAGGTGTGGTGTGACGAAAAAATGGAGAAGAAGTGAGAAAGATAGAGAAACGATGACAAGTCACTATCATGCTAATAGATTTTTCTACGTGAACGTAACATACAAATTTAACAGCCGTGGTGTAGAAATTCTAGATATGCCTGCACTACTTAACTTTTTAGTACTAATTAAAAAACATTCAGTTAATTAAGATGATGGTCTTGGAGTAGGAATTCAACTTATAGAATATATGCTTTTGCAAATACCATATTTTTGCTAATTGCAGCGTGCACTGAATGATTGTGCTTGCTCGGGCCAGGTAGATGTGAAGGCCTTGCTAGAGGCGGAGCAAAGCCAAAAACAAAGCCAACCATTGATTCCATTGCCAGTTTTCCTTCCATCAAATGGCATCGGGGTTTATAGTTTATAAGGGTGGTTGACTGAAGAGAGGGTAGAGGGCGAAATGTGTGATGGGTTGTCTGTTGTGAGGGTATTAGAAACCCTACTCAAGTTGTGCATGTTTTTTTGCAGGATGGGGGCAGTTGGCTGGGAAGGAGAAGTGGTGCACTTGGTGGCCGAGGGGAGGAAGGAAAATTAATAAATTCAGGTTCATAGCTATGTCGTGAAACTAGGAATATAGGGATTTCTATTTTCGTGCCCTCCGTTCCTTAGTTGTGCTCAGTTTTCCCCAGCTCCTTAGTTTTTCCTCAGTTTTCCCCAAGTGCTTGTTTGAAACCCGCAGAAGGCAGCTCAGACGGCAGGATTCCCGTTAAGTTGACCGCTCCGTGCTGACGTGTGGGGCCGCGTCGTGTGGGCCCGCGTCGCGTGGGGCTGGTAGAAAGGGACCGCGTGGGACATGACGAGATAGCGTTTGGTTGCACGTGAGCAGGAGCTGGGTTTTGTCTCTCTCGGCCATTGGCATTTCCCTTTTAAGAGTACCTTTTCTGCCTCCTTCACTCTGCCTTTTTTCACATAATTAGTATCAAATCTAGAGAAGCTTGCATTTCTGTCTTTCTTCAATTATTATTTATGCCTTTTGGCCCTGGTTGTTTTCCCAATATGGCAGCAAATCTAGTAGGGAGCCCAATCTAGTACTCCATCTGGTCCATATGTATGTAGTTAAATCTAGAAGCAAATCTACAGGGAATGTACGATAAATTCACAAGGTCATATAGTAGAATAGGGATAGATAATATAGATAATAAGCTGCATTCAGCAGCCAAACATAGTAGGGTTCGAGGTTCTTCACAGCGATCTGACACCATTATACTAACAACATAACAACGAGGGATCCCTAGCTAACAACAAAGGGATCCCAACAACAAAATGGAGGAGGCAGCAGCAGCACACGTCCAGGACTCCGCCTACCCCATCTGCCTCTGCCTCCACTTGTTGCTCCCCTTGGGAGCCTTGGGCTTGAGCGGAGGCATGCGCCCGCCGGAGATCTCCACCCGCTGGATGCTGGGGAGGTGCATGCCGAGCGCCAAGTGCTTGGCGCGGAAGGAGTTGGGGTTCACCGACGCGCCGACCTTGGGGTTGGTGTGGCCGATGTTCTCGGCATGCGTGAGGACGCGATTGAAGTCGGTGCCGCCGAGCCTCCTAGTACGGAAGGGGCACTGTAGACACCCTTGGCGACGTCGAGGTAGGAGACATGCGGCCGACCTGCAGCCTCCGCAGCACAGCGAGTCTTGACGTCATGGTGCTCGTCGTCGGCTGTCGACGTCGCTGCCGAACAGCTGATCCATATCAAACGGGAATTTATTAGTGAATGAGTTGCAAACGTGCATGATAACAAAGTTAGGAAAACAGAGGCAGCCTCGGTTAGAGTGGACACGATTATATGTCTGAGGGACGGTGTAAGCGAACCAAAGCTCATGCACAAGAGATTTGTACACTTCCTTGGTTCGCTGAACCCTCCCTGTAAAAATCTGTGCCCACCGATTCATCATAGGCAAAGAAACAGATTCCAGATCTGAACTTGAACACATTCCAGATTATTTGCAAAATTAAACGGTTGATATCTTTTGATTCGTGCATAAAATAACTGATTGAGATCCTATGATTACTTGCATAAATTAACTGATTGAGATCCCATTATTACTTGCATAAATTAACCGAACGGCCGAAACCCAAATCTTGAACGAAATCAAGGAGGGATCAAAGCAAAATGGAATAAAATCGGCGCAAATATTAGCCCAATACTCATCCATCCACAGATCCATCTACACCAGCACAAATAGGGTTCAAAAAGGAATGGGGAACAAAAAAGGAAGCAAACCGTAGTTACCTCGTTCCATGGGTCCTCTATGGAGGTGTCGTAGCGGTTCGGGGGCGGGACGTACGGCACCGGCTCTTAGGGGTCCAATCCCGGCGGGATCGACCGCGACCGGCGGCAGCAGCCTCCGATGCACCGGCGGAGGCGGCGGCGACGTCCGTTGAGGGGACGGCGGCGACGTCCGTTGAGGGGACGGCGTCGAAGAGGGAGGCGTCGCGCTTGGAGCCGACAGCGCCGTGGACGATGGGATTGGCATTCTCCTTGTCCATCTCGCCGGTAGAGGAGAGGGAGAGGGAGAGGGTTTTTTGCTTTGGAGAAGATGATGGGACGTGAGAGAGGCGGTGTTGCGTAGGCGAGTGAGAGTGACAGAGATAGTGGGAGGAGGCGTCTATAAAGGCAAGGGGTGGTTAATGCGACCCGCGTCCTACGCGTCCACCGCTGCACGTCTGCACGTCTTGGACTTCTGCAATGCGCCACGCGTCCACGATTGCACGTCTTCGACTTCTGCACCGCGACCGGCGTCTACGCGTCAAATATTGCACGTCTTTCATTTCTGCACCGCAACACGCGTCCTCGAGTCTAACCCTGGAAATTTAGATATACTCAGGTATAACCTCGAGCATTATACTAGCATTTTTTGTGTGCTCAGTTTTCCCCTTGAGTGCTAATACTGGCTAGTGCAATATGCTCAGTTTTACCCTCAAGTAGCTGGTCAACAGACAGTCAACAAATGGGATTAACTAGTTATATGAGTCATTTAATGTGCAAAAATTCCGAAAAATAGTGGCACATACTCATGGAGTCTTCACCACAAATTGCCAGTTCTCAAAACATAGATAAGTCATAGATAAATCAAGTTTTACCACAAATTGCCACTTCTCAAAGGCCTTCTCAAATCACCTAGTAGCTATGAAGGTGCATGGTTTTCCACAATAAGCCCTTCCCAAAACAGCTTTCCCCAAAATATACTTTGTCTAAATGAGGCCACAATTCTCACACTCATATATATTTGTATTGCAAATAGTTTGAGATAGGCCAAGATGGGTTTTATTCTACAAAACACGCATTTTCCATTTTTTAAATCTCATATTTGAATCCCTTAGTCTGTTTATTACATAGGTGCCCTTGGTTTCTTGATACTACTCAGTTTTGCCCTCTCCCTCCACAAATTCTCTCACACGTGCAACATTGCCCTGATTGGTCTAGCCCATGTCACGCGGATCGTGCCCGCCGACCGTTGATCGTATGATCTAACGGGCAGGATAACCCCTCTCTCTCTCTGTCGGCGGTTACCTTCCACTCTCTAAGTATGCTAAAGGGCGGTTTTCTGTATTTATTTTCACGCGCTAAAAATTATAAACTCTTTTAGGCATTACTTTTCACGCAAAAAATGATAAACCATCACCGATTTGTTGTAGCCATAAATTTTCACGCAAAAAATGATAAACCATCACCGATTTGTTGTAGCCATTAATTTTCACGAAAATCCCAAATGATAAACCATCACCGATTTGTTGTAGCCATTAATTTTCACGCAAAAAATGATAAACCATCACCGATTTGTTGTATCCATTACTTTTCACGCAAAAAATGATAGACCATCACCGATTTCTTGTAGCCATTACTATTCACGGTAAAAATGATAAACGAACCAATCTATCTATCTCTGTATTTGAAGTTTGGAAGGGTTCACCATCTAGTTATGTTAACTTTCGAGGTTTTGACCTGAAAACAAATGGGTATTATAAAGGGAAATAAAAGTTCAAAAAATGTAAAAACGAAACAATCTACCTATCTTTGTATAGAAGATCGTCTGTATGATTTTTGAGGTCATTTAGAGAAGGTAGAAAAAAATCCCTTTTGAGAAGGTCGAAAAAACCTAACTTGTTACAAAAGCTGGTTTCAGTGAGACCTAACCAAATTTGGCATACATTATGCCATATCTATAACAACAAGGAATATCTAAAAGGGAAAGTTTCACAAAATTTGAAATTTATGGCGAAAATGATGCCATACATGATGCTGTTTTTCGAGGTTTTGACCTGAAAATCAATTGGATATTATAAAGGGAAATAAAAAGTTCGAAAAATATAAAAACGAAACAATCTATCTATCTATGTATAGAAGATCAGCTGTATGAAATTTGAGGTCATTTAGAGGAGGTAGAATAAATCACCTTGTTAGAAAAGCTGGTTTCAGTGAGACGAAACGGCATGCGTTTAAGCAAAGTGATTTTTTCGAACATCTCCAAATGATCCCAAATTTGCCATACATGATGCCATACGTGTAACAACAAGGAACCCTATCTAAAAAGTGTCAAAAAAGTTTGCCCAACTGTATAGCTCTATCAAAAAGAACCTCACCATGGCGCTAGTATAATTTTAGGCTTAGTTACAAACTTTCGTTACCTAACCTTCAACACGAAACTTGTTTCAAATCACTTTTGGCGTACAAGAAACAAATCCCTCCTTGATTCGAGCACCACAGCCTCCAAACTTTGCCGATGCCGATGTCGGCATGGTCAGAACGGCTATGCTCGACGCCACTGCTAGGTCACCGTCGGGATGCACCCTCAATCCCGTCCCCTCATTCGATCACTGACACACCAGAGATACCACCGAGGCCAATGCCGAACGTACATGCTGATGCCAACGCCGAACATGCATCCACGCCGATGTGGGCACGGCCACGCCGCCCCGCTATGTTGGACGCCACAGACCACCGCGAGGTCTTTCCCTTCGCCACCACACTCTTCTAGCACCCATCTATACACGCTAGAAAGGAGAGACACTAGTTTTCTCTACATTGCTCGCGTTCGTGTCGGACACGGTCAGTCAAAGTTTTGAGGTAGTCGTCGATGTCGTTGACCATTTCTTCTCTTCTTTGCATGGTTAAACGCGTCTAGTTCATATCTATCTAATGCGTCTGGTCTCGCCTCATGCAGTTCTTTGTGGACGTCGATCTCATCTCGGCACTCCGCAGGCCACCTCCTCCGTGCCATCGCTGTAGAGCTCCGTTTAAAAATCTATTCCTACCCGTGTATTGCCCCTTGTATCAGCGCCATGGCCCACTTGTCATTCGATATACCGAAGCCCCACTCGTGCGTGTTTTGGTCAGGGATACAGCGATGCTTACGGTCAAACAAAGATGGATGGTCTGACGTGTCTTTGCGGGCTCTACGTGGCCCCACTAGTCAGAAGATAACGGTCAACCGTCGGGCAACCGGCCGTTACAGCATCTGTGATGGTTTCAGACAAGGTCTTGGGGAAAACTGAGGAAAAACTAAGGAGCTGGGGAAAACTGAGCACAACTAAGAAACCGAGGGCACGAAAATAGAAATCCCAAGAATATATTATGCTCGATGCATTTGACAAACTAAGTAGTTGATGCACACGTACACTTACTATTGTTCGTTGGCAATGCATTATGGTTTGAGTAAGCCGAAAATGCGTGCTCTTTTTCCCTCAACTTCGTGGTATCCTTGTTGAAATATAAAAATATATGCGTGTGTTTACATATGCGATAGAGAAAAATTGATCCCGTAGCAACGCACGGGCATTCAACTAGTTTTTGTAAAAAATTATAACGCCACATGTCAGGTTTAGTTGACTTTGCACCTATTTATTCCTTGGATGGAAGATGTAAGTCCGCACAAGTTATATGATTAAATTTTCACATCGTGTGCAAGTTAGAGCATGTACAACGGGGCGCTAATCACAGGCGCTAGGATCAATTTCCCAGCTGTTATATCTATATTTCCTATCGGATCCCGGGATTTGGCTTAGCGTCGCCGCGAACCTAGCGTCGAGCGCTCCCTTCTTTTTTTCCTTCGCTCAGATGGATTCACCCAGCACCGGACGTTATCCACAGCAGGAAAAAAAGAGACTAGCGCCTCAAATCTAGCGCCTAGCGTTGGAGTTCTAGGCTCGTACGCTAATACCTGACCATAATTTTTTTATTTGAGCAATTTAAGCGCCTACACAAGAGCCTAGCGTTGTACATGCTTTTATAGGACTACATGTGTACCCAGCTGCAGCCTAGGTTTTCAACTTAGGGCATCTCCAGCGACGCGACGTATTTTGGACGTCCAAATTGTCCGCGGGCGTCCGTTTGCGTCGCCTGGCGGACGGGGTAATGGTCATGTGTCCGTTTGCGTCTGGGGTTGGCTCCAGCAGCGCGACGTATTTTGGGCGCAAGCCAGAATTCAAAAAAGATGAAATAGCGTCGACTTTGCACGAAATTACAGCCGCAAATTGAGGGTTGAAACAAGTTCATCACACTTTGCAGCTCGTACGGCGCAAGGTGGAGCAAAAGGGGCACAACAAGGCCTGAACAACAATAAAAAAGTGTCCAAAAGGAGGTCAAGGTGCTGGGAGCATGGCGCCGGCGATCAGGCGTCTCGCGCGCGGATTTCGGCGCGCCTCTTCATGAACCATGCCCTGGTGTCGTTGTCGACGCCGCTCAAGTCGGCAAGCATGATCCTTGTGTCTTCTGCACGCAATTTGGCCTCGGCGTCTGCCTTTTTGGCCTCGATGTCCAGCCTTTGGACATCGAGAACCTCCTTGGCGAGGTTCTGGTAGATGGCAGATGCGGCCTCTTTTTCCAAACGCCTCTTCTCGTCCCTAGCAGCCATGGCGGCACGGTTGTCGGCCATAATCTTCTCCATGCTCTGCGTGAACGCAATGGCCTGCGCCTCCCGGACTTTCTCCTCCGCGGAGAGCACCTTCTTTGCCGCCTTCGGCTTTGCCTCCCGGCCGCCGCCGTCGGCGGCCCGCTTTGCTTCCGCCGGAGCTGCAGTCTCCATTCTGGCTATGGCCGTGGCTACGGGGGAGTGTGGGGCGGCGGCGGGTGCGAGGGTTTGCTCCGCATCCATGGCGGTAGCTGCGGCGGCGAGGACGTCCATCGCTTCTGGACTGCTCGCGCCGGTCTAGTTTCCAATTTAGCGCGGGGGAATGGCCAGTGGCGGGAATAATATCGCCCTCCAGCCACTGACGCGCGGGTCCTACGTATTTTTCGGCGGACACTCGGTGCGACCGCCGAGCGTCCGCGGAGACGCAAACCAGGCGCATATTTGGGCTAGGTTTGCGTCTCCGCGGACGGCCCGATCACTTTGCGTCGCCCCGCTGGAACAGGCCTCAGACGCATTTCCGGTCACGGCGGACGAAAACGGTCGCTCAGCGACCGTTTGCGTCGCGCCGCTGGAGATGCCCTTAGTTTTTTTTTTTTTTTTTTGAGAGTATGGAGATGCCCTTAGTGACCAACAGAAAAAAAAACACAACTGCACAACCATGCTATGGGCACAAGCATAGGAAAAAGGATGCGCGACAGACTAGCTTTATTATCGAGGCCTGGACCGGGCCATGATGATTTGACGAGACTGGGCCCGTAGATAGTGGGACTGCTCTTCCAAGCTGTTCAAATCATCGACCGAAAAGGCGCATCTACCGTTATTAGCGCATGTTTGTACGAGACCGGCTTTTGTAAACATGGGGACATGTGAACCCACTTTTTTGAAAGTTCCATTTGTAATGTTAAAACATGTTTCAAAAATCGAAACACAAAATGATTTCTCAGATGATCTCAAATATGTGTCCTGGGTATGAGTTTCGTGACGAAAAAACAATTTATTTTGTCTCGGCAAAAAGTGAAATTTTGCAGGGCTATATAGCAGTATATATGTGACGTATTTTGTCTTTTTTAGATTCTGAAATAAAAAAGTGGTTTCTCCGCGAAAACTTTCTACGCACACATGAAACATGCGTACGTACCCGGATATTTTTATTTCAGAATTTTTTCACATTTCAAAAATGCATTTCCAACTAGGGTTCACGTGCACCCAGGTTCAAACCGGACTTTTCCATGTTTGTACCCAAAAAACTTTGCCATTTTCTTGTGATCTTCATCCACCATCAAAAAGCCCCACCCCATGGTTATTGGCCGGCCTGCCTGGCATGCAATCTGGCTTCCGGTGCAAGTGACCTTTCACAGGCCACGTTTTGTTGCCGTGAACGGTGAGTGACCACAATCTCTACTGTCTCCCTAATTATATTGTACCTCCAAAAGAACGACCAAAAGTGACTGGAAAGCACAACCGAATTACGATTCACAGAACGAGCGACACGTCACATACTTACATGGTATGTACACTACTACGTGCATGATGTTTTCGACTATGTAATTATCGTCTGAATTATGAGCACAAGAGCAACATTAGTGGAGGGTACCAAAAGGCTCATATATTAATTGATTGTTATACAAAATTTATTGTGTTTAAAATTATGTTGTTCACAATACTATTATTTTAACAAGGGAGCAGTCTCGAATGACCCGGAGTGCTCCATCTCATATTAAAAGTGGTCGGTACAATTTTCAGCCAGGCCCCGATGAAAAAGGAAATTACAACAACGGCCAGGACAATTACACAAAGGACCTCTAAAATGCATCCAACAGCGCGTTCGACTCCTCTCGGTCCTCTTCACTGCCGGAGAGCCTCCATCGTCGGCGACCTTGACACCGTCGAGGATGAACCACTTGACTGCAAGAGGGCGCTTATTCTAACGAGAAGCTCCGAGATGAGCCTCTGAACTGGACGTTGAGTTGAGCGCCATCAAGGCATCTCAAAGAGTTACCCTTCCAGCCGAAGATCGCAGAGGCAAGCATGTCTCCACGTGATTCACTCGCCGTTGCAGTGTGGTCTAGTCCCACCACCTTGAAGAAGCAAAGGTGGCCTCACCGCTTCGCCTCCTCCCCTCTCGCTGCCACAGCCGGTTGGAAGAAGCTCCACCACACATCACATCCAAGCCTTGAGGTGGACACAAGCCACACCTTTATTGTAGGAGACCGTGCCCATCCCCATCACGCCATGCTCTGACCAAAGAAGCAACAAAGAGATTAAGATCAACCCTAGTTTATTCCATATCTGGCTGCCAATATCTTGAGCTCCGCTCCATCTATTGGGCATAAGTCCTACCACCGGCATACAACCATACAACGTACAACTACTATGCACAACCTGCTCCAGCCTCCCAAATGCACAACTGAAGCCAGTGCCGCCGGGGGAGAGGGGAGACAAGACGGGAGAGGCCACTTGACTCTCAATAAACTGCACATTACAATAAATATAATCGCGCGCATTGCGAAATCTAGCCCATTAATCAGGCCCATTGGGAACTGTTACATATCAACGTATCACAATGTATTGTTGGGAACAGTTTGCAATTCGTGCCTCGTCGCAGATAAACATCCTTAACGAACAGTGTTGAGAACCCACCACATGACCAAAATCTGGACATGCAAACAAAAACACTATTGTTCATTCTTTTTAGTGTAACACGCTTTGTCATTCGATAGGATGGAAGAATGAGTATTTACAAGAGCACCTCAAGAACAAAGGCAGTAGCCAAACACACACAAGGTGAAAAAGATCATCGTAGTAACCTCGTGTGCATTGCGAAATCCATCGGGTCCCTCAGTGCAAACAAACATCCTCACCAAACCTAACCGCGTCCATTGCGAAGCCCATTACTCACGTTTTACTTTTCTAATCGGCCGCAACATTCCACATGACCTCTAGACATGCAATGTAAAAAAAATAGTATTGTTTATTATTTTCATTATTTTCAGTGTAACATGCTTTTTTATTCAGTTGGATGTAAGAAAGAGTGTTTCCAAGTGCACCTTGAGAACAAAGGCCGTAGACAAAAGAACTAATCGGGCGCCCGATCTCTGGGATCGTCCGTGAATGCATATGCCCGCTACTCATATCTCATCACGAACTAGTTGCATTGCGTCCGTGATCGGAAGCGCCTCATTCCTAAATACTCTTACAATCCTCTCCTTTCAAAGTCCCCAAATGATGTATGTTACGATGCAATTGGCCTCCCTTTTCTCCAAAAAAAAAAATAGATGTAAATGTGCCACCATCAATCAAAGTCTTCATATGGCGTGTCGATGCCCATAGTGGGCCGTAGGTTTTTTGAGGCCATGACCGAATACAGGACCAGAATGGTGAAGGCGCACTTGTGGTAATGGTGTGCTGTCTACGGGTGCATGCGGCGGAGCTTGCAAATCGAGCTATGCAGCCATCCCCTCAAGGTGAGGTTACACGCAGGCTACAACGAAGGCCTGACCCGAGGCTTGTCGGGCTTATCCTTTGTTTGGGCTGAGCTTGGGCACTTTTTTTTAGCCCAAGCGTGGGGCTAGGTGAGATCTTCATTTTCTGTACTACTCGAGTTAAAATTATTATATTCTAAAAAAAAAAGTTAAAATTATTATCAGTTACTAGCTCGGGGATGAATGGACCATTCCGTCCTTCGCCCTTGATCTCTGTCAGTGTGGTGACCAGCGGCACCAGCCAACGATGTTCAGCTAGATTGGTCCAAAATCCAATCGGAACGACGGAGATAACGCGAAATCCTTAGGGCATCTCCAACCGCGCGACCTAAACCGCGCCCGCGCGTCCGTTTGGGTCGAGCCGGACAAAAACGCGGCCCAGCGCGCGGACCTATCCCTAAAACGGATGACCGCGGCGTCCGGGACGACCCAAACCCGGCCCAAATCTGGGACGAGTTTGCGTGGCCGCGGACGCCGGATGCTGGTCGCTCGCGTCCTCCCCTTGTCCGCCCCTGGCCCGCCTGTCTGTCTCCCAAAACACAAACCCCTCGCACACATCTCCCGCCGCTCCGCCGCCAGCCAAGGACCGGCGATTTGGGAGAGGCGTCGATGCCGGCCACCGTCGTCGACACGCCGGCAAGCGGGGCGGAAGCATAGGTCGCGGCCCCGCGCTGCTTTCGCCGCGTCGTAGCAGAGTCGGAGGACGCCGTCGCCGCTGTCCTCCCACCGTCGCGAGACCTCCCGCCGTTCGCAGTTGCGCCGTTGCCGCCGGAGGTGAGCTCTCGCGCACCGTGTTTGCAGACCGCAAGTCGGCCGAGACGGCCATGGCCTGCAGGTCCCTACGGACGCACCGGATGGCCTCCGCGTGCGACGTGTTCGATGAAATGGGCATACTAAAATTTGTCCCTTTTCATCTGTAGATCATGGTGGACAGCGACGACGACTACTTCTTCAAGAACTTCGTCAACACGTCGTCCGACAAGGACTCGGACGACAAATTTTTCACGGATGCTGCGCTGATCATCCACGATCACATTGTCTCGCAGATCCCCGTACACCGGGGGTCCTTGCCGGGGCGCGCCGCCGCCTTGGACCGCAAAAGAGAACACGGCCAGGACCAGCTCTTCACCGATTACTTCCAACCCAAGGCATTGTACACGCTGGCCATGTTTCGCCGTCGTTTTCGGATGTCCAGACCGTTGTTCCGCCGGATAATGGATGGCGTCAAGCTCTACGACGACTACTTCCACGCGAAAGTGGATGCAATTGGCAAGGTAGGCCTCTCTTCGTACCAGAAATGCACGGCAGCGATTAGGATGCTTGCATATGGCGTTGCCGGTGATTTCGTAGATGAGTACACACGCATGAGTGAGTCTACCGGCTTGGAAGTGATGTACAGGTTTTGCAGAGCTGTGATCGGTTCGTTCGGAGAACAGTACCTCCGGCAACCTAATGCAGAGGACACAGCTCGTCTGTTGTCAATCAACGCTTCCAGGGGGTTCCCTGGGATGCTTGACAGCATAGACTGCATGCACTGGGAGTGGAAGAACTGCCCCTTTGGTTGGTAGGGGGCATACAGTGGCCATTCTGAGGGGTGCACAGTCATTCTTGAAGCTGTTGCTTCACAGGATACATGGATTTGGCACTCATTCTTCGGAATGGCTGGCTCGCACAATGACATCAATGTGCTTCAGCGCTCTCCGGTGTTTGATAGGCTAGCGTACGGTCAGTCCCCTGATGTGGATTTTGAGATCAATGGCCACCACTACACCAAGAGGTACTACCTTGCTGATGGTATCTATCCACCTTGGGCTACACTCGTGAAGACAATCCGAAAACCCAACTCGGTCACAGAGGCAAGGTTTGCCAAAGAGCAGAGGCAGCCGGAAAGATGTCGAGCGGGCGTTTGGCATCCTCCAAGCTCGTTGGGCTATCGTCGAGACACCTGCGAGCACAGGATGTGCAAACTCTGTGGGAGGTGATGACCACATGTGTAATCATGCATAACATGATTGTTGAGGTAGAGCGGGATGATTCACTCTATGATAATGACTGGGAGGGCCAGGGAGAGTTGGTTACTCCTCAACGTGGCCCGGCATCATTCCAGGAAGTTCTTCATGCACACCATGAAATTCGAGATCTAGCTGTACACAACCAGCTGCAGGCAGATTTGATCGAGCACGTCTGGCAGCATGTAGGCAACAATGTTGCAAACAACAATGATGAAGGAAATCCGGAAGCCTAGATCATTTGTATCGTTTTTTCATTTTTTTGAATAATACTTTATCCTTCATTACATGGACAATGTGTGGTGACCCTGCATACCACTGCATGTTGTAGTATGCCAGTCGTTGATATAACATTCACGAAGTACCATTCCGCAAATGTTACATCCCTCAGAGTAGTACAACAGAACATAGCAGGTCCATAACTCATTCACATATTATTACAATTAACATACACATGTCGTCTCGGAGCTCCTCGTGGGTCCTCAGAGGAATACTCCTGGGTTCGAGGCGAACCCAACTTAGTTTACAATATATAAGTCTCGTTAAGTGATACATTTATTTCCTCGAGCAGCTGAATATAAAGAGTTCGCGCTGCTCGGCTACAACTACTACTCGGTTCTTCTAGGCTTGATTTCCACCGGAAGCCTCCCCGGTTCCGTAGACTATGAGATAGTCTACGCCTTCAATTCCTCCTGAGAGGTCAGGTTCATCGTAGCCGATGATCTCAGCTTCTTCATTGTTGTCGCAGTCCTCTTCCAGACGATTCAGACAATCTAAGCATGGGATTTAAGAGTGGTATGAGTACGAGCGTACTCAACAAGTTCATTATAGATAAGAGGTGTTTAATGCACTAGCTACGATATTAGACCAGAAAGTCTAATACCAATGCAAGTTTTGATAAACATTTCTTCAAGAGATTGCTTTTATTTCAAAGAGCTATGTCCGTCAGCCTTCACCGGTTTACTAGAACTTCATGGAGCTCCTTTCCGGCCGCGTTCGCAGTTCCTCAATCCCGGAACAGGGAGTGACAGTCACGATTCTTTACACTCTGCAGAGGTGTGTTGCTTTACCCATAAGAGATCTTAACCTTGGTGCCAACCGGGCAGCTTTCCCGTCCACACTTCCTTTGGTGTGAGGCCCGGTATAAGGTCTAGCCAATCATGTTCCTCCGCTACCTCGAACACCCACCCTTTGTTGCATGCGCCGACCCTGGGTCCACGTCGGTCCCATTATTCCTGTAGATTTCAAGGTGGACCCCGACCACGACAACGATCTTTGGGCTCTACCATACACTCCTACGCCGGTGGCTGCAACCCATCCTAGACCGCAATACCGTGGGGACTTAGGACTCCCCAGCCTCACCATCTTGCTCCTTCGGGCGACAAGTGTACTACGGACTATGCCGTGGGGACTTAGGACTCCCCAGCCTCACCAGCTTGCCCCCTTGGATTACAAGTGTACTACGGTAAAGTGCATCCGTTGATGAACGAGAGGTGGAAACACTTTTGACTACTCCGTCCCACTCCGGATCTTATGGTTAACACGGGTATTACGGCACATGAATCCTTTGGCGACATTTGTTGTTTAATCCTAGATGGATATAAACCCGTGCAATGGAACCTCCACCATATCAACACAATCCATGGTTCCATTGCCCACCACATAGTCATATTCATAGTTATGAAAGTAGTGGTTTTGATTTTTGTGCAATAGTGATAACCATAGTACTTTGCAAGTAATTTGATAAAAATACTCAAATGGTATGAGCAAGTGATGAACTTGCCTGAACACTGCAAAGTTTTGCAGTTGGAAGGTGTGGACTGACCCTTGTCCTCTGTCTCTGAAAAATAGCATCATTGTCCGATAAGGGCAATGGTTAAAGAAGCAATTATGCATGATTCCAGTTTTAGGGTTTGTTCCCCCCTTCCGATGTAGTTATTATTTTATGTAAGAGGTTAATACTAAGAATAACTTGAGGATACTTGATTTAAAGTAAGATACAACCTTGAAATGTTGTCAAGGTGTTTTTAAAGTCCAAATACATTAATGGACTTATTTTCATTATAGAAAGTTAGGTGTGTGATTTAAATGATTATTTAAATCATCAAAATAGGGCTTATTCTTAATTGTCTTCAAAAATTCTCTTTGATATTTTATTTAAATAGAGAATTTTATGCTGATCCTTTTTCATATTTTTAATTTATTTTTAAGATCTTTTATCAATTTTCTATTGAATTTCAAAGTTTCATGTATTTATTGATTGTGAAAAGACTGAAATACCCTTGGGCCCCACGTGTCAGGTGGCCCAACGGGTTAGGTCGAACCCGAGCCACCCTTTGGGCTCGGTCGGCCCATTCGTCCTCTCCTCTCTCCTCGCGCAGAAACCCTAACTTCTCTCCTCGCTCTCGCGATGCCGTGGTCGCCGCTGCCTTCGCCGAGATTCTCCGGCCGTCTCCGGCCATCTCCGGCGATGAGATGCGGCGGATCTGGACCGCCTCGTGACGGCGCACCAGATCTACGGTGTCGATCTGGTCCTCGCCGCCTCCACTTCTCGTCCCCAACACGTCTGCTCGCAAGGCCGTGGAGTTCCGCGGCGATTCGTCGCCGCCGACGCTCCTGGCGTCGTGGCGCCGCCGTGGCTTCGCCACCGTGAGCACGAGCTGCCATGGCACCGCCATGGCCTGGCTTGGCCTGGCGCCGCCGTGCTCCGGCGCGTGCCGCCGTAGCCGCCATGGCTACACCGACCTGCTCTGTTCCAAGTAAGTGCTCCGCCTTTCTCTTTCTCCTGTGCCTTTCTTCCTCCTCCTCCAGTATCCCTGGCCATGGCTTCCCTCCTTGTGGAGGTGATGGCCGTGCTCGGCCATCTTGTCTTTGTTGCTTGCTTCTTTGCGGTGTTGCACTGTGCACGCCATGAATTCTGTTCTTCTTTGCTCTTCTACTTTGCTCTATGCACTACGTTGCCCTGCTATATTCCTACTCGTGGCCTTTCGTGATTGTTCATGAACATCCAAAGTGATGCTCATGGCTTTCTTGGCTGGCTCCTGTGATCATTATTGCTACTAGGATATCCTGTGTGTGCATAATCTTGTCCCTGGCTTGATCATTATGCATGATCCTTGTAGTATGTAAGTGCCAGTGTCTCTGTTCTTGATGCTTTCTTCACCAATTACTCAAGTGTATACATTTATGGTGTTCTGGCTTGTTGCTGTGTGAAATTCTTGTAGATTTACAAGTGCCAGTACCCCAGTGTGCTCTTCTGTGTGCTATAATTACATGATCATGCTCAATTGAGCATTGTTACTGACTTGGCAGCTCCATCCCTTGATGGAATGCTTCTGGATACAATCATAAAATGGTTTATGATTTAGTCTGTGATTCAATTGTTGCTTATCTGTGGCTGTTTAATTTATAGAATTAATGTGGGATATTGGTGGTTGATTCTAGCCTGCCTTGGCATGCTTTAGCAGGCCCTGATGATCAAATGATCATCCCTTGCTGGTTGTCTGTGCCTTTACGGTACTTCACCCGGTGTCCGTGTGACACTTATACTTGTGCCGGGTGTGTGTTAATGCTTACTCAAGCATCATCGATGCTTGCAAAGTGGCCATTGGTTCACCGGGCAAGATGTTGGTGCTTTAGTTACTTAGGTCGTTTCATTTATCTGTAACACCTTGCTTTACTAGATAGATAAATGATGTGAACTGTTTATCAGTAATGATCATATGGATGAATTTGATGTAGCTAGAGGGATGCCAACCACTGGTTGGGTACCCTAGCTCATACTGAATCCTACTGGATAATGATGTGATGCTTTGGTGAATTTCCTATATGGATAGGTAGCTTGTGACCCTAGCAGTGCTCATGCAGCTTAGAAATGGTTGCTCCTACCTCATGGATGCTTCTGTGCACTAATCTTGGTAGTCCTACATAGGCTGCCAGATCATTTGATGTTGAAATCATACTGGACATATATCTGTCCATTAATCTGATGGCTTTGCTAGCTGTGTGTTGCTAGATGAATCTGGGTAGCTAAATAGGGATTAGTTCCTTGCTGGATTTCCCTGGTTAAGTCCTTTTTTAATACTGTTGGCTTGATCAGTGTTCCCTTGGATCCATTCCTAATAGTTTTACCCTGGTTTTGCTTGCATCATATGGCTGATAGCCAAATGATGATACAAACAGGGTATTCTACCCTTCAGGCTCTGTGATGCATGGTATGCTTATTTATGAGCAAAACTTGGTTTTGCTCAGGTTGATTTGGTGTATACCTCACTCCAGCTCCTAGATTGTTTGTTGGTGTAGAGGATTGCTTCAGGGTTGAGCTTGTGTTTGCCCTGCTCCTCCTTGCAATCTTGTGATTCTTGGTTTGGTTCAGTGGTGAGGTTGGATGTGTTGAACAGACCTTGTTGTTCTTCTTGTTCTAGCTGTTCTTGGTGTTCTTGGTGACTTACCCTGTTGTTGTCGATGGATGAATCAAATGGCTAGGGTTTGGCTCTGAAAAGTTTATATATGCCTCTCCCTTGCTCTCTCGGTCGGCTGACTTGGCCTGGTCATTTTGGTGACTCTCCCTGGCTGTGTATGTGCTGGTGGACATGCACACTGCCTTGTGAGCTGCCTGTGTGGTTCCTGGTTGGAACTTGGTCCATTTGGTGGATCAGCTCGGCTGATCTTGATGATATCCTCTCAACTTCTCATTTTCTTGCTAACCTGCCAAGTGGCAATGCCACTTGGTATAACACTTGTCTTTGATCTTTGTTTGTGTGATTACAGGGAACAATATGATGCTCTGGATGAAGATCAAGATCCTCTTGGGCAAGATCTCCATGATGATCATCTTATGTAGTTTAGGATAGATCATTCACTTGTAATTTTCTTTAATTTTCTTTCTTCTATTTTGCCCATTTATGTAATGTGTTGTATTAATCATTTATTTCTCTTATGAATATTGTAATGACAATGTAAATTGTGTGATGATCAATAAAGCTCAAAGTTTTCCCTAATGAGCTTTACTTTATTATAATTGTTCATTTTGTTTATTATTGATTAATTACTTAATGAATTTCCTCACAATTGAATTATTTAGGGTAATTATTTAATGTTTGAATTTGAAATTCAAATTCATCATTGGTTTGAATTCAACCATGTCACTTTACTTAAAATTCAATCATGCAAACTCTCCCCTCTCTTCTTAAAACCCTAACTAATGAAGTGAGATGCAAGTTTGTCGCACTCTCGAAACCCTAACCCTGTAAGGTGTCGAGAGAGAAACTTGTCCCCCTTCGATGCAATTTTTGTTTAAAAGCGCGAAATTTCCCCAGAATTTACTATGCAATGCACATCCCTTTCTAAAATCTACCCCTCGATCATCTCTAAACCTGGGACATTACAGCCTTTCCCCCTTAAAGAAAACTTCGTCCCGAAGTTGTGGTTGTAATACCTGAACAGCTCGAGGTATGTTTTCCTCAGGTCTTCCTCTTTTTCCCAGGTGGCTTCCCTCTCGGGGTGATGCTTCCATTGTATCTTGCAATACTTGATCGCTTTATTTCTGAGTTGTTTCCAGCTCTCCTCGAGAATCTTGGCTGGCTTCTCGATGTATGTCAAGTCTGGTTGTAACTCCAGCTCATCATGTGATATTGGTTCATCTGGGGTCTTTAAACATTTCCGAAGTTGTGACACATGGAAAACGTTGTGAACTTGAGCTAGCCTTCCCGGTAGATCCAACTCAAAGGCTAAACCTCGGTTCTGACTCAGTATCTTGAAAGGTCCTATATATCTAGGACTGAGCTTTCCTTTTACTCCAAACCTCTGGAGTCCTTTCATCGGGCTTACCTTAAGATAAACCATGTCTCCAACTTGTGGTTCCCATGTCCTTCTCTTCTGATCGGCATAACTCTTTTGCCGACTTTGGGCTATCTTGAGCCTGTCTCTGATAATGTCAATGATTTGTTGTTTTTTCTTGACATAATCAGGGTTGAACTCTTTGCTTGCTCCGGCTTCATACCAACATATCGGTGATCTACACTTCCTTCCATACAGAGCTTCAAATGGTGCCATCTTGATGCTGCTTTGATAACTATTGTTATATGAAAACTCTGCTAGTGGTAAGTGTTCTTCCCATGATCCTCCGAAGTCTAGGGCACAAGCCCTAAGCATATCCTCTAAAATCTGGTTAGTTCTCTCGGTTTGTCCACCAGTCTGTGGATGGTAAGCGGTACTATAGTCCAACTTGGATCCTAAAGCTTCGTGAAGTTGCTTCCAGAATGCTGATGTGAACACAGATCCTCGATCCGATACGATCTTCTTAGGCACTCCATGCTTACTCACGATCTCTTTGATGTAAAGATCGATGAGTTTCTCTCCTTTATCCTGTTGGTTTACCGCTAAAAAGTGTGCACTTTTCGTCAACCGGTCCACGATTACCCATATCATGTCCTTCTTTTTATTGGTCATGGGTAGTCCGGTGATGAAATCCATCCCTATTTCCTCCCATTTCCACTCTGGAATAGGTAAAGGTTGTAACTTTCCTGCCGGACTCTGGTGTTCAGCCTTCACTCTCTGGCATGTATGGCATTCTGCCACATATTGTGCTATCTCCCTCTTCATGTTATTCCACCAGAATAGTTCCTTTAGATCCATGTACATCTTTGTACTTCCCGGATGTATGGAATATGGTGTTTGATGAGCTTCCCGGAGTATTACTTCCTTAATTTCAGCAATATCCGGGACGCAAATCCTTTTCTGGAACCATAATGATCCAGATTCTCCGCGGTGAAATTCTGATGGTCTTCCCTCATCTATTCTTCTCATCTCTTCCATGATGAATGGATCGTCCAGCTGACCCATCATTATCTCATTCTTCAGGTTGACATTAAGCTCATCGGCTACTTGCAACGCCGATAATCCTTCATGGGCTTCTTTCTCCCAAAGTTGTATTTGGGCTTGGCTTATTTCCTTCCTTAACTCCGGTGATATTTCTTGTTCCACTCCTCCGGTGCTCTTTCTACTCAGGGCATCTGCTACAACATTAGCCTTCCCTGGTGTGTAATTGATTGTCAGGTCATAATCCTTGATCAATTCTAGCCATCTTTTCTGCCTCATGTTGAGTTCCTTCTGAGTGAAGAAATATTTGAGGCTTTTATGGTCGGTATAGAGCTCACACTTAGCTCCATAGAGAAAATGTCTCCATGTTTTGAGTGCAAATACGACAGCTGCTAATTCCAAGTCATGTGTTGGATAATTCACTTCATGAGGTCTGAGTTGCCTCGATCCATAGGATATTACTTTCCGATCTTGCATGAGTACGCAACCCAATCCATGCTTGGATGCGTCACAGTATACGGTGTAGTCCTTGCCAACTTCTGGAACTGCTAACACCGGTGCCGTGGTGAGTTTCTCCTTCAGAGTTTGAAAACTCTTCTCACACTCCTCTGACCACACGAATGGTGTGTTCTTCCTTAACAGCTTTGTCATTGGTCCTGCTATCTTAGAGAATCCTTCAATGAATCTCCGATAATAACCTGCCATTCCTAGGAATCCTCGGATTTCCTTGACAGTCTTGGGTGCTTCCCATTCTAGAACTGCTGCTACCTTACTCGGGTTAACAGCTATTCCATCTTTACTAATAACATGACCAAGAAATTCCACTTGATCTAGCCAAAATTCACACTTACTAAGTTTGGCATAGAGTTGATGTTCCCTTAGTGTTTGCAACACTAACCTCAAATGTTCAGCATGTTCGGACTTGTTCTTGGAATATATCAAGATATCATCGATAAATACGATGACAAACTTGTCTAGATATGGCATGAATATCTTATTCATGAGATTCATGAATATTGCTGGGGCGTTGGTCAATCCAAAAGGCACTACAAGGTATTCATGATGTCCATACCTTGAGACAAAGGCAGTTTTCGGAACGTCTTCCTTCTTGATCTTTATCTGGTGATAACCGGATCTTAGATCAATCTTGGAAAAGACTCCCGCGCCTCTTACTTGATCAAATAGATCTTGTATTCTTGGAAGTGGGTACTTATTCTTGATTGTGACGTTGTTCAGATTCCTGTAGTCTCCGCACATCCTTCTTCCTCCATCTCTTTTATCCACGAAGATCACAGGTGATCCCCATGGTGAAACACTCTCCTGAATGAATCCCTTTTGTTCCAAGTCATCCAATTGCTCCTTCAGTTCCTTCAACTCCTTGGGCCCCATCTTGTATGGTGCCTTAGCAATCGGAGCTGTTCCTGGAATTAGGTCGATAGTGAATTCTATCTCCCTCTCTGGTGGCATACCAGGTAATTCCGCAGGAAACACATCCTGGAATTCATTTACTACAGGTATATCTTCCAACTTCACCTCCTTCATGCTGTTCAGCTGTAGCTCCACTTCAATCTGTGTATGTTTGTCGCCTTGGTAGATCATTCTACTTCCATCGGGGCTTTTCAAAGACACCGTCTTGTTTACACAGTCGATCAATGCTCCATTAGCTTCTAACCAGTTCATACCAAGAATGACATCAATGTCCTTCATCGGTAAAATGAACAGGTCCGCGTCAAACGCGCACTTATTGATCATAATGACTTGTTTTTGTTTGGCATGGGTTACTACTATCGTTCCCCCCGCAGAAAGTATGGTTATGGGTGTATCTAACTTAGTGCAACTAATCCCATGTTTGGTGATGAATTGTTGAGAAATGAATGATGTAGTTGCACCAGTATCAAAAAGTACTTTGCCAGGATGAGTGAGTATCTGGAGCGTACCTATCACCGCCTGGTCAGAGTTGACCACCTCCTCCAGACTGGTACAGTTCAGCTTGCCGAAGGGCTTCTTATTCTTCCAGTTGCCTCCGGTGTTTCCTCCTCGACCTCCTCCTCCTCCTGACTGACCTCCTCCTGTGTTCCTCTTGGGGCAGTCCTTCAGCATGTGCCCCTCCTGGCGACAACCAAAGCATATAATCCTTGGTTTCTTGCAATCCTTGGCGAAATGCCCTGTGAGTCCACAACTCCTGCAAACGCTTTGATTTGCAGTCTGAAATGCCTGATTCTTCCTACTACCGTAGTAGTTGCTGTTGTTGTTGTTGTTGTTGTTGCTGTATCTGGGCTTGAAACTCAAGCTGGTATTAGGCTTGTTACTAACAAACCTCTTAGGCTCATACTTGGCCTTTTTCCTCTTCTCCTCCTGTAATTGCTTGAAATCATCTTCTAGTGTGATGGCTGCATCCACCAACTCTTGAAACTCCGTTGCTCTCATCATACGGAGCTGAACCTTGAACTGGGGACTTAACCCCCTCAGAAATCTCTTTTTCTTCTTGTCCTCGGTGTTGACTTCTTCAACAGCGTGAGGGACAGCTTTAGAGAACTCCCTGACATAGGTCAGGATTGCCTTGTCCTTCTGCTCGAGACTTTCAAATTCTCGACGCTTCAGTTCCACAATACTTTCAGGGACATTGGATTCCCTGAACTTCCTCGTGAATTCTTCCCAGGTAAATACCTTTCCAGCCGGATAAACGGCTACTATATTGTCCCACCAAGATGCGGCAGGTCCACACAGCAGATGGGTGGCATAACGAACCTTCTCTTGGTCGTTACATCCAACGGTGTTGAGCTTTCGCTCAGTATCCATCAGCCAATCTTCCGCGTCCATTGGCTCGGGCGCATATGCGAAAGATATAGGCTTGGTGTTTTGGAAGTCCGCTAATGTGACTCCCGGGTTCTCAGGTCTCTCCACCCTGTTTTGCTGCAACAAATCCTGAAAGAATTTGTTCTGCTGCTCCAGTGTTACACGCTGCCTCTCCTCTACCAGCTGCATGTACTGGATAAAGTTTTGCTGCGTCATGGGTGGTGGTGGTGGTGGAAACTGATCTCTGGCTGCACCCTCAGCCTCTTCCTTTTGTTTTGCTTCGCGCTCCATGCGCTGTGCTTCAGTCTCGTCTCCTAGCGTTCCCGACATAACCCCCTAGTTCTGCAACACAAGATGATACTCATAATTACTCCATGCGCAAGTTTTCTGAGCTCAACTTTGTGCACAAAACTAGTCACGCAATGGAAATCAAGAAGCAAATCCAAATCATACAAAACATATATCCTGTATATACATACTTAAGTGGTCTTATTACAATACTCAAGTCGATGTGAGTATGCAAACTCACTTATTAAAGTATATGTACAAATTTATACAAATATTACAAACTATAATACACGTGGTACTTGTGTATTATAGCCTCGCCTCCCTTGGTGGACTCTAGTCGATCTTCACTCCCGGTACATCCCAGGCTTCCATCCGGTCGAACATGTCGTCCTCCTGATAGACCCTGGAACATAAGGTCTCCCCGTTGGCTTGTAATCCGAATCAGATGATGATCCTAAGGAGAAATCAGTGTTCACAAACTGATCGTTGAGTGCATCATAGTCCACCCATCGGGTGTACTCCCCTGTAGCTCCACCATAAGGGTTACCAAAACTCATACCCGACTCAACCTGTGTCGGATACCCTCCATCCACTCCTTCATTACCAGGATAGCTCTGGTTCTGGGTTGTTGCGTCATCATTCATCTCCCCATCATAATACACAGAAGTACTATGAGTTCCAGTATCCGATCCCCAACGCCAACCCCTGGAATTCTCGATAGGAGTCTCGGAACGCTGGTTGTTTCCGGATTCCTCTCCGCCCTCGTATCCCCCATAGGAACTACCCAGATAGTTCCCAGGTGTAGGTTCACGTGCAAGTGGATCAGTACTGATGTAGTCACCAGCTGAATAAACTGGTGTGTGCACCACATTCTCCATAGGTTCTTTCCCCCTACTCTCCTCCTTGGGTTCAGTAAATTCCTCAAGCATCGTATCAATTGCTCCTATCAGATGATGGTTCAACTGAAAGAGTAATGATATGAAGTTGCGGCTATTATCCATATATTTTGCCGCTGCTATGGGTTTGCGTTTAGCATATTTGTAGTGGTTGAGCATGGGATCTTCTTCCTCCTGATTGTGAGGAATATGGGAGAACTCGGAATCCATAAGCTCTTTCGTCTTATGTTCCCGTATGTCGGTTATGGCTCTCATAACAGCTATATGGTAGGCTGTGTTGGTTGTCCTAGCTTCCCCTGCTGGCATGACTCTCATTCCCAAAGATTCGGGAAGTCGCAGTCCTACCCTGCACTTGGCCAACACAGGACCATCATAGAACATGTACTTCTTTACTGGAATCTGGGGATCGCACCCAAATTCCAGTAACATGGCTCGTAGGATATCAGCAAGTCCTCCTTGGTATTCGTTCAGTGTGGAATCCATAACTTTCACGTTTCTTCCCGGTCGTGAACTTGCCATGTTGGCTGTAGAAATAGAAAGATTAGAAGATTAGTAATAATGCATCAAAATAGAGATAATAAAGAATTATCGCACTAAAATATATGATTGTTGTATTCTCAATTGAATATACACCATATTTTTAGAGAATTCTTTACTAGTCCTATTTGACTCCTAACGTTTGGTCCCATTTACTAGGTTCCAACCTAAGGTCAAAGCTTTTGCTCTGATACCAACTGTGGTGACCCTGCATACCACTGCATGTTGTAGTATGCCAGTCGTTGATATAACATTCACGAAGTACCATTCCGCAAATGTTACATCCCTCAGAGTAGTACAACAGAACATAGCAGGTCCATAACTCATTCACATATTGTTACAATTAACATACACATGTCGTCTCGGAGCTCCTCTTGGGTCCTCAGAGGAATACTCCTGGGTTCGAGGCGAACCCAACTTAGTTTACAATATATAAGTCTCGTTAAGTGATACATTTATTTCCTCGAGCAGCTGAATATAAAGAGTTCGCGCTGCTCGGCTACAACTACTACTCGGTTCTTCTAGGCTTGATTTCCACCGGAAGCCTCCCCGGTTCCGTAGACTATGAGATAGTCTACGCCTTCAACTCCTCCTGAGAGGTCAGGTTCATCGTAGCCGATGATCTCGGCTTCTTCATTGTTGTCGCAGTCCTCTTCCAGACGATTCAGACAATCTAAGCATGGGATTTAAGAGTGGTATGAGTACGAGCGTACTCAACAAGTTTATTATAGATAAGAGGTGTTTAATGCACTAGCTACGATATTAGACCAGAAAGTCTAATACCAATGCAAGTTTTGATAAACATTTCTTCAAGAGATTGCTTTTATTTCAAAGAGCTATGTCCGTCAGCCTTCACCGGTTTACTAGAACTTCATGGAGCTCCTTTCCGGCCGCGTCAGCGATTCCTCAATCCCGGAACAGGGAGTGACAGGTCACAGTTCTTTACACTCTGCAGAGGTGTGTTGCTTTACCCATAAGAGATCTTAACCTTGGTGCCAACCGGGCAGCTTTCCCGTCCACACTTCCTTTGGTGTGAGGCCCGGTATAAGGTCTAGCCAATCATGTTCCTCCGCTACCTCGAACACCCACCCTTTGTTGCATGCGCCGACCCTGGGTCCACGTCGGTCCCATTATTCCTGTAGATTTCAAGGTGGACCCCGACCACGACAACGATCTTTGGGCTCTACCATACACTCCTACGCCGGTGGCTGCAACCCATCCTAGACCGCAATACCGTGGGGACTTAGGACTCCCAGCCTCACCATCTTGCTCCTTCGGGCGACAAGTGTACTACGGACTATGCCGTGGGGACTTAGGACTCCCCAGCCTCACCAGCTTGCCCCCTTGGATTACAAGTGTACTACGGTAAAGCGCATCCGTTGATGAACGAGAGGTGGAAACACTTTTGACTACTCCGTCCCACTCTGGATCTTATGGTTAACACGGGTATTACGGCACAAGAATCACTGGCGACATTTGTTGTTTAATCCTAGATGGATATAAACCCGTGCAATGGAACCTCCACCATATCAACACAATCCATGGTTCCATTGCCCACCACATAGTCATATTCATAGTTATGAAAGTAGTGGTTTTGATTTTTGTGCAATAGTGATAACCATAGTACTTTGCAAGTAATTTGAAAAAAATACTCAAATGGTATGAGCAAGTGATGAACTTGCCTGAACACTGCAAAGTTTTGCAGTTGGAAGGTGTGGACTGACCCTTGTCCTCTGTCTCTGAAAAATAGCATCATTGTCCGATAAGGGCAATGGTTAAAGAAGCAATTATGCATGATTCCAGTTTTAGGGTTTGTTCCCCCCTTCCGATGTAGTTATTATTTTATGTAAGAGGTTAATACTAAGAATAACTTGAGGATACTTGATTTAAAGTAAGATACAACCTTGAAATGTTGTCAAGGTGTTTTTAAAGTCCAAATACATTAATGGACTTATTTTCATTATAGAAAATTAGGTGTGTGATTTAAATGATTATTTAAATCATCAAAATAGGGCTTATTCTTAATTGTCTTCAAAAATTCTCTTTGATATTTTATTTAAATAGAGAATTTTATGCTGATCCTTTTTCATATTTTTAATTTATTTTTAAGATCTTTTATCAATTTTCTATTGAATTTCAAAGTTTCATGTATTTATTGATTGTGAAAAGACTGAAATACCCTTGGGCCCCACGTGTCAGGTGGCCCAACGGGTTAGGTCGAACCCGAGCCACCCTTTGGGCTCGGTCGGCCCATTCGTCCTCTCCTCTCTCCTCGCGCAGAAACCCTAACTTCTCTCCTCGCTCTCGCGATGCCGTGGTCGCCGCTGCCTTCGCCGAGATTCTCCGGCCGTCTCCGGCCATCTCCGGCGATGAGATGCGGCGGATCTGGACCGCCTCGTGACGGCGCACCAGATCTACGGCGTCGATCTGGTCCTCGCCGCCTCCACTTCTCGTCCCCAACACGTCTGCTCGCAAGGCCGTGGAGTTCCGCGGCGATTCGTCGCCGCCGACGCTCCTGGCGTCGTGGCGCCGCCGTGGCTTCGCCACCGTGAGCGCGAGCTGCCATGGCACCGCCATGGCCTGGCTTGGCCTGGCGCCGCCGTGCTCCGGCGCGTGCCGCCGTAGCCGCCATGGCTACACCGACCTGCTCTGTTCCAAGTAAGTGCTCCGCCTTTCTCTTTCTCCTGTGCCTTTCTTCCTCCTCCTCCAGTATCCCTGGCCATGGCTTCCCTCCTTGTGGAGGTGCTGGCCGTGCTCGGCCTCTTGTCTTTGTTCCTTGCTTCTTTGCGGTGTTGCACGTGCTACGCCATGAATTACAGTTCTTCGCCGCTTCTTCTACTTTGCTCTATGCACTCTTTGTTGCTGCTATATTCCTACGTGGCCTTTCTGTGATTGTTCATGAACATCCAGTGATGCTCATGGCCTGCTGGCTGGCTCCTGTGATCATTATTGCTACTAGGATATCCTGTGTGTGCATAATCTTGTCCCTGGCTTGATCATTATGCATGATCCTTGTAGTATGCAAGTGCCAGTGTCTCTGTTCTTGATGCTTTCTTCACCAATTACTCAAGTGTATACATTTATGGTGTTCTGGCTTGTTGCTGTGTGAAATTCTTGTAGATTTACAAGTGCCAGTACCCCAGTGTGCTCTTCTGTGTGCTATAATTACATGATCATGCTCAATTGAGCATTGTTACTGACTTGGCAGCTCCATCCCTTGATGGAATGCTTCTGGATACAATCATAAAATGGTTTATGATTTAGTCTGTGATTCAATTGTTGCTTATCTGTGGCTGTTTAATTTATAGAATTAATGTGGGATATTGGTGGTTGATTCTAGCCTGCCTTGGCATGCTTTAGTGTGCCACGATGATCAAATGATCATCCCTTGCAGGTTGTCTGTGCCTTCTCGGTACTTCACCCGGTGTCTGTGTGACACTTATACTTGTCTTTGGTGTGTGTTAATGCTTACTCAAGCATCATCTGATGCTTGCAGTGGCCATTGGTTCACTGGCAAGATGTTGGTGCTTTAGTTACTTAGCTGTTTCATTTATCTGTAACACCTTGCTTTACTAGATAGATAAATGATGTGAACTGTTTATCAGTAATGATCATATGGATGAATTTGATGTAGCTAGAGGGATGCCAACCACTGGTTGGGTACCCTAGCTCATACTGAATCCTACTGGATAATGATGTGATGCTTTGGTGAATTTCCTATATGGATAGGTAGCTGTTGTGACCCTAGCAGGCTCTGTCTGCTTAGAAATGGTTGCTCCTACCTCATGGATGCTTCTGTGCACTAATCTTGGTAGTCCTACATAGGCTGCCAGATCATTTGATGTTGAAATCATACTGGACATATATCTGTCCATTAATCTGATGGCTTTGCTAGCTGTGTGTTGCTAGATGAATCTGGGTAGCTAAATAGGGATTAGTTCCTTGCTGGATTTCCCTGGTTAAGTCCTTTTATAATACTGTTGGCTTGATCAGTGTTCCCTTGGATCCATTCCTAATAGTTTTACCCTGGTTTTGCTTGCATCATATGGCTGATAGCCAAATGATGATACAAACAGGGTATTCTACCCTTCTGTGCTCCTGTGATGCATGGTATGCTTATTTATGAGCAAAACTTGGTTTTGCTCAGGTTGATTTGGTGTATACCTCACTCCAGCTCCTAGATTGTTTGTTGGTGTAGAGGATTGCTTCAGGGTTGAGCTTGTGTTTGCCCTGCTCCTCCTTGCAATCTTGTGATTCTTGGTTTGGTTCAGTGGTGAGGTTGGACAGGTTGAACAGCACTGGCTGTTCTTCTTGTTCTAGCTGTTCTTGGTGTTCTTGGTGACTTACCCTGTTGCTGTCGATGGATGAATCAAATGGCTAGGGTTTGGCTCTGAAAAGTTTATATATGCCTCTCCCTTGCTCTCTCTGGTCGACAGCTTGGCCTGGTCATTTTGGTGACTCTCCCTGGCTGTGTATGTGCTGGTGGACATGCACACTGCCTTGTGAGCTGCCTGTGTGGTTCCTGGTTGGAACTTGGTCCATTTGGTGGATCAGCTCGGCTGATCTTGATGATATCCTCTCAACTTCTCATTTTCTTGCTAACCTGCCAAGTGGCAATGCCACTTGGCATAACACTTGTCTTTGATCTTCGTTTGTGTGATTACAGGGAACAATATGATGCTCTGGATGAAGATCAAGATCCTCTTGGGCAAGATCTCCATGATGATCATCTTATGTAGTTTAGGATAGATCATTCACTTGTAATTTTCTTTAATTTTCTTTCTTCTATTTTGCCCATTTATGTAATGTGTTGTATTAATCATTTATTTCTCTTATGAATATTGTAATGACAATGTAAATTGTGTGATGATCAATAAAGCTCAAAGTTTTCCCTAATGAGCTTTACTTTATTATAATTGTTCATTTTGTTTATTATTGATTAATTACTTAATGAATTTCCTCACAATTGAATTATTTAGGGTAATTATTTAATGTTTGAATTTGAAATTCAAATTCATCATTGGTTTGAATTCAACCATGTCACTTTACTTAAAATTCAATCATGCAAACTCTCCCATCTCTTCTTAAAACCCTAACTAATGAAGTGAGATGCAAGTTTGTCGCACTCTCGAAACCCTAACCCTGTAAGGTGTCGAGAGAGAAACTTGTCCCCCTTCGATGCAATTTTTGTTTAAAAGCGCGAAATTTCCCCAGAATTTACTATGCAATGCACATCCCTTTCTAAAATCTACCCCTCGATCATCTCTAAACCTGGGACATTACACAATGTAATGTGTAATAAATTTTGAGCATTTGAACTATTTTATTTATTTTCTAGAATTTATTTTGTGTTTTTATAGTGGATTTACAAGAAAAAGTAATGTACGGGGCCGCGATCCAAACCTGCCGCGTTGGACGCAGGGCGCGACCCAAACGGACGCGCGAACGCAGGCTCCGTCATGTCCGTCCACCCAAACGGCCCAAAACGGACGGTCCAGCGCGTCCGTTTGGGTCAGCCGGTTGGAGATGCCCTTAGGTTTTGTGTGGTCAAAATCTTTATGGACCTGGAACCCGAGGGAAGCGTTGCTGCTGCGATGGTTTTGAACACTGACGTGCTAGTGGAGTAGTGGCAGTGGTCAGTAAATAAGCTGGGCTCGTCCTTGTCCAGCGGCTCCCCTGTACGGCTGCACCCCAAGGCCCCCCATCCTTGCTTTCCCTGAACGCTTTGTTGGCAATACAGGGTTTCATGGCCACCCATAAAATAAATAGCCACCTAACTTTGGGAACTTCGATCGGCTCCATCTTTGCCGGGCGGTCCATAGAAGTTTTCAAATTAGACACAGAAAACCACGGAAAATGGTCTCGCTCACTCACTCACTGATATCGTCTGGTCCTAGCTAGCATGCCTATAGTCGTCCGAGTAGTTAACAACAAGCTGTTGAAGCGATTGATCACTTCAAAGGCTGTGGGGGAGAAGGGAGGAGGAAGAAGACAACCACATGCTATTACTACTACTATCAATCCTCACTTAAGTGTGAGAGTGAGTGTGACTAGATAGATAGATTCACAAGCGGACAAGCAGTGGAAGAATGGCTTGTAGTTTCCACTTTGTTGCCTTTCTCCTCTTGCTCGTATTCTTCTCCCTCTCTTCTGCTTCCGCATCGGCCACCTCCGGGCACAGAACCGGCGGCAATGTCACCGCTACCGCGACGCTGAGGCCAGGGCTCAAGCAGAGGAGGATCAGGGCTCTCCTCAACAAGCTCAACAAGCCTTCTGTCAAGACTATTGAGGTCACCATCTGTAGCTGAACTAATACTTCAGTGCACTACATTCTTTTCTCCATCTGTATGTTCTTGGGTTAAAGATTGTGATCTGTTTACATGTTTCTTTTGCTTTTGCAGAGCCCAGATGGCGATTTCATTGACTGCGTCCCGTCTCACCTCCAGCCTGCATTTGACCACCCAAAGCTCAGGGGACAAAAGCCTCTGGTAAAAGCAGATTCTTAGTCTTTACTCACAATGTTGTGTGCTGCTTTAGTTACCAGCCAAGTATTTTGTCTAGGATCCACCGGGGAGGCCCAACAACTACAACTCTACCATTCCCGGAGGGAGCAGAGCGGATGCGGTGGTGGTGCAGGCGTGGCATGCCACCGGCGAGGTTTGCCCCGAAGGGACGGTGGCGCTGCGCCGGACGACGGAAAGAGATCTGCTCAGGGCCAGCTCCCTCAGGAGGTACGGCAGGAAGCCGGCACGCCGGAGTACTCGGCGTGATTCCACCAGCAGTGGGCACGAGGTTTGCTTACTTTGCACATGCAGTACACCGTCTCCTCCCTCTTCTGATGGATAAAACATGAGAAATAAATCTGCAGTTATAATACTAATACTACTATGTGTCATACTAAATTAACTAATTGCTCATCCAAAAGAAGTAACTACTTGCTGTTCAAAATGACACTTCAAAATTACTGTTCACAGTGACATGTACTCAAAAAATATGGATTCTAGGGTAAATATGGGTTTTATTTTCTAGGGTAAGGTGTGCAGCTATCACTACTGGAACACCTATGACGGATCTCAAAAAAAAGAACACCTATGACGACAGCAGCTCTTTACTGAGACAGATCAAATTACCTCAAGAATCATCGGAGCATACCACAAGTAGCAACAAAAATTACCTCTGTAGTCTACTACTAATATTTACTACCTCATGTGACACCTAGAGAAACTACAAAAGAGAAGCTTGTACTCAGGAAAAAGGATAAAATTAACAGCAGTTAGACAGTTACTATTTGCACGAGCCTATAGAAGCTTCAGTAGGGAAAAATCCAGATCACAATTTTATTTACTTTGCTACTAGGATCACTGGATGCATTTGTTCGTATCTGTAGGCCAACATTTTTTAGATCCACTGAGACAGCTAACATCTTGCAGTTTAGATCGCCTCTGCTTGACTACCGACTTAGCCATTGGAATATTTCAGTCAGGACAGTGGTCAGACTTCTGTCTGGTACGGTTTCAAGTGGCAGCATGTGCGTCTCATCTTGGTTCTGGTGTAGATTATCTGCTAAATCATGTACTGCTGCAAGTTTTTGACATCGGTGGTTGAAGTAAGATCTCTGGCATTAGATTATCTGCTAAATCATAAATGGCTGTGTGCATGCTGGTTATGAAGAGGCTGGATGTAATTGCTTCTCAAAAAGTAATAAAGCATCCTTTATCGAAAAATCTGCTAAATCATGTACTACTGCAAGTTTTTGACATCGGTGGTTGAAGTAAGATCTCTGGTATTAGATTATCTGCTAAATCATGTACTACTGCAAGTTTTTGACATCGGTGGTTGAAGTAAGATCTCTGGCATACTTTCTGTGAACACAATGACAAAGCCCTCAAAACTCGAGGTTTGGTGCACACCAAAGAGTTATAGTTATACAGATAAGACAACTGATTCCAAAGAACAGCACGTTTACATAATATAAATAAACCGTTATTTTGTGACAAATTGCACACTTTGACGCTTACTGTTAACCGAGTTACATATTTGATCTTCTTTTCTGTACTTATTTTTATCTTACTGCCAGTACAGTAAGGATGAAGACTAATGTTTTTCTTGGATAACTGTGGAGCTTATTTACATGGAAAAGAATCTCTCAAATATCGAGTTGAGACAGTACCTTCACTGAGTTTACCACGGAGCTTAATCTCCGGAGAACGTATGCTGAAAATACACACAAGAACGGAGCCCATGTGCTTTGGAATGAGTAAATAACTACTTGTACATGAGCAGAAGCTTCAGTAACTTAATGGAGCTGAGAGATTAACTCGTCTTGAATGATGAGCTCCTTGACTACGTCACTGAAGTATCTTAGTTGCTTTGTCATACATCGACACAATTATATTAGCATAGTTGCTACTTCACTTTCCTAAGAGAAAATATTTGACCTATCTAGTTAGTGAAAAATCTATCTAACAGGACAAATCATGGTTGGATTTTACATTAACATAGTTTTGTTTTGGCTATAGCATGCAGTTGGGTATGTGAATTCTGAGAAATACTATGGAGCCAAAGCTAGTGTTAATGTGTGGTCGCCCAGGATAGGTGACCCCTCTGAGTTCAGCCTGTCACAGATCTGGGTCCTCTCTGGCTCCTTCGGCAATGATCTCAACACCATTGAAGCTGGATGGCAGGTACATGAATGAAGAAAGAAAATTCCATCCATCTTAGAAAAGATTCATGAACGAACCTGTTACCTACAGAAAATGTAAATATTGTTGCAACGTTTTCAGGTAAGCCCTGAGCTGTATGGAGACAGTAGTGCCAGGTTCTTCACTTACTGGACAGTGAGTCTTTCTACAAACGAAAAGTCACCATTGCTGTTAACCTTTTGTTTCACTAAATAAAATGTACCATTTGCAGACTGACGCGTATCAAGAGACGGGGTGCTACAACCATAACTGCCGTGGGTTTGTCCAGACGACCAACAAGATCGCCATCGGGGCAGCTATCACGCCAGAATCGGTGTACAATGGAAGGCAGTTTGACATCACTCTGATGATATGGAAGGTATAACTGGCATTTTCATAATCACTGCATTTTTCAAGAGTTGCTTAATCTGTGACTAATGCATGCTCATCCTTTGTTCTCCTCAGGATCCCAAGCATGGGCACTGGTGGCTGGAGCTCGGGCCCGGCGTCGTCGTGGGCTACTGGCCGTCAGGCTTGTTCACCCACCTGGTGCACCACGCGAGGATGGTGCAGTTCGGCGGCGAGATCTTCAATGCAAGGCCGACGGGATCTCACACGGCGACGCAGATGGGCAGCGGGCACTTCCCCGGCGAGGGGTTCGACCGCGCCGCCTACTTCCGGAACCTGCAGGTGGTGGACTGGGACAACAGCATCATCCGGGCGTCCAACCTGAAGCTCCTCGCTGACCATCCCGGGTGCTACGACATCCATGGAGGGTTCAACAGCGACTGGGGCACATACTTCTACTATGGAGGGCCAGGGAGAAACGTGAAATGCCCCTGAGCTGACATTTTTGGGCTCTTGCTGTTTGTTTGTTGGTTTTGTTTGTTTGTTTGTTAGTAAAATCTTTTGTGATACTAGTAGATTCTACTAGGATGTGATTGTTAGTCCTTAGATCTTTAACTCCTGGATGCATATGAAGCACTTGAGAGGAATCTGTAAATTTTGAGGTGTACCCGTTTTTCTGTGCAGTCCATTTATGGAGTAGCGCCCTTCTGGATTGACTGTGTCTCCTCTTTTTTAACTACAGTACACTTCAGTAATTCTGCAGTTCATATTTCATCTAGTGATAGGCTTCAATAGGTGCGTACTTAAAACTAACTATACATGTGGTTGTTTGATAGGGGTCACTCAAGCAGATCATTCAACCCGTTTGCTTAGATAGTTGGCCAAGCAACAAGGGAGACAGGAGGCACGTGCATGGATGATGTTGAACTGAGTACAGGACAGTGGGACAATCAGTCAATGATCGGTGACAATTACATCATCACTGGGATATTATAATCCCTTTTAGACAAAACAGATCTTCTTAGGATGACTGAACTCCACTTTTTAATTCCTAGTTATGCATTTGTGAGAGTTATCTCTAGTAAAAAATTTGGACCATCTTTTTCTGATGTGCGCAAGGCGTGACGTGATGACCGAAGCTTGAAAATATTAGGACGGCGACAAGATATGAAACCGATGCTGGAGAGAAGGTTGGGCATGATCGCCCATGACGCCCTCCGATATTTACATAATTTGTCGCACCACATCAACCTAACGTGTTTGCTTTATCTAACGAAACAAGCAAAATGCTAAAATGAGGCTTAAACCATGTCTGACATGCATTTCCTATATTGGAGGGTTTTGGTAAAATTTACACTAAATTCGGGTAATATGAGTCACAAATGCAAAATTATTCGGGTAATAAGAGTTTGTGAGTGAGGCGCGTGAGAACTCTGTCGAGGAAATAGATGATGACTAGGGACATGCAACCTCGCTCTTTTCCTTTTTTGGTGTTTCAATATCAAAGTGGGAGAAGTAGTTCTATTACGTCTCTTCGGGATTTGCATGGGCAAAGTCACAAGCTTGTTCTTGATTTGATCTTTCCGCTTGTGAACTTTATTCCTTCCTCTACGTATGTGTGTTTATTTTCATATTTTGTTTGAGAACCCCATTGGTGTAAATGGTTTGTGAGACATATGGATTTTAGTATTCTACATTTTTGCATTGGTTTGTGAGACTATCTATAGTCTCAACTACATTTCTTGTTATATCTCATATATGTGCAAATGGTTGTAGTTGCTACCTCTTGTTTTTGCACATGTTGCTTGTGTCTAAAGTTTGAGAGAACTTTGAACATTTATGTTTTGAATTTGTATTCCAATGCAAATTAATTACATGCACACATCTAGGGGGATCTTCTTTATCTTTCACTGGCATGGTGCTAAGCTTTTGTTGAACTTTTTTTTGTTGCAAATCCTAGTGTTGTCATCAAACACTAAAAAAGGGAGGCGGATTAAAAGAGCATTTCCCCGTCATTAATGGTTTTGTGTGTTTGATAACAACACTGGAGATATCTAATCTTATGCTAAGTGCTGCAGAATAGCACATGTTAATGTTAAATCCATAAAAAGATGAAAAAGGGGCTCTAGGCCGGATTATCCAGTCCCCCCCCCCCCCATTATCTATTATCTCTAAATACCAGCCCCCACTACAGATTTTCCTGGTCGCTTGCTCCAGCTCCGTGTGCTCATGGTAGAACCTCTCCATTTCCGCCTCGTCCTCTCGCTCCTTCTCGGGGCCACCATCCGAACTTCCGTAGTGAGGAACTCGGCCTCCTATCGGATCTGCACCTCGTGGAATTCAGTTTGGCGTGCAGGCGGCCGAACCTCCACGCCGACACACTGTAAGCGCGTGTTGCGAGCTCCGGTGACACAAAGGTCACCAACGACAAGCATGGTCGGTAATATCCGTGGTGTACCGCCCAGGCTACCGCAACTCACACAATGGCATCCAATGAGCAAAAATGAGCAAAAGATCTCGGAGCCCTCACTCCCCCCAGTTCATTTTCATTTTTGCAACAAATCCCCTAATACTTTCTCATTATTTCAATATTTGGCTTCAAATCAAATTGCAAAAACGGTTTCTTCTCGATGTCGCTCTCTGCTCCGTCGCTGGCCGACTTCCATCGCGCGGACGCGCACGCCAGCATACGGTGGACGTGCGCGAGCTCCCGAAATCCATCGTCCGGGAAGCGAACGAGCTCGCGGACGCTAGAATCGTGTACGCTCGGTCACGGACGCTGAACGGGGCGGATCGAACTGGCTCCCATCATCATTCTCCCCCGCCTGTGCAGATCCCTCGCTATCCACCTGCGATGAACGAATTCATTGACGAATTTGGGCCCTGCCTCACCGCCGCGGCCAGAGTAACTGCATCCTGACACGCTGCCGCGGCTAGAAGAAGCTGAGCTCTCCCTCGTCGTCCGCTGCCGAGGAACGAATTCATCGACGAATTTTGGCCATGCCTCGACGCCACGGCCAGAGGAATTGCGCCCTGACTCGCCGCCGCGGCCAGAAGAAACTGATCCCTTTGTCGCCGCCGTGGCTAGAGGTCTCGATGGCAGCTCCAGCTCGTCAACGTAGGTTCTCCCGTGACCAAAAACCGGCGGCCACGCCACCCAAGTGTCGTCCATGCTCACGGGTACTTCTTCTTCTCTCTGAAGAATAAGAAGGGACAAGAATTTTTATCAACATTTGTGCTCACCATTTTATCAGAATTGCATCAAAAGAGAGATACAGTCCATGATAAATTGGATATCTAATAATATGAATTGGATATGTGCTGATTTTGTGTTCTTATGAGCCTATTTGGCCTGCTTCTCTCGTGTTCTGTTCCATCAATGAATGCCACAATATTCTGTAAATCGACTGACGCGGTTAGCATGGCTATTGCCCTCCTGCTAACTAACGTGCAATTGCACAGACTGAATTTTGCAACTAAAGGGACGGGAGCAATGCAGAGTTTAGAGCCGACCTCTCGTGTGCGCAGCTTCGCTTCGATCGACGACTTCTTGGTGTTCTCGCACGAAAGGATGGAGGACATCTTCTGCTCAGCCCTGAAGTGCAACGTTTTACCTCGGTCAGCTTCTGAACTTGCAGCTGTTTTGTGTGTTGCTGCTGGTGCCGGAGTCACATCTGCATCAAAACAGATTCAGTTAGAACGGAAGTAAGGTGGCCCGACGATTTTAAAATGTTTAAATAATGTTTCCCTGGCATCAATTAACCGTGTTGGAGTATGTTTCTAAGCTAACTGATGTGTCACTCAACAATGTCAGTCTTGTTGCATATTGCATCTCGTGAGGTGTGTTCAAGATTGTCGTTAAGAATTACTGTTGGACTCTGTTGTGGCCCATCTGGCCCAGCCCAGTCCTGACCTATATAAGGTGCTTCGATCTCTATAACCCTAAGATGAGAGAGTTTCTCCCTGCAGCCTCCTTCTACCTCAGGTTAGGCCCTCACCTCTGTCCACATGGTATCAGAGCAAGGGGCAGTGAGGGCAACGATGGGAAGGACTGCCCATCTAGAAGCCTAGTCTGTTGTGGCAGCTAGGAGGAAGATGAAGAGGAAGGGAGTAGGCTGTTGCGGTGGCTGGGAGGAAGAGGAAGGGAGCAGGCTGCTGCGGCGGCAAGGAGGGGAAGGCGGTGAGAAGTAAGGAGACGAAGAGGGCATCCTGCGGGTAAGCCCTTTGGTGTTTCTGAGAGGTTAGTTTGGTGTCAAGCATGAGGGACAATGGGGATTTGGCCAAGGCTCTGGAGAAGCTGACAGAACTTATCACTACCAAAGGAAAAGGAGGACGATCTGCTGGAGGGGGAGCAATCGTTCCCCATACCAACATCAGTCGGAAACTTGAGATGTTGGCGAATGAAATCAAGTTGGAAGGAGTGGCCAACTATCTCCGGTGGTCAAGGAGGGCGCTATTGAATTTGAACTCGAAAGGGTTGGATGAACATGTGAGTGGTGAAGCTGCAGAAACAGTCCGGAATGGAAACAGTGGAATGCCATAAATTCTCTCATTGTGGCATGGTTGCTTAACTCTTTGGTTCCTAACATTGCTGCTTCTGTAGAGGCACTCACAAAAGCTTCAGAGGTATGGGACACCCTATCAAATCTCTATTCTGGAAAGGGGAACATTATGTTGATTGGTGAGATTGAGGATAAAGTGGATGACTTGCAACAAGGAAACAAAACTGTGATAGCATATGTGGCTGAGTTGCAGCATCTTTGGGGAGATTTAGATCATGTTGATCCTCTAGAACTTGCCCATGGGGAACGTGTGAGTGTTGCTGCAAGCTGGATTGAACGTCAGCGAGTCATGAAGTTATTGAAAGGTCTTAATCAAGAGTTTGAAGGGAGAAGGGCTACTTTACTGCATCAAACCACTACCCCTTCTCTCAAAGAAGCCATTGCAGCTATGTCCAAGAGGAAGTGCGCCTGAATATGACAAATGGAAACGATTATGTCCCTCATCCGACCTTCTACACTACCGAGAGACAAAAGATGAGAGACTGCTATACTTGTGGACAGAAGGGACACTTGAAGCATTAGTGTACCTCCTTTGCTACACCCAGTAGGGGGGAGAGGAGGATACACACATGGCAGAGGAAGCCACAGAGGAAGTGGTGATGGCAGAGGTGGTGGACAGCCATATGGATAACAGTATGAAGAGGTGGTGGACAACAATATGGAAGAGGTGGTGGACAACAGTATGGCAGAGGTGGTGGACAGCCATATGGACATCAGTATGGTAGAGGTGGTGGACAACCATATGGACAATAGTATGGCAGGGGTGGTGCAGCAGCACGCTATATCACCCAAGGCAATATGGCAGCAGCTTCAGAGCCAACTACCAGTACCTCTGAGGGACAATCAAAGGAAGAAGGACAAAATGAAGCAACCTTTGGGAACTTTGCTCACTATGTCTACTAAGATGAAGGTAATATTGATAGAGTTTCTATAGCCACTCATAATGCTAATTCAGATTGGATTCTTGATTCTGGAGCATTCAAACATGTTACTGGGAATATTAGTGAGTTTGACTCTTATACTCAGTATCCTCCCACACATAGAGGCACTATCCAAATAGCAGATGGCACAGCATAATCTATAAAAGGGGAGGGGTCGGTGCAATGTACACCCAACATAAAATTATCGTCAGTTCTACATGTTCCTGCTTTTCATATAAATCTGCTATCTCTAATTGCCCTGATTGATCAGCAGGACTACCGTATAATAGTTGATAGATATATGTGTTTAATTCAGGAAAGGGAGATCAGCAAGAAGATTGGGACTGCAACCAGGCATAGAGGTCTTTGGCACATAGATCGTGACAAGATGGGGCATGATGCTAGTTCTGTGCTTGCTGCGATTGTTGGATGAAAGGAGAGTATGACAATAGTTCATCATTGTCGAATGGGCCACATGGGATTTGTTAAAATGTTTCGAATTTTTCCTGATGTAATGAATGGAGTGGATAAAACCAAATTATGTTGTGATGCCTGAGAATATGCTAAGCATACGAGAATCTCTTATGTTAGTAGAGGGATCAGAAGTGTATCCCCATGTGTGTTAGTGCACTCTGATGTATGGACGTGTCCTGTTGTGTCAGTAAGTGGCATGAAGTACTTTGTGACTTTTATTGACTGCTATTCCAGAATGACTTGGATTTATCTTATGTGTCAAAATATGAAGTGTTCACTTGTTTTCAGAGGTTTTGTGCCTATGTGAAAAATCTATTCAATGTTCAGATGCAAGTGATCAGAACTGATAATGGTATTGAATATATCAACAAACCTTTTGCTTCTTTCTTATCTTCGCAAGGTATACTGCACCAGACTTCATGTCCTGACACTCTTCCCCAGAATGGAGTTGCTGAGCGGAAGAATAGGCACATTCTTGAAGTGGCCCGATCTCTTATGTTTACCATGAATGTTCCCAAATTCTTATGGAGTGAGGCAGTTATGACTGCTACGTATTTGATCAACGGAATGCCTTCAAAGATTCTAGTTATGCAGTCTCCTTGCCAACTCCTTCTAAATAACAATGACTTTGTTGTACCACCCAAACTCTTTGGCTGTACATGTTTTGTAAGGGATCACAGGCCATCTGTTGGCAAGCTAGATCATCGGGCTATCAAATGTATCTTTATTGGATATTTCTCCAGACATAAGGGTTACAAGTGTTGGAGTCCCACTGACAGGAGGACATTTGTAAGCATGGATGTTACGTTTCGCAAGTCAGAACCATTTTATGATGGTGAGAGTGATCTTAGTGGCTTGTTCCAGGGGCTTGACCATCTTGGTGATGCTCAAGAGGGGGAGCAACAGCAAGGTGGTGATCAAGAGCAGCAAGATGGTGACCAACAACAACATCAACAAATTCCTATTGTTGCGGAGATTCCTGCAATTCCTGGTACACCTACACCACCTAGACCCGTACCACCACAAAGATGGCTGCAGAATCCACTTGTGTACACTAGAAGACAAGTACAACGGGAACAAGTAGATGCACTGGAGGAGCAACAAGACCAGGGCAGGGGGAGCAACCCATTGGACCTGAAAATGAAGGAAGCACAAGTGTAGATTCTGCTGAGGAGAATTAATCTCAGACTGAGTCCAATAACAGCCTAGACTTGCCAATTGCAATAAGGAAAGGGATAAGGAAAGTTGGGCCCCCAAAGCGACTAAGTTATGATGACTATGACGTAGGAAATTATATTTCTTACAAGGCATTGTCACCCTCTTTTTCGGGCTTTTGTTGCTTCACTGCAAACTGTATCTGTTCCTAAGGATTGGAAGGTGGCTAGGTTGGACCCGGGATGGTGCAATGCTATAATGGAAGAATTAGAGGCCTTGAAGAAAAATAAAACATGGGAGTTGACATATCTCCCTAAAGGAAAGAATACAGTAGGCTGTAAGTGGATCTATTCTGTAAAAAAATGCAGAAATAAAAGTGGAGAGATATAAGGCAACACTTGTGGCAAGAGGATATAGTTAGACTTATGGCATTGACTATGATGAGACGTTTGCACCAGTGGCAAAATACTGATCTCTTATGCAGCAAATTTCGGATGGCCCTTGCATCAACTTGATGTCAAAAATGCATTTCTACATGGTGATCTTCAAGAGGAGGTGTATATCGAGATGTGCTTGTGACGGTACAACACGCGTCCGTTGGGAACCCCAAGAGGAAGGTGTGATGCGTACAGCGGCGAGTTTTCCCTCAGTAAGAAACCAAGGTTATCGAATCCAGTAGGAGTCAAGAAGCACGTTGAAGGTTGTTGGTGGCGGAGTGTAGTGCGGCGCAACACCAGGGATTCCGGCGCCAACGTGGAACCTGCACAACACAATCCAAGTACTTTGCCCCAACTTAACAGTGAGGTTGTCAATCTCATCGGCTTGCTGTAACAAAGGATTAGATGTATAGTGTGGAAGATGATGTTTGCAAAGAACAGTAAGAACGAGTATTGCAGTAGATTGTATTCGATGTAAAGAATGGACCGGGGTCCACAGTTCACTAGTGGTGTCTCTCCGATAAGAAATAGCATGTTGGGTGAACAAATTACAGTTGGGCAATTGAAAAATAAAGAGGGCATGACAATGCACATACATATCATGATGAGTAGTGTGAAATTCAATTGGGGATTACGACAAAGTACATAGACCGCTATCCAACATGCATCTATGCCTAAAAAGTCCACCTTCAGGTTAGCGTCCGCACCCCTTCCAGTATTAAGTTGCAAACAACAGACAATTGCATTAAGTATGGTGCGTAATGTAATCAACACAAATATCCTTAGACAAAGCATTGATGTTTTATCCCTAGTGGCAACAGCACATTGATACGCGTACAGCACGCGACCGTTGGGAACCCCAAGATGAAGGTGTGATGCGTACAGCGGCAAGTTTTCCCTCAGTAAGAAACCAAGGTTTATCGAACCAGTAGGAGCCAAGAAGCACGTTGAAGGTTGATGGCGGCGAGATGTAGTGCGGCGCAACACCAGGGATTCCGGCGCCAACGTGGAACCTGCACAACACAACCAAAGTACTTTGTCCCAACGTAACAGTGAGGTTGTCAATCTCACCGTCTTGCTGTAACAAAGGATTAGATGTATAGTGTGGATGATGATTGTTTAGAGAAAACAGTAGAACGAGTATTGCAGTAGATTGTATTCGATTAAAAGAATGGACCGGGGTCCACAATTCACTAGAGGTGTCTCTCCCATAAGATAAATAGCATGTTGGGTGAACAAATTACAGTTGGGAAATTGACAAATAAAGAGGGCATGACCATGCACATACATGATATGATGAGTATTGTGAGATTTAATTGGGCATTACGACAAAGTACATAGACCGCTATCCAGCATGCATCTATGCCTAAAAAGTCCACCTTCAGGTTATCATCCGAACCCCTTCCAGTATTAAGTTGAAAACAACAGACAATTGCATTAAGTATGGTGCGTAATGTAATCAACAACTACATCCTCGGACATAGCATCGATGTTTTATCCCTAGTGGCAACAGCACATCCACAACCTTAGAACTTTCTCACATCGTCCTGCATTTAATGGAGGCATGAACCCACTATCGAGCATAAATACTCCTCTTGGAGTTACTAGCAAAAACTTGGCCAGAGCCTCTACTAATAACGGAGAGCATGCAAGATCATAAACAACACATAGGTAATAGATTGATAATCAACATAGCATAGTATTCTCTATCCATCGGATCCCAACAAACACAACATATAGCATTACAGATAGATGATCTTGATCATCTTAGGCAGCTCACAAGACCCGACAATGAAGCACAATTAGGAGAAGACGACCATCTAGCTACTGCTATGGACCCATAGTCCAGGGGTGAACTACTCACACATCACTCCGGAGGCGACCATGGCGGTGAAGAGTCCTCCGGGAGATGATTCCCTCTCCGGCAGGGTGCCGGAGGCGATCTCCTGAATCCCCCGAGATGGGATTGGCGGCGGCGGCGTCTCTGGAAGGTTTTCCGTATCGTGGCTCTCGGTACTGGGGGTTTCGCGACGAAGGCTTTAAGTAGGCGAAGGAGATAGGCCAGGGGGGCTGACAGGGGGCCCACACACTAGGCCGGCGCGGCCAAGGGCCAGGCCGCGCCGCCCTAGCGTTTGGCCACCTCGTGGCCCCACTTCGTGACTCCTTCGGTCTTCTGGAAGCTTCGTGTAAAAATAGGCCCCTGGGCGTTGATTTCGTCCAATTCCGAGAATATTTCCTTACTAGGATTTCTGAAACAAAAAACAGCAGAAAACAACAACTGGCTCTTCGGCATCTCGTTAATAGGTTAGTGCCGGAAAATGCATAAATATGACATGAAGTATGCATAAAACATGTAGATATCATCAATAATGTGGCATGGAACATAAGAAATTATCGATACGTCGGAGACGTATCAGCATCCCCAAGCTTAGTTCCTGCTCGTCCCGAGCAGGTAAACGATAACAAAGATAATTTCTGGAGTGACATGCCATCATAACCTTGATCATACTATTGTAAGCACATGTAATGAATGCAGTGATCCAAGACAATGGTAAATGACATGAGTAAACAAATGAATCATATAGCAAAGACTTTTCATGAATAGTACTTTCAAGACAAGCATCAATAAGTCTTGCATAAGAGTTAACTCATAAAGCAATAATTCAAAGTAAAGGTATTGAAGCAACACAAAGGAAGATTAAGTTTCAGCGGTTGCTTTCAACTTATAACATGTATATCTCATGGATATTTGTCAATGTAAAGTAATATAACAAGTGCAATATGCAAGTATGTAGGAATCAATGCACAGTTCACACAAGTGTTTGCTTCTTGAGATGGAGAGAAATAGGTGAACTAACTCAACATAAAAGTAGAAGAATGGCCCTTCCCAGAGGGAAGCATTGATTGCTGTATTTGTGCTAGAGCTTTGGTTTTGAAAACATATAGAGAGCATAAAAAAGTAAAATTTTGAGAGGTGTTTGTTGTTGTCAACGAATGGTAGTGGGCACTCTAACCCCCTTGCCTGACAAACCTTCAAAGAGCGGCTCCCATTTTATTTTTATTTTTGGGTGGCACTCCTTCCAACCTTTCTTTCACAAACCATGGCTAACCGAATCCTCGGGTGCCTGCCAACAATCTCATACCATGAAGGAGTGCCTTTTTATTTTAGTTTTATTATGATGACACTCCTCCCCACCTTTGCTTTCTCAAGCCATGGCTAACCGAATCCTTCGGGTGCCGTCCAACAATCACATACCATGGAGGAGTGTCTATTTTTGTTAATTAATTTGGGACTGGGAATCCCATTGCCAGCTCTTTTTGCAAAATTATTGGATAAGCGGATGAAGCCACTAGTCAATTGGTGAAAGTTGCCCAACAAGATTGAAAGATAAACACCACATACTTCCTCATGAGCTATAAAACATTGACACAAATCAGAGGTGATAAATTTTGAATTGTTTAAAGGTAGCACTCAAGCAATTTACTTTGGAATGGCAGAGAAATACCATGTAGTAGGTAGGTATGGTGGACACAAATGGCATAGTGGTTGGCTCAAGGATTTTGGATGCATGAGAAGTATTCCCTCTCGATACAAGGTTTTAGGCTAGCAAGGCTATTTTGAAACAAACACAAGGATGAACCGGTGCAGCAAAACTCACATAAAAGACATATTGTAAACATTATAAGACTCTACACCGTCTTCCTTGTTGTTCAAACTCTTTACTAGAAATTATCTATACCTTAGAGAGACCAATTATGCAAACCAAATTTTAGCAAGCTCTATGTATTTCTTCATTAATGGGTGCAAATTATATGATGCAAGAGCTTAAACATGAGCACAAGAATTGCCAAGTATCAAATTATCCAAGACATTATAGCAATTACTACATTTAGCATTTCCCGTTTCCAACCATATAACAATTTAACGAAGAAGATTCAACCTTCGCCATGAACACTATGAGTAAAGCCTAAGGACATATTTGTCCATATGCAACAGCGGAGCGTGTCTCTCTCCCACACAATGAATGCTAGGATCCATTTTATTCAAACAAAACAAAAACAAAAACAAAAACAAACCGACGCTCCAAGCAAAGTGCATAAGATGTGATGGAATAAAAATATAGTTTCACTAGAGGAACCTGATAATGTTGTCGATGAAGAAGGGGATGCCTTGGGCATCCCCAAGCTTAGACGCTTGAGTCTTCTTGAAATATGCAGGGGTGAACCACCGGGGCATCCCCAAGCTTAGAGCTTTCACTCTCCTTGATCATATTGTATCATCTCCCTCTCTTGATCCTTGAAAACTTCCTCCACACCAAACTCAAAACAACTCATTAGAGGGTTAGTGCACAATAAAAATTCACATGTTCAGAGGTGACATAATCATTCTTAACACTTCTGGACATTGCACAAAGCTACTGAAAGTTAATGGAATCGAAAAATCCATCAAGCATAGCAAAACAGGCAATGCGAAATAGAAGGCAGAATCTGTCAAAACAGAACAGTTCGTAAAGACGAATTTCTAAGAGGCACCAGACTTGCTCAAATGAAAATGCTCAAATTGAATGAAAGTTGCGTACATATCTGAGGATCACTCACGTAAATTGGCATAATTTTCTGAGTTACCTACAGAGAATTAGGCCCAGATTCGTGACAGCAAAGAAATCTGTTTCTGCGCAGTAATCCAAATCTAGTATGAACCTTACTATCAAAGACTTTACTTGGCACAACAATGCAACAAAACTAAGATAAGGAGAGGTTGCTACAGTAGTAACAACTTCCAAGACTCAAATATAAAATAAAAGTGCAGAAGTAAAAACATGGGTTGTCTCCCATAAGCGTTTTTCTTTAACGCCTTTCAGCTAGGCGCAGAAAGTGTGTATCAGGTATTATCAAAAGATGGTGCATCAACATTACCTTGGGCTTTACACTTACCTTTCTTGTCCTTTTTCTTACTCTTTGATTTAGGGAATACATGTCTACCCCCCGGTGTAGAGGTGAATTTTAGGGTGCCTTCTCCCACATCTATGACTGCTCCCAATAGCTTCAGCAGGGATCTTCCGAGTGTGATTTGTCCTGTTCCTACACATTCAATAACAAGATAATCAATGGATATTGTTCTTCCAAGAATGGTTGTATGCACACCCGCGGCTATTTCCTTAGGAATTATAACAGAGTTATCAATAAGAGTTATTCCTTCTCCCCCTTCAACGAGTCCCCAAAGTGTCAAAGATTCATAAATACTCTTAGGCATAAGGCAAAATTCAAACATAATATCACAATTGGCATGGAAAGTTTGATCACTGATAACAACTTTAATAGTAGGATCCCATAATGAAGGTTCAGAGTTCACTAAAACTTGATCAAGACGGTTACGAACATAGCTATAATTTTCGTGCAAGCGAGATGCACTTGTCTCAAGAGTGTTTAATCTATTATAAATGCTAATAAGAGCTGAATCAAGGTTATTAGCTGAATCATGTGATGCAACCAATTTCTTTATGGAATTAAAAGCTTGATCCCCATTGCAATGAAGGAAATCTCCTCCCACTACAGCATCCAAGGCATATCTATAGCGAATCATAAGCCCAAAATAAAAGTTACTAAGGAGCAAACTTAGAGTCATTTGAGGTTCAGCTTTACGATAAGAATCAAAAATTCTGGACCAAGCATCTTTAAAACTCTCCTCATCCCCTTGTTTAAAAGTGAAGACTAATTCCTCAGGTGAGGAAGTAACAGGTGCAGAACTAGACATGGTAACAGAAGTAAAATGCAAGAAACTAAGTAAAATGCTAGTAACTAATTTTTGTGTGTTTTTAATATAGCAAACAAGATAGCAAGTAAAGTAAAACTAGCAACTAATTTTTTTGTATTTTGATTTAATGCAGCAAACAAAGTAGTAAATAAAATAAAGCAAGACAAAAACAAAGTAAAGAGATTGGAAGTGGAGACTCCCCTTGCAGCGTGTCTTGATCTCCCCGGCAACGGCGCCAGAAAACAGTCTTGATACGCGTACAGCACGCGACCGTTGGGAACCCCAAGAGAAAGGTGTGATGCGTACAGCGGCAAGTTTTCCCTCGGTAAGAAACCAAGGTTTATCGAACCAGTAGGAGCCAAGAAGCACGTTGAAGGTTGATGGCGGCGAGATGTAGTGCGGCGCAACACCAGGGATTCCGGCGCTAACGTGGAACCTGCACAACACAACCAAAGTACTTTGTCCCAACGTAACAGTGAGGTTGTCAATCTCACCGGCTTGCTGTAACAAAGGATTAGATGTATAGTGTGGATGATGATTGTTTGCAGAAAACAGTAGAACGAGTATTGCAGTAGATTGTATTCGATTAAAAGAATGGACCGGGGTCCACAGTTCACTAGAGGTGTCTCTCCCATAAGATAAATAGCATGTTGGGTGAACAAATTACAGTTGGGCAATTGACAAATAAAAAGGGCATGACCATGCACATACATGATATGATGAGTATTGTGAGATTTAATTGGGCATTACGACAAAGTACATAGACCGCTATCCAGCATGCATCTATGCCTAAAAAGTCCACCTTCAGGTTATCATCTGAACCCCTTCCAGTATTAAGTTGAAAACAACAGACAATTGCATTAAGTATGGTGCGTAATGTAAATCAACAACTACATCCTCGGACATAGCATCGATGTTTTATCCCTAGTGGCAACAGCACATCCACAACCTTAGAACTTTACATCCTTGTCCTGCAGTTTAATGGAGGCATGAACCCACTATCGAGCATAAATACTCCCTCTTGGAGTTACTAGCAAAAACTTGGCCAGAGCCTCTACTAATAACAGAGAGCATGCAAGATCATAAACAACACATAGGTAATAGATTGATAATCAACATAGCATAGTATTCTCTATCCATCGGATCCCAACAAACACAACATATAGCATTACAGATAGATGATCTTGATCATCTTAGGCAGCTCACAAGACCCGACAATGAAGCACAATTAGGAGAAGACGACCATCTAGCTACTGCTATGGACCCATAGTCCAGGGGTGAACTACTCACACATCACTCCGAAGGCGACCATGGCGGTGAAGAGTCCTCCGGGAGATGATTCCCCTCTCCGGCAGGGTGCCGGAGGCGATCTCCTGAATCCCCCGAGATGGGATTGGCGGCGGCGGCGTCTCTGGAAGGTTTTCCGTATCGTGGCTCTCGGTACTGGGGGTTTCGCGACGAAGGCTTTAAGTAGGCGGAGGAGATAGGTCAGGGGGCCTGACAGGGGGCCCACACACTAGGCCGGCGCGGCCAAGGGCCAGGCCGCGCCGCCCTAGCGTCTGGCCACCTCGTGGCCCCACTTCGTGACTCCTTCGGTCTTCTAGAAGCTTCGTGTAAAAATAGGCCCCTGGGCGTTGATTTCGTCCAATTCCGAGAATATTTCCTTACTAGGATTTCTGAAACCAAAAACAGCAGAAAACAACAACTGTCTCTTCGGCATCTCGTTAATAGGTTAGTGCCGGAAAATGCATAAATATGACATGAAGTATGCATAAAACATGTAGATATCATCAATAATGTGGCATGGAACATAAGAAATTATCGATACATCGGAGACGTATCACACATCCACAACCTTAGGGGTTGCTGTCACTCCTCCAGATTTAATGGAGACATGAACCCACTATCGAGCATAAATACTCCCTCTTGGAGTTACAAGTATGAACTTGGCCAGAGCCTCTACTAGCAACGGAGAGCATGCAAGATCTTAAACAACACATATATGATAGATTGATAATCAACATAATATAGTATTCCATATTCATCGGATCCCAACAAACGCAACATGTAGCATTACAGATAGATGATCTTGATCATGTTAGGCAGCTCACAAGATCCAACAATGATAGCACAATGAGGAGAAGACGACCATCTAGCTACTGCTATGGACCCATAGTCCAGGGGTGAACTACTCACACATGGCGATGAAGAGTCCTCCGGGAGATGATTCCCCTCTCCGGCAGGGTGCCGGAGGCGATCTCCTGAATCCCCCGAGATGGGATTGGCGGCGGCGGCGTCTCTGGAAGGTTTTCCGTATCGTGGCTCTCGGTACTGGATTTATTATCGACGAAGGCTTCTTATAGGCGAAGAGGTAGGTTTAGGGGCGACGCGAGGGGCCCACACGCTAGGCCGGCGCGGCCAGGGCCTGGGCCGCGCCGCCCTAGTGTGGCGTCGCCTCGTCGCCCCACTTCGTATCTCCCCCGGTGTTCTGGAAGCTTCGTGGAAAAATAAGATCGGGCGTTGATTTCGTCCAATTTCGAGAATATTTCCTTACTAGGATTTCTGAAACCAAAAACAGCAGAAAACAGCAACTGGCTCTTCGGCATCTCGTTAATAGGTTAGTGCCGGAAAATGCATAAATATGACATAAAGTATGTACAAAACATGTAGGTATCATCAATAAAGTAGCATGGAACATAAGAAATTATCGATACGTTGGAGACGTATCAGCATCCCCAAGCTTAGTTCCTACTCGTCCCGAGTAGGTAAACGATAATAAAGATAATTTCTGAAGTGACATGCCATCATGATCTTGATCAATATTATTGTAAGCATATGTAATGAATGCAGCGATCCAAAGCAATGGTAAAGATAATGAGTAAACAACTGAATCATATAGCAAAGACTTTTCATGAATAGTACTTCAAGACAAGCATCAATAAGTCTTGCATAAGAGAAATTGTAAACCATATGAGATGAATGAAGTGATTCAAAGCAATGGTAAAGATAATGACTAAACAACTGAATCATATAGCAAAGACTTTTCATGAATAGTACTTTCAAGACAAGCATCAATAAGTGTTGCATAAGAGTTAACTCATAAAGCAATAGATTCATAGTAGAAAGTTTTGAAGCAACACAAAGGAAGATATAAGTTTCAGCGGTTGCTTTCAACTTGTAACATGTATATCTCATGGATAGTTGTCAATACAAAGTAATATGATGAATGCAAATATGCAAGTATGTAAGAATCAATGCACAGTTAACACAAGTGTCTGCCTCTAAGGTGGAAGAAGATGGGTAAACTAACTCAACATAAAAAGTAGAAGAAAGGCCCTTCGAAGAGGGAAGCATGGATTGCTATATTTGTGCTAGAGCTTTTATTTTGAAAACAAGAAACAATTTTGTCAACGGTAGTAATAAAGCATATGTGTTATGTATAAGATATCCTATGAGTTGCAAGCCTCATGCATAGATTACCAATAGTGCCCGCACCTTGTCCTAATTAGCTTGGATTTACATGGATTATCATTGCATAACATATGTTTTAACCAAGTATCACAAAGGGGTACCTCTATGCCGCCTGTACAAAGGTCTAAGGAGAAAGCTCGCATTGGATTTCTCGCTTTTGATTATTCTCAACTTAGACATCCATACCGGGACAACATAGACAACAGATAATGGACTCCTCTTTAATGCATAAGCATTCAACAACAGATAATATTCTCATAAGAGATTGAGGATTGTTGTCCAAACTGACACTTCCACCATGGATCATGGCTTTAGTTAGCGGCCCAATGTTCTTCTCTAACAATATGCATGCTCAAACCATTCAACTCATGATAAATCACCCTTACTTCAGACAAGACGAACATGCATAGCAACTCACATGATATTCAACAAAGGTGAAATAGTTGATGGCGTCCCCAGGAACATGGTTATCGCTCAACAAGCAACTTATTAAGAAATAAGATACATAAGTACATATTCAATACCACAATAGTTTTTAAGCTATTTTTCCCATGAGCTATATATTGCAAGGACAAAGGAATGAAATTTTAAAGGTAGCAATCAAGCAATTTACTTTGGAATGGCGGAAAATACCATGTAGTAAGTAGGTATGGTGGACACAAATGGCATAGTTTTTGGCTCAAGGATTTTGGATGCACGAGAAGTAATCCCTCTCAATACAAGGCTTAGGCTAGCAAGGTTGTTTGAAGCAAACAAAAGTATGAACCGGTACAGCAAAACTTACATAAGAACATATTGCAAGCATTATAAGACTCTACACTGTCTTCCTTTTTGTTCAAACCCTCACCAGAAAATATCCAGACTTTAGAGAGACCAATCATGCAAACTAAATGTCAACAAGCTCTACAATATTTCTTCACTAATAGGTGCAAAGTATATGATGCAAGAGCTTAAACATGAGCACAACAATTGCCAAGTATCAAATTATTCAAGACATTATACCAGTTACCACATGTAGCATTTTCTGTTTCCAACCATGTAACAATTAACGAAGCAGTTTCAACCTTCGCCATGAACATTAAGAATAAAGCTAAGAACATATGTGTTCATATACAACAGCGGAGCGTGTCTCTCTCCCACACAATGAATGCTAGGATCCAATTTTATTAAAACAAAACAAAAAGAAGAACATAAAGACGCTCCAAGTAAAGCACATAAGATGTGACGGAATAAAAATATAGTTTCACTAGAGGTGACATGATAATTTGTCGATGAAGAAGGGGATGCCTTGGGCATCCCCATGCTTAGATGCTTGAGTCTTCTTGAAATATGCAGGGATGAACCACGGGGGCATCCCCAAGCTTAGAGCTTTCACTCTCCTTGATCATATTGTATCATCCTCCTCTCTTGATCCTTGAAAACTTCCTCCACACCAAACTCAAAACAAACTCATTAGAGGGTTAGTGCATAATCAAAAATTCACATGTTCAGAGGTGACATAATCATTCTTAACACTTCTGGACATTGCACAAAGCTACTGAAAGTTAACGGAACAAAGAAATCCATCAAACATAGCAAAACAGGCAATGCGAAATAAAAGGCAGAATCTGCCAAAAACAGAACATTCTGTAAAGACGAATTTTCTGGGGCACTAAACTTGCTCAGATGAAAATGCTCAAATTGAATGAAAGTTGCGTTCATATCTGAGGATCACTCACGTAAATTGGCAGATTTTTCTGAGTTACCTATAGAGAATACCACTGTTCAAAAAAGCGTCCGATTCAACGATTAATCGCCCGATTAATCCCTATTCAGTGGTCACCGATTAGCCAATAAATTCATTTATCGTCCGATTAACTCATTTATCGCCCGATTAATCGTCCGATTTGCCTATTAATCGCTAATCGTCAGCCGACCGAGTTGAAGCCGATAAGCGATTTTCTCAACATTGGAGAATACTACTCAAATTCGTGACAGCAAGAAATCTGTTTCTGCGCAGTAATCCAAATCTAGTATGAACCTTACTATCAAAGACTTTACTTGGCACAACAATGCAATAAAATAAAGATAAGGATAGGTTGCTACAGTAGTAACAACTTCCAAGACTCAAATATAAAATAAAAGTGCAGTAGTAAAATCATGGGTTGTCTCCCATAAGCGCTTTTTTTAACGCCTTTCAGCTAGGCGGAGAAAGTGTGTATCAAGTAATATCAAGAGATGAAGCATCAACATCATAATTTGTTCTAATAATAGAATCAAAAGGTAACTTCATTCTCTTTCTAGGGAAGTGTTCCATACCTTTCTTGAGAGGAAATTGATATTTAATATTGCCTTCCTTCATATCAATGATAGCACCAACAGTTCGAAGAAAAAGGTCTTCCCAATATAATGGGACAAGATGCATTGCATTCAATATCCAAGACAACAAAATCAACGGGGACAAGATTATTGTTAACCGTAATGCGAACATTATCAATTCTCCCCAAAGGTTTCTTTGTAGAATTATCAGCAAGATTAACATCCAAATAACAATTTTTCAATGGTGGCAAGTCAAACATATCATAGATTTTCTTAGGCATAACGGAAATACTTGCACCAAGATCACATAAAGCATTTCAATCAAAATCATTGACCTTCATCTTAATGATGGGCTCCCAACCATCATCTAACTTCCTAGGAATAGAAGTTTCAAGTTTTAGTTTATCTTCTCTAGCTTTAATGAGAGCATTTGTAATATGTTTTGTAAAGGCCAAATTTATAGCACTAGCATTGGGACTTCTAGCAAGTTTTTGTAAGAACTTTATAACTTCAGAGATGGTACAATCATCAAAATCTAAACCATTATGTTCTAAAGCAATGGGATCATTGTCCCCAATATCTTGAAAAATTTCAGCAGTTTTATCACAAGCAGTTTCAGCAGTTTTATCAATATCGAGCAGTTTTGCACGCTTTGCATTAGGAGTAGAAACATTGCCAACACCAATTATTTTACCTTTGATAGTAGAAGGTGTAGCAACATGTGAAGCATTATCATTACTAGTGGTGGTAATAGTCCAAACTTTAGCTATATTATTTTCTTTAGCATTTTCTTCTTTTTCCCACCTAGCACGCAATTCAGCCATCAATCTAATATTTTCATTAATTCGAACTTGAATGGCGTTTGCTGTAGCAAATGACTTAATATCTTTATTTTCATTAGGCATAATTTTCGATTTCAAAAGATCAACATCGGCAGCAAGACTATCGACTTTAGAAGCAAGAATATCAATTTTACCAAGCTTTTCTTCAACAGATTTATTGAAAGCAGTTTGTGTACTAATAAATTCTTTAAGCATGTCTTCAAGGCCAGAGGGTACATTCCTATTATTGTTGCAAGGATTCCCATAAGAATTACCATAACCGTTACTATTATGAGAAGGATATGGCCTACAGTTGTTACTAGAATTGTTCCGATAAGCATTGTTGTTGAAATTATTATTTTTAATGAAATTCACATCAACATGTTCTTCTTGGGCAACCAATGAAGCTAACGGAACATTATTAGGATCAATATTAGATCTACCATTCACAAGCATAGACATAATAGCATCAATCTTATCACTCAAGGAGGAGGTTTCTTCGACAGAATTTACCTTCTTACCTTGTGGAGCTCTTTTCGTGTGCCATTCAGAGTAATTAATCATCATATTATTAAGAAGCTTTGTTGCGGCACCTAGAGTGATGGACATAAAAGTACCTCCAGCAGCTGAATCCAATAAGTTCCGCGAAGAAAAATTCAATCCTGCATAAAAGGTTTGGATGATCATCCAAGTAGTCAGTCCATGGGTAGGGCAATTTTTAACCAAAGATTTCATTCTTTCCCATGCTTGGGCAACATGCTCATTATCCAATTGCTTAAAATTCATTATGCTACTTCTCAAAGATATAATTTTAGCAGGAGGATAATATCTACCAATGAAAGCATCCTTACATTTAGTCCATGAATCAATACTATTCTTAGGCAAAGATAGCAACCAATCTTTAGCTCTTCCCCTTAAAGAGAAAGGAAACAATTTTAATTTTATAATGTCACCATCTACATCCTTATATTTTTGTATTTCACATAGTTCAACAAAATTATTAAGATGGGCAGCAGCATCATCAGAACTAACACCAGAAAATTTCGCTCTCATAACAAGATTCAGTAAAGCAGGTTTAATTTCAAATAATTCTGCTGTAGTAGTAGGTGGAGCAATTGGTGTGCATAAGAAATCATTATTATTTGTGCTAGTGAAGTCACACAACTTAGTATTTTCAGGAGTACCCATTTTAGCAATAGTAAATAAAGCAAACTAAATAAAGTAAATGCAAGTAACTAATTTTTTGTGTTTTTTTATATAGAGAACGCAAACAAGACAGTAAATAAAATAAAGCAAGTAACTAATTTTTTTGTATTTTGATATAATGAGCAAACAAAGCAGCAAATAAAATAAAGTAAAGCAAGACAAAAACAAAGTAAAGAGATTGGAAGTGGGAGACTCCCCTTGCAGCGTGTCTTGATCTCCCCGGCAACGGCGCCAGAAAAAACGTTGCTTGTGACGGTACAACACGCGTCCGTTGGGAACCCCAAGAGGAAGGTGTGATGCGTACATCGGCGAGTTTTCCCTCAGTAAGAAACCAAGGTTATCGAATCCAGTAGGAGTCAAGAAGCACGTTGAAAGTTGTTGGTGGTGGAGTGTAGTGCGGCGCAACACCAGGGATTCCGGCGCCAACGTGGAACCTGCACAACACAATCCAAGTACTTTTCCCCAACTTAACAGTGAGGTTGTCAGTCTCACCGGCTTGCTGTAACAAAGGATTAGATGTATAGTGTGGAAGATGATGTTTGCAAAGAACAGTAAGAACGAGTATTGCAGTAGATTGTATTAGATGTAAAGAATGGACCGGGGTCCACAGTTCACTAGTGGTGTCTCTCCGATAAGAAATAGCATGTTGGGTGAACCAATTACAGTTGGGCAATTGACAAATAAAGAGGGCATGACAATGCACATACATATCATGATGAGTAGTGTGAAATTCAATTGGGCATTACGACAAAGTACATAGACCGCTATCCAGCATGCATCTATGCCTAAAAAGTCCACCTTCAGGTTAGCGTCCGCACCCCTTCCAGTATTAAGTTGCAAACAACAGACAATTGCATTAAGTATGGTGCGTAATGTAATCAACACAAATATCCTTAGACAAAGCATTGATGTTTTATCCCTAGTGGCAACATCACATCCACAACCTTAGGGGTTGATGTCACTCCCCCAGATTTAATGGAGACATGAACCCACTATCGAGCATAAATACTCCCTCTTGGAGTTACAAGTATCAACTTGGCCAGAGCCTCTACTAGCAACGAAGAGCATGCAAGATCTTAAACAACACATATGATAGATTGATAATCAACATAATATAGTATTCCATATTCATCGGATCCCAACAAACGCAACATGTAGCATTACAGATAGATGATCTTGATCATGTTAGGCAGCTCACAAGATCCAACAATGATAGCACAATGAGGAGAAGACGACCATCTAGCTACTGCTATGGACCCATAGTCCAGGGTGAACTACTCACACATCAATCCGGAGGCGATCATGCCGATGAAGAGTCCTCCGGGAGATGATTCCCCTCTCCGGAAGGGTGCCGGAGGCGATCTCCTGAATCCCCCGAGATGGGATTGGCGGCGGCGTCTCTGGAAGGTTTTCCGTATCGTGGCTCTCGGTACTGGGGTTTTCTCGACGAAGGCTTCTTATAGGCGGAAGGGTAGGTTTAGGGGCGACGCGAGGGCCCCACACGCCAGGGCCGCGCGGCCAAGGGCTGGGTCGCGCCGTCCTGTTGTGTCGGCGCCTCGTCGCCCCACTTCGTATCACTTTCGGTCTTCTGGAAGCTTCGTGGAAAAATAAGACCCTGGGCGTTGATTTCGTCCAATTCCGAGAATATTTCCTTACTAGGATTTCTGAAACCAAAAACAGCAGAAAACAGCAACTGGCTCTTCGGCATCTTGTCAATAGGTTAGTGCCGGAAAATGCATAAATATGAGTATCATCAATAAAGTAGCATGGAACATAAGAAATTATAGATACGTTTGAGACGTATCAAGATGCCACCAGGATTTGTCCGACCTGAAACTAAAAGGAAGGTATGTAGACTGAAGAAATCCCTATATGGTCTCAAACAATCACCACGGGCCTGGTTTGACAGGTTTAGACAAGTGGTGTGTGGCATGGGATATGATCAATGCAATGGAGACCATACCTTATTTTACAGACATTCTTAGCAGAAAATCACTATCCTTGGTGTGTATGTTGATGATATTATTATCACGGGAGATGATGATGTGGAAATCGCAAAACTGAAACGATGCTTGAGTCAAGCCTTTGAGGTGAAAGATTTGGGAAAACTTAAATACTTCCTTGGGATATAAGTTGCAAGATCGTCAAAAGGGATATCACTATCTCAAAGAAAGTATACATTGGATCTCTTAGATGATATGGGCATGCTGGGGTGCCAAGTGGCTTCAACACCTATTGACCAAATAATAAAATCACAGCAGAGTCTAGAGAACCAACAGACAAGGAGAAATATGAAAGACTTGTTGGAAGACTGATATACTTATGCCACACGAGACCAGATATATCATTTGTAGTGAGTGTAGTGAGTCGCTATATGCATGATCCGATGGATGGACACTTGGAAGCAGCTCAAACAATCTTGAGATACTTGAAGGGCACTCCGGGAAAAGGATTGTGGTTTAAAAGTAATGGACACCTAAATGTAGATGGATATTGTGATGCAGATTGGGCTAGCTGCTTCGATGATCGAAGATCCACCTCAGGGTATTGTGTTTTTGTTGTAGGAAATTTGTTGTCATGGAGAAGTAAGAAACAATCTGTTGTCTCGAAATCAACATCCGAAGCAGAGTACAGAGCTATGTCACAGGCCTGGGTGAAATGTTGTGGGTATGAAACCTTCTAAGAGAGCTGAAAATTTTAAGGCAAGAAAGCTTGAAAGTGTGGTGTGATAATATGTCTGCCATAAACATAGCAAACAACCCTGTCCAGCATGAGCGAATTAAACATGTGGAGATAGATAGATTCTTTATTAAATAAAAGATTGATGCAGGGATTATCTCATTGGCTTATGTGAGATCAGGACAACAAGTGGCAGATGATTGACATGTATCACCCATCTTGAGGGGGAATGTTGGATAACTGTTGGTGTATCTGTTGGGATGTCTTCTCTCTATTGTGACCCATCTGGCCTAGATCAGTCCTGACCTATATTATATAAGGTGTTTCTATCTCTGTAACCCTAAGATGAGAGAGTTTCTCCCTGGAGCCTCCTTCTACCTCAGGTTAGGCTCTCACCTCTGTCCACACTTACAGCTAGAGTACACAACCAAAAATGAGATAATTCATGGAGTAAATCATTCCACTCTTCAGGAACCACTCAAACAGAAGTTGATAGGGCCCGATTATATGCACTATACAATACCCAGTGTGGACAGTTGGTTCAGGAACCATGAAACATGCCTACTACTTCCAAATTTAATTAGGGGAAGACTATTGAATAAGAAGATGCTATATTTAAGAAGTCATACCTGTTGTAGGTCCTCCGGTGACCAAAAACTAGCAGCGCCGCCACCCAACTGTTGTCAGAGATACTAGGCCAGGGTTCTGATTCAAAACCAAGTTTGTCTCAAAGGATCTGCCTGAAGATCCCTTCTTCAGTTTCTGGAAGAAAGCAAACATGACGTCGGTGGTGCCGGGGCTCCGCTGATCGGGGTTGTACGGACAGATTGCGGGCTGGAAGTGGTTGCACTGATCACGGGCGGATCTCAGAATTTTCTTGACGTGTGCATTCATCTGAATTTTGTTTGAATTGTTTCAGAATTATCTTTGGATTTTGCAGAATTATGTTATGCTGAATTATATGTACTATTTCAGGCCGTGGAGTATACAGTAACCTACAGCTGTTAATTACCCAGACCTCCTAAATCTGTATGCGTGTGCGGTGCCAGGACTACCTATCATGTATCTCTAGAAACAATGGACGTGGATGATATGTGTGCGCAGAGAGCAGGTGCGCCACCACACTTTTCTCGAGCTGCAATCCATCGGCGAATCGGCTCCCTTGTGGATGGACGGTGGGACGGCGTGCCTTCAGCCTTCGGGTCTGCCGCCTCCTACTAGGAGCTGCCGCCCTCGAGCTGGTTGAAGTGGCTGCACCACTGCGGCACGCGGGATTTGCCGCCGTGCTTGAGTCGGTGACCAGCTTCACGTCCTGTGTGATAAGAAGGCGGCCAAGGGGGAGAAATGGCGATCTGACGGCAAGAGAGAAAGAGGACTAAGAGGAACGGGGAGAGCGGCGGAGAGCATGGCAGCACTTTTATCCCCTCCGCCATTGCTCTTTCTATAGCTATGAAACAAGAGACAAAAGATGTAAAGAGACGTGAGTCAATGGATTGGGCGACTTTTTTTGCTAGAAAACGCTGGAGGCGCGCCGCGCGCACGGGAACGGAGGCCCGTTTGATTGAATTGGACGGTCGATTTCCTCAACTACTGTCCCCGTGCAGGTTTAATTGTACTGTAGAGGAGCTGAGCCCCATATGGACACGGGGAAACCTGGGGATCCCATTTCTCCCCCAAAATCCCCTACGGGGCCTTGCTTCCCTGGTTTAATTACCCCTAACAACCAAACAAGCCCTAAGAGGGAGGAGGGGGATTGCGCGAGGGCCGCAGGTTTGGTACCGTTCAGGAGTTCGGGGAAGGGAGGTGCGGCAGCTGGCATGGCAATTTTGATGAGAGTATTTTTGGGACGCGATGTTCACTAGACGAGCGACTAGCGTGGAGTCGGGGGGAAATTCTATCTGACCTAGTCCACGGCCCGATGAGCGTGGACTCGACTCTAAAAAAAAGATCTCAAAGCAAACTATCCCAGGTACAAAGACGTTTTTCTAGAGGCACATTGACAATTGCATTTAAAGATACCATTTACAGAGATACAAAGTGAAATCTCTAAATATACCTTTCTTAGAGGCACTTCAACCAAATGCCCCTAAATATAATTATTTTTAGAGGCACTTCAACCAAATGCCCCTAAATATACTTATTTTTAGAGGCACTTCAACCAAATGCCCTACATATATCTATTTTTAGTGCCACTTCAATCAAATGCCCTTAAATATAGTATCTTTAGAGGCACTTCACTTAAAATGTCTATGAATATAGTATATTTAGAGGCGCATTTATCTAAATACCTCTAAAGATGATTTTTAGAGGCACTTTCATAATGTGCCTCAAAGGAAAATGCGCCTAAAAATCTAATCTCCCATAGTGAATGCCGATGATCCTACCTTGTTACTGGATGTTCGTGATCTTAGGTACAGATCTTGTGTGTCTTCCGGACTACGACGTACACCTTTCAGGAAAGGCTCACCAATTAATATGTCAGGTTTAGAGTTCTCTTACGTGTGTTGGATTTAGATGGGCTGTAGTATCCATCAAGGCAGGATCTCAAGGCCCATCTTTGGTGGCAGCTTGGGGACAACCGTGGGAACAAAGTTTAATCATACATTGCTAGTTGGGAGGGAGTTAGGTAATATATAAGGGTTGCTCTTCTAGTATTTCCAAGAGAGTGAGAAGAAAAGGAGCTCTCACGCACTCCTCCTCTGCCACCCGCCACGCATCACGCCTGTGCTGCGTCGAGTTCGAGTTCGAACCCAATTTTATGAAGCCTAATTTTTTTTTGCTTGGTGCATCAACTGAGTTGGGTACGTGTCGGCGTGCGTTGTGTATGCTTGTCGCATATCCCTAGGTACGTGTCAACCGTGCATGTGCATGCTCGTCGTGTGTCCCTGACTTCCTACCCGTGGTGACGCGGTCCGGTCGGATCTCCTCTCATGCTATACCAGGAGACGAGAGGCAGAACAGATCTAGAGCGCTACGCTCCTCTCTCTCTCTCTCTCTCTCTCTCTCTCTCTCTCTCTCTCTCTCTCTCTCTCTCTCTCTCAGTTTCTCTTGATGTGCTACTCTCGAGTCTTCCCTATCCCGACGACTGCGTGTACGGCCGTCCGAGAGAGCAGGCCTACGAAACCCTGTCCATTGAGATACTGCACCGGGAGGCTGACGATAACGTTTTTGGGGAGCGTCTCGGCGCGACTACTCACTATTGTTCATGTTCTTTTTTGCCGGTTTGATTGCTTCATCGACAGATTCACCTTTTTCGATAAAGGATGCTTTATTACTTCAAGAAGCAATTACATCCAGCCTCTGCATAACGTTATCGCCAGCCTCTGCATAACGTTATCGACAGATTCACCTACATCATGGGCGACATCAACGAAGGTTATGGTGATGCTGCTGCTGGAGCGACCTTCCCGGTCACGATGTGCGTGCTTTTCTTTTCTTACCTTGCACTGCTACTTGTTCCATGTTTATATCTGATGCATGTGCTTAGTCTGATAATTGATATACTAATCTATTTTTTGACTCGCCGCCGCCCCTCCACCATCCACCCTCCTAGCGCCGGCGCCTGCTCTCCCTGCGCCACTGCCCCTCCACCCTCCACCACCTACCCCTCCCACCCCTCTCCTCCCTCCCACCCGACCTTCGCCCCGGGTCATCTCACGCGAGGCGGCTCCGGGCGACGACCCAAACCCTAGAAAAAGGCGGCCGATCACCCTCCTCCTGGCCGATGCCGCCATCGGGGTCGGCGGTGGCGGTCACACCCGGTTGCCAACGAAAGGGGCGGTGGTGTTGTGCCCATGGACTCCCCTTCGTGCGGAGGCGGGGTCTTTCAGGGGCGGCGACGGTGGACGGCGGGTCTGGTGGCGGTGGCCTTCGGCTACTTCACCTGGATCATGGCGGGGGGACGCGGTGGTGTGGCGGAACTCGGCGGGGATGAAAGGCGGCAGCGGGATCGGGCGGCGGTGGCAAGGTACATGGTCGCGAAGCGGCGACAATGAGGCTCGGCCAGGCTTTTCTGGCGGGCAGCAGCCGGCCGTCTCCGCGTCATGGGCGTGCGTAGCCGCTATCCCGACGGCTGGCCTCCACCGGCCAGGTTGGAGGAGGAAGATGGACCGCGATTCCCTGCCATGGGGCCCGGCTGTTCCAGCTTTCATGGTGGTGATCCTAGGGTTCTTCTTTCGCGAAGATGAAGACGTTCCAGATGCCGATATTTCTTCATCTAGCCGGAGTGATGAGTTCCGGAAGACTCCGACAGCGAATGAACAGTGCATGTTTTGCCTGGAGTTCACATGATCGGGTGGTATTGGGTCACGCGCACCTATGCTTTTATTCCAACCGTTTGGTTTCGGAGGGAGCGGCGTGCAGCTCTGTTCTGTGTTGACATCAAGAGACTTTTGGTTCATGGTGAAGTCAGAAGCAGAGAATATCATGAAGGCGGGATTGGGGGATTAGCTAAAGAAGGTTCAAGTCTCTGCGATGTTGAGGAACTTGCTGGGTGTTCTGGGATTCGTAGCAGTGGTATGAAAGTGGGGGCGACAGCACAGGTGAAGTTCAGAGTCCTACCTTTCAGGGTGAAAACCTAAGGTCTGGCCTTAACTGGTTGCGCCTGGCAATGATCTTGTTGGAGGCATTGTTTTTAGAGCGGGCACTATCTTCAGGGTGAAAACCTAAGATCTTTGATCGGGCGACGATGACGCTGGTGGACTGTTCCCTTCTTGGAGGCGTTGCTTTTGGAGAGTTTGTATTTCAGGTGTTGTCTTAGTGGTGGATGTATCGCTGTTGCTAGGACTGGGATAATGTAGCAGGACTTTTATTTCTTAGTTTTTTTCTCTTTTTTGGTTGTGTGCATCTGTACTGCCATTAGGGTGTGCGTTGTTGCAGAGGCTGGGTGTAATTAGTATCTTTTGATATTAATATATTGCCTTTATAAAAAAGTGCTTAGTCTGATGTATATGATTAATTATGCTAATGCGGCTGTAATGTTGATTTCGGTAATTAAACTCACTCCAAAATTGCCTAAGAATCTAACAATGTGTTCATTCATATGTAGGACAATTATCCTGGTGCGTATCACCATGCGCTACCAATTTAAGTTTTCAATATTTCGTTTTACCTGTGGAATTTTCAGTTTTTCATAGAGCTGGCGGTAATTAAGCAACATACATATTGCCTTCTGCAAGCTGTGCCTTACATTATAGCTGACCTGATTATCGCATCTCAATGGACATGTTACCAAATAGCTAGACGAGCATCAGCTTGTTCATTTTCGGTCAGACATCATGCATGTTCATTGCAGCAGTTAGGTGGCTGTGAGATAAATCTCAAGAATGCCTTACCAAAATTCTGACAATGGTTTTGTGCCTATCTGAATCTTGGACCGATGCTTTGATTTACTGCCCCGCAATATGGTTGATGTGGACGAGAAAATTACACTACAGTGTGCTGTTTCATTCATTATCCCTCTCTTCCTTGGATATTTTTCCTCTACATGTTGTTTTCTGTCGCATCGATCTGTCCCTTTTGTTTTTGTGTTCTTGTCCACAGTGTTACCATTCTTTCTCTTATTTTCCAATGCGACTTTAGTTTCTTGTCCACAGAGTTATCTAGATTTCTGAAACATTTGAAAGAAATCTTCTAAATCAATCTAGCTTCTTTAGTGTTCGCGGAAATTTTGAGCTCATTTTGCCCCAAATTGGTAGTGAAAATGCAACTGACATTTGGACATTCCAGAAAACTTTTCCTTTCTTGGCATTTTATTCACCATCATGCATGTTAGGTTGAATCAGAACTAGAATTACAGCAAGCCAATAATTAATCGACACTACAAAATACACCAGTCGAAGGATTGTCGGTTCTGTTGATCGATCATGACCTGGGCGGCTTCTCGAGCAGGGCGGAGAGGTAGACCTCCTCCTTGGACTTGAAGGAGACGACCCATCGGTGCTTCTTGTACCTGAACTGCAGGAACATGTACATGTAGTCGTCGAGGTCCCGGCGCGCGCATGCGAACCTGTCGACCCAGAGCAGGCCTCCGGGGCGGAGCACCCGGTCCCAGTCGAAGAGCACGAAGTCGAGCAGCTGCAAGTCCACCCACCCCTCGAAGAACCCCGCCGTGTGCACCAGGTCCATGGTGTTGTCGAAGAAGGGCAGCCGCTGGCTCATGGTGGCGTAGAGCGGCACCAGCCCGCGCAGCGCCACCGTCTCCGCGAACGGGGCTCCCAGGTTGAGCGCCGCCGACACGACGGTCACGCCGCGCTCCCGCATCCGCGCCGCGAAGGTGCCTGTGCCCACGCTCACGTCCAGCCCGATCCGCACCTCCCCTGGCTTCACCGCCAGCACCTCGTCGATGGAGAAGTCGACCAGGCTCGCGCTCGTTGAGGACGCGTTGCGCGTGGTGTTGACCATCCAGCGCTGCTTCTCCCTGTCCATGTCGAAGCACCCCACGCAGCGGGTGTAGCCCGGCCGCGGGTTCCTGGCGGAGAGGCACTTGTAGCTGCGGCAGTGGTAGCGGGTCCACCGGACATTGCCATCGTCGGGGAGCGTCCAGAGGGACTCGCTGATGGGGAGTGTTCGGTTGAAGAGCTTGGAGGCCCGGGTGAGGCAGCGGCGGCGCGGCAGCGGGTCGCAGCCGCCGAGCATGAGGCGCTGGCCCAGGTCCCAGTCGTCCGGGCAGTAGGCGCCGACGTCGTAGCTCATGTACTCGTCCAGCTCCTGCCGCATCAGCACGCACGCGTGGCCGATGCTGCCGTACGTCCGGTTCGTGCCGTACACGCTCGGCCGGCCCTCGCGGTTGCCCTTGGTCGTCACGTACTTGCGCGTCTCCTCCGCCATGAAGAAGTTGACGAGCGGGTCGACCTCCAGGGCCGCGTCATCTTCGCCGTCGGGGTCGGGGCGCGGGATGCGGATCAGCCGCAGGGAGATGTGCGCGCTGTAGAGCGGGTGGATCACCTCCTCCTCCAGGAACCGCCTGAACTCCGGCATCGTCATGTTCTCCTGCTGCTGCTTGTGAGCCTTGGCCTTCTTGGCCTTCTTCCCGACCTTGAGCGCCGTGGCCTCCAACTTGTCCTGCAGCTCCGCGAGCTGGACGAGCACGTCGTCGACGCGGTCCGACAGCGCGCGCATGTCGAAGCTGGCGTACCCGTCGGCGCCGGCGGTGTGGAGCTTGGAGCAGCGGGCGGAGTCATCGAGCCCCGGGAGGAGGTGGTCGGTGGTGTAGAAACGGTGGAGGCTGGCCGTGCTGATGCAGATCACCAGCACGCCCATCACCAGCTGCATCGCCACCATGAGTCGCGTGAACCGGCACCGCGCCAAGCAGAAGAACGCCTCCATAGCCGGATGATCGATGGACGTCGACGGGCGCGGCAAGCAAAGAACGGAGCCGAGCTCGCAGTGTCAAAGCTGTGGAATTGTATCTTGGGGGCCTTTTTGGATCTTCGTTTGCACTCCTTTGGTATCTAGCCATGGATTGGCAACTGAAAAGGGTCGCATGCGAGTGCTTACGGGACACTCCACTTGCCAGGCTCGGATCTCCATGATCTCGGCCAAAACGATTTTATTTACTTGCCTATGTACGCAACATTGAGCTAGAAACCCGACCTATTTCTGGTGCTGTTAAGTTTTGTTTGAGGCGTTGACGATGAAAACAAACAGTGTTTGATCGGAATGTACTCAATCGCGTCATTCGACAAAAAAGAAAGTACTACTCAATCGCATCAGAGAAGCAAACGCACTGGTACTTTACAGTAATGTGACGGTTTCGTCAGAATCCCGGTTCGCCTCAATTATTGAGATAGATTGCAGTAATGCAATCCCTAGATTAGAGAAATTGTTTTGCCAAATCGACAAAGGGGCTGAAATTGGACGAAAACCCTCACAAGTCACAACGGACCTTACCTGGCACAGGGCTAAGAGCATCTGTAACAGATGCTATAAAATTTGGTCCCTTAAAGCGGATAAGCGCCTTTGAAAAGTTATTTTAAGGTTTGCAAATGTGTGCGGCATGAATAGAAACTGTAACGAAAACTATAATTTTTTTAAAGCACTCGCGACAAAATTCAGAGATGAACTATGCAAATCTTTGCTGCTTCATCATTCTTTTTTCAATTGTCTTTCTTCTGCTCATGGAGTATTTAATTCTTCGCCTGCCGTGACAGTCGGTACATCCTTTTCTTCATTTGCCATTTGTTGATACACACTTCTAGTTCTTTTTCTGAGAGATCCTGCGATATCCTCTTGAAGTTCAGTCTTCTGAGTTCTGCTTGCTCGGGGTTGGTTTGTCCAATGGTGACTAAAGGCAGACTGATGGCTAGTAAGTCCAGGATCTTAATTACTTTAAGTGGCTGAGAATTTGTCTTCTTCAGGAATGATGTTGTGGACGTGCTTCCCTTCTGTTTGAGACCCTTAGAGTGTGATACATGAAGAACTTGTTCCCGTTGAACTTAATTTTATCTTGTTCCTCTTCATGCTCGGTTAGATGCAGTCTAACAACTTTTGAAAAGGTGTTTCTAGAAAGAGTATAATTTCTTCAATCTCCTCAATTCCATTAGTTTGCAAGGTAATATATCAGCATGCACAAGGATATCTCGTTTGGGAGTTTGTATTCCACTAGTAGGAAAACCCTTATAGGCGGAGCTTAGTTATGTGGCGCACCTCGAAAAATGCGCCACAGAAATTTGTTTTGTGGCGCACCAGGCAAGGTGCGCCACAAAAATAGCTTAATTTTGTGGCGCACCAAAGAACCGTGCGCCACAAAAACTTGGTGGGCCCCACCAGCTGACACCCCCAATCATTGTTTTTACTATTTCTATGGCGCACGTACCACAGTGCGCCACAAAAATAAGCTGTTCTGTGGCGCACGGCCACAGTGCGCCACAAAAATAAGCTATTCTGTGGCGCACTGCAACAGTGCGCCACAAAAATAAGCTATTCTGTGGCGCAGTTTGGCTCGTGCGCCACAGAAATAAGGTATTCTGTGGTGCAATGTTTTAGGTGCGCCACAAAATTAGCGAACCAGATATACAAAAGTGAGCCAACCTCCCACCTACCACACTACACAAGCCATTCTTCTTCCTCCATCTAGCTCGTCCCCCCCTTCTCTCTCATACCATTTTGACTCTACTTTTCACTTGATTGGGTATTTATTGCACTTACTTTGGTTGATACTTAATTGGAGTTGAGGAGAAGGCTCTCCATACTCTCTTCTCCTCTCGAACTCATCGATCGCGGTCTCGTCTCGGTATCGAATCTAGAAGGTGAGTAGTTGGAGGAGACATACATATGCTTGGAGGAGACATGCATATGCTTGTAGATCTTGTGTGGCCGTCGTGTGTATGGATGCTTGTTGCAGGTGAAGCGCTTGTGTGTGTGCCGGTGTGGTGCATGGATGTTTGCCGAAATGTTGATTCATTTCCGTTTCGGCAAGTTTTGCACTACCCATATGTCCTACTTTGAGGAGAGGTCATGCCGAATTTTTCCGCTCCATGTAATACCTTGAGGAGAGGTACGGCCCATGCATGTGTGTGCATTTGGTGCAGTTCTAATTTCCTGTTCTATGTATACCATTTGCAGGCAAGCATGGTCCTCTCGATGAGTTCCGCTCGAATCTCTAGATACAAGATAGACGCGAAGGAGGACATGACTCGAAACAATAGGCGCCAGATAAGATGTCCGTGTCGATCATGCAAACTCGAGCGCTGGATCAACCCTGATTCCGGACAACTGGAGGAGCACCTGCTGAGGCGCGGTTTCATGCAAGACAACCAGGCGCGGCCGGCCCCATCAAATGGTGCGCATGAAGACCATGTCGAGCGAGATGACTATCATCATGAAGAAGACTATCATCATGCCGACGGGGACTATCATCATGAAGAAGAAGTCGGCGGAGAAGATCATCATGAAGAAGAAGATGCCGGCGGAGAACATCATCATGATGAAGAAGAAGATTCCGGCGCGACCCCGCTAATTTCGGCCTTGCGGGACTCTCATGTTCAAGATCTTCTCCTCCAGGAGACGAGCAACGATAGAGTTGTAGCTAGAGAGAGAGCCAAGCTGTCGCAAATGGAGAAAGACGGGATGACTCCGATCTTTCCTGGGTGTCGTCCGCAGGATACGCGCTTGCATGTAACGCTTGATTACCTGCAGATGAAGACGCAGAACAAGTGGACCGATTCCAGCTTCAAAGAAGAACTTAAAATTCTGGCACGATCGTCTCCCGGAGGGGAACACATTGCCAAGTAGTACCGAGGAGGCCAAGAAAGTCGTGTGTCCCCTTGACCTACCGCACGAAAAATACCACGCCTGCATTAATGATTGTGTGATTTATAGGTGCGAGTACAAGGACAGAACCACATGTCCGGTGTGTGGCCACGGACGGTACAAGGTTGGGAACAAGAAGGTACCTCGAAAGGTGGTATGGTACTTTCCTATCACTCCCCGTCTGCAGTGGTATTTCGTGGACCCTAAGGAAGCAAAGCTCATGCAATGGCACGCGGAAAGGCAGAAGCCCAAAGAAGATCCGGAGATGGGCTATATGCTGACACACCCTTCAGACGCTGGACAGTGGCAAGCATTGGACATCGCCTTCCCTAGGTTCGGGGGCGACGCAAGGAACATCAGGCTGGGTATGAGCACCGATGGACTCAATCCGTTCGGCAACCGAGTAGCACGCATAGCACCTGGCCTGTGTTTGTATGGCCTTACAACCTACCCCGTGGCTGTGCACCAAGCAAAGGTACATACACCTGAGTATTCTCATTCGGGGGCGAAACAACTAGGTGTCGACATGCATTTGTATCTCGGGCTGCTGAAAGAGGAGTTAGACACGTTGTGGAAGACGCCACCCCGTACGTGGGATGCCTACACTAGAACTTATTTCGATATGAGAGCCGCGTTGATCACGACGGTCACGGACTATCCTGGTTACGCATATGTATCTGCCCAGGTGGGCCACGGATTCAACGGCTGTGTGAAGTGCATGGACGATACCCCGCATCTACAACTACCAAGGGATCTCGGGTCCTCGAAAACCGTCTACCCAGGTGCTCGAAGGTGGCTTCGCTTGGATCACCCGTGGAGAAAATGCGGTGATCTGTTCAATGGTAAAGATGAGCCCGATGGACCCCCACGCCCGAGGAGCGGCGCAGAAATCGATGATCTTCTGAAAAATTGGAAGGAGTGCCCAGCGCCGGGAAAGAAGCGACCGAAGCCAGAGCCGCTGCTCGGTGTATGGAAAGCGAGGTCTGTTTTCCACGACTTGGAGTATCGGAAGGTCCTCCACACGCCCCACAGCCTCGATGTCATGCACATTACGAAGAACGTTACCGAGAGTCTGCTTGGCACTCTTTGCAACTCAGAAAAGTCCAAGGATGGACCGAAAGCAAGATACGATCTTAAACATTTTGGCATCAGGAAAGATCTTCAAGCCCCGATCGACGATGATGATGATGATGATCAGACGGAAGGGACTCAACGTCTCCGTAAAAGGGCTAAGAAGAACGCGGTGCAGCTTCCCGCTGCCTGCTTCACAACGAGTCCGGAGGAGCTCGAGCAGTTTTTCATGTGCCTCCTAGGAGTGAAAGTTCCTCACGGTTACTCGGGGAATATAAGCAGATATCTGGACGTAGCGAAGAAGAGGTTCACCGGGATGAAGTCTCACAATTGCCACGTGCTAATGACGCAGATACTTCCCGTTGCGATCCGAGGCATAATGGACGAGCACGTCCGTGATACGCTGTTTGGCCTATGCAACTTTTTTGACGTTATCACCAGGAAGTCGATCGGCGTGAGGCAGCTCAAGATGCTACAGGATGAGATCGTGGTGATACTATGTGAGCTCGAGATTTACTTCCACTTTGCATTACGTGATATATGCGTCCATCTCCTTCTCCATGTCGTTGAAGACATCAAGCAGCTCGGCCCAACGTTCCTCCACAACATGATGCCTTTCGAAAGGCGTAACGGTGTCATGAAAGGATACGTTCGCAATAGGGCCCGTCTGACGCAAGCATGGCCAAGGGGTTTCTAACCTACGAGTGCATCTCCTTCTGCCAGAATTATCTAAGCACCGAGGACGACGAGGATCATGTTGGTCTACCCCCGGGACGCACCTCGGGAGGCTCGGCGGAGTCGGTCACCGCGAGGGCTACCGCTCGATCCATGTCGGCATTGAAAATCGACGCGACGACTTTGACAGGGCTCACCGGGTCGCGCTACAACACTTAAAACTGATCGAACCTTTCGTGCAAGAGCACAAAAGCATGGTCGAGCAGAATTACATCGATATGGGCCGGCCGAGGAAGATGGGAGACGTAACCAAAAATCACAACTCCAGCTTCACGCGTTAGTTCAAGCAAACTCAACTGGTTGAAGCACAGAGAAATACGCCTTCTACCGAAGATGAAAAACTCATATACACCTTATCACAGGGACCCGCGCATAACGTAAGGACCTATCAGAGTACGACATCAACGGTTACAGATTCTACACCGAGGAAAAGGACAGAAATAGTGAAAATCAAAACTCAGGAGTAACTATGCTGTCATACGCCGATGACGAGACTAATGTCAAGGAAAGATTTTTTGGAAGGATCGAGGAGATATGGGAGCTCAATTACTGTGGAGAGACGGTGCCAATGTTTTGTGTGAGATGGGCCAAGAAGGTCGAAAAAGAAGGCCGATATTTCACAACCATGGTTATACCCGATGCAAAATCGAAGAACGCATCCGCGAAAAATGAGCCATGGGTACTCGGTAGCCAAGTTGACCAATGCTTCTTCATCACCGATCCGTCGAGGCCTAGCCGTGTTGTCGTGAGGAGGGGCAAGAGGAGCATCATAGGAATGCAAGGAGACGCCAACGAGAAAGACTTGGACAAGAACGGTGACCCGAAGATGGAGGAGGAATTCGACAGGCACTTCGACATGCCTACTACTAGTAAAGTAAGAAGGAAGACCTCCCTACCCTCTAAAGGTTGTCCGTTCACGCGAAGAAATCTCAAGGTGGCCGGCATAAAGTATTCAACCGCCAACAACCGAAAGGGCAAGAAGATTGCGAAGAGATGCTAGAGCTCGTTGCTAGGACGAAGAAGATCTTTTTTTGGTCTATCACATGTGTGTGAGTGTGTGTGTTAGACAAGTACATGCATGTGTGTGTGAGAGAAACAAGAACATGTTTGTATGAGACAAGTAATTTATAATTCTCTCTACTAATTACTAAATAATGTTGTGTTATTTATTGAAATGTAACTAAAATATGAAAAAAAAGGAAGAAAAATTGTGTGGCAACCAGGGTTCGAACCTGGCTACTAATGGCCTAACATTGGCCTTAACCACTAGACTAGTACTATGTATCTGTCAGGACACAGCAGTAACCCGTTTTGTTTTGCTAAGTGTCTAAATTCTGTGGCGCATGCCCCTTTAGGTGCGCCACAGAATTAAGGAATTCTGTGGCGCATGCCCCTTTAGGTGCGCCACAGAATTAAGGAATTCTGTGGCGCATGAAAGAGCTGATGCGCCACAGAATGCTTAATTCTGTGGCGCACTTAGAGGGTTGCGCCACAGAATTTAGACACTTGGTGAAATAACTTGAACCTTTCTTCCCCACTCCCCACACTAGCAGTTTCTTCCCCGACAACGAGCCAACCCTAGCGCCACTGCTCTCGCAACCACCGCCACCGCCAAGCGCCGCCACCAAGCGCCGCTGCCGCCGAGGAGGAGGAGGAAGGGGACCGCCACGCCGCCGCCGAGCAGGACGCCCAACCCCGAGCCGCCGCCGCAGATCAAGGAGGAAGAGGACCGCCACGCCGCCGCCGAGGAGGAGGACCGCCACGCCGCCGCAGAGGAGGAGGAGTACAACGCCGCCGCCACCGCAACCCTGCACCGCCGCCGTTCGGTGAGAGCCCCTCTCCCCTGTCCCCACTCCCTTGTCCCCCTCCCCACTGCCCTGTGCCCATCCCCAATCCTGCCCTGTGCCCATCCCCAATCCTGTGCTCGATTAGTCCTTCTTTCTGGTGCTTTTGGGATGCAATGTAGTGAAGATTATTTCATCTTATAGCATCCCTAGAGTAGCATTTGTCCATGTAATCGTCTGATTGAATCCTAATGCAATGTAGTAAATATTATTTCATCTAAGAAGGCTGAATAAACAAGAAGAAATACTAATGCAATGTGAATTATTTGTTTATATGTTTGGTATGTTGGTTTTGCAGTAAACAATTAATTGGTATCTTGTGTTTTGCAGTAAACAATTATTTGTTTATTTGTTTATAAGATAGCTAATCTCCATTTCTCCAACAAGCATAAGCTTTAAAATGCCTAGATGTACTGTAAAAGAAAAACAAAGTGACTAGATGAATGTTGTAAAAGAAGAACACTTAAGCTTTATTGCTTCCTAACTTGGAGTAATCAACCATATATCTAAATAAATGCTATCAAGAATAATGTTGTAGCAAAATAAATGTTGTGAAGAATAATGCAAAATAAATGATGTCAAGCTTGCTATTTTTTTAATTCATTGCTTGCTGTTCTTTAATTCATTGCTTGTAGTAGAGCTAATAAAGTTCTTGAAGTTCTCTCTGAAAAAGAATGAAGTTTGTTTAAATTAAAATTAAAATGAAATGAAATGATCATGCTCATGCTCCCTGGTTGAAATCATTTATGAAATGATCATGCTCATGCTCCCTGGTTGCAAGATGAGAATGCATAAATGGTTTTAGTTCACCTCTGGCCACTGATTAAATAGATGGTTTTAGTATATATATATAGTATATGAAATGGTTGGCTTGCTCTATAAGCTTGTATGCTTGTTTATGCTCTATAATGCTACTAGTACATGAAATGCTACTATTTGAATTCATTTATGAAATGATCATGCTCATGCTCATGCTCATTATCTTGTATATGCTTTTGTGCAGTGTTCGCTATATGCTGTACCAATGGTACTACCCATATATCTTTGTGAAGTGCTAGCTTTAATGTACTCTGGTTTTTGTAGTGCTCCAGGTTGTGTAGTGCTCTAGATTTGTAGTGCTCCAGGTGGTAGTGCTCCAGATTTGTAGTGCTCCAGGTGGTAGTGCTCCAGGTGGTAGATGCTCCAGGTTAAGAAAGTCATTGTTGTTGTACTGCTCCAGCTAGGTTAAAAAATATGCTGAAATAGATGCTCCAGGTTTATGTTGGCTTTTGTTTGATGTATTGTAGATGGGCAAGTTTGTATGGTCGATATATGGTGGATATTTTTGCAGGGATTTCATTGAGTTGCCCATTTCTCCCGAAGCGTTGATTAACTTCCGTTTCGGTTGAGAAATGGGCACTCCTACGTAGAAAAATTAGCAAAAGTCATGCCGAATTTTCTGGTTGACTTTTGTACTAACTTGTTGCCTCTTTTTAATGAAGTGCAAATAAACATGTCGGGCAACACTTCTAAGCCCAGGAGCCAGAACGAAGAAGCGAGAGAGGCCAACAAGGACTTCTGGGAGGGCTACGAGCAGCCCCGGAAGGCCGCCGCCGAGTCGCCCGACGATGAGGAAGAGGGCCGGGACGCCGCCTCCGAGGGAGAGGGCCGGGACACTGCCTCCGAGGGAGAGGGCCGGGGGGCCGCCGCCGACACCAGCGACGATGACGATACCTGGGACGACGCCGCCCAGACCGGTGAAGAGACGACCGGTGAAGAGAACGCGGCCAACCGCACGGAAGGTGATAGCGGCGGCAACCCTCAGGAGGGTAAGAAGAAGAGGACGGCGAGGAGGCCAAGGAGGGATCGGAGGCCGCAAGTGCTCGCCAACGTCACCAATGCTGTCACGGTAGTCTCCGAAAGTGGCCTACCGATGGAGCCTTCGTGGGTTGCCAAAGGGTACGGCATGCAACTAGGGTGCATCGTCCGTGAAACCGTGCCGATCCTAACTCAGGACCTCAGAAGCAAGGAGAACGAGGCTATCGCCCAATCCCTCCTCCAGAAGCTTCACCAACGATACACGTTCCCGGAGCCGTTCAATAAGAAGGTGGACTCTTTAGCTCTCACGAAGATGAGCACCGCCTTGAGCAGCTGGAAGAACCGGCTGAAGAGAAAGATCGAGGCCGGTGAAAGCTGGGAGAGGATAAGTAGCAAAGACCCGTCGCTCTCCTTAGAAGACTTTAATGCATTCAAGTCTTACTTAGAGAGTGACGCTGTTAAAAAATGGACCGCCTGGGGGAAGAAAATGCGGGATTTGAACTTAGGGACCCACCATTGCGGAAGCGGCGGTTACCGAGGAAAACAGCCCACTTGGGACAAGGAGGATGCCGAGATGGTACGTCTGGGGAAAGAAAACCCCTGGCACAAAATCCAGGATGAACAGGCTAGGAACTTTGTCCGGTCCCGCTACTACTTAGACTGGGAGACGGGGGAATTTATTACGGATCACGAAGACGTGAGGGATTTCGAGAAGTGCCTGGTAAGGATAGTTCTATATTATTTCGCTCATCTTATTAGGCAATGAAGCCAAATGGGCTAACCTTAAGTTCCTTTGTCTGAAGGATGAAGAGTTGACGAAGGCTGGCCCGTCGTCCCAGGGGTCGACGGAACCGTGGGACACGCCTTTCAACAGGGCGATGAACAAATACAAGGAGAGGGAGCTAGACAAGCCACCGACGTTGGGTGGCCGTGTGTCCGGCTTTGGCACAAGTATGAAGCTATCCGAGTACTACGGATCAGATGCCAAGACGAGAAAGCTGGAGAGGAGGTCATCGGCTAAGGATAAATCCGAGGTTCAGGAGCTGAAGAAGAAGGTGGAGTCACTAGAGAAGCTGGTGGCCGAAAAGCCTGTGGAGAACACGGAGATGATGAACAAGTTATTGGACGAGAAGATCCGGCAGATCATCCCCCCAGGTTGATGGAGGGGTTAGCTGCTTGGAATGCGGGAGGTCAAGTGGGGCCGATACATGTGCCCAGCATCAGCGGCAGCAACTCAAGCTTCCTCGTGTCGCCGACGGTGCCGCTCCACCCGACGCCGGCGTCGGGGCTCCACCGAACGCCGCCGCAGCTCCAATCGGTCGCATCGACGCCCCCAACCGCCGCCCTTGTATCGACAGATGGCGAGATCGACGCCATCAAGGAGGTAAACTCATTAGTTACTCCTTCGCGTCATCTTCTTTAACTATATATGCCTTTCGTGACTGCCATCTCACGATGCCCAACATGGCGCCCCTGACTCAGGATGAACAATGCATACTTCTGCAAACGGTGGAGCCCGGCGGCAAGTTGGTGGAAGTTGCTAGCGGCTATGTCATGGCTTCCCGCGTTATGCACGGTGCTACATTGGCGGAAGACGTGGCGAAGGTCAAGTTGGTAATGGTAGTGCCGGAGTACCGCTACGCCATCCCCCCCTTTCAACCTCCGGGCACAGACGAAGGTGACGTTTTGCCCCTTGGGGATTGCACCTCATGGCTTATGACATGGCCGAAGAACCAGATTGGGGGGGGGGGTCTTCCGAGTGGTAAGAAAAGCACCGGCGCCACCTCCCCTATCATCCGGCCCAAGATCGCAAGCGCCGACGACACCCTTAAGGAAACGGCGGTCGCCGCCCCCACTACCCTGAAGGAACCGGCGGTCGCCGCCGCCACCCGGAAGGAACCGATGATCGCCGTCACCACCAGACGCCACAAACAGTTGTTGGGAGCGCTACCGCAACGACCGTCTACTAGACGCACGGTACGCCAAGCGGCGGCATCGCAACCGCCACCACCTAAGGTCCAGGACATGGCGCCACTTGATGGCAACGATGTAGATGATGATGATGACATCGATGCCTACATCAACACCGGCGCTGCAGCCAAGATATGTACATGCCTCCTATGGATGAACAAGCCTTCCGCACACACGGCGATCAACTTAGTCGTCCCCCTACGAGTCACGAAGCAGCGCCTGGACTTCACGGGTCATACTCAAGACACTCCTCCCGGAGGCTGGCAATCCAGCTCAAGTCAAGCCTGCTACCGTTTTCAGCCCTAACACGCTGCGTAAGACGATCATCGGGGAGCCACCCAAATCAACCCCAGCAACCTCAGAAGCACCACCAGCACCCGAAGCACCACCATCAGCACCACAAGCACCCCCAGTAGGTCAGGTGAAGAAGGGAAGGAAGAGAGGAGCCAAGAAGGGCGCATCTTCGAGCCAGCCTGCTCCTAAGAGGATCCGGGCCGACGACATGGTACCACCTACACCGGATGGCTTGCCCCGGTGTCATGAAGCTGGTAAACCTATACTGCCTCCGGACATGGAACACCTCGCAAGTGGACAAATGCTCCCTTTGCAGCACTCTATTCATTATCAAGAGAGCGTCCTTCTTAAAGAAAAGGATCCAAATTACCCGGTGTTCTCGGTCAAGGTGCCGTCCGACCAGAACTTCGTCAATGAAGACCCCGCGGATATCTTCTTCATAGCGTTCGAGGACGTCTTCAATCTATTTCACTCGAAACGCCTCGACTATAACTTGGTCCGCCTATACGCGATCAATCTTCAGATGAAGATCAACAGAGAGAGACCCCGCCACATCGCGGTAGCGGATCCCTACTACATGCGCGATAGCCAGCTCCAGGACGGCTCAAGGACACGGACCAAGGCGGTGCGGTACCTCCAGAACTTCATGCTCATGCACAAAGAGAGCAACACCATTCTTCTGCCTGTCTTTCCCGAGTAAGTACACATCCGCTCACGGCCGTCGTAACTTATGCTTTCTTATATATTTCTTCCATTTCCGATCATTTCCAACATTCCATTTCAATTGCATGTGTTGAGCAGGGACAAATACTGCACACTCATCATCCTAGATCCAAAGTGGTCACTAGCCCAGTATTTCGACTCATCGAGTACGACGACGAAGAAAGACTACACGAGAATAAGGGGTGTTCTCGATGAGGCTATCCTTGGCTACTCCAAAAGTGGAGGCACCTTCGACAATAATGGGCAATATATCAGGCCGGACACTAAAAAGATCGGGTTCAAGCACGTGATCAACTTCCCTTGTATCAAGCAGCCAGCTGGCAGCATTAAGGAGGCCTTCTATGTCCTCCATCACCTTAAAGGGTTTGTCGAGGATGCAGAGATGATGTCTCTGCCACCTAGTAAGCGAGACCCCATTAAAATGTCGGGGAAAATCAGTGATGATGATCTTAGAGAAGACTTCCATCGCATCCAAGTAAAGCTCTCGGAAATTATCTTACAAGATATATCCAACGGATCGGGGCTCTTACACGCAGCCAGAGCGTTGCCTAAGAGGGATATCGAAGAACGCCTACATAGGCAGGGTGATGGAAGGACGTGGACGACGAAGGACTTGTACAAGCCGTTCCCGGAGCCGCTCAAGAAGACGTCTCATTGACCGAGGCCGGTGTGCCTAGCATTACTTTGAATCGATAGACAATTTGTACCGTGTTGTAAACTAAACTTGCTTAATTTGCTCGAAACGGTGGTCGTCGTTGTTGGACTTCAATTACTATTGTAGTCGTTATCGTTGAACCATATTACTTATGTGATACCGATGCTATATTTCTTTTAGGTTTATTATTATTTCCTTGCTTTAATTCTTGTGAATATGTATGCATGTGAACCCTCTAACTCTTTCCATTGCGTTATATACTAATATGCCTTGTGTCCATAGAGATGACGTACTACGTCGTGTTCGAGGGGCGGGTTCCAGGAGTGTACGAGGAGTGGGAGGAGTGCAAGAAACAGGTGCACAAGTTCAGCGGCAACTGCTACAAAGGGTACCCGACTAGACACGAGGCGGTTGCCAAGTGGAGGGCGCACCAAGCGAACAAGAGCAAGATGAAGACCTTCCTTGTGCTCTCGCTCTTGCTCACCATCGTCGCGGCGGTACTCTATTTCATCCTAGTGTAGGCGGCGGCCGGTGTCACTTCGTTTGTATCTAGAGATGATGAGAACTTTCTTAATTTGCATGGATTATGAGTTGTATGGAGCTATATGTATAACTCGATCGGGCTCTAAGTAATGTGATGATGATGTGATGATTATATATGTCCATATTATATCTGTCTATATTATATCAGTATATAACCTGTATACGGTGTATAAAACCAGTATAAAACCTGTATAATACTCCAGGGAGCACAAAATCGAGTATACCTGTAGATAGTTCTGTGGCGCACCAAAAAATAATTCTGTGGCGCACCTATTTCTGTGGCGCAGCTACATCACATGCGCCACAGAACTACTTATTTCTGTGGCGCACCGGACCAAGTGCGCCACAGAAACCTTATTTCTGTGGCGCACGGCCAGGTGCGCCACAGAAAGCTTATTTTTGTGGCGACGTTTCTGTGGCGCACCTCCCATGCGCCACAGAATCAAATTTTCGTGCGCCACTGATGAGGCTTTTCCTACTAGTGTTCTTTTGGACTGGGAAGGGAAAAAATCAGATGGTGAACCGGCTTGTAGATCTAAGAACAAAAATGGACTTCGTGTGAAGGATTTGAGGAAGCAAAAAAAATTCCTTAGTATACAAATGGTGGTGGAAATCGGAGACACGAAATGGGATGTGGCAAAAAATTATTAAAGCAAAATACTTGAGAAAAAAACCCGTGGCGAATGTTAAGACAAGAATGTCTGACCCTCCATGTTGGAAAGCTTTATTAAAATCTAAATAAACCTATGTCAAATGGAGAGAGGTTCTGCTTAATAAAGGAGATATTGTGAGATTTTGGTTGAATACTTGATTGGATAATGCATTCTTGTGTAAAACTTATCCCGCGCTGTTTGATGTGTGTCATACTCAGGATTGGACCTTTGAGAAAGTGCTAAGTTGCAATTTTACCACCCCCCTTAAAAGAAGATTGTTTCCTTTGGTACAAGGGCAATGGGAGTATATTAAAAACTGTGTTGTGCAGATTGGCAGGCCTCAAGTTTCTGATAGTGTTGTTTGGAGTCTCATAGCAAACAAGAGATTCCCAACAAAATATGTTTTATCCGTTGCTGGAAAAGGATGTTGCTAGATCTAACCATAAATGGATTTGGAAGGCGAATATTCATCAAAAGATTTAAAAAATCCCATGGAAACTTTTTCAGAATGCTATCCTTGCAAGGGATAATCTGAGTAAAAGAAATTGGTCTGCTTCACTTTTTGTGCTCTTTCTGTGGTGAACATGAAGTGGCTACTCATCTCTTCTTTACTTGTTCTCATCTTAAAGTGGTTTGGGGGTTTTAGGGTCCATGTTTAATGCAAATGTCTGTCCAAAATCTCTTTGGCAAAGATATATCATATGTCACTCATGGCTGCCATATTTTGAGCTATTTGGAATGTGCGAAATCAAATCACCTTTTAGAAATAATCTGTAAGATCTCCTGTTGTGACCATCTTTTCTATGTGTTCCTTTCTTTGCTACTGGGAAGGGTTGTATGGAGCATAAGTAGGGACAAGGTTAGAGGAGGAGCTGATCAGTTGATGTCAAAGGCGTCAGATATTAAAAGTTGCATGGTAAACTGTTCTTCTGGATCGGCAGTTTCGGTTGATGATCAAGGAGCTAGAGCGCTGGGTGTGGTTGCTGTAGCTTTTGAAGGCTGTTTTATTTGAATGAATTTTGTTCAGATGTGGTTCTCTGGAACTTGTTGGTTAAGACTTTCTTGTAGCTAGGGGTAGGTTTTTCGTCCCTTAGTATGGTTTGCGATGCCGAGGCCAGACGGCGGTTTTTCCTTTTTTCGATAAAGGAAATACATTAATATCAAAAGATACCAATTACATCCAGCCTCTTCAACAACGTAATGCCCTAATAACATTACGGATGCACACAAACAAAAAAGAGAAAAAGAAAACTAAGAAATAAAAGTCCCGCTACAGTATCCCAGCCCTAGCAACAGTGACACATCCACCACCAAGACAACACCTGAAATTCAGACTCTTCAAAAGCGACGCCTCCAAGAAGGGAACATCGCCGTCGCCCGATCAAAGATCTTAGGTTTTCACCCGGAAGATAGTCTCCGCTCTAAAAAAACAATGTCTTCAACAAGGACATTGCCAGGTACAACCAGTTAAGGCTAGACCTTGGGTTTTCACCCTGAAAAGTAAGACCCTGAACTTCACATGTGTTGCCGCCCCCACTTTCATACCACTGCTGCGAAGTCTAGAACACCAAGCAAGCCCCTCAACAACGCAAAGACTTGAACCTCCATTAGCTAGTCCTCCAATCCGGCCTTCATGATATTCTCTTCTTCTGACTTCACCATGGATCAACTGTCACTTGGTGTCAACACAGAAAAGAGCTTCGTGCAGCTCCCTCCAGAACCAAATGGTCGAAATAAAAGCATGGGCGCGCAAGACCGAATACCACCGATCCAACAAACTCCAGCCAATAGAAGCATTGTTACATTCACCGGCGGTGCCTTCCGAAACTCAACATTCCTGCTAGATCATGAAGGGCAGGCCTCCGGCAAATCTTCATCTTCGCCCAAGAGAGACCCTAGGACATGTTAGAATCGAAATGCACAATAAACGAAGAACGAAAAGTAAAACACTGCAGGGGACACGAGATTTTAACGTGAAAAACCCTTGCAACACACAAGGGAAAAACCACGGGCGCCAGCCAGCAGAACTTCACTATTTCGGTGGTGTTTACAAACGCCGTGGGTGTACAATGATGCGACAAAACCCTAGCGGCGTCTTACAGGGAAAATATATAGATGGTGGCAACGATCCGTACCGCGGGGGGCTGCCTCCCCCCGTACCCTCGTCAGAAGTTAGCCTCTCTTTAGTATATGAATTTGGATCACAATATAACAGGACAACCGCCTTTATTCAGGTCGGGCCCCCACGCCGGCGACCATCCCAGGCTGGCCATGGTTGTCGTCGTAGACACCAAGCAGATCGCGTAGTCCAGAGACACCGCACACGCCTGGGCACCGCTGCAGCCGAAAGCCAGCCCTCCCCGCCGGCCGCCGAGAGGCGAGAAGGGGACCTAGGGTTTCCCCCTACAGCCCACCCCCACCCCTCCCTCCGCCGCCGGCAGGGCACACCACCGCCTCATCGTCCGTCATGTCGTCGCCGAGCCGAGGCCAGGCGCCGCCATGAAGGCGACCCGCGCCCAACCCCCGCGCGCGAGATGACGAACAATTCCCCGCCGCCGTCGCTGGCCAGCCTTTGCCTGACCACGCCCCCTGGCGGCGGCGAGGGAGGGGAGGGGGAGAGGGGGGAAGCCGCGGTGGCGCAGTAGGGTCCCGCCCGGCCGCCACGCGGGGGCGATACGAGGGCGACACGACGGGTTTTCCTACCAATTTTAATTTCCTTTTGTTCTCCCTTGTCCAGTTTCCCTTTTAATTGATATTAAAGAAGACAACCTATATTCGTTATACAATTAATTAATGGAAAGAGGAATGATGTTGAAAAATAATTAGTAATATGCACTTACCTTATTTTATATTACATATTGACAACCTAAGTTCCAGTACAATGGCTGATATGACGGTCCATTTTTATGCAATGCATATCATTCATATAGGGGGGCAAACATGGTATAAAATAGAATATCATTGTTATATGTGACAATTAATTTTCCATGCTCCTGAAGTGACAATATTTGAACTAGAAAACATGTAACCCAGAGATATGACGTCTTGTACAGTAAAAAGAATCGTCTTACTTCCTTAGATCATCTCTTAATTAGTTAAAAGAAGCCTAACACATTTTCTGGATTTATCTCTCTTTCAACTAGTCGATTATTTTTAGGTGGCATTTCTAAGATAACATCATTATACATGTCAAAATACCAGTGACAATATATGGTGAGCACGTGTGTTGGTCAGGAAAGCTTAGTAACATAAGAACCCGGCAACATTAATATGCCATCCACAAAGTTGATACCAGATGCAAGGGATCCAGGAGAGAAACCTTTATATTTCTACTACATTAGTTACATGTGATAAATTTTTAGGAAGAACACATCGTTCACATGAAAATTCTGCAATACAATATATTTAGTAAATGTAAGTTATCACAGCCATAAGAAATCATGTATCACCTTCCTCCAGAAAGACCAGTCATGGTTGTCACCACAGAAGGGCATGTCAGGATATGCTGATCAAAGTCTTCATCCCTGCTGGTAAGGCTCAAAAAACTTGGCTGGAAATCCGGAAGCAACACATCATTTACAAGGTATTGCACAATTAGGCGCGTGGATGGCCTAGCACTGGGTACTGGGTGTGAGCATAGCAGGCCAAGCTTTAGTACCAACTCTGCCTCCTCCCTGACATAATCTTCCAATCTTGGGTCTACTGATCTGAGGATTGAACCGCTCTCCCATGCATCGGTCACCCAGTCTGTCAGCAGCACTGGCTCACCAGAATCATTCACTTCTATTGGGCGCCTCCCACAAGCCACCTCCAACATGAAGACGCCGAATGCAAAGACATCAGTCGCCTTGGTTGCCCTTCCTAACCTGGCTAGCTCGGGAGCGATGTAACCCCAGGTGCCAGCCAAATGCGTGGTGTGGGCGTCTGTGCCATGGTTGTGTAATCTTGCCAAGCCAAAATCACCGAGTCTACCATTCATTTCATTGTCGAGGAGCACGTTGCTCGTCTTGATGTCTCGATGGATGACCACTTTCTCCCAATCCTCGTGGAGGTAGCAAAGACCAGATGCAATGCCTCTTATGATGTTAAATCTGCAAACCCAGTCTACTGTTTGTTGCCTGTCTTGACCATGTAAAACTCTATCAAGACTACCATTTGACATGTAATCGTAAACAAGAAGGAGCTCACTCTTATGACGAGAGTAACCGAGCAGCTGCACAAGGTTGCGATGGCGGAGGTGACCGAGGATGGTTATCTCGGCTATGAATTCCTTCATCCCCTGCTTCGACTCTGGCGAAACCCTCTTGATGGCAACATTTTGCTTCGAGGTTTGCAGCACCCCTTTGTACACCTTTCCAAATCCTCCCTTGCCAAGAAGCATTCTGTCACTGAAACCGCTGGTTGCAAGATCTTTATATGTGAAAGATGACGACCCAGAATCGATCTCCCACTCACCAATTTCCCTTGCCTTCTTCATATTAACATACAGAGCAACGATAATAACAAGTGTGACGAATACTGACAAAGTGACAACCGGTATAAGAATTTTCATAGGGATACGCGAGTGACTCCTTTGATTATCCCGTCGAACATCTTGTATAACTTCAGACAACGCCGTGTAGTTGAGTGGTTTGGCGTCCCCTTTTGGATTGAAACTCCAACCGATAATGCGGTGTATGGACCTCAAGACGCTGGTTGCAGAGGCAAAACCAACATATACTGAGCTTGGGAGAAGAGATGTAAGATTGACAGTGGTTGATAGCAGTGGTCGCTGAGGCTTAGGCTGCAAGTAAGGTGCTAAACTGACATTCACGCGGTGTGAACTGTCATCGTAGTCCACCCATACTTGCATCGGTTCACCACTAATAAGTCTCAAGGAAGAGAAGCTGCCATCTGGGGTGTAATATCCCGCAGGGTTGCTACTGATAGACGTAAGGCTGTTTACATCGATCCCAACATGGTTACTGTTAATATCCCTGAATTCGGGATTTAGTATGGTATCCAGCTCGACAGCAAAGAGTTGATTTGTGGCATTGCCATCGTTTGCGATGCTGAACATGCCCATGTACTGAGACGGGAGGGCATCCAATAAAGAGTCCGTCGTGGCGGAAACCGTAAATGCAAGCCCATTCCCGCTTAAACTAGAGTATGGCTTCCTCTGGCAACTCATCCGGGGGAGGCTCCCCTCGGGGGACCAATTAGTTAAGCGGCATGGGCCATCGAATGGGCGATGTGCCCTTTGTGGCGAATGGGAAACTTGCGATCATATTTTCTTTACTTGCCACATCGCCAAATTCATGTGGGCAGGAATCAGGGATCTCCTCTCCTGCACTTGGAACCCAGCAGGGGCTGCGGACTTTGTAGCCATTGCCAACGGCTTGTCGGGTAGACTCCGTAGGATAGCTTGGTTTACTTTCGCTGCGCAGTGTTGGGCGCTCTGGAACATACGTAACAAGCTAGCCATCGAGGGCTCCCTCATCTCCAGCCCGGCTGACGCTATCTTCAAAATGTCTATCTACATGCAGAGCTGGAGGGTACTGGTCAGACCGAGGGACCGACCGTTGTTGGACGCGGCGCTGGACGAGGTTAGGAGGCTACATGCGCGGATCCGGGCAGGAGGACACTGACGACGTCGATGACTGCATGCTGCCGCTTCTACCCGCTCTATGCGCTTCTGTTCTCCTTGTATCTATGAGTTTATCTTGGGTACCAGACTTGTAGTATTTGTATCGAGGTATCAGCACTTTGGAGGTACCAGCATGTGAGGTGTGTGTTGTATCGCTACTCTGTGGTTGCCGTGATGGCTTTATATATAAAGCCGGGCCAAGGGCCTTCTGTTTAAAACTAGAGTATGGAGCAGTGATGACGAACACAAAGGTTGTCGAAATGAGGAAACAGAGTCAAACCGGCGTCCAAAGAAAGCGCGTCCTACGCTCTTGAGAGCACCATCGGTCAGCATCAGAGCTCTGCTTGAGATCGAAGCTACGCCATCGAGCCGGAGCATGCTACCGGAGAACCCATCGTAGGTGAAGCCGTCGTCCGCGTAGGCCGTGGAGGTTGAGATGAGGAAGTGGAGACAGAGCAATAAGAGGTGAGGCAGCATGGTGGAACCAGAGCAAGGCATCTTTCTCTCAGGCAGGGATAGGCTATGAATAACTCAAGCGTGTGACGAAGGACAACTAGTCCCACCGTCCCGGTGTCTATTCGAAGAAGCAAACCAGAGTTTTGGCCCTACTGGAGAAAAATGAGGCCATATGATAGGTACATCCAACGGAACACATTGTTGACCGACTTTGTCCACCAAGTGACTAAAGCACAAGGGGAAAATCAGTACTTTCTGGAATAAATCAAGCTGCATTTTGTGTGTCTCTCAATGCACCGAATTCACTTTGTTTGCAGAGATAGGTACTATTTTTTTGAAACTTTTTGTCGGGACGACATAAATAACTGCTTACCTGAAAGACAAGCAACTTCTGCACATGATCAATCAAAAATAAACTTAATCCTTAAGAGATACACATGTTTGACATAAGATACCAACCAAGTAACTGAGATGCAGACATGCAGTAGCATCTGATGTGCCCGAAAACTCCAAAGTACGCCCGAGCTTGGGTGAGCCTTTTATCCATTTCCAATCAAGCCATCCGTTCTTTAACTGACATCATAACTCGTTGTGTATAATTAGTAGTTATCTGAGATAGCAGTACAGAGCCTGGTCTTCCCAACCACCTCAGAAATATGCATGGTAGCCATGCGAACCGAAAAGTTGTCAGTGAGTACAGTTAGATGATGAGATACTGAGAGAGTGAGAGGTAGAGGTCGATCCTGTACCACGCGGTTTCTTGATGGCTCCAGGACTGTTGCCACTCGTTCCTTTAAAGTTTGTGTTTCCTGCTTCGAATATTTATTTGATCCGCTGATCGGATAAGGGCATCTCCAGCAAGGGCGACGCAAACGGACGCAGTCCGCGCGGACTGAAAATACGTTTGGGCCCTACTCTAGCGGGACGACACATAATGACTGGGCCGTCCATAAAGACGCAAATGCGGCACAAATATGTGTTAGGATGCATCGCGGCGGACGCTGCGCGGACGCCTCAAGTGACCGCTCGCTTTTCCACCGGGCCCGACTGGCAGCAAGTCATAGGGCTGTATCGAGCGCATCGCTTCGGCGGCCATCAATGTCGTGGATGTCTCTTCTGCACGCGCACTGGCGGGCGGCGGCTGGGCTTCTGCGTCGTCATCTATGGCATCGTATCTCGCGCGCGCCCGGCCTTAAAAATCGACCGGCATCGTTCCTGCCATCACCCACACCACCGACACCTCCGCTCCTACCCGCACCACCGCGCGTCGCCGCATCACCATGGGGAAGAAGAAGAACGACTTCGAGGTGTCTAGCATCGGCATCAAGAAGGAGGCGCGACCGAACAGGGTGTCGCTGCCCGTCGAGCTGGCGCGGCTCATGCACAAGAACTGGACGCCGTGCGCCGGCTGGCGGGACGTGCACCTGCCTGGCGGCGGCTGGCGGCTCAGCCACCTCCGGGTTCCTGTCCTGCCCGTGCCTCCGCGCGAAGCTAGACAGGAGCACCGAGATCTGTCGTAGGCGGCGGTTACCTGCCACCGGACCTCCGCGCCGATCCCGCCTTCGCCGTCGACTCCAACACCCAGTGCACCTGGCGCAAGACCAAGAAGGATCCGAGGAGGTAGGCGGGCTTCCTCGACGATAGGGACTTCCCGTTCGACCATCCACCGCCGCCTCATCATCGAACACATCACCCGCCGGCGCCTCCACAGGACGACGGCGACGACTATAGCGATGCGCTAGCCTACCACAACGAGGAGGCCAAGGACGACAACGACGACTATGTCGCCTGCATTTTCCAGGAATGGCAATTGGCCATGGTGGAGGGTCGGGAGTTCGAGTACCCGACAACGATGACAGACGACGAGATCGAGAGGCTCAGCGTCCTCGTCTCGGAGGTGGACCGACTGATGCAGCCGTCACTGCCCCGGTATGCCACCGGCATCATGCCGCCAGGCCTCACGGAGGAAGAGGCCCTACGACGGGCGCTTGAAGACTCGGCCCCGCAACCGGTGCAACCGCCGCCTCCACCTCCACCGTACAACCTGTGGGCGGCTCCACCTCCACCACCGGCGTGGGCTGCTTCACCTCCGACGCAAACGGGCGCGCGGTCGATTTTGACCATTTGGGACGCACAAACGGACGCGCCCGGACATTTTGGGCATCCGAAATGCGTGGAGATGCCCTAACACGAGAACTAGTTCCTTTTGTAAGCCTTTGTCAAGGCACTTTTTACAGCTGGTTGAATATCATTCATAGGACTTGGGATGACCCTGCAAAACAAAAACATATTTAGGAGCACCATGAAAAGAAATGGTGGCAATGCCAAATATATTCAAACAATTTTACTGAACTAGACATTATCCTGCATGGATGCCTACAGTAAATTAATTTGAGCACTGAACAGAGTGGTAGTGGTAAGAGATCTGAAATAAAAAAACAATTCACCAAATGAAATTTGATGAATATGCATTTGAATCCATTGCCAAATTTATATAACGCAGCTGAAAATCAGCATTTATTACACCTGAATCAACCACAACCACTCATTCACCGGGAGCAAACCAGCCCGGGCGCTATTCGTCCACTCGCAGCAAATACGTTAGACCAGTCGAGGCTCTGCGGGGAGAAATGGAAGAGATATTTTTCAGCTGACCGTTTAGCCTAGCAGAAGAATCGGCATTTGTTTATTTTGATGCTCGTTAACTTCGCTCTGCATACGTGACGTGACATAAGCGACTTGTTCATCGTTCTAATTGTTCAGTAGATTGCACAAACACATCTATGGGCAGTGGTGGAGCCAAGATTGGAGCAAGATCCAGACCAAAAACTAAACGCAAAATACTCTAAACAAAATAATGTAATGGCACAGTTTGTTTTTTGGTACAATTGCAAAAAAAATTAACATATAGCTTCAACTGATTTTTTATTGATCCAACAAAGTACACAAAAATCACAAAAGAATTAGAAAAGGTAATACACGAAAAAAAAAAGATGGTTGATTTCTGAAAAATCCGTTGATTAATTCAATTGAGATATTGAGATGAATATAATTAGTCAATTACGTAACTCAGAATGGAAGCCACAGCCGAGTTAGAGAAGCAACACCAGCACTGGTGTTGGCTGACGGTCGCGCTCGCGCTTGCGTGGAGGACAGCAGGAGGCGGCTAGGCAGGCAAACCAACAGTGGCAGCAAATGCAGCCGAGCAGCATAGCGGGGGGTCGGCAAAGTAGGATGGCGCGATGCCTGGGACTTGGTCCGGCCGTCCTGGGAGCCTGCGCAGGCCCTGAGCCTGCGTGTCCTACGGCTGCCACTGCGAGGGGAGGGATTCAGCCATGAGAGGAAAGGTTCGAGCCGTTTGATCGAAAAATCTCCGTACGTAGCAGAAGGTTGGAAAATTGCTGCCCCCGGGCCATTGCCCTGGTTGTCCGGGGTGTAGCTCCGCCCCTGTCTATGGGATTGGAGTAACAAAAACTTAACTTTTGATGGTGTTCTAATTAAAAACCCTAACTAGAAGGACCCTGAGAACCCTCGCGTTGCTCCCACGCGACGCTAGGAGAGAACCCTCTCGCCGCCATGAGCAGATAGCACACACACTAATGGTAGATAGCCTGCAAAGAAGATAATGTTTTGGTATTAGACACAATATTATATGTACTTTTTTGATAAAATATTATTTGTATATATAGTCATTGTAACCAAATCAAGCCTACCACTCCCACAGAAATGATCATTTTGAACTTTTGATCGATGTCTCCTAGCCATACCAATGATATTTGCAACACTAGCATAACGATACAAGTCCTTGGTTTAAACTCAGCTGGATGACTGATCATATAGCAGCGGTAAACTTGAATGCTTAATTATCTTATTATGATGATAAAAAACACTGTCTGCTCCAAATACCACTTCAGTATGCAAAGTTAACATTGGTTACGATGACATTTCTATGAAAGTACCATGTGAAGATTTTAAATTTTAGTGGTATCTTTATCTTCTAAAGTTGCATATTGATTGGTGACATGAAGGTCAAGGTGAATCATAACTCTATAACGTGGACATCAAGAATCCTATATAGTTCATCCCCACTAACTTATTCCTCTTAACATGCAGCTATGCCATGTCACCCTAATTTTTTCCTATTGCCTGCCATCCATCCCCACAAGAGCATCTATTTAGACCATGCATCCGTGTCTCTTCTCGCTACAATTCCACGGAAACGAAAAGACTAAGCATGCTTAGTGAGCCAAGCGACCGTTGTCTTTCCAGTATAGTTCCACAAAAAGGAAACAATAGAGAACGATTAGGGCAGCCGAGCGGCCGACCCCTCTTAATTGTGTTCCTATATATGCCCACCATAGCACCACACATCTACAACCCCATCATTCTCTTTGGCCTCCTCTATCCACAGATCTACCAGTCCTTGATTATCTATATGATCCTAGCTGCTTTGGAGTCGTGATCGTGCTATGGTGGTGTCTCGGTTGGTTCGTGACGCGGTTCGGTGGCTCCGTGATCCATCTCCTCACCTCTTTTGGTAGGATGTTGGGGGTTGGTCATTCTCATCAGGCCGTTTGTAGCGGGGTGTTGTAAGCCGCTTGGCTATGTATCGTTTTGGGTGTGTGTGGAGTTGTATCGGCCGTCGACCTCTTCTTCTATGTGATTGATACATCTTTCAGGACGTATTCTCGAAAAAAGATTATCTATATGATCAGCTTGCTCTGCATTGCTGTTACGTCTACTCCTACATGTACTATCCATACGACAACAGAACTTTGTCCTCTCCACCGCTGAGTCATGACGGACATTCACCAAGCAGCGGCATGCAGCATTCCAAGTAATTGTTCAAATTTAAAAATATATAGGTTTGAATAATGCTAATTTTAAAAATGATAATTTATCGAAAAATGTTTAAATTCTAAAAAATATTTAGATCTAATAAATGTTCGCCCTTGAAAAACATTCAAATAGTTTAAATTTAATTTTTCAAAAAAATAAATTTTGGAAAAACTAAAAAAACTGAGAAAAAAGAAAAAGGAAAAAAGAGATACTACCTCATCTTGAGGCACAACACAACTAGCCCAAGCGGGAATGCAAGGGTGTGCGGCATCCGCGCGATTGCCAACCAGATCGGCGGCTAGAAGCGCCCGCGCGCAAGATAGACCGGGAGAAGAGAGAGAAACCAGCCGTTGGACCAACCAGTTGACAAGTGAAGTTTTCCTATTATTTGGCACATTGTGATCATTTTCAGGTATTTTTTTGTGGTTTGAATTTCTGTGACATATATCGCAGGTTGCGTTCCGATTGGGTTTTGTTCCGCGTTCAGCTTATTCCCTACCGATTCATCCGTTCTCGTACTGTTTTGTGTGTACATGGACAAGACAACAATGAGAAAAATAAATTCTTGCTTTGTTCGGTCGTTCCTTTCTATAGTGTGTATAGATTTTTGACATATGTTTCAGAATATAATGCTGTAGCTTGACTTTTTTCAGTTACCGCCTCCACCGGTCAACTCCCACACGACATGCATGAAAAAAAAATCCATACAAAATAGGAAATAATTAATTGAGATTCCTAGTGCATGATCTCAATGATTGCTTAGATTTAGGAAACAATGTTTTTCTTTCCTTAATTAAATTTGGCTGCACATATATGGAGAGTCATCTTTACTATTATATTCGAGTTGGTCGTACGTCATACAACGCGTTTGGTGAAGGAGATTCAGAGCATGTGGACCGTTGGATCTAATCTCGTTATCTCCGCTTCGTTCGATCTATTTACCCCGTTTATGCTTAGTCCGCCCTGCACAATTACCGCGCTACTTTCCCCCTTTGTCTGCCCTCCTCAATCCCCGCGCTAATTTCATTCTTTTCTTGTCAAATCAATTATTTACTTACCAAATCAAACGTTCTTTGCTTCGTTATCCCCAACCTTGCGATGCGATGGAGAAAAGCAGGCGCTAGGTTAGCTCGCCGCCTTCCTGGTGCACGGCCATGATTGCGCCGACGACTGTGTAGGACGAAGAGAACACCAGGTCGGCCTTGAGCAAGCGCTGGAGCGTCCCTGACTGCACGACGGCTAGGATGGCGGCGATGATTTCCGACGCACTAGCCGCAGGGAGGCCCAGGAGTCGTCTTCCATCCCATCGGAACGAACCCAATCGTGTATTTTTCCGAACCGTCATGGCCCTGTCTCCACGCATGCCGCTGCCCTGCAAAATGTGGCCAATGCATCAACCCTGTTGGCCAGCGGCCAGGACGAAGCCGCTACCCTGTCCAACGGGACTACCCTGTCGTTGAGGACACTGCCATCCTCGCCGTCCTGCTCACCGCAGCGCTGCACGCCATCGCCGTTGCGCCCCGCCCGTCCCTGCACCTCCAAGGCTTCAGGCTCCTGGACGACAGACTCCACCAAGGTTTCTTTTTTTCATCTCCTATCGATCAGGCTTTGGTTCACGCTTAATTGGGAGAGAAACCAAACCTTGTCTGATGATGGTATATACATGTGAATTGCAGTTAAACTTTCAGTGGTACCCACGTTATGGTTGTTTACTTCTGCATGCGAGGCTTGCTATTCAGATAATTATGCTAGCTCTCTTCCAGAGTTACTACTATTTGATTTATATATTTGTAAGCTTGCCATTTCCAATAAAATTAAGTAGATTTAGACCAGAGAGTCTACCATAGCATGTCATAATTTACACTACACAAAACTAACTATAAACATGAACAGCAGTAAGAAGCTGAAACTAGAAGATACCCTTAATGCAAGCCTATGACTACTCAGTCGACAATCGTTTGAGGTTCTGTAAACTACACTCTTCTAATTCTCTAACCACATTTTGGATATTTCAAGAAGCTATTGAGGGAGGTGTTATAGATCATGGCGGGTGTAGCCTATTTAGATTAACCTTGAAGATTTGCATAACTTAGGAATAATTGCATAGTGTAGATAAAGAACATGAGATTCACATGCCTGAAGGTTGCATCTTTAGGCAAATTTTCAATTCTTTCTTTCTTATTTTTCTCGTCAATCTAGGTACATACGACTATACCACCAAGTCATTTTACCATTGTTATTTTGATTTGAACTTTTGAAGTGGTAACACTCCCCAGTGAACTGAATTAGCACATGATTGTTTCCATAAAGAACTTATTAGTTGTTCTAAACTTCCCTAGCTTCTAGGTTGTTCCTTGTTTCTTATCTCGAATTAAACTAGCTTTGTAGAGGAATATTTACCTGATTTCTTATCATTTAATTTTTTCATGTAAAAGAATAATGAAGTTCTTCAAATTTAAAGACGGCGTATAGACGTGGATATATGAGACCCTGCAAGTGGAGAAGGCCCACATCAGCATTAGTCGAGATATAAGTTGGTAGGTGGAGATGAGAGGCATTTTTCTTCTATACATTAACCATGTAAATCTTTGTAACTACAGCCGCAAACGGACAAAGTATGGCTCAAAATTCAGTGGAAAGAAAAGCACAATGCTGATGCTCTTTTTTTAAAGGGTTGGTGTTTACTCCTAGAGGTTTGTAATCTTAGATGTTGCGGTGACCCATAATAAGCTCCCTTTTTCTGTACCAAGTATGGTTAAGTTATACTGATTTCTTTCCAAACATTGTAGGTCATTTGCATTTGGCAAGTTGATGAGGATGGTAACTGGAGCAAGATATATATATAATGAAGATCATGCGTGATTCTGATCCGTCAGATAATTACCAAGCTAAGTGTATTCATTTCGCTTTTGAGATGCATCTGTCATTATCCTTAATTAAGCTCATGAGCTGAAAAGCAGGAAACCGTTGAGGTTCCTGTCGATTCATTAACCCTCCATTTCTTGCATTGCATCAAATGTTATCGATGTTAATTCTATCAATATTAGAAATGTATACCCAAAAGATGGAATTTTGAGGTTATTTGACTATTTCGCCCTCTTTTAAAATGGTCAAGACAATTACGAAGATAAAAAAGGGAGAAGAAAAGGTATAACTCAAGAAGAAGTTCTCTTAGAAGCAGCCGATACAGGTCTGCCATGTTTCTCTTTCTAACATTATTAAAAGATTAGAACATAGCAGTGTTGATTGGATATTATTTACAGAGATATACATGTTCTCAAAAGGTTAAGGATTAGTTAAGTGTCAGTCGATATTGAGGGCCATCTATTTAATGCTGAGATCTTGTAAATGTTTTGTATTTTTATGAACTCCAAGAACAAAGAATAAAGTTTTTGCAATTTAACAAATTAGTACATCTCAACAAACATTTTGTTTGGTCTATGTGAACATATGTACAAACTCAACCGGGAATGACTTATTTCTCCATCAACCGTTTTTGGGTATAACATTAATTAGGGCTATATATTGGTAAATGGTTTTAGCAGAAATGGGGTTAAGTCAAGTTATATACTTTTGTTAATCTATATTGGTTGAGACGATGACACGCATTGTGCGTGCACGTTTAAGCCTTATAGCGAAGATTGTTGCTAAAATTGCAAAGCTCACATTGCAATTAAATCCTAAGTCACATTGCAATTAAATCCTAAGCTTCTCCCTTTAATGAGTTCCGCTGGCCTCTCCTGAAGTTTGAGGGGTTTCTTACCAGGATTTACATAGTATGACAATCATTCTTGGCAGCCAAGGGAAATATTTTACAAGTAATGATATAAAAACATGTGCATACTTTATCCCTTGTTCCATTGCAAGTCTTCCATTGCGACATAAGAAAAATATGTACCTGCATGTAACTCGCCACCAAGCATCGTGTGTCTCCAGCTCCATGTCATGCCAAGTGGGAAACTCCTAGGTGTTGCGAGAAGTTCAAGGTCAACGCCACTTTGGACTCTCTCTTCAGTCTGAGGTTGTCTTGATGCGCATGGAGAGCTCCTTCAGCTGGTTGATGTTCGTGTCGATGAAGTGTCTCGCCCTCTTCGTGAAGAGGTGGCAGGTCTCAAGCTGTTGTTGGCATGTGTGTTGTTTCTTTGGAGTCAGCTGAGACATGTCCTTTTGATGGTTTGGGCCTCGCCAAAGCACAGGCTTCGGTCATGCTTGACTCCTCTAAGCATATGTCGTCGGTGGTTGAGGTTTTTGAGGAAGAGAATCTCTTAGGTTGTTTCTCTCCTCGTGGCCCGTCATCACTGCCTGATGTGCCAGCTGCCTTTGATAGCAAAAGCATGGACATGATTGTGGTTGAGGTGCTTGACCTTAAGAAGAGTGGTGATGTTGACGCTTCAGTCTCTCTCCCGCTTGATTGCGGTAGGAAGGTGGTTCCTATAGGTGATGGGGTTGCTAAGTCACGGGTGTTGACAATAGTGCCCAGAGCTTACGTTGCAAGGGAGATTTGAGACTTTCTTGCCACCTTGGTTGCTTCCTACCCTGGGTGTGATAGCCCAAGATCAGCCATTGGGAATGAGAAAGTGTAGAAGCAAGAAGAAGGATGCTACACCAAAGGCACTGGCAGTTCCTTGATGCCCCCCATTTCCATGGCCTCTCTTTGTCGGGCACGGTGTAGGTGTGGCGTTTCTGGAGTGTTCGTTCGTGTGGCTCTGTGGTCTCATATGTTCGCATGAGTAGGTGTGGCCCTATTGTTCGGGTCTTCTGTTAGGCTTGGTCGTTGGTGACTATGGTGGTTGGTGTTTGGGTGGGCTTGTCCGTGTTGTTGTAGGTTTTCGTTAGGCTTTCTCCTAAAAATTGGACACTTTCTTCTTACTCAATGGACGAGGCAAAGTTTTTTTTGCCTCCATTTTAATTAAAAAAACCTTTAGATGTTAGGATGAATGGTATATATTTCATGCTGAAGGATGAATATTTATGTGCATATTTATAAATTAGGGACCGTAGCAACGCACGGGCATTCAACTAGTTCATAGAGATTTGTGGGATTTGTTACGGTAAGTTAGGAAGTTATCGACTCCCCAATTTTACTCCAATCTCAAATCATTCAGCCAGGGGGTCTTGTGTAAAAAATACTCTTGCACTAATTTCCGTGCCAAAAAATTATAGGCACTATAAAATGGAACGGAGGTAGTATTATTCATGTGCTTCGCTAGACAAAAAAAAATCGCCCGGTGGTCTCTAGTGATCAACTGATCATATGTTAGACTGTTTTAAAAAGGAAATATTTTCTTAATGGATGACAAAAAATCAAATATTTATAATTGTAATAATTTGAACATATATGTTTTGAAATTGTTAACATTTTTTTGAGTCTAGAGAACATATTTTCGAAAAGCCAGTGAACAATATTTTTTGAAACAAGAGTATTTTTAAATCCCGTAAAAGTGTTTTTTTTTTATCTGCGCACTCGGTGTCTAAGTCGGTTTGTTGAGTATTGCCATAAATAAACTCAGTAAAACATAAATACTCCACACAGAGAAGCATATGCCAAGCATTTTCAGATGAGAACTCGACAAGTACTAGATACTCGCCGAATAAGCGAAAACACACCAGGAAAATAACTCGACATCAGTACTATATTTTCGAAAAAAAATGGCAAGTTAAAGCCAAACCATTTTTAATGAATCATTTTCTAAAGGTGGTGAAAAAAAATACTTGGTGTTGTTAACAAAAAATATGTTAGAGCGTAATGAATCGAAGATACATTTAATAAGAATGATAAGCTGAAATACACCATTTCTAAACGTTTCGAAATGTGAACATTTATCTTATTTTAAAAGGTTGTTCAATAAGAAAAATCGATCTTATTTGAATAGTTTTTCATTTAGAACGGTTATATTATTTGAACGGTTTTCCCATTTGAACATTTTTTTTATTTGACCTTTTTTTAGTTTGAACAATTATGTTATTTGAACGGTTTTCCCACTTGAGCATTTTTCTTATTTGAACAATTTTCAGTTTGAACAATTATGATATTTGAATGTTTTCCTATTTGAACAGTTTTACAATTTGAACAATTATGTGGTTTGAACGGTTTTCCCATTTGGACATTTTTCTTATTTGAACATTTTTCAGTATGAACAATTATGTTATTTGAACGGTTTCCCAATTTGAACATTATCTTACTTGAGAGGTTTCCAAAAATAGAATATCTTTCTTATTTGAATAACCATTCAACCCCGTAAACTTGTTTGAATGAAGCGAAAAAAAATTAAACACCGTGATGTTTTCTGAACGAGTGAACATTTTATAATCCCATGCAAGTATGTTGATGAACATTGAATAATTTTTGAATTAGCGTGAACATATTTTTTTTGAACATCGAATAATTTATTTAAACTATTAACATTCTCAAGAACCCGCAAAACAATTTTCCTAGTGCATGAACAATTTAATAAATATGGACTATTTTTTTTAAAAAAAATACATTTTTAACAATTGGGATTTTCAAGACATTAAATATCTACTGAAATAATAAATAGAGAATAAAGAACAACAATAGAAAAGTGAAATCTAAATATATATTTTTTAGCTATGAACATGTTCTTAAGAAAGGAAATAAAAAGTAAATAAAATAAAAAAGAAATTAGAAATAAAAGAAAGAGAAAAAAATTGAAGAAAAAAACGAAACTGATAAACTAGCTTTTTTTTACCTGAACTGATAAACTAGCTGAGTATAACTGAAACCAAGGAAACGAAACGGAGCAGAAACTACGATCGGAAGAAGAAAACTAAGCGAAGGCTTATGTGAGACACTCAAAGAGAATCAACGCCTAAAGGAATAATTGGGCTAGGCCCAGATTAGTGACAGGGGTGTGCGGTGGTTCGTATACACCGACGTGTATAGCATTGTTTTATGCCGACCTGGTCGGCCTGGACCAGACGCCGTTCATATATGGAGAGTCAATCATAGAGATTTGTGGGATTTGTTACGGTAAGTTAGGAAGTTATCGACTCCCCAATTTTACTCCAATCTCAAATCATTCAGCCAGGGGGTCTTGTGTAAAAAATACTCTTGCACTAATTTCCGTGCCAAAAAATTATAGGCACTATAAAATGGAACGGAGGTAGTATTATTCATGTGCTTCGCTAGACAAAAAAAAAAATCACCCGGTGGTCTCTAGTGCTCAACTGATCATATGTTAGACTGTTTTAAAAAGGAAATATTTTCTTAATGGATGACAAAAAATCAAATATTTATAATTGTAATAATTTGAACATATATGTTTTGAAATTGTTAACATTTTTTTGAGTCTAGAGAACATATTTTCGAAAAGCCAGTGAACAATATTTTTTGAAACAAGAGTATTTTTAAATCCCGTAAAAGTGTTTTTTTTATCTGCGCACTCGGTGTCTAAGTCGGTTTGTTGAGTATTGCCATAAATAAACTCAGTAAAACATAAATACTCCACACAGAGAAGCATATGCCAAGCATTTTCAGATGAGAACTCGACAAGTACTAGATACTCGCCGAATAAGCGAAAACACACCAGGAAAATAACTCGACATCAGTACTATATTTTCGAAAAAAAATGGCAAGTTAAAGCCAAACCATTTTTAATGAATCGTTTTCTACAGGTGGTGAAAAAAAATACTTGGTGTTGTTAACAAAAAATATGTTAGAGCGTAATGAATCGAAGATACATTTAATAAGAATGATAAGCTGAAATACACCATTTCTAAACGTTTCGAAATGTGAACATTTATCTTATTTTAAAAGGTTGTTCAATAAGAAAAATCGATCTTATTTGAATAGTTTTTCATTTAGAACGGATATATTATTTGAACGGTTTTCCCATTTGAACATTTTTTTATTTGACCTTTTTTGGGTTTGAACAATTATGTTATTTGAACGGTTTTCCCACTTGAGCATTTTTCTTATTTGAACAATTTTCAGTTTGAACAATTATGATATTTGAATGTTTTCCTATTTGAACAGTTTTACAATTTGAACAATTATGTGGTTTGAACGGTTTTCCCATTTGGACATTTTTCTTATTTGAACATTTTTCAGTTTGAACAATTATGTTATTTGAACGGTTTCCCAATTTGAACATTATCTTACTTGAGAGGTTTCCAAAAATAGAATATCTTTCTTATTTGAATAACCATTCAACCCCGTAAACTTGTTTGAATGAAGCGGAAAAAAAATTAAACACCGTGATGTTTTCTGAACGAGTGAACATTTTATAATCCCATGCAAGTATGTTGATGAACATTGAATAATTTTTGAATTAGCGTGACCATATTTTTTTTGAACATCGAATAATTTATTTAAACTATTAACATTCTCAAGAACCCGCAAAACAATTTTCCTAGTGCATGAACAATTTAATAAATATGGACTATTTTTTAAAAAAAAATACATTTTTAACAATTGGGATTTTCAAGACATTAAATATCTACTGAAATAATAAATAGAGAATAAATACCAACAATAGAAAAGTGAAATCTAAATATATTTTTTTAGCTATGAACATGTTCTTAAGAAAGGAAATAAAAAGTAAATAAAATAAAAAAGAAATTAGAAATAAAAGAAAGAGAAAAAAATTGAAGAAAAAAACGAAACTGATAAACTAGCTTTTTTTTTACCTGAACTGATAAACTAGCTGAGTATAACTGAAAACAAGGAAACGAAACGGAGCAGAAACTACGGTCGGAAGAAGAAGACTAAGCGAAGGCTTATGTGAGACACTCAAAGAGAATCAACGCCTAAAGGAATAATTGGGCTAGGCCCAGATTAGTGACAGGGGTGTGCGGTGGTTCGTATACACCCACGTGTATAGCATTGTTTTATGCCGACCTGGTCGGCCTGGACCAGACGCCGCACACCGTCTAGGCGTGTGGTTTGGGCCGACCCAGCGTTTCCTTTCACTTTTTCTTTATTTATTTTTTCATTTTTTCCATTTTTTTTTACGTTTTTAAAAGCTAATTATTTTTAAATCCAAAGTTTTAAACTTTTGTTTTAAAAATTTTATTTTATTCAAAAAATTATTCTTTTGTTCTAAATATTTTCAAAATTTGAACATTTTAAACTAGAACATTTTTTCAAAATTTCAATTTAAATTTTTTGATTTTGAAATTTGAACATTTTCAAATTTGAATAATTTTTTTGAACATTTTGAATATAAACAATTTCAAAATATGAACAATTTTAAAATTTGAACATTTTTTAATACGGACAAATAATAAATTTGAACATTTTTTATTTGAACAATTTCCAAATTTAAGTATTTTCGATGTTTGAACGTTTTTGAATTTGAACAAAAAAACTAGAAAAAAAATCAGAAAAACAAACAAAAAGGAAAATAATAGAAACAAAAACAAAAACAAAAATGAAAAAGCCAAAAATGGGTCACTCCTACACCCGACTAGGGGTGTGCGGTGCCTGGTAGGCACCGACCTGATCAGTGTATAGGAATTCACATAAGCCCTGAGACGATATGCTGGCCCGTTTAGAGCTAATTAACAAAGGAAACACTGTTAAACACTGGTAGCAATGCCGCGGGAATACAATTACGATGTGGAGCGTCGGGTGGTAGGATCTAACGGGCTTCAAATGGCTGTAATGGCTCCTAGCTAGATCAGTTTTACTGTTACTCAATAGGGTAGGAAAAACCTCTACCATGGCATATACATTAAGAGGTATATACGTATAGGGTGGTGTAATACACCATACCTAGATGGTGTATGACTTTTCTAACAAACGAAACTTATAATAGGTAACAAAACTCATGCACAGAGAACAAACACTAAATAAAGTGAAAAAAAATAGAACCGTAATCATAGGCCTCAAATTTTTCACCAAAGATGTACTTTTTTTTGAACTCGGGGAGGGGTCTAGAAGATCCCAGTATTTCTTCCATTAAAGTGGTAGGTACAAAGTTTTGCAGAAAACTCCTTGTACAACACTCGCTCTAAGAACCTAGAATTTGAAGAAAGGAGCTTGCACTTTACAGAAAACACCCTAGAAAAAAGTAGATCAAAGCAATCAAGGATTTGGGTGTCTCTACCACCAGACGTCGACGTCCTCCAGGCGTTGCCGCCGAGGAACAGGAGCAAGCAGCTCGTGCACTCCCTTCCGGCGAGGATCTTCTGCCAACGGCTGTCGTCGAGCCACCGGGGACGAGACCACTTGGTGGCAAGGCGTCGTCGAGCTTCCGTAGCAAAAGAGCACGGGGCCTCCACGGTGGAGGTTGCAGAGTTGCCGCCATGTCGGCAAGATATAGCCGAGGCACATCTGCCTCGAGCTTGGATGAGCACAGGCAAGAGAGGATCTCCTCGATCTCCTCCATTCTTGCAGGAGTCCACCGGTAGATTCCAACATCCCTCCGCACCACCAAGGGCCGAGAGAGGGAGAATCAGCATCAGCAGAACACCACCAGAACAGGGAAGACGCCGCTTATTGAGAAAGGCTTGACCATCACGGCGAGGTCCGGCCAACCACCACCACGGTGGCGTGGAGGACCGCCATGGAAGTCGCCACCTGACGCCGCGGAGAAGCACCAGATTACAAAGCCTGGGAGAAGGGAAAAGAGGGGCCTTATTGATGAAGACGCCTGGTGCCCATCCCCTCCTCCGCCCCACCTCCTGCCACCGGAGACGAACGGCGGTGAAGAAGAGAACCAGGAAGATCCAGATCCGGCCCTCAGGATCTGGATTCCATCTTCTGGCATCACGCCACGACACAACACGAAGCCGGCAAGATCTACAACTACTACCTAGACTACAACCGGCGCCTCTCCTCCACCATCTCCGGGCGGCATCGCCGCCGGCGAGGGCTTCGGATTGGCCCGGGGCGGAGAGGTCGACTCTCAAGGGGCGGAGACGAGAGCCTTCGAGAGGGGAGAGGAGAGAAGAGAAAGTCGCGGATACACCAAAGATGTACTCAAACTCATCATTGTCGTGCCGCTATGTTTCTCGCTTGCGATGGACAACACAAAAAACTCACTCACTTAAGCAACTGCAAAGCTCTGTGAAGGATAGGTGGGGTGGGGTGGGGCGCCCTTATATAGGCAAGAAGTCAGCGGACCAAATAGACGATCTTGCATTTGGGGACTTCAACCACTAATATGAATTGAGAATGTATAAATATTATTGTTTCATTTGGCTTACAAATATCTTTTATTTTATATATCTTTATATAATTTTTGAAAATATATTATAAGTACAAATTATAGTCTAAATTTTAGTTTGTTGACCAATAAAATTTAAGGACACCCTTAAGTACTACGGATGGAGGAGTATTTGAATTTGTAGTCACACTTTTGATTTTTGAGTTAACAAAGGGTGGGAATTCCTTTCCCCTCAATCTAAAGGAAACATTATTTGGACGAAGGTTACGGAATTGGTTTAGGGAACGATGTGGAAGCCAGTTTATTTGAATGCTCACGCATATGTAACTATCGGGATTATCCCCGCAAAAAAAAAAATGTAACTATCGGGATTACGCCTTCAGGCTTGAAAAGTGTAAAAAGAATAAGGATCATCTTTTGACGGTCAATCACCCTCCCGATCCCCGAAATTTGTCCATTTTTCTCTGATTCCCGATTGTGTGAAGCTGAGTTTCAAATCTCAAATTCAATCAGAGAGGCACAGTCGGGCGGTGAGAGCCCGCCCCGGCGGCGAAGGGTGTCGATTAGAAGCTCGGAGGGCCACGCCCTAGTGGAAAATCGATGCAGCTTCGACGGAGGCGGCGGCGCTTTGCCGCAGCTCGGATGCCGCCTGTTATGGTGGGGAAAATAAGGTTCGTTCACGAACTTCCTTTTTTCTTTGCAAGTAAAATTCCTATAGATCGTTCAAACACCACAGCCCAGTCTCTGCGTGTGTTCCTATGTCATGAACTATATGTAATAAATCACTTGTGGATTGGCCTGCTCCAAAGACCAAAGGAAAAAAAATCTGGAAATTCTGCAGTGTAGTCGTGTAGACAAGCCCTAGGTGCCCTGTTTTTACATAGGCTACTGTAACATATTGAGTTGTTCGCAGTAATCTTCTTCTACACAAATGTATGGCAAACAAGAGAAAATTGCACAAACCAGTAATTCTCTGGGAGAATGTTGCACAAACCAGTGACTTAAACTTTGTTTTGCACAGACCAATCACTCTAGGGGTAGCTTGTTGCAAGGAGCTTTAATGACTTCATTTTGTTGTTTAACAGTTTATCTGGCAGCCACCGTGGCACCTGCAACATGCCAAGCCACTCTTTTTCCTCCAAAATTGCCACAACTAGCTTGATCAACATCATGCATCAGTTTTGATGATAAAATAGATTTATTCTAGCACAAATAATGACAGCTGCAGTAGGAGCATTTGTAAGAAAAACAACATGAACAATGAAGCATTGTAGCATCAAAGATGACAGCAATAATATGATCATCATTCGGATCACCATCATGGTTCATAGAAATATTTACAAAATTTGCATCTCTTCACACATGCATCCAAAAAAGGAATATGCTTGGTCACTAAGCCTAGCATTACACATCATTCTTCTTCTTGCTGATTCTCGGCATCAAGACTCCGCGCGCCGCGCACACCGCACATGGGACACCTCATCCTGCCACCTGTGGCGTTCGAGGGCCTCGGCCAGAGAGAAGTCCCACAGGACTCTCCTGGCCTCCACCGCAGTAGCCGCCGCCTCTGTCGCCGCCGCCTGGGCCACCTCATGCAACACCGCCATCTGGGTGTGGTAGTGGGGCCTGTCCCTAGCGGCAGGGTACGTCGTCATCATCGGCGGCGATGTCATGGATGACGGCGTCCGCGGGTGGGGCCGCCGGAGGGGCCGCAATCGCCGCCCGTGCCTCCGCGAGCGCCGCCCTAGCCTCGGCGAGCTCGGCCCTGGCATCGGCGATTTCCGCCCTGGTCTCCGCCAGGTGAGTGCCCCTAATTAACTAAGAGCATCTCCAACAGGCGTGGCAAAAGGCGCACACGCTAAATAAACTGCCGATTTGGCGCGCGTGGGAGCCCGCGCGAACCTCCAGCGGGCGTGCGAAAACGCCGCACGCGCTTTTGCGCCATCCTGCGCGCCAAAGTTGCTGCGTCGACTGCCGCGCGCGCTATAAAAGCCACGCGCGCGCACCCCAACCGTCCGGAAGTTTCACATCCGCCGCGTGTTGTTTCACCGCCAGTTCCTAGCGGACGTCGCCGCGATGGAAGCCTTCTACGCGAAGAAGGAAGAGGAGAAGGCGGCGGCCGCGAAGAAGGTGGATCGCGAGGAGCGGAGGGCGAAGTTGGCGGCGAGCAAGAAGGAGAGGGAGGAGAAGGCCGCGAGGAAGGCAGAGGAGTAGAAAAACGGCGCCGGCCCATCGACGATTGTCCTCTCCTCCTCCTCCTTCGAGTGGACATTCACTCTAGTGTCGGACACCACTCGCTCGTCGGATTTCGACTAGGATTCCGAGTAGTTTAGGGTAGTTTCGAAATAAATGTGGTTGTAGCGTCGAAGTTTGCAATATATTTCGAATTTCCAGTTAGTTTTTCATGTTTTGTTTGATCTATTCTGTACGCAAAATATGATTAAAATGTTGTCTGCGCCGCGTGCGCGCTGCATAATGGAGCGTCTGGCGAACGAACTTTTTAAGCGCCCGAGCACGCGCTGCATAATAGACCGTCCGGCGGAGAAAAATTAAGCGCAGCGCGCGGTAAGCGTTTACAGCGCGGTCGCAGCGACATATAGCGCCAAATTTTAGTGCGCATGTTAGGGATGCTCTAATACAACGGAGCTGATCTCTTTGCAACTGATTAGCTCTGAAGTTGCTGGTCTGTGCAACTAAATATTAAAGTTGCTGGTCCCGTGCAACATTCACCCCAAGACTTACTGGTATGTGCAATTTCCTCGGCAAACAATAAAGTTACTCTGAAAGATAGTTTGGTTGCACGCATCCTATGACAGGAGTAATCTTTTCTACTCCCTCTGTACCATGAAACTTGTCTTCATTTTGTCCAAATTTTGGTGTATTTAATGTTTCATGGGAAGAAGGGAGTATTTAACGTTTGTGCCACGTCAAATGATAGCGAGCGCCACTAGCGGGCTAACAAACCTTTGTTCAGAACAATACAGACAAAATTTCCTCGCTAATCATTTACATTTGTTTATCTCTCCACCAAATGCGGTGTGAACGCTTTGTTGAATCTATATAAGTTAGCAACTTCATATAATTTATTTTGGCCAAACCTATCAGACTATGATGATCAGTTTTTTTGACATCTAATGCGGCCACCTAACATTCAGAAGAACACAACCACCCACAAGGGACAAGGCAACGAGGCCAGAAACCACTCAGTACTCACATCCAATTGTAACTCCGAGCTCTCAACCAAGCACAAGCAAACACCATGGCGGAGGCAGTTGTAGGAGTGTTGGTTACCAAGCTCGGTGTAGCCTTAGCGAAAGAGGCAGCTACCTTTGGTTCGTCACTGCTTTTCAAGGAAGCGTCCGCCCTCAATGGTCTCTTTGGTGAGATCCGTGAAGCCAAGGATGAACTTGAGAGCATGCAAGGCTATCTGCAGCGGGTGGAGAGGTTCAAGGACACTGATGAGACCACTGGCATCTTTGTCAACAAGATCAGGGGCTTTGCTTTCGAGATCGAGGATGTTGTCGATGAATTCACATACAAGTTGGAGGATACACATGGAGGATTTGCTGCCAAGATGAAGAAGAGGATCAAACATGCCAAGACATGGCGACGTCTGGCACTCAAGCTGCAACAAGTTAAGAGAAAACTTAGAGATGCTGATGAGAGGAAACTACGCTATGAGATTCGAGGAATTGACAACGATGTCGGAAGCATTGGCTGTCAATCCAAGATTGTAGATGCAGCTTCCTATTTCGCGAAGGATGATGATCTTGTGGGGATTGAGGAGAACAAGAAGCGGTTGATGCAATGCATCACATATGATTCTAAAGAGCAGAGCATGGTTGCAACAGTTTGGGGGATGGGTGGAGTTGGTAAGACTACTCTTGTCTCCCATGTCTACAATTTAGTGAAAGATGACTATGATACTGCTGCATGGGTTACAGTTTCAAACAGATACCAAGTTGAAGCCTTGTTAAAGATGATCGCCAAACAATTTGGTGTCAAAGTTGATGTTGCTAGTATGGGAAAAAGAGCCATAACCGAGGTAATCTATACCCACCTGCAAGGTAAAAAGTACATCTTGATTCTGGATGACGTTTGGGGTGTGGATGTGTGGTTCAGTATAAGGGATGCATTTCCTACATGTAGCGGTAGTCGATTTGTTATTACCTCAAGAATCCATGAGGTAGCATCGCTAGCAACTGGTAATTCGGTAGTTGAACTGCACCCACTGCAAGAAGCACAGTCATGGCAGTTATTTTGCAAGGAGGCGTTTTGGAAAGATCAAAACAGAACATGCCCAGAGGGATTAAAGCTTTTAGCTCAGAAGTTTGTGACCAAGTGTAGTGGCTTGCCCATTGCGATTGCATGCATTGGCCGCCTGCTGTCCTGCAAACAACCAACATATTCTGATTGGGAGAATGTTTACACGGAAATAGAGCTCCAACTAACTAATAATGCGATCCTGGATGTTAATATTATTCTGAAAGTCAGCTTGGAGGACCTTCCGTATGATCTGAAGAATTGTTTCCTACACTGTGCATTATTCCCAGAAGATTATGACATAAAGAGGAGGAGAGTAATGAGGCAATGGATTGCTGCTAAATTTGTCAGAGAAAAGGATAACAAAACACTAGAGGAAGTGGCAGAGAGATTCTTGACTCAGCTTGTGGATCGAAGCTTACTACAGGTAGTGGCAAGGAACAGTGGTGGCCGATTGAAATGCCTTCGGATGCATGACGTCATACGCCTTCTCGCTCTTAACAAAGCCAAGAAGGAATGCTTTGGTAAAGTTTATGATGGATCCAGAGCATTCTCTGTAGAGGGCACACGTCGCATATCGATCCAGAGTGAAAACATTGAACAACTGAGTAGATCTTGTGGAACACATCTCCGAGCACTCCATGTCTTTCAGAGTTATATCAATATTAATTTGCTCAAGTCAATCCTAGAATCTTCGAGTTTGCTGTCGACGTTGGATCTGCAAGGTGCACAGATCAAAATTCTACCTAAACAAATATTCAACTTGTTCAATTTGCGGTATTTGGGTGTTAGACATACTGGTATTGAAACTCTGCCTGAAGCAATAGGAAGGTTACAAAACCTACAAGTCTTGGATGCGTACAACACTGAATTGTCATATTTACCAAACAACGTGGTAAAACTTCATAAGTTGCGGTACTTGTACGTATGTGCTGGTGGGACAGAATTTGATAAGTTTGCTGGAGTCAAGGTGCCTGATGGCATGCTGCACTTAACGGCGCTGCGAGCTCTGCAATATGTGGAAGCCAGCTCAAAGATTCTGCATGAAGTTGAAGCATTGATGGAGCTAAGAACATTTGGTGTCTGCAACATCAGAAGTGAACACTCTGCTGATTTGTGCAATGCTCTCACAAAAATGAGACATCTTGTTCATCTAGACATTTTTGCTACAGGTGAGGAGATGCTGCTGCAAAGACTATGCTTACCTCCAACCATTTCTTGGCTTGGTTTACACGGGCAGCCAGTAAAAGCATCAATGCCGTGGTCCCACCTTACTAGCCTCACACGGTTGCAATTGTCATTCTCCAATATTGACGAGGAATCGTTTTTCAGTCTGTTGGTTTTACATGGTTTATACCATCTTGAACTTTACAAGGCTTTTGTAGGGAAGAAATTACATTTCATTTCAGGATCATTTCCGAAACTGCGGATCCTAGGAATAGGTAGCTCTCATAAGCTCAACCAAGCTGAAATAGAAGATGGTGCAATGGCAAGCCTTGTTTCGCTGATGTTTGATGATTGTCCTGAATTAAAGCTTCTCCCTGATGGCATTGAGCACCTCAGGACTCTTGAAGATTTACGTCTGACAAATACTGGAGAAGAACTCTTAGAGAATCTTCGGCGGAAGGGAGAACAACCAAACGAAGATCTTATGAAAATTAGCCACATAAGAAAGGTTACTGTTGAACTAACCAAGAAAAACATATGGGAAAGGATTAGGTGACTGCAAGACATAGGCACAGCTTAGGTAATTAATACACTGTTAATCTTTAATTTCTTTTCACAAGCCAATACATGTCAATAACCGCTTAGAAATTTACAGACTGCATAGCACAGAACCGATAGTAGTTCTGTCACATCTATATCTATCTTAAGTTAGGATTTTTGCTGTACTGCTTTTTTGTGTATCCAATATAATAGGCTTTAACATAATCGAGGTGCAAAATGGACCCTTGATTGCAACTATATCAGTTACTTCATATGTTGTTCTGTTTTTCTTTTATGTAAGCATAAATACTAATTAAGTTCCCTATGTGTGATTTGTACTTGCTAAATGTTTGGTGACTCATTGGCAGGGCTTGTGACCTTCAGAAGCTGCGCAGCAATATAAACAATTCCAGCTCTAGAACTCCAGTCTTTCTTCATGTGGGCTTCACAACAGAGTTCAATAGTTCCACAGAAGCGGAAGAGAGAAAAAAGAGGGAGAGACTGCATGAATTATAACAGTTTTGCAGCATAAACGGAATCCAAGTTCGGACGGACTACAGGGCGAACTAAGGCTACAGAGGCGACTCCGATCCTTTCGCTACTTCCTTTCTAGCTGTGTGTCTGCTGCCATTTTGTTACAATGACTGGCTGCTGTGCAAGGCTGACGGTGCTTGCAGCGTTGCAAGATACTGTGCTGCACCTCGCCTGGGTTGCTAGTGTAATCTGAACTGAAAACCTGTAACGTCCCCCGGAAAATACCCCTAATAGATTTTGTTTGTTATTTTTCTTTGTGCATCATCATGACATCATGCATATTTTTAAACTTCAAAATTATTTTATTAAACCCTATTTTATTGCTAAATTATTCCTCTCTTCTTATCTCAAATGAAATAATATTTTTCTCTGCTTATTTTGCTACATAAAAACTATTTGAAACGTTTTAAAATAAAACAGGAAAAAGAATAAAACAAATTGTTTTAATAAAAAAAGGGAAACAACCTCCAACCGGCCAGGCCAAGGCAAGGCCCAGCCAGCACCACAATCTGGGCCAAGCCCATCCTGGGGGGAAACCCTAGCCGGCCACCAATCTCCCCTAGCAATCTTGCAGCCACCCCCTCAGCCTCCTTTTACATTTATTTTCAGGTCCCTCCACCCTCCTCTCCCCAACCTGAGCACCTCCTCTCTCTGCTTCCATTCGGAGAGCTCGCACGCTCTCCCCGCCCCGGCCCCGGCCCCGACCCTGTTATTTGAACGATTTTCCAATTTGAACATTATCTTACTTGAGAGGTTTCCAAAAATAAATATCTTTCTTACTTGAATAACCTTTCAACCCCGTAAATTTGTTTGAATGAAGTGATTTTTTAAACCACGTGATATTTTCTGAACGAGTGAACATTTTAAAATCCCATGCAAGTATGTTGGTGAACATTGAATAATTTTTGAATTAGCGTGAACATATATGTTTGAACATCGAAAAATTTATTTAAACTCTTAACATTCTCAAGAACCCGCAAAACAATTTTCCTAGTACATGAGCAATTTAATAAATATGGACTTTAAAATAAATACATTTTTTAACAATTGGATTTTTTCAAGGCATTTCATATCAAGTGAAATAATAAATAGAGAATGAAGAACAACAATAGAAAAGTGAAATCTGAATATTTTTTTAGCTATGAACATGTTTTTAAGAAAGGAAATAAAATAAAAAAAGAAATTAGAAAAAAAAAGAATCGAAGAAAAAACGAAACTGATAAACTAGCTTTTTTACCTGAACTGATAAACTAGCTGAGTATAACTGAAAGCAAAGAAACGAAACGGAGCGAAAGCTACAGTCGGAAGAAGAAAATCAAGCGAAGGCTTGCTGTGAGACACTGAGACATAATCAACGCCTAAAGGAATAAATGGGCTAGACCCAGATTAGTGACAGGGTGTGCGGTGGTTCTTATACACCGACCACATTCACCCAGTTTAGAGCATGTCTAACACAGCCTTCAAACTTGCAACCCTCAAAATCAGTTTGAGGACCGAGAAATTGTGATTTTGAAGGCCCAAAACAGTCGGCGCAGATTCTATTTTGAGGGTTGGTTTGAGGGCTCTGATCTGCGCCCCGGCTTTCAAACCCTGAAAACTGGACAACAATATAATCACTTCAAATTTGTAAATAATCATCATCACAAACATGAAACAAACTTGCAAATCATCACATAGTAAAATCCCATAGAAATCGTAGCAAAATATACAACGTGCAAATGATCATCATCACATAGTCATGGGAGACATCATTTGCCAAACATAAAACATACGAACAACTTCAAGCATCGGTGAAGTTGTCCACACCTCCATCACCTCCACCACTCATCGGAGACTCACCTCGGAGAGTAGACGACGCACCACGCAGTAGCCTCTTCCTCTCGCCGATGTTCTCCTTGTACTCCTTCCACCACTCCAATTGCTCTTCATCCATGTCCTTTTTAGACATCATCATGTGTTCCTTCTCCTCGGCCATGAGCTCCTTCCATGCTTTTGCTTCCCTGAGCTTGATAATCCTCTCCTCCAAGTCGGCCTTGCGCTTGGCATCTTCTCTCCTTGCTTCCAATTGTGCAAGTTTCACCTCTTTCTTTCTCTCGGTGTTAATAAGCTTTGCCTCCAATGCCTTCGCCGCCAATGCCTCCTTTGACTTGATCATTTGATCAATCTTTTCCTTCAAGCTTGATGCCTCCGCTTCCAACTGAAAGATCATATCTCATATTATATGTAGTTTTGGTGTTGATGACAATGATAATATATGATCATTTCGGTTTATAAGATTTGTAGGTCATTACAATCTCTAGATGCTCAAAAAGTGAAGAGTATGCAAGATATTGGAAGAGAAAAGAAAGAGAAGAAGAAAGAAAGAAAAGAGAAGGAGAAGAGAAAGAGAAAAGGAAAGGAAGAGAAGAAGGAGCGGGGGCCCTGGGCGGTACCACCGGCCTGGCCACGGCCGGAGGCTCCGGCCATGGTACCGCCCATGGTACCGGAGGCGCGGCGAGCAACACTGGATGTTTCCAGGGGGGTTGGGGCACCCGGCGGTACCACGGCCGGTACCCCGGGCCGGAGGCTCCGGCCTCCCCCCCCGGACCGGGCCCTCCTGGCCACGTGGCCGCCCCCGGCTGGCCTCGCGCGCGCGCCTAAGTCCGGTAGTACCGGCCCAAGCTCGCCGGTACTACCGGCCACCCCTCCCCAGCTCTCCAACGGCCGAATCAGCTGCCCCTTTTTAAGGGCTTCTTCTCCATTGAGCTAGGGTTGCTCATTCCCCTTCTAAAAAAGAGATACACCATTGTTGAGCCACCAAGAACATCAAATCCATCGGATCTCCTTCCTCAACCATCCAAATCCCTTGTGCTTTGGAGAATCGACGGAGAAGACCCCGATCTACATCCTCACCGAAGCGTTTTTCATTTCCCCCTCTTATGCTTGAGGGCCCCCTTGCTAGTGTTCCTCTTTGGATCCCTAGTGATTGTTGTTGATGTATGCTTGTTGATTTGTTGTGTTGTAACAGATTTGGGAGCCTCCAATTTGGTTGTGGATGTGTGCCCCAAGAACCTTGTAAAGGCCCGGTTTCCGCCTCGAGGAAATCCCTTAGTGGAAGTGGGCTAGGCCTTCGTGGCGTTGCTCACCGGAGATCTGAGTGAAGCCTTCGTGGCTGTTGGTTTGGCTTTCGTAGCAACCACACTCCTCCAAACGTAGACGTACCTTCTTGCAAAGGAAGGGAACTACGGGAATCATCTCTGTGTCATCGCGTGCTCCACTCTCGGTTACCTCTATCCCACTCTATCTCTTATATATTGCGTAGCTATATCTTGCCTAGTTGATAACCTTGTCATATAGGTAAATTCACTTAGTTGCATATCTAGAGAATTTACTTTTTGTGTCAAGCCTAAATTGAAAAAGAACTAAAAATTGGTTAGCACCTATTCACCCCCCCCCCCTCTAGGTGCGGCATACGATCCTTTCAATTGGTATCAGAGCCTCGGCTCTTATTTCGGGCTTAACCGCCTAAGAGTATGCCGGACGAGGAGTCCTCGGAAGGGGCCGCCAAGATGGTCTCCGTGGAAGACTTCAATTCGTTGAAGTCCTCCGTGGAAGCCCAAATGGAAAGCATGAAAAAGATGATTGCCGAGCTTTTGGCTCCGGCCCTTTCCAAGGCTCCTAGAGTAGAGGTTAAAGACACGGGTGTGTTACATGAGGGAGAGGCTTCGGACTTACCCTCATCTACCAAACCCGTGGAAGGTGATAACTTAAACACTATCAAATCCCCCATTGCATCTCCCAAGGGAACTAGTGAAAGTGAGAGCTACAATCGAGTACCTCCACCTTCCAATCACCCGATATACCGGTTCCCATGCCTCATTTGAACATTAGGGGCGACCCACCTAAGTTTTCTATTGAGGATTTCGATACTTGGCAATTTGAGTTCCGCTCTCATGTCTGTAGTGCCTCCAATGAATTATGGAGAATCATCAAGGTGGGCTTCAAGCCATACAACCCCGACAATTTGACTAGAAGAGAAGCCATTGAGAGTCAACTCAACAACACCGCCTTGCACATGATTCAATCCAGTGTGGGGACAAAGGAATTGCATCGTGTCCGGAACTACACCACCGCCAAGGAAGCTTGGGATGGTTTGACCGCGAGTTGCATTGGAAGTGAGAGCACAAGGAGGAACAAGTATAATGCTCTCAAGAATAAAGCCGAAGGGTTCTTGAGGCTACCGGATGAAGATCATGAAGATATGTATGGAAGACTTCTCACCGTTGCCGATGCCTTCCGGCTTATTGGTGCCACCCACATAAATGACTCTTGGATCAAGGAGAAGTACATTGAATGCATGATGCCATTTGTACCCATCGATGTCAAGACTCTTGTGGGGAGGGAATGCTATTCCTCTCTCACCTCTCAACAAGTCGTGCACGAGATGCAAGCTCTCAAGGTGCTTGAGGAAGCTTCTCATGATTCTCGCAATCGTGCTCTTGGGATGGCAAAAGGTTCCAACCTTGCCTTGGTGGTCAACTCCGTCGATGAAGTGACTCCTCAAGAATCTTATAGGGCATCTTGGAGCATGACCTATCCGGAAGATTTGCAATGCCACTACCATGACCACATGGCCTTCCATGCAAAGTCGTTTTGGATTGATCCCTCCAAGGCCAAGGAAGACAACATCAAGAGGAACAACAAAAGTGGGTTCACTAGCTTTGGTCCAAAGACAAGATCATGCTACAATTGTGATGACAAACGCCACTTCATTGCCGAATGCCCCTATGAGAATAGAGAGCTTCATAATGGGAGGCTCATTCCCAAGGACAAGAGCAAAGATTCAAAGGGCAAATATTCAAAGCCCCTCAACAAGAAGTTCTACAACAACAAGACTAAGAAGGGCAAGAGGCCCTCAAGAGTTGTGCTAGTAACAAGGGAAGAATATTCTACCGATGAAGTTGAAAGTTCTAGTGGTGAAGAAGATGAAGAAAGCTCAAAGGAATTAGCCGCCATCGCCACCACCAACACACCCTCTTCATCTCTCTTTGAATCTCCCAATGAGAACCCTCATATCAAGAATGCACATTGCTTCATGGCAAGGTCCTCCTTGGACACACCTATTGTGCTATCAACTCAAGAAGAGTATACCTCCGGAGATGATGATGTTGATGATGAAGAAGATGCAACCTCTAATGGATTGGTCGCTCTTGCCTCCCTCTCCACTAACTCTTCATCGCCAAGTGAATCCCCCAATGAGGTCATTCATGTGGAGGAAGAAAGTTGCCTTATGGCTAAATCCTCCGAGGTATCACCCCCTAACCCCTCTATGCCTAACTTATCTAGTGATCTAGGGGTTGATGATGATAGTCTAAAAGTGAAACAAGAAATGCTAGAGTTTGATGATTTCATTCTTAACCTACAAGGTAACACTAAGAAGCATGTTTCTAGCCTCATGGTTCGTATAGCTCAACAAGGCGATATGCTTGAGAAAAAGGGTCAAATAGAGAGAGAAGACTCTCTTGAAATCCATGCTCTTAAAAATGCTCTTGAGGAAAGTCAAGAAACTATAGCCTCTCTTGAGGAGAGGCTAGAAACTCTTGAAGAGCCTCAAGATAAAATTAACAAGCTCACAAAAGCTAGAGATCTTGCTAGGGCTAAGTCTAAAGTGCTTAAAAAAGAAAAGGCCCAATTTGAGGTTGATCATGAGAAACTTGTGAAAGGTCTAGATGAACTAGACAAAGCTCACAAAGCTTTGAAGAGTGAATACACTCTCTTATCCAAGTCTTATGAGCAACTTCAAATTAGGCTTGCCTCATATGATGTGCCTAGCTCCTCTACTCCTTCATGTGATCATGCAAATGTTATTGAGGAAAATGCTAGGTTGAAAGATGAACTTGCTAGGACCTCCTCTCCCCAAAGTAAACTTTCCTTGGATGATCTTTTGAGTAAGCAAAGGTCAAACAATGGGAAGGAGGGACTTGGTTTCAATGCCAAGGCTAAAAAGGCAAACAAGAAAAAGACCAAGCCCGCACATGAGAAAGCTAATGGTGAACCCCGAAAGGGCAACACCATTAATGATGATGGTGCGGGAATAGATAATCCTCACTATGTTCTCTTTAAAGATTATTATGGTGATGTTTATGCTAAGTATGTTGGTCCATATGATGGTTATGTTGCTTGGTCTATTTGGGTCCCAAAGACCCTTGTTGCTAACAAAAGAGGACCCATTGAAAAATGGGTACCTAAATCCAAGAATTGATCTCATGTAGGACTATGCCGCCGGAGGTTCAAAATGGGTACTTGATAGTGGATGTACAAGTCATATGACCGTGGCAAGAACCTCGTCAAGGAGTTGAGGCCTAACATAAATGATATCACCGTCTCCTTTGGCGATAATTCTACATCCGAGGTATTGGGTTTTGGCAAGGTTGTGGTTGCACACAACATTACTCTTGTGGATGTCATGCTAGTCAAAACCCTTGGTTACAATTTACTTTCCGTTTCCGCCCTTGGCAAGATGGGTTTCGCCGTCTTTATTGATAATGATATTGTGGTCCTCTTGTGGAGCAAGACTCTAAAAGTCGCATTCGTTGGGTATCGCGAACACAACTTGTATGTGGTGGACTTTTCGGGGACCACCACGTCAAGTGCGATGTGCCTATTCGGAAAGGCGGATGTGGGTTGGTTGTGGCATCGCCGCCTAGCCCATGTCAACATGAGAACTTTGCAAAGTCTTCACAAGGGGAACCATATTGTGGGACTAATGGAAAATGTGTCTTTTGCCAAAGATCGTGTTTGTAGGGCTTGTGTTGAAGGCAAAATGCATGATTCTCCGCATCCAAGCAAGACCATCATCTCTTCCAAGAGGATCTTGGAGCTCCTTCATGTGGATCTTTTTGGTCCCGTTACTCATGCAAGTCTTGGTGCGAAGAAACATTGCTTGGTGATTGTCGATGACTACTCAAGATACACTTGGGTCTACTTTCTCAAGACGAAAGATGAGACTCAACAAATATTCATTGACTTTGCTACCGAGGTGCAACGCCAACACAACCTCCTCATTATGGCAATAAGAAGTGACAACGGCTCCGAGTTCAAGAACTACACACTCAATGATTTTCTTAGTGATGAGGGGATTCGTCATCAATATTCCATTGCTTACACCCCTCAACAAAATGGTGTTGCGGAGAGGAAGAACCGGACTCTTATGGATATGGCAAGGTCTATGATGGCGGAGTATAAATCCCGCTATAACTTTTGGGCCGAAGCCATCTCCACCGCTTGTCACTCCTCCAACCGGCTCTATCTCCGCAAGGGCTTGAACAAGACTCCATATGAAATACTCACGGGAACAAGCCTAATATCTCATACTTCAAGGTGTTCGGGTGTAAGTGTTTCTACAAAATCAAAGGAGTTCGTTTGTCTAAATTTGCTCCTAAAGCTTTGGAGGGTATATTTGTTGGTTACGGTGCCGAATCTCACACTTATAGAATCTTTGATGTATCCTCCGGGATTATCATTGAATCTTGTAGTGTGAAGTTCGAAGAAAATGATGGCTCCCAAGTGGGGCAAGTTGATGTTTGTGCAGGTGATGAAATACCTCAAGATGCCATAGTAAGAATGGGTGTGGGATTTTTCCGCCCCATTGAGGGACACGGTGTGGCGTCTCGGGAAGGACTATGCTCTACCACGGTGGAGCCCTCATCTTCTCAACATCAACAAACCCCATCAAGTGAAGCAAATGATGCACCAACCCAAGAACAAGAACAAAACCCTCCCCCTTGTGTGCAAGATCAAGGACAAGATCAAGGACAAGATCAAGAACATGATCAACCAAGAATTCATGATGGTTCCGACGAGTATCCATTTGATATTTGCTCCACACCAAATGATGTCCAAGATCAAGCACATGATGTTGAGCACCCACAAGAGATTGTAGTTGCTCAAGTTGAAGGTCAAGACGGGGACCCAAATGATCAAGTTGATCAAGTGACACCTCCAAGGCCAAGAAGAACCAAGGAGGAGATCGAGGCCCGTCGTTTGGCAAGAAGAGAAAGGACCCTTGAAATTCGTGGACACACTCATGATAAGGTACTCGGTGATGTTCGAGCAAAAGTCTCCACAAGAAGGCAATTGGCTAACTTTAGCAACCATCATGCCTATATCTCCGTAGTGGAACCCAAGAAAGTGTTTGAAGCTCTTGAAGATTCGGATTGGGTGGAAGCTATGCATGAGGAACTCAACAACTTCAAGCGCAACAAAGTGTGGACCCTAGTAGAGAAGCCAAAGGAGTGCCGCAATGTTATAGGCACTAAATGGATATTCAAGAACAAGCAAGATGAGTTTGGAAATATTGTGAGGAACAAGGCAAGATTGGTGGCTCAAGGTTTCTCTCAAGTTGAAGGGATTGACTTTGGAGAGACCTATGCTCCCGTGGCTCGTCTTGAGTCCATCCGTATCCTTCTTGCTTATGCATCGCATCATAACTTTAAGTTACAACAAATGGATGTGAAAAGTGCATTTCTTAATGGTCCTTTACATGAAGAGGTTTATGTTAAGCAACCCCCGGGGTTCGAGGATCTCAACTTTCCTAACCATGTCTACAAGCTCGATAAAGCTCTTTATGGTCTCAAACAAGCTCCTAGAGCTTGGTATGAGCACCTTAAGGAATTGTTGGTAGACCGTGGGTTTGATGTTGGGCTAATCGACCCCACTCTTTTTACTAAGAGGGTCAATGGGGAGCTTTTCGTTTGCCAATTATATGTTGATGATATTATATTTGGCTCTACTAACAAAGCTTTCAATGATGAATTCTCAAAGCTTATGACCGATAGGTTTGAGATGTCTATGATGGGAGAGATGAAGTTTTTCCTTGGTTTTGAGATCAAGCAATTGAGAGAAGGAACCTTCATCAACCAAGCAAAATATCTCCAAGACATGCTCAAGAGGTTCAAGATGACCGAGTTGAAGGGTGTGGCCACTCCTATGGTTACCAAATGTCATCTTGCACTAGATCCCAATGGTAAAGAAGTGGATCAAAAGGTATATCGCTCCATGATTGGATCCTTGCTTTACCTTTGCGCATCTAGACCGGACATAGTGTTGAGTGTTGGTGTGTGTGCAAGGTATCAAGCTTCTCCTAAGGAGAGCCACATGATGGCTCTCAAAAGAATCTTTCGATATTTAGTTGATACCCCAAGATATGGTATTTGGTACCCCAAAGGCTCAAGTTTTATTCTCAATGGATATACCGATGCGGATTGGGCGGGTGACAAGGATGATAGGAAATCAACTTCCGGGGCTTGCCAATTCCTTGGTAGGTCCTTGGTGTGTTGGTCTTCTAAGAAGCAAAATTGCATATCTCTCTCCACCGCCGAAGCCGAATATGTTGCCGCCGCAAGTGGATGCACTCAATTGTTATGGATGAGGCAAACTTTAAAGGAATACGGTGTCATTTGTGACAAAGTGCCTCTATTATGTGACAATGAAAGTGCTATCAAGATTGCCTATAATCCGGTGCAACATTCAAGAACGAAGCATATTGAGATCCGGAATCATTTCATTAGGGATCATGTTGCCCGGGGTGATATTGAGCTTATCTATGTTCCTACCAAGGATCAACTTGCCGATATATTCACGAAGCCTCTTGATGAAGCAAGGTTCACTTATTTGAGGAATGAGCTAAATATCATCGATTCAAGGAGTATAGCTTGACCATCTTGCAAACACACCTTCGTCTCAAAACTTTATTTGGTTTAGATGTGGGCATGGAAATAGGGGGAGTGCGGTTTAAATTATTGAGCTATCCCTCCCCCCATAATGCCAACATTAAGAAATCATTCTCTTTATATCATATGATGATATGTGAGCTTCAATGATGAGTAGTGGTTTTTGGGCCCAAGATATATCTTCGCGGTGCCATACCATAACACTCATATATGGTGGCCTAGGCCACCACACTCTTCTCTATGAAGAGTTGGAGTAATTTGGATCTTTATTGGACTTCATTTGCCTATCTTTTGTTTTTAGGGGAATTGGCTCAATGTTTGGTTTCTATTGATTTGCTCCTTGCAAACTTGAGTTCATATTACCTTACCTCTCTTTGTGTCCAACCTAAGCCATTCTCTCACCTCTAAAACATTCTATATCTTGCACAAGCTCGTCTCAAAAAATGCATATCAAAATTGTTTGTTTTAAAGAGAGTGTCTTTACAAAAAAAGGGGAGGATTTTGTTTAAAACAGCCTACAAAAAAAAGGGGAGGATTTTGTTTAAAACAGCCTACAAAAAAAGGGGAGGATTTTGTTTAAAACAGCCTACAAAAAAAAAAAAAAAAAAAAAATCGGGGGCGGAGGCTGGCCGACCCGGGCCTGACCAGGCCGGTAGTACCGCTGAGGCACAGCCGGTACTCTGCCCGCCGGCCTCGGGCCGGTGCCTCCTTGAGCGGGCGGGTCGAGCCACGCTCCCCAACCCTCCCCACTCGCCCCCTCCTCCCTGCTCCCATTCTCTCTGCCGCCCGGCCGCCCCTGCCGGCCCCTTGCTCCCCCGGCCACTCTCCGGCCATCTCCGGCCGGATCGGCTCCGTGGGAGCCTTCCCCCACCCCTCCTCCGCCATGGCTCCCGGTATTAGCCTCTCCCCCCATGTATTTTGCTCGCATTTTTGGCTCACATGTGTGTTGGTTCGTGGTACTACATGCTTAGATTTTTGGCTAAATCTTACTCTTAGAGGTTGTATCTATTGCTGATCTATGCCCTCTAGTATGTAGCACCGTTAACCTCTACTTTGTAGCTCTTTTTTTTCTACCCATTGTGTGTGGCCTCATTTTTTTTCCCTCATCATGCATGTGTATTTTGGGTCAAAATTTTGTTAAGTTGAGATGAGCTTGTGCCCTTATCCCAAATTTCCCTCGGCTCTGTTCGTCTATTTCACAGGTACTAGTCGGAAGAGGAGAGGGGATCCGCCCCTTGAGGATGAGTTTGTTGAACAAGATGAAGTGTTACCCCGTGCCACCACTGCGCGTGGTGCTTCTTTGGCAAATAAAAAGAAAGGGAAAAAGGCTATTGAGTCCTATGGCAGCGTCCGCCTTCATGCATACATGGCTATTCGCACCGCTAATCCCTATTTGGGGCCTCGGTCTTCTCGCACCCACAACCGCCACTTCTACACCGAGGTGCAAGAACGCATATTCAATGAAGTCTATCCTCCCAACAAGGTGAAGGTGGTTGATCAACGGTATATCAACATTGACCATTTGCAGAAGGATGCCTACTTTCATGAAGCTCTTGGTATTTGCGAGGAGTTTGGGTTGCTTCCCATTATGACTTTCCAATGCAACTATGATCCTTACCTTGTGACTCAGTTCTTTGCCACAGTTTATTTTCATGAGGATGATGCTCGCTCCATCACTTGGATGACTCGTGATGTGGTACTCACTACCACTTGGAGCACATTTGGACAGATTCTTGGCTATCCTATTCCGGAAGATTGTGAACATGACACTGATAGTGGTTGGAGGTTTCATGGGCAGACTAATGCTAGCACCAAGGATGTTCTTGAGCCGCTCTATATGCCCGGTCGATGCAAGCTTGGATTCACTTCCGGTCTCCAACCCGTCTATGATATTATGCTTCGCATCTACCGTGAGACTGTTGCCGTCAAAGTGGGTAATGTTGATGAGATCCATTCTTTTGTCATTGACTTGATGCTTCAAACTCATCTCCGCAAGGGCAAGGGTGTGAAGATGGATGTCATGGATTGCCTGTGGAACCAGATCTTCCTGCGTATGGTTGAGAAGAGGTCTCCTGCCTTTGGTCCTTTCATCATGAAGCTTATTTCTGAGGTGTGGCGTCAGAAGTTTGAGGGTGCCATTCTGGAACCATTTTCCACACTCACTGTTCATAAACGCAAGAACCTTCTTATCAAAGATCATGAGCTCCTAGCTTCTACCTCAGCCCCTGCAGCTCCTTCTGCCTCAGCAGCACCTTCTGCCTCAGCCCCTCCTCCGGCGAGTCCTGCAGATCCTCGCGCTGATCGCCGGTTTGCTCACATTAGACTCATTGATGGTTTTACTCCTCATATGGCCCTTGGGGGGCCTCCGGCTCACTCCGCATATGATCCCATGCTCGAGCCCTCTTGGTACACCAAACTCAAGATCAAGGTAAAGAAGACCTTCTGTCTCCAGCTGGATATTCAGGAGCGCATGTATGACGCCTATGTGGCAGAGAAGAAAGCTCGACGCCGTCAGAAGAGCATCATGGCAAAGCTTGGTGTGGAAGTGTCTCCTCCAGGATCTGAAGAGAATATCCTTCCGAAGCCTCAGTGGATTTCTGCTCATAGCCAGTGGTCTGATGGCGAGGATGGTCCCTCCTATGATGTCGACTCCGATGTTGCCGAGGACTTCCTTGATGGCTAGGGACGGTAGCATCGCTCTTCAACCTTTTTGGCATCTTGATGTCAAAGGGGGAGAAGAGTTCTATTAGGTTCGGGATTTGCATGGGAAGTCACAAGCTTGCGTTTTCTTTGACTTTTTATGCTTGTGACTTATGGTTATCTATTGTTGAGAACTACTTATCTTGTTTTATGCACCTTATCTATGTGTGTGAGACATAGGGGCTATCTATTTATGTATGAGAAATTATCTATCTATCTATCTATGGTAAAGACTAAGTGAACTTCATGTGGTATGATCTCTAAACTCAACACTAGTCTTTACTCACATATGGTTGTCTCTCCTCTCTTCAAGTGATGAATTTATTTGCTTACTAAGCATCTTTGCACTTGTTGGTGATTCATATTTTCTTGAGTAGTTTGATCCTAGATTATGTGCCTATCATTCATATGTTAATTCTATTAGATGCACATGTCTAGGGGGAGCCTTTTATGCAAATCTTATACTCTCTCTGCTCAAATACTCTCTTCTTTTGCAAATCTTATATTGTCATCAAGAAACCAAAAAGGGGGAGATTGAAAGATCATATCTCATATTATATGTAGTTTTGGTGTTGATGACAATGATAATATATGATCATTTCGGTTTATAAGATTTGTAGGTCATTACAATCTCTAGATGCTCAAAAAGTGAAGAGTATGCAAGATATTGGAAGAGAAAAGAAAGAGAAGAAGAAAGAAAGAAAAGAGAAGGAGAAGAGAAAGAGAAAAGGAAAGGAAGAGAAGAAGGAGCGGGGGCCCTGGGCGGTACCACCGGCCTGGCCACGGCCGGAGGCTCCGGCCATGGTACCGCCCATGGTACCGGAGGCGCGGCGAGCAACACTGGATGTTTCCAGGGGGGTTGGGGCACCCGGCGGTACCACGGCCGGTACCCCGGGCCGGAGGCTCCGGCCTCCCCCCCCGGACCGGGCCCTCCTGGCCACGTGGCCGCCCCCGGCTGGCCTCGCGCGAGCACCTAAGTCCGGTAGTACCGGCCCAAGCTCGCCGGTACTACCGGCCACCCCTCCCCAGCTCTCCAACGGCCGAATCAGCTGCCCCTTTTTAAGGGCTTCTTCTCCATTGAGCTAGGGTTGCTCATTCCCCTTCTAAAAAAGAGATACACCATTGTTGAGCCACCAAGAACATCAAATCCATCGGATCTCCTTCCTCAACCATCCAAATCCCTTGTGCTTTGGAGAATCGACGGAGAAGACCCCGATCTACATCCTCACCGAAGCGTTTTTCATTTCCCCCTCTTATGCTTGAGGGCCCCCTTGCTAGTGTTCCTCTTTGGATCCCTAGTGATTGTTGTTGATGTATGCTTGTTGATTTGTTGTGTTGTAACAGATTTGGGAGCCTCCAATTTGGTTGTGGATGTGTGCCCCAAGAACCTTGTAAAGGCCCGGTTTCCGCCTCGAGGAAATCCCTTAGTGGAAGTGGGCTAGGCCTTCGTGGCGTTGCTCACCGGAGATCTGAGTGAAGCCTTCGTGGCTGTTGGTTTGGCTTTCGTAGCAACCACACTCCTCCAAACGTAGACGTACCTTCTTGCAAAGGAAGGGAACTACGGGAATCATCTCCGTGTCATCGCGTGCTCCACTCTCGGTTACCTCTATCCCACTCTATCTCTTATATATTGCGTAGCTATATCTTGCCTAGTTGATAACCTTGTCATATAGGTAAATTCACTTAGTTGCATATCTAGAGAATTTACTTTTTGTGTCAAGCCTAAATTGAAAAAGAACTAAAAATTGGTTAGCACCTATTCACCCCCCCTCTAGGTGCGGCATACGATCCTTTCACCAACTTCATCCTCTCTTTTGCCTTCTTGGTTCCCTCGGGCTTGTCACGGTTTCTTCCTTCTTCATCCCTATCATCCATTTTGAGCATATCCGATTTCTTCGGTGCACTCTCTTGATCCCTCAATTTCCATTTGTCAAGATGTTGGAGCAATGCCCAACAATGCTTGAATGGGAAGGATTTGCCCTTGGAACCGGCCATGTCCTTGTACCTCAAATCGGCATATTTCTCCTAAGACATGAACCAACAAGTAAATATAGCATGAACCAACAAGTAAATATAGCATGAACCAACAAGTAAATAAAGCATGATATTTGTACTCACATAATCACTCTCAACACAACCACTTAGGGGTTGATCCCTCACTTGATCCATAGCCACACTCCAAAGAGCACAAGCGGGCTTCATCAAGTCCCACCGGCCTTGAAGCGATCGGTAAGAACGAGCTCTCAATGTGGCAGTCTTGGGTTTGAGCTTGCAATACCTGTCCTCAATGCGTTGCCAATAACGTTTCCCGGTTTGATCGGTGCCGGTGACCGCATCCAAGCCCACTTGCGACCAAGCCTTCACCAAAAGGACATCCTCAACCTCCGTGTAGTTCGCCGTGCGAATTGGCCTTCGAGCACCACCTCCCGCTTCAAACATTTCCTCTCCGATCTCGGTGACATCTTCATCTTCATCTTCATCTTCCTCCTCCTCCTCCTCCTCATCCTCCTCCACACCGGCCTCCTCAACCGCCGGCTCCTCAACATGGTAGTCGAAGGAATCAAGTGGAGGATCCCCGATGTTCACCTCTGCGTTGTTGAGCAATGCACTAAATGACACGGTTGGGGCGGACATTTCATCGAGCACGTCGGTGGTGGTGGCGGTTGGCGGCGTTGGACCGGGCGTGCTCGCTGGTGGAGGTGGCCGGTCCGCCCCCTTCTTCCTCCTTGCGAGCTGCTTCTCCTTGCGCGCGGGAGCCGGCTTGGGGGCGCGGGCGGTTTCGCCGGCTTCCCATCCGGTTTGGCCTTCTTGGGGGCAGGGACGGGTGCGGGCGGCGCGGGGGGGTCGCCGGCAGGAGGTGGGTGCCCGTCCTCCTCCGTTTTTGCCCGACGTGGGTCACGGCGACCATCGCCGCCACCGCGCCATCGGTCGAGGCGCGGGGCGGGGCCGAGGCGAGCGGGCGCGTTGGGGCGGGGCCGGGCGAGGACGGCGGCGGGCGGCGCGGAGAGGGTTGCCGGGGGCTGGCCGGCCTCCATGGCCAGCAGCAGGGACGGCGGCGGGCGCCGGCGGCGCGAACGGAAGGGGCGGGGGCGGGAGCAGTTGGGAAAAATCCCTCGCGCGCGTGGGGTTTGACCGGGTGAGGGCTCGACCTAGAAATTTGCTACGAACCCTCACTGCTGCAGGTTGGGGTCCAAGTTGAGGGTTCGACACCCAATTTTTTGAGGGTTCTGAGTTTTGAGGGCTACGATCTGCGCCGTTTTTGCCTCAACCCTCAAAGCGGCGATTATTTTGAGGGTCGACCGGTTTGAGGGTTACATTAGACATGCTCTTAGAGCATCACTAGTAGTACCCCTAAACCCTCAAATCCTAAAAAATAACTGCTTTTTTACAGTTTGCGAGAGAAAAAACGCGTAGACTAGAACCCCTAAACCCTCAAAAAAATTTAGAGGTCCAACCCTCAAACACGATTTCAACCTGTAGAAGTGAGGGTGGGGGAGGCCAAACTGCACCCAACCCACACTCCTCTTCCTCGTCGCGCGGGAGGGAAATTTCCCATCCCCAACCTCCCACCCCGCGCCGCCGGCCGCGATTCCGGCCGCCGCCCGCCTCCCTCGACTCCTGGCGGCCGCCGCGAGCTCCCCGCCGCGGATCCGCGCCTCCCGCCGCCCCGCCGCCCGCCAGGCTGCCGCCGCTCGTCCGTCGCCCGCCCGCCGTCCGCCGTCGCTGCGCGCCGTCGCCCGCCTCCACCGGCCATGGCGACAGCGCCCCCGCTCCGCCTCGATCGGCGCCGCCCCTCTCCGTCCGGCCCACGGCCGGCCCCGTCGCCCCCGCCTCCGTCCGCGCCGCGCCCGACCTCCGCCGTCCCGCGCCGCCGCCGCGAGGCGCAAGTCGCCTCGACGGTGGTCGCGACGCACGTCGGAGAAAAGCGGCGTGCGCGGCCGACACGTCCGGCCGCCCCGCCCGTCGCCCGGCCCCGTCGCCCCGGCGAAGCCGCCGAGAAAGGCGCCGCCCAAACGCCCGTCGCTTGGGCCCAAGGGTGCGGCCGCCAAGCCGGCCGGGAAGAAGACAACCGCCCGGAAGAAAGCCCACTGCTCCCACGCCCGTGATCGCCGACACGCCGCCCGTCGTGCACGAGGTGCTTGATAATAATCCCGCAACATCATTCATGGGGCTTCTCCAAGACGCGGAGGTGGACATCGGGGTTGCTCCTCTCGAGTCTTTTGGGTTTGGTGGTGAGGAGGAGGAAGAGGGTGATGGCGAGGAGGAAGAGGGTGATGATGAGGAGGTGACCGAGATAGAGGAGGAGACGTTCACCTCCGTTGGCCGCTCCACCCCGTGCTCGACAAACTATACCGAGGCTGAAGATATTCTCTTGGTTCATGCTTGGGCAAATGTGGGGATGGATGCAAGCATGGGTTCTGATCAAACCGGTAAACGATATTGGCAACGCATAGAAGACACCTATTGCAAGATCAAGCCGAAGACCAGTGGGTACATCTCTCGTTCATACCGGTTGCTTCAAGGCCGATGGGAGTTGATGAAGTCGTGTTGTGCTCGTTGGAGTGCGGCAATGGACCAAGTGATGAATGCACCGCCTAGTGGATGCGTTGAGAGTGACTATGTGAGTACATATGTGCTCATTTTTTATTTTCTATGCATTGTTGGGTTCTTATGTTTGTTTACTATGCTATTGGTGGATTTGTAGGAGACAATTGTCGGTTTGAGGTACAAGGAGATGCCCGCTTCCAAGGGCAAATCATTCCCATTTAAGCATGCTTGGGCAATTCTTCAAACTTTTGACAAGTGGAAGTTGAGGGATCAAGAGACCGCACCCAAGAAGGCGGCAATGCTTAGGATGGATGATAGTGATGAGGAGGAAAGGAACTTGTGCAAGCCCGAGGGAACCAAGAAGGCAAAGCTAAGGATCAAGATGGAAGGAGAGGCGTCAAGCTTAAGAGAGAAGATGGAGCAAATGATGAAGTCTAGGGAGACATTGACAATGAAGACATTGGAGACAAAGCTTCTTATCACCGAGAAGAAGAAAGAGGTGAAGCTTGCACAAGTTGAAGCACGACGTGAACAAGCGAAGCGCAAGGCCGATATGGAGGAGAGGATGCTCAAGCTCAAGGAAGCAAAGACATGGAAAGAGATCATGGCCAAGGAGAAGGAGCACATGATGATGTGCAAAAAGGACATGGATGAAGACCAATTGGCGTGGTGGAAGGAGACCAAGGAGGACATCGCCGAGAGGAAGAGGCTACTTCGTGGTGCGTCCTCTACTCTTCGAGGTGACACTCCGATGAGTTGTGGTGGCGATGGCGGTGTGGAGAACTCCACTACCGGCGCCTATGGAGGTGCTTGAGGCGATGGCGGTGTGGAGGAGATGGCGCCGAGGTGCAACTTTTTGGTGACAGTGCCGATGAGACGTGGAAGATGATGATTTTGTGATGTAAACTATTAAACCATGCATCAATGATTTTCATTTCCTAGTTGTTTCAATGTTGTTTGTGTTTTTCTAGTGATAATTGTGATATGTCATATGACAATTAGAAGGGTTGGGGTTGGGGCAAAGACTAGAACCCTCAAACCCACTCTGTTTTTCAACCTCTAAAACTACCAAAAAAATGCTCATTCTCAACCCTTGAACTGGTTTGAGGGTTTGAGAGTTTAGGGGTACTACTAGCGATGGTCTTAGTCAGCACAGCTGAAATTGTCCTGCAGATCAAAAGCCGAGAAAATATAGGTTCTATACCGGTGAGGAGGGCTTTGAGCCCGTTCCCCAAGGCCCACAAGCAGATAAAGCCCTCCTCCCCTTCCCTGCACACCGGTGCCGTCTCTCCGGCGCCCAAGGACAAACCCTCGTCGTCACAGCACCACTCCAAACCCGAATCTCTAGGCCTGTCGTGTCATGGATTCTGGCACCAGGGAATGGGACTCCCTTTTTGGTTCGGCGGGGGGCAAAGAGCGCGGCGAACCCTAGCATCGGTCGAGAGATCTCTCACAAGCACACATAGACACATGTATTTTTACCCAGGTTTAAGTCACGATGTGCGTACCATACGTCCTGCAACTCTTCTCCATACGAATGAACTCCGGTGAGCAGATGTATAGGTACGCACGCATAGAGAGATTGACGCGTGTCTAACCCCGTTTGTTTCTCTGTGAGTATGTCAGCATTCTGAAAACCCCATCGTTGCATGTGACTATGTGAGTGTCTTGGCCTGAAAAGGAATCTCCAACAGTGAGTCATGCAAGGCAAAGAAAAAACACATCGATTCCTCCAAACCAGCATGCTTTCTTAACATATCCAACGACTGCATGTACGTAATGGAGTGGGCTCCATTAGCATGTCTACATATCCATTCCAATTTTGGATACACACGGAAGAAAAGGCACCGGAGCCTGGAGGCTCATGCTTTCACCGTACTAGATTTAGATGTGCGCCTTGGCGCACGATCCCGTGAAATTTGCGCCAATTTACATTTTGTAAAACAACAATAGAAATAAGGTCAAAAAATGATGATACGTTTTGTACTGGTTTAATATCAAACGCATCAAGATAACAAAGTTCAAATTATCTATAGACATATACTTGAGAGGTAATTATAATTCTAATAGGTTCACAATAAATATGTGCTAACTCACCCAAACTTACTAACGGGCAAAAAGTATAACATAGCTAAGCGGATCAGAAAAACTCAAAGGTTAGGCAATCAAAAGTCAGTTGGCATACAGACGCCAGAGGAAACATGAAAATATGAGCAGCTACCGGTGATCCAGTCTGAGACATAACATACATCCATAACATAAATAATGTTTTAGGTACATAAGTTTTCTATGCGAAAATAAAGCCAGGCTGCGTTATGCACATAATGCTGTAAATAATAGGGGTAGAAGTTATATGTAAAAACAACACAGAAGTTAACGTTAACCAACCGTTGCATGGAGCAAAATATAGGTGCAACTCATCACAAGTGCACTCCTTCCGGAGAACTGATCATCTTCAGTGGGGTTGAAGTTCAAGTTGTAGGAAATGTACTTATTTGCTTTCTAGATTTCCTTAGATGCTTTGAATTGTTGAATATGCATTCTTGTCAGCTCCAATAAGAACCGAGCCACGATTGTATTTGTGATCCATCTCTCCCAGATAGTCTACCTCCTCAGGCTTGCATACATCATCTCTGACATTATCTCAGAACCTGCTAAACTGCCTTATTTGCTTGTCTTTGTCATTCACTTGCTGCAGGAAACATTAAATATAGCTATGCATCTTCTTCAGCTTTTTTACTAAGTTGTTTAATCTACTGACCCGTGTCGACCACTTGCTTGAGGTGATATACATGAACAGTGTGTTTTATTAAGTCTATCGTAGCTAGAGCCCTCCATAGCTTGAGGCGACATTCTATTCAATATCCTAGATTATTGTTTGGTTCTCAGTCAGCAGCTCATATAAGAGCTCTGTGGATGGCTGGTGAAAGACTTTTGGCCAAGATTCTGATGTATCATGTGCACTGATGGATAGAATGACACAGTCACGGTCATGTTGCCATCTCGCAGTAGTTCTGCATATGTCAATCTGTGAAGTTGCAGCTCATCTAACATGGCGTCAGTCATGAATGTTGGTGGGATCTTGATGCGAGCCAATTGCATGCACCTTGTACAAATGAAATGAACAGAAATCATGAGTGATTGAAGTTCCACAGAACATCACTAAAATCTAAAATGCCCGATTAAAGTTTCTGAAGACAAAAAAAAAGTGTGATAATCAGTTCCTACAAAGCATTGATAAATCCAGCAATTGAAGCCACTCTTTGCCCAATTGAAGTCAAGTTCCAGAACATGACTGAAATCTCAAATGGCCGGTTTAAGTTTCTGAAGATAAATAACAAATAATATCAGAATCTATTTCCCAACGCGCGGATTATTTAACAAAAGCAATATGTGACTGACAATCCAGAAAGTGAGTAGTATTTTAATAGGAGAGGGGAATCAATAGAGAGTTTAGACATCATGAACTATAGGGACAACCAGAATGAATTTCCCAACATGCCGATCAAATGTCCACAATTGTCATAGCCTAGAAGCATTGATAAATATATGAAACAATGCATGATAACGACCAAGACCTCTCATCTTCAGATGATGCCATCAATGCAGTACCATGCCAAGGCATAATTTTCAGAAGAGGGAATAAGCATGAACAATTTCACTATCTAGAATGCATTGAAAAATAGGTATAAAAATGCGCGAAAAGGACTGGGGCCTCACATCTTCGGATGATATCATGAAGGCAGTAGCATGCCAAGGCAGGAAGACAAAACTTTGGTCACGGTGCATTTAAAAGAAGTGGCATTCAAGATAACTTACCTCCATGTATGGTTTCTGGTGCTTCTCATGGATGAGGCAAAGAGTGGCTTCAATTGCTGGATTGCACGGATATACAAATATTGTGCCTTTATCAATTTTTCCGGTGAGGGGAAATGATGCTGCAGTTAAACACAACCAATTATCATTATGGAACTAAAACCATACTAAACAAAAGGCATAATACCAAGCAATTTACCTTTTCTTCTTTTTGCAGCAAGGGAACAAACCTATCAGTCATAAATCATCACTCAGAAGTAACTCAGTTATTCCGCAAGACCATCAGCAAAGCTCCATATCAAGGCCATCAGGTAAACCCAGCCATAAACTCCAATTTTTATTATACCTACTTGTGTGGATAGTAAGCAAGCACATTATTAAGATCCTTATTCTGGTCTCCTCAAACCGCTGTAATGCAAGTGACTGGAATGAGATAACAGTATACCCAATAAATGGCTAACTGATCGTAGTACAATAAGATACTAATGCACCAATAGGACTTTAAACGGGAATTAACTAAAAATGCATTCACCCATCTGTCTATGAGCAAATTAGTCGCAAGAAAATGTTCTGTCAGGGAGTTATGGCTTTGTCTAATCCTACGCAAATCAAAAATACGTTGACTTGCATGGAAAAAAAAACTTCCGCAAGATTTGAAGACACCCAGCATAGCCACTTGCTCTGGTCAAAAGGAACGGATTAAAGTGATGGCTTGATTAAGCTTGGAACTGAGTCACGTTAGTGCATAATAAAGTAATGGCATTTGCATCACAGATAGCGCATGAAGGATGGAAGTATGGAACTACATCTTGATAATGCTCAGTAATAGTAACATCAAAATGCATCTCAGATCAAGAGAGACATTTCAATCTGCCGGGCGATGCATATGCATACGTCAGTGTGTCCCCATATATATTCTTGTGTTCTTGTCTCTCAGGAAATAAGAAACGATCGCCTAAATTCCAAACCAGTAATCCTCATTGTTGAGGCCGAAAAAATCAGGTTTTCTTTCACAATAAAAGGGGTGGTCCTCTCCATACCAGAGGTCACAAACAAATCCCACAGGTACAATTTATGCATTTATCTGGTTGTTTATCCCATGCAAGGTGTGGTTGACTGAAATTAATAAATTTCAGAAATAGCAAGCAGTGCATATACATGAGTGATGATCAAATAAACAATTCCTAGAATTGAACAACAAAGGTTACCATGATATTTATACCCTGCATAAGTTATCGATGCATCACGTAGGTACCAAAATCTAAAGCTAGTATCCAAAACCTTTGGGCTAGTTATCCTGCCTAATTAAGGAATTTTTTCAGACTAAACAACACCAACAAAACAAAACAAAATAATTTGATATAAGCTAGGGATATGGTACTGGAAGCTTTGGAGAAAACTAAAGACAAGCAGCTACATAGCTACCTTTTCCAAAAATTAACAAACCTTACAGATTCTTATACATGAAGAAAGGATATGTGCGGAGAGGCCATTGACTGATTAAGAAAGCTCACCTTTTAGTTGCGTTTCCAAGTGCTGGTAAATTCTTTATGCTGCTTGTCCTTCCCATTCAACCGTTTGTCCTTCTCATTGTTTGAGATAACACTCTTGAGACAGCTTCCTAGGCTTTTCATAGTTGTAAGCTTTCGATATCGCTGGCTGCTACATACCAATGGCATGTGTGGCGCAGCATTTTCCACGGCCTCGAGCCTGCCCATTTGTTGGCTGGACAATAATACACTGCCAAAATTGATGGTGAGACGGTGTGTTAGGGAGTAGAAGGTTACACTGGCCACCAGATTGCCTTGAGAAGCCACACTAGTCTTGTACTTTGGTTGAGGAGGATGCAGAGGAGACATATACAAAATCATTAAAGTTAAACCATTTTGCAATGGCTAGACACACGAAACTCGAACAACCAACACCCTGCAAGACAAAGAAGAATCAAAGCTTTCAAGTCTCCTGGGCTACTTATAAAAATATATATGATGTTTCAAAATTTAATTAGGAAACTAATTCCATAACATGTGATTAGTAATTGAATATGAGATTTCGACACTAACTTGGATTAGATTCCCTATTTGTGGTCTGACGTGCAGAACCGTGAATCTAAGAATCTCAAACAACACCAAAATCCACATTTGTGTTTTAGCTTTCAAGAAATCTGAATTAGCTTCAAATACATTTTATTTGCTTAATGACACTATAAATAGTATGTAGAAACTTTCAAAAAAGAAGGTAGAAATTAGATAACCATCACACTCTATGATTCAGACTTTAGTAAACAAAATAGAAGATGTTGCGAAACCAGCTCTCACATTTTGAAGAGCTCAAGTTTTAGATAGCTGGATATGAGGAATGAAAAACGAACTAAATTTGATAAGTAAACTCAAGAGGAGGTATCATAGAAGTACAACTGATACTGAGATGCAACCATAAGATGAACAAAAGTGAATGCAGCGACCATTAGTTCGAAAAATCAGGTTTGAAACTCCCATTAGTTGCTCTAACTGCTCTGTCCCTACATATATTTTCATACAATACTATTTAAAAAACCAAATCAGATTCAAATATTATTGTGAACTCACAGAGAAATTTAGATATGAATTAGAGCCCCTTCACTTGGAAATTCTAAAGCAACTTAAGGATTCCCACTTAAGGATTCGCACTCAACAAACAAGAATGTCTAGAGCATCATAAATGATCTACAAATATTGCACTATATAATTCCTGATGTAAAATGGACTTATTTTCTATAATCCTTTTGATTTCCAGGAGCTCATAGAAACAAAATCCTCCATCCATGACCAGAGAAAGATCATCTAGCATAGAGAAGAATTAAATTCCCCAAGCATCATATGATAAGGAGGCGTTAGGTGAAATTAAAAATATGAAACCAGCCAAGACATTCTTTCAACACGGCTCATATGATAAAAAGACCATTTTCTGAACTTTTCATAAAATAACACTTGACAGTGAAAGCGCTACCAAAGACAAAATGGTCTGTATGCCATTATGCCATACTAAATCTAGACAAAGTACAAGAGATTCTAGATAGCAACGTTGAAATTTATATAAAATTTGCTTTGCATTGTAGTTTATTAGTAACACATAAAACTGAGTTTCTTTACTGTCAGCACTAAGAGTTAACCATGGATGCATGATGAAGAGGGCCTAAACTCTTACCAATCAGTGTAACTGCAACAAAGAGGCTAAATAGTTTCATACCCTGAAGGATTGAGAAGGCCATCCACCAATAGCTTAATATTCCATTACTTTCTGGATCATACAATTGGTAGACACCACAAACCGAATGGCCAATGAGGCATTGTGCATGATGAAGTGGGTGCAAAGGAGGCCGAGCTCGATCAAATAATAAGCTAAATTGACATGCCACCACACAATGATTGATACGATATATACCTGCAGGAAGAGCATGGACATGACACACATGCTAATATTATGAATTTAAGCTATATGTAACAGCAGGAATGCAAAAGTGTGATTTTAAAGCAGAATATGAATACTTGAAAATATAACCAAAAGAATTTGGTACAAAACAATAGTTTTCTGGTGACATGCAACCAAGAATTTTGTTTCCTTATCAGAACTTACATTTACTTAGAAGAACAAAAACAACCAACAGAGCAAGAGAGCAAGATTACAGCAGACTAAACTGTGCAAGAGGTTGGAACCTTAGGCAAACAGTGCTTGGGGCCGAGGGAGCCAAAGAACCAAACTCCACGGCATCTGCTTAAATCAGTGAAGAGTGAACTTATCATCGACAACGGCACAGTAAATGAAATGAGAAGCAAGCGATGAGCCGTAAGTCACATGCAAGGGTGTTTAGGAAGGAGGTGAACATCAGCAGAGCAACGATTGCAATTCCATCGCCAGTGGTCATCTTCTCCTGCAACAGGTGGCCAGGTTCCAAGTTAAGCTGCAGGTAGCTAGAAGCAATGCAGAGATAAATATGTATAGACAGATGCTTCAGCATAGTAATATTCAGACATCAAAACACACATGTCCATTACAGTGAATGAACAACAAACGCGCAAGGGATATAGTGTCAGCTTAAAAAGGGAAAAAAATGGTAGATTCATAAAGCAACTGCTAGACAGGAATACATGATGCTAACGGGGAGTGCTAGTAGTACTTATTCAAAGGGAAAGGTATTAATCTTCAGATATAGCATGAGAGATCCAATGTTTTTTGTTGGAGCTCTTGAAGATCTTAACGGAAAAAAAAGGGGGCAGAGCACAACACACCTCCTCTAGCCGTGCTCGTCATCGAACTGCCGCCCAAATCATGGGTCGCCGCCCAAGAACCAATCTAATCCCGTGGTCCTGAACGCAGTAATTAAGTTAAGAAAAGAAAAAGAGATAAAGGAGATAGAACACATCACACAAGCTTGGAGAGGGACATGGAGATTGGGAGAAGCTCACGTTGGCCTCATTCAGCCGTGCTCATCGTCGCTCGATGGGCGTTGCCGCCCAAACCCCAAGCTGTGTCCGTGGTCTGCGCTCGATTTCACCTCTGCCATCGTGCGTCCACCAACGGCGGCTACCATCGTCCACCTGCGGCCGCCGCCCGCTGCACCTGTCCCTGCCCATATCGGCCTAATCAAACCCTGTTGAGGCATCGAGGAGCTCGCCCGGGGAGATGTGGTGTTGGCGGCGGCTCGATCTCCAGCACCGACGCCTTGTGCATCTCCACCACCACGTACAGGCTCACGGATGAGAAGAAGAGAAAGCCAGGGAAGTGGTAACGGGAGAGCAGCAACGGGATTGAGGAGGACAACTGGGAGACGGGATTGGGAGGAGTGGAGGACGACGGGATTGGGGAGAGAGGACGTGCGACGATTGGGGGCCGGCGGCTAGGGTTTCCCGATCCCCCTTCGTCTTCTTGCCAAGGGAGAGGAGGGAGGAGCAGGAGAGACGTGGTGGGATTGGGAGAGGAGGCGAAGCGTGAGGGGATTGGGCAGCGGCGGCTAGGGTTTCTAACTTGAGCTGCCGCTTTTATATGTCACAGTGAAGAAAAACGGACGACCGAAATTCGTCGCAAGGAAGATCCGATGGCTCACGTGCGAGGATCGCTGTGAGGCCCCCTATGGGGGGCATCATATATACCTTCAGATGTACGTACGCTTCCATGACTACGTACTTGCTAGTCGACGACGGCTCGGACGAGAAGCCCGTGTTAGGAATAATCACGCCTGGACACGCCAGCATGGCGTCGTGTCGTACCAGTACTGGACGGCGTATTGGAGCTTACATGCGCGGGCTTGTCGTTGGTACGTGCGTGCGCTCTCACCGGAATCGTCTTCGTCGATCGTCGTCCGACCATACTCGACGGCGTATTGGAGCTGAGCCAACAGCCCGGGATCAAGGACCGGCCGGTGGCGAGGAAGCGGAAGTATTGGGATCTATACGAGCCAGCTGACCATACATGTAGGACATGAAGAGAGCGCGAGTTTGAACCTGTGAGCTGGCCGAAAACACCTGCAGTCGGCCTCCTCGATCGGCGCCATACTCTTTCTTTTCACGCGCCAAACCAGTAGCTGGGTCAAGGTTTCCTCCAAATAAATGCACTTCGCTCGCGAAAAGATCTGGGCCCCAGCCATGCTTGCATTGAACCAGTGGCCAACCCTACAAGAAAACAAAATATACTCACAAGGAGAATCACAAGGAGGCATACAATATCTTTCTCGTCAGGAGCACACATGATGCCAGTTCAGGTCAAAAGCAGATTTCACGCCGTTTCGTCGCTGTTAGTGATGGCATAATCTCAAAGCAAATCCAAAGGTAGAGGCACTATGCGTAGCTACCCATCTGCTCACCAAATCCTGGTTCCTTCTCCGATATAGTTTTTTGCTTCTTGGGAGAGCATGCTCCCTTTCGTGGAGCTTGGGCTTCCTTTTATACTGCTAAGTGGAAACCATAGTGATGACTGCTAGTGCATAATTCATTTATAACTAGTTTCAAAGTAAGAGTATCGAGCCACGAAGAGCTAGAGTTCAGGCGATCTTAAAACATTTTATATATCGCTTTTTATTGAAGAGATTATTTAGTAATTGTTCTAAAGTCTAGGCAATGCGTAGATTGCTTGTTCACTTGCGTCCCCTACCTGGCGTGCTAGATGTCATGTCTTGGATTCCAACACCGGGGAATGCGACTACCCTTTTGGTACGGCGAGGGCGAAGAGCCTGGCAAGCCCTAGGGTCCACCGAGAGAAGCACTTAGAGACACAGCCACACAGGTATTTTTACCCACGTTCAAGTCTATTTTTGTTATTGCGTTTTTTCATTTTTTTCTATTTCTGCTGGTTCGGTTTTTTCCTGAACTTCTTTATCTTTTGAACTTTTTTTCGAGTTTGAATATTTTTCAGTTTTGAATAATTTTAAATTTGAACATTTTTTCAAAATTTCAAAACTTGAACATTTTTCAAATTTGAATATTTTTTCAAATTTTAAAAATTTGAGCATTTTTCTGGTTTGAACACTTTTTAGATTTGAACATTTTCTCAATTTTTCAAAACTTTCATTTTAAATTGATTTTTTAAAAATATGAACTGTTTAAAGTTTAATATTTTTAGATTTAAACATTTTTAAATTTGAACGAAAATAAAACACAAGAAAGAAACTTACCTGTTATTGGGCCGCATTGAGGCGGCCCATGAAACGGCTGCGCTTGAGCGGCGCGGCGCTCGGTCACGCTGAAACTTACCTGTTATCGGGCCGCATTGATGCCCGTTCCTGAAGGCCCACAAACAGAGAGGACCCTCCTCCCCTTCCCTGCAGACCGGTGCCGTCTCTCCGGCGCCCAAGGACAAACCCTCGCCGTCACAGCACCACTTCACCGGCGGCAGCTGTTCCGCACGACGGCAGCGGAGGCTATGGCGGACGCAACTTCCCCTCGCCTCGACGAAGACGAAACCTTCGGCCGCGACTTCAACGCCTCGCCCTCCCGCAGCGCCGCGCCCGCCCGCTCCGGTCTCTCCCCTCTGCCCTTTCAATCCCTTCCGCTCGCCGCCTTAGCTTTTGTTAGCCGCCGAGCTTTGGCTTCTGCGTAACTCACCCGGTTCATATGGCGCTTTTGCTGCTGCAGGCGAGAAGAGGCCGTTCGGGGATCTGGATGAAGATGAAGACGACGTCTTCGCTTCCAAGAAGGTACTTGCTCTAGTTTCCTCTTTTGATATCCAATACAAAGTCTCTTTTTTTCCTTTGGCCGCTGCAGCAATTCGTGGCAAATTTTATTTACCGGAGACACTCCCTATTATACCGTGCTGAATTACGATTACCACTACGGTTTCGCAATAATGCAACATGCTTAGCACTTTGGTCTTGGTGAAGTTGTTTCTATCCTGAATGCATGGCGCGATGAACGATATACTATGAATGTTTTCACATGGAATTGTAATTGTGGGATTAAGGTACCAGATGGTTATTATAGGATGATGGGAAGATGCAGGAAGAAATTAGTCCTCTGGAACACAGTTCTTGCTTACCTAATAGTCCTATAAGTTTGAACGCAGATTTCGTGCTCCCGAGCTCCAGTGCTCCTGGTTAGTTCAAAAAATTCAAAACCATATTTGTGAGTCTTCAAAAAAATTGAAAAAAATATTCGGATGTAGTTCATGAATTATCCCACAAACGTGTAAAATATCAATTCCAAATACTTTGTATTCTGAGCTGTAAAAAAATAACAAAAATGTAGATCTGTAGAAATATGTTTCAAATCCCCAAATTTTATCAGATTTTTCATTTTTGTGTAGCCCACAATACAAAGAATTTCAAGTCACGATTTTACATGCTTGTGGGATACAACACTAACTATGTGCAGAATTATTTTCAGATTTTTTTAAAACTTATAAACCATGATTTTAAATTTATTTGAACGACGAGAGCACTGGTGCTCAGGAGCAAATGATACTTTCCGTATAAGTTTCGCGAATTTCATCCAACAAGAACTTTGCTTAAGACAGCAAGTTGTGTGCAGGGAAAGAAGGTGGAGGAGAGCGCACCAGGTGCTGCCACAGGAATGATTCTGTCTCTTCGGGAAAGGTGCATTGCATTGCATTTATCATATATATATACCCTTTTGATCTATTGATTTCCATATTGTCAATTGTCAACTTGCGACTGAATTCTCTCTCTGCTTTTCAAGTTTGCAGAGCTGCAAAGAAAATCTTGAAACAAACCAGGTGTGTAGTTAGTCCCTGTTCTTTCGTGTTTTCATTTTGTTGGTAAAGGATAGTTATGCTAAGCTGAATACCTACTATGTTAGTGACTCCAAGTACTCTGTTATGCCTCATTCTGGTATAAATAAGCATCGATCGCATGTAATCAGATTTACTGTAATTGGTAAGCAAGTATTGCCGGATATATACTGTCGTCCTTTTAGGCCAAACCTTGTCCTCTCGCAAAGTGCAATTTGGAACTTTTGGATGCTTAATCATATGAAAACGCATAAACTAATAAGATTAGCATACGACTTGTCTGAACTTCAAATCAAATCTAGAAAATTGAGAAATATAAAGGCAAGTCACAACTAATAGTACACCAATGGACATATAATTTATCTTGAAAAATTGAGTAGCATGATCAAATGTTGTCACTGAAATGTGGAGATTTACTTTCAATAACCCTGTCTGCAGTTTTGTTCCAGCAATAGATTTTCACTCTATTCCAGTGTAATGATCCAAAATGTCATGAGCAGTAATTTTTGAAATGCTGCATTTTTATGCATCACAGGTGGAACTGGAAGCTGCTAAATCGGAAATTCAGAAGTGGCATTCAGCATTTCAGAACATTCCAGCTGTACCTGCAGGAACCAATCCAGGTTGGCAAGTTAAATCCAAGTCCTTCCTATTTCTGGTAATGGCTGAACAAATAATATATAATTATAAATACAGAGCCTGTTTCAGTGGTTACTTACCTAAGTAACTTGAAGTCGTCAGAGGAGTCACTGAAGGAGCAGGTTGGTTCTTTTGGCATGCTTGTAAAACTGGTGTAGTACTTATGCTTTGCATCAGTTTGACTGTTCATTAATGCTCAGCTGGAGAAAGCAAAGAAAAGAGAGGCTGCTTTTATTGTAACATTTGCAAAACGAGAACAAGAGATTGCAGAATTAAAGGTACTCGCTGAGAGCCTCCTTCTACAGTGAGAAATATTTTGATTTTGATTAGTCTGAACAGTATTTTGTAACTAATCAATTTCTATCATCCGTCTAGTTGTGCTGATTGTTGGTTATGTTTTTCCTTTGAGCTTGCAGTCTGCAGTTAGGGATTTGAAAACACAGTTGAGGCCACCGTCAATGCAGGTATAATGCGGCCCATGATATTTGTTCTGCACTTCTGACAATTTATTGTGCATTCAAAGTTTTAATTCCTACCGTTTCTCGAAAGTTACTTGTGTGAGGTGTGTAGGTGGAATTACTGCAAAATGTGAACTGTAAAAGAAGACTTCAGTAGCTAAAATCGTCTATGTAGAACCTCACCATGATTGCTTTCTGCATACTGTAATGTGTAAATCCTACTAATTAGTATGGACTTGTTACAAGCAAACCCTTGGCATCAATACTGTACCTGATAATGATTACCTAATTTACTTTAACAGGCAAAGTGATGGCAGTACATGTTAACTATGTTAGAAAAAACTCATAATATCTGTTTCTTGTCGAAAGGTGTACACATTCTTTCATCTTGTGCTTACCTTTCCCTTCTGTTTGATATACTAAGCCTCCATGATCTGCAGTAGTCAACCCTTATCTGTAGTTCTATACCAATTCCACTGATCCACATATTGTAGAGGGAGTTAGCATGAATGAAGGGATGACACGGGTGATGAGGCAAGTGACAACCTGTACTATGCAACCATGTTAAGTGTACCTTGCAGGTGCAATTTAGTCGAAAGTAAACCCAGGTTGATTTCTCATGTTCTTTTGTATGCTCTGCAAGGAGGGCAGTGAGCAGTCTGGTCATTGTTTTACAACATACAAGAGATCTGGTTTATGTTTTTTTTTCTTTTTTCGAGAAAACGCAAAGGACCTTTGTGCTTCATATCATTGAAAAGAGAGAGTTTAGGTTACAAGTCCCCTAAGGGATGCAGGTACAAAAGAGAAAAAAAATGCCTAGTGCACATCCCAGCTGGTTGGCAGCACAGCCCGTAGGCCGAGCGCCCCTGCCCTAGCCCAATCGGTAGCTTCCTCGTTGATCTTCATAAGAAGAGCCTGCGTCGACGGACGAGCCCTGTTGAAGACACAATCGTTTCTGTGTTTCCAGAGCATCCAAGGAATCAGCAGGGTGGCTGATGCAAAACCCTTGCGCAGCGGCTTCGGAAGGACCGACCTCGTCTCGGTGAACCAATATGGTATTTTATATTGCATATAATATTTAAAAAAGATAAGTTGCGGGGCATGGCGTTTTGGCACACGGGTCCAAATAGTCCTGATATCTGGACCAACCAATATGTATAGGGATGTGTGTCAGAATGATTTCGAAAAGAGATACGGTTGGCATGTAAAGCTGTTAAATCGACCAGAGTATTGCGCATTGAATTCGCTTGGCCCACGTGAGGATGCAGTGCGCGTGTGTACGTGATGGAACTCTCGTGAGGGTTAACAGGGAGTCCATCCCCGGAGTCGACACCGCTCGCCGCAGTCGAGTCTGACATTGTCGCTCGCAAGGACGTGGTGACGGCGCCAGGCCGTCAATCCTGGTGCAACTTCCGCTTTGTCTAGAAGTATGGCGCCGAGGCCATCGCCGTCAGCGTGGAGGATCACGGTCGGCCTCGCCACCAGGGGCGCCGTCAACAGCATGTTCGTGCTCGGCCTCCACGCGACCACGCCTTCTGCGCTTCTCGGTTTTCCTCCCCTTCCTCGTCCTCGAGATCGGCAAGGCTCCAATACGAAGTGTGCCGAGCGCTGCGCACGGACGGCGAGGTGGAGGCCGTCAGGTTCACGATAGTGGCGAAGGGAGGATGCCGGTGGTTCTCTGGAAGCGGTCGCCGGTGTCGCTACAGTTCCGGCGCATGTGGCCAAACTACGAGATGGCCGCCATGGATCTGCTTGAGGCGAGAGAAGTGCAGCAAATGACTGGGATGATTGGGGTACTCGAGGCTCGGTGGGGCCACTCGGTCCAGGACGTGGGGTTTCCGTTTGTACCGCTCCATCTTAAACAGCAACAAACGCATTAAATGCAGACTGACTGTGGGCCTTGTCACTGTTCCTAATTCATGCTACCGATGGAACACAATCGAATACAGCTAGCATCACAGATCTCAGAGAAACTGGGCGGTATAGATACCGGGAGCATCTGGACCCCAGTTCAATTACGAATTTCCATAAGTTGCGGCGATAATAAATTGCATCCTCTCCAATTCGAAAGGTTATCTTATAGGTAAACAGGACAGCTACTGAGTGACTGAGTCAGTACATAGGTTCAAATGAGAGAATATGTTGATTCTTCTTCCTTGATTGCCCTACTAACATACATGCCCGACATAAGCTTTGTTTAATGATTAAGGAACGTGAGATGCTCTGAACTCTGAAGACTGGTGCCTTGTCATCTATTCTAGCTTTCCCCATGTATATATTCTTTAAAAATTGAGTGGAAATACCTTACATTCTGAGTGGATATCTTCTCCTTCATACCGTGCCAATGATATGCCAATTTAGTTTGGACTCCACACACAGTAGGATTAGCTTCTCCCAAAAGCTTGTTTTCTTAGAGAAGTAATGGGCAAGGGGCTCTTGGGATAGGAACAGGCTTAGGTACTGTCTGTAATGAAAGAACTACTCGGCAAATTCACAGGAGGGATTGGGATAATATTACCACATGAAAAATGTGGCCTTAAGCTTCCTGAGAAGGCATAGTGGCTAGTAGTTCACCCTGTATGGGCCCCTTAAACTTCGGCTAGATCTTAAATGAATCTTAATAATGCAGTGACCCTATGTTGTTACACTGAACTGCTTATTTACTTGCCTTATTCTGAATGCTTTAACAGACGAGGCGATTATTGCTTGACCCAGCAATTCACGAGGAATTTACACGGTTAAAGGTCAGTGAGTTCCCTTCAATCAGACAATTCTTTTTTGCATTATATGAGTATGCACCAGAATGTTAAGAAGTGGAAAACCACTTCGGATAGCACTCTTCTGATGCTCCTTTGCACTATTTTTAGAATTTTAGTCAAACGTGTAAATTTCTCAAATAGGCAGTGAGACAGATTTTGCATGTCTTCTGTTGAATCAATGTTTATAATCCTCTTAAGCAAGTTTGACAGACAGGAAGCCCATCATTGCCATCATATTGCTCATAGCTGTCACAAAGATTGTTTTATTATGCCTTATAAGTGCAAATTATAGAAGGTATAAGAAAATATGTACAATTCAAGCATAGTATTATTTGGTGTACCATGCATGCTGATAACACCTTGAGAATTATAACTTCGAAATTGTGTTTTACTAGTGTCCAAGGAAAGCTATAACTTACCTTGGCTGGCATTTCCTATTTTTGTCCAGAATCTTGCAGAAGAAAAGGAGAAGAAAATAAAAGAGCTACAGGACAATGTTGCTGCTGTCAATTTTACTCCATCCAGCAAGCATGGGAAAATGCTAATGGCCAAGTGTAGAACACTGCAAGAGGAAAATGAAGAGATTGGGGCGATGGCTTCTGAAGGAAAAGTGAGTCTTCCAACAGATGTCGGAGGTTTAAATATGCTTCCAAATTGTTTGTGCTTTTGAAAGAATAAAATCATTGGTTTTTCTTTGAACAACCAACATATTAGAGCAGAAATTCAGTGCCATGTTAGTTTTGCCAGAATTAGTTCTAACGGAACTATCTTTTGTACAGATCCATGAACTTGGAATGAAAATCGCAGTTCTGAAGACCCAGAACAATGAGCTAAGGAATCAGTTCGATGGTACGTGTCAAGTTACATCCAAGTGAAAATAATAGTGAAGAACCAATATTTGTGTTTGTTAGTTATTTTTGTTAAATCTGATGTATATGGCCGAATAATCATATGTATTGTGTACATTGCAGAATAGAAATTTCTTAACTCCTTAATCATATGGCTGAGTTTATAGTTATGCTAACATTTATCTGCTTAACCTTTTTTTCTTTTGTTCTCAGCGTTGTACAAGCACATGGATGGCTTAACAAATGATGTCGAGAGGTCAAATGAAATGGTAGGATTCATCGTTCATGTCGCTACTACTAAACTACCTGCTGTTTTTTTTTCTCTGCTAAGCCATTCGAACTGTCAACTGTTGCTAGGTGTCCATCCTGCAAGAGGAGTTAGAAGCTAGAGATGTAGAGCTGACAAGACTGAAGGAGATGCTTTCCCAGAAAGGGGCAACTGAGGACACACCAGCTGAAGAAATAAACGAAGCTGCAGATGATATGAACGCTACTACTTCTGACCCGCAGCCGATTAAACTAGAGGCCTAAGGCTGCAAAAACAGTTTTCTAGTGTAACCTGGGTTTCCTGAGAAATCCAGCTACACTCTGTATGGCTCGATGTAACGTTCTGTATCACAGGTGCTAAATTATACGGTTTTATGCAAAAGTACAATTTATCTCCTTTATCTATTGTTGATTTCCGTTGCATGTTTAATCTTAGAGCATCCCCACTCGTTTGGGCTCCCCACGCCCAAATCCGGCGAAATTTAGCGCCGGATGGATGTAGTTTTTGGCCTGGGGAGGCCCATTTTCCCAGCCGCGAGCCCATGGACGCGCACCCACCGCGTGCATAGCGACGGCGTAGTCACCGGGAAGGGCAATCGTCGGAGTTCCCTCGACGCATTGAACCGTCGCGAAGTGGACTGGAGAGCCGGAACGACTCGTCGGGAACGGTCGAAGTGGCCTCGATGCGAGAACCGCCGTAATGGAGCACGAACTCCGGGGAAGAGCAACCGGCGCTCTCTGTCGTCGAGAGACCTACATATACGGTTTTCGACGGGCGACGCCATTCATCTGTTCTCTCGTCACCATCCTCCGTCAACCATGAGCGATATCTCTTGGCCATCGGACACCGACAGCGAGGAAGCCGCACGGATGGCGCCATTGGTGGGATCCGGTGCATCGTCCGGCAGAAGGACGATTCCCCCCCCGCCGGCCAGCGAGGACGAGTTGGACGACGAGGAGGAGGACGAAGAGGCCGTGGAGCAGGCCGAGGAAGAGGCCGAGGAAGAGGAGGAGGAGCAGGAGCAGGAGGAGGAGCAGGAGGAGGAGGACGAAGAAGCTGATGAGGACGACGACGAGGACTCAACTTCCTCCGACGAGGAGGTGGCGAGCCGGAAGCGTCGCCGCGACGACGATGAGGCGGGGCCTTCTAAGAAGAAGAAGAAGTAGTTTAGTTTTAAAGTTTTTATATGTAATTCTTATGTTTATTCGAATTATATTCGAAATATATATATAATCTATCTATGTTGCACCAATTGAGAGTTCAAAGCTTTCGTTCGACGAGGGTTTTGCCGTAGATCGGGAAGACGAGGGTTTTGCCGTAGATCGGGAAGACGAGGGTTTTGCCGTAGATCGGAGGCCATTGTCGCCGACAAGTTGGGGCCACGCGCGCTTTCGCTTCGTCCGGAGTCCCCGAGCGCTCCCCGGGGGTCCGGGGATGTCGTGGGATCGCCGGATGGATTTAGGCCCAAATCCGGACGAAAACGAGGAACCGGGGGCGCGACTGGGCCGAATTACGCCGTCCGGATGGAAAAAACGCTCGCCGGGGGCCTGTTCGGGGGGACGAGTGGAGATGCTCTTAGAAGCATTTGCTAAGCTATCATCCGGACGGATGTGGCAAATGTTTCCTTGCTAAATCTGTCATACAAATCTGTATTCTCTCGTGTCCTATGGATTGGTATCCTAGCAGAACCAGCAACGTGCGTATCCCTGTGATGTGAACGACCTTGGTTCGTGTATGCTTCAGTGTCCTCCCGTGCGTTTTCCCCTCGACAAGGTAGCTCCAGAGTCCAGAGGTAATGTTAGGTAAGAAATAGGTCGATAATACTGCAATCCACTCCCAAAACGGAAACTCGCTTTAGCACGGTAGGTCTCTCGTGTTAGAATTATTCCGTCCTGTATTCAGCACAGCTAGCTTAATTATGCTGCTATAAATATACACGTGTAATTCCCCCTGAAATCAGGCAGATCGATCCTCGTGCAACAAAAACTTCTGGTCGGTTGACTAGCTAGCTTTGTCTACGTTCGTCGTCGGGACAAACAGGTCGACCATGGGAGCACTATGCAGCTCTTTGGGGTTGACAACACGACGGTCCTACGACCTACTGCCGCCGGAACTCCTGGACCTCGTCATAGCCGGGCTCCCCGACCCCGCCGACCGGGCCCGCGCCCGCGCCGTCTGCCGCTCGTGGCACTCCGCCGTGCGCCGCCGCGGCACCCAGCCATGGCGGCTGCCTAGCACGATGTCGATGTGCGCCATTGACCGCCCACTAGTAGGAAAACCCTTATAGGCAAAAGCTTAGTTCTGTGGCGCACCACTAAAAATGCGCCTACGTAAAGCGTTTTGTGGCGCACCAAGCAAGGTGCGCCACGAAATAGCTTAATTTTGTGGCGCAGCAGCCGACCATGCGCCACAAAAACTTGGCGGGCCCCACAACCTGTCACCCCCAATTATCGGTGTACGTATTTACGTGGCGCACGCGGTGCGCTGCGCCACGAAATTATCGTTTACGTGGCGCACTTTCTTTGGTGCGCCACGAAGTATTTGATTCTGTGGCGCACTTGTTCTGGTGCGCCACGTAACTAAGGGAACTTAGCTATATCATCCCGTGCCCTCCCCGCCCACGCTGTTCACCTCCGATCCGTACCGCGCGCCTCTCCCTCTCCCTCTCCTCACCGCGCGCCGCCATGGTCGTCGCCATCGCCGTCGCCGTCGCCGCCGCCTTCCTACGCGAGGGCCGCCTGCCGCCACGCTCCTCCCATCCCCGCCACCTGCGGCACAAGCTGCCGCTACGGCGAGGAGGGGCCGCCGCGAGGAGGGGCCGCCGTCGCGTCAAGGTGGAGGAGCCGCCGCGACCTCCACCCTTGCCGTCGTCGTCGGTGAGCTCCTCCACAACTGTTGTTGTCGTCGGTGAGCTCCCTCCCTCTTCCTCCCCTCCCCTCCCTCTTCCTCCCCCGCGCGAGCACAACGTGCTCGACGAAATGCTCGCTCTGGATGTATTGCTGCTGTTGCTCTGGATGCATTGCCCCTAATCGTTTTGCTTCATATGGTGTTCATATGCATTGCTGCTGCTGCTAGTGATGCTTATTGGAGTGTTCTATATGTTGTTCTGAACTGTACAATGTGACAATGAAATTGTTCGAACCGTACACTGTATATGGTGTTCATATGCATTGTTGCTGCTGCTAGTGATGCTTATAGAAAGATGTGACAATGAAATTGTCTATGCTTATAGAAATTGGAGTGTTCTATATGCTTATAGAAATTGTCTATGCCTCTGCCTCGCCTCTCTGTACTTGTTCTATAAATCCTTGTCCGAACCTGTACAAGGTAATGAAGACTTGCTCACTTGGTATTGCTTGCTAGTTGGACATTTGGTTGGTTTTGATGCTACTTTGGTTCATTTAAATGCATGAAATGCTACTATGGTATGCTCTTTGTGGTATCCTCTGGATCATTTGCAATAGTCTGGTGCCTTTGTTAATTATGCATTTCATTTATCTGGTTAGTTTAACTTGATTGATTAGATAAATGAGATGAACTGCTGAGCAGTAATGATCTCATGGATGGACTGGATGTAGCTAGAGGGTTGCCAATCATTGATTGGGTACCCTAGCTCATGCTGAGCCCTATTGGGTTATGATGCAGTGGCTTAGTGAATGTTCCTATGGGTTTGAGGTAGCCCTGACAGCCTTTATGTTGTCCAAGGGTGGCTCCCTTTCTTTGTGGCTGTTGTTGTGACTCTCTCATGCTATCTGGTTGATCCATGACTAGATTACCGGTAGCTTTTGCTGTTGAAAACAAAATAGACATTTAAATGTCTATATTACGATGGTATAACTAGTTGTGTGGTGCTAGGTGAGTTTGGATGGCTAGTTAGGGATTAATCCATGTTGGATTTCTCTGGTAGTGTCACCATACTGACATACCAATGTTCCCTTGGTGATTTCCTTCTGGCTGATCTTCAGTTTGCTTCCACCAAATGGCTTAGTAGCCAGATGATGATACAAACTGGGTATTCTACCCATTTTGGCCTGGCAAGCATGTGGTGACTCACCGGCTGTGTGTCTTTGTTGGGCATGCACACCTTTGCACAGTGAGCTGTTTGGCTGCATCTGCCCCATGCTATATATGTGTATTTGACCATGCTTATGATGGATTTCTTTTAAGGACTCTAGCTAGATTAGAGGGGAAAAAGTTGCTGCTTTGTTGCCTATGATAATGGATCATAAAATGTTTCCCTTTGTCCCCTGGTTGCCTCCTTAATTGATGCCTTATGATCCAAATTACTATATTATTGGATTGAGTGATATGGCTACTGCTTGTTTGCTCTCCAAATTACCAAGTGATGAATATATAATCCCTTTGGAGCATCTGCCCCATGCTATATATGTGTATTTGACCATGCTTATGATGGATTTCTTTTAAGGACTCTAGCTAGATTAGAGGGGAAAAAGTTGCTGCTTTGTTGCCTATGATAATGGATCATCAAATGTTTCCCTTTGTCCCTGGTTGCCTCCTTAATTGATGCCTTATGATCCAAATGACCCAAGTCCCTTGCATGATCCCATTTGTCCCTAATGTTGCTTAAGATGAATAAATTCCCTCTAATCACCATTTGGAGATCAAGACTAGTTCTTGATTTCCATTAGCTAGACTCCAATATTAAAAATGTCTCCCAAATATGGAGACAAGCATTTTAACATTACCCCAAGTGATTTACTTGTCGATGATTAGATGGTTGGTCGATCACTCGTACACTCGGGGGTGGAGCAAGTGAGGCTTGGTGTGATGGCACAAATATCAATATCTTGTGCATCCTACCTGGCCTCACTTACTCCATCCCTGGATGTTAATATTTGTTTCGACCAACAAAGTATGAGGCATTCCATTTAGTTGATACCACTTGGCTCTTTCTTCCATTTTAGTGCCGATGATTAGAATGTTCGGTCAATCAGACACTCCGGGTGTCGCTAGTGAGCCTGGTGTGATGGCACAAATATCAATCTCTTGTGCATCCTACAGCCTCACTAACGCCATCCCGGGATGTTCATATTTGTTTCGACCAACAAAGTATGAGGCATTCCATTTAGTTCATACTAGCTACTTCTTAATTGCATTGGCCTTTCTTCCATTCTAGCTAGTGCCGATGATTAAATTGTTTGGTCACTTGTACACTCTGGGGTGGGGCCAGTGAGCCTGGTGCGATGGCACAAATATCAATCTCTTGTGCATCCTACCTGGCCTCACTGATCCCATCCCGGAATGTTAATATTTCTTTCGACCAACAAAGTATGAGGCATATGATATCTAGTTGAGATACCACTTGGCTCTTTCTTCCATTTTAGTGCCGATGATTAGAATGTTTGGTCACCTATACGCCGCAATATACTTTGTAGACGAGCTCCCCTTTCCCTAGCCGCCGTTCCGTGAACGAGTCCTTGACGAGACAACAACGCCGACATGCCTCTCCGGCGCAGCACCACTTTTCTTCTCTCGCCGTCCAGTACGTGAACGAGTCCTTAATGCGAAGACGGTGCCAGCCTCCCTAGCATCATGCCGACCCCTGTTGTCGTGCTTCAGGCCGTGTCGATCAGTGGACACACGGTTTGAAGCGCGGCAACACGGCCCGGCATAATGCTGGGCAGGCCGGCACGGTCTTTGCATCAAGGACTCGTTCACGTACTGGACAGCGAGGGACTGGCGTGGTTCTGCGCCGGAGATGCAGATCGGCGTTGTTGTGTCGTCAAGCACCCGTTGACGGAACGCCAACCGGGGAAAGGGGCCCTTCTGCAAAGTATACGGCGGTGTATACTGCAACTATGGTTTCTGACCATAGTATTTGTGTTGACCAACAATGTATGAGGCACTTATTCCATTTTGTCATTCCATTTGATTTTAGTTATTCAAAATGCCGATGATTAAAATGTTTGGTCACCGTACACTTGGGGGTGGCGTAAGTGAGCTGGTAAGATAGCACAAATATCAATCTCTTGTGCATCCTACCTGGCCTCGCTTACCCCATCCCTAAATGTTAATATTTGTGTTGACCAACAATGTATGAGGCACTTATTCCATTTTGTCATTCCATTTGCTTTGAGATTTTCAAAATGCCGATGATTAAAATGTTTGGTCACCGTACACTTGGGGGTGGCGTAAGTGAGCCTGGTAAGATAGCACAAATATCAATCTCTTGTGCATCGGACTTGGTCTCACTAACGCCATCTCTAAATGTTAATATTTGTGTTGACCAACAATGTATGAGGCACTTATTCCATTTTGTCATTCCATTTGCTTTGAGATTTTCAAAATGCCGATGATTAAAATGTTTGGTCACCGTACACTCGGGGGCGGCGTAAGTGAGCCTGGTAAGATAGCACAAATATCAATCTCTTGTGCATCGGACTTGGTCTCACTTACACCGTCCCTGAATGTTAATATTTGTGTTGACCAACAATGTATGAGGCATTTATTCTATTTCTCTTGTGCATCGGACTTGTTGGTCTCACTTTCTTCCATTTTCATCATAGTAGGAACTGGATGAAGGACCCCGATGCAAGCGAGCCTGGTGGGTAGAGATGACGGAGCAAAGGAGGAACCGGATGAAGACTACTTTGTATCTTGAAATTGTGAATTTTGTATGAATTAAGAGTTGTATGCAAAACATTTGACACTTGCCACTATATATGTATCTCGATCGGGTTCTAAGTAATGTGATGATGATGTCTATGTTATATCTGTGCAATGTACATGATATTTATATTATATCTGAATGTTGCTGTATATAACCTGTGTATCTGTATTGCTGTCTATAAACTGCATGTGTATAGCAGGCAGAACAAAATCGTGTATAATACAAGCAAATTCTGTGGCGCACTAAAAACCAATTCTGTGGCGCACGCGTTTCTGTGGCGCACCTAAGAACAAGTGCGCCACAGAAACCTTAATTCTGTGGCGCACGGGAAGGTGCGCCACAGAAACCTTATTTTTGTGGCGACGTTTCTGTGGCGCAGCTCCCATGCGCCACAGAATCCATTTTTGGTGCGCCACTGATGAGGCTTTTCCTACTAGTGGCCCCCCTTCCTGGCCCCGCGGCGGCGCCGTTATCTTTGGCTCCTCCGATGACTGGCTCGCCGTTCGAGTAGGCAAGGAGCGCGGCAAGTTTTTCTTGTACAATCCCTTCCTCACCAAAAGCGTGCCGCTGCCCGAGCTGGAGGCCGTCATCGGCCACGACAAACCTGCCATCTACAAGTTCCTCATGCGCTCCGGCGCCGACGACCTCATCGCCGTCATCGCCAACAACAGGAGGTATGCCTTCATGGTGCTCCGCCCGGGGAAGGGCGTGTGGCTGCCGCCGCCACGGACGCGCCCCTACGTCGACATCGTCGACTTCGCTTTCCTCCAAGGGAAGCTCTTCGCCATCACCAACGCAGAGGACCTCATCACCTTTGATCTCGCCCTAGATGGCGATGGAAGACCCATGGTCACCATGGGAAGCTACCTCATCAAAAACTCGCCTGATTATTACAATGCTCACCACCATGAGGCGGCGCAGCTGGTAGCAGCCGCACCAGATGACATCTCTTTCCACAATTGCTCAGCATCTCATACCTGGACGCCACGCGCTGGATCTCCTGATGATCTCCACATGACTAGCCGCCATCTGGTTGAATCACGTGGGAAGCTACTCATGGTGAGGCATCATCATCAAACACGAGAAGAGAAAGAGATGGATAACCATCTAGGCGCTCTATACATTACGCGTGGTGTGGAAGTTTTCGAAGCGGACCCCAACGCCGGCGCTTGGAAGCCGGTGACCGGTGGGCTAGGAGGCGGCCGGGCACTCTTTATCAGCATGCACTTCTCCAAGTCCGTAGCTGCGCCATGTGGAGAGGTGGAGGAGGATCTCATTTATTTCATGGGCACCGGTGAGGCCTTCAACCTCAAGACCGCTACTCGTAGCCCATCGCACTTGTGTAGGTGTTTCTGGCGACGAACATGGCTCTTTCACCCAGAATTGGTGTATTAGATGTGGAAGAAAATTCCATCAACACCTATAATTTGATGTAAGAAGTATTAGAACGTTTTTATCTATTTTCCCATAGCTCCTTGATATAGCGGTCTGCATATATACTTCCAACTTTATCAACCAATGTTTCTTTTTGTGCTCAGCACATTGCCTGAAGAAACAAGAATCAGGTACATATACTTGATTTACTTTAATGATAAACACAAGATACAAAATATGCAACAAAAACAACAGTAAGCTAAACTAAGTAGAAAGATATACTGCTGCCAACAAAAATAAATTAAAAGATATACAACGCCATCCACCCTCTTGAACACTTTCGACGCCATGCACCGGCCACCATGACATTACAGGCAGTGTCCTACTACCTCTATTCTATAAAACAAGCCATACATTTTTAGTCAAAACCCAATATGTTGCAAGTTTGACCAATCTTATAGGTAAACATATAAACATCTATTAGTATTCTACCTGGACGGATCATCATACTGTAGGATGCAAGCGCTGGATTGACTGCATTGTGGACAGTCTGAAGGAGTGGAATTGAATTTTATAGATTTACATTACAGTAGTAAGCTATTGAATTGGTCACACTGCCTCCAACTTGGTTTAACCAGCCAATAAGGTCAACCCCGAAGAACACATAGGCAAACTGCCAGCCTACTTGGACACAGCCAGCCAACACAGTACCACAGAATGAAATCACAGTGCAATCCAGGCCATTTTGAATCCCAATCCAAAAGGTTCTGTAATGTGAGCCACCGAACTTAATAATAGTGAATTGAGAATCGCAGTTTAGACATTCCATGAAACACAACATGCAACATCCAGAAATTCTTCTACTCACTCTTGAGCATAGTGGAAACCTAGCTAACAGCTTGGCCATGTTTTCAACCATTTGCCAGGGAAGGCTAATATATAATAATAGAACATTTCATATTTGTTCATGGATATGCTTGAACACGGTAGAACCATAACGCTGATGGTACGTTCAAAAAGCCGGACTCATGCAAGTTGGTCCGGTTAGCTCTGCAGGGCTTCTCCATGATAGACCTAGTTTGTTTCAGAGTACTTGAATCCGTACTTCTTGAAATATTCTCGAAATCCATATACGCTCTGGTCATAGTTGAACTGCACATAAGGAAATAGTATCACATCAGCTCAACCTGGAACCGAGGCTATAAAGGCATTAAACTGACAAGTAAATGGGTGATGTATTCTTTGTGGAAACGGCAACACAAATGGCTCATGCACGAATATTTTGAAGTAATTTTCAGGACATTGCTTACAGGTAGAACTTTTGCGGAATACTTTGTGATGTTCTGATCCGCAATCTTTCCTGGGTTAGCAGCCTGAGAAAATAAAGAGCATGTTGTTACAGGGACAAAACAATGATAAATCACATTTATGTGTAAATGCAACTAGCACGATAAGTAAAGATGAAAGAAAGAAAACAAAATTAATTATATTCTGGAAACAATGCGGTGGCGCTTTACCAAATAATATGTGATGCCTATTAGACAAGAAACACATTAAACACAGCTACCCAAATAATAACTAGAATAGCTACCGCCATTTAAGATCAATCTGACCATAAAGAGCATGCTGAAATGGCATGCCAATGAAAACAAGAATCATGATCTGTCAAAAGGTGCAGCAACAGATCTCTTGACCTACACAATACCCTGAATACTTAAGACCATTCTTCCACAAACTAGACTAGTGCTTTTCTGCTATCTCAGGAACTAAATTGCACAAATATTGAGGCAGTCTTGTATTGTAATGGTGGTTGCAAATCAGCCCGCCAATGCAACTTGCGCTTTTCCCTATTCAAAGGATTGAGAAAGGCGAAAGCACATATAGAGAAACTTTTATCGAAATTACTCTCACGCTAGGGTATATGAATTCCAAATTGCTAAAAGTAACGTGCAGAAAGAAGTTAGGTTCTTTTAACAATTTTCAAGTCATGAACACACATATGTTCTCCATCCACAAACATTAGCAAACAATATAATATCAAGAATCGAGATTGTTGACAAAAATGTTAATGGCAACATATTTCGAAGTAATTGCCAGAAAATGGCAACAAGTGTGAACCAATAAAACATTAAGCAAACAATTATAACCTGTTCTGGGTTGTAAAATACTTCAAGAAATGGATACTCGGTCTTCTGCCTCGTAAGGCAAAAACTAGGATACTTTGGACATTCCACCTGCCAGGACAAAAAAAGTCAATTCCTATTTGTTTGAGACTAAATGAAAAAAAAGATGGCAGAAGTGACAACACACAACAAAATAATCAAATTCTTATTTGTTTGACACTGAAGGCAAAACCGATGGCAGCAGTCACAATTTGTATAGATGAGAAACAAGAATCAACAAAGTTTGAACATATTTATTACCCAAGAAACCATGTTTATTTGAAAAGATAGAAAAGCACAGTGCATTAACATTTTCAAATTAACTCATCATCTTATAAGTGACTTGAACATACTTCCACTGCATATTTTTTGCACACATAAAAGCCTGCTTACCCGAACGAACTTTACATGAGGATAAAATGTAGCAGCAGCTTCCTCCAGTACTTTGTCCAGATGCTGTGTATAAGTGCACCTACAAAAGTAACTTCATTACTGCTGTGACTATGTGCAAAGCTTTTGACATAAGACGATTGAACTATTTTTTAGTGTGTTTCTGAACAGAAAACAGGAGCATAACATACTTAATAGTGAAGGCCACAACCACAGGCCGTCCTTCATGTAATAACTGCACAAACTGGCGCTCAGAGGTGAATGGTATAATCCTTGACGGCCCTAGATCCTTGGGATATCCAGTGTAGTACCTTCAATATCATAAAGATGATGAAAACATAATGAAATAACAATAACATACACAAACGAGTTTAATTGTAAGAAGGAATATGTATACAAACTAGTTCCTGCAGCTGAGTGAGTGTGAACAACTACTTCCAGAGTGATGTGAACAATGACTTCCTGAGTGAGTGCAAGAAGCACCTTACAGGTTTTCTAACCTTTTTAGCGCAACAGTATTCATAAACAGAAATCGCTCGCTCGTCCTAGCGAATAAAGTGTGATGAGAACGTTTGATAAATTTCGTTCGTAGCGCAGACAAAAACCGAATTACATGTATGGATAGCGTGATGAGTACGTTGTCCTATCATATCTATATATGGGTAACAGGATTATCGATAAGTAATCACTATACACCAAGAGAAAGCCTATAAATGACTGTAGAATCCATCTTGCCTAACTGAAGAAGTAAAAAAAAAACACCATCTAACATTAAGATGGCATGTTCAATTTTTTTCTTTACGAAGATCAATACATGTAAACACATGAGCACTACGATTTAAGCACACACTTCTACACCGTAGCTTATCACCATTTGTACAGGAATAATTGGCATGCTAGCAAAAGGATAAAGAGACAAACTATATATATCAGTGCCGAAATGGGGATTAACGAGATAAATGATGCTACTTTCGCTATACTCAGTTTACGCGAAAATGGTCAAATCACCTCAAGTATGCTGAAAACTGTATTGGACTGTGGGGATAAAACCAAAACGTAGGCTCAAGGGCTGTGGGGATTTTCCTCACTTGGATTTCGACCGAAGCTGGGAGACCATCCTGTTGAAAAATGATTCGTCCGCCATCTCTGACGTACACGAAGCGCGCGCGGGCGAGGCGGCGCCGGTGACGCAGTCTGAGAGTGGCGACCGTAGGAGCCGGAGCCTCCCGGGAGGAAACTGGGAGGACAACGGCGGGAGGAGCCGGTTAGGTCTTGAGCGGCCGAGCAGGACCAGATGGGCAGGCGGCGGCCGGAGTGACGGAGTCGGGGAGGGGAAGGCGAGGTGGCTGACGGCCGGCGGGGGAGGGAGGGAGGAGTCTTGGATGCGGCGGCGGCGGCGGTCGAGTGGACAGGGGGAGGATGCTCCAGCGACCAGAAGTCGAGGCAGACGAGAGAGATGGGGCGCTTCTCCCTGATGCTGAAAGCCCGGAACGAGAGATGGCTAAATTGAGCTTTTCATTTTTCTCCCGAACTTTAGATTAGGGGTACAAAAATATTCATGGAATTCTGGGTGGGCCACGCCTTCCGGCCCACCCGCTGCATCCACCCATGGTCGGAGGGCCCGTGGTGGGGTCCGAGACTTAGGGTCTAGGTGGAGCTCGCGAGGTGGCGGAGAAGTGAAGTCGCTAGAGGGTTGAATAAGGAGGGCCGAGGAGAGGGCTTGAGGTGGCACACTTCGGCTAGGCAACAACACACAGCGTCGGACGGTCCACTTGAGCGGTGCGAGCTGAGATCTCCGTTCTGATATTGGGAGCTGGCAGGTGGCGGCGTGGGGGCACATCGATATGCCTAATAAAGGTGGCGGTCCTTGGGTTCTTCTCACTCTAAGACGGGGTTCCGCTTGATGTCTTCCCTCATTGATTTGGTCGGTGACCAGTTCTGGAAGGCTTCGTCGACGATTTCCATTGGGCGCCCGATGCTTGTGGATTGCTGGAACGGAATAGATTCGGTCGTGTGCACCCATATTTCTGGCCATGCGACTTTAGGAGGGGGTGACGCGAAGCTTCGCTGTCTTTTGCCATCATGGAACATATCAGTTTTTGATTTTCGTGGAGAAGACGGTGGTGGTGAATGTCTTTATGGTTGAGGTCTAAGTATAGTACTGGTAGGCTGTGTCTTTGAGGCGATGAGAACTTTGCTTGGTGTCTGTTTACTTGCAGTAGCCGCATCAGTAAGCAGGGGCATCAACACAAGAGGAGTACCGAGTTTTATCTTTTAAGGTGAAAATGCAAGATCTAGTCTTAATTGGTTGTGCTTGACAGTGATATTATTGAAGGCATTGTTTTGAGAGCGTGGACTTTCTCTATGGTGAAAACCTACGATCTATGATCCTGCAGAGATGACGCTTATGCAATGTTTTTTTCTTAGAAGCGTCGCTTTTGGAGAATTAGACTCCGGATGTTGTCTTGATAATGGGTTGTGTTGCAGCTATATGGTTTTGATTGCCGTAGCTGGATCTTTTGTTATTTCTTCTTGTTCTTTTTACAGAACGGTTATGTGCATCCATAATATACTTAATACATTTCATTGTTACGGAATGTAATTGGCATCTTCAGGTATTAATGTATTTCTTTTGTGAAACAAAGTTATATGTCAATATTTTTAGTTTTTTTATTGAAGAAACTTTGATAGTTGTAGTTGTTGACGAAGGAAGATACCGCCGTCAAAACAGGTCAGTATTCCCGTATATTTCTAGAGACTCACGAATTAGCACAATGCTTTTAGAAGGCCATGAAATCCTTTTTTTTGTTTTTTGTTATTTATTTTCGAGAGGATGGAGACCCTGAACTGAAATTGTGACGACAATGAACTTGAATCGATGCATGCAGCGGCAGTTTGCTATGTCCAAAATGGACATTTTGACCGAAAAGTCATTTTGCATCCTAGGCACGAGTGCTCTCATCATATTAAAATTTGGGATTTCTATTTTCGTGCCCCTGGCTCCTTAGTTGTGCTTAGTTTTCCCAGCCCCTTAGTTTTCCCAGCCCCTTAGTTTTTTCTCAGTTTTACCTAAGACCTTGTCTGAAACCCTCAGAAGGAGCTCGGACGGAGGATTCCCGTTTAGTTGACGTTGGTTGGTGCTGGCAAGTGGGGCCGCTATTGGTGCCCCGCAGTGGACACGTCTTCACTTATCCAGATCATAGTGGGACCCACAACTTGTCCACGTTAGTGCGCCGGACCCACAGCTTACCCAGGTGACTGCTGTCCACAACTGGCGCGTGGTTGACGAGGGAGGAAATCCCTGTGTGGAAGCTTTTCGTTCCCCGGAAACGGCGCCAGAAAATAGCTTGATGTCTACTCACGCTTCTTTTCCTGTAGACAGTGTTGGGCCTCCAAGAGCAGAGGTTTGTAGAACAGCAGCAAGTTTTCCCTTAAGTGGATCACCCAAGGTTTATCGAACTCAGGGAGGAAGAGGTCAAAGATATCCCTCTCAAGCAACCCTGCGATCACAATGCAAGAAGTCTCTTGTGTCCCCAACACACCCAATACACTTGTCAGATGTATAGGTGCACTAGTTCGGCGAAGAGATAGTGAAATACATGTGGTATGAATGAATATGAGCAGTAGTAACGGCGCCAGAAAATACTTGACTGTCTACGACGACAGAAAATAGCTTGCTGGCGTGCAGTAGTAATATTGCAGGAAGTAGAGATGCAGTAAAACAGTAAACAAGCGGTGATTGCAGTATTTGGAAACAAGGCCTAGGGATCATACTTTCACTAGTGGACGCTCTCAACATTGATCACATAACTGAATAGATAAATGCTATACTCTACACTCTCTTGTTGGATGATGAACACCACTAATTGTGTAGGGCTACAAGAGCACCTCAATGCCGGAGTTAACAAGCTCCACAACATTCAATGTTCATGTTTAAATAACCTTAGAGTGCATGATTGATCAACACAACTATACCAAGTACTAACATAGCATGCACACCGTCACCGACAGACTATGAAAGGGGGAATAGATCACATCAATACCATCATAGTAATAGTTAACTTCATAATCTACAAGAGATCACAATCATAGCATATACCAAGTACTACATGATGCACACACTGTCAATATTACATCATGGGGGAGGAATAGACTACATTAATAACATCACTAGGGTAGCACATAGATGAATAGTGATACAAAACTCATATGAATCTCAATCATGTAAGGCAGCTCATGAGATCATTGTATTGAAGTACATAGGAGAGAGATTAACCACATAGCTACCGGTACAGCCCTTAGCCTCGAGGGAGAACTACTCCCTCCTCATGGGAGACAACGGCGGTGATGGAGATGGCGGTGGTGTCGATGGAGATGCCTTCCGGGGGGCACTTCCCCATCCCGGCGGCGTGCGGAACAGAGACTTCTGTCCCCCAGATCTTGGCTTCGCGATGGCGGCGGCTCTGGAAGGTTTCTCGTACCGTGGCTTTTCCGTCTAGGGTTTTCGCGACGGAGTCCTTAAGTAGGCGGAAGGGCGGCCTCAAAGGGTTTCTGGTGGGGCCACACAATAGGGTGGCGCGGCCCCCCCCTCTGGCCGCGCCGACCTGGTGTGTGGGGCCCCCAGGGCTTCCCTCTCATCCCTCTCTAGCTCTCTGGAAGCTTCGTGGAACTTTAAGATGCTGGGCGTTGATTTCGTCCAATTCCGAGAATATTTCCTTACTAGGATTTCTGAAACCAAAAACAGCAGAAAACAGGAACTGGCACTTGGGCATCTCGTCAATAGGTTAGTTCCGGAAAACGCATAAAATCATCATAAAGTGTGAACAAAACATGTAGGTATTGTCATAAAACAAGCATGGAACATAAGAAATTATCGATACGTTGGAGACGTATCAGCATCCCCAAGCTTAGTTCCTACTCGTCCCGAGTAGGTAAACGATAACAAAGATAATTTCTGAAGTGACATGCTACCAACATAATCTTGATCATACTATTGTAAAGCATATGAGATGAATGCAGCGATTCAAAGCAATGGTAAAGATAATGAGTAAACAACTGAATCATATAGCAAAGACTTTTCATGAATAGTACTTTCAAGACAAGCATCAATAAGTCTTGCATAAGAGTTAACTCATAAAGCAATAGATTCAAAGTAAAGGCATTGAAGCAACACAAAGGAAGATATAAGTTTCAGCGGTTGCTGTCAACTTTCAACATGCATATCTCATGGATAATGTCAACATAAAGTAGAATAATGAGTGCAATAAGCAAGTATGTAAGAATCAATGCACAGTTAACACAAGTGTTTGCTTCTAAGACAGAAAGAAGTAGGTGAACTGACTCAACATAAAAGTAGAAGAAAGGTCCTTCGAAGAGGGAAGCATTGATTGCTATATTTGTGCTAGAGCTTTTATTTTGAAAACATAAAGAGAGCATAAAAGTAAAGTTTTGAGAGGTGTTTGTTGTTGTCAACGAATGGTAGTGGGCACTCTAACCCCCTTGCAAGATAGACCTTCAAAGAGCGGCTCCCATGAAAGATTTTTATTTTTGGGTGGCACTCCTTCCAACCTTGCTTTCACAAACCATGGCTAACCGAATCCTCGGGTGCCTGCCAACAATCTCATACCATGAAGGAGTGCCCTTTTATTTTAGTTTTATTTAGATGACACTCCTCCCCACCTTTGCTTTCTCAAGCCATGGCTAACCGAATCCTCGGGTGCCTGATGTCTACGGGTGCTTCTATTCTTGTAGACAGTGTTGGGCCTCCAAGAGCAGAGGTTTGTAGAACAGCAGCAAGTTTTCCTTAAGTGGATCACCCAAGGTTTATCGAACTCAGGGAGGAAGAGGTCAAAGATATCCCTCTCATGCAACCCTGCAACCACAAAGCAAGAAGTCTCTTGTGTCCCCAACACACCTAATACACTTGTCAGATGTATAGGTGCACTAGTTCGGCGAAGAGATAGTGAAATACAGGTGGTATGAATATATATGAGCAGTAGTAACGGCACCAGAAAATAGCTTGATGCTACAACTGGCGTGTGGTTGATGGTGGTAATATTGCGAAGCGATACGGATGCGTAGAGAACAGTAAACAAGCGATGATTGCAGTATTTGGGAACAAGGCCTAGGGATTATACTTTCACTAGTGGACACTCTCAACATTGATCACATAACAGAATAAATAGATAAATGCTCTACTCTACACTCTCTTGTTGGATGATGAACACCACTAATTGTGTAGGATTACACGAACCCTCAATGCCGGAGTTAACACGCTCCACAATATTCGATATTCATATTTAAATAACCTTAGAGTGCATGATAGATCAACACAACTACACCAAGTACTAACATAGTATGCACACCGTCACCATCACAATATGAAGGAGGCATAGATCACATCAATACTATCATAGCAATAATTAACTTCATAATCTACAAGAGATTACAATCATAACCTACGCCGAGTACTACACGATGCACACACTGTCACCTTTACACCGTGCAGGAGGAATAGAGTACTTTAATAACATCACTAGAGTAGCACATAGATGAATAGTGATACAAAACACATTGCAATCATAAAGGGATATAAATAAGCACTTCACTATGCTATTCATAACAGTGAATAAGTATTCTGTGAAATATAGCCTAAGAGACTGATACGTCTCCGACGTATCGATAATTTCTTATGTTCCATGCCACATTATTGATGATATCTACATGTTTTATGCACACTTTATGTCATATTCGTGCATTTTCTGGAACTAACCTATTAACAAGATGCCGAAGTGCCGATTCTTTTTCTGCTATTTTTGGTTTCGTAAATCCTAGTAAGGAAATATTCTCGGAATTGGACGAAATCAACGCCCGGGGTCCTATTTTGCCACGAAGCTTCCGGAAGACCGAAGAGTCAACGAAGTGGGGCCACGAGGTGGCCGGGAGGGTGGCGGCGCGGCCCCACCCTTGGCCGCGCCGACCTGTCTCTGGGCCCCTCGCGACGCCCCCGACCTACCCTTCCGCCTACAAATAGCCTTCGTCGCGAAACCCCCGGCACGAGAGCCACGATACGGAAAACCTTCCAGAGACGCCGCCGCCGCCAATCCCATCTCGGGGGATTCAGGAGATCGCCTCCGGCACCCTGCCGGAGAGGGGAATCATCTCCCGGAGGACTCTACGCCGCCATGGTCGCCTCTGGAGTGATGTGTGAGTAGTCTACCCCTGGACTATGGGTCCATAGCAGTAGCTAGATGGTTGTCTTCTCCTCATTGTGCTTAATTGTCGGGTCTTGTGAGCTGCCGAACATGATCAAGATCATCTATCTGTAATTCTATATGTTGTGTTTGTTGGGATCCGATGAATAGAGAACACCATGTTATGTTGATTATCAATTTATATCTATGTGTTGTTTATGATCTTGCATGCTCTCCGTTATTAGTAGATGCTCTGGCCAAGTTGATGCTAGTAACTCCAAGAGGGAGTATTTATGCTCGATAGTGGGTTCATGTCTCCGTGAATGCAGGGAGTGAGAGAAACCTCTAAGATTATGGATGTGCTGTTGCCACTAGGGATAAAACATTGATGCTATGTCCGAGGATGTAGTTATTGATTACATTACGCGCAATACTTAATGCAATTGTCTGTTGTTAGCAACTTAATACTGGAGGGGGTTCGGATGATAACCTGAAGGTGGACTTTTTAGGCATAGATGCATGCTGGATAGCGGTCTATGTACTTTGTCGTAATGCCCAATTAAATCTCACTATACTCATCATAATATGTATGTGCATGGTCATGCCCTCTCTATTTGTCAATTGCCCAACTGTAATTTGTTCACCCAACATGCTGTTTATCTTATGGGAGAGACACCTCTAGTGAACTGTGGACCCCGGTCCAATTCTTTACATCTGAAATACAATCTACTGCAATACTCGTTCTACTGTTTTCTGCAAACAATCATCATCCACACTATATATCTAATCCTTTGTTACAGCAAGCCGGTGAGATTGACAACCTCGCTGTTTCGTTGGGGCAAAGTACTTGGTTTGTGTTTTGCAGGTTCCACGTTGGCGCCGGAATCCCTGGTGTTGCGCCGCACTACATCTCGCCGCCATCAACCTTCAACGTGCTTCTTGACTCCTACTGGTTCGATAAACCTTGGTTTCTACTGAGGGAAACTTGCCGCTGTGCACATCACACCTTCCTCTTGGGGTTCCCAACGGACGCGTGTCGAACGGAAAGACAATACGTCAACCACGCGCATCAAGCAAAATTTCTGGCGCCGTTGCCGGGGAGATCAAGACACGCTGCAAGGGGAGTCTCCACACCCCAGTCTCTTTACTTTGTTTTTATCTTGCTTAGTTTTATTTACTACTTTGTTTGCTGCACTAAATCAAAATACAAAAAAATTAGTTGCTAGTTTTACTTTATTTGCTATCTTGTTTGCTATATCAAAAACACACAAAAAAATTAGTTACTTGTATTTGCTTTACTTATTTCAACATGTTTCCTTTTAATTTTACCGTAAAAGACATGCCGGTAGGACGCGGGTCTATAATTGGGAGAAATAATATAGAAGAATTTTTCAATCATGTTAGTACCGTTGAAGATTTTGAAGATAGACACTTGGTAGAACTCGCTCCTACTTATGAAATTGCTGCTGCTGCTCGCATGTTGGAAACTAAATTTGTTAATCTCAATCCTATAATCCAACACATGTTTCTTACACTTGGTGATATGGAAGAAGGGGAAAAGAAAGATTTTGTTTTAGAAACCCTTCTTAGAGAATTTGGTGGTATAGCAAGAGAGGCTAGAAAGGTCTTTATTAAATATAAGATGCTTGGTTCTTATACCAATTTTGTTAGTCTCCTTGAAAAGATGGATATGGATAGAATTAAGTACACTAATAATATTAATGATGGTGGGGAGATCAAAGCACCAATACCATGTAAGCTCCTAGCGATGAATGACGCACTAGAAAATAACTATGCTTGGCTTGTTCCTGAATTTTTTTTTGATGAGAGTAGCAAGCCCAAGACTAATGAAAAGGGAGATGCTAAAACTTATGTATCCAATATGCTATGCATGGTTGAGAAAACTCCACACCCCGCTGTAGATGCACCATCCTTCGATAATACTTGATATACACTTTCTGCGCCTAGCTGAAATGCGTTAAAGAAAAGCGCTTATGGGAGACAACCCATGTTTTTACTACAGTAATTTGTTTTTATTTTGTGTCTTGGAAGTTGTTTACTACTGTAGCAACCTCTCCTTATCTTAGTTTAGTGTTTTGTTGTGCCAAGTAAAGTCGTTGATAGTAAGGTTCATACTAGATTTGGATTACTGCGCAGAAACAGATTTCTTTGCTGTCACGAATCTGGGCAAAATTCTCTGTAGGTAACTCAGAAAATTATGCCAATTTATGTGAGTGATCCTCAGATATGTACGCAACTTTCATTCAATTTGAGCATTTTCATTTGAGCAAGTCTGGTGCCTCAATAAAATTCGTCATTACGAACTGTTCTGTTTTTGACAGATTCTGTCTTTTATTTCGCATTGCCTGTTTTGATATGTTCGATGGATATTTCGATTCCATTGACTTTCAGTAGCTTTGTGCAATGTCCAGAAGTGTTAAGAATGATTATGTCACCTCTGAACATGTAAGTTTTGATTGTGCACTAACTCTCTAATGAGTTGTTTTGAGTTTGGTGTGGAGGAAGTTTTCAAGGATCAAGAGAGGGAGATGATACAACATGATCAAGGAGAGTGAAAGCTCTAAGCTTGGGGATGCCCCGGTGGTTCACCCCTGCATATATCAAGAAGACTCAAGCGTCTAAGCTTGGGGATGCCCAAGGCATCCCCTTTTTCATCGAAAACATTATCAGGTTCCTCCCCTGAAACTATATTTTTATTCCATCACATCTTATGTGCTTTGCTTGGAGCGTCGGTTTGTTTTTGTTTTTTGTTTTGTTTGAATAAAATGGATCCTAGCATTCATTGTGTGGGAGAGAGACACGCTCCGCTGTTGCATATGGACAAGTATGTCCTTAGGCTCTACTCATAATATTCATGGCGAAGTTTCTTCTTCGTTAAATTGTTATATGGTTGGAATTGGAAAATGATACATGTAGTAATTGCTAAAATGTCTTGGATAATGTGATACTTGGCAATTGTTGTGCTCATGTTTAAGCTCTTGCATCATATACTTTGCACCCATTAATGAAGAAATACATAGAGCATGCTAAAATTTGGTTTGCATAATTGGTCTCTCTAAGGTCTAGATAATTTCTAGTAAAGAGTTTGAACAACAAGGAAGACGGTGTAGAGTCTTATAATGTTTACAATATGTCTTTTATGTGAGTTTTGCTGCACCGCTTCATCCTTGTTTTTGTTTCAAATAGCCTTGCTGGCCTAAACCTTGTATCGAGAGGGATTACTTCTCATGCATCCAAATACTTGAGCCAACCACTATGCCATTTGTATCCACCATACCTACCTACTACATGGTATTTCTCCGCCATTCCAAAGTAAATTGCTTGAGTGCTACCTTTAAAATTTCCATTCTTTACCTTTACAATATATAGCTCATGGGACAAATAGCCTAAAAACTATTGTGGTATTGAATATGTACTTATGCACTTTATCTCTTATTAAGTTGCTTGCTGTGCGATAACCATGTTCCTGGGGACGCCATCAACTACTCTTTGTTGAATATCATGTGAGTTGCTATGCATGTTCGTCTTGTCTGAAGTAAGGGAGATTTACCACCTTTATGGTTAGAGCATGCATATTGTTAGAGAAGAACATTGGGCCGCTAACTTAAGCCATGATCCATGGTGGAAGTTTCAGTTTTGGACATATATCCTCAATCTCATATGAGAAAATTAATTGCTGCTACATGCTTATGCATAAAAGAGGAGTCCATTATCTGTTGTCTATGTTGTCCCGGTATGGATGTCTAAGTTGAGAATAATCAATAGCGAGAAATCCAATGCGAGCTTTCTCCTTAGACCTTTGTACAGGCGGCATAGAGGTACCCCTTTGTGACACTTGGTTAAAACATGTGCATTGCGATAATCCCGGTAATCCAAGCTAATTAGGACAAGGTGCGGGCACTATTAGTATACTATGCATGAGGCTTGCAACTTGTAAGATATAATTTACATAACACATATGCTTTATTACTACCGTTGACAAAATTGTTTCTTGTTTTCAAAATCAAAGCTCTAGCACAAATATAGCAATCGATGCTTTCCTCTTTGAAGGACCATTCTTTTACTTTTATTGTTGAGTCAGTTCACCTATTTCTCTCCACCTCAAGAAGCAAACACTTGTGTGAACTGTGCATTGATTCCTACATATTTGCATATTGCACTTGTTATATTACTCTATGTTGACAATATCCGTGAGATATACATGTTATAAGTTGAAAGCAACCGCTGAAACTTCATCTTCCTTTGTGTTGCTTCAATACCTTTACTTTGAATTATTTCTTTATGAGTTAACTCTTATGCAAGACTTATTGATGCTTGTCTTGAAGTACTATTCATGAAAAGTCTTTGCTATATGATTCACTTGTTTACTCATGTCATATACATTGTTTGGATCGCTGCATTCATTACATATGCTTACAATAGTATGATCAAGGTTATGATGGCATGTCACTCCAGAAATTATCTTTGTTTATCGTTTACCTGCTCGGGACGAGCAGAAACTAAGCTTGGGGATGCTGATACGTCTCCGACGTATCGATAATTTCTTATGTTCCATGCCACATTATTGATGATATCTACATGTTTTATGCACACTTTATGTCATATTCGTGCATTTTCTGGAACTAACCTATTAACAAGATGGCGAAGTGCCGATTCTTTGTTTTCTGCTATTTTTGGTTTCAGAAATCCTAGTAAGGAAATATTCTCGGAATTGGACGAAATCAACGCCCAGGGTCCTATTTTGCCACGAAGCTTCCAGAAGACCGAAGAGTCAACGAAGTGGGGCCACGAGGTGGCCAGGAGGGTAGGCGGCGCGGCCCCACCCTTGGCCGCGCCGACCTGTCTCCTGGGCCCCTCGCGACGCCCCCTGACCTACCCTTCCGCCTACAAATAGCCTTCGTCGCGAAACCCCCAGTACCGAGAGCCACGATACGGAAAACCTTCCAGAGACGCCGCCGCCGCCAATCCCATCTCGGGATTCAGAGATCGCCTCCGGCACCTGCCGGAGAGGGGAATCATCTCCCGGAGGACTCTACGCCGCCATGGTCGCCTCCGGAGTGATGTGTGAGTAGTCTACCCCTGGACTATGGGTCCATAGCAGTAGCTAGATGGTTGTCTTCTCCTCATTGTGCTTAATTGTCGGGTCTTGTGAGCTGCCGAACATGATCAAGATCATCTATCTGTAATTCTATATGTTGTGTTTGTTGGGATCCGATGAATAGAGAATACCATGTTATGTTGATTATCAATTTATATCTATGTGTTGTTTATGATCTTGCATGCTCTCCGTTATTAGTAGATGCTCTGGCCAAGTTGATGCTAGTAACTCCAAGAGGGAGTATTTATGCTCGATAGTGGGTTCATGTCTCCGTGAATCTGGAGGAGTGAGAGAAACCTCTAAGATTATGGATGTGCTGTTGCCACTAGGGATAAAACATTGATGCTATGTCCGAGGATGTAGTTATTGATTACATTACGCGCAATACTTAATGCAATTGTCTGTTGTTAGCAACTTAATACTGGAGGGGGTTCGGATGATAACCTGAAGGTGGACTTTTTAGGCATAGATGCATGCTGGATAGCGGTCTATGTACTTTGTCGTAATGCCCAATTAAATCTCACTATACTCATCATAATATGTATGTGCATGGTCATGCCCTCTCTATTTGTCAATTGCCCAACTGTAATTTGTTCACCCAACATGCTGTTTATCTTATGGGAGAGACACCTCTAGTGAACTGTGGACCCCGGTCCAATTCTTTACATCTGAAATACAATCTACTGCAATACTCGTTCTATTGTTTTCTGCAAATAATCATCATCCACACTATACATCTAATCCTTTGTTACAGCAAGCCGGTGAGACTGACAACCTCGTTGTTTCTTTGGGGCAAAGTACTTGGTTTGTGTTGTGCAGGTTCCACGTTGGCGCCGGAATCCCTGGTGTTGCGCCGCACTACATCTCGCCGCCATCAACCTTCAACGTGCTTCTTGACTCCTACTGGTTCGATAAACCTTGGTTTCTACTGAGGGAAACTTGCCGTTGTGCGCATCACACCTTCCTCTTGGGGTTCCCAACTGACGCGTGTCGAACGGAAAGACAATACGTCAACCACGCGCATCAGAGACCCACACGGTGCACACACTGTCACCTTTACACACGTGGGACAAGGAGTCTCCGTAGATCACATAAGTAAAATCCACTTGACTAGCATAATGACATCTAGATTACAAGCATCATCATATGAATCTCAATCATGTAAGGCAGCTCATGAGATTATTGTATTGAAGTACATAGGGAGAGAGATTAACCACATAGCTACCGGTACAGCCCCTTAGCCTCGATGGAGAACTACTCCCTCCTCATGGGAGACAACAGCGTTGATGAATATGGCGGTGGAGATGGCAGCGGTGTTGATGGAGAAGCCTTCCGGGGGCACTTCCCCGTCCCGGCGGCGTGCCGGAACAAAGACTCCTGTCCCCCAGATCTTGGCTTCGCGATGGCGGTGGCTCTGGAAGGTTTCTCGTACCGTGGCTTTTCCGTATCGATGTTTTAGGTCAGGGACCTTTATATAGGCAAAGAGGCGGAGTCGGAAGGTCGACGAGGCGGCGACACAGTAGGGGGGCGCGACCCACCCTCTGGCCGCGCCGGCCTACTATCTGGTGGGCCTGTGGCCCCCCTCTGGCGGCTCTCGGGTGTTCTGGAAGCTTCGTGGGATTTTAAGATCTTGGGCGTTGATTTTGTCCAATTCCGAGAATATTTCCTTACTAGGATTTCTGAAACCAAAAACAGCAGAAAACAGGAACTGGCACTTCGGCATCTCGTCAATAGGTTAGTTCCGAAAAACGCATAAAATCATCATAAAGTGTGAACAAAACATGTAGGTATTGTCATAAAACAAGCATGGAACATAAGAAATTATCGATACGTTGGAGACGTATCAGCATCCCCAAGCTTAGTTCCTACTCGTCCCGAGTAGGTAAACGATAACAAAGATAATTTCTGAAGTGACATGCTACCAACATAATCTTGATCATACTATTGTAAAGCATATGAGATGAATGCAGCGATTCAAAGCAATGGTAAAGACAATGGTTAAACAATTGAATCATATAGCAAAGACTTTTCATGAATAGTACTTTCAAGACAAGCATCAATAAGTCTTGCATAAGAGTTAACTCATAAAGCAATAATTTCAAAGTAAAGGCATTGAAGCAACACAAAGGAAGATTAAGTTTCAGCGGTTGCTTTCAACTTGTAACATGTATATCTCATGGATATTGTCAACATAAAGTAATATAATAAGTGCAATATGCAAGTATGTAGGAATCAATGCACAATTCACACAAGTGTTTGCTTCTAAGATAGAGAGAAATGGGTAAACTGACTCAACATAAAAGTAGAAGAAAGGCCCTTCGAAGAGGGAAGCATTGATTACTATATTTATGCTAGAGCTTTGGTTTTGAAAACAAGAAACAATTTTGTCAACGGTAGTAATAAAGCATATGCATCATGTAAATTATATCCTACAAGTTGCAAGCCTCATGCATAGTATACTAATAGTGCCCGCACCTTGTCCTAATTAGCTTGGATTACCTGGATTATCACCGCAATACATATGTTTTAACCAAGTGTCACAAAGGGGTACCTCTATGCCGCCTATACAAAGGTCTAAGGAGAAAGCTCGCATTGAATTTCTCGCTTTTGATTATTCTCAACTTAGACATCCATACCGGGACAACATAGACAACAGATAATGGACTCCTCTTTAATGCATAAGCATTCAACAACAATTAATTTTCTCATATGAGATTGAGGATATTTGTCCAAAACTGAAACTTCCACCATGGATCATGGCTTTAGTTAGCGGCCCAATGTTCTTCTCTAACAATATGCATGCTCAAACCATTCAACTCATGGTAAATCGCCCTTACTTCAGACAAGATGAACATGCATAGCAACTCACATGATATTCAACAAAGGGTAGTTGATGGCGTCCCCAGGAGCATGGTTATCGCTCAACAAGCAACTTATAAGAGATAAAATGCATAAGTACATATTCAATACCACAATAGTTTTTAGGCTATTTGTCCCATGAGCTATATATTGCAAAGACAAAGAATGGAAATTTAAAGGTAGCACTCAAGCAATTTACTTTGGAATGGCGGAGAAATACCATGTAGTAGGTAGGTATGGTGGACACAAGTGGCATAGTGTTTGGCTCAAGGATTTTGGATGCATGAGAAGTAATCCCTCTAAATACAAGGCTTAGGCTAGCAAGGTTGTTTGAAGCAAACACAAGTATGAACCGGTACAGCAAAACTTACATAAGAACATATTGCAAGCATTATAAGACTCTACATTGTCCTCCTTGTTGCTCAAACCCTTACTAGAAAATATCTAGACCTTAGAGAGACCAATCATGCAAACCAAATTTTAGCAAGCTCTATGTATTTCTTCACTAATAGGTGCAAAGTATATGATGCAAGAGCTTAAACATGATCTATATGAGCACAACAATTGCCAAGTATCAAATTATTCAAGACATCATACCAATTACTACATGTAGCATTTTCTGTTTCCAACCATATAACAATTAACGAAGCAGTTTCAACCTTCACCATGAAAATTAAAAGCTAAGAACACATGTGTTCATATGAACCAGCGGAGCGTGTCTCTCTCCCACACAAGCATTTATTCAAACAAAAACAAAAACAAAAACAAACAGATGCTCCAAGTAAAGTACATAAGATGTGACCGAATAAAAATATAGTTTCAAGGGAGAAACCTGATAATTTGTCGATGAAGAAGGGGATGCCCTGGGCATCCCCAAGCTTAGATGCTTGAGTCTTCTTGAAATATGCAGGGGTGAACCACCGGGGCATCCCCAAGCTTAGAGCTTTCACTCTCCTTGATCATATTGTATCATCCTCCTCTCTTGACCCTTGAAAACTTCCTCCACACCAAACTCGAAACAAACTCATTAGAGGGTTAGTGCATAATCAAAAATTCACATGTTCAGAGGTGACACATTCATTCTTAACACTTCTGGACATTGCCCAAAGCTACTGGAAGTTAATGGAACAAAGAAATCCATCCAACACAGCAAAAAAGGCAATACAAAATAAAAGGCAGAATCTGTCAAAACAGAACAGTCCGTAAAGACGAATTTTAAAGAGGCACCAGACTTGCTCAAATTGAATGAAAGTTGCGTACATATCTGAGGATCATTTACGTAAATTGGCATAATTTTCTGAGTTACCTACAGAGAATTAGGCCCAGATTCGTGACAGCAAGAAATCTGTTTCTGCGCAGTAATCCAAATCTAGTATGAACCTTACTATCAAAGACTTCGCTTGGCACAACAAATGCAATAAAACTAAGATAAAGAGAGGTTGCTACAGTAGTAACAACTTCCAAGACTCAAATATAAAACAAAGTTACTGTAGCAAAATAAACACATGGGTTATCTCCCAAGAAGTGCTTTCTTTATAGCCATTAAGATGGGCTCAGCAGTTTTGATGATGCACTCGCAAGAAATAGTAGTTGAAGCAAAAGAGAGCATCAAGAGGCAAATTCAAAACAAATTTAAGCCTAACATGCTTCCTATGCATAGGAATCTTGTAAATGAACAAGTTCATGAAGAGCAAAGTGACAAGCATAGGAAGATAAAACAAGTGTAGCTTCAAAAATTTCAGCACATAGAGAGGTGTTTTAGTAACATGAAAATTTCTACAACCATATTTTCCTCTCTCATAATAACTTTCAGTAGTGTCATGAGCAAACTCAACAATATAACTATCACATAAAGAATTCTTATCATGAGTCTCATGCATAAAATTATTACTACTCCCAACATAAGCATAGTCATTCTTATTAGTTGTAGTGGGAGCAAATTCAACAAAGTAGCTATCATTATTATTATCATTATTAAATATAGGAGGCATATTGTAATCATAATCAAATTTATCCTCCATAGTAGGTGGCACCAAAAGACTGCTATCATTATAATCATCATAAATAGGAGGCAAAGTATCATCAAAGTAGATTTCCTCCTCAATGCTTGGTGGACTAAAAAGATCATGCTCATCAAAACCAGCTTCCCCAAGCTTAGAATTTTCCATATCATTAGCAACAATGGTGTTCAAAGTATTCATACTAATATGTTCCATGGGTTTTTTAATTTTCGCATCAAACCATCCATGTCTTAACTCAGGAAAAAGAATAAAAAGCTCCATGTTGCTTTCCATTATGCCAAACTAGTGTAAAACAAGAAACAAAAAGATGCAATTGCAGGATCTAAAGGAAATAGCTTCGAGTACTTACAACGGCGCCGGAAAATAGCTTAGTAGCCGAGATCCGGAGTGTGAGTACCTTTTACCTTTCCTCCCCGGCAACGGCGCCAGAAAAGTGCTTGATGTCTACGGGTGCTTCTATTCTTGTAGACAATGTTGGGCCTCCAAGAGCAGAGGTTTGTAGAACAGTGATACGTCTCCAACGTATCCATAATTTCTTATGTTCCATGCCACTTTATTGATGATACCTACATGTTTTATGCATACTTTATGTCATATTTATGCATTTTCCGGCACTAACCTATTAACGAGATGCCGAAGAGCCAGTTGCTGTTTTCTGCTGTTTTTGGTTTCAGAAATCCTAGTAAGGAAATATTTTTCCACGAAGCTTCCAGAAGTCCGGAGAGGAAACGAAGTGGGGCGACGAGGCGCCCACACGCTAGGGCGGCGCGGCCCAAGCCCTGGCCGCGCCGGCCTGTTGTGTGGGGCCTCGTGGCGCCCCCTGACCTATCTCCTCCTCCTACTTAAGCCTTCATCGATAATAACTCCAGTACCGAGAGCCACGATACGGAAAACCTTCCAGAGACGCCGCCGCCGCCAATCCCATCTCGAGGGATTAAGGAGATCGCCTCCGGCACCCTGCCGGAGAGGGGAATCATCTCCCGGAGGACTCTTCACCGCCATGGTCGCCTCCGGAGTGATGAGTGAGTAGTTCACCCCTGGACTATGGGTCCATAGCAGTAGCTAGATGGTAGTCTTCTCCTAATTGTGCTTCATTGTTGGATCTTGTGAGCTGCCTAACATGATCAAGATCATCTATCTGTAATGCTACATGTTGTGTTTGTTGGGATCCGATGAATAGAGAATGCTATGTTATTTTGATTATCAATCTATTATCTATGTGTTGTTTATGATCTTGCATGCTCTCCGTTACTAGTAGAGGCTCTGGCCAAGTTTTTGCTTTTAACTCCAAGAGGGAGTATTTATGCTCGATAGTGGGTTCATGCCTCCATTAAATGCAGGACGGTGACAGAAAGTTCTAGGGTTGTGGATGTGCTGTTGCCACTAGGGATAAAACATCGATGCTATGTCTAAGGATGTAGTTGTTGATTACATTACGCACCATATTTAATGCAATTGTCTGTTGTTTGCAACTTAATACTGGAAGGGGTTCAGATGATAACCTGAAGGTGGACTTTTTAGGCATAGATGCATGCTGGATAGCGGTCTATGTACTTTGTCGTAATGCCCAATTAAATCTCACAATACTCATCATATCATGTATGTGCATGGTCATTCCCTCTTTATTTGTCAATTGACCAACTTTAATTTGTTCACCCAACATGCTTATTCTTATGGGAGAGACGCCTCTAGTGAACTGTGGACCCCGGTCCATTCTTTTAATCGAATACAATCTACTGCAATACTTGTTCTACTGTTTTCTGCAAACAATCATCATCCACACTATACATCTAATCCTTTGTTACAGCAAGCCGGTGAGATTGACAACCTCACTGCCACGTTGGGGCAAAGTAATTTGGTTGTGTTGTGCAGGTTCCACGTTGGCGCCGGAATCCCTGGTGTTGCGCCGCACTACACTCCGCCGCCATCAACCTTCAACGTGCTTCTTGACTCCTACTGGTTCGATAAACCTTGGTTTCTTACTGAGGGAAACTTACTGCTGTACGCATCACACCTTCCACTTGGGGTTCCCAACGGTCGCGTGTTGTACGCGTGTCAAGCTAAATTTCTGGCGCCGTTGCCGGGGAGATCAAGACACGCTGCAAGGGGAGTCTCCACCTCCAATCTCTTTACTTCGTTTTTGTCTTGCTTATTTACTACTTTGTTTGCTGCATTATATCGAAAACACAAAAAAATTAGTTACTTGTTTTACTTTACTTAATATCATGCATGTTTTTATTTCACTTGTTAAGCATAATGGAAAGTAACAGTGAGCTTTTGAAGCTATTTCCTGAGTTAAGACATGGATTGTTTGATGCGAAAATTAAAAAACCTATTGAACCATATTTGCATGCTAGTAGCAATGTTATTAGTATGAACACTATTATTTCTAAAGCTATGGAAGAATCTAAGCTTGGGGAAGCTGGTTTTGATGAGCATGATATTTTTAGCCCCCCAAGCATTGAGGAGAAAATTTTCTTTGATGATACTTTGCCTCCTATTTATGATGATTATGATGATAGTGGTCTTTTGGTGCCACCTACTATGGAGAGTAAATTTTATTATGATTATACTATGCCTCATACACTTGATGAGAATAATAATGATAGCTACTTTGTTGAATTTGCTCCCACTACAACTAATAACATTGATTATGCTTATGTGGAGAGTAATAATTTTATGCATGAGGCTCATGATAAGAATGTTTCATTTGATAGTTATATTGTTGAGTTTGCTCATGATGCTACTGAAAATCTTTATGAGAGAGGAAAATATGGTTGTAGAAGTTTTCATGTTACTAAAACACCTCTCTATATGCTGAAAATCTTGAAGTTGATCTTGTCTAGTCTTCCTATGCTTGTTTACTTTGCTCTTCATGAACTTGTTTATTTACAAGATTCATATGCATATGAATCATGTTAGGCTTAAATTTGTTTCATACTTGATTTTTGATGCTCTCTTTTGCTTCAACTCTTATTTCTTGCGAGTGCATCATTAAAATTGCTGAGCCCATCTTAATGGCTATAAAGAAAGAACTTCTTGGGAGATAACCCATGTGTTTATTTTACTACAGCACTTTTATTTTATATTTGTGTCTTGGAAGTTTTTACTACTGTAGCAACCTCTCCTTATCTTAGTTTTGTTGCATTGTTGTGCCAAGTAAAGTCTTTGATAGTAAGGTTCATACTAGATTTGGATTACTGCGCAGAAACAGATTTCTTTGTTGTCACGAATCTGGGCCTAATTCTCTGTAGGTAACTCAGAAAATTATGCTAATTTACGTGAGTGATCCTCAGATATGTACGCAACTTTAATTCAATTTGAGAATTTTCATTTGAGCAAGTCTGGTGCCTCTTAGAAATTCATCTTTACGAACTGTTCTGTTTTGACAGATTCTGCCTTTTATTTCGCATTGCCTGTTTTGCTATGCTTGATGGATTTTTCTATTCCATTAAATTTCAGTAGCTTTGTGCAATGTCCAGAAGTGTTAAGAATGATTATGTCACCTCTGAACATGTGAATTTTTGATTATGCACTAACCCTCTAATGAGTTGTTTCGAGTTTGGTGTGGAGGAAGTTTTCAAGGATCAAGAGAGAGAGATGATACAATATGATCAAGGAGAGTGAAAGCTCTAAGCTTGGGGATGCCCCGGTGGTTCACCCCTGCATATTTCAATAAGACTCAAGCGTCTAAGCTTGGGGATGCCCAAGGCATCCCCTTCTTCATCGACAACATTATCAGGTTCCTCTAGTGAAACTATATTTTTATTCCATCACATCTTATGCATTTTGCTTGGAGCGTCGGTTTGTTTTTGTTTTGTTTGAATAAAATGGATCCTAGCATTCATTGTGTGGGAGAGAGACACGCTCCGCTGTTGCATATGGACAAATATGTCCTTAGGCTTTACTCATAGTGTTCATGGCGAAGGTTGAATCTTCTTCGTTAAATTGTTATATGGTTGGAAACTGGAAATGCTACATGTAGTAATTGGAATAATAACTTGGATAATGTGATACTTGGCAATTGTTGTGCTCATGTTTAAGCTCTTGCATCATATACTTTGCACCTATTAATGAAGAAATACATAGAGCTTGCTAAAATTTGGTTTGCATAATTGGTCTCTCTAAGGTCTAGATAATTTCTAGTAAGGGTCGAACAACAAGGAAGACGGTATAGAGTCTTATAATGTTTACAATATGTCTTTTATGTGAGTTTTGCTGTACCGCTTCATACTTGTGTTTGTTTCAAATAACCTTGCTAGCCTAAGCCTTGTATCGAGAGGGAATACTTCTCATGCATCCAAAATCCTTGAGCCAACCACTATGCCATTTGTGTCCACCATACCTACCTACTACATGGTATTTCTCCGCCATTCCAAAGTAAATTGCTTGAGTTCTACCTTTAAATTTCTATTCTTCATCTTTACAATATATAGCTCATGGGACAAATAGCCTAAAAACTATTGTGGTATTGAATATGTACTTATGCACTTTATCTCTTATTAATTGCTTGTTGAGCGATAACCATGTTCCTGGGGACGCCATCAACTACTCTTTGTTGAATATCATGTGAGTTGCTATGCATGTCCGTCTTGTCTGAAGTAAGGGCGATTTACCATGAGTTGAATGGTTTGAGCATGCATACTGTTAGAGAAGAACATTGGGCCGCTAACTAAAGCCATGATCCATGGTGGAAGTTTCAGTTTTGGACAAATATCCTCAATCTCATATGAGAAAATTAATTGTTGTTGAATGCTTAAGCATTAAAGAGGAGTCCATTATCTGTTGTCTATGTTGTCCCGGTATGGATGTCTAAGTTGAGAATAATCAAAAGCGAGAAATCCAATGCGAGCTTTCTCCTTAGACCTTTGTACAGGCGGCATAGAGGTACCCCTTTGTGACACTTGGTTAAAACATATGTATTGTGGTGATTGTCCAGGTAATCCGAGCTAATTAGGACAAGGTGCGGGAACTATTAGTATACTATGCATGAGGCTTGCAACTTGTAGGATATAATTTACATAATACATATGCTTTATTACTACCGTTGACAAAATTGTTTCTTGTTTTCAAAACCAAAGCTCTAGCACAAATATAGCAATCAATGCTTCCCTCTGCGAAGGGCCTTTCTTTTACTTTTATGTTGAGTCAGTTCACCTATTTCTCTCCATCTCAAGAAGCAAACACTTGTGTGAACTGTGCATTGATTCCTACATACTTGCATATTGCACTTGTTATATTACTTTATGTTGACAATATCCATGAGATATACATGTTACAAGTTGAAAGCAACCGCTGAAACTTAATCTTCCTTTGTGTTGCTTCAATACCTTTACTTTGAATTATTGCTTTATGAGTTAACTCTTATGCAAGACTTACTGATGCTTGTCTTGAAAGTACTATTCATGAAAAGTCTTTGCTATATGATTCAGTTGTTTACTCATTGCATTTACATTGCTTTGATCGCTGCATTCATTACATGTGCTTACAATAGTATTGATCAAGATTATGATGGCATGTCACTTCAGAAATTATCTTTGTTATCGTTTACCTACTCGGGACGAGCAGGAACTAAGCTTGGGGATGCTGATACGTCTCCAACGTATCGATAATTTCTTATGTTCCATGCCACTTTATTGATGATACCTACATGTTTTGTGCATACTTTATGTCATATTTATGCATTTTCCGGCACTAACCTATTAACGAGATGCCGAAGAGCCAGTTGCTGTTTTCTGCTGTTTTTGGTTTCAGAAATCCTAGTAAGGAAATATTCTCGGAATCGGACGAAATCAACGCCCAGGATCTTATTTTTCCACGAAGCTTCCAGAAGTCCGGAGAGGAAACGAAGTGGGGTGACGAGGCGCCCACACGCTAGGGCGGCGCGGCCCAAGCCCTGGCCGTGCTGGCCTGTTGTGTGGGGCCCTCGTGGCGTCCCTGACCTATCTCCTCCGCCTACTTAAGCCTTCGTCGATAATAACTCCAGTACCGAGAGCCACGATACGGAAAACCTTCCAGAGACGCCGCCGCCGCCAATCCCATCTCGGGGGATTCAGGAGATCGCCTCCGGCACCCTGCCGGAGAGGGGAATCATCTCCTGGAGGACTCTTCACCGCCATGGTCGCCTCCGGAGTGATGAGTGAGTAGTTCACCCCTGGACTATGGGTCCATAGTAGTAGCTAGATGGTCGTCTTCTCCTAATTGTGCTTCATTGTTGGATCCTGTGAGCTGCCTAACATGATCAAGATCATCTATCTGTAATGCTACATGTTGTGTTTGTTGGGATCCGATGAATAGAGAATGCTATGTTATTTTGATTATCAATCTATTATCTATGTGTTGTTTATGATCTTGCATGCTCTCCGTTACTAGTAGAGGCTCTGGCCAAGTTTTTGCTTTTAACTCCAAGAGGGAGTATTTATGCTCGATAGTGGGTTCATGCCTCCATTAAATCTGGGACAGTGACAGAAAGTTCTAAGGTTGTGGATGTGCTGTTGCCACTAGGGATAAAACATCGATGCTATGTCTAAGGATGTAGTTGTTGATTACATTACGCACCATATTTAATGCAATTGTCTGTTGTTTGCAACTTAATACTGGAAAGGGTTCAGATGATAACCTGAAGGTGGACTTTTTAGGCATAGATGCATGCTGGATAGCGGTCTATGTACTTTGTCGTAATGCCCAATTAAATCTCACAATACTCATCATATCATGTATGTGCATGGTCATGCCCTCTTTATTTGTCAATTGCCCAACTGTAATTTGTTCACCCAACATGCTTATTCTTATTGGAGAGACGCCTCTACTGAACTGTGGACCCCGGTCCATTCTTTTAATCGAATACAATCTACTGCAATACTTGTTCTACTGTTTTCTGCAAACAATCATCATCCACACTATACATCTAATCCTTTGTTACAGTAAGCCGGTGAGATTGACAACCTCACTGTCACGTTGGGGCAAAGTAATTTGGTTGTGTTGTGCAGGTTCTACGTTGGCGCTGGAATCCCTGGTGTTGCGCCGCACTACACTCCGCCGCCATCAACCTTCAACGTGCTTCTTGACTCCTACTGGTTCGATAAAACTTGGTTTCTTACTGAGGGAAACTTACTGCTGTACGCATCACACCTTCCACTTGGGGTTCCCAACGGTCGCGTGCTGCACGCGTGTCAAACAGTAGCAAGTTTCCCTTAAGTGGATCACCCAAGGTTTATCGAACTCAGGGAGGAAGAGGTCAAAGATATCCCTCTCATGCAACCCTGCAACCACAAAGCAAGAAGTCTCTTGTGTCCCCAACACACCTAATACACTTGTCAGATGTATAGGTGCACTAGTTCGGCGAAGAGATAGTGAAATACAAGTGGTATGAATATATATGAGCAGTAGTAACGGCACCAGAAAATAGCTTGATGCTACAACTGGCGTGTGGTTGATGGTGGTAATATTGCAGGCAGTACAGATGCAGTAGAACAGTAAACAAGCGATGATTGCAGTATTTGGGAACAAGGCCTAGGGATTATACTTTCACTAGTGGACACTCTCAACATTGATCACATAACAGAATAAACAGATAAATGCTCTACTCTACACTCTCTTGTTGGATGATGAACACCACTAATTGTGTAGGATTACACGAACTCTCAATGCCGGAGTTAACAAGCTCCACAATATTCGATATTCATATTTAAATAACCTTAGAGTGCATGATAGATCAACACAACTACACCAAGTACTAAGATAGCATGCACACTGTCACCATCACACTATGAAGGAGGCATAGATCACATCAATACAATCATAGCAATAATTAACTTCATAATCTACAAGAGATTACAATCTTAACCTACGCCAAGTACTACACGATGCACACACTGTCACCTTTACACCGTGCAGGAGGAATAGAGTACTTTAATAACATCACTAGAGTAGCACATAGATGAATAGTGATACAAAACACATTGCAATCATAAAGGGATATAAATAAGCACTTCACTATGCTATTCATAATAGTGAATAAGTATTCTGTGAAATATAGCCTAAGAGACCCACACGGTGCACACACTGTCACCTTTACACACGTGGGACAAGGAGTCTCCGGAGATCACATAAGTAAAATCCACTTGACTAGCATAATGACATCTAGATTACAAGCATCATCATATGAATCTCAATCATGTAAGGCAGCTCATGAGATTATTGTATTGAAGTACATAGGGAGAGAGATTAACCACATAGCTACCGGTACAGCCCCTTAGCCTCGATGGAGAACTACTCCCTCCTCATGGGAGACAACAGCGTTGATGAAGATGGCGGTGGAGATGGCAGTGGTGTCGATGGAGAAGCCTTCCGGGGGCACTTCCCCGTCCCGGCGACGTGCCGGAACAGAGACTCCTGTCCCCCAGATCTTGGCTTCGCGATGGCGGCGGCTCTGGAAGGTATCTCGTACCGTGGCTTTTCCGTATCGATGTTTTAGGTCAGGGACCTTTATATAGGCGAAGAGGCGGAGTCGGAAGGTCGACGAGGCGGCGACACATTAGGGGGGCACGACCCACCCTCTGGCCGCGCCGGCCTACTGTCTGGTGGGCCTGTGGCCCTCGTCTGGCGGCTCTCGGGTGTTCTGGAAGCTTCGTGGGATTTTAAGATCTTGGGCGTTGATTTCGTCCAATTCCGAGAATATTTCCTTACTAGGATTTCTGAAACCAAAAACAGCAAAAAATAGGAACTGGCACTTCGGCATCTCGTCAATAGGTTAGTTCCGAAAAACGCATAAAATCATCATAAAGTGTGAACAAAACATGTAGGTATTGTCATAAAACAAGCATGGAACATAAGAAATTATCGATACGTTGGAGATGTATCAGTGCCATCCAACAATCACATACCATGGAGGAGTGTCTATTTTTTTTTGTAAAATTATGAAAGTTAATTAATTTGGGGCTGGGAACCCCATTGCCAGCTCTTTTTGCAAAATTATTGGATAAGCGGATGAAGCCACTAGTCCACTGGTGAAAGTTGCCCAACAAGTTTGAAAGATAAACACCACATACTTCCTCATGAGCTATAAAACATTGACACAAATAAGAGGTAATAACTTTTGAAGTATTTAAAGATAGCACTCAAGCAATTTACTTTGGAATGGCAGAGAAATACCATGTGGTAGGTAGGTATAGTGGACACAAATGGCATAGTTTTGGCTCAAGGATTTGAATGCATGAGAAGTATTCCCTCTCAGTACAAGGCTTAGGCTAGCAAGGTTGTTTGAAGCAAACACAAGTATGAACCGGTACAGCAAAACTTACATAAGAACTTATTGCAAGCATTATAAGACTCTACATTGTCTTCCTTGTTGTTCAAACACCTTTACCAGAAAATATCTAGACCTTAGAGAGACCAATCATGCAAACCAAATTTTAACCAGCTCTATGTAGTTCTTCATTAATGGGTGCAAAGTACATGATGCAAGAGCTTAAACATGATCTATATGAGCACAACAATTGCCAAGTATCAAGTTATTCAAGACATCATACCAATTACCACATGTAGCATTTTCTGTTTCCAACCATATAACAATTAATGAAGCAGTTTCAACCTTCGCCATGAACATAAAAAGCTAAGAACACATGTGTTCATATGAACCAGTGGAGTGTGTCTCTCTCCCACACAAGCATCAATTTATTCAGAGAATGAAAATAACAAAAACGAAAATAAAAGCACACAGACGCTCCAAGTAAAGTACATAAGATGTGATGGAATAAAAATATAGTTTCAATAGAAGAAACCTGATAAATTGTTGATGAAGAAGGGGATGCCTTGGGCATCCCCAAGCTTAGACGCTTGAGTCTTCTTGAAATATGCAGGAATGAACCACGTGGGCATCCCCAAGCTTAGACTTTTCACTCTTCTTAATCATATATCATCCTCCTCTCTTAACCCTTGAAAACTTCCTCCACACCAAACTCGAAACAAACTCATTAGAGGGTTAGTGCATAATAAAAATTCACATGTTCAGAGGTGACACAATTATTCTTAACACTTCTGGACATTGCACAAAGCTACTGGAAGTCAATGGAACAAAGAAATCCATCCAACACAACAAAAGAGGCAATGCGAAATAAAAGGCAGAATCTGTCAAAACAGAACAGTCCGTAAAGACGAATTTTTTAGAGGCACCAGACTTGCTCAGATGAAAATGCTCAAATTGAATGAAAGTTGCGTACATATCTGAGGATCACACACAAAAATTGGCAGATTTTTCTGAGTTACCTACAGAGAACCCTGCCCAAATTCGTGACTGACAGAAATCTGTTTCTGTGCAGTAATCCAAATCTAGTATCAACCTTACTATCAAAGACTTCACTTGGCACAACAATGCAATAAAATAAGATAAGGAGATGTTGCTACAGTAATAACAATTTCCAAGACTCAAATATAAAACAAAATTGCTGTAGTAAAATAAAAACATGGGTTATCTCCCAATAAGTGCTTTCTTTATAGCCATTAAGATGGGCTCAGCAATTTTAATGATGCACTCTCAAGAAATAGTAGTTGAAGCAAAAGAGAGCATCAAGGAGCAAATTCAAAACACATTTAAGCCTAACATGCTTCCTATGCATAGGAATCTTGTAAATAAACAAGTTCATCAAGAGCAAAGTGACAAGCATAGGAAGATAAAACAAGTGTAGCTTCAAAAATTTCAGCATATAGAGAGGTGTTTTAGTAACATGAAAATTTCTACAACCATATTTTCCTCTCTCATAAAGATTTTCAGTAGCATCATGAGCAAACTCAACAATATAACTATCACATAAATCATTCTTATCATGAGTCTCATGCATAAAATTATTACTCTCCACATAAGCATAATCAATTTTATTAGTAATAGGGGGAGCAAATTCATCAAAGTGGCTATCATTATTATTCTCATCAAGAGTAGGAGGCATAGTATAATCATAATAAAATGTACTCTCCATAGTAGGTGGCACCAAAAGACCACTATCATTATAATCATCATAAATGGGAGGCAAAGTATCATCAAAGAAAATTTTCTCCTCAATGCTTAGGGGACTAAAAATATCATGCTCATCAAAACCAGCTTCCCCAAGCTTAGAATTTTCCATATCATTAGCAACAATGGTGTTCACAACGTTCATACTAATATCATTGCTACTAGCATGCAAATAAGATTCCATAGGTTTTTCAATTTTTGCAACACACCATTTATGTCTTAACTCACGAAATAGATTAAAAAGCTCACAGTTGTTTTCCATTATGCCTTACTAGTGTTTAACAAGAAACAAAAAGATGCAATTGCAGGATCTAAAGGAAATATCTTCGAGCACTTACAACGGCGCCGGAAAATAGCTTAGTAGCCGTGATCCGGAGTGTGAGTACCTTTTACCTTTCCTCCCCGGCAACGGCGCCAGAAAATAGCTTGTTGTCCACAACTGGCGCGTGGTTGACGAGGGAGGAAATCCCTGTGTGGAAGCTTTTCGTTCCCCGGCAACGGCGCCAGAAAATAGCTTGATGTCTACTCACGCTTCTTTTCCTGTAGACAGTGTTGGGCCTCCAAGAGCAGAGGTTTGTAGAACAGCAGCAAGTTTTCCCTTAAGTGGATCACCCAAGGTTTATCGAACTCAGGGAGGAAGAGGTCAAAGATATCTCTCTCAAGCAACCCTGCGATCACAATGCAAGAAGTCTCTTGTGTCCCCAACACACCCAATACACTTGTCAGATGTATAGGTGCACTAGTTCGGCGAAGAGATAGTGAAATACAGGTGGTATGAATGAATATGAGCAGTACTAACGGCGCCAGAAAATACTTGACTGTCTACGGCGACAGAAAATAGCTTGCTGGCGTGCAGTAGTAATATTGCAGGAAGTAGAGATGCAGTAAAACAGTAAACAAGCGGTGATTGCAGTATTTGGAAACAAGGCCTAGGGATCATACTTTCACTAGTGGACGCTCTCAACATTGATCACATAACTGAATAGATAAATGCTATACTCTATACTCTCTTGTTGGATGATGAACACCACTAATTGTGCAGGGATACAAGAGCACCTCAATGCCGGAGTTAACAAGCTCCACAACATTCAATGTTCATGTTTAAATACCTTAGAGTGCAGGATTGATCAACACAACTATACCAAGTACTAACATAGCATGCACACCGTTGATACGCGTACAACACGCGTCCGTTGGGAACCCCTAGAGGAAGGTGTGATGCGTACAACGGCAAGTTTTCCCTCAGTATGAAACCAAGGTTTATCGAACCAGTAGGAGCCAAGAAGCACGTTGAAGGTTGATGGCGGCGGGATGTAGTGCGGCGCAACACCAGAGATTCCGGCGCCAACGTGGAACCTGCACAACACAACCAAAGTACTTTGCCCCAACGAAACAGTGAGGTTGTCAATCTCACCGGCTTGCTGTAACAAAGGATTAGATGTATAGTGTGGATGATGATTGTTTGCAGAAAACAGAGAACAAGATTGCAAGATGATTGTATTTCAGTATAGAGAATTGGACCGGGGTCCACAGTTCACTAGAGGTGTCTCTCCCATAAGATAAACAGCATGTTCGGTGAACAAATTACAGTTGGGCAATTGACAAATAGAGAGGGCATGACCATGCACATACATATTATGATGAGTATTGTGAGATTTAATTGGGCATTACGACAAAGTACATAGACCGCTATCCAGCATGCATCTATGCCTAAAAAGTCCACCTTGAGGTTGTCATCCGAACCCCCTCCAGTATTAAGTTGCTAACAACAGACAATTGCATTAAGTATTGCGCGTAATGTAATCAGTGACTACATCCTTGAACATAGCACCAATGTTTTATCCCTAGTGGCAATAGCACATCCGTAACCTTAGTGGTTCTTGTCACTCCTCCAGATTCACGGAGACATGAACCCACTATCGAGCATAAATACTCCCTCTTGGAGTTACTAGCATCAACTTGGCCAGAGCATCTACTAATAACGGAGAGCATGCAAGATCATAAACAACACATAGACATAACTTTGATAATCAACATAACAAGTATTCTCTATTCATCGGATCCCAACAAACGCAACATATAGAATTACAGATAGATGATCTTGATCATGTTAGGCAGCTCACAAGATCCGACAATGAAGCACAATGGGGAGAAGACAACCATCTAGCTACTGCTATGGACCCATAGTCCAGGGGTAGACTACTCACACATCACTCCGGAGGCGACCATGGCGGCGTAGAGTCCTCCGGGAGATGAATCCCCTCTCCGGCAGGGTGCCGGAGACGATCTCCTGAATCCCCCGAGATGGGATTGGCGGCGGCGGCGTCTCAGTAAGGTTTTCCGTATCGTGGCTCTCGGTACTGGGGGTTTCGCGACAGAGGCTTTAAGTAGGCGGAAGGGTAGGTCAGGAGGTGGCACGAGGGGCCCACACCCTAGGTCGGCGCGGCCAGGGCTTGGGCCGCGCCGCCCTATGGTGTCGCCACCTCGTGGCCCCACTTCGTCTCCTCTTCGGTCTTCTGGAAGCTTCGTGGCAAAATAGGACCCTGGGCGTTGATTTCGTCCAATTCCGAGAATATTTCGTTACTATGATTTCTGAAACCAAAAACAGCAGAAAACAGCAACTGGCACTTCGGCATCTTGTTAATAGGTTAGTTCCAGAAAATGCACGAATATGACATAAAGTGTGCATAAAACATGTAGATAACATCAATAATGTGGCATGGAACATAAGAAATTATTGATACGTTGGAGACGTATCAGCATCCCCAAGCTTAGTTCTGCTCGTCCCGAGCAGGTAAAACGATAACAAAGATAATTTCTGGAGTGACATGCCATCATAACTTTGATCATACTATTTGTAAAGCATATGTAGCGAATGCAGCGATCAAAACAATGTATATGACATGAATAAACAAGTGAATCATATAGCAAAGACTTTTCATGAATAGTACTTCAAGACAAGCATCAATAAGTCTTGCATAAGAGTTAACTCATAAAGCAATAATTCAAAGTAAAGGTATTGAAGCAACACAAAGGAAGATTAAGTTTCAGCGGTTGCTTTCAACTTGTAACATGTATATCTCATGGATAATTGTCAACATAGAGTAATATAACAAATGCAATATGCAAGTATGTAGGAATCAATGCACAGTTCACACAAGTGTTTGCGTCTTGAGGTGGAGAGAAATAGGTGAACTGACTCAACAATGAAAGTAAAAGAATGGTCCTCCATAGAGGAAAAGCATCGATTGCTATATTTGTGCTAGAGCTTTGATTTTGAAAACATGAAACAATTTTGTCAACGGTAGTAATAAAGCATATGTATCATGTAAATTATATCTTACAAGTTGCAAGCCTCATGCATAGTATACTAATAGTGTCCGCACCTTGTCCTAATTAGCTTGGACTACCGGATCATCACAATGCACATGTTTTAACCAAGTGTCACAATGGGGTACCTCTATGCCGCCTGTACAAAGGTCTAAGGAGAAAGCTTGCATTGGATTTCTCGCTATTGATTATTCTCAACTTAGACATCCATACCGGGACAACATAGACAACAGATAATGGACTCCTCTTTTATGCATAAGCATGTAACAACAATTAATAATTTTCTCATATGAGATTGAGGATATATGTCCAAAACTGAAACTTCCACCATGGATCATGGCTTTAGTTAGCGGCCCAATGTTCTGCTCTAACAATATGCATGCTTAACCATAAGGTGGTAGATCTCTCTTACTTCAGACAAGACGAACATGCATAGCAACTCACATGATATTCAACAAATGGTAGTTGATGGCGTCCCCAGTAAACATGGTTATCGCACAACAAGCAACTTAATAAGAGATAAAGTGCATAAGTACATATTCAATACCACAATAGTTTTTAAGCTATTTGTCCCATGAGCTATATATTGCAAAGGTGAATGATGGAATTTTAAAGGTAGCACTCAAGCAATTTACTTTGGAATGGCAGAAAATACCATGTAGTAGGTAGGTATGGTGGACACAAATGGCATAGTGGTTGGCTCAAGTATTTTGGATGCATGAGAAGTAATCCCTCTCGATACAAGGTTTAGGCTAGCAAGGTTTATTTGAAACAAACACAAGGATGAACCGGTGCAGCAAAACTTACATAAAAGACATATTGTAAACATTATAAGACTCTATACCGTCTTCCTTGTTGTTCAAACTCAATACTAGAAATTATCTAGACCTTAGAGAGACCAAATATGCAAACCAAATTTTAGCATGCTCTATGTATTTCTTCATTAATGGGTGCAAAGTATATGATGCAAGAGCTTAAACATGAGCACAACAATTGCCAAGTATCACATTACCCAAGACATTTATAGCAATTACTACATGTATCATTTTCCAATTCCAACCATATAACAATTTAACGAAGAAGAAACTTCGCCATGAATACTATGAGTAGAGACTAAGGACATACTTGTCCATATGCTACAGCGGAGCGTGTCTCTCTCCCACAAAGTGAATGCTAGGATCCATTTTATTCAAACAAAACAAAAACAAAAACAAACCGACGCTCCAAGCAAAGCACATAAGATGTGACAGAATAAAAATATAGTTTCAGGGGAGGAACCTGATAATGTTGTCGATGAAGAAGGGGATGCCTTGGGCATCCCCAAGCTTAGACGCTTGAGTCTTCTTAGAATATGTAGGGGTGAACCACCGGGGCATCCCCAAGCTTAGAGCTTTCACTCTCCTTGATCATGTTGCATCATACTCCTCTCTTGATCCTTGAAAACTTCCTCCACACCAAACTCGAAACAACTCATTAGAGGGTTAGTGCACAATAAAAATTAACATGTTCAGAGGTGACACAATCATTCTTAACACTTCTGGACATTGCATAAAGCTACTGGACATTAATGGATCAAAGAAATTCATCCAACATAGCAAAAGAGGCAATGCGAAATAAAAGGCAGAATCTGTCAAAACAGAACAGTTCGTATTGACGAATTTTAAAATGGTACCAGACTTGCTCAAATGAAAATGCCCAAATTGAATGAAAGTTGCGTACATATCTGAGGATCACGCATGTAAATTGGCATATTTTTCTGAGCTACCTACAGAGAGGCAGGTCGGAATTCGTGACAGCAAAGAAATCTGAAACTGCGCAGTAATCCAAATCTAGTATGAACTTTTCTATCAACGACTTTACTTGGCACAACAAAACACTAAACTAAGATAAGGAGAGGTTGCTACAGTAGTAAACAACTTCCAAGACTCAAAATAAAAACAAAGTACTGTAGTAAAAACCATGGGTTGTCTCCCAAGAAGTTCTTTCTTTATAGCCATTAAGATGGGCTCAGCAGTTTTGATGATGCACTCGCAAGAAATAGTATTTGAAGCAAAAGAGAGCTTCAAGAGGCAAATTCAAAACACATTTAAGTCTAACATGCTTCCTATGAAGAGGAATCTTGTAAATAAACAAGTTCAAGAAGCATAATGCAACAAGCGTAGAAAGATAAAACAAGTGTAGCTTCAAAAATTTCAGCACATAGAGAGGTGTTTTAGTAACATGAAAATTTCTACAACCATATTTTCCTCTCTCATAATAACTTTCAGTAGCATCATGAGCAAACTCAACAATATAACTATCACATAAAGCATTCTTATCATGAGTCTCATGCATAAAATTATTACTCTCCACATAAGCATAATCAATTTTATTAGTTGTAGTGGGAGCAAATTCAACAAAGTGGCTATCATCATATATAGGAGGCATATTGTAATCATAAAAGAAAATTTTCTCCTCAACGCTTGGGGGACTAAAAAGATCATGCTCATCAAAGCCAGCTTCCCCAAGCTTAGAATTTTCCATAGCATTAGCAACAATGGTGTTCAAAGCATTCATAGTAATAGCATTCCCATTAGCATGCATATAAAGTTCCATGGGTTTTTTAATTCTCTCTTCAAACACATCATGTCCTAATTCAAGATAAAGTTCATAAAGATCTCTCATATTTTTGTTGTTTTCCATTATGCTTAACTAGTGAAATAAAAACATGCATGATATTAAGTAAAGTAAGACAAGTAACTAATTTTTTTGTGTTTTGATTTAGTGCAGTAAACAAAGTAGTAAATAAAACTAAGCAAGACAAAAACAAAGTAAAGAGATTGGGAAGTGGAGACTCCCCTTGCAGCGTGTCTTGATCTCCCCGGCAACGGCGCCAGAAAAAGAGCTTGATACGCGTACAACACGCGTCCGTTGGGAACCCCAAGAGGAATGTGTGATGCGTACAGCGGCAAGTTTTCCCTCAGTATGAAACCAAGGTTTATCAAACCAGTAGGAGCCAAGAAGCACGTTGAAGGTTGATGGCGGCGGGATGTAGTGTGGCGCAACACCAGAGATTCCGGCGCCAACGTGGAACCTGCACAACACAACCAAAGTACTTTGCCCCAACGAAACAGTGAGGTTGTCAATCTCACCGGCTTGCTGTAACAAAGGATTAGATGTATAGTGTGGATGATGATTGTTTGCAGAAAACAGTAGAACAGTATTGCAGTAGATTGTATTTCAGTATAGAGAATTGGACCGGGGTCCACAGTTCACTAGAGGTGTCTCTCCCATAAGATAAACAGCATGTTCGGTGAACAAATTACAGTTGGGCAATTGACAAATAGAGAGGGCATGACCATGCACATACATATTATGATGAGTATTGTGAGATTTAATTGGGCATTACGACAAAGTACATAGACCGCTATCCAGCATGCATCTATGCCTAAAAAGTCCACCTTCAGGTTATCATCCGAACCCCTCCGATTAAGTTGCTAACAACAGACAATTGCATTAAGTATTGCGCGTAATGTAATCAGTGACTACATCCTTGAACATAGCACCAATGTTTTATCCCTAGTGGCAACAGCACATCCGTAACCTTAGTGGTTCTTGTCACTCCTCCAGATTCACGGAGACATGAACCCACTATCGAGCATAAATACTCCCTCTTGGAGTTACTAGCATCAACTTGGCCAGAGCATCTACTAATAACGGAGAGCATGCAAGATCATAAACAACACATAGACATAACTTTGATAATCAACATAACAAGTATTCTCTATTCATCGGATCCCAACAAACGCAACATATAGAATTACAGATAGATGATCTTGATCATGTTAGGCAGCTCACAAGATCCGACAATGAAGCACAATGGGGAGAAGACAACCATCTAGCTACTGCTATGGACCCATAGTCCAGGGGTAGACTACTCACACATCACTCCGGAGGCGACCATGGCGGCGTAGAGTCCTCCGGGAGATGAATCCCCTCTCCGGCAGGGTGCCGGAGGCGATCTCCTGAATCCCCCGAGATGGGATTGGCGGCGGCGGCATCTCAGTAAGGTTTTCCGTATCGTGGCTCTCGGTACTGGGGGTTTCGCGACGGAGGCTTTAAGTAGGCGGAAGGGTAGGTCAGGAGGCGGCACGAGGGGCCCACACCCTAGGTCGGCGCGGCCAGGGCTTGGGCCGCGCCGCCCTATGGTGTCGCCACCTCGTGGCCCCACTTCGTCTCCTCTTCGGTCTTCTGGAAGCTTCGTGGCAAAATAGGACCCTGGGCGTTGATTTCGTCCAATTCCGAGAATATTTCGTTACTAGGATTTCTGAAACCAAAAACAGCAGAAACAGAATCGGCACTTCGGCATCTTGTTAATAGGTTAGTTCCAGAAAATGCACGAATATGACATAAAGTGTGCATAAAACATGTAGATAACATCAATAATGTGGCATGGAACATAGGAAATTATCGATACGTTGGAGACGTATCAACCGTCACCGACAGACTATGAAAGGAGGAATAGATCACATCAATACCATCATAGTAATAGTTAACTTCATAATCTACAAGAGATCACAATCATAGCATATACCAAGTACTACATGATGCACACACTGTCAACATTACATCATGGAGGAGGAATAGACTACTTTAATAACATCACTAGAGTAGCACATAGATGAATAGTGATACAAAACTCATATGAATCTCAATCATGTAAGGCAGCTCATGAGATCATTGTATTGAAGTACATAGGAGAGAGATTAACCACATAGCTACCGGTACAGCCCTTAGCCTCGAGGGAGAACTACTCCCTCCTCATGGGAGACAGCAGCGGTGATGGAGATGGCGGTGGTGTCGATGGAGATGCCTTCCGGGGGCACTTCCCCATCCCGGCGGCGTGCCGGAACAGAGACTTCTGTCCCCCAGATCTTGGCTTCGCGATGGCGGCGGCTCTGGAAGGTTTCTCGTACCGTGGCTTTTCCGTCTAGGGTTTTCGCGACGGAGTCCTTAAGTAGGCGGAAGGGCGGCCTCGGAGGGTTTCTGGTGGGGCCACACAATAGGGTGGCGCGCCCCCCCTCTAGCCGCGCCGACCTGGCGTGTGGGGCCCCCAGGGCTTCCCTCTCATCCCTCTCTGGCTCTCTGGAAGCTTCGTGGAACTTTAAGATGCTGGGCGTTGATTTCGTCCAATTCCGAGAATATTTCCTTACTAGGATTTCTGAAACCAAAAACAGCAGAAAATAGGAACTGGCACTTCGGCATCTCGTCAATAGGTTAGTTCCGGAAAACGCATAAAATCATCATCAAGTGTGAACAAAACATGTAGGTATTGTCATAAAACAAGCATGGAACATAAGAAATTATCGATACGTTGGAGACGTATCAGTGACCGTTGCAAAATGGGAGCCCGAGCCAGCCCCGCGCCCGTGCCCGTGCCATTGCTTCCCCTTTCTTTCTCCGTGCCCCATTGTTCTTCTTCTCCGCCAGCGGCAGCCCTTCTCCGGCAGGTGGGTGATGTCTAGTTTCTCTTCGACCTCCCGTTCTTCATTGCCGTAGTATGGACCCGTGCCTTTGACAAGATGCCCTGACTGCCCACGCCAGGAGCCTCTGAAGCTGTCGATCTGTAAGACGGACGAGAACGGCAACCGTTGACGTGAGTTCCTTGCATGCGAGAGCTTGCCATATAGAGAGGGGGATAAGGTTAGATCTCGCTCCAATTTCTCTGTTTTCTCTCGATTTTCTTGCTATTCCCTCGAATTTGGGATTTAGGGTTCCCGTTGTTGTTTTCAGATCCTGAAGAAATGCAGGCACTTCGAGTGGATCGATGTGTACGTTCAGAGGCTTCAATTGCAGGAATCAATTGGCGCTATTGGGGAGCGCAATTTGGGAGGGGGGGACTTGCTGTAGGCAATGTGGCGGAGAGAGTAGCCGTTCCGATTATGCCTAATGCTCCCAATGCAGGACTGGTGGAAGTGAAGGGAGAACTGAAGAAAATGAACAAGCAGTTAAGGCAGCTAATCGAGTTGAAGCAGCAAGCTAATCTGATGGCTGGTTATTTTTCTGTTGTATAATTGCGATCGGATTCTTATCATTGCTCACCAGGCGCTAGAAGTTGTTACAAGGGATACCTTGTTACAAATTCATTATTCAGTTACATGTACTTGTAGTTGTTTTTATAGTTAGTGTGTGCATTCACCGAAATTACCAACTATATTGGAATGCTCCCAATAATTGTTAGAGGGGTGACAAATAATCTAGGGCTCCCAATAATCTATTCACCGAAATCCGCAAATATGTATGCCTCATGTTTATACCAAAATTATACCACTTTTGGGCCGTTTCATATGCCAAAACTATATCCCCTAAAAGAAAAGGAAAGCGAAAGATAGTTGATAATTGTTAGAGGGGTGACAATAATGCATTCACCGAAATCCGCAAATATGTATACCTCATGTTTATACCGAAATTATACCACTTTTGGGCCGTTTCAAATTACCGAAACTATATGCCAAAACTATATCCCCTAAAAGAAAAAGGAAAGCGAAAGATAGTTGATAATTGTTAGAGGGGTGACAATAATGCATTCACCGAAATCCGCAAATATGTATGCCTCATGTTTATACCGAAATTATACCACTTTTGGGCCGTTTCAAATTACCAAAACTATATCCCCTAAAAGAAAAAGGAAAGCGAAAGATAGTTGATAGTTGTTAGAGGGGTGACAATAATGCAATCACCGAAATCCGCAAATATGTATGCCTCATGTTTATACCAAAATTATGCCACTTTTGGGCCGTTTCAAATTACTAAAACTATATGCCAAAACTATATCCCCTAAAAGAAAAAGGAAAGCGAAAGATAGTTGATAATTGTTAGAGGGGTGACAATAATGCATCCACCGATAGAGAGAGAGAGGGGTGGCCACAAAGAGAGAGAGAGGGGTGGCCACGAAGAGACGGGGAGGGGTATACTGCCCGTTAGATCAGTTGATCAACGGTTTGTGGAGTCGATCCGTGTGATAATGGCTCAACCAATCAGGATAAGTTTGGGCTTCTGAGAGCATTTGTGACAGAACTTGGGGGCAAAACTGAGTAGTACTAACAATCCAAGGGCACATAAATAGTAAATAGACTAAGGGATTCAAACAAAAAGAATTACAAAATGAAAAATGCGTGTTTTGTACAATATAATTCATATTAGCCTACATCAAATTATTTGCAATTCAAATATACATGAGTGTGACAATTATGGCATCATTTAGATAAACTATGTTTTTGGGGAAGATGTTTTGCAAAGGGGTTTGAGTGGAAAACCATGCATCTTCATAGCTACACTAGTGATTCTGAGAAGTGGAAATTTGTGGTAAAACTTGATTTATATATGTTTGTTAAGGTTTTTTTGGTGGCAGGTTGCGTAGGAAGACTCCATGAGTAGGTGCCACTATGTTTTTATTTTTTTAAATTTTTTTACGCATGAAATGTCTCAATTAGATATGTTAATCTCATTTGTTGACTCTCTGTTGACTAGCTACTTGAGGGTAAAACTGAGTATATTGCACTTGCGAGTCTAAATACTCGAGGGGAAAACTGAGTACATATAAAATTTCTATATAAGGCCCGAGGTTATAACTGAGTACACCAAACGTCCCAGGGTTAGACTCGTGTCACGGTGCACCACTACTAGAAAACAGGCTATCAGTGGCGCACCACTTTTTATCATCAGTGGCGCACTAGTGGTGCGCCACTACTATCCAAAGTACCAATGGCGCACTACAAGGTGCGCCATTGATAACTCATGTGATGCGCCACTATTCCTCCCAATGGGTGAGCCACTATTACTCCCAAGAGGTGCGCCATAGGTATTAGTCGAAGGTGCGCCACAGGAATACTATGCTGTGCGCCATTGGTAGCATCGTGGGATAAAACAAAAAAAAAGTGCACAACACTCGTACGGTGTTTTGCTGCTCTGATTTTGTCCCTTTTCTACTTTTACATGTAACACCCAATATTTATTATATATAACCCATAGTTACAAGCAGTCTCTAAACTTTGCAACTAACACCCTAAAAGAAAAGAAAACAAAAGCAATCAAGTCCCTAGATCTACAAGGGCGGAGCGCGCCGGCTTCCTGCAGGCTGCCGGTCGACGCCGGACAAAACGCATGTTGCCGAGGACCTTGTCGCCGACGCGGAGCTCGACTACCTCGCCAACGACGAGGTCGCGCGCGGGTAGGCCGCGCAGGTTGACGAAGGCCGTGGTGCGGACGTCGCTGGCCTCTGCGCCGTCGTAGAGCGCGAGCAGGAAGGAGATGACGGCGCGGCGAGTAGGATGCGGACCAGGGCGCGCGGGATCGACGAAGAGGACGCGCGACCGGGGCGAGGTGTTGACGGTGGTGCAGGGCGCCAGGAGGCAGAGGACGGCGAGGCTGAGGCAGAGCTGCATGGAGACCCGCCGACGGAGCAGTCCTCGCGCGACAGAGGCGCACGCCCGCGGCGAACGAAGCGGAGGAGCCGGCTAAAACTGCCATGAAGAGAGAGAGAAAGAGGGAAGGACAAAGCAGGCGAGGGCTAGGGGCGGACTAGCGCGGCCGCGGCGAGTGGAGCAGGGAGGCGAGCCAAACGGGCCACAACGAGTGGAGCGGGGAGCAGAGATGCAGTGGCATGGAGCGGCGCTTGGGAAGAAAGATGGGCGGAGGGAGATGGATGGTGTGAGAAGGAGGCCTCTGTGAGAAGTGGAAATGCTTTCCTGCACAGCTCGTGGAGATAATTATCACATTTTCTTTTCGTGCACAGTAGACTTGTTTCCTTCCTCGGTTGCAGAAGCACAGGAGACCACATCGCCCGCTTGTTATTTCTTGTTGGATATATACGCTCGTGACAGGTCACCTCATGTACGTGTCTGGTGCAGTCGTGCCTGATGCAGTTGACAGTAATGCGTGGTAGGGTCATGGGACACTGGCAGGCATGTGCGTGGTGTGGCTCGGTAACCAACTTCCAGTGGCGCACCAACATCCAGGTGCTCCACTGCTAACTCAGATAGCAGTGGCGCACCACTACCAGTCTACCACGGTGCGCCACTGGTGAGTTCGTGATGGATTTGGATCTTTAAAAAGAATATAGCAATGGCGCATGGATGCAGTGGTGCGCCACTGGTACTTTATCTAGCAGTGGCGCACCTGAAAGTGGTGCGCCACTGGTAAGTCTGTGGTGGATTTAGAATCTGAAAAACCATAGCAATGGCGCATGGATACCATAGCAATTTACCTAGTAGTGGAGCACCTGAAAGTGGTGCGCCACTGCTATATAACAGTGGCACACCACTATCATGGTGTGCCACTGATAGTAATCTTACGGCTAGGCCTTTTCCTAGTAGTGGACGCAGCAGCCGTGCATAGCGGACGCGTGTTGCGGTACACGCCACCTTCGTCTTCCTCTCCCTCGACGCACGTTCTCACTGCAACCGCCTCTCCTGTCCCATCATCTTCTCCACAACCGAAGAAAAAACCCCGAAGAAAACCGCCGGAGATGGAGAAGAATGAGATGCCCATTGTCGGCGCATCAGCCGCCGGTGCATCGGCCGCTGCCCCCGTCCAGGTCCATGTCACTGCTTCCAACGTAGCAGCCGGCGCATCAGCCGCCGGCGCATCGGCCGCTGCCCCCGTCCAGGCCCCTGTCGCTGCTTCCAACGTAGCAGCCGGCGCATCAGCCGCCGGCGCATCGGCCTCCGCCACCGTCCAGGCCCCCGTCGCTTGGGACCCGTACGAACCAGTGCCGTACGTCGCGCCGGAGAACCCCTACGACACAAGCATCGTCGACGACGAGCCGGAGGTAACCCTTTGCTCCCTTGTTCTTATCCCATTTCAATCATTTTGTGTTAGATCTAGCGTTATTAGGGTTCGTCTGTTCCTAGTTCAATCCATTTGTGTTAGATCTAGCGTTATTAGGGTGCGTCTGTTCCTAGTTCAATCCTTTTGTGTTAGATCTTGCGTTATTAGTGCTTGTGATTTGCTTTTGTTTAAGATTTGTGCCGATGATGATGAATATTTGGCCACAAATTGATTCAGGGTTTGGTCAGTAAACAATTGGTGTGTTCAAATTTGTTGTGCATGATCTTTGGTTTACTGACTCAAATCCTGGATATAAGTGTGTCCAATGTAACTGAGGCTACCTATTTTTTTCGAGCCCGTATTATCATGCATGATCTTTGTTCACTCTATGTTCCATCATCGTTGCAATTGACTCCGTGTTTTTTGCACGATCTTTGGTGCTACGTGACAGGTGCAGAGCAGCGACGTCGACAGCGATGACGAGTCCTTCCACACCAAGACTCGTCACGTCCTCAGGAGGCTGCAGTCCGGCCATTACGATGGCCCCTTTGCTCGAGGCATTTACAAGTGCCCCTTCTGCAACAGGAAGCTCCGCGCCACCGACTTCAACTTCCTGGTGAACCATGCTGAATCCATTGGCAGATGCGGCGCTAGAGTTGGAACGACGGTGAACGTGCATGCGTTCATGGCCAAACACAAAGCACTTGGGATTCACCTGCGCAACCTCCAGGCGAGTCACATGCGCAACCTGGAGGTGTTGAACATGCCTACTGCACTTTCTGTATGTGACTGCTCTATCTGTAGAGCAGCTTAAATTCATGTAAAATGTAGCTTATGTTGTAGGGTTCTATCGGTACTACTGTTGGATCTGTCGTGAATATATCTATGCTATGTTGGATGCTGTATGCAGCTTATCCTATATTTTTTCTGAATTTGTGCCCTAGATTTCCTACCTGATTGGGTAAAAACGAAGGCATAAAGAAATGAATGTCGTTAAAAAACAGAAGGAGAAGCTGCTCTAATTTGCTACCAATTTGGGCTATCAAATATGAATGAGATCGAGCGAGAGAGAGAAAAAAGGTACATTAAAAACTGCTAATCTGGGCGAAAGAGACAGAAACCACTCGTGCCCACGTCCCAGACCCACACGGCTCCACACGCTACGGCTCCACACGCTACGGCCACACAAACATGGTCTCGTCCTGTCCCACGCGGTTCCTTCCTACCAGCCTCACACGACGCGGCCCCACAAACGACACGACCCCACTCGTCAGCACGGAACGGCCAACTTAACGGATTCCTTCCGTCCGAACTCCTTCTGCGGGTTTCAGACAAGGTCTTGGGGGAAACTGAGGAAAAACTAAGGAGCTGGGGAAAACTGAGCACAACTAAGGACCCGAGGGCACGAAATAGAAATCCCTTAAAAAATTTGAAAAAAAAGTTATTTGTTTTAAAAATTATGTAACAAAATTTTATAAGGAGCTGATGATGTATCCTACTAACATACAAAATCTCAATTATATATGTTTTATTTTCTGAGTACACTAAAATGACAAAGCTTGATTTCTTTTTGAAGATTTGAATCGGTATGTTGAGTGCACTCATTTGTTATTTTTGTGTAGCGTAAAATACACATTATTTCAGTTGAAAGTTTACACGTTTGTGGGATACATTATTGCCTACAACATAATTTATTTTCAGATTTTTCAAAAATTTAAAAATATGACTTTTAATCACTTTTATAAAGAAAGACCAATGGTGCCTATGTGCACCAAAATCTCTATCCCATTTTGATCCGGAAATAAAACCATGATGAGGAGGAGCACCGCAAGAAGCAGCAACAATCGATCGGCCGCTGCCGCTTCAGCTGCAACTTCCAAACACGCAGGACGTGTGTGTGGGCGGAAGGTAAGCTCGTGCGCCGGAGAAGACAAGGGATAGGAATATAGGATCATAGGATATGCGTCGAGAGTCGTACCAACATGTCACGCCATGGCACCGTTCTCGCGCATGCAGCTCAGGTGGCAGCCCCCTCGCCACGCACCCACCCGACGTGGCAGCTCGCCATGGCCTGCGCACACACCGCCGCTCTCTATATAGCCCGACACCTTACCAGCGCGCCACACGTACCACCGTCGACCTCCGCCGCTTTAGCTACTGAACTCGCCATGTACACGGCCACGGCGTCGCCGCGCGCGCACCGGCAGCAGCAGTACCAGCCGCTGCGCCACATCGAGGGCCTCACGCTCCGGTCCGCGCTCCGCAGCAACCCGCAGGCGTCCGCGCTGGCCGTGGCCGCGCTCCTCGTCCCGCTCGGCGGCGCGCTGCTCGGCCTCTCCGGCCTCGTCCTGCTGGGGACGCTCGCCGGCGTCTCCCTCGCGGTGCCTCTCGTCGTGATCTTCAGCCCCGTGCTCGTGCCCGCCGCGCTCGGGGCGGCCCTCGCCGTGGCGGGCCTCGTCGCCGCTGGCGCGCTGGGCGTGTCGGGGATCTCCACGCTCGTCTGGATCGCGGGGTACGTTCGGAGAGGCGGCGCGCGTGGCGACACCGGCGCGGTGGCCGGGATGGTGGTGAAGCCGTTGGACAGCGGGAAGCGGCATGTCGCGGAAGGGGCGCCGCCGACGTTCGTCGGGCACCGGCTGCGTGACTCGGGGGACGGGTTGAGCAGCAAAGCGAAGGACGTCGCCAGCGCGTCTAAGACCTGTACTGCAAGAGGACGGGGTAAATAATGTACGCCGTTGTGCTAAGCAGTCTTGCAATAACAATGCATTTAGTTTGTCGAAATCATTGTATACGTACTGTAACTACTGGTAGTTTAATCTTTACTATTACTAGCAAAAGTGCCCGTGCGTTACATGGGGAGAAAGAAATACTCAAACGCTTTAGTAAATCATCCGTGTTGACACTTCTCTTTTTCACCGTCGTCGATTGTGGTCACGAATATATAGCTATTTGGAAACCCTTATGTGAAAAATCTACAGCTAGCATCTAACCCGCTCGAACCATGCCATCTAAGTCACATGAAGAAAACTCTTTTGAAAGTCCTGTCACCTTCCCACCAATTCTCGAGAGAACTTCGTCAGTGCACCACGTCTTGCACCCATGCGCGGCGCCGCGGCCTCCCGCTTTTCATCAGCATGGTTTGTCCCTTGTTCCTGCTCCCTTGCTCCACACTCCCATGTCCTATTTCTCTCAAACTTCATCCCTCCTCGTGTCACGCCGGCTGGTCAACGGCGCCACACACCCTGCCACGTCGGCTGGTCAACGGTATGTAGCGTCGACCGCCCCACGGGATTTAAACTAAATTAAACATAGTACCTCCGTCTAGAAATGCCAGCCTGAGACCGGCCTAATGCCACAAATACCACATGCATGCCTAAGCCCTCACTGACAAGGACTCTTGCTCAAAATCCGACAATATCAAAGCTTAGACAAAAAAAAGATTCTACTTTAAGAAGTCAGAAAAGGGGAGATGAGATAAATTGATCAATATCTAAAATCTGCACAAGTCATTGCGGTGATTTGTGCTGAAATCCCCACTTTACAATTTAAATAGAAAGTACAGAGACATATCTGGCTCAAAACCTGACAATATTAGAGCTTACATAAAAAAATCCACAAAAATGACAATCAGAAAAAGAAAGATGAGATAAATTGATCAATATGTGAAAATCTGCAAAAGTCATTGCGGTGATATGTACGAAAACTCTCACTTTACATTTTAAAGAAAGGGTACAAAAATATATTTATTCTGCATCACACGGCGAAATGCACTGGCTAGAGAAAATATCACAGCCATAGTAGTAGATTGGATCAGTGGAGCTCAATTAGTACCTACAAAGAGAAGTGTTTACTTCGTCAATTTTAAGATCTAATTCGCCAGCTCGGTTTACGAAGGTGCTCGTAAAGGTAGGATGTGCATGTGTATGTTTATAGCAGTGATTATATACGCGTGTATGAGAGCGTTGCGTTTGTATTGTGTTAAAACAAAAAAGAGAAAAGCAGTTTGTTTATTTACTATCAGAAACCACATGCAGGCACACACATTCACGTGGCCACATCGACTCATTTGTAGTGCTTGTGTGGCAGCCAAGGTCGAGACAAATCCGCCGCTCTCTCATTTCCCCACGTCCTCTCTCTTCCAGCGCCACCCAAAGCTCCATGCCAGGCATCCATCTTCTTCCACCTCTAGTCCTCTTTTCCCAAATTCACCTAATCCTTAGCTTTTCCATGCCAGCGTGTAATTCCTCATTTAATCTGCTCCCGTACAATTTTTTTTCCTTAAGTCGTTCCGACATTTGCTGCTGCTTGCTGTTCCAATTTGGCTCGGATGAACCTGAAAAACTTAGGCATATAAACTGGTGTGAGTTAGTATAATGGTAGCGAGGTGGGACTATTTCAAGGCTAAACATCAATGCGCCCTCTGCACATATATTTCCTGATGTACATACTGGTAAATGTAAAAAAAAAAAACTCCATCTGCTTGTGGCCTGGCCGGAAGGGCCGATGGACAAGCCAGCCAACAGGCCTAGCCCAGAGAGCAGTCAACGCAGCCCATCCACTCAACCTTATCTGCTCGCTCGACCCCAGCCGCACAAGCTGACACGCACGCCATCGCTTCGCTCCCTTTCTCCGTTACCAATCCTCCGTGCTTCCCGCTGCCAGCGCCTTTCCCCACCAGCCACGATCATCCCCAACTACCCTCCACCTCCCTCCAGCCGGCGTTGCTTCTCCCTCGCCTCGACGCCTCCTCCCTCTTTTCTCCATCTCCTCCTGAGCTTCACGTTTCTCGCGCGCATGTGAAGCTGCCGCCTGCGGCTCCCACTCCCCCGACCAACGATGGCCGTTCCTGTCGACGACTCTTCTTGCACCGGTGCTGCCTCCTCGACCTCCAATCCGGCCGCTGCCGCCCATGTTGACCATGTCCGCCACCAGCAGCTCCTCTACTGCATCCTCACGCCAGCGCTAGTTCCCTACTGCATCCTCACTTCCTCACGCCGGCGATAATTCCCTCCCTTGGCTCGCGTCAGCTCGTCTCTCTGCGGCGAGCTCCGGCGTAGGCCACCACTGCCCTGGGGTCCGCTTCCACCTGTCTGTATTCCGCCGCTGCCCTTCTCCCCGCCGGTGCCCGGTCCCCATCATGCTCCATGACCCGCCGACGGTGTCGTCGAGGTGGCAGCTCCTCTGGGGCGCACCGCCGCCGGATCGGGGACAGTGAGCTCGCCGCGGGGCCTGTACGGAGTGACTCTGGCGGCGGTATACTGGCCGACGGCGGGATGCACGCAGGACGACCGCCGACGGCGCGATGCGCGCGGTACGCGTGGCTTGTGCCGGCAGAGCAGTTCTCTGCTCACCGCTAAAGGAGGATAAGGAAAAAACTAAACGAACCGGTACAGGGTAATTTGGTGTATTATGTAATTTGGTGGGAGGGTAAATTTGTCAAAAAAAATGTTGGACGAAAATTTTGGCAGAAACCTTAGCTCCTTTATTATTGGGAACTAGGAAAATTGCCCGTGCGTTGCACCGAAAAAAATAGGCCAAAACTCATTGTTAGCCTGTGACGTGTAAAAATGAGACTAAATAGATGAAAATGAGACTAAAATCGGATCTGAAGTGACGTTAACTGAAAGCAGCAAAATACATGTATAGTGGAGTATTATCCTAATTTTGTTATCTCTTGACTTCATTTTATAGCAAATTAATTCACAACATTGCTGGACCTCTCATCCTTTCCCCATCTACAGTGAAAGGAGGCGTTTTTTGGGCGAACCCGTGCCGACCAGCTCGCCGCCGGCGATTCGTCTGATTCCTCGCCCTCCGGCGGCCGCTACGGCGGCGGGAGGACGGGGAATCAACGGATCCCGGCGTGTACATAGTCTAGGTGTGCGTGGGGTGGCTGCTGGCGGCGCTGCGGAGGAGGTGGCGCGGTTGGATGGCCTTTTGAAGACGGCGGCGCTCTTCTTCGATCTGGCGGCTCCGGTGGAGTTCCAGGCCGAATCCGTCGTCCTCTGTGTGTCTGCAGCTCGGGGAGTTGCGGTTTGTGTGTTCCCCTCGCCGGTGGCCGTGATGGCGGTGTCGGCGTTGACGTCCTTGAGGTTGGTGTTGTTGTTGATCAAGCCGGCTGTTCTCGTCGGGGTGGATGGAGGCGCGGTGGCGCCGAGGTTCGTCGACCCTCCCTCCGTTTGGGGAGCCCACCCAGTTCAAGGTTTGGCGGTGGAGCAGCGGAGGCCCATGCCGGCGGCGCGTGCATCTCGTCGGAGAAGAAGCTGGAATCCAGGACAAGGGCCTATTTGTATTTTTCTGTGTTTTTCTGGGTTTATCTGTAAGATGCTTGGTTAATATCAATATCACCCTCTTCGCAAAAAAAAAAAAATTCACAACATTGCTGAGGCTACAGGCAACGTTGTTGCCAACGTATTAGAGATGTATAAAAACTGAGGTACTCTTAAATTTAAGGACAGTGCTACTTGCGTAGTGAGACTGTGTGCTCGGAACTTAGAGAAGATTTATAGTAAGCCTGCAATATTGTTGTATCAAAAGAGCCGGCCATACTGGATTGGATCACCTACAAGGTTAGATCGGATTTCATCGTCCATTGAACAGATGCCAGGACGGCATGAAGAAAAGTCCCAGCAATGAAAGGATGAGGAAGAATAGCAACGATGCGCCGACAGGGAGGGACGGCCAAGTGAAGTAGGGTACGACGTGTTTTTAGTTCTTCGTGGAAATCATGCGACGAGTCTGCAGGGAGGCGCGCGTGGAAGTTCAGCTCCATGGTATCAGCAAATCCAGGCATCCTTCGTGTCGTGCCGTGCCGTGCAAATATTGCTGTCGATTTAGAGGCAGCAACGGCGGCATCGTTGGACTGGGCAGAGTCGGCTGCTCTGAGGAGGATGACAGCGTCGGAGAGTATCCCGCAGCCGCTGAGCGTGGTTGACTGCGACAGCGCCGGATGCTCGTGCTCATCGGGATTCACCGATGAGACAGCACCTTGCCCTCGCCAAGCATATTCCCGCGGAAGCAGCAGCTCTACGGAGGCCCGCCATGGCCGAACCAGTGAGGTGCATGGCGACGGCCCTGTGGCTCCCCTGCTCGAAGAAGACCCACCCCTGACCAGAGAGAGGTGCGCTGTCGCTGGATTGATTGACAGCCTGTTTTCTTTTCTGTCGCATCGAGCTGGCCGGTAGGTTGAAATAGGCAAACGATGAACTACCAAGCAAACGTAGCCGCGGGGCGAACCCTGAGCCCCAAATAAATCCGACGCCGGGGTCAAGAGCTAAGAACCGCGGCTAGATAGAGAACCGAGGGCAGTCGATTCTGCAAGGGAGTCGGCGGACTTTTATGGGCGGGGAAGGAAGAAGCTACAGGGCTGTTTCTGAACGACGCACGATGAGTTTTCTGAACGACACACGATGAGTCGATGACACGAAGACCATCGGTTTCCGGATCAAGCACGGCAAGAAAACAAATCATGATCGAAGGGGTAGCGACGGACGAAACCATGAACTAAGGAGGAAAACGGACGAAACCACGGTTGTGCGTATTATGGATTTCGGTGGAAGGGTAATATGGTCCGAAAAAGTGTTGGACCAAGGAAACAATCCTTTCTTTATTATTAGGTATAGATATGTGAGTTCGTACGTCGTCAAAAATGTTTGATATCAAAGATTAGGGACATCCACACCATTGATCTGCATCCAATCTAATCTAACGCACAGGCTTCCGAGAAAGAAAAGGAAAGACAAGATTCAAAAAAAAAAATCACAGATTGCATATATAATCGTACTTCCTAATCCCGCCGCATACATCCGCACAATCCAAAAATATTAATCAAAGATTAGATGCACAATTAAAGGGCTAATTAATTGCCCTTTCCAATTGTACCACATAGTAGTATATGGCTTCGTCTCTCCACAGGCCGTACATAGTCAACCCCCTTCGTCAAGCACGTAGTCCAACTGCTGCCGTGGCCCTGGAGTACCATTGTGTTGCCGCCCTGGAGTCCCTATTGGTTGGTATTTTGAGCTGGCTCGTTTGACTATGAAAAAAATAAATAGAAACACCCAAAATTGCATTGTACTACCAGGGTTGAGAACGTTGAGTCTGCCTCAAGGTGGACGAGACATAGAAAGGGAACTGTGGCGGCTGCGTGAGAGGATTCGGGGACTCGCCGGTGTGCCACCCGTCGGAGCGTGCCAGCGTGGCGCGGGCCTGGGCGACAGATGACAGAGGTCCATGGCACGGGCGTCCATTGGCTGAATGGTGGCGTGAAGGCGAACGACGATTGGCCGGGCGATAGGCGGGGTGCTTCTCCCATAGTCATGTTCTTGTCCTGCCGGTAATTTATTTAATTTCATTCTCTTACGGCAACCAGTCAGTTTGGAACTTTCGATATTGTGGTGTTCACTGTTCAACAATGTAAATCTGTTTCTTATTGGCACCAAGAGCCAAGGTTGAGGCTAGATGTGTTTAGTCCATTGAGTTAAGAGCTTCCGTGTTTAGTCCAACATGAGTTCTTGCAGTAGCGAGTGAGAGGTTTGTACTATGTAATTGCATAAGTAGCTGAAAAAAATTCATTTCTGTTTCATGCTATATTCTGTTCATCAGCTTAGAAACTTTTACAGTCAAAGTCTTAGAGATTATGTCCTAGCGAGTGAGATTAAGATGCATATTTGAATTTGATTATGTCCTTCTCCATTATACCTTATGCAGTCAGCTTCTGAAGAATTATTGAATGTTCGAGCATGCAAGCTATGCATGCACTGCCTGCCAATGCATGGGAGAAGTGATTCATGGCAAGTTTGCTGTTGTGACTTCTAATATAAAAAGATGTTCTGGTTATACTCTGTACATAATCCAGAGAAGCTCTAATGTGAATCTGATTTTATCCATGCCCTGACTAATTAAATGGAAGAATGAACTCAGTTGGGAGACCACTCGAAATATTTCATTACTAATGTCTCGCAGGTAAAGATCCATACAAAGCCTAAGTGACTAACAACTTGATGAGTGGTAACATTATCATATAACGGTTCATTTTCCTTGCTCAAATACATCACTTCTCATAATTTGTTGACCAGTTTTTAAGCAAACCGAGAAAAACATCTTTGAAAAGTTCAGGAAGCGACAAATAAGGTGGATGGCTAAAAGTAGTAGCATACAAATATGTATTTATAAGGGGCGAGACACTATATTTTGGCTTAGTATAGCAGAGTGTTATAAACATGACAAGTAAATAATAAAGAACGAAAAGTAAATCGGAGCAGAGACACAATATTTTAACGTGGAAAACCCCTCCAATACAGGGGAAAAACCAGGGGCGTCAGTCAGCAAAATTTCACTATGTCGGGGAGTGTTTACAAACACCGTGGGTTATCATATAATCTGATAAACCCTAGCCGACGACTTACAAGAAGTATATATAGACGGTGGCATCGATCCTTAATGGTAGCCTCCGGCGACGGCCATCTCCGCTTCGGCCCAAGCCTTCGGCGATGGGCCTCGCTCCGCTCGTCAGAAGTTAGCATTCTTATGAATTTGGATCACAATATAACACATATGAGTATCACGTATAGATGGAGATGCCCAAAAACTATTGACCTGCAGCTTGTCGGTGAAGATGAGTGTAAGCAGTACTTGTTAAACTCCGATCAAAGGAAGTGGGAGAGGATGTGTCCATCTGTAGTAAGCCCATTGAGCCTGACGTCGGCACGTGGAAGACCTTGCGTGATGGGAGGAGCTCAAAGGTGGAGTTTTATTTTGGTGAGGAGGACATCGCGGGTGGCAGAGCAAAGGCCGGCGCGAGCCATCAAACGCGTGGTGGAGGTGGCCCTGGTCGTGGATCCAGTGGAGATGAGGTCCGCCCCTTCGCTTGCGCTTATGCTTAGTCTCCTTGCCTTCCGGGAGCCTCAAGCTATTGTGACTGTCGCCGGGTCTCCGGTACATTCTCGTCCTATTTGGAGACCTAAATGAAAAAAACAAGCGGCGGAGAAGAGAAGGGATGTTCCACGGGGCACGTGATGGGGCCAAGCCTTGGTAGAGATGGGAGATTAGGCGGCGGGATAAAGCCACGGTGGCCGGGGAGAGCAAGTGGTGGCCAAATAAAGGGCCCTTGGGAGAAATAGATGGGAGACTGCGTGAAGCCAGGGAAAGAAGGTAGAGAAAAGTTAGTCAGCGGTACTCAAAAGACCGTAAAACTCAGTGAGCGCTACCGTAAAGACTAGACCCGATGTTGTTGAAAAATATTTAAAAAAATATATAAAAAATAGCGGCCGTAGCAACGCACGGGCATTCAACTAGTAATTCAGTAGTATACGTACTGTAACTACTGGTAGTTTAATTCAGTAAATCGAGAATGTTATCGCAATAACATATGCACATATGCTTCAAATAAGTAAGTGGGTTTCATTTGACCCTGAAGTATTAAGCGGCCGTTTTGCCCACTATCATTACTGATTGTACGTTCGAGCACTTTGTTCAAGTTTCTTGGCATCGTGAAGTTAGAATCCGACCTTAGAATAGTTCTCTCAGCTCTATTTTCGCTCGGGTGGTAAATCTACAGTTGTCATTGCTGGCTATGGCTCCTTGTCCTTCGTGGTGTGGCTAGGGACTAATTAAGAGCCTTTTTATTCGACCAGGCGCATAGCTTTCCTGGTGCCACTTCATCTTATCGGGGGCACCGGTTCCAACCCAGCCGCAACCTCCAAGCCTCCGAACGCGTCTTCTAAATCTCTACTATCTAAAAAGGAGGAACTGGTTCTGTTTCCTCCGGTGGAGGTTTCGTCCTACATATTTTCATCTGATTATTTTATCCTCCCACCAAATATACATTATTTGATCCTACCGATTTTCTTCCATCCGATTCCTTAATTTTGGTCTCTGTAAATAAGGAAGGTGCCAGCGAACAAGTCGTACAGTACCAAATTACGCCGCCGGCCTGCCCAACCCACCCAATCACCCCCCCCCCCCCCCACTGAATCCCGTGCGTCGGCCAAGCCTAGAGGCCGCAAGGAGAACCTCCGCCCGGTGTTGGTACTCGCCATCCGGAGCGCATGGAGCTGGGCGTCCTCGTTAGTCCGTCACGCCGCAGGTCACCTCTAACCGCCGCCATGTCGCCTCTTGGTGACCTGGGCTCCCGGCGCCCCTCCCTCCTCGCCTAGATGCACCGCTCGCCGATGACCTAATCCACGGCGTCCGCATTCCATCACTGTGGAGCTCACCGCGGAAGGCAAGGAGGAGGATATGGTGGTAGCCTTGCCACCGGGATTAATTGAGGATATCCAATCTATTGATTCCGAACAAATTACTCATCAGCTTTCGATGGTAAGTGCAGACTCTCGGATTCATCTGATTTTCTTTGTTCAGTAGTGCTCCTGTAATCTTTTGCAAAATTCTCCATAGGATTGAGCTCCCTCTCAAATTGATTGCCGGTATGGGGAAATACAAAGGATTTCGGGCCCTTGGGGATCGCCGGCAACGAGCGCCCAACTGTGTTGTAAAAGGGAAAGTCGATGAGGCAATTGTTGGTGGAGGTGGACATCACGTTCACAGCAAGCAGCAAGTAACCAGCCCCACTTCAACCCTCCACGTCCAGGTATTCTTGTTTCAACTTCATGTCATAGTTTTTTTAATGTTTTGTGCTAAGCTGTACTCTAGAAAATATACTTTATCTGGGGCAAACAACATAGCAAATGACGCCATAGACAAATTCTTCTGGAACGAAATTCTACAAGTACTTTTTTGGACAAGCTGTAGTTTTGTTATGTAATGTATCTATTGAGATTTACAAAAAATATTTGATGGATAGATTCTATTTTAAGGTGTCTATGGAAATAAAAAAGGTCCTTATATTCTGTAACTTTTTGCTCACAAAGGGTCCATCTGATATGTAATTTGACACGTATATATGACGTACCTTCATATATATACAGATCAGAGTAACAAAAGTATCAAATTCAGAAATGCGGAGGATGCTCTATGATTAGGAAGTGAACCCTTCGTATCTGAAGCTAATATTTCTTTATTTTCTTACATAGTGTTGCTGCCCACATTACAAACCTAGGTGTGCCTCTTTCCTTTCTCTCTCTTTATCTTTTTGTTGTTAGATTGATTCATCCCCATCTGACATCATAAGGATTAGTCTTATTTTTGCACATTGCCTAACTTATCCTATTCATTTCACTGCATTGTTATTTCATTCTTCAATACATTCTCTGAAGAAATAAATCATCAAATTTGGCAGTATCAGGCGGTATTTTGGAAGAAGAAAATCTTCCAAACACTGAATCAAGTACAGAGATATTTAATGTTGTTTTATGAATTGGCTTGCCATTATGCTAAAAAGCTTCTATAAATATCAATACGATATATTGAACGTGTTATTGTAATATGTTTGAAACATCATGAAGAGTAGTTGTATTACATTATGCCTAGCTTAATTGATATTTCAACCACTTGTCATGGTAATAAATTACTAAGCAAATGCAGATATATTTAGTACATTTATTGTCTGAACCACCAGCATCTTCTGGGCTATAAGTTTGGGTCGTTGGCAGTGACAGTATGGTAAATGGTTTTGCATAGTAGTCCCAGATATTCTGTTGTGGAAATTGTAATTGTTAGCATTGCGAGAATCGTAACACTATGTCCTACGGCTTGTTCGAGAGCAGTCATTTAAGAGCAGATGGATGCTATTTTGCTTACCTATGCTTGCTGCATGAAAAAGCTGAGAGGATTCAGATTAATTTTTACTTGTGTGTGGTGCTACTTTGGTCATCACAAAACCAAATGAACTGTATTACTTTGGTCATCAATGTTTTTCAAACTCTTCTTACAACGTATTACTTTGGTCATTTTTGTACCTCTATATCACAGAATGTATTTCCAATGTTGATGCTCCAGTATGGCGGCCAGACGCAACATTCCCTATTTGTTCTTTCTACCGAGGATAGGGATGAAGACATTGTTGATCGTCGGTTCACATACACTCCAAAATTCTTGAGGATCCCGTGGAAGTCAATTGCCATAGCGTTGTTCCTTCTCTTCCTGGGGATCTCTCTTGTGTTCTTCCTGGTATGTCAACGCATACCTCTCTAGTTACTGTATTGAAATTGATATGCATCTGTTTCATCCACGAGCATGAATATTATTTTTCTTGAATTATTCCACGAGCTCTCCTGTAAAAACAATGGCCACTTCCATACACTTTGTGTAAAATTATCTATAAAAGCAATGGCCACTTGCATCACTGTAATAAGTTAAGAATAGGGTACTTTTGCTAATTTCGCTTCCTGTGCAGAATATGTTGTATCACTTTCTGAACCACATGGTACTCTCAGTTTGAACTATCAATTTTATCTTTCCCCTACTGTGTGCCAATCAATACTTTATATGTATTAGGTTTTTTGATTTCTCTATATTTCTCTCTAATTTTTTTATCTGCGTTTATTGTTTAGTAATATCATGTGTGCAAGGGATGGGATGGACGTTTTGGAGAACCTGCAAGACCGTGCATGTCCCTTGTTGTGAACAAGCTTAGAGAATTATTCAGGATAATGGCTAGCAAATCTTTTGGTAACCTAAAGCATAATTGTTTTCCATTCCTTTATTTCCTGATTCATTTTGTTTGGACCATGTGATTTCTAGAGACCGGTCTTTCTTCTCTAAATACATGTATAAATACGCATGTTTATTTTAAGGAGATCAGATTCATCTTATCACTGAATGTAAGCGAGCTTTTATGATTGAATATTATTCTGTGAATACAGGAATATCTTTTTCATATAACATTCGAGATCCAAAAATATTCAAGGAAAGTGCACGAGCAATTTTTGAATCAGAAAATTAATTCAATAAAGTAAGCATAATCCTTTCCACTAAGCATTCTTGTAATTCTATTAGACACATTGGGGCGAGTACACATCTCAAAAGAATATAAGAGTCAGATGATGGCGCTCGGTGGCGGAGGTAGAGCTAATAGGAGCATTGCATGTAGTCTTGCACTTGCATAAACTTTCTCATGATTATTCGTTGTTTTGAGGTTGTCTAATCACTGGTCTTTTCTCTAGGTGAGCTTGGATGGGAGATCTTTGGCAGGCAGTATACTTGACGGAGCAAATAAAAAATATGGAGTCCTTTCTCACATTCAAACATATACCTCCTACGCCATGTTGCAAAGCAGGAGAAATGCAAGTATGGAAATGTTGCAAGGATATTGCAATTCCATCTACCATGAGTCAATATTTTCTAGCAGGATGAACTTTATCCTACACGGCTTGATCTTATTATAATTTGGAATTTACTAATAGACAAATAATTCTATGTGGTCCTTCTTTTGCACACTATCCATTGATGTATCTAAATTAAATTATTTATTTATTTGTATAGAGCAGAGAAGGTGTTATAAGAAATGGCAAATGAAGGTCTAGAGCCTAATCTCAAGATGTATACTACCTTGTTTAAAGGTTGCTAAATGCATCACTTTCAGATGGAGCATTGGAATGTTTCTAAGAGATGAAACCGGTGCGACTGCCTGACGAGGCCGCTTATTATTGCTTGGTGTCCACTTCTCTTGAAGGAAAATGTAATGGAGGGAAGCACATATATATGAATCTTGTGTGTTTGCAGAGAAATGTTTAATAGCCACTTACGAGAGGATATAAACGATATATAATAAATTGTTGTATGCATTGCAGAAAATCTAGAGTGTCAATATAGTTTCTATATAATACTTATAAAAATGCATAAAGTGTATAGAAAAGAACAAAGTGTATAGAAAAGAGAGGCGATCTATATTTTTTTATTGAATTTTGCATTTTGTGTTATTGTTTAAGATTGTTGCACTTTCCGGAGTTGGTTTAATATCAACAAAATTATTATTATTAACGTACTTACATAAAAGTGTTGCTAATTGTTTTAAGCAAAGATGACTAACATTGTTGGAATTCGCTACATTGCACACTACAGAAGAGACGGATGCGTAAAAAAGAGATAAAGAGGGGTTAAGAGTGGTTAGGAGTATGGATAAAATATCAAAGTATAGTATTGTATCGAATACTACAAATCGTCGTACTTATATCACGCAGTAAAATAAGATCACCTCTCCTTATGTTTTGTTTACCCGTGGCAACGCACGGGCATTTTACTAGTAATTTAACAAATTTAAACATAAATATCGCTGATCACATAACTTTGGAGACTACAAACTTAGGCGTCTACAAAGTACAAACTGATCATAGTCTCGACGATCATGTTGTTGCAAATCGCTGCAAGTCAATATCTAGCGAACAAAAAAAAGCGCATATTGCCGATCATCCACCGGGCTAGAAGGCACCTCCTCGAGGGTTACCAATGGCGAAGTAGCTGTCACCCGTGAAGCCTCGGTGGCCGGTGGGACCTCTATCACTGTTGGAGTCGAGGTCGTCGGTGGTGTAGTGGTGTTGGCCTAGGTCGCCGGTAGTGTAGCGGTCCGGTGGACCTTCCTCTCAGACAGGATCATGGCGCACTAGTCCACACACCACACCCTCACCTCGTCTCCCATGCATGTTGTGTCGACCAGCAAGATCGCCAAGACCTCCCTCCTTTTCTTCACCACTTGGCCTTGATCAGGTCGAGTTTGATGTCCTGCCTTTCGATAACCGATGCCCATTTTGCCGCCGCGGCCTCTTCCATCTTTGCTGCATGCTTTGCCCTTCTTGGCGACGTGCGAGACGAACTCAGCCATGCACGTCATGATGGGACGAGTGCAACTTCCGCGTCCCTCAATGACTTGACCTTCTTGTTCCCAACGTGGCGACCGTCTGAGGCCAGCGTTGGCAACTTGGCAGGGTCGTACGTGGAGTTGGCCTTGGCGAGAGTAGTCAGTGTCTCGGTCCACTTGTCACATATCTCAATCCGGGCGATGGGTGAACTTGGGTCCATGGCCGCCGGATTTCTTCTTTGTCCCCACAACCGTCGATCTTCCTCAGCGACCTCGGCGTAGGTGTGGACATCATTTTCCCAAGGCTCACTGTCATCCTCCTTATCGTAGGCCTCGGCTTCTTCCTGTCTGATGGAGTTGCTGCCGTGGGGCATTCCGCCAAACGGTTCCTACGCATCCTAATTGTTGTTGCTTGTGGCGAACCGCTAGAAGCCAGACATAGGAGGAGGCACACCACCGCTGATCGAAGTCCTGGCAGTCCTGCGAGAATGGAGAGGGTTGTGGCATGTTGTTACCTTGGATATCTTGGAACACCGGACCTAGCTCCGACAACAGGCTTGACGGTGAGGGCAATGAGACACTGCATTGGTTCCCACTCCAGACGCGTCGGGGATGTATTGACCTGCTTAAGGTGACGGCACCACCATCCCCGCCATGATATCATCCCTCTGCACCATGGCCGCCTTGGCCACCTCCGCCTCCAAATTCCTTCGCCGCTTCGCCTTCTGCTCCTTCTGTCAGCGACATGCGTTCTCCACCTGTCAGTGACATGGGTATACCCAATCGGTTGCTCATGTAATATCCCAGGTTTAGAGACGATCAGGGGTAGAATTTAGGAAGGGATGTGCATTGCATCGTAAAATCTGGGGAAATTTCGCGCTTTTATTGAAAAACTGCATCAAAGGGGGACAAGTTTCTCTCTCGACACCACACAGGATTAGGGTTTCGAGAGTGCGATAAACTTGAACCTATTTAGTCAACACTTAGGGTTTTCGAGAAGAGAGGGGAACAACTCCTTTCTCAACTTAAGTTGCATGATTGAATTCAAACAAGATATGTCTGAATTTCAAATTCAAACATTAATTAAGTATTTATAATTCAAATATGGAAAATTCAATAAACAATTGAATAAATCAGAATAAGAAATATTAGAACATATAATTAAAACTCATTAGAGAAAGCCTTGAGCTTTATTGATTAACACACAGAATACAATGTCATTTACAATGTCCAAATTGAATTATAAACATTACAACACATTACTGAAATTAATAAATAAAAATGGAAAACAAAAGAATTACAAGTTTAGACAGAATCCTAAACTACTAAAGTAAATCTTCATGATTTGCTTGATCACCACTTGATTGATCTTCACTTGATCATCTCATTCATCCCTGGAAACAAAAACATCAAAATAAAAGAAGAGTTAGGCCAAGTGGCAAAGCCACTTGGCAGGTTAGTGAAATAATGAGGCAATGGAGAGGATAATATCAACTCTGCCGAGCTGAGCATGCCAAAGCCCAAGTTACAACAAGTGCATACACAGGCAGCTCACAAGGCTTGCTGCATGCCTCACAGCACACACACACCAGGGGAGAGGAACCCAGGAAAAGTACTGCTGTCGAGTAAGGTGAGAGCAGGTATAAAACCTTTTCACCAGCATACCCTATGATCCTATCGACGGGATCATCACAAGGGTAAGAACAGGAAGAACAACCAGAGCTATTCAACCTATCCAAAACCACCAAATCATCCAGAACAGTTCCATCAGGAACTGTGTTGTTGAGCAAGCCACAAGGGATAGATCATCATAAGCCAGCAGGAGGAGCAGGGCAAGCTTTGATCATCCACCAGAAGCAAATCCTCTACATCAACAAACTAATCTAGGAGCTGGAGTGAGATATACACATATGATCATGAGCAAGCACATGTTTTGCTCATAAATAAGCATACCCATGCATCACAGAAGCAAAGAGGGGTAGAAAACTCAGTTTGTATCATCACTTGGCTGTCAAGCCATTTGGTGCCAGCAAACAAGAGAGTTAGCTAGAAGGAAATCACCAAGGGAACAATGGTTATGTCAACATAGTGACATAACCAAAGAAATCCATCATGGATTTATCCTATCTAGTCATCCAGATTCACCAAGCACCTACAGCTAGTTAAGCCATCAGACTATGGACATTAATCTGTCTAGTCTCATCTCAACATTAAATATCTTAGCAGCCCATGGATGACCACCAGGAATATTGCACAGAAGCATACGCTAGAGGTAGGAGCAACCATAACTAGCAGGCCAAGTCTGCTAGGGTCACAACAGCTACCTAGCCACACAGAAAAGCCCACTGGAGAAGCACATCATCACCCAACAGGGTTCAACATGAGCTAGGGTACCCAACTAGTGGTTGGCATCCCTCTAGCTTCATTAAATCCATCCATGAGATCATCACTGCTAAGCAGTTCACATCATTTATCCATTCAATAACACAAGGCAACATAGATAAATGAAATACACAAGTTAAACAATGCACCAGACCCTTGCATATGATCCAATGGATCACTGCAAGCATTTAGTAAGTGCTGGAGACAGCAAGATTATGCACCAACACAGGCTTGGGAATCACACAGACCTGGAAGAGCAACAGTATAGGATTCACAAGCAACATCAACCACCAGTACTTGGTGGGGAGCTAAATCCACAAGCAACAACAGCATATGAATTGAATTCATGCACATATATAAGCCAACAGGAAGCCCTGGTGATCACAGGATCATCCAAAGCCACAGATAACCAACCATTGTATCAAATATAATCAAATTAATACATTATAATTGTATGCAGAAGCACACTAACAAAGTATGGAGCTGTATAGTTAGCAATCATGCTCAACAGGGCATCTCTATGAATCATAGCACAAGGGACAACACACCAGGAGCACTGGCACTTGTAGAATGCAAGGACTATTTATAATAATCAAGCCAGGGGCAAGTAAATGAACACACATGAAAGGCATAGCATCAGTAGCAATAGCAGGAGCAACCTAGCATGGCATGAGCATCACAGTATGCTCATGAGCTACAACATCATGGCATAGAGAAGAGCAGATAGGGCAACAGCAGTAGCAACTAGTGTAAGGGTATATTGCCCCTATGTGTGGTTTTGGTAATTAATGACAACCCCTATGGACTAATGTTTTCATTGAGTTTATATGAAGGAATATTCCATAGGTTCTACTTGTATTCCATGTGTTGGATTCAAGTATGGATGCCATGTAAATAAAGATACATCTTGTGTATTGACATCAAGATCATCGGTTTGAAGATATATATGTGATATGATAAAGAAGAAGAAATGAAGAAGGAGTTCTTATGTGGAACTCAATATTGGCCATGCTCTATCCTATGTGATAAGCAATGAATGATCAAGATCTTGAGAGCTTGATTCCAAGTGAAGAATTCTTTATACACCTCAAGATAGTATGATAGAGTATGAGAAGATACAAGGTTGAGTTGGGCAAGTTCAAGATGAGAATCTTGAGTGGATCACATTCTTGAAGCTTGCCGTCCATTTGGTGATAATGGACATGTGAAGATGTGCATCAATAGAGCTTTCCCATCATGGTGTATGGGGGAGCATTTGTGAGTCTTCACGAAGCGACGATGATCAAGTGAGGCATTCCGGCTTGAGTGGAGCTTGAAGAGCTATCATCAAGATCAAGCAGGATGCGCAAGGCAAAGGTATGGACTTGCTAGGTTTTCCTTTTACCGGTCTCAAGGTGGTTGTTGGGAGACCGGATTATAGGATGGATAACCGCACTATCAAGAGGGGCTTTCGGTTGGGTAACTTGATCACATCGTCTTAGGGAGCTCAATCCTTAGCATACTTTGCATATCCCTATTGCTTCTTGGTGTTTCTCTGTGAGAGGTTCTTGAGCTTGTTGCTAGCTTTACAACAAGCCCAAGTTCATCGAAAACGGAATCCGCATGCATCTTCTATTGCGTTTTTGAGTTTGGACATCTTCACCGTTTCTTGACGGTGGGAGACTCCCTCTCTAAAATCATCTAAACTGGGGTTCTATTCGTTGTTATCTTTCCACCAAAATTGGTTTCGTGTCAATCGGGGTCCGGACACAAAAGTTATCACAGTTTTTGTATAACATGTTTTCTTGCTCACCCGGTCAGGGACCCGGTCGGACCGGCCCCTGCGCCGGCCGGTTCCGGTCTGCCGCCCGGTTGACCGGGTGCACGGCCGGGCGCCCCGGCGCCAACCGGCTCCTACACTGATGCCATCCGGGAGGACTACTGCGGAACAATTCCCAGTTCCGGTCTCGGTACGGCCCCTGCCCCGGTTTGGACCGGCTGGTCCGGTCCCTGGCCCGGTCGACCGGTCTGTGGACCGGATGGCCCGGTCGGTGGTCCGGTCTGACCGGTTCCTGAACCGGACGGCCCGGTCCCAGGCCCGGTTGACCAGCCTCCTTGACGGTTGACTCAGCCCAACTTTTCCCCAACGGTTATATTTGCTCTTGGGCTATAAATAGCCCTTCTTCCACCTTGGGCTGAGTTAGTTCTTCCCCTTCTTCACCTCCATTGTTGCTATTTGAAGAACTAGCTTCCTCCCTTGATTCCTCCCATGATTCTTGCCCATTCTTGAGGATTTGAGAGAGGAGATCTAGATCTACATTCCCACCAATCATTTTCTCCTCTAAGTGGGGGGAACCCTTTGGATCTAGATCTTGGAGTCTTTTGTTGACTTTCCCCATTGTTCTTCCTCTCCAATCTCATCCTAGCATTTGTTGCTTGGGTGGGATTTGAGTGTGAAGGACTTGAACACCTCTAGTGTTCTTGCTTTGCATCATTGCATAGTGTTGAGCTCTCCACCACGATTAGTTCGAGTGAGAGACCGTGAGCTTGTTACTCTTGGAGGGAGACCTCCTAGTTGGCTTGGTTGGTGCCCCAGTGACCTCTTCGTGGAAGATTGTGAAGGGGCCCGGGCTTCTCCTTCGTGGAGCTTGTGAAGTGGTTGTGGAGCTTGCCATCTCCGGAGTGGAGGAAAAGCTAACCATAAGGAAAGGGCCATTATCCTTCGTGGGTGTGGCTCGGAGAATAGGGTGAGCCTTCGTGGCGTTGGGGAATCCTTCGTGGGACCTCCACTCCTCCAAACGTGACGTACCTTCTTGCAAAGGAAGGGAACACGGGAATACATCCTCGTCTCCGCGTGCCTCGGTTATTTCTATACCCGAGCTCTCTTTCCTTGTGATAGCCATCGTGCTTGAAGTACATATATCTTGCTATCACTTGTGCTACATATATCTTGTGCCTATCTTGCCTAGCTCTAGTTGTTATTGTTACACTTAGTTGAGCTTAGCATATTTAGGGTTTGTGCTTGTAATCCAAACGTTAGTTTAATTCCGCATTCTTACAATACAAATTCGTAAGAGTTTTTAATTGCCTATTCACCCCCCTCTAGGCGACATCTCGATCTTTCAACTAGTCACCATGGCAGCAGCAGAGAAACCAGCAGCAGCACACGCCCAGCAGAAGCACACGCACCGCAGCAGCACATGCACAACAACAGCGGCCAGTAGAGCCAAAGCAACAGCATGGCATGACCTCTGCATGGGGAGGATCGGCCGCAGCTCAGGCTAGAAGAAGGAGGAATAGAGCTGAGAGATAGAAAGGGAGACGGTGGAGGACTTACTGGTAAAGCGGGTCGACGAACACGGCCATGGCGGCCACGGCGGCACACACCGTGGGCACGGCGACGCCAGGCCAAGCCAGGCCAGGCACTGCATCGCCGCAGTACTAGCACCACCATGGCAAAGCTCACGGCAGCGCCACAGCCTCGGAGTGTCGGCGAACACCAGATCGCCGCGGAACCGTGCCTATGTGCAGACGAGAAGGGGGCGAACGGAGGAGGCGATGAAGACCAAATCGACGCGGACTAGCGGGTGCACCGTCGAGGGGCGGTTCGCCAGAGACCAACCACGTCGCCGGGGATGGCCTGAGACGGCCGGAGTAATTCGGCGACGGCGACGCGGGTCACCAGAGCGTCGAGGAGATTTAGGGTTAGGCAGAGGAGACGTCTACGGGGGCGACTGGGTCGGTTGGACCGAGCCCAACGGGCTAGTCCAACCTGATGAGGACATCCCTACCTCACTACTACCTCTGTCATTGGAAGTTGAAGATGAACCTGCTGTGAAGCTCAAGTCCGATGAAGTTCGGATTGGACCAATTACAAGGGCTCGTGCGAAGCTACTTAGACAACATGTGAACTTGTTTCTAAACGATACTTTGATTGATGAGAACTTTATACTGCCTAAGTCCTGTTACTTATGTATCATTAGGTATCAAGAGGAGATGAGCATCGCACGAGGAGTAGAGGAGCAGCTAGACGTGAAGACGGACGTCAAGATGGACGTGAAGCTGGACATGGAGCTGGATATGACGATATCTCATGGACGCGTGAGGGAGGAGCGGGAGGCATGCGCGAGAGGAGAAGTTGACGTCCAGGCCGGCCCAGCGCCCTGTCAGACTGGCCTCCAGACCGGCGCGCCCGGTCCCTGGCCCGGTTCAACCGGGCGGCACGCCGGATTCATCCCGGCGCCAACCGGGCGTCGTACTGGGGCCAACCGGAAGGACTTCTGCGATACTTCCGGTTGCCGCCCGGTCCCTGGCCCAGTCTAGACTGGCCAGCCCGGCCCCAGACCCGGTCAACCGGGTTCCAGACCGACCTAGTCCGAGTCTGTCTCGACCAAATCTATTCTGGGTCGGTTTTACTTGTATCTTTTCGACCAGAACTTGTCCCGGACGCCTATATAAGTGCCTTGGACGACCCCCTAGCTGTTTTGAGACCACGTTTAAGATAAACCCTAGTTCTTAGTTGTTTGCTCTGCAAAACTATTGAATTCCCTACACCATATTGCTTGATATTGTGTAGATCCTGATAAAGTCTTGTGTGATCTGCTGTTCCATTGGGAATTAGACGGTTGCAACTTACCGCTTCGTGGTCGGCGGCTACGTGCGCAAGTGTGTGGAGTTGCGAATATCTTGCAGGGTTGAGAGCTGTTGCATTGGCGACAGGGACCAATCGAGAGATCTCGTTGCGTCATACAAGTTATCATCCACTACATCATCGTGTTTCTCCGCTGCTATCACCCCGTGATCATCATAACCACCGTTGCTTACTGAGAAGATCGGGCCACCCCTTATCATCTTGGTATCAGATTTCCAGTTTTCCTCGGTAAGCCATCCACAATCCACCCCGTAGTTGAGTTGTGAGTGTTTTCCTATCCAGAAAAAGCCAAAATATTAGGGTTAGGGTTTGCCATAGCCTTAGATTGCACAAATTTCGAGTTTTAGTTGCTTTTCGTAGTTGTTTTTGCGTATCTTTTCCTTGCATCTAGTATTGTTAGGGTTTGAGTCTCTCTTATCGTCTAGTGTTAGTTTTTGTTACTCCGAGTCCACATAGCGTACAGTGTGCTTGTTTCTAACCATAGACACAGCCTATCGATATAAAGTGACTAGGAACTTCCCCAGAAGAGACTAGTTTTACCGCTCAACAGGCTGCTCATTAGGGTTTTGGTGCTTTGCATATCTTGTTGGCCGTGTTATCAAGGAGTTCTGTCATAAAATAAAAAAAACAATTTTTTTTGAAAAGAAGCAAAAAGAGCTACATAGCTGCGTTACAAAAGAAAATCCAAAACAACAAGTGAAGTGCTAGAAGAATCAAGTGAAGGCCTAAGTTTACTTTACTGCACCCGTAGTTGAGCAATCTTGTGCCTGTCTCGTTGAGCTTTGCTAGCGTCTCTCTAGTGCATTGCAACTTTTCCTACATATAGTTGCTTTGCCACATCTATCGCCTTGTGTGAGTATCATTGGTTGTCTACAGTCAGCGCTAGAGCTTGTTATTGGTGCAAATAGGTAGCCTACCTACAACCCCACATATACCCTGCTTTGTCGTGTGATCTGTTCTTATACCCTTGATATTCGCTTCGCTACATCCGTGCACTAGTTGTTACTACAAGTGGTAATCAACACTAATTTACTTTGGAACGGTAAGATCTCCTTTTCTTATCAGTTGTTGAGTGAGTTGTGAGAGTACCACCATATATTTTTGATTTAGTGCACTAATCTACTAACAATGTCTGCTAGTGATCATAAACTTGTTAACCAGGAAAACAAGAGTGCTGCAGACTTCATCACATGGAGGGAGTTTGAGGCTCTTCGTAATGAGATGCGACGTGAATTCCGCGCTCAGGACGATGTGCTTAATGGGAAGGTTGAAGAGATCAACCAAAAGTTGGATGCTAAAAATGCGACCGTCACCACAATGTCTGATCAAGTGACGGATATACAGCGCAATATTGCAGATATGCGCCTAGCTATTGAAAATTTGACTGCACAACAATAACAAGACGATGACAAAGATCTTGAGCTTCAAGATGACGCACACAATGCTCGTGGTGCGCCACGTGGTAATCTTCCTCGCGGTTGGGCTCCACTTGGCCGCAATGGTCATTGATACGCGTACAGCACGCGACCGTTGGGAACCCCAAGAGGAAGGTGTGATGCGTATAGCGACAAGTTTTCCCTCAGTAAGAAACCAAGGTTTATCGAACCAGTAGGAGCCAAGAAGCACATTGAAGGTTGATGGCGGCGGAGTGTAGTGCGGCGCAACACCAGGGATTCCGGCGCCAACATGGAACCTGCACAACACAACCAAGATACTTTGTCCCAACGTAACAGTGAGGTTGTCAATCTCACCGGCTTGCTGTAATAAAGGATTAGATGTATAGTGTGGATGATGATTGTTTGCAGAAAACAGTAGAACGAGTATTGCAGTAGATTGTATTCGATGTTAAGAATGGACCGGGGTCCACAGTTCACTAGTGGCGTCTCTCCCATAAGAATAAGCATGTTGGGTGAACAAATTACAGTTGGGCAATTGACAAATAAAGAGGGCATGACCATGCACATACATGTTATGATGAGTATTGTGAGATTTAATTGGGCATTACGACAAAGTACATAGACCGCTATCCAGCATGCATCTATGCCTAAAAAGTCCACCTTCAGGTTATCATCCGAACCCCCTCCAGTATTAAGTTGCAAACAACAGACAATTGCATTAAGTATGGTGCGTAATGTAATCAACAAATACATCCTTAGACATAGCGTTGATGTTTTATCCCTAGTGGCAACAACACATCCACAACCTTAGAGGTTTCTGTCACTCCCCCAGATTTAATGGAGACATGAACCCACTATCGAGCATAAATACCCCCTCTTGGAGTTACAAGCAAAAACTTGGCTAGAGCCTCTACTAGTAATGGAGAGCATGCAAGATCATAAACAACACATAGATAATAAATTGATAATCAACATAGCATAGTATTCCATATCCATCAGATCCCAACAAACACAACATGTAGCATTACAGATAGATGATCTTGATCATGTTAGGCAGCTCACAAGATCCAACAATGATAGCACAATTAGGAGAAGACGACCATCTAGCTACTGCTATGGACCCATAGTCCAGGGGTGAACTACTCACACATCACTCCGGAGGCGACCATGGCGGTGAAGAGTCCTCCGGGAGATGATTCCTCTCTCCGGCAGGGTGCCGGAGGCGATCTCTTGAATCCCCCGAGATGGGATTGGCAGCGGCGGCGTCTCTGGAAGGTTTTCCGTATCGTGGCTCTCGGTACTGAAGTTATTATCGACGAAGGCTTAAGTAGGCGGAAGGGTAGGTCAGGGGGTGCCACGAGGGGCCCACACAACAGGCCGGCGCGGCTAGGGCCTAGGCCGCGCCGCCCTAGTGTGTGGCTGCCTCGTCGCCCCTCTTCGTATCTTCCCCGGTGTTCTGGAAGCTTCGTGGAAAAATAAGATCCTGGGCGTTGATTTCGTCCAATTTCGAGAATATTTCCTTACTAGGATTTCTGAAACCAAAAACAGCAGAAAACAGCAACTGGCTCTTCGGCATCTCGTTAATAGGTTAGTGCCGGAAAATGCATAAATATGACATAAAGTGTGCATAAAACATGTAGGTATCATCAATAAAGTGGCATGGAACATAAGAAATTATCGATACGTTGGAGACGTATCAGCATCCCCAAGCTTAGTTCCTGCTCGTCCCGAGTAGGTAAACGATAACAAAGATAATTTCTGAAGTGACATGCCATCATAATCTTGATCATACTATTGTGAGCACATGTAATGAATGCAGCGATTCGAAGCAATGGTAAATGCAATGAGTAAACAATTGAATCATATAGCAAAGACTTTTCATGAATAGTACTTTCAAGACAAGCATCAATAAGTCTTGCATAAGAGTTAACTCATAAAGCAATAATTTCAAAGTAAAGGCATTGAAGCAACACAAAGGAAGATTAAGTTTCATCGGTTGCTTTCAACTTGTAACATGTATATCTCATGGATATTGTCAACATAAAGTAATATAATAAGTGCAATATGCAAGTATGTAGGAATCAATGCACAGTTCACACAAGTGTTTGCTTCTTGAGATGGAGAGAAATAGGTGAACTGACTCAACATAAAAGTAGAAGAAAGGCCCTTCGCAGAGGGAAGCATTGATTGCTATATTTGTGCTAGAGCTTTGGTTTTGAAAACAAGAAACAATTTTGTCAACGGTAGTAATAAAGCATATGTATCATGTAAATTATATCCTACAAGTTGCAAGCCTCATGCATAGTATACTAATAGTGCCCGCACCTTGTCCTAATTAGCTCGGATTACCTGGATTATCACCGCAATACATATGTTTTAACCAAGTGTCACAAAGGGGTATCTCTATGCCGCATGTACAAAGGTCTAAGGAGAAAGCTCGCATTGGATTTCTCGCTTTTGATTATTCTCAACTTAGACATCCATACCGGGACAACATAGACAACAGATAATGGACTCCTCTTTAATGCTTAAGCATTCAACAACAATTAATTTTCTCATATGAGATTGAGGATATTTGTCCAAAACTGAAACTTCCACCATGGATCATGGCTTTAGTTAGCGGCCCAATGTTCTTCTCTAACAGTATGCATGCTCAAACCATTCAACTCATGGTAAATCGCCCTTACTTCAGACAAGACGGACATGCATAGAAACTCACATGATATTCAACAAAGAGTAGTTGATGGCGTCCCCAGGAACATGGTTATCGCACAACAAGCAACTTATAAGAGATAAAATGCATAAGTACATATTCAATACCACAATAGTTTTTAGGCTATTTGTCCCATGAGATATATATTGCAAAGATAAAGGATAGAAATTTAAAGGTAGCACTCAAGCAATTTACTTTCGAATGGCGGAGAAATACCATGTAGTAGGTAGGTATGGTGGACACAAGTGGCATAGTGTTTGGCTCAAGGATTTTGGATGCATGAGAAGTATTCCGTCTCGATACAAGGTTTAGGCTAGCAAGGTTATTTGAAACAAACACAAGTATGAAGCGGTGCAGCAAAACTCACATAAAAGACATATTGTAAGCATTATAAGACTCTATACCGTCTTCCTTGTTGTTCGACCCTTACTAGAAATTATCTAGACCTTAGAGAGACCAATTATGCAAACCAAATTTTAGCAAGCTCTATGTATTTCTTCATTAATAGGTGCAAAGTATATGATGCAAGAGCTTAAACATGAGCACAACAATTGCCAAGTATCAAATTATTCAAGACATTCTACCAATTACTACATGTAGCATTTCCCGTTTCCAACCATATAACAATTTAACGAAGAAGATTCAACCTTCGCCATGAATATTATGAGTAAAGCCTAAGGACATATTTGTCCATATGCAACAGCGGAGCGTGTCTCTCTCCCACACAATGAATGCTAGGATCCATTTTATTCAAACAAAACAAAAACAAAAACAAACAGACGCTCCAAGTAAAGTACATAAGATGTGATGGAATAAAAATATAGTTTCACTAGAGGAACCTGATAATGTTGTCGATGAAGAAGGGGATGCCTTGGGCATCCCCAAGCTTAGACGCTTGAGTCTTCTTGAAATATGCAGGGGTGAACCACCGGGGCATCCCCAAGCTTAGAGCTTTCACTCTCCTTGATCATATTGTATCATCCTCCTCTCTTGATCCTTGAAAACTTCCTCCACACCAAACTCAAAACAACTCATTAGAGAGTTAGTGCACAATCAAAATTCACATGTTTAGAGGTGACATAATCATTCTTAACACTTCTGGACATTGCACAAAGCTACTAAAAGTTAATGAAATAGAAAAATCCATCAAGCATAACAAAACAGGCAATGCGAAATAAAAGGCAGAATCTGTCAAAACAGAACAGTCCGTAAAGACGAATTTCTAAGAGGCACCAGACTTGCTCAAATGAAAATTATCAAATTTAGTGAAAGTTGCGTACATATCTGAGGATCACTCACGTAAATTGGCATAATTTTCTGTGTTACCTACAGATAATTAGGCCCAGATTCGTGACAGCAAGAAATCTGTTTCTGCGCAGTAATCCAAATCTAGTATGAACCTTACTATCAAAGACTTTACTTGGCACAACAATGCAACAAAACTAAGATAAGGAGAGGTTGCTACAGTACTAACAAATTCCAAGACTCAAATATAAAACAAAAGTGCAGTAGTAAAATCATGGGTTGTCTCCCATAAGCGCTTTTCTTTAACGCCATTCAGCTAGGCGCAGAAAGTGTGTATCAAGTATTATCAAGAGATGATGCATCTACAGCAGGGTTTGGAGTTTTGTCAACCATGCATTGTATTTTGTATACATAAGTTTCAGAGGCTCCCTTTTCATTAGTCTTGGGCTTGTTACTCTCATCAAACAAATTTTCAGGAATAAGCCAAGCATAATTATCATCTAGTGCTTCATACATTCCTAGGAGCTTACAAGGTATTGGTGCTTTAATCTCCCCACCATCATTAACATAATTAGTGTACTTAATTCTATCCATATCCATCTTTTCAAGTGTTCTTTTAAAATCGGTGAACATACCAAGCCTCTTATGCTTAATAAAAACTTTTCTAGCTTCTTTGGCTATATCCTCAAATTCTCGCACAAGGACTTTTAAAACAAAATCTCTCTTTTCTCCCCTCTCCATATCAGAAAGTGTAAGAAACATGTGTTGTATCATAGGGTTGAGACTAATAAATCTAGTTTCCATCATGCGTACCAAACAGACAGAGGCATCTTCATAGGTAGGGACAGTTTTTGCCAGGGGTATATCTTCAAGATCTTCATGCATACTAACATGGGTGAAAAATTCTTCTATATTATCTCTTCCAATTATAGACCCTTGTCCTACCGGTATATCTTTTAAAGTAAAATTAGGAGGAAACATGATGAAATAAGTAAGGCAAATGCAAGTAACTAATTTTTTTGTGTTTTGTTTTAGTGCAGCAAACAAAGAAGTAAATAAAATAAAGCAAGACAAAAACAAAGTAAAGAGATTGGAGGTGGAGACTTCCCTTGCAGCGTGTCTTGATCTCCCCGGCAAAGGCGCCAGAAAACAGTCTTGATACGCGTACAGCACGCGACCGTTGGGAACCCCAAGAGGAAGGTGTGATGCGTACTGCGGCAAGTTTTCCCTCAGTAAGAAACCAAGGTTTATCGAACCAGTAGGAGCCAAGAAGCACGTTGAAGGTAGATGGCAGCGGAGTGTAGTGCGGCGCAACACCAGGGATTCCGGCGCCAACGTGAAACCTGCACAACACAACTAAGATACTTTATCCCAATGTAACAGTGAGGTTGTCAATCTCACCGGCTTGCTGTAACAAAGGATTAGATGTATAGTGTGGATGATGATTGTTTGCAGAAAACAGTAGAACGAGTATTGCAGTAGATTGTATTCGATGTTAAGAATGGACCGGGGTCCACAGTTCACTAGAGGCGTCTCTCCCATAAGAATAAGCATGTTGGGTGAACAAATTACAGTTGGGCAATTGACAAATAAAGAGGGCATGACCATGCACATACATGTTATGATGAGTATTGTGAGATTTAATTGGGCATTACGACAAAGTACATAGACCGCTATCCAAAGATGCATCTATGCCTAAAAAGTCCACCTTCAAAGTTATCATCCGAACCCCTCCGTATTAAGTTGCAAACAACAGACAATTGCATTAAGTATGGTGCGTAATGTAATCAACAAATACATCCTTAGACATAGCGTTGATGTTTTATCCCTAGTGGCAACAGCACATCCACAACCTTAGAGGTTTCTGTCACTCCCCCAGATTTAATGGAGACATGAACCCACTATCGAGCATAAATACCCCCTCTTGGAGTTACAAGCAAAAACTTGACCAGAGCCTCTACTAGTAACGGAGAGCATGCAAGATCATAAACAACACATAGATAATAAATTGATAATCAACATAGCATAGTATTCCATATCCATCAGATCCCAACAAACACAACATGTAGCATTACAGATAGATGATCTTGATCATGTTAGGCAGCTCACAAGATCCAACAATGATAGCACAATTAGGAGAAGACGACCATCTAGCTACTGCTATGGACCCATAGTCCAGGGGTGAACTACTCACACATCACTCCGGAGGCGACCATGGCGGTGAAGAGTCCTCCGGGAGATGATTCCCCTCTCCGGCAGGGTGCCGGAGGTGATCTCCTGAATTCCCCGAGATGGGATTGGCGGCGGCGGCGTCTCTGGAAGGTTTTCCGTATCGTGGCTCTCGGTACTGGAGTTATTATCGACGAAGGCTTAAGTAGGCGGAAGGGTAGGTCAGGGGGCGCCACGAGGGGCCCACACAACAGGCCGACGCGGCCAGGGCCTGGGCCGCGCCGCCCTAGTGTGTGGCCGCCTCGTCGCCCCACTTCGTATCTCCCCCGGTGTTCTAGAAGCTTCGTGGAAAAATAAGATCCTGGGCGTTGATTTCGTCCAATTCCGAGAATATTTCCTTACTGGGATTTCTGAAACCAAAAATAGCAGAAAACAACAACTGGCTCTTCGGCATCTCGTTAATAGGTTAGTGCCGGAAAATGCATAAATATGACATAAAGTATGCATAAAACATGTAGGTATCATCAATAATGTGTCATGGAACATAAGAAATTATCGATACGTTGGAGACGTATCAGTCGTGGACAAGATGATGAAGATGGATTGGGTAAGCCCAAGTTTTCTATACCCAAGTTTGAAGGAGGAGCTGATGTTGAAAAATACCTCAGTTGGGATCTCAAGATTGAGAAGTTATGGAGCTTACATCCACATTGTACTGAAGATCGGAAGATCAAGCTTGCTTCTTCCGAATTTGATGGCTATGCTTTGCGTTGGTGGGATGCTTTTGTTCGTAACCGAGAAGAGGATGGTGAGCAACCTATACGCACATGGCGTGCTATGAAGGCGACGATGACTTCTCGCTTTGTGCCTACAAATTACTTGCGGAATATATTTGATAAGTTGACACTTTTGAGACAAGGTGTGAAGACTGTGGATGAATACTACATGGAGATGGAGATGGTTATGCAGCGTGGCCGTGTCCGTGAGTCTCTCGAGATGACAATGCAGCGTTTCCTCAACGGTTTGAAGTATGATATAAAGGGCGTTGTTCATCACTACAGTTACACCAATATGAATCAATTGTTACATCATGCAAGAGAAGCTGAATCACAGTTGGCTGACGAAGTAAAGGTCAAAGGTCGTACTACGGGAGCTGGGCGTTTTACACCCCGCGCGCCCCCATCTATGGCGCCAGCGCCATCGACGCGCTCTACACCTTTCTCTACTCCGCCTAGCAAACCGGTCTCCAATGTGTCTAACACAAAGAAGTCTGAATATGCTGCAAGTACGAGTGGCTCTAGCATGTCAACTGCGCGCAACTGTGATATGCTTTGTCATACATGTGGTGGCAAGGGTCACTTCAAGAGAGATTGTCCTAACCGCAAAGTCATGATTATCAATGAGGACAATGAGTATGAGACTGGAGATGATGTTGATCCTAATGCTCCAGAAGATGATGACTATGACACTGATGGTGAAGATGCATATCCGTCTGATGCTCGCACCATTGTTGTGTTGCAGCGTGCTCTTAATGTGTTGCCTAGTGCATCTACTCAGCGCTGCAATTTGTTCAAAACAAAGGCTTTAGTTGGTCCTGACAAGGCTTGCAAGGTCATTATTGATGGCGGGAGTTGCCGTAATTTAGCAAGCAAGGATTTGTGTACCAAGCTGAAGTTGAAGTATCTACCGCACCCGCATCCATACTATATTCAGTGGTTGAGCGACAATGGTGAGATGAAGGTAAACCACATGGTGCGTGTTGAATTTGCTATTGGACCGTATAAGGATTGCATTGATTTTGATGTCGTTCCGATGATGGTGTGTCACGTACTATTGGGTCAGCCTTGGCTCTATGACCGTTCTGTGCAACATAATGGCCGTGCCAATACATATCACTTGGAGTTCAAGGGCAAGAAAATTAACTTACAGCCTATGACACCACAGCAAATTGTCAATGAGTCTCGTCAGAAAGTTGAAGTCAACTTGGAGGATGCTTCTTTAGATAGGCGAGAGAATTGTAATGTTGTGAGTGATATAACGAAAAGTGAGAGAGTGAATTCCTTAGTCTCATTAGCCACCAAAGAAGGCATGAGAGAATTTAGTGAGGATCCTACAGCCATGCCTCTTGTGCTCTTGTACAGGGGTACGGTTTTGGTTTCTAACGACATGACCCCTCTTCCTCTTGGTGTTTCTTATGTTTTGCAGGAATTTGGCGACGTGTTTCCGGATGAGGTACCCGCAGGACTTCCACCATTGCAAGGTATTGAGCATCAAATCGACTTGATTCCCAGAGCTTCGCTACCCAATCGGGCACCATATAGAACGAACCCCAAAGAGACGAAGGAGATACAGAAGCAAGTACAAGCGCTACTCGACAAAGGTTATATTCGCATAAGCCTTAGTCCTTGTGCTGTTCCTGTTATTTTAGTTCCTAAGAAATATGGTACATGGCGTATGTGTGTAGATTGTAGAGCTATAAACAACATTACTATTCGATATCGTCACCCTATTCCCCGTTTAGAGGATATGTTAGATGAATTGAGTGGTGCTGCTGTGTTCTCTAAAATTGATTTGCGTAGTGGTTATCATCAAATTAGGATGAAAGAAGGGGATGAATGGAAAACAACCTTTAAAACAAAATTTGGTTTATATGAGTGGTTAGTAATGCCTTTTGGTTTGACTAATGCACCTAGTACTTTCATGAGACTGATGAACCATGTTTTGCGTGAATTTATTGGCAAGTTTGTGGTTGTGTACTTTGATGATATATTAATCTGCAGCCGCAATGAATCTGATCATACTATACATATTCGACATGTTTTGCAAGTGTTGCGTGATAATAAACTCTATGGTAATCTTGAGAAGTGCATATTTTGCAAAGATAAGGTCATATTTCTGGGTTATGTTGTCTCTAAGCATGGAGTAGAAGTAGATGTGTCTAAAATTGAAGCTATTCAAAATTGGCCTACTCCCATGAATGTGAGTCAAGTTAGAAATTTTCATGGTCTAGCTGGGTTTTATAGAAGATTTGTGCCCAACTTTAGTACTATTGCTGAACCTTTGAATGACTTGACTAAAAAGGGTGTTGTTTTTTAGTGGGGCGCAGCCCAAGATCATGCTTTTGATGAACTTAAGAGATTGTTAACTTCTGCACCGCCGCTTGCACTTCCTGATTTCAATAAGCAATTTGAGATTGAATGTGATGCTAGTGGTATTGGAATTGGTGGTGTGTTGATGCAAGAGGGTCGCCCAATTGCATATTTTTCTGAGAAACTTTCTGGTGCTAAGTTGAACTATCCTATCTATGATAAATAATTGTATGCTTTACTTAGAGTTATTGAGGTTTGGCAACATTACTTGTGGCCAAAAGAATTTATCAACATTGAGGTTTGAAATATCTAAAAGCACAATCTACTTTGCATAAGTGTCTTGCTAAGTGGGTTGAGTTCATTGCGTCTTTTCCATACATTATTAAGCATAAGAAGGGAAAAGATAATATTGTTGCTGATGCTCTATCTAGGAAGATTATGCTATTAACTCAACTTGATGTTAAAATTCCTGGATTAGAAGTACTATGTGATTTGTATGCTACTGATCATGATTTTGCTGAACCATATCGCCTATGTGCTCTTGGTAAAGCATGGGAAAAATATCACATACATGATGAGTTTTTGTTTAGAGCTAACAAACTATGTGTTCCAGAATCGTCTGTGTGTTTGCTCTTATTGCAGGAATCACATGTTGGAGGTTTGATGGGTCACTTTGGGTGTGAGAAGACGTTACTCATGCTAGCTGACCACTTTTATTGGCCAAAGATGAGGCGGGATGTGGACAGGTATGTGAAGAGATGCATTACTTGCAACAAGTCAAGGTCCAAGCTGAAGCCTCACGGTTTGTATACTCCTTTACCGGCACCTACTACACCTTGGGAGGATATTAGTATGGATTTTGTGTTGGGTTTGCCGCGTACTAAGAGAGGCCATGATTCTATATTTGTGATAGTGGACATATTTTCTAGGGATTTCTATTTTCGTGCCCCCGATTCCTTAGTTGTGCTCAGTTTTCCCCAGCTCCTTAGTTTTCCCTCAGTTTTCCCCAAGACCTTTCTGAAACCATCACAGGTGCTGTAACGGCCGGTTGCCCGACAGTTGACCGTTATCTTCTAGACTAGTGGGGCCACGTAGAGCCCGCAAGACACGTCAGACCATCCATCTTTGTTTGACGTAAGCATCGCTGTATCCCTGACCAAAACGCGCACGAGTGGGGCTTCGGTATATCGAATGACAAGTGGGCCATGGCGCTGATACAAGGGGCAATACACGGGTAGGAATAGATTTTTAAACGGATCTCTACAGCGATGGCACGGAGGAGGTGGCCTGCGGGGTGCCGAGATGAGATCGACGTCCACAAAGAACTGCACGAGGCGAGACCAGACGCATTAGATAGATATGAACTAGACGCGTTTAACCATGCAAAGAAGAGAAGAAATGGTCGACGACATCGACGACTACCTCAAAACTTTGACTGACCGTGTCCGACACGAACGCGAGCAATGTAGAGAAAATTAGTGTCTCTCCTTTCTGGCGTGTATAGATGGGTGCTAGAAGAGTGTGGTGGCGAAGGTAAAGACCTCGCGGTGGTCTGTGGCGTCCAGCATAGCGGGGCGGCGTGGCCGTGCTCACATCGGTGTGGATGCATGTTCGGCATTGGCATCAGCATGTACGTTCGGCATTGGCATCGGCGGTATCTCTGGTGTATCAGTGATCGAATGAGGGGACGAGATTGAGGGTGCATCCCGACGGTGACCTAGCAGTGGCGGCGAGCATAGCCGTTCTGACCATGCCGATATCGGCATCGGCAAAGTTTGGAGGCTGTGGTGCTCGAATCAAGGAGGGATTTGTTTCTTGTACGCCAAAAGTGATTTGAAACAAGTTTCGTGTTGAAGGTTAGGTAACGAAAGTTTGTAACTAAGCCCAAAATTATACTAGCGCCATGGTGAGGTTCTTTTTGATAGAGCTATACGGTTGGGCAAACTTTTTTGACACTTTTTAGATAGGGTTCCTTGTTGTTACACGTATGGCGTCATGTATGGCAAATTTGGGGTAATTTGGAGATGTTCGAAAAAATCACTTTGCTTAAACGCATGTCGTTTCGTCTCACTGAAACCAACTTTTCTAACAAGGTGATTTATTCTACCTTCTCTAAATGAACTCAAATTTCATACAGCTGATCTTCTATACATAGATAGATATATTGTTTCGTTTTTATATTTTTCGAACTTTTTATTTCCCTTTATAATAACCAATTGATTTTCAGGTCAAAACCTCGAAAAACAGCATCATGTATGGCATCATTTTCGCCATAAACTTCAAATTTTGTGAAACTTTCCCTTTTAGATATTCCTTGTTGTTATAGATATGGCATAATGTATGCCAAATTTGGTTAGGTCTCACTGAAACCAGCTTTTGTAACAAGTTAGGTTTTTTCGACCTTCTCAAAAGGGATTTTTTTCAACTTCTCTAAATGACCTCAAAAATCATACAGACGATCTTCTATACAAAGATAGGTAGATTGTTTCGTTTTTACATTTTTTTGAACTTTTATTTCCCTTTATAATACCCATTTGTTTTCAGGTCAAAACCTCGAAAGTTAACATAACTAGATGGTGAACCCTTCCAAACTTCAAATACAGAGATAGATAGATTGGTTCGTTTATCATTTTTTTGCGTGAAAATTAATGGCTACAACAAATCGGTGATGGTTTATCATTTTTTTCGTGAAAATTAATGGCTACAACAAATCGGTGATGATTTATCATTTTTTTCGTGAAAATTAATGGCTACAACAAATCGGTGATGGTTTATCATTTTTTGCGTGAAAATTAATGGCTACAACAAATCGGTGATGGTTTATCATTTTTTGCGTGAAAAGTAATGCCTAAAAGAGTTTATAATTTTTTGCACGTAAAAATGAATACAGAAAACCGCCCTTTAGCATACTTAGAGAGTGGAAGGTAACCGCCGACAGAGAGAGAGGGGTTATCCTGCCTGTTAGATCATACGATCAACGGTCGGCGGGCCCGATCCGTGTGACATGGGCTAGACCAATCAGGGCAATGTTGCACGTGTGAGAGAATTTGTGGAGGGAGAGGGCAAAACTGAGTAGTATCAAGAAACCAAGGGCACCTATGTAATAAATAGACTAAGCGATTCAAATATGAGATTTAAAAAATGGAAAATGCGTGTTTTGTACAATAAAACCCATCTTGGCCTATCTCAAACTATTTGCAATACAAATATACATGAGTGTGAGAATTGTGGCCTCATTTAGACAAAGTATGTTTTGTGGAAAGCTGTTTTGGGAAGGGCTTATTGTGGAAAACCATGCACCTTCATAGCTACTAGGTGATTTGAGAAGGCCTTTGAGAAGTGGCAATTTGTGGTAAAACTTGATTTATCTATGACTTACCTATGTTTTGAGAACTGGCAATTTGTGGTAAAGACTCCATGAGTATGTGCCACTATTTTTCGGAATTTTTTGCACATTAAATGACTCATTTAACTAGTTAATCCCATTTGTTGACTGTCTGTTGACCAGCTACTTGAGGGTAAAACTGAGCATATTGCACTAGCCAGTATTAGCACTCAAGGGGAAAACTGAGCACACACAAAATGCTAGTATAATACTCGAGGTTATACCTGAGTATATCTAAATTTCCAGGGTTAGACTCGAGGACGTGTGTTGCGGTGCAGAAATGGAAGACGTGCAGTGGACGCGTGTCGCATTGCAGAAGTCCAAGACGTGCAGACGTGCAGCGGTGGACGCGTAGGACGCAGGTCGCATTAACCACCCCTTGCCTTTATAGACGCCTCCTCCCACTATCTCTGTCACTCTCACTCGCCTACGCAACGCCGCCTCTCTCACGTCCCATCATCTTCTCCAAAGCAAAAAACCCTCTCCCTCTCCCTCTCCCTCTCCTCTGCCGGCGAGATGGACAAGGAGAATGCCGATCCCATCGTCCACGGCGGCGTCGGCTCCAAGCGCAACGCCTCCCTCTTCGACGCCGTCCCCTCAACGGACGTCGCCGCCGCCTCCGCCGGTGCATCGGAGGCTGCTGCCGCCGGTGGCGGTCAGATCCCGCCGGGATATGACCCCTACGAGCCGGTGCCGTACGTCCCACCCTCGAACCCCTACGACACCTCCATGGAGGACCCATGGAACGAGGTAACTACGGTTTGCTTCCTTTTTTGTTCCCCATTCCTTTTTGAACCCTATTTGTGCTGGTGTAGATGGATCTGTGGATGGATGAGTATTGGGCTAATATTTGCGCCGATTTTATTCCATTTTGCTTTGATCCCTCATTGATTTCGTTTAAGATTTGGGGTTCGGCCGTTCGGTTAATTTATGCAAGTAATAATGGGATCTCAATCAGTTAATTTATGCAAGTAATCATAGGATCTCAATCAGTTATTTTATGCACGAATCAAAAGATATCAACCGTTTAATTTTGCAAATAATCTGGAATGTGTTCAAGTTCAGATCTGGAATCTGTTTCTTTGCCTATGATGAATCGGTGGGCACAGATTTTTACAGGGAGGGTTCAGCGAACCATTTCTGTGCACAAATCTGTTGTGCATGAGCTTTGGTTCGCTTACACCGTCCCTGTAGACATATAATCGTGTCCACTCTAACCGAGGCTGCCTTTGTTTTTCCTAACTTTGTTATCATGCACGTTAGTCATCGTTGCAACTCATTCACTAATAGTTCCCGTTTGATATGGATCAGCTGTCTGGCAGCGACGTCGGCAGCGACGACGAGCACCATGACGTCAAGACTCGCCAGGTGCTGCGGAGGCTGCAGGTCGGCAAGTACGTCTCCTACTTCACCGTCGACAAGGGTGTCTACAGGTGCCCCTTCTGCACTAGGAGGCTCCGCGACACTGACTTCAACTGCCTCCTCACGCACGCCGAGAACATCGGCAACACCAACCCCAAGGTCGGCGCGTCGGTGAACCCCCACTCCTTCCGCGCCAAGCACTTGGCGCCCGGCATGCACCTCCGCAGCATCCAGCGGGTGGAGATCTCCGACGGGCGCATGCCTCCGCTCAAGCCCAAGGCTCCCAAGGGGAGCAACAAGTGGAGGCAGAGGCAGATGGGGTAGGCGGAGTCCTGGACGTGTGCTGCTGCTGCCTCCTCCATTTTGTTGTTGGGATCCCTTTGTTGTTAGCTAGGGATCCCTCGTTGTTATGTTGTTAGTATGATGGTGATGTGAAGAACCTCGAACCCTACTATGTTTGGCTGCTGAATGCAGCTTATTATCTAGGGAGGGATCCCTATTATCTATCCCTATTCTACTATATGACCTTGTGAATTTATCGTACATTCCCTGTAGATTTGCTTCTAGATTTAACTACATACATATGGACCAGATGAAGTACTAGATTGGGCTCCCTACTAGATTTGCTACCATATTGGGCAAACAACAAGGGCCAAAAGGCACAAATAATAATTGAAGAAAGACAGAAATGCAAGCTTCTCTAGATTTGATACTAATTAGGTGAAAAAAAGGCAGAGAGAAGGAGGCAGAAAAGGTACTTTTAAAAGGGAAATTCCAATGGTAGAGAGAGACAAAACCCAGCTCCTGCTCACATGCAACCAAACGCTATCTCATCCTGTCCCACGCGGTCCCTTTCTACCAGCCCCACGCGACGTGGGCCCACACGACGCGGCCCCACACGTCAGCACGGAACGGTCAACTTAACGGGAATCCTACCGTCTGAGCTGCTTCTGCGGGTTTCACACAAGCACTTGGGGAAAACTGAGGAAAAACTAAGGAGCTGGGGAAAACTGAGCACAACTAAGGAACCGAGGGCACGAAAATAGAAATCCCTATTTTCTAAGATGTCACACTTTATTGCCTGCCACAAAAGCGACGATGCGTCGCATATTGCTAACCTGTTTTTCAGGGAGGTTGTGCGACTACATGGAGTCCCGAAGACTATTGTTTCTGATCATTACGTGAAGTTTATGAGCTACTTCTGGAAGACGTTGTGGAGAAAGCTGGGGACGAAGCTACTTTTCAGTACTACTTGTCATCCCCAAACTGATGGACAAATTGAAGTGGTGAATAGAACATTGTCACAACTGTTGAGATCCATGATCAAGAAGAACCTGAAGGAGTGGGAAGAGTGTTTGCCGCATGTGGAGTTTGCTTACAACAGGGCGGTACATTCTACCTCGGAGCTGTGTCATTTTGAGGTGGTGTATGGTTTCAAACCCATTACTCCACTTGACTTGTTGCCTTTTCCCATACACGAGAGAGTTAATATGGAGGCATCCAAGAGGGCAGATTTTGTACGGAAGATACATGTGAAGACTAAAGAGTTGATAGAGAAGAAAGGCAAGAGCAATGCTGCAAGGATGAACAAGAAGCGCAAGGAGATGTTGTTCAAGCCTGGTGATATGGTCTGGGTACATTTTCTCAAGGATAGGTTCCCGAAGCTGCGGAAGTCTAAGTTGAAGCCTCGTGGTGCTGGTCCTTACAAAATGCTTGCCAAGATCAATGATAATGCATACTCAATAGATCTTCCAGTTGATGAGTTTGGTGTCAGTAATTCTTTCAATGTTGCTGATTTGACACCATATGACGGAGAAGACCTTGGAGCGTCGAGGTCGACGCCTTTTGAAGGGGGGGAGATGATGACGACATCCCTACCTCACTACTACCTCCGTCATTGCAAGTTGAAGATGAACCTGCTGTGAAGCTCAAGTCCGATGAAGTTCGGATTGGACCAATTACAAGGGCTCGTGCGAAGCTACTTAAACAACAGGTGAACTTGTTTCTAAACGATACTTTGATTGATGAGAACTTTTTACTGCCTAAGTCCTGTTACTTATGTATCATCAGGTATCAAGAGGAGACGAGCATCGCACGAGGAGTAGCTGGACGTGAAGACGGACGTCAAGATGGACGTGAAGCTGGACATGAAGATATCTCATGGACGCGCGAGGGAGGAGCGGGAGGCATGAGCGAGAGGAGAAGTTGACGTCCAGGCCGGCCCAGCGCCCGGTCAGACCGGCCGCCAGACCGGCGTGCCCGGTCCCTGGCCCGGTTCAACTGGGCGGCACGCCGGATTCATCCCGGCGCCAACCGGGCGTCGTACCGGGGCCAACCGGAAGGACTTCTGCGACACTTCCAGTTGCCGCCCGGTCCCTGGCCCGGTCTAGACCGGCCAGCCTGGCCCCAGACCCGGTCAACCGGGTTCCAGACCGGCTTAGTCCGAGTCTGTCTCGACCAGATCTATTCTGGGTCGGTTTTACTTGTATCTTTTCGACCAGAACTTGTCCCGGACGCCTATATAAGTGCCTTGGACGACCCGTAGCTGTTTTGAGACCACGTTTAAGATAAACCCTAGTTCTTAGTTGTTTTCTCTGCAAAATTATTGAATTCCCTACACCATATTGCTTGATATTGTGTAGATCCTGATAAAGTCTTGTGTGATCTACTGTTCCATTGAGAATTAGATGGTTGCAACTTACCGCTTCGTGGTCGGCGGCTACGTGCGCAAGTGTGTGGAGTTGTGAATATCTTGCAGGGTTGAGAGCTGTTGCATTGGCGACAGGGACCAATCGAGAGATCTCGTTGCGTCATACAAGTTATCATCCACTAGATCATCGTGTTTCTCCGCTGCTATCACCCCGTGATCATCATCACCACCGTTGCTTACTGAGAAGATCGGGCCACCCCTTATCACAACCTAACCAGCTCGGCCACCTGACAGGTGGGACCACAGGGGCATTTGGTCATTTATAAATTGGTCATTTAATTGAATCTTTCCAGGATTTTTAGAAAATAAATATAGCTCTAAAAAAATAAAGAAAAATATGTAAACCACTCAGAATAAAATTCTCTATCATAATAAAATATATTGAAATTTTGAGACAGTTAAAAATTAAGTCATAATTAAATGTAAGAAATGAATATCTTTATCATTAAAAATCACCCTTTATATTTTTAATGATAAAATAAGTCCATAAATTCATTTGGACTTAAAAACACCTTGGCAATATTTCAAGGTAGTAATTTACTCTTAAGGAGTCTTCTTGAAATTGTTCTTATTAACCATCTCTGACATGAAATGATAAAACACCGGGGAAGGGGGAACTAAACCCTAAAACTGAAAAGCATGCATATTTGCTTCTTTAACCATTGCCCTTATCGGACAATGATGCTATCCTTCAGAAACAGAGGACAAGGGTCAGTCCACACCTTCCAAGTGCAACTTTGCAGTCTTCAAGCAAGTTCATCGCTTGCTCATGTCATTTGAGTATTTTTACTAAATTACTTGCAAAGTACTATGATTTTCACTCTTGCATGAAAAACAAAAATTCTAATTTCATAACTATGAATATGACTATGTGGTGGGCAATGGAACCATGGTATGAGTATGGTGGAGGTTTCATTGCAAGGGTTTGTATCCATCTAGGATTAAACAACAAATGTCGTCCAGTGATTCTTGTGCCGTAATACCCGTGTTAACCATAAGATCTGGAGTGGGACGGAGTAGTCAAGTGTGTTCTCTCCTCTCGTTCATCAACGGATGCGCTTACCGTAGACACTTGATCTAGTTAAGGACAAGCGGTAGGGTGGGGGTCCCGTTGAAGTCCCCACGGTAATGCGGTCTATGATGGGTTGCAACGACCGGTGAAGGTATCAGGTCGTCGAACCTAGTATGAGTCGAGGTCGGATGGTATCCAATGGATACTCTAACCGGCGAGGACCCAAGGTCGGAATTGCAACAAAGGGTGGGTGTTCAAGGTCGCGGGAGAATGCATTTTGGCTAAGACCTTATACCGGGCCTCACACCACGGAAGTGTGGACGGGAAAGCTGCCTGGTTGGCACCAAGGTAAGATCTCTTATGGGTAAAGCAACACACCTCTGAAGAGTGTAATGAATCGTGACCTATCACTCCCTGTTCCGGGATTTGGAACTGCGAACACTGCCAGAAAGGAACTCCATGAAGTTCTAGTAAACCGGTGAAGGCTGACGGACATAGCTCTTCTGAATAAAAGCAACCTTTTAAAGAAATGATTATAAAAACATGCATTGGTATTAGACTTTCTGGTCTAATATCGTAGCTAGTGCATTAAATATCTCTTTCCTAATATGAACTTTTTGAGTACGCTCGTACTCATACCTCTCACAATCCCTTGCTTAGAATGTCTGAACCACCTCGAGGAGACAGCTGATGGACAAGGCGGAGCCGAGGAGATCTACTATGAGGAGCCTGACCTCTCAGGTGGAATATAGAAGGCGTAGACTATCTCATTGTCTAAGGAAATGAGGAGACACCCGAAGGAAACCAAGCCTGAATTACCTTAGTGTTAGTGGTAACCGAGCAGTACGAACTCCTTAGTATTTAGCTGCTCGGAAGGAAATAAATGTATAACCTGCTTAGACTCCTATATTGTAAGCTAAGTCGGGTTCACCTCGAACCCAGGAGTATTCCTCTCTGGACCTAGGAGGAAATCCAAGATGATGTATATATTTGGTTTGTAATACTCTGAGGGACCTCTATGGACCAGCTACGTTCTGTTGTACTACTCTGAGGGATGTAATAGGTACTTCGCGAATGTTATATCAACGACTGGCATACAACAACATGCAGTGGTATGCAGGGTCACCACAACTCATTATTATCATACCTGGCTCGATCCAATATGAAGAAAGCCCAAGAACCTAGCGCATAAACTAAGGAAGGCTTATAGAAGGAAGAGATCTACATGAACACAACTCCAATATGTAATAGACTACTCTTGTAAACCCTAACTTGGTTGCATATATGCCAGGCAGGGGCACCCCTTAGATGATATTCTCGTACCCGTAGATTAGAAATAGACTAGATACAATCTGCCTACGGTAGCATCCTGTAGACACATCTATCATATGTTGGATTGCTAGCAGAATATAGCGATCCTATTTCTAGCAGAATGTAGCGATCCTTCACCATGGGAACGTGAACCTGGATACATCATATACCTTATTGGTGAACCCTCGCCAGTCGGCGCTAGAGGTTGAAGACCCAATCGATGTTGGTCATCCCTCCGACCGCTTCTTCTCGGCCTTCCCCTTCTTCTCTGGGGGCGCATCCACTGGCCGTACGGGGAGGCATGTACCTTCCAGCGGTATGGTGGCGCTGCAGGCCATCGTTTGGTTGGAAAAAATGAAGAGAGTGAGCGGCGCGGCGGGAGGGGAACGAGGTGATGTGGAGGAAAAATGGAGAAAAAATAAGTGGCTTTTAGAGAAAATATTGACAATGACATGACCTGCCTATTTTTTGAGTTCCATTCGGCGCCTCCCTAGACTCCCTTTGGATTGTGTTGGGGCTAGACTCCCTTTGGATTGGGTTTGTTCACGACAAATGGTAGCCTCTCTCTAGATTGGATTTGGCTTAGAGACGCTGAATAAACAGTGTCCACACGTCAGCGTGAAATCAAAATTCAAAACAGAATAAACAGTGTCCTGCTTCGCTCCTCTCTCTCTCTTTTCCTGAGTTCTCCCCTTTTCCTTGGTAGGTCGGCCGGTGCCGTTAAATTCGCCTGCCTCCCTTCCCCTCTCCTCCACCGGCGGCGCCGGCCGGTGTGGAAGGGGAAGGAAGGTATGTGGGTGTATAGCTGTAGGTGTAGATTTGTTCGGCTGTATGCCGTTCTGGAGATTTTCGCCGGAGCTCGCGGGCGGTGGCCGGCGGCCGGATCTTTTCTCGCCGTGCTTGGCTCCATGGCGGAGTGTGGATGGCGGATTTGGCCGGATCTCCTCAAATAAGCTCGCCTTTTGGTTGGATCTGGAGCGGACCTCGCTGTTTCTTGTTTCTTCCTTTTGCTACCATGGTGGGAGGAGAAGGGAGGTGGAGCAGTTGAGTATTTCGATTCAGATTTTGGTGGAGTTTCAGCTGTTCTATGGAGGGTGCTGTGCTCTTCCTTGTCCTCTAATGTCTTGCCCCTTTTCATCTCTGGCTCCTTGTGGCTCCTTGTGGTGATGGTGAAGAGTGGGTCTGCGGTGCCAGGGACGGAGTCCCGGCCGATGTTCTGGAACCGTATCTTAGTTCCTGTCCATCAGGACAAGCATTTTTGCAGCTCTCAAAGCCTCTAATGGCGATGGCGTATGCAGTTGAGACGCGTGACGTCTTTTTTTCCTTTTCTTTGCTGCAATGGAGTATGGAGTGGAGGATCACGGCGGAAGAGAGATGGTGGTTGGAGACCAAGCACGGTGGAAGATTGGCCCCAGATGGGTTTCTTTGTATTTTCGTATTTTTCTGGGGTTGTTTGTGCAAAAGTGTTATGACAGCTGTGGTAGTAGTTTCTAGTGGTGTGTGTGCGTGTCATGTACTCTGTATGAATTGATCTTATCCTATATGCAAAAAAAAAAAAAAATTTGGGAACAGCGGTCGGAACAAGTTTCGTTTTTGAACGTCAACGCTCCCATGACGGACATCTAGGGAGCACATGCTTAAATGCTCCAATAAAAACATATGGTAATGTGTAAAGGGTGTGAACAATTAACTTTATTTTCAGTCCTACGATATCATCAAATTTCAGTTATGCAACTGAGAAAGGAAATCTAACGGTTTAGTTGCATCTTCGCTTGCAGCTGAAAAAATTTATAGCTACAAGTACACTTGCAAGTCATAAACACAACAATGGGGCTGAAAAAATTATAGCTACAAATCCAAGTCAATTACACGAATCACCATGCAACTGAAAAAATTATACCACTTACAGTTACAAGTAACCTGTTACAGTTACAAGTAACTTTGAAGTTATATACAGTGTGTAAGACTTAGTTCTCGGCTGATCCCATCTTTAAATCCTTACGAAAATGTTACCAGCTCTGCCCACGTCGGCAAATTTCTCCTTGTTCGGGTGTATTTAGATACTTATAAAGTGTAAGATAAAATTCTAAATTTAAACAATTACCGACATCCTTCTTTGGGGGAGGGGTTCAGTCCAAAATAAAGAGAACCTGTTGCCGGGTTTGTAATTGTCGGGTTTGTAAAAGGTCGATGTGGTCCACATTTGCTCTCCCATAGGCATGAACAAAATACAGGAAAAGAAGTGTTCGATGTTATTCCAACTTTCACGCTCGATCTGTTCTCTGGAAACTAAGGTACGGGAGCTAGTACATTATTAGCTTAGCCTATCTCCGGCGACATATCCCACACCGTCGAGGGGACGCAAAGGGGAGTTCAGGTGAAGACCCTGGCTCTAGTCGTCGGGTCCGGGAGATCAACCTCGCGGATACTCGTCTTCAAGCCCTTCCCAGCAGCGTTGGCCAGCGGGTGGATGCCGTGCGCCGGGCCGGTCATGTACGCCCGGTTCTCCCTCTCTTTCTGGAACGACACGCCGAACTTCTTCTCCACACCTGCGCAAGCACATACTTGCAGCATAAGAACTACGCCGATAGAACACAGGTGAGCAAGCAAGTGCGGTAGCTTACACTCGGCGAGGTTTTGCCGGAGCTGTCCCTCCCGCGTGAGCGCCATCATGATCTGCGGGAGGCCGAGCGGGAGCGCGTCGCCGCGGTCGACCTGCCAGAAGTGGACGGTCTTGCCGTAGGTCTTGGCGACCGTCTCGAGGTCCCGGCGCTCGACGACGCCGGGGACGCCCGGCATGAAGAGCACGCCGCCCTTGACCTCGAACTCGTGCGTGTGCCACAGCGGCTTCTCGTCGTCGGGGAGGGTGAGGAAGAGCTCCTCCGTCACGATGTACTCCAGGCCGATGAGCCGCGCGCCGGCGTCGGGCCCGTCGAAGATGAGGCACTGCCGCACGTCCTCGTTGAGGTGCGCGCAGAAGTGGTGCGCCTCCACCTGCCGCGTCATGTCGTCCCCGTAGAAGTGGAACGCGCACAGGTGCTGGTGGATCTGGTTCACCGGGGCGAACCCCTGGATGGCGCCCGTCGCCGTCTCGAGGAGGGAGGTCCCCGTCTCCGTCGGCTTCCCCGGCACCGGGTCCACGTCGTGGCACGAGGCCGCCATTGTTTTTGAGCTGTGTGGTGAGCGGATTCTGTGTTGGGAAACTTGGCTTCGACTTGGAGTGGAGAGGTGCGGCTTCACTTGTGTTTTTGAAGGCGTGGTGGGCTAGCTCAAGCGGTCGCGCGAACACGCGTGCATCCTTTGAGAGTTTGGGGTGGTACACGTGTCCTTGCCGGTCCACCTGGTGCGGGCGTACGTGTCCAGAGGTGGTGGCTGCGGGAGCGGTGATGAGATCAATCCAGCAGGCTTCATCGAGGCCGTTCTCGACATGCAGCTAGCTCAATGTGTCAGGTGCACCGCCACGTAGCCACCGTACGTGTCAGCTTGTCAGGCCTTACGCATACACCATTTGTCGTAGCGGGGCAACCTGCCAAGTTAGGAAATTTTGTCAAAAGGGACCACCTGCCCTAATTCATTGACAAAAAGGACCACCTCTGAGACAAATTGACAAAAAAGACCCCCTCTAGGGTGGCGGCAGCGTCCCCAGCCGACACATGGCGCTTGCCGCCGGAGGGAGGGGCGGCAGGGACCCGCCGCCGCACCAGGTGGCGGCACGTTAGCGGGCGTTGTCGCCGTCCGTCGCGCCGTCAGCCGCCGGCCGCCCCTGGGGCCATGCCGCCGGTGCATGGGGCGGCATCCCCAGGTGGAGCCTGCCGCCGCACCGTGTGGAGGCAAGTCCTCGAGGGAATATCCCCGGCCGACCAGCTCCGACATCAGCTGGTGACACTGACTAAAGCTGGCTGCACTGATTTCAAGCCATGATTTAAGTGTCGGATTTTCCCGCTCGATACAGGAAATTAACCACCGAAAGCGCCCTATATATGTAGGAATTCTGTGCAGATACAGCAATTAGAGCACCGACAACCGATACCAATAACTGTGCGCTAATTTTTTGGTACTGCTCACACTAATTGAAGGCTATATAAGTCGGCTTCCCCGCATAAAAATCGAAACAGCAGGATCAAGTTTGCCTTCTCCGCGTCTCTGTTTCGTGCGCAAAATATTGGAGTGAGTATGAGTGTGCCTTGTTCGGACCAGGATTTTAGGCCGATGAAGGGGAAGAATGCAAGCTTGCCACCGGGGGTGAGAGCAGAGAGGTGTTGGTGCGGCCGCCTTGCGAAGGTGAAGGAGGTGGTTGATTTTTCTGATAAGTTCGGCATGAAATATTTCATGTGTGCGAGCTATGATCGTGATCCACCCAGGCAAACAAGTTCATCGTCCTCGAGGCCTGCGGTATGTTCTAACAGCATGATTAAAAAAATTAATTGTATGTCATTAATTTTTGTTTATTAACCGTATTATTTGTGTTGTAGTCTCCCCCGCCCCTTTGCATGTGGTTTCACTGGATAGACCAGGAGCAGCCGGAGTGGGCACGCCGCGAGGTGGAGGAGAAACAGCGGCGTGCATGGGCAAGGTTCCATGAGGAGGAGCGTTTCGAAAAGGCTATTGCTAATGATAAAGCAGAAAGAGAGAGACAGATACAAAAATTAAGGGCAGAGCAAGCTCGAAATCGCGAGGTAAATCAGAAGCGGATGGATGATGAGGCTGCACGTAGGTATGCAGAGGAAGAGGTGCGCAGGGAGGCCCGTGAAGCGGAAAGAAAGAGATTAAGAGAAAGGGCTGCTGAGGCGCAGGCAGCAGAAGAACGCGGCGACAAGACTGGAAAATGGCCACGCTGGACGCAGGGCAGAGTGATCTGTTATAGTAACTACGTATTTTAAATTTTGTTTTACTTTCGCGTTGTATCTTAAATTTCGTTGTAGTGATTAGCCGTATTTTAATTTAAGTTATATTTCCAACTTTATTTCGGCAGATGTATTAATAATAAATGTTGATTTCCCGGAAAAAGTTCGCGTGTAAATTTTCCCGCCTAAAGTTCCCGCCTTATTTTTTCCCGCCAAAATTTCGCGCCATAAATTCCCGCCAAGATTTCCCGCCTTTTCTCTGAGCCGCGTGCTATAAAATCCCTCCCCGGGCATTCATTTGTTGTACACAATCTTAGTCGCCAGAAGATGGCTCCTCGTGGAGATCGTAGTTTTACTGCACGTATGGCTGCTCCTCTTATCTCCTCTGCTACTTCAGTTATGAGTGCCAATAACATAGAAAATGTCGAAGATCTGGTCACGAATGTGAATCTTCTCGTTGAGGTAGGCAAGCTTTTTTCTAAGCACGCAGGTATGCCTGGCCGAACTCCGGTGGAATTACGACAAGAGCTTCTTAGGTTGCAAGCAAGGTTTGAGAAGAAGAAACCGAAGGATGAGAAGGAACAAGAAGAATTTCTAAGGTATCCATATACATGGGCTTCCTCGACGGAGGATGACGAAGAAGTCTTCACGCCGAGGAGTCTGGCTAAGAGCAATGAATATTTCAAGGGAAAAAGCGCTGCATCCGCTTGCGTTGACTCGGACGATGATTTTATGCCACCGAGTAAGAAGGGAAAGGCTAGTTCATCATCGAAGAGCAAGAAGAAGGGAAAAAAGTGAAGCTTATAATGTTACTCGTAGCGTTTATTTTAAGTTGTGGTGTTGGCATTGCCGATGTATCTTTATTTTGGTAGTAACTTAATTTTATGTTGAATTTTTTGCATGTTGATGTATCTTATTTTGAAGTACCTGTTGAATTATTATGCGAAATCATTGAATTTTTTGCATGTTCATGTATCTTATTTTGAAAAACTGGTTGAATAATTATTCGAAATTATAGAAATATGTCTCATACATAGGTCATACATAGATAGAAATAATAGTAATTATTGGAGTTAATTTAGAAATCAAACTTATTGGAACTAATATTAATATGTCTCCGAGATACATAGAAAAATGTCTCATACATAGATAAATATATGATACATAGAAGTAAGGTCCATTTGTATCATTCTTGTCGACGACGATGACGTTGCTGCCGTGGCCTTGGACCGGAAGGCGACAACCGGGGACGAGGGGGATGAGGTGGACGCAAACCTCGGCCATACTGATTTTCCTCATCCTCTGTACGTGTCTCATCTGCTGGCGATGGAGTCTGAAATATGTATGGAGATTCCAGATTTGGGGGAATCAAACTGGCATCTGTGCCGAAAATAGCACCTCCAAAGAATTCTTCAACTATCCCGGTAACATCATTGCGAGGTTGTTGGGAAGTGCTGCCGTAGTATTGTGGTTGCTGCGTCATATCGGGCCATGTCGGGATTAAAGATTCCTGCGTATTGAATGGCTCCGTCAGAAACATGCACGCAATAATCATGTATGTAATTAACATGAATTAACCTGTGTTGGGTATTGCGATTGCATGTGGTCACGACCACGCAGTGGAGGCATATTGTGGCCTAAACCAGCTCCCATGTTGGACCACGTAGGGTCAACAGATTCATGCGAACGTAAACGACATGTTATTAGTAGGCATGTAAATAATCACGTGTTGGTAGGTAATTATTAAATATTAGCATACCTGAGTGTTGAATCTTTGCGAGTATTCGCCTTCTGTGTAGGCGAATCTACTATGTTCTCGGCTATCTTAATAAGACCCGGGAGAACAATATCACCATGGGACGAAGGAAACATTATACCAAATAGGTACAATAAATACGCAAAAAGATGTCGGCTCATGATCGCAGCATCTGCTTCAGCTGGTAACTCTTGAAAATTATTGACCAACCAGCTTAGAGGGACCCCCCTTGGACGTGACCCTCCGCGGCTCGTAGCAGGCATTGCCACGCCAAGACGGTCCTGTACCTCAGTCGGCCAAATACTAGAATAAGTGGCAGGGACCAAAGGAGTACCCTTGATTGGCAGGGCTGTGATCATGGAAACATCTTTTAGCGTAGGAGTCAGCTCCCCACAACTTAAGTGGAAGGTGTGGGTTTCAGGTCTCCAACGATCAACAAGGGCCGATAGAAGAGATGGGTCTAACGTGAACTTCTCCTTGCTCGATGTCAGCTTAGAAAATGGTAGAAGTCCATGGGCCCTGAGATGTTCCTCAAAAACACTGTTAACAAGAAACCTGTTCTTAATGGTCCGTACCCTGAAGACCGGAGGTGGGTTTGAGTGCGCATTCGGGTTCAACCACAGGTGGCAACGGTGTCCGGCATCGCAGGATCTTCGCAATAGGTCTGGCAAATCCGACATCATAACCTGCATCCATCGATGGTATAATCATACATTAATACATTAATCAGACATTCATAAAAGTTTAATTAAAATATGTATGCATTCAGCGAAACGATAATCATATAATAATACATTAATACATGTCTCTTTATTACAGCACACCAAACATACAAATATTTGAAAACAAAAAATTACATCATGTAGGGTTATTGTTCGTGCGGTAAGGGCATTCCCTTCGCGCATGACCGGGGCATCGGCAAAGGCGACAACGACGAGGTTCTCCTGCCTGGCTATGATCCATGTCATTCCTATGACGACGAGATTGGCGTCGTCCCCTCGCGGTTCTCTTCAATGTCGGGTCCGGAACCCATTTGGTAGTTCTTTCTGGAAACTCATACCTATAGTGTCCGTTGAGTCCCCAGGTCCAGAACTCACCGTTCCAAGTTCCGAGTAGGTTCTGGATGTTGAAGTAGGGAGATATGTAGTTCTCCACGCTGATGTTCTGTGCTGCAGCCGCCCTAAGGACATGACTACATGGGTATCCTAAAAGCTTGGGCTTGTTGCAACTGCATTCACACGTGTTGGGGCCGAGTTGAACAGCTTGCTTTCTCGATCCTCTATGGTGGCCTTTCACATACTTGGCTCGTACGTGGATTTCCCACTTATTATTAAGTGCATCAATTTGACGAAACCCATGACTTTTGAATTTTTCAGCTTTCTCATCCAAATGTCGTTGCATCTTTTCAGACCATTGCTTGTTCATCACATACCGTGTGTTTGCGACCTGCACTCTGTCTGCAAAGTATGACAGAGTCCGGTTCCAAGTTTCAGTAATCAAGGCTGTGATAGGGAGGGCTCGCACACCTTTCAGCACGCCATTGTAAACCTCTGACATGTTGCTGGTCATTATGCCGTACCGAGCCCCTGAGTCGTGAGCTTGCGCCCACTTACTTAAATCAGGGCAGTTCTGATTAATCCATGTACTCAAATTTATTTCAGTCCTCCGGCCCCTCCGGTCTTCTCTCGGCGGCAAGGCAGCACTCTCGATTTCTTTGTTGATTCCAGCCCAAATAGCATTCATCTTCGCCTCAGTCTTCTGCATGCACATCCTCTTAAATAGCTTGAACCCGTCCTTGTTCTTGAACTTTGAGTAAAAATTGGCAGCCAGGTGCCTCATGCACCACCTTGTCTCCAGGTCGGGCCACCCCCAGAGAGGGTCTGATGAATTCTTGATTATTTCGAGAGCGCTCAAAAGGCCTGTGTTGCGATCTGATATGATGCAAACATCAGACCGATCTATCACGACTCCCATCTTCAAGCAGCTGAGGAACCATAACCAGCTATCTTTGTTTTCACTCTCGACAAGTGCATAGGCAATAGGCAAGAGCTGATTATTTGCGTCAGCTGCGATCGCCACCAAGAGTGTGCCCTTGTACTTTCCTGTGAGAAAGGTACCATCTATTGACAGCACAGGGCGGCAGTGATGGAATGCACGTATAGTCTGGGGGAATGCCCAGAATAAACGATCAAGGATTTCTTGGTTTTCCTCAGGAGGGTGTTGACGAACTCTCCTGACCACTTGAGTCCCCTGGTTAGTTGCTGCTATCTGATGGAGTAGTCTCGGGGCAAGATCATATGCCTCCTCATAGGTGCCATACAATCTCTGGAAAATCTCCTCCTTCGCCCGCCTTGCCTTACTAAAGCTGACCGGGAAGCCAATCAGATCTTCCGCGGTTTTTTGCAGCTTCTTTGTACCAAGGGTTATATCTTCTTCCACCGCCACTTGCATGATATGTGATACATATTTTGCAGTGACGTTGCGGTGCTTGTCGAGAGACCCCAATTGCTCGCAGCTATGGGGTTCTATTTTTGAGATATGCCATGGCTGACATACCCCAGGGCTCACCCGAGCGATAACTCTCCCCCTGCAACCCTCCTCATTCAATTTGACGCATATGACTTTCAGCTGCCTTCGATCAGACTGCTTCACTCTGTGTTGCCGAGATATGGCCAACGCATACCTCTTGATTGCTTGGTCAGCCGAGTCCTTGTCTGGGAATGTTTGCCCAACCTGCAGACTGTCTTCCCCTAGGCCTGGAACAGAGTGGAATTCATTGCTGATGGTCATTGTTTTTAAGAACTCAGGGTCCATTGGTGCCGCAACCGCCCTCCGGGAAGGACCGGCACCTTCTTCGTCCGACGAGGATTCAGACGAAGAAGAACGAGCGTCATCGTCCAATGCCTCCGGCAGTCCCTCCACACGCTCGCTAATATCAATGAACGCGGACCAGTATCCTGGCTCGGCAGCAAACTGGGCGACCATCTGCTCCGATGGGCCGGTGCTATGGCCTGCTGTCAGTGCCGCTTGCTCTGATTGGCCTATCATGCCTGCTGCAGTCAGGGCCAAATGGTCCGATTGAACGGTGCTCGGTCCTGTGATGATGGCCATCTCCTCTTCACCAGCGCCGGTACTGCTTCCGGCACCATCATCACCTGATATAAACTGAACATACACCATGGGCTCTCCGTACATAGCAGCACCAGGTGTGCTTGCAAACCTCATGTACGTACCCCAATTTCTATCACTCTTTACCTCCCGCAAACCCCAACGTGCAGGTGTCCCATCATTCCCTCCTACGACGATGAGAGCCTCAACGGTCATCTTCTTCCCACGCATGGCGCGCCCAAACTGTGCTCGGATGCATCTTCTAACATCCAAAAATTCTCTATTGACCATATATGTCACTACAACTTTCATCGAGTCGCAGCGCGACATATCGACACCAGAAAATTCATCGCGTACGACGTCTCCATAAAATACTAACACAGTTTCCATCGTACCTACCGCACAACCATATTTTTAAAATTATATTAGATTACAACACAATAATATTTAACATGTGATTAACATTTTTAAATAATCATAACACAACAGCATCTTTAATATTTATAACAACATTCCATAATAATTGTATTACAAGCCTACCGCTCACTCATTCCATAATAAATTTAACACCAAACATAACACGAGACTATTTTTTAATAAGCGACAAATTTTAATACTACAAACTAAAATTAAAATAAGTACAGACGGATTTTACTACCTCTACTTCAGCCCGTGCGCTCCACTTCTAATTATATCTTAAAATACAAGTTTAACATATTTAGTTGGAACATTAATATTTCAGCACCGTAATATTATATGTCTATTTTAACATGGGTTTTGAATGGACCATTATTTGCTAGTAATGTTCACCATGCTAGCTTGTACGTAACACATAAAATCGTAGTCTCTATACTCTACATATCGCGTACAAAAAATATAAATTCTATACAACACATTTAATTAGCTATCTACGGATTAATTACATGTTGCCCTGCATGCAGCATTAACTACTAATATATTAACACGCATGCTAAAAATATAAACCGTGTGCATGCAGCATCGATTGGTCATGCAGTGCATGCAAACTTTAACAGCTCACCCGAAATTAATGTGAAGAGATAACGAGACCGCATACCACGGGCAGACTAGGGAAGTTAATTCCGGGAAGCACACGCTAATTATTACTGCAGAGAGTTAATTTAGGGATAAATTCGTCCACAGCTACCGAACCAAATTTCTCCTTAATCCGAGTGCAAAAATATATACGCCCTATGCTGTGAGATGGAGGGAGTACTCAATAATATGCCGTACTAATATTTTCATCCTACCTATGCACGCAACTACGGAACATGCACCACTTAAACTAATTACACTACACAAATAATAAGATTCTAACTACGTAAATAAATACAACATGCTAGCTTCTTGTAATCCTTACCTTGAGCAAAGACGGAATCAACCAGGCTCCACTCAATCAACAGACATAAACTAACTGAGTAAGAGACATTAACGACGCACAGCAACAGACATTAACTAAGTGAGCAGAGACTGAGTGTGTTCACAGCGAGAGCGAGAGCGAGAGCGAGAGCGAGTAACGTCTTTATATAGAATCGGCTCAGCACGACGGAATGAATCACACCGTCGGCAGTTTCGCAGCAATCAGACCGAAAGCAGCAAAGCAGCAATTTACAACAGTTCAAAGCACTCTGATTAGCAGCTTTTTTACAGCAAAGTGCGTGCATGTCGGCAGATTCCCGCCGCGCGTGGTCGATCATTGCATGAAACGGGCGGGCAGATTCCCGTGTCACCAGCTTTAGTCAGCTTTAGTCAGTGTCACGTCGGAGCTGGTCGGCCGGATGCAAATTTCTCCTCGCGCCGACGACCGCGCGTGCAGCATGGCGGGGCCTGCCTCCACACTGTGCGGCGGCATGCTCGACGTGGAAAAGCCGCTCACGCGTCCGGCGGCATGGCCCACAGGGGCGGCCGCCGGCTGACGGCGCCACGAACGGCGACAACGCCCGCTAACGTGCCGCCACCTGGTGCGGCGGCGGGTCCCTGCCGCCCCTCCCTCTGGCGGCAAGCGCCACGTGTCGGCTGGGGGCGCTGCCGCCACCCCAGAGGGGGTCTTTTTTGTCAATTTGTCTCAGAGGTGGTCCTTTTTGTCAATGAATTGGGGCAGGTGGTCTCTTTTGGCAAAATTTCGCCAAGTTAGAGCATCTCCACTCGTACCCCAAGAGTTAAAAATAGCTAGAATAAAAACGAAGAGAAAATAGCTCTAACCAAATTCCCCATAAATAATTTTTACCTTGACGTAATTTTTTTTTATCCGGTGCCTACAGGCCAGCCCGGATCGTAGGACGGTAACCAGGGTGCTGGCTAGCACCACAACTTTCTCTCAAAAAAAAAAAAAGCTAGCACCACAACCAAGAAAAACAGACAACACACATCCTACGAAACTACAACATCATCTCTCTATCCTCCTAAAGGGTAAAAAAATCAAAATGGGGGAACTTGGTCCATATACTCTTTCCTATAATCAAAAAATCACCGACATCTCCCGTACCAGAAAACACCGGATCTTGATGCAGAGGCTAGGGCTAAGCTCCTTTATCGGAAAAAAAAACGAGAAAACACCGGATCTTGTATGGGGGTTTTGAGTGGAGATGCTATTACGTTGCCTAGTTGTGGGATGGAAAACATAACTCTGCCCAGTGCCTTTGTGTGCCACATATACCACAACGATTTGGGCCGCTCAATTAGATCAACGGATAGGATCAAACACCGGTTAATATCTCACACCCGTCAGTCTCCTTTTTCAAATGGAACATATGATCCATCCTCACATGTTTTTTTCTCCTCGCCAAATTCATTTCCCCCAACTCTATTGGAGTGAGAGCTCGACGAGCCGCAACAAGGCATGGACATATGATACGTGTCGCCTATACCTAGGCATTTCTCGGGCTGGGCCAATCAAAACCCGACGCGGAAAATCTAGGCCCGATCCAACCATCGGGCCAAAAAATTAGGCCCAAGCCCGGCCCATCAGATAGAAAACCTATCGGGCCTTAGGGCAGGCTTCTTTTCTAAATCATGGAATATCAAGGTTCGTGCCTGGCTCAGCCCGACCGTTGGGCCAGAAAATCGGGCCCAAGCCGGCCCGGAGGCATGGTTGGGTCGGGATTGGCCCGGGGGTTTCGGGCCGAGACGGGCCAGGCTTTCCATGGCCAGGTTAGTGTCGCCTAATCCATTCGGCGTTATTTTGCCCCGTCTTTTGTTTATCTGGATATGTGCAGGCCTCCTCCCAGAAACCCGTTACCATCCTGAAGTTAGATTTCGCCAAGACATTTAACGCAATTGAGCATGATGCAAAATAATACAAGCAATGTAGCACATCGATCTTAACAAATTGTGGCTTCAAATGAGTTAAGGACATTATGTATATTGGGGAGCGACGATTTGGCTCCCGGGAGCATTTGCTCCCGATTTTTTTCGAAAAATCAAAACAAATCGAAAACTTATCAAAAAATTCCGAAAAAAACATGCACGTACCTGACCATGGCACGCACCAACGTGTAAAATTTCGTTGAAAAATGTCATCGTATGCGCCCTGGACAAAAATGACAAAATTTTGACATGAAATAAGATCCAAAAATTTGAATCTCAGATCTGGAAATTTGTCATTTTTCCCCAGGACGCATACGATGAAATTTCGCAGCGACATTTCACAAGGTGGTGCGTGCCATGGTCAGGTACGTGCATGATTTTTTTCGGTTTTTTGAAAAGTTTTGAAAAAACAAAATTTGCTCCCAAAATATCCGGGAGCAAATGCTCCCGGGAGCCAAGACGAATTTCTGTGTCTATTGGTGCTTCATTTATCTTTCTTAATTTAGTAACAAAAAAATAGCTTGTTTGCAAACTAGAGTTTACACAAGAAGACCCTCTTATGTCTCCTATATGTCCCTCTGCTCTGAGCTGTTATAGGTTGTGGTCAATCGTTAAATGAAGCAAGGACTAATCTCTCCTTCTATTGTTTCTCATGACGCATATTTTTCGCTCATATAGTATGCTGGTGGCATAGCTTTAAGAAAACCATACTGATAGTTTTAAATACATTTTAAAATGTGTTGTTGCAATCCATTGGCCGATAGCTTTGTTAAGAATTTTAGGCAAAAAGTTGTCAAAAATAGGCCTAAAATCATTTACACTTTTAGGGGACTAAACCTTCACCAGAGTGATATGCAATCCATTTATATTCTCTAAGTTCAAGTTTACTGTAGGTGAATCTGTTGTCAGGATGTAGAACTTATTCTGAATTACTGGCCAACATGTCTTTAAGAATAGTTCATTAAAATTATTAGGTCTATGTGCTTTGTGTAGTTACCAAATCCATATTTTTCCAGGAAAAGTGTGGTCATGTCATCTAGACCGTCCACCTTTTTATTCACTCTTGCTAGAGCAAATTGCATATTTGTTTCTTCAATGTGCCCCATTCTATTTTTGTAGCAGTACAAAAGCATTCCACCAAGATGTTTTGATATAATTTCCCCATCTTTGCTCCTCAGCATGGAAATTGATATTATTTGCCATACCATGAATTGTTTGCATTATGAATCAGTTCTTATTTTCATCAAACCAAAATTAATTTTGAACAGAGAAACCGAACGAAATGGTTGGGTCTAACCGAGTGCCTAGCCCTACACTTAGTGAGCTGACATTTGTGTTAGGTGTAGATCCTAGATGCCTAAACCGGTCAAATACTTTTGCACAAACAAGTAAAAAGTGGGAGAAACTGGATCGGTCACCCTACCTTAAACCTCTAGTAGTAGTTGGCACAAAAACCCTTCGTTTCTTGATCATTGAACCTTTTTGTCCATATAGGCCTTCTGAGGGCAGCATTCAGGCTGCACCACTACACATGGTCGTGTGTTATCTAGTCATGAACATTTCTCGGAAAAAAAACAAATCTAATCGTGCACCTTACCTATCATGATGTGGCGAAGGTCCACCGCTTCTGCTCGATTTCTACGGCCGACATTGACGTCGTGGCATCTGTTCTCTCCCTCCCCTGTCTCTCTCCCTCATACTTCTCGCCTACAATGATTGCCTCCATTTGAATTTTGATTTGTCCTCTATACTAGCTTGCCGACATTGCACCCGACGACTTGCATGGATGTGCGGCCCCTTCTCTGCTAGCAACGGCTAGTTAGCTCACATCAACCTATCTCTCAAGCTACTCCTACATCCGCATCTATTCCATTACCATCCGATCAAAAGTTTGTTTCTGATATTTTATTGACTTCCATTGACGGTGGCACCTATGTTCCTCGAATAAGTGTCAGATTTCCTTCTCATTGGTTTACCTGGTAAGAATTGAGGACCGACACTGAATCCTCGGTTAGATTATTTCCAAACACCAATCGGTTCTCGTTTTCAGCAAACCAAGATTACTTTTATACCGAGAAACAGAACCAAACGCCTAGCCCTACACTCAGTGAGACGACATTTGTGTTAGGTCTAGATATTGTGGATGCCTAAACTACCCTAATCTTTGGGAGTACAAAATTCATATTCTTTAGTCCATATTTATTTTTCGTATGGCCGTCACGTTGTCAAAACAGCATTCTGTTGTTTTCTGTAGTGAAATATGTCGAAGCTAATTTGACCGTCCGTGGACGTGCGGGCCTATTGTTAGAACTGTCTCCACAAAGCAAATGGCTAAAGAATATGAGGCTTAAGTTGCTCGGCCTCTTGAAACAAACATGCTCTTAAGCTTCCACACCCGTCTTCCAAATGCAAACAGCTCGTTCCGTGTGGAACCCCTCTCTTCTCTAGCTCGCCCTACCGAGGCACGCCGCCGATGCTATTTGAACCAATAACCGGCATGTCGCGGCTCTCGATGGCGATGCTGTTCTTACTCTCCCTTGTGCTGGCGGCGGCTCCGCGCATCGCCGTCGTCGAGGCTGTTGTCGTCCAAGGCCTGCAGGTGGGGTACTACAACCATTCGTGCCCGGAGGCGGAGCAGGTGATCCGCGACGTCGTCGAGGCCGAGGTCAGCATGGATCACAACATCGCCCCGGGCCTCATCCGCATCTTCTTCCACGACTGCTTCATCACGGTATGGTCTTTTCCGTGTCATGCCAATGCGGAGCACAGAATGTTTTCTATAACAATAATGGTCGTCATTGTGTAGGGGTGCGACGCTTCCATCCTGCTTGACGAGACGCCGGCGGGCGACGTCCCGGAGAAGGAGTCGTCGGCCAACGGGTTCACCCTGGTCGGCCTCAAAACCATCGACGTGGCCAAGACGACCATCGAGGCCATGTGCCCGCGCACCGTCTCCTGCGCCGACATCCTGGCCTACGCTGCGCGCGACGCCGCCGTGGCCGCCGGCCTCCCCAGCTACGAGGTCGGGGGCGGCCGCCGCGACGGCACGCACTCCCGGATGGACGACCTCCCGGGCAACTTCCCGGTGCCCGGCCACACGGTGCCGCGACTGACGGAGCTCTTCAACAGCCGCGGCCTCTCCCAGGAGGACCTAGTGACACTGTCCGGCGCGCACTCCATCGGCGGCGCGCACTGCTTCATGTTCTCCAACCGCATCTACGGCTTCTCCAAGACCTCGGAGATCGACCCGTCGCTGGACCCGGCGTTCGCGGAGAGGCTCCGGAAGATGTGCCCGCGGCCCCAACCCGACGACAACCCGGAGGCGTCGCGCAAGGTGCCGTTCGACGAGCGCACTAGCGAGAAGCTCGACAACGTCTACTACCAGGAGCTGCTGGAGAGGCGCAGCCTGCTCACCTCCGACAACACGCTCGCCCAGGACCCGAAGACGAGGCCCCTCGTGGAGAAGTACGCCAAGGACATGGCCCTCTTCCAGAAGAAGTTCGGCGAGGCGATGCAGAAGGTGAGCGCGCTCGACGTGCTCATCAACCCGGACCAGGGCCAGATCAGGCGGAACTGCCACCTCGTCAACAAGGCCAGGGGGCAGCAGTTCCCGATGATCAGATGGCCCAGGGCCCCCAAGCACCCCATGCTCCAGATGATCAACTGGTTCATCCGCGGCTTCCAGCAAGACTGAGTGCCCCAGACACGAGGCCTGGCCTCACTGGGAGTCTGACCAACATTATTTCATCCTAGTAGATACTAAAGCGGTACGGTTGTGGAGTTTAATTTTCACTGTCTTCCATTTGGCCGTCGCGTTAAGTTCCTTTCTTGTCCTCGGTCTAATGATGGCTGTTCATATGCCTAAGCCAATCATGTAATATACATTTGAGACGTTTTTTATTTATTTATCAACTTCAAATAATATGTATGTTGTTCCCTTCATCTAATAGTAACTAGCAAGATGGCTTCTGCAATTGGGCGGCTAGGTTTATATGTATTTCCATTTTTATTCTGTTGGTTGATTTTTATGTACACTTTGCGGTGATTCGTGAGATGTAAACTTTAAACCTTAAAATTGTGCAATAAAGATTTCAAATAAAGCAGGTTGTGTGCATTGGTTGATGCAGAAGCTATGTTCCCCGTTTCAAAAATAAAATCCATTTATGCAGTTTTATTACTGAAAATTTTGAGTTATTGAAAGATTAACTATTATGTATAATTTTTTTTATAATATAACTGGCACTACCAATTTCAATGTTTGCAAAATGCTCAAATAGCACGATAAAGGACTAAAACACACGGCAAAGTCTTTGACATGTGCAGCCTCTCAGCAAACAATGTTGGCAAATTAAGAGCATGTTCGCAAAGGCCCATTCGGTGTGTGTTTTCCGTCGGGGTCTAGGCAAAGCCATTGCCAAGAATTCTGCACACGCTCGACAAAGTAAAGTAACAAGAAAACCTCGAGACAATGACCGCGGTGCCACGAGGCCCTGATAGGAGGGAGCCAAGGGCTTTTCCATGTGGCAGCGGTTGAGCACTTGACAAAGATTAATAAGTCGATGGTGACCTCACCAGAGGAACTATCATCATCGTGGGGCTCATCCATGCCACTCCTCGCCCTCAAGATGGTGAGCATCTTGCCATGTACGTGGCCCTCGACACAGGCGGTGACCTCGCATGAGACCAAGAAGCTGCCCTTCTTGCCGTCATAGGCCCGCCTAGAATTCGTGGTCGGGGACCTAGAAGATGCCCCACTCCTCTCTCGGAAGCCTTGGACACCGCAAAGGAGGAAGGATTGGGTGTGGAGGCATCTGGTGGACTCCAGCCTGTGGGGAACAGGACAAGGATCTGCCGCCATAGTCTCGACTGCTGTCGGCAGCCACTAATGGTGTAGAGGCGTATGCGGGCACGACTCTTATGGCTTAGGGAGGTGCTAACCAGGGCACACTACGAAGGGGAATACCCGTTCTGCGCAGTGGATTTGTAAGGGTACTTATCATCGTCGAAAGCCGTCGTGGATGGTGGCAGATGAGCGCAACGTTGGAGGAGCTATCGCAACAGTCGAGAGAGGTAAGGAGAGAAGAGAGGAGAGAAGATACGAGCGAAGAGAGATGCGATGGAGGAGAGAGCCGTTCGATTGGCGACTATTGAATGGCTTCGATCTGCGCCATATCACATATCCGAGCTGTTCCTCGCCCAACCAATCATAACGCTTTGTATGGATATTGTGTTTTCCATTTTTCCGAGTGTAAACTCTTGACAGAGGTTAAGATTTTTTATGAGTGCTATATTTCTCTCCGAAAAGATTTCCCCTTTTCCCTTCTATTATTTTCGTTTATTTTTCTTTCTTTTGGCACTTAGAAAATAATTTTCTAAGTGTTTGGGGTTTAACATTTCAAAATCGGAGTGGATATTCTATAAGAAAGAATGTGAATCTAAAAATGATTTATGCGAATTTTGTTGAGCGAATTATAACACACACTTGCAGTTGATATTTGAATTACTTTTGGAAAATTGGCATAAAATAATTTAAATGTGAAGTGGTAAGAAAATGGCTTGACAATTCATAAATTTAAGAATATCTTCTAATGTATGATAAAATGGGAGAGGTACCATTTTGCACCATTTTTTTGTCTATTTAACCGAGTTGGTACTAACAAAATAGAACATAAGTTTTTTATTCAAAATTATGTTAGGATAACTATTTGAAAATATTGTTAAAAGATGCACCTCCGTGTACGACTTGGGCACATTATAATGAACTACAAACATTACATACAGAATATTCCTTCATATAATACGCAATAAAATCATTAGCTCAGAGGGATTATTATTAATTACCAAAACCACACATAGAGTCAATGTACACTTACATATGCCCATGTCTTCATTTGGTTGAAAGTCATGAATGTCCGTACCTGATACCCCATTTTGTGAATGCTTTCTTTAATTTTTATATTGCAATTTTGATATTTTCTAAGAACATAAAAGGAGTGCATGCGGAAGGACTGTATTTTTTGAATTTTCACCATTTAGTTACATTTTATGCGAAAGAGAGTCAAATTGTTCGGATGGATATTCATCTCAAGGGGTCGAATCTTTCAAAACAATGAGTTGTACTTTTATATAATGACTACTTGTGTACCTAATTTTTATTTGAATTTTAGGAGTCCACCAAAATTGACTTGTAAATCAAATTCAAATTACCTTCAAAAACCGACATAATGTCATTTAAATGGGAAATGTAGCTAGAAAGCTTAAAGATCATAAAATCTGGAAATTTTCCATGACATATGTTCTATTTTATGATAAAATTGGAGAAATAACATTTTGCGCCTTATTTTGCTCTTGTTTTACAAAAAAACCATTTTTGAAAATGGAAAATGATTTTATGTACGGAAAAGTTGAAATCTCTATTTAGAAACATTGTTTATCATGGAAAGATTCATATCCATGCATAATTTGGGCATATTATAATAAATGATGCCACATATATTATCATGGTTGTTCACCCATGACTATATCTGCGGTTATTATAATAAATATAAATATACTTTGAGAATATAAAAAATACTTCTTAATAGTCCAGTTTTGAATGATTTTCTAAAATATAATGTTGCACCTACATTTTATGAAAGATAGTACGAATAAATCGATTCCGTGTGGAAGCATTGTATTTTTCTCTTCATTTTTCTAAACAGGATCAAAATGGTTGAATATTTGGAAACTATTAGTGATTTTTCTATATAATGACTATTTGTGTACCTAGAAATGATATTTTTTTATTTTTAGGAGCAAGCTAGTATAGGCTTGTAGTTCAAATTTGAATTACTTTTGGAAATAAACATAAACTCATTTAAAATGAAAAATTAGCTGAAACAATTGGAACTCATAAAAGTTGGGACTATCCGTCAAATATGTTCTACTTTATGCGAAAATTGGAGAGGTATCATTTTGCACCATATTTTTTTACTAGCTTCACAAATAAATCATTCAGGCGCTTAGAAATAAAAAAGGTTTCTTTTGTAAAAAAATTGGAAACTCTATTTGGCCATGGTCGACTTATCGGTTGCTAGATTTTTTGTTATTTACTTAGTTTCCCATGTGATATGCTCAAGGTTCCAATTGTTAACATTATTAAGAAATATTTTGTATAAATGCATATTCACCCTTTAGTCGGCATATCTCGATCTTTTAGTGTGACTGGCTAGCTTTTCTATGGTCGAGCTCGCCTATCGGGCTACATTGCTTTGCAGGTTGGCGAACTTGTGGTCGACCGTTACTACGGCGGAGGAGGTTGAGTTGCCAATGAAGTTTGAAGTAGCAGCTTGGAGGCACAAAAGGTGGTGTGGTGCCCTAATCATGTGAGTGATGGTGAATACCTGCGCTCGCTTACTCTCGAGACTTGACGTGGTGCTGCGGCTAGTGAACGACATGTGTTGTCTCCTTTCTGCACCGACGGTGGTGACGCTTTTGTGTTTTTTCTTCCTCCATGGAGGTGTCATCACGGTACTTGCACACGTTGCTAACCTAGTCGATCTCCATGAGAAAGCCTATATCCGACTCTTCTATCGGGCAAACATAGCATTCTCGATGCCATTACCTCCATGAAGGGGCCGTCATGGAGTATATATAAGTCCCCTCTCTAGTTGTTGACATCGCGGCTTGCCGGTTTGAAGTCCACAACGGTAGTATATGGTGGTGGTGGTGTTTGCTCCTTGTTGTTTGGTGCTTTGTTCGTTTCCTGCCGAGATGTGTAGGCTGGTCTCGACGGTCTTCCAAGTTGCATAAGAGGCTAATAATCTAATTGAAGTCGGGCTTGAGAGGTCGACCCATCTTGGATTGCCTTGTTCCCATTCACACCCCTCCCTTGTTTAGGGGGTGTTGTTGGGTGGTGTTCAAACGATAAATGTTCATAGTGCTTCTTCCTTGCTTGATCATATGATGATGGAAGCTAAGACCCTCCTTCGTGTTGGCTAGGTCGGCGAGATATTTGTTAGGAGGATCTGTCTCTCTCCTCATTATTCCTCCCTGATGTCACATTCCCTGTTCCTTATGTAGATAGATGTGGTGTGTTGTTGTTATCTCTCCTCTTCTTCCTTGAAGAGGTTGAGCTTCTAGCTCGTCTACTTTTTTTCTCTTTTTTGAGTCATGTCGGTAACAAGATTGACATTGCTTTTGGTAAAACAAAATTTCTCCTCTTGATGAATGAAAACAAGATTGACATTGCTTTTGGTAAAACAAAATTTCTCTGTCGGTAACTGCAGTTTGGAGCAGATGAAGCAAAAGGAGGGCATCTATTAATCTGATAGCAGAGGATGAAGGGGAATGCTCTTACTAATGGAGGAGAGGAAGGGTGGAGAGCGGAGTTGAAGGAGAGCAAAGATTGTGTAGAAGATCATGTTTTCTTAAAGAAAGAGGAGAAAACTATATAAACGAATGATGGTGGATGCACGAAATGGCAGGATAAACCAGTAGTAGATGCCTCCTATTCTCTTACCCCTCTGATCCATAATAAATGTTGGGAGTTTAATCTAAATTTGAGCTATAATTTAAACTAAATCCGGACACTTACTACTGATCGGTGGGAGTACTACGGAGTACAGATGATCAGATACTTCTATTTCATTGATCTCTACACCCACACGTAGAGAATTATGTATTTATGTACGTGTTATATGTATGACAATCGTCTAAATGATATTTTATATGCGTTAGTAGCTGCATGCTGTCATGCCACTCCGCCGCTGATAGTCTGTAATCAAATTATCAACATCCCACAGGTGATGCGTGTATTACTAGGACGGGAAAATGTTGCCACATATGAACACAAGAATACAGAACAAGTTACATGAAACATCACAAAACAGAAGGGTAAACAAGTCGGGAGACCACGATTGTTTGTGGGAATTATAAGAAACGGCATTTATCCCCTTGATGGCGCCACAGCAGAGAGCGACTTAACGCCCAGCCATCAATCTCACGATCCGGTTCCCGAAGCAGCTGAACCGGAATGGCAGCATCCACGGGCTCGGTCGCGGTGGGCTACACTCATCTACCGCGGGCTCCGGCGGACCATGATCGTCGTGGTGCTCGCCCATCTCAGAAAACAGCCACCGGCTAGACGATGAGAGTGAAACCTTGGCCGACGCCGCCCGCAGGGACCGCGCCCTGAGGGTGAGCCTCCGGAAGACGCTGGAGATCCTGCGCTTTGCTCTGCGCTTGGGACGTGGAGAGTCCGGGGCTACCTTTCCGTAGCAATGCCGGATCAAGTACGAGGGGGGCAGAGCGACGTCGGCCGGGAGGACGCCGGCGGCGGCTATCTGGGCGACCCCGTCCATGGGCGTGCCCGGCCGCGACTCCCAGTGGAACGGCACGGAGCCCCGGTCGGCGCAGTAGTAGGAGGAACGGCCGGTGTTGGGCGCCGCCCTGTCCTTGGCGAGGAGCCTATGGTGGAACTTGCCGCCGTGCTTGATCCGGAAGGGGCTATGAGGAACTGGCAGTGGAAGCGGCAACGGCAGCGGCCGGATGCTGTTCCGCGGCGAGCTTCGCACAAGTGACGCGTTAGAAGGCATGTCTATCTTTTTCTTGAGATGGAGAGCCATGTCGATGAGTCGATCTCTTTGTGGAAGGGTGGCAGTGAAGAGGACGACCATCGGGTCCGTCTTAATTTATATATACATGGCGGATCTTGCTCGCTGCTGACGCGCACTTCCTATAGTCTCAGTCGCTAATGCACATGCATCAACTAACAATGGTGTTAATTGTTTACCGGTAGGCGTACGACGCTACAACCAAAATACGACACTTGTTTATCTCATTCTAGGAACAGGCCAATGCATAAGGCGTGCTTGTCACTATTCCTGAATACTCCATTACAAATGAGCAGCAGTTTACTTACCACTTCCAAATCCCCGACTTGTCTACTGCAATACCGTATGCTGCTATGTAATTCTTATTATTTTTACCATCACCACTCTATAAGTGTGTTTGGACCAAATGGAATGAATATAAGATCGAGATGGATAATTAAATGATTTGCTCTACTTTAATGACAAAATCAACATGTTGAGAGAAATGCTAAGTGACGTATCGAGACACACCCCACAGATGCAGCTTGTTAAAAAAATTACGAGTCCTTCTGGCTAATTACATCGAGAAACAATTGTGTCGGTTGGCTAGTTGGCTTGATGAACTATTATTCAAAACTGCAGCTGTGGGTATTACAAATTTCGTTTTAGCTAGTAATGGTCAGACTTCCTTAGGAACAACCGTATAATAATGTATATGTGTCGTTATACCAGTATATTAGTCTGGTCCCTTTCCGTCTCCGTGCGTGCTTCAACAAACTTCGACGTTTTCTATTTCATTTGATCACATGTGCAGCATGCATGCCGTCCTTTTCTAATTACCGATGCGATGTAACTGCCAATTTTCAATGATTCATCTGCAAATTATTACCCTCACGAATCGAATGCCGGATAGGAACTGTTTGCGCTCTCTATTTCGCCTTTCCACTGCGGCAGAGCTCACCCAATTGGTCAAGCTTTGGACAACGTTTCGAGAGGTGGTGCTGCAGCCACATGCGGATGCGATCTCTTGGCGTTGGACCGCATCGGACCGCATCAGGAGTCTACTCTACGGCTTCGGCTTATCGCTGTCAGTTCGTCGGGGCCATCCTCCGTTCAGTACGACCAAGGTGTGGAACGCGCATGCGGAGCCGAAGTGCCGTTTTTTTGCTTGGCTGGCGCTCCATGGGAAGATCTTGACGGCGGACAATCTGGCGATTCGGGGATCGCCACATGACCCCATTTGCAAACTGTGCAGGATACACCCGGAGACGGTGCAACATCTACTCTTGGACTGCAATTTCGCCAAGTCGGTTCGAGACAAGATTTTTGGATGGAATGGCACCATCGGGGTGCCGCCGCTTGTGCTTGGGCATGGCTTAAATTCATGCTGGGACGGGATGGTCACAACGCTTCAAAGCGGGAAACGAAGGGAGGCTAATGGTGCCTTCATCTACACCATTTGAGGCATCTGGAAAGAGCGGAATAGAAGGATTTTTCTCAACGAGTCGTTGATGTCAGACATTGTGGCTCACATTATTTGGGAGGATATAGCGCAGAAGGCATTCACTCACTCTCAGGATCCTGGAGACCTAGCTGTTGTTTTTTAAGGTTCCAGGCTTTAGTCCTTAGGCTTGCTGCCCTCTCCCGGTTGCGGGCTTGGGGAACTGATCTTTGCTCTCACAAACACTCTATGTAATTAATCTTTTTATTCTATCTGATCGGATGGCAGGATCTACTGCTTTAAAACTCAAAAAAAATGCCGGCCGGATCTGCACAGTGTTCACATAATTCACATATCTTCCTGATGGGTGAGACAGGAACGACGATTGATTCTCGTCTTCGGGTAGGGGGTTGCGGCAATCCTACATTGGTAATACGGTGAAACTTTTATAGTTTAGTATGGGGATTGTTCCCAAGGTTAAGTGACGATCACGCGATTCCGCGAGGCCGGATGTTTTGGTCGGAGAGCATGCATGTGCCTCTGATAATAGTGGCTAGGAGTGTTGTAGCCAGGCAGCCAGGAAACTCTGAATCCGGAAAAAGCGTTTCTTCCCCCGACCCCCCGCGTCGTCTCCAGGGCGGCTCGGGGGAAACCTAACCCGCCGCCGCCGCCACCCCAGCCCCCAGGCTCCAGCCCCCCTCGCCATCGCCGGATGACTTCGCCGGGCTAAGCCCGTGTGGAAGACGGCGGCGGCGGGGCCTCTCCCGCGCGGCCGCGCTGCAATCGTGGATCGGGGCGGCGGCTCTGCTCCGGTTGGGGAGGCTCGGCCCCCTGCGGCGGCGGCCGGTCCGGCGGCTCCTGGCGGCCTGGAGCCCCCCTCGCGCTCCGTGGACTCCTCTGCTGCGCCTCCGGTGGCTGAGCTCCGGCTCCCCTGCACCGGCCCGGCGGCGTCGACCCCGGCAACCATGTGGCTGCGGCTCGTCGCGATGGGGTGGGTGATGACCCACAAGTATAGGGGGTGTATCGTAGTATCTTCGATAAGAAAGAGTGTCGAACCCAACGAGGAGCAGAAGGTGTTGACAAGCAGTTTCGATGAAGGATTCACTGTAAATGCTCACAGACAAGTATTCAGGTGGTTTTGATGTAACAGATGAATAAAGTACGAGTAAGTAAAGTGCGAGAGTAACAATTGCAGCGAGTGGCCCAATCCTTTTTAGCACAAAGGACAAGCCGGTTTGTTTACTTATAATGACCAAACGTTCTCGAGGACACACGGGATTTTAGTCTAGTGCTTTCGCTACATACGGCTAATTAATCTTCATTGTTTTGATAAGTGTTGTGTGGGTGAACCTGTGCTAATGTACCGCCCTTCCTAGGACTAATACATACTTGTGATTATACCCCTTGCAAGCATCCGCAACTACAAGAAAGTAATTAAGATAAATCTAACCACAGCCTTAAATTCTGAGATCCTGCTATCCCTCCTGCATCGATATACCAACGGGGGCTTAGGTTTCTGTCACTCCGGCAACCCCGCAACTGGCAAACGAGTACAAGATGCATTCCCCTAGGCCCATAAAGGTGAAGTGTCGTGTAGTCGACATTCACACGACACCACTAGAAGAATAACACCACAACTTAAATATCATAACATTGAATATTACTCAACCATACTTCACTACTAACATTTAGACTTCACCCATGTCCTCAAGAACTAAACGAACTACTCACGAGACATCATATGGAACATGATCAGAGGTGATATGATGATGAATAACAATCTGAACATAAACCTTGGTTCAACGGTTTCACTCAATAGCATCAATAACAAGTAGAAATCAATACCGGGAGAGTTTCCCTATCAAACAATCAAGATCAAACCCCAAATTGCTACGGCGGTGACGATGTCCAGCGGTGGAGACGGCGGTGATGATGGTGAAGATGATGATGATGGTGATGGAGATGATGTCCAACTTGATGGCGGTGACGATGGCGTCGATTTCCCCCTCCCGGAGGGAATTTCCCCGGCGGATCTCAGCCCGCCGGAGAGCTCTTTTCTCTCTGGTGTTCTCCGCCCCGCAGAGGCGGCTGTAACTCTTCGTGAGGTACCCTCTGGAGCTTAGGTCTTCGGGACGGAGGATTTCGCGAAGAAAAGGAGGCGAGAGGGGCTGTGGGCCCCCCTCCTCACTGGGCGGCGCGGCCAGGCCTTGGGCCGCACCGGCCCATGGTGTGGGCCCACCTCGGGTCCCCTCGGCTCCCCCTTCTGGCTTCCTTCGTCATCTGGAAAAATAGGATCTTTGGTATAATTTCCTTCAACTATTGATCTTCCGAAATATTGCATTCTGACGGTGCTTTTTCCAGCAGAATCCTGGCTCCGGTGCTCGATCCTCCAATAATCATGAAACATGCAAAATAGATGAAATAACATAAGTATTATGTCTAAATATGAAATATATCAATGAATAACAGCAAATTATGATATAAAATAGTGATGCAAATTGGACGTATCAACCCCCCCAAGCTTAGACTTCGCTTGTCCCCAAGCGAAACTGAACTCGGTAAACAGGACCACATGTTTATGGAGTGAAGAGTCGATCAATAAAATACGGACAAGAAGCATCATATTCATTCACACAAGACATTCTAGTAAACAACTTCCTCATATAACTCAACTTGAAACAAGTATAAGGTAATCACAAATAAAGGTGCATAAGAAATCATAGTTGGTGATGGCAAACTTCGTTCTTGGTCAGAGAACAATTAACAGATTATACTTATCTCATTGAGCAGCGTTCTCATGTTAAAGTTTATATGGCACAACTTACATACTCAATCATAATAGTCTCCTCATTGATAACTTGCAAATCTATATTCATTCAGATAAAACTTGTACATAAACAAGGAAAAATAAAAGACATGATGTAGTAAATCACAATATAATGGTTTGATCACAACTACTCAAATGCTTGCTTGAGATGGAGGGAAATAGGTTTACTGACTCAACATAAAGTAAAAGACAGGCCCTTCGCAGAGGGAAGCAGGGATTAAATCATGTGCTAGAGCTTTTTCAGTTTTGAAATCATATAAAGAGAATAAAAGTAATATTTTGAGAGGTGTTTGTTGTTGTCAACGACTGGTAGCGGGTACTCTAACCCCCTTGCCAGACAACCTTCAAAGAGCGGCTCCCATTTTATTTTTATTTTGTGTGGCACTCCTTCCAACCTTTCTTTCACAAACCATGGCTAACCGAATCCTCGGGTGCCTGCCAACAATCTCATACCATGAAGGAGTGCCTTTTTATTTTAGTTTTATTATGATGACACTCCCCCAACCTTTGCTTACACAAGCCATGGCTAACCGAATCCTTCGGGTGCCGTCCATCAATCACATACCATGGAGGAGTGTCTATTTAGTTTAATTAATTCGGGACAGGGAATCCCATTGCCAGCTCTTTTTGCAAAATTATTGGATAAGCGGATGAAGCCACTAGTACATTGGTGAAAGTTGCCCAACAAGATTGAAAGATAAAACACCACATACTTCCTCATGAGCTATAAAACATTGACACAAATAAGAGATAGTAAATTTTGAATTGTTTAAAGGTAGCACACGAAGTATTTACTTGGAATGGTAGGAAATACCATGTAGTAGGTAGATATGGTGGACACAAATGACATAGGTTTGGGTTAAGGTTTGGATGCACGAGAAGTATTCCCTCTCAGTACAGGTCTTTGGCTAGCAAGGTTAATTAGCAAGCATAAGAGTTGAAGGAAACAAACAAATATACATGTGATAGAAACAATCATGCATCTTCCTTGCAAGCACAAACGATTTTAACTTCAGAATAATAAGCTATGAGCTAACAAGAAAGAAAGGCAATGAAACAACTACATGTATTTCTCTTTTCTACTTAAACCTCAAAGTGTTGTTGCTATTGACCAATGCTAAGTTTGCCAAAACCAAATAGATTTATTCAATGCTCCCAAAGTGATACCAATACTAATGACAAGATAAATCATATAATAGAAATTGCAAACTAAAATAAGATGTGCAATATGTAAATGATAAAACTTCTCATTAATATTCCATAACGATAACTCACACCAAGGGATACATAGAAAACCAACTAAAGGAGAGATACTTCCAAACTGCAACCCATCTTATATGATAACTTCCCTACTCATGATATGACACTACTTGACAGTAATAAGTAAAAGGTAGTGATGATGTGATACCGCGGCACTCCCCCAAGCTTGGAACAAACCAAGGGGATGCCAATACCGATGATGAATTACTCCTTCGGCGATGGTGGTGATGAATTCCCGTCATCAGACTTCCAAGGAAGAGGCTCTCCATCAACAAACGACATCTTGGTCTCGGGAATCCTGAAACTAGCAGCATGGCTTATGTGTTTAAACCTGATTTCATACTCACGATTCGATTCGAACGTCATAGAGTTGAGCTTGGAGTTTGTTGGTGGTGTCGTGAAGTGAGAGGATGTCGCCCCATAGCTTTGCAGTTTCCTTCTCGTGCTCAGCAATGAGTTCAGACACAATCTTGTGGAAGATATCCACCTCACGCTCAGCCATCTTCTTGTATTTGAAGACCTCTTGTTCTAGCTTCTCCATCCTGTCTTCCAAACTTCCTTCTCCTTTAGGCCCCTGAACATCCTTGATCTGCAGTTCTCCCTCGACGAGCATCAACTCCTTGGGGTGCATCCTCAGCTCCTCCATGTACAAGTTGTCAACATCCTTGCAGGAGCTGTCCTTCGGAGTTTCCGACGAAGACATGATGGCTCTAGATCTGAAGCAAATCCTGGCAGAAACAGCTCGAAACAAAACACGTCGAGAAAATGATATACGGACCTCCAGGGGTCCGGGGGATTATATAGCAAAAAATTTCACGACAAAAGGAAAGTACCAGGTCGAACCAGAGTCGGAAAGGGGCGACGAGGCGGCCAGCACATAGGGCGGCGCGGGCTAAGGCCCGGCCGCTCCGGCCTATGGGGTCACGCCCTCGTGCGTCTCTCCCACTCCGTTTCGATCTCGTAATTTTTCATATTTTCCAAAAACAGCAAAAATATTGTTCGGAAAGTAAATTGCGAACTTTTCATTACCAGTACTGTTACCTATTCAAAGTCGAGTTCTGGTGAACTGTCAATTTGTCCTTTGATGAAGGCCTCCGGTGTTTCCACTCGAATAATATCAACATCTACATTATAAGAATCACCTGAGATATAATGCTTGAGTCTTTGTCCATTTACCACTTGCGTGGCATTGCCTTGGAGAGAGCTAATTTTAATTGCTCCTGAACGATACACCTCCTCGACAACATATGGTCCTTCCCACTTCGAGAGTAATTTCCCTGCAAAGAATCTGAGACGAGACCGATACAATAGGACTTTATCCCCAATTATAAATTCTCTTTTGATAATCCTTCTATCATGCCATTTCTTAACTTTCTCTTTAAAGAGTTTAGCGTTTTCATAGGCTTCACTTCTCCATTCATCTAGAGAACTCAATTGCAGCAATCTCTTATTACCGGCAAGTTTAGGATCTTTATTTAATTCTCTAACTGCCCAATAAGCTTTGTGCTCTAGTTCTAAAGGTAAATGACAAGCTTTTCCATAAATCATTTTATAAGGTGACATTCCCATGGGATTTTTATAAGCAGTTCTATAAGCCCATAGTGCATCCTTCAATTTACTAGCCCAATTCTTTCTAGTTTTATTAACAGTCTTTTCCAAGATAGATTTAATCTCTCTATTTGATAATTCTACTTGCCCACTAGTTTGAGGGTGATAAGAGGAAGCAATTCTATGATTAATACCATATTTAGCAAGAGTTTTTCTAAAACCACCATGAATAAAATGAGAACCTCCATCAGTCATAATATATCTAGGAACTCCAAATCTAGGAAAAATAATATCTAAAAGCATTCTTAAAGAGGTCTCACCATCATCACTTTTTGTAGGTATGGCTTCCACCCATTTAGTAACATAATCAACAGCAACAAGTATATGAGTGTTACCTTCTGAAGAGGGAAAAGGTCCCATGAAGTCAAATCCCCAACAATCGAACGGTTCAATAACAAGAGTATAATTCATAGGCATTTCATTGTGTCTGGAGATATTACCAACCGTTTGGCATTCATCACAAGATAAAATAAACTTTCTTGCATCTTTGAAGAGAGTTGGCCAATAAAAACCTGATTGTAGAACCTTTTGCGCGGTTCTTTCTCCGGTGTGATGTCCTACATAAGCACTACCATGACATTTACTCAATATCTCTTGTTGTTCATATTCGGGAACACATCTTCGCAGAATACCATCCACTCCTTCTTTATATAAGTGTGGGTCATCCCAGAAATAATGCCTCAAGTCATAAAAGAATTTCCTCCTTTGCTGAGCTGAAAAGGTTGGAGGCAAGTACTTGGAGACAATAAAGTTAGCATAATTAGCATACCAAGGACTGTCTCGTGAGCTCACCTTTATTGCAGCCAATTGTTCATTTGGAAAACTATCATTAACAGGAACAGGATCATAAGCAATATTTTCCAATCTAGACAAATTATCAGCAACAGGATTATCAGCACCTTTCCTATCTACAATATGTAAATCAAATTCTTGCAACAGAAGTACCCATCTAATAAGCCTTGGCTTAGCATCTTTATTTTGCATAAGGTATCTGATTGCAGCATGATCATTATGTATAGTAACTTTTGAATCAACAATATAAGATCTAAACTTATCACAAGCAAAGACTACAGCTAACAATTCTTTTTCAGTAGTAGCATAATTTCTTTGAGCAGCATCAAGAGTTTTACTAGCATAATGAATAACATTCAATTTTTTGTTTACTCGTTGTCCAAGAACAGCGCCTACAGCAAAATCACTAGCATCACACATAATTTCAAATGGTAAATTCCAATCAGGAGGTTCAACTATAGGAGCAGTTGTTAAGGCTTTCTTTAGAGTTTCAAAAGCTTCCTTACAATCATCATAAAAAACAAAAGGTACATCTTTTTGAAGAAGATTAGTAAGAGGCTTTGAAATCTTGGAGAAGTCTTTAATAAACCTCCTATAAAACCCAGCATGACCAAGAACACTACGAATACCTTTAACATCCCTAGGATAGGGCATCTTCTCAATTGTTTCAACTTTAGCTCTATCAACTTCAATACCTCTCTCGGAAATTTTATGTCCCAATACAATTCCTTCATTAACCATAAAGTGGCATTTCTCCCAACTAAGAACAAGGTTAGTTTCTTCACATCTCTGCAAAACTTTATCAAGGTTCCGCAAGCAATTATCAAAAGAATTCCCATAGACAGAAAAATCATCCATGAATACCTCTACAATACTCTCGCAAAAGCCATGAAAAATAGCAGACATGCATCTTTGAAAAGTAGCAGGAGCATTACATAAACCAAAAGGCATACATCTATAAGCATAAGTTCCATAGGGACAAGTGAAAGTGGTTTTCTCTTGATCCTTAGTTTTAACAGCAATTTGTGAAAATCCAGAATAACCGTCAAGAAAGCAAAAATGAGTATTTTTAGATAACCTTTCTAACATTTGATAAATAAAAGGCAAAGGGTAATGATCTTTTTTAGTTACCTTATTAACTTTCCGATAATCAATGCACATTCTATACCCTACAACTACTCTTTGAGGTATGAGCTCATCATTATCATTAGGCACAACAGTCATTCCTCCTTTCTTAGGAACACAATGCACAGGACTAACCCATCTACTATCAGCAATAGGATATATAATACCAGCTTCAAGAAGTCTTAATACCTCATTTCTTACCACATCCTTCATCTTAGGAATTAGACGACGCTGAGGTTCAACAACAGGCTTCGCATCATCTTCCATATTAATGGCGTGTTGGCAAATAGAGGGAGAAATCACCTTCAAGTCATCAAGAGTGTAGCCAATAGCACCTCGGTGTTTCTTCAATATTTCCAATAAACTTTCTTCTTCAAACTCTGTAAGTTTAGAACTAATAATAACAGGATATATTTTCTTATCATCAATATGAGCATATTTAAGATTATCAGGCAAAGGTTTTAAATCAAAGACAGGATCTTCCTTTGGTGGCGGTGTTGTACCCAGATCTTCCACCGGTAAATCATGCTTAAGAATAGGTTGGCGAAGAAAAATTTCCTCAAGCTCATCTCTTTCTTTCCTAAAAACTTCACTCTCACTATTCTCCAAATGTTGCTGCAAGGGATTAGTAGGAACAAGAACAATAGATGCACACTGTTCCATTTTAAAATCATTATTAGGCAAATCAGCTTTATAAGGAGTTTTGGTAAATTTAGAGAAGTTAAACTCATAAGATTCACCAGCAAATTTAGTCAAAATTTTCTCTTTCTTGCAATCTATAATAGCTCCACAAGTATTTAGAAAAGGTCTACCAAAAATGATAGGACAATATTCACTAGCAGCAGAACCAAGTACCAAAAAGTCAGCGGGATATTTAATCTTACCACATAGAACTTCCACATCTCGAACAATACCAATTGGAGAAATAGTTTCTCTATTAGCCAGCTGAATAACCACATCAATATCTTTAAGTTCACAAGAACCTATTTCGTGCATAATCTCCGTGTAAAGCTCATAAGGGATAGCACTAATACTTGCACCAATATCACATAAACCATAATAGCAATGATCACCAATTCTAACAGATAGCATAGGAACACTAGCTCGCTTGGGTTTATTAGGATGTGAAACAATATTAGAAGCATCTTCACAGAAAATAATATGACCATCCTCCAAATTTTTAGTCACAAGATCTTTAACTATTGCAACAACAGGTTCAACTTTTATTTGTTCTTCAGGTTCTATAGGTTTCTTTTCACTTTTATGAACCGCACTATTTATAACAGAGTACTCCTTCATTTTAGCAGGGAAAGGAGTTTTTTCAATATAAGCTTCAGGAATAACATGATCAACAGTTTCAACTACAACGCATTTATTAATAGATGAATCAATTTTATCTTTATACGGTTCATGATACTTATCAAAATTCTTCTTAGGCAATTCATAATGAGAGGCAAAAGCTTTATAAAGATTTACAGCAACTTGAGAATCAAGACCATAAGTAGCACTCATATTACGAAATTTATCAGTATCCATAAAAGCTTCAATGCATTTATAATCATAATTTATACCTGATTCTCTATCTTTGTCGTTCTCCCATCCTTCAGTATTTTCCTGGATCCGATTAAGAAGGTCCCTTTTAAACTCTTCCTTGTTGCGCGTGAATGATCCAGAACAAGAAGTATCCAGCAAGGTCTTGTCTTCAAAAGAAAGTCTTGCATAGAAATTATCAATAATAACATTACCAGGAAGCTCATGAATGGGGCATTTGAGCATTAAAGACTTCAATCTCCCCCAAGCTTGGGCGATACTCTCTCCATCATGAGGCCAAAAATTATATATGCAATTCCGATCCTTGTGAATTTCACTTGGAGGATAGAACTTAGAATAAAACCGGGGCACAATATCATTCCATTCAAGAGAATCCCCATTATCCAGTAATTTATACCAATGCGCCGCTTTACCAGACAGCGATATAGAGAATAGTTTCTTCCTCACTTCATCCATAGCAATATATGCACACTTGAATAAACCGCATAATTCATGCAAGAACAGTAAATGATCTCCAGGGTGGGCAGTTCCATCCCCTGTATAACGGTTACCCACTACGCGTTCAATAATTTTCATAGGTATTTTGTATGGTATCTCTTCCTTACCTGGCGCCTCATCCACTACCTTTGCAGTAGTAGCAGATTTCCCAAATAAACATTCAAAAGGAGATCTCTCCATAATGAATTATGGCAGCAGGTAGAAATAAAATCAGCACAAACAGTAGAAGTTTCCCTTACCAATTCCACTTACCAATAGCGCTTCACTCCCCGGCAACGGCGCCAGAAAATAGTCTTGATGACCCACAAGTATAGGGGGTGTATCGTAGTATCTTCGATAAGAAAGAGTGTCGAACCCAACGAGGAGCAAAAGGTGTTGACAAGCAGTTTCGATGAAGGATTCACTGTAAATGCTCACAGACAAGTATTCAGGGGGTTTTGATGTAACAGATGAATAAAGTACGAGTAAGTAAAGTGCGAGAGTAACAATTGCAGCGAGTGGCCCAATCCTTTTTAGCACAAAGGACAAGCCGGTTTGTTTACTTATAATGACCAAACGTTCTCGAGGACACACGGGATTTTAGTCTAGTGCTTTCGCTACATACGGCTAATTAATCTTCATTGTTTTGATAAGTGTTGTGTGGGTGAACCTGTGCTAATGTACCGCCCTTCCTAGGACTAATACATACTTGTGATTATACCCCTTGCAAGCATCCGCAACTACAAGAAAGTAATTAAGATAAATCTAACCACAGCCTTAAACTCTGAGATCCTGCTATCCCTCCTGCATCGATATACCAACGGGGGCTTAGGTTTCTGTCACTCCGGCAACCCCGCAATTGGCAAACGAGTACAAGATGCATTCCCCTAGGCCCATAAAGGTGAAGTGTCGTGTAGTCGACGTTCACACGACACCACTAGAAGAATAACACCAGAACTTAAATATCATAACATTGAATATTACTCAACCATACTTCACTACTAACATTTAGACTTCACCCATGTCCTCAAGAACTAAACGAACTACTCACGAGACATCATATGGAACATGATCAGAGGTGATATGATGATGAATAACAATCTGAACATAAACCTTGGTTCAACGGTTTCACTCAATAGCATCAATAACAGGTAGAAATCAATACCGAGAGAGTTTCCCCTATCAAACAATCAAGATCAAACCCCAAATTGCTACGGCGGTGACGATGTCCAGCGGTGGAGACGGCGGTGATGATGGTGAAGATGATGATGATGGTGATGGAGATGATGTCCAACTTGATGGCGGTGACGATGGCGTCGATTTCCCCCTCCCGGAGGGAATTTCCCCGGTGGATCTCAGCCCGCCGGAGAGCTCTTTTCTCTCTGGTGTTCTCCGCCCCGCAGAGGCGGCTGTAACTCTTCGTGAGGTACCCTCTGGAGCTTAGGTCTTCGGGACAGAGGATTTCGCGAAGAAAAGGAGGCGAGAGGGGTTGTGGGCCCCCCTCCTCACTGGGCGGCGCGGCCAGGCCTTGGGCCGCGCCGGCCCATGGTGTGGGCCCACCTCGGGTCCCCTCGGCTCCCCCTTCTGGCTTCCTTCGTCATCTGGAAAAATAGGATCTTTGGTATAATTTCCTTCAACTGTTGATCTTCCGAAATATTGCATTCCGACGGTGCTTTTTCCAGCAGAATCCTGGCTCCGGTGCTCGATCTTCCAATAATCATGAAACATGCAAAATAGATGAAATAACATAAGTATTATGTCTAAATATGAAATATATCAATGAATAACAGCAAATTATGATATAAAATAGTGATGCAAATTGGACGTATCAGTGGGGTGGCGGCCCCCCTCCTGCTATGTGGTTCCTTCGTGCGGGGTGGCGGCCTACTGGCTGTTGGTGGTCGTCGACCGCGCCCTGGAGGTGGTCGCCAGATCGTGCAGGATCTGGCCTGTCGACTTCGTCGGCGGCGAGGTCTGTGGTGGCTCTGCTTCGCGATGGCGCGGTCGTGCTTGCAGGTGTGTGCGGGCCGGTGGAACTGCAGGCTGGCTCCGGCCAGTTGCGTGGGGATGGTGGCCTTGAAGTTCCGGGCGAAAGTCTGCCCGACTATGTCCGGACGGCGGTGGCTGCGCCTGCGGGCGTTGTTCCCTCGTTGGAGGCACTGCCGTGGAGCTCCCTCGGCCTCCAAGCTCGGATCAGGCTCTTCGGGTGAAAGCTTTGGCCCTGTTGGGTCGGGCAACGGGTGTCGTCTCACGTCGCTTACCTCCTTTGGGGCGTCGTCTAGAAGACCTCGATCACATCTGCACTTCCTTTGGGCTGGACGCACACAACTTCGCGGTTGGCAGGTGTCCAACCGGCGATGTCGGTGTTCCGTGTGGCGGCTTATGTGGCAACGATGGCGTTGAAGAGTGATGGTTTGGTCGCGACAAGACCTTGTTAGTCGGCTTGGCCCGGCGTGTCCGAGTTTCCTCCATGCTGGTCTTCCGTTGCTGTGGAGTCGGAGCTGCCATGTTCTTCGAGGTCTTCTCTTGGGCGGCGTACGATGACCTTTAAGGGGCGGTCCAGGTGAAGTTCACCTTCGGCGCGGGTCTTGCGCATCCCCTCGCCGGAGCTCGTCATCCGAGTCGGAGCTGCATTCCCCTACACGAGGAGCCACCTGTTTGGCGTTGGCCAGCTTGAATCTCGCAGTGCCGCTTCGACAAGGTCTTCTTTGTTGGTCGCTTCTTCGGGGAAGCCGGAGTCGCTGCGGGTGCGGAGTGATGACGGTGACGCCGGTGAGCAACCTCGACGACGATCTTCGCCTAGGTGGTGTTTGTGCAGCTTCGGTAGGTTGCCAGGGTGGTTGTGTTTGCCCATGCGACGGTCGTGTTCCATGACGGTCGGCATGGGTGTTTGTACTGGTTTTTGGTCGGTTTTCCGTTAATAAACTGACCACCTATTCTTCTCTATTAATGAAAATGGCAAGTCTTGCCTCGTTTCAAAAAAAAAAGATAATAGTGGCTAGGGATGGCAATGGGCTGTTCCCTCAAGCCCGTAAAAAATTCATCTATTAGGGAAGCCAAACGCATTGAAGTATTTAATACTTCATTATCTTTGAAAACTGAAGTATTCCAAGAATACTTGGAAAAAAAAACACTACCTCCGATTTCAAGGAATAAGGCGCATGCGTATTCTAAGAGGAACTTTGACCATAAAAATTGAGCAATTAAATCTTGATTATATTATATATAATTAGTATCGTTGGATTCATATTAAAACGAATTTTTTAATGATACTAATTTCATACAAATAATGTTTATGTATTTGAAGTAATTCTTGATCAAACAAAAAACACGTACAACGAGAACACTTATTCCTTGAAACGGAGGTAGTAGATCCTAAACGGGGCGTGTTTGGACGACCAAATGGAGAGAATATAAGAGATGGATCATTACAGAATTAGTTCTAATTTAATGACAAAATTAACATGTTGCATCCAGACACACTCCACACATGCAGAGCTTGTTAGATTTTTACAAGTCCTTCTGGCTAACTAGAGTAAAGTCTCAAATAAACCTTAAAATTGTAGAGGGTGTCGAAATACAACCCTGAACTTCTAATCCCGAAAATTAGCACCCTAAACTTTCAATTCCCGGTCTAATATTGCATCCGGGTCGTTGCCAAACAGGGGATTGCTGACATGGCCAGTCATCTATTTTGACGTCGGCAAGCGACGGCGGCGCATGCCATCTCAAGCAGCGGAGGCGTGCCCCATCCCTCACAGCCGCAATGAGGCGCTTGGAGAGTGCGTGGCTTTGTGGAATGCGGCGAGCCGCCCATCCATCAGCAACAGGGGTGGATCTAAAGGGTGGCCAGGGTGGTGCATGGACCCTCCTGGAATTTCTGCATAGCCTATATATCATAGAAAAACTTTAAAATACTAAATATTATTAAACGAAAAGTTGCACTGTTGGACCACCCTGACATTTTGTGCTAGATCCGCTACTGACCGGCAAGAGCGGGTTGTCAAGGTGGACATGCTGCCCGAGTGCGTACCTCGTGCCCTCGTGGCTGCGGCACGGTCAGCCACTCAAGGGTGATCGACATTTATGGAACACAACATAGATAAAGCTCTAAATATGAAATTAGTTCTATGCATTTTTGACCAGTTATCTGGTCTTAAAACAAAATTTCATAAGAACGAGCTTTTTTTGTTTTGGGGCGGCGAAACAGGCGGAGAATGATTACAAATCTCTATTTGGGTGTGACATTGGTTCATTACCTTTTAGATATCTTGGTATTCTTATACATTTCCGCAAGTTGAGAAATTGTGAATGGAAACCGGTGGAGGATCGGTTTGAATCAAAGTTAAGTAGTTGGATTGGAAAATTGCTTTCGTATGGTGATCGGCTTATATTGATTAATTCAGTTTTAACTAGCCTCCCCATGTTCATGTTATCTTTCCTCGAAATTCCGATAGGAGTTTGGAAGAGGTTAGATTTTTTCAGATCACGCTTCTTTTGGCAAAGTGATGGGCATAAGAAAAAATATAGGTTAACTAAATGGAACATAATATGTCGACCCAAAGATCAAGGGGGGTTAGAAGTGGAGGTTTTAGAACTAAAAAACAAGAGTTTACTTAGCAAGTGGCTTTTTAAACTCTTGAATGAGGATGGTATGTGGCAAGAGTTGTTACATAAAAAATATTTACGTTCTAAAACTTTATCTCAAGTTTCAGCTTCACCTACTGTACTCACCTTTTTGGAAAGGCTTAATGAATGTAAAGGAGGAATTTTTGTCCCGGGGCTCTTTTGTTGTCGGTAATGGGCGTAATACAAGGTTTTGGGAGGATATTTGGTTAGGTGATAAGTCCCTTGTTGATGAGTATCCATCTCTTTATAATATTGCTAATCACAAGAGTGTCACTGTTGAAAATGTGTTGGCCTCAAATCCTCTAAATATAGGTTTTAGGAGGACTTTGAATGGCAACAAATGGGATAGATGGACGCACCTTTTGCATAGACTCATATTGGTTCAGTTAACCGATAGTGAGGATTCATTCAAATGGAAGTTAAATACATCTGGCGTTTTTTCGGTTAAATCTATGTATATGGACTTGCTTAATGGACATACTATTTTCCTAAAGAAGTATATCTGGAAGATGAAAGTTCCTCTAAAGATAAAGATCTTCATGTGATTTCTTCATAAAAAGGTAATTCTTACAAAAGATAACTTGGCTAAACGTAATTGGCAGGGATGTGTTAAATGTTGTTTTTGTGATCAAGATGAGACAATACAACACCTTTTTATTTCATGCCCTTTTACTAAGATGATTTGGAGGATTATTTATATGGCTTTTAATATACCCCACCCTCGAATATTACAAATATGTTTGAAAATTGGTTAAATGGGGTTGCAAAAAAAAGACAAAGTCCACATTTGAGTTGGTGTGTGCGCTTTGCTTTGGGCAATTTGGAATGTACGTAATGATTATATCTTTAATAGAAAAAGCTTTCCATCATTTTTGCAGGTTATCCCTTTGGCTACACATTGGATCCATATGTGGTCTCATCTTCATCCGGCGAAGGAGCGCCAGGCTATGGATATTGGGTGCAACCGACTGGCAACGGTAGCACAGGATTTCTACAGCCGGTGCGGCTGGTGTGCTGATCGTCGTTTGACATGATGATGCAAAAGCGCTTCATGTTACTGCTTTTTAGATGGCTTATCTTTGTTCACACTCTTTGTGATCTTTGAACTGTATTAAGATCGTGTAGCTGCGGATTGTATTGCTAAACTATTTCTTTTAATAAAAGAAGTTGTATGCATCAATTGATGCAAAGCTGGGATTCCCCATTTCGAAAAAAAAAAGCCACTCAAGGGTGGTGAGCCGGAACACCTCGATTTAAAGTGGCGGCAAACGCGCACCCGACCATACGCCGGCAGATATTGCCGCCCTCACGAGCATGAGTAGCATACGCAGTGTTAGTCTCCTTGAATTCATTGAAGATACCCCGAGTCTGTAACTCCATTTCCAATGCAATCACATCTTAAAACGTGAATTTGATAGTCTCAAACGAAGTATTCTTGAGCAGCAGGCCAACAACAGGCATTAATCTGGATTCATCAAGAATCGTAGCTCAGCAGAAGCTCCTTTCTCTCGACCGCCCCAGAGTCCAGTTGTGTTCTTCCAATTCAATCAGATCGTTTTCCATCCAATGGCTAATCTAGTTGAGTTAATATAGTTGGGTATTCCAGTTGCCAGCGAAGCTATTCCTAATTGAGACATTCACGAGCAGAAAGTTACTGAACAGGAACCGCACTGCCGCGCGGAGGTGTTGAGCTCTGTCTGTCTGCGAGCGACGACGGGAAGTTAGCCACTATCAAATCGATGTTATAATTTCGAACTTGCGGTTCAAAATTGCTGAGATCAGTCAACAATCCCGGGGTTGACCGTCTCACGTCAGCAAAACCGTGCAGAAACGACCCTCAATCAAACATCGACCGGGAACTGTGAATTAAGGATGTTGATTTCCGGAAACGACAGTTCAGAGTTCGATTTCAACACCCGCTATGAATTCAAGGTTTGTTTCAGACTTTACTCGGCTAATTACATCGAGTGTCGGTTGGCTAGTTGGCTTGATGAACCATTAATCAAAAAACTCCAGCTGGGGATGTTACAAATTTGTTGTAGTAATGGCCAGACTTCCCCTTAGGAACAACGGTATAATAATATATATACGTCCTTATACCACTATAATAGTCTGATCTCGTTTCGTCTCCGTGCGCGCTTCAACAAACTTGGACGTTTTCTATTTCATTTGATCACATGTGCACATGCATGCACGGCATCCTTTTCTGATTACCGGTGCGATGAACCTGCCAATTCTCAACGATTTGTCTGCAAATTTTACCCTCACAAATCGAACGCCGGCCGGATCTGCACAGTGTTCACATCGGTTCATTTCAAAGAATTCACATATCTTCATGATGGAGATGAGTAGCTCTGGGAGCTCTGGCGCTCGCGTGGGCGACAGCCCGTCGCCGGCGCCCGACCGCTCGTCGGCCAGCGCCGCCCCTCTCTTAGCCTTAGGCAACGTTCCTCCTAGCCTCCTGCTTCCTCCACCCACCTCCGCGCACACCGTGTCGCTGCTGGCAGCGTCGCTGGGCGCCTCCGCCGTCGCCTCGACGGTAGAGGCACCTGCGACCGGAGCTTCTGGTGCCGACGCTACCCCTCCCCGTGCGGCCACTCCAACTGACGTCCCCGGCGATCGTGGCGGTGCTGTGCCTGCGCGCGTGGCGGCTCCCGCGTCCAGACGGGCCGGCGTTTCGCGCCCCTCGCCAGGTGCGCATTTCCTCGACTCAATTCTTTCTTTGTTCCATTCCTTGGTTGCAAACCCGATCGGTGGTTCGTGCGAGTTCGTTCGCTTTTGGATTACACCGGCCAGCCTTTCCCCCCGGATTAACAAACACTGTGTTGCCAACGCCCTGAATTACAACTTCACGGTCTCGTCGGACTGTTTCCTGGTGCGGAGCCACGGCGGCGCTAGGTTCTCCGCACTGGCTGCTTCGCCGGCCATTAGAGAGTTCATCCTTGCCTCTAAGAGTTTCCGTCTAGGGAAATCCCTGTACCTGCTGCACCGTGACGGCCGCGCGGCGGCGGCGGCGGTCGCTGCCCTCCCCTCGTGGCCTCCTTGCTGGGATCTGGTGCCCTTCCGCGGCGGCGGTGACGGCGGTCAAGCTGCGCTTGGTTCCCCGGCAACGGTGGACGAGAGCTGCATCGCCCGTGCATGCGGTGGAGAGGGCCCCACCGTTTTGGAGGTTTCTGCCGACGTTGCGGTTGACATGGAGGACGACCGGTCAAACGCCTCCGGGCTCGTCTCTGGGCCCACCGACGCTCCTGGGCCTACGTATCCCTCCACGGCATATTCTGGTCGTCCTTTCTCCCTCTTCTCATCGGTCTCTCCCCCTTCTTCCCCAAATCGGAACAGCACCCAGCCCATCCCCTATCCCCTGCTCGCCTGCGAGCTAGCTCCCCTTCCCGTGTCTCCGCTCCCCTTTTCAGAGACGCAGGGCAGCGACCGCGCTCGTGAAGTCTTGTCTTGGCCGCCCTCTTTTTCCCCGCCCTCCCAAGGTCAGCGCGTGCCCCCGTTTCCCGGCGGCGAGCGAATCTCGGATGAGGACAGCTCTGGCTCTCAGCTGCGGGCTCCGTGCTCTGACCGGTCCGTCGCTGGCTCCCCCGGACCGAGCTCGGGAGCTACCTCTCTGCCGCTCTCCTATAAGGACGCCCTCCTCTCCCCTTCGCCTCCGCACCGTCGATCTGCTACACCTCGCCGCCTTGTCTTCTCGCCAGTCAAGGGGAAGCGCCTGTGTTTCCGGTGCCTCTCCGCCCACCACTGCGTCTGCGACTGCAGAGATCCTCTCCGCTGCGCTGTGTGTGGGCGCTCCGGCCACAAGAAGAAGACATGTGAGTCTCCTCCGCTCACCTTCTCCCGATCTGCTCCTAACCTCTCAACCTTAGCTCACACCTCTCCCCTCCCCAGGTTGCGCCGCTCCCTTGCCCGGACCACGCCACCGCCGTCTCCTAGCTCTGCTGCGGCTGCGGGCACCCCCCTTGCAGCAGTCCGCGGCCGTGGGTTCATGACGCGCCCTGCCACCCCGTACCCCCATGCCGAGGCTGCTGCCCTGGCTCCTGCCGTCGACGGTCAACGTTCGGTGGCCCGCGCCCACCGCGGCCCGCCCACCTTCGCGCCAATCCCCTTCACCTCGCCCCCAGCGATGGTTGCCTCCGCCTCGGCCCCTCGGCGTCAGGAGGTTGCTGAAGTGTTCCTTCCCCGCTCGATTGGTGCTAGCTGCAAAAAGCGCTTCGCCTTCGCCTGCGTCGAACCTGCCACGGCTTCGCCGGGGTTCCTCCTGCGTCGCGCCTTGGAGCAGGAAGGTGGAAACCCGCATGTGGCCCTCGCCGCCAGTGATTTCGGCGTCCTCCTAGTCGTCTTCGCCTCTGCGGACGACAGGGAGGCCACGCTCTCCCGCTTTCCCCTAAGGCTGGACGGACACACCATCTCGCTGGAGCGACCGGAGGACGGCTGCAACAGGGCGGCGTGGGCCTCGTCGCGCTTTGCCCTCCTGTCCGCCACTGGCTTCCCGCCGGAGCTGTGGGACGAGGCGTCGATCCGCGCAGCTTTCAGCACCATCGGAAGTGTGTGCTGCGTGGATCCCCTCTGTCTTTTGGAGCTGGACTACTCCGCGCTCCGCCTGGTCGTCAAGATGGGAGCTGCCAGAGACGTGCCGCCGGTTCTCCTCCTCCACGACGCCTACGCCAGCTGTACCACGGAGGTTCGGGTGCACGCTGTCCGCATCTGGGATGGTGAAGACGACGGCTCTTCCCCGCTCTGCATCCACTTCGACAGCGCCTCCGGCGGCGCCCCTCCCCGCCCCGCCCCGCGCGATGGCCGCCACCCCTCAAGGATGAGCGACATCGATGAGGGCTCGGTTCAAGGTGGCTCGCCGGTGAGGGACGCTCCGCCGCCGGGCTCCTCTGTCCTTGGCCTGTGGAGCCGTATCGTGGCTCGGCGCCAAGCGGACATGGCGCGTGCTGCCGCCCTCGACTCCATTGATGGCCTGCCGGCGGACACCGCCGCTCCCCTTCCCCCGCTGTGCGAGGCTCCCCCGGTCGAACTCTGGGATCGCATCCTTGCCCGTCGCCTGGCCGGCCAGTTCCGTGAGACTGGGCTGAGCGCTGATCAGGTAACCCAACCCCGGTGCTCCCCTTGCTCCCCGTGTTCCCCCTTGCACCCCACGCTCACTCTCGGCTCTTCTCTCCCTCGCCTGCAGTGGTACGACACTTTGCAGACGCCTGCCACCCCTCTCGTGCCCGACTCCAACGACGAGGAACCCCCCGTGCCCCCGCCAACCGCGCCTGCCGAAGATGCTGGGGCTGTGCATGTGGGGGCCGTCCCTGCCATGCCGCCCTCTGGTGTGGTGGACGGTGACCACGCCCCTGCGCTCCCCCTTGACGGTGGCATGGACGAGCACGAAGACTCGGCGCGCAAGCAACGCGTTCGCCAGAAGCGGGCTGTGGACTCCGCGTTCAGGGCGCGGCGCAGCTCTCGCCTCGCCGCGAAGGAGGCCCCCATGTTCGTCAGCATGGTGAACAAAGCCAAGGCGATGAAAGCGTCGCGGTTCGACCTCACCGGCGGCTCTCCTCGCCTCCGTTCTGCGGCGGAGGCAGCAGGGTTCGCCTCCTCCTCGGCGCCTGGACCGATTCCGGTGCCAAAGCTCAAGGCTCTGGCCGCCGCCTGCGGCGTTGACCCGGAGGCGGTTGCGAGCGTGCCGGCGGTGGCTCCGCCGTCCCCGTGATGCGATCATCTGCGCATTCGCGCGACGGGTGCTGGCGACGATCCCTTGGACCGCTCGCTAGCATGCTGTCGGCGCCCTCGCTCCCAGATGGTGGGAGCTGCTGCTCACGCTCCAGTCGGTGCTCTGTTGGGCTGCTGGGGCCGTGTAACCACCCTTTTTTTTCCTTTTTCCCTTATGGATTGTTTGGGCCTTAAGCCCATCGGAGCAGCCTGCCTTTTTTGTTTCTGTACCTGATGCTTCACCGTTATATCAATGAATGGAGGCCTTGCTTACTCTCTTGGCTCATGGAATGTCCGTGGGCTTGGTGACCCCTCCAAATGTGATTCAGTGCGAGCTGACCTCTCCCTTTCGAAACCCCACCTCCTGGGCCTCCAAGAATCCAAGCTTTCCACGATTTCTGCGTCCAAAGCCGCAACGTTCCTTCCTCCTAGCGTCCGATCCTTCATTTCGGTGGATTCTGTTGGCGCTTCTGGAGGTCTGGTGTCTGCCTGGAACCCTAATTTTTTCACCCTTGCCGCATCTTTACCATCCCAACACGTCCTGTCCCTTGATCTCACCATTAACGATAACGGCGCGACTTTTCGCTTCTCAAATGTCTATGCCCCTTGTGAGCATCACGCTAAAGCTGCCTTCCTCGAACACCTCTTGACCCATGAACCAGATGACGGAGTCCCCTGGCTCGTTGCCGGCGACTTCAACCTAACCCGCGACCCCGCAGACCGCAATAATGACAATTTCTCTGCCGCGGAAGCAGAACTCTTTAACAATGCGATCAACGACCTGGGCCTCATTGAACTCCCCCTTCGGGATAGGTTGTACACTTGGTCCAACAAGCGTGCTGTTCCTACTCTTGTTCGCCTTGACCGTGTGTTTATTAACCATGCCTGGAATGAATGTTACCCCTCCTCCTCCCTCTCGTCCACCACTCGTGACACTTCTGACCATGTTCCCCTTGTAGTCAAGGTGTCCTCCCTCACTCCGCAACGAGGCTTATTTAGATTCGAACCTTCCTGGGCCCTTCACGACCGTTTTCGTGCGTCTATCTCCTCGGCCTGGGGCTCCACCTTCAGGGGAGACCCCACTGCCAGGCTGGTTGCCAGACTCCATCTTTGTAGGGTCGCCTGCAAAAGGTGGACCAAAAAAATCCCTCCCACCGCGCAACGTGAAACAGACTGCCGGCTCCTTATCAACCTTCTGGATCTTCTCGAAGAAGATAGACCCCTGTCCATCTACGAAAACAACCTCCGGGCTCTCACTGTGGACGCCCTCCAGCTTTCGATTCGTGAACGTGCTCTCTATTGGAGAACTCGGGCTAAAATTCGCTACGCCCTGGAGGGGGACGAGAACACCAAGTTCTTCCATGCATCTGCTACTTGTAGGCTTCGGCGTAACTCCATCCCCTCTCTATCCATCGATGGAGTCGACACCACCGACCATCATGGAAAAGCGACCATCCTCAAAAACTTTTTTTCCGACCTCCTTGGGTCTGTCTCCCATACGACTGGGGCGCTCGACTTAGGCTCCCTTTACCCTAACGCCAACCCGATTGGGGCCTACCTTAGTGCCCCCTTCACCCCTGATGAGATTAAAAATGCCTTTACCAGTATGAACAAGCTCGCCAGCCCCGGGCCTGACGGGTTCGGCCCTGCGTTCTTCTCCTCCTTCTGGGAGCTCGTGTCCACGGACGTCATGGCTGTGTTCTCATCCTTCTTTGATGGCACCATTGACCTTACTCGCATAAACCGAGCCTTCCTGGTGCTCCTCCCCAAGACGGAATCTGCCAACCACCCGTCCCAATTTCGTCCCATCTCCCTTCAAAACTGTGTCATGAAGGCTATCACCAAGGTCCTCACCACGAGGCTCCAGCGTGCTATCCACTCCTTGGTGGACGCAGACCAAACCGGCTTCCTCTCTGGCAGACGTATCTCTGAAAATATTGTCTATGCTGCAGATCTGCTTAGAGTCTACCACTCCAGGAAAGCGCCTACCATTGTTTTCAAAATTGACTTTAGGAAGGCCTTCGACTCGGTTAACTGGACCAGTCTTCTGGCGATTCTCCGAGCTCGAGGGTTCGATGATCGGTGGTGCCTCTGGATGGAGCGGATTTTCCGGACAGGGCATACAGCTATCCTCCTTAATGGGGTTCCTGGAGACTGGATCCGTTGTCGTAACGGCCTTCAGCAGGGGGATCCCCTTTCCCCTTACCTTTTTATCATTGTTGCGGATGTGCTGCAGCGCATGTTTCGGGAGGCCTGGAGCTGTGGTGCCTTGATGCATGATAACCCACAAGTATAGGGGATCGCGATAGTCTTCGAGGGTAGTATAACCCAAATTTATTGATTCGACACAAGGGGAGGTAAAGAATACTTATAAGCCTTAACAACTGAGTTGTCAATTCAGCTGCACCTGGAAAAGCACTAGCAACAGGGGTGATGTGAAAGTAGCAGTAATATGAGAGCAGTAGTAACAAAGAACACATAAAGAATAGCAATATGAGAGCGATGGCACGAGAAGATAGTTGATACTACTTCCAATGACATGTAGAACAAGTATATAATGATGAAAGATGGACCGGGGTTCCCAGCGATCTACACTAGTGGTAACTCTCCAATAAGTGACAAGTGTTGGGTGAACAAATTACAGTTGGGCAATTGATAGGAATCAAAGCATTAAGATAGAACATCAGGCTTATTAATTATGTAGGCATGTTTTCCGTATATAGTTGTACGTGCTCGCAATGAGAAACTTGCACAACATCTTTTGTCCTACCAGCCGGTGGCAGCCGGGCCTCAAGGGAAACTCTTTGGATATTAAGGTACTCCTTTTAATAGAGTACCGGAGCAAAGCATTAACACACCGTGAAAACATGTGATCCTCACATCACTACCATCCCCTCCGGTTGTCCCGATTTCTGTCACTTCGGGGCCATTGGTTCCGGACAGTGACATGTGCATACAACTTGTAGATACAATCTAAGCAATAAGTATAGAGCTCAAATCTAAGATCATGCCACTCGGGCCCTAGTGACAAGCATTAAGAATAACAAGATTGCAGCAACAATAACTTCACAAACTTTATAGATAGACTAATCATAATGTATCATCCATCGGATCCCAACAAACACAACACCGATTACATCAGATGAATCTCAATCATGTAAGGCAGCTCATGAGACCATTGTATTGAAGTACATGGGGGAGAGTATACCGACATAGCTACTGCTAGAACCCGTAGTCCATGGGGGAACTACTCACGGAGCATGGCGGAGGCGATGGCGTCGATGGAGATGGCTTCCGGGGGCACTTCCCCGTTCCGGCAGGGTGCCGGAACAGAGTTCTGTCCCCCGAATTGGAGTTTCGCGATGGCGGCGGCGCCCCTGGAGTCTTTTTGGAGTTTCGTCAATTGGTACTGCGTTTTTAGGTCGAAAGGGCTTTTATAGGCGAAGAGGCGGCGCAGGGGGGCACCTGGGGGCGCCTCACCCTAGGCTGGCGCGGCCAAGGCCTGGCCCGCGCCGCCATGTGGTGTGGTGGCCCCCTGGCCCCTCTCCGACTCTTCTTCGGTGTTCTGGAGCCTTCCGGGAAAAATAGGAGGTTTGGCGTTGATTTCGTCCAATTCCGAGAATATTGCCCGAACAGCCTTTCTGGAACCAAAAACAGCAGAAACAGGAACTGGCACTGTGGCATCTCGTTAATAGGTTAGTTCCGGAAAATGCATGAAATCATCATAAAGTGCAAGCAAAACATGTAAGTATTGTCATAAAACAAGCATGGAATGACAGAAATTATGGATACGTCGGGGACGTATCAGCATCCCCAAGCTTAGTTCCTGCTCGTCCCGAGCAGGTAAACGATAAAAAGAATAATTTCTGTAGTGACATGCTACTTACATAACCTTGATCATACTATTACAAAGCATATGAAATGAATGAAGTGACTCAAGGCAATGATCTATAGTTGCTAACAAGTAAATAACATATAGCAAAACTTTTCATGGAGAGTACTTTCAAGACAAGCATCAAAAGTCTTGCACAAGAGTTAACTCATAAAGCAATAAGTTCATAGTAAAGGCATTGAAGCAACACAAGGGAAGATTAAAGTTTCAGCGGTTGCTTTCAACTTTCAACATGCATATCTCATGGATATTGTCAACATAAAGTAATATGATGAATGCAAATAAGCAAGTATGTAAGAATCAATGCACAGTTGACACAAGTGTTTGCTTCTAAGGTGGAAGGAAGTAGGTGAACTGACTCAACATTAAAAGTAACAGAATGGTCCTTCAAAGAGGAAAGCATCGATTGCTATATTTGTGCTAGAGCTTTGGTTTTAAAAACATATAGAGAGCATAAAAAGTAAAATTTTGAGAGGTGTTTGTTGTTGTCAACGAATGGTAATGGGTACACTAACTACCTCGCCAACCGGACTTTTAAGAGCGGCTCCCATTTTATTTTATTTTTGGGTGGCACTCCTTCCAACCTTTCTTTCACAAACCATGGCTAACCGAATTCTCGGGTGCCTGCCAACAATCTCATACCATGAAGGAGTGCCTTTTTATTTTAGTTTTATTATGATGACACTCCTCCCATCCTTTGCTTACACAAGCCATGGCTAACCGAATCCTTCGGGTGCCGTCCAACAATCACAAACCATGGAGGAGTGTCTATTTAGTTTAATTAATTTGGGACTGGGAATCCCATTGCCAGCTCTTTTTGCAAAATTATTGGATAAGCGGATGTGCCACTAGTCCATATGAGAGTCCGTCAAAAGTAAATGACAAGGTTGAAAGCTAAACACCACATACTTCCTCATGAGCTATGAAACATTAACACAAATTGAGAAGCATTTTGAATTGTTTAAAGGTAGCACTCAAGCAATTTACTTTGGAATGGCAGGAAATACCACATAGTAGGTAGGTATGGTGGACACAAATGGCATAGTTTTTTGGCTCAAGGTTTTGGATGCACGAGAAGTATTCCCTCTCAGTACAAGGCTTAGGCTAGCAAGGTTGTTTGAAGCAAACACAGGTATGAACCGGTACAGCAAAACTTACATAAGAACATATCGCAAGCATTATAATACTCTACACTGTCTTCCTTGTTGCTCAAACACTTTTACCAGAAAATATCTAGACCTTAAGAGAGATCAATTATGCAAACCAATTTTAACAAGCTTTACGGTAGTTCTCCACTAATAGGTTTAAACTACATGCAAAAACTTATGATCTACTTGAGAACTCAAAACAATTGCCAAGTATCAAATTATCCAAGACATATGAGGCATTTTCTTTTCCCAACCAAACAATAAGTATTGTAGCTTCCAACTTTTATCATTGAACATTAAAAGTAAAACAAAGAACAAGTGTTCATATGAAAAAGCGGAGCGTGTCTCTCTCCCAAACAAGGATTGCTAGGATCCGAATTTATTCAAACACAAACAAAAATAAAAACACACAGACGCTCCAAGTAAAGCACATAAGATGTGACCGAATAAAAATATAGTTTCAGGGGAGGAACCTGATAAGTTGATGAAGAAGGGGATGCCTTGGGCATCCCCAAGCTTAGACGCTTGAGTCTTCTTGAAATATGCAGGGATGAACCACGGGGGCATCCCCAAGCTTAGACTTTTCACTCTTCTTAATCATATATCATCCTCCTCTCTTGACCCTTGAAAACTTCCTTCACAACAAACTTCCCATAAACTTCATTAGAGGGGTTAGTACTCAAAAAATTTGAATCCACCTTGGTCCTGTAGTGGCACATTGCAAGAACTCAATAAAACATTAGCTACAGCCCTCTACGTCTAGAAAGCCTTGCTTAAAGTCCACAAGAGACAATGCAAAAAAACAGAGACAGAATCTGCCAAAACAGAACAGCCAGTAAAGACGAATTTTAATAAAATACTTCCGTTGCTCAAATCAGAAAACTCAAAACTAATGAAAGTTGCGTACATATCTGAGGAATACGCACGTAAATTGGCATATTTTTCTGAGTTACCTACAGAGAAAACAGCCCAGATTCGTGACAGATAGAAATCTGTTTCTGCGCAGAAATCCAAATCTAGTATCAACCTTCGATTAGAGGCTTCACTTGGCACAACAAAACACAAAACTAAGATAAGGAGAGGTTGCTACAGTAGTAAACAACTTCCAAGACACAAATATAAAACAAAGTACTGTAGCAAAATAGCACATGGGTTATCTCCCAAGAAGTTCTTTCTTTTTAGCCATTAAGATGGGCTCAGCAGTTTTAATGATGCACTCGCAAGAAATAGTATTTGAAGCAAAAGAGAGCATCAAGAGGCAAATCCAAAACACATTTAAGTCTAACATACTTCCTATGCAAAGGAATCTTGTAAATAAACAAGTTCATGAAAAGCAAAGTAACAAGCATAAGAAGATAGAACAAGTGTAACATCGAAATTTTAAGCATATAGAGAGGTGTTTTAGTACCATGAAAATTTCTACAACCATATTTTCCTCTCTCATAATAATTTTCAGTAGCTTCATGAACAAACTCAACAATATAACTATCACATGCAGCATACTTTTCATGATTTCCAAATACATAATTTTTATCAAGTTCAAGAATAGTGGAATTAAAACTTTCAAACTTACTTTTATTAATAATATAACAAGGTAGTTGATCAATCTCAAGAGATATGGGACACATAGATAAAGTCACTAACTCTCCAATCCCATTTTCATTAGTAGTACAATTAATATTATCAAGTAACATAGGACCGTCATCTAGAGCTTTATCATAAACATTTGCTAAGCAAAATTCTTTAGTACCATGCATTTCAACATCAGGCACAAACAAAGCATTATCATAAGATTTATCAAAGTAGCATGGATTATCATAAATAACAGTAGCATAATTATTCTCACAAGTATTACTCATAGGTACTATTTCAAGAGAATCCACAGGAACATAACATTCAACCTCTTCCGGTAAGCATGGAGGACAATCAAATAGTGTAAGAGATAAAGAGTTACTCTCATTAGAAGGTTGGCATGGGTAGCTAATCCATTCTTCCTCCTTTTGTTTGTCGCTCTCCTCTTCTTTTTCATCCAATGAGCTTTCTGGTTCATCAATTTCCTCCTCTTTTTCATCCAATGAGCTTTCAGGTTCATCAGTTTCTTCTTCCACAGGTTCCTGCAAATTGTGAGTGCATTCTTGTGCATTAATGTGTCTCTCTTTATAATCAAGGATATAAGGATTCCTACTGTAGCATTCTATGCAAGAATTAAGGATAGTAGAGACATAATCTTTAAGGTCCTTACAAATAGCACAAGTTTCATAATTCTCAACCATGAAGGATTCTATCTCGGAGGCTCCCATAAATAAGACAAATTGTTCTACCTCTTCGAACCCATAATGAATATAGCAATTCCGGTTATAGTTCTTAATAAAAAATTCCTCACTAAAGCCACATTGAAATTTAAGATGTTTAGTATCCTGTTGAGAGCAACAGTTTATATCATGGCGTCTAAGCAAGATTCTAGCAATTCTATTTAATTTCTCTATCATAGCACTCATTATTTTACCAGTTCTTGATTCTCTATAATTATTATAGCATTCTATAAGCTCCAAGTAGGTTGTAGGTTCTCCCATAACAGCAGTTTTTAATTTTTAGGTTTTTCAAATTTTTATGGATTTTTGGGTATATGAGGAAAATAAAACAAAACTGAAATAAACTAGACAAAAGTAAACTAAGCAAAGTAATACTAGACAGAAATAAACTAAGCACAAGCAAACTAGGAAAAAGTAAACTAAGCAAAACAAAATAAAATAAAACAGAGAGAGAGGTAGAGTGTACTCCCCAGGTGAACTTATGAGTAGAGCTATGCCTCCCCGGCAACGGCGCCAGAAAACAGTCTTGATAACCCACAAGTATAGGGGATCGCGATAGTCTTCGAGTGTAGTATAACCCAAATTTATTGATTCGACACAAGGGGAGGTAAAGAATACTTATAAGCCTTAACAACTGAGTTGTCAATTCAGCTGCACCTGGAAAAGCACTAGCAACAGGGGTGATGTGAAAGTAGCAGTAATATGAGAGCAAAGAGTAATAAAGAATAAAGCAAGAATAGCAATATGAGAGCGATAGCACGAGAAGATAGATGATACTACTTCCAATGACATGTAGAACAAGTATATAATGATGAAAGATGGACCGGGGTTCCCAGCGATCTACACTAGTGGTAACTCTCCAATAAGTGACAAGTGTTGGGTGAACAAATTACAGTTGGGCAATTGATAGGAATCAAAGCATTAAGATAGAACATCAGGCTTATTAATTATGTAGGCATGTTTTCCGTATATAGTTGTACGTGCTCGCAATGAGAAACTTGCACAACATCTTTTGTCCTACCAGCCGGTGGCAGCCGGGCCTCAAGGGAAACTACTGGATATTAAGGTACTCCTTTTAATAGAGTACCGGAGCAAAGCATTAACACACCGTGAAAACATGTGATCCTCACATCACTACCATCCCCTCCGGTTGTCCCGATTTCTGTCACTTCGGGGCCATTGGTTCCGGACAGTGACATGTGCATACAACTTGTAGATACAATCTAAGCAATAAGTATAGAGCTCAAATCTAAGATCATGCCACTCGGGCCCTAGTGACAAGCATTAAGAATAACAAGATTGCAGCAACAATAACTTCACAAACTTTATAGATAGACTAATCATAATGTATCATCCATCGGATCCCAACAAACACAACACCGATTACATCAGATGAATCTCAATCATGTAAGGCAGCTCATGAGACCATTGTATTGAAGTACATGGGGGAGAGTATACCGACATAGCTACTGCTAGAACCCGTAGTCCATGGGGGAACTACTCACGGAGCATGGCGGAGGCGATGGCGTCGATGGAGATGGCTTCCGGGGGCACTTCCCCGTTCCGGCAGGGTGCCGGAACAGAGTTCTGTCCCCCGAATTGGAGTTTCGCGATGGCGGCGGCGCCCCTGGAGTCTTTTTGGAGTTTCGTCAATTGGTACTGCGTTTTTAGGTCGAAAGGGCTTTTATAGGCGAAGAGGCGGCGCAGGGGGGCACCTGGGGGCGCCTCACCCTAGGCTGGCGCGGCCAAGGCCTGGCCCGCGCCGCCATGTGGTGTGGTGGCCCCCTGGCCCCTCTCCGACTCTTCTTCGGTGTTCTGGAGCCTTCCGGGAAAAATAGGAGGTTTGGCGTTGATTTCGTCCAATTCCGAGAATATTGCCCGAACAGCCTTTCTGGAACCAAAAACAGCAGAAAACAGGAACTGGCACTGTGGCATCTCGTTAATAGGTTAGTTCCGGAAAATGCATGAAATCATCATAAAGTGCAAGCAAAACATGTAAGTATTGTCATAAAACAAGCATGGAATGACAGAAATTATGGATACGTCGGGGACGTATCAATGCACCCCATCTCCCCCTCAACCCCCTGCCCGGTCTTACAATACGCCGACGATACCCTCATCCTCTGCAGGGCTGCCCCCGGCGTGGCTTCCTGCCTCAAGAAAGTTCTCGATGACTTTGCGGATGCCACAGGGCTAGCTATAAACTTCCACAAGTCCTGTTTCATCCCGATGAACGTCGACCCCGCTAGCGCTGCCTCTATGGCTGCTCAGCTAGGCTGCCCTATCTCCACCTTCCCCCAGCCGTATCTGGGGCTCCCTCTCTCGCCCACTAAGGTCCCAGTCGCTGCCTATGCACCGCTCATCCAATCTTTCGACCGTCGTCTTTCAGGTTGGCGTGCCCAGTTGTTGTCCTCCGGGGGGAGGCTGGTCCTGTGTAATGTAGTTTTGAACAATCTTGCTACTTACTACATGTGTTCGTTTTTGCTTCCTCGGGGTGTGCTAGAAAGTATTGATAAGAGGCGTCGCGCCTTTTTCTAGACCGGGAAAGACACGTGTTCAGGTGCTCGCTGCTTAATTGCTTGGGATAAAGTTGTGTTGTCCAAACAGGAGGGCGGTTTCGGCATCAAGGACCTCCACCGGCAGAACAGGTGCTTGCTGCTCAACTTCATCCACCAGCTACACCTCCCTGAGCCTCTACCATGGAAATGCTGGTTTTTTTCTCATACAGGTCGGGACTTGGGGGAGCTCTCGAGTTCCCCCTCGTTCCTTGAGCGGATTGTCCAGGAGTGGCTTCCTCTCTACCGTGCCGTCACGCGCGTGACGGTGGTCTCCGGCTGCACCACCTCCTTCTGGCACGACCGGTGGCTCCCGGGGGGGCCGCTTGCGACGCGGTTCCCCGCTCTGTTCTCCCACTGTACCCGCCCCCAGGCGACCGTGGCGACGGTTGCCCGTCTTGGCTTCGACTTGCAGCCTCGTCTGACTGCTGCTGCGGAGGAGGAGCTCTCCGTTGCCCTCCAGCTCGCCCACAGCGTCGCGCTCTGGGGCGGCCCGGATCTGAGGTGCATGGACTCCCCGGCAGCTCCACGCTTCTCCACCAGGCAGGCTTACAGTCTACTCTCCCCCGCGCACCCGCCGGACCCGTCGTCCGGTATCTCCTGGAGCCTGCGTCTCCCCTCGAAGGTGAAGCTGTTCGCCTACCTCGCCGACATCGACCGCTTGAGTACTCGCGCCAACCTCTTCGCCAAGAGTTGTGTGCCTTCCGCCGTGTGTGCGGCTTGCCCCGCTGTGGAGACGGCCAGACACATGTTCTTCGACTGCCCCGTCTCTGCCAGGCTCTGGCGGCGGCTGGATGTCCCAATCCCAGCTGGGCAGTTCTCGGTATGGGACCTGCCGGCCCCTCTCCCCCTTGCCTCGGACTTCTGGCGTGCGGGCGTTGCGGTAACCCTCTGGAGCATCTGGAAGGCGCGCAACGACCTGGTGTTCAACGCCGTGCGCTCCTCCCCGACAGTGATTCTCAGACGGGTCTGTGATGACCTCTTGCTCTGGCGGTGGCGATATCGGGTTGCCGACCGCCCGTCGCTCGACTTACTGCGATCCTTCATTCTCTCCCGCCTGTGGGAGAGCTAGGATGATCGCCCCCTCTGCCTCCCCCGCTGTATTTTCCCCATGTATACATACAGAACGGCTCCTTGGCCATTTTCGAGTAATGAAATAACAAACGGTGGGGTTTTTCCCCCCGTCACCCTCGAAAAAAAAAAATGGGCGAGAAAGGAACGACGATTGATTCTCGTCTTCGGGTATATCCTACATTTGCTAATACGGTGAAACTTTCATGGTTTACGGCGAGGATCGGTACAAGGTTAAATGACGATCACACGATTCCACGAGTCCGAATGTTTTGGTCGGAGAGCATCACGGCATGTACCTCCTCGGCACGCGCATGCAATGTCGTTTGGCTCAGTCGGACAAGCACAATGACATTGATAACAGTGGTGCACAAGCACACCTTTTTTTTTAGCAAACGAAACCTCATTTATTAAAGTTCAGGAGTTGCAGGGATTCCCTCCGGAGGCTCTAACAACCATACATATGGCAACCTTGCTCAGCGAGCACACTGCTACGGGCTAACAAATGAGCTCTTTATTTGACTTCATACTCTCATAGACAAAAACTAAAAACTTGAAACTATTCTCAGACGTCTTCGACTCCTGCACAATGTGTGCATATGCTCCCATTGTGCCCAAGGTCAGGCTGGTGACAACATTGTTACAGTCGCTCGCCACCTGCACTCTCCTTGCATCAATGTCGAGGGCCAGGGCTACTCCTTCCCTGCACGCTAGCGCTTCGAGAGTCTCCGTATGCGTTTCCCCCGGCAGCACTACGGCCGAAGCCCCCATAAACCTCCCCACCTCATCCCTTGCCACTGCTGCGATGGAACCACAGCCCGTGTTCTTTCCGACTGCTGCATCGACATTTATTTTCACTACGCCCCCTGGCGGCGCAGTCCAGGTTGGTTGCCTCTCTGTTGGTGCAACAACACTCTTCTTGCTCCGTCCATCAGCAACTTGCGACAGATCCGCAGTGAAGCTATTAACAAAAGCATAAACTGACAGTGATAAACCTGCTCGTGTATCGCCTTGCGGTGTGCATGCCATATTGCCCATAAGGTCATGAACACCCGCACCTGATCCTCGTGTCGGAGTGTCTCTATCATGGTTGAAAGCCACTCCCTACCTCCAGACTCCTCAGCATTGTGTATGTGATTTGTCACTCCTTCATCAACTAGCACCCAAACGCATCTGGCCATGGCGCAATCGAGCGGCGCATGATGCCACGAGTCCTTGGCACCACACAGCTGACACCGATCGTGGTCTGCCATGTTTCTGCGGTGGCGTATGTCGGTCGTCGGTATTGACTGTTTCGCCAATCTCCACAGAGAAGTCCTCACCTTGGACAGCACCTGCATGCGTCATAGCGTCGTCCAATCCTCAGTTGTCTCATGGTTCGAGCTGGTTGTGTTTTCTCCCAGCCAGGCTTCCCTCTTCTCCCTTGTGGTTACCAACATCTTGTATGCAGATCTTACTGAAAAAACCCCGCCGATCATAGTGGCATGACCAGAAGTCTCCTTATTGTCTCATGCTCAACGATATTTCCAAGATTAGCTCCACGTCCATTGGCTGCATGAAACGACGCAACCTCGCCTCCCTCCATGTTGCTGTGGTGCAGTTGATAAAATCCGAGACCTTGTGAGCTGCAGCCCAATATTTCTTCAGGAAAGTACCATTTTTTTTTTGTTTACATGTAGCGAGATCTCGCTTCCACCCATTCGTCGTAACCCTAGATCGGTACAGGTGCAGAGTGGTTTCGTGAAGAACTCGTGGCTGCCAAGACCTAGATCGCTGGTAGAAATATCACCTAAGGAGTGCCAACTGACAAGGGGTTGGATTAGGGGATCTCGTCGTTTGCGCAAGTTGGCGCGTGAGCAAATGAGATATACATCACCTCCCCAAAGTGATGTATATTTGGATCACATGGATGTAAAAAAAATCAAGTCGCCTAAATAGGTCAAGCTGATCTGTTGGAGAGTCATTTTTGGTCAAATGTGATGTATAAAACGGTTTTTACATCGCCAAGCTAAATATATATCATATGTTAGAGATGCTCTTAGATTAGGGGGTCTCGTTGATTGTTTGTGCAGGTTGTGGCTTTGCATCCACGCATGGGTCGATAGTACGGAGGACCCAAGAAATCACCCTCGCGCAACTATCAGAGGCCGCCCTCGTATGGGAAGACTTGTGACTGGTTGAGGGCGGAAACCGAATGTCGTGATGAGGAGCGACATTGGGAGGAAGAATGCCTCAAGGGATGATGAGATGAGGCATGAAGAGAATTGGAGAGGGATGAAGAGAGGAGAAGGCTGGATGATGAGAGGCATCATGCAGAGGAGCGACGCAGATCGGAGGAAAGAAGACATGATCTGGGCGACCAAGTGGAGGTCTTTTGCTAAAATGGTGTCTGCGAATAAGAGTATTGAGGAGGAAGTTTTTTATGAAGACTGTCCCACATGTTGTCATCAATGTATAGACGTGGACAGGTGACATAGAGCCAGTTGGGTGAATTTGAAAAGGCATGGTTCAGAATTAAGGGCATTCCCATGAAGTTTAAGAGCAGGTCAACTGCTTTTTTATGTTGCAAGTATGGTTGGTAAACCTTTAGATTTGAAAAAAAAAACTCCCACACAAATTTTTCTGTCATCAAGGTTAAGATTGGTTGTCAGGATGTTTCTTTGGTGCCCAATTACAACAAACATTGTACACGAGATGACTTCAAAGATGATGACATGAATGATAAATACTGCATACTTATTAGAGAATCGTCCACGTTTTATATTAAATGGCTAGTGAGGTGGCTATGCACAGGGATAAATAGAACCTCATTGCTAGAGGCGATTGGAAAGCCTGTGGAGATCTACTAAACCGTAAACAGCATACACCTTGGCATAAACATAACAGATCACGTGAACATGTACCGTAGATGTACATAAGAGGTGTGTATTTTGCTCACTAATCCCGTGATGTTCCACACCAATGACTACTGGTACTTTGGTAGGAGCAGGAGCGCAACTATAAGGAACCACCAACTGAAGTACAACTACATTGTGTATTTCATCAGAGCAGGAAAGTTAAATAGCCTTCACGTGGCAGTGACGCGGTTGCTATCTAGAGTGACAAGTCCATACCCAGTTCGTCAATGACTCTCTCAAGCTTGAACAACATATCTAGGGAAAGAGAAAGCACAAAATCAGTACGAGACTGAATGGTGAAACGAGGATTCTATGTAGCTGTAATACAAATAGTAGTACATCGCATGGTTTTCCAAGTCGGCACATGTTATTTGGCAATGCAGATGCCGAGAAAATTGTGTTACTTATTTTTATGTTACTCCCACTAGAAGAGGAACGGAAAACGTACCATGGAATGAGTCGTCAGCTAGATATGTCTGCAAAATTAAAATATAAGATATCAAAACATGCAAATTGCGCGCAGAATTCAGAGACAAAAGTTGATGGACCCACTAGAAGATTGTTGATGCGAAAAATACCTTTATCCTTGCCATAAGATCATTTGTTGATTCACTAGTATCAATTTCCTTATCAGCAGTGTTTTCCGTATCGATTTCTTTATTGGCTGTGTTTTTATTCCTGGCAACTGTAACTGAAGGAAATACTGCAGATAGGTCAGAAAGACGAAGCATCAAGATGCTTGAACAGTAAATGGAGCTGAAATTATTTGTACCGTCATGACAAGTATCTTGAGTGTACACCTGCAAAATTTACTAATATAAAGAACACTTCTTAAGCTCTGAAAATTTGCAGTATTTAACGATGTGTTACCTCTTCAGTATGCTCTGCTCCAGTCAGTTGATGTGGATCCTCCATATCTGATTTGTACATATGAAATATTTACATGCATAACAAACGAAAATTCAAAATAAAGATAATGTGATTAAGTATAACATGATCAATTAGGAATTAGCTTACCTTTTTTATTTTGAGTTGATAAATTTGCCAGCATTTCAGTGAAACTAGGAGGGAAACCAGAGTTGACATTGTCAATGTTGGTAGCAAGGAGAGGTTCAGAAGCAGGCTGGTCTGGTTCCTCAAGGTAGCATAATCCGGGTCCTCCATGATATGGGTCCTCTGTATCTGATTTGTACATATATAACATTTTCGTGCATAACTGAAGAAAAACAAAATATAATAAAATGTGATTAAGAATAACATCATCCAACATGAATTACTTACCTTTTTCATTCTCAGTTGAGAAATTTGTCAGCATTTCAGTGGAACTATGAAGGAAACCAGAGTTGATATTTTCAATGTTGGTGGCATGGGGAGGTTGAAAAACAGGCTGGTCTGGTTCCTCATGGTAGCATATTGCTGGCGCCTCTGTCCTGTGGTCTGAAGCTGGCTCCTCAAAGCTGGAAAAATCGCCAGGCTCATGCATTATATATTATGCTATCATGGCATGCAACATATAAACCCGCAACAGCACTACTGTTGTACCTGTGCTGAAGTTCATTAGAAGAAATATACTCAGATACTGATGAATCTTCACACGCATAGTCACTTCCAGATGGTATGATATCCATGGTGTCACCTAAGCATTCCTTTTTAATCAACGACATAAATTAATTTGCTGCTTGGCAGAGATTATTAAGCAAAACCGAAGCTAGTTTCAGATATTCCTTTCTATATGTACTGAAAAAATTCTATAACTAGCACGGATAGTTAATTTCACTACAGCAGTTCCCATACCAAGAAGCTTAGCATCCCTGGAATTTAAGTTGTACAGAGATGCTAAGTAGTAACCATCAGCGCTACTCTCTTATTTCTCATACTCCCTCCGTCCATAAAAGGATGTCGAAAATTTGTCTAAATTTAGATGTATCTAGACACTCTTGAGCTACAACTGCCTGGGCTCAAAAACACATGTAATGAAATTATACAGAGCAAGAATAACAAAAGTACCATAGTTTTTTTTCCAGCCATATACCATTTTGTAGTCATGAGTTTGATAAGAATACATTACATTAGGGGTGTACATTCAACATTATGGAGAATGGATACATCCATCAAATATTAATCGTAGACAACTAAGAAAAGGTAGCAATAAATTGGTAAACACTTGAGCTTTTTTAAAGACATTGCTGGTCCACACAATTGCTAGTGTGGTTTAATTATATGTACTGTTGATCTACAACTGCCTGCTGTCCATCGACATATGATTAACCTTATTTGGTAGTTGATACAGAATTTGTTATGGTCGGTCTGACCTATACACGTAGGAAGCCCACTAGTGGCTAGTTATGGGCTTAGCCCAAGTAAATTAGGGGCTTATCCCAAGTAAATTAGGGTTTCGAGGAGGCCGTCCTCCTATATAAACACTTGTATCCCTTCAAGATTAATCAGACAATAATTCAGTATCATTACTGTCTCGTCTCCTGAAGGGAGACGGGAGAACCCTAGCCCCCGCCGCACCAACCCTAGCCGCCTCCTTCTTCCTCCGCGACGGCGCCCAGCCGCCGGCGCCGAGCTCCCCAACCTCTCCGCCCTCACTTCCACCCTTACAACCTCCGCCCTAAACCCGGTAGAACCCTAGTCTCTACCACTTTGGTATCAGATTGCCTAGGTCTCATGGGTTCCAACAGCCCTCCCGTCGACACCATCGCCGCCACGTCCACCGCCGCCACCAACATCACTCCCGCCGCCATGACCGGCGCCCACGCGCTGCAGGGGGCCGCCGCCGCCGCCAACGGAGACCAGGCCGCCGCCGTCCCCACGGGCCTCGACCTCCTGCCCGCTACTTTGGCGGACCTCGCCGACGCCCTCCGCGCCATCCGCTTCGAGCTCGCGGAGATCGGGCCGGCCAGCACCCGCCGCCCACCGTCCGCCGTTCCGCCGCCGCCCCCCACCGACCGCGGTTCCGCCGCCGCCGCCACCGGCCGCCGCCCCCACCGACCGCCGCTACGCCGCCGCCCCCATCGCCCGCCTCCGCTGCCGGCCAGGGCCGGCCCGCGTGGTGGCCGCCGTCGCCCTCGCCGATTCCCACGTGGACCGACGCGGCGCCGTCTACACCCATATCGCGCCGCGGACGACGGTCCAGCCGCCCGCCCATCACCCCTGGCGGTCCCGGCGGGTTTGCGGGGCCCTTCGCCGCAAGCACGTCCGTCAACCCAAGCCGCCAGCGGACACCCCGAGGTCCCGCCCGTGGCACCGCAGCGCCCCGCTTCACGAAGCCGGAGTTCGCCACCTACGACGGCGCCACCGACCCCCGAATCGCGGCTGAACCGGTGTGAGCAATTTTTTCGGGGCAGCGGACGCTCGGCACCGACCGCACATGGATCGCCTCCTATCACCTACGGGCGCCGCGCAGACTTGGTACTACGCCCTCGAGCAGACGAGGGCGGGATGCCGCCTTGGGAGCGTTTCGCGACCCGTGCTCTCCGGCGGTTTGGGCCGACCCTCCGTGGCAGCCGCCTCGCCGAGCCGGGACGCCTCGCCTTCACCACCACGGTCCAGACTTCGCCGACCGCTTTCGAGCGCTCGCGTGCCATGCCCGGGCGTCTCGGCACGCCAGGCGCGCCGATCTCTTCGTCGGCGGCCTCCCGACTACATCCGCGTCGACGTCGAGATGCGCGAGCGGCGGACTGCGGGACGGCCATGTACTACGCACGAGCCTACGAGCAGCGCGCCCTCGCCATGCAAGAGGTCTACGCGCAGCGTGGCAGGCGCTCGTCCGCGCCCGCCCCGCTCCGACGCCCATCGCCCCGCCACGCCCGCACCGCCGCTGCGCCCGCAGCCCCTGCGCCAACTCGCCCCTTCCAACGGCCGACGGCTGCGGAGCAGCTGAGCGGCGCCGCCGTGGGCTGTGCTTCAATCTGCGACGAGAAGTACGCGCCGGGCCACACGTGCGCCCGCCTCTTCTACTTGGAGACCGTCGACGACGCCGACGTTGAGGCCCTCACCGCCGAGCTCGCGGCCGCCACCGTCATCGAGGCCGGTGTCACGACATACGCGCCGCCGACGCGTCCGCCTTTGTCGTGTCTCTCCATGCTATGGCGGGCATCAAAATGGCAAAGACGATGTCGTTCCGGTGACGATCAAGGGGAGCGTCTCACCGCGTCGGTGGACACGGGCTCCACGCACAACTTCCGTCCAACACCGCCATGCGCCGCCTCGCTCTCCGCCCGGCGGGATCGGAGAAGTACGGCGTCACCGTCGCCAACGGGGATCGTCTTACGTGCCGTGGCGTGGCGCGACAGTTCCCGTGCTCGTAGGCGACGAGCCGTTCTCCATCGACCGCGTCGGCATCGACTTGGGCTGCTACGACTTCATCCTCGGCCTCGACTTCCGAGCACCTTAGGCCCCATCCTGTGGGACCTCGACGTGCTGTCTCTCATCTTCTCGGCGCGAGGGCGGCCGCCGTGTTCACCGGACGGGCGTGGGCAGCCGGCACATCCCCGCGACTACACTCGATGGCCGCCGCGCTAGACGAGGCGCATCCGCTCCTGGCCGCCCTCTGCAGCAAAGACGGCGACCTCTTCGACGAGCCGCAGGCCTCCTCCCTCGCGACCCCGTGACCACCGCATCCACCGCTGCCGAACACGGCACCCGTAGGCCGTGCGGCCGTACCGGTACCCCCACCGCAGAAGGACGAGCTCGAGCGCCGGTGGCGGTCATGCTAGCACAGGGCATCATACGGATCTCGACGTCACCATTCTCGCGCCCCGTGCTCCTGGTGCGCAAGACCGACGGCACGTGGCGTTCGCATCGACTTCGCGCCCTCAACACCGTCACGTCCAAGGACAAGTTCCCCATCCCCGTCGTGGATGAGCTCCTGGATGAGCCGCATGGCGCGCGCTTTTTCACCAAGCTCGACTTGCGCTCGGGCTATCATCAGTGCGCATGCACCGGACGACATCGCCAAGACGGCGTTCCGCACTCACCATGGCCACTACGAGTTTTTGGTGATGCCGTTCGGCCTCTCCAATGCGCCGGCGACCTTCCAGGCTACGATGAACGACGTGCTCAGCCCCTACTTACGCCGCTTTGTGCTTGTTTTCTTTGATGATATTTTGATCTACAGCGCATCTTGGGCGGAGCACTGCAAGACGTGGCCATCATCTTCAACGAGCTTCGAGCGCATCGTCTTCACCTCAAGCGCTCGAAGTGCTCGTTTGGCACGACCTCCGTCGCATACTTGGGCCACGTCATCTCCGCCGACGGTGTCGCGATGGACGCGGACAAGGTCGCTGCCGCCGTCGCCGCCTGGCCAACGCCCCGCCGCCACGAGCTCTTCGCGGATTTTGGGCCTCGCCGGATACTACCGGCGCTACATCCAGACTTCGGTCTCATCGCCGCACCCTCACGCGCACGCTTTCGCCGCGACGCTTTCTCCTGGGACGAGGAGGCGGCCACGGCCTTCGCCGCTCGCGGCGGGCACTCACTACGGGTCCCGTTCTTCGAGATGCCGGACTTCGACGAGCCGTTCGTGGTGGATCGCGACGCCTCCGGCATCGGCTTCGGCGCCGTCCGTCACCAGGGCAAGGGTCCACTCGCCTTCTTCGCCGCCTTCGCCGCGCGCGCCACCACAAGCTCGCCGCATATGAGCGCGAGCTGATCGGGCTGGTCCAGGCGATGCGCCATCGGGCGGGCGTATCTTTGGGGCCGGACATTCCGTGTTCGCACGGACCACTACAGCCGAAGTTCTTGCCGGATCGGCGCCTTTCCACCGTGCCGCAACACCGGTGGATCGACAAGCTCTTCGGCTTCGACTTCACCGTCGAGTACCGCCCGGCCGCCTCAACACGATCGCCGACGCCCGTCCCGCCGAGACGTTGACGATGCTGCGGACGCACCCACGATCGGTGCAGCCCTCGCATCCACTCCGGGCCATCTTTCGCCTTCATCGACGAGGTTCGCCGCGCTACGCCACGGCTGCGGATGCGCAGCAGCCGCGCCGCGCGCCGGCCGACGGCGAGCTGGCCGCGCCCGGCGCCCGGACGAGGGACTACTCCTCCATGGCCGCCGCATCTTCGTGCCGGATCATGGAGACCGCGCCACCAGGCCTTGTCCTTGGCGCATTCTGCAGGTCACGAGGGCGCCCGAGAAGACCCCGCACCGTCTCCGCGCTGATTTTTACATTCCAGGGGATGGCGCCCTGGTGCGAGATCGGGTGCGGGCGTGTGTCACATGCCGCCGGAACAAGACGGAGACACTCCGTCCGTCCGCAAGCTTGCTACAGCCATCGGACGTGCCGTCCTGTGTGTGGGCGGACATCTCGATGGACTTCATTGAGGGGCTGCCGAAGGTTGGCGGCAAGTCCGTCATCCTCACGGTGGTTGACCGCTTCTCCAAGTACGCGCACTTCATCGCCCTCGGCCATCCCTATACGGCGGCGTCCGTGGCACGCGCTTTCTTCGACGGCATCGTTCGCCTCCACGGGTTTCCATCCTCCATCGTCAGTGATCGTGATCCTGTGTTCACGGGTCACGTCTGGAGGGACTTTTTGGGGTAGTCGGGCGTGAATCTCCGCACGAGTACGGCGTTTCATCCTCGACGGACGGCCGATCCGAGGTCGTCAACAAGATCATCGCCATGTACTGCGCCGCATCACCGGGGATCGTCCACGAGCTTGGGTGGATCGGTGGCGTGGGCCGAAATCGCTACAACACGTCCTACCACTCCGCGCTGCACGCTACTCCCTTTGAGGTGGTCTACGCGAGGCCACCACCGGCGATGCTTCCCTATACGGCCGGCACGGCCCGCACCGAGACGGCGGATGACCCGTCGCTGCACCCGCGACGAGATATCGCCGAGGCGCGCCGGCGACTTCTTCGGGCTCGGCAGGCCAGGAAATACTATGATGCACACCATCACGAGGCGGAGTTCGCGGTGGGCGATTGGGTCTGGCTACGCCTTCTTCACCGGACGACCCAGTCCTTGGACCCACGCTCCAGGCGCAAGTTGGGACCTCGTTACGCTGGTCCTTTCCGTGTGCTGGAGCGCATCGGCACGCTCGCCTACCGCCTTGAGTTGCCTGCAGGCTCGCGCCTCCACGACGTCTTCAACGTCGGCCTCCTGAAGGCCTACCAGGGCGACCCTCCTTCTGCACCACCAGCTCTTCCACCTACTTCGGATGGGCGTCTAGAGCCTGCCCCGGCAAGTGTGGCTCGCGTGTTGAAGGCCCAGCAGCGCCGTGGTGTTTGGCACGTCTTGGTGCATTGGACCGGCCTGCCCGAGGACGAGGCGACTTGGGAGAAGCTTGAAGATCTCCGCCAGCAGTTTCCAGAAGTTCAGCTCGAGGACGAGCTGTTTGAGAAGGCGGGGAGAGATGTTATGGTCGGTCTGACCTATACACGTAGGAAGCCCACTAGTGGCTAGTTATGGGCTTAGCCCAAGTAAATTAGGGGCTTAGCCCAAGTAAATTAGGGGCTTAGCCCAAGTAAATTAGGGTTTCGAGGAGGCCGTCCTCCTATATAAACACTTGTATCCCTTCAAGATTAATCAGACAATAATTCAGTATCATTACTGTCTCGTCTCCGGAAGGGAGACGGGAGAACCCTAGCCCCCGCCGCACCAACCCTAGCCGCCTCCTTCTTCCTCCGCGACGGCGCCCAGCCGCCGGCGCCGAGCTCCCCAACCTCTCCGCCCTCACTTCCACCCTTACAACCTCCGCCCTAAACCCGGTAGAACCCTAGTCTCTACCAGAATTATTTCCATATGATCAAAAAGTTCCATCGTAGACTTAAGGCTAATGTTTACCATATGATAATATTTCTCTGTGGCAAGCTCACACGAAGAATATGCAACTACAACTAGACGCGCCATAATAATACCACATTATTTACTTCCAATTTTCGATATTGAATATAACCATGCATAATACTGTATTAGCAAACAGATATACCAAGACATAATATTCTGATTAATGACCATAGAGAGAAGGACACGACATGAAATGGATGACATAAGACAATACCAAAGAGCTCACATAAGCCACAGCTTCACATGATTTGGCTATCTATTAGAAAGATAAGAAATTGCACCTTCACATAATTTAAGAATGACTCTGCATCACTGAACAGTGGGAAACGTAGAGCAAACTTCTGTACCTGCAGAGAGAGTAGCCAATGTCATCATGATTGTATACACACATATACTATCCATTAATAACTTAAATATGCTATGTGCATATACATCCATAAGAATACAGACCCATTTGTTCCGGATACTCTGTGATTTTTAGGTGAACATGTCAATGTAGTTACCAAACCAATGCAGTACAACCCTCAACTAAGCAGGCAGCAGAATCACATTTGATGGTATATAAGACTTGCCTGTTTGTACTTATCACAAAAGCTCGCAAACACCACCCTGCTCCCTGTTACTGGGAATTCTGACATACATGTAATCTGAGGCCATGAGAAGTTGAGGATGGACACAAAGTGCTCCTCCTGTGCCACGAGCAAAGGCAATAATGCCAGCTAGTTATAACAGGGGACATCCAGCAAAATAATGCTAAAACAGAATATTCTAAAACTTGGGCAGAATAATATAATATACCAATAGTTGTGCAATGTCGAAAAATATTAAAATAATTAGGACTCTCAATTTATTTCCTATGATTGCATAGAAGCAGGTTATACAAAGACTCAAAAATGGCTGATACTAGACTCAACTGTCTAACATGCAATATTTGAATGTAGTTATAGTTATGCAGCAGATCTCAGAATTACCATAGGCCTAACCTACAGTTACCCTACCTAAATGAATGAGTGACATTTAAAATTAACAATAGTACAGAATCCAGTTTTGAAAGGTAAAATGATGCTAAGGATTTCCTTTGAACAGGAATCTAATTGCTTAACATCGAATTAGTCGGCCAATACAACCCACATTCGAACTTTTAACTAATTAAAGGAGCTTCCAGGCATGTTAACTTCTATACATCAAGGACACAGACTGACAGGACAGATTTTTTTGCACCCGAGCTTCAATGATCTCTTTATTTTGAAATATTATGAGGTGTATTTAAAAGCTTAAAGTGAGTCTAAAATAACATGATATGTACAAGATGGAATGCACTACGAATCTGCATTAATTTGTGATATTTGTTCAAGTGTGGGCTCTACATAAAACAATGGTGATCTATAATAGCAAATAGTATTTGCTACTGTTATTGTAGATCCAGACATTTGTTTTGCTTGTGCAGCCCACGAAGGAAAGCATTATTTCACAAAACTTTGCATATTTAAAGTGCTATCTTGCATATACATGTAGGAACCTTCTTAGACGTATTTCTACTTGTCAACGCACTTCTTGAATTATTCAAAAAATATTGATACCACTGGAGTTCAGGAGCCAAAACCAATGACCGCACTCACTGAGATAAATGACGACTTAGGTGCTCTGCTTGAAGACCTCGAAAGCATACACTAGCAGAAGCATATTATTACAGTATGTAACTAGAAAGAGAGAGTGCACACAGGACAGAATAGATGAAAAGTATGTACAAAATGATTGTAGTGCTAGGCCTTAATACAGAAATCTGATCAGGCACAAACATATTTACACGGGTAACTGAAATGATGTAGTGGAGCTTACTATGCTTTAGAAAAGCAACATTAATCAACACACACAAAATCATAAATATCCCTCGGTCCGAGCCTAAAGTCTGAACATTAATGTACCACATCACTTGTACAAAAACATCCACCGGTTCTTTTCAGGACTCACGAGCACGATTTGCATATTAGAGAGGTACAATACGTGCATGAGCAAAAAAAGGGTGATAATGAACCATGTTTTGACACTAATTGCTTGCACTAAAACATGCATGGATCCATTCACCTTAATAGTCTACGGACTACGGTGGAGCACAGATGCACAGTATACACAAAGATCAGGCCATCTTTCAAAATGCACAGAATCACAATCTGACAATCAATTGAACAATCCAAATCCAGAGCACTTGACGATTAACGTCCCCACAATTCTTCAAGCACGAGTACCAACTACCAAGCCTCCTAAAAAAAACCGACCCAATCCCCAAATACCTCCAGAAACAAGCGCGCACAACTAATTGTATCGACCAAGCACACAACAAACAGCAGCCACATCATCACCAGATAAGAAGGGAAAGGGAAGGGAGTTGGTACGGACGAAGACGACGTCGCCGATGGAGACGGTGAGGACGGGGACCGCGGAGGCCTGGCTGGGGCGGGAGACGCGAAGAGAGGCCGGGGTGGCGGCGGGGAGCCAGGCACCGGGATGGCGATGGTTGGCGTGGAAGGCGTAACGGACGCCGGGAGGCGGCGGCGGCGGCGAGGGCCCGCGTGGCGGCGCCGTGAAGTAGCGAGCAAATTCCACCTTCCATTCCTGCCCCCGCCTTCGGTCTACCGCGGCCTCCGAACGCAGTGCGAGCAGCGCCCTGCCGTCGTCGCCGCCGCCTACCATGGCGCAACGACGGTGCCGAGGTAGTATTTGCCGTTTCGCGTTGGGTTTTCTGCACACCTTTCGGTGTCGAATGTTGTGGGTGGGCGTAGCTATTAGCTCAGGAGCTGGCTTACGGAAGAAAAAAAAAAGAGAAAATTACGGAAAATTTGGGAGTTGCCAATAGAGATTTGGTGCATATGAGCACCTCTTTTTTTTATAAAAGTTAAAAATTACTTTTTAAAGTTATAAATGATGTATCCGACAAACGTGTAAAATATTAATTGCAAATACTTTATATTCTAAGCTATAAAACTGTAGATCTGAATAGTATATTTTCAAATCTTCAAAACATATCAGATTTATCATTTTTTATAGAACAAAATAAAAAGAATTCCAGGTTGATATTCTGCATGATTGTGAGATGTATTAGTGACAATCTCCAAAATTATTTCCAGATTTTTAATAACTTGTAAAAAAATATTGTTTTTTAAAAAAACGAGAGCACTGGAGCACAGAAGCCAAAAGCACTCTCCGAGAACTAAACAAAAAAATTGTGGGAAAAATAAATAATTCTTAGTTCATCTTACGAATTTACTTATACAAGTCTACAAAATGTTCATGCATGTTGTGTAATAATTGTTTACAGAAAGATGCATTGTTTGCTCTCCGAGTTCAGACAAAAGGGAGAACCAACCTGTGGTTGGATGGTTAGGAGGGCAGTGGCACCCCCAGCCCACCAGAGTTCAAATCCCAGATTTAACACTTTGGTGTCTCATAAAGGTGGAATATTCTTCAGTGGGAGGCGACGTTCCCGTCGACAGCGAGGCGCCTGTGGTGACTTCGTCAATCTCAAGACCCGCCGGATCAGTTCTTCAACGCAGTCTCTTGGAGGTGCTCATAGGGGTAGGGTGTGCGTGTGTGCGTTCATAGGGGTGAGTGTGTGCGCGTATGTATGAGCGTCTTTGATTGTACTGTGTTTCGCAAAAAAAAAAAGTTCAGACAAAAGGACATTTTTGCACAGGTCACAACATTGGATTGCTATTCTTGCATCAATGGAGATTTAGCAAAACTGTTAACTAAATTAGTATCGTCAGTTTCCATAAATTTAGCAAGGTGTTATATTTTATTTTACTAACATAAAAGACACGAGTTTGATGTCATGTGAAATTTCAAGGTACTTCCAGAATATCAGAGTTTCATACTTATCGATCCAACTATTGCAGGTAAATGTGATAACCCTTCTATAATCACTTTAAATGAAAGGGTTCAAATCTGACACGCTTTCAACCATCTTTCCTGAGAGGCCGTGCATAGGTCGTACGGTCGCATGTTCTTAATGATGTCGATCGACAGGGAGGAGATGCGCGATTGTTTGTTAATTAATTCTTATGTAAATCGTTGAGTTCTCATCCAGTACGTGTGATCTACTTACGTTGCATGAAACCTCGTCGTGTCAGGACTGAATCCAACAACCTCTAGGTTGGGTTCTCATCATGGAGGAGACCGCCCCTCCAAAACAAACCTACCCAAGCTAAATGGTATATATTTTAGAAAAAAAATCTCATGTACACCTAACATCTCTTTCAAGTTCATACAACTCACATTGATCATCTACATCTAAAATGACGAAGTGAAGATCTCCATGGTCACCAAGCGTTCAAATATCTATAAGAAGTTCATTTAGGTTGTGTTTGGTTCTAGACCACAACAGGGATGGGATGGGATGGTTCTCTTTTTAGTTGTGTTTGGTTACAAAGTGAGGTGGATGGGACCATCCCCACAAGGGAATATTCCTCAAAAATCATGAATCAACACATCCCTCAAAATCGACCGAACCTCCCGATCCACCCTTTCCTAAAAATGTGGACCGCAGCCTAATCCTTCTCCCTCGTCTCTAATCGCCGCATCTTCCCCACCTCCGGCTTTCCCTAGGAGCGCCACCCGACCCCTAAAGCCGCTCGACCTCCTCAAGTAGCCCACCTCCCGTGCTCGTCGGGATCTCACCGGCGCTCGCCCGCCCCTCCTCTGGAGTTGCCGACCACTGTGTGGCTCGTCGCTCACCCGCGGCCCGCCCATGCGCTTCAGGGGAAGGCCGGCGAGCCCCCGCCTCCATGCGCTCAGGGGATGGCCGGCGAGCCCCTGCCTCCATGCGCTCAGGGGATGGCCGAGTGGTTGACGCCCTCGATCTGCCTCCATGCGCTTCAGGGGATGGTGGTGAGGCCCTGCCTCCATGCGCTGCAGGGGGAGGCCGACGCCCTTCGCCTCTCTATGCTTCAGGGGATGGCCGGCGAGCCCCCGTGTTCGTGTGTTGTGGGTGCGGCCAACGACCCGTCTCCGTGCACTCTGTGGAGATCACGTAACTCTGGCACAATTTTACCCGATTTTGTTAAGCTAATTGCAATTAATTACCTGTTAACATGTTCCTATTAAATATATAAGCTAAGCAGATTTCATCCCATCCCTCAAATCCTTAGAACCAAACAAAATGAGGGATCATCCTAATATGGACCAAACAAAATCCTTACACGTTCAAAACCTACAGCCCGGAGCCAAAAGGACGTCAAGGAAGGAGATGTTCGGGTCTTGGGTTCTCCACTACCTACACACCAGTTCACGGGGCCTCCAAAGACCTACGATCCCGGATTGTTGGCACCCACAAGACCTGCCTTCCATGTCGACAAAGTCATCAAGCACACCGGATAGGTCCATCTAGGAGCAAGGCCAAACTTCATCATCAATATCCTCAAGGTCGGTCTCTCATTAAAATACTAATCGGGGCTTGTCACATATAAGTGGAGCCAGCCTGTACAGTACAGGGCTCGCACCTCTTCTAGTCCATGACGGCCAAGACGCCAACGACGTGAATGCATGTATCCAGAAGCTGCAACCGACACATTGGACAACTAGAATTATTTCGTCTAAATTTTGGTGAAGTAATCTTGTTACCGAAAGTTAATGAGGCAGAAAGGATTCAACAATATAGACCTATTTGCCTCTTAAATGTAAGTTTCAAGATTTTCACGAAAGTGGCCACCATTAGACTTAATACGGTTGCGGATCATGTTGTCCAGCCATCACAGACAGCATTTATGCAAGGAAGGAACATCCTTGATGGAGTGGCGGTCTTGCATGAGACGGTACATGAGATGCATTCTAAGAAATTACATGGGGTTATTTTAAAACTAGATTTTGAAAAGGCGTATGATAAAGTTAAGTGGTCTTTCCTACAGCAGACACTCGGGATGAAAGGTTTTTCTCCAGAGTGGCGCGCTCTAATAAATGATTTTGTGTATGGAGGTAGTGTCGCAATCCGGGTTAATGATGACACCGGCCACTATTTCCAAACACGAAAAGGGTTACGCCAAGGGGATCCGTTATCACCGATGTTGTTTAACATTGTAGCGGATATGCTGGCTATACTCATAGAGCGGGCCAAGGCTGATGGCCAGATTGAAGGAGTGATTCCACATCTGGTTGATGGTGGTTTATCTATACTTCAATATGCCGACGATACAATTCTGTTTATGAATCATGATCTTGAAAAAGCTCAAAATCTGAAATTAATTTTAGCGGCTTTTGAGCAGTTGTCAGGATTGAAAATCAATTTCCATAAAAGCGAATTGTTCTGTTTCGGTGATGCCCAAAACGATACGGCTCTATATACAGAGTTGTTTGGTTGCGGGCAAGGTCAATTTTCTATTCGTTATTTGGGTATTCCGATTCATTATCGGAGACTTACAATCGCGGAATGGAAATTAGTGGAAGAAAGATTACAAAAACGCATTAGTAGTTGGAAAGGTAAATTGTTGTCTCTGGGAGGAAGATTGGTACTCATTAATTCGGTACTCACAAATATGGTACTGTATATGTTATCATTCTTCATCCTACCGAAAGGAATTCTGCATAAACTCGATTACTATCGATCCAGATTCTTTTGGCAAGGGGACAGCGAGAAAAAGAAATATCGACTGGTTAAGTGGAGTATAATTTGTAGTCCCAAAGATCAAGGAGGGCTTGGAGTTCATGACCTGGAGGTCAAGAATTCAGCTCTTCTGGGTAAATGGCTGTTTAAGCTACTTACTGAGGATGGGACTTGGCAAACTATTCTTCGGAGAAAGTATATCGGTTCGAAGACATTATCCCAAGTGGTTTGGAAACCTGGGGATTCTCACTTCTGGGCTGGTCTTATGGCGACAAAAAATGTATTCTTTCGCCATGGTACTTTCTCAATCAGGAATGGAGCACAGATACGGTTCTGGGAAGATGCTTGGCTAGACAATGCACCCTTAAGTGAACAGTATCCTGCTATGTATAGGATTGCTCGTCGCCAAGGTGATACCATTGCTACTGTAATGGCTACCTCACCTCCGAATGTGACGTTCAGACGGGTTTTACTTGGACAAAGACTTGTGGCATGGAATACCCTAATTCAACGACTCGGAGATATTCATTTATCAACTGAACCAGACGAATTTAGATGGAACCTTCATGTAGATGGTACCTTTTCCGTAAAATCTTTCTACAATGCGATCCTTCTTTCTGACTTACCAGTTGACAACAATAAGAAGATTTGGAAGATGAAGATACCATTAAAAATTAAAATTTTTGGATGGTATCTTCGTCGTGGGGTTATTCTCACCAAAGACAATCTTGTTAAGCGGAATTGGCATGGAAGTACACGGTGTGTTTTTTGTCATCAGGACGAAACAATCAAACACTTATTCTTCCAGTGCCAGTTCGCGAGATCTATATGGTCTGTCATCCAAGTAGCGTCTACCTTGTATCCTCCAACTAGTGTTGCCAATGTCTTTGGCAATTGGCTTCATGGTATAGATTCAAGGTTTAAGTTGCTTCTTAGGGTGGGGGCGCTAGCAGTTATCTGGGCGCTTTGGCTATGTAGAAATGACAAGATCTTTAATGACAAAAATTGTTCTTTGTTGCAGGTCATCTACAGATGTACAGGTATTCTCCGTTCATGGTTACCTCTACAGCGAGTGGAGAACCGACAGCTATTTACGGAGGTCTGTACACGGTTGGAGGCTACGGCGAGGGATACTTTTTCCCTACATGGGTGGCAGCATAGTCTACGGATAGATGCCCCACCTACACTTTAGGCGTTATATGATTCATCGTTCCGATATGTATCTCGCCTAGTTTTTATTATTTATCCTTTTGGACTTGAGACAACAAAACGGCTGTGTGCATCCTGGTTATGCAGAGGCTGGATGTAATTGCTTATTAAAGTAATAAAGCATCCTTTATCGAAAAAAAGAAGCTGCAACCGACCTCCATGTCGTGCTACAACAAAACTTCCGAAGACTCACTCAACTAGACGTACATCGAACCAAGACGCAATATCCAATTTGACGTGCAAGACTACGAGCGAGGTGCAACATGGAGACTAGTACCATGAGGCCTATATATATGCAGAATCCCATTCATCATGAAGAAGAGGTCGAACCACTACACCAAGTCGGTACTGTAGACTCCGTATGCATAAACCCTAGATCCAATATGTAAACCTCGTCAGGTTCATCTATAAGCCCATTGAGTTCATCTTCTAGTCTTGTACAATCTTGTGATCATACAAATAATGAAGTCTGAGAGAAACTCTTCTTCATCATCGCGTCTTTGATTCAAACCTTTTTACCCGACACCCTTGTCGAACAAATAACCCCGTCTCTGACCTCCGAAGCGGGATTGTTGTGGGTATACTTCATGGGTGTACCATCGACAGTGGCTAGATCCGGCAAGCCTGGGTGGCCCACAGACGGTGATGGTGGCATAAAACCCATCGGGCGGCCCAGTTGTTGTTGATCAAGATGGAGGAAGTCTAGCCCAGGAACAAGGAGCCGGATCCCAACCGACCTACGCCTGGAGTCAGATTCGGCCTGGCCCATCAGGGGTAGCCGGATCCAGTACGACATATTAGGAAGTAGGCGGATCCTTGACGTGCACGGCAATGTAATGTTCCATAGTTAGGCAAGATTGTATTCCGGCTAGGACTCTCCGTAGAAACCCTAGATCATGACGCCTTTATAAGCCGGATCCTGGGAGCCCTAGAGGCACAACCACAACTCATTGTAACAACATGAAAGCGCCCAGATAATTCCAGATAGCCCTATCCTCAAGGAGGTGTTCCGAAGCTGGGTAAATCACGTACCACCGCCCCGAAAGCTCTCCGCCCAATGGCCCCTACTTCTTCCCCCCTCCGTGAGGATCCTCCTCCAGGGTACCTGTAAGGGTACATTGCCCCTATGCGTGGTTTTGGTAATTAGTGACAACCCCTATGAACTAATGTTTTCATTGAGTTTATATGAAGGAATATTCCATAGGTACTACTTGTAGTCCATGTGTTGGATTCAAGTATGGATGTCATGGAGATAAAGATATACCTTGAGTATTGGCATCAAGATCATCGATTTGAAGACATATATGTGATATGATCAAGAAGAAGAAATGAAGATGGAGTTCTTACGAGGAACTCAATATTAGTCATGCTCTAACTTATGTGTTAAGCAATGAATGATCATGATCTTGAGTGCTTGATTCCAAGTGAAGAATTCAAGATATGGCTCTAAGTCGGTGTCATGATAGTCTCATGAGTTGAGCTATGGTTGACTAAGATTTAGAGCATGCAAACAAATGAAGAATTATTTATACACCTCAAGATAGTATGTTAGAGCATGAGAAGATTTAGAGCATGCAAATAAATGAAGAATTATTTATACACCTCAAGAATAGATTCAAGTGTGATCAACACATGAAGCATGAAGAATGTGCCACGTGAAGTCACGTGGTATGGTAAGCCTTGTCAATTATGCTTTATGAACTAACCCATCATATATGTGCCCTTGTGTTGTCTATGTGGGTTATGTATCTTTCCATGGGCATGCATCAAAAGTGAGATCTCATATAACCCATGAGAGGATGACATCAAGTGGTGATCGTCATCAAGGTTGAGTTGTGCAAGTTCAAGTTGAGCATCTCAAGAGGATCATATGCTTGAAGCTTGCCGTCCATTTGGTGATAATGGACATGTGAATATGTGCATCAATGGAGCTTTCCCATCATGGTGTTATGGCGGAGCATTTGTGAGTCTTCACGAAGCAACAATGATCAAGTGAGGCATTCCGGCTTGAGTGGGAGCTTGAAGAGTTATCATCAAGGTCAAGCGGGATTGGCAAGGCAAAGGTATGGTCTTGCTAGGTTTTCCTTTTACCGGTTGATACGTCTCAAACGTATCTATAATTTCTTATGTTCCATGCTACTTTTATGATGATACTCACATGTTTTATACACATTATATGTCATTATTATGCATTTTCCGGCACTAACCTATTGACGAGATGCCGAAGAGCCGATTGTCAAGTTTTCTCTGCTGTTTTTGGTTTCAGAAATCCTAGTAAGGAAATATTCTCGGAATTGGACGAAATCAACGCCCAGGGGCCTATTTTTCCACGAAGCTTCCAGAAGTCCGAAGAGGAGACGAAGTGGGGCCACGAGGCGACGCCACACTAGGGCGGCGCGGCCCAAGCCCTGGCCGCACCGGCCTGTTGTGTGGGGCCCTCGTGTGGCCCCTGACCTGCCCTTCCGCCCACAAATAGTCTTCGTCGCGAAACCCCCAGTACCGAGAGCCACGATACGGAAAACCTTCCAGAGACGCAGCCGCCGCCAATCCCATCTCGGGGGATTCAGGAGATCGCCTCCGGCACCCTGCCGGAGAGGGGAATCATCTCCCGGAGGTCTCTTCATCGCCATGATCGCCTCCGGATCGATGTGTGAGTAGTTCACCCCTGGACCATGGGTCCATAGCAGTAGCTAGATGGTCGTCTTCTCCTCATTGTGCTATCATGTTCGATCTTGTGAGCTGCCTATCATGATCAAGATCGTTTATTTGTAATCCTACATGTTGTGTTTGTTGGGATCCGATGGATATTGAATACTATGTCAAGTTGATTATGAATCTATCATATATGAGTTGTTTATGTTCTTGCATGCTCTCCGTTGCTAGTAGAGGCTCTGGCCAAGTTGATACTTGTGACTCCAAGAGGGAGTATTTATGCTCGATAGTGGGTTCATGCCTCCATTAAATCTGGGACAAAGGATGAAAGTTCTAAGGTTGTGGATGTGCTGTTGCCACTAGGGATAAAACATCGATGCTTTGTCTAAGGATATTTGTGTTGATTACATTACGCACCATACTTAATGCAATTGTCTGTTGCTTGCAACTTAATACCGGAAGGGGTTCGGATGATAACCTGAAAGTGGACTTTTTAGGCATAGATGCATGCTGGATGGCGGTCTATGTACTTTGTCGTAATGCCCTGATTAAATCTCATAGTACTCATCATGATATTTGTATGTGCATTGTTATGCCTTCTTTATTTGTCAATTGCCCAACTGTAATTTGTTCACCCAACATCTATTTATCTTATGGGAGATACACCACTAGTGAACTGTGGACCCCGGTCCTATTCTTTACATCTGAATTACAATCTACTGCAATACTTGTTCTTTACTGTTCTTCGCAAACAATCATCTTCCACACAATACGGTTAATCCTTTGTTCACAGCAAGCCGGTGAGATTGACAACCTCACTGTTACGTTGGGGCAAAGTACTTTGGTTGTGTTGTGCAGGTTCCATGTTGGCGCCGGAATCCCTGGTGTTGCGCCGCACTACACTCCGCCACCAACAACCTTCAACGTGCTTCTTGGCTCCTACTGGTTCGATAAACCTTGGTTTCTTTCTGAGGGAAAACTTACTGCTGTGCACATCACACCTTCCTCTTGGGGTTCCGAACGGACGTGTGTCTCACGCGCATCACCGGTCTAAAGGTAGTTGTTGGGAGACCGGGTTATAAGATAGATAGCCGCACTAGCTATCAAGATGGGCTTTCGGTTGGTAACTTGATCACATCGTCTTAGGGAGCTCAATCCTTTGCATACTTTTCATATCCCTATTGATTCTTGGTATTTCTCTGTGTGAGGTTCTTGAGCTTGTTGTTATCTTTACAACAAGCCCAAGTTCATCAAAAACGGAATCCGCATGCATCTTCTATTGCGTTTTCGAGTTTGGACGTCTTTACCGTTTCTTAACGGTGGGAGACTCCCTCTCTAGAATCATCTAAAATATTCTGTGAGGAGTCTCCATGTTTTTTTTGGGGTTCTATTTGTCGTTATCTTTCCAACAAAATTGGTTTCATGGCAATCGGAGTTCGGGAGCATTTTCTGTTTTTTTTTTAAGTTTTCCGGGAGTCCTGTAGTCCGGCCCACCGACCGGCTCCACCGAGCGTGCCACCGGCCCATCCGGTGCCAACCGGCACTGGCACCGGTGCCCACTGAGCACTGTCTAGGGTATACCCCAGCCCCGTCCGGTGCCCGCCGGATCGGTCGGCCCAGCGCCCAGTCGACCAGCCCCTCTGCCTGTTGGGCTCTTTTGGCCAACATCGGCCTGCTGCACCCCGTCCGGCGCCCAGCCTGGTGGACCGGCTGGCTGGCCGGCTGGGTCGTTTTCTGCCCGTTTTATTCCCCAACGACTCTATTTTTCCTAAGGCTATAAATATGCCTTCTTCCACCTTGGGCTGGGTAAGTTCTTCCACTACTCTCCCTCATCCATTGTTGACTTTGAAGACTTTTCCTATCTCTTGATTCCCTCCTTGATTCTTGCTTATTCTTGAGAGATCTAAGAGAGAAGATCTAGATCTACAATGCCCACCAATCCATTTCTCCTCTAAGTGAGGGGAACCCTTTGGATCTAGATCTTGGAGTCATTTGTTGATTTTTTTTTTGTTCTTCCTCTCTAATATCATCCTAGCATTTGTTGATTTGGTGGGATTTGAGTGTGAAGGATTTGAACATCTTTGGTGTTCTTGCGTTGCATCATTGCATAGTGTTGAGCTCTCCACCACGATTAGTTTGAGTGAGAGACCGTGAGCTTGTTACTCTTGGAGGGTGACCTCCTAGTTGGCTTGGTTGTTGTCCCGGTGACCTCTTCATGGAAGATTGTGAAGAGGCTCGGGCTTCTCCTTCGTGGAGCTTGTGAAGTGGTTGTGGAGCTTGCCATCTCCGGAGTGGAGGAAAAGCTAACTGATACGTCTCAAACGTATCTATAGTTTCTTATGTTCCATGCTACTTTTATGATGATACACACATGTTTTATACACACTTTATGTCATTATTATGCGTTTTCCGGAACTAACCTATTGACGAGATGCCGAAGTGCCAGTTCCTGTTTTCTGCTGTTTTTGGTTTCAGAAATCCTAGTAAGGAAATATTCTCGGAATTGGACGAAATCAACGCCCAGCATCTTATAATTCCACGAAGCTTCCAGAACACCGGAGAGGCCCAGGGCCACCACACGCTATGGCGGCGCGGCCCAGGGGGGGGCCCTGTTGTGTGGCGCCCCCGTAACCCTTCCGACTCCGCCTCTTCGCCTATAAGAAGCCCCCTTACCTAAATCTTCAATACGGAAAAGCCACGGTACGAGAAACCTTCCAGAGCCGCCGCCATCGCGAAGCCAAGATCTAGGGGACATGAGTCTCTGTTCCGGCACGCCGCCGGGACGGGGAAGTGCCCCCGGAAGGCTTCTCCATCGACACCACCGCCATCTTCATCACCGCTGCTGTCTCCCATGAGGAGGGAGTAGTTCTCCATCGAGGCTAAGGGCTGTACCGGTAGCTATGTGGTTAATCTCTCTCCTATGTACTTCAATACAATGATCTCATGAGCTGCCTTACATGATTGAGATTCATCTGAGCTTTGTATCACTATTCATCTATGTGTTACTCTAGTGATGTTATTAAAGTACTCTATTCCTCCTTCATGATGTAATGGTGACAGTGTGTGCATCATGTAGTTCTTGGCGTAGGTTATGATTGTAATCTCTTGTAGATTATGGAGTTAACTATTACTATGATAGTATTGATGCGATCTATTCCTCCTTTCATAGTGTGATGGTGACAGTGTGCATGCTATGTTAGTACTTGGTATAATTGCAATGATCTATTATGCACTCTAAGGTTATTTAAATATGAACATCGAATGTTGTGGAGCTTGTTAACTCCGGCATTGAGGTGCTCTTGTAGCCCTACACAATGAATGGTGTTCATCATCCAACAAGAGAGTGTAGAGTGGTTTTATTATGTGATCAATGTTGAGAGTGTCCACTAGTAAAAGTATGATCCCTAGGCCTTGTTTCCAAACATCGAATCTCCATTTATTTACTGTTCTGTTGCATGTTTACTCGCTGCCATCTTTATTTCAGATTGCTATTACCACTCATATTCATCCATACTACTTGTATTTCACTATCTCTTCGCCGAACTAGTGCACCTATACATCTGACAAGTGTATTAGGTGTGTTGGGGACACAAGAGACTTCTTGTATCGTGATTGCAGGGTTGCTTGAGAGGGATATCTTTGACCTCTTCCTCCCTGAGTTCGATAAACCTTGGGTGATCCACTTAAGGGAAACTTGCTGCTGTTCTACAAACCTCTGCTCTTGGAGGCCCAACACTGTCTACAAGAATAGAAGCACCCGTAGACATCACTAACCATAAGGAAAGGGCCATTATCGTTCGTGGGTTTAGCTCGGAGAAGAAGGTGAGCCTTCGTGGTGTTGGGGAATCCTTCGTGGGACCCACACCTCTCCAAACGTGACGTGTCTTCTTGCAAATGAAGGAAATACGGGAATACATCTTCGTCTCCGCGTGCCTCGGTTATTTCTATACCCGAGCTTACTTTAATTTGTGATAGCCATCGAGCTTGAAGTACTTATTATATCTTGCATATTGTGCCTATCTTGATTAGCTCTAGTTGTTGTTGTTGTTGCACTTAGTTGAGCCTAGCATATTTAGAGTTTGTGCTTGTAAACTAAATGTTAGTTTAATTCCGCATTCTTACAAGCCAAATTCGTAAGAGTTTTTAAACGCCTATTCACCCCCCTCTAGGCGACATCTCGTCCTTTCAGTACCGTCGAATAGGCAACAACGGGGATTGACATGGAAAATCCTTTATCACATATTTATATCGAAAATTGTACTCCCCCAAGTGTGATACATCTAATTCATCAAGGGGCCTAGATGCACGTGAATAGCCAAACTGAATTGAAACATCAAACATCTCTTCTCATTCCGTCATGTGTTCGGTGTATTCTTTTTCAATCACCCATTTTGGTCTACTAGAGAGATGTTCGGCGAGATAGATTAATTTGCTCTTACAGACCCACATCTTCTTGGGTCAGTGAGAGTCAACAGTTGAGCCATTGTTCCTCATTTTATACTACAGAAGGAGGTATCCTAGCATGTTCAAATTCATCTAGCTTGCAGGAATACCCCGGTCATAAATGTAAGCAAGGCCTCTGTATAGGCTAAGCATGGACAAACATTGGTGATACACGATATTTTATAGATAAAAAAGAATTTCTCATCTAATTAAGAGGACACAAGCTGATAAATACCAGCAGTATGGGTTAAGGATATCGTAGAAATGGTAAAAGGCAGTATACCTTTATAGAAAAATAAAGAAGTATGCATCCAAATCTGAATATCTTGTGGAAGCTAATAAATCTTTCACAAATATTATGACTGATAATAAAACCATCAAGAAAAAGTTACGGATTGACACAAAGCATACCCTTGATAGGCAGGGGATAGACCCACCCCTTTTAATGAGTGTATTTAGTTTAAATGGTGCGGAAACACCACTATTTCCTAACGATTGAGCCAAATCACCACCATCACCCAAAAAAATCCATAATATTGCGAAAGAACATAAGATTACATTTGAGACGAGAATTTTTTTAGAACCGATCAAGCAGTTCTCGGATAGATAACTATGGTGCATGCCTCTGTGCTCGCTCACATGCGTTTGAGGCACAGCCTCCATAGGTTCCTCACTTCTACCTAACAAATTACAGTTGAGAAAGGTAACTTCCCCTTTAACCATGTTTTTAAGATGCCAAATTACATATACAACAAAACGAGAATGTGTACAACTCTCTCTCTCTCTCTCTAGAAGAATGTTCATGTGTTAAATGCTTAAATAAGCACAAACAGAGTGTCACATACAACCCTAAATTGTCTAATAGATTTCGATCATTGCAAGTAATAATGAAAGTATGAAACCCCTAGCAACATAAAAATATATGGTTATCCTTGGAGAATGTATGCAAAATTTTATTCCGAAACAAATCGTCAGCTAATCACTTAAATGAAAAAATCTAGGTTCTACAAAGCTCCATGTGTCGTATGGTAGCAACTAAATCATGCTTTGTCCTCCATCCAGACTAGGTGCAGATCTTAAATGGTGTTCCAAGGAGTGTAGCAGCACATACATAACTTGTGAATGCCATTGAGATTACTAATCACTAGATCAAAACAACCTCATACCTCATAAAAATGAATGGCAAAAAGACTTGGCGATGGGATGAAGACAACATAATCTTGATGTGATAACAATGGAGAATGGGGATGAAGATGAATATGGACCAATGCGTCGAAACCATGAGTGCATGAGGCATAGAATCGAGATGTCACCGGTGACAGTACCTCACGATGACATCGTAGGGCACGGTAGTTAAGGTTGACTATTAGGATAGGGTTAGAGCCTCCTTTTCTTCTTAACATTGATCTAGAGACGTTTGGGTAGGTGATTGGCGTGGGGTCTCCACGAAAATGCCCATGGTTGATGAACTTAAGGGAAGAAGGTGCCATGTCGAGTTCTTCAGCTAATAGATAAAGAGGAGACGCGATTTACTAGTTCAGGCCCCCGGAGGGTAAAACCCTACTTCCTACTTGTCTGTTCCTGATTGATGATGATGATTACAAGGTCGTCTTGATAGTTATGATGTTCTCTCTAGCTAGACTGGATTGGATTCGATCCCTCTCCCCGTGATCCATCTTAGCCCTTATAAAGGAGGCTAGGTCTCGAGTATCATATCTGGGTCGGTTACATGTTAAAGGTATGCTCTAGGGTTCCTTGTGTAGGGATTCGTTGCATAGAAAACAAAAAATTTCCTACCGCGAGAACGCAATCCAAGCCAAGATGCAATCTAGAAGACGGGAGCAATGAGGGGATGATCAAGACTCACCCTTGAAGATTTCCAAAGCCTATAAGAGTAGGCTCTTATTGCTGCGGTAGACGATCACTTGCCGCTTGCAAAAGCGCGTAGAAGATCTTGATCACGGTGCCACGATCGGGCAGCACCTCCGTACTCGGTCACACGTTCGGTGTTGATGACGACGTCCTTCTCCCCATTCTAGCGGGCAGCGGAAGTAGTAGATCCTCCTCGGAATCCCGGCAGCATGACGGCGTGGTGGCGGTGGTGGTGGAGAACTCCGGCAGGGCTTCGCCTATGCGCTGCGGGAGTTTGTATGTGGAGGAGGGGAGGCTAGGGTTTAGGGAGAGGGGGTGCCATGGGCGCCGGCCTCAAGGGGGCAGGGGTGGTGCGGCCAAGCCATGGGCTGCCCCTCCCTCTCCTCCTCATTATATAGGTGGAACCCCAAGGGTTTGCCCAAAGTCTTCGAATAAGACCCCAACAGAAAAACTCCCTTATGGACGAAACCTAGAGGGACAGGGACTCTCCCCTTTCCCCTTTTCTTGGCCGGCCAAGGAGGTGGAGTCCACTATGGACTCCACCCTCCCACTTGGTTGGCTGGTTAGGGTTTGTGGAGTCCCTCCGGGACTCCTCCTTCCATAGTGATTTATTTCCGAATAATTCTAGAAACCACCTTCCATAAATTCACCGGATCATTTCCAAACTTGGAAAGTGACTTCCTATATATGAATCTTATTCTCCGGACCATTCCGGAACTCCTCGTGATGTCCTGGATCCCATCCGAGACTCCGAACAAAACTTCGAACTCCATTCCATATTCCATATCTACTTAAACGACATCAAACCTTAAGTGTGTCACCCTACGGTTCGCGAACTATGTAGACATGGTTGAGACTTCTCTCCGACCAATAACCAATAGCGGGATCTGGAGATCCATAATGGCTCCCACATATTCAACGATGACTTTAGTGATCGAATGAACCATTCACATATGATACCAATTCCCTTTGTCACGCGATATTTTACTTGTCCGAGGTTTGATCATCGGTATCTCTATACCTCGTTCAACCTCGTCTCATGACAAGTACTCTTTACTCGTACCGTGGTATGTGGTCTCTTATGAACCATTCATATGCTTGCAAGCTATTAGACGACATTCCACCGAGAGGGCCCGGTATATCTATCCGTCATCGGGATGGACAAATCCCTTTGTTGATCCATATGCCTCAACTCATACTTTCCGGATACTTAATCCCACCTTTATAACCACCCATTTACGCAGTGGCGTTTGATGTAATCAAAGTACCTTTCCGGTATAAGTGATTTACATGATCTCATGGTCATAAGGACTAGGTAACTATGTATCGAAAGCTTATAGCAAATAACTTAATGACGTGATCTTATGCTACGCTTAATTGGGTGTGTCCATTATATCATTCACATAATGACATAACCTTGTTATTAATAACATCCAATGTTCATGATCATGAAACGATGATCATCTATTAATCAACAAGCTAGTTATACAAGAGGCTTACTAGGGACTCCTTGTTGTTCACATAACACACATGTATCAATGTTTCGGTTAATACAATTATAGCATGGTATGTAAACATTATCATAAACTCAAAGATATTATAATAACCATTTTATTATTGCCTCTTGGGCATATCTCCAACAGTCTCCCACTTGCACTAGAGTCAATAATCTAGTTTACATATGTAAAGATATAACACCTTGGCCTTCCGATGCTTTATCATGTTTTGCTCACGGGAGAAGTTTTAGTCAACGGATCTGACATGCTCAGAAACGTATGTATTTTGCAATTCATTTGCGTCTCAACGCATCACTCATTTTCTAAATGAGTCGGCATTAAATATGTTTGGTCTTCTGGTGGAACCTTAATTCCTTGATCTGAAATATGTCACTAATATTGTCATACACAATATAGTTTCAAAGTTCTGACACTATCGGAACTACACCAAGTTCTCAAAGAACCTCTTGACTTAACATCCTCAGTCATTGTCAAAACAATGACATATTCTGCCTTCGTTTGTAGAATCCGTCACAACATTTAGAACTCATCTAAATCTAGCATAGACAAATTCTAGCTCATTGTGCTACCTTTTAAACAACACTTAGCCTAATTTGAGATTTAAATTTTATTTTTATATGTGACCAAACTAATATCGGTGCAACACCTTACAGCGATTTGTTTGTCATTACTCATACAAAACTATATATCCTTGGTTCTTCTAAAGTACTCAGGGATATTCTTTACTGTTTATCCAATGATCATCACATGAATCATTCTGCTATATGCTCCTAACCATTTAGAGCATAGGACATCTGATATTGTACATATTATTCGTGATCTAAAATCACTCATGTGTTTTTACTCATTGAGTGTCAAATACACTCAAGTCTTGTAAAACCTTCACATGAAAAGAACACCTTCTTTATATTGAACTTCTTCAATATTTATTCTATGTACTTTTTAACTTAAACTTTTATGTGTTTCAATCCATCTTCATAGATCTTGACACTAAATATGTTTCAGTTCATATCCTTTCATTGAAGTTTAATTCTCAATGAAACCTTTTTAATCAATTATATAATTACATTATTTATAATCAACGATATGTCACCTACATAAAGTATTACAAATATGTCTCAGCGCTCCCACTTAATTTCTTGCAAATGCAAGCTTCTTCATCGTCTCTGATGAAATCATAACTCTTTGATCATTTCATCCGGTGAAGATTCCAACTCCGCAATACTCACTTCATCCAATTGAAGTTTGTATTCCTATCTAGTATTCTACGGACTAGCAAAACTCTTGGTTGTATCTTGTATACACCTTTAATACACACTTCTGTTTAAGTAATATATTTTGCCATCCTACTAACATATCTCATAAAAGAAATATGTAGTGATTACTAGAATAATCCACATAGACTATAAGCATTGCTACGGAAGATCTAATCTTATCGTAGTCAACTCTTTGAACTTTGTCGTAAATAACTTTTCGACAAGTCGAGCTTATTCAAGGATATTCCATCCAAGTCCATCAATTTTATAGATCCGTTTACTTTCAAAAAGTATTCATCTATCTTGGATTTCATGACGTATAGCCATTTTAACGGAGTCAGGGCCCATCATAACTTCTTTGTATGTAGTTGGTTTATCATTGTTCAAAAACAATCCTTTGTTCACAAATCATTTATTTGATCACAAAGTAAACCATACCTACAAGGTTCAATAAGTACTTCGATCTCCATGACTATAACATTTTGTAGACATGGGAGCCATGATCGTCGTGGCCGCTTCCGGAACCAATTCCGATGCTGCGCTACTCTGATCATTATGCTCAGGTTCATAAACCTTATCAAGTTCTATTGTCCTCCCACTCAAATACTTCGCTAAAAACAATTTCTTGGAAATAAGTAAGAAACATTGACAAACACTTTTGTCTTTGTCTCCATAGTGGAAATAATTCCCAATCAATTCTGTGGGATAACCAACAAAGACATTCATCCGATTATGGTTGTAAACTTATTTACTTTATGCTATGCATTCCAAAATTTAAGAAAGTACTATTAGGGTTCATACCCATGCCATAACTCGTATGGTGTCATTTCAACGGATCATGATGATGCTCTATTCAGTGTAAAAGCGGTAGTCTCTAAAGCATAATGTACAAAAAATATAATGGCATCAATATTTTATCTCATCATTGATCCAACAAGGTTTGGATACATCTCTCGGATACTCCATCATCACTATGATACTCCAAGAAACGTGAGTTATAGAACAATTTCATAACTCTCTTATATGTTCGCTAAAACTCGTAATTCAAATATTTCCCTATGATCCATTCATAGATATTTGACTTTTCTATTACGATGATTTCCACTTCATGCTGAAATTTATTTGAATCCATTCAAATGTTTCAAACTTCTTCCTTATCGAATATATCCACATATATACTCAATTCATTGTTGGAAGTTTTCATGAAGTAGAAGAATCTCCCACACACAACTATGCCCAGTGAACCTCATACATCATCATGTATGTTTCCACTAAGTTAGTTGTCCGTTCAACTCTTGGCCTATGAACGGTATTTCAGTCATTCTCTTTAGAAAAAATTTGCAAGCGCCAAACGATTCAAAAATCGAATGACTCCAAAAATCCATTTGCATGGAGTTCCTTCATGCGTTTCTTTCTAATATGACCTAAATTGCGGTTCCACAAATAAGTGGAATTCAAATCATTTGCCTTATGGCATTTTTGCGTCAGTATTATGTATGTGTGTTTCACCATTAAGATTTATAATAACTTATCCATCGTACATGGAGTAATGTCATAATTTGAACAACTCATTGTTTTCATTTGACCAGAGCAAAATAACAATTATTAAGTTCTTTATTATAAATTCTAAGGGCTAGATAGGATGCCAACGACGAACATAATAACACTTTATTTTTGTTCCAGAAGTGCATTCCTATCATATTCCTTGTCAGTCACTTAGGCTATTGTATTCTTGTATTGCATTGTTTTGTATGACATTTCATACCAACCAATATGGTACTAATACCCAAGAATTTCATTGTGTGACCAAACTAGGAATACAACCATAACATGTATATTATGTATATACACCTGAGCTAGACTTTCTAGTCTTCTCTTTTCTTTCTGCCAAAATATCTTCTGTAGTTTCTCTTTTAGTTTTTCTCATTATTCAGAAAATACTTCACCTTCAATAACTTCTAGGTTTGTTGGTCAAATACCAATAACCTTGAGGTTCTTACTTTGAAGTTGATCATCATATGACAAGTGTTTCAGATTTCACTATTAGTAACTTTGTAATATGATGAACAATTTCACTCATAATTTTATCCATCATATCATGACGACTTTTCCGAGACCATGTCTGTACATGCTAGGCTCGTAAAGTTTAACCTTAGTATTCGCATGTGCAAATCTGGCTTGCACCCGTTGTATGCACACGTAGAATCTATAACACCCGATCATCACGTGATGCTACGAAACGACGAGTTTTAGCAATGTTGCATACTAAGGACGATCACTTCATGGATATGCGAATATCGTTAGTGCCCCAATAGTTGGAGGATTGGGACGCCTTGCGTCTTCAACCTTCCTACATTCCCATAAAACTTATGAGTTTATGTAGTCTCACCAAATTATATTCTATCATCTTGCAATAAGGTCTTAGATATCACATATATCTCATACCTTGATTATTTCTGAAAACAAAATTTTCAGCTCCTTACTTTTCAAACAGATTTGAACTTCAAGTTTCACGGAGACAAGATAACTTTAGGTACTAATTGAAACCATAGCTCTTTGAATCAACAATGTGAGGTTTACTAAAAGTTTGCAATAGGACTTAATCATTTCTTGATTCTTTAACAATACGGTACCAGTCCGTAAAGTTTCTTGTCAGATTTTAATATTATTTCTATCTCAATTACAAGACTAGCGCTTGGTAGAAAACGGATGCCAATACTACAAATTAATTCAAAATACTACTCAGACTATGTTTATGATAATTAGTTCATGTTTTAATCTAATTACTAATGAACTCCCACTTAATACAACATCCCTCATAGTTGTTAAGTGGTACACGATCCACATCCACTACACCAAAACCGATCATCACGTGAGATGATGTAGCTTCAATGGTGAACATCAACATGTTGATCATATCATCCATATGACTCATGTTCAACCTTTCGGTTTCCGTTGTCCCGAGGCCATGTCTGTACATGCTAGGCTCGTCAAGCAAACCCTAGTATTCCGCGTGTGCAACATGGCTTACACCCGTTGTATGTGAACGTTGAGTCTATCACATCCGATCATCACGAGATGCTTCGAAACGTCAAACTGTGCAACGGTGCATACGAGGGGAGAACACTTTATTATCTTGATATTAATGTGAGGGATCATCTTATAATGCTACCGTCGCGATCTAAGCAAAATAAGATGCATAAAGGATTAACATCACATGCAATTCATATGTGATATGATATGTGAAAGATCGAGATGTCGCCTAGAGGGGGGGGGGGGGTGAATAGGCAATTAAAAACTCTTGCGGATTTGTCTTGTAAGAATGCGGAATTAAACTATCGTTTAGTTATAAGCACAAACCCTAAATATGCTAAGCTCAACTAAGTGTAACAATAACAAGTAGAGCTAAGCAAGATAGGCACAAGATATATGTAGCACAAGTGATAGCAAGATATATGTACTTCAAGCACGATGGCTATCACAAGGAAAGAGAGCTCGGGTATAGAAATAACCGAGGCACGCGGAGACGAGGATGTATTCCCGTGTTCCCTTCCTTTGCAAGAAGGTACGTCACGTTTGGAGGAGTGGAGGTCCCACGAAGGATTCCCCGCGCCACGAAGGCTCACCCTATTCTCCGAGCCACACCCACGAAGGATAATGGCCCTTTCTTTATGGTTAGCTTTTCCTCCGCTCCGGAGATGGCAAGCTCCACAACCACTTCACAAGCTCCACGAAGGAGAAGCCCGGGCCCCTTCACAATCTTCCACGAAGAGATCACCGGGGCACCAACCAAGCCAACTAGGAGGTCACCCTCCAAGAGTAACAAGCTCACGGTCTCTCACTCGAACAAATCGTGGTGGAGAGCTCAACACTATGCAATGATGCAAAGCAAGAACACCGGAGGTGTTCAAGTCCTTCACACTCAAATCCCACCAAAGCAACGAATGCTAGGATGAGATTGGAGAGGAAGAACAAGGGGGAAAGTCAACCAAAGACTCCAAGATCTAGATCCCAAGAGATTCCCTCACTTAGAGAAGAATTGGTTTGGTGGAAGTGTAGATCTAGATCTCCTCTCTCAAATCCTCAAATATGAGCAAGAATCATGGGGGGAACAAGAGAGAGAGCAACTTCTTCAAATGCAACAATGGAGGTGAGAGAAAGGGAAGAAGTACTCAACCCAAGGTGGAAGAAGGGCTATTTATAGCCCAAGAGCAAATATAACCGTTGGGGAAAAGTTGGGCTGAGTCGGCCCGTCGAGGAGGCCGATCAACCGGGCTCGGACCGGCCGTCCGGTTCAGGACCAGATCGACAGACCTGACCGGGCCATCCGGTCCACAGACCGGTCGACCGGGCTAGTGACCGGACCAAGCTGAAAAGCTTCTTGGATAGTGCCGGATGGCACCGGTCCAGGGGCCGGTTTGAACCGACCATCCTGGTCAGACGGCCGGTCACGCCGGGCTAGAAACCGGACCAAGATTAAAAGCTTATCGGATAGTGCCGGATGGCACCGGTCCAGGCGCCGCTTCGAACCGGGCCATCGGTCAGACGGCGGTCACGCCGGGCTAGAAACCGGGCCAGAATGAAATCATGTTATACAAAAACTGTGATAACTTTTGTGTCCGGACCCCGATTGACATGAAACCAATTTTGTTGGAAAGATAACGACGAATAGAACCCCAACAAAAACTGGAAATATGGAGACTCCTCACATAACATTTTTAGATGATTTTAGAGAGGGAGTCTCCCACCGTCAGGAAACGGTAAAGACGTCCAAACTCGAAAACGCAATAGAAGATGCATGCGGATTCCGTTTTCGATGAACTTGGGCTTGTTGTAAAGCTAGCAACAAGCTCAAGAACCTCACACAGAGAAACACCAAGAAGCAATAGGGATATGCAAAGTATGCAAAGGATTGAGCTCCCTAAGACGATGCGATCAAGTTACCCAACCGAAAGCCCCTCTTGATAGTGCGGCTATTTATCCTATAATCCGGTCTCCCAACAACCACCTTGAGACCGGTAAAAGGAAAACCTAGCAAGGCCATACCTTTGCCTTGCGCATCCCGATTGATCTTGATGATAGCTCTTCAAGCTCCACTCAAGCCGGAATGCCTCACTTGATCATCGTCGCTTCGTGAAGACTCACAAATGCTCCCCCATACACCATGATGGGAAAGCTCTATTGATGCACATCTTCACATGTCCATTATCACCAAATGGACGGCAAGCTTCAAGCATGTGATCCACTTGAGATGCTCATCTTGAACTTGCCCGACTTAACCTTGTACCTTCTCATACTCTCATAAGATAGAGCATGGCTAATATTGAGTTCCACATAAGAACTCCATCTTCATTTCTTCTTCTTGATCATATCACATATGTATCTTCAAACCGATGATCTTGATGCCAATACACAAGGTATACCTTTAGCTTCAACCAAGTAAAATCTCAAAAACATCACAACTAACAATAAGGGAAGTAAAGCTAGTTGGAATGTTTTGAGAGAGGCAACAAGTGTCACAAATAGGGATTTATTTCGCAATTTCATCAAAATTGCACATAAGAGATCTTTGAGGAATTGATATGCAACAAATTGCTAGAGGGCATATTTGGGATAGGTGAATCATAAACATGATTTATATATATATATATATCCCCATCATATGCATCTTCTCAAATTACTCAAATGTACAATAAGAAGTTTTCTTTTAAAAGGATTTTTCAAGAATCGCAATTTTTTTTTTCGAAATAAAGAATTTCATGCCAAGATGCAACCTACAAGAGGTTGGATGCTATATGAGTATGCATGAATAAGATACTTGTTACCGAGATAGCAATGGCATGATGTAGTAGATAGGAGTTCATCGATCATCCTAGTCTTGACTCCAATTCTCATATGGTGATAACACCTTCCTTATAGATGAGACAAGCCTCCATTGCATCTCCAATGTACCTAAAACATCATTCAAGTACATCTTGGCCCCCAAACTTATTGGGTCCAACATGGTTAGACAAACCACAATATATAGGACACACTCCATATAAATATGTGCATATTTAGATGAATTTGAATTTCATGCACATCTTAGCCATTTAGGATTTGATGGAGTATACCCTATATAATGGATCAAACAAAGCAAGCATGCTACAAATATAAACACATTACATATAAGCACACATAAAGACTTTAAAGATCCAAGAAAGATATACTTTGGACAAAACACCAAAAGAATCGAATAAGGCATAAAGGTGTCACCAAACAAATTTGTTGTCCAAAATATATCAAAGACGCAAATCACAAAAGATTTGTTCAAAAAAGTTCAACAAATGAACTAAGAAGAAACCATTGAGCATAAAGGATGAAATAAAGCAAACATGCTCAAGGATTTATCTCATTCAAGCAAATAAATCATGTAAGAAAGAATGAGATAGCAAACTCCCCCAAAGAGCAAGGTTCAAACAAAATAAACCAAACCCTATACACTTTTCACAATGGCACAATGTACCATAAGGAAAAGGTTTGTCTTCCAAAACAAACACTTGATATGAATCAAGAGAATTTATCAAAAGATTTTTCAAAGGGACAAGGAAGACACATGGGAGCAACAAGGATTTGTTGGAAATAAAATAAGGCAATAAGAAACAATCCAAGGTGAAGATGATCCAAAAATTCAACCACATACAAGGTTATCAATTGTCAAAGACAATGAGTATATTGGAAATAATTTCCGGTGGAGTATTCACAATGTTAGTAAGGATCAACTTCACAATAAAAGGCATAGGATAAGTATATAGAATTGAGCACTATGCACGGATGAAGATTCTTGATAGCTTCAACTAGTCACACAATCACGCACGGCAATGATTAGAATAACTTGAAGCAAACGGTGTCCCAAATAAGATATAGAGATATGTATTTGAGGAAAAACCGCACCAAGAATTTCATATTCAAACAAAAGCCCACAAGATGAGTAATAAAATATTTTTATTAGGAATGGAGCTTGTTTGAGCAAACATGCCACCAAGGAACAAGATAATTAAGAGCATCAACTCTAAGTGGCATAACCTCATATGTTCACATTTTCTAGGCTTGTGATATGTACAAAACATATTACTCCCCCATAATGTGATAAAACATTTCTTCTAAATAAGAGGCAACTAAAATTCAACTAGAGATGATTAATGGATATTTAGAATTTGAATTTCTCATGAGTATGGCACACCACATAGTGACTAGATAATCTTGCAATATCAATACTAAGTGGTGGTACCCATGTACACACATTTTAAAAAAAAAAGAGAGATGCACAAAGCATATCACTCCCCCAAAATGGGATGTTCCATTAATCACTTCAAAGAGAGCCAAATAAGATATCATCAAGATGCATTAGGCTCAAAACAATACACAAGTATATGGTGAGTCAAACAAACATACTTGAACACACAAGATAAGCAAGTAAGACACAACACATACATACACATATTTGGTACAAAACCAAACATGCAAAGGGGCAAGTAACTTACAATAAACATGAAGAGTTGAAGTATAAGTTACCGCAAGGAGGAACATTGGATTATGAGATATAGATGATAATCCATACGACTTGGCTTGGTCAAAATATAATATATGAAGATCCCTTAATTCTTCATGAAGTAGCCAAGTCTCCAATGACCTCCACTTGCACCTATTGATCAAGTTTGAGATTGTTGGTCCCCAACCAAGTTGGGTCCTAAGAGATTAGTCACAATAGGCTTGGCAACCCAAATGGTTCTTTTCTTGAAGCCACTTTGAGTTCCAACAAACTTGGCAAACACATTGCCATCCTTATCCTTCCCTAGAGAATAATCATTATCAACAATTATAGGGTTAGATAAGGTACCACCTAAGCAAGAAGAAGCAAAGTGCCCCTTCTCACGACATAAGTAGCAAGTGTTCCCCTTTCTCTTCTTTATTGATTTCTTCTCTTGGAGAACAATGTCTTGATTCTTCTTGGGAAGTGCCCTATCTTCAACTTGAGGTCGAGCATGAGCTTGACCTTGACCTTGTGGCTGTTTCCCTTGTTGTTTCTCACTCAAGTGCTTCTTCTTCTTCAATGGGCATGATCTAACATGATGCCCTTCAACCTTGCACTTGAAGCAAACCAACTTGGCCGGATCCTTGACTTTGTCTTGGCCCTTCTTCTTGTTGCTCTTGCTCTTGGACTTGTTTTTGTTATTGGAGTTGAATCCAAGTCCACTTTTGTCATTGGGGGATTGTTGCACACTTAGCATCTTGTCAAGTGCGGATTTTCCTTCATGACGCTTTTCCAAGTCTTTCTTCAAAGAAAGGACTTGAGCCTCGAGCTCTTTTATTTCCTCTACATGGTTAGTAGAAATACAAGTACTAGAGGAAGTAGAAGCTTCATTGTTAGAGCAACAAGGCAAAGTGAGTAATCCAACACAAGGTGTATCACTAGTTTGACTAGATGGATTACAAGGACTAGCACATGGCAATGTAACATTTGTAGTATAGATTGTGCTAACATCCATATGAGGCTCACAAGATGTTACCTTAGTGATACTTGCCTCATGAGCTAACTTTAGCCCATCATAGGAAATTAGAAGATCATCATGAGAGCTTGAGAGCTTTTTATGACTTTCTTCCAATTCCCTATAATTGCTAGTTAGCAACTCAAGTTGAGCCCTTAGCTCAACATTCTCCTTTAAGGTCGATGCTTCACAAGAATTAGAGTTAGTAGCACAAGCATCAACAATAGTTTTCTCATTTTCATGCATATAGGATTCAATTTTTTGTGTAAGCATGAAATTAGCATGCTTCTCATCTTTTAGCTCATGCTTGAGGAGAGTGAATCTCATTTCCCCATTTTCAACATGGGACTCCAACTCCACTATGGTTTCCCTATATTTATTCAAGGTATCCATAGAGTGTTCGAGATAAGCACGAGCTTCTTTATTACCACGAAGAGAAGCATATACCATTGCCATATCATGCACCAAGATATTATGTTCTTCATCATTATCATCATCATCACTCTCATCATTAGAGGATGTGTTAGGAGTCAAAGTAGGAGATACCTTTGGTCCATTTGCCATAAGGCACATGTGCATACCGGAGGATGAAGATGAAGATATTCTTGAATCCTCATTTGAAATCATGTCTTGATCCATAGAGTGTTTGGTTTCCTCTACAATGTTAGTCAACAAGCAACTAGAGGAAATAGAAACATTTTGATTATGGGAGCAAGACAAGGCAAGCATATCCTCATGAGATCTATGTAAGCAATTTACACATGATATGCAAGGACTATCAACACAAGCATGTAGATTATTTTCAATGCAAGATGTGTTTAAGTCCAAAGAGGAAACATTGCAATGAGATAGAGATGAAGAGTCATCACTATTGAGCATAATATGAACATTGCAATTTCCCTCACCACTCACCATATCATTACCTTGTGTCTTGCAACACGTTGGTGAAGTGGAAGAAGATGATGACTCATCATGGCCGGAGGTGGAAGCAACTTGGAGCTCTTCATGATGTGAAGAAGAAGAGAGCTCCTCGGAGTCACCACCGACCAAATGAGAAGTGGATCCACCAAACATTTCCTTAAGCTTGATCCACATCTCATGAGACGACTTTCGCTTTATATATATCAAGAACCTACGGAAATCGGGTCTCAAGGAGAATAAAAGCTCATTAGATACTTGAGCTTCAAGATGTAAGTTTTTCTCATCCTCTAAAGATAGATTTTGAGGATCCATCGGAGGAGAAAAACCTACATCTAGAAATTGCTCAATGTTTGGACACAAGGTCCGAAGTTTACAAAGCAAGCAATTTCGCCACAAATGATAATTTGTGCCAACAAAGATAATTGTGTCATTGTGCACTAAATTACTAGCCGACATCTTTACTCTCAAGGCGGTGAAGCCTAAAACAAGGAGAGACCTTGCTCTGATACCAATTGAAAGATCGAGATGTCGCCTAGAGGGGGGGGGGGGGGTGAATAGGCAATTAAAAACTCTTGCGGATTTGTCTTGTAAGAATGCGGAATTAAACTATCGTTTAGTTTACAAGCACAAACCCTAAATATGCTAAGCTCAACTAAGTGTAACAATAACAAGTAGAGCTAAGCAAGATAGGCACAAGATATATGTAGCACAAGTGATAGCAAGATATATGTACTTCAAGCACGATGGCTATCATAAGGAAAGAGAGCTCGGGTATAGAAATAACCGAGGCACGCGGAGACGAGGATGTATTCCCGTGTTCCCTTCCTTTGCAAGAAGGTACGTCACGTTTGGAGGAGTGGAGGTCCCACGAAGGATTCCCCGCGCCACGAAGGCTCACCCTATTCTCCGAGCCACACCCACGAAGGATAATGGCCCTTTCTTTATGGTTAGCTTTTCCTCCGCTCCGGAGATGGCAAGCTCCACAACCACTTCACAAGCTCCACGAAGGAGAAGCCCGGGCCCCTTCACAATCTTCCACGAAGAGATCACCGGGGCACCAACCAAGCCAACTAGGAGGTCACCCTCCAAGAGTAACAAGCTCACGGTCTCTCACTCGAACAAATCGTGGTGGAGAGCTCAACACTATGCAATGATGCAAAGCAAGAACACCGGAGGTGTTCAAGTCCTTCACACTCAAATCCCACCAAAGCAACGAATGCTAGGATGAGATTGGAGAGGAAGAACAAGGGGGAAAGTCAACCAAAGACTCCAAGATCTAGATCCCAAGAGATTCCCTCACTTAGAGAAGAATTGGTTTGGTGGAAGTGTAGATCTAGATCTCCTCTCTCAAATCCTCAAATATGAGCAAGAATCATGGGGGGAACAAGAGAGAGAGCAACTTCTTCAAATGCAACAATGGAGGTGAGAGAAAGGGAAGAAGTACTCAACCCAAGGTGGAAGAAGGGCTATTTATAGCCCAAGAGCAAATATAACCGTTGGGGAAAAGTTGGGCTGAGTCAGCCGTCGAGGAGGCCGGTCAACCGGGCCTGGGACCGGGCCGTCCGGTTCAGGACCCGGTCAGACCGGCCTGAGGCCGGGCCATCCGGTCCACAGACCGGTCGGACCGGGCTAGTGACCGGACCAAGCTGAAAAGCTTCTTGGATAGTGCCGGATGGCACCGGTCCAGGGCGGTTTGAACCGGGCCATCCGGTCGAACGGCGATCACGCCGGGCTAGAAACCGGACCAAGATTAAAAGCTTACTGGATAGTGCCCGGATGGCACCGGTCCAGGGGCCGGTTTGAACCGGGCCATCCGGTCAGACGGCCGGTCACGCCGGGCTAGAAACCGGGCCAGCAGGAAATCATGTTATACAAAAACTGTGATAACTTTTGTGTCCGGACCCCGATTGACATGAAACCAATTTTGTTGGAAAGATAACGACGAATAGAACCCCAACAAAAACTGGAAATATGGAGACTCCTCACATAACATTTTTAGATGATTTTAGAGAGGGAGTCTCCCACCGTCAGGAAACGGTAAAGACGTCCAAACTCGAAAACGCAATAGAAGATGCATGCGGATTCCGTTTTCGATGAACTTGGGCTTGTTGTAAAGCTAGCAACAAGCTCAAGAACCTCACACAGAGAAACACCAAGAAGCAATAGGGATATGCAAAGTATGCAAAGGATTGAGCTCCCTAAGACGATGCGATCAAGTTACCCAACCGAAAGCCCCTCTTGATAGTGCGGCTATTTATCCTATAATCCGGTCTCCCAACAACCACCTTGAGACCGGTAAAAGGAAAACCTAGCAAGGCCATACCTTTGCCTTGCGCATCCCGATTGATCTTGATGATAGCTCTTCAAGCTCCACTCAAGCCGGAATGCCTCACTTGATCATCGTCGCTTCGTGAAGACTCACAAATGCTCCCCCATACACCATGATGGGAAAGCTCTATTGATGCACATCTTCACATGTCCATTATCACCAAATGGACGGCAAGCTTCAAGCATGTGATCCACTTGAGATGCTCATCTTGAACTTGCCCGACTTAACCTTGTACCTTCTCATACTCTCATAAGATAGAGCATGGCTAATATTGAGTTCCACATAAGAACTCCATCTTCATTTCTTCTTCTTGATCATATCACATATGTATCTTCAAACCGATGATCTTGATGCCAATACACAAGGTATACCTTTATCTTCATGGCATCCATACTTGAATCCAACACATGGAGAACAAGTAGTACCTATGGAATATTCCTTCATATAAACTCAATGAAAACATTAGTCCATAGGGGTTGTCATTAATTACCAAAACCACACATAGGGGCAATGTACCCTTACAATATGGCCCTTTAGTCTTTGTGCCTTCGATCTTCATCTCCAAAGCACAGACATGATCTCCATCATCAACGGGCATGATCTCCATCATCTTCGGCGTAGCGTCAAGGTCCATGGCGCCGTCTTCATGGTTGTTCACCTCATGTAGCAACTATTACAACTACTTTGAAATACTACTCAACATGAAATTTAAAGACAACCATAAGGCTCCTGCTGGTTGCCACAATACAATAATGATCATCTCATACATATTCATCATCACATCATGGCCATATCACATCACCAAACCCTGCAAAAACAAGTTAGACGTCTCTAATTTGGTTTGCATATTTTACGTGGTTTAGGGTTTTCGAGTGAGATCTAATCTACCTACGAACATGAACCACAACGGTGATACTAGTGTTGTCAATAGAAGAGTAAATTGAATCTTCACTATAGTAGGAGAGATAGACACCCGCAAAGCCACTTATGCAATACAAGTTGCATGTCGAGCGTGGAGCAAATCTCATGAACGCGGTCATGTAAAGTTAGCCCGAGCCGCTTCATCCCACTATGCCACAAAGATGCAAAGTACTCAAACTAAAGACAACATAAGCATCAACGCCCACAAAACAATTGTGTTCTACTCGTGCAACCATCTATGCATAGACACGGCTCTGATACCACTGTAGGGATTCGTTGCATAGAAAACAAAAATTTTCCTACCGCGAGAACGCAATCCAAGCCAAGATGCAATCTAGAAGACGGGAGCAACGAGGGGATGATCAAGACTCACCCTTGAAGATTTCCAAAGCCTATAAGAGTAGGCTCTTATTGCTGCGGTAGACGATTACTTGCCGCTTGCAAAAGCACGTAGAAGATCTTGATCACGGTGCCACGATCGGGCAGCACCTCCGTACTCGGTCACACGTTCGGTGTTGATGACGACGTCCTTCTCCCCATTCTAGCGGGCAGCGGAAGTAGTAGATCCTCCTCGGAATCCCGGCAGCATGACGGCGTGGTGGCGGTGGTGGTGGAGAACTCCGGCAGGGCTTCGCCTATGCGCTGCGGGAGTTTGTATGTGGAGGAGGGGAGGCTAGGGTTTAGGGAGAGGGGGTGCCATGGGCGCCGGCCTCAAGGGGGCAGGGGTGGTGCGGCCAAGCCATGGGCTGCCCCTCCCTCTCCTCCTCATTATATAGGTGGAACCCCAAGGGTTTGCCCAAAGTCTTCGAATAAGACCCCAACAGAAAAACTCCCTTATGGACGAAACCTAGAGGGACAGGGACTCTCCCCTTTCCCCTTTTCTTGGCCGGCCAAGGAGGTGGAGTCCACTATGGACTCCACCCTCCCACTTGGTTGGCTGGTTAGGGTTTGTGGAGTCCCTCCGGGACTCCTCCTTCCATAGTGATTTATTTTCGGATAATTCTAGAAACCACCTTCCATAAATTCACCGGATCATTTCCAAACTTGGAAAGTGACTTCCTATATATGAATCTTATTCTCCGGACCATTCCGGAACTCCTCGTGATGTCCTGGATCCCATCCGAGACTCCGAACAAAACTTCGAACTCCATTCCATATTCCATATCTACTTAAACGACATCAAACCTTAAGTGTGTCACCCTACGGTTCGCGAACTATGTAGACATGGTTGAGACTTCTCTCCGACCAATAACCAATAGCGGGATCTGGAGATCCATAATGGCTCCCACATATTCAACGATGACTTTAGTGATCGAATGAACCATTCACATACGATACCAATTCCCTTTGCCACGCGATATTTTACTTGTCCGAGGTTTGATCATCGGTATCTCTATACCTCGTTCAACCTCGTCTCATGACAAGTACTCTTTACTCGTACCGTGGTATGTGGTCTCTTATGAACCATTCATATGCTTGCAAGCTATTAGACGACATTCCACCGAGAGGGCCCAGAGTATATCTATCCGTCATCGGGATGGACAAATCCCACTGTTGATCCATATGCCTCAACTCATACTTTCCGGATACTTAATCCCACCTTTATAACCACCCATTTACGCAGTGGCGTTTGATGTAATCAAAGTACCTTTCCGGTATAAGTGATTTACATGATCTCATGGTCATAAGGACTAGGTAACTATGTATCGAAAGCTTATAGCAAATAACTTAATGACGTGATCTTATGCTACGCTTAATTGGGTGTGTCCATTATATCATTCACATAATGACATAACCTTGTTATTAATAACATCCAATGTTCATGATCATGAAACGATGATCATCTATTAATCAACAAGCTAGTTATACAAGAGGCTTACTAGGGACTCCTTGTTGTTCACATAACACACATGTATCAATGTTTCGGTTAATACAATTATAGCATGGTATGTAAACATTATCATAAACTCAAAGATATTATAATAACCATTTTATTATTGCCTCTTGGGCATATCTCCAACACCTTGATATATGGGCTTGTACTTGCTATGCACGTCACGTTCGTGGGCCTTGAGCACTTGATGATTGCCAGATTATATTTGGCTTCTTGATCCTTGGAAGGTCATCGGGTGAGCCTCATGTTACACCGTACCAGGTATGCTAATGTAGGGCACCCAAAGGGTCGTGCCCACGTCAGTAACGACGCGGGAAAAAATAAATTGATGGCCCCTGCTCGAGGGCCCAACAATATAGGGTGTCCGATAAATTTCCTAACTTTACTATGGTCTAGAAGCCCGAAAGAACCTAATATTAGGCTTTTAACAGAAAAATAGGAACAATGGTACTGATTTTTATTTTTTAAATGACAAAGATATCCCATCTAAAGAATAACTATAATATCATACTTCAATAGATAAAAGGCCATTACTTGCATGTTTCAAGTCAAGTAGGTTAAGATTTGATATTTTAAGTCGAGTCTCTGAAAGGTCGACATGGTCAAGGTATGCCTAGATCTAGAAAGATTAGAAGAGCGGTATATGAGAGAGTACCTATTGTAATGTATAAGTGAATGACACGATTGGATGCCCTAGAGCCCATGTAGGCTCGGATGTTGGTATAGTAAGAAAACTAGTGTTTGCGGAGTCTTGGTGAAGACTTACTTGGAACCGCTCCTGAGAAAAAATAGGATTGCTCTCGTGCGGCTCACGGGCCGCACTCGGATGTCCAACAACTCTAAGGTGGAGGAAGACAGAGCCAGAGGAAGTCATGTGATGGTAAAGCTCAAGCTTAAATATATGGTGACACCCAAATGGTGTAACTCGCTCTACGAGGTGGCATGCCGCAACATTTCCTCGTGTGTGGTACTATGGGGTGGCGACTTCGACAAGGGCTCGTTGCATTAGCGTGATAACTGCATTAAAGCTCATCAGCTTCTCTAGCCGCCCTCACAAGGACTCTACAAACACTAGTTTTTGCTGCTATACTCACATATGATCATACGTGGATGCTAGGGCATGTGGCTGTTATATTCTTGCACATTAAAAAATGTTTTCTCTCCCAAAAGTATCGTTCTTCTCTTCCATTCTAGATCTAGCCATATCTCGACCAGTTCAGAATGACGGAAGTGCCTTACCCAAACCTTGCCCTACTTGCTCAAACCATGCAAACAATGGGCTTTCCTATTGATGAAGTGCATGATATTTTTTGTCAAATTCAGGATATAAAAGGCTTTCAAAAGTCCATGTTTTCCTTAAAACCCTAAAATTTAGTTATTTCGGTCTTGGGCCTTCGTGGACACATTTAACCGGAGCCGATCCTTACGCTGCCCCTATAGCGGTATAGCCGGCTGGGCTCTCGAGATCGGGCCGTCGATTTATTTCCTCGCTAGTTCTCGAAAAAAAAAACCCCTGCCGAGCCCTGACCTACCCAGGCTAAATCAACGCCAAAAAGAAAGAAAAAAGCGGCTCTAAATCTCTCCTGATAGTCAACCTTAACCACCGTGCCCTACATCTGCCGCCGTGCTGTACCGTCACCGCCGACGTCTCGATCCCGCGCCACCCGCCTCCGACGAGTCGCCGCCATCTTCGTCCCCGTTCTTCCTCGTCGTCCCCATCCAGATCCTGCCGTCTCCACCCCGTCCGCAATTCTTTTGTCATTGGTTCCGAGGTATGATGCTGTCTTGATCCAGCGATTAGTTAAATCCCACTGACCTTCGCAACATCTGGGCGTGCCGCTGCACATCCGGCACACCATCTAATATCTGCCCCCTCTGGTTTCGATGGAAGACATAGCACAATTTCGTTGCTATCACACGACAACGGAGCTCTGTAGAACTTTGAATTGTCATTTAATTGGTTAATTGATGGTTTGGGGGGATTACCATGTTTTGGAATCAGATGCTGCATATTGTTCTCCGAGGATAACCAATTATTTTTTCTGTCAAGAACTAGGGATTTGATCATTACTTGCAATGATTGGAATCAATTAGACAATTTAGGGTTTTATGTACTTCTCTGTGAACAATTTAGGGTCTACTTTCCGTTTTTTTCAATACCATATTGTTTTTCACCATGCCATGTATGATATACTTATAATCAACTCTTGGACGCCACTTGTTCCCTCAGAAACCTGATCTGAAATCAGGGGGTTTGCTAACTGACAAACTCAAATTTGTTAGTCTATAATGTCATGCAGTATGTATCTCTAACTGATACACTGCACTCTATGTAGATTTGATGAGCTGCAAAACATTGGTGACTTCCTTGGAGCTTAAAAGACAGATACCAGCCTCGATTACCACAAGGAACAACTGGGCTGTATTGATAAAGCTCTTATTTTTCACGATATAGCCAATGTCTGGTCCACCTGTTTTTTCTATGTCACAGGCAGGCAATCCAACTCATACCCTGCAAGGTTAGCTAAAATGCTAGTTACCGAGCCTTCTTGCAGCATTCAAGCTGAAATTTATGGTTTTCAATGTGCTTTAATATGTATGCATTTATCTTTTAGGGCAACAGACCTCAATGATTGGACATGGCCATTCTTCTCAGCAAGGGGTAATGTCTAACGTTCTACTCCTAATTATTTACAAATTACTACTTGTTTTTGTAACATATTAAATGCTCCATGCAGGTATATGTCATGGATTCTTCTTTTAACCAAGGTATTGTACAACTACTGACATTACTTTCTGACTGTGTAAACTACTATATCTGTTTCATCAACAATTTTGTACTTGGTATAGGTATATATGCTAATAAACAAATCAGCTTCGCAGAGCGTGTCAATATGACGCAGTTAAATGTAAGCTGCCTTGTCTTCTCATTAATATTGTCCACTCTAAAATGTTTTTTTTTCTGAGATGTTTGTGTTTTAATTTTCCATACAGAAGCGTATGGCGGATGATTCTTCTTCTGGTATGTTTTCTTCTGTACTTATTTTTCCCAAAGTCTATGCACTTGTCCAAACATTCACTTTGTTCTAGAGCCCACTATTTTCAAAAGAAGATATAACAGTTAGTCCTTTTTTTTTGCAATGATGTTCGAATACTACAACCCTTTCGTTGGAAAATTTCTATTTGCTCAAGTTATCTTGGTGTGTTATATCGGTGTGTTTTCATCATAAGTTAGCAAGTTTTAGATATATTTATGGTCTTACACCAATTGATTTGGCAGTTTGGATAAGACCAGACTGTATAGAGCGGCATACATAGTTAGCTAACTCGAATTCTTTCTTCGATAAAATCAATATTCATGTAGTTTCTGTAACGTATTGCATCTTTCTTAGGCTCTCTTTTTCTTATTAAACAGCCGTTCTACGCTGCCAGAGACTCGGGTGTAAAGAAGTTGCTGAAGGGCAGACAGTGTTCTGCAAAAATCACCGTGTAGGCCAACATTGTCAGGTGGTTGGCTGTCCTCATATCCTACCAGATGGCATAGCTTTGTGCATGTCCCATGGTGGAGGCCACCCGTATAGTGAACCTGGTCCCAGTGCAGTACCATTCACTAAATCAGAAGGTTCAGCCAAGTATGAAGGAGATGGGGGATTTAGAGTGATGGAAAATGCTGGAAATGTTATCGGCAGCACAGGCGTCGATAATCCTGATGGTGAAGTTGTGATGTGCAATTACCAAGGATGCAGCAAGCGATCCCAGGGAAATACAGTGTACTGCAAGGTCCACAGCGGTGGTTCAAAGGCATGTATGGTTCAAGGTTGTCCCAAGGGTGCACATGGAGGCACACCTCTGTGCATTGGTCATGGAGGAGGCAAACGCTGTTCAGTCACTGGATGTTCCAACGCTGCATGTGGAAGCAGTCAAGGCCGCACTGACTGCTGCGTGAGGCATGGTGGTGGCAAGAGGTGTAAACATGATGGATGTGGAAAAGGTGCTCAAGGAAACACAGATTTTTGCATTGCACATGGTGGAGGGAGGCGTTGCAAGTTTGAAGGGTGCGGAAAGAGTGCACAAGGGCGGAGTGATTTCTGCATCAAGCATGGTGGCGGTAGACGTTGCAAGTTTGAAGGATGTAGTGCAAGCTCAAAATGGGGGATGGATTTCTGCTCTACACATAGAAAGAGCATGTCAAATGGCAGCGCTTCTGCTGATGGAGTGCTTCCAGCACCACAGCCGAAACGTCGGGCCAAGAAGACCGCAGGCAAGAAAACCAAGAAGGCAAAGAGCACGGTTGAGCCAGCTGGTGTCTCTGAGAATGTTATCGTGCCTGACATACCTGCAGCTGGTGTCTCTGAGAATATTAACATGTCTGCCATGCCTGCAAATGACACACCCGAGACAGGCATTATTCATGTCACCGCTGCCAGTTCGGACCATCCGAAATCACCTGAGAGCGCGACGATGAAGCAGCACTCTGCTGTAGTGCGTCAACAACCGCTTCAGTCTGAGCCTCCATCTGGATTGGCTGCTTCAACAGAGGGTGTGCCAGCAGTAGGAAATCATGTATTATTTGGTTTATAGATCAAATCATGCTGTTGCAGAGAGGTGGGTTGCATAGAGGTGTTACAATAGACGATTAACTGTGTTGTTACAAAGTGAAGTCTGGCGGATCTTAGGAGATTAGCGATCCGGTGCCCATATATTAAAGTGGTTTGACTGTGTCGTGGTTTTAGTACAACTGTACAACTACACATTGTACTTTGTCTGCCGTTTTAGCCTGTGAACATCCTGAAAGCTACAGTTTCTCCTGATAGCCTGAAAAGTGTTTATAACAAATCTGGTTATCTGCTGACTGATGTTCAAATTTTCACAATTTTTCTTTAATTATTGCTGCCTCTATGTGTTTGCTGCTCTGTAATTTTGACAATTTTGGCCGTTTTAAATAGACTTTAGGCCATAACTTTGTACTTAAAATTTAACAGATGCATTACCAGCTTGCAAATTATCATTTATAGAAAGAAATGTTTTCAGTACTGAAATTTAGGGCATGCCCAATGCACTGCCCTAGAGGTACTGCCTCACACCTTTAGCTAGGTTCGGGTGGTCCAAAGTAGGTTCGGATGAGGAGGCAGCCTCCTCTTTAGGAAGTGGGATCTTAAGCCTTAAAAGTATGCTTTTTGGAGAGAGAAAGAGATACTAGTGGCATATTTGTGGGGTCCTTTCTCTTTTTTTTCTAACTAAAGTTGTAGCTTCCATTGGAGAGATAAAATTCACCATGTTGCTTCTGACAACTTTTTTACATGGGGCAACTAGTTATGTATGCTACCATTGCTCATGCCCTTAGGAACTCAAGTTTTTACTCATGTTCTCTGCGTGTAAGGTCTTCTTCTTGATTTTTAGATCTTAAATTAACCATTTTCTAAGTTCCAATAAATAAATTCAAACATATAACTGTAGAAGTGTAGATACAAGTAGATATTTGCTAAAGAAAGGTTTATATAGATAAATACACAATCCAGAAAGAAAAGAGCAATAGGCAAATACCGTTCCTCCTTAAAGCTTGTCGCCTTGGACGTGATCAAAGTCTCCAACATACCACCTTTCCTTGTCCTAACAGTATCAGTATAACAAATTGTAAACCTAATATAACTTCACAAAGTTACATGGAAACATAAGAATGATATATTACGATTTATGTAATCTTTATGCTCCCCCGTCCTGAAATAGAAGGATAACACGCTCAACATTTTAAAGCTTTTGACCACTCATATATATATTTTTAAGTATATACGGCTGGCATGTAAAAAAAAGTATATGCCTGGCCATCTAAAAATTCTACTGTTTGTATTTTGTCTTCTAAATACTTGTATAACATATGCTATGGTAACATGTATTAGGGCATGTTGCCACGTACAACGGAAGGTGCTTATGTTTGATTGTTTGAAACGAGATATTAAGCACATATGTAAACTCTAATGCTACCTCTCGTATGTGCTTAGATAATTTATTATGTATTAGTCCTTGCTATTTGAATGCATAAACAGCTACTAAGCATGTGTGACTGATCGAGCGATTTTACTAATCACATCAATGTTTCCTACGTGACAGACCGATTATTTTAATAATCACATCTCTGGATACTTACATTGTACGTCCTTAGGACTGCGAAATCAAGTGCGCCTAATTTGGACAGAAGTAGGGCGGACCCAAGTGTAACTTTCACTTGAATTGAAAAATTAAATTCAAATAATTTATTCAAATTTAGAAGAGAATGTGAACTTAAATAAGAAGGGCGGACCCAAGTCTACATTTTATTAAAAATCTAGAAGTGGCACTAGATAAAACTAGCTCCATTTGCCAAGAGTTTTTTTGTTTCGTTTTGCCATTTTAATGCAGAGTCTAAATTTAAATTTTGCTCTGGATTTCTCAAATCATCCCTCCAACATATAAATAAATAGCGTATTTGACATCAATATGTTTTACAGATGTATCTTAGACTGCTAATTTGTATGTACGCATTATGTAAAAAAAATCATGAAATTTTGTAATATTATGTAAATAGTTCCCATGACAGTAACTCGTCACTTGATTTCCAAGTTTCCAATATAAATGTTTAAAATGATGATGCCAAGGTTTTAAAATATTGACTATATGTATAAAACTTAACTCATGGCCAGTTCTTTCGGGCTAGGGCTTGTGAAGAAATACTTAGGTTTAGCTGCCCGAGAGAATATGTGAAGGAAATAAGCTTTAGAGAAACAAACGTCTAGTTATTTTAGATTTTATCACCTCAGCTTATTTGCTGAGTTATTTGTGGAAATGTCTATAATGTCCCTTGCTGTAATTGTGCGAGATTTAACTTGTAGTACATATTTTATCTTGTGTTTATCATAGACATGAACAATAACTTTTTACTAACATCATCAAATACTAAATATTACAATAAAAATAAGGTGCTAGTGATACATGAGGAGATGTCAAATAAAAGGAAGGTCATCAAAGTATTACAAGTTTTATTACTAACAAAGCCGGTCACAATAATAACAATGTATCTAGTAGCAATCAATCATCAAGGTACCATACACACATGGAGAACATCGCATACTAGGACCTATCATTTGTCAGCAACCAGGTTAAGAATAAAAAGTTGACAACAATGAAAACAGTAAATTATAGCCACTAGTTCTTTCCTAAAGGGGGAACGAATGAATAATAAGTGTTTCCTATTCCTTTTTTACTAACGATGTTTTGAACTACCAGAAAAATCATATGCATGATCAGGTTGCCGGGACACGATTGGAAGAAAGGGGAAAACTATGCAACCTGACCGATGAGTGTGACCTCTTGGCAAGATCCTGGTCGAGGCACGTTGAGCGGCACCTAGGAGGGAAGGAGATGCGCAAGGGTAAACCTAGGAGTCGACATCGGCGTCGGGCGATAGAGAGCAAAGGCCGGGGATATTGGGTGACCGAGAAATGGAGTGCAAAGAAGGGAGAAATTGGGCGATGGAGAGTGGCGGCGGCGGGCTAGGAACCCTAGACCGCTCAGTGTTTGGGTGGAGAATAAGCGAATCGTTCTAGCGAGAGGAGAAATAAATGATGGGTGGATGCCATTTTCACAATGGTAGGTGGAGGGGTATTTCAGGAAATAAGTATTTTACGTAAAAATAGAAGCTTGAGAAGCACCTCCTAGGTAGCTTCTTTCCAATCGACACGAGATAGCAATGGCTTCGATATTAATCTTGACAATAATTTCGAGTTCATTTTGGAAGAGGATTATTTTAACCCATAAGATGCCTATATAGTTCGAAAAGTCATTTGTGAAGTTGAGACAATACAACAGAGACATGTTTTTTATTTAACTCATTTGTTGCCAACCCAATCTAAGAGTATCTCCATGAAGGGGTTGGAGCAAAAGTCAAGTGTAACAGGGCCCTTCAGAGCCCAAAATAGGGAGGCATCCAAATTTCCCGAAAGCCTCCACTAAAAGAGGCTCTTCTTCACCCTTGTTGTGCTGGTTGCCCCCACCATCTCCGCCTCAATGGCCACATGCTTTAGTGTGTATGAAAGAAAATAATAGCCGAAAAAGGAGCTGCTGCTAAAGTTGAAGACTGTTTTTGAGCTAAAGGTGTGCTTGGTTTGAGGCCAAAGTATACCTTACCAAGATTTTTGTTATGACCAAAACTTTGGTTCTTGACTCCTTGTTTGGATGGTTGACCAATCTTCTAGCATGCCAACGGCTCCTTCTCGACCCCAGTTCAATTTCTTTTTGCCAATTTGACCAACTCATGGCACACAAAATGTTGGCTAAAATTTTATAGTTACTACTACTATCTATGTCTATAAAAGAACGTCGCAAGTTTGTCTAAATTTAGATGCATCTAGACACATTTATTGTATAGATTAGGGGCGAAAACGGAGCGAACACGGTAGAGTAGCAGTGAAACCATATTCGTATCCATATTTTTTTGGATTCGAAATCGGAGGGGATAGTGTACGGATATGAATTCAGAGTCGGAGTTGATAGTGTGCGGATACATATACGAAATCGGATTCTATCGTTACGATTACGGTCCAAATACTAGGCAGATACGGTTCGGATGCGGATGAACATTTGAAAGATCGAGATGTCGCCTAGAGGGGGGGGGGTGAATAGGCGATTAAAAACTCTTACGGATTTGCCTTGTAATAATGCGGAATTAAACTATCGTTTAGTTTACAAGCACAAACCCTAAATATGCTAAGCTCAACTAAGTGTAACAATAGCAACTAGAGCTAAGCAAGATAGGCACAAGATATATGTAGCACAAGTGATATCAAGATATATGTACTTCAAGCACGATGGCTATCACAAGGAAAGAGAGCTCGGGTATAGAAATAACCGAGGCACGCGGAGACGAGGATGTATTCCCGTGTTCCCTTCCTTTGCAAGAAGGTACGTCACGTTTGGAGGAGTGGAGGTCCCACGAAGGATTCCCCGCGCCACGAAGGCTCACCCTATTCTCCGAACCACACCCACGAAGGATAATGACCATTTCCTTATGGTTAGCTTTTCCTCCGCTCCGGAGATGGCAAGCTCCACAACCACTTCACAAGCTCCACGAAGGAGAAGCCCGGGCCTCTTCACAATCTTCTTGAAGAGATCATCGGAGCATCAACCACCAAGCCAACTAGGAGGTCTCCCTCCAAGAGTAACAAGCTCACGGTCTCTCACTCGAACTAATCGTGGTGGAGAGCTCAACACTATGCAATGATGCAAAGCAAGAACACTAGAGGTGTTCAAGTCCTTCACTCTCAAATCCCACCCAAGCAACAAATGCTAAGATGAGATTGGAGAGGAAGAACAATTGGGAAAGTCAACAAAAGACTCCAAGATCTAGATCCCAAGAGTTTCCCTCACTTAGAGGAGAAAAGGATTGGTGGAAGTGTAGATCTAGATCTCCTCTCTTAGATCCCTCAAGAAATAGCAAGAATCATGGGAGGAATCAAAGGGGAGAGCAAGTTCTTCAAATGCAACAATGGAGGAGAGAGAATAGGAAGAACTAACTCAGCCCAAGGTGGAAGAAGGGCTATTTATAGCCCAAGAGCAAATATAACCGTTGGGGAAAAGTTGGGCTGAGTCAACTGTCGAGGAGGCCGGTCAACCGGACCTGGGGCTGGGCCATCCGGTCCAGGGCCCGGTCAGACCGGGCCACAGACCGGACCAGCCGGTCCAAACCGGTCGGCAGGCCGGACCCCGACCGGGGTAACTTTGTGTCGTCGAGGAGGTCACCCGGTTGGCGCCCGGATGGCGCCCGGTTGGCGCCCGGTTGACCGGTCGGCACGCCGGGCCAGCCGGTTGGGAGGCTGGCTGACCGGGCGGCAAACCGGAACCGGCCGGCGCATGGGCCGGTCCGACCGGGTCCTTGACCGGGTGAGCAGGAAAACATGTTTTACAAAAACTATGATAACTTTTGTGTCCGGACCCCGATTGACATGAAACCAATTTTGTTGGAAAGATAACGACGAATAGAACCCCAACAAAAACTGCAAATATGGAGACTCCTCACAGAACATTTTAGATGATTTTAAAGAGGGAGTCTCCCACCGTCAAGAAACGGTGAAGACGTCCAAACTCGAAAACGCAATAGAAGATGCATGCGGATTCCGTTTTCGATGAACTTGGGCTTGTTGTAAAGCTAGCAACAAGCTCAAGAACCTCACACAGAGGAACACCAAGAAGCAATAAGGATATGCAAAGTATGCAAAGGATTGAGCTCCCTAAGACGATGTGATCGAGTTACTCAACCGAAAGCCACTCTTAATAGTGCGGCTATCTATCCTATAATCCGGTCTCCCAACAACCACCTTGAGACCGGTAAAAGGAAAACCTAGCAAGGCCATACCTTTGACTTGCGCATCCCGCTTGATCTTGATGATAACTCTTCACGCTCCACTCAAGCCGGAATGCCTCACTTGATCATTGTTGCTTTGTGAAGACTCACAAATGCTCCCCCATACACTATGATGGGAAAGCTTCATTGATGCACATCTTCACAAGTCCATTATCACCAAATGGACGGCAAGCTTCAAGCATGTGATTCACTTGAGATGCTCATCTTGAACTTGCCCAACTCAACCTTGTATCTTCACATACTCACTTAAGATATAGCATGGCTAATATTGAGTCCCACATAAGAACTCCATCTTCATTTCTTCTTCTTGATCATATCACATATGTATCTTTAAATCGATGATCTTGATGCCAATACACAAGGTGTATCTTTATCTTCATGGCATCCATACTTGAATCCAGCACATGGAATACAAGAAGTACCTATGGAAAATTCCTTCATATAAACTCAATGAAAACATTAGTCCATAGGGGTTATCATTAATTACCAAAACCACACATAGGGACAATATACCCTTACAACATTTTGTCGGATCTATCTTTGAAAATAAAATAGGACCAACTAGTCGAGTAAAATTACCTTGTAAAAATTCTTCTACAAATAGGAAATAGATGCTACTAGGGCCTAGAAGCTAGGGGCACAGTGTTACAAGGAGCTAACGACCAGGGATATGGTTTATGGGGAATTGAAGGAGGGTAGAGTTACATTGTTAGGGTATATATATGCAGAGGTCGTCAATTGTGGGATGGGCTGAATTATATATTAGTGGGCCAAAGATTTGATATATTAGTTGCCGAATATTGGTTGGATATAACCGTGCAATATGGTATATGTTCGGATACAGACGAATATTAGCAAAAACCATATCCTTTTCCATATCCACTAACTAGTAGCGGTATCCGTGATTGTATCCATCAACTATTTGATTCATCCTCCGTAAGCCTCTGATTGGTCGGTCGGTCGAAAATTATCTGTTTTGTTTTCACCCTAGTATAGATACATTCGAAATTAGACAAATCTTCAACATCCTTTTTTTATTGACAATACAAATCTTCAACATCCTCTTATATTGGATTGACAGAGGGAATAACATAAATGTTGTTGGGGCTCAAACAAAACACACCCTGCAAGAATTGGGTAAGGCCCATTTGGCCTTTGTGGTTCTAAGACAAGGGCTACTAATGCAGATGCTGGATTTGCTCAAAAGAAAAAAAAAATGCAGATGCTGGAATAGCTACATCCACCTCCGCCATTCAACACCAAATTCTGCTCTAAAAACCCCAACTTCCCAAAACGGCAAGCCTCCGTACCACCTTCATCGCCATGGCGGGTTCCGGCGGCAGGAGCAGGGACCTCCCCACGTCGCGCGCGGATGCCGCGGGGGGCAAGCGGAGGAGCCAGAGGTGGGAGGTGGAGTTCGCGCGCTACTTCGCGACGCCGCGGCGCAGCCCCTCGACGGCGCCGCCCCCCGGCCTCCGTTTTGTGTCCCGCGGCAGGAACCGCCTCCACGGGACCTGGCTCCCGGCTGCCTCTACCGCCGCGCTCTGCATCTCCCGCCCCAGCCACTCCTTCGCTGCCCACGTCCTCACCGTCTCCATCGGCGACGTCGTCTACGTCCGTACCGAAACCGCCCCCCCTCTTTCCCCCTTCTGGTCATATTAATTTTCGCTTGTACTGTTACATGTTTGCTTGCTTGCCAGTCTGATCTCGGCAGGAATGTTTGACGGAGGCATCTCAGAAATGCTTGTTACTGCTGCCCTGAGTTGATTTGTTTGTAGAACTCGAGAGACCGTTGGTTTTGTTTGGCTTGGCTTGGCTGCTCTGTTCTTCATAGTTTTTTTTTTTTTTTTTTTTGTATCATCGTAAGTTCTCAACCAGTTTGCTGCATTAGATCGAGCATTCGGTGACCCAGCATTTGCTCTTCGGTGTGCTTGCTGGTGCTCTGCTATTGATTGTTTCAAGAGTTTGCGATATGGATTGTGTGTCTTTGTATTGTGTTGCAGGGTAAGTATGATTGTTCATGGTTGTTTGTAGGCTAGCACTGCTGGATGCCACAACATTGCTCAATAGGGCCATAGCCACATCTGGTCTTCAGATGATTTCGCATTTGAAATAAGAGATGCTTGTTGAACAGATTGATGTGCCAAATGTTAACCAAACAAGTTGTTCAGTGTTTGTGAGATTATGCTGTGTTGTATTTTGCTGATTTAATGTTGGTTTTCCGTATTGTCACTGTTTTTTTGCTTGTTTGTTCTGTTGTAGCCTACCATGATGCAACATGTTCTCATTTAATGTAGTTTTTCTTCTTTATTTTCTTGTAACCTGCCTTGATCATCGTATTATGGGAGATTCGTGTTCACTTTGTGCCAATTTTTACTTTTAGTTAGGTTCTAAATTAAAACCTGCAAATTTTGAATCTTATATTCTGTTTGGAAAGTGAAATACTCCACAAGACCAGAAATGCGACGTAGGAGGAAATTCAAGAAATGGTTCCTCGGAGGTGGAAGAACTCTGACTGCATTTATTTGTTACTAGATTATTTGGAAGACATGGGTAGGTTGTACTACATAGTTTCTGAACCCAATTATTTGCCTTTTCCATGAATGAAAGAATGCATGGTTGTTCTGCGCATTCCAAAAAAATGAAATTATTCTATTCTCCTTTTGAATTCACAGTGTAAATCTCTTCTTCAAGTTATCCAATACGCTCTCATTTTCGTGTTACTCAATGAACTGTTATGCTTGGAGACAAACTCGTGCTACCTGGAATCATTTATGAGCTTTGGTCAGAGCAAGATTGATATTCGTTTAATTGGGGTCCCTAATGTATAAGAGGGAGCAACCCTGGAAATTCCATTACTTGAAAGTTGGAACTGAACTCTGTTGGCTGAACATTTTCATGGTTGAACAAGTACATTTCTCTCAAAGGAAGTTTCCAAAAACCCTCTTACCTCTAAAAGTGAGAATGTGGTATTGTGATCATACCTAGCACTGCTCATCTTGCCACAAAGTTCCCCCACGATGGTATTAAGATTTTTTTTGAACCTTAATGGTATTAAGTTTTGCACAATCCTTGATCGAATATTGTTCGAGAGAAGTTATTGAGGTTGGAAAAATGAGGAGAGTCCACTAGCTTTAACACATTGTTCTTTTCTGTTTGGTCATATGGTTTTTTTCTGTCCTAATAACTTAAATTTAAGGTATTTTTTCATGGCACAGGAGGAGCACTGTGTCTCCATCCTCAACTTCTCATGGCCACAAGTTGCATGCGTGACAGAGTGCCCAGTTAGAGGGAGCAGGGTTGTGTTCGTGAGCTTTTGTGATAGGTCCAAGCAGGTATGTTTTCTTGCAATACCAGATGCTGTTCTGATGAATGATATTGTTGTTGTAATTTTTTCATATGGAATGTGTCTGCACATAAATTTGACAAAATTATATATACCATTGATTTTTCTGCAGATCCAGAAGTTTGCTGTACGTTTCCCACATCTAGGTGATGCAGAATCATTCTTGAATAGTGTGAAGGTGCAATATTCTATCTTTCTGTTATCTTCAGATGTTATTCATGCATGGCTTAAGTAGTTGTAGATTCACAATAAATACAATACTAGTAGCGTACAGCAACCTTAGAAATGTTTTTCGTAGTATTCACCACCATTTCTTAAGTTGCGCCTTGTTTTGAAAGATTTTATCTATTTCTTTATCAATGTTACACAACACATCCCTACTTGGCTGCTTTAATGTGTGAACATGAGTACCATAATGTTAGTGACTGGATGCTTTTCGGCCTTTGACATACTATACTGGCTCGCTGTTACCGAAGTTTGCTTACCTTCATTTATCACCTTGTTGGGTGGTAATAGCGGCTATGCTAGTACTATCACTGCACAATTCAGATTTCTTCGGTTCAAATTTACTTTGCATGGTAGTCGGGTAATAATATTTACCTTCCATGATAGTTACAGATTTCTTGGAGGGAGTGAGCAATAAGAATTAGTCTTAGACAACATTTGCCTTCACTGTGTAAGGTCTTATGATTTGTCAAACACTAAATGCATTTGTTCGATGGACTTTATAAAGGAGCTCTCAAGCAACACCATGGATGTCATACCATCTGGAAGCGACTGCGTGTATGAAGATTCATCATCATCTGAACATATTGCTTCTGATGGACCTCAATACAGGTAATAACTAATAAGTAAGCAAAAAAGGATCATGTTTGTCACATGGGGGAAGTAATGCCTTCGATAACATCATATTCTATGCCCAGGCCTGATCAGGTGGCAAGCTTTGAGGAGCCAACTTCTGATCACAGGACAGATGCATCTTCATTAGGCTACCCTGAGGATCTAGGCCAGTCTGTTCTTCCATCTCCCCTGGCTACAAATATCGATAGCAGCTACTCCAGTTACCTTCATAGCTACTCTGAAATGCCGACAGGTTATTCCATAAAAAATGAGAAAGGTAGGCAAATCATGATCTGATAAATTTACTCTGAAAGTGTAAATATCTTCATTTTGATGTCTGCTGGTCTAGTTTAAGTAAATTTTAACACATGTAACTCAGATATAAATGTACCCTGTCCAGCGACTGCAACTGGTCATGCTCCTGAAAAGGTAATCCTCTGGTTATTTGTAAATCCTGCAGATGGTATGCAAGCAATTTTTCTTAATGTTTGCAGTTTTTGCAGGCGTGCACACTGGATACTTGTCATGATGGTACATATAATCTAATTGTATTGCTACTTATATTTTTGATGGTTTTATCCCATCTTTTCATGACCTGTCTGTAATGATAGCTGCAGCTGCAGTTGCTGATACAGAATTGATTGCTGATAAAGGAAAGGTTGCTGCTAAAGAGATTGATGATATTCTGGCAGGGATAAAGGTATCTCGCTCGTCAAGATTGTTCTTTAATTCGCCAGACTAAGATATATGTTTTAACACGTTCTGTTTTACTTTTACTGCTGTAGACATATGGAGGCGGCGACTCTTTCAATGGTATGTTTTCTATTCCTCTTCCCGTGGGTGCAATTTTTTCGTATTCCTTGATAATTGCTAATAAACCATGGAATGACTTTCTTAGCATTTCGGTTGCTTAGCGCATGCCAATTTGAAAACCTACACCCTGTATTTTTCATACTACCTGTACATTCAACCTCATTTCACACGCTTCTGATGATTAAGTACTCTTGCTTCCCCTAGATATGTTGGCTTCGCTCGACAAAGCCATTGATGAACTGGGTGGCGACATGTTACTTTAGTTGGCAAAACCTCTTGCACGCCACTGGAAGACCTTACTTGCTTCTGACCAATATAGAAATGTAATGGTAATTCGCCTAGTGCTGGTACTGCTCCTATAAGGGAAACTTAGTCTTATCCTGTGTGGCTGTATCGCCACAAGCTACCTAGATGGTAACATTATGGGACTAGCAAGAATTAGGCAGTATGTTTTCTCTGATGTAGCTCGAGTACTTACAGTTAAACGAACTATTAATCTAAAAGCTTCAGGCCTTTGTGTCCTCTACTGTTTTTGTAAGTTTATTATTCTGATTTGAGGGTATGCTGTCTTTCACTAATGTTCGCCTCTGTGTGTATTCCTGTTGTACCTTGATGTGTTCTGTTATTCTATTTGTGCTATATCATGGTGCTCACGCACAACTTAGGGTCGTTAGCTCGATTTTATTTAGCCAATATATATCTGGCTGATGTTTATCTTTGTGTTTATCTTCACCGATAGCATTTCCAAGCCTGTCACCTGTCCGTCAGAATCTGATGCTCGCGCATCTGTTTGCCCACATCTAGGCATGAACTGTTATGCGGTCTGCGGAAATTCTTGCTGCTGTGCTGCTAGAGGAAGATGGAGTGTTGGTCGTCAACCTGGCGATCATCAGGCTCAAGCGTCCAACTACCAGCACTGCCATGGAAGGAAGTGCTTGCTCCTGGGATGCCCGAACTGTATGCATGTCGTCTTTCCCGTTGGCACCTTCAAGCGTGGCGAGGCGCCTGGGTGTACCGGCGATTTCCTTGGTTCCCTGAGCAGCGAGGCTGAGTGCAGCTGTGTGCGCCTCTGCAAACGTGTCAGTGTCATCCACCCATGCGGCGCAGCCCCTGCTGGACTTCCGTCAGAGATCGTGAGTGCTTGTCGCATTTCACCTCCGGCAAGCCGCACAAGACGGGTTCTTGCTTCTCCCATCCGTCCGTGCTTTCTTCTCCGTGCAGGGGAACTGTCGGATGACAGCCAGAGCCCAGTGAAACGGCGTGCATTCGATCATAGTGAGTATTAATCCCACTATACGCCATGCTCGTTCTGCCGCTACTACTCCAGTTAGTAGACTGCTGATGCACCGGCAACAAAACAGCACCTTATATATGATCATCTATTTAATAAAAAATATTCTTATTATTCTCTCCCTTCACCCCCAAGGGGCGACATAGTACATCACATTGACCAGTTTTTTTCGATATCTTTATTATTATTATTATTATTATTATTATTGTTATTATTATTATTATTGTTATTATTATTATTATTACTACTCCAAGAAGGTACATTTGGTATCAATTTACATGTGACAACAAAGCGACGAACACCGGGCTTCACATGCCCACTTGTAAGCAACCCTCCTCATTTTAGTGAAATGCGTTTGTACTCCCTCATAGTGTTTGTGATGGCTTGCTCGACCGGCAATCTCTCCATGCTTGAAGCACCGTAGAATCCGTGGACACTACTAGTGTTCTTCAGGACAAATTCCGCCTCCCGTGGCCCTGATATGGGACCTGATGGAATCATGCATGAGAATTACATGATTTTGCATGATAAACATAGAGCATCGACATAGCATCTGTTACTTGAGGCCTGCAGAAATTAGAATGCGTACCTCCATGGCAGAGAACGATGATGTCAGGATTAACAGCCAGTGCAGCATCGGCAATGGCTTGAACCCGAACAACACTGTCATCTAAAGTCGCAGCTGTCTTTGCGCCGATCGACCCGGCTGTTGTGAGACCCATATGCGCCACTATGATATGAGCTCCAGCCTTGGCCATGGCAGCGCCTTCTGCTGGATTGAAAGCGTACGGAGTCGTCAGGAAACCCATGTTGTGAGCTCTTGAGATCATCTCCACTTCCATGCTGCCAAATGACAAGACCTAGTTAACATGATCTTGAAAAAAAACTCACATGCATGCCATCTTTTACTACTTGATTTCAAATAAGAAAATCTTCCCCTTATCAGGAAGCTAACCGTAATCTGACTGAAGCAGAAACCATATACAAAATTCAGTACCGTAGTTTTTCATGTGCCGATTCTGTTCATGCAATCATGCCATGCCATGGATAAAACGTGTATCCAAGGAATAAGAATGTGGTGAGTTATACCTGTAGCCCATTCCAGTTTCTTCCAGGTTCTGTCGGAAATTCCCATCGTACAGACCAACCGTAGGGAAGTTTTGGACACCACAAAATCCAATGGCTTCTAGCTGTTTGAGGAAGTAATCCATTCTGCGGAATGGATCAGTAGCGCAAACCCCAGCAAGAACAGGCACTTCTTTAACGACCTAAATCAGCATGTCAGTCGGTTGACAGGAAAAGAAGAGCGAAGTTTGTTACTCTATAAAACTTACAGGCAACACTTCATTGGCCATCTCAAGTACAATGGCATTTGCGTCGGCAAATGGTAGGAGCCCTGCTAATGAGCCCCTTCCAGCCATTCGAAACCGCCCAGAATTGTACAGCACAATCAGATCAACCCCACCAGCTTCTTCAAACTTTGCAGATATGCCTGTTCCAGCACCAGCTCCAATAACAGGAATACCGTCACCGATTTGTTGCTTTAATCTATGTAGTATTGACTTTGTCTTTTGCAAAGTTTCTGTCAGCGTTGAAGAGTAAGCCTTTAGAATCATTAGGATATACAATTTTAGCATTGTGTCAATAGATCTCAAAACCTGAAATGAATGAAGAGCACTCACAAGGAGACAATAAGCTGAAAATGAAATGTTGAGATTAATGCCACTTATGAAGATACTGATTATCAGTTTTGTCATGATTGGTATCACGTGAGGCTAAAATATGTGGAATCCTCATTATACCCTAGAATCCAACACATACATTCCGTGCACACCAATTCCGTATATTTATGAATTCTTTAGAGTTTTGAAATTATCCTTTTGGATGCATGCATAACATCTGTAAATAGGGTAAAACTTAGCTCAGTTAATAACAGCTTAACTTAATCCTAATTCGGCTACAAACATGTGAGGTAATACCAAAGGTTTCTGACGCGGCACTCTGGAAATGCAAGAGTAGAGCATATAATGTGTATATTTCTGGTTCTGATCTCAAAGGATAGGCAGGTAAGCCGAACTTGCCCTTCTGTGCACGCTGAACTCATCCCCAGCTGCAGGCTGAACATGGCAGTTTTCAGGGGAAGTTCAGTGCTACATGATCGCTTTTGAAACAATTGAGCCCCTTTGAACAGGGAGTTCCAAACAGTATTATCTAAATTGATGGCATAAGTACGAAGATCTCTTGAGATTTCCAATCAACTTATCACCTAACACGCTTCTGTTCTAATGCTTACCGTGTCCAAGCCACGACTGCACCTAACTACTGCTACCATTGCTGTGCATCCTTGGACCACAGCCTGCTGTCATCCCCGAACCAAGTCCAGGTGAAGCTGACCAAAGATTACTGTATCACAGCCCCTAATGTGTAGTCACTCAGAACTATGTTGGCCTTTTAAACAATTGGGAATACACAAATGAACTTTCTCCAGCACATCGTTTTGTATTAGAACAAACGTCAAGATGACGCAAATCCTTACAACTCCCTAGTTATGATGATGACACTCTTGTGGGCGCGATTTAGGTTCCCATTTATAATGTAGGGGGTTCCACCCTACTGTTTTCTTTCCAAAAAAAACATACATGAATTCTGAAAGTAAAAAAAATGAAATTATAATTTCACCATGCGGGATTTATTCTGCAATGCAGCATATCAGATAACAAAGTACTATCAGATAACAAAGTACTATCACCCTGATCCTTTTTTTGGCCTTTTCCTGTGTTTTGCCTCCTAGGAGGATGTAACCCAAACTCTTCCTTTTCAATGAAATGAAACGCAAAGGTCCTTTGCGTTTTCTCGAAAAAAGATAACATTCTACAATTTTTTTGTTGAGGAACTAAAAGTTGTTTTAGTCAACAGTCTGTTTGCGTGAGCATAAGAATTTTGTGCCCATAATAGATGGACATAGAATCACCACTAACCTGGTCTTGCATCAGGATAATCCACAGGAGGTCTCCATATGATAGAACTATCTGAAGTCCTCTCTCCTGCACAAGATTCTTTTTTATTTGCATCTTGCTTAGGTATGACCATGTTGTTTTTCCGAGTTATGTCACCAGAGGCCTTTATATCCATACTCAAGAATGCATCTACCAAGGCATCGGCAAATTCAGGATCGTTTATGTGGTAAGGAAGCAGCTTCACCTATCAACGACCCAACCAGATTAGTTCATCGGAAGATCCTTTAGCGATGCAATTGCAGTGAAAATTGTGTAACATGAAGAAACCTGTCTATTCTCAGTTTTGGTAATACGAGTATTTAACTCATCCAAGAGTGCAGATGTAGCCTCGGGATCATAAAATGGCATTCCAGGTGCATCTATTGCAGAGACACCCTTCTGTGGCAGGCAAACAGTAACTCTGGAGAAAGATTTGTTCAGCTTGTCAGCAATAAACTGAGCACATTTCTTATTCTCTTCCACGGTAGTCCGCATCAGCGAAATCTGAAAGAATTACATGGTCTTTTACTCACCGCAAGAGAACTAGGAAATGTGAAATCCTCACAAATAACAGAACATAAAGTAGACTCCTAAGGTAGCAATTAGATCTCACATGTAAAGGATGGATTTTCTTAACTGACAGATATGATTAATATTGAATATGGTGACTCTAATCCCAATTTTAATAGGACTCACACAGGCGTGAACCAGAGGCTGGGGGTACCCCCATTTCGAAAAAAAAAGGTGTGGAGTACCCCCGGCCTCTGGTTCACACCTCTTTTTTTTCCCCCCGAAATGGGGGCCGGGGGGTATCCCAATCTTAATAGGACTCAAACAGATGTGAACCAGAGCCGGGGGTAGCCCCATTACAGATATCCTAGAGGAATCCTAACCTGTAAGGTAATTTAGGAAGAAAAATGAAGACCAAAATTGGACAGTTATGCTTTGCCTAACCTGTTCATTATGTACATGGATCTTTCTTTCTGCGAAAGCAGAAGGTATTGTATCATGAGCTCCAAAGTTAACCATATCCAAGGCCCCAACACTGAGAACAAGAGGGATATTTTTATCTATAGCTGCATCAAACCTGGTCTCATCACATGCCATGATACCGCCAACAATGTGGTCCGCAACTTCTGTTGTTGTTATGTCCAATACGCCCTGTATGCAACCAAATGGAATAAAGATGAGAAACATAGACAGAAAATTAACATCAGTATAATTTTTATCTGACAATGAGTTCATCAGGGTTCATGAACTGAAAAATATAATTTCCACAAGATATTTTTCCAAAAAAAGAATCTTATGCCAGCTGGCTAGGAACTTACAGCAAATAAGCAAGACAAGGAAATAAATGTACAGAGGCACATGGAAGTATTACCTGTATGAATCCACTTCTAACTAGTTCTTCCATTGCTTTGCCTCCGACACCAGTGGCATGGAACACAAGCGTCTCATACCCTTCTTTGCTCAGTCTATCTTTGACAGCATTTGCACATGGTGTGGTAACACCAAACATCGTAATACCAACAGTCAGCTTTGTGTCTGTTTCATCCGATTCACCGGAAGCCATTAATACCCCATGTACCATTCCAGCAGCAGCTGAAGCAGCATTAGACAGTATAGCACGGCTGACGCTGTTTATTCCACATATGTCAACAACTGAAGGAAACAATACCAAGTCAGATGTCCCAACATAGGGTGCAGTATTGCCACTCGCAACAGTGCATACAATTAGCTTAGGCACTCCGAGTGGCAGGGATCTTAGAGCAGGAGCAATTAGCGCGGTTCCCCCACTTCCTCCTAAGCCAACAGCACCAACCAGTGTACCCCCCTCATATCTGTTTTTCAGAAAGCTCTGAAGAGCTTTTGACATGAGCACTATCGCTTCACCTCTGTCTTCCGGAAGATCTTGTTGGTTGGCATCGGGATAACATGAGAGAACTGTCTCTCTCGCAATAACTGGAATGTCTTTAGAATCTTGTGTTGGTGCTGTTTTAGTCGTGGAGACATCCACTATGCTTACTTGAACCTAGCATTTCAACAGACCACATGTTATGCTGGAGTTAAAACAAGAAGATAGTAAATCTACAGGACAACTCCAAGAGCTTGACCAAGCGCGCGGCAAGCGGCATGCGCCAGAAGTTTGGATGCTCTAGTGTAGGCCATGTTCAGTAGCATTTGTCTTAAATCTACTCATTAGTGTGACGTTCAGAGACAGAACTCCAGCAGTCCAGCTTCGATGTTGAGTGAAGGAGCTCTCTCAAAAGTCAAAACTGCAGTGCAGCGTGGAGCTAGAACCTTGTGGGAAATCAAATGCGTGTACTATCTATCTGTTTTAGAGGGGGAACCAACCACCGCATCAAGCAGACAAATGGAAGTCAAATTGCAGACTAGTGAACTCCTCACCTAATAAGTGTATGAGGGGACGAGAAAAAGACAGAGGCACACAGTGTAGTGGTACCTCTGGGGCGGAGTCGGAGTCGGCGGCGGCGAGGCCGGAGCGGAGGCGAGCGGCGAGGAAGAGCAGCTCCTCGAGCTTGGTGTCGGCCGTGCCGATGCAGAGCACCTCCATTTCCGACGAGTCGGAGCAGAGTCAGAGATCGATCGGGAGCTGAGCTGGGGGAACCGTGGCGGATGTGCAGGTCGGGTAGGTGTAGACCGTGTAGTGGTGGGTGCGTGCGTAGTGCGTAGTGAGAAGGTGCCGTGGATCTGGCTACCGGCGCCAAGTTAGTTCGGCACGGGCAAATCACCACATGAACACAAGTTTTGCAGTATTCACCAGGTCTACGTCTACGTTGCAACCCAGTCTAAATCTCAATTTACCAACGCTCATAGACAATCTGACTACCAGAAACTTAGGTGTGCAAGGGTATGAAGACAGCATGTTCTATCTTACTTTACTGCTGGGCTGATCTATGAAGAAAATTAAATTCCCAGCAAGAATGATCGTCATGATGTTTCAAACTAGATTGTGTCTTACATGTAATGGCCATACGGCACATATTTGGATGCTATAAGAGCATCTCCACCGGCGCCCCCGATAGCGGCCCCGATAGCAATTTGGGGGCTGGGAGCCAAAATGGGCTCGCACCGGCGCGCCCCAAACGGCGCCGGCGATTTTTGGAGCTCAATAGAAGCGCCGGCAACCCCGTGCCGGCCCCTTCGCCAAGGGCGCGAATCGGGCGCGCCGGCGCCTCGCGGGGCTGAAAATTTTAGGCGTGGGAGCCGCCTGTCAGCCACACAACAACAAAATATACATCTTCTCCCCCAAAACCCCGTCCCCTCCGCCGCTCATTTCTCCCGCCAGCCGCTCCATCTCCCATCCAGCCTCCAACCCGAAAAACCCTCGCCGCCGCGCCATGGCACCGAAGAGAAAGGCTCCGGTGAAGGCAGCGAAGCCGCCGACCAAGGCGCTGCCGAAGACGCGCACCGTCGCGCCGAAGGAGAAGCCGGCGACCATGTCGCAGGAGGACTGGGAGACGGAGATGGACCGCTGCGCCTTCATCACGGCCGACCGCAGGAGGCGCCGCCTCGCTGCCCTCGACGCAAAGAAAGCGGCGGCCTCTGCGGAAGCGTGTCTGAGCTTGGGCGGCTGCCTGAATAGCATCTGGAGCTCCCCGTCGTCGCCGGGTTACTACGCGGGGTACACAGCGGACGCGCCGTCGATATCGCAGATGCGGCTGTCGCAGATGGACGGCCGCGCCCGCTACTCCCCCGAGTTCGGCGACAGCGACATGACCGTCGACAACAACGACCCGTTCTCGCCGGAATCAACGGCTCAGGGACAGAGGCGCCTTCCGCTTCCCCGACCTGAATGATTCGCCTGATCTGCGCCGCACCGAGGGCCACGTGACGGACGGCACCGGCCTTCCCCGCCAACTCTTCCCCGACAACGGCACGCGCACCCAGCAGGTGTTCGGCAGCACGTTCGGCGTGTCCATGGGGCAGGATGAGGTTCGTTTCCTTTCTTTCTATGTGTTGTGTGCATCGTAGACACCGGCGGCGACTAAAAGTTTGCAACTTTATGCGTAGATTGCTGGCGGGGAGGAGATCCTGAACGGCATTGTACGCGGCCATGCCTACGAACCCCCGGTTGACGACTACGAAGAAGAGGCCGACGAGGACGAAGGTGAGAAGGAAGTCCAGGAGGAGCTGATTGTCAACACCCGGATTTTTAGGTCCAGATGCCTATTATGTCATTCATCGCAATCCCAGGATAATGTTGTTGCGAGGCATAATAGTCGAATATCACAGTCATTATTTATTACAAGCCATAATATCTTGCAATCTTGAATCACATGATTCATCTTACATAAATAGTTGATCTTTCAATCAACATCCAAGCACAAGTTCATACATAGCGGAAGCGTAACTATAGATGGACTCTCTAGTCCACAGGCCAACGTTTGACGTCAGAAACCCCTAGTTGTCGTAGGCGTCCTGCTGGTCATCCTCGTGATAATTCTGTTCATCATCGTACTCTGGCCATTTGAATAGCCAGGGACAAAGCCGTAAGTACTTTAAGTACTTGCAAACTAATACTAGTGTAAAATGCTAACTAAAGGTATTTAAGCTCTAGTTTAACTTGCATAAGCCAAATTTTAGTTCACAAGCTTGGATCGTGTACTAACTAACTCAAGTGGGAACATTAGTGTCATTCCCACAACATTGGTATAATTCCAACAAGTCACCAATTCACCATTCACAATCACTAATGTTTTCAAAAAATCTGACACCGGAAACTGTATGGCCCTTCCAACCGTCCGTAACCGTGGACACGGCTATTCGAATAGATTTACACTCTGCAGAGGTTGCACACTTGTGCCACAACATTTGATTTCATCCGTCGGAATAACTCCGAGTCACCGTAACACAGTACGCGGATCATCAACCATAACCTTTCACTTACACATCCTAGTATGAGCACCTCTCCCCATGAGCTTGGCCTCCCAGTGAAAACCAACTGTTAACCTGGGAACTGCATAGGGCTTGGCCGTACAATTTCACCTCAATTCACATCATATCTTAACAACGGAGGCAGCCTCGGCATAACCCCTATGACGTGTGTTCAGAGGGAACTCATACTAAAATCTATAAACTTCCAGTTACGCCCTATCCATAATCAGGTATTGTGGGGGTACTCAAAAATTGGAAAGGTATCGCATTCAAACCAATATCAGAATTTTATCAAAAATCACTATCTTCTCTTGTTCACCATCAACTTCAAAGCATTCAATGGAATGCTTCATCATTCCAAGGTTTCAAATTCAACCAGTCATATGTTCCCATCTAGAGTAGTCAAATTTTAATATTTTAGCACTAGCACTAATCATGAGGGGTGCTACATTGCTTTGCTATCTATAAGACTAACTTTGCTACTCTAGTAGTTTTACTCACCTATACCATTTGAAATCACTCTTTGAAAACACAACACGTAAGACTTGTATGATATAAATGTACGATAGGATTGTATGAAGAAAGATAAGAATCATGGTGCCTTGCCCAAGGAGGGCTTTGCACTTTGCAAGAGTATTAGCTTGCCTTGGTAGTTCTCTAGGTTTTCTTCTTCCTCTTCTGGGTAGAATTCTCCTTCCTCTTGGAAATCTCCGGTGCTAGCGTCTAAATTTGAATACGAGGTATAATCACTAAACAAGCTCAAGGACTATGCTAAGCACATCATTATCTCACACAATCTAGGCTAAGCACACACATAAAATAATTTGGTGCATTGGTTTCTTTATTAAAGAAAAGTGATTTCCTCTCATAGCATATGTAGTTAATAAATTTCCATTTAGTTCTTGAGGAAACTAATTTCCTCTCATTGAAATCTTCTTAAGATTTAACTTCTCAAATAACCATACTTGAATTCATATTGACCAAAGTCAACATTCATTATCAGTATTTGAGAAAATGATTTAAATGAGGTATGTCACCTCATACCATTTGATAATTCTATAAATGATTTAAATCTCCAAATATTCATATAGGAGTGTTTGGACCAGAGGTACAAACATCACATGAATTCATTTGGGACAAGATTTAATTGAATTAAAATACTTCATATGCTTTACATAATAGTTTTGGACAATATCACATAGCTAAACTAGCCATATAGTCCATTAATTAATCTAGGGTATGATCATGCAAAGTGACTACACCATTTTCTTGCAGAAACAATTAGTGTAAGTCAAATGTGAGCTATGGGCGTTGGAATGAATTAGATATCTATTTTGGTTGATTTTTAATAATTATTTGAATATGAAAAAGTCCCTGCCTTCTTCTTTTTATCATTTTATTTCCACAACAGATCTCGAGATGAGACCAGTGGCATAATGTAGATCTTTTTACTAGCTTTCCAAATATATAATGTTTGTTAAATTTGGCCAAGCCAAATAGATTCTATGAATTTTCAAAGTTGGGTTCTGTATTGAATTTAAACTAAATTTATTAAACGAAGTTTGAATTAAAAAGGCCGGCGGGAAAACTAACTGGGCCCAAACATTTAAAAAGGCCCAAGGCCAGCCCACCACGCATCTGTGCATGCGCGGGCCGCCTGACAGTGGGCTCCACTCGTCAGAGACTCATAACGCCCGAAGCGGTATGGATCAACGAGGCGCGTTGGATTAGAACGCGATCTAACGGCGCACAGGCATCGTCGTCGACGGCGAGAGAGGGGCTCGCCGGCGGCGCAGGTAGGGGGTCGGAGGCTCACCGTGGCTCCAGCTAGGGTCAGGCAATGTGCGCGGTGAAGTTGTGGACGACGGCGAAGCTCCTGGTACTGGTGGCAGCTCCAGGGGCGGCGTCCTTCTCCGGCGATCGTCGGCTACTGTGGGCGGCGGCGATCTTGCAATTGGGAGCTTCTGGTGGCTAATCAAGCATGGTGAGATGCTGAGGCGGTCGAGGAAGGAGAGGGGAGTGTGCTGGTGTGAAGAGATGGTCGAGGCGAGGCCTCCTTTTATAGGCGCGACGGTGGCTGTGGTGCTGCAGTGAGGTCGACAAGGGCGCGGCTTCTCCGGGGGTCTAGGGAGCTAGGCGGCGACGCGGTCGTGTTCACGACGTCACCGCGGTCCTCGGAGCGTCAACGGCGCAGTAAATGGTGGCGTACGGTGGTCGGGCGGGCGCGTGTACTGCCGCGGCCGTGGCGGGCGCGTTTGTCCTCTCCGGCGGCCGTGGTCGCCAAGGCATGACGTCGGCGTGTCCGGCGAGCTCCGCGTGGCGAGAAGGGTACCACGGCGCGCGGATATGGTCGGGGTACGGCGAGATTTGGCGGGCGCCGCGTGGCCGGGTCGCGCGCGTCCGTGCGCCAGTGACGTCGCCCATGCCGCTCGCGGCGTACCTGGGCGCGCGTTGTCCGGGGCTTGTCGGCGTCCTCGCGATCGATGGCGAGTACGGGCGATCTCAGCAGGGCGTGGGCTACGCGTTGGACATGGTGGCCGTGGCGATGGTGGAGAGAAAAAGAGGGAGGCGTGTCGAGGGCGACGTGGCCGGCATGGCCATGGCTGGCCATGATCTGGTCGTGTCCATGGCGTGCTCTGGCGTGGGCTAGGTAGAGGGATGTCCAGGGAACTTGGTTGAGCCAAGAAATGGTCAAGGGGCAGCAAGGTTTGATCAAAATTTGGAAATTGAGATTGTTGAATCTGTTTCAATGTCTCATCTTAGCATGCTTATATCTTGTGATTAAAAATGAATTTGGTATCATGATCTTTACAAAAGTTGTTCACCTTGTTGTGTACTTGGATGACATGCCAAGAGTTGGATTTGTTTAGTTTAGAAAATTTGAAATAGAGAGGCTCAAAGTGGTGACCAGACTATAAAAGTCAGAAATGACCATTATCATATGTGATCATATTTTCAAATTTGAATTTGGTTAAATTGGTATATCTTTGATTCTCAAAGTTGTAATTACTCATTAATATCATATTACAACTATTGGTGAAGATCAAATGGGTCTAGGGTCAAATTTACAAAAATGCCATAGACCATATGTTAGGGTTTTTAGGGTTTTTATAATATTGGATTTCTTTCTCCTTTTGATGGTTTTGATTTATGAGGATCACTTGATCACTCTAGGGTTTTGGAGTTCATTACATACACAAGGTAACAATCATCATGGTATATCACTCAAAATGCACAAGTCCTATGCAGAGTACTATATGCAAAGTAAAAGTTTTTGTTGGTTCTGAAATTTGGATATTTGGAATTTTTCTTCTTCCTTTATTTGAAATTTGGGATGTTACAAACCCTTCCCCCTTACAAAAGATCTCGTCCCGAGATCTTAAAGAAAATTAGGTGCTAAAGAGATCTGGGTATTCCTTCTTCATATCTTCCTCTCGCTCCCAAGTGGCTTCATCTTCGGTATGATTGCTCCACTGTATCTTCAGGAACTTGATGCTTCTGGTGCGAGTGGTTCTGTATGCCTCTTCCAAGATGCGAATCGGCACTTCGCGGTATGTCAGATCTTGGTTGATATCCACCGAACGGTGATCGATGTTCTTGAACACTTCAGTCTTCACAGGAACTTCAAGGCACTTCCGAAGGAGTGAGATGTGAAACACGTCGTGTACAGCCGACATTTCTTCGGGCAACTCCAGTTGATAGGATACTTCTCCTCGGCGACTCAGAACTTTGAAGGGTCCGACATATCGGGGTGCAAGCTTTCCTTTCAGCTGAAATCTCTGCATTCCTTTCAGGGGGGATACTTTAAGGTAGACGAAATCTCCGATTTCAAAGGTCATCTCTCTGCGTCTCTTGTCGGCGTAACTCTTCTGCCTGGACTGCGCCGTCTTGAGGTACTCGCGAATCTTGTGCACCTTCTCTTCGGCTTCACGAAGTACATTGGGTCCAAAAACTTGACTTTCTCCGACTTCCGACCAGTTTAGGGTGGTACGGCACTTTCTTCCGTACAGAGCTTCAAAGGGGGCCATCTGTAAACTGGCTTGGTAACTGTTGTTGTACGAGAACTCTGCGTACGGCAAACAGTCTTCCCACTTAGATCCATATTCCAGTACACATGCTCTCAGCATGTCCTCCAAGATTTGGTTGACTCTCTCAGTCTGTCCATCGGTCTGAGGGTGATAGGCGGTGCTAAAATTTAGCCGGGTTCCGAGTCCTTCATGCACCTTCTGCCAGAATCTTGAGGTGAATTGTGAACCTCTATCTGACACTATTGACTTCGGGGTTCCGTGCAGGGCGACAATTCTGGAGATGTACAGCTCAGCTAACTTTGGGCCCTGGTAGGTGGTCTTGACAGCTATGAAATGGGCTACCTTGGTCAATCTATCGACAACTACCCATATGGAGTCATTTCCTTTGCTGGATTTGGGCAAACCGGTGATAAAGTCCATTCCTACAGAGTCCCATTTCCATTCTGGAATCTGTAGGGGTTGCAGCAGTCCTGCGGTCGCTGATGTTCTGCCTTGACTCGCTGACAGATATCACACTTGGCGATGTAGCTTCCGATCTCCCTCTTCATTCCATGCCACCAGAACTGTTCCTTCAAGTCCTGATACATCTTGGTACCTCCGGGGTGAATAGAATATAGGGTGTCATGGGCTTCCTTCAGAATAACTTGCTTCAACTCTGAGTCTGACGGTACACACAGACGTCCGTTGTACCAAAGGACTCCTTCTTCATCTACGGTGAATCCTGGTGCTTTTCCGGTGGCTATCTGGGTCTTGATTCCATCAATGCTGGCATTTCCCTTCTAAGCTTCCTTGATTTGACCAATCAAAGTGGGTTGCAGCTCCATGCTGGCTAGGAATCCTTCACTGACTAACTCCATTCTAAACTGCTCAAACTCCTGGTATAGGCTGGGTTGTTCTTCGGTTATCATTGAGTTTAACTGACACGGCAGTCTACTCAACGCATCCGCCACCACATTGGCCTTACCGGGGTGGTAGTGGATCTCCATATCATAATCTTTGATTAATTCTAACCATCTTCTTTGTCTCATGTTCAGCTCCTTCTGGGTAAAGATATACTTCAGGCTCTTGTGATCCGAATAAATCTCGCAGTGATTACCCATGAGGTAATGACGCCACACCTTCAGTGCTAAGACTACGGCTGCGAGTTCGAGGTCATGGGTTGGGTAGTTCTGCTCATGTTGCTTCAATTGCCGTGACAGATAAGATATCACTTTGCCTTCTTGCATAAGCACACATCCGAGACCAATCTTGGATGCATCGCAGTAAACGTCAAAGGGCTTGGTGATGTCCGGCATGATCAGAATTGGGGCTGAGGTCAGTCTAAGCTTGAGTTGTTGGAAACTCTCCTCACATTTTTCAGTCCAATCGAACTTCTTGTCCTTCTTCAGCAGTTGGGTCATTGGTCGAGCGATACTCGAAAAGCCTTCTACAAATCTGCGGTAATATCCGGCTAGTCCAAGAAAAGCGCGGACCTCGGTCTGGGTGGTTGGGGCTTTCCATTCTGCAACAGTTTTGATCTTGGCGGGATCTACGGCAATTCCTCCTGCAGACAAGATATGTCCCAGGAATCCTACTTCCTTCAGCCAAAACTCACACTTGCTGAACTTAGCATACAGCTTATGCTCTCTAAGGGTCTCCAGGACAGCTTCTAGGTGTTGCTCATGTTCCTCCTCAGACTTGGAGTAGATGAGGATGTCATCGATGAAAACGACAACAAACTTATCCAGAAAGTTCATGAAGATCTTATTCATGAGATTCATGAAATAAGCGGGGGCATTGGTCAATCCAAATGACATGACATTGTACTCGTACAATCCATATCTGGTGGTAAAGGCAGTTTTGGGAATGTTCGATGCACGAATCTTCAGCTGGTGGTATCCAGTCCTGAGATCAATCTTTGAGAAAACTACGGCACCGGTCAGCTGGTCAAACAGGTCTTCTATCTTTGGCAAGGGGTATTTGTTCTTGATGGTGACATCGTTAAGCTTACGATAGTCCGTACATAAACGACTGGCACCATCCTTCTTGTCCACAAACAAAACTGGGGATCTCCAAGGTGACGCACTTGGTCGAATCAGACCTTTGGCTAACAGTTCACCCAGTTGCTTCTTCAGCTCCACTAGCTCTGCTGGGTTCATGCTATAGGCTCTCTGGGCTATAGGTCCGGTTCCGGGGATTAACTCGATGATAAACTCGATATCCCGATCTGGGGGCATACCGGGTAAACCATCAGGAAACACATCAGGATATCGACAAACGACCCTGATCTGATCCAAAGTTGGCTTGGCTACACTCTGGTTGCAGGTAAATTTTCTGGGTAGCAGTTCAGAGACATGTTCTACTATGATACCAGTGCTACTGGTCATGGTGATGGCTTTCTTGGCACAGTCAATCATTCCATGGTGTTTGGCCATCCAATCCATTCCCAGCACTATTTCCAAACCTTTGGTTCCCAGAATTATTAGATTGGCATAGAAATCTACTTCATGTATTCTGATGGGTACATTTTTACAAAATTTTCTGGCTTTAGTGGTTGATCCAGGAATTTGAACTATCATGACATGTTTCAAACTGAGAGGTTGGATTTTACTTGTTGATGCAAAGTCTTCGGTGACAAAAGAATGAGATGCTCCGGAATCAAACAACACTCTGGCAGGTACTGAGTTGACAGGAAACATACCCAGTACAACATCTGGTGCTTCCTGGGCTTCTTCGGCATTCATGTGGAAGAGACAGCCGTTGCGGTTATTGGGATTGTTGGGGGCGAACTTCTTTCCGGTGGAGACGCGGCGTTGCTGTTGAACAGGTGCAGCAGTGTTGCCGGCGAGCTTGGCGAGTCTCTTGGGGCACTCGTTGGAGTAGTGTCCCACTACACCGCACTCATAGCAGGTGATGGTGGACTTGTCCTTGGTAGCGACAGGAATGGCGTTACTCCCAGTCCTTGGAGCGGTGTTGGTGTTGTTGTTGTTGGGGTTGGGGGCTCTCATTGGGGCACGGTTGAAGTTGTTGGTGTTGTTCTAGTAGTTGTGGTTGTGGTTGGGATGGCCTCCTGGCCTGGGGTTTCCTCCACTCCGATTCTGAAAACCGGGGTGTGAAGTCTGCATCTGGGGCTTGTTGTTTCTGGGGGCAAAACCTCCGCTTGAGCTGGGGCGATACTTTGGAGTGTTGCTGGGCCCACTCTGGTGCATCATGCGGCGTTTGCGGTTCTCATTGGCTTGATTCAACTTGCCCTCCATTTGGATGGCGGAGTCCACAAGGGCTTCAAGGTCGGCAAAGGGAATGTTGACCAGGATAGTCTGCATCTCATCATGCAGTCCGTTCAGGAATCTCTCCTGCCTCTTCTCAGTGGTGTCAGTCTCATCGGGGGCGTACCTTGACAGTGTAAGGAACCTGTCGCGGTATTCTACCACCGTCATCTGTCCTTGCTTCAGTTCGCGGAATTCATCCCGCATCTTCTTGATGAGACCCGGGGGCACATGGTACTTGCTGAACTTGAGCTTGAAATCTGCCCAAGTCATGACTTGACCTCCGTTCATGGCACGGGTGCTGGTCCACCAGGCTCGGGCTGGTCCGGCAAGATAGTGGGTTGCAAACAGGACCTTCTCATTGGCTTCCACTCCGGCGACCTCCAAATTGTTCTCCATAGTCTGGAGCCAGTCGTCGGCGTCGAGGGGTTCTTCAGTCTTGCTGAACACCGGAGGGTTGGTATTCTGGAAGTTCTTGAGTTTGGATCCGGGATGATCATGATTCCCATGGCCTTGGTTAGCAAGGTTTTGCAGGGCTGCGATGTTGGCTTGACGTTCAGCCCTTTCAGTCTCCCTGTCTTGAAGCAGGGTTTGCAGCAGTTGCATCATGGCATCGTTGTTGTTGCGATTGGGAGGGGCCATCTGAATATACCGGAGATTATAAGATAAGAGGGAAATTCTATGGTTTATTTTGAATTGAGTTCAAAAACTTGTAAAAACTTGAATGCTTTGGATGACACACACAAACATTCATTCATTCATTCCACATCACATATTACAAACTAGTAGTTCAATACTCCAATGGTTTTAAGAACCATTTCACATGCTACGATACAACCGACGGGATACAACTCATGCCTACATCAGTGCTCAGGTGTGGCTGCCCTCATCCTCAATGTCGATGTGAACGACATCATCAGGTCCTGGCTCCAGGAACGCGTAATCCTCCTCTTCAGTGAACTCGTCATCCTCGAAGTCGTCATCGTCACTCAGGAAGGCACCTCCTCCCTGAATATCGATACCGGCTTCGTCTTCCTCCATCTCCTGCAGCTGCTCCTCCTGGGCCTTCACCGTGGTCTCAAGTGACGCTATCTGAGCGCGAAGGCGCGTGATAGTGACATCCTTCTTCGCACACCGCAGGCGAAGCTTGTTGCGGTCCCGAGACAGCATCCTGATAGCGTCGCCATGGGTGGCCAGGGCGAGGTGAGTCTGGTTCGCGTACATCCTGGCGTTATCCAGATCCTGCTGAGTATGGTACAGCATGAAGTCTAGATGCTCGGCGTGATGCCTCAGCTCAGGGTGAAACTGCAGAGCCATGGGTACTCCTGCGGCATCATGCTTCACTAGGTGAGCGAAACGGGACGCAAGCAGGCGCACCGCGTTCTGTCCGCAGAGGCGTGCCAGTGCTTCCTGCAGGCCGCGTGCAAGGCCATCGAGCCAGTTGCTCTCACGGAAAGAGAACAGGATTCTCTCCTCGGTAGGAGACTCCATGTTCCCCCTCAGATCTGCAGTAATGATCCATTGCATCTCGCCGCCAGGCTGATCGTTCACTTGGATCCCATGGAACTCGGGCTGGAGGCGCCCCAGAAAGTTCGAGACCGCAGTGAGATCATGCTCGAAAATCAAGCTGCCTCCGTTACCAAGTTGGTAAAACTTGGTGTTGACGGGTGCGTTGGGCTCCATCTGAAAGTGAATTGGGAGAGTAAGTTAGAGATTTGAACAATTGTGGCAAAATTTTAAGTAGACATAGTAAGAAAGAGCATGTTTTAACCACTTTCGAAAAATCCTCCAAGACAAGAGTACGAATAAGTTTTTCATAAATATTCTTTTCATTTTGATTTCAAAGTTAGGTTTTTATGAACGCCCATTCTAACTAAGGTTTTCTAAGGTCAAATAATGGCTCTGATACCAACTTGTCAACACCCGGATTTTTAGGTCCAGATGCCTATTATGTCATTCATCGCAATCCCAGGATAATATTGTTGCGAGGCATAATAGTCGAATATCACAGTCATTATTTATTACAAGCCATAATGTCTTACAATCTTGAATCACATGATTCATCTTACATAAATAGTTGATCTTTCAATCAACATCCAAGCACAAGTTCATACATAGCGGAAGCGTAACTATAGATGGACTCTCTAGTCCACAGGCCAACATTTGACGTCAGAAACCCCTAGTTGTCGTAGGCGTCCTGCTGGTCATCCTCGTGATAATTCTGTTCATCATCGTACTCTGGCCATTTGAATAGCCAGGGACAAAGCCGTAAGTACTTTAAGTACTTGCAAACTAATACTAGTGTAAAATGCTAACTAAAGGTATTTAAGCTCTAGTTTAACTTGCATAAGCCAAATTTTAGTTCACAAGCTTGGATCGTGTACTAACTAACTCAAGTGGGAACATTAGTGTCATTTCCACAACATTGGTATAATTCCAACAAGTCACCAATTCACCATTCACAATCACTAATGTTTTCAAAAAATCTGACACCGGAAACTGTATGGCCCTTCCAACCGTCCGTAACCGTGGACACGGCTATTCGAATAGATTTACACTCTGCAGAGGTTGCACACTTGTGCCACAACATTTGATTTCATCCGTCGGAATAACTCCGAGTCACCGTAACACAGTACGCGGATCATCAACCATAACCTTTCACTTACACATCCTAGTATGAGCACCTCTCCCCATGAGCTTGGCCTCCCAGTGAAAACCAACTGTTAACCTCGGAACTGCACAGGGCTTGGCCGTACAATTTCACCTCAATTCACATCATATCTTAACAACGGAGGCAGCCTCGGCATAACCCCTATGACGTGTGTTCAGAGGGAACTCATACTAAAATCTATAAACTTCCAGTTACGCCCTACCCATAATCAGGTATTGTGGGGGTACTCAAAAATTGGAAAGGTATCGCATTCAAACCAATATCAGAATTTTATCAAAAATCACTATCTTCTCTTGTTCACCATCAACTTCAAAGCATTCAATGGAATGCTTCATCATTCCAAGGTTTCAAATTCAACCAGTCATATGTTCCCATCTAGAGCAGTCAAATTTTAATATTTTAGCACTAGCACTAATCATGCGGGGTGCTACATTGCTTTGCTATCTATAAGACTAACTTTGCTACTCTAGTAGTTTTACTCACCTATACCATTTGAAATCACTCTTTGAAAACACAACACGTAAGACTTGTATGATATAAATGTAGGATAGGATTGTATGAAGAAAGATAAGAATCATGGTGCCTTGCCCAAGGAGGGCTTTGCACTTTGCAAGAGTATTAGCTTGCCTTGGTAGTTCTCTAGGTTTTCTTCTTCCTCTTCTGGGTAGAATTCTCCTTCCTCTTGGAAATCTCCGGTGCTAGCGTCTAAATTTGAATACGAGGTATAATCACTAAACAAACTCAAGGACTATGCTAAGCACATCATTATCTCACAAAATCTAGGCTAAGCACACACACAAAATAATTTGGTGCATTGGTTTCTTTATTAAAGAAAAGTGATTTCCTCTCATAGCATATGTAGTTAATAAATTTCCATTTAGTTCTTGAGGAAACTAATTTCCTCTCATTGAAATCTTCTTAAGATTTAACTTCTCAAATAACCATACTTGAATTCATATTGACCAAAGTCAACATTCATTATCAGTATTTGAGAAAATGATTTAAATGAGGTATGTCACCTCATACCATTTGATAATTCTATAAATGATTTAAATCTCCAAATATTCATATAGGAGTGTTTGGACCAGGGGTACAAACATCACATGAATTCATTTGGGACAAGATTTAATTGAAGTAAAATACTTCATATGCTTTACATAATAGTTTTGGACAATATCACATAGCTAAACTAGCCATATAGTCCATTAATTAATCTAGGGCATGATCATGCAAAGTGACCACACCATTTTCTTGCAGAAACAATTAGTGTAAGTCAAATGTGAGCTATGGGCGTTGGAATGAATTAGATATCTATTTTGGTTGATTTTTAATAATTATTTGAATATGAAAAAGTCCCTGCCTTCTTCTTTTTATCATTTTATTTCCACAACAGATCTCGAGATGAGACCAGTGGCATAATGTAGATCTTTTTACTAGCTTTCCAAATATATAAAGTTTGTTAAATTTGGCCAAGCCAAACAGATTCTATGAATTTTCAAAGTTGGGTTCTGTATTGAATTTAAACTAAATTTATTAAACGAGGTTTGAATTAAAAAGGCCGGCGGGAAAACTAACTGGGCCCAAACGTTTAAAACGGCCTAAGGCCAGCCCACCACGCATCTGTGCACACGCGGGCCGCCTGACAGTGGGCTCCACTCGTCAGAGACTCATAACGCCCGAAGCGGTATGGATCAACGAGGCGCGTTGGATTAGAACGCGATCTAACGGCGCACAGGAATCGTCATCGACGGCGAGAGAGGGGCTCGCCGGCGGCGCAGGTAGGGGGTCGGAGGCTCACCGTGGCTCCAGCTAGGGTCAGGCAATGTGCGCGGTGAAGTTGTGGACGACGGCGAAGCTCCTGGTACTGGTGGCAGCTCCAGGGGCGGCGTCCTTCTCCGGCGATCGTCGGCTACTGTGGGCGGCGGCGATCTTGCAATTGGGAGCTTCTGGTGGCTAATCAAGCATGGTGAGATGCTGAGGCGGTCGAGGAAGGAGAGGGGAGTGTGCTGGTGTGAAGAGATGGTCGAGGCGAGGCCTCCTTTTATAGGCGCGACGGTGGCTGTGGTGCTGCGGCGTGGTCGACAAGGGCGCGGCTTCTCCGGGGGTCTAGGGAGCTAGGCGGCGACGCGGTCGTGTTCACGACGTCACCACGGTCCTCGGAGCGTCAACGGCGCAGTAAATGGTGGCGTACGGTGGTCGGGCGGGCGCGTGTACTGTCGCGGCCGTGGCGGGCGCGTTTGTCCTCTCCGGCGGCCGTGGTCGCCAAGGCATGACGTCGGCGTGTCCGGCGAGCTCCGCGTGGCGAGAAGGGTACCACGGCACGCGGATATGGTCGGGGTACGGCGAGATTTGGCGGGCGCCGCGTGGCCGGGTCGCGCGCGTCCGTGCGCCAGTGACGTCGCCCATGCCGCTCGCGGCGTACCTGGGCGCGCGTTGTCCGGGGCTTGTCGGCGTCCTCGCGATCGATGGCGAGTACGGGCGATCTCAGCAGGGCGTGGGCTACGCGTTGGACATGGTGGCCGTGGCGATGGTGGAGAGAAAAAGAGGGAGGCGTGTCGAGGGCGACGTGGCCGGCATGGCCATGGCTGGCCATGATCTGGTCGTGTCCATGGCGTGCTCTGGCGTGGGCTAGGTAGAGGGATGTCCAGGGAACTTGGTTGAGCCAAGAAATGGTCAAGGGGCAGCAAGGTTTGATCAAAATTTGGAAATTGAGATTGTTGAATCTGTTTCAATGTCTCATCTTGGCATGCTTATATCTTGTGATTAAAAATGAATTTGGTATCATGATCTTTACAAAAGTTGTTCACCTTGTTGTGTACTTGGATGACATGCCAAGAGTTGGATTTGTTTAGTTTAGAAAATTTGAAATAGAGAGGCTCAAAGTGGTGACCAGACTATAAAAGTCAGAAATGACCATTATCATATGTGATCATATTTTCAAATTTGAATTTGGTTAAATTGGTATATCTTTGATTCTCAAAGTTGTAATTACTCATTAATATCATATTACAACTATTGGTGAAGATCAAATGGGTCTAGGGTCAAATTTACAAAAATGCCATAGACCATATGTTAGGGTTTTTAGGGTTTTTATAATATTGGATTTCTTTCTCCTTTTGATGGTTTTGATTTATGAGGATCACTTGATCACTCTAGGGTTTTGGAGTTCATTACATACACAAGGTAACAATCATCATGGTATATCACTCAAAATGCACAAGTCCTATGCAGAGTACTATATGCAAAGTAAAAGTTTTTGTTGGTTCTGAAATTTGGATATTTGGAATTTTTCTTCTTCCTTTATTTGAAATTTGGGATGTTACACTGATCAACGCCGAGACCGGCGCCAGCTTGAGGAGGACGCGCGGGCTGTCCGCCGGCACTCGTGGTCCGAGGTGGAGGTCCTTGGAGGATGAATGTCTCATCGAGGCGTGGAAGCAAGTGAGTTTTTGCCCCATCACCGGCGCAAACCAAACCGGGGGCAAGTACTACAAACGCATTCTCGATTGTTTCAACGAGAAGAAGAACTATGGTGATTACGCCACCATGGAGATGAACCGGAACGAGGGCACCCTCTCTCACCGTTGGAACTTGATCAAGGCGGCGTGTAGCAAGTTCCACGGCTACTACGAGAAGATCAAGGCACGGAAGGAGAGCGGCAAGACGATGGTCGATTGGGTATGATCTCTATCTTATTTGCGTATGAATTGTTGATCAATGTTGTTGCATATGAATTGATGATGCATATGAATTGATGATCAATGTTGTTGCATATGAATTGATGAAACATATGAATTGATGATCAATGTTGGTGCATATGAATTGATGATCAATGTTGTTTCATTGTTTTGCATCATATGTTGTTAGACGCGCAATGCCCTCGACATGTACAAGCACCAAAACGAGGACAAGGACTTCCCGTTTATGCATTGCTACAACAAGCTCCAAGGTTGCAAGAAATGGGACGACCTCCTATCCACTCTCTTGAAGGACGGGGAAGATGGGCCGGTCGATCCAGCCGGCGCCTCCACCAGGCGCCCCATTGGCAACAAGAAGGCCAAGGCCGACAGGAATGCGGTGCCGGTTTTGGCAGCCATGGACGCCTCCATCGAGAAGATGATCACCTCCTTCTCGGTGGAGAACAAGGAAGCTGCCGATAGAGCCGTCGTCGTGTGGAAGGCCATCCTCGACAAGCAAGACGCCAAGATCGAGTTGTAGAGGGAGAGGGTGGAGGCGGCGAAGATGGAAGCTCACGCCGCTGCCATGAAGGCCACCAACGAAGCGACGCAGCTATCGTTGGCCAAAATGTCTCAAGAATCGAAGATCTTGATGGCCAACATGGAGAAGATGGACCTCTTGGTGCGGGCGTGGCACGAGATGTACCGCGAGCGCATCGGCCAAGAGGTTATGGCGGTGCGAGCTGCGTCGGCGTCTCTCCCGACACCGTCCACGTTCATGTCTACCCCGGCACCGTCCCCGTTCATGTCTCCCCCGGCACCGTCCCCGTTCATGTCTGCCCCGGCACCATCGACGTGAAAATCCTGTTGCAACGATGGAGCTGCCGCCGGCCACCGATGAGGAAGCCGTCGAGGTTGCGCCGCCCGTGACCTCCTTCGTGTGCATGTGATCATCTGGCTTGGAAAGCCCTTTTTTTGCGCCGGAAACGGCGATCTGATGGCCGTGTGTTGGCCCAAACTTCTTATTGCAAAACCTATTCGTATTTGGTGGCCGTGTGTTGGCCCAAACTTCTTATTCGTAGACTTATTCGAATTTCTATGGTTATGTTTGAGATTTCAAATTCAAATTATCTATCGGGGCCGCCTGTTTGGGGGCGCCGGTGTGGGAGCAGCTCCCCCAAATGGAGGATGCTGTGCTGGCGCCCCCCAAACGGAGGTGCCGGCACCCCTGCCGGCGCCTATTTGGGGGGCGCCGGTGGAGATGCTCTAACATCATCTCCACCCGGGAGCCCAATACCACCCTCAATAGTAATTTGGGGGCAGACGACAAAACTGGGCTCACACCTGCGCGTCCAATAAAACGACGGCGCCGTTTCGAGCTCAATAAAACCACCGGCAACTTCCTGCGGGTCCCTTCGTGCGGGGTGTCGAACGGGCGCGCCACGCCGGACTTCTTCTGCAGACCCCACTCGTTAGCGAGACATGGTGTCGGCCGTGTTTTTAAAGACGAGTAATGGCGCTCGTCGCCGGAAATTGAGGCGGCGAGAAGGCCAGACATCGTACGAAAGCCCACACGGTCGAATCCGTCTCCGCCAGACAAACACACCGCCGGTGCCGATGGAGTACCGCCTGTCGCACGGCTGCCACCTATCCTACACCGGCTACGCGGTGCCGCCGCCTCCTCTGGATGGACCGGAGCTGCGCTTGCTCATTGAGGAGCGGCGCGCAGATGACGCCGGAGGAGCACCGCCGTCTAGAGTGGGCACCAACCAGCCCGAAGTGGTACCGCTTCATCCAGCAGGAAGCTACATGCAGCTCGGCCTCCAAAACATCGTAGTCTACCTATGCAGTGTTATCATGTTAATGTTTATATTATCCTCAATTGTACTCCTTAAATGGCCACACCATGTCAAACTTTGTTGGTCCGGCTTATGTGGGACCAGTTAGTCGGTTCGGCTATCAACACTAGTGGAAAATGGGGCTTTTGCACCGGTTGGTAAAGCCCATATTTACCGGCTGACCAACCGGTGCGAACCGGTGCTAAAGGGGCACCACGTGGCCTGCAGCCGAGCGCCCGGGCGGAGGACCTTGAGCACCGGTTTGTAACACAAACCGGTGCTAAAGGTTTCTGCCGCGGCAGCGTTTTGGAGCCCTTCCCTGCCGCGGCAGAGAATTTCACGAAAACGCTGCCGCGGCAGACTCTACCGCGGCAGGCAATTTCACGGTAGAGTCTGCCACCACGCCTCCATTTGAAACACGTTATAATGCACACATATAGGAAACCATTATATTACATAAAAATGTTATGAATATATCGATCGAAGTGACACACTTCATGCATATATGTCTACATCAACTTCCAAAATAATTTCTATGGATCAGCAACCTCCAAAATTGATTGGGCGCTTATGGTATTCTCCGTTTGGATCTATGACTTGGTCAAGTAAGAATCCCATCAATTCTTCTTGAATTTCTCGTACACGCTTGGTTGCTAGAATACCGTCCCGCAACCGTTGAATCTAATAATTTCAAGAAGGTGGTTAGTATATATATATATGAATAAAGCACAACACAATTGATCGATGGTGATAAAATAAAATTATGAATGTTGTTTATGTACTTCAAGTTGATCTAAAATTTTGTCCACCTAGTGGGTCGTCTGGAAAATGAACTCGCAAACTTAGAATCCGTATAAATTATTCCTGTCTACTTGCCTCAAGCACTTTACGAGAACAGAGTTCAATCAAAATAATAATCAAGGATGGTAATAATGATACTGAAACTAGAATTAAAGCGATGTGCGGGCCTAGCTAGTGGTACTTACTGGTATAGGTCTAAGTTCATGCTCTTTTTTCCACACACTCGGAGCCTTCTTGGTGAACCGTTTCCAAGCCCTCTGGAGCATATCAGCCATGTCCCCCCACGCTGCAAGGGGTTTACTTTTCGAGTCCATGACTTCCACTACTCCGACGTCAGGTTCAATGACTAGCAGGATAAAGTGAAACCTGCGCACATGCATAACTCATCAATTACCTTAACATGGAGTAAGCGAAAAAATATTTAATGTGTTCAAGACAGTAACACTCACAAGAAGTTATAAGGAAATAGTATTTCCCTTTTGTGTGGGTTTTTCCTTAACGCCGATACCAAGTTATCCCCCGTGTCCTTGGGATAGCGTACGATACTATACTCATGCACGGTATATGGGTCAACAAACCCAATGTCATAGATTTATCCAAATCGGCATTCGCTGACCTTCATTCTGCATAATATAGTGAGTATAGTTCTATGCATGCAATGGCCGAGCCGCGGTAGACACTTAATTGCATAAATAATACTTACAAACAATAGGCTCTCATCACAGATTTGTTGAGGGCGTTTTGATTGAATAACTGAAATAATTCAGAAAATTCGATGTTTATCACGTCATTTCCATGCCCGTAGTGCTCATCTTTGATTGCCAGCATAGTGCTCATCTTCATTCTGCATAATATAGTGAGTATAGTATATGCATCCAAGTACCACTTATCCAAGTTCCTCCACTGCGACCCATCAGCGGGGTGTCTCACCATCTCGTCTTTCTTACGGTCTTCTTTGTGCCATCGCAACAACCTGTCATGCTCTTTGTTTCTGAACAGAAGTTTCAACCGTGGTATTATAGGAGCATACCACATAACCTTGGCAGGAACCCTCCTCCTGGGGGGCTCACCCTCAACATCACCAGGGTCATCTCGCCTAACCTTATATCGCAGTGCAGTGCATATCGGACATTTTTCCAAATTTTCGGACTTCTCACCGCGGTAGAGGATGCAATCATTAATGCATGCATGTATTTTCTGCACCTCTAATCCTGGAGGGCAGAGAACCTTCTTTGCTTTGTACATACTGTCAGGCAATTCGTTATCCTTTGGAAGTTTCTTCTTCATTATTTTCAGTAACTTCTCAAATGCCTTGTCTCATATACCAGCCTCTGCCTTCCATTGCAGCAACTCCAGTGTGGTACCGAGCTTTGTGGTGCCATCTTCGCAATTTGGGTACAACTTTTTTTTTGTGATCCTCTAACATGCCCTTTAACTTCCGCTTCTCGTTTGCACTTTCTGCTTCTCTGTGTGCATCAGCGATGGCCCGACGAAGATCATCATCAACAGACTCATGTGATTCCTCCACATCTTCAGCTCCCCTGCCTCTTCATCTTCACCATGCTCCGTTGCAGTATCACCGTAGGTAGGGTACATATCATCATCCTCTTCTTCTTCATTGTCTTCCATCATAACCCCTCTTTCTCCATGCTTGGTCCAACAATTATAGCTGGGCATGAAACCTTTCCAAAGCAGATGGGAGTGAAGGACTTGCCATTGACGGTATAGCTTTAAGTTCCGGCAATCAACACATGGACAACACATAAAACCATCCGCTTGTGGGTTTTCCTCAGCCACACGGAGAAAATCTTTCAGGCCTGCAGTGAACTCGGGTAGGCGTCGGTCAACGTACATCCATTGCCGCTGGTTCATCTACATCATATAATTAAGTTTATCAAAAAACCATTACAAAACATCATAATATAAATAGTGAAATGACCACTTTACAAATGAAAGGGTAAAGTTGCTTACCTTGATCGAGGAGGAAAGAAAGTGGAGAAAGCTTAAGTGTCGCTCCGGCACCTCATATCATTTTTGTTTTGTGTGAAACCAAGCGGCATCATTCTCTCAGACATTTCATCGAGCACCTCATGTGCATGGAAAAGAAAAACAAACAAGCACACAACCCTCACACCTTCCACCAAGAAAAAATAGAGAGGGCTGGCTGGGGGTGAGCTGAATTTATAGGCAAAGGGGGGCTTTAGCACCGGTTCGTCTCACTAACCAGTGCTAATGTTTACGAACCGGTGCTAAAGGTTTTGCGTCTGCAACGTGCCGGCGACAAACCTAAAGATCCTGCACGAACTGGAGCTAAAGCTTTGCTGGTCCCCTGCAACGTCCTAGCCACACGAACCGGTAATGCTACCTTTAGTCTGGGTTCGTAGCACAACCGGTGCTAATGCTCTTTGGAGCAAAAAACCAAAGCCCTGTTTTCTACTAGTGCAACGTTAGTAAGATGAGTCTTTAGGTTGGGTTGCAACAGCTTAGACGTAGATATGGTGGAGACTGCATAATTTCTGTCCATATGGTGATCTGTGCAATGAAGTGAGCTAAACCCGGTGAAATGTGCAATTCCCTCCCTAGTCTCGCATCGGGGTCATAATTTTTGGGTCGTTTGGATGTCCGGTGGTCTCTATGTTCTTGCACAACACGGGTATTAAAGCAGAAACGCCCGGTTTGGCCTTTTTCAGGGATATGCCCGGGCGCAATGAAAATCGACAACGCCGTTTGCGAACCTAAACTATGTAGAGGCTACAACGAGATCGGGAGAGGATTGCCAACCTAAACTACATCTACAACTACAATAACGTAGAGGCTAGCCAAATGATTCGGATGAGAAAAGACCCTTTCTATGCACTTGTCAAAACACCAGGAAGAGATGACTGCTTGGAAGGCAGTGTTTCGACAAGAACTTCTTTTATTATCTTACAGAATGAAGAAAATGAGAGCTGCTACTTACAAAGTTTGGCTTTATATCTTTCTTAATAGATTAGTCTAGGCTTGCCTTTTGTTCTTTTCTCCCTCTTCCCTCTTCTGTACACCTTGTACAGCTTGTAACTTTGTAAAGTCTTTTTTCTTTAATAATAAAAATTGCAGTGGGGTTTTTCCCCACTGTTTTACCCTAAAAAAAAGAGATGACTGCTAGTTGATAGCATACACACATCTGTCAAAGAACAAGTCGCAATGTTTCTTCACGTCATGGGCCATAACTAGAGGTTCAAAGTGATCCATAACACATTCAGGCGATCCACGGAGACTATCTCTCGATACTTCCAATAAGTGTTGTATGCAGTTGGGTAGCTCAGAGGTGAAATGATCAAGCCACCATCAAACAACATACCACCCAAGATCAAGAACGGCTACAGGTGGTTCCTATATTTCAGGGAGAGTATGTAAGGGTAAACTCTACCCTAAACTATATTCTGGTTAACTATGACACGTGGGCGTCCAGGCCGGCCCGGGCCAAAGGGGAAGGACACACACGCGGTCCATGCCGCGACCGCGTCGACACATTTCTAGCCCAAATTTGGGCTTGGTTGGGTCTCCGCAGACACGATGGCCCATTTGCGTGGGTCCACTGGGCTAGGTTTTCCAGGTCCTCCTGTCCTCAACGCAAACCAAAATGGACCGAAGCGGTTTGTTTGCGTCGGACCGCTGAAGATGCCCTAATGAACAATGTTCTACATTTGAGGTGAAATTCTAGCTTTTACTGGTTAGATCCGGTTAATATCTGTGTCGTGTTATTGATTAGATAGAAATCTTTGGTATGTGTAACATCCCAAATTTTAAAACAAAGAGAAAATGAATTTCCCTTTTTCCAAAAATGAGCACCAACAAAAACTTTTATTACATATGGTGCTATGCATAGTGCTCATACTTAATCTTTGTGTTATTGCCATGTTGTGTGTTTACAATCTTTGACAAAGTGCCAAGACCCTAAACCTTACCCCTTTTCAAAACCAAGGAGAAATAAAGAGAGTAAAATAAAATAAAAGGGATTTCTATTTTCGTGCCCTCGGGTCGTTAGTTGTACTCAGTTTTCCCCAGCCCCTTAGTTTTTCCTCAGTTTTCCCCAAGCCTATGTCTGAAACCCGCAGAAGGAGCTCAGACGGAAGGAATCCGTTTATTTGGATGTTCTGTGCTGACGTGTTGCGCCGCGTCGTCTGTGGGGCCGCGTCGTGTGGGGCCGCGTCGCGTGGGGCTGGTAGAAAGGGACCGCGTGGGACAGGACGAGAAGCGTTTGGTTGCACGTGAGCAGGAGCTGGGTTTTGTCTCTCTCGGCCCAAATTGGCATTTTTAAGAGCACCTTTTCCCCTCTTTCTCTCTCTGTCTTTTTCACCAAATTAGTATCAAATCTAGAGAAGCTTCTATTTCTGTCTTTCTTCAATATGGCAGCAAATATAGTAGCAAATCTCTGGGGTTATTTATGCCTTTTGGCCCTCGTTTTTTGCCCAATATGGCAGCAAATCTAGTAGCAAATCTAGAAGCTAGTATATGATAAATTGACAACAGCATAATCACAAAACTAAGTATAATACATAAACTGCATACAGCAGCCAAAAGCAGGCAATAACGTTGTTAATGTTCACGACAAACTAAGCTGAAAAATATACAAGACGCACGCAATGTATGGACAACAAGAAGATTAGGATGAATGAATTTGTTCTTCATTCCTCCTCATATATTTCTTCGTCGCTCCATTTGTGCATTTCCCCAAGGAAATATTCATTGAACTCCTTCCGTCTGCAGTGTGCGGCCAATACATCCTCCAAACGGTATGGCTTGTGTTCATTTCTCATACCGTAGCTTCCTATTCTATCCACACGTACTGGCCACTCATCCCAGGCCTTTGTATCATGAGAGTACTCTCTGATATAACCCAAATCCGCGTAGTAGATGCTGCCAGGTCGAAGTGTCGGGTACACTCTGGTGTCGACGGAGATACACCGGATATAATTCACGAAGAAGGCATTACGCCAATGTTATCGACCGGATGGAGAGAGCGGCTCTGAGTGTCCACACGGTACACCAAAGGTTTGCCCGCCAAAGCCTCGCTGACCAACAACACAAGCAGCAGATCACCATCCGACTTCACAAGGTAGAACTTCTGACGTCCAAGTTCTGGAAATGAAATTAGTGTCTCCATCTTGACAGTGCTCGCGCGCTGCCGCAACTGTACATTGGTGCACACTATTCTTCCGATCTCAAAATTGTCCGCAGCTACTGCATACAGTTCACCATTGAACGGGTTAATGCAACGCAGACAATGGTTCTTGATCGAAAATCTTCCTTCTCCCCAATCTTCATTTATATCCTTAGTTGGAGTGCTCTCATCGACCCAACCAATTTCCGACGGGTAATGTGCGGCAACGAAGACCATAGTCGGGGATTTGATAACAGCGACTGATTTCAGAAAACAGATGGCATCTGCGCCTCAAACATAGTGTTCAATTTCTTTGTGAGTGGGTTCAGCAGCCGTATCTTGTGCGGCGGGTTCTTCTGGGCAAGCACGATGACACCACGGCAAAAGCCGACGAAGTAGTATCTAAAATATATTGATGAAGATAACATTCAGCACTAAGATGTGTTTAAGATTGAAAATAAAAAGGTAGATATGGAGGAATTTGAACCTTGTATGAACTTCCGATAGATCTATGGTGACGTAGCGTGATGTGCCGAGTTGGAGGAAGGTGAACTCAGCGACGCGTGGAAGGGCGTGGTGTAGCATGATCCATTCGTCCAGGTGCACGTCGGGCTCAGGCAAACCCGAGCGCCAATTTCTACAGACTTGCCTCATAGCAGAGTAGGTGTCGGCGTACTCCTCGTTCACCAGTAAGCATTGGCCGATCTTGTGAAGTGGTCCATCAGCCGAGAGAGAGGCCCAGTTCACGGAGGCGCCGCGCTTGGATGCGCCGCCCTCGGAGGCGACGCGCTCGGCGGCGGCGCGCTCGGCGCCGATGGGCTCGGCGGCGCCGGGCTCGGCGGCACCGGGCTCGGAGGCGACGGGCGCGGAGGCGACGGGCTCGGAGGCGACGGGCTCGGAGGCGACGGCCGCCGGCGCATTCTTCTTCTCCATCGCCGGCAGGGTAGCGTGCGTACGGCGGTTGGGGTTTTTTCGATTTGGAGAAGTTGATGGGACGTGAGAGGGGTGGTTTCGTGCGTGAGCGAGAATGAGACGACTGTGTGCAGAGGGAGGGAGGGAGGGGCTTACGCGTCCTAAATGCGACCCGTGTCCTACGCGTCCACTATTTGCACGTCTGCACCGCGACACGCGTCAACAATGGCACGTCTTGCACTTCTGCACCGCAACACGCGTCCTCGGGTCTAACCCTGGAAATTTGGATATACTCAGGTATACCCCCGAGTCATATACTAGCATTTTTTGTGTGCTCAGTTTTCTCCTTGAGTGCTAATACTGGCTAGTGTAATATACTCAGTTTTACCCTCAAGTGGCTGGTCAACAGAGAGTCAACAAATAGGATTAACTAGTTAAATGAGTTATTTAATGTGCAAAAAATTCCGAAAAAGAGTGTCACTTAATCATGGAGTCTTTACCACAAATTGCCACTTCTCAAATCATAGATAAATCATAGATAAATCAAGTTTCACCACAAATTGCCACTTCTCAAATCACCTAGTAGCTATGAAGGTGCATGGTTTTCCATAATAAGCCCTACCCAAAACAGCTTTCCCCAAAACATACTTTGTCTGAATGAGGCCATAATTTTCACACTCATGTAGATTTGTATTGCAAATAGTTTGAGGTAGGCCAAGATGGGTTTCACTGTACAAAACACGCATTTTCCATTTTTTAAATCTCATATTTGAATCCCTTAGTCTGTTTACTACTCACTTGCCCTTGGTTTCTTGATACTACTCAGTTTTGCCCTCTCCCTTCACAAACTCTCACAGACGCCCAACATTGCCCTGATTGGTCTAGCCCATGTCACGCGGATCGTGCCCGCCGACCGTTGATCGTATGATCTAACGGGCAGGATAACCCCTATCTCTCTCTCTGGTCGGGGGCACCACCCTCTCTCTCTCTGTCGTCGGTTAGCTTCACGCAAAGTTTGGGTTTCTGCATTATTTTTCACGAGCTAAATTATAAACTCTTTTTAGGCATTACTTTTCATGCAAAAAATGATAAACCATCACCGATTTGTTGTAGCCATTACTTTTCACGCAAAAAAATGATACACCATCACCCATTTCTTGTAGGGATTGTACCCATTACTTTTCACGCAAAAAACGATAACATCACCGATTTTGTTGTAGCCATTACTTTTCACGCAAAAAATGATACACCATCACCCATTTCTTGTAGCCATTACTTTTCACGCAAAAAAACGATAAACCATCACCGATTTGTTGTAGCCATTACTTTTCACGCACAAAAATGATACACCATCACCTATTTCTTGTACCCATTACTTTTCACGCAAAAAACGATAAATCATCACCGATTTTGTTGTAGCCATTACTTTTCACGCAAAAAATGATACACCATCACCCATTTCTTGTAGCCATTACTTTTCACGCAAAAAACGATAAACCATCACCGATTTTGTTGTAGCCATTACTTTGCACGCAAAAAATGATACACCATCACCCATTTCTTGTAGCCATTACTTTTCACGCAAAAAACGATAAACCATCACCGATTTTGTTGTAGCCATTACTTTGCACGCAAAAAATGATACACCATCACCCATTTCTTGTAGCCATTACTTTTCACGCAAAAAATGATAAACCATCAACGATTTGTTGTAGCCATTACGGTAAATGATAAACTATCACGAATTACCATTTCTTTTAGGTATTACTTTTCATGGTAAAATGATAAACTTATCACGAAGTTCCATTTCCGTCAAGATAGTCCGCATTACTTTTTTGTTGAGATATATACCCCCACAACGGTCGTCTCCTCCTTAATTTATTGTGTAAACCCCCACAACGGTCATCTCCTCCTTAATTTATTGTGTAAACCCCCACCAACGTTCACCTCCTCCTTATTTTATTGTGTAAACCCCTACAACGGTCATCTCTCCCTTATAAACACCCACACGGCCATCCCTTGTGTCAATAGGTTCTGCCTCTCTCTTCTTCGTTCACATACACTTGATCATCCATTGCCATGGCTTCCACGTCTCGGACGCGGACCGGAAGGGGAAGGGGAAGGGGAAGGGGAAGGGGAAGGGGAAGGGGAAGTGGATCATCATCATTGCCACCACCACCGTCAACACTGCCATTGATCATAGAGAAGTTCTTCATCGTCGTCTATGAAGACCCTTTGGTCAAGAAGGTACGTACGCGTTCCCACATATATGATACATGTGATTAACTATGGGCATGTTCTCAAAAACCTTTAATTTCAAACGATCGGCGCTCGATCTCTTTGCAGGAACTCCCAAAAAAGTTTGCGGACTATCTTGACGGCCAGGAGCCAGCTAAGGTGTATCTGCGAGCAGCTGACTGCGGTCCCCATCTCTGGACCGTGGAGGTCCTATTTGACGGACAAGGCCGGATGTACCTCGACAAGGGCTGGGAGAAATTCGCTATCGCGCACGGTGTGGATTTCGGCTGCTACGTACACTTCAAATATGAAGGCGATGATGTGCTCACAGTGAAGGTGTTCGACGGAACAATGTGCAGGAGGTACTACTACTCAGACGACGAAGATACTGACGATGAAAGCGACGACGACGTGAAGCCATGCATCCATCCCCTTTAGATAAGGGGATTATGACCAAGAATATATATGTAGCTTCATATGCATCGATTTAGAGATCTAGCTATTTTCTATATATTATGCATGTAAAAAATAATATCGCATTTCCACTATTATTCGGGCACCACATCCTCCAAACGATGCCAATGCCGATGCCAATATTGGCATGGTCAGAACGGCTATGCTCGCCGCCACTGCTAGGTCAACGTCGGGATGCACAATGTTTAGCATAAGAGTCACTTTAGATTAAGCTGCGAAAATAGTCACCTGCCACAGCGGTCATTGGCTGCGGAGGCCCCACAGAGCGGCAATATATAATTTTCTATAAATAAATAGACGACCCACTGGTCATTGGCTGCGGCAGCCCCATAGAGCGGCCCCATTTGTCATTGGCAGCACCGCGCATACAATCAGGAAATAAAACGGCCCACTCGTCAGCGGTAGATGGATGGCTACCCGTCAGCACGAGACAGTCAGAGAGGAACTGACCTGACGGTAACGGTAAGGCCTCTGACCTGACGGCAACCCGCGTCTTCGAGGGGTTTCAAACTAGAGGGAGGGGAAAGCTGAGGAAAAACTAAGGGGCTGGGGAAAACTGAGTACAACTAACGAAGCAGGGGCACGAAAATAGAAATCCCAAAATAAAATGTGAGGCATATGTGGGCTAATGGCTAATTCTCCAATAATTGGCCTATGCCCTATTTACCTTACCCAAATGGTTGGAAACCATGAGTAAACCCAACCAACCTCATTTGAACCCAATACCATGATCCTTTGGATCAAAGATAAAGAAAGAAAAAGATTTGAGAAATTGCAAAAACCCTCACATATGGCTTATGACCATTTTTGAAAATCTTTAACCTAGGCCATATAAATTTGTGCCAATGGTTTGGAAACTCTTTTAAACTCAAAAGGATCCCTTTTGCATCAAAGAAACCAAAATCAAATCAAAGAAAACTCAAAAACCTAGTTACATGTGATAATGGTCACATGTGACATTTTTAACATCTTACCCTCTTTGAGACCCTGTATTTAGAGTTTTCTAAACCAAACTCTCCCAAATGTTTGCACCTCATCCAAGACCTTATCAAGGCGAACAAGTTTTGTGTTGACCACCTTGTCTATATCTTTCTCCATTTCTTTTGGCAACCAAGCAAAGTGGTGACATTGAATCAGATTCTAGATTCTACCCATTTTGGATTTTCACAAAACTACTCACCTTTGCAAACCAAGACCACCAAAATGTGCCAAATCATATATGAATCACACCCATAAAATTTGGTGCCAAAATTCCAAAATTTCTTTCTTGCGGCCATTTGACCGAACACCTAGTGTGCACAATATGGAATAAACAAGACATGCTAATATCTAGCGGATTTTGACCTAAACCATCACCCCTAAGTCATCATCAGAGCCTCCTAGCACCCAGTAGGCATTGCCATGCGTTGGAGACACAAGTTGATGACGTTTTTGACCAGGACAATGCCATGCCGAGGCCACCATGCCACTCTCATGCCAACTCCTTCCCCTCTCCAATCCAGGCCACGCAACCATGTCCTGGAGACTCACCATTCACTGCTGATGACGCAAGACAAGGTCCTGAGCCAAGAAGAAGCCGACAAGCACTAGAACACGCGACGCCCAGACACGCCCAGGCATGCCATGCCACACCAGAGCGCGCACGGACACAACGTCGCCTGGCTAAACCCGTTGATCCCTTTGCTCTCTCCCTGCGCCAGAAGGACCTCCGTGACCTCAGCAACCACAGAGACACGCTCACTAGCTCCCGCTTGACCTGTCGCCGTCGCCATCATCGACGCCATCCGCCACGGGCATGAGAATGCGAGGACGATGACGAGCGCTACGGACCACCTTTCTCTGCACCGTCAAGTCCCACGCACTCACAACGACGTCGCCTACTCGCCTGCGTCATCGCCAGGACCTCTCCGCCACTGTAGACTCGTCGTCGATGATGACCTGCCCCGCTCCCCGCAGCACCCTTGGACGCTAGGCCCTCCCACGACGGATTTCTCACACAACTCATCTCCTCCCATCTCTCTGAGCTCCCTCGACCTCTTTCCCCTCTCCAATTCTCACCGTAGCCATCCAATTTGTCGCCGGAGTCCGCGGCGGTGCTGAGAAGGGCGCCGTTGATTTCGGCCACCATTGGAGTCATCGTCGGTACCAGCTGCCTCACCGTCGTCCGCAACGTCGCCCTGCATCAACGCCATCGATCGCCGGAGTCCAGGCTCGCCTCCGACCCCCTACCTCCGCCGTGCCAGCACTCGCTTCTCATCGACGATGACGACGACGCTCGACCGTCAGATCCTCGCCTGATCCAACGTCCCACGAGCAGCGTACCGTTTCGGTAAGTTTAAGTCGCTGACAGGCGTACCCCACCTTGTCAGGCGGCCCGCTCGCGCCAGACGCGTAGTTGGGCTGGCCCAGTCCTTTTCCCCTCTCGCTGGCCCAATTCCTTTCCCGCCTAGCCCACTGAATCAAATTCAAATATTTCGAATTAAATCAATTTCCTTGCAGATGTTGTTTTCAAAATTAAATAGAATAAAATCTACTGAACCAAATTTAATAAATTTTATATATTTGGAAAGCTTATGAAATTATATAAATAAATACACTGGCCTCAACCCTAGATTCATTATAGAATTAATGTGGTAAAAATAACAAGGCAGGGACTTTTCAAATTTCAAATATTTATTAAAAATCAACCATAAATGATTTTGAGTTCATTCCAACTCTCAAAAATCACATTTCATATTGTCTATCTGAATATGTAAAAATATGACATAGTAGTTTGTATGATCATGGTCTAGATTAAATAATGGCTCTATGGCTATTTCTAGTCCATTTAAATTATCCAAATCTATTTATTAAATCATATGAGAGGTAGTTCTCTTATTTAAATCTTGTCTCAATTAACTCAACATGAGGTACTGACCATGGTCTATATTATCTCATGGGATATTATTTGGTGATATTAAATTATTAATGAGATAGTATTAAATTGCATGAGGTATATTACCTCATTTAAATCATTTTCCCAAATGATGATTATGAAGTGTTGACCTTGGTCAACATGGGTTCATACATTATTATTTAAGGAGATTAAATCTTAACAAGATTCAATGAGAGGAAATTATTTCTCGAAAGAATTAAATAGAAACCCTAATCAATATTTATAATGAGAGGAAATTATTTTTCTTAAAAAGAAAACAAAGTCAACCAACATGATAATAATGTTGTGATGCTAGATTAGCTTATGTGAACCTTGTGTGTGCTTAGTCTAGCTCTTAAGCTTTGATTGGTGATTGTTACCTCGTATCCGTTTTTAGACGCTAGTACCGAGGAGTACCAGGAGGAGGAGGTCTACTTCCAGGAAGAAGAAGACCACTTTGATCAATTTACCACTGAAGGCAAGCTAATATTCTTGCAAGCTACCCTAAGGCAAGGCCTCATCACAATTTACGTTATGCTTAATGATCCTATCCCAAGTTTTTACCTTACAAGTTTTTGACTTTGGTTTATCAAAGATTATTTTTGATTCATGATTCACTTGGTCTAGCTATGGAGTAGTACAAGAGCATCACACTTAGCCTAGAAAGCTATAAGCTAGTTAGCACCCCTCATGACTAGTTGCTAGTGCTAACAAATAAAATTGACTACTCTAGATGGGAACATGTGAAAACCAATGACTTTGAAAACCTTGAAATGATGGGTCATTCTATTGAAAGATTTTGAAGGTGAATGTGACTGGTGAATGACATGGTGAACTTTACAAAAACTGATGGTTGGGTTCGGATGCGATACCATTCCAATTTTTTAGTACCCCCACAATACCTGATTATGGGTAGGGCTTAACTGGAAGTTTATGTGTCTTAGTATGGGTTCCCTCTAAACAAGCGTCATAGGGGTTATGCTGAGGCTGCCTCCGTTGAAAGTGAAATGATGTGAAATGACGTGAAATGAGGTGAATGTCCGGCCCAAGCCCTGTGCAGTTCCCAGGCTGACGGTTTGTCTTCACTGGGAGGCCAAGTTCATGGGGAGAGGTGCCTATACTAGGATATGTAAGTGAAAGGTTATGGTTGATGATCCGCATACCGAGTATTATTATTCAGGGCTATCCCTGACAGATGGAATCAAATGTTGTGGCACAAGTGTACAACCTCTGCAGAGTGTAAAACTATTCGAATAGCCGCGTCCACGGATAAGGACGGTTGGAAAGGCCATATTGGTCCGTCATCAGATCAGTTTCAAAAATGTGACATGTGACTTGTGACTTGAACTTGAAAGTTGAATTTGAATTGATCACAACAGAGTTGTGGGAATGACACTAATGTTCCCACTTGAGTAAGTTAGGCAAATGAAGAGTCTTTTATTACTAAAGTGCTTATGAAATAAAACTGGCTTTATGCAAATAAACCTAGAGCTTAGCACCCCCTTACCATAGTTGATAGTACTTACATTAGTATTAGTTTGCGAGTACTTTAAAGTACTCATGGCTTTGTCCCTGGCTATTCAAATGGCCAGACTATGAAGAGGAGTATCAGAACCCTGAAGATGGATAGCAGGACGTCTATGACAACTAGGACCACTCCCGACGTCAACAGTTGCCTGTGGAACAGATGGACCACAACTGCTACTACGTTTCTTCCGCTGCCTGTTTTGTAATTGATCAATAGATCAACTATTGTTGTAAGACTTGGATCATGTGATCCTTTGTAAGACGATTATGGTATGTAATGAATGATGTGTTGTGATATCAATCTATTATGTCTCGCAAAAACAATATTCCTGGGATTGCGATGTACGGCATAATAGGCATCTGGACTTAAAAATCCGGGTGTTGACAGTATGGTAGTGACAAGATGCACTTAGAGCATCTCCACAGGCACGACTCAAATAGGAGTTAGTAGAAGTGCCGACACATGATTGGCTCGTATTGGGAGGGGTTGCCCACACACGCGCCCCCAATAGGCCGACCCCAATAGAAATTGTGGCCAAAAACGTAAATTAAAATCACAATAGGAAAACAAATTTAAAGTCTAGGGAAGGAATACACATTCAAAGTCTACCACATCCGAATATAAAAATAAAATGCAAGTTCCAGCCGAGAGATCAGACCACCAAATCAAATTCTAGCTACCAAAAAAACATAGACTTCATTTCGAACATGGATGAAATGAAAGGGGTTGGCACTCCATCACCTCCGGCTCTTCCGTCACCGGTGGCTCATAAATTTCGGGCATGTTCCCGAACACATGGAGGTCATCACTGTCATCATCCCTGGACAAGCTCAAGGAAGGCCGGTGCTGTCGGTCGCGTGACCGTCGTCACCGCTTGGTCACTGACACAAGGCAGGTGAGTCATTTTAGGAGTAGTTGAGTCCGAGGAGGACACCCTCGCGTCGTGGAGCTATGATAAGCGAGAAGGCGACATTGGGATCAGTGGGCGCCTCACTCTCGCATTTCTTGGGGTAATCAAACTGCATCTGCGAGAGCAACGTCAAGTCATACCTCATTGTAGTACAACGACAATGACGGTGGGGGGGTGCCTAAAAAACTGGCGGTGGTGCTACCTTGTGTTCCTCCGTTGCGAGCGTAGTATCCAAAACCTCCCCCGGATTGGCTGAGGTTGTCTCCACCATGGCCTGATGGACCTCGATGTCTTTGCGGTCCACCCGCATGATCTTGCACCGGTTGTGCTCAGCCTCCCAAGCTTCGCCATACATGTTCGTCGGCTTCACCTTCAATTTCTTCTTGCACTGTTGGGCCATCATCACTACCTTCTTCTTTGGAGGCATACCGGTAGCGGCGGCTGACATAGGCATCCCCAATGGGCCTGCTGATGATAGTACCCGGGGTTTACTGAAGGCCCACTACCCGAAGAATAAGAAGACTCGGAAGCCCAAGATATTGTTAAGGAAAGCTAGAGTTGTAATAGGAAGCATTATTTGTAATCTTGCGGGAGGAGTTAGAAACCTTCCCAGACTCTGTAACTTGTACAATACGAATCCCTCGGCTTCGCCTCCTATATAAGGGGGAGTCGAGGGACGTAGAAGGCATCAAATCATTGTTTCTCAAACCCTAGTTTTCATATTCGTCGAGTACTTTTCGGCTGAAACCTTCGAGATCTACTTGCCCTCTACATCCAACTAAACCCTAGTCTACAATCCGTAGGCATTGAAAAGTTAATACCTTGTCAATTGGCGCCGTCTGTGGGATCTAGAGGCGACAAGGAGCTGATCTCGATGGCACGTTCAAGATCGTCGACTTCATCAGTAGCAAGCAACATCATGGACAGAGGTAAACAGATCGAAACTGGTCTCGTTGATTTTATTCCTCACCCGCCCTCCCGTTTGGATGCATATGCGTATCTGGAGGAGCCCATGAAGATGACGTTTGGAAAATTCCACTTCCACGTCGAGAAAGAAGGATCGTATCGTCTCGAAGTTCCGATCTCGTCGGGATTACCAGCGGTTGGTCCTGATGTCTCAAACTCAGTATCATCCGTCGAGTCAAGCGACAAGGAGATATCGTCGCCACGTTTCATCGGCAGCGGGGCAAGTGAAAAACTCGCCAAAATCTTCAGCGACATGTCCTTCAAGTCATCGGCGGACTCCTATATAAGCGATGATTCGAGCGACACCGATAGCTTCGACTTCATCGACAAATCCATCTCTATTGGGAAAGTCTTCACCAATCTCTATGATGGTGTCACCAAACCAAACAAAGCAAAAACTCCAAAATATCACCAAGTTTATGCCATTGGAGAAGCAAGTCGCGATCAAGAGGAAACATCAGAGGCTTTCGACGATTTGGGAAACCCCTATGTCGATCCCTCAGATCTAAGGAGAGGTTTGGGCACTAAATATGTCGGGCCCACACCACGTGCCAGAGTTCAACTTCCACAAGCAGCCTGGGATAGAGCTGCGAAAGCTTTGGATGGCTCTGAACCAATGGAGACAACTGCTACAGTCGAAGAACTGCAAGCTTATCAATATAGACTCGCCCGAGCTGGAAGAGAGTTGGAAAAACAGACAGCTGCTTTGAACAGAAGAAGGGAGGCAGCTTCCGCATCAAGCAGGCGACGAGCGGAATTAAGTCGACACTCAGAAACTTCGGGAGATAGTCACAGAGAAGCTCGGAGGAGAGCAAGATCTCGGCTGCAAAATATACCGGAAGCCGAAAGAGAGACTCTAATCCAAAACCTCGACATGTCCTTTATGTCAATCGACATGAGGGGGAATATTATCCCAAAAACACCGGAAGCAGGATACATGGCGACACAAGCTTTCATCTTAGCGTCCAGGCCACCTCCTGGAGATCCAAGAGAAGCGTTGTACAACATGGCCATGGCAGGATGTGGAGCCATGGGAGCAGCGTTCACAGCCACACATCCCGAAGGAACTGCAAGGCAAAATAGTCCGAGACCTACCGCAGCAGTGCAAGATCCACCAAGAACAAGTGGAGCCAGGGACACAACAACTCAGGCCAGAGTTGACAGAGCGCGACAAGAAAGAAGGGAACGCCGACATTCACCAGAACTTGCTGAAGAGGACATGTGTGGACTCCCATGTTTCACACGACGGGTCCGAAAAACTCGAGTTCCATCAGGATTCAAGCTACCCGATAGTTTCAAGAAATTCGATGGCCTGCAAGACCCCGAGGATTGGCTTGTGGATTACCTCGAGACAGTAAAATTGATAGGAGGGACCAGAGCGACAGCCATGCAGAGCATCCAGATACATCTGAGCGGAGCCGCCAGATCATGGATAAAAAAGCTTCCACCAGGTTCCATCGACAGCTGGGAAAGTTTCGAAGATGTGTTTATCAAGAATTTCCGGTCAACCTGCAAGAAACCTGCGACACTAGAGGAGTTGAGGTCATGTCGACAAAAGCATGATGAATCAAGGAGGAAGTACATCCAAAGGTGGAACATCATCAAAAACTCGGCAGAAAATATATCTGACGAAAGAGCGATAGATGCATTTGTTGCAGGAGTTCGACGAGGAGATTTCGTGGAGGACTTGGGGAGGACAAACCCAAGAACAGTATCAGATTTAATGGAGATAGCAAACAGATGGGCAGATGGCGAAGATGCGGTACATAACAAACGATATAGGTCCCCAGAGGAAGATCGCAGTCGAAATTTTCAAAATAGACGTCGATTCCCCCGTCAATTTTCAAGTTACGATGCACCTGGCCAAATATCGGCTGGCTTTCGGGGAAACAATGGAGGAAACAGTAGAGATGACTACCAGAGAAGTAATGCACAACAAGGCGACAATAGAGATAACAGGCAAAATAGCGGGCCAAGGTTCCAGAGACCTTTTGTGTCTCCCGAAGAGATGATGAACGGGCCGTGTCAGATGCATTTCTTTCTCGATAGCAATGGAAAAAGACAGTCAGGACACTTGCAAAAGGATTGCCGAAATTTCCAGGCAATGCTAAGATGGGCAGGACATGCAAATGCTCAGGCAGCACACAGAAACCCTCAAGGATCTAGGAGTGAGATTCACTTGCCACCTCCTCCCGCGGTTACAGACGAAAATCGACGTCAACTCAGAATAGCGGCAGCACCTGTCCCACCGCCCTACGTCGATCCTAACTCTAACGGAGCGGTCTCGATGATTCAGAAAGGCAGGCCATCCAATAGAGCTCAGAAAGTAATCTCGCGACAGGTGTTTATGGCAGAGAAGATGCCACCACCAACAGTCGAGTACCTTAACTGGTCAGGGCAAGATATTGGCTTCACAATAGCTGATCATCCATAGCAAGTTCCTCGACCAGGGCAGTCAGCACTAATCTTACCAGCAGTAATTGCGGGATTCGATGTATCTCGAGTATTCATAGATGGCGGCAGCAGTCTAAACCTTATGTACGTAGATACGCTAAGGAAGATGAATATTTCCCTCGCAAATTTGAAACCAACCGACACACGTTTCCACGGCATCACACCAGAGAAGCCAAGTTACCCACTGGGGAAGATCAATCTCGACGTTCAGTTTGGGACCCGAGAAAACTACAGGATAGAGAGGTTGGAATTCGAAGTTGTGGATTTCCCGTCGCAGTATCACGCTTTGTTGGGGCGACCAGCATATGCCAGGTTTATGGCGGTACCACATTACACGTACTTGCTTTGGAGGTTACCTGGACCTAAGGGACCAATCACAGTCAAAGGAAGCTTCGCGCTAGCCGATAAATGCGACAAAGATTTTCATCGACTATCAGAAACTTTCGGGATGCAGGCAGAGTACGCAGCGTCAAGGCTCATGACTGATTATGATGTGCTGCCAGACGTAGGAGGCCCAACAAGGAATCAACTTTCAATACAGCAAAAGATTCTAAGGAAGTGCAGATTCACCCGACAGATCCGAAGAAAACAACATCCATCGCAACAAATATGGACCTCGCATAGGAAAGCGCGCTCGTCGAGTTCCTCCGTGAGCACTGGAAAATCTTCGCATGGTGTCCAGCTGACATGCCAGGAGTACCCAGGGAACTTGCCGAGCACCACCTAAACTTGGATCCTATTGCGAGACCAATCAAGCAACCTTTGCGGCGTTTTTCGGAACCAAACCGCAAAGCCATGCTGTCAGAAATTGATCGACTTAGAGAAGTTGGTTTCATCAAAGAGATATCTACTGAGGCCACTTGGGTAGCTAACCCAGTGATGGTGCCGAAGAAAAACACGAAAGTCCTTCGCATGTGTGTCGACTTTACGTGCCTCAATAAACATTGTCCAAAGGATCACTTTCCCCTCCCAAGGATCGATCAGATTATCGACTCCACGGCAGGATGTGAACGTCTTTCCTTCTTGGACGCATATTCTGGTTACAACCAGATCAGATTAAAAGAAGACGACGAAGCCAAGACAGCGTTCATCACACCGTATGGCGTATTTTGTTACAAAACAACGCCCTTCGGATTGAAAAACGCGGGAGCAACATATCAACGGATGATGCAGAAGTGCCTAGCAACACAGATTGGGAAAAATGTACAAGTATACATCGACGACGTCGTCATCACATCAAAAAAGGGGGCAACATTAATCGAGGACTTGAAGGAAACTTTCGACAACCTCGACAAATTTTGTCTCAAGTTGAATCCGACGAAATGTTCTTTCGGCGTCCCTGCAGGAGAACTTCTCGGGTTCCTAGTTTCAGCGAGAGGGATCGAAGCAAATCCCGAAAAAATCCAAGCTATCGTAACAATGTGGAAGCCAACAAAGTTGAAGGAAATACAACAGTTAACTAGGCGAGTCGCAGCTTTAAGCAGATTCATCGCCAGGCTAGGAGAAAAGGCGCTACCGTTCTACGCCTTAATCAAACAAGGAGAGAAGTTCCAGTGGAACGAAGATGCAGATAGAGCCTTCGAGGAACTCAAACGGAAAATTTCGACACCACCAATTCTAGTGGCGCCAAAAGAGAAAGAACCACTCCTGTTATATATTGCGGCTACACCTCAGGTGGTCAGCACGGCGCTAGTTGTCGAAAGAGAAGAAGAAGGAAAACTCCATGGAGTGCAGAGGCCAGTATATTTCATCAGCGAAGTATTATCGCCTTCAAAACAGAAGTACCCGCAGTACCAAAGGCTAGCATATGGAGTATTCACAACCGCAAGAAAATTGTGTCACTATTTTTTGGCGCATCCGATAATAGTGGTCAATGAGGCGCCTTTATCCAACATACTCAATAATCCAGAAGCTACAGGCCGTGTCTCCCTTTGGGGAATAGAACTTTCTCCTCGGGACATCACGTATGAAAAAAGAAAGGCAATAAAGTCACAAATTCTACCAGACTTCATCGCAGAGTGGATGGAGTTGCAAAACATAGGACCTCCGGATTTATCGAGAACCTGGACTATGAACTTCGACGGGTCCAAAAGGTTAGAAGGAGCTGGAGCAGGGGTAATACTCATATCACCTGAAGGCGACAAATTGAAATACGTCCTGCGGATGACGTTCCCAAACGCATCTAATAATGAGGCAGAATATGAAGCCCTTATACATGGGATGAAGATGGCGAAAGCCTGTGGCGCAACTCGACTAAAAATATTTGGCGACTCACAGTTGGTAGCTCAGCAAGTCATGAACCAATGTGATGCGGTCAATGATAGCATGGTGGCGTACAAAGAGATGTATAATGAGCTGGAGAAGCTGTTTGACGGATGCGAGGTAAACCATATCAGTAGGCTGAGCAATGATGAAGCCGATGTTCTTGCAAACATCGGGTCGCAGTGCCTCGCAATTCCCCCAGGTGTGTTCTGGGAAGAAATAACAGAGAGGTCCACGAAGCCAAAGAAACCAACAAAGAAAGAGAAGAGCGAGAAACCCTCGGGGCTGTGAAAGAAGCATTGGAAGAAGAAGACGAGGAACAGGATCTAGTACTGATGGTACAAATCCCATGGATGCAAGCGTACATATCATACATCCTAAGAAAGACAATACCCGATGATCCAGTTGAAGCAAGGCAAGTTATTAGGCGATCCAAAGCTTTCACGGTGGTCAAAGGGGAGTTGTACAAACGCAGTATCTCGGGTGTGTTACAACGGTGCGTCACACCCGAAGAAGGAAGGATAATTCTGAAAGACGTACACGAAGGAGTATGTGGCCACCACGCAAGCAGTCGAGCTATTGCAGCCAAAGTTTTTCGAGCAGGATTTTACTGGTTGACAGCAATTGAGGACGCGAAGGAGATAGTGCGAACTTGTGACGCATGTCAGAGATTTGCTGCAAAACCTCACTCTCCGGCAGCAGAATTAATGCCAATACCCTTATCTTGGCCTTTTGCTCAATGGGGCCTCGATATGGTGGGAAAATTACACAAAGCTTCGCCAGGAGGATACGAGTACATGTTGGTTGCTGTTGATAAATTCACCAAGTGGATAGAAGCAAAGCTGATAAATTCACCAGATGCAGCATCAACAATAAAGTTCGTGAAGGGCATCGTTTTTCGATTTGGAGTACCTCACAGCATCGTCACAGACAATGGCAGCAACTTTACGTCAAAGGAGTTCAAGGCGTACTGTGCAGAGGTAGGCATTAAATTGCACTTCGCGTCAGTTGCACATCCTGAAACCAATGGTCAAGTCGAGAAAGCCAATGGCATCATCTGCAATGGCATCAAGAAACGCTTGTTAGGACCACTGGAAAAAGCTCGATATACCTGGCCAGAAGAGTTACCAAGTGTGTTATGGAGCATCCGAACAACACCAAATACAGCAACACAGGAGACCCCGTTCTTCCTAGTCCACGGAGCAGAGGTAGTACTGCCGATAGAAATAGAGCACGACTCCCCTAGAGTCACAGAGTACAACGAAGAAGTTTCCAGGAAAGCTTTGGAAGACGACGTCGACGCACTCGACGAAGCTCGAGACGAAGTATTGTCAAGGGTAACTAAATATCAGCAGGACCTGAAAAACTACCACAGTCGACGTTTGCGACCAAGATCCTTTCAAGTTGGAGACCTAGTTTTGCGACTCAATCAAGAGCGTACTGAAAAACTCGAGTCACCATGGCTTGGCCCTTACGTCATTACGGAAGTAATCGAAGGAGGAGCGTACAGGATAAAAGACAAGAAGACAGGGGTTCCCGAGAAAAACCCCTGGAACGTGGCACAGCTAAGGCGTTTTTACGCTTAGTGTCAAAATATAGTCCTCCTTGTAAAAATACAATGTACTGAAACGCCCGCGAGTTTTCAGACGCACTCTTTTCCTTTTTTGGGGCACCGAGTGGGGCCGAGAAAGGTTTTTAATGAGGCGGGCTCGCGGTGCTGCAATATAATAAAGATAGTGGAGATATACTTCTTATTCTTCGACATGCTCGGGGGCTCAATGCCTTCAAGTTACAAAATACATACAATATAGAAAAACTAGACTTACCGAAATATTTCGCCTTGGTACAAGAATACCTCGCCAAATAGAACATCGGAAGCTAACAACTGTAAATATAGCGTACTCGTCAAAATATTATTGCTTTGGTCTGAAAACCTCGCAACAAAAATATAGAACGTCACCACCAAGACACTCGGGGGCTCATGCCCATTGATAGAAAAATATATATACCTTCTCGCAATAAGAGAAAAATCTTCGGGATAACAAAATAGTACAAGCCCCAGCCAAAGGCTTGGGGGGCTCGACGATCAAAAATAAAAACAATACATACTTACAGAATTGACAGCTTTACAATATAGATCATGTTTACAAAGACGTGTCAATGGTGAAACTACAGTGAGAAAAAGAAAAAACCCTCAGTGGATACCTAGCACATGGTCTATGGTTACTCGTTCATTGGAAGGACGGGTACTATGCTCGGCATAGCTACCCTTCACAAAGAACTCAGCGTCCATCCGAAGAAGTTCATCCATCATATCTTCGGCTACAGGAGTCACCAGATCATCAATCTTGCCCACGTATCTCTTTTTCTTCGACATTTTAGCCAGGCACGTGGGAACAATTTGATCCATGGGCAATTTTGGATGGCAAATCTTTATCATCATCATAGCAAATCTTGCGCCAGCAGAAAGTTGAGCCCGCACAAAGCCATGGATTCGAGGAGCATCTCGAAATTTTTCCATTAATGCAGGAAGAGTTTCTGGCATTTTGTTGCGAGGGAACATGGTTCCATAAACTAAAAATAAGGTCTTCGTACAGAAGTCAAGGAAATCACGGACCTGACCCACGCGATCTTGGAATCTGACCATTTGACGGGTACGCTCGGGAGTAACCCAAAAGTTAGAACCATGTTGTGCAGCCAGTCTTAGCAGAGCATTGGCTCGAGCTTCAACACGTTGATCTTCGGCAGCAGTATCCAAAAAAGAGCCTGGTACAGCGAATAAATTGACGAGGAAGGAAAAATAGCAAAAACAACATCCATCATGGTTATGAACAAGAAACATACCTGTCATGTCTAAGCTGGCGTCAGTCATTAGCTGAAGCATATAATTTTCTCGTGAGGAAGCTTCGGTAGCCTCAGTAACAACAGCATCCTTTGCAGCAATGGCTTCTTTTGCCTGTTGAAGAGCAATATTCTCTCTCTCAGATGCTTGTCGAGATCGTACCATCATCGCAAGAGTTTGTTTTTTCATGGATTGGAGTTGTTGGCGCAATTCTTGCAAATCTTGCGACAGATGTTGTCCTGAAGAACTGTCGACAAAGTTATCATTGACTAGTGTTTTCTTCGAGAAGGAGGAAGCAGGAGAAGTATCGGCAGAATGAGGATCGGTAGAGTAGTTATCAAATATCAACTGGAAAAGAAAATTCCAATATCAAAGGATTGCACAAGACAGAATTCCATTGATCGCCAAAGCTAATATGGCGACAATAGCTTAAGAAACAGAAAAAATAAAAAGAAGGAGCATTCAACTAGACCTCCGGCTTTGATGAGCTAGGAGTTGAAGATGGCTTGATCCCGAGATAGGACAGGATTTTCTTCGTGTTGGGCTTTGCCGCCTTGATCAACGATCGCCATTTTGTCTGCTCTATTTGTTCTGTGTCGCCTACTTTCGCCCAGTCGATAGTTTGTTGGCTATCAGCGACCAAGCCAACAGTGCTTTCAACAGCAATCTTTATGTTCTCCTGGCGCATCTTCAGTCCAAGATCTTCTGGTGGATTAAAGCACTTGGCAAGAGCAAGGAAAGTTGCGGGTTCCTCTTTCTTTGGGAAGAAATAGGGGAAGAGTCGCGACAACCCTGCTTTAGCTTGATCAATGCCCTCTCGTGCTTCTGTTCCATGAAACTCAAGGAACGAAATGGCGTCAAGAAGAGGATCGTTGTCGGGATCTTCAAGTTCAAATTCTTGAGATGTTTTACCTATCAAGATAAAAACTTATCGATCAACAAACGAGTGAAGGAAAGAAAGTCGAAAGGATGTGAAGTGGTTCAGATACTTACTGACAAAGTGACGGTTTTGCGACCTTACGCGCTTAATGATCGCTTCCTCGCGAGCAGATTGTGCGGCTATATGCTCGCTCAGCGAAGTTTCGGCATCGTGAAGTTTCTTCTTAAGATCTTCGACACCAGCAGCATCGGTCCTGGCCTTGTCAGCCTCTGCTCTAGCTTGAATAGCATCTGATTCGGCCTTCTTACGAGCCTCTTCACTTTGCTCTAATTTTTGAGCAAGTGCGTCGGCACGCTCGTTGGCCTCCGCCAGTTTTTCTGCCAAGAAAAAATTAAATTTAGTTAAAAACATCGACAACGAAGGAGTAAGAAGGCAAGGGCAAAAATAAGCAGCAAGGCATTACCTTCAGTCTTACTGGCATACTCACGGTACCCAATGAATTGGGCACCAATGCGAATAAGCTCTTTGATCATAGGCTGTCAAAGAAGGACAAAGAAAAATGTCGATATGGGAAAAATATGATGGCACAAAGAAGCAAACACAAGAAATATAGACAGTGACAAGAAAATTAAGAACTTACATCATCCAAGAGAGGGTTAGAGGAGCTACTCAATTGGAGAGTAGGCTCCGGGATTGTTTCAATCCTTGCCCTTTTTGGTGAAGGGACAAGGGGGCTTGAAGGAGGAGTAGAAGCGCCGACGTTTTGTTGAGGAGGCGAGGATTCCTCTCCATCAACTGGCGTCTCCGAAACAACTAAAGTATGTGACGTACTCGTTCGAGCAGCCACATCAAAAGCTGGTACTTCTTCCTCATCATCACTGCGATTAAATGTTGGCAGCATAAAAAGCAAGATAGACAAAAATCTTCGAGTACAAAAATAAAAAAAAAGAGGTGACTTACGAACTGATGAGGGCCTCAAGGTATGGATCATAAGCTGCCTTCTGATGTGAAGGAACAGCTTCTTCGGCTTTGGAGGTGCCGGAATCTTCGACATCACTCCTTTTCCTTTTGTTCTTTGGAGAAACAGCAGGAGGAGGAGATTGTGCTGATGCAGTACCTTCAGAGGCAGCCTCCTTTTCAACAGATCCCGCAGACTTTCGAGAATCTGCGGGTTCATTCACAAAAGAGGGGGCATCTTGGTTGTCATCAGTGACAACGGCCCTTTCCTCGACTTCTCCACCTTCAGGAAGGGGAGGAAGCGAGACAAGATTTGGATGGTTCTATATAAAAACAGGGGAAGATGTCAAAAAAAAAGGAGTTACAAAAATATAGCAAGGCAATAATAAATCAATCGACAAAGTTTACCTTGGGAAGCGCATTGGTGGCGCTGTACGGTTTTACACGTCAAGAAGAAGGGACAGAATCTTTTTTGCTGAGAGAGGAGATTTTTCGGACAAGCTTTTCTAAATCCTTGACCTCCAAATCCGCTGACAACCGATCTACGTCCTCGTCGCCAGCATATTTCCAGAGAGGGTATTTGCGAGCCTGAAGAGGCTGCACTCTGGTTCGAAGAAAATACGCTGTAATTTGGATACCTGACAATTCTTTGCCGCGAGTATTTTGCAACTCATGGATGCGAGTCATCAAGGCCTCTGTCGATGTTTTTTCTTCCTCGGTAGCCTCTGCATCCCAGGAGCGGCGGCGAAGGATTTTCTCGGCACCATCGAAAGGAGGGATGTTGTCTTCGGCGCATCCATGGTTCTCCTCCTGGATGTACAACCACTTCTTGCGCCACCCTTGAACTGAGTCAGGGAGTTTGACGTCGAAGTAATCGACTGTGGGGTGAACAGAAATAACAACGCCACCTATATTATAGGCGACGTTGGGGGAGCCATTGCGGCGACAAAAGAAAATGCGCTTCCATAGCGCCCAGTTAGGCTGGACGCCAAGGAAGGCCTCACAGAGGGTGATGAAAATGGAGATATGGAGGATTGAGTTGGGCGTGAGGTGGTGAAGTTGAAGACCATAAAAAAAAAGCAATCCACGGAGAAAAGGATGAATGGGGGCGGAAAGACCGCGGATGAGATGGTCGACGAAACTTACCCGATACCCCATTGGAGGGGTTGGGTAGCTTTCTTCACTAGGGAAGCACAACGCTTTGGGCTTCTTGCTAATCCCTAGCTTCTTCAAGAGATTGATGTCCTGAGAGGAAATTTTGGACCTTTCCCACTCCGCGCTTCCCAGATCTACGGCAGCCATTGACGATTCAGGCGTACTGCGCTTGATCAACCGACGCGGTGGCATCAACAATGGCGCAGGAATGCATCTTGGAGAAGATGAGCTTAGGAAGTTGTGGGGCGCAGGCGGAGGTTTTGCAAAGGAGAACAGGAGAGCGGCGTGAGCGGAAGTGCTCGAGGAAGAAGAAGGAGATCTTATATAGAGGTGCGGCGAAGCGGCGGACCGTTGGATGGAAAAAATGTGTGATAGATGATAGCCACGTGGAAACAAGGGTAAAAAAGTATTTTAGCACTGGAGAAGTTACGGTACGTGCGTCAGGAAAAGCGGAGGACGTGTGTCCCCCACCTACACGACGTGTCAAGATAATGGATAATTTGGGCCCGCAAGGCAGTGGGAGAAAACTTCTCGCCATTTTCGGATTCGCAATCGTGGCTATCGTCAGCAATAACGTCACCTTGTCAGGGAGAAAAATTCGACTCAACAGCGGCATAAAAAGGCGAAATGAAAAAATATTGGAAAGCCTTTGATCAAATACAAGTTTTTGATCAAATGCTCGGGGGCTACTTTGAAAAAATGAAAAGATCAAGAAAGACAAAATAGAAACGGCATGAGCCTATGATCAAATACAAATATTTGTTCATAGCCACGGGGACTACTCCCATCGGGAGCACTGTTCGCGCACCCGAGAAATTATAAAACTTCGGGAGAGAAAGAAAATATAGCGGCATAAGGCGTGGAGCCTACAACCAAGAACAAGTCCTTGGTTGTAGCCTCGGGGGCTACTCCCATCGGGAACGCTGTTCGCGTGCCCGATGAAATTATAAAAAATAAAGAAAGAATGGAAAAATGAAAGATAGAAGAGCAAAAGAGTATATTTCGAGTTATAAATAACTCTGCATATACTCCCATCGGGAGAGCAATATAAGTCATATTTGACTCAATAAAATGTGCCATTCCAACAGCCGAATAAGCACTCGACAATATATTCTCAGAACGCCAAAGTTGCGATCAATTTCTGAATGCCGCAAAACTTTGCGAAGATAAGACCCCAGATCCGTTCTGTGAGGCGTGGCGCCGTCTCTGACGTCGGTTTGCTACTTTTATCCGTATCAACAGATACGAAGAAAAATCCTAACGGACGCGTTAGGTACCCGATAAATATAACTGGGACTCGACAGAATGGTAAGACCTTAAGCGGCACCTGTCGAAGTTTACACCAGTATCCCGAGATCATGTCCAGGGACGTGATTTTGAAGTAGGTTTTTGCGGATTGCCACTAGAGCAGTTAACTAGTACCTGATCCGTCAGATGAACTAGCCCCAACTACCATTATCCCTGCAAAATATAGAAATTTATGTGAAGAAATATAGAAAGGTTTTAAGTTGTCGAGTAAAAATAAACAGCGGAGATTTTCCCTGACTCTACGATTCAATCAAAATCTCGGGGGCTACTGACATAGGCATCCCCAATGGGCCTGCCGATGATAGTACCCGGGGTTTACTGAAGGCCCACTACCCGAAGAATAAGAAGACTCGGAAGCCCAAGATATTGTTAAGGAAAGCTAGAGTTGTAATAGGAAGCATTATTTGTAATCTTGCGGGAGGAGTTAGAAACCTTCCCGGATTCTGTAACTTGTACAATACGAATCCCTCGGCTCCGCCTCCTATATAAGGGGGAGTCGAGGGACGTAGAAGGCATCGAATCATTGTTTCTCAAACCCTAGTTTTCATATTCATCGAGTACTTTTCGGCTGAAACCTTCGAGATCTACTTGCCCTCTACATCCAACTAAACCCTAGTCTACAATCCGTAGGCATTGACAAGTTAATACCTTGTCAGCGGCGGTGTGGGGGAGGGCGTACTCTAGGTGAAAACTGAAGAGGCGGGTGGGGGAATGGAGTGGAGGGGGAAATTGTGGATAGTTGTAGGGTTTTGGGTTGTGTGGCTGCCAAGTGGGCCCCACAGGCAAAATCTAAAGTGGCGACACGTGTTGGTTCCCTCACTGTGGCTCTTGTGGGTAGGGGCCGGCGTGATGTTGTCGGCTATTTTATTGGCTCCAATTGTGACGACTAGTTATGGGGGGGGGGGGGGGGGGCTCCAGTGTCAACCATAAAATTTGTCGGGGCCCCAATACGCCTATTGAAGGTGGTATTGGGTCCGTTGGTTGAGATGCTCTTAGGAGCACTTCACCATAAGTATTCTCTCTTCTTTTAGGGCATCAGTATGGAAGACGATGACTTGGTTAGAAGGTATTTTCTTTTTCATATCACGTTATGGTTGTGTCTATTGTGTTACTCTTGAGTGGGAGGGTACTAGAGCATCTCTAGCAGATTCCTTAAAATACCCCCACTCGTTAGTGGGAGGGACATTTTAACGCATGATGTCTACGCACACTTCTATTCTTGTACACAGTGTTGGGCCTCCAAGTGCAGAGGTTTGTAGAATAGCAGAAAGTTTCCCTTAAGTGGATCACCCAAGGTTTATCGAACTCAAGGAGGTAGAGGTTAAAGGTATCCCTCTCAAGCAACCACTAGTAGGAAAAGCCTCATCAGTGGCGCACGAAAATTTGATTCTGTGGCGCATGGGTGGTGCGCCACAGAAACGTCGCCACAAAAATAACCTTTCTGTGGCGCACCTGGCCGTGTGCCACAGAAATAAGGTTTCTGTGGCGCACTTGGTCCGGTGCGCCACAGAAATAAGTAGTTCTGTAGCGCATGTGATGTAGCTGCGCCACAGAAATAGGTGCGCCACAGAATTATTTTTTGGTGCGCCACAGAACTATCTACAGGTATACTCGATTTTGTGCTCCCTGGTGTATTATACAGGTTTTATACTGGTTTATACACCGTATACAGGTTATATACTGATATAATATAGACAGATATAATATGGACATATATAATCATCACATCATCATCACATTACTTAGAGCCCGATCGAGTTATACATATAGCTCCATACAACTCATAATCCATGCAAATTAAGAAAGTTCTCATCATCTCTAGATACAAACGAAGTGACACCGGCCGCCGCCTACACTAGGATGAAATAGAGTACCGCCGCGACGATGGTGAGCAAGAGCGAGAGCACAAGGAAGGTCTTCATCTTGCTCTTGTTCGCTTGGTGCGCCCTCCACTTGGCAACCGCCTCGTGTCTAGTCGGGTACCCTTTGTAGCAGTTGCCGCTGAACTTGTGCACCTGTTTCTTGCACTCCTCCCACTCCTCGTACACTCCTGGAACCCGCCCCTCGAACACGACGTAGTACGTCATCTCTATGGACACAAGGCATATTAGTATATAACGCAATGGAAAGAGTTAGAGGGTTCACATGCATACATATTCACAAGAATTAAAGCAAGGAAATAATAATAAACCTAAAAGAAATATAGCATCGGTATCACATAAGTAATATGGTTCAACGATAACGACTACAATAGTAATTGAAGTCCAACAACGACGACCACCATTTCGAGCAAATTAAGCAAGTTTAGTTTACAACACGGTACAAATTGTCTATCGATTCAAAGTAATGCTAGGCACACCGGCCTCGGTCAACGAGACGTCTTCTTGAGCGGCTCCGGGAACGGCTTGTACAAGTCCTTCGTCGTCCACGTCCTTCCATCACCCTGCTTATGTAGGCGTTCTTCGATATCCCTCTTAGGCAACGCTCTGGCTGCGTGTAAGAGCCCCGATCCGTTGGATACATCTTGTAAGATAATTTCCGAGAGCTTTACTTGGATGCGATGGAAGTCTTCTCTAAGATCATCATCACTGATTTCCCCCGACATTTTAATGGGGTCTCGCTTACTAGGTGGCAGAGACATCATCTCTGCATCCTCGACAAACCCTTTAAGGTGATGGAGGACATAGAAGGCCTCCTTAATGCTGCCAGCTGGCTGCTTGATACAAGGGAAGTTGATCACGTGCTTGAACCCGATCTTTTTAGTGTCCGGCCTGATATATTGCCCATTCTTGTCGAAGGTGCCTCCACTTTTGGAGTAGCCAAGGATAGCCTCATCGAGAACACCCCTTATTCTCGTGTAGTCTTTCTTCGTCGTCGTACTCGACGAGTCGAAATACTGGGCTAGTGACCACTTTGGATCTAGGATGATGAGTGTGCGCATTTGTCCCTGCTCAACACATGCAATTGAAATGGAATGTTGGAAATGATCGGCAATGGAAGAAATATATAAGAAAGCATAAGTTACGACGGCCGTGAGCGGATGTGTACTTACTCGGGAAAGACAGCGAGAAGAATGGTGTTGCTCTCTTTGTGCATGAGCATGAAGTTACGGAGGTACCGCACCGCCTTGGTCCGTGTCCTTGAGCCGTCCTGGAGCTGGCTATCGCGCATGTAGTAGGGATCCGCTACCGCGATGTGGCGGGGTCTCTCTCTGTTGATCTTCATCTGAAGATTGATCGCGTATAGGCGGACCAAGTTATAGTCGAGCCGTTTCGAGTGAAATAGATTGAAGACGTCCTCGAACGCTATGAAGAAGATATCCGCGGGGTCTTCATTGACAAAGTTCTGGTTGGACGGCACCTTGACCGAGAACACCGGGTAATTTGGATCCTTTTCTTTAAGAAGGACGCTCTCTTGATAATGAATAGAGTGCTGCAAAGGGAGCATTTGTCCACTTGCGAGGTGTTCCATGTCCGGAGGCAGTATAGGTTTACCAGCTTCATGACACCGGGGCAAGCCATCCGGTGTAGGTGGTACCATGTCGTCGGCCCGGATCCTCTTAGGAGCAGGCTGGCTCGAAGATGCGCCCTTCTTGGCTCCTCTCTTCCTTGCCTTCTTCACCTGACCTACTGGGGTGCTGGTGGTGCAGATGGTGGTGCTTCGGGTGCTGGTGGTGCTTCTGAGGTTGCTGGGGTTGATTTGGGTGGCTCCCCGATGATCGTCTTACGCAGCGTGTTAGGGCTGAAAACGGTAGCAGGCTTGACTTGAGCTGGATTGCCAGCCTCCGGAGGAGTGTCTTGAGAAAGACCCGTGAAGACCAGGCGCTGCTTCGTGACTGTAGGGGGACGACTAAGTTGATCGCCGTGTGTGCGGAAGGCTTGTTCATCCATAGGAGGCATGTACATATCTTGGCTGCAGGCGCGCCAGTGTTGATGTAGGCATCGATGTCATCATCATCATCTACATCGTTGCCATCAAGTGGCGCCATGTCCTGGACCTTAGGTGGTGGCGGTTGCGATGCCGCCGCTTGGCGTACCGTGCGTCTAGTAGACGGTCGTTGCGGTAGCGCTCCCAACAACTGTTTGTGGCGTCTGGTGGTGACGGCGATCGTCGGTTCCTTCCGGGTGGCGGCGGCGACCGCCGGTTCCTTCAGGGTAGTGGGGGCGGCGACCGCCGTTTCCTTAAGGGTGTCGTCGGCGCTGGCGATCTTGGGCCGGATGATAGGGGAGGTGGCGCCGGTGCTTTTCTTACCACTCGGAAGACCCCCCCCCCCAGACGAATCTGGTTCTTCGGCCATGTCATAAGCCATGAGGTGCAATCCCCAAGGGGCAAAACGTCGCCTTCGTCTGTGCCCGGAGGTTGAAAGGGGGGATGGCGTAGCGGTACTCCGGCACTACCATTACCAACTTGACCTTCGCCACGTCTTCCGCCAATGTAGCGCCGTGCATAACGCGGGAAGCCATGACATAGCTGCTAGCAACTTCCACCAACTTGCCGCCGGGCTCCACCGTTTGCAGAAGTATGCATTGTTCATCCTGAGTCAGGGGCGCCATGTTGGGCATCGTGAGATGGCGATCCACGAAAGGCATATATAGTTAAAGAAGATGACGCGAAGGAGTAACTAATGAGTTTACCTCCTTGATGGCGTCGATCTCGGCTACTGTCGATACAAGGGCGGCGGTTGGGGGCGTCGATGCGACCAGTTGGAGCTGCGGCGGCGGTTGGAGCTGCGACGGCGTCTGGTGGAGCCCCGACGCCGGCGTCGGGTGGAGCGGCACCGTCAGCGACACGTGGAAGCTTGAGTTGCTGCCGCTAATGCTGGGCACATGTATCGGCCCCACTTGACCTCCCGCATTCCAAGCAGCTAACCCCTCCATCAACCCAGGGGGGATGATCTGCCGGATCTTCTCGTCCAATAACTTGTTCATCATCTCCGTGTTCTCCACAGGCTTTTCGGCCACCAGCTTCTCTAGTGACTCCACCTTCTTCTTCAGCTCCTGAACCTCGGATTTATCCTTAGCCGATGACCTCCTCTCCAGCTTTCTCGTCTTGGCATCCGATCCGTAGTACTCGGATAGCTTCATACTTGTGCCAAAGCCGGACACACGGCCACCCGACGTCGGTGGCTTGTCTAGCTCCCTCTCCTTGTATTTGTTCATCGCCCTGTTGAAAGGCGTGTCCCACGGTTCCGTCGACCCCTGGGACGACGGGCCAGCCTTCGTCAACTCTTCATCCTTCAGACAAAGGAACTTAAGGTTAGCCCATTTGGCTTCATTGCCTAATAAGATGAGCGAAATAATATAGAACTATCCTTACCAGGTACTTCTCGAAATCCCTCACGTCTTCGTGATTCGTAATAAATTCCCCCGTCTTCCAGTCTAAGTAGTAGCGGGACCGGACAAAGTTCCTAGCCTGTTCATCCTGGATTTTGTGCCAGGGGTTTTCTTTCCCCAGACGTACCATCTCGGCATCCTCCTTGTCCCAAGTGGGCTGTTTTCCTCGGTAACCGCCGCTTCCGCAATGGTGGGTCCCTAAGTTCAAATCCCGCATTTTCTTCCCCCAGGCGGTCCATTTTTTAACAGCGTCACTCTGTAAGTAAGACTTGAATGCATTAAAGTCTTCTAAGGAGAGCGACGGGTCTTTGCTACTTATCCTCTCCCAGCTTTCACCGGCCTCGATCTTTCCCTTCAGCCGGTTCTTCCAGCTGCTCAAGGCGGTGCTCATCTTCGTGAGAGCTAAAGAGTCCACCTTCTTATTGAACGGCTCCGGGAACGTGTATCGTTGGTGAAGCTTCTGGAGGAGGGATTGGGCGATAGCCTCGTTCTCCTTGCTTCTGAGGTCCTGAGTTAGGATCGGCACGGTTTCACGGACGATGCACCCTAGTTGCATGCCGTACCCTTTGGCAACCCACGAAGGCTCCATCGGTAGGCCACTTTCGGAGACTACCGTGACAGCATCGGTGACGTTGGCGAGCACTTGCGGCCTCCGATCCCTCCTTGGCCTCCTCGCCGTCCTCTTCTTCTTACCCTCCTGAGGGTTGCCGCCGCTATCACCTTCCGTGCGGTTGGCCGCGTTCTCTTCACCGGTCGTCTCTTCACTGGTCTGGGCGGCGTCGTCCCAGGTATCGTCATCGTCGCCGATGTCGGCGGCGGCCCCCCGGCCCTCTCCCTCGGAGGCAGTGTCCCGGCCCTCTCCCTCGGAGGCGGCGTCCCGGCCCTCTTCCTCATCATCGGGCGACTCGGCGGCGGCCTTCCGGGGCTGCTCGTAGCCCTCCTAGAAGTCCTTGTTGGCCTCTCTCGCTTCTTCGTTCTGGCTCCTGGGCTTAGAAGTGTTGCCCGACATGTTTATTTGCACTTCATTAAAAAGAGGCAACAAGTTAGTACAAAAGTCAACCAGAAAATTCGGCATGACTTTTGCTAATTTTTCTACGTAGGAGTGTCCATTTCTCAACCGAAACGGAAGTTAATCAACGCTTCGGGAGAAATGGGCAACTCAATGAAATCCCTGCAAAAATATCCACCATATATCGACCATACAAACTTGCCCATCTACAATACATCAAACAAAAGCCAACATAAACCTGGAGCATCTATTTCAGCATATTTTTTAACCTAGCTGGAGCAGTACAACAACAATGACTTTCTTAACCTGGAGCATCTACCACCTGGAGCACTACCACCTGGAGCACTACAAATCTGGAGCACTACCACCTGGAGCACTACAAATCTGGAGCACTACACAACCTGGAGCACTACAAAAACCAGAGTACATTAAAGCTAGCACTTCACAAAGATATATGGGCAGTACCATTGGTACAGCATATAGCGAACACTGCACAAAAGCATATACAAGATAATGAGCATGAGCATGAGCATGAGCATGATCATTTCATAAATGAATTCAAATAGTAGCATTTCATGTACTAGTAGCATTATAGAGCATAAACAAGCATACAAGCTTATAGAGCAAGCCAACCAGTAGCTACTGCCAACATGTGACTTCAAATGAAAATGCTATTATTCCAGATATAATTAAATAGCAGAAGCTTGAGCATCATATGGAAATGCTAGTGACTTCAAATGAAAATGCTATTACTCATAAATATACATTACAAAAGGCAGTAGCTAGTGACTTAATTTTTTTTATAAATTCAAAGAGAATTATACCAATAGCTAATCAAATTTTAGTAGATAATTACTTAAATTTAAAAAGGCAGTATAGAGCAAGCCAACCAGTAGCTACTGCCAACATTTGAGCATGAGCATCATTTAACCTTACATTACATACATTATTTCCTACCATCTGCATAGAAGCATTACATAAACCCTTTTATTCATCATTGCATGGAAGCATTACATCAACCCTTACATTACATAATTATTCAGACAACCTAGGACACACTAAAACTAGATGGCTGAAACTACAACTAACTACAACAAACTAGGATAGCAAATCTTTGATTTTTTTCATGCCCTTCCTCACCAAAGACAAGATAACTCCAGCTTTAACCTTTTCTTCAAGATTTGGTTCTACATAGTAGGGCAACACCTCTGTGGGTCCTCCTTCCCTCAACTGATGCTTATACTTTTTTAGTTTGATCTTGCCCTTAGGTCTGGATTTTGGAACTGGGAGAACTTGTGTAGTGTATGTGAACACACCTAGCTGGTTCAAGCCATCTGCTGCTTCTTCTTCCCTGAACCTCAGCGTGAAGCTTCCCTCTCTTGCACACTTCTCCTACGATACACTAGCAACTCCTTGTCTGCCCTACCCATAGAAAAAGTCTTGGAAAGAGTGGCATCCCTAGAGCCAGAGGCACCAAGGGAGCCAGTGCTCCTCCTCTTTGCACTCCAGGACAGGTTGTCCATGTTTGGTGTGGTTTTCAGGTTCACTACACTAGGCATTTATATAGGATGGAGGGCATGCACAGAGGGTATGAGAACACAAGCTGAACAGTTGTGTTACATAGGACAATGCCATCAGTTTCTTTTTTTGAATTGTGATGCCAATCCACAAGAGGGAGAATATTCTCCAAAATGGGTCAGAGACAAGCCATTGGGAATATTCCCCAAAATGGGTCAGGAGAGCCTGTCCATTTTTGGTTCAGGAATATTCTTCAAAATCTGTCATATTTGGTCAGGATCAGAGACAATGTAGTGATGGTTCTTGCTAGGCAGAGGCATTTTTGGTAGGTCTGTCATATTGATAGGCAGAAGAATATTCTTGCTAGGCAGAGGCATTTTTGGTTCAGGAATATATACTATATATATACTAAAACCATCTATTTAATCAGTGGCCAGAGGTGAACTAAAACCATTTATGCATTCTCATCTTGCAACCAGGGAGCATGAGCATGATCATTTATTTAGATATATGGTTGATTACTCCAAGTTAGGAAGCAATAAAGCAGGAGACACAAGTGATTCACTAGCACATGTAACACACACATGATCACTAACTCTCACCCTAATTCTGTTCTTACTAAATGACAAGATTAATATCTACATTTCTCTGCCAATTCGAAAACCTAAATCACATTCAGAACATTACCTAGCAGTAGTAAATTTGTATCTACATTCACTAACTACATTCAAAACCTAAATCAACCAATTCACTAACTACATTCACTAACCAATTTGTATCTGCCAATTCACTAACTACATTCAATCAGACGATTACATGGACAAATTCCAAGTTGCGAGCAAGAAGGAAATCGAGCAGGACGCTCGCGGTGGCAGGATTGGGGATGGGCACAGGGCAGTGAGGAGGGGGACAAGGGAGTGGGGACAGGGGAGAGGGGCTCTCACCGAATGGCGGCGGCGCAGGGTTGCGGTGGCAGCGGCGTTGTCCCCCTCCTCCTCTGCGGTGGAGGCTCGGGCTCGCGCGTCCCTGCTCGGCGGCGGTGTGGCGGTCCTCCTCCTCCTCGATCTGCAGCGGCGGCTCGGGCTCGGGCGTCCTGCTCGGCGGTGGCATGGCGGTCCTCCTCCTCCTCGGCGGCGGTGGCGTGGCGGTCCTCCTCCTCCTCGGCGGCGCTAGGCGGTGGCGGTGGTTGCGAGAGCAGAGTGGTGGGCGCTAGGGTTGGCTCGTCGGGGAAGAACTGTTTCTGAGTGGGGAAGAAAGAAACGAGTCGATTATTTCACCAAGTGTCTAAATTCTGTGGCGCACCACCTATACATGCGCTACAGAACTAAGCATTCTATGGCGCATCAGCTTAGACATGCGCCACAGAATTCCTTAATTCTGTGGCGCACCCAAAGGGTGGTGCGCCACAGAATTAAGACACTTAGCAAAACAAAACGGGTTACTGCTGTGTCCTGACAGATATTTAGTACTAGCCTAGTGGTTAAGGCCAATGTTAGCCCATTAGTAGCCAGGTTCGAACCCTGGCTGCCACACAATTTTTCTTCCTTTTTTTTCATCTTTTAGTTACATTTCAATAAATAACACAACATTATTTAGTAATTAGTAGGAAATTATAAATTACTTGTCTCATACAAACATGTTCTTGTTTCTCTCACACACACATGCATGTACTTGTCTAACACACACACTCACACACATGTGATAGACCAAAAAAAGATCTTCTTCATCCCGGCTCCGAGCTCTAGCGTCTCTTCGCAATCTTCTTGCCCTTTCGGTTGTTGGCGATTGAATACTTTATGCTGGCCACCTTGAGATTTCTTCGCGTGAACGGACAACCTTTAGAGGGTAGGGAGGTCTTCCTTCTTACTTTACTAGTAGTAGGCATGTCGAAGTGCCTGTCGAATTCCTCCTCCATCTTCGGGTCACCGTTCTTGTCCAAGTCTTCCTCGTTGGCGTCTCCTTGCATTCCTATGATGCTCCTCTTGCCCCTCCTCACGACAACACGGCTAGGCCTCGACGGATCGGTGATGAAGAAGCATTGGTCAACTTGGCTACCGAGTACCCATGGCTCATTTTTCGCGGATGCGTTCTTCGATTTTGCATCGGGTATAACCATGGTTGTGAAATATCGGCCTTCTTTTTCGACCTTCTTGGCCCATCTCACACGAAACATTGGCACCGTCTCTCCACAGTAATTGAGCTCCCATATCTCCTCGATCCTTCCAAAAAATCTTTCCTTGACATTAGTCTCGTCATCGGCGTATGACAAAGATAGTTACTCCCGAGTTTTGATTTTCACTATTTCTGTCCTTTTCCTCGGTGTAGAATCTCAGAATCGTTGATGTCGTACTCGATAGGTCCTTACGTTATGCGCGGGTCCCTGTGATAAGGTGTATATGAGTTTTTCATCTTCGGTAGAAGGCGTATTTCTCTGTGCTTCAACCAGTTGAGTTTGCTTGAACCAACGCGTGAAGCTGGAGTTGTGCTTTTTGGTTACGTCTCCCATCTTCCTCGGCCGGCCCATATCGATGTAATTCTGCTCGACCATGCTTTTGTGCTCTTGCACGAAAGGTTCGGTCAGTTTTAAGTGTTGTAGCGCGACCCGGTGAGCCCTGTCAAAGTCATCGCGTCGATTTTCAATGCCGACATGGATCGAGCGGTAGCCCTCGCGGTGACCGACTCCGCCGAGCCTCCCGAGGTGCGTCCCGGGGGTAGACCAACATGATCCTCATCGTCCTCGGTGCTTAGATAATTCGGCGAAGGAGATGCACTCGTAGGTTAGAAACCCCTTGGCCATGCTTGCGTCTGGACAGGCCCTATTGCGAACGTATCCTTTCATGACACCGTTCTGCCTTTCGAAAGGCATCATGTTGTGGAGGAACGTTGGTCCGAGCTGCTTGATGTCTTCAACGACATGGAGAAGGAGATGGACGCATATATCACAGAATGCAAAGTGGAAGTAAATCTCGAGCTCACATAGTATCACCACGATCTCATCCCGTAGCATCTTGAGCTGCCTCACGCCGATCGACTTCCGGTGATAACGTCAAAAAAGTTGCATAGGCCAAACAGCGTATCACGGACGTGCTCGTCCATTATGCCTCGGATCGCAACGGGAAGTATCTGCGTCATTAGCACGTGGCAATCGTGAGACTTCATCCCGGTGAACCTCTTCTTCGCTACGTCCGTATATCTCGCTTATATTCCCCGAGTAACCGTGAGGAACTTTCACTCCTAGGAGGCACCGAAAAATCGCTCGAGCTCCTCCGACTAGTTGTGAAGCAGGCAGCGGGAAGCTGCACCGCGTTCTTCTTAGCCCTTTTACGGAGACGTTGAGTCCCTTCCGTCTGATCATCATCATCATCGTCAGTATCGGGGGCTTGAAGATCTTTCCTGATGCCAAAATGTTTAAGATCGTATCTTGCTTTCGGTCCATCCTTGGACTTTTCTGAGTTGCAAAGAGTGCCAAGCAGACTCTCGGTAACGTTCTTCGTAATGTGCATGACATCGAGGCTGTGGGGCGTGTGGAGGACCTTCCAGTACTCCAAGTCGTGAAAAACAGACCTCGCTTTCCATACACCGAGCAGCGGCCTGCTTCGGTCGCTTCTTTCCGGCGCTGGGCACTCCTTCCAATTTTTCGTAAGATCATCGATTTGCGCCGCTCCTCGGGCGTGGGGTCCATCGGGCTCATCTTTACCATTGAACAGATCACCGCGTTTTCTCCACGGGTGATCCAAGCGAAGCCACCTTCGAGCACCTGGGTAGACGGTTTTCGAGGACCCGGGATCCCTTGGTAGTTGTAGATGCGGGGTATCGTCCATGCACTTCACACAGCCGTTGAATCCGTGGCCCACCTGGGTAGATACATATGCGTAACCAGGATAGTCCGTGACCGTCGTGATCAACGCGGCTCTCATATCGAAATAAGTTCTAGTGTAGGCGTCCCACGTACGGGGTGGCGTCTTCCACAACGTGTCTAACTCCTCTTTCAGCAGCCCGAGATACAAATGCATGTCGACACCTGGTTGTTTCGGCCCCTGAATAAGAATACTCAGGTGTATGTACCTTTGCTTGGTGCACAGCCACGGGGGTAGGTTGTAAGGCCATACAAACACAGGCCAGGTGCTATGCGTGCTACTCTGGTTGCCGAACGGATTGAGTCCATCGGTGCTCATACCCAGCCTGATGTTCCTTGCGTCGCCCCCGAACCTAGGGAAGGCGATGTCCAATGCTTGCCACTGTCCAGCGTCTGAAGGGTGTGTCAGCATATAGCCCATCTCCGGATCTTCTTCGGGCTTCTGCCTTTCCGCGTGCCATTGCATGAGCTTTGCTTCCTTAGGGTCCACGAAATACCGCTGCAGACGGCGAGTGATAGGAAAGTACCATACCACCTTTCGAGGTACCTTCTTGTTCCCAACCTTGTACCGTCCGTGGCCACACACCGGACATGTGGTTCTGTCCTTGTACTCGCACCTATAAATCACACAATCATTAATGCAGGCGTGGTATTTTTCGTGCGGTAGGTCAAGGGGACACATGACTTTCTTGGCCTCCTCGGTACTACTTGGAAATGTGTTCCCCTCCGGGAGACGATCGTGCCAGAATTTTAAGTTCTTGCTGAAGCTGGAATTGGTCCACTTGTTCTGCGTCTTCATCTGCAGGTAATCAAGCGTTACATGCAAGCGCGTATCCTGCGGACGACACCCAGGAAAGATCGGAGTCATCCCGTCTTTCTCCATTTGCGACAGCTTGGCTCTCTCTCTAGCTGCAACTCTATCGTTGCTCGTCTCCTGGAGGAGATCTTGAACATGAGAGTCCCGCAAGGCCGAAATTAGCGGGGTCGCGCCGGAATCTTCTTCATCATGATGATGTTCTCCGCTGGCATCTTCTTCTTCATGATTATCTTCTCCGCCGACTTCTTCTTCATGATGATAGTCCCCGTCGGCATGATGATAGTCTTCTTCATGATGATAGTCATCTCGCTCGACATGGTCTTCATGCGCACCATTTGATGGGGCCGGCCGCGCCTGGTTGTCTTGCATGAAACCGTGCCTCAGCAGGTGCTCCTCCAGTTGTCCGGAATCAGGGTTGATCCAGCGCTCGAGTTTGCATGATCGACACGGACATCTTATCTGGCGCCTATTGTTCCGAATCATGTCCTCCTTCGCGTCTATCTTGTATCTAGAGATTCGAGCGGAACTCATCGAGAGGACCATGCTTGCCTGCAAATGGTATACATAGAACAGGAAATTAGAACCGCACCAAATGCACACACATGCATGGGCCGTACCTCTCCTCAAGGTATTACATGGAGCGGAAAAATTCAGCATGACCTCTCCTCAAAGTAGGACATATGGGTAGTGCAAAACTTGCCAAAACGGAAATGAATCAACATTTCGGCAAACATCCATGCACCACACCGGCACACACACAAGCGCTTCACCTGCAACAAGCATCCATACACACGACGGCCACACAAGATCTACAAGCATATGCATGTCTCCTCCAAGCATATGTATGTCTCCTCCAACTACTCACCTTCTAGATTCGATACCGAGACGAGACCGCGATCGATGAGTTCGAGAGGAGGAGAGAGTATGGAGAGCCTTCTCCTCAACTCCAATTAAGTATCAACCAAAGTAAGTGCAATAAATACCCAAGCAAGTGAAAAGTAGAGTCAAAATGGTATGAGAGAGAAGGGGGGGACGAGCTAGATGGAGGAAGAAGAATGGCTTGTGTAGTGTGGTAGGTGGGAGGTTGGCTCACTTTTGTATATCTGGTTCGCTAATTCTGTGGCGCACCGACCTCAGTGCGCCACAGAAACGAGCACAGTGCGCCACAGAATACCTTATTTCTGTGGCGCACCTAATACAATGCGCCACAGAATACCTTATTTTTGTGGCGCACTGTTGCCGTGCGCCACAGAAGAAGTAATTTCTGTGGCGCACCGCGTTTGTGCGCCATAGAAATAGTAAAACCAATGATTGGGGGTGACAGGTTGTGGGGCCCACCAAGTTTTTGTGGCGCACGGTTCAGTAGTGCGCCACAAAATTAAGCTATTTCTGTGGCGCACCGTGCCTGGTGCGCCACAAAATAAGTTTCTGTGGCGCATTCAAAACGGTGCGCCACAGAACTAAGCTTCGCCTATAAGGGTTTTCCTACTAGTGAACCCTGCAATGACGATACAGGAAGTCTCTTGTGTCCCCAACATACCCAATACACTTGTCAGATATATAGTTGCACTTGTTCGGTGAAGAGATAGTAAAATGCAAGTGATATGGATGAATATGAGTGGTAATAACAATCTAAAATAAATATGGCAGCAAATAAATATGTAGTAAAACAGTAAATAAACGGTGATTTGATGCTTGGAAACAAGGCCTAGGGATCATACTTTCACTAGTGATCACTCTCAACAATGATATCATAAAGGAATATAAATATAAGCACTTCACTATGTTACTCTGAATTACTCTCCGGTTGGATAACGAACACTAATTCACCGCGTAGGGTTGCAAATGCAAACCTTAAAGATGTATTCCCAAGTACTAATGAACACCCCGCGCTGCACTTTGAGCATTCATAGGAGGTACTAACACACCATAATTTAATAGAGACATCCAAATCATAATTTAGTGAACAAGTATTCTGTGAAATATAGCCTAAGAGACCCACACGGTGCACACACTCCACCTTTACACACGTGGGACAAGGAGTCTCTAGAGATCACATAAGTAAAATTCACTTGAATAGCATAACGACATCTGGATTACAAAGCTCATGGTCACATAAAGATCACACCATGGGAGAGAGAGACAAACCACATAGCTACCGGTAGAGCCCTCAACCCCGGGGAGAACTACTCCCTCCTCATCATGGAAGTCAGTAACGGCGATGGAGATGGCGGTAGAGTCGATGGAGATGGCTCCGAGGGAAATTCCCCTTCCTGACAGGGTACCGGAACAGAGACTTCTGTCCCCCGAATCTTGTCTACGATGGTGGCGGAGCTACGGAACTTTTCATGGGCGGAGGCTAATATATTTAGGGTTTTTGCATCGGGAGCTTTATATAGGTGGAAGGGCGAGGTCGGTGGAGGCCTGGTGGCCCCAGACCACCCCTAGGCGCGGGCTAGGTCCAGGCTGCGCCTAGGGTAGGTCTGGCAACCCTGTGGCCCTCCTCCGTTTCTGCTCCGGACTCCGTCTTCGCTCCGGGAAAAATAAGAACTTTGGCTTTTGTTTCGTCCAATTTCGAGAATATTTCCTGTGCAACTTTTCTGAAATACAAAAATAGCAGAAAACAGGGAACTGACACTGTGGCATCTTGTCAATATGTTAGTTCCGGAAAATGCATAAAAGTGCCACGAAGTGTAAACAAAACATATAGCAATTGGTGTAAAACAAGCATGGATCATCAAAAATTATAGATACGTTTGAGACGTATCAAGCATCCCCAAACTTAACTCCTGCTCGTCCTCGAGTAGGTAAGTGATAACTAAATAATTTTTGAGGTGACATGAAGCCAACACAATCTTGATCAAGCATTGTAAAGCATTTTGAGCTGGGATCAAAGTACTCTAAACATAGGCATGATAGATATAATTCTAACAATAGAACTTAGCAACTATGTTATAACATGAAGAGTAACTCAAACAAAGGATCATGAATAATAGTGCATTAAAAGCAACTGTGTGTTTATGATCATAGAGTAAACATAACAAAGTGGTACTCAACATGTCCTTTATGGAATAGAAAGAAATAAATGCTAGGACACCTTCAAAGTTCAGAGGGTGACTAGATGCAAGTAATTTAAGAACAAGCAATAGCAAAATCATGAATCAATCAATAATAATTTTGGGACTATGCACATTGCACTAAGAACAACAACTATGGTCTCTTAATCGGTGCATAAAGTAGAAGGTGAAGACTCAACATAAAAGCAAAAGAGAGACTCTTTGCCGAGTAAGCAAGATTAACAAGTTTTATAAACCTTCCAAAAAGTATGGTACTTATTAGCTTTGAGCTCTTATTGCCCCTATCATCTAGTTTCTCCCATCTAGTAGATTAGATCTTGGCTTTTTCCTAGACTGGATCTTGGTTTTGTTTGTTCTTATGGTAGATTTTTTTGTTTTCTATTCTACGAACCCATGAGTGGTATCAGAGCCGATCTTATGCGTAGATGTGTTGCACGAGTAGAACATAATGATTTTGTGGGTTTTTATGCTTTTGTTGTTTACTCTCTCGTGTACTTTGCATCTTACGGGATGGTGGGATGAAGCGGTCCGGGCAAATCTTATATGTCTTCGTACACAAGACTTGCTTCACGCTTGACGTGCAAATCGCATTGCCCAAGTGGTATTGCGGGTGTCTGTCTCTCCCACCATAGTTGAAATTCAATTTGCAATTGGTGGCTTGATAACATTTGTATCAGCGTTATGGTTCTTGTTCGTAGGTAAGAACAATTCTTATTTCAAAGCCCTAAGCCATGTGAAACATGCAAAAAAATTAGAGACATCTAACTTGTTTTGCAAGAGCATGTAATGTGATATGGCCATTATACGATATTCTTTTCTTGCACTATAACTTTGTATGGAGGCAGCCAAATTTCAGTAGTCCAGCAAAGAGAGTAAAAAACTTCTTAGAGCAATTAAGTGTGTCACTGTTCCGTTGTCAATTGTTCTTGAGCAGTAATATTAGACAGTCTCATTTGTTAATCATTAAATCCCAGCTTCGCAAATGATCATGTTGAAAGTAAAGCACAGAAAGTCGCAAACAAAGTAGTCTATCTCGCCAGTCGAATCCTGCCCAGGAACAACAACAGCCTTAAGCACAGCTTTTGGAGCTTGCTTCGAGCAACAAGAACGCAGAGAAGTCGTCTGAAGGGGAGTTCCATAGAAATGTTCAACTTCGATCAACCTTGGTTTGGTCCCATGCCTGAAAAGGCATTCACACTCCTCTATCCGGCTCTTCTTCAGAAATGGCGTGCGTCAAAGTTCGGAGCACCGATCCCAGGCACTAGGGAGGCCTGGTTCTCTCGGGAGCTTCAGAGCAATTCCAATAGTGTAGCCAACTGCTGGCTATAACAAGATGCCATGTCATTTGTAGTCACCATACAGCTAACATGTACAATAGTTGGCTATAAGAATGAAGTACTTTACTAACATAAGGCCCACATTTCACTCTCACAAAATGCCTAGGAGCACGTGCAAGAGCTGGCTATTGCATAGTAGCCCACCTCTCTTCTCTCTCCTCTTATCTCTCTTCCAACTCATCTAAAATATATTATTTAATGTCTTATAGTCAGCTGACTAGACTCTATTTTTGCTCTCAGAACGCAACTGATTCGCCCTGTAGATCGTCATGCAGTTTATGCACCTTCCCCACATTAAGCGCACGCGCTACACTCTAACCAAGATATGGCCATTGTTTTTTTATTGACTCGAAACTTGTGGAAGCAAACCAGGACTTATCTGAAAAGACTCTTGTACCGTAAGAGTGAAACCAAATGTATACTCGTCCTCGAGAGCATTTAGTCCAGCCAAAATTCAGCTGTAGCACGCGATCTCTCTTTTTAACATTTACCTATTTTCAATGTTCAATACCTAGTTTCTCATCTCACCCACCCCCCAGCGCAAGCGCTGGGCAGCTGACCCTACAACATCTCTTATCGACCTCATGTCCTGTGTATATAAATATGACGATGGTTAGTAGGTTGCTGAGTACTAGTTCTGTTCGAGAAACTATCCACACAGGCAGATGTGCATGTTCGGGATGTCGTAGCTGCAGGCCAAGCACATCCCACTTTGGTGGCCACTTTGTGTGAGGTTTTGGAACTACTAGTAGTAGATTACATTATGTTGTCTCATGCGTATGTGAACTGGAACGTGGGCTGCGAGTGCGAGGCGTTGGGAAGTGATGTTATAGACATGCCCTGGAGTGGTCTGCGTCAATGTGCTCCTCTAGCTCCATACTTCCACGGCTCATCGGAGTAATCCTCCTAAGTAGTAGTGGGTTTCCTACAAAAAGTCCTTGGTCCTTCATATAATGGCCGGCCGTTCCGCGTTGATCAAATCCGTCATCACCTCCCAAGCTATCTACCACTTGACACCTCTATCCATCCCGGTGGAAACCATCTCCTTCATCAACAAGATTGAAAGAGCCTTCCTTTGATCGGCAAAGGAACATACTACGGGGGTGAAATGTAAAGTAAATTGGGAGATTGTGTGCCGTCCAAAGAAGTTTGGAGGCCTTGGCATCCTCCATATGGGAAAGTTCGCAACGGCCCTCCGTCTTAGATGGCCTTGGTTGGAATGGAAAGACCTCAACAAAATTTGGATAGGCTCCGGTAACCCGTGCTCCGAGCAAGATATGGAGATCTTCTATGCCGCCACCACCATCACGGTAGGCAACGGGTTGAAAACACCGTTCTGGTTTGCCCCTTGGCTTGAGGGGAAAAATCCTATTGAGGTTGCACCGCTAATTTTTGCCTCCTCGAAGCGAAAAAATTGGAAGGCGGCACAAGCACTTCATGAGAATGCTTGGGTGAATAAGGTGGATTTTGGGGAAGATATTACTTTCGAGCACCTTTCCCAATTCATTGAGCTTTGGAGTCTAATTCAAAACTTCCACCTCAATGAAAATGTTGAGGATGAGATCTCTTGGAAGCTCACTGAGAGTGGGCACTATACCACCAAGTCCGCCTAAAATTTGCAATTCTTGGGACTCACCTACTCAAGTTTATACAAGTCAATGTGGAAGATGTGGGCCCCTTCCACGATTAAGTTGTTCATATGGCTTGTCTACCAAAATAGAATATGGACCGCCGACCGTTTTGCTAAGCGTGGTTGACCAAATTGTGGAGCTTGCCCACTTTGCAACCAATGCTTGGAATCCGTTGATCATCTTCTTGTCCATTGCCGCTTCTCGTTATGCCTTTGGGACAAGGATAAAGAGAGATTCGATATTCCTTTCATTCATACCAACTCTTGGACGGATCTATCCTTCACGGAATGGTGGAACTTGATATCCTCGGGGCAAAACCGCAAGGGGGTGGCATCACTTGCCATGCTCATTATTTGGGAGATTTGGAATGAGAGAAATGATAGAGTCTTCAAGAACAAGCGTGCTACGTCGCAAGTCATCTTTGATAGGATTACAAAAGAAGTAAACCTTTGGGTGGTAGCCGGTGCTAAGAGTTTGAGTCAATTGATGTCGCGGGAGTAATTTGTAATATTTATATTCGAACCTTTTACTTTCTTGTAAACTCCTTGCTTAATCAATGAATGGGCAAAGCTTTTGCCCTCGTTCGAATTTTTTTTTTCTAGTTATCTTAGATGGTTAGAGGATTGGCAGCATTCTTGTAATGACGGGAAAAGTTCAGTATCGGCATGCATGAATTTGAGAGCCCCATGCATAATTCTTCTGCAAGTTCCTTCTCATTGACCCAACCGATTAATACATTCTGCAGAGGGTCCTTCAATTTCAGCACTCGTCACTACTGAGCCCGTGGTCTATTTTTGAGGCTTGACTCTTTTTTTTTCCTGTATGAGTGGGAGACTCTTTTATTCAAACTAGAGGGTTCCCCGCGCATTGTTGCAGGATCTGTTGTGTTTAAATATAAGAATTGTGAAATAATATATCACTTGTTAAACACAAAAGGTGCATTATGTTTTGTACGTTGACACTAAGCGACCCTTGCATGAAAATGCTACCAAATAATCTTGTTTGGTGTGAAAAATGCAATTGATGGGTTGGAGAGTGTAGCGAAATACTTTACTGAAGATCTTGCGGTAAGAAATAAATCTGGGCATAATAGAAGTATGCATGTTCTTTAAAGAGCATTAGTGTGTTCAGAATTAAGACAGTAACATCGAGACTGCTATGTAGCAGATTAGATTTCAGGTGTTCCATATAAATGTTAACTTAACTGCATAGTACATAAAGAGAACCCAAAGGAGCATTTTCAAAAAATATATGAATTGCATTCAGACAGGTTAATGTGAAGTTAGATGCCCAGCCAAATAGTGCAGACTATGAGTTAGAGCATCGAATTTGTCAGAATGAACCTTCAACTTCGAGGTCAGGTTTTTGTTGATGTACAAATATAATAGCTGAAACTGATTAACTCTCAGAGCAGATTTAATCTCTATGTTTTGCGCATCTTAATTACCATATACTCAAACATACGTGATGATTTAGATAAAATGTCTCCCCGTTATGCTGGATGAAAAGGAAAATGAGCCGACAACCCTGCAAGGGAAGAAAAGGTTAAAGTAAGTATCGAAATGACTCTTGCACCTGACATGAGAGATAGATCCACTAAGTGAGAATACTATGGAGAAATCGTGTGATGATTATTACAATCTAACACTTATTTGATGCACTACCCGTAGTCTGCATCAAATAAATCTTTCGGTGAAGCAACAGTGCCCTTGTCTCACATTATCAAACTGTAATTTATATTAGAACCATCATCACATAACTACATATAAAGACAACATAACGGAAATTAAACTTTGCAAGGAATAATAAATCATGAACTAAAATTGTGCCAATGGTAACCATGGTTTTAAATAGCCGGCTATAGCTTGGCTATAGGGCTATAGCCTTTCAGGAGACCTACCGCTGCGGCTATGCCCTTTGTAGGCTAAATGAGAAAAAACTACTAATAGCCTTCTATAGCCTAATTTAGCCCCTGTTTAGCCTCTAATTTAGCCGCTAAACCTCCTATATTTTGAATTTATCTTCTCTTTTATTTTTTATTTCTTGTTTTCCAAATTTGCGTTCAGTATAATTAGATAAAACTTGTGAGTTGAATATCTGAATACTTATTTGCCTTGAATAGTTAAATAAGTTGTATCACGAATCATATTTGAGTCATAGTTTTCCTCTTCTTTTGGTAAGATATGACAAAAATATTTCAAAATTTTGAAAAAAAGCTAAATGGAATAGCCCGCTATAACCCGGCTATAGCCTTTTATAGCCTCTAAAAAATTGCGGCTAAATGAGATAGCCCGCTATTTTAAACTATGATGGTAACTTTGACGTATGTGGTGACTAATTATCACCTTGAGCCTGAATAAGATGATGCACATTGAGGGCTGAAAAAGGAAAGAAACTGTAATGTAAGATAAGAATATGGATATGGGTTCAAGAGTCAAGACAGGTTCGACCCAACACAACAGTCATGCTGAACATACGAAGCTGACATGGTTTACAAAGATATTCACAATTGACCAGAATGAAGCTGACATGGTTTACACAGATATTCACTACTTGGCAGAATGACTTGGAAGAGCAATCACTCAATGCGTGAAGAGAACCCAAACTGCATAATAATTATTTGTAAGAAAACGATGGAAGTATACAGAATTAATCTCAAGCTACTCAGACCGTGAAAACTAAATTGTTGAGCTGACACGCTTGAGGAAAGTATTCAGTACGTCAAGATTAAGCACAATGCACTGTTAGAACCATTAATCACTTCTTCAGATTCGAAAATCAAATGAAGGGATGGAAAGTTGAAAATAATATAATATAAGATTTCATTACAAAACTTTCTATATTGGTTGCAAAATACGGAGCGGGTGTGTTTTACTAGTCCAAATTTGTGGTCTGGCAAAAATTCAGCGGTCCCTAAGCTTTCCTGATGCTACAAATAAACAAGTCAACAAACTTGTATGCAATGTAGAGTATTGCGTTCCAACCAAATTTCAGCAGTAGACCACAGATATATTTTACCTCTTTTAACTCCCTTGACATTCAGTAGCTATATTGCCACCTACCTTTCTGTGCAAGCTCTAATGATCCTACTTTATCTCTTATTGTCGACCTCTTGTTCTATGATATAATGCTTGTGCTTGCATGTTCAAGACATGCTGGCTCAGCCAGTCACATCTTACTTTGGTATTGCTTCATCCGCTGCTTTAGAAATAGACCAAAATATGTCATGCATGTGTATATTGCGATCGGGGCTGCGAGGCATCGGGATAAGATGTTGCTCCCAAGGTCTGCAGTGACGTGCATCACTGGATCGGTCAATTTAGCCGTCTTAACGACTGAGTAGATAAAGATACGACATAGTAGCACGAGTTCTCAACATAGTTTTTTCATTGAGTAACAGTAAAATTGACCTACGAGCCACCACAGCGACTTGACATCCAGGACCGTCAGATCAGCTCATCCAACGTTTCAAATCACTCCTAGCAACAACGAACAGTCGCTAAATGTTTTTAGGTCGTTCTGTCCCGTTCAGTCGCATTAATTGGGCCAGCCATCCGTTTTAGGGCTGCTACTCCACGAAACGAGTTAACCCATTTCTGCTTAATTGGGCTGCGAAGCGCTTATATGGGTCTTGGTCCTCCTTCATCTCTGTCCTGCCGCATTGTTCCCCTACATCTGCCCCTTCTATGATTGATGCTTGGTTAATGGTTCCGCAATCGATTCTTGCCGGCGAAGAACAAGCCAACTCAATAAATAAATGATGTATGCCTGCTGGCTTCCGATCTCCCTCGATTTTGCATCGATTAACAAGAGGCCACCCTAATACTTCTCTTCTTCTCCGGCGACGACGTCTTCTTCTCTACGATGGCGCGCGCCACAGCGGTGCGGATGGCACAAAAACAGCGGAGTGAGTCCTTCGAAGCGGGCTTGGCCTTCTTTGATTCGGTTATGGACCCGGCCCACCATCCGAGGAACATCCAGTTTCATTCGTGCAGTCTCCATGGATGTGCGAGGGAGCGCCTAATCCCCGCTTTAGGCGGGAGCCAAGGTCCCTCCCGCTTGCAGCGCTCTCTCCATGGGCCGAATCGACGTGGCCCAACAAAAAGGTATTGCCTTTTCTTTTTTCCTTTTTGTTTTTGTTTTATTTTTCTTTTTTTCTCCTTTTGGAAAACATTTTTAAAATCTGAAGTTTTAAAAACAAATAGAATATTTTCGGAAATTTAACTTTTTAAATTGGAACTTTTTTTAAATTTGAACATTTTTTTAAATTGAGTTTTTAACATGAACATTTTTTAAAAATAACTTTTTAAAGTTGAACATTTTAAAATTTGAACATTTTTAGAGTTGAACACTTTTTATTTCAATTTTTAATTTGAACAATTTTTAATTTTGAACTTTTTTATATTTGAACATTTTTTGTATTTGAACATTTTTTGTATTTGAACAATTTTGAATTTTGAACTTTTTTATATTTGAACATTTTTTGTGTTTGAACATTTTTTAAATTTCGAAAATGTAAAAAAATAGAAAACGAAGAAAACCATAAAAGGCGAAAAGAAAAACGAAAACCAGTAAAACCAAAAAAAAAAACTGAAGAAACCACTGAATCAGGAACAGACCGGAAGTTTCCAGAAACTTCCAAAACCCGGCAGAATAAAGAAAACCAACTGAAAACCGTTTACTGCTATTGTCGCTAAATGGGCCGGCCCAACCTATCGCGCTCTGAGCGTAACGCCAGATAGCTGTGAGTCAGCCTTCCCTTAATAGCTCCACGTAGGACACAATTTGACGTGGAGGAGAGAGAGAGTCAAGAAAAGCCCAAGTCTTCCCTTGCGTAAGAGATCTTCTCTTCTTAAGAACGAGAAGGCACATCTCAGCGTTGTACGAGTTGCTTTCCCTTATCCCCGATTTTTCCAAATCTTCTGCTCCGAACGCTGTTTCTCGTCATGTGGCGCGAAAATATTTTCTATGCGCGCCAAATTCTTCTTCTCCCCGCGCTGAATCCTCTCTCAATAGTATTTATTCACATCAAAATCAGAGGAAGAGGAGGCACACAAACCTACCGCCGCCAGAGCTGATCCATCCCAGCCACCACTAGCTACTCCGGCCATGTCTCGTCGGCCGGCGCGGAACGAATCGGATTCGTCTCTGGTCATGCGCGGTCGTGTTTCTTCATCACCAATTCCTGTGTATGCTCCCCCACCGCCGGACTATGCCGGATCTAACAGCGCCGCTTCACATGTTTGGTGGGACGGAGCAGCTGCTGGTAGCCCCAATCGTTCTTCTCCAGCTGATTGGTAAGCCTCACGTTCCCTCCTTTATACTCGATTTGTAGATCGTTTCTTATCTCTTGATTATGCTGCGGTCTGCAGTCTCATTTTTCTATAATTTTTGAAGCCTTCTGTACAGCCATTGTTGATCTGATCTCAGATTTTTTTGAGAGGATAATGACATGTGTGTTTGTGTAGTTCATAATTATTGTGCTAATGGCAAGTGTGCTGTATGGTCGATTAAGTAGATAGCTTGCAGAGTACGGTGGTAGCAATCATGTAGTAATCGTGGACCTGAAGGGCGCAGTACTGCTGGTGATTTAGCCTAATACATATGATAATTAAATTTAGAGGAGTGAACCTCAGCTTGAATGCGAACAAGTACGGTAGGAGTCTCCATTTCACAGTACGTGTATAGATTATGTATGTGATTTTATCAGAAATTGCCAGCCTTGGAATTATTCAAATGATCATCATATAACCTTGGAACTGGGGCTGGCATCTTTCCTGTTAACATACCACGTTGCAGTAGCCTGGTGGTATTTAATCTCTGTCCTATTATTTAATGCCTGAGTGTTTATCCTTGTGTAGGGTAAATGATGTTCACCCAGCAGGAGGTTATGTAAACCTTTTACAAACTCCTGCTAGTTTCTCTTTTCCACATCAAATTCCTAGCCGCCCAGACATGCCACATAACTACAATTTTGTTGCGAGTTCTTCACAGCATACTCCATTACCAGTAACCCAGCCATCTGCTACCAAAAAGATCAAAAAGGGAGCATCCAATAAACGTACACATTCTAGAAGTATTAATCTTGAAGATGATGATGATGGAGAATCTAGCAATAAAAAACGAATGACATGGACAACAAAGGAGGATGAAAGATTGGTAAGCTTCTCAATTTCTTGCATTCCTTACTCCATATGGCTGGATATGTACATATGTCAATGATTAACAGATGTTTCATTCTGCAATGTAGATGGGTGCTTGGCTGAGCAACTCAAATGATGCTATAAGTGGAAACTACAAGAAGAATGACCAGTATTGGGATGCTGTGACAGCTGAGTACAATAGCAACACCTCCGACAGCACTCGAAAAAGGCAAACGAAGCAATGCATGAGCCGTTGGCATAGAGTAAACAAATTTGTAAATGATTTCCACGCTATTTATATACAGTTAAGCCAAGTATATTCTAGTGGACAGAGTGAATCTGATTTGATGGATAAGGTCCAAATAAAGTATGAGAAGGATCATGGGCCGTTCCTGCATAAGGCTACTTGGGAGGCATGCAAAAAATTTCCAAAGTGGCATGCTTATAATGCACAAATGCATGGATCAAAGAAACGGGATGTGGCTGATCTGGGAGATGTGGGTGTTAAGTCATCTCCTGATGACATTCCACGTCCTCCTATGGGGGTAAAAAAGGCCAAGGCAGAAAGAGACGGCAAATGCAAGAATAAGCAGGTGTCAAAGGATATGGAAGAGCTCAATAGGTATATTGAAGCTCAGGAAGAAGCTAACAAAAATCGCACTGCGGTGCTAGAAGTACAGAAACGTATTTCGCATGATAAGGTTGAGGCATCACGGCTTGCCCTTGAGGCAGCAAAGGAGAACAAGGAGGCCAAGACAAAATCAAAAATGCTAGAGCAATACACTAAGCTCCTCACACATGACACTACCGGGATGCCTGATGATATGAAAGCTGAGCATTTGAAGGCAATTTCATTGATGCGGGAAACATTGTGGGGGAAAACTCATCAGAGTTGAAAGGTATGTTTATTTCTTATACAAATTAGCATGCTACACTGTTTATTATCATGTAACTAGCTGATGAGTTAGCATAAATATTTTGTTTTGTAGTGCTTGCTCTTGACTTCAAGGCCTGATGAAACTTGGGTGCAGTATCAAGTACTGATGGTGTTGGACTACCTACCAGTTGTCTCCAGGAGTATGAAGTGATTTAGGCATGGAATTCGTATCCATGTTCGTGTCAGAGTTTAAATTGAACGCATAGAAATAATTCATATTTGTGTTATCTTAGACTAGGTGTCGACTTTCTGCACGAATACTTCTCTACATTTGTCAAGTTTGATGTGTTCATCCATATGCAATACGTGTACTGGCTGGATCCAGTTTCTGTTCCCTTTCATCGTATTTATACTTAACCTGTTTTGTTCCAAACTGGGAGTATGTGCGTGTGTCTCAAGGAAATCAAGAGAGTTTACTTTGTTTTGGATCTAAATTCTGAGATTCACGAGTTGTATTTGTCTTGGAACTTTGGGTACTCGTACTGTGTCGTGCATGTTAAGGACTTCAAGTCCGATTTGTCTACTGCATGTATGCTTGCTTTTCACGTCAACAAGGCTATATATGTACGGAACCCAGCCCTGAATAAATCTTACACGCCAAACCATACGAGCTTCTGTTTGCAATCTATACAGACAATGTCTCAATCCGGCGATAGCTCCTCTGATGATTTTGATGCAACCGATGAGTTAGATCCAGCTATGGCTTACACACTACAAGATTTCTTGGCAGAGCAAGAGTTTCTAGATTCGATTGGTAGGCAGATTGCAGGGAAGTTGAAGGCCAAACTGGAGGAACAAAGTGCAGAGTCCTCTCGCCGTCGAAGTGGACCAAGAAGGCACATACCAAGAGACCATGCAGCAGCACACCAGAAACTTGTGGCTAATTACTTTTGTGAGAAGCCTCTATACACGCCGGAGATGTTCCGCAGAAGGTTTCGCATGAGCAAACCACTCTTTCTACGTATCGTAGATGCCCTCAGCAACTGGTCACCCTATTTTACCGATAGAGTCGATGCCATTAATCGTGAGGGACTTTCGCCGCTCCAGAAGTGTACAGCGGCAATGCGTATGCTTGCCTATGGGACAGCAGCTGACCAGCTTGATGAGGTGCTAATGCTTGGAGCCAGCACATCGTTGGATTGCTTGAGTGCATTTGCGCAAGGGATTATTGAGGTCTTTGGCGAAGAATATTTGCGCCCCCCTACGCCTGAAGAAATTCTTCGTCTTATGGAAATTGGCCATGCTCGTGGCTTCCCTGGCATGTTAGGAAGTATTGATTGTATGCACTGGCAATGGAAGAATTGTCCAATGGAATGGAGGGGTCAGTTCACAGGTCATCATGGAGTTCCTACTATGATACTTGAAGCTGTTGCGTCATATGATCTCCGCATATGGCATGCTTATTTTGGAGTTGCTGGATCAAACAATGACATTAATGTTTTAAATCGGTCACCGTTGTTCATCAGTACTTTGAAAGGAGAGGCGCCTAGGATTCAATACACTATCAACGGGAGGCAATATGACACCGGTTATTACCTTGCTGATGGCATATATCCAGAATGGGCTACGTTTGTGAAGTCAATACCGCTTCCTCAGAATGACAAGAACAAATTGTTTGCAAAGCTTCAAGAAGGGGCAAGAAAGGATGTCGAGCGGGCTTTTGCTGCACTCCAATCTCGTTTTAGCATTGTCAATCGTCCGGCCAAATTTTGGAAACGTGCAGCCATTGGATCTATAATGCAAGCATGTGTCATACTTCATAATATGATAGTTGAGGATGAACGGAAACCATTTAACGTTCCCTTAGACCTGAATCGCAACCCACAAATATCATCTGTTCTACCTCCTGAAGTTATGCATGGTGCTCACCCTGTGTTCGAAGATGTCTTGCGGAGAAGCGCCACAATTCGTGATCGAGAGACACATATTCAGCTAAAATCAGATTTAGTCGAGAATATCTGGGATCGATTTGGCGAGCAATAATATTTGTTTTCATTACTTTGAGTCAATTTTAATACACGATTACTATGTATACCTTTTATATACTATACAATTCTCATTTGTACCTTTTATATAAGAGTGAAGATATGATTAAATTCATCTTTGCCATGACTTGTTGATCAACCTTTTTTATTACTTCCATCGGCCCTAAAAATTACTTGTCACAAATTTAGGCTAAATGTAGGCTAATATATATCTACGTCTATTGATCCAGCGACAAATATTTGTATTTCATATTATACTATGAAGAGTTATACTCCCTCCGATTCATATTAATTGACTTCAATATAAATGTATCTAGAACTAAAATGTGTCTAGATACATCCATATTAGAGTCAATTAATATGAACCGGAGGGAGTATTATATATATATATTCAACCTCTTGAAGTTAAAGATCCATTTGTATTTGATGGACTATACGTAGCGTTTGCAACACAGCAGTCTACAATGGTGCTATTTATTGTTGATCCCTACGTTTTTGCAAGCTTTTAGCGCTAGAGATTAAAGCTAAGGAACAAGCATTGTACGACATGTTTTCTAGATCTTCTCTTGCCTCATCTTGCTGACGTGGAAGGCACAAGAGAAGGCAGCCTTCTCCAGCACTGTACATGCCCTAAGCGGCGAGTAGGTTTCGCCGATGTGCGATCTGGAACCGCCGCCGGCGCTGTAATAAGGGCGGTAAAAATTTGGCCCTCTCCCTCCTCTAATTGTGGTGATTATTCTGAAGGTAATTGTGAGTTTTCTTCTGTCCTTCATTCATAGTATATACAATATCTGCAGAGACCAGTCGTTTTTCTTTACCCCTTCGTCTAGCCGTCGGCCTCTTTCAACTTTATCATAGTGATACACGCGGTAGAGGTCTGGTTTTGCTGCATCTTCTGGAGGAAGAAAAACCTTGAAAACAATGGGTTACGGTGAGAAGAAGCCCAACAAAAGGCTCCAGTAATTGTATTTGTCCATGGCACACATCATGTTAGCAGCATTTGTTTTGGAAGAACCATATACGCAATCATTTCTTGTATTCATGTAGGTATTTCCCAAACGGTGCCTGATTTATCGTTTGGGGGACGTGTTTCGTTCGTGTTGCGTTTGGGGGATCTCGCTCCCCAGCCGCATCCCCCAAACAAAATTTCAGATTTTTAAAATTTAAGCGAAAACAACTAGAGTTATTCATACTTGCTATATATTACATAGATTTGAACGAATTTCGATAAAATTTAAACTAAACCCTAATCTAGTAGTACTTGCGGCGGCCAGAGGGTAGTACTGGTGGAAGTTGCACATGTCATCGACAACGACGTCCTGCTTGCTACGCTTGTCAGGCTCGTCCTTCACCGTGCCGCTTGGTCCAGCCTCGCCGTCATCGGTGAGGTCGACGAGTGGCTTCCCGGTGTCGCGGATGGACATGGCGATTGCCAAGTCAAGGTCGCCCCTCTAGGCGTCCTTGTCGTTCAGCAACGCTGCGAACGGCATGTGCACCCCTGGGCAGTCGTCGGGGTCGTCGATGATGGGGATGAGGAGTTGCTGGAGCTCGTACTCTGTCAGCTGCGCCGCCTTCACAGCTTCCTCGCCGTCCTACTCCTCCTTCACCTCCGTCTTCGGCCTATGCTGCTGCCAGCTGACGCTGTTGCCGCCGCGCCTCGGATTGACGGGTGGTGTCGCAAACTTCGGCTCATCCTTCACCTCGCGCTTAGGAACGGTGTAGGGCACGGCGCGGTGCGACGAAGGCACCGATCGCGCCGACCCTGACGAAGAAGAGTTGGAGGAGGATGAGTACGTCTTCCTCGGTTGCCAGCGTGCTGCGGACGTAGGAGATGGTGACGGCGTCGGTGGCATCTCGAGTCTGGGAGAGCCGTTGTGGATGCCGTCGACGACGTGCTCGAGGGTGCGCCCGGGGATGCCCCAGAAGCGAAGGCGCCCCTCCCTTTTCCAGCTGTTCCGCCGGCCGATGAGGCCGGCGGTGATGTTCATCTCAGCGTCGTGTTGCGCCTGGAAGTAGTCCACCCACCAGGCGTTGTTGCCGGTGGGCGCCCAGGTTGGATCGGCTCGCTCCTCGGTGGTGAGGTGAGCCCGCCGGGTCCTGATCGCGTCCCTCCAGCGCTCCATGCCCGGCGGCGCCAGCGGCGGGACGCCGACGCCGTTGACGGCCATCCTCCACCCGTTGCTGCTTGGCAGGCACATGTTCGGCGGGACAGGATATCCCGCGCGGTACAGCGCCCACGCCTCCGCCACGGTGAGGTTGCCACAGCCGAAGCCGTTCGCCGCGACGCTCTTGTGGGACGACGACATTGGAGCGGCGAGGAAGGAGGAGATTGCGAGCGGCAAGCTTGGGATCGGTGAGGGAGGAGGAGATTGGGAGCGGCGAGAGATTTGGAGCAGTAAGTTTGGAATGGGGAAGGAAGGAGGGCGCTCTTAATGCACAACGGCGGCAGGCGAAGCGGCAGCGGGGCGTTGGCCGCAATAAACGCCGTCGCGGATGGCCACGCGGCCATGCACGACGAGACGCGTCACTGCGTCGCCTGGGAAAGCTGGGTGCCATTAACGTCACTTGACCAGAGGTAGGCGACGGGGTTTTTAGGCTTCCGTGTCGCTAACGCATCGGTCCCGCCACTCCCCGCCTCACATTTTGTTGTGTTCGGCGTGTCCGGAGCGTCCCCTGTGGAGCGGGGACGGGCTCGGGGCGCCGGACACCGTATTGGGCCGCGCCGGACGGAAAGAGCCTTTGGGACGTGCGGTTGGGAACGGAATTTTGGCCGGCGCACTTCAAATCCCTTTCGGGCCGCTTTGGGGACGTGGATGGAGATGCTCTAATGATACAAAATTTGTGTAGTAGTTTTCTAAAGTATGCAGCCCAATGTTTAGTGCTTATTTTCTCACCTACCCTTCTGCACAAGCCCTTACCTTTCTCCATCTCTTATATATCTGCCTCCATCTCTTTAATTTTTTTCAATATTCAATGTGCATTTTATCTTGTCAGTTGTGACCTACCCATATGCACAACCTCTGACCCTCCTTCATCTCTTATCGACCTCTTGTCCTGTGCAAGTTAATATCACAATGATTTATAGGGGGTTGGGTATTTCGCTTCGGGAACAATACTCTGAAGAGTGCATGTTGGCCCGTTCGGGTCATCGTGACTGCAAGCCAAACACATCCCACTTTAGCGCCGGTTTGTGAGGCGTCAGATGTCATGCACATGTGTACTGCAATCGGGCCGGGGCTGCGAGGCATCGGGAAAAGATGATCTAGACAGAACCTGTACCTTAGTGCTTGAGTGCAAACATCAGGCTCGACGAATCCTTGGTGTTTTAAAAAAAATGCTTGAGTGCATCCATCCATTTCCGAAATTCCACGATTTGGTGGACTCGTCCTGTGTAGTAGTAGTCTATACACCAGAAAACGTTCTTGTACCAGCTTGTGATGTATTACTCGTTAGCTTAGATGGTTAGAAGATCAAACAACACTCTTCTAATGATGGAAACAGTTCAGTATTGGCGTGAGTGAGTTTGAGAGCGTTGCTCCCACATGATCACCCGGCACCTAATTCTTTTGCAAACTTCTTACCATTGACCCCAATCAATTAATTCATCATGCAGAGAGTCCGTGATTTGAGCATATTTCCTTGCACCTGCCGCATGCCCCAGACCAGATTTGTCACGCAGAATAGCACCCGAGCCACCACCAGAAGTACGGAGAAAAGGTGTCTTCGGGGCATCGATCATCACCGTGTGCTTGAGTGTTTCGTTTAAACTTGGGACAAGGTGCGTTATACCAAGTAAATTTTTGGTTCGTCACAATTTGTTTAAGACTAGTAAGTGTGCACGTGCAACGCACGACTCATTTTGAAAATTTGAAAAATTTCAGCCAATGTGCAGTAGTCCACTATCCCTAATTTCTGACTCGTTAAAATATTCTGAAACATGGTGTTGTTTTCATGAACGAATGTGCTTCCTGTACCCAAATACTACACGTTACTAATTTATGTTGCATAATTACATAATTTTTTTATCCAAAAGCACAGTTATATGGATGTATGATACTTCAAACAACGCATAGTATGAATGAAATGTTCAAGAGACTTGGCCCAATCTTTAGTCCATGTCAAAAATACACTCAATTAAAAATTGCAAGTAATAATATTCTTGTAGCATAACTGAGTGAAAATGCAGAATGCATTTTCTGAGATTTCAAAATACTATAAAAGTTTTATCACCAGCATACACATACAAAGTCGTGTCATTTACAAAAGGTGAGATAAGGCAACTGTGAGACTGCAGAGATAATTGCATCGAGACTGCGATGACTAAGCTATCTGGATAAGACTGAAAAAATTGGCACCAAATTACATACATTGGATAGGAAAATTGGGGATGTGCAACTCACAGATGAACATTGTATACATATGCATATACTTTTTTTTTTCCGAAACATATGCATATACTTTACATGAATATTCTCAAGTTGGAAAACTGATGAATTGACTGTCACACAACTATTACCGCCTTTATAGGTGTTACCATCATTGACCGGCGTTAAACCAGACGGAACAGAGTAGCATTAAAATGAACTGAAAATATTGTTTGAACCAATCCTGCCCGCCGATTCTGGATGGCAACTCCCCGTAACCCTTGGGTAACTGAAGCTTCTTCCAGTGTCGTCAGGTACAGAGGCGTGCCATAAGCTCTGAACAAAGCAAGAAAAGAAACTGCATGGCATCTGAAGACATTCTTAAATGATGGATCGACCTAGCAGAAAATGCTTAGCAAATGCTAACAGGCAAAAAAATGACCTGCTCATTTGTTCTCTGTAGACATGAACTATTTTCAATCAAAGATGGTTTAGATGCACGCAGCTGCCAAGCTCGCCCTTTTAACCATGCAAGAAGCAATTAAGTATATGATAGTATGGCTTACATAGATACAAAAGTCACATGTTAATTAGTCTGGAATTCATTTGTGGATCATGCTTTCATAAATTTGCACCTGATAAACTCGAGCAGTCATCCTTGTTTGCAAGCCAGCAACCATCAGGAGAAAACAAAAGGCTCAAGTTTCAAGAGAACACAAACATTGTACAGAGCATATGCAGTGATGCAGTGCATGTCCCCATTAAGAAAATATGAGCAGATTAAATCTGTATAAAACATGATGAAATGAGTTGTGGAAACATCCTGTAGTAACAGGTTCTACCCGATCATGTTCTATCAAGCCATTTTCCAGATTTATACAATTCAAATTTACAGAGGCATAAGCTCAAGGCAATGCACCTCACAATTTCGAGATTGCAATCTCACACCTTCTGATTACATAAGTCAAAATTCAAATGGCATTTTAATAAATCTACATAACATGCAACATTTAATTAAAGTATATGAATACGGGTGCCAAACTTCCAGTAGGATTTAGAAGTTCAAAGGATCCTGTTTAGATATTCATCCACCGTAATGTAATAGACATCAGGGTAAAGTTCAGTCGCTTCAACTCCAAATGATGGGTCCATCTCAAAGTTAGTGTGGCCCACCTTCACCCAGACAGAGTGGCTGATTGCCAGCGCTATATTCAGCGGAGCTGGAGACTCTGAAACATATCCAACAGAGCAGAATTTGTAAAAAACTAAAAATGGAACAAACATTCTTTTGGATGGAACAAAAAAATACTAATGGATGGCAACTACAGTGTTCCAAGTGAAAAAATATGAACTTTACTATGACCTTGAATTTATACACTGTTCAACGAAATAACTAAATAACTTCCTACCGAAAATAGTAGTAAGCCCCATTGACTGAATAAACTCCACTCTACGCTCAAGAAACTAGTTACAATGAACTGGATCTGGAAACATGATGTTATGTTCCTAAGTTTTAGAATAGATAAACTCTGAGCACAAGTAATAATACTGACATTTACACATTGTTGTAATGATGAAGGTTAATGTTCATATCATAGACTTTGAAGGCTTGAACTTTTTTATGTTACCAGATAAAACCAAAGTATCCATTATAGAAACATTACATTAACATGTTCAACCTTGTAATTTAGAGAGCCCTAAGATCAATGAAATGCATTGCCAGTATGGTCTGCATTCTTCCTCACAACTCACAAGATTGAGGTCTCACACTTTCTGATTACATAATTCACTTGGCATTCTAGTAAGATACATGACCTCCGATATTTATTCAGTGCATATGAATATTGGTGCCAATAGGAATTTGGAGTTCAAATGAAATTATTTAGGTATTCATCCACGGTAACATATTTCACATCGGGGTAAAGCTCAGTGGCTTCAACTCCAAATGATGGCTCGATCTCAAAGTTAGTGTGGTCCCCCTTCACCCAGGCAGAGTGGCTGATTGATAGTACTATATTCAGCGGCACCGGAGACTCTGAAACATATGCAAGAGATAAAATTCAATCCAAAAGTTGTTTGTGCAGAAACAAAAAAAAAGATAAGTATGGAGTATAGACAACAGCTTCAGTGTTTCAAGTGAAAAATATGGCTTATGACCTTGAATCTGCTTCAGGACTTCATCTTCTGGGATGTACACCCTCTCAATTGTCTTCCCAACTTTCTTCTCCCAAAGCGAGACAAGCTGGTTATGAGACAAAGTGTTGCTTGATGGCCTCAGATATAGGATCTTGTTCAAGGTCCTTGGATCATCTACAGCTTTAATAGTGTATGTGCCCACGTCCTCCTCCAAGGAAAATACTCCTATTGTCAACAAAAAAAACAAAAACAATGCAGTCATAATTCATTTCTTGTTTGACTTAAATACCTTATGTGAAATAGATATTCCTATCTTATATATAAAAAATGTACAATCAAGTAAGGGCATATTGATCAAATTTACCTTTCACATTACCATCTCCTAAAATGAGAATCTTGTCAGTTGGGGGTCCAGTGACCCCAATCTGTGCAAGGCTTGGCAGAAAACGACCAGCAAAGAAGTTGGAAGAGACATATGTGTAGGGAATTCCTTCAGCCTCGATGGAACGCCTTATACGAGCTTTCGCACCAAACATTGACTTTGCAGGCTCGACTGCATGTACATGATCCACATCATTACCAAACTCTGACGGGAAGAATCTCTGCAAAAAGCCCATCAATATGGAACCACAACATGAATTGCAGTAAAAAAATGACATCAGAAATTCATGGTATCAGTCTGTCAGATATAAAAAGAAGCACATTCAACATGTTTTAAACAAAATAAGCACAACCAATATCCTTCCTGCCATGTGAAGACAGGGAATATCCTAAGTAGTCAGCCCAGGTACTTAGTACCAAAATGAAAAGTGTTATCAGATATATATCAATGCTTGGACCAAATAAAATGTAAGAGTTTAGTTAAAGATGTCTGATGGATGCACAATCTAGTAACGACTAGAAGCGATTGTACATCAGTACTTCCTACTCTTTAATAACATATAAATTTGAACTATACCATCAGTTAAATTATGTTAGTAAGCCATGATGTGTGCATACAAAATAATTTGATACTGATGATTTGGAAATTGAAAGTTACCTTTACATTCCCAGCTTCCTTAATTGCCGCAATAATGAGAGTTTGATCTGGTAACTGCGCGTAACCCAAAGCCGAGATCACAACATCGGCGGATTTGATAGCTGCCACCAGGCTCTGACGGTCATATATATCACCCTAATGATCCAACCGTAATAAAACAGGTATACATGAGTGCGCAATCATATTATACCGTGAGGTGATTATTTTAGTAACAATCAGACAATGTTAATGTACTTGCTAAAATTGCAGTTTTTTCTTAGATGGCATGAAAGATTGTTGGGCTTGCTTAAGCCTTATCAGATAAACATCACAATTTATGGGTTGTCAGAAAAGTTTGTTGACCAGTAGGCAGACTACAATGTATTCTGCAGTGAAGATGCAAACCACGAACAAGTATTAATTGTAATAACACCCTCTGAGGCATTTTTACTACTACATCCATCCATAATAAGCGTCGTAGTTTTAGTTCAAATGTGTTGTACAATGGAGTACAATTTCAGGAAGACTGAAGAATGTTCAAGATCCTAGACAGAAGATTTGTTTGAGAAATAGCTTCTGTAGACAATCAGTGGTAATGGTTTGAATCACCTAATCTTTTGTTCAAATCACCTGATATGACTGTCTTACCTGATCGGTTGAATCGAACAGCATGAAAATGAACCTCGCCTTAACAGATTTCTGAGATATTTCTTTTATCTAAAGCAGCACATTTTCTTGATTTCAGTGTTGGTAAACATGCCACAGTAGAAATCAAGTTCACCACTATGTTTACTTGTTTAGTACTAGTGCACCGCATAAATAAAGAGCCTGAAGTAGAAATCCTAGTAATAAACCAGTACAGGGATGTCACAGCACACCATCTGCCGGCCGCGTTGGCTGTGATGAGGCGGGCCGCACGAAGACAGGAGATCCGCGAGGCCCACCTAGCTGTCCAGAATGAGGCCCAGAAGACAAAGACCAAGACCCAAGCTGCGATGGGCGTGCACGACAAGTAGCAGGCTCGCCATCGAGGAAAGGCATCGGATAAGAATCAATCAATTGTACCGAGCTGTGCTCGGTCTCCTTCCCCTTTCTCTGATGAACTAGCAAGTTCATCTGAGTTCTCTCCTCCTAGCGTGACGCTGGGGATTGTACTTGACTGAATCTGCTACTCCATGTATCATGTGAGAGATCTAGTGTGACATATGGTATCAAAGCCATCGTCCTGCGACACGCTTCCACTCTAATTCCCCACAAAATCCCCCCACAAAAAAATCCCCAGTAGTTCGATTTGGGCTTGATTTGGCTCAGATCTGGAAACCCTGGTCATCCACGAACCAGAAATCAGCGGCGATTGAGGCGGCGTTGGGGGCGGAGGAGCAGTTGCTCACAGTGTCAAATCCTGGCTCGACGGTGAGCTTGTGCGCTACGGGTGGCGGGTGCGGTCGGCGGCGGTTGACCCTTGCTCCGGGTGCGGCGGTGTGGAGGCAAGCAAGCGCAGCAACCATGGAGAAGGACCTCGCCGAGCTCAAGACCCAGGGCGCTCTCGTGGCAGAATCACTCAAGGCCATGAACGAGACCCTGCGTGGTTTGTCGGCGTGGATGCCGCAAGTGGACACCTCAATCACGGCCATCCAAAAGTCCATCGACGCGGTGGCGAGCCGTGTCACAGCACTGGAGGCGGTGCGATCTCCTGATGATGATCAAATGCCTCGGCCCAATGGGCATCACCAGCGAAACAACACCCAGGGTCCTGATTCGGATGTCATTCGTGCACCGTTTCACGCCCTGGTCAAGGGTACGAAAAAAATCCCCCACACTCCTGTTCATTTTGAAATGGGTGAACAATCTGGAAAGGATAGTCACCTTGATGACAGTAGCTACACTAATCATTCTACACATAGAGATTGGAATTACTCTCGCATGCCAAAAACTGATTTCCCTCGTTTTGATGGTGAAAACCCAAAATGGTGGAAAACGGTTTGTGAGAAATACTTTAACACTTATGAGGTAGACAGGCATTCATGGGCTAGTTTTGCCACCATGCATTTCCATGGTAATGCTGCTTTATGGCTCACAAACTATGAGGAAGTAAATGAAATAGAAACCTGGGAAGAACTTGTAGTAGGCTAGTAGCTGTGCATACCAAATTTGGGAAAAACAAGCATATCAAGCATTTAGAAGCTTTAGAGAGGTGGAAACAGAAAGGTACAGTAGAAGCATACTATCAAGGTTTTGAGAGTCTTAGACACAAAGTGTTGTTGCATAATAAACATTACGATGAAGCTTTTTTTGTAACCAAGTTTGTAGTTGGTTTAAAAATGGAAATTCAAAAAGCTATCCGATTACACTGTCCTAGAACAGTTGATGCTGCGTTATCCCTTGCTGAAACACAGGAAGAGATGTTGGAAGAAGGCCGTCAAGCAAATAGTGGACGATTCAAGCCAGAATACACTAGATCATCTTTCAGAAATGGGCATGCAAACAAAGGAATTTTGTCACAGTCGGGTGAAGAGCAGAAGAAGATAGAGAACAAGCCCCCTTGGTCTGACCAGCTCAAGTCCCTGAAGGCACAGCGCAGAGCTCGTGGTGAGTGCTTCAAGTGCGGGGACAAGTACCAGCCAGGGCACAAATGTGCAAAGACAGTCTCTCTGAATGTCGTGGAAGAGTTGTTGGAATTACTTCAACTCCAATCGTCATCTGAGGAAGAAAAAGAATCAGAAACTTCTGAAGAGGAGACACTGATGAAGTTATCATACTGTGCAGCAGTGGGTACAGCGGCCAAGAAAACCATCAGGTTACATGCAACAATCAGCGGTCAGCCTGTGCTAGTGCTGATCGATTCCGGCAGTTCGGGCAGTTTTATCTCTCAGAAAACAGTGGCCAGTCTCAAAATGTCTACCAAGCCGGTTCCAGAAGTGCAAGTGGTGGTGGCTGATGGAGCTAAATTACCGTGCAACACTGCAGTATCAGATGTGGTATGGACCTGCCAGAACAATGTGTTTTCTTCTACATTGCGAGTCTTTGAGCTGCAGGGCTACGACGTGATACTGGGCATGGACTGGCTGGAGGCTTGTGGTGACATGTGGATAAGCTGGGAACGGAAGACCCTGCGTTTCCGCCATGATGGCAAACGTATCACACTGCGAGGCATCAAGAGCAGGACAGACAAATGTGATCAAATCTCTGGGGTGCAGCTACACAAGCTCATTCGAACAGAAGCTGTCGCTCAGGTCATTCAGCTGTGTCCGGTGCAGGAAAAAAACCAAACGACCGAAATACCTCAAGTGGTGGCCAAGGTCCTGCTAGACTTTGAGAATTGTTTTGGTGAACAGCAAGAGCTTCCGCCACATCGTGATTTCGACCACCACATCCATCTGCACCTAGGTGTCAAACCTGTCAGCGTGCGACCATATCGGTACACACCACAACAGAAGGATGAGATAGAAAAACAAATCAAGGAGATGCTGGCAAAAGGGATCATACGACCCAGTCACAGTCCATTCGCTTCTCCGGTGCTCCTGGTTAAGAAAAAAGATGGTTGCTGGCGCTTCTGTGTGGATTATCGGCACCTCAATGCCGTGACAATTCCCAACAAGTACCCGATGCCAGTGGTAGAAGAGCTCCTAGATGAACTGGCTGGCGCAACAGTATTCACGAAGCTGGATTTACGCTCAGGGTACCATCAAATTCGGATGGCGGAGGAAGACGAAGCTAAGACAGCCTTCCGCACTCACAACGGTCACTTTGAATTCCGAGTCATGCCATTCGGGCTATCCACAGCTCCAGCGACGTTCCAGTCCGCCATGAATCAGGTGTTCGCGGCTCAAATTCGCAAGTATGTCCTGGTTTTTGTCGATGACATCCTCGTGTACAGCAAGACTATGGAGGAACATGCTCAACACTTGACGGTGGTGTTTGAATTGCTGCACCGCAACAAATTGTACATCAAGCGCAGTAAGTGCTCATTCGCTCAGCAATCACTAGAGTATCTGGGTCATGTGATCAGCAAGGACGGTGTGGCAACTGACCCCTCCAAGATAACAGCAGTGAAGAACTGGCCCAAGCCATCCAATGCAAAGCAGCTCCGTGGGTTTCTCGGTCTAGCGGGCTACTACCGCAAATTCATTCGCAATTTTGGGGCAATTAGCCGGCCGCTGACCAATCTTCTTAAGAAACACAAACAATTCCTCTGGAACCGAGACGAGCAGGCGTCATTCCAGGCACTAAAAACGGCCCTCATCTATGCGCCGGTGCTAGCTCTCCCTGACTTCAAGCAGGAATTTGTCCTGGAGACGGACGCATGCGACACTGGGATCGGCGCTGTCTTGATGCAGCGTGGCCATCCAGTGGCATTCTTAAGCAAGTCATTGGGGCCAAAGAACAGGACCCTCTCCACATATGACAAGGAGTGTCTGGCTATCCTACTGGCAATCGATAGATGGCGATCGTACTTGCAACACAGTCAATTCATCATTCGTACCGATCAAAGGAGCCTCGTGCATTTGACTGACCATAGGATTGCCACACCAATTCAGCAGAAGGCTTACTTTAAACTCATGGGTTTTCAGTACAAAGTCTTGTACAAAAAAGGGGCCGAGAACCGGGCTGCCGATGCCTTATTGTAGGATAACGTTGCATAGAAAACAAAAATTTTCCTACCGCGAACACGCAATCCAAGCCAAGATGCAATCTAGAAGACGGTAGCAACGAGGGGGTATCGAGTCTCACCCTTGAAGAGATTCCAAAGCCTACAAGATGAGGCTCTTGTTGCTGCGGTAGACGATCACTTGCCGCTTGCAAAAGCGCGTAGAAGATCTTGATCACGATCGGTTCCGGCGCCACGAACGGGCAGCACCTCCGTACTCGGTCACACGTTCGGTTGTTGATGAAGACGACGTCCACCTCCCCGTTCCAGCGGGCAGCGGAAGTAGTAGCTCCTCTTGAATCCGACAGCACGACGGCGTGGTGTCGGTGGCGGTGTAGAAGTCCGGCGGAGCTTCGCTAAGCAAACCGGACAATATGAAGTGGAGGAGCAAAGCTAGGGTTTGGGAGGGGGTGGCCGGCCACTCAAGGGGGGCGGCCAAGCTATGGTCTTGGGGTGGCCGGCCCCCTCCCTTGGCCCCTCATTATATAGGTGGATCCCAAGTGTTGGTGTCCAAGTCTTCGAATAAGACCCGAAACCAAAACCTTCCATAGGAGGGGGCAAACCTAGCCCAACTAGGACTCCCACCCAAAGGTGGGATTCCCACCTCCCATGTGGGGGGGTGGCCGGCCCCCTATGGTGGAGTCCACTTGGGACTCCACCCCCACTAGGGCTGGCCGGCCATGGAGGTGGAGTCCCTTGTGGACTCCACCTTCCTTGGTGGTTTCTTCCGGACTTTTCTAGAACCTTCTAGAACCTTCCATAGAACCTTCCGCGACATATTATTTCACATAAAATGACATCCTATATATGAATCTTATTCTCCGGACCATTCCGGAACTCCTCGTGATGTCCGGGATCTCATCCGGGACTCCGAACAAATATTCGAACTTCATTCCATAATTCAAGAACTACCATTTCAACATCCAACTTTAAGTGTGTCACCCTACGGTTCGAGAACTATGCGGACATGGTTGAGTACTCACTCCGACCAATAACCAATAGCGGGATCTGGAGATCCATAATGGCTCCCACATATTCAACGATGACTTTAGTGATCGAATGAACCATACACATATATTACCAATTCCCTTTGTCTCGCGATATTTTACTTGTCCGAGGTTTGATCTTCGGTATCACTCTATACCTTGTTCAACCTCGTCTCCTGACAAGTACTCTTTACTCGTACCGTGGTATGTGGTCTCTTATGAACTCATTCATATGCTTGCAAGACATTAGACGACATTCCACCGAGAGGGCCCAGAGTATATCTATCCGTCATCGGGATGGACAAATCCCACTGTTGATCCATATGCCTCAACTCATACTTTCCGGATACTTAATCCCACCTTTATAGCCACCCATTTACGCAGTGGTGTTTGGTGTAATCAAAGTACCTTTCCGGTATAAGTGATTTACATGATCTCATGGTCATAAGGACTAGGTAACTATGTATCGAAAGCTTATAGCAAATAACTTAATGACGAGATCTTATGCTACGCTTAATTGGGTGTGTCCATTACATCATTCACACAATGACATAACCTTGTTATTAATAACATCCAATGTTCATGATTATGAAACTAATCATCCATTAATCAACAAGCTAGTTTAAGAGGCATACTAGGGACTTCTTGTTTGTCTACATATCACACATGTACTAATGTTTCGGTTAATACAATTCTAGCATGATATATAAACATTTATCATAAACATAAAGATATAAATAATAACCACTTTATTATTGCCTCTAGGGCATATCTCCTTCAGTCCCACTTGCACTAGAGTCAATAATCTAGATTACATTGTAATATACCTAACACCCATGGCATTCTGGTGTTGGTCATGCTTTGCCCTAGGGAGAGCTTTAGTCAACGGATCTGCTACATTCGCATCGGTGTGTACTTTGCAAATCTTTACTTCTCCATCTTCGATGTACTCGCGAATCGAGTGGTAACGCAGCTTGATATGCTTCAGCCTCTTGTGTGACCTTGGCTCTTGTGCATTGGCGATGGCACCCATGTTATCACAAAGAATGATTAATGGGTCCAATGCACTCGAACCACACCGAGCTCTACAATGAACATCTTCATCCATACCGCTTCGATGAAGCCTTTGAAGCCGCTATGTACTCCGATTCGTTGAAGACTTCGCCACCGTGCACCGCTTCGAGCTTGCCCAGCCTTACTGCAGCACCATTCAATATAAACACGTACCCAGATTGTGACTTAGAGTCATCAGGATCAGTGTTCCAACTTGCATCGGTGTAACCGTTTACAACGAGCTCTTGGTCACCTCCATAACAAAGAAACATATCCTTAGTTCTTTTCAAGTACTTCAGATATTCTTGATCACTGTCCAGTTGTTCCATTCCCTGGATCACTTTGATATCTGCTAGTCAAACTAACAGCATGTGCTATATCCGGTCTAGTACATAGCATGGCATACATGATAGATCCTACTGCCGAGGCATAGGGGATGTTACACATCCTTTCTCTTTCTTCTCGTAGCCGGTCCTTGAGTTTTACTCAATACCTTGCCTCGGTAACATAGGTAAGAACCCTTTCTTACTTTCGTCCATTCTAAACTTCTTTAGAATCTTGTCCAGATATGTACTGTGATAGCCCTATTAGACTTCTTGATCTATCTCTATAAATCTTGATGCCTAATATATACGATGCTTCACCAAGGTCTTTCATTGAAAAACTATTATTCAAATAACCCTTAACATCGCTTAATAGTTCTATATCATTCCCGATCAATAATATGTCATCTACATATAATATCGGGAATGCTACGTAGCTCCCACTCACTTTCTTGTAAATACAGGCCTCTCCATGACATCAGTATAAACCCGAAGTCTTTGATCACCTTATCAAAGCGTCGGTTCCAACTTCTCGATGCTTGCTTCATCATAGATTGAACGCTGAAGTTTGCATACTTTGTCAGCATTTTTAGGATCGACAAAACCTTTGGGTTGTACCATATACAACTCTTCCTCAATGTCTCCATTAAGGAACGCCGTTTTGACATCCATCGCCAAATCTCATAATCGAAAAATGCAGCTATTGCTAACAAAATCCTCACGTATTTCAGCTTCGCTACGGTGAGAAAGTCTCATCGTAGTCAACTCCTTGAATTTGTCTGAAACCCTTTGCGACAAGTCGAGCTTTATAGACAGTAATATTACCATCGCATCTGTTTTTCTCTTGAAGATCCATTTATTTTCGACAGCCTTTCGGCTATCGTGTAAGTCTACCAAAGTCCATACTTTGTTATCATACATGGATCCCATTTCGGATTTCATGGCTTCTTGCCATTTGTTGGAATCTGGGCTCATCATCGCTTCTTCATACGTCGCAGGGTCCTCATCATTGTTATCCACAATCATGACATTTAGACAAGGATCATACCAATCAGAGTGGCACGTTCCCTTGTCGATCTGCGAGGTTCGATGGTTTCCTCGTTCGAAGTTTCATGATCATTATCATTAGCTTCCTCTGTTGCCGGTGTAGGCGGTACAGTACAACTTCCGCATCGCGCTACTCGATCAACGAGTATAGATTCATCAATCTCATCGAGTTCTACTTTTCTTCCAGTCACTTCTTTAGTGAGAAATTCTTTCTCAAGAAAGGTTCCGTTCTTAGCAACAAAGATTTTGCCTTCGGATCTGTGATAGAAAGTGTATCCTATAGTTTCCTTAGGATAACCTATGAAGACGCATTTCTCCGCTTTGGGTTCTAGCTTGTCCGGTTGTAACTTCTTTACATAGGCTTCGCAACCCCAAACTTTCAGAACGATGACTTAGGTTTCTTATTAAACCATAATTCATACGGTGTCGTTTCTACGGATTTTGATGGTGCTCTATTTAAAGTGAATGCGGCTGTCTCTAATGCATAACTCCAAAATGATAACGGCAAATCGCAAGAGACATCATACTACGAACCATATCTAAGAGAGTTCGATTACGACGTTCGGACACACCGTTTCGTTGAGGTGTTCCCCGGTGTCAATTGTGAAAGTATTCCGCATTTCTTTAAATGCATGCCAAACTCATAACTCAGATATTCACCTCCACGATCAGATCGTAGAAATTTGATCTTCTTGTTACGTTGATTTTCTACTTCACTTTGAAATTCCTTAAACTTCTCGAAAGTTTCGGATTTATGTTTCATGAAATAGATATACCCATATCTACTCAGATCATCTGTGAAGGTTAGAACATAACGATAACCACCGCGCGATGCTACGCTCATTGGTCCACATACATCGGTATGTATGATTTCCAATAAGTCGTAGCTCGCTCCATCATACCAGAGAATGGAGTATTTGTCATTTTTCCCATTAGACATGCTTCGCATCTATCAAGTGACTCAAAGTCAAGTGATTCAAGTAATCCATCAAGATGGAGTTTCTTCATGCGTTTCACTCCAATATGACCAAGGCAGCGATTGCCACATATAAGTAGAATTATCATTTAGTTTAATTCGCTTAGCATCAATGTTATGTATATGTGTATCACTACTATCGAGATCTAACAGAAATAAGCCATTCTTTTGTGGTGCTCGACCATAAAAGATATTATTCATAAAAATAGAACAACCATTATTCTCAGACTTGAATGAATAACCGTCTTGCATTAAACAAGATCCGAGATATAATGTTCATGCTCAACGCAGTACATAATAACAATTATTTAGGCTTAAAACTAATCCCGAAGGTAGATGTAGAGGAAGTGTCCCGACTGCGATCACATTGACCTTGGATCCGTTTCCAACGCGCATCGTCACTTCATCTTTCAAATAGCTTGTCGTTTATTCTTTAGTTCCTGCTTCGAGTTACAAATATGAGCAACCGAACCAAGATCAAATACCTGTACTAGAACGAGAACTAGTGAGATAAACATCTATAACATGTATATCAGATATACCTTCTTTCTTCTTCTTGACAAGGCCGCTCTTTAGATCAGCCAGATACTTGGAGCAATTACGCTTCCGGTGTCCCTTCTCCTTGCGCATAGCACTCGGCATCGTGCTTAGGGCCGTTCTTAGGTTTCATAGGAGGCGTGGCAGCTTTCTTGCCACCCTTCTTGAATTTTCCCTTAGACTTGCCCCTGTTTCTTGAAACTGGTGGTCTTGTTGACCATCAACACTTGGTGCTCTTTCTTGATCTCAATCTCAAGCTTTTAGCATGCCAAAGAGTTCGTAACTCCTTGTTCATGTTCTCGCATATTGTAGTTCATCACAAAGTTCTTGTAACTTGGTGGCGGTGATTGAAGGACACGATTAATCCCCACCGTTAGGAATCACTATTCCCAAGTCATCGAGTTTCTTCGCATGCCCGGTCATGGCGAGCATGTGCTCACTAACGGAGCTGCCTTCTTCCATCATACACCGAAGAAATGTTTCGATGCTTCATAGCATTCCATCGCCGCATGAGTCTCGAATATAGCTTTCAGCTCATTCATCAACTCATGAGGATCATGGTGCTCAAAACGTTTTTGAAGATCGGATTCCAGATCGCACAGATGGCACACCGAACTTGAGAGTACCGAGTTTTCCGAGTTGCGTAAACAGCTTTTACTTCATCGGATTCATCTTCTGCAGGAGGGTCACCTAGCGGTGCATCAAGCACAAATTGCAGATTTCCGCCGTAGAGGAAGATCCTCACATGACGGAACCAATCGGTGAAGTTGCTACCGTTGCTCTTAAGTTTCTCTTTCTCTAGGAACCGATTAAAATTGATTGAGGACGCCATCTCTACAACATATATTTGCAATAGTTTAGACTAAGTTTATGACAAATTGAGTTCAAATTTTAATTCAACATAATTAAAACCCTAGGTGAACTCCCACTCAAAACAATATCCCTCGCATTGTCTTAGTGATCACACGAACCAAATCCACCGCACCTAAACCCGATCATCACGAGAAAAGGTGTGATTTCAATGGCGAACACTCATAGTGTTCATCATATCAACCATATGATTCATGCTCTACCTTTCGGTATCACGTGTTCCGAGACCATGTCCGTACATGCTAGGCTCGTCAAGGCCACCTTAGTATCCGCATGTGCAAAATCGTCTTGCACCCGTTGTATGTACTTATCGAATCTATCACACCCGATCATCACGAGATGCTTCGAAACGATAAGACTTAATAACGGTGCTACTAAGGATGAACACTTTATTATCTTAAGATTTTAGTGAGGGATCATCTTATAATGCTACCGTCGCGATCTAAGCAAAATAAGATGCATAAAAAGGATTAACATCACATGCGCTCATATGTGATATGATATGGCCCTTTTGTTCTTGTGCCTTTGATCTTCATCTCCAAAGCACGGATATGATCTCCATCATCTTCGGGCATGATCTCCATCATCGTCACGTAGCACCAAGGTCAATGGCACCGTCTTCATGTTTGTCCTCCATGTAGCAACTATTACAACTACTTTGAAATACTACTCAACATGAAATTTAAAGACAACCATAAGGCTCTGCCGGTTGCCACAATACAATAATGATCATCTCATACATATTCATCATCATATCATGGCCATATCACATCACCAAACCCTGCAAAAACAAGTTAGACGTCTCTAATTTGGTTTGCATATTTTACGTGGTTTAGGGTTTTCGAGAGAGATCTAATCTACCTACGAACATGAACCACAACGTTGATACTAATGTTTTCAATAGAAGAGTAAATTGAATCTTTACTATAGTAGGAGAGACAGACACCCGCAAAGCCTCTTATGCAATACAAGTTGCATGTCGAACGAGGAACAAGTCTCATGAGCGCGGTCATGTAAAGTTAGTCCGAGCCGCTTCATCCCACTATGCCATAAAGATGCAAAGTACTCAAACTAAAGATAACAAGAGCATCAACGCCCACAAACCATTGTGTTCTACTCGTGCAACCATCTATGCATAGACACGGCTCTGATACCACTGTAGGATAACGTTGCATAGAAAACAAAAATTTTCCTACCGCGAACACGCAATCCAAGCCAAGATGCAATCTAGAAGACGGTAGCAACGAGGGGGTATCGAGTCTCACCCTTGAAGAGATTCCAAAGCCTACAAGATGAGGCTCTTGTTGCTGCGGTAGACGATCACTTGCCGCTTGCAAAAGCGCGTAGAAGATCTTGATCACGATCGGTTCCGGCGCCACGAACGGGCAGCACCTCCGTACTCGGTCACACGTTCGGTTGTTGATGAAGACGACGTCCACCTCCCCGTTCCAGCGGGCAGCGGAAGTAGTAGCTCCTCTTGAATCCGACAGCACGACGGCGTGGTGTCGGTGGCGGTGTAGAAGTCCGGCGGAGCTTCGCTAAGCAAACCGGACAATATGAAGTGGAGGAGCAAAGCTAGGGTTTGGGAGGGGGTGGCCGGCCACTCAAGGGGCGGCCAAGCTATGGTCTTGGGGTGGCCGGCCCCTACCTTGGCCCCTCATTATATAGGTGGATCCCAAGTGTTGGTGTCCAAGTCTTCGAATAAGACCCGAAACCAAAACCTTCCATAGGAGGGGGCAAACCTAGCCCAACTAGGACTCCCACCCAAAGGTGGGATTCCCACCTCCCATGTGGGGGGGGGTGGCCGGCCCCCTATGGTGGAGTCCACTTGGGACTCCACCCCCACTAGGGCTGGCCGGCCATGGAGGTGGAGTCCCTTGTGGACTCCACCTTCCTTGGTGGTTTCTTCCGGACTTTTCTAGAACCTTCTAGAACCTTCCATAGAACCTTCCGCGACATATTATTTCACATAAAATGACATCCTATATATGAATCTTATTCTCCGGACCATTCCGGAACTCCTCGTGATGTCCGGGATCTCATCCGGGACTCCGAACAAATATTCGAACTTCATTCCATAATTCAAGAACTACCATTTAAACATCCAACTTTAAGTGTGTCACCCTACGGTTCGAGAACTATGCGGACATGGTTGAGTACTCACTCCGACCAATAACCAATAGCGGGATCTGGAGATCCATAATGGCTCCCACATATTCAACGATGACTTTAGTGATCGAATGAACCATACACATATATTACCAATTCCCTTTGTCTCGCGATATTTTACTTGTCCGAGGTTTGATCTTCGGTATCACTCTATACCTTGTTCAACCTCGTCTCCTGACAAGTACTCTTTACTCGTACCGTGGTATGTGGTCTCTTATGAACTCATTCATATGCTTGCAAGACATTAGACGACATTCCACCGAGAGGGCCCAGAGTATATCTATCCGTCATCGGGATGGACAAATCCCACTGTTGATCCATATGCCTCAACTCATACTTTCCGGATACTTAATCCCACCTTTATAGCCACCCATTTACGCAGTGGTGTTTGGTGTAATCAAAGTACCTTTCCGGTATAAGTGATTTACATGATCTCATGGTCATAAGGACTAGGTAACTATGTATCGAAAGCTTATAGCAAATAACTTAATGACGAGATCTTATGCTACGCTTAATTGGGTGTGTCCATTACATCATTCACACAATGACATAACCTTGTTATTAATAACATCCAATGTTCATGATTATGAAACTAATCATCCATTAATCAACAAGCTAGTTTAAGAGGCATACTAGGGACTTCTTGTTTGTCTACATATCACACATGTACTAATGTTTCGGTTAATACAATTCTAGCATGATATATAAACATTTATCATAAACATAAAGATATAAATAATAACCACTTTATTATTGCCTCTAGGGCATATCTCCTTCACTTATCTCGCAGACCATCAGAGGAGTGCGGTGCCATGTCTACGGTGACGCCAAGTTGGCTGGACACTGTCACCGAAGGCTACACCAACGATCCCAAAGCTCAGCAACTTCTCCAAGAACTGAGCCTGACCACAACAAACAGCCAAGGGTATGCTCTCATAGATGGTGTCATACGACACAAGGGGAGAGTCTGGTTAGGGAATCATACACAGGCTCACAATGCAGTACTACAGGCGCTGCACAACAGTGGCCTGGGAGGCCATTCTGGCAACCTGGTGACCTATCAGAAGGTCAAGCAACTCTTCTCCTGGCCCAATATGCGCAAAGATGTAGAAGCTTTTGTCCAGCGCTGCACAATCTGCCAGCAGGCCAAAACTGAGCATTGCAAACTTCCTGGTCTCCTCAAACCTTTACCGATTCCTCCGGAGGCTTGGCACACGATCAGTCTTGATTTCATAGAAGGGTTACCACATTCTTACCACTATGACACAATTTTGGTCGTCATAGACAAGTTGACAAAATATGGGCATTTTATTCCCTTGAAGCATCCCTTCTCTGCCATGTCTATTGATCGACTCTTCCTGGACAACGTCTATCGACTGCACGGACTGCCTAAATTGGATCTTCTAGATTTGTTCAGTGATCTTCACACTGGACAACTAGAACTATTTCGTCTAAATTTTGGTGAAGTAATTTTGTTACCGAAGGTTAATGAGGCAGAAAGGATTCAACAATATAGACCTATTTGCCTCTTAAACGTCAGTTTCAAGATTTTCACGAAAGTGGCCACCATTAGACTTAATACGGTTGCGGATCATGTTGTCCAACCTTCTCAAACTGCTTTCATGCAAGGAAGGAACATCCTTGATGGAGTGGCAGTTCTGCATGAGACGGTACATGAGATGCATTCCAAGAAACTTAATGGGGTTATTTTAAAATTAGATTTTGAAAAGGCATATGATAAGGTCAAATGGTCTTTTCTGCAACAGACACTCAGGATGAAAGGTTTTTCTCCTGAGTGGCGTGCTCTTATTCACGATTTTGTGTATGGAGGTAGCGTGGCAATTAGGGTCAATGATGACACCGGCCACTATTTCCAGACACGCAAAGGGTTACGCCAAGGAGATCCGCTATCACCAATGTTATTCAACATTGTAGCAGATATGCTGGCAACACTCATAGAGCGCGCCAAGTCTGATGGTCAAATTGAGGGTGTGATCCCACACTTGGTTGATGGGGGTCTATCTATCCTTCAATACGCTGATGACACAATTCTTTTTATGGATCATGATCTCGAAAAAGCTCGTAATCTCAAATTAATTTTAGCAGCTTTCGAGCAATTGTCGGGATTGAAAATTAACTTCCATAAAAGTGAATTGTTCTGTTTCGGTGATGCCCAAAACGACATGACTCAATATACAGAGTTGTTTGGTTGCGGGCAAGGCCAATTTCCTATTCGGTATTTGGGTATTCCGATTCACTATCGGAGACTTACACTTGCTGAATGGAAGATTGTGGAAGAAAGATTACAGAAACGCCTTAGTAGTTGGAAAGGCAAATTGTTGTCCCTAGGAGGAAGATTGGTACTCATTAACTCGGTACTAACAAATATGGTACTGTATATGTTATCATTCTTTCTCCTGCCGAAAGGAATTCTGCATAAACTCGATTATTATCGATCCAGATTCTTTTGGCAAGGGGACAGCGAGAAAAAGAAATATCGGTTGGTAAAATGGAGTATAGTGTGCAGTCCCAAAGATCAAGGCGGACTTGGAATTCATGACCTGGAGGTTAAGAATTCTGCTCTGCTAGGTAAATGGCTTTTTAAGCTTCTTACTGAGAATGGGACTTGGCAAACTATTCTTCGGAGAAAGTATATTGGCTCGAAGACGCTCTCCCAAGTGGTTTGGAAACCCGGGGACTCTCACTTCTGGGCTGGTCTCATGGCGACGAAAAATATTTTCTTTCGTCATGGTACTTTTTCTATTAAGAATGGAGCACAGATACGTTTCTGGGAAGATGGTTGGCTGGACAATGCTTCCCTGAGTGAACAATATCCTGCTTTGTATAGTATTGTTCGTCGCAAAGGTGATACCATTGCTACCGTTATGGCTACCTCACCACCGAATGTGACGTTCAGACGGGTTTTACTTGGACAAAGACTAACAGCATGGAATACTCTAGTTCAACGATTGGGTGATATTCAATTATCCCCTGAACCGGATGAATTTAGATGGAATCTTCATGTAGATGGCTCTTTCTCAGTTAAATCTCTATACAATGCAATCCTTCATTCTGATTTACCAGTTGATAATAATAAGAAAATTTGGAAGATGAAGATACCATTAAAAATAAAGATTTTTGGATGGTACCTTCGTCGAGGAGTTATTCTCACTAAAGGTAATCTTGTTAAGCGGAATTGGCACGGAAGTTCGCGGTGTGTTTTCTGTCATCATGATGAAACCATCAAACACCTATTCTTCCAGTGCAGTTTTGCGAAATCTATATGGTCAGTCATCCAAGTAGCGTCTACCCTGTATCCCCCGACTAGTGTGGCAAATGTCTTTGGCAATTGGCTTCACGGTGTTGATTCAAGGTTTAAGTTGCTTCTTAGGGTGGGGGCGCTAGCAGTTATCTGGGCGCTATGGCTAAGTAGAAATGACAAGATTTTTAACGATAAAAACTGTTCTTTGTTGCAGGTCATCTACAGATGTACAGGTATTCTCCGTTCATGGTTACCTCTTCAGCGGGCGGAGAATCGAGACCTATTTACGGAGGTCTGTACACGGTTGGAGGCTACGGCGAGGGATACTTTTTCCCTACATGGGTGGCAGCATAGTCTACGGATTGCAGCTCCACCCTCTCCTTAGGCGTTCTACAGTTCATCGTCTCGAGATGTATTTCGCCTTTTTATGTTTTGTTCGTTCTGGAGACTTGAACAGCTGTGTGCATCCTGGTTATGCAGAGGCTGGATGTAATTGCTTTCCACAAAGTAATAAAGCATCCTTTATCGAAAAAAAAGATAGAGATAAGGTATTCATCAGCACCTTCTGGCGTCAGCTATTCAAATTGGCCGACACCACCTTGAACCTGAGCTCCTCTTATCACCCTCAAACCGACGGGCAGACGGAACGTCTGAATCAGTGTCTCGAGACGTATCTTCGGTGTCTGGTGCACGCAAACCCAGCTAAGTGGTCAGCATGGCTTCCCCAAGCCGAATACTGGTACAACACTAACTTCCACTCATCTCTTGGTCGCTCCCCTTTTGAGGTGTTGTATGGACACAAGCCGAGGCATTTCGGGATTCAGAATACACTGCAACCAGCTGTTACTGATGTGGAACATTGGTTGCAAGAAAGACAAGCACTATTGCCAATTTTCAAATAACACCTGGAACGAGCTCAGCAACGCATGCGTGCTCAAGCAGACAGGAAACGAGTCGAACGACAATTTCTGGTGGGTGATCTCGTATACCTCAAGCTCCAACCATATATCCAAACATCAGTGGCACAAAGATCATCCCAGAAGCTTAGTTTCAGATATTTTGGGCCTTACAAAGTTCTCAAGCGAGTGGGAGCTGTCGCGTACAAGCTCCAGTTACCTCCAGAGGCACGCATCCATCCGGTGATCCATGTTTCACAGCTGAAACAGGCAATCAAAAACACCGATGTGGTAAGCGCTGATCTCCCTGTGCATTCGATCACTGACAAATATTCAGTCCAGCCGTGTGCAGTCATCGCCGAACGCTTTGTCAAGCAAGGCAGCAAAATGAAGCCACAGGTAAAGCTGCGCTGGAAGGGGCTTCCAGATTCATGCTCAACATGGGAACACCTCTATGCTGTCGTCGCCGCATTTCCGGAGGCACCAGCTTGGGGGCAAGCTGGTTCTTCACAAAGGGGCATTGTCACAGCACACCATCTGCCGGCCGCGTTGGCTGTGATGAGGCGGGCCGCACGAAGACGGGAGATCCGCGAGGCCCACCTAGCTGTCCAGAATGAGGCCCAGAAGACAAAGACCAAGACCCAAGCTGCGATGGGCGTGCACGACAAGTAGCAGGCTCGCCATCGAGGAAAGGCATCGGATAAGAATCAATCAATTGTACCGAGCTGTGCTCGGTCTCCTTCCCCTTTCTCTGATGAACTAGCAAGTTCATCTGAGTTCTCTCCTCCTAGCGTGACGCTGGGGATTGTACTTGACTGAATCTGCTACTCCATGTATCATGTGAGAGATCTAGTGTGACAAGGGATTTCTTGGTATCTTTGTTTCTGCTATCATAATGACCCCAAATAACACCATCCACCGACTTGGGTCATGAACCAATACAGTGAATCTCTTACTCTGCTAGATGGCAACGTAGCTAGGACCACCAACCAACTTGACGGAAGAAGAGAAAAAATAGCAGAACTGAATAACAAGAAATACAAAGAAGAGAACGGCGACTGACCACGACGAGAGTGACGCCTGCATCCCTGAAGCCCTGGAGGACCGCGGCCTTGGCTGGGTCAGCGGGCGCGGCATCGCGAACGAGGACGGCGGTGGGGTGGCCCTCTCGTGCGCTGGCGGCGACGATGAACCTGCCGATGTACCCCGTGCCGCCGATCACCAGCACCCGGCTCTTCCCCTCTACCGCCGCCATGTATACAGCAGGGTATAGTACAAGGATATTTCTGAGAGGCAAAACAAATCCTGAGAATATTTCTTTTTGAACAAAATCCTTAGGATATGCAAAAGCAAACTGAGTAGAGTGGGAATAGGCAAGGACGCCACTCCAAGTTAGGGAAAGGAGAACCCGGGAAAACGATGAGATAATTAAGTTCATTGAACATAGACACGTTTGCTAGTACAGTAGTTAATTACCCACTGTTTATTTTTCAATTTTTCTGGCCAGGGAATCGTTCTTGAGATTCACGCTCGAAGATTCGCCCACTAGGCAAACTTCGGCTGTCACATGTTTCGCTCTCGGGGCCCAACTTTTGTTTTACTCCTTTGTCAATTCATTTCCCCTAACGATGAATTGAAGGAATAATAACAAGGTTTGTGCTTTAAGGTTTAAAAACAGCCTAAACCTCCAAAAAGGGCTTGTGGTATCGTTTAATCTTAATCATCCTAACTCTACTCCCAAACAGTCGTTCATGTGTTTCACTCAAGGAAACTTTCAGCCTTGGGATAACAATACACCACCTCCGAACTCTTCGTTCCAGAGAATCCACCTCGTCTTAGCTCACAGATATCACCAGATCTGACGCCAGCGAACACGCCGAGAAACATATCTCACCAGATTTAACGAAAGGCGAGAAGACCAAGCTGCGGATTTAAAGGATCGACAAGCACACGATACCATCAACTCTGAGACACCGTCATGAAGATCGGTGCCGGTGTGGGAGTAGAGTTGGGGATCTTGGTCTAAGCTAGCACGGGGACGTCCCCCGATCGACGTGCCACAACGACACGTGTCCCCTTGTTTGTAGCGGGTCTGTTCATCGACTCACAAAGTGTAGTCCCTGTTAGCGATGGTGCTCATTCGGACCTAGCAATGGTGGAGGCTCGACGTCTCTTCCAACGCGCGTGCAGCAGCGTTGGAGTTTGGTGGCGGCCGATGGCTTAGGCGAGTGTAGGAAACACTAGGGATAGTTTCTGCAAAGTTTCCAGAACACGTTCTTCTTCTAGTCTGTCTGTTAGTTTTCATGTTTGTTTTTAGATAAAAGGAATATATTAATATCAAAAGATACCAATTACACCCAGCCTCTGCAACAACGCCTCACCCTAGTGGCAGTACGAATGCACACAACCAAAAAAGAGTAAAGAAAACTAAGAAATAAAAGTCCCGCTATAACATTCTAGACCTAGAAACAACAATACAACCACCACCGTGACAACACCTGAAATACAAAACTCTCCAAAAGTGACGCTTCCAAGAAGGGAACAGTGCACCAGCACCGTCGTCGCTCGACCAAAGGTCTTAGGTTTTCTTTCACCCTGAAGATAGTCCCCACTCTCAAAACAGTGCCTCCAACAAAGGTCATTGCCAGACACAAACAGTAAATGCCAGACCTTGGGTTTTCACCCTGAGCCGCCCCCACATGCATACCACTGCTGCGGAGCCCGGAACGTCAAGCAAATCCCTCAGCACCACGGAGACTTGAACCTCCTTTAGCCAGTCCACCAATCCGGCCTTCATGATGTTCCTTCTTCTGACTTCACCATGTACCAAAAAGTCACCTGATGTCAACACAGAATAGAGCTTCGCGCCGCTCCCTCCGGAACCAAACGGTCGGAATAAAAACATGGGTGCGCGCGACCGAATACCACCCGATCCAGCAAACTCCACGCAAAAGATGCACTGTTCCATTCGCTAGCGGAGCTTTCCGGAACTCATCTCTCCAGCCAGATCAAGGCAAACTAACCTCTGTTAGGTCTTCATCTTCGCTTGCGAGAGACCTGAGGACCGCCACCAAAAACAAAGCAAGACCAGCAACCCCACGCCGCCAGTCCCTCTTGCCGGATCACCAGGGAAGAGGACGGTGGCGTGGATCATGCGTACCACCGCCGAACCGTCACCGGGGGCAGAGGCCGCCACCGCTCCACCGAATCCTCCATGGCTGCCAATGGAGAGCATCAGGCCCCGGCCAAGTAGCCGTGCCACCCGACTTCCTCCACCGGCGCGTCATCACCTCCCATGGAACGCCGCCGTGGAAACCCTCTCCTCCCCCTCGTCGTTCGACGGAAGGGGCACCGCCACCGCCGCCAGAGATGGGGCCGAGGCCGGCAGCAGCGACGACTGTGGGGCGGCGGTCCGGGGGCGGCTGCTCGGGGCGGGGCGGGCGGATCCTCCGCCGCCGCCCGGGAGGGGCGGAAGAGGAGGAGGTAGGGTTTTGCCAGCTTTTCAACTGGTTGGGGGAGTGGATGTACAAACCCAGCACCTGAATTCAAATCTTCACGGACGAGAATTAAGGTTTCTATTTATACTTAAGGCACAGGCTGGTCCTGATACTCACGCAATTTATGTTCAGGACTATACTTTAATCTTAACCAAGATTAAAAATCTTAGTACTCATGCTAAATGGTTGTGTGCATCCCTGATTGGTGCAGAGGCTGGGAAGTAAAATTCTCCCTATTTTTTTCATGTTTGTTTACTTAGGTAACTTGATTTTCTATTAATAAATACGTGGTTGCTCTAAAAAAATCATTGGGTGGCATTTTGTTTGTGGCGGCATGTAGAGAGGGAAGAGGGGTTGGTGAAAAAATGGCTTTGAGTGCCCGAGATCCTATGGCGATATAGAGCAAATGTGGGCGGAAACTTGAGGAATCGGTGGTTGCCGTCGATTTTTTTGTTTTCTTTAAACTAATCTTTGTTTCCATGTCTAGAGGTCCCCTCCTATAGCACTCAACCATTTTGCTTCCCACAATTTGGCTTCTTTGTCTCGATATACTATGGTTTGCTGCCGCTGGTTTATTTTTGTATCTACCAACAATATCTGAGGGGAATACATAGAATGTTGTTTTGCGCCAAGAGATGGTGCTCGAAGAGCGCGGAGCTTGGTATATGAGCTATTTGTCTTTCATTACGCCATGTGTTTGTGTGTTATGTATGTAGTTGGAGAATTGAACTCTCTTACAAACGTCTAGGGCTTGCAACCGATTTTGATCTTTGCTGACGCTAGTGATGGTTACAAACTCCTTAATTTGCATACCAAGTGTAATATTATTTCTTGGGGGGGGGGGGGGGGGGGGGGGGGGGGGGGGCAAATTTATAGTGCTTATGTTTTCTGCAGTGTGTTCATATGGTATGTTTTAAAATACACAGTTTGCCAGCTTGATTGCTTTCATGATTCAGTACAATTGGAAGATTTTGCAACACACATCGCTTGGTATGCAAATATGTACCAGTTCTTGGGCAAAAGACAATCCCTCATTTACAAGAGGACATTCGTGAAGATGCGGCTAATGTGGTGTTCTAGTTGCTTTATCTTCATGTTTGACTATTTTCCTTTCCGCGTGCTTTTTTACATAAGAGTCCCTATATGCGGACACTTCATATTTTATTTTCTATTTCGTAAATTTACCTTTTGATTTGTTGTTAGGATCTGTCAGTGGAAGATGAAAAGTTTGATAATGCATTGTTGGGGTTTTGTTAATCATGCAACTTGTTTCCGTTTTTGTGGGCATCTACCACCTCTATGGTCTCTAATATGGTTTGATGTTTTGTCTTTCCAGACAATGAAGAGCTTTCAAACCGAAGATTACATCTAACTTAGTGTATTAGGGCTTTTTATGTATTACATTATTTTTCTTTAATTGATGAGTTTTCCATTTTTTCTAGTTTTTTAACTTCTTGTTTCTATCTTGTGTAGATCAAGAAGGCAAAAACAAAGGGTGCACGTACAAATAATTATACACAATATGCTATCAAGTACATACTTTTCATTTTAGATAATTGTTTGACTATGAGGCAAATATCTATCATGACAAATTTTTGACTTAGAATGTTTGCTAAATTTCAACAAGAAGTATGCCCCCACTTAGGTTTGTGAAGGGGGTAGCAGGGAACTTTGACTGCATGCTTTCTGAAATCTAGTGGACCAAAAGGACATTCCTATCACGAAAACAAACTATCCACAATACTCTTGATTTACGAGATGAGGGGATTGAGCTTGTACCATATTGTGAGGCTAGTCTTGAATATATTTTGTCATATTTTTATCCGAATTCCACCCATCAAGCCACATTTTTTTTGCAAACACGCTGACATGGATGGGATCATGGGATACTATGCTCTCGAATTGAGTCTTTGATTGCCCAGTTACAGAAAGCTTTATTCGGTTTTTTCCTTTATCCATTTTCACAAGTCTTAGTTTTTACCCTCCCAAGGAATGCACCTAACTACAACAACCTACACGTGTGTCCTACTCGGATAATTGTCTTTGGGTTAAATTCCATCCCTGAAATGTTTCCAATTTTGCTTGTATGAAAAGGGGACATAATAGCATATTGCTTAGATTTTTACAAGAACAACTCCAACTCGTGTGCATCGTAAAGGCCTCTGAAACGCTTGTCATCTTTAACAATTATCAATTGTTCTCACTTTTTTTTGTTTCCCTTCAGCAATGCTTCACTTTTCTGCTTTTATTTCACCTTACCCGTATGTGTTTTTTGATGTAGTTTTTTTGTACCCTTAAGCTAAATGTTCATATGGAAATGCTTTGTGCAGCAAGTTTGATAAGGTCTTAAATTCATGATCAAATTTTAGCGAGAAACTAAAATCGTTTCACAACCTACCTACACAAAAATATTTGTACACGGTTATTAAGTTTGTTATTTTTTTCATTTAGATTATGTTTCTTTCAACAGACTCCCTTTTAGTTATTTTCTAGAATAGGGTTTAGGGTGGTCTGAAAAACTTGTGTGCCACGTGTTTATTTTTTGTGTCGGTCCTCCTCAAAGTCAAAGGAAGATGCTGACACCAATTTTGTCGAATCATTACACTGATTCACTAAATGATTATCAAGTGGTTCTTATTCGAAAAACCCTTAGTCTAGCTTTAGACTCAATCATCGTGGCTCTAGTATGAATCTAAGGTATTAATTGAACTAATTCATAGGATCGTGACAAGATAATTTCTACATTACGACTATGCACAAAAAAACGAATCCAAAATAGGGAAGAGAAAAGTCAAGAGGCCTCTAATGACTGTCATAAGGGAAAGGAAAAAAGATAGATGAGCCAACTTGATATTTTTTGGCATTATCATCACAAAGAATATCTTCAGAATTTTTACTATTTCATATGTTCAAGGCAAATAAACCCAATCCAGTTGCTGATGAAGTTTTGAAACTTTTTTCTAATATTCGTTGATAACTTTTGTGTTTCTGCTTGAGCCGCACGAGATGAAAATTTTAAAAAACAGGAGAAATCGAGGACGAAAACATAATGAGCAACAACCCAAAGCAAGTACAGTTTCCTTTTTATTTTTTAAAATCTTGCATAGAAGCACATTATTGTTACAATTTACCTCATTTTTTTATTCATTGTTTGTAGGCATGCTAGAAGCCAACTATTAATTGATGGTGTACAAAATTCCAACCAAATACATTGTGTAAATGACCGGATTTAATTTTTAATTGTGGTTTTATTCCTTCTCTTTTTTGTTCCCATTTGTTGTGCTTTGTCACACCATCTAAGACTCAGCCATGGCTCACAACATTGCCATGAGGGTTGGAGGCGTGGACATGCCAGTTATTACGTGTTTGTTAAATGAGTTTTCATGGTGGCAAGTACCTTCAGCGAAATAACTAAATAACTTCCTACCGAACATAGTAGTAAGCCCCATTGACTGAATAAACTCCGCTCTATGCTCAAGAAACTTGTTACAATGAACTGGATCTGGAAAGCTGAATGATTTTATGTCCCTAAGTTTTAGAACAATATAAACTCTGAGCACAAGTAACAATACCGACATTTACACATTGTTGTAATGATGGAGGCTAATGTTCATATCATAGACTTTGAAGGCTTAAACTTTTTGATTTTACCATATAAAACCATAAGTATCCATTATAGAAACATTACATTAACATGTTTACAATCTTGAGGCCTAAGATCAAGGCAATGCATTGCCAGTATGGTCTGCATTCTTCCTCACAACTCAAAAGATTGAGGTCTCACACATTCTGATTACATAATTCATTTGGCATTCTAGTAAGATACATGACTTCCGATAATTATTCAGTGCATATGAATATTGGTGCCAATAGGAATTTGGAGTTCAAATGAACCTGTTTAGGTATTCATCCACGGTAACATATTTCACATCGGGGTAAAGCTCAGTGGCTTCAACTCCAAATGATGGCTCGATCTCAAAGTTAGTGTGGTCGCCCTTCACCCAGGCAGAGTGGCTGATTGATAGTACTATATTCAGAGGCACCGGAGACTCTGAAACATATGCAAGAGAGAAAATTCAGTCCAAAAATTGTCCGGGAAGAAAAAAAAAGTATGGAGTGTAGACGATAACTTCAGTGTTTCAAGTGAAAAAAAAAACATGGCCTATGACCTTGAATCTGCTTCAGGACTTCATCTTCCGGGATGTAGATCCTCTCGAATGTCTTCCCATGTTTCTTCTCCCATAGTGAGACAAGCTCGTTATGAGTCAAAGTGTTGCTTGGCGGCCGCAGATACATGGTCTTGTTTAGAGTTCTTGGATCATCAACAGCTTTAATAGTGTATGTGCCCACGTCGTCCTCCACGGAAAATACTCCTATTGTTGACAATACACATAAAGACGCAGCGATATTTTCATTAAATCGATCATGTCTTCAAAATAGACACTCCACTGTCATGTAATAAAAATGTAAAGGCATATCAAACTTACCTTTTACATTTCCATCACCTAATATGAGAACCTTGTCAGTTGGTGGTCCAGTGACCCCAACCTGTCCAAGGGTTGGCAGGAAATAACCAGCAAAGAAGTTGGAAGACACGTATGTGTAAGGAATCCCTTCAGCCTCAATGGCACGCCTTATATGAGCTTTCAAAGCAAATATCGACTTTGCAGGCTCAACCGCATTTACATGGTCCACATCATTACCAAACTCTGAAGGGAAGAATCTCTGTGAAGAGCTCATCGGAAAAATGACATCAGACATTTGTAGCAGTCTACCAGACATAAAAAAAAGAGGCGGAATGTCAAATTTTGATTTAAAAAAACAATGCCTTTCATTTTCTTGTCCTCAACAGGGTAGAACTATTTTACATAAAGGGCTCCTTTATTTGGTAGGATAGGAAAATCATTGAAATATGAAAAGTATAGGATTGAGATGTCACGGCTAGTTGAATCATACAGGAAGATGAGTTGTGTTTGATTGTCCCGAAGAAAATTTTCCATGAGGTATGACATAATGTTTTATTCCTATAGGATTTGCACTACACGATTCTTATAGGATTAGTTCGTATAGGATATTGTTTCTAGTAATCAAACAACTAGTGTAGGAAAAATTCACATAGGATCTAAATATTACACAATTCCTATACGAATCCTTTGAATCAAAGAATCCCAAAGAAATTCAATGGATACACAATTTGTTACTGGTAAAACCTACAAGCCGTTGTGCATTAGTACTGCATACTCTTCAATAATATAGAAAACTGAACTATACTAATATCAGTTTAAACATTCTTAGTAAGCCATAAAGCAGTGTGCACACATAATAATTTGATATTGACGATTTGGACCTCTTGAAGCTCACCTTTACATTCCCAACTTCCTTGATTGCCGCGATAATGCGGGTTTGATCTGGTATCTGTAGGGAACCCACGGTCGAGATCACAACATCTGCGGACTTGATGGCTGACACCAGGCTCTCATGGTCATATAGATCACCCTTCAGGATGAATAGTAACGAAACAGTTTGGCATCACTATGCAATCTTATAAGAATATGTGATTAATCATAGTAAGGTACTGACACAATCAGAGATGGTAATTGTACGTCCTTGCTACAATTGTTGTTTATTTTTAGATGGCACGAAAGATTGTTGGCTTCGTGCAGGTGCAGCCTCATCAAATAAACTTTCTTTGTCGAACAACAGAAGGACTGTTATGAAACACTACATAGACGTCATTTCTGTATGTGTTCCTATGCATCTAACCCTATTATCAGATTGTCAATTTATTGTTGGGTGTTTGTATCAATTTTGGGGCTGGTATTCGGCCACCTCTCTTCTCCTAGTTAATGAAAATGGAAAATATTTTATCTTGTTTCAACAAAAAGTGTATATTATAGGTGATTTGCAGAGTTGATGCTCAAATAATAGCTGTTTTTTTAAACCAAGTTCACAACACCTAGGTAGAACCACTAACCACACGAAGCCAGAAGAAACATAAAAAAGGGAACCACCTTGACGAGGGTGACGCCAGCATCTCGGAAGCCCTGGAGGACGGCTGCCTTGGCCGCGTCGGCGGGCGTGGGATCGCGGACAAGGACGGCGGTGGGGTGGCCCTCGCGTGCGCTTGCGGCGACGATGAAGCGGCCAATGTAGCCTGTGCCGCCTATCACCAGCACCCGGCTCTTCCCCTCTACCGCCGCCGACGCCATGTACACGGCAGGGAATAGAGCAAGGCAAGAACAAGAATAAATTTGATAAATTGGAAAAGCAAATTGAGTAGAATGGGAATGGACAACTTGCCAATGCTCGTACTAATAGCAAGGAAAAAAGGAGAGTAGGTGAAGAGCCGAGTGGGCCTGGGAAGAGTACGAGATAATCAGGTCCACTGAATGTAGACTTATTCTTGATAAATTCACTGAATCTAGACATACTGTGGGACGAGCCATTTGTTCTCGTTAGACCATCTTTAGCATCTAGACACCCCAAACCGTACTTAAATATGCGTATCCACAGGTTAAACATTTTTTGCAGGCTGGAAAACCGTCGCGTAGTTTAGACGCGCTAAACGCGGCCCGCATAATAGTATATTCCCGAATATGTTGTTGTGTGGGCCAGTTTGGCGCAACTGGGCTACACGACGGTTTTTCAGCCCGCAAACAAAAACCGGAAACACAAAGTTTATGTAAATTATCCGATAATTTTCAAATGTAGCAACATAATAATACAAATAGATTGTTCAAAGTACTCAATCATGCATGAAACACGACATCAAAATATGATCAAACATCAGATCATGAAGGAGGAGAATGATCAAGCATCACCGCCGGTTGCCGGCGCATCGACATGGCCGCCACCACTCCCTAGCATCATCACCTCGGGCATTCATGGCAACAATGGCAGCGTGTGTACAGCTTCCCTCCTTCGCGTCAAGATCTTCATCTTCATATGATTCCACTACACGATGCGTTGCCAATACCTCTTACCGGTTTGATCGGTGCCGATCACAGCATCCATCGAAACCGCCTCCCAAACCCTGATCAAGATCACGTCATCAAATTCAGTGTAGTTGCCGGACCAGATCGCTCTCCCCTTCGCTTTGGCCACCGCCCCATCAAACGCCCCCTCTTCTATCTCTTCCAAGTCATCTTCCTCGTCGCCGCCATCGTCTTCTTCTTCCCCAAACTCATCACCCTCGAGTCCCTCCTCCAAGATGTCGTTGTAGTTCTCGTAATCCGCGAGCGGCGGCGAATCGATGTCGACGAACGCCTCTTTGATCATGTCAACGTACGACTCCGGCGCAACATCAACGGCGGGACTTTCGTCGACCACCTTGTGCGCAATAGCCGATGCCGACGGTGCCTTCTCCATCGCCGCCGTCAAAGGTGTCAACGGTGCCATCTTGGCGGCGGCTGGCTTCTTCGCAGCTGGTTTCTTCGGTACCAGTGGTTGGCTTCTTCGCAGCGGGTTTCTTCGGCGCCGGCTTCTTCTGCGCCGGCGGCTTGTTGGCCGGCTGCATCACCCGCTTGGTCGGAGCGTGAGGGGCAACGGGTGCGGGAGAGGAAGCGGTAGTGAGAGGGCGGCGACGACGAGCTTCCCCAGCCGCTTCCGCTTGCTGTTGGGGTGGACAACTTGCTGCGGGGCATCGACGACGAGGCCCCTCGGTGGCGGTTGCTGCGGCGGCACTAGATCCAGCTACGGTGGGTGTAATCGATCCGCATGGCGGGACCTGGTCCGCGAGCAGTAGCGAGTTGACGGTTTCCATCTCGATGTGAGTGCCCCGCTGCGGAGGCCGGAGAGGGGCGGAGGTGGCGGAATCAGGGGCGGTCGGAGGGGCGGAAGCGGGAAAGGGAGAAGTTGAATGTTCCTTTGCGCCAATGTGGGGGAGAAGATGGGGTTCACGCTCGCACAGCCTCGCTAGCCCGGGAACTTGCGATTTCCGCGGCGCGAAACTGGATGGCTCGGATGTTTTTTGTTATGGGGTTCCGATGCGGTGTCTGAACTGGCCCTTTTTCCGCCCAAAACCGGAAAATGATGGTTATTATGGGGATGGGGGTCCGATTGTGTCTGCTAGAGATGCATGCTCTTAGGTAGCTTGAGTGGAACAGAGGTTAGCGAGCGGAGTCCTCCCCCGCTTGCTCCCGTCGCCACCCACAGTGACCGGGGCGTCCGATCCTCTCCCAGGGCTGCCACCGCCGCTGGGAGCCATCGGGCAAAGCCCGCGCGGTGCCTGTGGCGGCGGATTTCCTCTTCCCGCGCGCCTAGATGGTCCATAGGCGCGGATCTCGACTTGGTGGTGGTGAAGCTCGACGGTGTCGGCTTTGGCCGTCGCACCTTCGGCCGTGGCAGGCGGCGCGGCTCCCAGACTTGGCGTTGTCGGTTGCGACACTACCATGGCTACCGGCAGTCTCGAGCTTGACTGCCTATGGTTCATCCAGATCTGGGCTTGGGGCCCAGATTTGGGCCTATCAGGGCCCGGCCGACCTCTCCTTCTACTGTGGCGAGGGCGAACTCTCGTTGCGGCGGGCGGTTCTGAGCTCGTGGGCGCTGATTGTCATGGGTGTGGCCAGATCTGGGCTTGCGGGCCTGGATTTGGGCTTGGTGGGCTTGGATGGGATCTAGATGATCTGGGTGGTCGGCGGGTTCTGCTAGGCTGCTGGCCCGTTGCCAAGTTCCCCTTGGGATGCTGTTTTCGGTGCGGTAGAGGGTTGTTGGCGCAGACATGATCATGATCGCTCCGATGCAGCAGAAGACATAGTTTCCTCAACCTGGTGCATGTTGGCGCTTTGGCCTAGCTTGTTTTGTGTTATCCTCTCTGTTTGTTGGTGTGTGTTTTGTGTATCTATTGTATCTCATGTGTAACTTCTAGCCGGTTGATAGTTTTATTAATTTAAAGCCGTGCACACTTAATACGTGCCATCCATCTAAAAAAATAGAGGTTAGCATGATGCATACAGACAATACGTACAAATTGTCCCCGGCTTCCATGTAGCGCCTTTTTTTCTTGACAAGCCATGTGTTCTCGTTAGGTAGCTTGAGTGGAATGGAGGTTAGCATGATGTATACCAGACAACACAAGTTGTTCCCGGCCTCCATGTAGCGCCTTTTTCTCTTGACAGGCCATCTGTTCTTGTTAGGTAGCTTGAGTGGAATGGAGGTTAGCATGATGTATACCAGACAACACAAATTGTCCCCGGCCTCCATGTAGGGCCTTTTTTTTCTCGACAAAACTCAAAAATGTCATGGAGCTTGAAGAATTTCCTGAAAATTGCATGTATGCGTATATAGTTTTAGCTGGAATGTAGTTAGCATGATGTTTACTACTCCCTCCGATCTGGAGAAACAGTCGGACGAACCGTTTTGTAAAATGACCCTTGCAATTTCTAATTCCTTAACCCGCAGTCCACTCGTTCCTGCTAGAGCGATGGGGAGAAAAAGCGATGTAACGATGGGCCACATGCATGCGAGGGACCCAAATCTGTTTGCATGACTGCGCGCGTGCATGCACCATCAATGCTGATTTTTTAGAGGGTTTAATTACAAAATATAATTGCATTGACTGTTCGACATTTTTTTAGGATCAGAGGGAGTACCAGGCAACACAAATTGGGACTTAATGTTAGTTTTAAGGTTTATAAAAGTTGGGACTAATCGGATCACTGGTATTGCGGAAAATGTTGTTAAGCCAACACATACTGCTTTTATGCCCGGTAGACATATTTTAGAAGGTGTTGTTATTCTCCATGAAACCATCCATGAGCTTCATAGAAAGAAGATGGATGGACTACTTTTTAAAATAGATTTTGAAACAGCTTATGATAAATTTAATTGGGATTTCTTGCAACAAACGATGCGCGTGAAAGGTTTTGATCCAATTTGGTGCCAGTAGGTTCAACGCTATATTGAGAAGGGGGAGTGTCGGCATTAGGCTAAATGATGATATATATGGTGTTATTTCCAAACTAAAAAGGGGTTGCGTCAGGGGACCCTCTATCCCCTATTCGTTTTAATATTGTGGCTGACGTGCTCGCTATTATGATTGAGAGAACAAAGCACGATGGTCAAGTAATTGGGCTGATTCCTCATCTAGTGGATGGAGACATTTCTATCCTGCAATACGCTGATGATACTATCTTTTTTTATGGAGCATGATTTAGACAAGACCCTTAATATGAAATTGGTTTTATGCCTGTTTGAACAGTTGACAAGCCTCAAAATAAATTTTCACAAAATTGATTTTTTTTGTTTTGGGAATGCTAAAGATTTTGAGACGGAATATAAAAACCTTTGAAAGTATAGAGATGGTAAACCTAGAGGGGGGGTGAATAGGTTTCTACAGATTTTAATTCTTTCTTTGCAATATTAGGCTTTGCGGAATATAAAGGTGAGCCTAATGCAAACTAGGTGAGGCAACCTATATGAGGATACAACTAACTCAAGCACGAAGGCTCTCACGAGCGATTAAATCACAAGTAAGGAGTTCGGTTTAGAGATAACCGATAGCACGCGGAGACGAGGATGTATTCCCGTGTTCCCTTGCTTTGCAACAAGGTACGTCACGTTTGGAGGAGTGGAGGTCCCACGAAGGATTCCCCGCGCCACGAAGGCTCACCCTATTCTCCGGAGCCTATCCCACGAAGGAATAGCTCACTCACTTGTGGTAGACTTTGAGGTAGCCTCCAAACCTTCACAAACTTGCCCGGAGCAAATCCACAGCCCGGATGCTTCCGGACTCCTCTTGCCCACCTAGGGTTTCCAAGGAACCCTAGGAAGCAAGCTTCTCAATGAATACAAGGGGGAATGAGATTTTGGCTTGGTAGAACGGTAGATCGGGTCCTCCTCTAACGATTCCCCGGAGGGATTTGAGTTTGGGTGGAGGAGGAGGGAGATCTGAGCCTTTTGGTGTTTCTAGCAATGGAGTAAGAGAGAGAGAGCTCAAAAACAGCTTGTAGTGTAGTGCCTAACTGTTCAGAGGTAGGAGAAGGCCTATTTATAGTGTTCTTTGAAATACGGCCGTTGGTCACTTGCCACATCAGCAGATTCGTCGAGGAACCCGGTCGACCGGATTTGGCGCCGGACAGGCCGGTCCACAGCCCGGTCGAGCCAGACCTGGCCAGGCCGGTTTCCAACCGAGCTGGGACCGGGTCTTGACCGGGCGAGCGTACGAGGTTACCGGATGGCGCCGGATGGCACGAGCGCAAAGGCGGTTGCTGGCCGGGCCGCTCGGTCAGGTGCCCGGTCCGACCGGGCCGTGGACCGGAGCAGCCGGTCCAAACCGGGCTGACGACCGGACGCCGACCGGAGGGCTTGCCCTTCTTTACTGGAACATGTCCGGATGGCACCGGTGCTGGATCCGGTTGGTGACCGGGCTGTCCGGTGCCAGGGCCGGTCCGACCGGATCTGGGACCGGCCAGGCTTTGAGAAACTTGCTGATTTTTCGTCGAATTGGGGGGGTCTCCCGTTGCCTTCTTGTTCCATTGCTATACCATCATACCTCTTTGGCTAATACCTGAAAGTCATCTTGTAGACATGTATTAGTCCAAATACTCTAGCACGGTGTCATAGATACCAAAATAATGGATAAGGGTAAAATACCCTTACAATCTCCCCCTTTTTGGTATACGATGACAAACCGAGCTAGAGTAACATATAGATATTATGATAAGCTCTAAACCTTGATTCCATATAAGATATTACGACCGCTCCCCCATAATGTGTGCACTTGGAGAATTTGCGTTTGAATGCAAAGTGCACCATTTGTGAAATATGAGAAGCTCCTCTAATATCTTTAGGAAACAAGCATGGTATGGACAAGTATATCAAGATATATAAGCATAAAGCATGATTATCCATAAAGCATGATTATCCTAACATAGAGTAGCACACATAATAGTCGTCCATACATATCCATACATGAATTATTCAAAGTAGCAAATGGTTCTTGAGAAATCAAAGCAAATACGCACAAGCCATATAAAATCCAAATAAAGCAACTCCCATGGCCTTGTGACAATCAAAGAACCCCGTGGTCCTAGACTCTACTCTCTTCTCCCCCTTTGGCATCGGAACACCAAAAAGGCGAAGAAAAGAGGAGAGATGCTAGCGCCCCATCAATAGAACTCGTGCCCCGCGGATGGAGAGCTGCCATCACCATCCTCATCGTCATCCTCTTCATCATCATCCTCGCCATTGTCATCCTCAGCACCTTCATCCTCTTCATCATCAGCATCAGCATGAGGTGCACGAGCAGGTCTAGGAGGAGGAGCACCAAAGTACAAGGAAGGATCAAAGTTCTGGAACATCTCATCAGAAAGGAGAGGCATCTCCCAGTTTGGTGCGTGGACAGGCTCCAACTCAGGGCCAGGAGGAGGGACAGGTACATTCCTAGTAGCCATGAACTCATTTTGGCGCCTCCTTGTCTCTTGGTTCAAAGAAAGACTTTGATGTGCAACATCATTGGTATTTTTGCATATCTGCCATAAGCTAGAGAAGAACCATGAGACACCATGCTGTGGGCGCCTAGAGGAGCTGGAGCTAGCATGGTCATGGCGTTCCTTGGACCGGCGCTCAGAAGGCATCATCTCAGGAACAACCGGTCTATCACCTTGGGCAGGTACCTTGAAAGCGTCCATCCTGACCCGCTCACCTTGAGTATTGAGAGGTGCGGGCACAACCTTGTTGATGAGCAGCTGAACGTACTGGGCAAGATTAGGAGTCAACCGCTCGCGAACACAGCGCCGTAACTCACAGTAGATGAGATCACAGCCATCAATAAGTTTCCGGTGCTCAGGGTGACAGTAGTACATCAAGTTCAGATGATATGCACGGCATTCACTTGTATCGCCGGACTTGCTGATGAGGGTCTCATGGAATAGCTTGGCAAGTATAAGGTAGGAGTAGTACATGCCAGAGATGGTGGGAGGTCCAGAGGTGGGTTCCGGAGGATAGCAAAAGGCAATGTCCCCTCTGTTGAACTTCTGCTGAGAATATATCTTGAAACCAGAAGCACTCCCTCCACCAAACCCCAAAGTTTCACAGAAATCAAGATAGTTGCAAGTGTATTTCTGTTTGCCAGTCATCCAAGTCATAGTCCGAGCTGCATCATCATGGAAAAAGGCATGCGGTGGAAACTGTCTCACCAAGGTTGGACAATAGCACCCATCAGTAGGTGTCAAGCACATAAGATCATACAACCCCATCCGCCTCAAGGTCGCAACCACAAAGCGAAACTTGGTGGCTTCATACATTCCAATGACATCCTTGATGGCCTTGGGCATAACAATGGTGCCTTTCTTCATGTGCTCGTGGGAGTCATAGTAGTCATCCCACATGACTTGCTGTGTCTTGGTCCAGAAAAACTGATCTCCCCCTGTGTAAGTGGGTTCCTCAAAGCGATAGGGGTTGGACTCTCTGAGTCTTCTCCATGCACCAATATGTACATCACCAACATGGAACTCTGGCAGTACCTCATCACCATCCTGTGCTGCATGTTTATCTTTCCTCTTACTGGCAGATGTCTTGGTTCGGCCCCTAGATGAGCTGCCACCAGTGGGCTGAGATACACGACCACTAGTACGGCGTGGTGGGTGTCCTGCATGCCTCCCTCTCTTGGCAGTGGTGTCACGGTCCTCACCGCTCCAGTCTCCTGTGAATAAGCAATATAGGGCGAGGAGAGCAATGAGGTAAGTGTACATGTCATCAGCATATATGAGGAAGCCAAAAGCATAGCCTATATTCAAGTGTTTCGACGAGATCATGCGAGAAAGCTGGGCGAGCCGGCGCAGGGGCCGGTCCGACCGGACGACAGACCGGACGAGCCGGTTGGCCATCCGGTTGACCGGGCGGTGCGCCGGACCAGCCGGTTGAGAGGCCGGTCGAACGGGCTGTAAACCGGGTCGTGCTGAGTTGTGATGTTTGCCCAGAAATTTGACACAAAATCATGCAAAACTCACAAACTTGAACATAGATTATACCAGGAGAGTGAACAATGTGCATAGGAGGGGTGTGACACTCTAGGTGGCATGAGGACTTACTAACCCTAACCCTAACCCTAACTTTTCTCAATTTTCCTCAACATGTGGCAATGGGAGAGGGAAATCAAGAAGGAGAGGGAATAGAAGGGAAATTTACCCGATGACATTGTCCTTGTTGCCCAAGTGAGCAAGAAGAACACGTGAAGAAGGCTTGAGGGCCAAATCCCCAAGATCTCCCAAAATAGCTTGAGAGGGACCAAATCCTTTGGTGAAGAGGCTTGAGAGATCCCGATCTATGGTTGTGTGAAGTTTGGGGAGAAACTAGTGGTGGGAAGTGCCTAGGGCGTGGTGGAGATGGTGGAGGCGGCGGCCATGGAGGTTTGAGAGGTGGGGGATAATGAGGAAGAAGATCCCCAAGGGGTATCCTCTCCCAAGACATAATAGCCCGCACGGCCGGTCGGGCGCCCGGTCGACCGGGCCAGACGCCGGACGACCCGGCGCAAAGGCCGGTCCGACCGGGCCAGTGACCGGCCGGAGTCAATTTGCCCAAAAATGTGTCATTTTGCCTCGTTTTGCCCCTATTTTTTTGTGTAAATGTGTGTGAGTGCTCAGATGATAACATGTACATATAGATAGATAGATGATGATGAGATGAGCATAGACATGGGGTTGGAAACACAAAGTTCTCTAGGCATACCCATTGGAAAGAAATCCAAACAAAATATAAATAGCGACAATGGGTATGATTCGAAGTGTATATCAAGAATCATAAGTCATTTTGGAAATGATGCTCGCAATAAGATCATTGGGCCTTATATAGTCAAATCAATGTGTAATGAAGGCTCAATGAGGGGCGGGGGATTACTCCCCCTATGTGAAAGCGCAAATGTCATGTGACCGCGAAGAGACATGCTTGGGTCCATATAATGACATTGGGTCTATTTATGTTGCACACATAGGTATGCATCATACCAAGACATGGTAAGATGACTATCCCTATATGTGCTATGCCTCTAAGCTAGATAGCAAGATAAATGCAAGAATATAGTGCAAGAAGTTAATCAATCCAAGTTTTTAGGATCAAGAATACCAAGTTCTCCTCTCAAGTTAACAAAGCGGGCTTCATCCAAAGGCTTAGTGAAAATATCCGCCAATTGGTAGGTTGTTCCCACATGAGTGAGATCAATATCCTTATTGGCAACATGATCACGTAGGAAGTGATGGCGAATGTCAATATGTTTGGTGCGACAATGTTGAACCGGGTTATTGGCGATCTTTATTGCACTTTCATTGTCACAAAGAAGAGGCACCGTACCAAGAGACACACCGTAGTCTTTCAAGGTTTGCTTCATCCATAACAATTGAGTGCAACAAGATGCCGCGGATATGTATTCGGCTTCAGCGGTGCATAGGGCGGTGGAGTTTTGTTTCTTGGATGACCAACTCACCAATGACCGGCCAATAAATTGGCAAGCCCCGGAGGTAGACTTCCGATCAACCTTATCACCGGCTCAATCGGAATCCGAATAGCCAATGAGTTCAAAGGTTGACCCCTTTGGATACCATAGCCCGAGAGTAGGAGTGAGAACAAGGTATCTTAGTATCCGTTTGACCGCCACTAAATGGCTCTCCTTGGGAGCGGATTGAAAACGAGCACACATCCCTACACTTAGCATGATATCCGGCCTAGAGGCACAAAGGTAGAGCAAGGATCCTATCATGGAGCGGTATACCTTTATGTCCACATCCTTATCACCGTCACATGAACCAAGTTGCCCCTTTACGGGCATGGGTGTCTTCATTGGACTCGCATTGGTCATGTTGAATTTCTTGAGCATGTCCTTCACATACTTTTCTTGAGAGATGAAGGTGCCTTTTGCAAGTTGCCTCACTTGGAAGCCTAGAAAGAACTTCAACTCTCTCATCATGGACATCTCAAATTTCCTAGTCATCAATAGCTCAAAAGCTTTGTTATGATTGGGGTTAGTTCCACCAAAGATAATATCATCAACATATATTTGACATATAAAGAGGCCACCCCCTTTAACCCGCTTGGTGAAAAGGGTGGAATCGACCGTACCCATGCAAAACCCATCATGTAGTAAGAAATCCCTAAGGAACTCATACCAAGCACGTGGAGCTTGCTTGAGACCGTAGAGTGCCTTATGGAGTAAATACACGTGGTTGGGTCGGCATGGGTCTTCGAAACCCGGGGGTTGAGCCACATATACGGTTTCTTTTAGGGGACCATTCAAAAATGCACTTTTCACATCCATTTGATATAATCTGAAATTGTGGAAAGATGCAAATGCAAGCAAAAGACGAATAGCTTCAAGACGGGCTACCGGCGCAAAGGTATCCTCAAAATCCATACCTTCTATTTGGGCAAACCCTTGCGCCACTAACCTTGCTTTGTTTCGTATAACAATGCCATTCTCATCTTGCTTGTTCTTGAATACCCATTTGGTCCCAATGACATTGATGCGATGATCCTTGGGTCTCTCAACTAGAGACCATACTTCATTACGAGTGAAACACTCCAATTCTTCTTGCATGGCAATTACCCAATCCGGATCGACCAAGGCTTCATGTACCTTAAGTGGTTCAAAACTAGACACAAAAGCATGATGTTGACAATAAGTGATAAGTAATGCATGGTGTCTACGAGTTACCACTCCTCTTGAGATGCTCCCAAGGACTTGATCCACTTTCATGTCACTTGCCCTTGTAGCGGCCTTGATCTTCCGAATGGTTCCTTCATGATCAATGAATTCATCTCTTGCTAGTACTTGATCATGAGGGACCACTTGAGCTTGATCATGAGTTGAGGATGTTTCGTGATCGTCATCATGATCTTGCTCCATGGAATGAGGATCTTCTTCTTGTTCTTCGGATTGAGACTCATCTTGAGTAGAGTATGGTTCTTGAGTTGCACTTGATGGTTCGGCTTGAGTTGAGCTAGGCTCCACTTGTGGCATGCTTGAAACATCTACTCCATCATCTTGATCATCATTATGAACCTCCATGGGCCGGATGTGTCCAATGCCCATATGCTTGATGGCACTAGATGGATCATCATCATTACCTGCAACACATGGAACAACTTGCTCCACTTGGGAGCCATTATCCTCCAAGAACACCACGTCACAAGATACTTCAATGGTCCCGGAGGACCGGTTGTAGTATCTATAGGCGTGAGAGTTCTCCGCATATCCAACAAATATACCCTCTATGGTTCTAGTTTCAAATTTACCGAGCTTTCCTTTGTTGTTCTTAACAAGGCATTTGCATCCAAAGACACGAATATACATGACATTAGGCTTGTTACCGGTAAGGAGCTCGTATGGGGTTTTGTTGTGGAGGGGACGGAGGAAGAGCCGGTTGGAGTAGTGGACGGCCGTAGAGATGGCTTCTCCCCAAAAGTTGTGGGGTGAGTTGAATTCACTCAACATGGTTCTTGCCATCTCAATGATAGTTCGGTTCTTCCTTTCAACAACACCGTTTTGTTGAGGAGTGTATGGCGCCGAAAACTCATGCTTGATGCCCTCATCATCAACAAACTCTTGCATAGTGTAGTTCTTGAACTCGGTGCCATTGTCGGTCCTAATTGCCTTGATCTCGGATTCATACATACGTTGAGCTTTCTTGGCGAAGGTGATGAACTCTCTATGGGTCTCGTCCTTAGATTTAAGGAGAAAGACCCAAGAGTATCTTGAGTAATCATCAACAATGACAAGTCCATACTTGCTCCCACCAAGAGTATCATAATGTGATGGCCCAAAGAGGTCCAAATGAAGGAGCTCCAAAGGCCTAGATGTGGTAACAATACTCTTGATGGGATGCTTCTTCTTGAGTTGCTTTCCGGCTACACATGCACTACAAACACGATCTTTCTCAAAAGAAACGCCGGTTAGTCCCACAATATGCTCACCCTTTAGGAGTTGTTTAAGATTCCTCATGTTAACATGACCAAGGCGGCGATGCCACAACCATCCTTCGTCATGCTTGGCCGCCATTAGACATGTGGAGAAGGAGGGGCTCTCTTTCGAGAGGTCAACCACGTAAAGGTTGTTCTCCACATATCCAACAAGGACCAATTTGAGATTGTCACTCCTAAAGACTTGCACATAATATTTAGTGAAATATGAATTGTACCGGCATCGGCAAGATGATATATAGAAAGTAAGTTATAGCCAAGGTGTTCAACAAGCATAACCGTCTCAAGGCACAAGTCCTTAGAGATTGCTACCTTGCCATACCCAAGTACCTTTCCCTTTGAGTTGTCACCAAAGGTAATGCTTGACTTCTTGTTGATATCTTCAATGAATTGATCAAGCACACCTTTTCCTCCGGTCATATGATTGGTGCATCCACTATCAAACACCCATTTTGGACCACCGGAGGAATACCCCTACAAAATCAAGTAGAGGATTTAGGAACCCATCGATTAATGGGTTCCTTTGCAATGGCAACAATATCTTTTGGTACCCAAATTGAGTACTCTCTATAAGCATAGCCATTAGGAGGGCCAACATAGTTAGCATAGACATCACCATAATAATCAACAAATAATGCATAGTGATCGTTTGGCCCCGTGCGGTCACCACTAGTGGCTTTGCCCTTTGAGGCTTTGCCATTGTTAGTGACCTTCTTGTTCTTATCTTGAGCGGGTTTCTCCTTGTTGTAGTTGTTCTTCTTGTGGGACTTGGGAGTATATCCAAGTCCATACTTTTGATTGTTTGACCTTTGCTTACTCAAGAGGTCATCCAATCCCATCTTGTTCTTGGCGGTGGTGAACTTTGCAAGTTCCTTTGTTAGCCTAACATTTTCCTCAAGAATAGATGCTTGCTCACAAGAAGATTCATTAGGATGATAGTCAAGACCATATTTGGTCACCAAGGACTCAAGATATGCATTGGTCTCAACATGCAAAGAAAGTTCCTCTTGTAAACGAATATGTTCCTCAACAAGTTTAGCATGCTCATTAGTAAAGGAAGTGGAGGAACAAGCAAGCTTTTCAACATCAATGGGATCCTTCATTGATCCAAGAGCCCTTTTGTAGGATTCTTGAAGTAGATCATGGTTCTCTCCAAGTTTCTTGAGCTCATCCTTGACAAGCTTGTTAGCTCTTTCAAGGTGGTCAAGATCCCTAGTGAGAGAAGCATGAGCAACTTCAAGTTCCTCCTTTGAGGCATTGAGCTCTTGGGTCAATAATTGAGCCCTATCAATAGTTTCTAGGTCCTTAACTTTATCAAGTTCATAAGTTTCAATTTGTTGCTTAAGGCCTTGAGATATGCACCTTTCGGTTTTTAGCTCTTGTCTTAGGAGATTGAATCTCCGTTCCTTCTCATTCAATTGATATTCTAATTCCTCAATGGACTCATCCTTTTCTTTGAGTGAGTCCATCAAGAAATCAAACTTGACAAGGGCTTCACCACGAAGGGTGCATCTAACATCATAGAGTTCCTTAAGCATAATTAATTCTTCTTGATCTTCGTTTTCATCATCAAGAACACTAGATAGGGAAGGTGGAGGTTCCATTACCTTGGTTTCCCTTGCCATAAGACAAGAGCCAATGATTGGAGAGGAGGGAGAGTCATCGGAGTCATCATCTTGAGTTGTTCTTGCCATGAAGGAAGAGCCAACATCATTCTCCGTGGAGTAATCTTTGGAGTAGTCATATGTGAAGAGTGACCCGGGCTTAGAGTAAGCTAAACCGGCCACTCCGGCCTCCTTCTCCTCATCTTCCTCTTCTTCATCGGACAAGTACTCGGCCCCAACAAAAGCTCTTCCCTTGTTCTTCTTGTACCGTTCGTTGATTGGGTTTGGCTTCAATCTTGGCTTGACCCCTTTGATGAACTTTGGCTTGTCTACCCTTTTCTCATAGAGAAAATGGCTTCTATACCATTGACAAACTCATCAATGGCTCATTTGCCATGCAACAAAGCAGAAATGCTCATGTACCAAACACAAACAAAATTCAGTGCTTATTTGCCACTGGCTGTTAGTCCACCGTTGCCTCACATAATTTGTGCAACAAAAGGACTACATTGCCCTCAATGGCAAATAAGCAGCAATTTGTATAGCAGGTTCTGGTACAAAAAAATGACAGCATATTTGCTCTATTTTTAGCATTTCAACAAAACAACAGGGATATAATAGAACATGTGAAACAACAGGGATATTTCAGCAGCAAAATAGCAGTTGATCCAAGTTCAGATCATGCATAATCAGGTTCACATGTTCTAAAAGCATAATCAGGTTCACATCATCTAGAACCAAAAGAATACAACCTCTCCAATAAATCATGACATGCATGAATAAGTGAAGTATGTAAACAAACGAGCCCAGAATTTCAGAGTTTCAACTTCTTTTTGGTTGGAGGGGCCGTTGCTTGGTTGTTTGGCGCAATTCTCTTCTTGCTTCTAGTGCTCATTGCAGGGCTATCATGCGCAGCAGATATAACCTTTGATCTACATCAAAATTTCGGATTACATGCTATGAGGGAACAGATACATGTGTATTTCGGATTACAACAATATAACTTGACTTAGTGCAGATTTCGAACCTTGTAGATTTCTTCGATGGGGTAGACTTGGCCACCTTGTCTTCAATTGCATCACTTGGACCTTGAAGCAGAGGCAGTGGAGTTCCAGTAGTCGTATTGATGGATTTTTTCTTTCTTTTGTCCCTGCAGGAGTTTCACATATTAGGTACATTAAAGCAATAAGCGGGCAGCATAAAAATTGAAACAAAAGTACCTTTTTTGCTTTGCTACTTCAGCATAGGCATCTAGTGCTTCCGGAGCAGCATCTTTGCAACTTTGCCATCTATGTCCATAGGCCTTGCAAATTGGACATTGGTGCTGACCTTTATTTCCCTGGCTCTTGCTATTCTCAGCACCACTTTTGTGTCTCTGCACCTTTGGCCTCCCAGGGGCCCTCCTAAGGATTGGGGGATTCAAAATGAAATCTTTCTTCACACTTGGCCATTGAGACATGTCGGTCAGGCCAGGAAGAACATGGGCATAAGTTGCAGTGAACTTGGCAACACTATAATAATCATCAACAAAATCTTCTATGGTGACTCCCCTAATTCCAGTAATAAAGCTGATTGCATGCTTGCAAGGTTTCCCGGAGACTTGAAATGCCCTGCATGTACATGTCCTATTTGCTAGATCAGTGATGTGGCGCTTGCCACCTAGCGCAGCACTCTCACTCACCTCTGCAGTCATGTCATCTATTCTCTCACAATCAATATCTAGGCCCCTACTTTTGTCATTCAGCTCCTTCATGACACTTGGAAGTATACGCCGACCTTGAAATTTAGTAGCCACCCTTCTCCTCTTCTCGTGTTTGACGGTAATCTTTCTCCTAATCTTGTCCATGAGCTGAAACAACATTAGACCTTTGTGCTTGTGGATCCAGTTGTTGAAACACTCAGCCAAATTATTTGTGACATAATCCACTTTTGAGGAGGTTGAATATTTGCTCCTTGACCATAACCTGTTGTGGTACTTGTTTAAGTATGCTATTGCAGAAGCCTTTTTCTCCTCTATGGCTGCCATGTGATAGTCAAAAGCTCGAGGAGTCCATGAATAAGCAGCTGGCCACAAATGATCATCAAAAACTTTACCATGAAACTTTTTTTTGAAGTTCACAACCAAGTGCCGCATGCATTCCCTATGTTCTGCATACCCAAACACTTGTTCTATTGCAGTATCGATCCCTTTTCCTGCATCTGAACATATAGCTAGACCGGGGGGACAACCAATGGCCTCACGAAGCTTCTCCATAAACCACACCCAACTTTCAGTAGTTTCTGAATCGATAACTCCATATACTACAGGGTACAACCAATTGTGCCCATCAATAGCACAAGCAGTAGCTAATTGGCCTCTATACTTGCCTGTCAAATGAGTGCTGTCTATCGCCAAGAACGGTCTGCAGCCAGCCAAGAATCCATCACATAGAGGCTTCAATCCGACAAACATCCGTATGAAATATTTTTTCTGATCATACTCCATGTGGTCGATGGCAACTATGCTTCCGGGAGACCTCTTCTCAACCTCAGCTTTCCAGGCATATAGCTTGTCAAAAGAATCATCCCAATCACCAAACAACTTAGCCATTGCTAGCCCTTTGCCACGGAATACCTTTGTGTAATGGATCTTGATCTTGTACTTGTCAAGTAGCCTCCTCCTTAACTCCATCGGGCGAACACTAGGATCTTCTTTTACCCAGTCCATGACTTTGTCACATACCCATGCCTTTGAAGCACTACGTTGCTTCTTTTTCTTCTTTGTGCTAGAACATGTGTGCTCCTCCACGTGAACTTTGATCTACATTAAACAAAGTAATGGGTAAATATATTAGTGTCTTGGATCCATAGCTATAACAGCAACTAACATACTTCAGCAACTAAAATAGTTATAACAACAACTAAAATGGTACATACCTCCATAGTTTCTTGGTCATCCAACCTCCCAACATGAATTCTCCATGTGCAGGTTTTGCCCCGGCGACAATAAGCCCTGAATCGACTAGGTTCACTTTTTTCAACCTTAAATTCAAACTCTTTCTTTATGGCGTATGTAGCAATTGCCAACCTAAACTCTTGAATATTAGGGTACTTTGCGCCAATATGCATCGGTGGGTTATCTTTATCATAAGCTATTTCTAGAACAACATCCGGTCTAGCATCTTCCGCAACCCACTCCTCATCATCGCTGCTATCCTCGACATACTCATTATTTGGTATATCTTTTTCTCCAATCTCATCATCACTATCCAAACCAGCACTACCAATTGAGTACTGGTTCTCCTCATCTACACCAACATGTTCATATTCCTCATGTGGATTAGCTAAATATGCATCTGTAAGAGATACACTATCTTCACCATTTTCATTACTTGGTTTACTAGGCAGTGCTATAGATGGTGTTTGATTAGAAGGAGCACATGGAACATCAACAATGTCATTTGAGTCACAATGTTTGATGATCAACTGACCACTTCTATTCTGATGAAAAATCTGGTACATTTTCATGCATTCTTCATCACTTGACACAGAAATAAATTCTCCAGTAAAGCAGTTAAAGTACTCAAGTAATATTTTGTCCTCTGAGCAGAATGGAAAAGAGAAAGTTCCAACAATGCAGGACATCAGATCCTTCATGTTGGTACTAGTACCCTCAACAATCTCCCAATAGAATGTAGAATTCCCACCAGTGCCACACACCTGTACCTCTACCGTGTAGCTACATGACTGTATCATCCTGTGGATGGTGCAAAGGATGGTGTCAATCTCTTGACTATTTTCGCCCCATAAAAAATGCAGAAGAGAAAGAACGAACTTTTACCTAGCACAAATTGCAGAGAGGGATGTGGAGTCCTCATCCATGTCGTCGTCCATGGGCCTGGATATCTCGAGCAGAGGAGCTGCATCGACCTTGTTCACCTCGCCGGAATTCCCAATCCTACGTTTCTGGGCGACATGCTTGGAGGGAGAGGCTGTGAGGGCGGAGGCTGTCGAAGACTCAGAGGATGGTCGGGTGAGAGGCCCAGCCGTGGCCGAAAGCGGCGGCAGCGTCGCGAGCAGCAGGGGAATCGCCGGTGACGGTTCCGCTGATGGCGTTGAAGGAGCAGCGGCAGGGTAATCAGACACGTCGGCGAGGACCATCTGCAGCGGCGGAGGTTGGTGGAGGGGCGGCGGAGGTTGGGGGAGGGACGGCGGAGGTTGGGGGAGGGGCGGCGGGGAACGGGCGAGCGCCGGCGGCGGCTCCTCCATCGCGTGCGTGAGGACGAGGATAGGGTTCAGACTTCAGGTCGCGTGCGTGCGTGGAGAGTTTCTGGTCGGGTCGGGTCTGTCCGGCCGGCCGGCCGTGTGTGTTTCTTTTTTCTTTTTTTTCATTCTTCTCCTCCATAAACCAGGGGTAAACCTGGAATTCTGAGAGAAGCTGACAAGATAACGGAGACATTCTACCGTTGACATAACGGTGATGGCAAATAAGCACTCAATTTTCTTTGTGTCCGGTACACAAGCACTTGCGCTTTGTTCGATGGCAAATAAGCCATTGACTTGTTCGTCGATGGTATACAAGCAATTTTCTCTTTCTCATAAGGGCACTCATTTGCAAAGTGGTTATCTTCATCACAATTGTAGCAAGTTCTCTTCTTCTTCTTGTCATTGAGGAGCATTGGGAACTTTGCCTTGTACTTCTTGGCAAAGAAAGCAAAGTCGGTAGCGATGTCACTAGTTGAAGTCATCTCTTCATCTTCTTCAATTCCATAGTCTTCTTTGCTTCCATGGTCGGCTCTAGCTTTGAGAGCAAGGTTGTGTGACGCTTCATGGTTGTGTGAGGCTTCATCAACACGGTTCATTGCCTTGAGCCTCTTTCCGGCTTTGGCCATGCTTTCATTGGCGGCCACATAGGAGACTAGATCATCGGAGTTGAGATCGGCACTCTTGGTCATGATTTGCAAGTTGAGTGCAAGGTTGGTGTCTTCTTGTTTGACGGCAATCATAGCAATGACCTTGGATTTTATGAAGGCTTCGTTCATCTCGAAGCCGTCATTGTACTTCTCAGCACCAAGTCCCTTGACCCTTACTTTCAGAGCACCAAGCCTAGCATAGGCATCGGATACGGATTCTCCATCTCGAATCATGAACTGGTGGGCCTCTTGCTTTGCGGTCTCATAAAGAGCTGATTGGATCAAATCGGTTCCCTCTTGGAGTACTACGATCCGATCCCACAACTCTTTAGCGGAGACAATGTCATCGACTTGATCAAGAAGCTTGCGGTTGATGCCACTTCTAATCTTATCACGTGCGGATGCATTGAGTTGACGGTTGTAGAACTCGGTGGAGGTCAACCGAGTAGGATCTTGTGGCTCCCGATGTCCATGAACAATGAGCTCCCATAGCTCCACACTGCAGCTGCGAATATGAGATTCCATAGCAGATTTCCAATGTGGAAAGTGAGTTCCATCATAATGGGGAACGGTCCCACTATGGTTTATATGAGGCATGGGTGAAGTGTTTTTGGGATAGTCATGGTTAACATCATGGTAGGTTTCCTTAGAGGCCGAAGCCCCACTAGGAGTTCCACCCTTGATTAGGTTCTTAAGCATGGCGAGTCATTTGTCATTTGGTTTTGTAACTCATCCTCCTTTTTCTTCTTCTCGGCATCATATGCCAAGAATCTAGATTTCATCTCTTTAACCGAAAGGTTAGAGTCGTCATCTAGACCCTCGAAGAGTTTATCCATCTCACTCTTAAGGCGGTGAATCCCTTAATAAGAGTCCAGGCTCTGATACCAATTGAAAGTATAGAGATGGTAAACCTAGAGGGGGGGTGAATAGGTTTCTACAGATTTTAATTCTTTCTTTGCAATATTAGGCTTTGCGGAATATAAAGGTGAGCCTAATGCAAACTAGGTGAGGCAACCTATATGAGGATACAACTAACTCAAGCACGAAGGCTCTCACAGGCAGTTAAATCACAAGTAAGGAGTTCGGTTTAGAGATAACCGATAGCACGCGGAGACGAGGATGTATTCCCGTGTTCCCTTGCTTTGCAACAAGGTACGTCACTTTTGGAGGAGTGGAGGTCCCACGAAGGATTCCCCGCGCCACGAAGGCTCACCCTATTCTCCGGAGCCTATCCCACGAAGGAATAGCTCACTCACTTGTGGTAGACTTTGAGGTAGCCTCCAAACCTTCACAAACTTGCCCGGAGCAAATCCACAGACCGGATGCTTCCGGACTCCTCTTGCCTACCTAGGGTTTCCAAGGAACCCTAGGAAGCAAGCTTCTCAATGAATACAAGGGGGAATGAGATTTGGCTTGGTAGAACGGTAGATCGGGTCCTCCTCTAACGATTCCCCGGAGGGATTTGAGTTTGGGTGGAGGAGGAGGGAGATCTGAGGCTTTTGGTGTTTCTAGCAATGGAGTAAGAGAGAGAGAGCTCAAGAACAGCTTGTAGTGTAGTGCCTAACTGTTCAGAGGTAGGAGAAGGCCTATTTATAGTGTTCTTTGAAATACGGCCGTTGGTCACTTGCCACATCAGCATATTCATCGAGGAACCCGGTCGACCGGATTTGGCGCCGGACAGGCCGGTCCACAGCCGGTCGAGCCAAGACCTGACGCGGCGGTTTCCAACCGGAGCTGGGACCAGGTCTTGACCGGGCAGGCGTCGAGGTTCTTGGATGGCGCCGGATGGCACAGCGCAAAGGCCGGTTCTTGGCCAAGACGCTCGGTCAGTGCCCGGTCCGACCGGGCCGTGGACGGAGCAGCCGGTCCAAACCGAGCTGACGACCGGACGCCGACCGGAGGGCTTGCCCTTCTTTCTTGGAACATGTCCGGATGGCACCGGTCTTTGGATCCGGTTGGTGACCGGGCTGTCCGGTGCCAGGGCCGGTCCGACCGGATCTGGGACCGGCCAGGCTTTGAGAAACCTGCTGATTTTTCGTCGAATTGGGGGGGTCTCCCGTTGCCTTCTTGTTCCATTGCTATACCATCATACCTCTTTGGCTAATACCTGAAAGTCATCTTGTAGACATGTATTAGTCCAAATACTCTAGCACGGTGTCATAGATACCAAAATAATGGATAAGGGTAAAATACCCTTACAACCTTTTTGGATGCGGTATTGGATCCTTACCTTTCAGATATTTGGGGATTCCAAATCATTTTCGAAAATTAAAAAACGTGGAGTGAAAACCTGTTGAGGGTCGCTTTGAGAAAAAAATAGTTTTTAGGCGGGCAAGATGCTCTCCTATGGTGATCGGTTAACACTTATTAATTCTGTCCTCACAAGCTTATCAATGTTTATGTTATTTTTTCTTGAGATTTCGATTGGGGTGAGAAAGAGACTAGACTTTTTTAGATCCCCTTTTTTCTCGGAAATTCAATTCGGCTCCCGGGTGCGTATGCTCCCTATACCAAAAAATTATATTTCGAGTGGTCGAAAAAATTTGACAAAAAATTCTACATGTACATCTCCATAATATATGTGCATTCGTCAAGTTTCACAAAAAAAATAATATTTTTTGTGGTCTATGTAAAAAAGAGAAAATTTATCTTGTAAAAAACATTATTTTTAGCACTGAGTTTTGTCTTTTTTACACACATCACATGACAAGTCCATTTTTTATGAAACAACTTTGTGAGCGTGTAGCACGTGAAGAGGTACGTGCGAATTTTTCGTTTCATTTTTTTTGAAATTCAAAATATGTGTAAGATGAATTTCAAAATAGAGGGAGCATATGCTCCCATGTTCCAAAACACCACTCCCCCTTTTTTCTAGCAAAGTGATGATCATAAGAAAAAGTATAGGTTGACTAAATGGGATATTATTTATAGGACAGAGGATCAGGGGGGCCTAGGTGTGGAAGTACTTGAATTAAAAAACAAGAGTATGATTAGCAAATGGCTATTTAAACTTATAAATGAGCAAGGGCTTTTGCAAGAGTTTTTTCAAAATGAATACCTAAAGAACAAAACTTTATCTCAGCTTTCAGCTAAACCAACAGACTCGCATTTTTCGAAAGGTCTAATGGCGGTAAAAGATGATTCTTTCATAAGAGGTTCGATGAAAGTAGAGAATGGTCAGAATACTATGTTTTGGGAGGATACTTGGCTAGGGGATAGACCCCTTTGTGAACAATACCCGTCATTGTATCGTATTGTCAACCATACCAATGTTTCGGTTGCCCATGTTATGAATGAATACTATTAAATATAGGTTTTAGGAGGTCGCTCTCGGACAATAGATGGAATCGATGGGTTCATCTTGTCGGCCGCCTAATGGAAGTTCAAATTTTAGAGAATGATGACACATTTCATTGGAATCTCAGTGAGTCTGGACTTTTTACGGTTAAATCAATGTATCTTGATTTGCTTGATGGTAATGCAGGAGATGCAAAAAAAATTTGGAAGATCAAGGTTCCACTTAAAATCAGAATTTTTATGTGGTTCCTTCATAAGAAGGTCATTCTTACAAAATATAATCTAAAAAAAACTATTGGCATGGATGTTCCAAATGTTGCTTCTGTGATCAAGATGAAACAATTCAACATCTATTCTTTGCCTACCCTTTTGCTAAATACTCTCGTGTATTATTTATATGACTTTCAATATTCCTGCTACGTCAAATATGACTAATTTTTTTGACAATTGGTTAAATGGGGTAGCGAAGAAGGATAAATGCCACATTAGAGTGGGTGTGTGCGCTTTATTTTGGGCTACCTGGAAGGTTCGCAATGATTTTATCTTTAACAAAAAAAGTTTTCCATCCTTTTTTGCAGGTTGTTCCTTTGGTTACTCAATGGATCCATATGAGGTCCTATATTCAGCAGGAGGATGCGCGCTGGAACATGGATATTGGGTGCAACCACTTGGCGACGGTAGAACAGGTTTTCTATCGTACTGATAAGCGACTCACATGAAGATCTTGTGACAACTTGTCTTTTTTGTCTTTTTTAGATGACTAGTTTTTGTCGAAACTTTGAGTGATCTGTATGTAATAAGTGTGTAACTCAGATTTCCAATATAATGATAATAAAGGGCCGCATGCATCGATTCAGGGCCGGGCGGATGGGAGTGCGGCCGGTGCGGCCGCACAGGGCCCTCAATTTTTTTGGGCCCCAAATTTTCAATTTGATACTTGTCACAAGGCCCTAGCAGGAGCAGCGAACCAGGGACAAGCAGCAGCGGCGGCCGCCCTGGATCTCCCGTGGCCGAGAAGGTTAACGTCTTTACGTAGCCTCCAACAGCGCGGCAGCCACGCAGGGAGCAGGAGGTGATGTACGCCGACCTGGTCGACACAGACCAGGCGCCGCACACCCCCTAGGCGGGTTGTTGGGCCGGCCCTACATTCGCACTCCCTTTATTTTTGTTTTTTTTTTTGCTTTTTCATTTTTATTTTTAAGTTTTTCAAAAGCTAATTCTTTTTAGATCCGATTTTTTAAAATTATTTAATTTTTTCTGAAATTTAAATATTTTAAAAATTTGAACATTTTTCAGATTGGAACAATTTTCAAATTGGAACAAATTTTAAATTGGAACAAATTTTCAAAATTTACTATTTTTTATATATAAATAATTTTCAAATTTGAACAATTTTAAAATTTGAACAACTTTTAAATTTAAACAATTTTTGAATCCGAACAATTTTTATATTTGAACAACTTTGAATTTGAAAAATATCATATTTAAACAATTTTCGTATTTAAATAATTTTTATACTTGAACAATTTTCAAATTTGAATAAATTTTATACTTGAACAATTTTCGCATTTGAACAGTTTTTATACTTGAACAATTTTTTAATTTGAATTTTTCTCGAATATTTGAGATAGAATATTTTACATTTAATAATATATTTAAATTAAAAAAATCTTAAGAACAAAAAAAATAGAAAAGAAAAAGAAATAGAAAAAGAAAAGTCTGTGAACCATATTTGTGGCAATGTTAGTGATGATACCAGTGTTTGGCATTCTCGTTTATGTCACATTAATTTTGGTTTAATGTCTCGGCTATCCAGTTTAAGTTTAATTCCGAATTTCACCATTGCCAAAGGTTCTAAGTGCCACAGTTGTGTGCAATCAAAGCAACCTCGGAAGCCTCACAAGGCGGCCGAGGAGAGAAACTTGGCACCTCTAGAACTCATACATTCTGATCTATGCGAGATGAATGGTGTGTTGACAAAAAGTGGAAAGAGATATTTCATGACATTGATTGATGATGCGACTAGATTCTGCTATGTTTATTTGTTGCGAACTAAAGATGAAGCTTTAGACTACTTTAAAATTTATAAGGCCGAAGTTGAAAATCAACTAGAGAGAAAGATCAAGCGTCTTAGGTCGGATCGTGGTGGCGAATATTTTCCTAAAATCTTTGATGAATTCTGTGAGGAACATGGCATTATTCATGAGAGGACGCCTCCCTATTCACCCCAATCAAACGGGGTTGCCGAGAGGAAAAACCGCATCTTGGTGACTTGGTGAATTCCATGTTAGCCATCTTTGGTTTATCAAAGGCATGGTGGGGGGAGGCTTTGTTGACTTCATGTCATGTCCTGAATAGAGTTCCTAACAAGAATAAAGATAAAACCCCTTACGAGGAGTGGGCTGGGAGAAAACCATCACTTTCGTATTTGCGCACATGGGGATGTTTGGCGAAAGTCAATATTCCAATTACTAAGAAGCGCAAACTTGGACCAAAGACAGTGGATTGCATCTTTCTAGGTTATGCTCCTCGGAGTGTAGGATATAGATTTTTAGTAGTTCAATCCGAGGTACCTGATATGTATGTTGATACTATTATGGAATCTCGTGATGCAACATTTTTTGAGAATATGTTTCCTATGAAAGATATGCATAGCACTGCTAGAATTTCTAATGAGATAATTCCTGAGTCTAGTACATCTAATGAGTATTTTGAACAGTCACATGAGAATGTTACTGAGAAGGATGACAATGAAGCTCCTAAACGGAGCAAGAGACGAAGGATTGAAAAATCCTTTGGTGATGATTTCATTGTGTACCTTGTGGATGATACTCCCACGTCCATTGTAGAGGCATATGCATCTCCAGATGCAGATGACTGGAAAGAAGCTGTCCATAATGAGATGGACTCGATTCTTTCTAATGGAACTTGGGAGTTGTCAGAACGACCCCATGGATGCAAGCCTGTAGGCTGCAAATGGGTGTTCAAGAAGAAGCTAAGACCTGATGGTACTATTGAAAAGTACAAGGCGCGGCTTGTAGCGAAAGGCTACACACAGAGAGAAGGCGAAGATTACTTCGACACCTATTCACCTGTCGCTAGACTTACCACCATTCGAGTACTACTATCCATGGCTGCCTCCTATGGTCTTATCGTTCATCAAATGGACGTAAAGACAGCTTTCCTTAATGGAGAGTTGGAAGAGGAAATCTATATGGATCAGCCTGATGGGTTTGTAGTAAAAGGTGAAGAAAGAAAGGTGTGTGATACGTCTCCGACGTATCGATAATTTCTTATGTTCCATGCCACATTATTGATGTTATCTACATGTTTTATGCACACTTTATGTCATATTCGTGCATTTTCTGGAACTAACCTATTAACAAGATGCCGAAGTGCCGATTCTTTGTTTTTCTGCTGTTTTTGGTTTCAGAAATCCTAGTAACGAAATATTCTCGGAATTGGACGAAATCAACGCCCAGGGTCCTATTTTGCCACGAAGCTTCCAGAAGTCCGAAGACGAAACGAAGTGGGGCCACGGGGTGCCCAAACCCTAGGGCGGCGCGGCCCCCCCCTTGGCCGCGCCGGCCTGTGGTGTGGGGCCCTCGTGCCCCCTCCTGACTTGCCCTTCCGCCTACTTAAAGCCTCCGTGACGAAACCCCCAGTACCGAGAGCCACGATAAGGAAAACCTTCCAGAGACGCCGCCAACGCCGATCCCATCTCGGGGGATCCAGGAGATCGCCTCCGGCACCCTACTGGAGAGGGGAATCATCTCCCGGAGGACTCTACGCCGCCATGGTCGCCTCCGGTGTGATGTGTGAGTAGTCTACCCCTGGACTCTAGGTCCATAGCAGTAGCTAGATGGTTGTCTTCTCCCCATTGTGCTATCATTGTCGGATCTTGTGAGCTGCCTAACATGATCAAGATCATCTATCTGTAATTCTATATGTTGTGTTTGTTGGGATCCGATGAATAGAGAATACTTGTTATGTTGATTATCAAAGTTATATCTATGTGTTGTTTATGATCTTGCATGCTCTCCATTACTAGTAGATGCTCTGGCCAAGTAGATGCTTGTAACTCCAAGAGGGAGTATTTATGCTCGATAGTGGGTTCATGCCTGCATTGACACACAGGACGATGTGAGAAAGTTCTAAGGTTGTGTTGTGTTGTTGCCACTAGGGATAAAACATTGATGCTATGTCTAAGGATGTAGTTGTTGATTACATTACGCACCATACTTAATGCAATTGTCATTGCTTTGCAACTTAATCTTTTGGAGGGTTCGGATGATAACTTTGAAGGTGGACTTTTTAGGCATAGATGCAGTTGGATGGCGGTCTATGTACTTTGTCGTAATGCCCAATTAAATCTCACTATACTCATCATGATATGTATATGCATGGTCATGCCCTCTTTATTTGTCAATTGCCCAACTGTAATTTGTTCACCCAACATGCTGTTTATCTTATGGGAGAGACACCTCTAGTGAACTGTGGACCCTGGTCCAATTCTCTTTACTGAAATACAATCTACTGCAATACTTGTTCTACTGTTTTCTGCAAACAATCATCTTCCACACAATACGGTTAATCCTTTGTTACAGCAAGCCGGTGAGATTGACAACCTCACTGTTTCGTTGGGGCAAAGTACTTTGGTTGTGTTGTGCAGGTTCCACGTTGGCGCCGGAATCCCTGGTGTTGCGCCGCACTACATCCCGCCGCCATCAACCTTCAACGTGCTTCTTGGCTCCTCCTGGTTCGATAAACCTTGGTTTCTTTTCGAGGGAAAACTTGCTGCTGTGTGCATCATACCTTCCTCTTGGGGTTCCCAACGAACGTGTGAGTTACACGCCATCAAGCTCTTTTTCTGGCGCCGTTGCCGGGGAGATCAAGACACGCTGCAAGGGGAGTCTCCACTTCTCAATCTCTTTACTTTGTTTTTGTCTTGCTTAGCTTTATTTACTACTTTGTTTGCTGCACTAAAATACAAAAAAATTAGTTGCTAGTTTTACTATATTTGCTATCTTGTTTGCTATATCAAAAACACAAAAAAATTAGTTACTTGCATTTACTTTATCTAGTTTGCTTTATTTACTGTTGCTAAAATGGCCAACCCTGAAAATACTAAGTTGTGTGACTTCACAACCACAAATAATAATGATTTCTTATGCACACCTATTGCTCCACCTGCTACTACAGCAGAATTCTTTGAAATTAAACCTGCTTTACTAAATCTTGTTATGCGAGAGCAATTTTCAGTGTTAGTTACGATGATGCTGCTGCCCATCTTAATAATTTTGTTGAACTATGTGAAATGCAAAAATATAAAGATGTAGATGGTGACATTATAAAATTAAAATTGTTCCCTTTCTCATTAAGAGGAAGAGCTAAAGATTGGTTGTTATCTCTGCCTAAGAATAGTATTGATTCATGGACTAAATGCAAGGATGCTTTTATTGGTAGATATTATCCCCCTGCTAAAATTATATCTTTGAGGAGTAGCATAATGAATTTTAAACAATTAGATACTGAACATGTTGCTCAAGCTTGGGAAAGAATGAAATCTCTGGTTAAAAATTGCCCAACTCATGGACTGACTACTTGGATGATCATCCAAACCTTCTATGCAGGACTAAATTTTTCTTCACGGAATTTATTGGATTCAGCTGCTGGAGGTACCTTTATGTCCATCACTCTTGGTGAAGCAACAAAGCTTCTTGATAATATGATGATCAACTACTCTGAATGGCACACGGAAAGAGCTCCACAAGGTAAGAAGGTAAATTCTGTCGAAGAAACCTCTTCCTTGAGTGATAAGATTGATGCTATTATGTCTATGCTTGTGAATGATAGGACTAATATTGATCCTAATAATGTTCCGTTAGCTTCATTGATTGCACAAGAAGAACATGTTGATGTAAACTTCATTAAAAATAATAATTTCAACAACAATGCTTACCGGAACCATTCTAGTAACAACTATAGGCCATATCCTTATAATAATGGCAACGGCTATGGTAATTCTTATGGGAATTCTTACAACAATAATAGGAACACACCCCTGGACTTGAAGCCATGCTTAAAGAATTTATTAGTACACAAACTGCTTTTAACAAATCTGTTGAAGAAAAGCTTGGGAAAATTGATATACTTGCTTCTAAAGTCGATAGTCTTGCTGTTGATGTTGATCTTTTGAAATCGAAAGTTATGCCTAATGAGAATCATCATAATAAAATTGTTACTACAGCAAATGCCATCCAAGTTAGAATTAATGAGAATATAAGATTAATGGCTGAACTGCGTGCTAGGTGGGATAGAGAAGAAAATGAAAAACTAGCTAAAGAGAAGAATATAGCTAAAGTTTGGACTATTACCACCACTAGTAATGCTAATGCTACACATGTTGCTGCACCTCCTACTATTTATAATAAAAGAATTGGTGTTAGCAATGTTTCCACTTCTAATGCAAAGCGCGAGAAACTGCTAAAGCGCTAAAGCTACTCGCAGATAAAGCTGCTGAAATTTTTTCCAACATTGGGGATGATGATCCCATTGCTTTAGATTATAATGGTTTGAATTTTGATGATTGCCACATCTCTGAAGTTATAAAGTTCTTACAAAAACTTGCTAAAAGTCCTAATGCTAGTGCTATAAATTTGGCTTTCACACATCATATTACAAATGCTCTCATAAAAGCTAGAGAAGAGAAACTAGAGCGCGAAGCCTCTATTCCTAGAAAGCTAGAGGATGGTTGGGAGCCCATCATTAAGATGAAGGTTAAAGATTTTGATTGTAATGCTTTATGTGATCTTGGTGCAAGTATTTCTGTTATGCCTAAGAAAATTTATAATATGCTTGACTTACCACCGCTGAAAAATTGTTATTTGGATGTTAATCTTGCTGATCATTCTACAAAGAAACCTTTGGGGAAAGTTGATAATGTTCGCATTACCTTTAACAATAACCTTGTCCCCGTTGATTTTGTTGTCTTGGATATTGAATGCAATGTATCTTGTCCCATTATATTGGGAAGACCTTTTCTTCGAACTGTTGGTGCTATCATTGATATGAAGGAAGGTAATATAAAATATCAATTTCCTCTCAAGAAAGGTATGGAACACTTCCCTAGAAAGAGAATGAAGTTACCTTTTGATTCTATTATGAGAACAAATTATGATGTTGACACTTCGTCTCTTGATAATACTTGATACACACTTTCTGCGCCTAGCTGAAAGGCGTTAAAGAAAAACGCTTATGGGAGACAACCCATGTTTTTACCTACAGTACTTTGTTTTTATTTTGTGTCTTGGAAGTTGTTTACTACTGTAGCAACCTCTCCTTATCTTAGTTTAGTGTTTTATTGTGCCAAGTAAAGTCTTTGATAGAAAAGTAAGTACTAGATTTGGATTACTGCGCAGTTCCAGATTTCTTTGCTGTCACGAATCTGGGTCTACCTCCCTGTAGGTAGCTCAGAAAATTAAGCCAATTTACGTGCATGATCCTCAGATATGTACGCAACTTTCATTCAATTTAAGCATTTTCATTTGAGCAAGTCTGGTGCCATTTTAAAATTCGTCAATACGAACTGTTCTGTTTTGACAGATTCTGCCTTTTATTTCGCATTGCCTCTTTTGCTATGTTGGATGAATTTCTTTGATCCATTAATGTCCAGTAGCATTATGCAATGTCCAGAAGTGTTAAGAATGATTGTGTCACCTCTGAATATGTTAATTTTTATTGTGCACTAACCCTCTAATGAGTTGTTTCGAGTTTGGTGTGGAGGAAGTTTTCAAGGATCAAGAGAGGAGTATGATGCAACATGATCAAGGAGAGTGAAAGCTCTAAGCTTGGGGATGCCCCGGTGGTTCACCCCTGCATATTCTAAGAAGACTCAAGCGTCTAAGCTTGGGGATGCCCAAGGCATCCCCTTCTTCATCGACAACATTATCAGGTTCCTCCCCTGAAACTATATTTTTATTCCATCACATCTTATGTGCTTTTCTTGGAGCGTCGGTTTGTTTTTGATTTTGTTTTGTTTGAATAAAATGGATCCTAGCATTCACTTTATGGGAGAGAGACACGCTCCGCTGTAGCATATGGACAAGTATGTCCTTAGTTTCTACTCATAGTATTCATGGCGAAGTTTCTCCTTCGTTAAATTGTTATATGGTTGGAATTGGAAAATGATACATGTAGTAATTGCTATTAATGTCTTGGGTAATGTGATACTTGGCAATTGTTGTGCTCATGATTAAGCTCTTGCATCATATGCTTTGCACCTATTAATGAAGAAATACATAGAGCATGCTATAATTTGGTTTGCATATTTGGTTTCTCTAAGGTCTAGATAATTTCTAGTATTGAGTTTGAACAACAAGGAAGACGGTGTAGAGTCTTATAATATTTTCAATATGTCTTTTATGTGAGTTTTGCTGCACCGGTTCATCCTTGTGTTTGTTTCAAATAAGCCTTGCTAGCCTAAACCTTGTATCGAGAGGGAATACTTCTCATGCATCCAAAATACTTGAGCCAACCACTATGCCATTTGTGTCCACCATACCTACCTACTACATGGTATTTTCCGCCATTCCAAAGTAAATTGCTTGAGTGCTACCTTTAAAATTCCATCATTCACCTTTGCAATATATAGCTCATGGGACAAATAGCTTAAAAACTATTGTGGTATTGAATATGTAATTATGCACTTTATCTCTTATTAAGTTGCTTGTTGTGCGATAACCATGTTCACTGGGGACGCCATCAACTACTCTTTGTTGAATTTCATGTGAGTTGCTATGCATGTCCGTCTTGTCTGAAGTAAGAGAGATCTACCACCTTATGGTTAAGCATGCATATTGTTAGAGAAGAACATTGGGCCGCTAACTAAAGCCATGATCCATGGTGGAAGTTTCAGTTTTGGACATATATCCTCAATCTCAAATGAGAAAATTATTAATTGTTGTTACATGCTTATGCATAAAAGAGGAGTCCATTATCTGTTGTCTATGTTGTCCCGGTATGGATGTCTAAGTTGAAGAATAATCAATAGCGAGAAATCCAATGCGAGCTTTCTCCTTAGACCTTTGTACGGGGCGGCATAGAGGTACCCCTTTGTGACACTTGGTAAAAACATGTGCATTGTGATGATCCGGTAGTCCAAGCTAATTAGGACAAGGTGCGGGCACTATTAGTATACTATGCATGAGGCTTGCAACTTGTAAGATATAATTTACATGATACATATGCTTTATTACTACCGTTGACAAAATTGTTTCATGTTTTCAAAATCAAAGCTCTAGCACAAATATAGCAATCGATGCTTTTCCTCTATGGAGGATCATTCTTTTACTTTCAATGTTGAGTCAGTTCACCTATTTCTCTCCACCTCAAGAAGCAAACACTTGTGTGAACTGTGCATTGATTCCTACATACTTGCTTATTGCACTTATTATATTACTCTATGTTGACAATATCCATGAGATATACATGTTACAAGTTGAAAGCAACCGCTGAAACTTAATCTTCCTTTGTGTTGCTTCAATGCCTTTACTTTGAATTATTGCTTTATGAGTTAACTCTTATGCAAGACTTATTGATACTTGTCTTGAAGTGCTATTCATGAAAAGTCTTTGCTATATGATTCACTTGTTTACTCATGTCATATACATTGTTTTGATCGCTACATTCACTACATATGCTTTACAAATAGTATGATCAAGATTATGATGGCATGTCACTCCAGAAATTATCTGTGTTATCGTTTTACCTGCTCGGGACGAGCAGAACTAAGCTTGGGGATGCTGATACGTCTCCGACGTATCGATAATTTCTTATGTTCCATGCCACATTATTGATGTTATCTACAAGTTTTATGCACACTTTATGTCATATTCGTGCATTTTACGGAACTAACCTATTAACAAGATGCCGAAGTGCCGATTCTTTGTTTCTGCTGTTTTTGGTTTCATAAATCTTAGTAACGAAATATTCTCGGAATTGGACGAAATCAACGCCCAGGGTCCTATTTTGCCACGAAGCTTCCAGAAGTCCGAAGACGAAACGAAGTGGGGCCACGGGGTGCCCAAACCCTAGGGCGGCGCGGCCCCCCCTTGGCCGCGCCGGCCTGTGGTGTGGGGCCCTCGTGCCCCCTCCTGACTTGCCCTTCCGCCTACTTAAAGCCTCCGTGACGAAACCCCCGATCGAGAGCCACGATATGGAAAACCTTCCCGGAGACGCCGCCAACGCCGATCCCATCTCGGGGGATCCGGAGATCGCCTCCGGCACCCTGCCGGAGAGGGGAATCATCTCCCGGAGGACTCTACGCCGCCATGGTCGCCTCCGGTGTGATGTGTGAGTAGTCTACCCCTGGACTATGGGTCCATAGCAGTAGCTAGATGGTTGTCTTCTCCCCATTGTGCTATCATTGTCGGATCTTGTGAGCTGCCTAACATGATCAAGATCATCTATCTGTAATTCTATATGTTGCGTTTGTTGGGATCCGATGAATAGAGAATACTTGTTATGTTGATTATCAAAGTTATATCTATGTGTTGTTTATGATCTTGCATGCTCTCCGTTACTAGTAGATGCTCTGGCCAAGTAGATGCTTGTAACTCCAAGAGGGAGTATTTATGCTCGATAGTGGGTTCATGCCTGCATTGACACAGGACGATGACGAGAAAGTTCTAAGGTTGTGTTGTCTTTGTTGCCACTAGGGATAAAACATTGATGCTATGTCTAAGGATGTAGTTGTTGATTACATTACGCACCATACTTAATGCAATTGTCTGTTGCTTTGCAACTTAATACTTTGGAGGGGTTCGGATGATAACTTTGAAGGTGGACTTTTTAGGCATAGATGCAGTTGGATGGCGGTCTATGTACTTTGTCGTAATGCCCAATTAAATCTCACTATACTCATCATGATATGTATGTGCATGGTCATGCCCTCTTTATTTGTCAATTGCCCAACTGTAATTTGTTCACCCAACATGCTGTTTATCTTATGGGAGAGACACCTCTAGTGAACTGTGGACCCCGGTCCAATTCTCTTTACTGAAATACAATCTACTGCAATACTTGTTCTACTGTTTTCTGCAAACAATCATCTTCCACACAATACGGTTAATCCTTTGTTACAGCAAGCCGGTGAGATTGACAACCTCACTGTTTTGTTGGGGCAAAGTACTTTGGTTGTGTTGTGCAGGTTCCACGTTGGCGCCGGAATCCCTGGTGTTGCGCCGCACTACATCCCGCCGCCATCAACCTTCAACGTGCTTCTTGGCTCCTCCTGGTTCGATAAACCTTGGTTTCTTTCTGAGGGAAAACTTGCTGCTGTGCGCATCATACCTTCCTCTTGGGGTTCCCAACGAACGTGTGAGTTACACGCCATCAGTGTGCAAGTTGCTGAAATCTTTATATGGCCTGAAACAAGCACCTAAGCAATGGCATGAGAAGTTTGACAGAACTCTAACTTCTGTAGGCTTTGTTGTCAATGAGGCTGACAAGTGCGTTTACTATCGCCATGGTGGGGGCGAAGGTGTTATACTATGTTTGTATGTGGATGATATTCTGATCTTTGGTACAAACATAAAAGTAATACATGAGGTCAAGTCTTTCTTGTCAAAGAGTTTTGATATGAAAGATCTGGGAGAAGCTGATGTAATTCTGAACATCAAGCTGATTAAGAACGAGAGTGGGATTACTCTAACGCAGTCCCATTATGTTGAGAAGATCTTGAGCCGGTTCGGCTATATTGATAGCAAGCCTTCTTCAACACCTTATGATCCCAGTGTGACACTACGCAAGAACCGGAGGATTGCCATAGATCAATTGAGATATTCTCAGATCGTTGGCTCACTCATGTACTTAGCGAGCGCGACTAGACCCGACATCTCTTTTGCTGTTAGCAAGTTGAGTAGGTTCATGTCAAACCCGGGTACTAATCATTGGCATGCACTTGATAGGGTCATGCGCTACCTATGTGGTACAATGAGTTATGGGATTCACTATTCAGGGCACCCAGCTGTGCTTGAAGGATATAGTGATTCGAATTGGATCTCAGATGTAGCTGATCTGTACGCCACAAGTGGGTATGTATTTACCTTTGGAGGTGGCGCAGTATCATGGAGATCTTGCAAGCAAACCATATTGATGAGGTCAACTATGGAAGCAGAACTTACTGCTTTAGACACAACCACTGTTGAATCAGAATGGTTGCGTGAGCTCTTGATGGACTTGCCTGTGGTTGAAAAACCTGTTCCGGCAATCCTTTTGAATTGTGACAATCAAACTGTAATTGTCAAAGTGAACAATTCTAAGGATAACGCGAAGTCATCAAGACACGTCAAGAGACGTTTGAAGTCTGTCAGGAAATTGCGAAACTCCAGAGTAATAACTGTTACATATATTCAAACAGACAAAAAAAACCTGGCAGATCCCTTTACAAAGGGACTATCACGTAATGTGATAGAAAGTGCATCGAGGGAGATGGGTTTGAGACCCGTTGATGTTACGCCATAGTGGTAACCCAACCTTTGTGATCGGAGATCCCGTGAATTAGGACCTGGGAAGAACAAACTAGTGGTTTAATTGAGGAGAGTATTATGTAACCCTCTCTATGTGAAGATGCACAACTCTCAATTGTTGTAAGGCAGGTTGGCAACAAGCCTTAATGTGTTTATGTTGGCTATTTTAGCAAAGGTGGTGTCCTACAGAGCATTCTTGAAATAACACACCTATATGAGTCCGATTGTTAAACGTCGCAATCTATGAGATTTGGGTGATCTCTAGTAAACTCATGAAGAGACCACGAAGTATGACGCATATGCTTCACCCGCGGGGTAGGCTACTGGCAGCCATGTACTGGTCATGACTTTGAGTGAAACCCTGTTCACGCAAAACTTGCAATTCAAGGCTTAGTCCATTGTTCAAGTGTGAATGGATGTAACTTAAGGTTCTAGGTGGAAGTTCAACTTAACAGTCTCTGCTGAAACACTGGTATATAAACAAGCAGCGAGTATTGGTAAATCTCTAAATGGGGATTTGAGATCTGGTGGGGGATTGTTGAAATATTGGGCCCACATTTGGTGGCCCAAATTAGATTTCAGTTTTTCTATAAATCTCAAAGCCCACATAGTGGCAGCCATGTGAGTTTGAGCCCAAGTTGATGGCAGCTCATTAGGGAGTGGCAAGAGGTGGGAAGTTTAGTCCCACATGGAAAGTTGGGAGGAAGTTAGACCACCTTATAAGGTGGGTTGTTCCACCACTAGTAAGTGAGTGAAAATAGGAGTGTTACACGCGCGCTCCTCCTCCTCCTCCTCGCTCGCTCGTCTCGACTCGACACGACACGTCACGACGCGCCGCGCCGCGCCGCGCCGCGCCGCGCTCGTGGTGAGTGGATTGAGCCTCGAGCCGAGACTTTCCTTACTTTTTGCAGCTCAGGAAAACGAACAGAGTCCTAGACGGACGCGTCGCAGTTAGTCGGTTCGGGTCGCTCCCGGATCGTGGGCTATCTGTAACCGACTCGAACCTAGGGTTTCCCGAGCCTATATAATCTCCTGCCCGGCTACCGCAGAAATACATCATATACACGAGTTAGGGTTTCCACCTCTCTCTGCTTGCGCCGCCATCGTAGCCTACTCCATCCCGTGAGCCGACGTGCATCGGCGAACGGGAGAGCAGGTCTCCGGAACCGCTCGTCCTTGCGATCCTGTACGGGAGAGGGCGGGTGGGTTTTGGGAAGCGCTGCGCGGCGCTCAAGCTCTTCATCACGGGTCGCCTTCCGTCCAAGTCGGGCGGTGCGCCTACCGTCGTCTTCAACGCCGGCTACTCCGACCCGTCGTCCCCCTCGTCACCACCGTTGTCATCAACAACGTTACTGCTGCGACATCATCTGCTACACCTCCACCGCCACCACCACCAGATCGGTACGTGCGACATATCTCGATCTGTTTAGCGATGGATGCTTTACCGTTTGCGCTGCTGCTACTCATGTTGATTAATGCATCTAGTATGTTCGAGTTTCACATGTTAGTAGTTGCTGCCATCATGTTTTATATTCTGGAATTAATCATGGAAATTGTGCCTAATTATCCAACAATGAGGTCCTATATTCAGCAGGAGGATGCGCGCTGGAACATGGATATTGGGTGCAACCACTTGGCGACGGTAGCACAGGTTTTCTATCGTACTGATAAGCGACTCACATGAAGATCTTGTGACAACTTGTCTTTTTTGTCTTTTTTAGATGACTAGTTTTTGTCGAAACTTTGAGTGATCTGTATGTAATAAGTGTGTAACTCAGATTTCCATATAATGATAATAAAGGGCCGCATGCATCGATTCAGGGCCGGGCGGATGGGAGTGCGGCCGGTGCGGCCGCACAGGGCCCTCAATTTTTTTGGGCCCCAAATTTTCAATTTGATACTTGTCAGAAGGCCCTAGCAGGAGCAGCGAACCAGGGACAAGCAGCGGCGGCCGCCCTGGATCTCCCGTGGCCGAGAAGGTTAACGTCCTTACGTAGCCTCCAACAGCGCGGCAGCCATGCAGGGAGCAGGAGGTGATGTACGCCGACCTGGTCGACACAGACCAGGCACCGCAAACCCCCTAGGCGGGTTGTTGGGCCGGCCCAACATTCGCACTCCCTTTATTTTTGTTTTTTTTTTTTTGCTTTTTCATTTTTATTTTTAAGTTTTTCAAAAGCTAATTCTTTTTAGATCCGATTTTTAAAAATTATTTAATTTTTTCTGAAATTTAAATATTTTAAAAATTTGAACATTTTTCAGATTGGAACAATTTTCAAATTGGAACAAATTTTCAAAATTTATTATTTTTTATATATAAATAATTTTCAAATTTGAACAATTTTAAAATTTGAACAACTTTTAAATTTAAACAATTTTTGAATTCGAACAATTTTTATATTTGAACAACTTTGAATTTGAAAAATATCATATTTAAACAATTTTCGTATTTAAATAATTTTTATACTTGAACAATTTTCAAATTTGAATAAATTTTATACTTGAACAATTTTCGCATTTGAACAATTTTTATACTTGAACAATTTTTTAATTTGAATTTTTCTCGAATATTTGAGATAGAACATTTTACATTTAATAATATATTTAAATTAAAAAAATCTTAAGAACAAAAAAAATAGAAAAGAAAAAGAAATAGAAAAAGAAAAAGAAACACAAAAGGAAAAAATAACACGAACTGGGCCAACCAGGCCGGCCCATACCACGCGCACGTGGGTGTATGGCGCACGGTAGCCACCGACCTGATCGGCATATAGGATTTGGGAGCGCCTACTATCCGCCTTAAGCGGGAGGCAGCGTTCGCTCCGCCTGAAGAGATTCCCCGTGGGCCGCTCCAAACCTGGACCCAACAAAAGGTACTGCTTCTCCCTTTTCTTTTCTTTCAGTTCAGATTTTTAAAGATGTTTAAATTTAAAAAATGTTCAAATCTGAAAAAGTTTAAAAGTAAAAAAAGTTCGAACTAAAAAATGTTTGAATCTACAAAAGTTCGAATCTCAAAAATTTCAAAATTTAAGAATGTTCAAATTTGAAAATTGTTCAAACATAAAAATTGTTTAGAATTGAAAAATGTTCAAATTTGACAATTGTTTAGTTTAAAAAGCAAGGAATTTTAAATCGAACAAAATTCATATTTGAACAAAATTCATATTTGAACAAAATTCATAGTTGAACAAATTTCATATTTGAACAAATTTTCAATTTAAACAAATTTCGAATCTGAACAAATTTATAATATAATTTTTTTAAATCAGAGCAAAAAAACAAATCTGAACAAAATTCGAAATCAGCAATCCAATGCAGCAAAAATTAAAAAGAAACCAGAAAAAACCGACAAAACCTGAGGAAAACCGAAAAACCAGAAAACAAAGGGAAAAAACCATACCTGTTAGCCGCTAATGGGCCGGCCCACACTGTCCGTCGCTTGTGCGGGAGCGAATCGCTCCCGCATTGAGCGGCGAATAGGGATTGCGATAGGATTTGCCGGGAACAACGCCATGGACGTGGCTGGAAGCTTTCTGCTCCAGGTAGAAGGGGTATAATCGTAAGGAGAAGATGATGGCCTTTTTGGGCTTAAATGAAAAGGCCCAATACATAAGGCCTGAACGGTGCCTAGCGTTGCTTAATCTTATCCTTGAAAACAAATCGGCTCAATCTATACGTCCGCTGAAAAAAAGGATCCATGTACACATTTTGGTTCTCCTGGAAAAATCACGTATTACTCAGCCCACATTTTATTCAAGCGTTAACCGTCTTTATAATTTTTCCTTCAGTTGTTTTTTCATACCCTTAGCAGTTGATTTGTTTGCATCCTGAAATTCAGATATTTTGAGCACCATTTTTAAGAGTAAACTTATCCTTACCCCTCCCAAATTTCTGATGTATTTTTTTTTTCTAATTTGTATGCCCCCACAAATCTTTACTCCTGGATCTGCCATTGGCTATCGTCGTTTCTAAAACCTCAATGTATACATGTATGTAGCATTTCAAAAATATAAGATCTGACACGTGAAAGATCAATTACACATTGGCAGTTGTATTATTCAAGGTGGTGTACCTCGCCGTCTTCTTACCCTTGGTAGTTATATTATTCATTAGTTAAATTTTTTAGTGGGATTAGGGGACCATTTTAAAGTTTGGCACAGGGCCCCGGATTATAGCGGCCCGGCCCTGCATCGATTGATGTAGAGGCTGGTGTTCACCCCGTATTGAAAAAAGGCAGCACAAATTGTTCCCAGCCATTGTGTTTTACACTTTTACGGTATAATTTAGGTTTACTCCTGTAATCATCGTAACATCTTTTCATATTCATAATGGAATACTTATGGTTAGCATGGCATGTCTCAAATTCAGGATTCACTTGTGTTCCATTTCATTTATCAAAATAATCACAATATTATGTGTTGCAAATTGAGTATCAAACAAAACACAATATTATGTGCTGCAATTCCAGAATAACACGATTATATTAGTACAAGATTAACTTCCTCTAACTTTTTGTTTAACACTGAAAAATGAATAAGCAGCATGATAAAGACTTTGCAATTATTTTTTCTCGCGATTTATCGCATTGTCTTTAACCATGAAAAACTAGAACCCACTTTGTTCCGAATTAGTTGTCATAGCTTTGGTCAGATTTGGTCTATGTGTTTAGACGCATTTCAATGTATAGGTTTGCACATTTTAGAAAAAGCCAGATCATCTAATTTGAAACGGAAGGAGTAAAAAACTAATTACTCTCTCTGACCATAAGTACTTTCGGCACATTTAGGCAAAACATATGCTAAAATGTGTCCAGATTCATTGAATCTTTGACACATATTTTGGACCAAATAGATATTAGAATGTATTCCAAAGATAATCTAGCAAAAATAAATATAAAGGGACTACAACAAGCAAGCGGGCCGCGACGCCGCTGAGGCCTGCCCATAATCTATGCGCTCGCGCTTAGAGCATCTCCACTCGTCTCCCCGACGAGGCCCCCGAGCGACGTTTTTTCCATCCGGATGGCGAAATTCGGCCCAGTCGCGCCCCCGGTTCCTCGTTTTCGTCCGGATTTGGCCCATCATCCATCCGGCGAGCCCACGCCATCCCCGGTCCCCCGGGGATCTATCGGGAACTCCGGACGAGTGAAAAGCGGGGAAGGGCCCGATCTGTCGGCGACTCGACACACGAACCCCACCGCCACCTCGCTCAAAATCTCCCCCACCCCTCGTATCTCTCTCGCCGCCAGCTTGTTGCCCAGATTCCGCTGTCCCTCCTTCTCCACCTGCCTATATTCCGCCGTCTTTCGACGAAGGCCTATCTGGCTGCTCCTCTGCCGGCCTGTTTTCCGACTTTGGCCTACTCCTCGTCGCTCGCGGCTCGGGTTGCCTCGACCACGCCCGTCAGGTGTTCGTCCATTTGCCTCGCCGGCCATGGACTCGGACGAAGAGGAGGAGCAGATGTTCGTCGAGCTTATGCGAGAAGAGATGGCAGCCGCCGCCCAAGACGGTGATCACATGATGATCCTCGGTTGCTTGTCAAGCATGTACGCCGGACTGACAACTGGTCGACGTGGTGGGTCGGCACCAGGTCACCGGAAGTGCAAGCCGAGACAACGAATGGAGGGCTACTGCATGTTGTACGCCGACTACTTCGCCGACAATCCATTGCACGGTGAGAGTGTTTTCCGGCGTCGTTTCAGAATGAGCAGAAAGCTATTTCTGCAAATTGTGTATGCCATTCGAGACTTTGACCCCTACTATAGATGCAAGGCGGATTGCACTGGTTTGGTTGGATTTTCGTCACTGCAGAAGTGCACAGTGGCTATGAGGATGCTGGCGTATGGAGCTCCCGGTGATGGTGCAGATGACTATCTTCGGATGGCGGAGTCCACCGCCCTTGATTGTTTCTACCGGTTCTGCAGGGCCGTCATAGCAGTGTTCGGGGACTTTTACTTGAGATCACCCACTGTCTAAGACAATCAGAGGATCGTTGCAACAAATGAAGCTAGGGGTTTTCTAGGGATGCTTGGAAGCATTGACTGCATGCATTGGAAATGGAAGAATTGTCCGTTTGCGTGGCAGGGAATGTACAAGGGTTACAAAAATGGCTGCACTGTGATACTTGAAGTAGTGGCTACCCATGATCTCTGGATTTGGCACTCTTTCTTTGGTATGCCTGGATCCAACAATGACATCAACGTCCTAAACTGCTCCCCGATCTTTTCCAAGCTTGTTGAGGGTCATGCTCCCCCGGTGAACTATGTGATCAATGGTCGGCACTACAACAAAGGATACTACCTTGCAGACGGTATCTATCCAAAGTGGGCAACATTTGTGAAGACTATCTCGAAACCTAGCACCCCCAAACTTTGCGCGTTTGTGAAGAAACAGGAAGCTTGCCGAAAATACGTCGAGCGTGCATTTGGTGTCCTCCAGCAGAGATTTGCTGTCGTCCGGTTCCCCGCTATGACTTGGTCCAAAGATCAGATGTGGGAGGTGATGAACTGCTGTGTGTGCCTACACAATATGATTATTGAAAATGAGCGAAAACATCCGGCTCCTCTGACTGAGCAACAAGCACCATATGAGAGAGAGGGACCTCTTGTACAGCCTAATCATCAGGTGCCGACATCATGGGCCGCCTTCATTGCTATTGAAAGATCGAGATGTCGCCTAGAGGGGGGGGGGGGTGAATAGGCAATTACAAACTCTTGCGGATTTGTCTTGTATGAATGCGGAATTAAACTATCGTTTAGTTTACAAGCACAAACCCTAAATATGCTAAGCTCAACTAAGTGTAACAATAGCAACTAGAGCTAAGCAAGATAGGCACAAGATATATGTAGCACAAGTGATAGCAAGATATATGTACTTCAAGCACGATGGCTATCACAAGGAAAGAGAGCTCGGGTATAGAAATAACCGAGGCACGCGGAGACGAGGATGTATTCCCGTGTTCCCTTGCTTTGCAACAAGGTACGTCACGTTTGGAGGAGTGGAGGTCCCACGAAGGATTCCCCGCGCCACGAAGGCTCACCCTATTCTCCGAACCACACCCACGAAGGATAATGGCCCCTTCCTTATGGTTAGCTTTTCCTCCGCTCCGGAGATGGCAAGCTCCACAACCACTTCACAAGCTCCACGAAGGAGAAGCCCGGGCCTCTTCACAATCTTCTTGAAGAGATCACCGGAGCACCAATCACCAAGCCAACTAGGAGGTCACCCTCCAAGAGTAACAAGCTCACGGTCTCTCACTCGAACAAATCGTGGTGGAGAGCTCAACACAATGCAATGATGCAAAGCAAGAACACCGGAGGTGTTCAAGTCCTTCACACTCAAATCCCACCAAAGCAACGAATGCTAGGATGAGATTGGAGAGGAAGAACAAGGGGGAAAGTCAACCAAAGACTCCAAGATCTAGATCCCAAGAGATTCCCTCACTTAGAGAAGAATTGGTTTGGTGGAAGTGTAGATCTAGATCTCCTCTCTCAAATCCTCAAATATGAGCAAGAATCATGGGGGGGAACAAGAGAGAGAGCAACTTCTTCAAATGCAACAATGGAGGTGAGAGAAAGGGAAGAAGTGTTGTGGCTCAAGGTGGAAGAAGCCTATTTATAGCATGGGAGCAAATAAAACTGTTGGGGGAAAAAGACAAGAAAAACGGGCAAAAAAACAGCTCTAGAATCGGCCCAGCTGCCGAAGCCGGTCGACCGGCTGGCACCGAGGAGCCCGGTCGGTGGCCTGGTCCGACCGGCCCAAGAACCGGATCGGGCAGCCGCGCTGGGCGGCGGATAAGCAGGAGGAGCGCGGGGCAGGTGGGCCGCGTCGGGGCGTTAAGCCCAGCCGGCGGAGAGGCCGGTCCGGCCGGGGCCTCCACGCGGCCCGGTTGGTAACCGAGTGTCGGGCGGATGAGGTGGCCAAGCCCACTGGTTGCCACCCGGATGGCAATGGCGCCGGCCGGATCACGACCGGGTGGGCCGGCGCGTGGCCCGGCAGACCGGCCGGCCGACCGGCTGCCCCTCCCTTTTTTCTTTTTCTTTTTATTCTTTTTCCTTTTTCCCTTTTCTTTAATAACTATTGCTCCCGAACTCCGAATCGCATGAAACCAATTTTGTTGGAAAGATAACGACGAATAGAACCCCAACAAAAACTGGAAATATGGAGACTCCTCACAGAACATTTTAGATGATTTTAGAGAGGGAGTCTCCCACCGTCAAGAAACGGTAAAGACGTCCAAACTCGAAAACGCAATAGAAGATGCATGCGGATTCCGTTTTCGATGAACTTGGGCTTGTTGTAAAGCTAGCAACAAGCTCAAGAACCTCACACAGAGAAACACCAAGAAGCAATAGGGATATGCAAAGTATGCAAAGGATTGAGCTCCCTAAGACGATGCGATCAAGTTACCCAACCGAAAGCCCCTCTTGATAGTGCGGCTATCTATCCAATAATCCGGTCTCCCAACAACCACCTTGAGACCGGTAAAAGGAAAACCTAGCAAGGCCATACCTTTGCCTTGCGCATCCCGCTTGATCTTGATGACAGCTCTTCAAGCTCCACTCAAGCCGGAATGCCTAACTTGATCATCGTCGCTTCGTGAAGACTCACAAATGCTCCCCCATACACCATGATGGGAAAGCTCTATTGATGCACATCTTCACATGTCCATCATCACCAAATGGACGGCAAGCTTCAAGTATGTGATCCACTCAAGATGCTCAACTTGAACTTGCCCAACTCAACCTTGTATCTTCTCATACTCTATCATACTATCTTGAGGTGTATAAAGAATTCTTCACTTGGAATCAAGCTCTCAAGATCTTGATCATTCATTGCTTATCTCATAGGATAGAGCATGGCTAATATTGAGTTCCACATAAGAACTCCATCTTCATTTCTTCTTCTTGATCATATCACATATATATCTTCATACCGATGATCTTGATGCCAATACACAAGGTATATCTTTATCTTCATGGCATCCATACTTGAATCCAACACATGGAGAGCAAGTAGAACCTATGGAATATTCCTTCATATAAACTCAATGAAAACATTAGTCCATAGGGGTTGTCATTAATTACCGAAACCACACATAGGGGCAATGTACCCTTACAATCTCCCCCATTTTGGTAATTGATGACAACCACAATAAGAGGGTTTATATAATGAATATTAGTGACAAGTACGCAACTTATCCGAGAATAAGTTGTATACAAGAGGTTGTATTTGATATGGTCAAGTAACACAAAGCTACTAGTCCATATCAAAACCGACTCTACTCACACAACTACAACAAATGCAATGGATGTGAGTACAACCAATATATATAGAGAAACTCCCCCACAATGTATGCACGTGTGATGAACATGAATTCATTGCATACATTGTCAAGATTAACCTTTGGGATAGTTTCCACTATATATATACAACCATGCAAGACATAAAATATGGAATGAATGCATGAGAGGCAAAACACTTAAGCACAAACCAAGCTTAAGTATAAAACCATTCCCTTAAACCCTCTAAACTTCTCCCCCATTGGCATCGATTGTCAAAATGGGTAAAAAAAAATTTAGAAGGCCAATATAATGTGAGTTCCTCCCCAAAGTGTGCACTTCTCATAATTTGAGTGGAATCAAGTGCACATATCCAATGATGAATACTTGAAGGAAGTCAAACTATATTGAGGATCAAAGATTGCATAAAGATAACATGGTGAAGTGAGCTTCAACAAATAAAGCAAGCAAACAAAGATCCAATTTGGACAAACAAAGATATCATGATAAGAAAGATATAGTGCTCTAAAAATAAGAAAGCTCCCCAAGGTTCGTGCACAATTTATAATGTTTGCATTTGAATACAATATGCACAAATATGGAATCCTCACTCCCTATATACCATTTAGAACACAACAAAGATAAAGAGAATATGCTTATCAAGAACAATTTGAGTCCAACAATTACGAGATATGAGTGCATGAAGAGAAACAAATAAACCGAGCACTCATAAATCTTCTTTACCAATAACACTAAAATCAAGAGGATAAGAAGATAGTTGGCAAAGAACAAGGATATCAAGGTGATGGATTAACGCTCTTATGTATATGAGTTTCTAAAGTGGACAAAGTGATCCATAAAGAAACATGCACACACAAGAGGTTAACAAAAATAGATAAGACGAGATATCCAAGATGAAGTCATAAAATATACCAAAAGATGTTTGCTTAAGAAGCATATATAGCCTATGGCTCCAATTTTCACTTATGGTATATGAATGAACTTCAACCAAGTTAAACCTCAAAAACAACACAACTAACAATAAGGGAAGTAGAGCTAGTTGGAGTGTTTTGAGAAAAGCAACAAGTATCACAAATACGGATTTATTTCACAAATTCATCAATATTGCACACAAGAGCTCTTTGAGGAATTGATATGCAATAAATTGCTAGAGGGCATATTTGTGATAGGTGAATCATAAAATATGATATATATATAACCTATCATATGCATCTTCTCAAATTACTCAAATGTTCAATAAGAAGTTTTACTTTAAAAGGGTTTTTCAAGAACCGCAATATTTTCGAAATAAATAATTTCATGCCAAGATACAACCTACAAGAGGTTGGATGCTATATGAGAGTGCATGAATAAGATACTTGTTACCGAGATAGCAATGACTTGATGTAGTAGATAAGAGTTCATTGATAATCCTAGCTTGACTCCAATTCTCATGTGGTGATAACACCTTCCTTATAGATGAGACAAGCCTCCATTGCATCTCCAATGTACCTAAAACATTATTCAAGTACATCTTGGTCCCCAAACTTATTGGGTCCAACATGGTTAGACTAACCACAATATATAGGACACACTCCATATAAACATGTGCATATTTAGATGAAGTTTGAATTTCATGCACATCTTAGCCATTTAGGATTTGATGGAGTATATCCTACATAATGGATCAAAAGAAAGCAAGCATACTACAAGTATAAACAATTTATAAAAAAGCATGCACCAAAACCTTTAAAGATCCAAGAAAGATATACTTTGGACAAAACATCAAAAGAATTAGATATGGCATAGAGGTGCCACAAAACAAATTTGTTGTCCAAGTTATATCTAAGAAGCAAATCACAAAAGATTTATTCAACAAAGTTCAACAAATGAACTAAGAAGAGACCATTGAGCATAGAGGATGAAATAAAGCAAACATGCTCAAAGATTTATCTCATTCAAGCTAATAAAATATGTAAGAAGGAATGAGATAGCAAACTCCCCAAAAGAGCAAGGTTCAAACAAAATAAACCAAACCCTATACACTTTTCACAATGGCACAATGTACCGTAAGGAAAAGGTTTGTCTTCCAAAACAAACACTTGATATGAATCAAGAGAATTTATCAAAAGATTTTTCAAAGGGACAAGGAAGACGCATGGGAGCAACAAAGATTTGTTGGAAATAAAATAAGGCAATAAGAAACAATCCAAAGTGAAGATGATCCATAAGTTCAACCACATACAAGGTTATCAATTGTCAAAGACAATGAGAATATTGGAATTAGCTTCCGGTGGTATATCAACAAGGATAGTAAGGATCAATTTCACAATAAAAGGCATAGGATAAGTATATAGAATTAAGCACTATACAAGGATGAAGATTCTTGATAACTTCAACTAGTCACACAATCACGCACGGCAATGATTAGAATAACTTGAAGCAAACGGTGTCCCAAATGAGATATAGAGATATGTATTTGAGGAAAAACCGCACCAAGAATTTCATATTCAAACAAGAGCCCACAAGATAAGTAATAAAATATTTTTATTAGGAATGGAGCTTGTTTGAGCAAACATGCCACCTAGGAGCAGGATAATTAAGAGCATCAACTCTAAGTGGCATAACCTCATATGTTCACATTTTCTAGGCTTGTGATATGTACAAAACATATTACTCCCCCATAACGTGATAAAACATTTCTTCTAAATAAGAGGCAACTAAAATTCAACTAGAGATGATCAATGGATATTTAGAATTTGAATTTCTCATGAGTATGACACAACACATAGTGACTAGATAATCTTGCAATATCAATACTAAGTGGTGGTACCCATATACCCACATTTTATAGAAGGAGAGATGCACAAAGCATATCACTCCCCCAAAATGGGATGTTCCATTAATCACTCAAAGAGAGCCAAATAAGATATCATCAAGATGCATTAGGCTCCAAGACAATACACACGTATATGATGAGTCAAACAAACATACTTGAATACACAAGATAGGTAAGTAAGCCACAACACATACACACAAATATTTGGTACAAAACCAAACATGCAAAGGGGCAAGTAACTTACAATAAATATGATGAGTTGAAGTATAAGTTACCGCAAAGAGGAACATTGGATATAAGATATAGATGATAATCCATACGACTTGGCTTGGTCAAAATATAATATATGAAGGTCCCTTAATTCTTCATGAAGTAGCCAAGTCTCCAATGCCCTCCTCATGCACCTATTGATCAAGTTTGAGATTGTTGGTCCCCAACCAAGTTGGGTCCTAAGAGATTAGTCACAATAGGCTTGGCAACCCAAATGGTTCTTTTCTTGAAACCACTTTGAGTTCCAACAAACTTGGCAAACACATTGCCATCCTTATCCTTCCCTAGAGAATAATCATTATCAACAATTATAGGGTTAGATAAGGTACCACCTAAGCAAGAAGAAGCAAAGTGCCCCTTCTCACGACATAAGTAGCAAGTGTTCCCCTTTCTCTTCTTTATTGATTTCTTCTCTTGGGGAACAATATCTTGATTCTTCTTGGGAAGTGCCCTATCTTCAACTTGAGGTCGAGCATGAGCTTGACCTTGACCTTGTGGCCGTTTCCCTTGTTGTTTCTCACTCAAGTGCTTCTTTTTCTTCAATGGGCATGATTTAACATGATGCCCTTCAACCTTGCACTTGAAGCAAACCAACTTGGCCGGATCCTTGACTTTGTCTTGGCCCTTCTTCTTGTTGCTCTTGCTCTTGGACTTGTTCTTGTTATTGGAGTTGAATCGAAGTCCACTCTTGTCATTGGGGGATTGTTGCATACTCAACATCTTGTCAAGTGCGGATTTCCCTTCATGACGCTTTTCCAAGTCTTTCTTCAAAGAAAGAACTTGAGCCTCGAGCTCTTTTATTTCCTCTACATGGTTAGTAGAAATACAAGTACTAGAGGAAGTAGAAGCTTCATTGTTAGAGCAACAAGGCAAATCAAGTAATCCAACACAAGGTGTATCACTAGTTTGACTAGATGGATTACAAGGACTAGCACATGGCAATATAACATTTTGGGTAGAGATTGTGCTAATGTCCATATGAGGCTCACAAGATGTTACCTTAGTGATACTTGCCTCATGAGCTAACTTTAGCCCATCATAGGAAATTAGAAGTTCATCATGAGAGCTTGAGAGCTTTTTATGACTTTCTTCCAATTCCCTATAATTGCTAGTTAGCAACTCAAGTTGAGCCCTTAGCTCAACATTCTCCTTTAAGGTCGATGCTTCACAAGAATTAGAGTTAGTAGCACAAGCATCAACAATAGTTTTCTCATTTTCATGCATATAGGATTCAATTTTTTGTGTAAGCATGAAATTAGCATGCTTCTCATCTTTTAGCTCATGCTTGAGGAGAGTGAATCTCATTTCCTCATTTTCAACATGGGACTCCAACTTCACTATGGTTTCCTTATATTTATTCAAGATATCCATAGAGTGTTCGAGATTAGCACGAGCCTTTTTATTACCATGAAGAGAAGCATATATCGTTGCCATATTATGCACCAAGGTATTATATTCTTCATCATTATCATCATCATCACTCTCATCATTAGAGGAAGTGTTAGGAGTCAAAGTAGGAGATACCTTTGATCCATTTGCCATAAGGCACATGTGCATACCGGAGGATGAAGATGAAGATATTCTTGAATCCTCATTTGAAATCATGTCTTGATCCATAGAGTGTTCGGTTTCCTCTACAATGTTAGTCAACAAGCAACTAGAGGAAATAGAAACATTTTGATTATGGGAGCAAGACAAGGCAAGCATATCCTCATGAGATCTATGTAAGCAATTTACACATGATATGCAAGGACTATCAACACAAGCATGTAGATTATTTTCAATGCAAGATGTGTTTAAGTCCAAAGAGGAAACATTGTAATGAGATAGAGATGAAGAGTCATCACTATTGAGCACAATATCAACATTGCAATTTCCCTCACCACTCACCATATCATTACCTTGTGTCTTGCAACACGTTGGTGAAGTGGAAGAAGATGATGACTCATCACGGCCGGAGGTGGAAGCAACTTGGAGCTCTTCATGATGTGAAGAAGAAGAGAGCTCCTCGGAGTCACCATCGACCAAATGAGAAGTGGATCCACCAAACATTTCCTTAAGCTTGATCCACATCTCATGAGACGACTTTCGCTTTATATATATCAAGAACCTACGAAAATCGGGTCTCAAGGAGAATAAAAGTTCATTAGATACTTGAGCTTCAAGATGTAAGTTTTTCTCATCCTCTAAAGATAGATTTTGAGGATCCATCGGAGGAGAAAAACCTACATCTAGAAATTGCTCTATATGTGGACACAAGGTCCGAAGATTACAAAGCAAGCAATTTCGCCACAAAAGATAATTTGTGCCATTAAATACAATTGTGTCATTGTGCACTATACTAGCCGACATCTTTACTCTCAAGGCGGTGAAGCCTTAAACAAGGAGAGACCTTGCTCTGATACCAATTGAAAGATCGAGATGTCGCCTAGAGGGGGAGAATAGGCAATTACAAACTCTTGCGGATTTGTCTTGTATGAATGCGGAATTAAACTATCGTTTAGTTTACAAGCACAAACCCTAAATATGCTAAGCTCAACTAAGTGTAACAATAGCAACTAGAGCTAAGCAAGATAGGCACAAGATATATGTAGCACAAGTGATAGCAAGATATATGTACTTCAAGCACGATGGCTATCACAAGGAAAGAGAGCTCGGGTATAGAAATAACCGAGGCACGCGGAGACGAGGATGTATTCCCGTGTTCCCTTGCTTTGCAACAAGGTACGTCACGTTTGGAGGAGTGGAGGTCCCACGAAGGATTCCCCGCGCCACGAAGGCTCACCCTATTCTCCGAACCACACCCACGAAGGATAATGGCCCCTTCCTTATGGTTAGCTTTTCCTCCGCTCCGGAGATGGCAAGCTCCACAACCACTTCACAAGCTCCACGAAGGAGAAGCCCGGGCCTCTTCACAATCTTCTTGAAGAGATCACCGGAGCACCAATCACCAAGCCAACTAGGAGGTCACCCTCCAAGAGTAACAAGCTCACGGTCTCTCACTCGAACAAATCGTGGTGGAGAGCTCAACACAATGCAATGATGCAAAGCAAGAACACCGGAGGTGTTCAAGTCCTTCACACTCAAATCCCACCAAAGCAACGAATGCTAGGATGAGATTGGAGAGGAAGAACAAGGGGGAAAGTCAACCAAAGACTCCAAGATCTAGATCCCAAGAGATTCCCTCACTTAGAGAAGAATTGGTTTGGTGGAAGTGTAGATCTAGATCTCCTCTCTCAAATCCTCAAATATGAGCAAGAATCATGGGGGGGAACAAGAGAGAGAGCAACTTCTTCAAATGCAACAATGGAGGTGAGAGAAAGGGAAGAATTGTTGTGGCTCAAGGTGGAAGAAGCCTATTTATAGCATGGGAGCAAATAAAACTGTTGGGGGGAAAAAGACAAGAAAAACGGGCAAAAAAACAGCTCTAGAATCGGCCCAGCCGGCTGCCAGGCCGGTCGACCGGCCTGGGCACTGAGGAGCCCGGTCGGTGGCCCGGTCCGACCGGCCCAAGAACCGGGCCCGAGGCAGCCGCGCTGGCGGCGGATAAGCAGGAGGAGCGCGGGGCAGGTGGGCCGCGCCAGGGCGTTAAGCCCCACGGCGGAGAGGCCGGTCCGGCCGGGGCCTCCAAGGCGGCCCGGTTGGTAACCGGTGCCGGGCCGGATGAGGTGGCCAAGCCCACTGGTTGCCACCCGGATGGCAATGGCGCCCGGGCCGGATCCACGACCGGGTGGGCCGGCGCGTGGCCCGGCAGACCGGCCGGCCGACCGGCTGCCCCTCCCTTTTTTCTTTTTCTTTTATTCTTTTTCCTTTTTCCCTTTTCTTTAATAACTATTGCTCCCGAACTCCGAATCGCATGAAACCAATTTTGTTGGAAAGATAACGACGAATAGAACCCCAACAAAACTGGAAATATGGAGACTCCTCACAGAACATTTTAGATGATTTTAGAGAGGGAGTCTCCCACCGTCAAGAAACGGTAAAGACGTCCAAACTCGAAAACGCAATAGAAGATGCATGCGGATTCCGTTTTCGATGAACTTGGGCTTGTTGTAAAGCTAGCAACAAGCTCAAGAACCTCACACAGAGAAACACCAAGAAGCAATAGGGATATGCAAAGTATGCAAAGGATTGAGCTCCCTAAGACGATGCGATCAAGTTACCCAACCGAAAGCCCCTCTTGATAGTGCGGCTATCTATCCAATAATCCGGTCTCCCAACAACCACCTTGAGACCGGTAAAAGGAAAACCTAGCAAGGCCATACCTTTGCCTTGCGCATCCCGCTTGATCTTGATGACAGCTCTTCAAGCTCCACTCAAGCCGGAATGCCTAACTTGATCATCGTCGCTTCGTGAAGACTCACAAATGCTCCCCCATACACCATGATGGGAAAGCTCTATTGATGCACATCTTCACATGTCCATCATCACCAAATGGACGGCAAGCTTCAAGTATGTGATCCACTCAAGATGCTCAACTTGAACTTGCCCAACTCAACCTTGTATCTTCTCATACTCTATCATACTATCTTGAGGTGTATAAAGAATTCTTCACTTGGAATCAAGCTCTCAAGATCTTGATCATTCATTGCTTATCTCATAGGATAGAGCATGGCTAATATTGAGTTCCACATAAGAACTCCATCTTCATTTCTTCTTCTTGATCATATCACATATATATCTTCATACCGATGATCTTGATGCCAATACACAAGGTATATCTTTATCTTCATGGCATCCATACTTGAATCCAACACATGGAGAGCAAGTAGAACCTATGGAATATTCCTTCATATAAACTCAATGAAAACATTAGTCCATAGGGGTTGTCATTAATTACCGAAACCACACATAGGGGCAATGTACCCTTACAGCTATGCGCCAGGAGATCCGAGACTCTACAATGCATCAACAACTGCAAGATGATCTGGTGGAGCACATATGGACGCTCCGAGGCAACGCCAACACCGACGCCAACTAGTCTGTCTTTATTTATTTGTTTCAAAACTTGTGAAATTGTGTGCTTCATTTGTATCAGCACTTGTTAAACATTGTACTGATTTTCGCCGAATTTGTTTCAGCAATTTTCTGAATCTTGTTTGCCGAACTTGTTAAATTTTATGTCGAATTTATTTGAAATATGTCAAATGCCCCAAGTTGGGGGTGTCCTGCCGGGGGGACAGCTGGAACTTCGGCGCTCCCCAGGCCTAATTTTCCTCCAATCCGGACGAAACTTTCGCCGGATTTGGGCGTGGGGAGCGCCAACGAGTGGAGATGCTCTTACACAAAGAAAAGCTGCCATGCAAAACCACGCAGGTGAAAATGCAGAGCCCATGTTTTTCTTTTTTTGCTCGCCGGCGCGTTCTCGTGCGTGGCACAATTATTGAAACGCAACGGTCAAGTATGAGATGGTGGATTATTTAGTTCCATGCATAGATAAGATGTGGCGCATTATTTTTACCGTGTTTCATGCACATACCGACGACAGAAAAGGTAATCGCAATTTATGTGAACAATATCAGTTCATTTGTTCCGTTTAAATGTTACTTTCCATGTCATTCAGATAGAGGTCCAAATCTAATCTTAAAAGAAGCAAAACAAAACACCTACATCTAACATCTTGAGCTCCTCCCTATTCTTCATGACGTTCACCCCGTGGCTAACCATCCCGGTGTTGATCTTCACAACAATCAATGAGCTGCTGATGATGTCGGTGTGGATCTTCATAGCAGTCAACGAGTGGTTGATGATGTCGATGTGAATCTGCACAACCATCACCAAGTGGTTGATGACATCTGCATGAAACTTCACCTCATCCTCAGCGATCCTGACGACTCGGGTGGATCTGAAATCATACGGAGGTCGATTAGATATAGAGAACAAAATGGAACACTATCGGTGGATGGGATGAAGAAAAAACCTTCGGCTCGGGGTCACCGGTGGACGTCCCCCCCTCCGGTAGGATCTCCTTCGCGTGCAAAGAGTGGGCACTTCTACTAGAAGGGATGTGGGGATCAATGGTTCCGGGTGGTGAAAGTGGGGATCCGATAGATGATGGTAGTATGGCAACCGATGGAGCCAGGAAATAAACAGGAGGGCCAAACATGAGCATAACTCCAACGACATGGCGCTCAATTAGAGGCGCTAGAAAAAAGTCCGAACAATTTTACCGGTTCCCATGCATTTCCTAGGTAGAAATTTGCGTTAATCTCGGAGGGCCGGAGGCCAATTTTTATTAAGAAGAAAGAGAGAGTTGTACAAGAAATTTGAGTTAATCTCCTGGTTTATTCCAAATAAGAAGCTTATGGTTTGTTTTTTGGGGCTTGGTTGGCCTGCTCCCAAGGAAGACCAGGGAGAGATGAGAAAAGTCACATGGAAGTATGGACTGCAGGTCGTACGTGAAGGCAGTGGCGCCCCCTGCTGGTCCCCTTGTCTTCACCAGTGAGTATGGCGCCGAGTCAGTGGTAAGTATTATATAAAACAAAAGAGTGTCAAGTACGAATTAGGGTTTGTTTTATGGGCCACATAAGTAATGGACCAAGTTGGCACAAAGAGCTCGAAACGGGAGTACTTAGCGGGGGTAACGGTTTGTTTTATGGACCATATAAGAATTTGGCCAAGTTTTTTAACAAAAAATAAACATAGTCTACTCACATTGCTATGACTAACATATTCCCTCTGATTCATATTACTTGTCACAAATTTAGTATAAAGCTGTACTAACTCTGCGACAAGTAATATGGACCAGAAACACAAACATACTACTTATATTACTCACTAAAAATTGTCTCATCACATGGTTGTGACTAACATACTACTTATATTACTCACTAAACATACTCATTACTAATTATAATACCAATGGATAATCCATCTAGTTTAACCCTAACCAGCTCTAAAGATTGGAACACACTGAGGCAAACATCATGAACCGCTATCACTGAAGGAAACGTTTCATGTTTGGCTTCACTCCTTGCTTCCTACACCATCTCCTTCTCGTCGGCCGACAAATCACTCCCTTCTTCGTCAGGGGTTCGGTGCCACGGTACAAGCGAAGTATCTTGTAGTTGCCTCGAGTGTGGTTTATCCCACCAGATTTCATAAGGGCACTAGGGGGTATTGATCGCAGAAACATGTTCTCTCTTGTCTATAACGTAAAGCAACGACTTTTCACTCTTAATCATAGATCCACCGCAGTACTATGTCGATCTGGTCAGAAAACCATAAAATTTTCTTTGTATCGAAGTACTAAAAGAGATCCACGGAAAAAGCCCAGTATTGGATCTACACGAAATGTGCAACTTACAAATCTGCCTCCCGTCCGTTGACGTTGTATCTTCGTGTCGCCGTTGGGCGCCTCAAGGGTCTCCTCCGCCGCTTGGTGGTTGTTGTGCAGATTGCAAGATATAAAACAGAGATCCGGCTTAGATGGGCCACATTAGTCAGCGAGACAAGCCTAGCCATTCATCGGGGTGTGGTTGACCATTCTTAAGTGCGGAACCCACAACTAACGGAGGTTACAATGCTCGGCGCAATAACTAATTCCTCCTTTCCCTTAGTGTGGTATAAAAGAGTGCTACTCTTCTATGTCCGGACAATTTTGTGCCGGTATCGACCAGATCATAGTGTAAAATTGTCCACCAGCCATGCTGTTCTCCGAGAATGCTCATCCGCCCAATTCCGTTCGGTAAGAGGGGATTTTTTTTGTAATAAGGGATGTAAAAAATTGTGCTTCTGTGATTCTAATGAGACCATTAAACACTTATTTCTTTCATGTCTCTTCTCGTATTGTTTGGCATATTGTGTATAACATACAACATTTTGTGAGCAACTGAGCGTAAATAAAACTAAAAGTAAATGTCACTACAAACTCTAGTGAAATACATGTGGGTCAAAAAAATAATGGCATCCAGCATTTCATCTTGGCACTACTAGTCTACTAGAGTTGCTATATTAATATAGCGGGATGAAAGGTATCAGTGGTACATAATTTACAAAGTTCTCAGACGAGAGCTTGCGAATGGTGATCGAGTTCTGGAGAAAATGTTGAGCTTTCTTGGGATGTACCGAGCTGACTTGGATATCGGTTGTTTGCAAATCGAGCCATTGGGCGAGCTTTCTATTACACCATCAGCAGCAGGACCTACCCCTGATTCTGTCAGGAGTCCGAGCAACCTGGTTGAAGATGCTCTTGCCACCTCAGTCCCATTCACCGAAAGATCAAAAAGTGCAGGGATGACACCTTCCCTCGTGACAAGAACACCACCCTCGGTGCTGCGGGAACATAACACTGTATGAAGGATAACAGAGGCATGCTCCTGTTCCTCGCGGCTTCCCATGTCCAGATGATCTGAAATGGAGCCAAGACAATCTTCTGATCGGATGATAAGATCGGCGGCTTCTTTCGCATCACATAGGTTCCGTAAGATCTTCAGGCAGTGCTCTGTCAAGTTTCCTTCACCGAGCATTGTCGACAGCTTTGTGATTATGTCTGAAGAAGTAAGTAGAGATTTTATATCACTGCTGGATGAGAGCTCGCAGATTATCTGAAGAGCGAGCTCCAGGCACTCGGTGTCTCCGGTATCCAAAGCTCCGATCACTGAAGGGGCCACAATAGAGGCCATGAGAGGGGATCCCCGGCAACTTTGCTGATGCAGCAGTTCGTGAAGTATCAGCAAAGCTTCCAGCTTCAACTCGGAATCAAGGAGCCATACAATCAACTGCAGTACTGATTCACTAGTACTCCAGTGAGTAGATATAATTCCGGTCCTGGATGAAAAGGAAAACTGAACATTACAAATACTCACTGAATCATAAACAAAAATAAAATGTTAGCTGGGTTCCCCAGCACAGCTGTTTATATATAACGTGAGCAGTTTGTTTTAGTAATTATATTTAACACCAGACCAAAGCCCTTTTATGATAAAAAAACAAAATGAAATTATATTAACCTTACTGCTTTGTAAAATTATAGGAGAGAAAACTCCTTGTATCTGGAACATGCATGGAACTAGTTGAACCAAATAAACAAGAGAGAGACTGGGAGGTGATATAAATATGCATACCTGCTGCTGCAAAGAAACGTAAGAAAAAACTGAATTCCAGTTTTCTGAGCTTGCAATGTGTATCCGACATTTTCATTTTTAATAAATTGAAGGAATGCTTCTATAAATCCATTCGAGAGCATATATTGCCAAATCTGATTTTCACCATTCAGAATATTTTTTAAGTCCTCTATAGCCTTCCTTTGCAGTTCCACGGGAAGCACAGAGAGCTCATGAAATAAATTTAGAAACATTTCCTCATCAAAGTCGCAGAAGGACAAATACAACTGGCAATTGGCATTCGAATATAGCTGAGCAAAACTAGTCTTGGACACACCCGTCGCCCTCGGAGGGGATGATATGTCACTAGAACCAGATGGTGCAAACGATGAACTTTTATGATCGTCCATGTAATCTGTGTTTCTTTCAACAATTAGCGGCACTGAGATATCGTGCAAACTGGATAGAGAGTGGGTAAAACTAGCCTTTGACACATCTGTTTCCCTTACTGGGGATGATAAGTAACTAGCACCAGATAATGAAAATGATGAATTGCTATGCTCAAACATGTAGTCTCTGTTTCTGTCAGCTATTAGAGGCACCGATATATCATGCAAACTTGGTAGGGAGTAATCATGAAACAGCTCAGGCAAATAAGTGCATTCAAGCTTGTGATCTTTGCACCAGTTGTAGATTACAGCCTGCATGCAAGTATTTGGAGTTATCATAAAGTTTTGTAACTTCACTTTTGTCCTAGGGCACGTATCATATCCCTTACTGAACCATCTCTCTATATTTTCTCTTTCGTAGGTTTGCCCAGAGGCTATTATCACTGGATCACACATCAGCTTCATAGATATTGGGCAGCAGAGCTCTGTAGGTGGTGTATCAAGCCCTGTAAACTTATTCTGATCTTCATATCGCCCAGTACTAGAGTTTGTGTCTGGAATGCATTTGTGAAGGGTACTGGTGTCAGCAGCAACTGAATTTGTGCATATCATTCGACTTGCAGTATTCACCATTTCATTGTTTGCACCTATCCCAGGCTTGATTTCCTTTCCGTACGTCCTGACTAGATACATGAAGAAATTAAGGATTCCTTCCTTCTTGGGATCGTTGCCATTGATCTTATTCAGTAATTTCTTTATTGCGCGTCTTTCAACTAAGATATCTTTTGGTGTTGTCAGATTTAACTTTGAACATGCTAGAAGGAATGTCTGCCGTTCAAGTTCCAGTGTTGCATCCGACTGACGAAGCATCCTCAATATCTCTTTGCCAGCTTCCTCTTCTGCTGGATCAACATTGAATTTCATATCTCGGAGATCATCATGGATATCAACAACCTGTTATAAGTAGTCAGGTGTAAATATACTATTTGAAATCTGCAAGATCCATATTGTCTGGAAATTCAATTTGGCTCCCGGTGCATATGCTCCCTATACCAAAAACATATATTTCAAAATGTTGGAATTTTTTGACAAAAATTTCTGCATGTACATCTCTACGATATATGAACATTCGTCAAGTTTTGTGAGGAACCAATATTTTGTGTGATCTATGTAAAAAAGAGAAAATTTATCTTCTAAAAAACCTTATTTTTAGCATTGAATTTTGTCTTTTGTACACATGCCACACGATAAGTCGATTTTTCATGAATCGACTTTGTGAGCGCGTAGCACGTGAAGATGTATGTGCGAGTTTTTAGTTTCAACTTTTTTAAAATTTCAAAATATGTGTAACATGCATTCAAATAGAGGGAGCATACGCTTCCGGCCATGCATGTGCCAAAACACCACTCTTCATATTGTCTTAGTAATGAATGCAATTAGTTGTAACTGAAAGTTCTGTAGACCATGCTTGTAATTTGTAAATGAAAATTTACCATCATTACACTGTTACAATTTTATTATTAATCCAACACAAATGATTCCCTGTGAATTACTCTCTTCCATTACTAGAAATTAAAACATGTAGCTAGTAATGATCAATGTTGAAAAAGTTTGCCTGTAATGAAGCGACATATGAAATTTAGTAAACTAGCCTGATTAGCCAACAGGGATGGGATCATATTCTGAATCAGGAACAAGCTCCTTCTCACAGAGTTTTTAATCCTTTCACATCGCATTGCCGTTGCTTCTCCCGTAATAGCCTGGGATATGCGTACTCAATATCAAAAAGCAATACTTAAAAAACCAAGGAAACTCCTTCAAATAAATGAAATAAAACAAGGAAACCATTTTTACCAAGCAAAAGGTCCAATAAATAAAATAGAAATAATATTATAATTTTTTTGGCATTAATTTTCATCAAAAAATATAACATACCAAATACAAACTACTACACTCAATGCAGTTCTGGATAATAAGTTTCCCTTTGTCAACTGTGTTGTATAGGTTGCATAGTTCCTCTATGCCCGCTCTCCATCCTGGTTGAGCAGATTCTATTGATGGAAGAATAGAAGTAACTTTATCCAACATCATTGTCAACTGACTGCACATTGAGCTGTGAACCTACAAAAACACAGCCACAGAAAAATAGTTGCATTGAAAAAGAAAATAATATAAGGTGAGAGAAAATAATCAATATCTGGAAAAAAAACTTAATTCCCGGCAAAAAAGAGTCTCGTGACAATGATATAACAAATAAATAATACCAAGAGAGTGGATTTAGTGACCGGGTGTATACGTAAGCACGCGATCATCACCGTTGGATTCGCTTTAAGATGCTAGCCTCACAAACGGAGCCCAAATGGTTCTGTGAACTTTCTATCCATCGCTAGCATGCATGCCTGAGTAGTAACAGCCAAAGTGTCTGGGACCCATTTCGTGTGGAGAGATTAAGAAAAGTAAGATGCTCTACATCATACTTTGCTGTAGCGATTTCTATCTCAGAAATCCGGTGCTCCTCTCTCCAGACCACCACAGAAACCGCCGCCAGCTACGCTCCGGGACGGGAGGCCGGTCGCCGGCGCCGCGTACGCATCGGGATCCTTCCTCCACGCCAGCACGCGTCCGCAGGGGAAGCCGCCACCGGGCACACTCTGGGTAGGGGAGGCCGCAGTCGTCGAACGGGTGCGCGAGGAGCCGCCCAGCTGGGAGATGGAGGAACGCGTTCGTCCTCATCCACATCAGCGCGTCGCCATCCGCCCCACTCCACCACCGCGTGTCGCCGTCTGTCCTCCACGCGCGCAGCACCGCCGCACAACGTCTGCCGGCTGGATCTCGTCCGCATCAACGCGTCAACTGCCAGCCTTGCGGTATCCCTGGAGCAAGCAACTGTACACAACCACGTTGGTCTCGATGCCGCTCTCGTGCATCTCGTTCAGCAGCTCCATGACCTTGTCAACCTCCGCGGATGAGCGTGCCATAGGTGACCACGTCGGCGTGGACGCCGCGGGCCTCCATGGACCGGAGCAGCCCGACGGCCTAGCCCGCGCGGCGGTCGCCGCAGAGCGCGCACATGAGGGTGGTGTAGGAGACAGCGAGGCGCGACTCGTGCGACATGAGGCGGAGGAGGAAGAGCGCGGCGTCGAGGCAGCCCCCGCGATGCAACCTCACTGAGAGGAGGCGTCCGAAACCGCGGATCGGGTGGCGGCGGTGCCGCCCGTGGCGCGGAGTCCAGGCGGTCCCCCGTTGAGCTGGTGCTGCACGGCGAGCTCCGAGCTCCGGGCTGAACTGCCCCCTGCGATTCGTCTTCCGCGTCGTGCTCCAAATCGAGCGCCTCGTCGCCTCGTCAAGCTCCGCGTCGGGCCGGCTCCTCCCCAGCCAGCCGCCACCACCAATGCCTCGCCGAGCGTCCGCCGAGCAGAGGACGATGGCGATTTGGGCCGCCATGGCCGCCCCCAGTCCCCCGTTGACTCGATTTGAGCGGTTCCTACCAGCGACAGGCAACGACCGCCAACGAGGTCGGGTCTTGCCGTGCCGCCGCCGTTGTTAATGGCGTGAAACAGAGGAGAGGGAGAGCGCGTCAAGATCTTGTGCAGGTCGCCTCGTCAAGCTCCATGTCGGGCCGGCTCCTCCCAGCGTGCCCCAAATCGAGCGCCGAACAACGCCTCTACAACGAACAGCGGGCGACAGATTTCACGCGGAGGCGATGAGAATCACGGTGTCCGCCCTACCCCATCCGTTGTTTGCCCGGCTGGACTCGCCAAGGTTCTAGATGTGTTGGATTTGGGGGAGAAGAGTCGAGTTCGATGAAGGGGAGTGCTCATCGTTCTTAGCTGTTAAGTATGGGTACAGTAACAGGCGGGAGGGGAGGTGCGTGTGTGTGACGAGGAGGGCGCGACCAAATCCACTCTCATGTGCGGATGAAGGCTTAGTTATCATCTCATGACAGAACTAACACCGTCGGACACGTGTCAGTCTCTCACCGCGTGCTCACGTATACACCCGGTCACCAGGCTTCATCCGTACGAAAATAATAGTTTAAAACTATGGGTAAATTCTTAATGAGATATTGCAGTTTTAAGTTGTAGCTAGGTACAAAGGGATAATACTGGAGAAATATAATCACCAAAAGAGTATATTTTCCAAAATATAAAATGTATATTCTGCTTGACGAAAGAAATTCCACTATTTAGTGCCATATTTCGGCTTAATCATTTAAGACTATTGTCATTCAAACTATAGTTAAGACACAATATTTAGTATCAATAGGTATTGCTGTCCACTTATAATATTAACTGTACACCACATATTCTGCTTCAGATGGGAAGTATTGGAAAAGTGCCTAAAAAGAACTAATGACTATTTATTTCCTGAAGATCTTCCCACATCTAATAAAGAATGATAGAATAATTTCCCAAAAATAAAAAAATGTTTGGACATGATTATGTGAGCTTCGACTCAAAAGAAACCATGAACACTTGCATGTCACCATAAGTAGTACTCCCTCCGATCCATAATAAATATCGGTGTTTTAGATCAAATTTGAAATAAAACCACAATACTTGTTATGAATCAGATGGAGTAGTAAAAAGAAGATATGCTAGCAACCAATATACATACCTTAAGATTAGAGTTACAACTAGGTGTACCAATATCATTATTACTCTCCATATAAAAACACTAATTGATCGCAGAAGAATCAACCTGCGAGAGTCAACACACGAAGTAGTGGTATCAGGCTATCAGTACAGACATGCACTAAATTACATCTGAAGAAAGCTTATTGATGAATTCTTAACAAATATGTAAATGCATGAGCCATATATTTGTACTAATGCAAATAAGTTATGTTAAAAGAAAATTAGTTTATCAAAGGAGGCTGCGAAATCAGGTAAAATCAACAGCCAACTAAAATTTACACTTTTGTAGAACATTATGAAAAAGAACTGAAACCCCGCTTGCAGCGAACAGGCTTCTTCTCTTTGGCAATTAGCCAACTATTCCAATCCAAATCGAAGAAAACTGCTGAATCTTTAATGGTACTCGCATAAGCGATTTTCAAGTGGCCTTGTTGGCTTTTGAAGACATGAAGCTCCTTTGGGGGCGCCTAACCGAGTGTGGCTATTGGATAGAGAGTAGTACTGGGCTTGGCTTTAAGGATTTAAGCATGTTCCCTAATAACTTGCCACCTCTATGAATATATTATCTGTTTTTGCTCTAAACGAAAAAAAGCAATGCTTACATGGGTTTCTATAAAAACTATAATACATAAAAAATCATAACCATAATCTCTATACTTAATTATTTCACCAGGATGGGTTTAACAGAAAAACACAATAGATGGTAAAAGTAATGTTGTGGGGAATAAGTGAAACTTCAGTAGAGAATGCAAATTGAGCATCAAAAGGAGCATTTGATGACTAAACAAATGAGTAGAAACTAAAACTTGGGTGTAGAAGAACTCCTCTCAAGGTGCTTGGGCTCATAAATAAGAGACTAACAACCACACATACCAAAGGGGTCAATTGGATCTATGCCACTACAATTTTCGTGAGTTGGAAAAATGCCATTACAAAAACACAAGTTGGAAATATGCCATTACAAAAACGCGAGTTGGAAATAAGCCACTACAACTCTCTCATACCTCTACATATGCCATTTTGTCCAATACCCAAACCATATTCAACATATACGCAGTACATGCTTTCATAAGATTATTTTTTGCACGGTCACGCACATCTCTCGGTCCGTTCACTCAATTCCTCACCCAATCTCGTTCGCATTGACCAGTTACTCGTAACCAGACGACCTGAACCCTAGCTGGTGGTGGCGGCGGATGTCATGAAGTCGGGTGGCGCCTCGACTGGCAGGAGGAGGGGGCTGCTAGAGGAGGGCAAGGCGGGAGGTTGCGCCGGCGAATGGAGGTGCTCAACTCCACACCGCAAGCGCCAGCGGCTGGAGGTGAGCTCCATGGATGTATTCGCGCTCGGTGTTGTTGGAGGATAGCTCCCTGGCTTGAGGGGCATAGCCGGCGACCATCCTCCCCTCTACAGAATCTCCGGCAATCCCCTTCCCCCTATTCCCGCCTCCCGTCCATCCCCCTTCTCCCCACCCCGAAAACCGTCGTTTGTTGGCCCGGTCTCTGCCTGGCCGCGCAATTACATGACCGCCATTGTTGTGGGACTTCCGTAGTACACCGGCACCGTCGCCTAGTATCCCCGGCCAATAATGCCCCCACTAAATCCCGTTCTAGCTCTATGCTTGATATTGGAGTATATGATTTTCACATGGAGGGGTTGTTGTAGTATAAAATTGATTGAGGGCTCCTTTGATTCATAGGAGTTTCATCGGAATTGTGTAGGATTTAAATTCTATAGGAAAATTTCCTACACATGTTATTTGATTCATAGGAACATATCCTATAGGAATAAATCCTATAGGAATCTTGTAGTGTAAATCCTATAGGAAAAAAATATGAGGTCATACCTCATGAAAAATTTCCTTTGCTACAATCAAACATGCTTCATCTTCTCGTAGGATTCAAGTAGCCATTACAATGCAATCCTATACTTTTCCTATTCCTATGATTTTTCTATCCTATAAATCAAACGAGCCCTGATGATTTATCGCGACAACGATTTTCTGGCCTGCTTCGTTCCATAAAAAAATGTATTAACAAATTGGAATTATATGGCATCCGGGATTAATTGGAATTATATGGCATCGGGGAGACCTAAAGGTGCTGTCCAAATTCAGATCAGGGGTAGTATGGGCAGTACAGAAATACACAATGAAATACAAGTATTGTTGTTACCGTTATTCTGTAAAGTGAAGAAAATGACATATGTACGTAGAGGTATGAGAGAGTTGTAATGGCATATTTTCAACTTGTGTTTTTGTAAGGGCATGTACAATGGTATCTAGTCAGTAGTCTATAAGAGATGCCAACTAAGATTTTTTATGAGGTAGAGGAAAGAGAGGAAGGAAAGAGAAGATGCTTGTCGGTAAGGTTACAGACAGTCGATAGTCCTGAATTTGCGGTCACTCTTGACGGCTTCTCCCCGTTGCACTAAGGCTGTCTGCAACCATCGTTCTTTTTCACTCTATGCACGATTCATATTTCATTACCATGGGCTACTAGAGTAACCGCACACGGACGCAGATTCTAGACATCCCATTGTACAATCTGTCTTTTGCACCCGCTAGAGACGATGTGGCATAGTACTGCAGACAGCTAGTGTCTCAACTATTGTACATACCCTAATGGTATTTTTCCAACTCCCAAAAGTTGTGGTGGTATAGATCCAATTAACCAAAAAAAATATGTCGCTCCTAGTCATGCTAGGGCAAGGTGTAGCAAGAACTAGACATATCTAGTAAAAAATGTAATCTTTCAATTAAATGAAAAGTACGTTCACTCACTGGCTGAAATGCCAGGCCAGGGGCGGACAAATAAGGATGCTTCCGCGTGGCTTTGGATCTAGGCGGACAAAATAATGAACAATTTAAAACTTGGGTGCCTGTATTGGGCCACAACTTTTGTTCGCGGCGACCCATTCGAACACGCGCGGACTAAATGGGTGGCCGTGTTGGAGATGGGCTTATTGCGAGAACGTGCGCCAATTAGGACTCATACAAGCACGAACCACTTTCCAACGACCTAGCCATTCGTGCCCTGACACTTTTCTCTCTCTCTCTCTCTGCTAAATTTCCGCCGCTACTCCATTTCGCTGCCACATTCACCAACACCTGTCCCCGGTGCCGCCGCTGGTCAACTGTTAGCACTACTGTTGTTGTTCAATGCCTTTTTGTGGACTACATGGGATGGTTCGGGCCGTTTCATTCCGCACCACCGTCACCGCGAGGCCCGAAATTTGATCATCATACCCTTCTTGCCGGCTGCCACTCATCCTTCTCGCCATCCGCTACTCATCCTCCTCGCTGGCTGCAACTCGTCATCGGTGCATGTGTCCACCTTGGTCTCACACGCAGAGTGTTCAGCCATTTTACTGAATAGGTAATTTTTATCCAAAATTTTCCTACGAAATTCGATAGATTGTTTCATTGTTTGATTATTGAATTAATCATCAGATTTATAGACTATGGATAGCAGCGATGAGTACATCTTCTATGGATTTATGGATGATGAGGACCACTAGATGATCCTCACTTTTACTCTATCTTTGAATGATGAAGTTGTTCATCATCAACTACAAGACAATATAATGCGTACACTTGAAGGAAAACCAGTAGTATGATTATCATGTGTTGTACTGGACTGAACTGTTTTTCCTGGAACTTCCTGAATTCAACATAATTTCAAATTGTTGTATAAACCATATTATTTCGATTAATTTGTGTATTGAGATTACCATGCAACAGACCTGTTTCGTCTACAACTCTACATATAAAGAGGACGTACCCCCTTGTTTCGTGAGCAAAACATGGAAGAAAACCTGTTGGATGAGTGGCAGCCGGTAAGCAGTCCACGCTCAAGAACATTTAATTTGTTTTTTTTTTTACTTGTGGCAGCTGGAGTAATTAAAAAAAAATCTTCACTCTCTGCAGTTCTAAAAACGCCCATGAAACAGCGGGAAATCATAAAAAGCCGCAAAAACAAAATCAGGAAAAGGGAGAAAATAGGAAGCGAGATACTGAAAATCATACCTCTCGAGAAACAAGAAGCTTCCGCTGATTCTTGAATGGCCTTTCTCCTCTCTTTTTTCCACAGGGACCTCTGGCGCGAAGAAAGGATTGGAGGTCACAAAGGTACGAGATCGACTTGACGGAACAAAACCACTTGTCAGCAATGGCTGCTCAGCTCCGCTGGAAACCATTGACGATCGAAGAAGGGAGGGAGAATGGAGGAGGGCTTTCTCGGCATCTCGGAAGTTGGTCTTCTCACTTTTCTTGGACAGGACTTCGGTGGGCAACAGGCGAGTGAGTGGGGAAACTGTGGAACGCACTGCAACTGGATTGTGGAATGGAATGCGCTGCAACTGGATTGTGGACGCCACGGGGATACCCTGTCGTTCAGGGTATTACACAGGGACATGGTCTTCGGAAGGCGTATCGAATTAGGGGGGTTTAAAAGTGATTAAAGATACGTGTGAGGTTGTGATTTTGTTCTGGAACTGGTAGAATACGATGAACATATCAAAAAGGGGGTGTGCTCCGGTGTCCCCCCTTGGCGAACGACGTTCAGGTGGTAAACGTGCGTTTGGTTCGTGACCAGAAAATATAGATGATCCCATCCAAAAAGTCGAATATTTCTGAGAAAGGCTGAACCATATGATCCGTGAATTTCATGACTAATCTCACTAAGCCGCCTGAGAATCCATGGTCACGACGCGACTCGACACCTGCCACCGTCGTATGTGTGGCTCCCCAAATTTCAGCCGGCGGCCACCATGTCACGGCGGCGGTGGGCTTGCTTTTCCGCGTGGCTCCCCAGCTCGACATCGGCGGCCTCCGTATGCGCGGTAAGCGGCGGGCTTGATTTTCAACGTGGCTCCCTAGCTCGGCGGCGGCGGCCTCCATGGCGTGGCGAGCAACGAGCTTGCTACGTCTGCGCCACACCCAGTCGAAGAAACGGCCTCGCTAAGTATGTGCGGGTAGTGACCTTGCTAGGCACGGGTAGGCGGCCGCCTGCTAGGTCCGGCCTCCACCACAAAGGGAAAAGGACCCGTTAATTACATATTAACCGGTGTGTTAATGGCATATTTATATTTTTCTATTAATCGTTAATTAAACATATTTTATCCCATCCCATCCCGTACATGTTTGCCCATGAACCAAACACACATGTTAAGTCAATCCACGAAGGGGTATCAGCAGATCCTAACCGTCTAAATAGAACAAAGTTTAGAGAGGGGGGGACACCGGAGCAATAGCCATCAAAAAGTGCTGGCTTGGACGACAGGCTACTGCGCTTTCGCATTACTTTCAGAATTTAATCTCAGGCTGATCGCTTCCATCCTTAGCAGCCGCGTGTTCTACCAGACTACCACCGCTTCACAACAGGCCCAGAGCGCAGTTACTCCGAGGTCTTGCTTTCGTCTTCTTGGTGGCGATTCGTGGGCCCTCGAGGGTCAGCTGCAAACTTTCTCCCCTCGGGCTGTCATATCACTCCATAAGATGTCTCACACAGATATCTATTCATTCTCTTTGTCACAATAAAACCTGGCATTAAAACTTTGATTTTTCATTTTGCCTGCCTAAGAGTACGTCTCTTTACTCATAAATCGTTTTCTTACGGATTTTGGAAGATTAAAATCCATGTGAATTTTCTCATGTATCATATATGATTTCCCTTTGCACCATTCAGGATATTATCATTGACCCAAACCTCTTTTTTTTTGAAAGGAAGACCCATACCTCTTGAAAACAGTAAAAAATTGTTTCTTTCTTTATGATGCAATCAAAGAATTTATTTAGGGTGCAGATACAATCATACAAAATGATGATGCTAGTTTTTTTTTTTTTTTTACTTTGGGGACCATGTCCATATCCAAATTGACATATGTTCGCAATCGTGGGCGTACGTGAAAATTACTTATTTTTATTTACTGAAAAATATAATTAGCATGTACTCTCTTTTGTTGAAGAGATATTTATAAGGAACAGTCAGAGTGACAGTATGAAGAAACTAGATGTAAACAGTTTTGTGTGTGTCATAGAGATAGAGAGAGAAATATAATTAGTATGAACTCCTCTTTGGCCTTTGTTGAAGATATTTGTAAATAACAGCAAAATCGACATGCATAATTACATGATTAAGTGTGTCATATTCCACATATGAATCCTTGTGTAAACTTAAACATAAGTTTAAGCGATGGATTTTGGTATTGCAGAGAAAATAAACGAGAGAGAGAGAGAGAGAGAGAGAGAGAGAGAGAGAGAGAGAGAGAGAGAGAGAGAGAGAGAGAGAGAGAGGTGTACATGCACTATTTTCACAAGTAGACACAAAATAATATTGGAAATATATGCAGTAACACATGAAGTACATATATAGTAACCTGATAAGTACACACTAACATGAAAACAATTGACATACATGATACATGAGAAGTACATTTCGACGTCTTCTCTCACCATCCATTTGCCTAGATGGTGAATTTTGGTAGACTTTTTTGATAAATGGGTGTCATTTTGGTATGTATATCTCATAAATGCACAATTGTGAAGTAAAAAAAAGTAAGAAATAAGAAATATGATGTATACGTATAAAATATAGTTGTTGACATGAATTAAGTTAAAAGTTCACATGTGTGAACCAGAGTGCCATGTGCCTCAAAATATTGTTCATGCGTCATGTATCTTCAAAGAAGACAAATAAAAATATATTTCTAATTAAATAATAAAGGAACTGTTAGTAATATTTTATAGAAACAATAAAAAAAGGGGGCGCCCTCCCTAGGAGATGCCCCACATCGCTCCTCGTGCTGATAATAGGCTCGATTTGTTTCATCCCGGATTTTCAGGACCTTCTTCCCCTCTCCCCCCTATGTGCCACGTGTAAGTTGGGAGGACATCCATGTGTTTGTTTCCCTTTTTCGGAGACTCAAATACGAAAAGCAATTTTTCTTTGGAAGCGAGGGTTGAAATCAAGATCCGTTTTCACGGTCGTGCTCGTCGTATCGAGATCTATAAAATTGGATCCCATGTTGATAAGTTTTAATAACTAGAAGATACCTCGTGCGTTGCTGCGGGAAAAATAGAAATTATTGTTTTATCAAATTTTATGGGGTCAAATTAAGTAAAAGTACATATATGAATCAAACAAAATGACCCCAAAAAACTATGTACATTTATATAATTGCATTGTTGTACATGCAAATGCTAACAACCTCAATTATACATGCCTTGCAACTACTAATCAGAATTAAACGTAGGTAAATCGTAGCAAGAGAGCTATCATTGATCACCTACATCCACCCTTTATATTTGATATTGAGGAAGACCGGCCTGGAAGAAATGAATGGTTGAAATAGGTATTGTGCAAAGTTGTAACATGGCAATGGTACATAAAAAATAAAACACATTGTTAGGATGACAAATTGTTACTGTGCATTCTGTAGAGGACACAAATGAATAATATGTACACACATGAGATTGTTTTGGAAATATGCAAACTCGCAATGTTGAAACCAAGGAGAAATGATCCAACAATATCATGATGGGATTCGTAGCATAGAAAACAAAAAATTTCTACCGCAAGAACGAATAACAAGCCAAGATCTAATTTAGTAGATGGTAGCAACGAGATGAAGATCAACATACCCTCGAAGATCGCTAAGCGTTAACGAGATAAATCTCGTGGTTGATGTAGTCGATCACTTGCCGCTTTCAAAAGTGCGTAGAAGATCTTGACGGTGCCACAATCGGGCAGCACCTCCGCACTCGGTCACACGTACGGTGTTGATGACGACATCCTTCTCCCCGTTCTAGCGGGCAGCAGATGTAGTAGATCCTCCTCGGAATCCAGCCAGCACGACGGCGTGGTGACGGTGGTGGTGGAGGTCTCTGGCAGGGCTTCGCCGTAAGCGCTGCGGGAGAAGAAGGAGGAGGGAGTAGCTAGGGTTTGGGAGAGAGGGGGGCTTGGGGCGCCGGCCAGGGAGCCCCTTGGTGGTGCGGCCAAGTGTTGTGTCCATCCCTCTCCCTCTCCCTCTCTTTAGGGTTTTCCCAAAATTTGAATAAGAGTCCAACTCAAAAACTTCCATATGGGTGAAACCTAGGGGAAGTGGGATTGCTCCCTTTCCTTCCCCTATGGCTGGCCATGGAGGTGGAGTCCACCATGGACTCCACCTTCCCCTTTGGCTGGCCGGCTAGGGTTGGTGGAGTCCATCCCGGACTCCACCTTCCATGGTGATTTCTTCCAGAAAGTTCTAGAACATTCTAGCGCCTTCCATAAATGCACCGGATTATTTCCAAACTTAGAAAGTGACTTCCTATATATGAATCTTATTCTCCGGACCATTCCGGAACTCCTCGTGATGTCCTGGATCCCATCCGAGACTCCGAACAATATTCGAACTTCATTCCATATTCCATATCTACTAAAAACAACATCAAACCATAAGTGTGTCACCCTACGGTTCGAGAACTATGTGGATCGAGACTCCTCTCCAATCAATAACTAATAGCGCGACCTGGAGATCCATAATAGCTCCCACATATTCAACGATGACTTTGTGATCGAAAGAACCATTCACATACGATACCGATTCCCTTTGTCACGCGATACTTTACTTGTCCGAGGTTCGATCATCGGTATCTCCATACCTAGTTCAATCTAGTTACCGACAAGTACTCTTTACTTGTACCGTGGTATGTCATCTCTTGTGACCAAGTCACATGCTTGCAAGCTAATCAGACGACATTCCACCGAGAGGGCCCAGAGTATATCTATCCATCATCGGGATGGATAAATCCCACTCTTGATCCATATGCCTCAACTCACACTTTCCGAATACTTAATCCCATCTTTATAACCACACATTTACGCAATGACGTTTGATGTAATCAAAGCATCCTTTCGGTGTAAGTGATTTACATGATCTCATGGTCGAAGGACTAGGTAACTATGTATCGAAAAGCTTATAGCAAGTTGAACTTAATGACTTGATCTCATGCTATGCTTACTATGGGTGTGTCCATCACATCATTCACCTAATGATATGATCTTGTTATTAATAACATCATATGTTCATGATCAGGAAACCATGATCATCTATTAATCAACAAGCTAGTTAAATGAGAGGCTTACTAGGGACTCTTCTTGATTACACAATACACATGTATCAATGTTTTCGGTTGATACAATTAAAGCATGGAGTGTAAACATTTATCATGAACCGTAAGATATAATTATAACTGTTTTATTATTGCCTCTCGGGCATATCTCCAACATATCACTGAATTTATGGCCTGAAAGTGAAATAAAAAAAAATATGAATAGCCAATGGGCTGGAAATTGGCTTCTCAGCCTAGATATATATACATTCGAACAAAAATACTTGCACGATGCAGGGTAGAGAGTTTAGACATGATGGCTCTGACAAATTGAAAGAAGAGAGAAAAAAGAATATCAAGAATAAGTTCAGTAAAGAGGGTAATATAGACAAAGCGTCAGGGATGCGTTCATAGAGTTAGTACATGTGTCATCGACTAAACGTTGAGAACATCATCTGTACCACGATTCTCTGTAGAAACTGAAAATCTCATTCGGAGCAAAGGATCAGTATGAACAGATCGATGTGGTATGCTTCCCTGTAACCTCTGTGAGGAAACAAAAGAATTTCATAGGAACTGAAACTGACGCAAATCTGACAAACGAATAAAAATCCAGCAGATTTGTTTCTTGAACGGGATCTAACCGGTCATAAGTGTCGGGAGAATCTCCATGAGCAAAAGGTCCGGCCAGGATTATTGTTGTTCTCAGAAGTAACATTTGAGGTATTGGCTACCAGATAGTAATTTTGCAGTGTATAAACCCATAGTATGAAGTGATGGGATTAAGGAAGAACCTGGGGAAGCCCGGTAACTAAACGAGGTCGTCCCAGCAGGAGATGGACGTCCCCCCATCAATCTCATGAAGCTTTGGTGATGATGATGATGGCAACGAAGCATCTCCACAGATTAATAGGAGAGCAACTCCGTCTGTTACTTCTGCATTTGTTTGATTGAGAAGATGAGGAGGGTGACGAAATCCATCAGATCCTGCATTATAATGGTGCTCTGCAGAGGAATTGGATCTGATGTAGAAGGTGAAGAGGAAGAATGAAATAATGGGAGGGGAATCAATACGTGGGCAGTTATTTGGAACTTAGAGCGCATGTGTCAACACCCGGATTTTTAAGTCCGAATGCCTATTATGTCATACATCGCAATCCCAGGAATATTGTTGTTGCGAGGCATAATAGTTAAGTATCACAGTCATCATTCATTACAAACCATAAGTCTTACAAATTGGAATCACATGATCCATATTACACGAATAGTTGATCTATTGATCAACGAACAAACACAAGTTCATAGTTCAACATAGCGGAAGCGTAAGATACAAGGACTCTCTAGTCCACAGGCCAGCGCTTGACGTCGGAAGGCGCTTAGTTGTCATAGGCGTCCTGCTGATCATCTCCTTGTTCATCTTCATACTCTGGCCATTTGAATAGCCAGGGACAAAGCCGTGAGTACGTTGAGTACTCGCATACTAATACTAATGTAAGTGCTAGACAATCTAGTATGGTTTGCTAAGCTCTAGTTTTATTTGCATGAAGCTAGCTTTAGTTCACAAAGTTTGAGAAAAAGCTTAATCAAGTGCTAACTAACTCAAGTGGGAATATTAGTGTCATTCCCACCATTCAAGTGGTGATTTCAATTCAATCCACCACAAGTCATTTTACCATCATCCTTTTCAAACATCATTTTCAAAGATATGACATCGGAAACTGTATGGCCTTTCCAACCGTCCGTAACCGTGGACGCGGCTATTCGAATAGGTTTACACTCTGCAGAGGTTGCACACTTGTGCCACAACATTTGATTTCATCCGTCGGGATTTCCCCGAATCATCGTAACACAGTACGCGGATCATCAACCATAACCTTTCACTTACGAATCCTAGTATGAGCACCTCTCCCCATGAGCTTGGCCTCCCAAAGGAAGACAGACAGAAAGCAGCTGGGAATCGCATTGTGGCTTGGGCCGGACATTCACCTCTCTTCGCATCATATCTTATCGTTTCTTTTGTTGTAGAGGCAGCTTTCGGCATAACCCCGATGACGCTTGTTTAGAGGGAACCCATACTAAGACGCATAAACTTCCAGTTAAGCCCTACCCATAATCAGGTATTGTGGGGGTACTTAAGAATTGGAAAGGTATCGCATTCAAACCAACATCATTGTTTTATCAAAGTCACCATCTTCTCTTGGTCATATTCACCTTTGTTGGGGGGATAACCCCCGGTATGCCAAAGGCATGCCAAACCGGATGGTTTGAGCCATCGAGATACCGGTTTAATATTCTTACCGGTAACAAAGGTAGGAGTTTGGGCTAAGTGAAGCCAAGCCGGCATCCCCAAGGGGGCATGCCGGAACCCGGTAAAGAAGTTTCCGGAAAGAAGGGCCTGTCGGCAGGACTGGTCAAAGATTCTCTTCAGAGCAAGAAGACAAGGATGAGCTAAGCAAAGTGGCTTTAATCAGAGCCCTGGCGCCAAAGAGAGGGATGACGCTAAAAGAAGCCGGAGGACATCAGCAGCCCTGATTAAAGAGGACCCCGGCGTCATCTGTGATTAAAGTAGCTCTGTAAAGTAGTTTGTCTAGTCAAAGATGCCATTAGGGTTTCTTGCCCTGTAAGCCACCCTCTCCCCTATATAAGGAGAGGGGGCAGCCCTCCTTACGGGCATGCACGCACGGTAGTAGGAAGGCTCGAAGCACAAACTTGTAACCATGTTGAGATTAATGAAACCAGCGATCTAGTAAAGAGTTCTTCCTCTTGTCTCTCTTCTTGTATACCGGCCTTTGGTTGTGTTCTTGAGGAAAGCATCCGGAAGTTCTTCCCATCTAATCGCAAACCCTCCCCCGAATCCTCTAGCGTCCATTCGGCCCCAATCTAAGCCATCCTATGGCATCTGCTCGTTCACCACGACGACAGTTGGCACCCACCGTGGGGCATGAAGTGGCGCTTGCTGGAGTTCACATTCGGGCGGGCATCCTCGACGTCGCCGGTCAGCGTACGGTCTCCGCGTTGGTGCAGCGCATCTACGCCATGGACTTCATCAACGACAACGCGGGCTGCTTCGCCAACGGCGGCACCTTCCCCAAGAACGGCCGCATCATCGAGTTCGGCAGCCACCGCATCTACTTCGGCACCGTTCCTGTGCGCCAGTGCCTCTCGCCGGTGCTGGTGGCGCCGGATCCGCCAAGATGGCTACATGCGGGCCGCGCTCCAGGGAGCGTGGAGGTGATGATGGCAGGCGCGGTCGATGCCGGCAAAGAAGCTGTGGGTGAAGGCGCTGGGCGTGCGGTTTCGACCCGTGCGGCCAAGCCACCGCTGGAGCGAGGCGCAGGCGCAGCGGGAGCATCATCCGCACCACCGGAGACACCGCTCCAAGCGGCGATGAATGTCCTCGCCACCCCCATCGCGCAGAACATCGACCCGGCAGCGGCTCAGGCGGAGCTGGAGGCGCAGCGCCAGAAGATACTCGAGAGCGGCAAGGACGTCGTCAGGGCGCAGCGCGAGCTGAACCTAACCGTACGTGAGTATAACGCTGCCCATGGCTTTGCTTCTGTTAGCGCGCATGCTGCTAGGATACCGGAGAACCGGCTAAAAGCTCGCAACCTAGATCAGGATTTGCGCAAAGAGATTCATGCCGGCAAAAGTACCTCTGCATCTGTTAGCATCGTGGAAAAACCTAAGTACAGTAGCCCGGATAAAACTATAAAAGCTGCTAAAGCTGCGGTAGAGTTGTGCGAGTCGCTTTCCGGAGATGCTTTGGCAAAACAGCAAGAGCGTGTTAGAGAGCTGCTGGAAACTATTGAGCAGCAGAACGCTGAGCAGCTGGCTAAGCTAAACAAGGCCGCGGCCTCGAAATCCGTGCGTTCAACAAAGAATGCCGGAAGCAAGTCCCATGGGCAGGCATCGTCCCCCCATCCGGACAGAAGAAGAGAAAAAGACATGAACGCACAGCAGATGATCGTGTACGATCCGGTTCTTGCCGGAAAACAACAAGCCGGGCAACATGATGCCGGTAGAAAAAGCCAAGGGGCAGAACGAGGCTACGCCAGAGGCGGCTATGCCGGAAACAATCATGCCGGTAGATACGAGACCGGGCAAAATTATCGACCTGCAAGGGCAGCGTATGAGGAGGAGGAAATAGATCCCACGAGGTACCGGCAGGCAAGGGCCGCGGTACCGGAATGTTATGATGAAGCTGATTCTGCAAGACCGGCAGCTTTCCGGAACGCATTGGGAGAACGCCTGGGAGAGAGATACTTACCGGAACGGGATGCGAGGCACCGTCTGGATAGAGTGTACTTATCAGAAATGGTCGAGGAGGAAGGTCCCCCAGGCCCAAAATGCTTTGGCCCAAGGATCATGAAAGAAAGACCACCAGTGCGCAACTTTATGTTGCCCCGTGACACAAAAACATACGATGGCACTACGAAGCCGGAAGACTGGCTCGCGGATTACGTAATCAGCAGGTATACGTCGCAGGCGGTGGAGGAACCGTAGCGGGAGGAGGAAATCGGCGTTGGGCCGTAAGGATCATACCATCATTTTTGGTTGGACCGGCAAGAATCTGGCTAAACAACTTGCCGGCAGGAAGCATCAATGACTGGCTGGATTTTGAGGAGGCTTTTGTGAGCAATTTCAGCAGCACTTATCAAAGGCCAAATAGGCCGCAGCAACTCGCTCTGTGCGTACAGCGCCCAAACGAAACAGACCGGGATTATCTGGCCCGGTGGAACACTACAAGGAACTCCTGTGAAGGGGTAATCGAGGCACAGGCCATTGCTTGGTTTAGCAAAGGTGCAGAAGAGGTTCACCGTTGTGGCAAAAGCTGCAGCGAAACATGCCGACAACGTTGGCAGAGATGATACGTGTGGCGGATAGCTATGCGTTGGGAGACCCAACGCAGCCGGCAGTGCAACCTGAGCCGGAGCAGCTGCGCCACGAACAACACCGGGATAACCGGAATAACAAAAGAAGAGAAGATTTTCCGGATCGAAGGTACGGTCCGCAGCAAGTTGCTGCTGTGCAGGAAAACTCTGAGGCCAGCGGCAGTCAGAGGCAAAGAACCGGATCACAGCCGTGGGCGGGTCCTAAGAAACAATGGGTGGAAAAGAAACCCTGGGTCCAGAAAAGAAACTGGCAAGAACCCGCAAAGTACACCATGGAAGCTGCCATGGACCAACCTTGCCGGTGGCACACACCGAATCCGGCACACCCGTCAAACCATCTGACGAAGGATTGTACCTGGACCAAGTACTTGATGCAAAAGGGAATAGTAAAAGATGCACAACCACCACAAGACATGCCGCGGCAACAACAGCTACCACCACCACCGCCACTTACCGGGGCAAACGCCTTGCCGGTGCAGCCAAACCGGCAGCAGTATCAGCAAGTTAACCGGGTGGAGCAAGATGATGATCAACCACCTCCACCGGCACCTTTAGGCCGGAATGTTTACGAAGGGCCGCATATGTGCTGTGTTGTCTTTGTCACTGAGCCAACAGATAGGCAAAGTGTACACCGCCGCTCCATGGAGGTCAATGCCGTGATGCCGGCAGTCCCCAAGTACATGATGTGGTCAGATCAGGAAATTACCTGGTCATTCAAGGATCACCCTAAAATCATGCCGAATCCGAGTGGATATGCTCTTGTTGTGGACCCAATCATGAAAGGGCCACAAACTCGAGTGAAGTTCAGCAAGGTGCTGATAGATAACGGCAGCAGCATAAACATCATGTACAAGCATACCATGCATACGCTGGGCATAACAGAAAACATGCTTCAGCCAACACGTACAACGTTCCACGGAATCGTTCCGGGCTTGTCCTGTGCCCCGATAGGAAAAGTTCGGGTGGACGTAGCATTTGGAGGACGTGATAATTGCCGGGTTGAAAATGTTGAGTTTGAGGTGGTGGATCTAGACAGTCCTTACCATGCGTTGTTGGGAAGACCAGCATTGGCAGCTTTCATGGCTACCACTCATACGGCTTACCTCAAGATGAAGATGCCGGCACCTCGTGGACCCTTAACTGTAGTGGGGAACTATAAAGTCTCACTGGAAACTGCATCTACCGGATCAAACCTAGCGGAATCGCTGGTGATCGCGGAGGAAAAGAAAAGGATGCAAACAGCGGTTGCGCTGGCTCAGTCCTCACAGTTGAGCTTAGCGGCAATGAGTGGAAACTTGGGCTCACCGGCATTCAAGCCGACAAATGAAACAAAGGACATTGTGCTGGATCCGGCTTACCCAGAGCGCACCGTTCGCATTGGTACCGGACTCGATCAAGCATAGGAAAGCGCGCTCGTCAGCTTCCTCTGTGAGAATCGGAATATCTTTGCCTGGTCAACTGATGATTTGGTAGGTGTTCCGAGGGAGCTGGCTGAGCACTCTTTAAACGTCCGGAAGGATGCCAAGCCGGTGCGACAACCCTTGCGCCGGTTCGCTGAAGATAGAAGGAAAATCATAGGAGAAGAGGTAACCAAACTGCTTGTTGCCGGATTCATTGTGGAGGTCACGCACACAGAGTGGCTGGCCAATCCGGTAATGGTTGAAAAGAAAAAAGATGAGAACCTGGAAGCAAAAGCTCCAAAGGTGTGGCGCATGTGCATCGACTACACCAACCTAAACAAGGCTTGCCCAAGAGACCCGTTTCCTTTACCACGGATCGATCAAGTGATTGATTCAACTGCTGGGTGTGAGTTGTTGTCCTTCCTGGATGCCTATTCCGGTTTCCACCAAATTCTCTTGAAAAAGGAAGATCAAATAAAAACTGCGTTCATTACCCCGCACGGGGCTTATTGCTATGTCACTATGCCTTTTGGTTTGCGCAACGCTGGTGCAACGTACCAGCGCTGTATGCAAAAATGCTTGCTTGATCAGATTGGAAAGAATGTGCAAGTCTATGTAGACGACATTGTGATAAAAACTAAGGTAAAGAACACCTTAATCGATGACATCCGGCAAACATTCGATAACCTAAGACGGTTCCGGATGAAGCTTAATCCGGCAAAATGTACTTTCGGTGTCCCTGCCGGCAAGCTGCTCGGTTTCCTTGTATCAAGCCGGGGCATAGAAGTCAATCCGGTAAAAATTCGGGCAATAGAAAGAATGACTGTCCCTCGAGAGCTAAAAGATGTGCAAAAGTTTACCGGAAGCTTGGCATCGCTAAGCCGGTTCGTAAGCAGGTTGGGAGAAAAAGCTCTGCCACTCTATGCTCTGATGAAAAAGTCCGACAAGTTCGTCTGGACCCCTCAGGCAGACGCAGCGTTCAAAGAACTAAAAGCAATGCTGGCCACAGCACCTATACTGGCTTCACCTCTAGAAAGGGAGCCTATGCTATTATACATAGCGGCAACAATCCGGGTTGTGAGCGTAGTGGTTGTAGTTGAAAGAGAAGAGGAAGGAAAAACCGTCCAGAGGCCGGTATACTACCTGAGCGAGGTGCTCTCCCTCTCAAAACAAAACTACCCTCATTTCCAAAAGATGACCTATGGCGTGTACATGGCCGCCACAAAACTCAAGCACTACTTTGAAGAGCATCCTATGAAGGTGGTGAGTGAAGCACCAATCTCTGATATCATGTGCAACAAGGACGCTAGCGGAAGGATTGCAAAATGGGCAATCCAGATATCACCATATGTACCAGCGTACGAAAGAAGGGACGCCATAAAATCACAGGCTTTGGCTGACTTCCTCGTTGATTGGGCGGAAATGCAATACAAACCGCCAGATCAGAGGATAGAATACTGGAAAATGCACTTTGATGGATCCAAGCTCAAAGAGGGTCTAGGTGCCGGTGTGGTGCTCACCTCACCAAAAGGAGATCACCTCCGGTATGTTTTGCAAGTACATTTCAGGGCATCGAATAATGTCGCTGAATATGAGGCTTTGATCCATGGGCTTAAGGTCGCAAAAGAAATCGGTGCACACCGGATCATTTGCTATGGAGATTCAGATCTTGTGGTACAGCAGTGTTCCGGGGATTGGGATGCAAGAGATGCCAACATGGCCTCGTACCGGTTTCACGTGCAAAAGATTGCCGGATTCTTCGAAGGGTGTGAGTTTCACCATGTGCCGCGCGCAGAAAATGAAGCCGCGGATGCTTTGTCCAAGCTGGGCTCATCCAGGCAAGAAATTCCTCCCGGAATAGCTTTGGCTCACTTAAGAGCACCGTCGATCAAACCAATCCCGGAATCAGAATCAATTTTTGTACCGGAATCACATGTAGTACCCATGGATATTGATGAAGGAAACCCGGGGACTGCTCCGGCAAGCTCGGGGACTGCTGTACCCATACCGGGAGAAACGATGCTGGTAGATAGCATGGAGATAGATGCACCGGTGTTTTTGGTTCGAGAGACACCGTCATGGGTTAAACCTATTAAGGAATTCCTGATCAACGGCACCTTGCCGGATGACGAAAATGAGTCAAGAAGAATACAAAGAAGGTCCAAGGCATATACATTCATCAATGGTGAGGTGTACAAGAGAAGCGTCACCGGTGTCCTTCAAAGATGTGTGGAACCGGAAGAAGGGAAAGAAATGCTTGAGGAAATTCACCAAGGAGAATGTGGGCATCATGCTTCATCAAGGGCGTTGGTAGCAAAAGTATTCCGGCATGGGTTCTATTGGCCCACTGCTTTGGAAAATGCTGAGGATTTGGTAAGAAAATGCAACGGGTGCCAGAGGTACGCCAAGCAAAATCATACCCCAGCGTCTGGTTTAAAGACAATACCGTTAACATGGCCGTTTGCCGTTTGGTGCCTCGATATGGTTGGCCCATTCAAAACTGCTAGGAGCAGCATGACTCACATCTTGGTAATGGTGGATAAATTCACCAAATGGCTAGAAGTGAAACCTATCGCAAAGTGTGATGGGCGCACAGTGGTGAAGTTCTTGAAAGATGTCATTTTGCGGTATGGATACCCGCACAGCATCATCAGTGACAATGGAACCAACTTTGCTCAAGGTGAGTTCAAAAGGTTCTGTGAGGACAACAACATCCGGCTGGATTTGTGCTTAGTGGCACACCCACAAGGCAATGGCCAAGTGGAAAGAATGAATGCTTTGGTACTTTCCGGTATCAAACCGAGACTCATTGATGCAGTGGAAAAGTCACCGGGATGTTGGCTCGATGAGCTGCCGTCAGTACTGTGGAGTATAAGAACAACTCCAAACCGGTCTACCGGATACACTCCGTTCTTCATGGTTTATGGAGCAGAAGCAGTCATACCAACTGACATTATTCATGATTCACCAAGGGTACAGCTCTATACTGAGCAAGAGGTCAAAGAGGCCAGAGAAAATGATGTGGACTTGCTAGAAGAAGCAAGAGAGCTGGCTTTGGCAAGAACAGCCATCTACCAGCAGAACCTCAGACGCTATCATAGCCGGAAGGTTAACCCGAGAGTTTTCCGGGAAGGAGATCTGGTGCTACGCCTAGTGCAGCGCACTGAAGGCCGGCACAAGCTCTTACCACCATGGGAAGGTCCCTTCATTGTAAGCAAGGTGCTTCACAATGATGCATACTACTTGATTGATGCACAAGAGTGGAAAAAAGGAAAGGCGGACAGGTCCGGAGAGGAGAGCAAGCGTCCATGGAACGTAGCTCTGTTGCGTCCTTTCTACTCTTGAAGTGTGGTGTAAGAAGTTCCTTTTTGTACCTTAATTGCTATGAATAAAAGATGTCGGAACCTTGAATGAATCTCGGGGACTACCCCAATAAGGTTGCATGGAACTTGTTTATTTTTTCAGTTCACCGGTTGCTTATTGAACGTTTTTTCTTTCCGGTTTAGTAATGTGCTAAATCCTACCGGAGTCTTCGACTTTGCTGCTGTCCGCAACCCGGCTTCATGGCAAGCAAGATAAACCGGTAGGAGATAAGCACATGAACTGCGAAGAGGGAGAGCAGGAAAGAACAATCCGGAAAATTTAACTAACCCCGGTTTAACCGGTTTTTTGCAAAATTTCGAAGTTATTTCTAAGTTCAAGAAAATGCTTGTTTGGTGAAAGAACCTTGTGCTCATACGCCAAAGAACGCCCAGAGAAGGCAGGCAGAGCCAAGGCAAAAGAACCAAGTGTGCATCGAATTGGATGCGGAAACAATTTGGAAATCTTTGCAGTGCAGGATAAAAGCAAAACCAAAAGCAAATATGCTAAGACAAACTTAAGATAATTAGCAACCGGTATAACTTACCGGCATAAAATGTTGTACGGCAACCACAAGCAGACTTAAAGTTTTACATCATAAGCCCCGGCATACCGGGGCAGAATTTAACGAGCATTGTTTTAAGACAAACAGGACCAACAGACATATCACAGGCAAACATTCAGTAGAAGATCATCAGGCAGCAGGGGCTTCCGGAGGGGCATCGCCAAGACCAAAGATCGTCCGTAGGCTCCTCCTCGGCTTCATCCTCCTCCTCATCAAGATAATCTTTGACGTCAGGAGGGGGAGGGATGAAGGTGCGCATGTCGGCGTACTCCGCGATGTGGTACGCGCGATCCTGCCGCTTAGCGGTGAGAATCGGGTCCAGATCGGTTTCCGCGCCTTCGCGCACTCCGGTAAGGGCATCCAGGTTGAGCTCCGGGTACCAGGAACAAGCGACGCGGAGAGCAGAGTCCGCTCCAGCGCGGGCAGCAGAGCACTGCCACTCGCGGATCCTCTTGCCGGCGCCCATGAGACGATCGCTGATGAGGGAGAAAGTATCCGGCACCTCCTCGCCAAAGTTACGTAATCCTGAAGAGCTGGGTAGCTACATCAGGGATATCAGATAAATTGCGATCTATGGCGCGCATATGAGACACCCGCGCGTTCAGCGCGACCAGACGGTCATAGGGCGTCCATGGCACGGCGAGATTCGCTTGGCCTTGGGCAGTGCGGCGCTCGTCAACTTTCTTGACAGCATATCTCTGAGAGTCCGGAAAGAGGCCTGTGTAAAGAAAGAAAAAGGCTAAGGAAAGGAATCCGGAAAAAGATGCAACCGGAAGGAAATGAAACCGGAATGAAAAATGCAACCGGAAGAAAATGCAGTTGGAAGAAAAAAAGCTCGTATGCGGTAGTCAAAGAATGCAAAAGGAAAGGACTTACGGTAGGCAAGTGTATCCGTTTGCAGGATCAACTGGTTGCACCCCTTCTGCTCCTCCTCCAGCGCGCAGCTCTCTCCTCGGCACCCTTCCGGGCCTTGGCCAGCTCCTCCAGCTCAGCGCGCAACACCACAAGGCATTGTCGGCATCTTCCAGAGCCTCATTCATCTTGGCCGCTGCATCAGCTTCAGCGGTTTTGATGGCCTTGGCATGGTCGAGCCCCAGCTGGATGAGCTGGGACTTGAGCTCCTGGTAGCTGGTTTTCTGGGCGCTCAGCTCTTCCTGATGCCGCCGGATGAGCTCGTCCTTCTCCCCTGCAACCCGAAAAAGAAGATGTTAACACGATTGTGCTGGTGAAGATGAAAAGAAAAACAAGTTAACAGGAGAAAAGAGAAAGTTGTACGTTGGGCGGCAGCGAGCTGCTCCTTGAGAGCCTCGATGGAAGCTTCCGGGATCACTGTTAAGCAAAGATTATAAATGTCAGAAGGAAAAAGGTTTCCGATAAAAAGATGCCGGTTGTACAAAATTACCTTGGCACTTATCGTGTGCCTCAGCGAGCTCCCGATGCTCCCATAGAAGCTCCTCAAAGAGGGCCTTCCGAGCGTCAGCCGTGAGCTGTTCAAGAAAAAGAAATGAGTTAAGTTTTGCGATAAGAACAAATTTCTTAACCCGAGACTCGGGATCGGCAAAGGCCGGTTTCGCGTGTTTCTAAGATAAGTTTTGCGCTAAGAACAAAGTTCTTAACCCGAAACTCGGGATCGGCGGTGCCGGTTTTGCGCGTTTCTAAGATAAGTTTTGCGCTAAGAACAAAGTTCTTAACCCGAAACTCGGGATCGGCAGTGCCGGTTTTGCGCGTTTCTAAGATAAGTTGTGCGCTAAGAAGAAGGTGTTTAACCCGAAACTCGGGGACTGGCAGTGCCGGTTTCACGCTAAGTTTTTAAATTAAGTTTTGCGCTAAGAGCTGCGCTCTCACCACAAAACTCGGGGACTGGGAAGATAGACAAGAGAGAAACCGGCATGAACTAAAAATAGAGCAAAGCCGGAAGCAAGGAAACCGGTAAAGATTGAAAAAAGTTAGTAGAACGTACCATCAAGTTGTTCGTGGAATCGTACCACGCGCTGTCGAGCTCCTTCACGGCGCTGCGAAGACGCATGAAGTGCTCCTCGGAAGACCGGTCCCCGACAGGTCGGGTCTGCCGCAGCCTGTCCTTGCCCAAGCCGCGGGTCGCCGGAGTCATGTCCGCGGCGTTCCACTTTTGGGCGTAGGGCAGAAGATGCCCCAGGTCCTGGCCTTTGCGCTGGAGCTCAGTAATACGGCCAAGGAGGCCGGTGGCCTTCGTAGCGGTATCCTTGGCGGCCTTGGCGACGTGCAGCACCAGGGGCTGCTGGCCGCCGGAAGGGGCGCTGGAGGCTGTCGCCTTCCCCTTGATCAGCTTGGAGGCCTTGGGCGGCGGCGCAGTCGGAGCAGCCCTGGAGGGCTTGGTGCGAGGAGCATCTGGAGGCGGCATGAGAATGGTTCGTGGAGAAGGGGGAGCGCTAGGCGCGGCACCCAGGTTGGAGCCTTCCGGCGCGGAAGTTGTCATCTTTTCAAGGACGGGAGGAGCCGGAGGCTCCGCCCGCCCGGCAGCTTCTTCTTCTTCGGCGCCGATGTTGCTGGCGCCGGTGTCTTGGTTCTCTGGAGGAAAGGAAAGATCCTCCTCTGTGCGGTGATCTGATGATGAAGGGGCCGCACGCCCCGAATTTGTTGTGCCCCCCGAGAGGGAGGCAGAGGTGTTGCCGGCACCAGATGGTGCCGGGCTTGAGCGAGGAGGAGGGGTTGAAGTCCTTGCGGAACCTTCAGAGCCCGATGGCCTTGGGCCAAGCTTGAGCGCGGGGCTGAAAGAAAGAAAGAAGGATGGTTAGAGAAAAGCAACCAGAAAAAGAACTTGGCAAAAAGAGGCAAGCAAGAAAATGAAAAACTTACCCGGAAGCAGTCGGCATCGCCTTGCGCCCGTAGCGGCGCACGCCCACTTGCTTCTCCCCCAAGGGCTCAGTCCGGAAGCGCTTGGAGGGAGGGGCCTGGCTGGGACCGGCATCAGATGCCGGCAGCTTGTTCTTTTGGCCTTGGGCCATGAGTTTGTCCACAAACTACTGGCCGGCCTCAGCGCGCAGGGGCGGCGCGCGCTCGTGGATCTGTAAGTTGAACATAGCTAAGGAAAAATTCGCAAGAAGGCGATAGCGGAAAAGTACAAGAAACCGGAAAAGAAAATACCTCGAGCATGGTCAGGTCATCGGAGGACCCGGTTGGCTCCGGCGGAGACCGGCCAAGTCGCGCAGCCGGAGTCCTGCCCATCTTCAGATCCTTCCAAAAGATGTAGGGGTCTGGGTCGAAGGAGTCAAGGGCGCGCTTCACCGGAATCCCGCGTCGCTCTGCCTCGATGAGGGGGAAGCGGTCCTTGGCCTGAAACACGAAAAAAGAAGGTTAACAAAAGCAGAAAGTTACCGGCAAAGACAATCCCAATTGCGTAATCCCTTACTTCTTGGGTCGGAGGGTTAGTAGTGCTGAGGGGAAGCAAGCCCCATTCCCAATCAAATGGCATAGCAGTTTGGCAAATCTGCTTAGCCTTGCGAATGACATCCTTCTTGCTAAGAGGGCGGCTTGTGATCTTGGTAGGATCGCCGGGGCCGTACATCTCGCTCATCCTATGCACGCGGCGCTTCAGAGGAAGCACCCGGCGCGATATAAAGGTGCGGATGATATCATCAGAGCAGATGTTGGTCTCCTTCTTCAAAGAAGCCAAGAAGCGTACCACCCGGTTGGTTTCGGCGTGATCCGTCTTCGGGTTGTAGCTCCAGTTGGTTCTACTAGGAGGCCCCGCTTGGAACGGAGGAAGATCGATAAGATTGGCGCGGCCGTCGTTCTTCACATAGAAAAAGGTTCCTTGCCAGGCGCGGCAGGACTCGAGGCCGGCAAACTTAAGGAAAGTGCTCCCTTGACGGGAGCCAACGATGCAAGATCCGCACTCCACGGGCGGTTTGGGCTTGGGGATTTCCTTGCCCTGGACAGAATTGATCCGCAGACAAAAGAAACGGGCAAACGTCTCACGAGTGGGACGAATGCCGATGTAGGCCTCCATGAAGGTGGCATAGCAAGAAAGGTAGAAGATGGCATTGCCAGGAAGGTGGTGAGGTTGGAGTTCATAAAAATCTAAAAACTCCCGGAAAAAGGGAGAGGCAGGAAGGCCGAAGCCACGCTCAAAATGAGCAAGAAAAACAACATGTTCACCGGGCTCGGGATCCGGTTCGATTTCGTCACCGGGAATCCGGCAGACTACTCCTTCCGGAATCCTGCGGGACCGGTATAACCAGTCGATCTCATATTCTGTGACGTTGGAGCCCATCCAGGCTCCGCGGGTGATTGGGGAAGGCTCTGCGCCGGATGATTGGCTGGAGCTACTAGATGCTTCGCCAGAGCTACTCGCTTCAAGGTGGCTACCGGATGCTTGGCTAAAGCTACCGGATTCTAAGTGGCCACCGGACTCTTGGTGGCTACCGGATTCCTGCTGGTTGCCGGAATCGGTGTCCATCGGATCTGAAGCCGTGGATTCGCCGGGAGATTGTCTACGGCGCTTAACAGAAAGGGAAGAAGAAGATGCGGAGGAAGATTCCTCGTCAGACATTGGATGGGTAGGCAGAAAAACAGAAATCCCACACTTGAACCCCGCGTGAAGATCTACGAGTAAGAAGGAAAACCAAGGAAAAAGAAGAAATAAGAACACCGTAGACCCAAGATCTGAAAAGCAAGCAGACGGCGAGCAAAATAAGATTGCTACCAACCTTGAGCGGCGCGGTCGCTGAGGAAGACTTTCGCCGGCGAAGGAGAGGGCCTGCGGTCGCCAACGACCACCGTCGACGGCGAGGCGGAGAAGCTTGCGAAGAAGCGCGAATGCAGCGGGCGCGGTGAAGGTGCTGCTGAAGATTCCCGCACAGCGAGGTCCGGCGGAAGCGCGGCGTGAGTTCACCGGGCGCCGGAGATTGAACGAGCGATGACGGACGGAGAGCGGCGGAAGCGCAAAGGCGAGGAACACTGTGCGCGAAGGATGAGGAATGCGAAGTAGATGAAGAAGAAGGGGCGGTTGTGCTTATATAAGGAGAGAGAAGGTGGGCCGAAAACCGCTGGGCCGCGGCGGTTCGCCTCGCGGGCCGCGGCGGTTCGCACCACGGGCCGCCACGTGGCGAGGAGATACACGCGAGAAAATGGACGCCACACGGAGGCACACACGGGATCCAAAACGGCTAGTGGGATCTGCAGTGGGGCATTTAATGACCGCGCGGGAGTCGGGCGGTGACAACCGACACCGGCATGGCAGCTAACAAAGGCGCATGTCACCGATAAAAGTGCGGGGCCCAAAATATTCTCGACTTCGCCGAGGAAAGAGTAAATGCGAATGATGCCGGAGAAAAAAGATGCCGGAAGAGGCCTTGCAAAGAGAAGAAAAGACAAAAAAGGGCAAGATGCCAGATCCAAGCTCAGGCTGGAAAGATTAAACCGGTATCCTAAAAAGATGAAAACCTGGCATGGTCTGTAGGATAGAATCCACCAGACTATACCAGCTTCGGGGACTAATGTTGGGGGGATAACCCCCGGTATGCCAAAGGCATGCCAAACCGGATGGTTTGAGCCATCGAGATACCGGTTTAATATTCTTACCGGTAACAAAGGTAGGAGTTTGGGCTAAGTGAAGCCAAGCCGGCATCCCCAAGGGGGCATGCCGGAACCCGGTAAAGAAGTTACCGGAAAGAAGGGCCTGTCGGCAGGACTGGTCAAAGATTCTCTTCAGAGCAAGAAGACAAGGATGAGCTAAGCAAAGTGGCTTTAATTAGAGCCCTGGCGCCAAAGAGAGGGATGACGCTAAAAGAAGCCGGAGGACATCATCAGCCCTGATTAAAGAGGACCCCGGCGTCATCTGTGATTAAAGTAGCTTTGTAAAGTAGTTTGTCTAGTCAAAGATGCCATTAGGGTTTCTTGCCCTGTAAGCCACCCTCTCCCCTATATAAGGAGAGGGGGCAGCCCTCATTACGGGCATGCACGCACGGTAGTAGGAAGGCTCGAAGCACAAACTTGTAACCATGTTGAGATTAATGAAACCAGCGATCTAGTAAAGAGTTCTTCCTCTTGTCTCTCTTCTTGTATACCGGCCTTTGGTTGTGTTCTTGAGGAAAGCATCCGGAAGTTCTTCCCATCTAATCGCAAACCCTCCCCCGAATCCTCTAGCGTCCATTCGGCCCCAATCTAAGCCATCCTATGGCATCTGCTCGTTCACCACGACGACAACCTTCAAAAATCATTCAATGGAATGCATCTTCAATTCCAAGGTTTCAAAAATCCTCAAAAATCACATTGTTCCCATCTAGTGTAGTCAAGTTTTAATTCATTAGCACTAGCTCTAATTCATGAGGGGTGCTAACTTGCTTTGCTTTGAGAAGACTAACTCACTACTCTAGTAATCAACTTGTACTTTGACCAAAGTTAACTATAAAAGTAACTCATTCAGAAAACAAGTAAAAACTTGTAAGGTAAAAACTTGGGATGTGTTCATATAAGAAAAGGTAAGAAACATGGTGCCTTGCCCCAAGGGGCTTTGCACTTGCAAGAATATTAGCTTGCATTGGTAGTAGCTTGCCTTGGTAGTTCTCAAACTGTTCCTCCTCCTCCTCTTGGTAGCAACCTTCTTCTTCGGCGTACTCTCCGGTGCTACCGTCTAAATTGGAATACGAGTATAATTACTTACTAATTCAATGGCTATTCCATACATCACATAGAACACACAACTACTCTATGCACACAAGTAAATAAACTAGGGTGCATGGGTTGTGGGGTGTAAATAGAATTCATTTCTTTGTATTTCATATGTAAATGATAGTTTCCATAGGATTCTTGAGAAATAATTTCCTCTCATTGAAATCTTCTTAAGATTTAATTTCTCCAACAATCATGCATGAACTCATATTGACCTAAGTCAAACGTTCATCATCATCATCATTTGGGAAAATGATTTAAATGAGGTGGATCACCTCATACCATTTAAATAACACTACCTTTGATTTAAATCTCAAGTAATTCATATAAGAGAGTTTGAGACCAGGGGTCCAAACATCCCATGAATCCATGTGAGACAAGTTTAAGTGAAGTGTAAGACTTCACACAATTTAACTTCAATAGTTTTGGACAATATCAACTAGTTAAACTAGTCAAAATATCCATTCATTAAACCATGGCATGATCATTCAAAGTGACCACACCATTTTATTGCATAAACAATTAGTGTAAGTCAAATGTGAGCTATTGGAGTTGGAATTAACTTAATATCTATTTTGGTTGATTTTTAAGAATTATTTGAATAGGGAAAAGTCCCTGTCTTGTTATTTTTATCATATTTATTCTACAAAGAATCTGACCATGGGGCCAGTGGCATGTTGTAGAGAATTTCAGTGGCTTTCTAACAATATAAAATTCACTAAATTTGGTTTAGCCAATTTGAAAATAATGAATTTCAAAGTTTGGGCAGTATTGAAATGGATTTGTAATAATTAAACTGGATTTGAAATTAACAGGCCGGCGGGAAAACTAGTTGGGCCAAACGATTTAAAAACGGCCCGAGCCAGCCCACCACGGTCCACGGACGCGCGGGCTGCCTGACAGGGTGGGGTCCGCCTGTCAGCGGCTCATAACGCCCGAAGCGGTACCGATCAACGAGAGGCGTTGGATTAGACTGGGATCGGATGGCGCTGGTGCGTCGTCTTCTCCGGCGAGAGGCAGAGAGGTTGGCGGCGAGGGTAGCGGGTCGGAGAGCTTACGGCGGCTCCAGCGAGGGATGGCAGTGTGCTCGGGGAAGGTGTGGACGACGGCGAAGCAGCTGGAAGCAGTGGCGGAGCTCGAGGTGGCCTGGATCAATGGCGATTTCTCCAGGGCTTCCGCGGCTCCGATCTTGCAATTGGACTTGCTCCGGCGACGATCGAGGTGGCTAACGGTGCGAGGCGAAGTGGTGAAGGGTGGGGAGTGAGGTGGTGTGCTCAGTTGCTTCCAGGGAACGCTCTATTTATAGGATTGAGCAAGGGTCGCGGGGCAGGGTGGTGGTCGACCATGGCGCGGCTTCTCCGGCGAGCGGTCGAGCTAGGCGAGGTGGTGGCAGTGTTCTACGTGTCCAGGAGAGTCTAATGGCAGCGACAGCTTGGTCGGGGAGGGCCTGGTTGGGTCGCATTGCTTCCGGGCATGTCGCGGCAGTGGCGGGATCTTCTTCCCCGTCTACGGCGGCGGCGGTCCAGGGTCGGGTCGTGGCCATGTCTGGCGGTGTCGTGGTGGCGTGGTGATGCTCAACGGCTAGCCAGCGGGGCCAGAGCGAACGCGAGATGGTGGCACGGCGCGTGGCCAGTACGTGTCCGCGGCGTGCACACGCGCGACGCGAGCGGCGTCCAGGGCGCGTTCTGGGCGTGCTGTCTCCGGCGAGCTCACGGCGTCTACGGCGACAGGGCCATGCTAGGCGAGGTAGAGAGGTGAGGTGGCGAGTGTGGGCGCCAGGGCCAGGGCTGAGGGAGAAGGGAGAAGAGAGGGGCTCGACATGGCCGGCATGTGGCCGACATGGCTATGCCATGCTTGCTATGCCTCTCCTCCTAGGGTTCCTATGTGGTATTAAGTGAGAGAGGGGACCAGGGGACCATTTAGTGTAGGTTGGGGTAGATTAGATGGGGTAGAATCACTATAGCAAATAGTGTCCAGTAGTGTTCAATTTTGGAATTTACAAAATTGTCCAAATTTGAAATAATTCAAAAGGTGAAAGTTTTTGAAATGTGAGTGTTGGTATTAGTTGTAAATGACCAGAGGTGATTTGAGGTGGTGGTGGAAAAATTAGAATTCAAAGATTGGCCAAAATGGCTAAGTGGAGATTGTTGCACTTGTTAAAATGTTGCAACTTTGGATGAGCATAGCTATTGATCAAAGATGAATTTGGCAGGGTGATCTTCATCAAAGTTGTTCACCTTGATGTTGACTTTGAAATGGTGCAAAGAGTTAGCAAGAATTGGTTTGGGAAAATTGAATTGCAGGGGCTCAAAGTGGTGATCAGACTATAAATTTCAGTTTTGACCATTATCACATGTGAGTGGGAATTGTGTTTGAAATTCATTTGAATTGTGAAACTTTGGTTCCAAAAGTTGTAATAAGTGTTTAATAACATTATTCAACTAATGGTGAAGACCAAATAGGTCTAGGGTCAAAATTTATAAAAATGCCATAGGGCATATGTTAGGGTTTTTAGGGTTTTGCATTTTATGGATTTTCATCCTCTTTGCTTTATTTGGTTGGTGATTTTCCTATGATCACACTAGGGTTTTAGAGCATAGCAAATACAAGTAAAAGCAATCATCATGGCATATCACTCAAATGCACAAGTCCTATGCATGGTACTATATGCAAAAAGAAAAGTTTTTGTTGGTTTGAAATTTTGTTTTCTGGAATTCTCTAACTTTCTTTTTATTGAAATTTGGGGTGTTACAAACCCTTCCCCCTTACAAAAGATCTCATCCCGAGATCGAAAACAAAGTTAGGTACTAAAGAGATCTGGGTATTCCTTCTTCATGAAGTCCTCGCGTTCCCAGGTGGCTTCATCCTCGGTATGATTGCTCCATTGGATCTTCAGAAACTTGATGCTTTGGGTGCGGGTGGTTCGGTAAGCTTCTTCCAATATGCGAATCGGCACTTCGCGGTAAGTCAGATCCTTGTTGATATCCACCGATCTGTGATCGATGTTCTTGAACACTTCGGTCTTCTCCGGGACTTCAAGGCACTTCCGGAGAAGTGAGATGTGAAACACGTCATGCACAGCCGACATTTCTTCAGGCAACTCCAGTTGATAAGATACTTCACCTCGGCGGCTAAGGACTTGGAAAGGTCCGACATAGCGGGGTGCAAGCTTTCCTTTCAGTTGGAACCTTTGCATTCCTTTCAAGGGGGATACTTTGAGATAGACAAAATCGCCGATCTCAAAAGTCATCTCCCGACGTCTCTTGTCGGCGTAGCTCTTCTGTCGGGATTGCGCAGTTTTGAGGTACTCGCGGATCTTGTGGACTTTTTCTTCGGCTTCACGAAGAACGTCAGGGCCGAAAACTTGGCTTTCTCCGACTTCTGACCAGTTCAGGGGGGTACGGCACTTCCTTCCGTACAAGGCTTCAAAGGGGGCCATCTGTAGGCTGGCTTGGTAACTATTGTTGTAAGAGAATTCTGCGTAAGGTAGGCAGTCTTCCCACTTGGATCCGTATTCCAGTACGCATGCTCTAAGCATGTCTTCCGATTCTGGTTTACTCTCTCAGTCTGTCCGTCGGTCTGAGGGTGATAGGCAGTGCTGAAATTTAGGCGAGTGCCTAGTCCTTCATGCACTTTCTGCCAGAACCTTGAGGTGAACTGGGATCCTCTATCTGACACTATCGATTTGGGGGTTCCGTGCAGAGCGACTATTCTGGAGATGTAAAGTTCAGCTAACTTTGGGCCTTGATAGGTGGTTTTGACGGCGATGAAATGGGCGACTTTGGTCAATCTATCGACCACTACCCATATTGAATCATTGCCTTTGCTAGATTTGGGCAGTCCGGTGATAAAGTCCATTCCTACGGAGTCCCATTTCCATTCCGGAATCTGGAGGGGTTGTAACAATCCGGCGGGTCGTTGGTGTTCTGCCTTAACTCTCTGACAGAAGTCACACTTAGCGATATAGCTACCGATCTCTCTCTTCATTCCGTGCCACCAAAATTGTTCTTTTAGGTCCTGGTACATCTTGGTACCTCCGGGGTGGATTGAATAAAGGGTGTCATGGGCTTCTTGCAGAATGACTTGTTTCAAGTCAGAGTCCGATGGTACGCAGAGACGTTCTTTGTACCAAAGAACTCCGGCTTCGTCTACGGTGAATCCGGGGGCTTTTCCTTTGGCTATCTGTTTCTTGATTCCGTCAATGCTAGCGTTGTCTTTCTGGGCTTCCTTGATCTGACCAACCAAGGTGGGTTGCAGTTCTATGCTGGCTAGGAATCCTTCACTAACAAGTTCAATTCTGAACTGTTCAAACTCTTGGTGCAAGCTGGGTTGTTCGGTTGCGAGCATGGAGTTCAACTGGCACGACAGTCGACTCAAAGCATCCGCTACCACATTGGCCTTGCCGGGGTGGTAGTGAATCTCCATGTCGTAATCCTTGATCAATTCGATCCATCGGCGTTGTCTCATGTTCAGCTCTTTCTGGGTGAAAATATATTTGAGGCTTTTGTGGTCGGAGTAGATCTCGCATCGATTACCCATGAGGTAATGACGCCAAACTTTCAGGGCTAAGACCACGGCTGCAAGTTCGAGGTCGTGGGTTGGGTAGTTCTGTTCATGTTGCTTGAGTTGTCTTGAAAGGTAGGATACAACCTTGCCTTCTTGCATAAGCACGCATCCAAGTCCAGTCTTGGAGGCGTCGCAATATACGTCAAAGGGCTTTGCGATATCTGGCATGATCAGGATTGGGGCGGTTGTCAGTCTACTCTTGAGCTGTTGAAAGCTCTCTTCGCACTTGTCGGTCCACTCAAACTTTCTGTCCTTTTTCAGCAGTTGGGTCATTGGTCGAGCGATGCTCGAAAAACCTTCTACAAATCTGCGGTAGTATCCGGCTAATCCAAGAAAAGCGCGGACCTCGGTTTGTGTGGTTGGGGCTTTCCATTCCATAACAGTTTTGATTTTGGCAGGATCTACGGCAATTCCTCCTGCAGACAAGATGTGTCCCAGGAATCCAACTTCTTCCAGCCAAAACTCGCACTTGCTAAACTTGGCATATAACTGGTGCTGTCTAAGGGTTTCTAGGACAATCTCCAAATGCTGTTCATGTTCCTCTTCGGACTTGGAGTAGACGAGGATGTCGTCGATGAATACAACGACAAACTTGTCCAAAAAGTTCATGAAGATCTTATTCATGAGATTCATGAAATAAGCGGGGGCATTGGTCAGTCCAAATGACATGACGTTGTACTCATACAACCCATATCTGGTGGTAAAGGCAGTTTTTGGAATGTCGGTGGCTCGGATCTTCAGTTGGTGGTATCCAGTTCTAAGATCAATCTTGGAGAAAACTCGGGATCAGGTGAGTTGGTCGAACAATTCTTCTATCTTGGGTAAGGGGTATTTGTTTTTGATGGTGACATCGTTAAGCTTACGATAGTCCGTGCATAAACGATTTGCACCATCTTTCTTGTCGACAAACAAGACGGGGGATCTCCAGGGGGATGCACTTGGTCTAATCAAACCTTTGGCTAACATGTCATCTATTTGCTTCTTCAGCTCCACAAGCTCGGTTGCGTTCATGCTGTAGGCTCTCTGGGCGATGGGTCCAGTTCCGGGGATTAACTCGATGATAAACTCGATATCCCGATCCGGGGGCATACCGGGTAGATCATCCGGAAACACATCAGGGTAGCGACACACGACCCTGATTTGATCCAGAGTTGGCTTGGATACACTTTGGTTGCAGGTAAATTTTCTGGGTAGTTTTTCAGAGACGTGCTCAACTACGATACCGGTGCTGCTAGTCATGGTTATGGCTTTCTTGGCGCAGTCTATCAATCCATTGTGCTTGGACATCCAGTCCATTCCTAGGACAACTTCCAAATCTTTGGTCCCAAGTATGATTAGATTTGCAAAGAAATCTACATCATGGATTTTGATTGGCACATTTTTACAAAATTTTCTGGCTTTGGTGGTTGATCCGGGAATTTGGACTATCATAACATGTTTCAAACTGAGAGGTTGAATTTTACTTGTTGATGCAAAGTCTTCGGTGACAAAGGAATGAGATGCTCCAGAATCAAACAACACTCTAGCAGGGATGTGGTTGACAGAAAACATACCCAGCACAACATCTGGTGCTTCCTGGGCTTCTTCGGCGTTCATGTGGTAGAGGCGGCCGTTGCGGTTGTTGGGGTTGTTGGGGGCGAACTTCTTGCCGGTGGTGACACGGCGTTGCTGCTGAGCAGGTGCAGCGGTGTTTCCGGCGAGCTTGGCAAGATGCTTGGGACACTCGTTGGAGTAGTGCCCCACTACACCACACTCATAACAAGTGATAGTGCTCTTATCCTGCTTGTTCACAACGGGAACGGCATTGCTTCCGGTTCTGGGGGCGGTGTTGGTGTTGGTGTTGTTGTTGTTAGGGGCTCGGGGTGGAGCGTGGTTGTAGTTGTTGTTGTTGTAGTTGTTGTTGTTGTAGTTGTTGTTGTAGCCTCCTGGCTTGGAGTTTCCTCCACTCCGGTTCTGATAACCGGGGCGAGAGTTCTGCATCTGGGGTTTGTTGTTTCTCGGAGTGAAACCTCCGCTTGAGCTAGGGCGAAACTTTTGGGGGTGGCTTGATCCACTTTGATTCGCCATGCGGCGCTTGCGGTTCTCATTGGCTTGGTTTAACTTGCCCTCCATCTGGATGGCGGAGTCAACAAGGGCTTCGAGGTCGGCGAAGGGGATGTTGACGAGGACAGTCTGCATCTCATCATGCAGTCCGTTCAGGAATCTCTCCTTCCTCTTCTCAACGGTGTCGGTCTCATCAGGGGCATACCTTGACAAGGTGAGAAACTTGTCGCGGTATTCAACCACCGTCATGCGACCTTGTTTCAGCTCACGGAATTCATCCCTCATCTTCTTGATAAGACCCGGGGGTACATGGTACTTGCTGAACTTGAGTTTGAAATCTTCCCAAGTCATGAATTGACCTCCGTTCATGGCACGGGTGCTTGTCCACCAAGCGCGGGCGGGTCCAGCGAGATAGTGTGTGGCGAACAACACCTTCTCGTTGGCTTCCACTCCGGCTACCTCAAGATTGTTCTCCATAGTCTGGAGCCAATCGTCGGCGTCGAGGGGCTCCTCGGTCTTGCTAAACACCGGAGGGTTGGTGTTTTGGATGTTCTTGAGCTTGGATCCGGGGTGGTCATGATTTCCATGGCCTTGGTTGGCGATGTTCTGCAAGGCGATGAGGTTGGCTTGGCGTTCGGCTCTTTCGGTTTCCCGGTCAGCAAGCATGGTTTGCAGCAGTTGCAGCATCGCGTCGTTGGTGCGATTTGGAGGGGCCATCTGAAGATGTAGAAGATTATGAGATAAGAGGGAACATTCTATGGTTCATTTTGGTTAAGTTTGAAAAACATTTGAAAACTTGTAATATTTTCATGACAAACATAACATTCATTCATTCATGCAACACATAGTACAAACTACACACATACTCCAATGGTTTTAAGAACCATTCTCATGCTACGATACAAGGGACGGGATACAACTCACACCTACTATAAGTGAACTAGTGCATCTACTCCTCATCATCGACATCGATCGGGACATAGTCGTCGGGTCCTGCCTCCAGGAACTCGTAGTCCTCCTCCTCGGTGTTCTCGTCCTCCTCAAAGTCGTTGTCATCGCTCAGAAAGGCGTCTCCTCCCTGAATGTCGATGCCTCCATCGTCATCCTCCAGCTGACGAATCTGATCCTCCTGGGCCTTGAAAGTGGCCTCAAGTGACGCGATCCGGGAGCGAAGGCGGCGAATCGTAGCGTCCTTCTTGGCACGCTGCTGGCGAAGGCTCCTGCGGTCGTTGTTGAGTAGCTTGATCGCCTCACCCTGCTCGGTGATGTGAGCATGGGTCTGGTTCGCGTAAGCGCGAGTGGCGTCGAGGTCCCTCTGAGTCTGGTAGAGCATGAAGTCCAGGTGCTCAGCATGGTGCCTCAACTCCGGGTGCGGCTGCAGCTCCATGGGCACTCCCGCGGCATCACGCCTCACAAGGTGGGCGTAGCGAGAGGCGAGGATGCGCACCACGTTCTGTCCACAGAGGCGCGCAAGTGCCTCCTGTAGGCCACGTGCGAGTCCGTCGAGCCAGTTGCTCTCGCGGAAGGAGAAGAGGATCCTCTCCGAGGTGGGAGGCTCCATCTTGCCCCTCAAGTCGGCAGTGATCACCCACTGCAACTCTCCTCCGGGCGTGTCGTCCAGCTGAACCCCGTGAAACTCGGGGTGTGGGCGCCCAAGGAAGTCAGAGACGGCGTTGAGGTCGTGCTCGAAGATCAAGCTTCCTCCGTTCCCAAGCTGATAAAACTTGGTGTTGATGGGTTCATTCGGCTCCATCTGAAAGAGAATTGGAGGAGTAAGTTAGAGAGTGCAAAGTGTGGCAAAATTTTAAGTTGATTCAAATAAGATAGAACATGATTCATCAAATTTTGGCAAAGTCTCAAAGATAAGGGTGTAGTAAATTTTCACAAATAATTTCTTCCATTTGATTTCAAAGTTCAATTTTTCAGAACGCCCATTCTAACTAAGGTCTTCTAAGGTCAAACAATGGCTCTGATACCAACTTGTCAACACCCGGATTTTTAAGTCCGAATGCCTATTATGTCATACATCGCAATCCCAGGAATATTGTTGTTGCGAGGCATAATAGTTAAGTATCACAGTCATCATTCATTACAAACCATAAGTCTTACAAATTGGAATCACATGATCCATATTACACGAATAGTTGATCTATTGATCAACGAACAAACACAAGTTCATAGTTCAACATAGCGGAAGCGTAAGATACAAGGACTCTCTAGTCCACAGGCCAACGCTTGACGTCGGAAGGCGCTTAGTTGTCGTAGGTGTCCTGCTGATCATCTCCTTGTTCATCTTTATACTCTGGCCATTTGAATAGCCAGGGACAAAGCCGTGAGTACGTTGAGTACTCGCAAACTAATACTAATGTAAGTGCTAGACAATCTAGTATGGTTTGCTAAGCTCTAGTTTTATTTGCATGAAGCTAGCTTTAGTTCACAAAGTTTGAGAAAAAGCTTAATCAAGTGCTAACTAACTCAAGTGGGAATATTAGTGTCATTCCCACCATTCAAGTGGTGATTTCAATTCAATCCACCACAAGTCATTTTACCATCATCCTTTTCAACATCATTTTCAAAGATATGACATCGAAAACTGTATGGCCTTTCCAACCGTCCGTAAACGTGGACGCGGCTATTCGAATAGGTTTACACTCTGCAGAGGTTGCACACTTGTGCCACAACATTTGATTTCATCCGTCGGGATTTCCCCGAATCATCGTAACACAGTACGCGGATCATCAACCATAACCTTTCACTTACGAATCCTAGTATGAGCACCTCTCCCCATGAGCTTGGCCTCCCAGTGAAGATAGACGATCGACACAGGAACTGCACAGGGCTTGGGCCGGACATTCACCTCTCTTCGCATCATATCTTATCGTTTCTTTTGTTGTAGAGGCAGCTTTCGGCATAACCCCGATGACGCTTGTTTAGAGGGAACCCATACTAAGACGCATAAACTTCTAGTTAAGCCCTACCCATAATCAGGTATTGTGGGGGTACTTAAGAATTGGAAAGGTATCGCATTCAAACCAACATCATTGTTTTATCAAAGTCACCATCTTCTCTTGGTCATATTCACCTTCAAAAATCATTCAATGGAATGCATCTTCAATTCCAAGGTTTCAAAAATCCTCAAAAATCACATTGTTCCCATCTAGTGTAGTCAAGTTTTAATTCATTAGCACTAGCTCTAATTCATGAGGGGTGCTAACTTGCTTTGCTTTGAGAAGACTAACTCACTACTCTAGTAATCAACTTGTACTTTGACCAAAGTTAACTATAAAAGTAACTCATTCAGAAAACAAGTAAAAACTTGTAAGGTAAAAACTTGGGATGGGTTCATATAAGAAAAGGTAAGAAACATGGTGCCTTGCCCCAAGGGGCTTTGCACTTGCAAGAATATTAGCTTGCATTGGTAGTAGCTTGCCTTGGTAGTTCTCAAACTGTTCCTCCTCCTCCTCTTGGTAGCAACCTTCTTCTTCGGCGTACTCTCCGGTGCTACCGTCTAAATTGGAATACGAGTATAATTACTCACTAATTCAATGGCTATTCCATACATCACATAGAACACACAACTACTCTATGCACACAAGTAAATAAACTAGGGTGCATGGGTTGTGGGGTGTAAATAGAATTCATTTCTTTGTATTTCATATGTAAATGATAGTTTCCATAGGATTCTTGAGAAATAATTTCCTCTCATTGAAATCTTCTTAAGATTTAATTTCTCCAACAATCATGCATGAACTCATATTGACCTAAGTCAAACGTTCATCATCATCATCATTTGGGAAAATGATTTAAATGAGGTGGATCACCTCATACCATTTAAATAACACTACCTTTGATTTAAATCTCAAGTAATTCATATAAGAGAGTTTGAGACCAGGGGTCCAAACATCCCATGAATCCATGTGAGACAAGTTTAAGTGAAGTGTAAGACTTCACACAATTTAACTTCAATAGTTTTGGACAATATCAACTAGTTAAACTAGTCAAAATATCCATTCATTAAACCATGGCATGATCATTCAAAGTGACCACACCATTTTATTGCATAAACAATTAGTGTAAGTCAAATGTGAGCTATTGGAGTTGGAATTAACTTAATATCTATTTTGGTTGATTTTTAAGAATTATTTGAATAGGGAAAAGTCCCTGTCTTGTTATTTTTATCATATTTATTCTACAAAGAATCTGACCATGGGGCCAGTGGCATGTTGTAGAGAATTTCAGTGGCTTTCTAACAATATAAAATTCACTAAATTTGGTTTAGCCAATTTGAAAATAATGAATTTCAAAGTTTGGGCAGTATTGAAATGGATTTGTAATAATTAAACTGGATTTGAAATTAACAGGCCGGCGGGAAAACTAGTTGGGCCAAACGATTTAAAAACGGCCCGAGCCAGCCCACCACGGTCCACGGACGCGCGGGCTGCCTGACAGGGTGGGGTCCGCCTGTCAGCGGCTCATAACGCCCGAAGCGGTACCGATGAACGAGAGGCGTTGGATTAGACTGGGATCGGACGGCGCTGGTGCGTCGTCTTCTCCGGCGAGAGGCAGAGAGGTTGGCGGCGAGGGTAGGGGGTCGGAGAGCTTACGGCGGCTCCAGCGAGGGATGGCAGTGTGCTCGGGGAAGGTGTGGACGACGGCGAAGCAGCTGGTAGCAGTGGCGGAGCTCGAGGTGGCCTGGATCAATGGCGATTTCTCCAGGGCTTCCGTGGCTCCGATCTTGCAATTGGACTTGCTCCGGTGACGATCGAGGTGGCTAACGGTGCGAGGCGAAGTGGTGAAGGGTGGGGAGTGAGGTGGTGTGCTCAGTTGCTTCCAGGGAACGCTCTATTTATAGGATTGAGCAAGGGTCGCGGGGCAGGGTGGTGGTCGACCATGGCGCGGCTTCTCCGGCGAGCGGTCGAGCTAGGTGAGGTGGTGGCAGTGTTCTACGTGTCCAGGAGAGTCTAATGGCAGCGACAGCTTGGTCGGGGAGGGCCTGGTTGGGTCGCATTGCTTCCGGGCATGTCGCGGCAGTGGCGGGATCTTCTTCCCCGTCTACGGCGGCGGCGGTCCAGGGTCGGGTCGTGGCCATGTCTGGCGGTGTCGTGGTGGCGTGGTGATGCTCAACAGCTAGCCAGCGGGGCCAGAGCGAACGCGAGATGGTGGCGCGGCGCGTGGCCAGTACGTGTCCGCGGCGTGCACACGCGCGACGCGAGCGGCGTCCAGGGCGCGTTACGGGCGCGCTGTCTCCGGCGAGCTCACGGCGTCTACGGCGACGAGGGCCATGCTAGGCGAGGTAGAGAGGTGAGGTGGCGAGTGTGGGCGCCGGGGCCGGGGGCTGAGGGAGAAGGGAGAAGAGAGGGGCTCGACATGGCCGGCATGTGGCCGGCATGGCTATGCCATGCTTGCTATGCCTCTCCTCCTAGGGTTCCTATGTGGTATTAAGTGAGAGAGGGGACCAGGGGACCATTTAGTGTAGGTTGGGGTAGATTAGATGGGGTAGAATCACTATAGCAAATAGTGTCCAATAGTGTTCAATTTTGGAATTTACAAAATTGTCCAAATTTGAAATAATTCAAAAGTGAAAGTTTTTGAAATGTGAGTGTTGGTATTAGTTGTAAATGACCAGAGGTGATTTGAGGTGGTGGTGGAAAAATTAGAATTCAAAGATTGGCCAAAATGGCTAAGTGGAGATTGTTGCACTTGTTAAAATGTTGCAACTTTGGATGAGCATAGCTATTGATCAAAGATGAATTTGGCAGGGTGATCTTCATCAAAGTTGTTCACCTTGATGTTGACTTTGAAATGGTGCAAAGAGTTAGCAAGAATTGGTTTGGGAAAATTGAATTGCAGGGGCTCAAAGTGGTGATCAGACTATAAATTTCAGTTTTGACCATTATCACATGTGAGTGGGAATTGTGTTTGAAATTCATTTGAATTGTGAAACTTTGGTTCCAAAAGTTGTAATAAGTGTTTAATAACATTATTCAACTAATGGTGAAGACCAAATAGGTCTAGGGTCAAAATTTATAAAAATGCCATAGGGCATATGTTAGGGTTTTTAGGGTTTTGCATTTTATGGATTTTCATCCTCTTTGCTTTATTTGGTTGGTGATCTTCCTATGATCACACTAGGGTTTTAGAGCATAGCAAATACAAGTAAAAGCAATCATCATGGCATATCACTCAAATGCACAAGTCCTATGCATGGTACTATATGCAAAAAGAAAAGTTTTTGTTGGTTTGAAATTTTGTTTTCTGGAATTCTCTAACTTTCTTTTTATTGAAATTTGAGGTGTTACAGCATGGGTGCCATGTAGAAGATGAGGCGTTGCTTCTTGATTACCGTGGGAGAGAACGACCCAACGACTGAAGACAACCCAGCCTGATCGATCAAATGATGACGTGGAGGAAGGAGATGGCTGGAAAATCTTGTAGTGGGGGGCACCTATTTAGATATAGAAGATTAATGGAGGAGACGAAGAGGGAAGTGACGTGGTCTCACAAAATTTGTTGGCAAGACTGCTGAGGTGGCAGTCTAGAATTTCTTGTAGATATATGATGAGGTGGATACCTTGCATGTGCAGGAAAATAGGATCACCTATTAAGAATAAAAAGATTTTTATTGCAGTACTAGAAATGCACCGATCATGCATTGCCTTTCTGTTATGGGTTGCACTACCTTCGGTTGCACTGCTTTCGGTCGCAGTGCACATGCATGTTTAATTGCAGTACATCGCCCATGCACTACCTTCTCTTTCGTGTTGTACTACCTTCGGTTGTATTGCATGGGGAAGTTCAATTACAATGCGCTACCCGTGCACTGCCTTCGGTCGTAGTGCACATGGTTGTTCAATTGCAATGCAACATACGTACGATAACATCTTTCGCGATGCACGCCTCCAATCGTAAGTGCACAGGTGTAAGGGTACGTACATTGCACACAACCTGGTAGATGTATAGGATGAACTTCTATTTGATGCTCAATGCGTGCATTATTCGCACACAACCATATCGGATGGCTATTGAGCCACACCCGTTTAGATTGGCATCGTGCGGTTCCTAGTTTGTCTGTCTGGCTATAGTTTTTCCTCTTGTTTTTAACAGTTTTTTGGTTTCTACTAGTCCTAGCGGTTTGGAGCGATTCCATCCATTTTTTCCATCTTTTTACCGTTTCCTCCGCTGTTTCGGGTTTTCTCGGGTTTTTCACCATTTTTGTTCATATTTGAATTTTGTTTACATTTGATTTGAAAATTGTTTAAATTCAAATTCAAAAATTGTTTAGAATCATATGAATTTGAAAAAATAACTAAATGTAAAAATCCCATTTCCATTTTTTTGAAACTCGAAATTTATTTAGATTTGAACTTTATTTAGATTTAAAATGTATTCAGTTTTGAATTTTTGTTCATACTCAAAACTTGTTCAAATTCGAATTTTGTTCATATACAAAATTTATTCAGATTTTCAAGTTTGTGTTTTTAATTTATTCAAATTTAATTTTTGTTCAGTTTTAGACACGTTGAGATTTGTATTTCAGTATCAGCAAAAAAAAAAAAAAAACGATCTGAAAAACTGATCTGACCGAATTGAAAAGGAGGCAAGCGAAGGACTAATGGGCCGTCTATCCAGAAAGCCCTTCACGCGATGAACGCCGCGGGCGGGGAATAGGAGCAGATTCAGCGCTACTTAGTACTATATGGAAAAAAGGCAGGGACTGGGCCAGAGTTCCTGTTGTCCAACCTCCGACCTTGCCGCGGCGAACCCGCCCGTTCGAGAGCTCCCTGACCAAGTCCGGAACAGAGGCCTCTCCGATTGCCCGGGAAGTGGAGGAAGGGGGTGAGGTCGCCGCGGCATCGCGATAAGGTCAGTTCGCACGCCCGGAGCTACGCTTTACACAGCCAAACCACTAGTTTTGTGTGATGCGGTTGAATTGTGTTAGATTTGACGAATAATAAATTTTCCGCATACCTAGGTCTTTGTATTCCCTCCATCCAATAAAAGATGTCTAATCGTTGGCTAAATTTGCTACTACATTAAATCAAGTCTAGATACATCCAAATTTAAACAAAGTTAAGATATCTTTCGTTGGATGAAGGAAGTATATATGAAATCTATACGTGAAATACTTCCAGTGAAAGTTTTGTATCAGCTGTGCGCTGATGTGTATTTGGTATGAATTTTGTTCATGTCATGTGTCCAGCTATGACCCCTCTCCGGAAAAAAAAAAAATGGTCCAGCTATGAGCCTATGACCAGTCTTGCTTGTTCCAAAAACCTTTTGAATCGTGGTGGGAGTCTCCTATTTGTTTCGTCTGGATTCATTCATTTCTCATATCAATGGTGGCCCACGATTATTAGTATATGCTTTTAACTCTAAACAAATAACAGGTTGCCTTAGGATTAAGAAGGCCTTGTCCTGTGAATAAAGTTACATGTTTTCCAATAATTCCGATTAGTTCTCAAGGATAGGGATTAGTTACTTGGAGAATCAGTTGGTCCCTAGAGATAATACCTTAGTTTATTTCAGTCCAGCTTAGTCTATCAGGATGTGTACGTATTGCAAGCACCAGATTCAAGCAGAAGCAGGAATGAATGAATTACAACTGTCCAAAACCTGTAACTCACCCCTTGCCGTCCCTCCCCATCTAGTCGTCACTATCTGGCCTCTTTCAATCATGGCCAATTAATTGCTCAACACAAGGTGGCCACCAAGCAGCACAAAGGTTTGAGCGCTTTTTGCTAGTTGTGCGAGCTTATCAGCTACAATATTCTGCTTGCTTTTCTCAGTTTCACCCCAAATGTCGGTAGCTGTCTGATGGAATAATCCAATCATCATGTTTGAGAAACACAAGACATTATCTACAGCCATCCAGATTAACTAAATATGTTCCGTAGCTTCATCTTTATCCACCCCACTGGAAATGGCACACTGTTATGTTGTCCATATAAAGACCCATCCTAAGCATCAATATTAATAAGTTGCCCGTAGACTAGGTAAATAAGAACTTAACCTTGTCCAAAAACAACTTCTGAAACAGAAACACTATTCCTTGTTGGAGAATAGTCTTTTCAAAAGGTTTAATCTTTTGTGTTTGAGCCGCTGTTTCATATTCAGGCATTAACTAATTTTAGCATTATTATCTATCGACATGTCATATTTCTGTCCTTACAAGTTGGAACACATTCTGCAACCAGGGGCTTCATTGATAGGAGGTTCTTCTGTCAGAGGGTTTATCATATCCTATCCACCCATTATGCTTTTGCTCGTAGGCCACATATTCATAACCTGTCGCCTGTCCTGTGAGGTTCCTTGCTTTTTTCAGCAGGTCGACACCCATCGCACAACACCGACCATTCTATCATGACTTGATGATTCTGTAGTTTTAGTCGCATCATACACACAATGCTGTAATTCATGAATTCTGAAATATTATAATTAGGCATAGGAAGAGTAGGAAAGGGAGAGAGAAAGAAAGCATCAGAATATTGGTAAAATCAGCATCTTCCTATTCTATCCAAAGAGGAATAATCCTACACAACTCCCTTTTGAACTCCTCGAAATAGGCTTTCGCCCCGCTATATTAATATAGCACCGAACTGATACAAGATAGAGACCACCGCTGGGGCAAACAGCACAACAAAGCCCAGAAAAAAACACAAGAAGAAGAAAAAGGAAAGAAAGGATGACAAAGTCGGATCGACGAAAACGCTGATGATCCGCAACCGCTGCGCCCTCCGGAAGATTCCCACCACGAGCTTAGCCCTCCGAAGCGCCGCATACCAAGGCAGCACCTTCAAGAAGGGATGCGACGATGACGACGCTGCTGCCCGGACAAGCCTAGGGTTTCCCCCGGTATGCGGAAGGGAAGTGGGAAGGGGAAACCCCGACGCCCCTCAAGAAGGAATGGTGGCGCCCGCGAGCGTCACCGCGTCGGTGTCGGCCGCCGACAAGGAATTCTCCCGTCCCCCAAAGTCCCACGGTCCCGGACACTCCGTCATGCTCCGCCAACCTTGCCGCCCACCAACTCGCGCCACCACGGTCACGCAACCACCACCGCCGTCTCACCGTGACCCACTGACGAAGACCGACGAAACCGATCGGAAACACCCCGAGCCGAGGAGAGCCTGGGCAGCAGCCACGCGGGAGGGCGCAACCTCCACCGCCAGCTGCGGTGACAGACCGGACGTAGCTACAGGAGCAAACCAGGCCCCTCTGGCCCGGCCGAGCCCGCCGAGCTCGTGAAGCTCCCGTGGCCGCGCTGCAGTCCACGTGCCGCCGTCCTAGCCACCCTCAGCAGGAAACGGTCCACCAGCCGCCGGGAGCAGGCCTCGGGATGCCAGACCAGGCCCGCCCAAGCCCAGATGGGGCCCAGACAGGCCCGGATGCGGGTCGTGGCTGCGCCGCCCTCGCCGCCGCTGACCACCCTGCCGCCCCGCCGCCAAGGGGCCGCGCCGTCGCCACCATGTCACCCAACGCCGCCGCCACCCGGGAGGAGCGCCGCCGCCGCCGGAACCCTGCCCACCGGAGCGCACCGCCGCCCGGCACCGGGCGACCCCGCGTCGCCCGCCTCGCGCGCGGGTAGGAGCATGCCCGCCGCCGCCGGCACCGCCCGGGCTTTGCCCGGACGGCACTGTGCCGACGGCGGCGAACGGGAGGCCGGAGGAGGGGGTCGAGGGGGCGCTAGGGTCTGGGGCCCTCCCGCGGGGAGCGACAGCGAGGGCCGGGAGAGAGGAGGGGAACGGGGACGGAGGCGGGGACGACCGGCGGCGGCGCGGGGCTGGGTGCGCGGAACCCTAGTCGCGGGAGTGCCCTGAAGTTTTGGGTTACCAAAAATTATCACTCCCTTTTGAACTGGTCGTCACGCTTAAGGGCATAGATTTATACAACTGCCAAAAAGCTTAGTAATGTCTCATAGTGCGCTAATTGGTGTTGTTGCAGATTAATCTCACTCGATAAGAAAATTCAGTCCATTCAAACATAGGGAGAATATTGTTCTCTCCTTTCTGCAGCCTTTTCCTATTCTATCACATAACATTGAAGTTCGATTCAGATAGAATTCTTTTCCAGATGGCCATTTTAACCAACGAGATGGATGAGGCCTAGGTCGCAAATAGGGTTGAACTATGTGTCCACCACCACATTCTTGCAGCCATACAATCTTTCAGACATATAGATTCCAAGTGAGCAACTTTTACTAAATACTGCATTTGAACAGTTATCCAAAATTAGTTTTGAATAATCCCTTTTGGTCACACCACCGTTGGATCCATCAAAAAAGACACTGCCACACACCACCACTATTAGAGCAAGAGAGTGACAAATTTGCCATGTCTGTGGGTCCGCATGGCAAATTTTCTTGGAAGTGTTCTTTGGTCATGACACCAGGCATGTCCAAATCATTATATTTGTGAAAATAAGTCTAGACTGTCCCATGGAATCATGAATTTACTTATTCACATCACCAGGGATGATATGGAATACAAGTTCAGCTTTGGAAAAAATAAAAAAGATAGCACGAGTGATTTTAACAAATTGTAATATAAAGTTTTTTTGGCAAGTTCGTTCACCTAAATGCTGTCATGGCTATGTCAACTATAAAACTTGTGTGGAAAGGACAAAGAAACTGAATGGAAAAAACTATAGAAATGCCAGGTTGTGCCCTTGTGTGATGGATTGTAAGAAACATCCAGATTGTTTTTATCCAGATCTCTTCCCTGAAAAGATTAAACCTTTTGAACAGATATTCCTTGTTGGAGACAGTTGAGAAAACGTTACTATCAAATCTGCACCTTTATCCCCCAATGATGAGGTACTAGTCCAAGTTGGATACAAAATTTGGTCAACTTGTGCAGAGTTTGCACCGACTCAAATCTGTGCACCGCTGTATAAGAACCACTTGAGGTGTGTCACGTGGGAGATTCGCATGAGCACGAATATGAAACTTTTCCTGATGTGTATACCGTATCTTTAGGTGCAAAAATCTACTTCTGTCTCTACAGAACCTTCTTCCTTGTTGGAAGTCTCTCTTATAAAAACTTCCATTTGGTGTCACAGTGTGCATCGGGACCACGGCGTGTGCACGATAGGTCTGTGGTGCCCGTTAGTAACAATTAGTCAAGCTATAGAACATATATATTTTCTTGTGGATGAATGCATGACACATAAGCAAGAATGTGATTGGAAAGTGGAGAAGCATATATCAAGATTTTTAGACATAATTTTTTCTATTTGTGCTAAGTTATCTGTAGGATGTATTGTTAAGGCATCCTTAATGAGTTTTTCTCTCTGGGACCATGGAAAAAGATGGTACTGCTTCTGATCCAAAAAAAAAAAGTGTCGTTGACTGAGTACAAACTTTGTACTAAATTAGTATTAAATTCCTGACACTTAATATGGATCGAATGGAGTAGTATTTAATCAGGTTTCTTATGTTAAGTCTCATGGAAACTATAATGTTAAGTCTCATGGAAGCTGCAAGCTTCAGAGGGTGCCATAATAACGGAAGCGTGTTGACGTGAATAGCCATCAGGCTATTATGGTCGCAACAAACAGGGGTTTGTATTTCCACATTTATCTATTTTAATAAAAGATGCATGAGTCATTTATCTTGCCAACATAAATGGCCATCATGCCTTCCTTTTTTTTGACATGATCATGCCTACCTTTGTTATGGTTTTCATGTGTTACTTGCTATGTATCAAACTCCATAAAATTACTGGTCAATATGCTAAGCTCGGACCATCAATGTAGAATACCACAGGAGTTGTTATCATGCATCTTTGTGTACTTGGAATATGACTAAAGATGGAGCCACTTGAAAGAGGGAAGCATCTTTGTAAGGAAAGTGTGCAACCTTTTGAATGATGCAGACTATTGAGGAAGTTCTTCTGTTTGATCTAGTTGATGCATTTCGAATTTACAAAGGTAATTTCTACATTCCGTGTACAATACTATATATAGTTGATGTGAATCTCTTTATGTCAATGTGTCAGCTCTGTTACTGAGTAGAATTGAACACACTTCCGGTACACTATATATTTGGTTTGATCTTTGATGTAGAGAAAGTTTAATGAAATTCATAGTGCCATATATGACAAGAATATTTGGGGCCTAAGTCATGATAAAAGGTGCTTCCAATATTTATCATGATGTATCCTACTTCTCAAATATGTAATATATAACAGCTAGGAGAAGTGCGTTAGGCTTGCTAACCTAATTCTAGTATTACACTAAAAGAACTCAGGGGAATGCTCCGGGAACACACCAAGACATTACAGCTCCATTCTGGCATGTACCTTCCTTTTTTTTTGCGACAATGCTATTTAAAAACATAAAAATAAATTTAGAAATGAAACTTAAACATTTAAGTTGTTGGTTGTTTCTTTAAAGTCACATTGGACTCACCTACTTTAGTTAATTATACAGTTTTAAAGCCACATTGGACTCACCTACTTTAGTTAATTATGCATCTATGCTTGCGAAATATGTTAGATATTCTTAGTCATACCTATGCATTTTTCTCAGAATCCAAATTTCGAAGGGAGGAGATGTATATATCACATTTGGACAACTAGTTCCTAATTGCCCGCCTGCAAGCTTTCTTAATTAGATACGGATTTTAAACTAATACCTTCAGTTGGATTCAGCTTCTTTGTCGAACTGACTAGATTTTGATATATGCATCTGACTAGATTTTCCCCTAATTAATATCCATCAAAGCAGGAAATTCAGGATTACTGGTTACAAATACTGTTGCAAAGGTATTGCCAAGTTTCAAATTGAAATTAATGTTACTACCTCCGTTCTGAAAACATGGCGTATATTTTTTCTGTGAAGTCAAACAATGTAAGTTTGACCAAGTTCATAGAAAAATATATCAACAATTATAATATTATATAGATATACTATGAAAACATATTTAATGATGTATCAAATAAGATTTGTTCAATATGGTAGAGGTTGATAGTTTCTAAAAGTCTGGTCAAACTTCACATGGTTTGACTTTTGAAAAAAAATTATCCGCCTTCTTTTACGAAATGGATAAGGTATTCAAGTTTCTCAAGTGTGCGTAATTGAGGTGTGAAAAACTTCTGTATACACTGGTAGAAAAACGGTCTTTAGTCGCGGTTCGCAACTGCCATTAATCCCGGTTGCGCAACCGGGACCAATTATGCGCGACTAAAGCCCCCCTCCCCCCTTTAGTCGCGGTTGCTTACGAACCGCGACTAAAGGCCCGTCCACACGTGGACGCCAGCCGTCCGTCGGGGCGGAGGACCTTTAGTCGCGGTTCGAAGGCCTCCGCAGGTTTAGGGTTTTAGCCCCCCCCCCTAAATCTAGTTTCTTTTTAATTTGTATTTTTTTATTTCTTTTATATTTTATTTTGTGTTTTATTATAATTTTGAAGAAGTTTCAGTACACATATTCTACGCTACTATATGAATGTACGAAACAAGAAGAATTCAAGAGGAATATACAATATATATTCAATCTCGGATGACCATATACAACTTCGAACAAGTTTCCATACACAATTTACGGCATCAGAAGTTCTTCGTCCTCGTAATAGTGTTCTCCTTTAGGATGGAGGACTTCCCTCATCAAAAATCCTGCTAGTTCCTCTTGAATTGGTCGGAAGCGAGCTTCTGGACTAAGCGTCTTCCGCAAGTTATTCCTCCGCATGTTGCTATCCGACGGCTTCCGCTCAGAGGTGTATCTCCGGATGAACTCACAAACATAGTATCCACATAGATTGGTCCCCGGTGGTTGAATATCCACATTAAGTAACCTTCTAAAATCTAGCTCTTTTTTGAATTCACCGACCATTTCATCTAAGAACCGTCTCCAAACCCTACAGGGCAAAGAAAATTAATTGAACAAGGGAGTTATTAGTTACTTGATATTAGAAAATGAACGAAAGAGGCCGATCGAAATAGAGCGCAAATGATTGAAAATAATTACTTTTGCAGCATATTTCTCATGTTGACCCAAAGCTTTGAATCCATATTCAGAGAGTCCATGATGAGAACTCTGGAGGTGTGAAATTCAATTATTAGCAGAATCCAGTGGAACCTGCGGACACGATACATGCACAGTCATGCATAACTCATCGATTAGACATACCATGCATGGAGTAAACAAAAGAGAATGTGCTCAAGACAGAATCACTCACCCAAAATAGTAAGGAAATAGAATTTGACTTTTGAGTTGCTGCTTGCTAAGAAAATCCCACAGGTCTTGCTCCACGTCGCGGGGGAATCTTTCTAACACATATCCATTAACGATATGTGGGTCAATGAACCCAACATCATGGATGTTTCTTTTTTGGCATTCCTCAATCTTCATTCTGCATAATAGCGTACACAACAATATAGTTAGGACAATATATATAGTGCAGGCAATGAACGAGATGAGGTAGAAATAAATCACTTACATAACGTAGCAACTCAGGATAGATTTGTCGAGCTCGCGCAGATTGAACAGCTGGAACAATTCACTCATATGAACTTGTACATAGTAATGTTTGAAGTGATGCTCATGTCTAACTTCCGCATAAATACATTCTTTGCCGGCCTTATTTTTTATGAAACCCTTGTACCAACGTAGCAGATTTCACATTTGTGCTGGTAGACTCTCTTCCTGCGCAGGCTCGACGAGAGGCCCATTCGGCACATATGTAAATGCTACCTCACTCATTGGCGCATCCTCAAGGCCTAACACTGCACGAAGAGTCATACGGAACTCGGCCGCTTTTTCTTTGGTACCCGTTACAGTCATTCCCTGTTCTGCCGCAGCTGCTATGATAGCGGGGTCCATTAGTTCAAAGTCCTTATCCATATCGGCTCTGAAGGACAATGCCATAGCATCCGGACCGGCGGCTTTCACTATGAGCGGGGGGATCGATTGTTTATTCTGTTCCCCGAGCTGGGCAACTTGTTTCCCGCTTTTTTTTTTACTTTCTTCTTTCTTCTCCTCCAAGGCTTTCTTCTCCTTCTCCGCCAAGGCTTTCTTCTCCGCCAATATTTCTGCTTGCCTACGAAGTTCACGTCCATAGTCGTCAGGCATATTCTTCTCGGCTTGGGACGGCGTCGTCAAAAATGACTTAGCCCACTTCTTTTCCTTCTCAGTAAATACTGGCTTGGGCTTAGGCTCTCTTTTCGGGTTCATATCTGCCTTCCATTTCTCATGGTCAGCAGCCGCGGCCGCGTTGCTTTCCTCGACACTAAGTTCCCAAGGTCTCGGGATGAGAGGCTTCAGTGATGGCTCCGGTACCTTTGTGGTCTTAGGTACATAAGGGTCCGGGTTAATAGTCCAGGAGGGGGTGATGTCTACGCCCCCTCCTTTTCCTGTAGACAGTGTTGGGCCTCCAAGAGCAGAGGTTTGTAGAACAGCAGCAAGTTTTCCCTTAAGTGGATCACCTAAGGTTTATCGAACTCAGGGAGGAAGAGGTCAAAGATATCCCTCTCATGCAACCCTGCAACCACAAAGCAAGAAGTCTCTTGTGTCCCCAACACACCTAATAGGTGCACTAGTTCGGCGAAGAGATAGTGAAATATAGGTGGTATGAATAAACAGTAGCAACGGCACCAGAAAAGTGCTTTGCCCAGGACAGTAAACAAGCAGTAGTAACGCAGCAGTAGTAACGCAGTAAAACAGTAAACAAGCAGCGATAGCAGTATTTAGGAACAAGGCCTAGGGATCATACTTTCACTAGTGGACACTCTCAACATTGATCACATAACAGAATAGATAAATGCATACTCTACACTCTTGTTGGATGATGAACACCATTGCGTAGGATTACACGAACCCTCAATGCCGGAGTTAACAAGCTCCACAATTCAATGTTCATATTTAAATAACCTTAGAGTGCATGACAGATAAACACGACTAAACCAAGTACTAACATAGCATGCACACTGTCACCTTCACACTATGTAGGAGGAATAGATCACATCAATACCATCATAGCAATAGTTAACTTCATAATCTACAAGAGATCATAATCATAGCCTACGCCAAGTACTAACACGGATGCACACACTGTCACCATTACACCGTGCAGGAGGAATAAAACTACTTTAATAACATCACTAGAGTAGCACATAGATAAATTGTGATACAAAACACATTGCAATCATAAAGAGATATAAATAAGCACTTCACTATGCCATTCATAACAGTGAATAAGTATTCTGTGAAATATAGCCTAAGAGACCCACACGGTGCACACACTGTCACCTTTACACACGTGGGACAAGGAGTCTCCGGAGATCACATAAGTAAAATTCACTTGACTAGCATAACGACATCTAGATTACAAGCATCATCATATGAATCTCAATCATGTAAGGCAGCTCATGAGATTATTGTATTGAAGTACATAGGGAGAGAGATGAACCACATAGCTACCGGTACAGCCCCGAGCCTCGATGGGGAACTACTCCCTCCACATGGGAGACAGCAGCGTTGATGAAGATGGCGGTGGTGTCGATGGAGGAGCCTTCCGGGGGCACTTCCCCGTCCCGGCGGCGTGCCGGAACAGAGACTCCTGTCCCCCAGATCTTGGCTTCGCGATGGCGGCGGCTCTGGAAGGTTTCTCGTACCGTGGCTTTTCCGTCTCGAGGTTTTAGGTCGAGGGGCTTCTTATAGGCGAAGAGGCGGCGTCAGAAGGTCAACGGGGCGACGACACCACAGGGGGGCGCGGGCCACCCCTGGGCCGCGCCGGCCTATCATCTGGGGGGCCTGTGTCCCCCCTCTGGCGACTCTCGGGTGTTCTGGATGCTTCTGGAGATTCTACGCGCCGGGGCGGTGAGTTCGTCCGCTTCCGAGACTATTGCCTTACTAGGATTTACGAAACCAAAAACAGCAGAACAGCACCTGGCCCTTCGGCATCTCGTCAATAGGTTAGTTCCGGAAAACGCATAATAATGACATAAAGTATGCATAAAACATGTAGATATCATCAATAATGTGGCATGGAACATAAGAAATTATCGATACGTCGGAGACGTATCAGCATCCCCAAGCTTAGTTCCTGCTCGTCCCGAGCAGGTAAACGATAACAAAGATAATTTCTGGAGTGACATGCCATCATAACCTTGATCATACTATTGTAAACACATGTAATGAATGCAGCGATCAAAACAATGGTAATGACATGAGTAAACAACTGAATCATAAAGCAAAGACTTTTCATGAATAGTACTTAAAGACAAGCATCAATAAGTCTTGCATAAGAGTTAACTCATAAAGCAATAAATCAAAGTAAAGGTATTGAAGCAACACAAAAGAAGATTAAGTCTCAGCGGCTGCTTTCAACTTATAACATGTATATCTCATGGATAATTGTCAACATAGAGTAATATAACAAGTGCAATATGCAAGTATGTAGGAATCAATGCACAGTTCACACAAGTGTTTGCTTCTTGAGGTGGAGAAAAATAGGTGAACTGACTCAACATAAAAGTAAAAGAAAGGTCCTTCAAAGAGGAAAGCATCGATTGCTATATTTGTGCTAGAGCTTTGGTTTTGAAAACATGAAACAATTTTGTCAACGGTAGTAATAAAGCATATGTATCATGTAAATTATATCTTACAAGTTGCAAGCCTCATGCATAGTATACTAATAGTGCCCGCACCTTGTCCTAATTAGCTTGGACTACCGGGATCATCGCAATACACATGTTTTAACCAAGTGTCACAAAGGGGTACCTCCATGCCGCCTGTACAAAGGTCTAAGGAGAAAGCTCGCATTTTGGATTTCTCGCTTTTGATTATTCTCAACTTAGACATCCATACCGGGACAACATGGACAACAGATAATGGACTCCTCTTTAATGCATAAGCATGTAGCAACAGTTAATGTTCTCATATGAGATTGAGGATATATGTCCCAAACTGAAACTTCCACCATGATTCATGGCTTTAGTTAGCGGCCCAATGTTCTTCTCTAACAATATGCATGCTCCAACCATTAAGGTGGTAGATTTCTCTTACTTCAGACAAGACGGACATGCATAGCAACTCACATGATATTCAACAAAGAGTAGTTGATGGCGTCCCCAGAAACATGGTTATCGCACAACAAGCAACTTAATAAGAGATAAAGTGCATAAGTACATATTCAATACCACAATAGTTTTTAAGCTATTTGTCCCATGAGCTATATATTGCAAAGGTGAATGATGGAAATTTTAAAGGTAGTGTAAGGGTATTTCACCCTTATCCATTATTTTGGTAACGATGTCACCGTGCTAAAGTATTTGGCCTAATATGTTTATAAGTACAATCTCAGGTATTAGGCAATGAGGCGTAAATGGTGTATCAAAGGAACAAGAAGGCTAAAGGTGACCCCCCATTTCAACAACAATCAAAAAGGGGTTACAGGAGAAATCCGGTCACCTGCCCGGTCCAACCGGGCCAGGAACCGGCCAGTCCGGCATGGTGGCCGGTCAACCGGGCGGCAACCGGGCTCCAAAGGAGGAGCCAGCAGTTCCGGTTTGCGCCCGGTCAACCGGGCTCTCGACCGGCGGGTCCGGTGCTCCGTCCGGTCCACCGGGCGGCAACCGGGCGCCAACCGGCCGCCAACCGGAGGAGCTCCAGGACCAGCAAAAGGCGTCCGGTCTCTGGCCCGGTCAGACCGGCCTCTACGCCGGGCTGTCCGGTCTGTGGCCCGGTCAGACCGGGTTCGTCGAGGAAAAGCTGAGGTGGCAAGTGGCAACGGCCATATTTCGAAGAACACTATAAATAGCCCTTCTCCTACCTCTAGACAGTTAGGCACTACACTACAAACTGTTCTTGAGCTCTCTCTCTCATACTCCATTGCTAGAAACACCAAAAGCCTCAGATCTCCCTCCTCCTCCACCCAAACTCAAATCCCTCCGGGGAATCATTAGAGGAGGACCCGATCTACCGTTCTACCAAGCCAAATCTCATTCCCCCTTGTATTCATTGAGAAGCTTGCTTCCTAGGGTTCCTTGGAAACCCTAGGTAGGCAAGAGGAGTCCGGAAGCATCCGGGCTGTGGATTTGCTCCGGGCAAGATTGTGAAGGTTTGGAGGCTACCTCAAAGTCTACCACAAGTGAGTGAGCTATTCCTTCGTGGGATAGGCTCCGGAGAATAGGGTGAGCCTTCGTGGCGCGGGGAATCCTTCGTGGGACCTCCACTCCTCCAAACGTGACGTACCTTGTTGCAAAGCAAGGGAACACGGGAATACATCCTCGTCTCCGCGTGCTATCGGTTATCTCTAACCGAACTCCTTACTTGTGATTTAACTGCCTGTGAGAGCCTTCGTGCTCGAGTTAGCTGTATCCTCATATAGGTTGTTTCACCTAGTTTCCATTAGGCTCATCTTTATATTCCGCAAAGCCTAATATTGCAAAGAAAGAATTAAAATTTGTAGAAACCTATTCACCCCCCCCCCCTCTAGGTTTACCATCTCTATACTTTCAATTGGTATCAGAGCCTGGACTCTTATTAAGGGCTTCACCGCCTTAAGAGTGAGATGGATAAACTCTTCGAGGGTCTAGATGAAGACTCTAACCTTTCGGTTAAAGAGATGAAGTCTAGATTCTTGGCATATGAGGCCGAGAAGAAGAAAAAGGAGGATGAGCTACAAAACCAAATGGCAGAAATGACTGCCATGCTTAAGAACCTAACTGCGGGTGGAACTTCTAGTGGGGCTTCGGTCTCTAAGGAGTCCTACCATGATGTTAACTATAACTATCCTAGAAACACTTCACCCATGCCTCATATAAACCATAGTGGGACCGTTCCCCATTACGATGGAACTCACTTTCCACATTGGAAATCTGCTATGGAATCTCATATTCGCAGCTGCAGTGTGGAGCTTTGGGAGCTCATTGTTCATGGACATCGGGAGCCACAAGATCCCACTCGGTTGACCTCCACCGAGTTCTATAACCATCAACTCAATGCATCCGCACGTGACAAGATTAGAAGTGGCATCAACCGCAAGCTTCTTGATCAAGTCGATGACATTGTCTCCGCTAAAGAGTTGTGGGATCGGATCGTAGTACTACAAGAGGGAACCGATTTGATCCAATCAGCTCTCTATGAGACCGCAAAGCAAGAGGCCTACCAATTCATGATTCGAGATGGAGAATCCATATTTGATGCCTATGCTAGGCTTGGTGCTCTGAAAGTAAGGGTCAAGGGACTTGGTGTTGAGAAGTACAATGACGGATTTGAGATGAACGAAGCCTTCATAAAATCCAAGGTCATTGCTATGATTGCCGTCAAACAAGAAGACACCAACCTTGGACTCAACTTGCAAATCATGACCAAGAGTGCCGATCTCAACTCCGATGATCTAGTCTCCTATGTGGCCGCCAATGAAAGCATGGCCAAAGCCGGAAAGAGGCTCAAGGCAATGAACCGTGTTGATGAAGCCTCACACAATCATGAAGCATCACACAACCTTGCTCTCAAAGCTAGAGCCGACCATGAAAGCAAAGAAGACTATGAGATTGAAGAAGATGAAGAGATGACTTCAACTAGTGACATTGCTACCGACTTTGCTTTCTTTGCCAAGAAGTACAAGGCAAAGTTCCCAATGCTCCTCAATGACAAGAAGAAGAAGAGAACTTGCTACAATTGTGATGAAGATAACCACTTTGCAAATGAGTGCCCTTATGAGAAAAGGGTAGACAAGCCAAAGTTCATCAAAGGGGTCAAGCCAAGATTGAAGCCGAACCCAATCAACGATCGGTACAAGAAGAACAAGGGAAGAGCTTTTGTTGGGGCCGAGTACTTGTCCGATGAAGAAGAGGAAGATGAGGAGAAGGAGGCCGGAGTGGCCGGTTTAGCATACTCTAAGCCCGGGTCACTCTTCACATATGACTACTCCAAAGATTACTCCACGGAGAATGATGTTGGCTCTTCCTTCATGGCAAGAACAACTCAAGATGATGACTCCGATGACTCTCCCTCCTCTCCAATCATTGGCTCTTGTCTTATGGCAAGGGAAACCAAGGTAATGGAACCTCCACCTTCCCTATCTAGTGTTCTTGATGATGAAAACGAAGATCAAGAAGAATTAACTATGCTTAAGGAACTCTATGATGTTAGATGCACCCTTCGTGGTGAAGCTCTTGTCAAGTTTGATTTCTTGATGGACTCACTCAAAGAAAAGGATGAGTCCATTGAGGAATTAGAATATCAATTGAATGAGAAGGAACGGAGATTCAATCTCCTAAGACAAGAGCTAAAGACCGAAAGGTGCATATCTCAAGGCCTTAAGCAACAAATTGAAACTTATGAACTTGATAAAGTTAAGGACCTAGAAACTATTGATAGGGCTCAATTATTGACCCAAGCGCTCAATGCTTCAAAGGAGGAGCTTGAAGTTGCTCATGCTTCTCTCACTAGGGATCTTGACCACCTTGAAAGAGCTAACAAGCTTGTCAAGGATGAGCTCAAGAAACTTGGAGAGAATCATGATCTACTTCAAGAATCCTACAAAAGGCTCTTGGATCAATGAAGGATCCCATTGATGTTGAAAAGCTTGCTTGTTCCTCCATTTCCTTTACTAGTGAGCATGCTAAACTTGTTGAGGAACATGTTCGTTTACAAGAGGAACTTTCTTTGCATGTTGAGACCAATGCATATCTTGAGTCCTTGGTGACCAAATATGGTCTTGACTATCATCCTAATGAATCTTCTTGTGAGCAAGCATCTATTCTTGAGGAAAATGTTAGGCTAACAAAGGAACTTGCAAAGTTCACCACCGCCAAGAACAAGATGGGATTGGATGACCTCTTGAGTAAGCAAAGGTCAAACAATCAAAAGTATGGACTTGGATATACTCCCAAGTCTCACAAGAAGAACAACTACAAGAAGGAGAAACCCGCTCAAGATAAGAACAAGAAGGTCACTAACAATGGCAAAGCCTCAAAGGGCAAAGCCGCTAGTGGTGCCCACACGGGACCAAACGATCACTATGCATTATTTGTTGATTATTATGGTGATGTCTATGCTAACTATGTTGGCCCTCCTAATGGCTATGCTTATAGAGAGTACTCAATTTGGGTACCAAAATATATTGTTGCCATTGCAAAGGAACCCATTAATCGATGGGTTCCTAAATCCTCTACTTAATTTTGTAGGGGTATTCCTCCGGTGGTCCAAAATGGGTGTTTGATAGTGGATGCACCAATCATATGACCGGAGGAAAAGGTGTGCTTGATCAATTCATTGAAGATATCCACAAGAAGTCAAGCATTACCTTTGGTGACAACTCAAAGGGAAAGGTACTTGGGTATGGCAAGGTAGCAATCTCTAAGGACTTGTGCCTTGAGACGGTTATGCTTGTTGAACACCTTGGCTATAACTTACTTTCTATATATCATCTTGCCGATGCCGGGTACAATTCATATTTCACTAAATATTATGTGCAAGTCTTTAGGAGTGACAATCTCAAATTGGTCCTTGTTGGATTTGTGGAGAACAACCTTTATGTGGTTGACCTCTCGAAAGAGAGCCCCTCCTTCTCCACATGTCTAATGGCGGCCAAGCATGACGAAGGATGGTTGTGGCATCGCCGCCTTGGTCATGTTAACATGAGGAATCTTAAACAACTCCTAAAGGGTGAGCATATTGTGGGACTAACCGGTGTTTCTTTTGAGAAAGATCGTGTTTGTAGTGCATGTGTAGCCGGAAAGCAACTCAAGAAGAAGCATCCCATCAAGAGTATTGTTACCACATCTAGGCCTTTGGAGCTCCTTCATTTGGACCTCTTTGGGCCATCACACTATGATACTCTTGGTGGAAGCAAGTATGGAATTGTCATTGTTGATGATTACTCAAGATACTCTTGGGTCTTTCTCCTTAAGTCTAAGGACGAGACCCATAGAGAGTTCATCACCTTCACCAAGAAAGCTCAACGTATGTATGAATCCGAGATCAAGGCAATTAGGACCGACAATGGCACCGAGTTCAAGAACTACACTATGCAAGAGTTTGTGGATGATGAGGGCATCAAGCATGAGTTTTCGCGCCATACACCCCTCAACAAAATGGTGTTGTTGAAAGGAAGAACCGGACTATCATTGAGATGGCAAGAACCATGTTGAGTGAATTCAACTCACCCCACAACTTTTGGGGAGAAGCCATCTCTACGGCCGTCCACTACTCTAACCGGCTCTTCCTCCGTCCCCTCCACAACAAAACCCCATACGAGCTCCTCACCGGTAACAAGCCTAATGTCATGTATATTCGTGTCTTTGGATGCAAATGCCTTGTTAAGAACAACAAAGGAAAGCTCGGTAAATTTGAAACTAGAACCATAGAGGGTATATTTGTTGGATATGCGGAGAACTCTCACGCCTATAGATACTACAACCGGTCCTCCGGGACTATTGAAGTATCTTGTGACGTGGTGTTCTTGGAGGATAATGGCTCCCAAGTGGAGCAAGTTGTTCCATGTGTTGCAGGTAATGATGTTGATCCATCTAGTGCCATCAAGCATATGGGCATTGGACACATCCGGCCCATGGAGGTTCATAATGATGATCAAGATGATGGAGTAGATGTCTCAAGCACGCCACAAGTAGAGCCTAGCTCAACTCAAGCCGAACCATCAAGAGCAACTCAAGAACCATCCTCCACTCAAGATGAGTCTCAATCCGAAGAACAAGAAGAAGATCCTCATTCCATGGAGCAAGATCATGATGACGATCAAGAAACATCCTCAACTCATGATCAAGCTCAAGTGGTCCCTCATGATCAAGTACTTGCAAGAGATGAATTCATTGATCATGAAGGAACCATTCGGAAGATCAAGGCCGCTACAAGGGCAAGTGACATGAAAGTGGATCAAGTCCTTGGTAGCATCTCAAGAGGAGTGGTAACTCGTAGACACCATGCATTACTTATCACTTATTGTCAACATCATGCTTTTGTGTCTAGTTTTGAACCACTTAAGGTACATGAAGCCTTGGTTGATCCGGATTGGGTAATTGCCATGCAAGAAGAATTGGAGTGTTTCACTCGTAATGAAGTATGGTCTCTAGTTGAGAGACCCAAGGATCATCACATCAATGTCATTGGGACCAAATGGGTATTCAAGAACAAGCAAGATGAGAATGGCATTGTTATACGAAACAAAGCAAGGTTAGTGGCGCAAGGGTTTGCCCAAATAGAAGGTATGGATTTTGAGGATACCTTTGCGCCGGTAGCCCATCTTGAAGCTATTCGTCTTTTGCTTGCATTTGCATCTTTCCACAATTTCAAATTATACCAAATGGATGTGAAAAGTGCATTTTTGAATGGTCCCCTAAAAGAAACCGCATATGTGGCTCAACCCCCGGGTTTCGAAGACCCATGCCGACCCAACCACGTGTATTTACTCCATAAGGCACTCTATGGTCTCAAGCAAGCTCCACGTGCTTGGTATGAGTTCCTTAGGGATTTCTTACTACATGATGGGTTTTGCATGGGTACGGTCGATTCCACCCTTTTCACCAAGCGGGTTAAAGGGGGTGGCCTCTTTATATGTCAAATATATGTTGATGATATTATTTTTGGTGGAACTAACCCCAATCATAACAAAGCTTTTGAGCTATTGATGACTAGGAAATTTGAGATGTCCATGATGGGAGAGTTGAAGTTCTTTCTAGGCTTCCAAGTGAGGCAACTTGCAAAAGGCACCTTCATCTCTCAAGAAAAGTATGTGAAGGACATGCTCAAGAAATTCAACATGACCAATGCAAGTCCAATGAAGACACCCATGCCCGTAAAGGGGCAACTTGGTTCATGTGACGGTGAGAAGGATGTGGACATAAAGGTATACCGCTCCATGATAGGATCCTTGCTCTACCTTTGTGCCTCTAGGCCGGATATCATGCTAAGTGTAGGGATGTGTGCTCGTTTTCAATCCGCTCCCAAGGAGAGCCATTTAGTGGCGGTCAAACGGATACTAAGATACCTTGTTCTCACTCCTACTCTCGGGCTATGGTATCCAAAGGGGTCAACCTTTGAACTCATTGGCTATTCGGATTCCGATTGGGCCGGTGATAAGGTTGATCGGAAGTCTACCTCCGGGGCTTGCCAATTTATTGGCCGGTCATTGGTGAGTTGGTCATCCAAGAAACAAAACTCCACCGCCCTATCCACCGCCGAAGCCGAATACATATCCGCGGCATCTTGTTGCACTCAATTGTTATGGATGAAGCAAACCTTGAAAGACTATGGTGTGTCTCTTGGTACGGTGCCTCTTCTTTGTGACAATGAAAGTGCAATAAAGATCGCCAACAACCCGGTTCAACATTGTCGCACCAAACATATTGACATTCGCCATCACTTCCTACGTGATCATGTTGCCAATAAGGATATTGATCTCACTCATGTGGGAACAACCTACCAATTGGCGGATATTTTCACTAAGCCTTTGGATGAAGCCCGCTTTGTTAACTTGAGAGGAGAACTTGGTATTCTTGATCCTAAAAACTTGGATTGATTAACTTCTTGCACTATATTCTTGCATTTATCTTGCTATCTAGCTTAGAGGTATAGCACATGTGGGGATAGTCATCTTACCATGTCTTGGTATGATGCATACCTATGTGTGCAACATAAATAGATCCAATGTCATTATATGGACCCAAGCATGTCTCTTCGAGGTCTCATGACATTTGCGCTTTCACATAGGGGGAGTAATCCCCCGCCCCTCATTGAGCCTTCATTACAACTTGATTTGACTACATAAGGCCAAATGATCTTATTGCAAAAACTATTTCAAAATGCTCTTATGATTCTTGATATACTTCGAATCATGCCCATTGTTGCTATTCACATCTTGTTTGGATTTTCTCTCCAATGGGTATGCCTAGAGAACTTTGTGTTTCCAACCCCATGTCTATGCTCATCTCATCATCATCTATCTATCTATATGTACATGTCATCATTTGAGCACTTACACACACTTACACACAGCATAGGGGCAAAAACGAGGCAAAATTAGACAATTCTGGGCTGGCCGGTCGCTGGCCCGGTCGGACCGGGTCCCTGACCGGATGGTCCGGTGGACCGGGCGGCAACCGGAGTCTGGGCCGGGTCAGCCGGTCACCAGCCCGGTCTGACCGGAGATCTGACCGGTCGCGCGGCCCACTATATATTGGGAAGAGATACCCTTTGGGGTCATCTTCCCCATTGTTCCCCAATCCCCAACCTCCATGGCCGGCGCCCTCAACACCTCCACCAAGATCTAGGCACTTCCCACCACAAGAACTCCCCCAAACTTCACCACACCATAGATCGGGGCCATTGGAACATCTCCACCGAAGGATTTGGTCCCTCTCCGACTAGCTTGGGAATTTTTGGAGTTCTTGGTTTTCAAGCCCTACCTTGTGTTCTTCTTGTTCCCTTGATCAAGGAGGACAATGTCTTCGGGTAATGTACTCTCCTTTCCTCCCTAAGTTCTAGTCCTCCTCACACATTGCAAGTTCTTGCCAAAATTTGAGGAAATCTTAGGGTTAGGTTTAGGGTTTGCAAGTCCTCATGCCTTTAGAGTGTCTCTCAACACAAAGCACATTCTCCACTCTATTGCTATAGCATGTACTCAAGTTTTTCGAGTTTTTGCATGAATTTGTGGTAGAAATCTGGGCACAACATCACAAATCGACGAACCCGGTCTGACGCCCGGTCGACCGGCCGCTCAACCGGCCGGCCCGGCGTGTGGCCCGGTCAACCGGTCGCAAACCGGACCATCCGGTCTGCTGCCCGGTTCGACCGGCCTGTGCGCCGGGTTGCCCAGTTTTCGCACAAATCTCATCACTACACTTGGGTATATGCTATGCTTTTTGGATTCCCTCTTATTGATGACATGTACACTTACCCCACTGCTATCCTTGCTATATTTTCTCATTCACAGGAAGTTGGAGTGGTGAGCCATCACGTGGCCAAGTTGCCAAGCGAGGTCGGACGGCTGATCCTCCCCGCCGTTCTAGTAGCCGTGCACCCCCCCAAGCTCAGCAAGGTACTGACACTGGCAGCTCAGCTCGGGGCAGAACCAAGTCTGTTGCTACCAAGCGCAAGGATAAGAATGTTGTCCAAGAGGATGATGAGGCTGTACCAACCATCAATGTTGGGGCTGCAAACCGTCTTGAGTGGCAGGAATGGAGGACACTGAATCCGTATCGCTTTGAGAAGCCAACTTACACTCGTTCGGACAAGGCATTCTGGACCAACACACAAGCAGCCCTCTGGGAGGGTTTCTATGATTCTCATGAGTTTATGAAGCATGGGAATATTGTATCACCCAAGGCTATCAATCCTGAAGAACTTGCCTTGCATGAAGCCACCAAGTATCGGTTTGTGGTTCAAACCTTGAGGAGTCTGGGATTGTATGATCTTGTATGCCTCAAGCCTGATGATACTCAAGATGATCCTACCTTTTGTCCCCTCCTTGTCCGTCAGTTTCACTGCACTGTCTTCTTCCATGACGATGAAGCCCGCACCCTCACTTGGATGACCGGCAAGACAAAGTACTCATGCTCCTACTCTCAGTTCCGTGCAGCTATGGGTTGTGGTGATGACAGTGATCCAGGGTACAAGATTCATTCACGGTCCAGGTGTACTAGGGGTGACATCTCTTTCTGCTATCCTGCAAACCCTACGCCTGGACCTCCCACCATCTCTGGGATGTACTACTCCTATTTGGTACTTGCCAAGCTGTTCCGGGAGAACCTCATCAGCAAGTCTGGAGACCACAGTGAAGTCCGGAACTATCACCTCAACTTGATGTACTATTGTCATCCTGACAGGGTGAGGAAGATTGATGGCTGTGATCTTATCTACTGTGAACTGAAGAGGGCAATTATGGACCGCATGACTCCCAACTACGCCCAATATGTTCAGCGGCTCATCAACTACATTGTTCCTGCTCCTCGGAACGTTATTGGTGAGAAAGTCATCATGGATCCATTCAAGTTCCCCATTCAGGAGGCCACTCGTCCAGACGTTCCCTCCATGATGCCCACCACTGAGCGCCGCTCCAAGGCACACCATGATCATGATGCTAGCTCCAGTCACACTCAGCGCTCCCAGCATGGGGCCGCTCGTTTCTTCACATGCATGTTCCAAATGTGCAAGAGAACCCATGATGTTGCCCATCAGACCCATAACATGACCCAAGAGACACGGAGGCGCCAGAATGAATTCATGGCCTCAAGGAACCACCCTGTTCCTCCTCCTGGCCCTGAGATGGAGCCTGTGATAGCACCTCAGTGGGAGATGCCTCTTCTTACCGATGAGATGCTCCAGAACTTTGACTTCTCAAAGGTACGCTCATGGTGCTCTCCCTAGGCCTGCTCGTGCTCCTCCCGCCGACTATGCCGATGATGAGCGTGATGATGATGCGGGAAATGATGATGCCGGTGATGATGATGCCCGTGATGATGATGCAGGCGAGAGCTCCTCCTCGCTTTGGTTTGGTCACTACCGATGGGTGCGATAGCATCTCTCCTCTTTTCTTCGCCTTTTGGTGTTCCGATGCCAAAGGGGGAGAAGAGAGTAGAGTCTAGACTACGGGGTTCTTTGCCACAAGCCATGGGAGTTGCTTTATTTGGATTTTATATGGCTTGTGCTAGTTTACTTTGAGTTTTCCAAGAACCATTTGCTATTCGTGTATGGATATGTATGGATGACTATTATGTGTGCTACTCCATGTTAGGATGATTATGCTATGCTTATATATCTTGATATGCACATCTCCATACCATGCTTGTTTCCTAAAGATATTGGGGGAGCTTCTCATGTTTCTCAAATGGTGCACTTTGCATTCAAACGCAAATTCTCCAAGTGCACACATTATGGGGGAGCTTTCGTAATATCTTATATGGAATCAAGGTTTAGAGCTTATCATAATATCTATTTGTGACTCTAGCTCGGTTTGTCATCGTATACCAAAAAGGGGGAGATTGTAAGGGTATTTCACCCTTATCCATTATTTTGGTAACGATGTCACCGTGCTAAAGTATTTGGCCTAATATGTTTATAAGTACAATCTCAGGTATTAGGCAATGAGGCGTAAATGGTGTATCAAAGGAACAAGAAGGCTAAAGGTGACCCCCATTTCAACAACAATCAAAAAGGGGTTACAGAGAAATCCGGTCACCTGCCCGGTCCAACCGGGCCAGGAACCGGCCAGTCCGGCATGGTGGCCGGTCAACCGGGCGGCAACCGGGCTCCAAAGGAGGAGCCAGCAGTTCCGGTTTGCGCCCGGTCAACCGGGCTCTCGACCGGCGGGTCCGGTGCTCCGTCCGGTCCACCGGGCGGCAACCGGCGCCAACCTGCCGCCAACCGGAGGAGCTCCAGACCAGCAAAAGGCGTCCGGTCTCTCGGCCCGGTCAGACCGGCCTCTACGCCGGGCTGTCCGGCTCAGGTCCCGGCCGACCGGGTTCGTCGAGGAAAAGCTGAGGTGGCAAGTGGCAACGGCCATATTTCGAAGAACACTATAAATAGCCCTTCTCCTACCTCTAGACAGTTAGGCACTACACTACAAACTGTTCTTGAGCTCTCTCTCTCATACTCCATTGCTAGAAACACCAAAAGCCTCAGATCTCCCTCCTCCTCCACCCAAACTCAAATCCCTCCGGGGAATCATTAGAGGAGGACCCGATCTACCGTTCTACCAAGCCAAATCTCATTCCCCCTTGTATTCATTGAGAAGCTTGCTTCCTAGGGTTCCTTGGAAACCCTAGCTAGGCAAGAGGAGTCCGGAAGCATCCGGGCTGTGGATTTGCTCCGGGCAAGATTGTGAAGGTTTGGAGGCTACCTCAAAGTCTACCACAAGTGAGTGAGCTATTCCTTCGTGGGATAGGCTCCGGAGAATAGGGTGAGCCTTCGTGGCGCGGGGAATCCTTCGTGGGACCTCCACTCCTCCAAACGTGACGTACCTTGTTGCAAAGCAAGGGAACACGGGAATACATCCTCGTCTCCGCGTGCTATCGGTTATCTCTAACCGAACTCCTTACTTGTGATTTAACTGCCTGTGAGAGCCTTCGTGCTCGAGTTAGCTGTATCCTCATATAGGTTGTTTCACCTAGTTTCCATTAGGCTCATCTTTATATTCCGCAAAGCCTAATATTGCAAAGAAAGAATTAAAATTTGTAGAAACCTATTCACCCCCCCCCCTCTAGGTTTACCATCTCTATACTTTCAGGTAGCACTCAAGCAATTTACTTTGGAATGGCGGAGAAATACCATGTAGTAGGTAGGTATGGTGGACACAAATGGCATAGTGGTTGGCTCAAGGATTTTGGATGCATGAGAAGTATTCCCTCTCGATACAAGGTTTAGGCTAGCAAGGTTATTTGAAACAAACACAAGGATGAACCAGTGCAGCAAAACTCACATAAAAGACATATTGTAAACATTATAAGACTCTACACCGTCTTCCTTGTTGTTCAAAACTCAATACTAGAAATTATCTAGACTTTATAGAGACCAAATATGCAAACCAAATTTAGCAAGCTCTAGGTGTTTCTTCATTAATGGGTGCAAAGTATATGATGCAAGAGCTTAAACATGAGCACAACAATTGCCAAGTATCGAATTATTCAAGACATTTTAGAATTACTACATGTAGCATTTCCCAATTCCAACCATATAACAATTTAACGAAGAAGATTCAACCTTCGCCATGAATACTATGAGTAAAGCCTAAGGACATATTTGTCCATATGCAACAGCGGAGCGTGTCTCTCTCCCACACAATGAATGCTAGGATCCATTTTATTCAAACAAAAACAAAAACAAAAACAAACCGACGCTCCAAGCAAAGTACATAAGATGTGACGGAATAAAAATATAGTTTCAGGGGAGGAACCTGATAATGTTGTCGATGAAGAAGGGGATGCCTTGGGCATCCCCAAGCTTAGATGCTTGAGTCTTCTTAGAATATGCAGGGGTGAACCACCGGGGCATCCCCAAGCTTAGAGCTTTCACTCTCCTTGATCGTAGTATATCATCCTCCTCTCTTGACCCTTAAAAACTTCCTCCACACCAAACTCGAAACAACTCATTAGAGGGTTAGTGTACAATAAAAATTAACATGTTCAGAGGTGACACAATCATTCTTAACACTTCTGGACATTGCACAAAGCTACTGGACATTAATGGAACAAAGAAATTCATCCACCATAGCAAAAGAGGCAATGCGAAATAAAAGGCAGAATCTGTCAAAACAGAACAGTCCGTAAAGATGGATTTTATTGAGGCACCAGACTTGCTCAAATGAAAATGCCCAAATTGAATGAAAGTTGCGTACATATCTGAGGATCACGCACGTAAATTGGCATAATTTTCTGAGCTACCTACAGAGAGGCAGGTCGGAATTCGTGACAGCAAAGAAATCTGTTACTGCGCAGCAATCCAAATCTAGTATGAACCTTACTATCAAAGACTTTACTTGGCACAACAAAGCACAAAACTAAGATAAGGAGAGGTTGCTACAGTAGTAACAACTTCCAAGACACAAATACAAAATAAAAATACTGTAGCAAAATAAACACATGGGTTATCTCCCAAGAAGTTCTTTCTTTATAGCCATTAAGATGGGCTCAGCAGTTTTAATGATGCACTCGCAAGAGATAGTATTTGAAGCAAAAGAGAGCATCAAGAGGCAAATTCAAAACACATTTAAGCCTAACATGCTTCCTATGAAAAGGAATCTTGTAAATAAACAAGTTCATGAGGAGCAAAGTAACAAGCATAGGAAGATAAAACAAGTGTAGCTTCAAAAATTTCAGCACATAGAGAGGCATTTTAGTAACATGAAAATTTCTACAACCATATTTTCCTCTCTCATAATAATATCCAGTAGCATCATGAGCAAACTCAACAATATAACTATCAAATGAAACATTCTTATCATGAGTCTCATGCATAAAATTATTACTCTCCACATAAGCATAATCAATTTTATTAGTTGTAGTGGGAGCAAATTCAACAAAGTAGCTATCATTATTATTCTTATCATCAAATATAGGAGGCATAGTATCATCATAATAAACTTTATCCTCCATAGTAGGCGGCACCAAAAGACCACTATCATTATAATCATCATAAATAGGAGGCAAAGTATCATCAAAGAAAAATTTCTCCTTAATGCTTGGGGGACTAAAAAGATCATGCTCATCAAAACCAGCTTCCCCAAGCTTAGAATTTTCCATATCATTAGCAACAATGGTGTTCAAAGCGTTCATACTAATATGTTCCATAGGTTTTTTAATTTTCGCATCAAACCATCCATGTCTTAAATCAGGAAATAGAATAAGAAGCTCATTGCTGTCCATTATGCCTAACTAGTGTAAACAAGAAACAAAAATATGCAATTGCAGGATCTAAAGGAAATAGCTTCGAGCACACACACAACGGCAACAGAAAAGTACTTTACCTGGGACCGGAGTATGAGTGCCTTTTACCTTTCCTCCCCGGCAACGGCGCCAGAAAATAGCTTCGTTGCCGGGATCCGGGTGTGTGTGTGCCGTTTACCTTTCCTCCCCGGCAACGGCGCCAGAAAATAGCTTGATGTCTACGCCCCCTCCTTTTCCTGTAGACAGTGTTGGGCCTCCAAGAGCAGAGGTTTGTAGAACAGCAGCAAGTTTTCCCTTAAGTGGATCACCCAAGGTTTATCAAACTCAGGGAGGAAGAGGTCAAAGATATCCCTCTCATGCAACCCTGCAACCACAAAGCAAGAAGTCTCTTGTGTCCCCAACACACCTAATAGGTGCACTAGTTCGGCGAAGAGATAGTGAAATATAGGTGGTATGAATAAACAGTAGCAACGGCACCAGAAAAGTGCTTTGCCCAGGACAGTAAACAAGCAGTAGTAACGCAGCAGTAGTAACGCAGTAAAACAGTAAACAAGCAGCGATAGCAGTATTTAGGAACAAGGCCTAGGGATCATACTTTCACTAGTGGACACTCTCAACATTGATCACATAACAGAATAGATAAATGCATACTCTACACTCTTGTTGGATGATGAACACCATTGCGTAGGATTACACGAACCCTCAATGCCGGAGTTAACAAGCTCCACAATTCAATGTTCATATTTAAATAACCTTAGAGTGCATGACAGATAAACACGACTAAACCAAGTACTAACATAGCATGCACACTGTCACCTTCACACTATGTAGGAGGAATAGATCACATCAATACCATCATAGCAATAGTTAACTTCATAATCTACAAGAGATCATAATCATAGCCTACGCCAAGTACTAACACGGATGCACACACTGTCACCATTACACCGTGCAGGAGGAATAAAACTACTTTAATAACATCACTAGAGTAGCACATAGATAAATTGTGATACAAAACACATTGCAATCATAAAGAGATATAAATAAGCACTTCACTATGCCATTCATAACAATGAATAAGTATTCTGTGAAATATAGCCTAAGAGACCCACACGGTGCACACACTGTCACCTTTACACACGTGGGACAAGGAGTCTCCGGAGATCACATAAGTAAAATTCACTTGACTAGCATAACGACATCTAGATTACAAGCATCATCATATGAATCTCAATCATGTAAGGCAGCTCATGAGATTATTGTATTGAAGTACATAGGGAGAGAGATGAACCACATAGCTACCGGTACAGCCCCGAGCCTCGATGGGGAACTACTCCCTCCACATGGGAGACAGCAGCGTTGATGAAGATGGCGGTGGTGTCGATGGAGGAGCCTTCCGGGGGCACTTCCCCGTCCCGGCGGCGTGCCGGAACAGAGACTCCTGTCCCCGGATCTTGGCTTCGCGATGGCGGCGGCTCTGGAAGGTTTCTCGTACCGTGGCTTTTCCGTCTCGAGGTTTTAGGTCGAGGGGCTTCTTATAGGCGAAGAGGCGGCGTCAGAAGGTCAACGGGGCGACGACACCACAGGGGGGCGCGGGCCACCCCTGGGCCGCGCCGGCCTATCATCTGGGGGGCCTGTGTCCCCCCTCTGGCGACTCTCGGGTGTTCTGGATGCTTCTGGAGATTCTAAGATGCTGGGCGTTGATTTCGTCCGATTCCGAGAATATTTCCTTACTAGGATTTCTGAAACCAAAAACAGCAGAAAACAGGAACTGGCCCTTCGGCATCTCGTCAATAGGTTAGTTCCGGAAAACGCATAATAATGACATAAAGTATGCATAAAACATGTAGATATCATCAATAATGTGGCATGGAACATAAGAAATTATCGATACGTCGGAGACGTATCAGCATCCCCAAGCTTAGTTCCTGCTCGTCCCGAGCAGGTAAACGATAACAAAGATAATTTCTGGAGTGACATGCCATCATAACCTTGATCATACTATTGTAAACACATGTAATGAATGCAGCGATCAAAACAATGGTAATGACATGAGTAAACAACTGAATCATAAAGCAAAGACTTTTCATGAATAGTACTTAAAGACAAGCATCAATAAGTCTTGCATAAGAGTTAACTCATAAAGCAATAAATCAAAGTAAAGGTATTGAAGCAACACAAAAGAAGATTAAGTCTCAGCGGCTGCTTTCAACTTATAACATGTATATCTCATGGATAATTGTCAACATAGAGTAATATAACAAGTGCAATATGCAAGTATGTAGGAATCAATGCACAGTTCACACAAGTGTTTGCTTCTTGAGGTGGAGAAAAATAGGTGAACTGACTCAACATAAAAGTAAAAGAAAGGTCCTTCAAAGAGGAAAGCATCGATTGCTATATTTGTGCTAGAGCTTTGGTTTTGAAAACATGAAACAATTTTGTCAACGGTAGTAATAAAGCATATGTATCATGTAAATTATATCTTACAAGTTGCAAGCCTCATGCATAGTATACTAATAGTGCCCGCACCTTGTCCTAATTAGCTTGGACTACCGGGATCATCGCAATACACATGTTTTAACCAAGTGTCACAAAGGGGTACCTCCATGCCGCATGTACAAAGGTCTAAGGAGAAAGCTCGCATTTTGGATTTCTCGCTTTTGATTATTCTCAACTTAGACATCCATACCGGACAACATGGACAACAGATAATGGACTCCTCTTTAATGCATAAGCATGTAGCAACAGTTAATGTTCTCATATGAGATTGAGGATATATGTCCCAAACTGAAACTTCCACCATGATTCATGGCTTTAGTTAGCGGCCCAATGTTCTTCTCTAACAATATGCATGCTCCAACCATTAAGGTGGTAGATTTCTCTTACTTCAGACAAGACGGACATGCATAGCAACTCACATGATATTCAACAAAGAGTAGTTGATGGCGTCCCCAGAAACATGGTTATCGCACAACAAGCAACTTAATAAGAGATAAAGTGCATAAGTACATATTCAATACCACAATAGTTTTTAAGCTATTTGTCCCATGAGCTATATATTGCAAAGGTGAATGATGGAAATTTTAAAGGTAGCACTCAAGCAATTTACTTTGGAATGGCGGAGAAATACCATGTAGTAGGTAGGTATGGTGGACACAAATGGCATAGTGGTTGGCTCAAGGATTTTGGATGCATGAGAAGTATTCCCTCTCGATACAAGGTTTAGGCTAGCAAGGTTATTTGAAACAAACACAAGGATGAACCAGTGCAGCAAAACTCACATTAAAAACATATTGTAAACATTATAAGACTCTACACCGTCTTCCTTGTTGTTCAAAACTCAATACTAGAAATTATCTAGACTTTAGAGAGACCAAATATGCAAACCAAATTTAGCAAGCTCTAGGTGTTTCTTCATTAATGGGTGCAAAGTATATGATGCAAGAGCTTAAACATGAGCACAACAATTGCCAAGTATCGAATTATTCAAGACATTTTAGAATTACTACATGTAGCATTTCCCAATTCCAACCATATAACAATTTAACGAAGAAGATTCAACCTTCGCCATGAATACTATGAGTAAAGCCTAAGGACATATTTGTCCATATGCAACAGCGGAGCGTGTCTCTCTCCCACACAATGAATGCTAGGATCCATTTTATTCAAACAAAAACAAAAACAAAAACAAACCGACGCTCCAAGCAAAGTACATAAGATGTGACGGAATAAAAATATAGTTTCAGGGGAGGAACCTGATAATGTTGTCGATGAAGAAGGGGATGCCTTGGGCATCCCCAAGCTTAGATGCTTGAGTCTTCTTAGAATATGCAGGGGTGAACCACCGGGGCATCCCCAAGCTTAGAGCTTTCACTCTCCTCGATCGTAGTATATCATCCTCCTCTCTTGACCCTTAAAAACTTCCTCCACACCAAACTCGAAACAACTCATTAGAGGGTTGGTGTACAATAAAAATTAACATGTTCAGAGGTGACACAATCATTCTTAACACTTCTGGACATTGCACAAAGCTACTGGACATTAATGGAACAAAGAAATTCATCCACCATAGCAAAAGAGGCAATGCGAAATAAAAGGCAGAATCTGTCAAAACAGAACAGTCCGTAAAGATGGATTTTATTGAGGCACCAGACTTACTCAAATGAAAATGCCCAAATTGAATGAAAGTTGCGTACATATCTGAGGATCACGCACGTAAATTGGCATAATTTTCTGAGCTACCTACAGAGAGGCAGGTCGGAATTCGTGACAGCAAAGAAATCTGTTACTGCGCAGCAATCCAAATCTAGTATGAACCTTACTATCAAAGACTTTACTTGGCACAACAAAGCACAAAACTAAGATAAGGAGAGGTTGCTACAGTAGTAACAACTTCCAAGACACAAATACAAAATAAAAGTACTGTAGCAAAATAAACACATGGGTTATCTCCCAAGAAGTTCTTTCTTTATAGCCATTAAGATGGGCTCAGCAGTTTTAATGATGCACTCGCAAGAGATAGTATTTGAAGCAAAAGAGAGCATCAAGAGGCAAATTCAAAACACATTTAAGCCTAACATGCTTCCTATGAAAAGGAATCTTGTAAATAAACAAGTTCATGAGGAGCAAAGTAACAAGCATAGGAAGATAAAACAAGTGTAGCTTCAAAAATTTCAGCACATAGAGAGGCATTTTAGTAACATGAAAATTTCTACAACCATATTTTCCTCTCTCATAATAATATCCAGTAGCATCATGAGCAAACTCAACAATATAACTATCAAATGAAACATTCTTATCATGAGTCTCATGCATAAAATTATTACTCTCCACATAAGCATAATCAATTTTATTAGTTGTAGTGGGAGCAAATTCAACAAAGTAGCTATCATTATTATTCTTATCATCAAATATAGGAGGCATAGTATCATCATAATAAACTTTATCCTCCATAGTAGGCGGCACCAAAAGACCACTATCATTATAATCATCATAAATAGGAGGCAAAGTATCATCAAAGAAAAATTTCTCCTTAATGCTTGGGGGACTAAAAAGATCATGCTCATCAAAACCAGCTTCCCCAAGCTTAGAATTTTCCATATCATTAGCAACAATGGTGTTCAAAGCGTTCATACTAATATGTTCCATAGGTTTTTTAATTTTCGCATCAAACCATCCATGTCTTAAATCAGGAAATAGAATAAGAAGCTCATTGCTGTCCATTATGCCTAACTAGTGTAAACAAGAAACAAAAATATGCAATTGCAGGATCTAAAGGAAATAGCTTCGAGCACACACACAACGGCAACAGAAAAGTACTTTACCTGGGACCGGAGTATGAGTGCCTTTTACCTTTCCTCCCCGGCAACGGCGCCAGAAAATAGCTTCGTTGCCGGGATCCGGGTGTGTGTGTGCCGTTTACCTTTCCTCCCCGGCAACGGCGCCAGAAAATAGCTTGATGTCTACGCCCCCTCCTTTTCCTGTAGACAGTGTTGGGCCTCCAAGAGCAGAGGTTTGTAGAACAGCAGCAAGTTTTCCCTTAAGTGGATCACCCAAGGTTTATCGAACTCAGGGAGGAAGAGGTCAAAGATATCCCTCTCATGCAACCCTGCAACCACAAAGCAAGAAGTCTCTTGTGTCCCCAACACACCTAATAGGTGCACTAGTTCGGCGAAGAGATAGTGAAATATAGGTGGTATGAATAAACAGTAGCAACGGCACCAGAAAAGTGCTTTGCCCAGGACAGTAAACAAGCAGTAGTAACGCAGCAGTAGTAACGCAGTAAAACAGTAAACAAGCAGCGATAGCAGTATTTAGGAACAAGGCCTAGGGATCATACTTTCACTAGTGGACACTCTCAACATTGATCACATAACAGAATAGATAAATGCATACTCTACACTCTTGTTGGATGATGAACACCATTGCGTAGGATTACACGAACCCTCAATGCCGGAGTTAAGAAGCTCCACAATTCAATGTTCATATTTAAATAACCTTAGAGTGCATGACAGATAAACACGACTAAACCAAGTACTAACATAGCATGCACACTGTCACCTTCACACTATGTAGGAGGAATAGATCACATCAATACCATCATAGCAATAGTTAACTTCATAATCTACAAGAGATCATAATCATAGCCTACGCCAAGTACTAACACGGATGCACACACTGTCACCATTACACCGTGCAGGAGGAATAAAACTACTTTAATAACATCACTAGAGTAGCACATAGATAAATTGTGATACAAAACACATTGCAATCATAAAGAGATATAAATAAGCACTTCACTATGCCATTCATAACAATGAATAAGTATTCTGTGAAATATAGCCTAAGAGACCCACACGGTGCACACACTGTCACCTTTACACACGTGGGACAAGGAGTCTCCGGAGATCACATAAGTAAAATTCATTTGACTAGCATAACGACATCTAGATTACAAGCATCATCATATGAATCTCAATCATGTAAGGCAGCTCATGAGATTATTGTATTGAAGTACATAGGGAGAGAGATGAACCACATAGCTACCGGTACAGCCCCGAGCCTCGATGGGGAACTACTCCCTCCTCATGGGAGACAGCAGCGTTGATGAAGATGGCGGTGGTGTCGATGGAGGAGCTTTCCGGGGGCACTTCCCCGTCCCGGCGGCGTGCCGGAACAGAGACTCCTGTCCCCCAGATCTTGGCTTCGCGATGGCGGTGGCTCTGGAAGATTTCTCGTACCGTGGCTTTTCCGTCTCGAGGTTTTAGGTCGAGGGGCTTCTTATAGGCGAAGAGGCGGCGTCAGAAGGTCAACGGGGCGACGACACCACAGGGGGGCGCGGGCCACCCTGGGCCGCGCCGGCCTATCATCCTGGGGCCTGTGTCCCCCCTCTGGCGACTCTCGGGTGTTCTGGATGCTTCTGGAGATTCTAAGATGCTGGGCGTTGATTTCGTCCGATTCCGAGAATATTTCCTTACTAGGATTTCTGAAACCAAAAACAGCAGAAAACAGGAACTGGCCCTTCGGCATCTCGTCAATAGGTTAGTTCCGGAAAACGCATAATAATGACATAAAGTATGCATAAAACATGTAGATATCATCAATAATGTGGCATGGAACATAAGAAATTATCGATACGTCGGAGACGTATCAGCATCCCCAAGCTTAGTTCCTGCTCGTCCCGAGCAGGTAAACGATAACAAAGATAATTTCTGGAGTGACATGCCATCATAACCTTGATCATACTATTGTAAACACATGTAATGAATGCAGCGATCAAAACAATGGTAATGACATGAGTAAACAACTGAATCATAAAGCAAAGACTTTTCATGAATAGTACTTAAAGACAAGCATCAATAAGTCTTGCATAAGAGTTAACTCATAAAGCAATAAATCAAAGTAAAGGTATTGAAGCAACACAAAAGAAGATTAAGTCTCAGCGGCTGCTTTCAACTTATAACATGTATATCTCATGGATAATTGTCAACATAGAGTAATATAACAAGTGCAATATGCAAGTATGTAGGAATCAATGCACAGTTCACACAAGTGTTTGCTTCTTGAGGTGGAGAAAAATAGGTGAACTGACTCAACATAAAAGTAAAAGAAAGGTCCTTCAAAGAGGAAAGCATCGATTGCTATATTTGTGCTAGAGCTTTGGTTTTGAAAACATGAAACAATTTTGTCAACGGTAGTAATAAAGCATATGTATCATGTAAATTATATCTTACAAGTTGCAAGCCTCATGCATAGTATACTAATAGTGCCCGCACCTTGTCCTAATTAGCTTGGACTACCGGGATCATCGCAATACACATGTTTTAACCAAGTGTCACAAAGGGGTACCTCCATGCCTTTGTACAAAGGTCTAAGGAGAAAGCTCGCATTTTGGATTTCTCGCTTTTGATTATTCTCAACTTAGACATCCATACCGGGACAACATGGACAACAGATAATGGACTCCTCTTTAATGCATAAGCATGTAGCAACAGTTAATGTTCTCATATGAGATTGAGGATATATGTCCCAAACTGAAACTTCCACCATGATTCATGGCTTTAGTTAGCGGCCCAATGTTCTTCTCTAACAATATGCATGCTCCAACCATTAAGGTGGTAGATTTCTCTTACTTCAGACAAGACGGACATGCATAGCAACTCACATGATATTCAACAAAGAGTAGTTGATGGCGTCCCCAGAAACATGGTTATCGCACAACAAGCAACTTAATAAGAGATAAAGTGCATAAGTACATATTCAATACCACAATAGTTTTTAAGCTATTTGTCCCATGAGCTATATATTGCAAAGGTGAATGATGGAAATTTTAAAGGTAGCACTCAAGCAATTTACTTTGGAATGGCGGAGAAATACCATGTAGTAGGTAGGTATGGTGGACACAAATGGCATAGTGGTTGGCTCAAGGATTTTGGATGCATGAGAAGTATTCCCTCTCGATACAAGGTTTAGGCTAGCAAGGTTATTTGAAACAAACACAAGGATGAACCAGTGCAGCAAAACTCACATAAAAGACATATTGTAAACATTATAAGACTCTACACCGTCTTCCTTGTTGTTCAAAACTCAATACTAGAAATTATCTAGACTTTAGAGAGACCAAATATGCAAACCAAATTTAGCAAGCTCTAGGTGTTTCTTCATTAATGGGTGCAAAGTATATGATGCAAGAGCTTAAACATGAGCACAACAATTGCCAAGTATCGAATTATTCAAGACATTTTAGAATTACTACATGTAGCATTTCCCAATTCCAACCATATAACAATTTAACGAAGAAGATTCAACCTTCGCCATGAATACTATGAGTAAAGCCTAAGGACATATTTGTCCATATGCAACAGCGGAGCGTGTCTCTCTCCCACACAATGAATGCTAGGATCCATTTTATTCAAACAAAAACAAAAACAAAAACAAACCGACGCTCCAAGCAAAGTACATAAGATGTGACGGAATAAAAATATAGTTTCAGGGGAGGAACCTGATAATGTTGTCGATGAAGAAGGGGATGCCTTGGGCATCCCCAAGCTTAGATGCTTGAGTCTTCTTAGAATATGCAGGGGTGAACCACCGGGGCATCCCCAAGCTTAGAGCTTTCACTCTCCTTGATCGTAGTATATCATCCTCCTCTCTTGACCCTTAAAAACTTCCTCCACACCAAACTCGAAATAACTCATTAGAGGGTTAGTGTACAATAAAAATTAACATGTTCAGAGGTGACACAATCATTCTTAACACTTCTGGACATTGCACAAAGCTACTGGACATTAATGGAACAAAGAAATTCATCCACCATAGCAAAAGAGGCAATGCGAAATAAAAGGCAGAATCTGTCAAAACAGAACAGTCCGTAAAGATGGATTTTATTGAGGCACCAGACTTGCTCAAATGAAAATGCCCAAATTGAATGAAAGTTGCGTACATATCTGAGGATCACGCACGTAAATTGGCATAATTTTCTGAGCTACCTACAGAGAGGCAGGTCGGAATTCGTGACAGCAAAGAAATCTGTTACTGCGCAGCAATCCAAATCTAGTATGAACCTTACTATCAAAGACTTTACTTGGCACAACAAAGCACAAAACTAAGATAAGGAGAGGTTGCTACAGTAGTAACAACTTCCAAGACACAAATACAAAATAAAAATACTGTAGCAAAATAAACACATGGGTTATCTCCCAAGAAGTTCTTTCTTTATAGCCATTAAGATGGGCTCAGCAGTTTTAATGATGCACTCGCAAGAGATAGTATTTGAAGCAAAAGAGAGCATCAAGAGGCAAATTCAAAACACATTTAAGCCTAACATGCTTCCTATGAAAAGGAATCTTGTAAATAAACAAGTTCATGAGGAGCAAAGTAACAAGCATAGGAAGATAAAACAAGTGTAGCTTCAAAAATTTCAGCACATAGAGAGGCATTTTAGTAACATGAAAATTTCTACAACCATATTTTCCTCTCTCATAATAATATCCAGTAGCATCATGAGCAAACTCAACAATATAACTATCAAATGAAACATTCTTATCATGAGTCTCATGCATAAAATTATTACTCTCCACATAAGCATAATCAATTTTATTAGTTGTAGTGGGAGCAAATTCAACAAAGTAGCTATCATTATTATTCTTATCATCAAATATAGGAGGCATAGTATCATCATAATAAACTTTATCCTCCATAGTAGGCGGCACCAAAAGACCACTATCATTATAATCATCATAAATAGGAGGCAAAGTATCATCAAAGAAAAATTTCTCCTTAATGCTTGGGGGACTAAAAAGATCATGCTCATCAAAACCAGCTTCCCCAAGCTTAGAATTTTCCATATCATTAGCAACAATGGTGTTCAAAGCGTTCATACTAATATGTTCCATAGGTTTTTTAATTTTCGCATCAAACCATCCATGTCTTAAATCAGGAAATAGAATAAGAAGCTCATTGCTGTCCATTATGCCTAACTAGTGTAAACAAGAAACAAAAATATGCAATTGCAGGATCTAAAGGAAATAGCTTCGAGCACACACACAACGGCAACAGAAAAGTACTTTACCTGGGACCGGAGTATGAGTGCCTTTTACCTTTCCTCCCCGGCAACGGCGCCAGAAAATAGCTTCGTTGCCGGGATCCGGGTGTGTGTGTGCCGTTTACCTTTCCTCCCCGGCAACGGCGCCAGAAAATAGCTTGATGACTACGCCTCCTTTTCTCAGAGACGATGTTGGGCCTCCAAGAGCGAGAGGTTTGTAGAACAGCAGCAAGTTTTCCCTTAAGTGGATCACCCAAGGTTTATCGAACTCGGGGAGGAAGAGGTCAAAGATATCCCTCTCATGCAACCCTGCAACCACAAAGCAAGAAGTCTCTTGTGTCCCCAACACACCTAATAGGTGCACTAGTTCGGCGAAGAGATAGTGAAATATAGGTGGTATGAATAAACAGTAGCAACGGCACCAGAAAAGTGCTTTGCCCAGGACAGTAAACAAGCAGTAGTAACGCAGCAGTAGTAACGCAAAGAAACGATAAACAAGCAGCGATAGCAGTTTTTATGAACAAGGCCTAGGGATCAGACTTTCACTTGTGGACACTCTCAACATTGATCACATAACTGAATAGATAAATGCATACTCTACACTCTTGTTGGATGATGAACACCATTGCGTAGGATTACACGAACCCTCAATGCCGGAGTTAAGAAGCTCCACAATTCAATGTTCATATTTAAATAACCTTAGAGTGCATGACAGATAAACACGACTAAACCAAGTACTAACATAGCATGCACACTGTCACCTTCACACTATGTAGGAGGAATAGATCACATCAATACCATCATAGCAATAGTTAACTTCATAATCTACAAGAGATCATAATCATAGCCTACGCCAAGTACTAACACGGATGCACACACTGTCACCATTACACCGTGCAGGAGGAATAAAACTACTTTAATAACATCACTAGAGTAGCACATAGATAAATTGTGATACAAAACACATTGCAATCATAAAGAGATATAAATAAGCACTTCACTATGCCATTCATAACAATGAATAAGTATTCTGTGAAATATAGCCTAAGAGACCCACACGGTGCACACACTGTCACCTTTACACACGTGGGACAAGGAGTCTCCGGAGATCACATAAGTAAAATTCATTTGACTAGCATAACGACATCTAGATTACAAGCATCATCATATGAATCTCAATCATGTAAGGCAGCTCATGAGATTATTGTATTGAAGTACATAGGGAGAGAGATGAACCACATAGCTACCGGTACAGCCCCGAGCCTCGATGGGGAACTACTCCCTCCTCATGGGAGACAGCAGCGTTGATGAAGATGGCGGTGGTGTCGATGGAGGAGCTTTCCGGGGGCACTTCCCCGTCCCGGCGGCGTGCCGAACGTAGACTCCTGTCCCCCAGATCTTGGCTTCGCGATGGCGGCGGCTCTGGAAGATTTCTCGTACCGTGGCTTTTCCGTCTCGAGGTTTTAGGTCGAGGGGCTTCTTATAGGCGAAGAGGCGGCGTCAGAAGGTCAACGGGGCGACGACACCACAGGGGGGCGCGGGCCACCCCTGGGCCGCGCCGGCCTATCATCTGGGGGGCCTGTGTCCCCCCTCTGGCGACTCTCGGGTGTTCTGGATGCTTCTGGAGATTCTAAGATGCTGGGCGTTGATTTCGTCCGATTCCGAGAATATTTCCTTACTAGGATTTCTGAAACCAAAAACAGCAGAAAACAGGAACTGGCCCTTCGGCATCTCGTCAATAGGTTAGTTCCGGAAAACGCATAATAATGACATAAAGTATGCATAAAACATGTAGATATCATCAATAATGTGGCATGGAACATAAGAAATTATCGATACGTCGGAGACGTATCAGCATCCCCAAGCTTAGTTCCTGCTCGTCCCGAGCAGGTAAACGATAACAAAGATAATTTCTGGAGTGACATGCCATCATAACCTTGATCATACTATTGTAAACACATGTAATGAATGCAGCGATCAAAACAATGGTAATGACATGAGTAAACAACTGAATCATAAAGCAAAGACTTTTCATGAATAGTACTTAAAGACAAGCATCAATAAGTCTTGCATAAGAGTTAACTCATAAAGCAATAAATCAAAGTAAAGGTATTGAAGCAACACAAAAGAAGATTAAGTCTCAGCGGCTGCTTTCAACTTATAACATGTATATCTCATGGATAATTGTCAACATAGAGTAATATAACAAGTGCAATATGCAAGTATGTAGGAATCAATGCACAGTTCACACAAGTGTTTGCTTCTTGAGGTGGAGAAAAATAGGTGAACTGACTCAACATAAAAGTAAAAGAAAGGTCCTTCAAAGAGGAAAGCATCGATTGCTATATTTGTGCTAGAGCTTTGGTTTTGAAAACATGAAACAATTTTGTCAACGGTAGTAATAAAGCATATGTATCATGTAAATTATATCTTACAAGTTGCAAGCCTCATGCATAGTATACTAATAGTGCCCGCACCTTGTCCTAATTAGCTTGGACTACCGGGATCATCGCAATACACATGTTTTAACCAAGTGTCACAAAGGGGTACCTCCATGCCGCCTGTACAAAGGTCTAAGGAGAAAGCTCGCATTTTGGATTTCTCGCTTTTGATTATTCTCAACTTAGACATCCATACCGGGACAACATGGACAACAGATAATGGACTCCTCTTTAATGCATAAGCATGTAGCAACCTGTGCTTAATGTTCTCATATGAGATTGAGGATAGATGTCCCAAACTGAAACTTCCACCATGATTCATGGCTTTAGTTAGCGGCCCAATGTTCTTCTCTAACAATATGCATGCTCCAACCATTAAGGTGGTAGATTTCTCTTACTTGGACAAGACGGACATGCATAGCAACTCACATGATATTCAACAAAGAGTAGTTGATGGCGTCCCCAGAAACATGGTTATCGCACAACAAGCAACTTAATAAGAGATAAAGTGCATAAGTACATATTCAATACCACAATAGTTTTTAAGCTATTTGTCCCATGAGCTATATATTGCAAAGGTGAATGATGGAAATTTTAACGGTAGCACTCAAGCAATTTACTTTGGAATGGCGGAGAAATACCATGTAGTAGGTAGGTATGGTGGACACAAATGGCATAGTGGTTGGCTCAAGGATTTTGGATGCATGAGAAGTATTCCCTCTCGATACAAGGTTTAGGCTAGCAAGGTTATTTGAAACAAACACAAGGATGAACCAGTGCAGCAAAACTCACATAAAAGACATATTGTAAACATTATAAGACTCTACACCGTCTTCCTTGTTGTTCAAAACTCAATACTAGAAATTATCTAGACTTTAGAGAGACCAAATATGCAAACCAAATTTAGCAAGCTCTAGGTGTTTCTTCATTAATGGGTGCAAAGTATATGATGCAAGAGCTTAAACATGAGCACAACAATTGCCAAGTATCGAATTATTCAAGACATTTTAGAATTACTACATGTAGCATTTCCCAATTCCAACCATATAACAATTTAACGAAGAAGATTCAACCTTCGCCATGAATACTATGAGTAAAGCCTAAGGACATATTTGTCCATATGCAACAGCGGAGCGTGTCTCTCTCCCACACAATGAATGCTAGGATCCATTTTATTCAAACAAAAACAAAAACAAAAACAAACCGACGCTCCAAGCAAAGTACATAAGATGTGACGGAATAAAAATATAGTTTCAGGGGAGGAACCTGATAATGTTGTCGATGAAGAAGGGGATGCCTTGGGCATCCCCAAGCTTAGACACTTGAGTCTTCTTAGAATATGCAGGGGTGAACCACCGGGGCATCCCCAAGCTTAGAGCTTTCACTCTCCTTGATCGTAGTATATCATCCTCCTCTCTTGACCCTTGAAAACTTCCTCCACACCAAACTCGAAACAACTCATTAGAGGGTTAGTGTACAATAAAAATTAACATGTTCAGAGGTGACACAATCATTCTTAACACTTCTGGACATTGCACAAAGCTACTGGACATTAATGGAACAAAGAAATTCATCCACCATAGCAAAAGAGGCAATGCGAAATAAAAGGCAGAATCTGTCAAAACAGAACAGTCCGTAAAGATGGATTTTATTGAGGCACCAGACTTGCTCAAATGAAAATGCCCAAATTGAATGAAAGTTGCGTACATATCTGAGGATCACGCACATAAATTGGCATAATTTTCTGAGCTACCTACAGAGAGGCAGGTCGGAATTCGTGACAGCAAAGAAATCTGTTACTGCGCAGCAATCCAAATCTAGTATGAACCTTACTATCAAAGACTTTACTTGGCACAACAAAGCACAAAACTAAGATAAGGAGAGGTTGCTACAGTAGTAACAACTTCCAAGACACAAATACAAAATAAAAGTACTGTAGCAAAATAAACACATGGGTTATCTCCCAAGAAGTTCTTTCTTTATAGCCATTAAGATGGGCTCAGCAGTTTTAATGATGCACTCGCAAGAGATAGTATTTGAAGCAAAAGAGAGCATCAAGAGGCAAATTCAAAACACATTTAAGCCTAACATGCTTCCTATGAAAAGGAATCTTGTAAATAAACAAGTTCATGAGGAGCAAAGTAACAAGCATAGGAAGATAAAACAAGTGTAGCTTCAAAAATTTCAGCACATAGAGAGGCATTTTAGTAACATGAAAATTTCTACAACCATATTTTCCTCTCTCATAATAATATCCAGTAGCATCATGAGCAAACTCAACAATATAACTATCAAATGAAACATTCTTATCATGAGTCTCATGCATAAAATTATTACTCTCCACATAAGCATAATCAATTTTATTAGTTGTAGTGGGAGCAAATTCAACAAAGTAGCTATCATTATTATTCTTATCATCAAATATAGGAGGCATAGTATCATCATAATAAACTTTATCCTCCATAGTAGGCGGCACCAAAAGACCACTATCATTATAATCATCATAAATAGGAGGCAAAGTATCATCAAAGAAAATTTTCTCCTAAATGCTTGGGGGACTAAAAAGATCATGCTCATCAAAACCAGCTTCCCCAAGCTTAGAATTTTCCATATCATTAGCAACAATGGTGTTCAAAGCGTTCATACTAATATGTTCCATAGGTTTTTTAATTTTCGCATCAAACCATCCATGTCTTAAATCAGGAAATAGAATAAGAAGCTCATTGTTGTCCATTATGCCTAACTAGTGTAAACAAGAAACAAAAATATGCAATTGCAGGATCTAAAGGAAATAGCTTCGAGCACACACACAACGGCAACAGAAAAGTACTTTACCTGGGACCGGAGTATGAGTGCCTTTTACCTTTCCTCCCCGGCAACGGCGCCAGAAAATAGCTTCGTTGCCGGGATCCGGTGTGTGTGTGTCGTTTACCTTTCCTCCCCGGCAACGGCGCCAGAAAATAGCTTGATGTCTACACCCCCTCCTTTTCCTGTAGACAGTGTTGGGCCTCCAAGAGCAGAGGTTTGTAGAACAGCAGCAAGTTTTCCCTTAAGTGGATCACCCAAGGTTTATCGAACTCAGGGAGGAAGAGGTCAAAGATATCCCTCTCATGCAACCCTGCAACCACAAAGCAAGAAGTCTCTTGTGTCCCCAACACACCTAATAGGTGCACTAGTTCGGCGAAGAGATAGTGAAATATAGGTGGTATGAATAAACAGTAGCAACGGCACCAGAAAAGTGCTTTGCCCAGGACAGTAAACAAGCAGTAGTAACGCAGCAGTAGTAACGCAAAGAAACAAGAAACAAGCAGCGATAGCAGTATTTAGGAACAAGGCCTAGGGATCATACTTTCACTAGTGGACACTCTCAACATTGATCACATAACAGAATAGATAAATGCATACTCTACACTCTTGTTGGATGATGAACACCATTGCGTAGGATTACACGAACCCTCAATGCCGGAGTTAACAAGCTCCACAATTCAATGTTCATATTTAAATAACCTTAGAGTGCATGACAGATAAACACGACTAAACCAAGTACTAACATAGCATGCACACTGTCACCTTCACACTATGTAGGAGGAATAGATCACATCAATACCATCATAGCAATAGTTAACTTCATAATCTACAAGAGATCATAACCATAGCCTACGCCAAGTACTAACACGGATGCACACACTGTCACCATTACACCATGCAGGAGGAATAAAACTACTTTAATAACATCACTAGAGTAGCACATAGATAAATTGTGATACAAAACACATTGCAATCATAAAGAGATATAAATAAGCACTTCACTATGCCATTCATAACAATGAATAAGTATTATGTGAAATATAGCCTAAGAGACCCACACGGTGCACACACTGTCACCTTTACACACGTGGGACAAGGAGTCTCCGGAGATCACATAAGTAAAATTCATTTGACTAGCATAACGACATCTAGATTACAAGCATCATCATATGAATCTCAATCATGTAAGGCAGCTCATGAGATTATTGTATTGAAGTACATAGGGACAGAGATGAACCACATAGCTACCGGTACAGCCCCGAGCCTCGATGGGGAACTACTCCCTCTTCATGGGAGACAGCAGCGTTGATGAAGATGGCGGTGGTGTCGATGGAGGAGCTTTCCGGGGGCACTTCCCCGTCCCGGCGGCGTGCCGGAACAGAGACTCCTGTCCCCCAGATCTTGGCTTCGCGATGGCGGCGGCTCTGGAAGGTTTCTCGTACCGTGGCTTTTCCGTCTCGAGGTTTTAGGTCGAGGGGCTTCTTATAGGCGAAGAGGCGGCGTCAGAAGGTCAACGGGGCGACGACACCACAGGGGGGCGCGGGCCACCCCTGGGCCGCGCCGGCCTATCATCTGGGGGGCCTGTGTCCCCCCCTCTGGCGACTCTCGGGTGTTCTGGATGCTTCTGGAGATTCTAAGATGCTGGGCGTTGATTTCGTCCGATTCCGAGAATATTTCCTTACTAGGATTTCTGAAACCAAAAACAGCAGAAAACAGGAACTGGCCCTTCGGCATCTCGTCAATAGGTTAGTTCCGGAAAACGCATAATAATGACATAAAGTATGCATAAAACATGTAGATATCATCAATAATGTGGCATGGAACATAAGAAATTATCGATACGTCGGAGACGTATCAGCATCCCCAAGCTTAGTTCCTGCTCGTCCCGAGCAGGTAAATGATAACAAAGATAATTTCTGGAGTGACATGCCATCATAACCTTGATCATACTATTGTAAACACATGTAATGAATGCAGCGATCAAAACAATGGTAATGACATGAGTAAACAACTGAATCATAAAGCAAAGACTTTTCATGAATAGTACTTAAAGACAAGCATCAATAAGTCTTGCATAAGAGTTAACTCATAAAGCAATAAATCAAAGTAAAGGTATTGAAGCAACACAAAAGAAGATTAAGTCTCAGCGGCTGCTTTCAACTTATAACATGTATATCTCATGGATAATTGTCAACATAGAGTAATATAACAAGTGCAATATGCAAGTATGTAGGAATCAATGCACAGTTCACACAAGTGTTTGCTTCTTGAGGTGGAGAAAAATAGGTGAACTGACTCAACATAAAAGTAAAAGAAAGGTCCTTCAAAGAGGAAAGCATCGATTGCTATATTTGTGCTAGAGCTTTGGTTTTGAAAACATGAAACAATTTTGTCAACGGTAGTAATAAAGCATATGTATCATGTAAATTATATCTTACAAGTTGCAAGCCTCATGCATAGTATACTAATAGTGCCCGCACCTTGTCCTAATTAGCTTGGACTACCGGGATCATCGCAATACACATGTTTTAACCAAGTGTCACAAAGGGGTACCTCCATGCCGCCTGTACAAAGGTCTAAGGAGAAAGCTCGCATTTTGGATTTCTCGCTTTTGATTATTCTCAACTTAGACATCCATACCGGGACAACATGGACAACAGATAATGGACTCCTCTTTAATGCATAAGCATGTAGCAACAGTTAATGTTCTCATATGAGATTGAGGATATATGTCCCAAACTGAAACTTCCACCATGATTCATGGCTTTAGTTAGCGGCCCAATGTTCTTCTCTAACAATATGCATGCTCCAACCATTAAGGTGGTAGATTTCTCTTACTTCAGACAAGACGGACATGCATAGCAACTCACATGATATTCAACAAAGAGTAGTTGATGGCGTCCCCAGAAACATGGTTATCGCACAACAAGCAACTTAATAAGAGATAAAGTGCATAAGTACATATTCAATACCACAATAGTTTTTAAGCTATTTGTCCCATGAGCTATATATTGCAAAGGTGAATGATGGAAATTTTAAAGGTAGCACTCAAGCAATTTACTTTGGAATGGCGGAGAAATACCATGTAGTAGGTAGGTATGGTGGACACAAATGGCATAGTGGTTGGCTCAAGGATTTTGGATGCATGAGAAGTATTCCCTCTCGATACAAGGTTTAGGCTAGCAAGGTTATTTGAAACAAACACAAGGATGAACCAGTGCAGCAAAACTCACATTAAAAACATATTGTAAACATTATAAGACTCTACACCGTCTTCCTTGTTGTTCAAAACTCAATACTAGAAATTATCTAGACTTTAGAGAGACCAAATATGCAAACCAAATTTAGCAAGCTCTAGGTGTTTCTTCATTAATGGGTGCAAAGTATATGATGCAAGAGCTTAAACATGAGCACAACAATTGCCAAGTATCGAATTATTCAAGACATTTTAGAATTACTACATGTAGCATTTCCCAATTCCAACCATATAACAATTTAACGAAGAAGATTCAACCTTCGCCATGAATACTATGAGTAAAGCCTAAGGACATATTTGTCCATATGAAACAGCGGAGCGTGTCTCTCTCCCACACAATGAATGCTAGGATCCATTTTATTCAAACAAAAACAAAAACAAAAACAAACCGACGCTCCAAGCAAAGTACATAAGATGTGACGGAATAAAAATATAGTTTCAGGGGAGGAACCTGATAATGTTGTCGATGAAGAAGGGGATGCCTTGGGCATCCCCAAGCTTAGACGCTTGAGTCTTCTTAGAATATGCAGGGGTGAACCACCGGGGCATCCCCAAGCTTAGAGCTTTCACTCTCCTTGATCGTAGTATATCATCCTCCTCTCTTGACCCTTGAAAACTTCCTCCACACCAAACTCGAAACAACTCATTAGAGGGTTAGTGTACAATAAAAATTAACATGTTCAGAGGTGACACAATCATTCTTAACACTTCTGGACATTGCACAAAGCTACTGGACATTAATGGAACAAAGAAATTCATCCACCATAGCAAAAGAGGCAATGCGAAATAAAAGGCAGAATCTGTCAAAACAGAACAGTCCGTAAAGATGGATTTTATTGAGGCACCAGACTTGCTCAAATGAAAATGCCCAAATTGAATGAAAGTTGCGTACATATCTGAGGATCACGCACGTAAATTGGCATAATTTTCTGAGCTACCTACAGAGAGGCAGGTCGGAATTCGTGACAGCAAAGAAATCTGTTACTGCGCAGCAATCCAAATCTAGTATGAACCTTACTATCAAAGACTTTACTTGGCACAACAAAGCACAAAACTAAGATAAGGAGAGGTTGCTACAGTAGTAACAACTTCCAAGACACAAATACAAAATAAAAGTACTGTAGCAAAATAAACACATGGGTTATCTCCCAAGAAGTTCTTTCTTTATAGCCATTAAGATGGGCTCAGCAGTTTTAATGATGCACTCGCAAGAGATAGTATTTGAAGCAAAAGAGAGCATCAAGAGGCAAATTCAAAACACATTTAAGCCTAACATGCTTCCTATGAAAAGGAATCTTGTAAATAAACAAGTTCATGAGGAGCAAAGTAACAAGCATAGGAAGATAAAACAAGTGTAGCTTCAAAAATTTCAGCACATAGAGAGGCATTTTAGTAACATGAAAATTTCTACAACCATATTTTCCTCTCTCATAATAATATCCAGTAGCATCATGAGCAAAATCAACAATATAACTATCAAATGAAACATTCTTATCATGAGTCTCATGCATAAAATTATTACTCTCCACATAAGCATAATCAATTTTATTAGTTGTAGTGGGAGCAAATTCAACAAAGTAGCTATCATTATTATTCTTATCATCAAATATAGGAGGCATAGTATCATCATAATAAACTTTATCCTCCATAGTAGGCGGCACCAAAAGACCACTATCATTATAATCATCATAAATAGGAGGCAAAGTATCATCAAAGAAAATTTTCTCCTTAATGCTTGGGGGACTAAAAAGATCATGCTCATCAAAACCAGCTTCCCCAAGCTTAGAATTTTCCATATCATTAGCAACAATGGTGTTCAAAGCGTTCATACTAATATGTTCCATAGGTTTTTTAATTTTCGCATCAAACCATCCATGTCTTAAATCAGGAAATAGAATAAGAAGCTCATTGTTGTCCATTATGCCTAACTAGTGTAAACAAGAAACAAAAATATGCAATTGCAGGATCTAAAGGAAATAGCTTCGAGCACACACACAACGGCAACAGAAAAGTACTTTACCTGGGACCGGAGTATGAGTGCCTTTTACCTTTCCTCCCCGACAACGGCGCCAGAAAATAGCTTCGTTGCGGGGATCCGGTGTGTGTGTGCCGTTTACCTTTCCTCCCCGGCAACGGCGCCAGAAAATAGCTTGATGTCTACGCCCCCTCCTTTTCCTGTAGACAGTGTTAGGCCTCCAAGAGCAGAGGTTTGTAGAACAGCAGCAAGTTTTCCCTTAAGTGGATCACCCAAGGTTTATCAAACTCAGGGAGGAAGAGGTCAAAGATATCCCTCTCATGCAACCCTGCAACCACAAAGCAAGAAGTCTCTTGTGTCCCCAACACACCTAATAGGTGCACTAGTTCGGCGAAGAGATAGTGAAATATAGGTGGTATGAATAAACAGTAGCAACGGCACCAGAAAAGTGCTTTGCCCAGGACAGTAAACAAGCAGTAATGTAACGACGAGTAGTAACGCAAAGAAAGCAGTAAACAAGCAACGATAGCAGTATTTAGGAACAAGGCCTAGGGATCATACTTTCACTAGTGGACACTCTCAACATTGATCACATAACAGAATAGATAAATGCATACTCTACACTCTTGTTGGATGATGAACACCATTGCGTAGGATTACACGAACCCTCAATGCCGGAGTTAACAAGCTCCACAATTCAATGTTCATATTTAAATAACCTTAGAGTGCATGACAGATAAACACGACTAAACCAAGTACTAACATAGCATGCACACTGTCACCTTCACACTATGTAGGAGGAATAGTTCACATCAATACCATCATAGCAATAGTTAACTTCATAATCTACAAGAGATCATAATCATAGCCTACGCCAAGTACTAACACGGATGCACACACTGTCACCATTACACCGTGCAGGAGGAATAAAACTACTTTAATAACATCACTAGAGTAGCACATAGATAAATTGTGATACAAAACACATTGCAATCATAAAGAGATATAAATAAGCACTTCACTATGCCATTCATAACAGTGAATAAGTATTCTGTGAAATATAGCCTAAGAGACCCACACGGTGCACACACTGTCACCTTTACACACGTGGGACAAGGAGTCTCCGGAGATCACATAAGTAAAATTCACTTGACTAGCATAACGACATCTAGATTACAAGCATCATCATATGAATCTCAATCATGTAAGGCAGCTCATGAGATTATTGTATTGAAGTACATAGGGAGAGAGATGAACCACATAGCTACCGGTACAGCCCCGAGCCTCGATGGGGAACTACTCCCTCCTCATGGGAGACAGCAGCGTTGATGAAGATGGCGGTGGTGTCGATGGAGGAGCCTTCCGGGGGCACTTCCCCGTCCCGGCGGCGTGCCGGAACAGAGACTCCTGTCCCCCAGATCTTGGCTTCGCGATGGCGGCGGCTCTGGAAGGTTTCTCGTACCGTGGCTTTTCCGTCTCGAGGTTTTAGGTCGAGGGGCTTCTTATAGGCGAAGAGGCGGCGTCAGAAGGTCAACGGGGCGACGACACCACAGGGGGGCGCAGGCCACCCCTGGGCCACGCCGGCCTATCATGTGGGGGGCCTGTGTCCCCCCTCTGGCGACTCTCGGGTGTTCTGGATGCTTCTGGAGATTCTAAGATGCTGGGCGTTGATTTCGTCCGATTCCGAGAATATTTCCTTACTAGGATTTCTGAAACCAAAAAAAGCGAAAAACGAGGCGGCCCTTCGGCATCTCGTCAATAGGTTAGTTCCGGAAAACGCATAATAATGACATAAAGTATGCATAAAACATGTAGATATCATCAATAATGTGGCATGGAACATAAGAAATTATCGATACGTCGGAGACGTATCAGGGGGTTGCCTTGCTGTCCGCCTGCTTCTGCTTCTTCGCCGGAGGTGGATTGGGGGCCGGCGTCGGCTGAAGTGAAGGAGGTGTAGGTGAACCACCACCGCCACCACCACCACCGCCACCACCACCACCACCACCGGAGGGGGGTGGACTTCTTGGCCTTGGCACCTCATCTAGAAACACTATGTACTTCTTTTTCCATAGAATGAACTGGCGCTTGACATCTCCAAGTTTTTTCTCCCCTTCGGGTGTAGCATAGTCAATCTCCAGGTCCCCAAACCCTTGGACTATGTCTTCCACCATGACACGAGTATAGCATAGCCATCTTCAATAGGGTTGTTGTGGTGGAGTGCTCCAGGTGTACAGGGTAAAGCACTGCCGATCGCTACCTTCATGGAAATGTTCCCCACTGGATAATGCAGATCACATTCTTTCATCGCCTTTACATTATCCACGGGGTAGTGAGGCTCCGGTGCACGAATCTCGAACGTCGGTGCATTAGCACCAGCCGGGGTGAAGGGTGCATTAGCACCAGCCGGGGCCTCCGTGGAAGCCACGCTGCTTCTCCGCAGCTGGCTTCCAAGATCCGCTGCATGATCTTCATGCGGCCCAGCCGTCGATCTTTCTTTTACTAGTTCATGCACAATTTGCTTCACCTCATGGAGTTCCGATGCCAACTTTCCCATAAAATCTGCATCCGATCCGTCTTTCTCTTACGGCTTCTGTAACCGTACGGGTCATCGTCCTGGAAAAACCCGACGGACCACGGAATGGCGCCTTTGCCTCGTACACGTCCTGGGTGTTCACGATTCCCGAGGGCTTTTGTCAGCGCGTCATTCTCTCTGTTGAACTTGATCTTCCCCTCTTGAGCATCGGCCATTGCATCAATAAGGGCTTCGGTGGGTTTAAACACTTTCTTCCGGTGAACACACTCCCCTGTCACCGGGTCTAGCGATCCCCCATGTCCGTACCACCAGCTTTTGGCCCCTGGGTCCCATCCTTCTGTACCTAGAGGGATTCCTCGCTCCCTCAGGTCGTCCTCCATCTTCTGCCACTTTGGCTCCGAAAGGCGGTATCCGGCCTCCTGGCCCCATAATATGATTGTACACTTTCTTAGCCGTATTTTCCATATTTTTTTCCGATATGGCCTTGAAATGCTCCGATTGCTTTTGCTTGACAAATTCGGGCCAATCATTTTTCAGTTTCTCATATTGTCCATTGAAATCCGGAGTCTTGTTCTGGGAGACATAGTCACGGCGTAAATTTTTCTTGAAGGTCCGGAATGCTTCGCCCATCTTCTGAAGAGCGAACTCTTTGACTAGCCTCCTACTCTGACGTCCCCCCTCTACCTCGTTCCCCTGTTCATCGTATTTGTTTAATTCCGGAGGTAGAATGAAATGCTCCACAATCTTTCTCCAGCAATCCTTTTTCGTTCTGTTGTGGACAAAACTGAAACCAACACGTGCCTTCTTTGGCTCATTCCATTCCTGGGCGGTGATCGGGACATTGTCTCTAACAACGACTCCGCATTGGTTGATGAACTTTGTATAATGCTTTTCGGGCTGCATCGGCTTGCCGGTTGCACTAACAACATCGATGTTATATGTTTCTCCTTGTTTCATCGTCTTGGTTTTTCCACGCTTTGTCGTACTCGTTTTTTTTTGACGATCCGGCCGAGGGCTAAAATAAGAAAGAGAGTCGCTTTAATGCACATATTTATTCAAATCAGTAAATTTGTATCACCAGAGGCTCAATATATATATATATACCTCGCCGGAGGTGGTTGCTACTTGCAATTCGAGATCGTCGTTTGTCGACGGTTGACCTCCATCGACAATGTATGTTCCTTCATCATCACCTTGTTGACGACCTTCACCTTCACCGTTAAGGTTCAGATAAGAAGAGACATCCTCTTCTTCATCTTCTTCGGCCAGCACATAAGGAATATCGCCGTTTATGATGCCCATTATATGTTCTTCAGCATCTGCATCATAGTTTCCTCTAATCGGGTCGGCTCTATCGTCCGCCATATGTCACTCCTGAAAACATGTACTCCCTCTGTCCATAAATAGATGCCAAAGATTTATTCAAATTCTGATGTATCTATACACTAAATCTTGACTAGATACATTCCAATTTAGATAAATTTTTGACATCTATTTATGGACAGAGGTAGTAGTAAAAACTAATTAATAAAGTAAAGAAGGGGGGCGATGGCGGTGGTGAAAGGGGGCCGGTGGCGATGGTGAAAGGGCGGTGGCGGTGGCGAAAGGGCGGTAGTGCGCCGCCCCCTCCGATCCTCTCTCTCTCGTAAAAAGAAAAACCCCGCGCGTATACGGAGGGGGCGGCGAGGTGGCGGCGCACAACTAGTTGTGCGCCGCCCCCTCCGTATAAACGCGGGGTCGGTGCCCTACTCCCCCTCAAGTTAAAAATTTTATAAGTTGTTTTTTTTAAGTTGCAATATACTTAGAACTATTTTTTATTCAAGTTAAAATTTAATTTAATTACTATTTAGAACTATTATATTTTTAATTAGAGTTATTTAGAACTTTTTTTAATTTAAGTTTAATTAAATTACTTAGAACTATTTTTCATTTAAGTTTAATTAAGTTACTTAGAACTATTTAAAGTTACTTAGAACACTTTTAATTAACAAATTTTAAGTTTACAAAATTTTAAGTTTACAAAATTTTAAGTTTACAATTTTGATTAACAAATTTTAAGTTTACAATTTTGATTAACAAATTTAAAGTTACAAATTTTAAGTTAATTAAAAATTAAAAAAAAGAGAAGCGCCGGTTGGGGCGCTCCTCTCTCTGTTTCTCTTTGTACGTGTTGCGCGCGCGGCGCGAGGCGCGGGGTGTGACGGCCGCGGCGCCCGCAGCTGGCGGCGCTGCGCTGAGAACGGCGAGCGGCGCCGCGCCGCGGCGACACGCGGCGACGACGATGGCGCGGCCCGCGCTACATATGCACGCGCGCGTACACGGCCGGCCGGCGCGCGCGCGGGCCGGCGGGAACGGCGACATACGGCGCCGGAGGGGAGAGGCGGCGGCGCGTGGGGAAACGGCGGAGGGACAGGAGGCGGCGCACGGGGACATACGGCGGAGGGAGAGGCGTTGACGGCGGCGTCGAGGGCGGCGGCGGCGTCGGGCAGCCTGACGGCGTCTTCGACAGGAGCTTTCGAGGAGAAGATCGAAGAGAATGAACCGCCGTTCGCGCCGCGCGAATTTATAGGGGCACAACCAACCGCGACCAAAGGGTTTTTTCGCCGGAATTTTGGTTCCCGCGGAAAGACCCGAGGCCAACCGCGACTAAAGGTGTTTTTCAAAATACTTTTCATTTCAAAATGTTAAAAATACAAATAATGTATCAAAAAATTCATAAAAATAAAATTAATTCATTTCAAAATGTTAAAAATACAAATAATATATCAAAAAAATTAGAAAAGTAAAACTAATTCATTTCAAAATATTAAAAATACAAATAATATATGAAAAAATTCAGAAAAATAAAACTAATTCATTTCAAAATCTTAAAAATACAAATGATATATCAAAAAATTCAGAAAAATAAAGATAATTCATTTCAAAATCTTAAAAATACAAATAATTATCAAAAAATTCAGAAAAATAAAACTAATTCATTTCAAAATCTTAAAAATAGAATAATTCCCGCCAGCCGAGACTAAAGGTTAGATGACCAGCTCTGGATTCCTCTTCTTCCCGCCATTTCTTCCCTGTCTTCCCGCCTTCCGCTTCCCGCCTCTTTCTTCCCGCCACTTTCGACCCGCCTCCTGTCTTCCCGCTCCCATTTTTCCCGCCATTTCCCACTACATATATGTAGCCCGGCTTGGCCAGCATTATCACATCTCTACAATTTCTCATCACTCTCTTATGGCTTCCACCGTACCCACTCTAACCTACCAGCAGGTGGAGGAGCTTTGCGCCTCGAACTACCCTTGCCCACCGGGCTACCGCGTCCCCGCCGGCTGGAGCCTAAGCGCCGAAGGCGTGCCGGTCCCTCCCGTCCCTCAGGGTACTGCGTGAAGGGCGGCCATCACGAACCACTACTACCTCGACCTCACGCCGGAGCAGCGGATGAATCCCCGCTGGCATCCCGATAACCAGCATACTTGGGACGCCTTCTTCATCAATAGGCGTGAGAGGGCGCTCGCCAGGTATGAGGAGGACGGTCTGCCTCTTGGGAACTTCCACGAGGCCGGCCGTCGGCTGTGGTGGTACGGCCGGACTCTACAGAGCGTCATGGACTACATCACGACCGGCGATATCCCCCGCCTGCGCTACCCTCAGTTCGAGCCACGAGCGCCGCCCGACGACAGCGACGACGGCAGCGACGACGACGGCGGCAACTTAGAAGGCGACGACTACCAGTACAACGGCGGCGACTATGAAGACTACGAGTATGCATATTATACGCCTAGGCAGGAGTATGACTAAAGCACTCCAACATTCCAAGATGTACTCCTAGGCCTAGGCATGTCCTTCACATCATTGGTTGTAGTTCAAATTTCATGTATCATCAGTGGTATCTCGAATCAATCGAATCATTCCAAAATGGACACCAAACACATCACAGATAATATAATTCACATGATCCATTCAACAAAGTTTGGTACAATAAATTATTACACATCATTTCTTCCCTTGTGTCCCTGCTTGCTTACGATTGTGCCGTATCCATGGAGCATCCTCATCATTTAACTTAATGCTTGGGCCAGTGTTCACTTTGAAGGGCGGAATTTCACCAAACATATTATAATCTTCTGACATGTCTGTCTTGTCCTCCACTCCCACGATGTTTCTTTTCCCTGAAAGAACAATGTAGCGCTTTGGATCATCGCATGATGTACTGATCATTTTCTTATCTTTCCGTTTCCTCGGTTTGGTACTCATGTCCTTCACATAGAAAACCTGAGCGACATCTTTGGCTAGGACGAATGGTTCGTCAAGGTAACCAAGATTGTTGAAATCCACCATTGTCATTCCGTATTGCTCGTCCACCTTTACCCCACCTCCTGTTAGCTTGAACCATTTGCACCGGAACAAAGGGACCTTAAAGGAGGGTCCATAGTCAAGTTCCCATATCTCCTCTATGTAACCATAATATGTGACCTTTTGCCCAGTCTCGGTTGCTGCATCAAAGCGGACACCACTGTTTTGGTTGCTGCTCTTTTTATCTTGGGCGATCGTGTAAAATGTATTCTCACTTATCTCGTACCCTTGGAAAGTCGTTATAGTCGAAGATGGTGTCTTGGCCAACATGTACAGCTGATCTCCAACATCATTCTCATTCATTAAATGATTTCGCAACCAACTGCCGAAAGTCTCCATGTGGGCCTTTCTAATCCAGGATTCAGGCTTCCCCGGGTTGTCCGAGCGTAAAATATTCTTGTGTTCCTCGAAGTACGGAGGCACCAAGCTGGAATTTTGCAGAACTGTGTGGTGTGCTTCAGTCATAGAATGGCCGTCCATACATATCGTTGATTTCCTTCCGATCGTGCCTTTTCCACTTAGTCTCCCCTCGTGCCGCGATTGAGGAAGACCAATCGGCTTAAGGTCAGGAACATAGTCAACACAAAACTCAATTACCTCCTCATTTCCATAGCACTTGGTGATGCTTCCTTCAGGCCTAGCACGGTTACGAACATATTTCTTTAATCCTCCCGTGAACCTCTCAAAGGGGAACATATTGTGTAGAAATACAGGACCGAGAATGGAAATCTCTTCGACTAGGTGAACCAGGAGGTGCGTCATAATATTGAAGAAGGATGGTGGGAACACCAACTCGAAACTGACAGGACATTGGACCACATCGCTCTGTAACCGTGGTAGATCTTCTGGATTGATTACCTTCTGAGAGATTGCATTGAGGAATGCACATAGCTTCACAATGGCTACTCGAACATTTTCCGGTAGGATCCGCTCCAAAGCAATCGGAAGCAATTGCATCATAATCACGTGGCAGACGTGAGACTTCAGGTTTTGGAACTTTTTGTCCGCCATGTTTATTATTCCCTTTATATTCGACGAGAAGCTAGACGGGACCTTCATACTGCTCAGGCATTCAAAAAAGATGACCTTCTCTTCTTTGGTAAGAGCGTAGCTGGCACGACCTTGAAACCATTCCGGATGCCGGTCATCAGGATCTTTCAAACGTTGCTGGTCCTGCCGTGCTTCCTTTGTATCATTTGTCTTCTCATACACGCCCAAGAAGCTTAGCAGGTTCACGCAAATATTCTTTGTAACATGCATCACGTCGATTGCAGAGCGGACATCTAGGACTTTCCAATATTCTAGCTCCCAAAATATAGATTTCTTCTTCCACATGGGTGCGTGCCCATCAACTCCCTGCAGAACTGATTGTCCGCCAGGAACTTTTCCAAAGATGACTTTCAAATCCTTGACCATATCAAATACCTCAGCACCAGTACGTTCCGTAGGCTTCGGCCGGTGATCTGCCTTGCCGTTGTAATGCTTACCTTTCTTTCTTACGTTATGATTTCAGGGAAGAAATCGACAATGCCCTAGGTACACGTTCTTCTTACAATTACCCAAATATATACTTTCAGTCTCATGTAAGCAGTGCGTGCATGCATTGTATCCCTTATTTGTCTGTCCCGAAAGGTTCCTAAGAGCAGGCCAATCGTTGATGGTTACGAAAAGCAACGCTCGTAAGTCGAATTTCTCTTCTTTGTGCTCATCCCACACACGTACACCAGGTCTGCCCACAACTGTAAAAGTTCATCAACTAATGGCCTTAGGTACACATCGATGTCGTTGCCGGGTTGCTTCAGCTTGGATGAGCACTGGCATCATAATGAACTTCCGCTTCATGCACAACCAAGGAGAAAGGTTGTAGATGCATAGAGTCACGGGCCAGGTGCTATGGCTGGAGCTCTGCTCGCCAAAAGGATTCATGCCATCTGTACTTAGACCAAATCTTATGTTCCTTGCGTCAGCTGCAAAATCTTTGAACTCTCTATCGATCTTTCTCCATTGCGTTCCATCAGCGGGGTGTCTCAACTCCCCGTCCGACTTACGGTCCTCTTTGTGCCATCGCAACAACTTGGCATGCTCTTTGTTCCTGAACAGACGTTTCAACCGTGGTATTATCGGAGTATACCACATCACCTTGGCTGGAACCCTCTTCCTGGGTTTCTCTCCCTCAACATCGTCACCAGGGTCATCGCCTCTGATCTTATAACGCAATGCAGTGCATACCGGGCATTCATTCAAATTCTCGTATTCACCACGGTAGAGGATGCAGTCGTTAATGCATGCATGTATCTTCAGAACCTCTAAACCTAGAGGGCAGACAACCTTCTTTGCTTCGTACGTACTGGCGGGCAACTCGTTATTCTTTGGAAACATATTCTTCAACATTTTCAGCAAATTTTCAAATCCTGAGTCAGCTACACCTTCTCGTGCCTTCCATTTCAGCAAATCCAGTGTGCAGCCCAGGTTTTTTAGACCATTATCGCATCCTGGGTACAACGACTTTTTGTGATCCTCTAACATGCGATCCAAATTCTCCCTCTCCTTTTCAGTTTCGCAGCGTCTCTGTGCATCAGCAATGGTCCGACCAAGATCATCAGCGGGCTCATCATGTGCCTCTTCTTCACCTTCCCCTTCACCTTCCCCTTCACCTTCCCCACCTTCAGCATCCTCCATGAAAGTATCACTGAAATGATCAGGATAGTTGTCATCGATGATATCATCCCCTTCTTCATCTTCTTCCATTCTAACCCCTCTTTCTCCATGCTTGGTCCAACAATTATAGCTTGGCATGAAACCGTGCCGAAGCAGGTGTATGTGAACGTCTCTTGAGGAAGAGTAACCCTTCTGATTCTTAAAGCCAACACATGGACAGATAACAAAACCCCCTTGCTTGTTCGCATTAGCCACTATGAGGAAATCTTTTAAACCCGCAACGAACTCGCCGGAGAGTCAGTTACCGTACATCCATTGCCGATTCATCTGCATTATTATTATATAAAGTATATAATTAACCATCATGCTTTTGTTAAACTAACTAGCTAGAAATAATATAAATTAAACAATGAACTACACACATGCATATTTTATCAATGACACATGAAAGGTTCAAGTTGCTGACCGCGATCGAGGAGGAAAAATAAATGAGAAAGCTCAAGTGTGGCTCGGACACTTCATATCATGTTTGTTTCATGCTCTCGGGCATTTCATCGAATACCTTGTGTGCATAAGAGGAACCAAAAGAAAACCCACCACCCCCTTGTGAAGATTGTGAAGAGAAGTGGCACCAAATGGCTAAGTGAGTGTGCTGAATGGCATTTATAGGGGTGGGCCTTTAGTAGCCAACCGCGACTAAAGCCCCTCCCGTCCCCCAGCTGTCGACTGAGCCCGCTGGGCCCAGACCTTTGGTCGCGGGTCGCCTCCCGAACCGCGACTAAAGACCCCTTTAGTCGCGGTTCGAATATTTTGGGGACTAGTGGGGGTGGATGGAAGCCTCTTTTTCTACTAGTGATATGAAATGAAAGAATTGAAATAGCATTACATTGGGAGGGATAGATTTACCTATGGAGTATGGACGAGTAAATAGCATAAACCACCACTTTGATGGTGAAATTTACCGAACACCACCACTTTACGTTCGCGGGACAAAAAACCACACATTTTGCGACGTTTTTCACAGAATGCGCTAAATACGAATTGAACGCGAATTGACAGGGAATCTGATAGGTCGGTCCCATTGTCAGCGCTGAGGTGGAAACACTATGCAGTAGTTTGCTGATGTGGACATAGGGCCCACAAGTCAGGTCACATTAAAAAATAAAAAATCCCAAAAAGCAAAAAATTGGAATAAATAAAAATCCCAAATTGTTGACCGTGCCTCCCGCAGCATCTTGGCCACCGCCGTCGCGCCATGGGCGTGGAGTGAGGGCACGGCGGCGCGGGCGCCCCTCCTCCCAGGCCTGTCTGCCCCTCCTCCCAGGCCTTCCCGCTGCCGAACCCGGGCCGTCCCCCTCCCCAGCCCCGTCGGGGAGCCCTAGCCACAACGCGAGGGGGCGACGGGGTCGCGCGGCGGCGGTGCTTGGCCGCGAGCTTTGGGGTGCGGCGGCAGCGCATGGCCCTGAAGTGAGGGGACGGCGGCGCGGGCGCTGCAGGGGCGGCGGCGCTTGTGCACGACGTCCGACGACTGACCCCATCTCACGCATCGCGCCTCGCACAGCGGAATCCAGGGCGTGGCGGCGCTGCTCGACTGCGAGCAAGGGCCCGACGGCGCAGCTCGACCGCGGCGGTGCTACTCGACTGCGAGCAAGGGAAGCGGCGGTGAGCAGGCCGGAACACGGCGGCGATGCTAGTGGCTGGCTCGGGGCAGCGGCGCGCCGGCGCGGGTGCTGCAGGGGGCACGGTGGCGTTGGGGGATATCCTCGCCGGCGTCGTCCTTCTCACTGGGGCGGCGGCGGGAGTACTCCGACGGCCGGCTGCCGGTGTTCACGGGAGGAGATAACCTCCCCAATTTTATGCTTTTTGGATTTTTTTTTTACTTTTTTAATGTGGACTGACACGTGGGCCTCTGTCCACATCAGCAAACTGCTGCACAGCGTTGCCACCTCAGCGCTGACAATGGGACCCACCTGTCAGATTCCCTGTTAATTCGCTGTCAATTAGCGTTCAATTCGCGTTCAATTCGCGTTTAGTGTATTCCGCAAAAAACCTTGCAAAATCTGGTGGTTTTTTGTCCCGCAAACAAAAAGTGGTGGTATACGGTAAATTTCACCGTCAAAGTGGTGGTTTTATGCTATTAACTCAGTATGGACTATGCTAGTATTATTTTGTGAGGAATCTCCTCGGTACCTGTTGTGCCGTTTTGATTATTATTTTGTGGGAAATAAGTAGTGTACTCTCATGTATACTATTGCTTGAATATCACTCATCTTCATTCTATATTTATTCTTAAGTTATTTTCTGACTTAAACTTCAGATCGACTAGTGTGACAGTGCACATGCAAAAAACATGTTCGACCGAAATAAATTAAGAAACTAGTGTAATTTTTTATATGTACACTTATTCCAACCTTGAATATCATAAAAGTGGAAGAAGACTACAAAATATGGAGATACAAGGACAATCTTTTATGATTTTATGATTTAATATATTTATCGTTGTTTGAACAATATTTATGATGTGTACTTGAGTAGAAGACATAATTAAATTTTCTAAATAAATAAGTAGCAGATGAAAAAAAAATTGAGTCACAAGAAACAACAATTTCCGTTCATGGAAATTGAAATCGGGAAGTAGTTAAAGGAAGTAAATATAATTAGGAGGGAATAACTACAGGAGCAATCTTTGTCCGCAACTGTTAGTTGCTGAACTACGAAAAAAACCACCCATATGAAACGGAAGATGTATGTAAACAGTTTTACGTAAGAAATTTTATCATAATTCACTGGAATTGCAAGCAAAACCCTGATCATAGTAAGTTTACACATTAACAGCAGTCGAGTCCACCTTGGAACTTAGAAAGCCTATATATGTGTACATTCATACGCTATGTTCTGCATATTAAATTATACTTCATAAAACTTAAAATGGAAATCAATTTTGTTAGTAAAATTAATTAATTGAAGGGAAGCCACTGGAGCATGGATAAGAAATTCAAGATATGTTGCAAATGCATACAAAATTCTTAAGATCAGGGCAGATATTGTTTTTATTGTTATCAGTTATATAGCATTGCCCTGTGCAACTATAGTCTCCTCACTTTTGGTCGTGGAGATTTCAAGATTTGGATCAGATCTAGCTGTCCCACATGGGCACACGTCTTACCCAATTAACAATCCACGATTGCAAATAAGCCTTGCACCATAACAGTACCATGTTAGATCTGTCTATCGTACAGTTTCTACAAATGGAACTAGGTTAGCTCTGCATCCAGTTTGTCTGCCATCCCAAAAGGAACAGACAAATTTTCAGGGTGGATATGAATTTTATACATCACTTATCCATCACCTGGTATCCATGAGCCCTCGTGGGTTGAGAAATCAGATGAATAAACATATGGAAGGGGAGATGAACCTACTCTGCTATTACTTCTGACCAAAAGGACGCATGTTCTGTTCCTTTCTTTATCGTCCTGACTAGAGAAAGCCCAACAAGGTTTTGTGTTAATCTCCACTAGTTCCTTTTATTACAAATTAATATCTCCATTAGTTCCTCATGAGTTGGGTGCTTCTTCATCCTTTGTCACGAGAGGCACTCTGATTCAACATTAAAAGGTTAGAAGTCTACGTGTAAAGAGTGGTATACATCATACAGACCAAGGCTAAGACCTGTAAAACGTGTCCAACATTCTATCATTGGCAGACTGACAAAGAAATCTTTGAAAATCTATGCTTCAGAGGGTAGGGTGAATGTCAACACAAGAATGCTACGTACTTATTTAGCTTCTAGCCACAAGGTACAATAATTCTCACCCAATCTATGGCAAAAATGGTCCTGCTTTTACAATCTGGAATCGTAGTACAGATAATTCATGCTAATGAACTGCAACTGATGGTGCATATCGTTTGTTCCTAGTGTCTACAATAGACATTCAATAAGTGTACGTTTGCTTTCTAAGAAAGAAAGACATCAATGTACGTCGAAATTCCCAGCACCCAACTTTTTGTTGCCCTAAATATTCTTCAATGGAAGTCCAGGACGTATCACTTAGTAAGGACTATATAAGGATCCGGTAATTTGTTTTGCTTCGGTTCGGACTTGAAAGCTTGTTGGAGAGGTCGTACGGTGCATTGTTCAATTACACTGTCCGGTATGTTTGATTTATGAGTCCAACCAAGAGGTACCAACACATTTGGGAATCATTTGAAAAAAATAATATTTTAGGAATATTGTTTCTCTGATAGTAGTGATAATATATAGTAATAATTTGTGCCCCTTAAAGCTTGAACAGTGCCACAAGGAATCATGTTGCCTTGTGCGCTAATAACCTGGTGCTTTAGGTATATTTAGCCTATGGTAATTATAATCATAGTAGTCATTAGCCTCCTTGAAGTATTAGAGGGCTCTGCCAATGAACAAAAGAAAAAATAGTTTCAGTGAAGATGCGAGACAAAAAGAGATGAAAGGGGCGTCCTTCCCTCCTCCAGCAGACCTGAGGCGATCCTGATTCTTCCATGCATTTCATTTCGCACACACCAAAGTAATGAAAATACGAAATGAAAACTCCTCTCTTTCTTTTTGTGGCTCCTATGCAAGCTTGTCGTTCATTTGCCTACAGGTACCACCAACACATCCATTTCACCTCCCTACCATTTCGAAGCATGATTCTCCAACTAGCTAGCCTCTCCTCGCTCTCACTATATAAGCCGCATCACTGCCCTCGCTCTTGTTGCATACAAACACAAGCCAAGCCAGTGATCTAGTAGCACTAGTAGTTGTAGTACCAGTAGCCATTAAAATTCACCTTACCATTGTATTTCTTGAGAAGCCACTAGAGCATGAGTCCACCATGGACGAAGAGGCAGAACAAGCTGTTCGAGAAGGTGCTAGCCAGGTACGACGAGAACACGCCAGACCGCTGGCAGAAGGTGGCGCGGGATGTGGGCGACGGCAGGTCCGCCGAGGAAGTGAAAAGGCACTATGAGGAGCTGGAACAAGACGTGAAGCACATTGAGGAAGGAGACCTCCGCCAGTACGGCGGCAGCGGCACTAGAAGCGGCAACACCAATTGGGGCTCCAGCGACGGTGGCAGAAGACAGGAGCAGAGGTAGTACAGAAGTCTGAATCTTTTCTCAGTTACGGACTATTGCATCCATGCATGCATCATTACATAGTGACCATCCTCTACTGCATACTAGTTGTTTGGTGTGTGCGAATGGCGGTGTTGCTTTCGGCCTGGATTCTGGGTGCAGTCACTTGCGCTGGAAGCTTTTACTTGTTTCATGGCCATCCTGTCATGCATTTTCCTCCCCTAATATGTTATCTTGCTGTTCCCTTGTGAGAGACGACTTCTCTATGCCCTTTTCTTTCCATGTATTCCAAATTGTATTTGTGTGTACAAACTCCGTGCTTGACAAACAGGCTTGATCTCTAGAAATTCTACGATCAAGCCCGGTGGCGGTCATGACTCATGACTCATGACTGGGTGAGATTTAGAGTATGCTATTCTTGATGAAATAATGATCTAGACTAATTCCTCAAGTTACTTTTCTTTGTAATGATCTATCTTATGGTCATCTTCTCTGTCATCTGAAACTAAGCTTTTTTTGACAAGCTCCTATGGATTAAGTTTTCTAACAAGTGAGGCATATGTTTTTATCTCTCTCTTTATGTCCTTCGAGTTAGAAGTGTCACGAGAATGTGTTTCTTCAATTTATATCCATTTATTCATTATGTTATCCATATAACGGAAAGTGTATATCATATTACCTGTAGAAGATGAAAATTCGGTTTTTAGAAAACATCCTTATCATGTTCATGAGATCAAGTTTCATTATTAATGCACCCAGTTGTATAACATGGATTCTTGCCTAATTAATTATACACAAAACCAATCAATGTGAATGCATACTAGTTAGAATCGCATAGTAATAGTACATGCTAGCATTTTCCTTTGCAAGCGAACATGTGCTCTTTCATTTTCGTGATCTAGCTTGTTCCGCTATCGTCCTTAAAAATTTGTTTGTCCTAAGCTAGACAGGAGCTCCTAGCTGATATCATGCAGAATCTAGTGATACCATTTGAGAAATATTATGCATTCTGGTTAAACACTTTCATGAGAATCGGTAGTACTACTGAATTACTTAGTCATAACTGGTCATGAAGGAAATTCTTGATTTGTGAAAGGGAGATCGACAATACCTAGTTTTTTTATTTTTATTTGACGTTTTAATATATATTTTTTTGCAAGAACTCTGACATTTTATTCCTAAAAAATAGTGTGCTTTCTTTAGTCATTTAGTTCAAAGATGAACAAAATAATCGTGGATCACCTAAAATCCGATCATGCTTTGTGTTGCTAAATAAACAAAATGTTATATTGTTTCAAAGACATTTCGTCTAGTAAGTTGCTGTCATGTTTATACAGTTAATTTCTGTCTCCTCTTAGGATCAAGACTAAGGACATGTATCTGCCTACAAGGTAATTTTACTGGGTTTGTCAAATCTTCTCCTCAAGACAGTGAAGAACGACATGATACCGCATAACCTACAGTCTATCTGACAACTAACCTGAAAAGCAGCACATCTTTATTAGGCTAATAGCCTATGTTTTTAAGCACATCATACCCTGCCGATGATTTGCATGTAAAGCATGCAGCACAGCCCCTTAAAGCTTGCTGTCCTTTCCATGGACATAAAGTAGTGCTGCTCCTCTTATGCAGTTGATGTTTTGTTCTCTCGCATGTGGACGTACAGGACAAATGCCAATCTCAGATTTTTTCCCCCTTGTCCCTAGATCCTTCTATATAATGTTTCCAAATTAATGTCCTTCACTGAAAAGCACCCTTTGCTTTCTGTTTGTCGGAATCTACCTCGATGTCTTTCCCTTCACAGGGAACAGTCAAACTTGGTATATTTTGAAGCCACCCAGATACGGAGTATATGTTATCATAGAGACTCGTTACCATATAGTTTCAGTTAATTGGGCATCTGCTTCTCAATTTCTGTTTCAATCTTTACATCATGCTTGTTAGCCTGACTAACCCTCGATTGGTTTTGTCGTTTTTCCAGGCAGTGATCGCTGGGCCGGTGCAAGAAGGAGCTGGTCTTACACAGCTAGCTTCATCCCTTTCCAGCATGAAACCAGTACTCTTATCTACAATAGATACAGATGACCCACACCATTGTGATGGTGATCCCGTAGTCCTGTAGGTAAAGCTGCTACCTAGCGCGCTCCGATGATGATGATGATGACCACGACGACCAAGCAAAAAGAAAGTCCTAGGCATAATCAAGCCCCGCATCGGAGCTGTATCTTTCATATATTTTGCTCTACGTGTATATGTCCCACCACAAGCTATGGGTAGCTGGTCTGCCGGAGGTATAATCTAATGTAGGAGCACTAAGAGCATCTCCAGTCGCGTCCCCCAAACCGTCCCCCAAACCGCGCCGGATCGAGCGTTTGGGGGACGTGTTTTGTTCGTGCCGCGTTTGGGGGACGTCGCTCCCCAACCGCGTCCCCCAAACGCCACCCCCAAATAAATATTTGTGCACGAAAATAAAGGTTTTCATTCAATTTTGATTATATATTACAAAGTTTGAATGAAAACGGCTAGATTTCATCTAAACCTAGACTACTGACCGCCCGGCGGCGCGTTCAACGGCCCCACCCCGTCGTCGCCTCCCCTACGCCGCAGCTCCTCCTGCGCGCGCCTCCTCTCCTTGCGTTCGGCGGTGGCCAGACGGTGCCGCTCCCGCCGCGCGTCCTCCGCCGTCCCCTGGAGGGAGAGCTCGATGGCGCGACGAATCTGCGCCTCTTCGCGGGCACGGGCGTCGTCCTGGAGCTTCTTCTCCGACTCGAAGGACTCGACGAGGGCGCGTTGTTGATCGGCCGTCTCGTCCGGGTGCGGCCCGTCGTCGTCGGACCACTCGAACTCGTCGTCGTCGTCGTCCTCCACCTCGGTCTCCTCCGCCTCGGCCTCCTACTCCTCCATTGGCGCCTCCTCCTCCACATCTGTTGGCGCCTCCATCATCGCCGCCGCAAACGCGTCGGCCTCCGCCGGCAACTGGTCCGCCCGCCTCCCCCATAGCGCCGTCAGAGCCGTCTCCCGCTGCCGACGCTCCTCCGCCGTCACCTGCTGCTGGCGCTCGATCGACTCACGCCGCCGGCGCTCGATCGACTCACGCCGTTCACGGAACAGCGCCTGCCGCTCATCGCGCTGGCGCCGGCGCTCATCAGCCCATCGCTGCTCCATCTCCTCCCGGTACCGGCGCCGTCGCGCCTCTTGTCCCGTCGAGGCGTCGAACGCCGCAACGGTGTCGCACTGCTGCTCCTGCCACGATGCTGCAATCGCGTCCTCCTCAGCTGCGGAGGCAGGGGCGGGGAACGCCGCTAGATCCGCCGCGTGCTGCGCCTCATGCCGCTGGCGGGCCTCCTCCTCGAGTGCCTCCCCGAGTGCCGCACACCGCTGGCGGGCTGGAAGTGGAGGAGACGGCGGTGGAGGGAAGTGGCCATCGCCGGGGCGGTTCGCCATTGCCACTGGTGATGGAGGAGACGGCTGTGGAGCGATGAGGGCTGTGTTTGTTGCCGGCGGGGTGTGGTGGCTACCATTGATGAGCCGGGAGACCTTTTATAAACGCCGGCGTCGGGAAGAAAGCGCGGGAACAGACGAGAAGAGGCGGGAAGATCGCGCGGGAACGGGCGGTGGCGTGCGAACGCCGGCGACGTGTGGAGGCTGCGCAGCACCGACGAGACGTCTCGCCTGCCCCTCCGTCGCCATTAAGGCAAAGATGCTGCCGTGTGTCACTGCGCGCGAATAACTTCCGTCGCGAGGTAGGCGACGGTTAGGTTAAAATTAACTGTGCCGCTGACGGGTCGGCCCCGCCACTCCCCGCCTCGCTTTTCGTTGTGTCCGGCGTGCCCGGAGCGTCCCCTGTGGGACGGGGACGGGCTCGGGGCGCCGGACACTGTATCGGGGCGCGCCGGACAAAAATAGGCTTTGGAGGACGCGGCTGGAACGCATTTTTTGTCCGGTGCGCCCCAAATCCCTTTGGGGGACGCTTTGGGGGAGGCGGCTGGAGATGCTCTAAGCTCCCTAAAAATGGTGTTTTGTGGCTGCTCCGAGCGGGCGCACTGCCTTTGGGGCCTATCTGTCACCGTCGTATGGGGATGCTATTCTTTTCGCGAGCGCAGGTACCGATTGCCTGTCAAGTGTGTTTTTTATAGTTACTAGAAAATCAAGTTAATTGAGTAAATAAACGTGAAAACTAAGAGAAGAAAATATCCTAATTTTTTTTGTAGAGAACTATTCCTGAAATTTTCAGACCCAGCGGTCGCAACAGGACTGCAACACCCTCTAGACGTGCGTTGGAAGTGACGGGAGTATCCATCATTGCCAGATTTAAATGAGTATCATTACTGACGAGGCTTTATGAGTCGATGAACTGATCCGTTGCAAGCTGTGAGGCACCTGTCGACGTGGCACATCGACTGGAGATATCCCTTTGGACCAAGATCCACCGCATTGATCCCATCGACGAAGTCGAGGAATAATGATAAATCCACCACCTCTAGACCAACATCCTCACCCCAGAGCATCCACCTCGTCCCGGTCCCAAGCGCCGTTGTGGATAATGACGTACGCCCGAGAAATAGATCTCGCTAGATATGAAGAAAGGAGAGAAGACTAAGCTGCCGATCTGAAGCATCCACAAGCACACGTTTCCATCAACTCTGAGACGACACCGTGAAGATCGCCCCAAGGTGTGGAGTAGAGTTCAGGCGGATTTGTCGCCCGCGCGCCGCACCCACCACCCCGACAACACACCGCAACATACATACCCTAACACTAACTATAGAACGGAGGAACAAGGTCCCCCTTCCTCCTGCCGCCAAAATGGCATGGAGGGGGAGGGGACTCACGCTAGGGCTGGTGGAGATGGGAGGGAATTAGGCGCCGTCGCGTTTCTGGTAGCTAGGAGGCCAGGGAAGAGGCGATCTGGGCATTACTCTGTCTACTTCATATCCTACCAAGTGTGTTGGCAGCGTTGGATCCACTTTAACGTTGGTTAAAGATCTCGCGTTTAACTTCAAAAACTGTCTAGCTTCTCTTTCTGCTCCTCGGCCCCCATCATCATCAACCTCGAATAAGCACGGGTTTCATTTCTCCCCTCTGGTCCGATCCAGTCTTTCTCCCTTCTTTTCTCAAGCTTGCTATTGCTGATCTGCGATTTGTCAAAGTCAGCCCCTTTTGTTCGGATAAAATCCCTGTTCCTCTATCGGTGGTGCAGTTTAATCATTTTTCTGTTGTCCATTGAATATGCTTGTCAGACACGATGGACATTTATATCATGGTGGTGTAGTGCTCTGTTTCTCTGTCTTGCTAGACGTTGGTGTTATTTGTCCTAAATAAATGGCCTTTAGCTGAACTTTCGGTCATTTCTACCTCGTCAAAACACTTCCGGTTCCTCGGTAAAGGGCCATCCGCACCCAGCGTGATACACGCCCGTTCAGCTGGCGACCTAATTTAGTACTCCGTGTTGTGGATTCTTGTGGACCCGTTAAAAATCGAGATATAAGAAAGGTTTAAGCCGGATTCCATAAGGTTTAGGAAGAAGAAATACTTGTAGTATAGTCACAGTATACTTGCCAATGTAAACTAGGACTTCATAGTCGGTTCGGTCTTTACCTCCATCGTCAAATCCTAGGCCCCGAGACATCTTTTAGGGCACGAGACAATACGAGATACACATCATTGTAACATATACTTTATGCTCTTATAGTGAATTCTAGCAATGACGCAGATCATCCACCAAGGAGATGTCAACCTGGGTAAACCGACGAATTACACTGTTCCAAGCAACCCGTCGTCTACTTCCACTAATAACCCTAAGTCGTGACTACCCTCTCATGGCAATATCGTTGACAAGGCAAGGAGGCTAACATGGGACCGATCAGCCAACGACGTCCCTCAACACGTAAACTAAATAGAAGATATTGTAAAAAGCCAAGTACCCTGTGATAATCAAGATATCTTATATTTTTGTTGCGAAGAGGCTAGCATCGGGAACCATCATCCAGCAGTGTCCCTCAACATTAACAAGATAAAAGTAAAAGGAAGAGATAGAAAAAAGCAAGTAGCCCGCAATATCAAGGGTAGAATAATAAGAAAATAACACACATTCTTATACTAGGTGGCTGACATCTTGGAACCATTAGACAGCACGGTCCCTCAATGCTTACTAGGTAAGATTAAATACAATGGATCGAAAAACGGCAAGTAGCCGCAATGTCACAGGTAAAATATAATCAAGATCTATCACGTTTCTTGTCCAGAAAGTCTGACATCAGGGACAATCAGCCATAACCCTAAACGGCTTCATCGGGAACATCTACTAGGTCGAAACAGAGGGCGCTACACAAAAAAACTATGCTAGAGACGCTGTCATCACGGCCCCACATTCCGCGGGCGTGCCGATTGGACTGACTTGGCACACGTACCCGAAAAATCGGCATCTACCACGCACCCGGTGACCATATCCGACATTTTTCCAAATCTGTGGCGCTAGAGGGTATCCAAAACGAGAAAAAAGTTTTTGATCTACCACGGAACGAACAAAAATCACCGACCTCGGTCGGCCGCAACTTCGTCGTCTCTGACAACTTTTTTTTCTACACTGGAGGAGGGTACATGACGATAGCAAAATAATATTTAAGCACACCAAAATTCCTGCTCAACATCCTTTCAACAACCTTGCCATGTAGTAAACCAAGTTTTTTTTCTTTGTAAAAGGGTCACAAATTCTCTTCACAAATGTCGTCCATTTTAGATAGATGTCATCTCCTAGGTAGTACCCTTTTTTTGAAACTTTAACAGTAGGAAAGACTCCTACTACTTTGTATTAATAAAAGGGACCCAAACAAGGATCCAGGGTCTTACATTTTGGATATGTACAACAACCTTTGGCTGGAACAAAGGGAAGAGCAAGTGTTTGAAAACACCTAGTAACTACAATCTAGAGATGAAATGAGCAATGTAAGGGTGTATCCCTTCTTTTGTTCTATGTATTAACAAACCAAAATCTTCTTTGAATCTCCTCCTCCAAGCTGCAACAGTAGGTGTGATATTCTTGAAGTGCATATTATTTCTTTCCTTCCAAATGTTCCGGGCTCCAATAAGAAAAACTTCCATGAATAAAGGGTCCCTCCATTGTGTCTTGCCATGCTCAATAATTTGTAGTCTGGTACCTCCAAATGGCCAAATGATATTCAGAGCCGACCAACATTCTTGACTAAAAGGGCAATGAAAGAATATATGTTCTATTGTCTCTTCAGGTGGAGTATCACACAACAGACAGTTGTATCCAGAATTGAGAATAAAGTTCCTTCTCCTCAGCATATTTCTTGTATTGATTCTATCAGAGAGCAAAAGCCAACCAAAAAACTTCATCTTTGGGGTGCATTTTGATTTCCAAAGCCATTGGAATGAGATGTGTGGTTTGAGTTCTCTGAAACAGTACTTATAAAAGAGCCTTGAAGAATATTTATCTGATGCCCATTCATATACCCATTTATCCTGTGTGTTCTCCTGGAGAGTAATGTGAGTTGCATCCCTCTGAAGCTCTCTTATTTCTTGAAGTGCTTCTAGAGATAAAGGCAGATTAAAATTTTCAGCAAGAGAAGTGGTAGAGAGGAAATCTGTCACAGTGACATCTTCTGTTAAAGCATATGAAAAAGCTCTGGGATATTCATCAGACAATATTTCATTCAATCACTTGTCCTTCCAGAATAAAGCAATCCTCCCATTACCAATTTTAGGTGAGAAGATAGCTGTATAGATGGGCATGAGCTTACAGACATCTTTCCACCAAAAGGAGCCACAAGGATTAATAGCATGAGGTACCTTCCCTATATAATAGGAATTCCATAAAAGATGAACCCATGGTGTGTCCTCCTTATTATAAAATTTGTGCAAGTATTTTAGGAGCAGTCCTTGGTTCTGCAATTTTAAGTTGAGTATTCCCAAACCTCCTTTCTTCTTTGGTACACAGACCATATCCCAAGCAGCTAATGCATCACATTTCTCTCCTTCCTCTTTTTTCTTATTCCACAAACAATGTCTTCTTATTTTCTCCACATGTTCAAGGATTTTTTGGATTCAACTGGATAGAGCACATTGCAAAAGTAGCAATAGAGGAGATCAAAGAATTAACCAATGTTACTCTTCCACTATAAGACATCATCATGAAGGTTGCTGAAACTATTCTTTCAATTCTATCTACCAATGGCATCAAATCATACACAGTTGGCTTTGTGGTACCAAGTGGTAGACCTAGATATGTAAATGGCATAGAAGCAACATTACACCCTAATAATCCAGCCATGTCTTGTGCTGAGTTGTTGTTGAAATTGATAGGGATTAAGGATGATTTGTGAAAGTTTATCTTCAGTCCAGTAGACAATGCATAACTCTCCAATATATTCTTCATAGCAGCCACTTGTAAAGGACAAGCTGGCATTATAATCAGAGTATCATCAGCATATTGAACTATTGGATAATCCATTCCAAAATCAAGTGAAAAGGGAGCTTGAAGTACTCCATCTCTGAAAGCTTTATTGATTGAAGCTTGCAATATAGATCAGCAGCTAGCACAAAAATTAGTGGGGATAATGGATCGCCTTGTCTGACCCCACGTTTACAATGAAATTGCCTGCCAGGAACTCCATTAAGTAATACAGATGACATACTTGTGCTAAAAATAATATTAATCCAACTAATCCACTTGTCATCAAAGCCCATTTGAGCCATAATATTTAGCATAGCAGAGTGATCTATAGTGTCAAAAGCTTTGGCAAAGTCCATTTTGAGTAATATTATTTCCTTTCTTGATGTTTCACATTGATATAAAAATTCAATTGCCCATGCAAGACAGTCTTGTATATTTCTTCCCCTAAGAAATCCATATTGATTCTTATGCACAATCTGCAGAACTTTCTTTTGTAACCCGTTAGCCAGTAACTTGGTAATGATTTTTAAAATATAGTTGAGCAAAGTTATTGGTCTATAGTCATTCACTCCTTCAGGTACTGGAATTTTTGGAATCAAAGTGATATGACCCATATTTATACTTGTCAAGTCCAAATTCCCATCATAAAAGTCAAAGCACAATTTGTATATATCTTCCTTTATTATATTCCAGCAAGCTTTAAGAAAATGACCATTAAAACCATCTGGCCTAGGTGCTTTGTCTGCTGGCATTGTTCTAATAACCTCATCTATTTCTTCCTTGGTGAAAGGCAGAGACAATTCTTCTAGACCAGACGTTGGAGCAATTAGTGAAGGGAGGTCCACATGCATTATTGGGGAAGTACAGGTGCCCAATCTTTCCTTAAAAGCTTGATAAATAGCATTTTCTTTCTCTGTATGGTTTTCAGCAACTGTTCCGTCATTGAGTAGAATTGTAGCAATAGAATTCCTTCTATGCCTCTCTGTTGCAATTGATTGGAATTTTTTTGTATTTTCATCTCCAAATTTCGTCCAACGAATTGTGCCACGTTTTTTCCAATATGCATTTTGATATTTCAAGAGCCTGGCAAGATGTGTTTTCAGAATTTTCCTGAAGTTTACTTCTTGAATAAAAAGTTCCCTGGTATTTTCAATGTTATCCAGCTCCAAAATGGCCTTGTTGGAATTCTCAATACAGATAGACAACTTGGAAATGGAGTTGTTTCAATATTTGAGATCATATCTTAGTCTCTTGAATTTAGCATTAATATCTGCAACACTATTGTATTTATGAGTGGCTATTTGATCTCATAGTTTACCTCTTGAGCATGAACTTCAACAAGTCTAACAAGCACATGAGAGTGTTGCAATAGGTTGATGTCATTGTAAGATCCCACCATACCAAAGAAAGTGTGTCAAATCCACCGACCATAATATTCTATAGCTTTAAGAACCACACTTCACTCTCCGGTAAGACCTTTGTACATCCACTACCAAGAGAACGGATATTTTTTTCATCCCTAATGAAACCCTCTCACCGCGTTATGTTCCAAGATCTGGGTCGTGTCTTCTTCATTTTGCTCTTTCAAATAGAGTGGTCCAAACACTGCGACGGTTACCCAGCAAAACTTGTGCACAGTGTACTGACATGCTGAGTCGGACGTGAAGAGATAAGGAGCTCCATATGGAAGACACCTCAAGGCATGCATGCATTTGAACTACAGTGAAACGAGGAAATCCAGAGTAGGCATCATACTTCCCGACACTGTTCCACAATATTCATGAAGAACACTTTCTTCATCCCGAAGCCTTGTCGAAAGAATCATCCTCAACCATCACAACACCTTGCATCAGTTGTCGGTCTTGTTCTTATTCTTGCCCTTCCTAGAATCTCCCCACCGTGGTGGGGGTATTTATCTTCGCCCGTAAACGAAGAAGAGAAGATATGGCAATCAACTTCTCTTCTTCATCAGCGCCATCATCAGCTTCACTGGCATCTTCTGATGCAACATAATCTCATTTCCGCTACTCATACTCTAGTTATCGAATAACGAAGCAATAAAATATGGAAAACTATACATAGAAAATAAATCTTCCGAAACTATGGACCTAGAAACATGGTCGAACATGTTGTGGGCGGGGTGGGCACGATACACTGTTGTACGCCGACTAGTCGGAGAGACGCACCGAGGCATTAAGTCGCGGACTGCTAGAGGCGAGGTGGGAGGGGTGGTCAAATACTACCACCATCGGTGACGGCGGTAGATGGCTTGACCGGAGAAGGGTCGGCTTCTAGATTATGTCAAGAAGTGGAGGCTTCCTAAACTACATCGTGAGTGAGGTGAAGAGAGGACTATGTGGTGTTTCCGGGCAGCGGTGGCCGGACCTAACGGTGTCGAAACAAAGGTGGTGCGGCGACGGATCAGCTGGTGGATTCGCGAGAGAGGTCGCTGCCGAGAGGCCCCCACCCATTTTTTCACTCGTGTGGCATGTGTCGGGGTGCCGGAGGAGATGCTCTTGTCAGCTACAATGTTCTGCTTACTTTTCAGATGTGACCCTAAATGCGGCCAGCTATTTGATGGCATAATTCAATTGTTCCATAAGACGCTATCTCTAGACATCCTGTTTAGTAAATAATTTTCGCAGTCTCCTCTTTATCCACCTCACTGGGCCCGACACACTAACATCTTGGCCATTTAAAAAGCCATCCTATGCATTCGGGTTAGACTGCTCATAGTAAGAGTAATATAGGTATTAAGGGCATCTCCAACGCGGCGACCCATCCCGCGCCCGCGCGTCCGGATGGGTCGAACCGGACAAATCCGCGGCCCAACGCGGCCACGCATCGCAAATGCGGATGGCCGTGGTGTCCGGGACGATCCAAATCCGGCCCAAATCTGGGCCAGGTTTGCGTGGTCGCGGATGGCACGCGGTGTCCTCATGTGTCCGCCTGGTCTGCGTGGCTGGCCCACCTGTCGGTGCCCCAGTCCTATTAAATGTGGACCGGGGAGGGGGACTATCCCTATCCAGTCCCCACTCTCCACTCCGGCCGCACGCACGATCTCGACCTTCCGCGTCGCCATGGCCCCGAAGCGAGAGTTCGAGCCGCCAATGACCACGAGGCCGGCAGCAGCCAGCGAACCGCGCCGACGGCGTTCAACATGGGACCGCCGGCTCCCATCCGCGACAGGATCTACTTCACCGTAGCGGTGGCGCATATGTTCTGGGAGGCCGGCGTCCCAATGCCGTGGACCGACGTGCACCTCCCCCACGGCTGGCACCTGATCCCAGATCGGGTTCTGGTGCCGCCGATCCTGGGCTCCGGCCGTGCCCGCATCGCGGAGATCCGGAGGCGCCGCGTGCACCTGCCGGCGGACCTCCGGGAGGACCCCGCCTACGGTGACACAAGTCCCAGCGCACATGCTTCACCTCGGCGATGGCGAGGCCTCGCGCGCAGCCGCGCACGCCTGCTAGGCGGGCTGGCCGCCGCCCGGTGGCCTCTACATCGACGAGCCCGCTGTGGTGCCAGCGCAAGCGCCACAGGTCCAGCCCCAGCCCCAGGAGGAGGACGACGCCGAGCTACAGGCCGTGCTGGCGGCGTCCCGCGAGCTCAACGACCTCGAGGAGCTGGCCAAATGGCTGCACCTCGCCTCCGCGCTGGAGGAGATGGCCAGGAAGGCCCAAGAGGACGCCGAGGCCGAGGCGTGGGCCTTCCTTGCCATGGCGCGCCGGCAGGAGGGGGCCGCGCGCCAGGCCGCGCTCCGGCACGAGGCGGAGCTGCATGCCGCTGCGGCGGAGCAGCGGCAGAAGGAGGCCGCGCGGCTGGCATGCCTGTGCAGGCCGGCGAGCCCTCCGGACCCGCACTCCGCCTGGGAAAGGGCGTAGTGGTCGCCCTGGCCGGAGTCCCCGACGCCCCCCGGCGTGTCCAGCCGGAACAGCGCGTCGCCGCCGGGGGGCGTCGTCCTCGTCGACAGCGACGACGACGAGTACTACTGGGAGTAGGGTGGCGCACCGGCGGCCACCGCGTCCCAAACCCTGGACTAGGGTTTCCTCTTTTTTTTTTAGTTTAAAGCTCATATAGGGCTTTCGTTTGTGTAAAATAGGGCTAAGTTTAATGAACTCTAGTTTAAATTTACTTTGTTTTTGTTTTCCTTTTTTATATTTATTTTATTTTTATTTTGACATTTGCGATGCGTCCGCGCGTTGGGCGCAGCGTGCGACCCAAACGGACACGCGAACGCTGGGCGCTGTCCGGGTGTCCGAGCGGCCACCCAAATGGCCCAAAACGGATGGCCCAGCGCGTCCGTTTGGGTCGCAGCGTTGGAGATGCCCTAACATCACACATTTCAAGACATTTTGATGATTTGGCATGACAATAAATGAAGAAAGAGACTGAGATGGTAACTAACTATGTTACCGTAACATCACACTTTCTAAGATAAGATAAATCTACAACCTATTAAATATGACCTTGCATGAATACCGCGGAAATTCAATTCGGCTCCCGGGTGCGTATGCTCCCTCTACCAATAAAACATATTTTGAAGTGTGGAAAAATTTTAACAAAAAATTCTACACGTACATCTCCATAATATATGTGCATGCGTCAAGTTTCACGAAAAAATAATATTTTTTGTGGCCTATGTAAAAAAGAGAAAACTTATCCTGTGAAAAGCATTGTTTTCAGCACTGAGTTTTGTCTTTTTTACACATGTCACATGATAAGTTCATTTTTTATGAAACGACTTTGTGAGCGTGTAGCACGTGAAGATGTACGTGCGAATTTTTTGTTTCAATTTTTTAAAATTTAAAATATGTGTAAGATGCATTTCAAAATATAGGGAGCATATGCTCCCATGTTCCAAAACACCACTCCCCATGATACCACACATATTTTACTACCCACTATAGAGAGGTAGTAACATAGAGTAGTGCATGTTACTACTCTATGTTACTTCTCGCTATGACTAGTGTTAGTAGCATAACCTTTACATTCCCATATGTTAGCTAAATAAGAATGTGACCTTGTCCAAAAACAACTTGTGAAGCAGCAACACTTGTGTTTGAGCAGCTGTATCTTATTTAGGCAATAATTAGTTTCAGCATTATTATCGATCTACGTGCCATATTTCTTTCCTTACAAGTTGGAACACATTCTGTAATCAAGGGCATAATAGATATGGGGTCCTTCTTTCAGGTGGTTTATCATATCCTGTCCACTCATTATGTTCTTGCTCTTAAGCCACATATACATCCCCAGTAATCTGTCCTGTAGGGTTCCTTACATTTTCAGCAAGTTGAGACCCAACGCCCAGCACCAACCATTCTATCGCAACTTTGATGATTCTGCAGTTTTAGTGACATCATGCACACAATGTGGTAATACATATATTATGACATATAATACTTAGGGGATAGAGGGAGAGTGGGAAAGAGATATCCAGGAGTGAAAAGAGGGCATCAGAATATTGGGAAAATCAGCATCTTACCGTTCTTCCCAAAGAGGAATCCTACACAACGCGCTTCCGAACTGTTCATCAGGCTTAAGGGCATAGATTCTATCCCAACTCCCACAAAACATTGTAATGTCTCATAGTGGCCCTAATTGGTGTTGTCGCACATTAAGAGCATCTCTAACCCAACCCGAATAATTTAGAGGAGAAAACGGATCCCTAAAGTGGATTCTTATATTTTTTTCTCCTCTAAACTTCGGCCGCCGTATTCGATCCCTAAACATTTAGAGGACTAAAAATTTTTCATCATCATTTTCAAATCTCCACACCACATGGCATATATCTATGCATAATACAAACATGCATAAATATAATCCAAAATACGTCAAATCGATCAAGTTAGCTCCAAAATGAGTCTTCACCATCTCGGCCACCTCTTCCACCATCTCGGCCACCACAAAGAGCACCTCGGTCACCATCACCATCACCACCAACACCACCACCACTACCACCACCACCACTCTCTCGGGCTAAGATCCTCGCACAAGCAATCTCCCAATATGCCCTAGCTTTTTCATCCAATGTGCTTGGGTTCATGAACATGATGTTGCAGTCCAGTGACATTCCCACCGGGGAGGGGAGAATCCCAGCGCCGGCGACGACTGGCGGCGGTTTTGGCGGGACGGTCGGCGGCGAGGCGGAGGGCAAATTTTAGGAGCCGAGTTCGTGGCCGAGTATATTTGAGAGAGTGTGGGAAGATTATAGGAGTCAATATCCTATATTTGCTCCTCTAACCGATTTTGATCTTCGGTTAGAGCCGCTTTCAGCCGTTAGAGGAGCAAATTTACTCATCCGGGATTCGGTTAGAGATGCTCTAATGTCACTTGATTAGAAATATTCAGTCCATTCAAACATAGGAGAATACTGTTCTCCTTTCTGCAGCCTTTTCCGAGGCTATCATATATATATCACTGAAGTTTGATTTAGAATTTTTTTTCGATCAAGGAGCATAGCCCCAGCCTCTGCATCCAAAGGATGCACACAGCTTTCTTCTTTATTAAATTATTCACAATGCCTTACAAGGGGAATACAAAGATCAACTCGAAGCCTCCTTCCTAGCGACAACTCGCTATACCTACGATGAAGGGGGGACCATGAACAAGGCCATACTCCCTGACGGTACACCAACACACATCATCCAAAAAGCAAAACCCTGAGGGTGTGCCATTGCACACATCGTAGAGTTCGCAACCGCCATCTATCTCGAACTCATCTCCAAGCGAGATCAACGCATTGACCGTGCTAGGCCTTCCGTCGATGTCACCATAATGCCAAGCAACTCCACCATCTTGCCCACGTCCAGCAGTCCTCGCCCGTCTTCGATACCCCGCAGCTCCACGCCGCTAAGAATCATTGACGACAACGTGGTAGATGAACACCACTCCACCCAAAACCACCTTCATCCAGCCGCTGCTCCAAAAACGATGCCCCAAGAGGTAGCACGACGCAAGGAGCGCCGTCATCGTCCGATCTTGGCTGGATCTAGGGTTTCCCCCGGAGCAGCACGAGTGAGTTCCCGCGGACTGCGGCGACGATGCCTTCAAGAAGGAAGCGACGCACAACGCCACCATCACCCGCCAATCTGGACACGGTTTTCACCGACAGCCACGAGTCCCCAACTCGGCGAGAGCAAACGGAGAGGCCAACAAAGATGATGCCTTCGCAGGGGAACGACGCCAATAGCCGCCGCCATCATCCGCCAAGAACGAAGTCAACAGTCGCGGTGTTCACCGGTGGCCCCTTCGCCGCTAGCTCGTCGTCGACTAGATCTTCATCGCCGGGGTAGAGGGATCTCATGATCCGCCACCCCAGCAACCAGCCGACCTCCTCCGGCGAAGAAGAAGGCCGCCTCCACCGTCGAACCCAAGGCTACTGCCTCGGGCGACCTCGTACCGCGGGAGAAGCCCAAGATCGCACCGGCGCGAGGCGGAAGGGATGGCGCTGTCCGCCACCACCGGCGTGCCGCCGATGGGAGGCGGGGAGGTCGCAGCTCAGACTCTGGCCACCGTCCCCGTCCATCCATGCGGGAGGCGGGAGGGCCGCCGTCGCCCCTCCATCCCCGTCTGACCGCCGCCGCCCAGCCATCCGGGAGGCGGGAGGGCCGCCGCCGCCGCGTCGTGTGAAGATCCCTGGCCGCCGTCCCTGCCGCGTCACGAGGGAAGGCCGCCGCCGCCACGCCCCGCGGGCTTTGCTCGATGGCGCCGCCGGCGGCGGCTAGGGTTTGGGGGTCGGGAGGGGGATCTTTTCCAGATGGGGATTTTACCAATGCAACGGGATGAGACCAAGTTCGCAAGTAAGGCTCAACCACTCGTGTACCATCACATTTTTGCAGCCACACAATCTTTCAGATATGTAGATTCCAAGTGAGAACCTTCTACTAAATATCACGTTTAAACAGTTATCCTAACTTATGTTTTAGGGATTTCTATTTGCATGCCCTCGGGTTCTTAGTTGTGCTCAGTTTTTCCCAGCTCCTTAGTTTTTCCTCAGTTTTTTCCCCAAGACCTTGTCTGAAACCCGCAGAAGGAGCTCGGACAGAAAGAATCTGTTAAGTTGACCGTTCCGTGCTGACGAGTGGGGTCGTGTCGTTTGTGGGGCCGCGTCGTGTGGGGCTGGTAGGAAGGAACCGCATGGGACAGGACGAGACCATGTTTGTGTGGCCGTAGCGTGTGGGGCCGTAGCGTGTGGAGCCGTGTGGTGGTTTCTGTCTCTTTGTCTCTTTCGCCCAGATTAGCAGTTTTCAATGTACCTTTTTCCTCTCGCTCGCTCGATCTCATTCATATTTGATAGCCCAAATTGGTAGCAAATCTAGAGCAGCTTCTCCTTCTATTTTTTAACGCCATTCATTTTTTTATGCCTTTGTTTTACCCAATCAGGTAGGAAATCTAGGGCACAAATCCAGAAAAAATATAGGATAAGCTGCATACAGCACCCAACATAGCATAGATATATTCACGACAGATCCAACAGTAGTACCGATAGAACCCTACAACATAAGCTACATTTTACATTAATTTTTAAGCTGCTCTACAAATAGAGCAGTCACATACAGAGAGTGCAGTAGGCATGTTCAACGCCTCCAGGTTGCGCCTGTGACTCGCCTGGAGGTTGCGCAGGTGAATCCCAAGTGCTTTGTGTTTGACCATGAACGCATGCACGTTCACCGTCGTTCCAACTCTATAGCGCCGCATCTCCCAATGGATTCAGCATGGTTCACCAGGAAGTTGAAGTCGGTGGCGCGGAGCTTCCTGTTGCAGAAGGGGCACTTGTAAATGCCTCGAGCAAAGGGGCCATCGTAATGACCGGACTGCAGCCTCCTGAGGACGTGACGAGTCTTCGTGTGGAAGGACTCGTCGTCGCTGTCGACGTCGCTGCTCTGCACCTGTCACGTAGCACCAAAGATCGTGCAAAAAACACGGAGTCAATTGCAACAATGATGGAATAGAGAGTGAACAAAGATCATGCATGATAATATGGGCTCGAAAAAAAGAGGTAGCCTCAGTTACATTGGACACACTTATATCCAGGATTTGAGTCAGTAAACTAAAGATCATGCACAACCAATTTGTGCACACCAATTGTTTACTGACCAAACCCTAAATCAATTTGTGCCCAAATATTCATCATCATCGGCACAAATCTTAAACAAAAGCAAATCACAAGCACTTATAACGCAAGATCTAACACAAAAGGATTGAACTAGGAACAGACGCACCCTAATAACGCAAGATCTAACACAAATGGATTGAATGGAACAGACGAACCCTAATAACGCTAGATCTAACACAAAAGGATTGAAATGGGATAAGAACAAGGGAGCAAAGGGTTACCTCCGGCTCGTCGTCGACGATGCTGGTGTCGTAGGGGTTATCCGGCGCGACGTACGGCACTAGTTCGTACGGGTCCCAAGCGACGGGGGCCTGGACGGTGGCGGCGGCCGATGCGCCGATGACTGATGCGCCGGCTGCTACGTTGGAAGCAGCGACAGGGGCCTGGACGGGGGCAGCGGCCGATGAGCCGGCGGCTGATGCGCCGACAATGGGTATCTCATTCTTGTCCATCGCCGGCGGTTTTCTTCGGGGTTTTTTCTTCGGTTGTGGAGAAGATGATGGGACAGGAGAGGCGGTTGTAGTGAGAAGGTGCGTCGAGGGAGAGAAAAAGGGCTCTATAAAGACGAAGGTGGCGTGTACCGCAACACGCGTCCGCTATGCACGGCTGCAGCGTGCACCGCGACACGAGTCTAACCCTGGGACGTTTGGTGTACTCAATTATAACCTCGGGTCTTATACAGAAATTTTATCTATACTCAGTTTTCCCCTCGAGTACTTAGACTGGCAAGTGCAATATACTCAGTTTTACCCTCAAGTAGCTGGTCAACAGAGAGTCAACAAATGAGATTAACATATCTAATTGAGTCATTTCATGCGCAAAAAAATCCAAAAAAATAAAAACATAGTGGCACCTACTCATGGAGTCTTCCTACGCAAACTGCCACGTAGAAAACCTTAACAAACATATATAAATCAAGTTTTACCCCAAATTGCCACTTCTCAGAATCACTAGTGTAGCTATGAAGATGCATGGTTTTCCACTCAAACCCCTTTGCAAAACATCTTCCCCAAAAACATAGTTTGTCTAAATGATGCCATAATTGTCACACTCATGTATATTTGAGTTGCAAATAATTTGATGTAGCCCAATATGAATTATATTGTACAAAACACGCATTTTTCATTTTGTAATTCTTTTTGTTTGAATCCCTTAGTCTATTTACTATTTATGTGCCCTTGGATTGTTAGTACTACTCAGTTTTGCTCTCAAGTTCTGTCACAAATTCTCTCAGAAGCCCAAACTTATCCTGATTGGTTGAACCGTTGTCACACGGATCGACTCCACGAACCGTTGATCAACTGATCTAACGGGTAGTATACCCCTCCCCGTCTCTTCGTGGCCACACCTCTCTATCTCTCTCTTCATGGCCACCCCTCTCTCTCTGTCGGTGGATGCATTATTGTCACCCCTCTAACAATTATCAACTATCTTTCGCTTTCCTTTTCTTTTAGGGGATATAGTTTCGGTAATTTGAAACGGCCCAAAAGTGGTATAATTTTGGTATAAACATGAAGCATACATATTTGCGGATTTCGGTGAATGCATTATTGTCACCCCTCTAACAATTATCAACTATCTTTCGCTTTCCTTTTCTTTTAGGGGATAAAGTTTTGGCATATAGTTTTGGTAGTTTGAAACGGCCCAAAAGTGGTATAATTTTGGTATAAACATGAGGCATACATATTTGCGGATTTCGGTGAATGCATTATTGTCACCCCTCTAACAATTATCAACTATCTTTCGCTTTCCTTTTCTTTTAGGGGATATAGTTTTGGCATATAGTTTTGGTAATTTGAAACGGCCCAAAAGTGGTATAATTTTGGTATAAACATGAGGCATACATATTTGCGGATTTCGGTGAATGCATTATTGTCACCCCTCTAACAATTATCAACTATCTTTCGCCTTCCTTTTCTTTTAGGGAATATAGTTTTGGCATATAGTTTTGGTAATTCGAAACGGCCCAAAAGTGGTATAATTTTGGTATAAACATGAGCCATACATATTTGCGGATTTCGGTGAATGCATTATTGTCACCCCTCTAACAATTATCAACTATCTTTCGCTTTCCTTTTCTTTTAGGGGATATAATTTTGGCATATTTGGGGGATTTCGGTGAATAGATTATTTGTCACCCCTCTAACAATTATCAACTTTCTTTAGCATTCCAATATAGTTGGTAATTTCGGTGAATGCACACACTAACTATGAAAACAACTACAAGTACATGTAACTGAATAATGGATTTGTAACAAGGTATCCCTTGTAACAACTTCTAGCGCCTAGTGAGCAATGATAAGAATTCGATCGCAATTATACAACAGAAAAAACAACCAGCCATCAGATTAGCTTGCTTCTTCAACTCGACCAGCTGCCTTAACTGCTTGTTCATTTTCTTCAGTTCTCCCTTCACTTCCACCAGTCCTGCATTGGGAGCATTAGGCATAATCGGAACGGCTCATCTCTCCGCCGCATTCTCTACAGCAAGTCCCCCCCCCTCCCAAATTGCGCTCCCCAATAGCGCCAATTGATTCATGCAATTGAAGCCTCTGAACGTACACATCGATCCACTCGAAATGCCTGCATTTCTTCAGGATCTGAAAACAACAACGTGAACCCTAAATCCCAAATTCGAGGGAATAACAAGAAAATCGAGAGAAAACCGAGAAATTGGAGCGAGATCTAACCTTATCCCCCTCTCTATATGGCAAGCTCTCGCATGCAAGGAACTCACGTCCACGGTTGCCGTTCTCGTCCGTCTTACAGATCGACCGCTTCAGAGGCTCCTGGCGTGGGTAGTCAGGGCATCTTGTCAAAGGCACGGGTCCATACTGCGGCCATGAAGAACAGGAGGTCAAAGAGAAACTAGACATCACCCGCCTGCCGGAGAAGAAGAACAATGGGGCGCGGGGAAAGAAAGGGGAAGCAATGGCACGGGCACGGGCGCGGGGCTGGCTCGGGCTCCCATTTTGCAACGGTCACCTGGGTAAGCTGTGGGTCCGGCACACTAACGAGGAGAGGTTGTGGGTCCCACGATGATCTGGATAAGTGAAGACGTGTCCACTGCGGGGCACCAACAGCGGCCCCACTTGCCAGCACCAACCAACGTCAACTAAACGGGAATCCTCCGTCCGAGCTCCTTCTGCGGGTTTCAGACAAAGGTCTTGGGGAAAACTGAGGAAAAATTAAGGGGCTGGGGAAAACTGAGCACAACTAAGGAGCCAGGGGCAGGAAAATAGAAATCCCTATGTTTTAATAACCCCATTGGCCACACCACCGACGGTTCCATAAAAATAAAAACTGCCACAACGCGCCCATTGGAGTGAGTGACAAAGTTGCCATGTCGGTGTGTCAGCATGAAACATTTTCTAGGGAGTGTTCTTTGGCCATGCCACTGACATTGGCATGTCCAAAATTAAGGTTTTATTTTTTTTAAATAAGTCTAGACTGGCCCATGGAATTAAGGGCTTAATTATCCACATCACCAAGGATGATGTGGAATACAGGTTCAGTTCAGAAAGAAAAGAAAGATAGATGAGGAAATTGTTAAAAAACATTTGTGAGAGAAAGTTTGCTTGGTAAATTCGTCTATCTACATGCTGTCATGGCTATGTCAACTGTAAAAGTTATACGAAAAGGTCAAAGAAACTGAATGCAGAAAACAATAGAAAATGCACGTCTATGCCCTTGCGTGATATGGATTGTAATATCACAAAGAACCAAATGAGTGTTTTATCTAGAACTGTTCCCAGAAAAGATAGAAATTTTAAACAAATATTCCTTGTTGGCGACAGTTGAGAAAACGCTACTGTCAAATCGGAACCTTTATCCCCCAATGATGAGGTCCGAGTCCAAGTTGGATACAAAATTTGAGCAACTTGTCCAGAGTTTCCACCGACTCAAATCTACGCATCTCTGGATAATGAGCACTTCGAAGTGTGTCACGTGGGAGATCCGCATGAGCATGGATATGAAAATTTTCCCGATATGTATATCGTATCTTTAGGTGCAAAAATCTACTTTTTTCTCTTGCTGTTATAACTACAGAACCTTCTTTCCTTGTTGGAAGTCTCTTATAAAAAAAAATCAATTGTTATCAAACTCCATAGTGTGATTCGGGACCACGGCATGGTGAAGATAGGTTTGTGGTGTCCCTGAGAACCAAGTAGTTCAGCTATAGAACATATATTGTCTTGAGGATGAACATAGGACACATAGGCAAGAATGTGATTGGAAAGTGAAGAAGCATATATCAAGATTTTTTTAGACATAATTTTGTGCTATTTGTGCCAAGTTATCTATAGGATGTATTTTATTGTAAGAAGGCAACATCAATGAGTTTGCTATCCAGGACCATGGAAAAACATAGTAGAGTAGGATTTACTCAGGTTCCTTATGTTAAATATCATGGAAACTACAAGCTTCAGAGGGTGCCGTAATTACCAAAGCATGCTAACGTGACTAGCCGTCAGGTTATTTTTGTCACAACAAACATGCACAGCTTGTATAATTACACGAATTTACCTATGTTTAATTAAACACGAGTCACTTAACTTACCAACATCAATGGCCATCATTCCTTCCTTTTGTCATGGTTTTCATGTGCTTCTGCTATGTATCAAACTCCATAAAATTGCTGGTCAATAGGCTATGTTCTGATCTTGAATCTAGACTACGACAGGAGTTATTATCACGCATCTTCTGTACTTGGAATATGACTAAAGCTGGGGCCACTTGAAAGAGGGAAGCACCTTTGTAAGGAAAGTAATCAGCTATTTGAACGATCCAAACTATTGAGTAAGTTGCTCTGTTTAATCTAGTCATAGTCAAGCATCTCTAGCTTACAAGGTAATTTCTACATTCCCTGTACAACACTATATACTGTTAATGTGAATTTCTTCATGTCCATGTGTCAGATTTGTTATTGAGTAGAATTGAACACACTTCCCACACTATATATTCGCTTTGATGTACGAGGGCGCCGCGGGAGATCTAAGGTAGAGAGCCCAAGGAGACATTCAGTTTGTTGTAGAGAAAGTTTAATCAAATATGTCCCCCTACCAACAAAGTAGGTTTGGTCTCTGAGTCCAACCAAGAGGTGCTAACCCATTTGGGCATCATTTAAATAAAATTTATTTAAGAATATATTTTGTGATAAGTAGTGATAATATATAATAAATTGTGCCCTTAAAGCTTGAACAGTGCAGCAAAGAATCACGTTGTTGATCTGGTGCTTTAGGTATATTTAGCCTAGCTAGGTAATTGCTAATCATATTAGTCATTAGCCTCCTTAAAGTATTAGAGGGCTCAGCCAATGAGCAAAAGAACCAAAATAGTCTCAACGAAGATAGGGAGACAAAAAGAGACGCGAGGGGCTTCTCCCTCCTCCAGCAGACCTGGGGTGATCCCAATTCTTCCCTTCATTTCATTTCGTACACGCCGAAGTAATGGAAATATGAGATGAAAACCCCTTTCTTTCTTTTTGTGGCTCCTATGCAACCTTGTCATTCATTTGCTTACAGGTACATCCATTCAACACCCCTACCATTCCGAGGCATTATTCTCCAACTAGCTAGCCTCTCCCACCTCACTATATAAGCTGCACAATTGCCCTCACCATTGTTGCATACAAACACAAGCCAGTCCAGTGATCTAGTAGTTGTAGTTATAGTAGTAGTGGTGTCAAGACTTCCACTAAAGGATGAGTTCACCATCTTGGACGGAGAGGCAGAACGAGCTGTTCGAGCAGGCGCTGAACACATACAACAAGGACACGCCTGACCGGTGGCAGAACGTGGCGCGGGCTGTGGGCGGCGGCAAGACGGTAGACGACGTGAAACGGCACTATGAGGAGCTGGTCCAAGATGTGGACCGCATTGTTCTTGGAGACCTCCGCCAGTACGGTGGCAACAACAACGGTGGTTCCAGCCGCGGTGGCAGCAGCCAGGAGCGGAGGTAGTTAAGTAGTCTGAATCTTCTCTTCGTACCCACTGTTCCATCCATGCATGCATCATTACACTGTGACCACCCTCTAGCTGTATGCAAGTCGTGTGGTGTGTGCAAAGGGCGGTGTTGCTTTCGGCCTGGCTTTCTCGGTGCAGTCACATATGCTGGAACCATTTACATGTTTAATGCCCATATATACTCATGTCATGCATTTTCGTCCCTTGATGTGGTTTCTTGCTGAAACGACTTCATTGTGCCCTTTTACTGTCCATGTAGTCAAATCCTATATTGTGTACCAACTCCGTGCTTCATCTCGACAAATTCAATCATCAAGCCTGTGGCGGTCATTGACTCTGTGAGAAGGAGTGGTTTATCTATGCATGTAAGAATTTCCTGCCAGCAGTCAGGACCAAGGATTTGGGTATCAGTATGAAAAAAAAAAGTCTGGGGGGCAGGGGTTATGGTAACCATGGTTAACAGAGATAACCAGTCGAATACCTAATGAGATTCTCAAACAATATCTGATTTTCAAACTAAAAAATGTCTATATATTTCGAAAAGTATGTTTGGAGAAGGAGGAAGAAAAAGTTTCAAATGAGTTGGGCATGGGCATTGGGTTATAGCGAAGGGGAAACATGTAAGGTTTAGGTTGGTTTAACCAAACAGCTCAAATTCAACTTTCTTTCGAAATGGAGGATGAGAACTCCGGCCTTTGCATCAAAGATATCCATGCGGGCTTTATTTAAAACCAAATACAAATGGAATGGGATTTTTTTGCAAGACAAACTACTAATTCTGCAAGCTACTTTTGTGTCTAACGATCTACCTTAAGGTCGTCTTCTCTTGTCATTTGAAATGAAGCTTTTTTGGCAAGTTCCAATTTATTAAGTTTTCTATCAAGTGATGCATTTTTCTATTTCTTTATTCATGTCCTTCGAGTTAGATTTTTCATGAGTGTATGTGTTTCCTCAATTTATGTCCATTTCTTCATCATGTCATCGATATGACGTTAAGTGTATATAATATTACCTATAGACGATACCACTTAGGTTTTGAAAAACATCCTTATCCTGTTGGTGAGATCAAGTTTCACAATTAATGCATCCAGTTGTGTAATAGGACATGTCATTCATGCCTAATTCATTATACACAAAACAGATCAATGTGAATGCATTTCAGTAGTAGGGTGAATTGGCATTTGCTTTGCCTGATATATTCGCTTTTTCAAACGAACAGGTGCTCTTTTCTTTTCACGCTCTAACTTGTTCCACTATCGTCCTTATATCTTCTTTGTCCTGGGCGCTATACAGGAGCTCCTAACTGAAGCCGTGCAGAATCTAGTGATACCCTTAATTGGTAAAAAAAGTGTGCGGACAGTTGAGAAAGCAGGCTAATTTGCGCGGAATACCAAGCAAAATAAGTCATTCCTTTTGCGTATTGGATGTTAGAGACTAGGGTTAGCATGCTTTTGCTAAAGATTTGCTTGTAAAGCATGTATCGCAGTCCCTTAAAGCTTGCAGTCTTTTGGACGGGCATAAAGTGCCGCTCCTTGTAACAGTTGATGTTTTGTTCTCTCGCATATGGACGTACAGGACAAATGCCAATCCCAGATTTCTTGCTCTTGTCCCTAGATCCTTCTATATCTATACATTTCCCAATTAATGTCCTTCATGGGAAAGCATCATTTGCTTTCTGTCTGTCGGCATCTCTCCCTGTGCTTCCCTTTACAGGGAGCAGTCGAACTTGTTATATTCTGAGCCACTCAAATGTTCTGATATGATTTAAGCTAATTGGTCATCTGCTTCTGAATTTCAATTTCAATCGTAAAATCATGTCTATGTATCCATGGCAAGCCTGGATTTGTTTTTCTTGTTTTCATGTCGCCTTCAGAGTATATATAAAGTTATAAACCGACTAACCCTGGATTTGTTTTTCTTGTTTTCCAGGCAAAGGTACCTCAATATCCAGTGATCGCTGGGCTGGTGCGAGAAGGACATGGTCTTACAGCCCACGAGCACAGCTAGCCTTCATCTCTTTCCAGCATGAAACCAGTACTCTATCTACACTAGATACATATGAGCCGCCCCATGGTGATGGTGATCCTGTCCTGTAGCTAAAGTAGCTACCTAGCGCGCTCCGATGATGATAAGGATGACAACGAGAAAATAAGTCCTAGGCATAATCGAGTCTCACATCGGATCTGTATCTTTCGTATATTTTGTACCCATTATCTACGTTTATATGCCCCACCACGAACCTTGTCCCCAGCTATGGGTTTAGCGCTGGTACTGCTGGAGGTATCATACACGACGGGAGTATGTATCTTGGTGTAGGGGTATGTCTCTCTGTCTAATCGGTTAGCCCATGTTGCCAGAGGTGTTGTCTCTCGCGAATTCCAGTCTATCGGTTACTTATTACAGGTGCCGACTCCTGTCCTGGACCGTGTTTTTGGATTCCTGTGGCGCAGGGTATTATTCCCCAGCTCTTTTTTTCTTCTTTTTTAGACAAACAGGGAGCGCTCCCCAGCTCCATTCTCATATAGAAAATGAAACACATAGCGTTTTGACAACACCGGAATTTAAAACTAGAGAGATCCAGCCCAACAGCTAAGCTGAGGGTCTTAAGCTTAAACAAGAAGGAACAGCCATCACAGAGGTTCCAAACTTTCGCCAGAAACTGAGAGGCCAGCTAAAACTACGATAGAACACTAAAGCGCTTTCTCATCTTCTCCAGACTAATCCATCAGATCACCACATGAATATTGCCTGATTCTTCCGGGTGCTTTGACAGATAGGCTTCAGTGGCGCGCCCTTGCTGGAGAGAAGTCGTGGACGACTTCCAGGTCGAAATCCAGTCGAACGAAGAGCATTTCAATCCGGCATCAGCGATGGCATCATCCTCAGTCTTCTCACCAGAGCGCACTTGAATTTTTCCACCAGGTCCCATTCCAGCTGTTTGAATGGAACCTGCCATATCCTTAGGTATGATAGGAGTAATCCCCACACCTGCTTCATAGACAACCAAGTTTTTCTGTTAAACACCAAATGGTTCCTATTGTTCCAAATGCACCAAATAACTGCAGATGAGACAACATTCAACTGCTCAAACTTTTTATTGCACAGCCATTTCGATGCAAGGGATAAATAATCTACAATTTCCACATCAAAAATCTCTTGCACCACAGACCAAAGCAACCTAGATACCAGGCAGTCAAAGAACAGGTGTTTAACAGATTCTAATTCACTACAGAGCTTACATTGTAAGGTTTTTTGAATACCCCTGTGTCTAAGATTATCCCTAGTCATGATCTTGTTTTGGGACAACAACCAGAGGAAAATTTGCACTCTAGGTGGGATTTTTAAATCCCAGACAGCAGGCAAGAATACTGGTTGCACCCCTCTAAAGTTAATAATAGCATACAGAGATTTAGAAGAATAAACCCCTTTTGACTCATATTTCCAAATCAAAAGATCTTCCTCCATAGAGAAGGTGATGGATTGAGCAATTTCACATATCTCAAGCCACATTTCCATCATTTGTGGAGTGAAAGTTCTTCTAAAATCACATTTTAACTGTTGTCCATCCCATAGGTCAGCAACAGTTTTCATTTGTTGATTAACCACAAAATAAATATCCCAATACTGAGTGGATAGGGGAGCATTTCCAAACCAAGTATCCTCCCAGAATCTAACAGTCCTACCATTCCCAATTTTCCATTTATAACCAAATTTGACTGCCCTAGATGCCCACATCATACCCTTCCAGAAAACAGAAGGGTTAATATCCTGGCAGCAGAAAATATTTGGGTTTCTAGTGTTGTATTTAGCATCTACTATTCTTTTCCATAACCTTCCTTCCCCATAAATATACCTTTTAACCCAGGAACCAACTAAACAAATATTTAAATCCTGTAGGTTTGGAATCCCAAGCCCACCATATTCTTTTCTCATGCAGATAGAGGACCAATTGGCTAAATGGATCTTCTTGTTCCCATCTACATCATCCCACATACAGTTAGCTATCTGAGCATTGATAAGATCTAAAGCCCATTTTGGAAACTTGAAAAAGGAGAGCATATTGATGACGCGTAAAGCACACGCTCGTTGGGAACCCCAAGTGGAAGGTGTGATACGTACAGCAGCAAGTTTCCCTCAGTAAGAAACCAAGGTTTATCGAACCAGTAGGAGTCAAGAAGCACGTTGAAGGTTGATGGCGGCGGGATGTAGTGCGGCGCAACACCAGGGATTCCGGCGCCAACGTGGAACCTGCACAACACAACCAAAGTACTTTGCCCCAACGAAACAGTGAGGTTGTCAATCTCACCGGCTTGCTGTAACAAAGGATTAACCGTATTGTGTGGAAGATGATTGTTTGCAGAAAACAGTAGAACAAGTATTGCAGTAGATTGTATTTCAAGAAGAGAATTGGACCGGGGTCCACAGTTCACTAGAGGTGTCTCTCCCATAAGACAAACAGCATGTTGGGTGAACAAATTACAGTTGGGCAATTGACAAATAAAGAGGGCATGACCATGCACATACATATCATGATGAGTATAGTGAGATTTAATTGGGCATTACGACAAAGTAAATAGACCGCCATCCAACTGCATCTATGCCTAAAAAGTCCACCTTCAGGTTATCATCCGAACCCCCTTCAGTATTAAGTTGCAAAGCAACAGACAATTGCATTAAGTATGGTGCGTAATGTAATCAACAACTACATCCTTAGACATAGCATCAATGTTTTATCCCTAGTGGCAACAGCACAACACAACCTTAGAACTTTCTGTCACTGTCCTAGGTGTCAATGCAGGCATGAACCCACTATCGAGCATAAGTACTCCCTCTTGGAGTTACAAGCATCTACTTGGCCAGAGCATCTACTAGTAACGGAAAGCATGCAAGATCAAGAACAACACGTAGATAAACTTTGATAATCAACATAACAAGTATTCTCTATTCATCGGATCCCAACAAACGCAACATATAGAATTACAGATAGATGATCTTGATCATGTTAGGCAGCTCACAAGATCCGACAATGATAGCACAATGGGGAGAAGACAACCATCTAGCTACTGCTATGGACCCATAGTCCAGGGGTAGACTACTCACACATCACACCGGAGGCGACCATGGCGGCGTAGAGTCCTCCGGGAGATGATTCCCCTCTCCGGCAGGGTGCCGGAGGCGATCTCCTGGATCCCCCGAGATGGGATCGGCGTTGGCGGCGTCTCTGGAAGGTTTTCCGTATCGTGGCTCTCGGCACCGGGGTTTCGTCACGGAGGCTTTAAGTAGGCGGAAGGGCAAGTCAAGAGGCGGCACGGGGGGCCCACACCATAGGCCGGCGCGGCCAGGGGTGGGGCCGCGCCGCCCTAGGGTTTGGCCACCCCGTGGCCCCTCTTCGTCTCATCTTCGGACTTCTGGAAGCTTCGTGGAAAAATAGGCCCCTGGGCTTTGATTTCGTCCAATTCCGAGAATATTTCCTTACTAGGATTTCTGAAACCAAAAACAGCAGAAAACAGCAACTAGCACTTCGGCATCTTGTTAATAGGTTAGTTCCAGAAAATGCACGAATATGACATAAAGTGTGCATAAATCATGTAGATAACATCAATAATGTGGCATGGAACATAAGAAATTATCGATACGTCGGAGACGTATCACATATATATAGGTATACTAGATAAAACAGTTTGGATGAGGATTCTTTTTGCCTCTAAGGACAGCAGTTTCCCCCTCCACCCTGCCATTCTACTAAGCAGATTATCAACCAAAGGTTGCAGATCCTCCCTCTTGAGTTTGCTAAAGTGCAAAGGAAGACCTAAATATTTCACAGGGAATTTCCCAGCCACACATTGAAAGATATCTAAGAAAGGTGGGAGTTCATCCACCTCCATATTAATAGTCATCAACTCACTCTTATGGTAGTTGATTTTCATCCCTGACACTTGTTCAAAACAAGTAAGGGTCCATTTAAGATTTATAGCATTTCTTTCATTGTTTTCTAGGAAAATCAGGGTGTCATCTGCATACTGTAAACTAATTACACCACCAGGGACTAAATGTGAACACAACCCTGTGATCATGCCACAAGAAGCACCCTTGATCACCATTTGTGAGAAAACATCTACCACAAAATTAAAAAGGAGGGGAGCAAAGGGGTCCCCTTGTCTTAAACCCTTACCAGTAAGGAAAAAATTTCCTTCCACATCATTTACTTTGACACCAACAGACCCCCCTTGGGTTATCTGTTTAATCATGGATATAATTTTCCCTCCAAAACCTCTAAGTTGCAAAATTTCATAAAGAAAATCAAGATTTACCCTATCATAAGCCTTTTCATAGTCTATTTTGAAAACTAAACCTTTCTCTTTTCTTCTAAAAACTTCATGAATGATTTCATGGGCTGAATCCACACTTTCTAGGATAAACCTCCCTTTAATGAATGCAGATTGTTGCTGAGAGATCAATCTATCAACCAGGAAGGAGAATCTATTTGTAATAACTTTGGTAAAAATCTTAAACACACAATTTAAAAGACTTATAGGTCTAAAATTTCTCATCTCTTTTGCATCATCCTCCTTTGGGATCAAGGTGATCATGGCAAAATTTAATCTATATATATCTAGTCTATTATGATACCAATCATCAAAGAGTTCCAGGAGATCCTCTTTAACTATGTCCCAAAAGGATTGGAAAAACAGAAAAGACAAGCCATCTGGGCCAGGTGCTCCTTCAGCATAGGACCCAAAAACAGCCTCTTTAATCTCCTCCTCAGAGAACATCTTTTCTATCTCAGCATTTTCCTGTGAGGTAACTTTCTCTTCAGGAGAAAAGAAGTCATCCATTAACCTAATATTAGATCTCTCTTCCCTCTTAAACAAATCTTTATAAAAGTCAGTAGCTATTCTAAGCATGCTTTTTTGGTCAGTTACAGGACCCTCTGGCCCCTCTAAGACATTAATTCTTTTCTTCCTTCTACGTTGGTTAGCTATAGCATGAAAGTAGGCTGTATTTCTATCCCCCTCAAGGATATTTCTATCCCTAGATCTTTGTCTAGCCTTGGTCTCCTCAATGATCCAATAAGTATTGAGCTCAGTAAGAATATCTTCTAACCTTTTCCTACTGTTATCATCTAAAGGCTGGGTTTCAGCAGAAATATCTAAGGAATCATACTCCTCCATGAGCTCTTTCTTGTGCTTCCTAATATCAGCTTCTAGATTAGCACTCCATCCTCTAGCGAATTTCCTAAAATACTTACACTTATCATGCCAACTATCAATAGCAGATTTATTACCTCTGCCCAAACTCCAAGCTTTGACCACTAAATCCCTAAAGTCAGGCCTGGATAGCCACCATTTCTCAAACTTAAAACCACTCTTCTTTGGAACCTGACTACAGCCAGAGTCCCAAATGATGGGAGTATGATCACTTCCTACTCTAGGTAAAGCTCTGGCATGAGCTAAAGGGAAATTTTCTTCAAATTCAGTTGTACAAAAAATCCTGTCAATTCTACTCATGATCAAGTTTTCCTGATTATTGGCCCAAGTAAAAGCTCTACCAGTTAGGCCAATCTCTATCAGAGCCCAGATGTCTATCCAGGCATTGAATTTATCTGCCCATCTATGATCAATATTACCATTACTTTTATCTGATTGGGATCTAACAAGATTGAAATCACCACCAATGATGGCAGGACCTTCCCAATGAAGGAAGAGTTCATGAAGTTCAGAAATAAAGTCATCCTTTTTTTCTTCATAGGGAGAACCATAGACAGTGGTAATTCTAACAGTTGTATCATTTATCTTGTTCCTAACAATAACACTAACAGAAAAGTTCCTAATATCCCAAGCTACAATGTCAAAAAGATCAAGATTTAAACCCACTAAAATCCCTCCTGCAGATCCAACTGCAGGAAGATGGTTCCAAGCAAAGTTTCTATTCCCTAACACACATTTGAGAAAGGAATTGCTAAATTGTTGTTTTTTTGTTTCTTGGAAGCCAATGTAGTCTAATTGTAGAGGCACAAGGTTTTCATCTATATGCCTCTGTCTACCCAGGGCTTGAATCCCTCTACTATTCCAGAAACCACACTTCATCTAGATGACTTCCTGGGGTGCTTGCCCCGTTTCTTCCTAGTCACATGAACCCACACATTCTCACCTCTATCATCAAACTCATGATCTGTATTATACTGATCAGGAGTTCTTGGACACTCAGCATCCGACAACACATCTATACCTAAACTAGAATCTAAAATCTCATCAGAGTGAACCAACTGATTTTTAGGCATTCCTAAGCTATCAGATTCTTCAGTAACATCTACTACATCAATATCAACATGGATCCCTATTTTCCTAGCCATATCACCTAACTCTTCTACTTGCAGAACATGGAAAGGATTAGATCTGATTATACCTGACATTTTTGAAGCAGCACCAAGAGTATTCTTCCTCTCCTTCAGCTCCATAGCTTTGTCCATCACATTTTTTGATCTGTCAATCCTGTCACTCTGCCTGCTAGGCTGCACATGGCCCCAAGCCTTCTTTTGTTTCTTCCCAGCACCTTGATCATCTCTGTCTTTCATCAGATCATGAAAAGCTGGCATGATGTCCTCAGGCAGATTAAGCTGTTCTATAGCAGCTTCTTCCATCTTATCAGCAAAAGATAGACCATCCTCATTCCAGAAACTTGTAACTTCAGATCTCACACTGTTGTCAGCATTGTTCGAAGAATCCCAGATGAATTGTCCATCAGTGCCAATAGCACCCTTCTCCATCAGCAGCTTGTATATCTCACAGCCAGGAATCACCTCATCAGATGTGTCAGTAGCTAGCACAGCAGTCTGTCTCCCATGGTTTGCAGTTCCAGTTTCCACCTGATGATTAGAACCACCACTAGATTGGGAGTTTGTGGAGTTTCTGTTTACCTCAGATCTCCCATCAGTGTCCATTCCACTGTTTCCATTTCCAGTCCCTCCTCCTATATTACCATTATCTTGTCCAGTAGGCAAGTCTCTCTGAGCCCCAGCTGCATTTGGCAATTCAGCAGTAAACTGTAGTTGAAAGAGCTTCCCATGGAAATTGAAGAGCCTACCAACTGGGATTCTGTTGGGGTCTCTGCAAAGGATTTCCACCCTAACTACCTCAGCACAGTTCTTGAAGATACTTTGCCAATCCACCTTTTTCAGCAGACCACACACAGACACAGCTTGATCAATAATGTTCCATTCACACCAAGGAGGCAGCAGTCCCCTTATCTGAATCCAAGTCTCTACCAAGGTTTCCACAGGTTATGGGTCATCAAACCACTTAGTAACTGAGACAGTGACTCCTTCTTTTGCCAGTCCAAACCTGGGGTACCCAATTACTTGTTCCACAGGGATATGTGGTGGGAATTTCACCAGGTAAGACCAATCTCCAAGTTCCCTAATCTGCCAAGGCCAATTTGTCTTATAGATGTTTGAGAATTCTCTGCCAAGGTCTTCCCTGCTAATCTCACCATCTTCAATAGTAACCACACCACAGTTCCTTGTAGAGCTGATGGGATTGACACTTACTTCAGGGGCTTCAATATGATAAAAGCCAAGACCATTAGCAGAACTCCCTATATATCTAGCAATCTGATGAGGTCTCTTTAGCACTGGGCAGTCATCCACAGCATGATTACTGGCTTTGCAGATGAAACAACAAGGCCCTTTGGAGCAAGCAGCCTTCAGATGTCCTGGTTCTCCACAACCTTCACAGATGGTATCTGCATAGTTCAGAGAATTAGAGCCAGAGGATTCTGCTTGAATTGGACCCTTCTTCTTCTGCTGAAACCTCCCTTGTTGATTCTTGCTCCTCCCACCATAATCTCCAGAGGCTTGTTGGCCCTGACCACCATTCTGTTGTGGATTCACCCATTGATTTTGTTGCATGCCAAAAGGCTGTTGAGGATATGGAGGAAAGGGTCCTCCAAACCAGGGTGGAGGCATAGCACCAGGCATGAATCCATAAGGAGCTTGAGGTGGAAAGGGGTAACCTTGCATCTGGGTGAAATCTGGTGGGAACTGCTGATTCTGTTGTTGTTGTCGATCCCCTCTACCACTATTACCTCGACCACGACCTCTCCCACGGTCAGCCATGATCAAAACCTCCTCCTGCTCGAAGTCTTCAACACCCAGCACCACCAAGCCAGGACGATCAGGAGGGAGTGGCGGCGGCGGTCTGAAGGGGGAGAGGTGAACCCTAGAATCCCCCCTTTTTGTACAAGGACGGCGCTGCCCTAGAGGTGGTTTGGTGAGATTCGGAGGAATATGCCACAACTGTCTGTAGAAGCTTTCCACCTCATCTCTCTCACTGCAAAAGGAACTCCAAAAGTAATCTATCCCTTCTACGCTTGGACTTTTGTCAACGGCTAAACGCCCAGACTCCAGAATACTACCAAAATTCCCAAAAGCTTGTTCAAAAGGCCGAAGCCTCATTCCTCCTTCTTCTCTGCCACCAGTACTTGCAGAGTCTTCTCCATTAGCAAGGCTTGATGACTGAGAACCAGCAATGAAGTTGCCGCAATGCGATCCCTGCGAGATCCCCCATCTTCTGCTCTGATCGGCTCCCACATTGGCGGCATTTGGAGATTTGCTTCTACCATAGCCATTGACACCGGGGACAGAGGATGCCTGGGATGACCTGGCTGCCCATCCCGCCTGATCCGTTGACACGAGGCTCTCATAGCGCATCGAGGGATCCCAGATGGTACCTCCATTTTGCCATTCTGCAGAGAATCCTCCCTGCCAAGCTTCACGATCCCAGACCTGCTCACTGTGGATGATCCCGCCTCCGTTGAGGTAGCTTGATGCCTTCCTATCAGAGAATGTGCGATCACGCTGCGCAGAGGCTTGAAGTTGGATCGGCCCGATTGACCCGATGAAGAGATCGAAAGCATGAACTCCTGGATCCTCTGAAGGTTGTGACGGGCCCGCCGCACCTTCCTTCGGCCGCGCCCTTCCCAGACCAAGCGGAATCCGCCATGGATCTGGCCTTGAACTTGAGATGGTACCTCCGCGCCCGACACCTCTCGGTCCTTGTCCGCCTCCAGGTCGCGCAGAGCCTTGAACCGCGCCGCCACTCTCCGGAATCCCTCCTCCATCACCACCGATCGGCAGCGCCAGGCGCCTCCGCGGTGGGCGGCGGTGCGAGTTTTGGGGGAAGGCGAGGCAGTCACGCCACGGAGCTAACTTGACGGCCAAGCAGGCGGAGCGGCGTACGGACGCGTGTCCGCAGGAGGCCTTGGAAGTAGTATCCGCGCCGTGGCTCGGCGACGTGTCATGTCCGGACCCCGAGGTGGTTCCGCCATGAACAGGACCTCGGGTCGAACGCATCGCCAGGACCGCTGCCCCCGAAACGCCTCCATCGTCGAAGTAGAACTCCCCCTCTCCAGCCTTCACCCGGACGAGCCGCAAGGACGGGCGGCGTCTCGCCGTTGGGAGATTCAGGGCGGCGGAATTCCACCACCCCGCTCGCCAGCCGCGACCCGCGCTTCCAGGTAGCGGATCCCCCTCGGGAGATCTCGAGGAAGCTGGGGCCGCCATCCACGAGGCTCGCACATGACGTCTCGCTCCTCCGGTGAGGCCTGGAGAAGGTAGAGGAGATAGTAGCGGCGAACTAGCTTGTCCTGGAGATCCAGCTCCAACGCGCTCGGCCTGCGGGGCGGTGAAGGCCCCCGCGGCGCTCTGCCCGGAGACGACATTCGCGCCCTCCGCCGCGCTTCGGAGAGCCCGGAAGGGAAAGGCGGCGGCGGAGGGGCGAGGAAAGGCCGGCGGCAGAGAGCGCATCCAGAGCGGAGGAGCGGAGAAGCCGATCATTTCAAGAGCGTCTCTTTTTTTTTTCTTCTCGTGAAGGCATATATCTCCAGCGGCTCGTTCGGTCACATATTTTCGTTTGGGTCAATGGGCAGACCAGCGGTGACACATTTGGTCCGCCCTAGCCAATTTGATTGGTTTTTTCCTCAATTTGGAACCAATATATGAGGGATTAATTATTGGTTTATCACTACAGCTCGCGCAACATTCTGATTTGCCACTAGATAAGGATGGTGTTCAGTTTTGCCTCTAGTTTGTGTGCACCAACTTGTTCTCTGACTCTGCCGTTTCCTTCAGATCAACGTCCTTAACTTGGATGTTTCAGGTGGGACCAGGTGGAGACACGTTTGAAAAGAATACCGTTGTTGGCCGTTTCACGTGGAACCCACTAGGCAACCGTTGGCTCTGTTCCATTTTAAACCGACGGAACACACAGCCGTAGCTCGCAGAGGTGAGCAGGAATCAACGGGGAGTGTTCGAACGTGGAACAGGGTTGGAGGCTGCCACACACAGAGGTGGGAGGGGCGACCCCTTTTGGTAGCTAGGAGCCAGGCGCGGGCGATCGAGAGGGCATCGTTTACGGGGAGCGCCGCCGATGTCGGGAGCTGTGGAGGGCGCAGCCGTCTACTATAACCACCTCACGGTTCAGATCCCCTTCGGCTCCGGGTCCATGTCTTCTTCTAGCTCCCGCGCCACCTCATGGTTCAAGGTTCCGGTGCGCATGGAGATGCCTATCCTCCTCTATCCGCGGTGTCGGGCGGCCGTTTATCGGAGGATTTCGTGCACACCGAAGAACAGCAATCGTCCGTTGTACGTGTGCAGCAGCGAGAAGGGGGTAAGAACCGGGAAATTTCACTATTTTGTGTGGTCGGGATATTTGAGCAATATGGTTGATATGTTTGGTGTGCTTGCAGAAAAAATGCTTCTTCCTTTGGGTCGATGTTCTGGCCCACATACTGATGAATCAGCCGCTAGATGAGCACGATGAATGGTTGCCCATCATACCACATACGACACCGGTCTCCGCGCTAGCTAGTGCAGAAGAGACAGATGGCGGAGCACGCATTGACAGAGAGGTAGCTATTGAGCTAAGAGGATGAACCAGAAGATTAGAGAGCTCGAAAATCAATCACAAATTTGTAATTACATTTGTGCATTTGTAGGTGGTATTGTAATCGCACTAGGTTTAATGTTAAACATTGTATGAAAAGGCATGAATTTTTCATGAATTTGTGATGAATTTGTAAGCTTGGAATTGTATGAACTTGTAAGCTTGAATTTGGGATAAATTTCCAAGCTTGAAATTAATAAATTTGATCAAAATGCGCTAGTGGCAAAGGTTTGGCTTTGGGCAAATGAGAAGGGCGCGCAAATGAGAAGGGTTCTTTAAAAAAGGTAAAAAAATGAACAAACAAAAACGGGTGCATCTTTGTGATTTTAAACATTGTGTGTTTGCCATTTTTTGTTTCATACTTATATGGGTATCCTACTTATATTACATCAAAGTACATACTTTGATCCGTGTTTGTGATTTTCATGATTCATACATTGATATATTATATCGAAATCATAGAAAACTAAGATACATCTGATGCAAATATTGGTAGCCAGATCATCACGGAAAATAAATTAGATAAAATCAGATGTCTAGTTCCACCGTCACACGGAAATAACTTAGATAGATAGATAGATAAGTCTAGGGACACGATTCGACACGGAACCACATAGAAAACAAAAAAACGAAAGCTTAAAAAACATGACGAGCTTCACGAGAACACATCTTGGTCACACCACCTGCCGCACCACCGTCTTCACCACCGTCTTCACTTGTTGTATGGGAGGCAGTGCATACATTTCCCGGATAAGAAGATGGACTCGCAGTCGGTGAAGATGTTAAAGTTGGTGAAGAAGATCGACTCACAGCCGCACCAGAAGACCTCGCCGAGGAGGTCGTACGCGTTGAACCGGTTGGCGAAGGTGACCGTGAGCAGCTTGAGGGTGACGCCTTCACGAGTCTCGTTGATGTGGTACATGACGGGCGAGCCCGGTGGGAGAATCCCTCCTTGAGGAAGTCTCGGGTGACCTCGACCTCGGTCCTCTACCCCTACTTCGCCCACACACAGAGCGTGTTCTCGACAAGGACGTCCGCTGGATAGCGCAGCTCGGGCATGGTGCGCGGACGGCGGAAGGTCGATCCCGTGTACTACATCTTGGGAAATCAAATGCTTGGGTGCATGGTGCTTTGGAGAGAGAGAGAGGACGAGAGCCCATTGGGTGGTGTGTGGGAGAGGAAGAGAGACCCCCTCATAAAGAGGTTGGCTCATCATTAGGGTTGCTAATGAAACGAACAGGTGCGCGTGTGTATCTGGGGTGCGCGTTTGTATCCGTTTTCAAACATAAACGAGGGGATGCACGTGTGAGACGATGGCAAAACTGATACGATGGCACAATGCTGCAACGCTGCGAGTGAGCTACTCGAGGGCTCACACTGAAACGATGCAAGCGAGCTGCATGGTGCATGCATAAAAAGGCGTTGGCGAGCAAGCTGCGTGGCGCATCCATGGCAAGCCTAGACGCGCGTGACGGCCCAACGGACATTTCGCTGTCTCCTGCCCAGTCGTGAGGAAAAAAATGAGCCAATCACATTGAAGAACGGGGGCTTCCGCGGATTGGCCACGATTCCTTGTAGAAGGCCAGATCGAACGGCTGACGTTAACCGAAGTGGATGGTCTACGCTGCAAATAGAGCAACCCACGGATTGGTCTCGTTTCCTTCTAGAAGACTAGATCGCACGGACGAGGCAGCGCGTTAGGGTTAGATCAATGGTTGACATTGGTCAATAGGGTTAGCTGGTCAAGAAATGGGGTTTTGAGGGATTTTGGCATGATCCGCTGTTAATTTTGACAAATTTAAAAGCTTCATTTTGGAGCGAGGAAGAAGGATCCGGGCTAAGATTGTCATTTTCACTTCGACCAATATGTTTTAATGTTGGTCAAAATGTAGGGTTTGACCAAATTTGAAATGAAAAAAATTCAAAAAAATCGAAAAAAAAGAAAAACCTTCTCACATAGTCTTCTTATTTCATATACTAACAATTCAAATTGATAAACATGGTCTACATACTTTCAAACGAAATAAACATGTATATAATGTGATATCTAAAGCAATATCCTAGGAGGTCAAGGGTGAAGACTAGAGGTTTAGGGTTTGGAACATGAAAAGTTTCAAAAACCTCACCAAAGCTTCATTTTGAAGTGAATAAGAAGAATCCAGGCTTAGTTTTTCATTTTCATGTTTTAAACTTATTTAAATATTGGTCAAAGTTAGGTTTGACCAAATTTGAAATGAGCATGAAAAATTCAAAAATCGAAAAAATGAAAAACCTTCTCACATAGTCTTCTTACATAGAGTAGATGTGTAGCAAACTTATTTGGACGATTTAGACAAGATTAAAAAAAAACCTACTTAGAAATGAGGCTCTTTACCCTAACTTTGGAGCTCATTTTTAGCACATTTTGACATGACTTGTTCAAAACATGTACTCTCATCATTCCAACATCATTCAAACATAGTTCTAACATACGTCCGACATCATTCGACACAAATACAACATTATTCATGAATTTTAGTTTGTTCCCACTCAATCATCTACAAAGCGTTGCGGCTTCTTTTTGGTCCTTGTGCTTCTTGCCACCACTTTGCTCCTTGTGATACTTGTGCTCATTGCTTCTTCTCTTCTCCTCTTGGTTGTTGGCACCTTAACTACCTCAGAACTCACTGCCACCACTTTGTTCGAACCTACCACAGAGGTGTACAAAAAAAAGTGGAAGGGCGGTAAGATTATGTCAAGTGATAAATGTACACTAGTATTGGCAAGATTTATATACCAAGTAGAACTCACAACCACAGAAGGTTGGACACCAACATTTGGAGCCTCAATTTTATCATCATTTGAAGCCTCAATTGGATCATCAATTTGATCATTTTTTGTGCTCATCATTTTGATCATCAATTTGCTCATCATTTGTAGCCTCAACTGGATCATCAATTTGATCATAATTTGGAGCCTCAATTGGATCATCAATTTGATCATCAGTTTGCTCATCATTTGTAGTCTCCATTGGATCCTCATTTTGATCATCGTTTTGCTCATCATTTTGCTCATCATTTGGAGCATCGAAACACTCTTCGAACGCTGGATCTACTGCGTTTTCACAGTACTTAGCGAAATGATCAGACCCACAACACCTTGTAAACTTACTTCTACTCGGTCCAAGTCCAGCCTCTTTTGGTGTGAGGTCTTATTCGACTTTTCATCGGTCTACCTGCTGCTCTCTTCAGAACTGGAAGGCAAAGCTTGAAACCAGGGTCCACTATGTTCCATTGTTGTTTTCCCTCCAAAGCAGGTAAGGCATATGCATATGTGGCTTTGAACCTTGCAACAGAGTAGTAATCATGCACATACTGTTGTATGTTCCCTGCTTGACCTGAGAGAGTATTGATGAAAAACAAGGCATGAATGCATATGCAACCCAGTTCTGCCATTGCCTACAACTGCAAGTTCTACCTTCTAAATCCACTGGATATCTCCATTCCCTCTTCCCTTTATGCAAAAATGATACCTCTGCCCGTGGTAGCCAAGCAACGACTCATGTACATTTCCAAGCCTCTTTTTTCTGCTTCAATTCGTTTCCAAAGATACATGCCTTGTATCATGGATGTTTGTACATCATACAGGCACACAAATCTTTGTACTCCTCTTTGCGGGTCTTGCTTTACAACTTGGATACAACGGTTTCTCAAAATCTTATGGTAAGCTCAAAAACTCCTTGTAGTCCGTTGAAGTTTTGAGGCCCTAAAAAACACGTAACATCTCACCCAGCTTGGCATATCAACATCATCACCATCAAAATACAAATATTTACCATTTGTCTCATCATTTCCAGGACTTGTCATTTTATTCTCATCGACTACCATCTCATTACCAAGGTTTTCTATCTCATTAGTATGGTTGTCCATTGCCAAAAAAGATCTCATTCAGATTAGAGTTGGTGTCTTTTTGGGAATTGGTTAAGCGGCATTGCCAAAAAAGATCCCATTTAGATTAGGGTTGGTGTTTGTGCCATTGTTTGGGCATTGTGGAATATACGTAATGATGTGGTGTTTAACAGGCAGAAGCCTACCTCTTTCTTGCAGGTTATTCCCTTGGCGATTCACTGGATCCGTACGTGGCCCTATCTCCAAATAGAGAAACAGCGGGCTGCCATGGAATCTAGGTGCAACCGTTTGGAGATGGTCGCACGGGATTTCTTCTGCCAGTTTGGCTGGCGGCTTGACCTCAGGATTACATTATGATGTGCCATAGACACCCGTTGTTTTCCTTTTTTCTAGTTGGTAGTGTTGACCCTGATTGGTCATTGATTTGTAATAAGTGCACACTCTCATTAAAGTAATAAAGAGGCCATATGCATCATTTTGATGTAGAGGCTGGGGCTAACTTTTATCTAAAAAAAATTAGTAGGGTTGTCCATCTCACATTCTTGGGTCTCTTCAGCCATGACATGTATTTCTCCGTGTATGTTCTAACATTTGTATCATCCATGAAGCCCCTTTTAAGTCATCTTCACTCAAAACTATGTTCTACGAAGTCCTAACTTTTTTTACAATCACGACATATATAGCTTCTTGATGAACTTTTCCTTCTTTCTCCTTGTATAATTTATGGCTAATCTCTTGAAACCTTTGATGTCACTGCAGCAAGTTTGGCTTGTATGTTTCTTGGTCATCAATTGTGTGGTGACCCGGCATACCACTGCATTGTGTAGTATGCAAGTCTGACATAACACCAATGAAACACCGTTCCACTAGTATTACATCGCTCAGAGTGGTACAACAGAAACATATGCGGGTCCAAGGTATATCTATAGAATTACATACAGACTCTGTTACAGAAGATCAGCACAGCCTCCTACTTTACAATGAGGTAAATCTGCAATTAAACTCCAGAAGAACGACTCGTAGCCTAATCCTATCACGAACTCTATTTGTAGAGTATTTAACTAGCTATAGAGGCTATGAATAGATTCTAGCTAAATAGGAGCTAGGTTTAGGAAGCCACCTCCCTTCTATGGCTAATCTAGGTTTTATCCTTGTTGGACGTGGTGTTTGACTCTTCTGACAGGTTCTTGTCCCCTGAAGTAGTTGTTGACTCCTCGGTCTTCGAGTTGCGATGTAGATCCTCCTTTGATGTCTCCATATCTAAGCATGGGATTTAAGAGTGGTATGAGTACGAGCGTACTCAACAAGTTCATTATAGGAAAGAGGTGTTTAATGCACTAGCTACGGCATTAGACCAGAAAGTCTAATACCCATGCAGGTTTTCATAGCCATTTCTTCAAAAGGTTGCTTTTATTCAAAAGAACTATGTCCGTCAGCCTTCACCGGTTTACTAGAACTTCATGGAGTTCCTTTCCGGCAGCGTTCGCAGTTCCAAAACCCAGAACATGGAGTGACAGGTCACGATTCATTACACTCTGCAGAGGTGTGTTGCTTTACCCATAAGAGATCTTAACCATGGTGCCAACCGGGCGCGCAACCCGTCCACACTTCCTTTGGTGTGAGGCCTGGTATAAGGTCTTAGCCAATCATATTCCTCCGCTACCTCGCACACCCACCCTTTGTTACAATCCCCGACCCTGGGTCCTCGCCGGTGTACTTATACCAATTAAGGATGGCCCCTGACCACGACAACAGTTCTGGGCTAAGTACCATAAACTCCTTCGCCGGTAGATGCAACCCATCATAGACCGCATTACCGTGGGGAATTAGAGGGGTAAGCGCATCCGTTGATGTACGAGAGGTGGAAATACAATTGACTACTCCGTCCCACTCCAGATCTTATGGTTAACACGAGTTTTACGGCACAAGAATCACTGGACGACATTTGTTGTTTAATCCTAGATGGATATAAACCCATTGCAATGGAACCTCCACCATGTCAACACATTCCATGGTTACATTGCCAACCACATAGTCATATTCATAGTTATGAAAGTAATACTTTGGCTTTTCATGCAAGAGTGATAACTATAGTACTTTGCAAGTAATTTGGTAAAAATACTCAAATGACATGAGCAAGCGATGAACTTGCCTTTCTTGACTGCAAGATTATGCAGGCAAGGTCTTCGATACGCAATAACTCCAAATTCTAAAATAGCATCATCGTCCGGTAAGGACGATGTTTAAAAGATTGGCAAGGATGCAATAGTGCATAAGTATGAGATGCAATCGCTCTAAGTGTGACCTAACCCCGATGATTTAGGATTAGTGAGTTGTAATGATTAGTTCAAGGTGTGTTGCACCTTTAAAGATGGTTCACCAACAAGGTTCTTATTAAGGGTGATTGCTTGGTATCATAAACAATTTATGCAATATATTATGACAATATCATTACTAGTACACAATGATACGCGTACAGCACGCGTCCGTTGGGAACCCCAAGAGGAAGGTGTGATGCGTACAGCGGCAAGTTTTCCCTCAGTAAGAAACCAAGGTTTATCGAACCAGTAGGAGCCAAGAAGCACGTTAAAGGTTGATGGCGGCGAGATGTAGTGCAGCGCAACACCAGGGATTCCGGCGCCAACGTGGAACCTGCACAACACAACCAAAGTACTTTTCCCCAACGAAACAGTGAGGTTGTCAATCTCACCGGCTTGCTGTAACAAAGGATTAGATGTATAATGTGGATGATGATTGTTTGCAGAAAATAGTAGAACAAGTATTGCAGTAGATTGTATTCGATTAAAAGAATGGACCGGGGTCCACAGTTCACCAGTGGTGTCTCTCCCATAAGATAAATAGAATGTTGGGTGAACAAATTACAGTTGGGCAATTGACAAATAGAGAGGGCATGACAATGCACATACATGATATGATGAATATTGTGAGATTTAATTGGGCATTACGACAAAGTACATAGACCGCTATCCAGCATGCATCTATGCCTAAAAAGTCCAACTTCAGGTTATCATCCGAACCCCTTCCAGTATTAAGTTGAAAACAACAGACAATTGCATTAAGTATGGTGCGTAATGTAATCAATAACTACATCCTCGGACATAGCATCAATGTTTTATCCCTAGTGGCAACAGCACATCCACAACCTTAGAGGTTTCTGTCACTCCCCCAGATTTAATGGAGACATGAACCCACTATCGAGCATAAATACTCCCTCTTGGAGTTACAAGTATCAACTTGGCCAGAGCCTCTACTAGTAACGGAGAGCATGCAAGATCATAAACAACACATAGATAATAGATTGATAATCAACATAGCATAGTATTCTCTATCCATCGGATCCCAACAAACACAACATATAGCATTACAGATAGATGATCTTGATCATGTTAGGCAGCTCACAAGATCCGACAATGATAGCACAATTAGGAGAAGACGACCATCTAGCTACTGCTATGGACCCATAGTCCAGGGGTGAACTACTCACTCATCACTCCGGAGGCGACCATGGCGGTGAAGAGTCCTCCGGGAGATGATTCCCCTCTCCGGCAGGGTGCCAGAGGCGATCTCCTGAATCCCCCGAGATGGGATTGGCGGCGGCGGCGGCGTCTCTGGAAGGTTTTCCGTATCGTGGCTCTCGGTACTGGGGGTTTCGCGACGAAGGCTATAAGTAGGCGGAGGAGATAGGTCAGGGGGCCACACGAGGGCCCCACACAACAGGCCGGCGCGGCCAAGGGCCAGGCCGTGCCGCCCTAGTGTTTGGCCACCTCGTGGCCCCACTTCGTGACTCCTTCGGTCTTCTGGAAGCTTCGTGTGAAAATAGGCCCCTGGGCGTTGATTTCGTCCAATTCCGAGAATATTTCCTTACTAGTATTTCTGAAACCAAAAACAGCAGAAAACAGCAAATGGCTCTTCGGCATCTCGTTAATAGGTTAGTGCCGGAAAATGCATAAATATGACATAAAGTATGCATAAAACATGTAGGTATCATCAATAAAGTGGCATGGAACATAAGAAATTATCGATACGTCGGAGACGTATCAGCATCCCCAAGCTTAGTTCCTGCTCGTCCCGAGCAGGTAAACGATAACAAAGATAATTTCTGGAGTGACATGCCATCATAACCTTGATCATACTATTGTAAGCACATGTAATGAATGCAGCGATCAAAACAATGGTAAATGACATGAGTAAACAAATGAATCATATAGCAAAGACTTTTCATGAATAGTACTTCAAGACAAGCATCAATAAGTCTTGCATAAGAGTTAACTCATAAAGCAATAATTCAAAGTAAAAGCATTGAAACAACACAAAGGAAGATTAAGTTTCAGCGGTTGCTTTCAACTTGTAACATGCATATCTCATGGATATTGTCAATGTAAAGTAATATAACAAGTGCAATATGCAAGTATGTAGGAATCAATGCACAGTTCACACAAGTGTTTGCTTCTTGAGGTGGAGAGAGATAGGTGAACTGACTCAACATAAAAGTAAAAGAAAGGCCCTTCGCAGAGGGAAGCATTGATTGCTATATTTGTGCTAGAGCTTTGATTTTGAAAACATATAGAGAGCAATAAAAGTAAAATTTTGAGAGGTGTTTGTTGTTGTCAACGAATGGTAGTGGGCACTCTAACCCAAACCTTCAAAGAGCGGCTCCCATTTTATTTTATTTTTGTGTGGCACTCCTTCCAACCTTTCTTTCACAAACCATGGCTAACCGAATCCTTCGGGTGCCTGCCAACAATCTCATACCATGAAGGAGTGCCTTTTTATTTTAGTTTTATTATGATGACACTCCTCCCCACCTTTGCTTTCTCAAGCCATGGCTAACTGAATCCTTTGGGTGCCGTCCAACAATCACATACCATGGAGGAGTGTCTATTTTTTTGTTAATTAATTTGGGACTGGGAATCCCATTGCCAGCTCTTTTTGCAAAATTATTGGATAAGTGGATGAAGCCACTAGTCCATTGGTGAAAGTTGCCCAACAAGATTGAAAGATAAACACCACATACTTCCTCATGAGCTATAAAACATTGACACAAATCAGAGGTGATAAATTTTGAATTGTTTAAAGGTAGCACTCAAGCAATTTACTTTGGAATGGCGGAGAAATACCATGTAGTAGGTAGGTATGGTGGACACAAATGGCATAGTGGTTGGCTCAAGGATTTTGGATGCATGAGAAGTATTCCCTCTCGATACAAGGTTTAGGCTAGCAAGGTTTATTTGAAACAAACACAAGGATGAACCGGTCCAGCAAAACTCACATAAAAGACATATTGTAAACATTATAAGACTCTACACCGTCTTCCTTATTGTTCAAACTCTTTACTAGAAATTATCTAGACCTTAGAGAGACCAATTATGCAAACCAAAATTTAGCAAGCTCTATGTATTTCTTCATTAATGGGTGCAAAGTATATGATGCAAGAGCTTAAACATGAGCACAACAATTTCCAAGCATCACATTATCCATGACATTTTACCAATTACTACATGTAGCATTTCCCGATTCCAACCATATAACAATTTAACGAAGAAGATTCAACCTTCGCCATGAATATTATGAGTAAAGCCTAAGGACATATTTGTCCATATGCAACAGCGGAGCGTGTCTCTCTCCCACACAATGAATGCTAGGATCCATTTTATTCAAACAAAACAAAAACAAAAACAAACCGACGCTCCAAGCAAAGTACATAAGATGTGATGGAATAAAAATATAGTTTCACTAGAGGAACCTGATAATGTTGTCGATGAAGAAGGGGATGCCTTGGGCATCCCCAAGCTTAGACGCTTGAGTCTTCTTGATATATGCAGGGGTGAACCACCGGGGCATCCCCAAGCTTAGAGCTTTCACTCTCCTTGATCATGTTGTATCATCTCCCTCTCTTGATCCTTGAAAACTTCCTCCACACCAAACTCAAAACAACTCATTAGAGGGTTAGTGCACAATTAAAATTTACATGTTCAGAGGTGACATAATCATTCTTAACACTTCTGGACATTGCACAAAGCTACTTTAAGTTAATGGAATCGAAAAATCCATCAAGCATAGCAAAACAGGCAATGCGAAATAAAAGGCAGAATCTGTCAAAACAGAACAGTTCGTAAAGACGAATTTCTAAGAGGCACCAGACTTGCTCAAATGAAAATGCTCTAATTGAATGAAAGTTGCGTACATATCTGAGGATCACTCACGTAAATTGGCATAATTTTCTGAGTTACAGAGAATTAGGACCAGATTCGTGACAGCAAAGAAATCTGTTTCTGCGCAGTAATCCAAATCTAGTATGAACCTTACTATCAACGACTTTACTTGGCACAACAATGCAACAAAAATAAGATAAGGAGAGGTTGCTACAGTAGTAACAACTTCCAAGACTCAAATATAAAATAAAAGTACTGTAGTAAAAACATGGGTTGTCTCCCATAAGCGCTTTTCTTTAACGCCTTTCAGCTAGGCGCAGAAAGTGTGTATCAAGTGTTATCAAGAGATGATGTATCTACAGCGGGGTTTGGGGTTTTCTCAACCATGCATTGTATTTTGGATACATAAGTTTCAGAGGCTCCCTTTTCATTAGTCTTGGGCTTGCTACTCTCGTCAAACAAATTTTCAGGAACAAGCCAAGCATAATTATCATCTAGAGCTTCATGCATTGCTAGGAGCTTACAGGGTATTGGTGCTTTAATCTCCCCACCATCATTAACATTATTAGTGTACTTAATTCTATCCATATCCATCTTTTCAAGTGTTCTTTTAAAATCGGTGGTCATACCAAGCCTTTCATGCTTACTAAAAACTTTTCTAGCTTCTTTGGCTATATCCTCAAATTCTCGCACTAGGACTTTTAGAACAAAATCTCTCTTCTCTCCCCTCTCCATATCAGAAAGTGTAAGGAACATGTGTTGTATCATGGGGTTGAGACTAATAAATCTAGTTTCCATCATGCGTACCAAACAAACAGAGGCATCTTCATAAGTAGGGACAGCTTTTGCAAGGGGTATATCTTTAAGATCTTCATACATACTAACATGGGTGAAAAATTCTTCTATATTATCTCTTCCAATTATAGAACCTTGTCCCACCGGTATATCTTTTACAGTAAAATTAAAAGGAAACATGATGAAATAAGTAAATGCAAGTAACTAATTTTTTTGTATTTTTGATATAGCAAACAAGATAGCAAGTAAAGTAAAACTAGCAACTAATTTTTTTTGTATTTTGATATAATGCAGCAAACAAAGTAGTAAATAAAATAAAGCAAGACAAAAACAAAGTAAAGAGATTGGAGGTGGAGACTCCCCTTGCAGCGTGTCTTGATCTCCCAGGCAACGGCGCCAGAAAATCTGTTGCTGGCGCAAAGTTGACGTGGGAGTTAGAGATCCCTGTGATGTAACTTTTCTTCAGGTCCCCGGCAACGGCGCCAGAAAATCTGCTTGATACGCGTACAGCACGCGTCCGTTGGGAACCCCAAGAGGAAGGTGTGATGCGTACAGCGGCAAGTTTTCCCTCAGTAAGAAACCAATGTTTATCGAACCAGTAGGAGCCAAGAAGCACGTTGAAGGTTGATGGCGGCGAGATGTAGTGCGGCGCAACACCAGGGATTCCGGCGCCAACGTAGAACCTGCACAACACAACCAAAGTACTTTGCCCCAACGAAACAGTGAGGTTGTCAATCTCACCGGCTTGCTGTAACAAAGGATTAGATGTATAGTGTGGATGATGATTGTTTGCAGAAAATAGTAGAACAAGTATTGCAGTAGATTGTATTCGATTAAAAGAATGGACCGGGGTCCACAGTTCACTAGTGGTGTCTCTCCCATAAGATAAATAGAATGTTGGGTGAACAAATTACAGTTGGGCAATTGACAAATAGAGAGGGCATGACAATGCACATACATGATATGATGAATATTGTGAGATTTAATTGGGCATTACGACAAAGTACATAGACCGCTATCCAGCATGCATCTATGCCTAAAAAGTCCAACTTCAGGTTATCATCCGAACCCCTTCCAGTATTAAGTTGAAAACAACAGACAATTGCATTAAGTATGGTGCGTAATGTAATCAATAACTACATCCTCGGACATAGCATCAATGTTTTATCCCTAGTGGCAACAGCACATCCACAACCTTAGAGGTTTCTGTCACTCCCCCAAATTTTATGGAGACATGAACCCACTATCGAGCATAAATACTCCCTCTTGGAGTTACAAGTATCAACTTGGCCAGAGCCTCTACTAGTAACGGAGAGCATGCAAGATCATAAACAACACATAGATAATAGATTGATAATCAACATAGCATAGTATTCTCTATCCATCGGATCCCAACAAACACAACATATAGCATTACAGATAGATGATCTTGATCATGTTAGGCAGCTCACAAGATCCGACAATGATAGCACAATTAGGAGAAGACGACCATCTAGCTACTGCTATGGACCCATAGTCCAGGGGTGAACTACTCACTCATCACTCCGGAGGCGACCATGGCGGTGAAGAGTCCTCCGGGAGATGATTCCCCTCTCCGGCAGGGTGCCGGAGGCGATCTCCTGAATCCCCCGAGATGGGATTGGCGGCGGCGGCGTCTCTGGAAGGTTTTCCGTATCGTGGCTCTCGGTACTGGGGGTTTCGCGGCGAAGGCTATAAGTAGGCGGAGGAGATAGGTCAGGGGGCCACACGAGGGCCCCACACAACAGGCCGGCGCGGCCAAGGGCCAGGCCGCGTCGCCCTAGTTTTTGGCCACCTCGTGGCCCCACTTCGTGACTCCTTCGGTCTTCTGAAAGCTTCGTGTGAAAATAGGCCCCTGGGCGTTGATTTCGTCCAATTCCGAGAATATTTCCTTAATAGGATTTCTGAAACCAAAAACAGCAGAAAACAGCAAATGGCTCTTCGGCATCTCGTTAATAGGTTAGTGCCGGAAAATGCATAAATATGACATAAAGTATGCATAAAACATGTAGGTATCATCAATAAAGTGGCATGGAACATAAGAAATTATCGATACGTCGGAGACGTATCACACAACAATACGATTTGGTATACTCCTAACATGTAATGAACAGTGGTTGGTCTTAGTTCTTTATGGCATGATTAATGATTACTTGTTATATTCTTCAAAAGAATAACTTTTGAAGAACATGTTCTTTAATAAAGAATAAGTATGATTATTAGGGTTGTGGAGTTCTATGGTTTACTATGGGTTCCAACTAGTTTCTAGGGTAAGGATTAGATGGATCCCAACCATGTTGGATTCATCAATAGCTAGAACTTGTAGGGTTAAGTTAAGCCTAAGCATCTCGAGCAATTTATTATAAATAGTTTCTATCAAGGTTGGTATACCTTGCTGGTGATAGCTGGCTAGGGTTTATAGATCCTATTAAGCTGGTTTGATGGCTACTCCTTATTTACTTCAAAAGAATAACTTTTGAAGAACATACTTCTTAAGTACTAAGAAGTATTTCAATTAATGTTGAGGTTGTCTAGGTTTTCTATTGAATCCCCTAAGTAAAGAATGATTGGTTCCTAGAATAGGATGGTTCCTCATTCTTTAGCATTTGCAGAGTGATGCGTGTGGTTGGCACGTCCGTTGGGAACCCCAAGAGGAAGGTGTGATGCGCACAGCGGCAAGTTTCCCTCAGTAAGAAACCAAGGTTTAATCGGACCAGTAGGAGTCAAGAAGCACGTTGAAGGTTGATGGCGGCGAGATGTAGTGCGGCGCAACACCAGGGATTCCGGCGCCAACGTGGAACCTGCACAACACAACCAAAGTACTTTGCCCCAACGAAACAGTGAGGTTGTCAATCTCACCGGCTTGCTGTAACAAAGGATTAACCGTATTGTGTGGAAGATGATTGTTTGCAGAAAACAGTAGAACAAGTATTGCAGTAGATTGTATTTCAGTAAAGAGAATTGGACCGGGGTCCACAGTTCACTAGAGGTGTCTCTCCCATAAGACGAATAGCATGTTGGGTGAACAAATTACAGTTGGGCAATTGACAAATAAAGAGAGCATGACCATGCACATACATATCATGATGAGTATAGTGAGATTTAATTGGGCATTACGACAAAGTACATAGACCGCCATCCAGCATGCATCTATGCCTAAAAAGTCCACCTTCAGGTTATCATCCGAACCCCCTCCAGTATTAAGTTGCTAACAACAGACAATTGCATTAAGTATTGCGCGTAATGTAACTAGTGACTACATCCTTGAACATAGCACTAATGTTTTATCCCTAGTGGCAACAGCACATCCATAACCTTAGAGGTTCTTGTCACCCCTCCAGATTCACGGAGACATGAACCCACTATCGAGCATAAATACTCCCTCTTGGAGTTACTAGCATCAACTTGGCCAGAGCATCTACTAATAACGGAGAGCATGCAAGATCATAAACAACACATAGATATAACTTTGATAATCAACATAACAAGTATTCTCTATTCATCGGATCCCAACAAGCGCAACATATAGAATTACAGATAGATGATCTTGATCATGTTAGGCAGCTCACAAGATCCGACAATGATAGCACAATGGGGAGAAGACAACCATCTAGCTACTGCTATGGACCCATAGTCCAGGGGTATACTACTCACACATCACACCGGAGGCGACCATGGCGGCGTAGAGTCCTCCGGGAGATGATTCCCCTCTCCGGCAGGGTGCCGGAGGCGATCTCCTGGATCCCCCGAGATGGGATCGGCGTTGGCGGCGTCTCTGGAAGGTTTTCCGTGTCGTGGCTCTCGGTACTGGGGGTTTCGTCACGGAGGCTATTTGTAGGCGGAAGGGCAGGTCAAGAGGCGGCACGGGGGCCCCACACCACAGGGCCGCGCGGCCAAGGGGGGGGGCCGCGCCGCCCTAGGGTGTGGCCCCCTCGTCGCCCCTCTTCGTCTCTCCTTCGGACTTCTGGAAGCTTCGTGGAAAAATAGGCCCCTGGGCTTTGATTTCGTCCAATTCTGAGAATATTTCCTTACTAGGATTTCTGAAACCAAAAACAGCAGAAAACAGCAACTGGCACTTCGGCATCTTGTTAATAGGTTAGTTCCAGAAAATGCACGAATATGACATAAAGTGTGCATAAAACATGTAGATAACATCAATAATGTGGCATGGAACATAAGAAATTATCGATACGTCGGTGACGTATCACAGAGTTTCATGGAGTATGGATAGGTATAATATTTGGCATAGTTGCTATTTGGAGTTCATCACAATGGTGTGATGATAAATAGGAATTATTAAGGTTGATAATTTGAATGATAGGAACTAGGGTTTATACTTGGGTGACTCTATTTGATCATCCAGGTCTTATTTGGATGAGTTCATGGAATAGCAACTTATAAGTACAATGGCTTCTATTATTTTATGGAAACAAGAACAAGTACTAAGTTGCTAATTATGATCTATAAGTCAAAAGAAATCACCTGATCACATGTTATAACCTAGGGTTTAGGTTTATAAGCAATTTAAGGTTCACATAGAATAATTGAGCTAGGGTTCCTAATGGAGTTAGGGTTTTAGGGTTTCCCATGAAATGAGGGGGTTCAAGTTTTCTTCCTTGTGGAACTAGGGTTTTCTAATTACCATATAGTTCTTAGGTTAATAACTTCAATATAAGGTTGAAGTTGTTAATAAGTTAAAAATAATATTGGACTTAGATTTTTCTAATTAATAATTAAGAAAATTATTAATTAGGGTTTAAATCCTTTTAACAAGGATTTAATAAGTTATTAGTAAAGGAAAATTAGTTTTAAGATTTTCCTTATTTACTTACTGGTTTTTATTTATTTTAGAACTTTTTCTTAATTATTGAATTTGAATTGAAGTTAGAATTATAATAAAAGGCTTAAATAACAAGTATTAAATAATTAAATTTTTATAAAAAAATAAAATTTTCATATTATATTTTTATTGGATACATTTTATTTTTATAAGAATTTTGATATCTTATTTTTATTTTTCTGAGTTTAGATGAATTTTCTATATATTTGCAAAGTTTCATGTATTTTCTGTAATTTGAAATAAGTGGAAATACTAAACCTACCGCCTTAAACCTACCCCCACTCACAGACAGGTGGGGTCTGGTCTAGGTCAGCTGCCTCGTTGGCAGTTGACCAGGTCAAACCAGCCACCAGTCTCACCACCACGTCAACACGCCGGAGGGCACGCCGGCGAGCAACGACGTCGAGGTTCTGGGCCTCCCGCAGGCGCGCAAGGATGCTCAGTCGAAGCAGCGTAATACGGCAAACCTAAAGGTGGTGGCTCTGCTTCCCAATTGCCACCGGAACTTGGGCGGCGATGAGTTTCCGCGGTGGCGCACTCCGGCCATCTTGCTACTGCTAGCTATGTGCATCAATAACTCGAAATGATGAGCGCCAGCGATGCGTTAGCTCACCGGGATGCTCCGTAGATGGTTGCCGGTGCTGATTGACGGCAGAGGCGAGCACAGTTTTGCTGCTTCCGACGATCTCCAGCGGAAGGGAAATCGTCGATTCGCTTGATTGAGGATGCGCCGGGGTAGCTTTAATCGACGGTGACAAAAAGGTCACCGGCAAACTCCCACCGTGAGTTGCGGAGGAATGAGAGAGATAGAGAAGGATTGAGAGGGTGATGGAGGTTTAGGGTTTCCTGGCGGATCCTTGAGTGGATTTATAGAGGGAGGGAAGGACGGAATCGTCACTTCATCGGCTGTCGAGGGTACTCCTCGGCAATGCCCTCCGATTGGGGCTTAGGGTTGATGGAATCCTGCAAGCTGACACGAGACATCGGTTCATAGACAAGCAGGGAGAGCGATTTACCCAGGTTCGGGGCCCTCGATGAGGTAAAACCCTTACGTCCTGCCTGTCTGTTCTTGATTATGAAGATAATGGGTTACAATGGGGTGCCGAATAGTTCGGCTGAGATCTCGTCGAGAGGCTTAGCGTTGCGGCGACCTAGCTCTAGACTTTTTGTGGCTAAGGCTGCTAAGATTGATTATGTCCCTCGGCAGCCCCTCTCCTGGCCTTTATATAGGGGGCCAGGTCTCAAAAGGTCTAACCGAGTACGACTGGGTTTACAGTAGTTTTAAATCTAATCTTCCCTTGTTCGGCTGCTTCCTTGTCTTACCCGTCAAGGAATCTTCTGGTGCGCCGTCCAGGTGGCCCGTCTTGCCTCCAAGTGCCTTCATGGGCCTCCAACTATACAATACAGGATAGGGCAATGTCGGTTACCCGAAGGGTAATGCCCACGTCAGTAGCCCCCGAGTGTCTAGCCGAACATAGTTCGGGTAGAGACTGAAACATGTCTCCTTCTAATGTTCTTCTCCTTGATTGATCTTGTTCATCTTGAATCAGCATCATCTTCTTCTGTCGGGTGCGCGTCAGCGCTCCCGATGGGAGTAGCCCCCGAGTCATCGGCGACGAGGTGTTATCACCAGAATTTGACCAAGTCAGAGGTGGGCCACGATCAAGATGGGCTTGAAGATTATATACGGAAGAAATACGTGGATCGGCCTTATATGCAAAGTTGGGCTAGATTGCCCATATATCTGTAATATAGTAGATCGTATCTTAGATAGAGTTTTACCCGTGCACGGTTAGGTGCACGCCTAAGTTAGAAAGTCCCCTGGACTATAAATATGTATCTAGGGTTTATGGAATAAACAACAACCAACGTTCAACCCACAAATCAATCTCGGCGCATCGCCAACTCCTTCGTCTCGAGGGTTTCTACCGGTAAGCATCATGCTGCCTAGATCGCATCTTGCGATCTAGGCAGCAGAAGCTTTATGTTGTTCATGCGTTGCTCGTACTGAAGCCTTTTTGATGGCGAGCAACGTAGTTATCATAGATGTGTTAGGGTTAGCATAGTTCTTCGCGTAATATGCTATCGTAGTGCAACCCTTGCATATCTAGCCGCCCTTACACCTATCTTAGGTGTAGGGGCGGCACCCCGCTTGATCATTATTTAGTAGATCCGATCCATTACGGTTGCTCCTTGTTCATCAAGGATTAGTTTAATATCTGCAATAGTTAGGCCTTACAAAGGGTTGGAGGATCCAGCGGCACGTAGGGTGTCGTTTGCTAGTCCTAGACAGGATGTTCCGGGGATCAACCTCGTGTTGGTTTTTAGGCCCTATCTAGGATCGGCTTACGATCACCGTGCGTGGCCGCGAGGCCCAATCGTGAGTAGGATGATCCGATTATGCGGTGAAAACCCTAAATCGTCGTAGATTGAATTAGCTTTATCTTGATCAAGCAGGACCACCATATATTCGTGCACCCCGTACGAATCATGGGTGGATCGGCTCCTTGAGCCGATTCACAGGATAACCTGAGAGCCGATCGAGGCTCGTATTTAATGTTTACGTGTATGCCATGCAGGAAACTAAGCGAGGCATCTCCATCACCTTCCTGACCAGGTATAGGTCAGGTGGCACGCCCTTGCATCAGCATCGGACGTGTGTACCAGAGGCTTTGCGGGCCGTCGCTCGGAGGGACCTGGGCCAGCCGCAGCCCTAGGTTGTTCCCGGCTCTACTGTGTTGCCCGTCGCTGCCCGCCGGTGGGTTTTGACCGCAACACATTCTGGCACGCCCGGTGGGACAAGCTTCTACATCAACCACATCGCCATCTACATCTGAGATGGCGGACGGCACTCCAGTCACGTACGAGGATCTGACCGACGAGCTCAAGAAGAAGTATGACGAGGTCAAAGCCATCCTCGAAGCCGACCTCATCGGCTCTTTTCACAGAACCCGGTCACATGGCATCCGGTGGAAGGGGTTCTCACCTGAAGGCGCGCTCGATGAAGTGGACCTATCCGGCCCGTCAGAAGAACGTACCAGGTCCCTGCGCCAGGAGATTAGCTGCATGGTGACTCACTCGCTGCATCGCCATTCTGAGAGCCTGGTGAATACTTTGGAGCATGTTGCTTTTCGGATGATCCAGGAGGTCATGAAGCATCAGCACTTTCTATTAGGACCAGCTCTCGGGACCTACCAAGGAGAAGTGCCACTTCAGCCCCGCCCACCGTCGTCATTCGCATTGGCGGCACCAAAAGTGCCTAATCCACCGTCATGCGCCGCTGACACGGTTGAAGACACTTGCCCCAGGAGGTGCCAGCCAAGATACTCGTTCAACATCAACATGGTAGAACTGGGGCACCTCCCTGATGAGGGTGGAGACGAGGGCAGCTGCTCTCATAGCGAAGATAAGGAAGAAGCTGCTCCACGCGATCGGCCCCGACACTGCCAAAAGATCCTGGTGATGATCAAGATGGAAGCCGATTCTAGCGATCGGCCCGTTATATCCATACCACCTGCTCTCCCAGTATGTGGCGTCGACCTCACAGGTGACGGAAAGCTAGGGTATGGGTTTACATCGGCTGATGAGCTAGAGGAAGTCGACATTGGTCCTGGGGATAAGCCGCGACCGACTTTTATCAGCAAGAAGTTGGATCCACAGCTCAGGGGACAGATGATAGCTCTGTTGAAGGAATACCCAGATTGCTTTGCATGGGATTACACGGAGATGCCTGGGTTGGACAGGAGCATCATTGAACACCGGCTCCCCCTTAAGAAAGGATTTCGGCCGTTCCAACAACGAGCACGTCAGATGAGGGCCGAAATCCTGGAAGAAGTCAAGAAGGAGATCGAGAAGATGTTGGCCGCCGGGTTCATCAGGCCATGCAGGTATGCTGAGTGGATCTCCAGTATCGTTCCTGTAGAGAAGAAGGACGGCCGATGGCGTGTGGCCATCGATTTCCGAGATGTCAATAGAGCCACTCCAAAGGACGAATATCCGATGCCGGTGGCAGAAACGTTGATAAATGCCGCTGCTGGCCACAAGGTGTTGAGCTTCATGGATGGCAACGCCGGCTATAACCAGATCTTCATGGCTCCAGAAGATATACACAAGACCGCATTCAGAGTACCAGGAGCAGTAGGTTTGTTTGAATATGTGGTCATGACCTTTGGGTTAAAGAATGCTGGTGCAACGTACCAACGAGCCATGAATTATATATTTCATGATCTGATCGGTAAGTTGGTGGAGATCTATATCGACGACGTGGTAGTCAAATCTGTCTCCATGGGGGACACTTGGATGATTTACGGCGCGTCCTAGACCGAACTCGGAAATTCGGACTGAGAATGAATCCGAAGAAGTGTGCTTTTGGCGTGACGGCTGGTCAATTCCTAGGTTTTCTGGTTCATGAACGAGGAATTGAGATCGGCCTGAAAAGTCAGGAGGCGGTGCGTACCATGCAGCCGCCAACCACGAAGAAGGAGCTCCAACGTCTCATCAGCAAGATCAATTTTGTCCGACGATTCATCTCTAATCTGTCAGGGCGAATCGAGTCGTTCATGGCGCTGGTGAAGACTAAATCTGATGACGAGTTTCACTGGGGGGCAGAACAGCAACAGGCGTTTGATGAGATTAAGCGGTATCTGACGACGCCGCCTGTGCTAGTTCCGCCCCAGCAAGACAGGCCGTTCTACATCTACTTGTCAGTAGCTGACACATCCATCGCTTCGGTAGTAGTGCAACTCTACGAGGGCGTTGAAAAGGTCGTTTTCTACCTCAGCAGAAGGATGCTGGACGCGGAGACAAGATATCCTGAGGTCGAGAAACTTTGCCTCTGCCTGTTCTTTACCTGCACCAAGCTTCATCACATCCTTTTGACGGCAGAGATCATCGTCATATGCAAGTCAGATGTTGTCAAGCACATGTTGTCAGCCCCTGTTTTGAAAGGCCGACTTGGTAAGTGGATGTTTGCGTTGTCAGAGTTCGATCTCCGGTATCAGCCTGCGAAAGCAGTCAAGGGACAAGCGTTGGCCGATCTTATCGCTGAACGGATCAGTACCAATATAGCAGCACTATCTATACGTGCATGGGCTATGTTCTTCGATGGATCGGTTTGTGACGATGGTTGTGGCATCGGCATTCTGCTCGTGTCGCCTCGGGGGGCAGAATACTCCTTCTCCATCAGATTATCTACCCCTTGCACCAACAACGTAGCAGAATATGAGGCAATACGTAAGGGAATGGAGTTGCTACTGGAAGCTGGAGCAGAAGCGGTAGAGCTTTTTGGAGACTCCAAGTTGGTGATTAACCAGCTCACGGATGAATATAAGTGCGAAAGTGAATCGCTTTTCCCATATTGGGTGGAATGTCGTGAGTTGATGACGCAGTTTCGGTACATCAACTTTAATTGGGTCCCAAGATCCCAAAATGCCGAGGCCAACAATCTCGCACAAATGGCGTCAGGCTATATAGATATATCTGACGGGTCGGAGGTTCAGGTACAATTCCTGGAACAGGACGATTGGAGAGCCGAAATCTTCAATTATTTAAAAGATTCGGCTCGGGGGGCACCTAAACGAATAAGGTACAAAGCCATGAAGTATGTCCTCATAGGAGACGATATGTTCTACAGGACGTTGGAAGGGTTACTACTCAAGTGCCTGGGGCCAACTGAGTCTAATCGGCTCTTACATGAGGTGCATGAAGGCGCCTGTGGAACTCATTAGTCGGCTCATAAGATGAAGTGGTTAATCAGGCGATCAGGGTTTTATTGGCCCACCATGCTTGAAGATTGCTTCAATTATTACAAGGGGTGCCAAGCGTGCCAGATGTTCGGGAAGATTCAGATGGTACCAGCATCAGCGATGAACCCTATCATCAAGCCTTGGCCGTTTCGGGGGTGGGGCATGGATATGATCGGCAAAATCCATCCGGCATCGAGCAAAAAACATGAATGGATTTTGGTTATCACAGATTACTTCACCAAGTGGGTGGAAGCCGTCCCTATGAAAAAGGTGAAATCAGAAGATGTGATCAAATTTGTGAAAGAGCACGTCATTCATAGGTTCGGGATTCCCCAAACTATCACGACCGATGGAGGTTCGGTCTTTGTTTCTAAAGAATTCAGGAAGTTCTGTGATGACATGGGGATTAAACTAATCCGATCATCCCCGTACTATGCTCAAGCTAATGGGCAGGCTGAAGCGTCCAATCAGAGTCTAATCAAGCTGATCAAGAGGAAAATTGACGAGAACCCTAGGGATTGGCATGAGAAGTTGTCAGAAGCGTTATGGGCCTACCGCATGTCGTGCCATGGAGCTATAAAGACTTCGCCGTACCAGCTTGTCTATGGACAGGAAGCCGTATTGCCTTGGGAAATTACGGCTGGATCAAGACGTGTCACGTTTCAGAATGATCTGACAGCTGAAGAATATGCAGCCTTGATGAGTGACACTATTGAGGACGCAACAGAGCTTAGGCTTTGGTCGTTGGAGAAGATTAAGGAGAACAAAGCCAGGGTGGCTCGTGCCTACAATAAAAAGGTTAGACCAAAGGAGTTTCAAGTTGGTGATCTAGTATGGGAAGCTGTGTTGCCGTTAGGAACCAGGGACAAGGCATATGGCAAATGGTCTCCTAATTGGCACGGTCCGTACAAAGTTGTCCAGGCCTTGAAGGGTAATGCATACATGTTGGAAGAGTTGGACGGCGAGAAATTCCCAGTAGCTGTAAATGGTCAACATCTCAAGAAGTATTTCCCAAGCATGTGGGATGACGGGCAGTAAGATGTGAGGGCCGATTTAAAATCGGCCAGTAAAAAAAAAATCACAGCCGATGCGCAGACATCGACTTGAGAAAACATATGGAGATAACAGTATGCAAATACAGCCGATGCACGAGCATCGACTTCAGAATAACAAAGCCGATACGCTGATATCGACTCTAGAGGAATAAGCTCAAACTAGCAAGTTAACAGAATCGGTTCAGACCAGAAATCATGATGTGTGAGACGAATCTCTTAGTTGTTGCTGAGGAATTCATTCTGATGGTTTGGACGAGAATTAGGCCTATTGAGGCCTGTTAGACTGCGTCTTTAGGCAACAGCTTGGCCTCGGATCGCAATACGAGCCGATGTTCTGCTATCGGCTCTCTGTTCGGCAGCCCCATTCGACGATCGGCAAGGTTGACAAGGAAGCGAAATTAATTAAGGGATTTTTCTTCATTAATAGGGGGATTCCTTACAAAGAAAGAGCCGATTGCTCAGGGGAGAAGAGGGCAAAAGCCAACTACTACTACTGATCCCTAATCTAGGGGCCGTTGCTGCCCTCGTCGTCGCTGCCTCCGGCGCAGCTGCTGAGAGGCTCCTCATCGGAGCTTCCGTAGCCTTCTACGGGAGCCTCATCTTCCTCATCGTCGTCATCGCTGTCGTCGTCCCACCAGGTGCGGAGGCGCTTCGCTGGTGGGTAACCTTCAAGGGAGTCGTCGTCGTCGTCGTCTTCCTCCGCCTCTTCCTCGGAAGAGGTGAAATCGTCCCAGGAGAAGCGGTCGTCCTCGCTCTCCGCCTCCTCTTCCCCTTCGACGAGGAATTGAAGGTCGCCCTCTCCGTCGGTCAGGGATTTGTCATCCTCAGACCAGATGGAGGAATCGTGTTCCTCCTTGTCCCACGTCATCGGGGCGAGAATGTCGTGCGCCGCCAACGAGCCCCACTCCGGCGTCGGCTCGCGGGAGGAGGAGGAGTCGGAGAAGACCGACGAGGTGGAAGAGGAAGAAGAGGAAGACATGGCTATGGGAGATTGGGGGTTTTTTGGGTGCCGATGGCCAGAACAGAGCAAGATGATGAAGCGGCAAACTGCTCAGAGCGGTTAAATAAAGGGGCTATAGTAGAAATTCAATGCCACAGCAGTTTCCGAGGAGGCGGTGCCCAAAGACAACGGTCAAATCACGCATCATCTTCTTCTGTCGGGTGCGCGTCATCTTCACGGTAGAGACTGAAACATGTCTCCTTCTAATGTTCTTCTCCTTGATTGATCTTGTTCATCTTGAATCAGCATCATCTTCTTCTGTCGGGTGCGCGTCAGCGCTCCCGATGGGAGTAGCCCCCGAGTCATCGGCGACGAGGTGTTATCACCAGAATTTGACCAAGTCAGAGGTGGGCCACGATCAAGATGGGCTTGAAGATTATATACGGAAGAAATACGTGGATCGGCCTTATATGCAAAGTTGGGCTAGATTGCCCATATATCTGTAATATAGTAGATCGTATCTTAGATAGAGTTTTACCCGTGCACGGTTAGGTGCACGCCTAAGTTAGAAAGTCCCCTGGACTATAAATATGTATCTAGGGTTTATGGAATAAACAACAACCAACGTTCAACCAACAAATCAATCTCCGCGCATCGCCAACTCCTTCGTCTCGAGGGTTTCTACCGGTAAGCATCATGCTGCCTAGATCGCATCTTGCGATCTAGGCAGCAGAAGCTTTATGTTGTTCATGCGTTGCTCGTACTGAAGCCTTTTTGATGGCGAGCAACGTAGTTATCATAGATGTGTTAGGGTTAGCATAGTTCTTCGCGTAATATGCTATCGTAGTGCAACCCTTGCATATCTAGCCGCCCTTACACCTATCTTAGGTGTAGGGGCGGCACCCCGCTTGATCATTATTTAGTATATCCGATCTGTTACGGTTGCTCCTTGTTCATCAAGGATTAGTTTAATATCTGCAATAGTTAGGCCTTACAAAGGGTTGGAGGATCCAGCGGCACGTAGGGTGTCGTTTGCTAGTCCTAGACAGGATGTTCCGGGGATCAACCTCGTGTTGGTTTTTAGGCCCTATCTAGGATCGGCTTACGATCACCGTGCGTGGCCGCGAGGCCCAATCGTGAGTAGGATGATCCAATTATGCGGTGAAAACCCTAAATCGTCGTAGATTGAATTAGCTTTATCTTGATCAAGCAGGACCACCATATATTCGTGCACCCCGTACGAATCATGGGTGGATCAGCTCCTTGAGCCGATTCACAGGATAACCTGAGAGCCGATCGAGGCTCGTATTTAATGTTTACGTGTATGCCATGCAGGAAACTAAGCGAGGCATCTCCATCACCTTCCTGACCAGGTATAGGTCAGGTGGCACGCCCTTGCATCAGCATCGGACGTGTGTACCAGAGGCTTTGCGGGCCGTCGCTCGGAGGGACCTGGGCCAGCCGCAGCCCTAGGTTGTTCCCGGCTCTACTGTGTTGCCCGTTGCTGCCCGCCGGTGGGTTTTGACCGCAACACGAGGGCCGGGATACGTCGGCGATGTTGGTGTTGTTTCTATGCACGAATCTTGGCGGGACGAGGATATGGATGAGCGCGAGATTCTCCGAAGTGGCTTACATCCGATAGTCGCGTCCGTGGAAGGTCAAGAACGGTGGCAAGCGAAATCGAGCACGGCATCACGGTGGCGTCCATGCGTGACAGAGGTTGAAGACGACGCCCACGTAACGTTGAGTAGTTATCGGGCTGGACCGACTTGTGGTCTTGCCCGGGTTGGTGTTGGGCTGAAACTGGGTTGTGTGTTGGGCTGCGGTGTTGGGCTTGGCTAGACAGGTGATAACGCGTGAAGCACACGTCCGTTGGGAACCCCAAGAGGAAGGTGTGATGCGTACAGCAGCAAGTTTTCCCTCAGTAAGAAACCAAGGTTATCGAACCAGTAGGAGATGAAGGCCACGTGAAGGTTGTTGGTGAAGGAGTGTAGTGTGGCGCAACACCAGGGATTCCGGCGCCAACGTGGAACCTGCACAACACAATCAAAATACTTTGCCCCAACTTAACAGTGAGGTTGTCAATCTCACCGGCTTGCTGTAAACAAAGGATTAAACGTATGGTGTGGAGAACGATGTTTGTTTGCAAAGAACAGCAGAGAACAATGATTGCAGTAGATTATATTTCAGATGTAAAAGAATGGACCAGGGTCCACAGTTCACTAGTGGTGTCTCTCCAATAAGATAAATAGCATGTTGGGTGAACAAATTACAGTTGGGCAATTGACAAATAGAGAGGGCATAACAATGCACATACATATCATGATGACTAATATGAGATTTACTTAGGGCATTACGACAAAGAACATAGACCGCTATCCAGCATGCATCTATGCCTAAAAAGTCCACCTTCGGGTTAGCATCCGCACCCCTTCCAGTATTAAGTTGCAAACAACAGACAATTGCATTAAGTACTGTGCGTAATGTAAACAATACAAATATCCTTAGACAAAGCGTTGTTGTTTTATCCCTAGTGGCAACAGCACATCCATAACCTTAGAACTTTCTGTCACTGTCCCAGATTCAATGGAGGCATGAACCCACTATCGAGCATAAATACTCCCTCTTGGAGTCACAAGTATCAACTTGGCCAGAGCCTCTACTAGCAACGGAGAGCATGCAAGATCATAAACAACACATATATGATAGATCAATAATCAACTTGACATAGTATTCCATATTCATCGGATCCCAACAAACACAACATGTAGCATTACAAATAGATGATCTTGATCATGATAGGCAGCTCACAAGATCTAAACATGATAGCACAAGAGGAGAAGACAACCATCTAGCTACTGCTATGGACCCATAGTCCAAGGATGAACTACTCACGCATCAGTCCGGAGGCGGGCATGGTGATGTAGAGTCCTCCGGGTGATGATTCCCCTCTCCGGCAGGGTGCCGGAGGCGATCTCCTGAATCCCCCGAGATGGGATTGGCGGCGGCGGCGTCTCTGGAACTTTTCTCGTATCGTGGCTCTCGGTAATAGGGTTTTCGCGACGGAGAGAATATATAGGCGAAGGGGCAGAGTCGGGGGACGCTCGAGGGGCCCACCCCATAGGGCGGCGCGACCAGGGGTGGGGCCGCGCCCCCCTAGGGTGTGGCCGCCTCGACGCCCCTCTTCGTCTCCTCTTCGGACTTCTGGAAGGCTCCGTGGAAAATAAGACCGTGGGCTTTTGTTTCGTCCAATTCCGAGAATATTTCCTGTGTAGGATTTATGAAACCAAAAACAGCAGAAAACAGGAACTGGCGCTTCGGCATCTTGTTAATAGGTTAGTGCCGGAAAATGCATAAAAATGATATATAGTGTATATAAAACATGTGAGTATTATCATAAAACTAGCATGGAACATAAGAAATTATAGATACGTTTGAGACGTATCAAGCATTCCCAAGCTTAGTTCCTACTCGCCCTCGAGTAGGTAAACGATAACAAGGATAATTTCTGAAGTGACATGCTACTATCATAATCTTGATCAATACTATTGTAAAGCATATGAGATGAATGAAGTGATTCAAAGCAATGGTAAAGACAATGACTAAACAACTGAATCATATAGCAAAGACTCTTCATGAATAGTACTTTCAAGACAAGCATCAATAAGTCTTGCATAAGAGTTAACTCATAAAGCAATAAATTCTTAATAGAAGGTTTTGAAGCAATACAAAGGAAGATATAAGTTTCAGCAGTTGCTTTCAACTTCAACATGTATATCTCATGGATAATTGTCAACACAAAGTAATATGACGAGTGCTAATAAGCAAGTATGTAGGAATCAATGCACACAATTGACACAAGTGTTTGCTTCTAAGATAGAAAGAAGTAGGTAAACTGACTCAACATAAAATAAAAGAAAGGCCCTTCGCAGAGGGAAGCAGGGATTACTTATGTGCTAGAGCTTTTTATTTTGAAAACATGGAAACAATTTTGTCAACGGTAGTAATAATTCATATGTGTTATGCATAAAACATGCTATAAGTTGCAAGCCTCATGCATCGAATACCAATAGTGCTCGCACCTTGTCCTAATTAGCTCGGATTTCCATGGATTATCATTGCATTACATATGTTTCAACCAAGTGTCACAAAGGGGTACCTCTATGCCGCCTGTACAAAGGTCCAAGGAGATAGATCGCATTTGATTTCTCGTTTATGCTAAATCTCAACTTAAGGACATCCATACCGGGACAACACAGAAAACAGATAATGGACTCCTCTTTAATGCTTAAGCATTCAACAACAGATAATATCCTCATAAGAGATTGAGGATTAATGTCCAAACTGAAACTTCCACCATGATACATGGCTTTGGTTGGCGGCCCAATGTTCTTCTCTAACAATATGCATACTCAAACCATTTAATCATGAAAAATCACCCTTACTTCAGACAAGACGAACATGCATAGCAACTCACATGATATTCACCAAAAGTGTAACAGTTGATGGCGTCCCCAGAAACATGGTTACCGCTCAACAAGCAACTTATAAGAAATAAGATACATAAGCGACATACTCTTTACCACAATAGTTTTAAGCTACTTTCCCATGAGCTATATATTGCAAAGAAAAGGAATGAAATTTTTAAAGGTAGCACGCAAGCAATTTACTTTGGAATGGCAGAGAAATACCACATAGTAGGTAGTTATGGTGGACACAAATGGCATAGGTTTTGGCTCAAGGTTTTGGATGCACGAGAAGCATTCCCTCTCAGTACAAGGTTTGGGCTAGCAAGGTTGTTTGAAGCAAACACAAGTATGAACCGGTACAGCAAAACTTACATAAGAACATATTGCAAGCATTATAAGACTCTAGACTGTCTTCCTTGTTGTTCAAACACTTTTACCAGAAAATATCTAGACTTTAGAGGGACCAATCATGCAAACCAAATTTCAAAAAGCTCTACAGTAATTCTCCACTAATAGGTTCAAACTACATGATGCAAGAGCTTAAACATGATCTATTTGAGAGCTCAAAACAATTGCCAAGTATCAAATTAGTCAAGACCATATACCAATTACCACATGAAGCATTTTCTATTTCCAACCAAATAGCAATAAACGAAGCGGTTTTCACCCTTCGCCATGAACATTAAAAGTAAAGCTAAGAACACCAGTGTTCATATGAACAAGCGAAGCGTGTCTTTCTCCCACACAAGGAATGCTAGGATCCGATTTTATTCAAACACAAACAAAAATAAAAACATACGGACGCTCCAAGTAAGCACATAAGATGTGACGGAATAAAAAATATAGTTTCACTAGAGGTGACCTGATAAGTTGTCGATGAAGAAGGGGATGCCCAGGCATCCCCAAGCCTAGATGCTTGAGTCTTCTTGAAATATGCAGGGATGAACCACGGGGGCATCCCCAAGCTTATACTTTTCACTCTTCTTGATCATATTATATCATCCTCCTCTCTTGACCCTTAAAAACTTCCTCCACACCAAACTCAAAACAATCTTATTAGAGGGTTAGTGCATAATCAAAATTTCACATGTTCAGAGAGGACACAATCATTCCTAACACTTCTGGACATTACCCAAAGCTACTGAAAGTTAATGGAGCAACGAAATCCACTCAACACAGTAAAAGAGGCAATGTGAAATAAAAGGCAGAATCTGTCAAAACAGAACAGTCCGTAAAGAAGAATTTTTTCGAGGCAATTAACATGCTCAGATGAAGAAGCTCAAATTTAATGAAAGTTGCGTACATATATAAGGATTACTCATGATTTTTCGCAGATTTTTCTGAGTGTCCTACAGATAGATCTACTCAAATTTGTGACAGCTAGAAATCTGTTTCTGCGCAGAAATCCAAATCTAGTATCAACCTTACTATCAAAGACTTTACTTGGCACAACAATGCAATAAAATAAATATAAGGAGAGGTTGCTACAGTAGTAACAACTTCTAAGACACAAATGTAAAACAAAAATTGCAGAAATAAAATAATGGGTTGTCTCCCATAAGCGCTTTTCTTTAACGCCTTTCAGCTAGGCGCAGAAGGTGTAAATCAAGTATTATCAAGAGATGAAACATCAACATCATAATTTGTTCTAATAATAGAATCAAAAGGTAACTTCATTCTCTTTAGAGGGAAGTGTTCCATACCTTTCTTAAGAGGGAATTGATATTTAATATTTCCTTCCTTCATATCAATAATAGCACCAACAGTTCGAAGAAAGGGTCTTCCCAAAATAATAGGACAAGATGCATTGCATTCAATATCCAAGACAACAAAATCAACGGGGACAAGGTTATTCTTAACTGTAATGTGAACATTATCAATCCTCCCCAAAGGTTTCTTTATAGAATTATCAGCAATATTAACATCCAAATAACAATATTTCAACGGCGGCAAGTCAAGCATATCATAGAGTTTCTTAGGCATAACAGAAATACTTGCACCAAGATCACATAAAGCATTACAATCAAAATCATTGACCTTCATTTTAATGATGGGCTCCCAACCATCTTCCAACTTCCTAGGAATAGAAGTTTCAAGTTTTAATTTCTCTTCTCTAACTTATATGTGAGCATTTGTAATATGTTTTGTAAAGACCAAATTTATAGCACTAGCATTAGGACTTCTAGCAAGTTTTTGCAAGAACTTAATAACTTCAGAGATATGACAATTATCAAAATCTAAACCATTATGATCTAAAGCAATGGCATCATTGTCCCCAATATTCTGAAAAATTTCAGTACTCTTATCACAAACAGTTTCAGCAGTTTCAGGCAATTTTGCACGCTTTGTATTAGGAGTAGAAACATTGCCAACACCAATTATTTTACCATTGATAGTAGGAGGTTTAGCGACATGTGAAGCATCAACATTACTAGTTGTGGTAATAGTCCAAACTTTAACTACATTATTTTCTTTAGCAAGTTTTTCTTATCTTTCCCACCTAGCATGCAATTCAGCCATCAATCTAATATTTTCATTAATTCGAACTTGTATAGCGTTTGCTGTAGCAAATGACTTAATATCTTTATCTTCATTAGGCATAACTTTCAATTTTAAAAGATCAACATCAGCAGCAAGACTATCAACCTTAGAAGCAAGAACATCAATTTTACCAAGCTTTTCTTCAACAGATTTGTTAAAAGCAGTTTGTGTACTAATAAATTCTTTAAGCATGGCTTCAAGACCAGAGGGTACACTCCTACTATTGTTGTAAGAATTATCATAAGAATTACCATTACCATTACCATTATTAGAAGGATATGGCCTATAGTTGTTACCAAAATTATTCCTATAAGCATTGTTGTTGAAATTACTATTTTTAATGAAGTTCACATCAACATGCTCTTCTTGAGCAACCAATGAAGCTAAAGGAACATTATTAGGATCAACATTAGATCTACCATTAACAAGCATAGACATAATAACATCAATCTTATCACTCAAGGAGGAGCTTTCTTCAACAGAATTTACCTTCTTACCTTGTGGAGTCCTTTCAGTGTGCCATTCAGAGTAGTTGATCATAATATTATCAAGAAGCTTTGTTGCGGCACCCAAGGTGATGGACATAAAAGTACCTCTAGCAGCTGAATCGAATAGGTTCCTCGAAGAAAATTTTAATCCTGCATAAAAGGTTTGGATGATCATCCAAGTAGTCAGTCCATGGGTAGGGCAATTCTTTACCAAAGATTTCATTCTTTCCCACAACCTTAGAACTCTCTGTCACTGTCCCAGATTCAATGGAGGCATGAACCCACTATCGAGCATAAATACTCCCTCTTGGAGTCACAAGTATCAACTTGGCCAGAGCCTCTACTAGCAACGGAGAGCATGCAAGATCATAAACAACACATATATGATAGATTGATAATCAACTTGACATAGTATTCCATATTCATCGGATCCCAACAAACACAATATGTAGCATTACAAATAGACGATCTTGATCATGATAGGCAGCTCACAAGATCTAACATGATAGCGCAATGAGGAGAAGACAACCATCTAGCTACTGCTATGGACCCATAGTCCAAGGATGAACTACTCACACATCAATCCGGAGGCGATCATGGTGATGAAGAGTCCTCCGCGAGATGATTCCCCTCTCCGGCAGGGTGCCGGAGGCGATCTCCTGAATCCCGCGAGATGGGATTGGCAGCGGCGGCATCTCTGGAACTATTTCCGTATCGTGGCTCTCGGTAATAGGGTTTTCACGACGGAGGGAATAAATAGGCGGAAGGGCAGAGTTGGAGGCGGCGCAGGGGCCCCACACCATAGGCCGGCGCGGGCCCCATGCTGGCCGCGCCGCCCTATGGTTACAGGCCCTTGTGGCCCCACTTCGTATGCTCTTCGGTCTTCTGGAAGCTCCGTGGAAAAATAAGACCCTGGGCGTTAATTTCGTCCAATTCCGAGAATATTTCCTTTGTATGATTTCTAAAACCAAAAACAGCAGAAAACAGCAACTGGAGCTTCGGCATCTTGTTAATAGGTTAGTGCCGGAAAATGCATAATAATGACATAAAGTGTGTATAAAACATGTGAGTATCATCATAAAAGTAGCATGGAACACAAGAAATTATAGATACGTTTGAGACGTATTAGGACCAAAGGCCATTTTTCGATGTGTTGTTCACTGCACGCGCAAAATGACCCTTTGGTCCCGGTTTGTGGCATGAACCGGGACCAAAGGCAATTTTGTATGTGCCCTTTTAAATTATTTTTGTTTTTCGCCTTATTTCAAATCAAAAAATGACATATGATATATCAAAATATTCAGAAAATAAATCTCTATGTAATAAAAGTATAATTTATTAATTTTGAACATTTAAATATTTACATTCCTTAAGAATATGAATTTTAATAACTTATGAATTTGAATATGAAGTGAATTTTTCAAATAATTTCGTTTCCCGCCTTATTTCAAATCAAAAAACAACATATGGTTGGTAAATTTCCCGCCAAGACGCCGCGCGGGAAAGTTTCCCGCCACGACGCCTCTATAAATAGCTCCTACGTCCCCATCTCCCACTTCACTCACCGAACTCTAGCCCATTTCACAATGCCCCCAAAGCCGCACCCGCCGCCGATGGAGGTGGACCCGCAGCTCACCGAGATAGAGGAGTGGGAGGAGCTGCAGCGGCAGGAGGCGGCAGCTAGGAGGACAGCATCGGATGAGGTGGACCCGCAGCTCGCGAAGATAGAGGAGTGGGAGGAGGCGGCGCTAGAGGCTACCATAGAAGCATTTGAGAGGCATTGTCTCCAGGAGCTGCATAAGCGGCGGCGTGTGGCAGATCTAGATAGTGAGGAGATGCATAGGCGTCGTCGTGAGGAGAAGCTGCATCAGCAGCTGCGGCAAGAGGCGACATCCAGGAGGACAACAGCGGATGCGCGGAAGAACTAGTCGAAGTCGTTATTTTAGTTTAAATTTAGTTAACGTATCTAGTTAAATTCTAATAAAGTCGTAGTCGTTACTTTGGTTTAAATTTAGTTAACGTATCTAATTAAATTTCAATAAAGTTGTTGTCGCTTGTTTTAGTTTAAATTTAGTTTATATACCCCTTTTATCCCGGGTGGGGGCTCAAACTGGGTCAAAAGATGGGGGCTTAATCTGGAGAAGGAAGAAGAGGAACCCAGAGCTGGTGCCGTCATCGTGGCTGATGCTGATGATGAGGGGGAGGAAGAAGAGGAACCCAGAGCTGGTGGTGAGCATATGAAGGAAGAAGAGGAAGCCATAGCTGACCATGTAACCTTTAGTCCCAGCTGGTGGGTGCAACCCAGACTAAGGTGGTTTTAGAAGCCATGTACCAAACTGTCGGCGGGATAAGGACGTGCGGGCAACCATTAGTCACGGCTGGTGGGTATAACCAGGACTAAAGATGGTTTTTGTGTCATCTAACAAAATGTTCGGTGGGATAAGGACGTGAGGGTAACCTTTAGTCCCAGCTGGTGGGTGCAACCGGGACTAAAGCACTCGGCAGGATAAGGACGCGTGGGTGGACGTACTGCTCGACGAGATAAAGCATGTAGCGCACGACGCCCTGTCGAAAGAACAAGACAAAGTAAAAGCGGCGTCGTGCCTATAAAAGGAGCATCGATACGCCATGGCAAGCAGCTCAACAAGCCAACCTAGCAGGTAGGGAGAGTTCCATCCCATGGATGGAGGAAAGGGTTGGGAAATCTCCCATGGAGGAACTTCTCGAAGATGTCGGTTGTGCACACGCCCTACGGCATCTTCGGAAGTTCCGCCTCGGAATTTTTTTTCCTGCAAGCCCGTGAAAGACTCCATCTCCTCTAACAGTGTTGGGGAAAGGGTTGGGAAATCTCCTGTGCCGGAGCTTCTCGAAGATGTTATCCATCTTAATTGAAAATGCAAAAGCAGATAGACAAGTCAATGGTCTCATACCTCATCTAGTAGAGGTGGGATTTTAATTCTCCAATATGTGGATGACACTATTCTTTTTATGGAACATAATTTGGAAAAGGCAATGAATATGAAGCTCATTCTTTGTATTTTCGAACAAATTTCCGGGTTGAAAATCAACTTCCACAAGAGCGAAGTTTTTTGTTTCGGAAAAGCAAAAGATGTTCAACATCAATATATAAATCTCTTTGGTTGTGCAGCTGGAGTATTCCCTTTTAGATATTTGGGAATTCCAATTCATTACCGCAAGTTAAAAAATGGAGAGCGGAAGCCAATAGAAGATCGTTTTTAGAGAAAGCTTGCAAGTTGGGTGGGTAAGTTGCTTTCCTATGGGGATCGGTTGGTAATAATTAATTCAGTTTTAACTAGTCTTCCGATGTTCATGCTATCCTTTTTTTGAAATACCTAAAGGGGTTAGAAAAAGACTGGATTACTTTTGATCAAGATTTTTTTGGCAAAGTGATGGTCATAAGAGGAAGTATAGACTGACTCGATGGAACATCATTTGTCGCCCAAATGAACAGGGAGAATTAGGAGTAGAGGTACTTGATATTAAAAATAAGTGTCTATTAAGCAAGTAGCTTTTTAAACTCTTAATAGAACAAGCCGTATGGCAAGAGCTCATGCAAAATAAGTATCTACATTATAAAGTGTTGTCTCAAATAAAGTCAAAGCCTACAGATTCCCCTTTCTGGCGAGGGATAATAAAAGTAAAAGATGAGTTCTTCGATAGAGGGTCCTTCAGGGTAGGGAACGGTGAAGATACTCGTTTTTGGGAAGATTCATGGTTGGGGGACAAACCGTTAGGGCAACAATATCAAACCTTGTATAACATAGTTCATCATAAACAAGTTTCTGTTGCTCATATTATGCCTCAAGTGCCGTTGAACATAGGTTTTAGGTGTGCGCTTACAGAAACAAGAGCAGAAAGATGGCTTCATCTAGCCTGCCGTTTGATGGATGTCAATCTAACATCACAACCAGATGATTTTGTTTGGAAGCTAACAACGTCTAGTTCGTTCACTGTTAAATCTTTATATCTTGATCTTATGAATGACCACACTAGATTTTTGCGTAGATACATTTGGAAGATGAAAGTGCCTCTAAAGATTAGGATATTCATGTGGTTCTTGCATCGTAAGGTGTTACTTATCAAAGATAATTTAGCTAAGAGGAATTAGCAAGGTAGTAAAAAGTGTTGTTTTTGTGCACAAGATGAATCAATACAACACCTTTTTATATCTTGCCCGCTTGCAAAAATTGTGTGGAGAATTGTTTACATGGCCTTTAATATTATTCCACCTGCCAACATTACAAATCTGTTTGGAAACTGGTTAGCGGGTATTGAGAAGAAAGATAAAGTATAGATCCGAGTTGGTGTATGTGCTTTACTTTGGGCCATTTGAACATACGGAACGATTATATCTTTAACAATGCAAAATCTACTTCTTTTATGCAGGTAATACCGTTGGCTACTCATTGGATCCGTATGTGGTCCTTCCTGCAACCAACGTAGAAGCGAGAGGATTTGGTTGCTGGGTGAAACCGAATGGAGACGGTTGCTCGGGATTTATGCAGCCAGTGCAGCTGACGTTTTGATCTTAGAATAACATGTTAATGCAGTGTCATATCATATTTTCTAGTTTCTTTAGATGGTTGATACATTATCGACCAAGTGTGATCCGTGATGCAATATACTCTAAGACTTGGATTTTTTTAATAAATCAATAAAAGCTGCATGCATAAGAGGCTAGGGCTAGGCCTCCATTTTGAAGAAAAAAAAACGCACAAGCAATATATACTGTACCCTCGCTATATGTGCCCAGCGAAATCAGGCACACTGGTGGCAGTAGGCTAGCTTTTTCTTCTTTTTTCACGTCTTTGCACTTCGAAAGCCAGACCAAAGAAGAGAGAATGGAACGAAAGCAACGATAGGAGGGTGGATCAAGTTAATTTAGTCATGACGGCCAGCATCCTCTGCTTCTTTGTTCCGCTAGCTGCAAGTGCGCAACGCCCGCCCGAAAGCAAAAGCTAGCGCCTAGCTCGGAGCACAATCGCGGAACACAGGCTGATCGAATCGAGTGATTACACAACTTTACCTCGTGCGTACACAAAACTGCTCCCAAAGAGATTCTAGACGAGATCCATGGAAGAACACGGTCCCCTTTACCTTTCTCGCGTTCCGAGGCGTTCAAAGATACTACTTACCCAGGAACAATCTCTCGTAAGGCAGGCAACTGAAAGCAGCAATGTCACATGGCCACCTTTAGCAGCACACTACATAAAAACCATTAGTAGTACCAAGACGCAGACTGTGAGTAGTGAGCAACTGAGCAAGACTAGCTCGCGTCGCATCGCAGAGACCTGAGATTTCTCGGTGGCGGTGGAGAAGGAGAAACAAGATCAATGGCATCTCTGCCGCAGCCAATGCCATACAGCTACTACCCTTCCACCGGCTCCGTCCACCACGCCGGCAAGGCAGCGCCCGACGAGGGCAGAGGCTCCTTCGGGCCGGTGTTCGTGGTGCTCGCGGTCATCACCTTCCTTGCGACCGCCGCATGCATCTCCGGCCGGCTGTGCGGCCGGAGGTCGTCCTCGGCGTCCAGAGGAAAGTCCTCCTCTGCAGACGCGGAGAAGGGGTTGGGACAGAAGCATCCGCATCCTGTGGTGCCCATGAGGCCCCTGCCGAGCTCCCGCGCCACGGTCCACGACATGGTCGACGACGACGTTTTCGAGATCAAGTTCGCGCAGGTGAAGCCGCCGGAAATGGGACGAGATCAGAGAGACGGCACCGGCTGCGGCGGCGGCAGGGTGCAGGCGCTGCTGCCTCCGCTTCAGCTCGGCCTGCCGCGACAGTATGCGCCGCCACCAGGTTTCAGGTGTGCTCCTGCAAACGTTGCTGGTGTCCCGAGACAGGCGTCGCATCCCCAGGTGAGGGGTGCTGAGGAGAGCCGTGCAGGCCTCCGATGAAGAACCAAAGTAGATGAGGAATACACACGATTATTACAGATGTTTCACTCAATATATTACCGGTATGGTGTCCCGTAGTAATTCTTCAACGCTTGTGTAACTAGCTTTCGTTTTTCAAGTACTTACATTTCAGTACACCTCGGTCATGGATATGACTGAACGAGAATAAGTGTTGTTTATAAATCTCTGAAATACTGCATATTTTCTGAAAGGGGCTGAGTGAACATCCGGCCCTGCATTTATTTTACTCTTCCTTTATATCTACTCACTCCGTCCATAAAACATGTTAGACGTTTGTCAAAATTTAGATGTATCTTGAATTCTTGATATTATTTGACGAGATACACCCAACATTAGATAAATCTCAGATGTATTTCATGGATCCGAGAAAGTAAGTATGGAAGGAGTACTTATTAAAGGATGCTCTGAAGTACATCCTTTTTCACTTTAGTAAGACATTTTGGTATACCTAATTGAGAGTACAAATTGAACTCCCAAAACGACTTAAATTTGGGAACTGAGGAAGTACATTATACTCCATATTTCCAGATTAATTAAAGTTGTAGCATTGTCTTATGTAAAAATTCTTTTAATTCTATAAAAAAAAGTATGTTAATATCTGCAATTTTGAATATGTATATTACGGAAATGTTTCCTATGATGAATCCAATGTTGTAACTAATTTAGCATTGTAGATGTTAATACAGTTTTTCTATAAATTTGATTAAATTTAAAGAAGTTCGGCTTAGTACCAAGTTAGAACTTCAATTTAAATAGAATAGAGGGACTAATATGTATGCATCAAAACATCATTGCCCATCCTAGACGGTGATAAAGCATGTGCATTGCCGCTCCAACTTATCATGGCCTGTACAACCATACAAGCCATTTAAGCTTCGCCATTGCAACATGACGCATCTTTCATTGACTTATATTGATCGTCACAAACAAAGTGTGCCCACCATCGGACATGGTATTTTTACTCATAGGTCTAAATACACCTAAAAATGTATTTTAAACATATTTTAATATGTTAAATCTGATAAAAATTCTGGATGTATATCCGAACATACTACGTTCGTACATAAAATTTTGTGAGGAAAAGACATTTTGTATGGGTTGTGTAAAAATGACAAATAAATGTCTCGTGAGAAACCATTTTAGAGCACTGAAAATGGTCTTCTTTATACAAGTTACAAAAAATGTCACTCTTTTGTGAAATTTGTGTGCGGACATAGAATGTGCAAGTGTACGGTTAGAATTTTTCAATTTTTTAAATCATTTTAAAATAGTTTTTTGAATAATGGGTGTTTATGAGCCGAAATGATTTCCCCCAATCATCTTCTTTCAGAGATGTCACACTATTTTTTTTACGAAACACAGTAGAGACATAGACGCTCACACAGACGTACATACGCGTACCCCTATGAACGTACGCGCACACACCCTATCTCTATGAGAACCTCCGAGAGATTGAGTAAGCTATTGTTGCACTTAGTTAACAGAATGAAAATTGTTTTTTTTACAACAATTGCATGGAATTTGTTGTGTTATTAGGGTATTTTGCATCGAAGGTTTTTTTAGAGCTTTTGCACAGAAGATGATGGTCCACGGGCATGCTATACTGTTGCAACACTCCGAACTGGATCTTGGATTGGGCCGGAAGCAAATGGCCGCTGAAGAAAGAGAACACAGACCACATTTTCTCTCCTCCAAAAAAACACATTTTCTCTAAAAGAAAAAATCTTCTCCTGTCCTCTCTCCTCTCCGACGATGCTTCTGATGAGGTCCGCCGCCGCCGCCGCCGCACCCTGCTCCCTCACCTCCATGCTCCTCCGCCGCTTTACCACCTCCTCCTCCGCTTCCTATGCTATCCGCCGTCACGCCGCCGTAGCGCTCTCTTCCCTATCCTCCTCCTCCTCTGCTAGATTCACCACCTGGTCGCCTCCCCCTCTTTCCGGCAGCACCCGGACCAGGGGATTCGCGTCCTGGGCGTCGGCGCCGGGACCGGCGGGACCCACTGAGTCCCCCATCACGCAGTCTATGGAGACCAAGGTACTTCTTACCACCCCGACCTATTGCTTATAATCTAGAGTTGCTCTTACATGTTTCTGTTGCTCTTGTTATCCATTCTTGGCAGATCAAGGAGCAGCTGGAGGCGGACACTGTCACCGTCATCGATGCTTCAGGGGATGGGCGCCACGTCTGGTAATTTGTCGTGCTTTTACCCTGATTGCAGCTCCATCTTCATATGCCAAGAATACTCCTTGCTATTTGATTAGGGTAATATAGGTCCTCGAGCTATCCATGATCATGAATTAAAACAATTGCGAAAATTGAGCACTAAAGGGGAGATAGAGATGACAATCCAATTTAATGCTCCAAGATTGATGCCAGGTTATCGACCTTCATTTTCTGCATCAAACCTTCTCTTATGGATCTGGTTAAATGTTATCGAGCATTTCCCATACGTCCATTCCGTGTAGAGGCATGTTATCATTTTTCATCTAATTCAAGAAAATTGAAGATCCTACTCAACTTCATACCCTGCCTTTTTTGTCAGCATGCCTTGTTAATACTTTTGCGTAAATCCTCTACCCTCCAATAGTGTTTAACTAAGTAGTAACTCTACAATTACAGAATGCCAGATAGTCTACTGCCAGTATGTTTGCTTAATCATGATCCCTTTCATTCAGCTTACTACTAGTATTAAGTTTGTGAGGTTGAAGTCCGGAAGAGGACTAGTGCTCTTCTTATGATTAAGTTTGTGAAGTTGAAATCTTGAATATGCCTAGTATGTTGTAATTGGATTAGTCCAAACTTACTTTGTAGTGACTTGCATTCATGATAATTGGACTGGCATAAGATTACTTTAGCTACCTTGGTATGTGTACCTAAATGGCTAAACCATGAGTTGTCCAGGAAAGCTTGTTATCAACAACAGTGCGAGGTGTAGATCTGTTTATTGTGTATAATCAGCCAAGTTGTACTATCTCTGAGTGAATGCTTATCTCTATCTCTGCCACAGTTTTTTTCTCCTGTGGATATCAATGCCATAGAACCGAACTGTTAGACAGTAGTAGATCCAATACACTAGAGCGCATGTACAAAGAGAACATGCAAGAAAAAGAATATGGATTATAAGGCAGTGTGTAGATAGAAAATGATAGTGAGGATTCTTGACTCTTCTTTTCTTTCCGCTACCCTTTCTTGGAAGTAATATCAGTTATCTGTTCCTGAGTTGGCAAATAACAGTATGTTTGGATCAGTAGGGTGCTTATGCATTTTCTAATTATATTATAGGCAACTTTTTTAGATTGTTTGCTTAGATTGATGCTTAACCGATCCCGCTATTTTTCTTCTGTTGTAATTCTGAAGTTAGTTTTGTCCCTTTTCTTGGCCTCAGCATAGACGTTGTTTCGAAGGCATTTGAGGGAAAAACTGCTGTGAACAGGCAAAGAATGGTTTACAAGGTTATATGGGAAGAGCTTCAAAGCACTGTCCATGCCGTGGACCAAATGACCACCAAGACACCAGGCGAGGCAGCCGGCAACAAGTAATCGACAAAATCCATATGGCATAAATCGAATTTGGAATGCTTTTAAACTGTTGTACACCAAGACTAGGTCATGGGCAGGATCAAGATGAAGACTTCTTGTTTCTACGATACATTTTTTATGTACACAGCAACTGATGGTTCAGTAATTTGGGGCATAATTGGCATTACTTCCAAAAGAAATTTAACTTTTGGATATGAATACCATTTTTTTTATATGATGAAGGAATGCTTGTCCAGATGTGTTCAGGATTAGAATTTTGGATACAATCTTTCTATGGTTTTCATGCGACTGTGTGATCTTCATGTACTATCTTCGATTCCACCTGAAGTGTGTATCTTTGCTGGCCTTTTTTTTTGCAAGGGTAAAGTGGCTTTATTTATTGTATAATGGTAAAATGGATAAATCGTTTATGTTGTGCAAACATCATGGGCATTGTAGAAGCTGAGGCAATTAAATGTTCCCTTAGATGGTGTTTTGAAATGTCAAGAAGGTATACATGTAATATAATTTTAATTAAATATTAGGTATTTAGTGCTTAAAAATTTTGCGAATATATTTTAAATTTTTGCCCTTTCTGCAAGACTAGGCAAGGGCAGCTAACGTCCAGCGAACCAAACATGTCAGTTACGGAGTCTGTTGAAACACTTAAATCTTTTCCTCGGTGTAGTACAACTTGAACGGCCCTGCCAAAAATTCAACAGTGAATAGAAATGAATAGCTGCTGAACCAGGGCAGTTTACCATCTTTAACATGCGAGATATTTTCCTGAGGAAGAAAATCTTAATTATCTTCTCTCACGACGTCGCTATATAGATAGCAAATCCAACACTTTGTACAACAGCAGCAAAGTCAACATCACCACATTACTATATGTTCCCAGTCAACCATTCTTCCACCTGAAGTTCCTAAACAAACATGTTGTATGCGCAAGCCCCCAAGAGAAAGTTCCTAGATAGTAGTACTGGTTAATTTTTCAGAACGAAATGCACAAGGAACTGAAACGACTAAGCTCCCATGTTCATCTTGTCGTCCTGTGCTTCATTTGCAGCTTCAACTTTTGGAGCAGCCTCAGCATCCCCCATCTGCACATCTGAAACTGAATCACTGTGGGTGCTAGTTGGGGCGGCTGGTACGGTTGCAGCCGGCTTGTCCGTTGGCTCTCCTTGATCTGGGATGGGAACCATAGTCACCTCGGCAGTGTTCACATCCATCATCTTGTGCGGCTTTGGGGGTTTCTGCTCAACAGGGCTCTTATCAAGCACAATAGCATTTTGAACCTCTGCCGAAGCTGCCGCTCTAGCGGCATGCAAGATCTGGAACCTGTAATCAGTTTCTGGTCGACGACACACCTTCCTCAGCGGAACAATCTCCTATCACACCAAAAGAAATGTGAGAAATTATAAAGTGAGTTAAACAGCGCAATTTAATTTGACAAGGTAGTAAGACAATTGTGACTATAAATGAACAAATCATATTATTTTACACTACTGATAAAGGGCACAAATTAAGGGGTGGTGGGGCCGCGAGGGACAGTGGCCAGGCCCGCTAGTAGCAGGGGGCAGGGCGGTGGAGGCCCATGGGTAACCACCACCTCTACAGTCGCGAGGACCTGGTCGAGGAGGAAGGCTGGTGCGGGGAGCCTCCACGCGGGCCGACCCAGGGGTCGCGCCGGTAGTAGAGGGCAGGATGGTGGCTGATGCGGGCTGATGCGGGCTGGGGGCAGCGCTGGCCACAGAATGCGAGGCCGGTGATGGGGGGTCAGTGCGGGCAACCAGGATCGACGCACACGAGCGGAGGGAGTCGTGCGGGAGGAGGAAGAGGAAAGGGAGGGATAGGAAAAAAACAATATTTAAGGGCTTTTTCCGGTATATATTCTGGAAGGGCACTCTAAAACAGTTTTTCAGCGCCCAGCGCCGCCAAGGGTGCAACATTTTAGGTAAAACAGTTTTTCAGTGCCCTTTATACATGTATTAAGGGTGCAGCATTTTAGGGATCCGCTAGAGATGCTCTAACCTGTGCGTCCCGGCCATCTATTTTTCGCAGAGAGGCGCCCCGCTTGCTGGGCTTCGTCGTGTGGACCTGTGAAGCATCATCTGTTGGACCCACCCGCCTCTCTGCATTGCCTTCAAGCTATTGCCATCATCTCAACATCAGGGGCAGCTTTGGTCTAGGTCGTCACTGCTGCTCTTTGGACCATCAAGCCATCAGTGCCATCAAGCAGACCTAGCCTACCTGACCTGGCATCCCATCCAGGCCGACTGCTGAAGCCCGTCGTGTATGTATGCTGGCGCTTGGCTCTACCTACCCCAACGATGCACAACTCATGCCCCATAGAAACCATTTCCAAAATCTGTCTCCGACGTAGCCTAGCCTAGCCGCCAACGAGCTCTACCTGCTGAAGCACTTCGTGTATGTATGCTGGCGCTTTGGTCTAGTTTCCCGTTCGCTCTCACGGGCCACTTTGCAGACAGCGAGGCATCGAGAGCCTGTCACCCCTGTCCAAGCGCTGCATCGAGAGCCCATCCCTGCAATGGAGCAAAGCGACTTTGCAGACAGCGAAGTGCCTGATTCTCACCCATGTGAGGCGCCCGAGGAGGATCCCTTGTCAGGGCAAGTCTCGTCCCCACCACCCTCCATGGCTGCCGCGGGACCCACCCAAGATGCGGTTCTGGAGGACGCTGACACGCACGATTCAAACCTCGCCAGTTTCCCGCTCGCTCTCATAGGCCACCTTTGAGGTGCCACCATCAGGCCCACAGCCCAACACAGCGGATGCTGCATGCATGGCCCAGGATGGTGCGGTCCCACCTCGCCCACCATCTTCCCTCCCCCCTCCCCCGCCCCGGCCGATTCGCCTCGCCACCGATCACGCTCCACCGCATCAGGCCGCGCGCTACAACCCAGGAAGCACCGCTCCCGTCCATCAACCGCGGCGGCCTAAACCTAGAGAAAGCCGGTGTCGCTCTACACCTTCACTGGCTATGGTTGAGTCGAACGGACCCGAGCAGAGCCTAGCAAGGTCTCAACCTGCAGTTCTCAGTTGTGGAACGCGCGCTGTTCTTCGCCTCCACGACACGGTCCTTGGCGACACGGCGCTGTTCTGGGAAGATCAATGGCTAGACGGGCGCTCCATCAGCGAGATCGCACCCCACCTGTATGCGTGCGTCCCCAAGAACAGACGGCACATCACAACGAGATCGTTGACAGCCTGCTCAACCACTCCTGGGCGCGCAACATCCATGGCACTATCGGGATCCCGGAGATTGGCGAATATCTCCTCCTTTGGCATCAGCTAGAGCCCGTGCAGCTGTCTAACCAGGCCGACACCCTTACCTGGAAGTGGAGCGACAGCGGAGTCTACTCCGCCAAATCTTGCTACAACACCATGTTCTAGGGATCGACCCACTTCAGCGCATGGAAGCTTACCTGGCGCACCTGGGCTCCACACCGCATCAAATTCTTCCACTGGCTCGCCAACCTGGACAGATGTTGGACGGCCGCGCGCATGCAACGCCTAGGGCTCCAGCACCACCCTCGTTGCCTCCTTTGCGATCAGGAGATGGAGACTATGCAACACCTCTTGACAGGTTGATGCTTCTCTCAGCAGGTCTGGTTTGAGGTCCTTGCCTAGATGCACACTACTTGCAACCCTCTTGAACACGACAACTCACTCCAGACATGGTGGCACCGAGCACGGCGGAGCTCCCCAACCCCCAGCCATAAGGGCCTGGCTTCTATCACCCTGCTCATACCCTGAATGCTTTGGAAACATCGCAACGACTGCGTGTTCAATGGAGCTCAACCCTCCATCAGCACTGTCGTCAACAACATCAAGGAGGAGGCAGCCCTTTGGGCAAGGGGTCTTCGCATGATCTTACCACCTGGGATGTCCACTAGTTCACCCTGTATTTTCATTTCCACCCGTGTTGTATCACCTCTTAGGGGGCATGTAACTGTAAACCTTCTATCTTTTCAATGAAATGAAATGCAAAGGCTTTTTGCGTTTTCTCGAAAAAAAATCTGTCTCCAATTCAACCTATAGATTTGATTGATTCTATATCTGTATCGTTCAACCCCGTCCAGATCGAAGAAGCATCCCGTCCCCACTACCATCCCATCCAAATCAAAGCAAATTCCAAGCCCCACCACCAGCCTCCTCCCACGAGTCTATCCACTGGCCCTCCTCCGCCAACTACAAGGCCGTGGACCGCCGGTGCTCACCGAAGTCTTCCTCACCCTAGCCGTGGACCACCGGTGCTCACCAAAGTCTTCCTCACCCTAGCCAGACTGCCGCTCTTCACGGGCTTGATGCTCTCCCCGCCGGCCCACCATTCTCGCCAAACCCCTTGTAAGCACGGGAGCAGATCTAAGTGAAGGCAAGATCCGCCGTTCCCATCGGAACTGCTCATACAGCTCTTCGTGGGGCAGCTATGCTGCAAAAGAAATCATACTGATGAAGGGGAGTCAGAACTAGTCAGACTAGAGAAAGCAGCCTCCATTGAAGCAGCACAAAGTTGTGGAGGAACAGCTACACCGTGTTGCTACAACGTGGACAGCACAAATGTCGAAGGAACCGCTTCAACGTGATGCGCTAGATATCGCTCTAGGGGCGTAAGCTAGATATCGCTCTAAGGGCGGGGTTGTCAAGAGTTCAATCCAAACTCTCAACACAAGATCTAATCCAAGATATTAAAACAAGAACAGAAAGTTCTCTTTATTGATAGGTAGATCGTACGTAGTCTTAGTCTGGGTACATATGTAGAGGCTGGACCTCTATTTATAGGTTGCATGAGCCTTCACTCCTTAGCTCTACTCACAACTAGAGTGTTCTAGAGAACACTATATAAGCTAGGAAAAAAGATACAAATATTCTAGTTACAACATATAGCTAGAACATGCTAGAAACTACTACAGCACATGTGACTCAAGGATTCTATTTCCTAGAATATAGTAGAAGTGTGTAGAAGCTAGTACTAGACCTTACTTCTGTTTTATGTTAATTTTTTTTCTCTACTGTCCCTCATCATCCTCCACTGGTTGTTTAGAACTCGACCTCGAGTTATCTTCATAAAGTGCTTGTTCTGGATGATAAAAGGCCAAGTCTGCCACATTGAATGTGTGAGATATTCCCATCTCCGGGGAAGATCTATCACATAAGCGTTATCATTTATCTTCCTTAGAATAGAGAAGGGTCCATATTTTCGTTGCCTAAGCTTTCCTTTAACGCCTAAAGGAAGTCTTTCTTTTCGGAGGTATACCATCACTTTATCACCAACTTGGAATGATTTCAGCCTCCGTTTGCAATCAGCCAACTGTTTATACTTCTGATTTTATGCCTCCAAGACGCCGCAAATTTCTTCAAATAGTTTTGTGTAGTTCTCAGCAAAGGACAAGGCTGCTTTTGAGGTTCCTTTTGATGGTAGCTTCAGCAGATCCACCACATGTGTTGGAACTTTAGTGTAGACAATAGAGAAAGGACTCCTTCCTGTTGATCTATGGTTGGAGTTGTTGTAGGAGAATTCAGCAAGAGATAAAGCTAAATCCCATTGTCCCTTTTTATCACCGCAAATGCAACGAATCAGATTACCCAAAGACTTGTTCACCATTTCTGTTTGGCCATCTGTTTGTGGATGAGCTGTAGTAGAAATTTTAACTCGGTGTTGAATTGCTTCCACAAAGTTTGCCAAAATGCAGCAAGGAACTTGCTATCACGGTCTGAAACAATGGACCGTGGAACCCCATGAAGTCTAACCACTTCTCGGAAGAATAAATTTGCAACATGACGAGCATCTGTTGTCTTGCGGCATGGGATGAAATGAGCCATTTTGGAGAATCTGTCCACTACCACAAACACAACATCATTCCCACGCCTTGTTCTTGGCAAACCCAAGAGGAAGTCCATAGAGATATCCTCCCATGGAGTATCAGGAATAGGCAAAGGCATGTATAACCCTGAGTTTTGGACCTGACCTTTGCATGTTTGACATGTGGGGCATCGCTGAACAAACTTTCCAGCATCCCTCTTCAATTGTGGCCAATAGTAACGAGCCTCTAGATTAGCGATAGTCTTGTCACGTCCCACATGGCCACTAAGATCACTTGAATGGAGCTCTCTAATCAACTTGTCACGTAGAGAACTTCTTGGGATGCATAACCGATCACCCTTGAAGAGATAACCATCTTGCACTAGATAGTCGTCGCCTAATGGTTGGTCTCTTAGGTGCTTTACCCAAACATGGCCAAAGTCTTCGTCCTCTTCATACAACTCCTTTATTTGATCCATGCCTGGAAGTTCAGCCTCGAAAGAAGTCAAGAGGCATGCACGACGACTCAAAGCATTGGCGACTTTGTTGGTTGTTCCAGATTTATGCACAATAAGGTAGTTAAACCTCTCCAAATATGCTGCCCATCTTGCTAGCATACGATCCACATGCTTTTGATTTCTAAAATGCTTCAAGGATTGATGATCACTGTAAACAATGAACTCCTTAGGCAACAAATAGACTTCCCAGGTCTTTAAAGATCGGAAAACAGCATACAGTTCTTGCTGATAGGTACTCCACTTCTGTCTTGCTTCGCTTAGCTTCTCACTAAAGAATGCAATTGGTTTTCGTTCTTGAGATAGAACAGCCCCAATGCCTACTCCGCTTGCATCGCACTCTGGCTCAAAAGTTTTAGTGAAAGTTGGTAGTACTAAGACAGGAGTTTGTGAGAGTTTTTCCTTTATCTCCTTGAAACTAGTTTCAGCAGATTCGTTCCATTGGAACTTTCCTTTCTTTAGGCATTCAGTAATTGGTGCCATGATGGTACTGAAATTTTTCACAAACCATCTATAGAAAGTTGCAAGGCCATGGAAACTTCTCACCTCGGAAATAGTCTTTGGAGTTGGCCATTCTCTAATTGCTTTAACTTTAGAGTCATCAACGTGAATGCCCTCACTTGTTATGACAAAGCCCAAGAAAATAAGTTTTGTTTGAAGGAAAACACACTTCTTCATGTTGACATAGAGTTCGTTTTCCTTTAGTACACATAGTACCTTACGGATGTGGATGCAAGTGTTCATCTTCATCCTTGCTATATATCAAGATGTCATCAAAATAAACCACAATAAAGTGGGATAAGAAGGGTCGAAGTACCTGGTTCGTCAAGTGCATAAAGGTACTTGGTGCATTAGAGTCCAAATGGCATCACCATCCACTCAAACAACCCTTCCTTTGTCTTAAAAGCTGTTTTCCATTCTTCCTCGGGTCTAATGTGAATTTGATGATATCCGCTCTTTAAATCAAGCTTTGTGAATACTCTTGCACCACTAAGCTGATCTATCATATCATCCAAACGGGGAATAGGAAATCTGTACCTTATGGTGATCTTGTTGATGGCTCTACTATCTGTACACATGCGCATAGATCCATCTTTTTTGGTGTGATCAAAGCTGGTACGGCGCATGGACTAATACTCTCTCGAATGTGCCCTTTATGTAGCAACTCCTCCACCTTTTCCTTGAGTATATCATGCTCTTTTGGGCTCATTCGGTAGTCTGGCAGATTAGGAAGACTTACTCCCGGAATGAAGTCAATTCGATGTTGAATTCCTCTCATTGGCGGTAGGCCTTGTGGCTCTCCAAGTATGCTCTGAAATTCAGCTAGTAGGTCATGTACATTTCCTGGAATCTCAACCTCCGATTGCACTTCTCCTTTCACAACAAGTGCAGCACACAAATTTGCCTCCTTCAAGTCTCCCATAAACTCATTAGAGGTGGGAGAAATAGTTAACATACTTTTCCCCTCCTCTTTAGAGCTATTACAATCTGATTGGTTGGGTAGAATGATGATCTTTCTCTTGTTCCAAGTGAAGGAGTATGAATTGTCTTTCCCTATATGTGTGGTATCCACATCAAATTGCCAAGGTCTCCCAAGAAGAACATGGTTGGCATCCATATCAACCACATCACATAGTACATTTGAGCGGTAGTACTTGCCCAAAGAGAGTGGCAGGTTACATTGTTTGGTGACCCTCATATTCACCCCTTTCTTGATCCATCCAATAGTGTATGGGTTTGGGTGATCACGAGTCTCAAGTTTTAAATGGTTCACCAAATTTTGGGAGATGAGATTTTTCGCAGCTGCAACTATCAATTACTAATTTGCATACCTTGCCATTCACCGTGCATTTGCTCTCAAATATTTTCTTTCTTTGTGTGTTGTCGGGCTGCGGTGTTGAGCACAAGAGGCGTTGAATCACACATACCACCTCTTCTCCCTCTTCTTCACAACTTGTCCTTCTACATCTTCAGATTCATATTCTTCATCATCTTCACCATCATGGATTGTGGTGTTGACAAATTTCCTCAATGGGCATTTGCTAGATGCATGTCCCTCTTCACCACATTTATAACACTTTATCACAGGCTTAGTCCTGCTCTTACCACCAACTTGGTTTGGGGCAGGTTGTTTTTCCTTGAGTTGAGTGGTCTTTTCTTCCACATTATGGGAGTTACTCCTAGGTGAGGCTTCCGTATCAGAATATGGAACCTTACTTGCCTTTCTTGTTTTTACCCACCTCTCGGCCTTTAAGGCTAGAGCTTGTGCTTGATCAAGGGACCAAATTTGCTGCATCATTAAACGATCCTGGATAGCATCACTGAGACCATTGATGTACCTTGCAACTTGTTGATCTTCTGTTTCAGCAAGGTTGCACCTTACTTGTAGCCTTAGAAACTCATCTGTATATTCTGAAACAGTCCTATTTCTTTGGGCACAATTCTGGAACTGAATTAATAGGATATGATCATAATCTGCAGGCAAAAATCTCCCCTTTAAAAGATTCTTCATTTACCGCCAAGATCGCACACGAGGTTCTCCTCTGAGTCTGTGGTCTTCTTGAAGGCGATGCCACCATGCACAAGCTCCTCCTTTCAGCTTGTATGTGACCAAAGAGACTCTACGGTCTTCTGGAATATTCATGACTTCAAAGAAAGTCTCGACCTCGTACAACCAATCAAGGCACCCTTCAATATCAATATTTCTATTGAAAGTAGGGATCTCATCTTTCACCTTGTATGTATCCTTCGCATACGTAGTGTTGGGTACTCTTGGATGTGCATAGAGGTCAGGTTCTTCAAAGCCCTCATCATTTTCTTCATCTTCAGAAATTTCATCATAAGTTGGCCTTCTTGAGGTACGCCAACATGTGGTTGAGATGTTTTTGCTCCAAGATGACCTCCCTTTCTTCTCCGCTAAGCATCTTCACCATCCTTTGATGATTCTTCATCATTGGCAGTAGGAGGAACACCCTTTCTGATCATCTCAACTAGCTGATCAAATCTTCGGTTAAGGTCTTCACGCAACGCTTGGATTTGTTGTTCTGCAGCATCCATTCTCTTTCCCAACTCCTCCATTGCTTGTTGCAACTCGCTCTCAATGAGGGAACCACAACTTGAACGGATCAGCAAGCAGCATAAAGTTGTGTAGGAACAGCTCCACCGTGTTGCTACAATGTGAACAGCATAAATGTCGAAGGAACCGCTTCAACGTGTTGCGCTAGATATCGCTCTAGGGGCGTAAGCTAGATATCGCTCTAGGGGCGGGGTTGTAAGAGTTCAATCCAAACTCTCAACACAAGATCTAATCCAAGATCTTAAAACAAGAACAGAAAGTTCTCTTTATTAATAAGTAGATCGTACATAGTCTGAGTACATATGTAGAGGCTGGACCTCTATTTATAGGTTGCATGAGCCTTCACTCCTTAGCTCTACTCACAACTAGAGTGTTCTAGTGAACACTAGATAAGCTAGGAAAAGAGATACAAATATTCTAGTTACAACATATAGCTAGAACATGCTAGAAACTACTACAACACATGTGACTGAAGGATTCTATTTCCTAGAATATAGAAGTGTGTAGAAGCTAGTACTAAACCTTACTTCTGTTTTATGTTAATTTTTTTTCTCTACTGTCCCTCATCATCCATGGACATGTTAGTTATGGCAGCAGACCGGTTTGATAATGAAAGCTGGAGTAGAGGTGGCAGCGGCCAGAATCAAAGATGGATGCAGCCACTGTAGCCAACAAAGGAAATAGAATATGGATGATCTAGAGCCCAAGCTCATCCGTGGCATCACCAGTGCTACCATTCCGAGTAGTGGGGCTGGAGAATAGAGGGGGCAGGCAGCGGTTGATGGTGAGGTCCTGGGAGAGGTAATCTGCCAGGGGTGGCTGCTGTAGTCAGATATTGCTGACAGTGGTGCTGGTTGCGGTCAGGAGATCATAGCTGGAAGGGCTCTCACTGGGTTAGCAAAGGACCATGGTGAGCTTTCAATCTATTCATGTGGACACATGTTAGGAAGAACTGCAGTAAATTCCATACAGGTCAGATGGACGGCGGTCTGGTTTGGGCAGCCCGGGTTGTAGTTGTCCCCAATTCATGCAATCAGAGTGAATGCCAATGAACAGTTCTTTGTACAGGCAAACAGCTGTGGAATTATAACTAGAATTCCAGGATTCCATCCAAATTCTGACATCCAAACAAGGTTTAACACTGCAATCCGAGTGAATGCATGAATACTGTACTGTTAGACAGAAGGAGAATTACCTCAGAGTAATCGTGATCATAGCGAACAAGAAACCTACAGCGGCATCCCCTTACATCATGCCTGCGTCTTTGAGCATCAAGAACACGAGCATCAAAATAGAGGGCCTGCTCTTTGCCTTCCTGATCAATTCAATGCAGAAATATTTATTCATGTGAGACATCAGCTCGAGTAAATAATAGCACTACATTATAGGACAGCTAACTCGCATGACAATAGATTGGTCATTTGTTCAACTTTACATCCAATGACCAAAGCATAAACAGAAATAACCAAATGACAGCATTCCTTATTCAGACCCTCAAGAATACTCTAATTTCAATATAATTATGTCTTCAACTAGCAGTGAACTGCATGCATATTTTATCTCAATACTCTAGTTATGCTCTCGATGTTTGTGCACCGACAACCAAGAAACAGCTTTCTTCGTCAGCCCTATTTGACAGTTGGTGGTTGAAGACTTCCATTTTGCAAAAAAAAAATATTCACACTTTGAAAAGAAAAAAAGAAAAGTATTGGATAAATTCACATCCAATCTTAGATAAAACTCAACTTTAGCACTCAAAACAATATGATATAAATCAAAACATGCAGCGCTTTTAAGTAAGAAATATATAAATCTTGCTCTACAATACTGTAAAATGAAAGAAAGGAAGTCTGAATAGGTAACGTTCCCAATGACCAAATCCAATGTGTACAACACTCCTGATGATCAGGCCATTTACACCTTCACTAATATATGTAAAAGGAATGCTGCCAGTTAGTCCTTGTGGCATCGAAGTGAAATTCCGTTTTGAAATATGGTTACCACTAATTTAGAAATAAATGTAAAAAGCAATGCTGCTGGTTAGTCCTTGTGGCATCAAAGTGAAATTCCGTTTTGAAACATGATTATCATGAATACAGAAAGCAACAGGAAAGTGATGCTGGACATAATATCCTGTTTATTGTTGCAACTACAGCATTACTTTATTATAGTATAAAACAAATGCAGAACTGCATCTTAATTCTTAAATGATAGAGTAAAGCCAGCCAACAAATGTTGCCAACCACAAAATTTTGAGAACTCACAAAATAGAATTATAACTTTTAGAAGTCTAGACAAAGAAGAAATAAGGCAGTTTATTCTATGTACTGCAGATCCTTGAGCGTCATAAAAAAAGACAAGGTGAAAATATTTAAATTGATCACGTCTCTTAAAAAGGGACACAATCAATAACTTGGCACAAGAAGCAGTTGCAATCTGTCTGCCATGCGCACTGCAGTCAGAACAGAAACTTCGAAGGACCCAACATTTTTGGGAGCTGAAATCTGACAGGCCCATCACTCTATCAGATGGCAGGAAGTGACAGAAAGGAAATAGCTTGGAAGTCAACAAGCAGAGCTATTAAGTGTACAATATAAAACCATAGCTGGAAAAGTTGCCAAGGATAGGACACATGTTGCATAGCTAACAAGCTGGCTTGACATTTCAAAGAACTCACGTAGACAACAATTCTCAAATTGTGACAATGCTAGCTTGCAAAATCAGATGAAAATAATGGTTTAAGATGACAATACCTGAAAACAAAGAATGAGGTCCCCAGGAAGCACAGCAACACATTCTGTAGCTTCACATGGAAGTGAGCGCTGTCGCACACATTTACGAACATTAATCCATTCATCCTCTTCTGCCCCAAATCCAGAAAAACGAACTCTTACTTCCTGAAACACAGAAAATAAACAGGTGCAAACACAGTTGGTGTGAGGCATAGGTAGTAAACACGCTGTGGAGGACGACAACCACAGAAAATAAACTGGTGCAAAAACAGTTGGTGTAAGGCATAGATAGTAAACACGCTGTACATAGACATACATAACATAATGCTTGAAAAAGAAAGGAGTCTAGTTTTTCACATCGACTATTTAAAGCTGTGCAAATAATCCTTAAGATTGGTCTGGGCAGTAATCTGCTAGTTTGAAGTCAAATAATCGATCTTTCCCAATGGAAGTTCTGACTTAACTAGCCACATCAAGAAATGCTTCTCTTTGTTCCTTTTTCCGCTACTCAAGTCAGCTGACAGTACACCAGCCGCCACTTGAACAACACCAGGCACACCTATCACTTAGTGCTTAGGTAACACCACACCAACTGATTCAGTGGGTACCACAAGCATTCCCATGTAAAGCACCACAAGTTCAAGTGCCATGCAGAGGTACTCTGTATCACCAACCCTTGAGTGTCTGTCGTGCAACTTGCCCCCAAACAAGTTTGCCTGCTCATATGTCTGAACTCTGAAGTGCATTGCACACTGACCACACACAGTTCCCCAAAGGTGATGCACTGTACAATTTGGCCAGAAGCGAACTCATTTGGATGCAAAGCAATTTTCATGCTACGGCTGTGAAGCTTTTGAAAAAAAAAAAGGCCATGACCTTCCTTTGGTGTTTGTGAAGTTAACAAAATCAACTACAGATAAATGAGGAACGCAGCTATCTATAGCTTCAGTTCTAGCAAACTGCCTTGAATAAAACTGCCAGAAATGTATGAAGCAACATTATCCATATTTAACAAAAGTTTTACAGTCATTACCGGGTCTCCTGTTTCAAACAACCTGTGTGACAGGAAGGCAGCAACATCATACCTGTAATAAGAAAGATTGATCATGCATGCAAATCAACAAGGCTTTTTAGAAAATAAAAGGTAAATAGATGGCTCAATTACATCAGTATACAGCATAGAACACTCCATGGTTAAAATTCGAAATCATGTTGAATGAACAGGGATGTCTGTCACATCATCCAGCCACTAATTGGTCAGATGCAATTACCAAATAAATACCAATAGTATTATTTAATGGATACGATTGGATGTATTTGTTAGTGCCCAATTGAACAAGAAAACTGCAGCCATGGTTTGATCTTGAGTTTGAATTGAGATCTAACTTGTGGATCAGTAATCCTATATACGAAGGACCATGTGTGACCTTTGAAATCAAGCAATGAAACACTTAAGAATTCTTGAAGCATCAGGGGTCGCTTCCATGTGAAGGAGAAGCCCAGGTGCTGGTTGAAGAGGGCGAGTGCACTAGTATAGTGTCCCGATATTTGGGCCATTACCCTACCAATTATTCCACTGTGGACTAAGCTTCATATCATTTCATAACAGACGCAAACAGGGTGTTATGATGCTTAGTTAGTGAGCAACACCATGTGGCAGGCTTTGACTTCACCACACGGATCTTTTGTTTGGACATTTACCCTACCCAATCCTCCCATTGTGAACCAACGTTCATAGTATAGCCTACAAGGTTGATAAGTTGACAACCTGGCCTTCTGGTAAGCAACTGGACACATGCCAATGCGCACTATTTAGCTCATTTGGGTGCATTATTAAGGGGAAGGCATACAAATTTGGCAGAAAGTGGAGCGCCCACTCCCCACCCATGTTTCCACAAAAGAAGAAAGCGCATACACGTAAACACACGATATGTGAGATCAAATGAGAAAGGGGGAAAATAGGTAGATCTACATACCATGCACCATCTCTAGCTGACTTTGCTTCAAACTCGACTTGGCCAGCATCCGAAGGATTTTTACCTGATTGTTAACAACTCCATCAATAACCAGAGGAAGAAAAAGCAACAAGATAAATGGATATCAAGTTTCCTGGCTGGACTGTGGGAAAACTAAAATCTTCCATCTACAAGACACTGAACAATCATCATATGTGGCCTGCAGTTGTCAAGAAAAGACGCGGGCGCACGGATCGCGTGTACAGTGACTGTTAAAATGAGGTTCAACGACTGCGATAAGGGTGTCGACAAGCTTTGATATGGTCCACAAGTAACTACAGACTGTGAAGTACCCCAAAACACGCTAAACCCTAGAGCGGCAAGCACAGGCAGAATCGCTAGAGATTAAGGGGGGCACCTACACCAAAGCATAAGATGTTGATGATTCCTGCACAAATTTTGCACCACTAAAGCATTACCGTCATCATCCCCATCCTAAGCAGCAGCGGGATTACATGGCAAGGAAATAAAGATGATATTAAAATCAAGTTATCTCAGTATTCAAGAAGCACCTGGGTGGGATCCGGAGTGGCCAGAGGAAGACGGCTGAGCCCTAATGAAGGAAGCCGGGTGGTGCTCCTCGGCCCCCGTGGGCAGCATCTTGCCCTGCGGCAGCGGCAGCGGCGAGCCCCGGGTGGTCCTGGAGCGCTGTGAGTACCTCCGGTTCTGGAACCAGTTCCAGACCTGCGCCCAGCCGCAAAGCCACACAGATCGGAATAAGACGGGCCCATCTCCTCTCGTATCCCCAGGATGGAAGGCAATTAAATTCGAACGAATTACTCGGATCTTTCTTCCGCGACGGGGCGGGGGGGCAGGAAAAGCTACCTGCTTTGGCTGGACGGGGATCTTGCCGGAGCGGGCGGGGGAGTTGGTGAACTTGTCGGCGAGGCCCTGGATGACGTCGCGGTGCGGGATGGCGTTGTTGAGATGGCGCAGGCGCTCCTCCATCTCCGCCACCTCCGCGTGCGTGAACCGGAACGCCGGGCCCCCGGTGCTCGGCGGCCGCCCCATCCTGTCTCGGCCGAAGCTCTCCTTCACCGTTGCTGCCGCGGCTACGTCGTTAGAGGGGAAGATCCGACGGATAGATCGTCGGAGAAGGACGCTGGCTGGAGAGGCGGGAGGAAGTGGAGGGTGGAGAAGAGAGACGTTACCAGTTCAGGCAGGCAGCGGTGCCTCGACGGGCCTCGAGCTCTTGTCTGTGTGCCGCTGCCCGCTGCCTGTGTTGCCTGACCCCTGCCCTATTTCTTCTTGGAACCGGGGGCTAGCTCATGTGGCACGGGGCTGGACATCTGTCATGACTCGCCAGCGTGGAAGATAAAACAGGCCCGCAATTAGTTCTGTTTGGTTTGCACGATTTTTTTAAAAAGGAAACAACAATATAATGTCATAACATGTCATGACATGTTAAATCTTATAGATATACAAAATATTGGAATCAGTAAGTTTTTTTCCAACCGGGCTTCCACCCCTTTCCATTGCATTAACGGAAATATAAGGTTCTGAGAATTGCAACTAAAAAAAAGGGGTAGGAGAAAGGAAGCGAGTCGGGGCAGTATCAGGAAACCCCCTGTAGACATTCGCCATCGAATGCCTACTATGGGGCGAAAACCTGATACCACCATCTAGAGTATAATATCACAGGTTTACACAGATTCCGGGAAGAACTACCAGCAAGCCAGGAGACAAAACACAAAACGAAACATAGCTACGCTTCTTTGCTTGGAAGGTGAGAAGAAGTTGAGCAGTCAGTCTTCAGCACATCATGTCCCTGTAATCATCCGCATGGAGCTTGGACCAGCAGCAGTAGTTCGGCTAGCGAAGACGGAAGAAGCAGTACGCATCAGCTTCGCGGCGCCATCAGCCAGACAACTTTTGTCGCTGCCCTCTTGAAGACCTGCCCAGTACAACAGCAAAGAAATAGAGAAAAAGGAAATCTCACTAGGTGATCTCAATATATGATTCTCAAAAGTAACTTTGTTTATAATGTTCCAGATAGCCCAACAGATAGAAGCAACAAGGGTCACATAAAACTTCTCCATGTGAGGAATATATGAGTGGAACCAAGCAATAGCCTGCCAGAAATTATTGGGCACAGAATGGGCACCCATTGTAGTACCAAGGACACCCAAACCACTTTCGAGGTACTGCAAGTGAAAAAAAAGGTGGTCACATGTTTCAACCTAGTTACAAAAGGAACATAAGGGAGATCCTGTCCAATTCCTTTTCCTCATGTTCTCCCTCGTCAGGATAGCATCTTGACAGAGTTGCCACATGAAAATTTTATTTTTCAGAGGCAATTTTGCTTTCCAAATCCAACTATTACTAGAGCCAGCAAGGTTTTTTTCAAGCATCTTGTAGACTGATTTGGTAGAGAACATGGAGTTTTTATTAAGGGACCAGGAAATCTTATCATTTTCATTAGATAACGATAGCATACCAATATTTTCGATAATGGAATTCCATTGAGCAAGCAACTCCCCCACGGTTGTTCCATGAAAGGGATAACAAAGTTTGCATCAATAAAGGTTTTAATAGAGCAATCTTGGAGTTGACAGAGGTCATATAAGGCAGGGAACTGTTCGCAATAGGGTCGGTTATCCAGTAAAGGATCTTTCCAAAGTCTAGTAATGTCTCCATTCCCCAAAATGACTTTCCTACCAGCAAAATATGTATCTTTAACTTTAAGGAGTGCTTTCCAGCAAGGGGAGTCGTTGAATCTAGTTACAACAGTAGCTACTATTTTGGTTCTCAAGTATTTAGCTTTAACAATATCTTGCCATAGGCCATTCTCAGTCTCGAGCTTCCACCACCACTTACAAAGGAGGCTGATATTTTGTTTTCTCAAGTCCTTAACACCTAGACCACCTTTGCCTTTAGATCTACAAACTCTACACCATTTCACCATATGGTATTCTCTTTTATGCTTCTTACCGTGCCAAAAGAAACGGCGTCTATGTTTATCCAACCGTTCAATGAAGGTTTTGTTTAACAAAAACATAGCCATGATATAAGAAGGAAGATTGGACAAGCAAGAATCAACAAGGGTAAGTCTCCCACCCGAAGAGGAAGCACCACCTTTCTAAGGCATCTAGTTTTTTCACAAATTTTTCATCAATGAACTAAAGGTCCGAATTCTTTAGGCATCTAAAGGAGACAGGCATACCCAAGTACTTCATAGGCAAGGTGCCAACCTGGCAACCAAACATAGACGAATATTCATTCGCAATCTCATTGTCACCACCAATAAGGAAAATTTCACTTTTTTGAAAGTTAATTTTTAACCCAGACATGAGATCGAAAAGGTACAGGAGAAGCTTTCGGTTCAGCGCCTTCTCAAAGTCATGCGAGATACAGAGGACAGTATCATCCACGTATTGCATAATGGCCACACCATTTTCAACCAGATCAGGGGCGAGCCCGACTACCAAGCCATTAGACTGAGCCTCAACGACCATCTTGGTCAAGCATTGGACAACTGAGTTGAAAAGAAAAGGATAAAGGGGGTCTCCCTGTCGCACGCCTTTTGCACTTTGGAAATAGGGACCCATCACGTTATTTATTTTAACCGAAACAGTGCCATTGTTAAGAATTTGTTCAATCTTACTGCACCAAAAATCACCAAACCCCATGGCCCGTTGGCAGCTTAGGAGGAAATTCCAATTAACTTTATCAAAATCTTTTTCGAAGTCAAGCTTGAAAATGATACCAATATGATTCTTAACATGTGTGTGATACATTATTTCATGAAGAGACATAATGCCATCCACAATGTTTCTTCTTTTCATAAAAGCATTTTGGTTGATACTAATAATCTTGTCAAGGAAAGGCTCAACTCTAATTGTCAAAACTTTAGTCAGGAGCTTGTAAATGCACCACATGAGACAAATGGGTCTGTATTGGCTGTTTTTATTAGAATCGGAAATTTTTGGAAGCAAGGTGATAATGCCATAGTTGAGTCTCTGCACGTCAAGGTTTCCAGCATGGAAAGCATGGAATAACTGCATAATATCGCCTTTAACAATCTCCCAACAGTGCTGGTAAAATTCTATAGGAATGTTATCAGGGCCAGGGGCTTTGTTTTTCTTCATCGAAAAAAGAGCTTCTTTGACTTCTTCCATGGTAAAAGGTTTACTAAGCACATCATTGTCCATGTCATCTAGTTTCTCATGAGGACCCCAAGCATCATGATCGATAGGGAAAAAGTTGCCAGGGGCTGGGCCAAACAAATTTTTATAATAGGAGGTGGCATGTTCAATGAGCTTATTAGTCCCTTCAATATTGACCCCATTGTCATTTAAAGAGAACATAGTATTCTTCCTTTTTCGACCATTCACTACACAATGGAAATAGCTGGTGTTCAAATCACCTTCTAGGAGCCATTTTTCATGAGCCTTCTGGTACCAAAGTAACTCTTCTTCAGCGTATATTTTCATAAGCTCCACTGAAATCTCAGTTTTCCTAACACTCAGGTCAGGGGGCAACTCATTGGCTTCTTCTAAGGTTTCGATAAAAGCAAGCTCTTCTTTAATTTCCATTTTCCTTTTTCTAGTATGACCGTAGAGATTTGAACCCCAACCCTTAAAAAACTTTTTAAAACGTTCCAACTTAATGTTGAAAATATCGATCGGATCAGTGTTATAAGCAGGCTTATTCCAAATATCAGCGACAGAGGGAAGGAACTCCTCATTTTGGAACCAGGAAATGTCAAACCTAAAGTCTCTCGACTTAGTAGCATTATTGGGCAAAGATCCAGAGTCTAGTAATAAGGCATTATGATCCGACAAATCTCTAACCAACTTCCTTACAGAAACTAAGGGGAATAAATCCTCCCAATCAGGAGACATGAGAACTCTCTCAAGCTTTTCAAGGGTAGGTGTAGCATGTTTATTGGACCAGGTATATTTACCGCCATGCATGAAAATATCTCTGAGCCCCAAGGTATGGATAATCGAGTTGAACAAGTCAGAGGAATGAGAGTTCATAAAATTGGTATTCTTCTCTCCACTATGTCTCAGAATGTTGAAATCACCTCCCACAATAAAGGGCGTAAACAAACCATGACAAAAGGAGGCAAGTTCAGTTAAAAATTCAGTTTTATTTTCCTCATGAGCCGCCCCATAAAAAACTATTAGGGCCCAGTTACATTTCTTATTTTTATCCCAGAGAACAAACTGAAGCATGTATTTTCCAGTTTTGAAAGCACTCACATCTAGGGAGTCATTTTTAATCCCACATAGGATGCCACCAGATTTTCCTCTAGAAGGGATCCATTTCCAAAAGTAATTATTCATAGGGTCCAAGGTGCTGAAAAAACTCATCTTATAGTCTTTTTCATTGTTTCCTGAATGCTAATGAAATCTAGAGAGTAATCATGCATCAAATCCTTAATACAAGCAACTATCCCTTTTTTCCCCACACTCCTACTGTTCCAAAAAGCCCCTTTCATTTGTAACGAGAAGGTTTGACTCTGTTTATGATAACCCTGCCAGGAGCATGAGCAGATTTGTTATCAGGTGAACAAGAGCTCTTTTTTTGACTTCTGGTATTAGGCCTCGAAATAGCCACCACAGATTTTTTCCTAGCACATTTGCGTTTTCTACTCTCCACAACCGTAAAAGGTTCCTCATTATCCGAGGTCTCCACCCAATCCAATGAAAGAGGAGTAGCTTCCCCGGTATTGTCCTCAATGAAAAGAGTAGAAGAAGGGGTCTTAACATTATCATTTTTACTAGAAAGGTCATTTCTAGCAGTTTCTAAATCTCTAAGAATATCGAACGCCGCAAAATTGTTATCAGGAATTCTAACCCCCATCTTACAAGCTCTAAGCATCAGTTCATTATTTGAAAGAGCGGAAAAAGAGTTATGACAGGAGGGATTAGAAGGAGCATCAGTACCTTACAGGTTCCTTTTCTTGGCGACATTGGAGACCTTTTCCATGATATTCTCATTCGCATGAGGCTGGATCCTAGCGTTGAACCTTGTGAAAACAACATCTAGGACAGTGAAGTTAGCATCACTATTATCTTCAGGGGGAGTTTCAGGCGACTGAACCATATAAGCAGGAGAACCAATCAGGGGAGAGTTTTCACCATCAGTGATGCCAATGATAGATGGCAGGGGAGGCCAAGCATCAGCAGGAAGTCTTTGATTAAAAGGGGGTAACAGAGACGACACTGAGATAATGGGAGAGGAGACACACTCATTCTGTAGAATAGGACAGGGCACCAGCCAGCTGTTCGGAGGACTTGGAGTACCGGCCATCATAGCAGCCTAATGTTCCTTTGTCATTGTTTCAATCAGAAGCTCACGATCTTCGACACTTTCTTCCTCAGAATCTTGCTCCTCAGTACAGGTGTCTTCAGTTGTCGCCACGAAATTCTCAGAAATGGTATCACAAGTTCTCCCATGCCTTACAGAGTCGGTTTGACTGTCTCCACCTTGAATTTCTGAGGATTCTTCAGTATCCGTGCGCCTCTGCTCAAATCTAGCTCTCTTAGGGGACGGAGCACCAGAGCTTGCGCCCACTGTGATTGTAGTGATGTTCTTAGGAGGACCACCAACAATGTTCTTGTCAATCTCATAGAAGAAGTCGTAGAAATTGTCTCCAAGGCAACCTTCAACAGAATCAGGGATCAGCTCCACATCCCGACAGCCAATCAAAACCCTAACATACTCAGGTTTATGAAGAGTTGCAGCGTCCAAGTCCAGGGAGATACCAACCATGGAACCAGCATAGAAGGCAGTTTCTTCAATTCTTTTGTCCAAAGGGATATTGCTAATTTTCACCCAGGCCTTTTGAAGAACAGCCTTAGCACCCACAAACGCTGTCCAGGCAGAGAGTCGTACAGTAGCTTCAACAGTCTTAAGGCGCATCGACGAACCATAGTATACAACTCTCTCCACCTCCCTCGGCGTGGGGAATCTCATGATGTATTGACTGGGACCAATAGTTCTTGGAGTGCATCTCCAACTTTCACCAAAAGCAATGTTAAATTCGTGCTCAATTTCCCTATGAGTAGCACTTCCCTCAATCACAGTGATCACCACACTACTAGCCCTTTCTTTGTTTTGCTTAGAAGTACTTTTGTCAGGCATGAAGAAGAAACCACGACTAGGAGACTGAAAGCCGCACATCGAAGAAATACATTCCCAAGGAAAGATCACTTGGCAAATCTGAGAAATGTGGCCCATGCGCTTGCATCGCTCGCAGCGGATTGTGGGACAGCGAGCAGTATAGTGTCCTGCAAGGTTGCAATTGAGACAAGGAGGATCAACAACTACCATAGGGAAATTGGCCGCACCCCCATGACCAGCACCCGCCACACCACCAGAAGCATGGGAATTCGCTTCCTGGCGTCGCTGATCCGAACCACGCGTAGCAGCTTCCCAGCGATCATTGGATTGCTGTGAGCTGGAACCGCGGAGGTTGTTGGAGGAGGTTTGAGCAGCCTCCTCGCGCTGCCAGACATGACGCCCGCGACCTCGATTCACAGGAGGCTGGCCGCGATTCCCCCTCCCTGCTCTGTATCTTCCGCCACCATCACCCATCGGCCGCGAGGGGGAAGCCGCCACTTGAGCGAACGAGCGAGGATCACCGGCCACTTTGCCACGCCACCAACCGAAGGAAACAACAGTGGGGATTGGTCTAGGAGATGGAACCCTAGTCTCGGACCAGAAGTGGTCAAAAATGGAGTCGAGGATTGACCAGGAGGCGACGCCGCTAGGAGGAGTAGGGGTCGAGTTAGGGTTACCTGGCCCTACCTGTCGGCGACCGCCATGGGAATCGGTCGGTGCAGAACCAGGAGGGGGACACGTGTGGAGATCCTGATCCGCCATGGCAGAACCACCAGATGGGCTGCTCCGGCCCAACATTTGCCCCCGCGGATGGGCTCCCGCCATTGGCGAGATTGCTGGAGTCCCGAGGATCCCCGGCTCCGGTGAACGTCGTGGGGTGATCCAGTCCTTCCACCGTCCTGGATCGATGATGTTCCCTCCATAGGGGCCTGGAGGTGAGCTACTTGGCTGGGGAGAGGCGGGAGAGACGAGCACCCGAGGGGCAGATGCCGCCGTCACCGCCGGAAAATGCTCCTCGATCGAGGTTGGGAATGGTGGCGCAGGGACGGTCGTCACCATCGGGAATCAGTAAGTTGTTTGGTGGAACCATAGGAAAATGCAAAAGTTCCAATAGATATTGGTACATTTCATAATGTCTCGGGGTTTTGATTCCAAGCAAGATGTTTGTAGGCGTAAGGATTTGTGATCATGATTAGAAGGGCTAACGATCTCAAGCCACGCAATATTTATACACGTTCATCCTCCGGATGATGATCCGGTAACAACCGTACGTCTTGTGTCGGTTATATTACGAGGAGCGTGTGAGGTGCTCAGGTCTAGCTGAAGGGTATGGTGGACGACAGCTAGGAGTCTAGCCGGCGTGTCGAGTTTGTTCCAGCTAGGATACAATTCCGGGTAGAATGAAACTGGTGGGTATACTCCAAGAGCCTAAATAGAAACTGCATATCCGCTACTACAACTCCGGTGAGCTTCTCGCTGGAGTATTGTGGCTTCTGGTGGGTGGATGCAGCTCACCGGAGTCTTGTGGCTTCTGGTGGGTGGATGTGTGTATGAGTTGTGATTGGATTTCTTGAATTGTGAATGGAAAGCGAATGGAATGTGCATGGAGGCATGTTCTTCCTCCATGGGCTACTCCTTTTATATCCTCGGCCATGGACATTGGGGCATGGCCAAGAGGTTACCGCCATAGTTAAGGTGAAATAGCGGTGCCAAGCTCCTTAGCGTCTACTCCTTAGTTTCTTATCTTGATGAGGACATCCCCTCTGAACTACTACATTCTCCACTTTATGATGATCAAGATGTTCCTGCGAAGAACAAGTCCAATGAAATCGGGATTGAACCTATTACAAGAGCTCGTGCGGAGCTACTAGAACAATAGGTGGATTCACTCCTAAACGAAACCAATGATTTATATAACGAGAAATTTATACTACCTAAGTCATTGCAACTATGTATGATCAGTTACAAGGGGGATCAAGCGACGCACGGGAAGAAGAGGAGTAGTTGCACGTGATGCTGGACGAGAAGGCTATCTAAAGATGTGAGGGAGGAGAGAGAGGCAGGCGCGTCAGCACGAGACATCACCAGCGGTATTGCCGAGCGGCACTGCCAGCCTTGACACATAAGCATTGTCGGCCTCCAGGTAGGGCGACACTGACGGCATGTGCCCAGCAGCACAGTCGGCCTACTGTCGTGAATCATTTTGGCCGAACCCAATCAGGGTCAGTTTGTATCAGGTCTATTACGTACTTTTCGAGTCTTGGACGCCCCGAACCCCTACAAGGGCATCCCCCATTAGGTTTAGACCATGTTTAAGATAAACCCTTGTTTCAGACTTGTTTACTTTCAATGTAGCTGAAATTACCACACCAATTCGCATCGATATGGTGTTTTGCTATTGAAAATTTGTGTGATTTGTTGTTCCATTGGGAATTGGGAGGTTGCAATTTACCGTCTCGTGGTCGACGGCTACATCCGCAAGCGTGTGGACTTGCGAATATTTATAGGCTTGAGAGTTGTTGCATTGGCATCAGGGATCGATCGAGAGAGTTCGTCAGCGACATACAAGTTATCCTCTTTGACTATCATCACCATCCTCCCCGCTTACTAATAAGACCGGGCCACCCCTTATCATCTTGGTAACAGATTACAACGTTTTCTCGGTAAGCATCCACAAATCCACCATATTTTAGTTGTTAGAGTTATCCTATACAAGAAAAAGGCAAAAAATATTAGGGTTAGCATTTGTCATAGTCTTAGTTTGCATCGATAATGAGTTTTAGTTGTTGTCCGTGTTTAGTTTTTATTCAATCTAGAGTCTATCGTGGTTTCTGTCGTGGCACAGTTTTTGTTCGTTTCTCCGTCGTGACAGGAAATTCCTGCTAAACTTTGACCGCGACACGATTTCTGCCAGATTCTCTGCTTCGCTAGCCTGCCGCGACACAATTTTCGTGAGTTTTTCTTCCGCGACACAGTTTTCTATCGTGGTGCATTTTCATATTTTTTGTTGCTCCGGATTCACATAGCGTACAATTTGCATTATCTTCGAGCCGTAGACACCGCCTTTCGATGTGCGTGACTATGAACTTACCCAAGAGACTAGTTTTACCGCTCGACAGGCTGCTCATTAGGGTTTGGGTGCTTTGAATTTTCTGTTGGCCATGATACAGGGAGTAGTATAAAATCAAAAGAAGGAAAATAGAAAAAAACAAAAAGAGCTACATAGTTGTTGCGTGTGTTCATATAAAAAAAAGAGGCGATCTGTTCTAGCATATCAAAGTGAAGGCTCAGTTTACTTTCTGCACCTGTAGTTGAGCAATCTTGTGCTTGTTACATTGAGCTTTGCTAGTGTCTCTCGAGTGCATTGCAACAAGCTTCATCCACATAGTTTGCATTACCACATTCATCGCGTTGTGTGAGTTTCCTTGGGTGTTTTATACGGTTAGTGCTAGGACTTGATTTGGTGCATATAGGCAGCCGATCTATAGCTGCACCATATATCCTATTTTGTTGTGTGATCGTTCTTGTATCTCTGGTATTCGCTTCGCCACATCCATGCACTAGTCCGTCAATCCAAGTTAATAGTATACACTAATTCACTTAGGAGCGGTAAGATTTACCTTTCTTATCAGTTTTGAGTGAGTTGTGAGAGTACCACCAAAGATTTTTGTTTCGTGCACTAACCTAGTAATCATATCTTCTAGTGATTTTAATGTTGACCAGAAAAATGATGAAGCTTCAATAGTTTCTTGGAGGGAGTATGAAGCTCTCTGTGATACTTTGTGGCGTGAACTTAACGTTGCAGTTGATGGTCTTGCTGAAGAAATTCAGACTGTCCACATGGAGATAGACACTATGGCAGCGACTGTCAATACAGTCCAAACACAAGTGACATATAATCAAGCATCTATTCAAGAATTAACCCAATCTGTCCAAGGTTTGCACATACTTGTGGAGCAACAACAACAACCGCACCATGATGATGAAGGAAGTGTTCATGGTGATCACGAGGCCGCCCCAGCTGCTCATGGGCATGGCGTGGGTCGTGGTCTTGGAAATGGCGTTCGTGGTTGTGGTTTTGTCCCCGTCGGCACCCAGCGTGTTCCTCTACAAGCACAAGATGATGGTTTGGGTAAGCCAAAATTCTCAATATCCAGATTTGAAGGTGATTCTGATGTTGAAGAGTACCTCACATGGGAGCTAAATATTGAGAAATTGTGGCGTCTACATGAGAATATTGGACATAGGAAGATGAAACTTGCTTCCTCTGAATTTGATGGCTACGTTTTGCGTTGGTGGGATGGTATTGTTTGTGCTCGAGAAGAAGATGGTGATCCCTATTATTACATGGCGCACCATGAAGGAGATGATGCAAGCTTGTTTTGTTCTCACTAATTTTTTGCGTTCAGTTTTTGATAAGTTGACTCAATTGAGGTAAGGTGCTATGAATGTTGATGCGTACAATATGGAGATGGATATGTTTATGCAGCGTGCTCGTGTCCGTGAAACTATTGAGATGACTACGCAGCGATTTCTCCATGGAATGCGTTTTACCATCAAAGGTATTGTTCGGCACCACCACTACAATTATATGAACGAGATACTACATCATGCAAGGGAAGCGTAAGCATAGTTGGCTGAAGAGGGCAATTCAAAGGGTGCAATACACGGGATGGGCTCTTTGCATCTAGGGTGCCATCCTCATCAGCTCCATCTACGCGTCCCACTGAGAGTTCTACTTCATCCATTAAGCCGGTCTCCAATGTGTCTACCACAAAGAAGCCCGCACCTGCAGCTAGTGGAAGTGGTTCTAACATGTCTACAACCCGCAATCGAGATATGGCATGCCATACATGTGGTGGCAAGGGTCACTTTAAGAGAGAGTGTCCTAATCGCAAAGTCATTATTATTAATGAGGACAATGAGTATGATACTGGAGATGATGCTGATCTGGAAGTTTCGAATGATGATGGCTATGGCAATGATGGTGTTGATGCATTTGCTTCACATGCACAAATCATTGTTATCTCACAACGTGCTCTTAATGTGACGCCAAGCGCATCATGTCAGCGCTGTAATTTGTTCCAAACGAAGGCACTAGTTTGTCCCAATAAAGATTGCAGGGTAATTATTGATGGTGGAAGTTGCCGCAATTTAGCAAGCAAGGAGTTACGTGCCAAGTTGAAGTTGAAGTATCTACCGCACCTAAATCCATACTATATTCAGTGGTTAAGCGACAATGGTGAGATGAAGGTAAACCACATGGTGTGCGTTGTTTTTGAGATAGGACCATACAAAGACTCCGTTGAGTTATATGTGGTTCCCATGACAGTGTGTAATCTATTGTTGGTCAGGCCATGGCTCTTTGATAGATCTGTGCAACACAATGGTCGCGCCAACACCTATCACTTGGAGTACAAGAGCAAGAAAGTTAACTTGTAGTCTATGTCACCATAGAAAATTGTAAATGAGTCTCGTCAGAAAAATGAAGTAAACTTGGAGGATGCACCTCTAGATATTCGAAAGAATTGTACAACCGTGAGAGATATAATGAAAGCGAGAGAGTGAATTCCTTAATCATATATGCCATCAAAGAAGATATGAGTGTATTTCATGAGGATCCTACAACCATGCCTCTAGCTTGTGCTCGTGTACAAGGGAGAGGTTTTGGTTTCTAACGACATGACCCCTATTTCTCTTGGTGTTTCTAGTTTTTTACATGAATTCAGCGACGTGTTTTCGGAGGAGGTACCTGCAGGATTGCCACCACTGCGAGGTATTGAGCATCAAATCGAATTGATCCCATGCCGCCTTGCTGCCCAATAGGGCGCCATACATAACGAACCCTGAAGAGGCAAAGGAAATTCAGAAACAAGTACAATCACTTCTCGACAAAGGTTATTCATGGCCCGCAAGAACACAGGGTCATTCATTCATGTTTTCGCGGAAGTATTATTTCCGGTTTTATATCGTATCCCAACGAGGAGCCTGGTAGGGTGTTTATCTACGGTGTTTATGTCGCACCCAAGGTGTCACGAGTCTTAGGTGAATTGACTGCAAGGATTGAAATGAAAAAAAGGATGAATGTGAATATATGAGTTTTGTATATTGAAAGTGCAATAAAGTAAGGTGCATAAAGGTAAATAACTATTGAGAAATGTAATGAGTTCCTACAGAAGAAATATTAGGCGCGGGGAGATACAGTTCATGTTGATAGTGTATGTGTCTTGTGAAATAAATTTGATAAGTGAATATGATTCTTTTCATTTATATCCAAGTAGGCAAGCAACCCAAAGATAGATAAATACTCTTCTTGGTAGATTTCATCTTTCTCTAATGATCCTATTGCTTGTTACCAAAACCATGGTCACCGCATCTATTAAGGTGGTTAAACTAGATCAAAACTTTAAACTTGGTGGTTCCTTGTTATCCTCGAGTATTGCTAGATCCTTGGTATCCTTGTTATCTGTGTACACCATATTCTTGGATACTTATTATCTTGTGATGGAAAATTGACTTTCTCACCCTTGAAATGGAAAAGTCCTGGTGCATGTAACTACTACATATTGCCTCTCTTTGGCTCCTTTCCTGGTGCTTTGTCCATAAACTTTGAGAGCACCTACACACATATCAAAGAAAAGGAAAAGTGATAAAATCCTACTAACACCACTAGTTGTGAAATCTCTCATGAAAATGAATCATAACTTGAAATAATGCATTTTATGATATAGTCAGAGCTAGATAGAGCATGTAATGAACACCAGAAGTATATGTTTATGTAATGAAAAACATGTTGCTTTTCAACAACAACAACACTTTACTTTTAAGTTATTTACTTTCTTGCATCTCTAATTTCAGTTTTAAACTCTCCAAAGCAATCAAAATGGTTTATTTAGTGCATAGATAATTATAAAAGTTACACTCTAATTTGAGAGAATAAAATACTTAGAGTCTGTTTGTTTGGGCTGCAGCTTTTGAGAAGCAGCTGTAGCTGTTGCAGCTGTGAGAAGCAGCTGTAAGAAGCAGAGATTTGTTGTTTGGTAGGAGAGCTTTTTGTGACTGCTGCTGTTGGTTGTAGGAATGAAATGTCTGAAATGCCCCTAAGTGCTGAAGATATTGTATAAATGCTGATTTGCAACGAATTACCTCTTTTTGACTGTTTTTTACATAATTAACATGTTTAAGAGCTGATTTGCCTCCATTTACCCCGGCAAAATGCTTGTAAAAAGACTTTTACCAAAATAATTTTAGTTTTTAGCTTTTGGCTTATAATAAGTCAGAATTTTTCAGTTTTTGTAATAATTGTAAACCATATTACAAGCCGTCTTCATATTATATCAAAAATTCAGCAAGTAGTCAAACGAGCTAGCTCAACCACTCGATTCATGTGCAGATGAGCTAGTTCACCCAATCGATTCATGTGCAGATGAGTTAGTTCACCCAATCGACTCCGGGAAATCAATTCAGTGAGACATCTGCATATGCTCGTGCATACAAGCAGGCCGACGCAGAGCCCCAGTGGCCGGAGATGGGCGATTGCAAGGGAAAGAGCGGGAGCTGCCTTGACCGCGCGGGGATGGAGCAGTAGCGTCTGGCGATATGGGCGGGGAAGTCGCAGGGGACGGCGGCGGGGGAAATCTCAGGGGACAGCGGCGCCTCAAGCAACTTCCAACGCCGGCGACGAGCGCGACCTTCACGGGCTGGATGACGACAGGATGCGGGCAACGGGCGCGAGCTGGAAGACGATGGGATTCGAGCGGCGGACGGGGGCGGGCGCTGGCGGCGGGGGCTCCAGCTGCTCCTGTCTCCGGCGGCGGACGGGGGCGGGTGCTGGCGGTGGACGGGGGCGGACGCAGCGACGAGGCGGCGGGGCCGGGAGCTGGCAGCGGGGGCGGCGGACGGGGGCGGACGCTGGCGACGGGGGCGACGGATGGGGGCGGACGCAGGCGTCGTGAAGGGCGGCGGGAGGAGAGAAGAGCTCGAGGAGGCGGGGTGTCGGGCTGGGGGCTGTGTGGTCCGTTCGGTGGTAGTTTTTTCGTAATTCATCTGAGGTCATGAGGGTACAATCGTCTACCGTATTTCGGAAGCCCGGGAAGCAGGCAAAAGCACCTCCGGGGCTGCTTCCACGCGCGTAGTGCAATTTTCCAAAGCGCTTTTACAATCGGTTTTTGTGAAGTTGGCTGTTTGTTTGAGCTTTCGCTTTTGAGGGTCTAAAAGCAGCAAAAGCAGAAGCAGAAGCCCAAACAAACAGGGCCTTAGACTTCATCTCTTCATGGGATCGATACTAATACTTACTCTATAGATTTCAGTGATCCTCTGCACTTGTGGGTTATCAAGGATCAATCCCCACACCATAGAACCTATCTCCTAGAGTATTGTTGTACCAGCGATCACAAGCCAAGTAGTATTCGAGATAGATCTATTCGTGGAGTATTCAACGAGCTTCTCAATCTGGATTTTGGTTTGATTGGGAACTTACCAAGCAAACCTCATTGTGCCATGGAATTTCCATAGATCAATTGTAAGGATATATACTGAAGTGCGCTATAGTCAGACACCTTTGGATCTGCGATATTTCTGTTGTACCACTCTAATGGGTGTAATATTCATGGAACGATGTTTAGTGAATGTTATGCCAATGACTTGCGCACTACAACGCGCAGTGGTGTGTTGAGTCACCGCACTGCCCTCCTCCCTTTTTGTAGGAGGAGAGATGATGCCTTGGAAGGCGAGTTTTCCTCCCCTTCTAGGGTTGGCACACAGGGAGGGGAGCCCCCAACCCTAGCCGCCCCTAAACTTTGCCTCCAAGTCTAGTGGGTGATGACGTTGGGACTCCAAGTGCAGAGTGTTGTGTCAGCAAAGTATTTTCCCCACAAGGGTGACTCGAGAGTTTACATCGAACTCTCAGGGAACTGGACAAAAGAGTATACTCCTCTCTCTTCTTCTAGCAATCCTTCAGGTAAAGTAAATGCCTTGTGTTCCCAACTCCACCGTATGGTTGTCAAGCACAAGGTTTCGTGTAAGTAAATAAGACAAGTAGAAACAAAACAAGTAAAAAACTAAACTAGATAAAATAACTAAGTAAAAAACATTAAAGAGGTTGGTTGTTTTTGGTGTTTTGGATGCAAATAAGAAAAGTAAATATTTTTGTATTTTCGGATTAAATAGTGCAACAAATAGAAAACAAGATAAAAGCAATATAAATGTGTTTTATGATAAAAAGTGCACCAGGGTTCATGGGTTCACTTTACAATTCTCTCTTAAAGTTGTGGTGGACAAATAGCAATTCATCAATGAGATATGAAGGTGCAGATAATAGTATATGTAAGATCAAAATTAATATGGGCATCACGTCCTAACATAGAGATGATGCAACACATCTCTCTTATACTCCACAAGAAAGGAACTTCATCAATCTTGTATTAATAATTAGCAGAGCATAGCAATAAGTACTTTGACATGAAGTTCGAATATCAAATATGCTACCTTGAACAAACAAGATCATCACTACGGTCACGTGACGAACTGATACGTTGCAAACGTATCTATAATTTTTGATGTGCCATGCTTGTTTTACACCAATTTCTATATGTTTTGTTTACACTTCGTTGCACTTTTATTCATTTTTCCGGCACTAACCTATTGACAACATGCCACGGTGCCAGTTCCATGTTTTCTACTGTTTTGTATTTCAAAAAAGTTGTACAGGAAACATTCTCGAAATTGGATGAAACAAAATCCGAAGTTCTTATTTTACCGTAACAAAGACGGAGTCTAGAGGAGAGACGAAGAGGCACCACAGGGCGGCCATACCAGCCCTTGGCGCGGCCCAGCCCCTGGCCGCGCCATGGGGTGGTGTGGCCCTCCCATGCGTCCACCGACCTCTCCATTCCGCCTATTTATTCACGATCTCGAAAAAAACCTAAATACTCGAGCCTCCATCCATGAAAAGTTCCGTCGCGTCCGCCATCGCCGACCCTAGATCGGGAGGGTTCTGAAAGCTCTTCCCGGCACCCTGCCGGAGAGGGAGATCATCACCGGAGGTCTCTACATCGCCATGCCCGCCTCCGAAGTGATGCGTGAGTAGTTCATCTCTGGAATACGGGTCCATAGCAGTAGCTAGATGGTTGTCTTCTTCAATTTACGCTTCATGTTTAGATCTTGTGAGTTGCCTATCATGATCAAGATCATTGATACGTCTCCAGCGCATCTATAATTTCTGATGTTCCATGCTTATATTATACCAATTGCTACATGTTTTATATACACTTTATATCATTTTTATGCATTTTCCGGGACTAACCTATTAACAAGATGCCGAAGTGTCACTTCATGTTTTCTGCTGTTTTTGGTTCCAGAAATTACTTCTGCGAATATTCTCGGAATTGCGCGAAACAAAAGGCCACGTCCCTATTTCTCCAGAAGCTTCACGGAGTCCGAAGGAGAGACGAAGGGGGACCACAAGTTGGCCACACCATAGGGGGGCGCGGCCCCACCTCCTGCCACGCCGCCAGGTGGGGTGGGCCCATCGGGACTCCACCGACGCCGCCCCTTCGCCTATATATTGCCCCAGATGCGAAAACCCTAAAAAATCAAGTCATATTCCACCAAGGGTTCCGCAGCGCCGCCGCCATCGACGACAAGTTTCGGGGGACAGAATCTCTGTTCCGGCACGCCGCCGGGACGGGGAATTGCCCCCGGAGCCATCTCCATCGACGACATCACCATCTTCATCGCCGTTGCTGTCTCCCATGATGAGGAGGGAGTAGTTCTCCCCCGAGGCTGAGGGTCTACCGTTAGCTATGTGGTTCATCTCTCTCCCCCATGGTGTGATCTTTATGTGATCATGAGCTTTGTAATCTAGTTGAATATGTAGATGTTGCTCTTGTCTATTATGCACTCTAGAGGTTACTTTAATATGAACTCCGGAGTTACTCTCCACGGTGTGATGGTGACAGTGTGCGCATCGTGTGTGATTCCTTTATGACGTTGTGGAGCTTGTTTACTCCGGCTTGAGGTGTGCTTTTGCAGCCCTACACAATGAATGGTGTTTGTTATCCAACAAGAGAGTGGTTGAGAGTAGCATTTATTTATTCAATTATGTGATCATTGTTGAGAGTGTCCACTAGTGAAAGTATGATCCCTAGGCCTTGTTTCTAAGCATTGAAACACCATTTCCAACAAGTTCTGCTACATGTTCGCTTGCTGCCATTTTTATTTCAGATTGCAATTACTACTTATAATCATCCATATTACTTGTATTTCACTATCTCTTCGCCGAACTAGTGCACCTATACATCTAACAAGTGTATTAGGTGTGTTGGGGACACAAGAGACTTCTTGTATCTTAATTGCAGGGTTGCTTGAGAGGGATATATTTGACCTCTACCTCCCTGAGTTCGATAAACCTTGGGTGATTCACTTAAGGGAAACTTGCTGCTATTCTACAAACCTCTGCTCTTGGAGGCCCAACACTGTCTACAGGAATAGAAGCGTGTGTAGACATCAAGCTATTTTCTGGCGCCGTTCTTGCAGGGAGGTAAGGTAAAAGGTATTCACATCCTCCGACTACTAAGCTATTTCCTAGCACTGTTGCCGGTGTGTGAGTGCTCGAAGCTATTTCCTTTAGATTCTGCAATTATATCTTTTTGTTTCTTGTTTTTATTTCACTAGTTAGGCTTAATGGAAAACAACAACAAAATTAGAAAGCTTTATAATATTTATCTTGAGTTAGTACATGAGGTGTTTGAAGAGAGAATTTAAAAACCAATGGAACTTTGTTTGCAAAATAGTTGTAGCAATGTTTTTAGCATGAATTCTTTGAACACTATTATTTTTAATGCTATGGAAAAGTCTAAGCTTGGGGAAGCTGGTTGTGATATTTTTAGTCCCCCAAGTTTTGAGGAGAAAATTTTCTTTGATGATACTTTGCCTCCAATTTATGATAATTATAATGATAGTGGTATTTTGGTGCCACCTACTATGGAGGATAAATTTTATTATGATTATACCATGCCTGCAATTTATGATGATTACAATGATAGTTGTGATAGTTTTACTCCCACTATTACTAATAAAATTGATTATGCTTATGTGGAGAGTAATGATACTTTTATGCATGTGGATCATGATAAGAATGCTTTATGTGATATCTATATTGTTGAGTTTATTCATGATGCCACTAAAAATTATTTTGAGAGAGGAAAGTATGGGTATAGAAATCTTCATGTTACTAAATTTCTTCTCTTTATGATGAATGTTTTGAGCTTTCTCTTGATTTGCTTTTATTTGTTGGGTACTTTAAGACCTACTGGTCCTTATGAGAGAGGGAGACACGATTTCATATATCACAATAATATTAAGTCTCGTCTCCTTGTGTTGAAATTTTTGAAGTTACACTTGTTTTGTCTTCCTATGCTACTCACTTTGCTCTTCATTGACTTGTTTTCTTACAAGGCTCCTATGCATAGGAAGAGTGTTAGATTTAAACATGTTTTATATATGCTTCTTGATGCTCTCTTTTCAACTCTCATCTTTATGTGAGCATCATAAAATCACTATGCCTAGCTAAAAGGCGTTAAAGAAAAGCTCTTATGGGAGACAACCCATCGTTTTTATTTTCTGTTATTTTTGCTTTTATTTTTGTTTTGAGTCAATGTGCTTGTTACTACTGTAGCAATACCTTTGTATCTTTATTTTATTGCATTGTTGTGCCAAGTAAAGTCTTTGATAGAAAGTTGATACTTGATTTGGATTTCTGCGCAGAAACAGATTTCTAGCTGTCACGGTTTTGCGTTTTTTATCTCTGTAGAAAAATCTAAAAATCTTGAAAACATTCATGAGTAATCCTCAGATATGTACGCAACTTTCATTCAACTGGAGCTTTTCCATCTGAGCATGTTAAGTGCCTCTAAAAAATTCGTCTTTATGGACTGTTCTGTTTTGACAGATTCTGCCTTTTATTTCCGATTGCCTCTTTTACTGTGTTTGAGTAGATTTGTTTGCTCCATTAAATTTCAGTAACCTTGGGTAATGTACAGAAGTGTTGGGAATGATTGTGTCCTTGCTGAACATGTGAATTTTTGATTATGCACTAACCCTCTAATGAGATTGCTTTGAGTTTGGTGTCAAGGAAGTTTTCAAGGTTCAAGAGAGGAGGATGATATAATATGATCAAGAAGAGTGCAAAGTCTAAGCTTGGGGATGCCCCCGTGGTTCATCCCTGCATATTTCAAGAAGACGCAAGCGTCTAAGCTTGGGGATGCCCAAGGCATCCCCTTCTTCATCAACAACTTATCAGGTCACCTCTAGTGAAACTATATTTTTATTCGGTCACATCTTATGTACTTTACTTGGAGCGTTTGTGTGCTTTTATTTTCGTTTTGTTATTTTCATTCTCTGAATAAATCAGATCCTAACATACTTGTGTGGGAGAGAGACACGCTCCGCTTTTTCATTTGAACACTGGTGTTCTTCGTTTTATTTTTAATGTTCATGGCAAAAGCTGAAAGCCTCAGCACTTATTGTCGGGGGGAAGACCCCGGGTAGGGCAATGGATGCGGAGCAGCCGGCTTGAGGTCGGCCGGCTCGCGGCAAAGGCCGGCTGAGAAGCAGCCGGCTGGAGCCGTGGCCGGCTGCCTCGGAAGCCGGCTGGCTCTAAGTCCTAGTCGGCCTGGCTACGGCCGGCTGCGCTGTGGCTGGGCCGACTTCTACAAGCCATATCCGACTGGGGTTTTATCCTCTAGACCGACTCGAGGCTGGCGAGTCTTGCATGAGAAGGAACAGGGTAGGTGGTCCGGGTTCAGAGGTCCACGCTGACCTCATCTCCCGTAAAGTACGGGGCACTGTGGAGCAATAGTGCCACGCGGAGGACATGCCATCATGGCGCACGTCGGTCCGTACCGGCTACAGGGCATGATGGCGACTGAGACACTTCGTCTCCATACCGCTGACTCAGGCAGTCGGATGGGACAGGCCATGAGGCCTCAACGGCTACTGACGTCAACGCCTCGGGAAGGAGCGGAAGCCGGAGCCGGCCAAGCCGGCCAGTAGACCATAGGGACTTCTATGTAAAGTGTCAGCGCCTATATAAGCTGCACTACCCCCTCTCGTGTAGGGGATCAATCATTCTCACTTCATTCTAGTCTTAGCGCTGCCCTGAGAGAGAGACCTTCGTCTACCTTAGCCTCCCAGGGCAAGCCGGATACAGCTCTAGGAGCACCATTGTACTGTGTGATCACCATATACACTCATAGCAGGAGTAGAGGTGTTACCTCCACAGGAGGGCCTCGAACCTGGGTACGTCGACTGTGTCTTTCGTCCTCATACCCGCATCCGGATACCGCCGTGAGACCACTAGGAACCACCTTCTTTAGCCATCCTATGGCATATGCCGTGACGATACTGCGACATTTGGCGCCCACCGTGGGGCCTTCAGCGTCCTCGGCCGGTGTCTTCATCCGGACGGGCCTCACCACCACCACCGGCGAGCGAGTCGCTTCAGGCTTGATCTGGAGATTTGGCTCCCTCGACTGTGTCAGCGACAAAGCTGGCTGCTTCGCCGACCGGCCCTTCCCTGCCGGCGACAATGTCATCTCCTTCGGCGGCCACGACGTCTACGTCGCCACCGTCGCACCGCCGCGCTACCCGCGGCAGGTGCTGCACTGCGCAAGCCCTCCTCCAGGAGCCGGCGCCAGCAGCGCTCCCGCCAGCCCCGCCGTCGTGCAAGTCATGATGGCTGGCAAAGAGCTCCCCACCAAGTCCACTCGCGTTCGCGGCCCCAACCTGGAGCGCAACGTCGACCCCCACGCATCCGGCTTGGGCCCAAAGGAGCCCCCGCCACCGTCCCGGCTGGACGAAGTCCGGGCGAAGCTGAGCTCTCCGCTCACAGCAGGCGGCGACGCCACCGTCGTCGAGGCAGACCTGGAGGCGCATCGCCAGCTCCTCCTCAAGCAGGCTGACGAGCTGGCCACTGCCAAACGCTAGCTGGAAATCACCCGGCGCGAGCTCGACCGTGCCCACGGCTTCACGCCAGGAGGCAACAACCCCAGCCGAGCCGGCATGATCCACCAGCGAGGAGGCGGCCTAGGCGCCGAGATCGACCGCGACGACACGGAAGAGCCGGCTCCATCCATGGAGCTACCCGTCTACAACACCCCCGACAAGAACATCCTCGCAGCCGAAGCCGCTGCGGAAGAGCTGGGCCTCCTCGAGGGAGAAGAGCTGCGCCGCCAAAAGAAGCGGGTGGCTGATCTGTGCCATGCTGCAGCCGCCTTGACCAAGGACCCCAGGTACAGTGCGCCCCGAGCTCCTCACGTTCGCGCTGCTGCAGGCAACAGCAAGGACGCCCACAGGGACACGGCCGAGTCCTCCTCGCCAGCGCCAAGCCGGCGCAAAGACTCCCGCGCCACCCACGCAGGTTCAAGCCGGACAAGCCGGCTGGACAGCGGCCACAGCGGCCGCAGCCGGCCACCACCAAGTCGGAACCAGGAGCACGACTCCGAGCAGGCGGCGCCAAGGCGCCAGCACCGTCCGGCTCCAGAGCCAGCCGGCACGTTCCCGGCTGGGCCCACGCATCGAGCCCACCGACGCCAGAGACCGCCTCGACGGGCTGGTCGAATCCCGCATTGCGGAGGAAGAGGGGCCAGCCGGCCCAAAGTGCTTCGGGCCCCGCATCGCCAACGAGCCCATGATAGACGGCTTCCAGCTCCCGCGCGACACTCCCAAGTACGACTGCACCGCCAAGCCGGAAGACTGGTTGCTGGACTACTCCACCGCAGTCGGCATCGCCAGGGGCAACAAGCGCTGGGCGGTGCGCTACTCCCCCCTCATGCTGGTCGGCTCCGCCCGCACCTGGCTCAACAACCTGCCAGCCGGCAGCATCAACGACTGGCTTGATTTTGAGGAAGCTTTCATCAGCAACTTCACCGGCACCTACCGCCGGCCGGGTCGCCCCCAGCAGCTAGAGATGTGCAAGCAGGGCCCGGACGAGACGGATCGCGCGTACCTGACGCGCTGGTGCGAAATGCGCAACTCCTGCGAGGGCGTGCACGAGATCCAGGCCATCAGCTTCTTCATGGGCGGCTGGCGGCCCAACACCATGCTGTGGCACAAGCTGCGTCGCAGCGAGCCCAAGACCATGGCTTCCCTCATGGCCATCGCCGACAAGTACGCGATGGCTGAAGAAGCCGACAAGGCGCCGGCTGAGTCGCCGGCTCCCTCCAGGAGGGTGATACGTCTCCAACGTATCGATAATTTCTTATGTTCCATGCCACATTATTGATGTTATCTACATGTTTTATGCACACTTTATGTCATATTCGTGCATTTTCTGGAACTAACCTATTAATAAGATGCCGAAGTGCCAGTTGCTGTTTTCTGCTGTTTTTGGTTTCAGAAATCCTAGTAAGGAAATATTCTCGGAATTGGACGAAATCAAAGCCCAGGGGCCTATTTTTCCACGAAGCTTCCAGAAGTCCGAAGACGAAACGAAGTGGGGCCACAGGGTGCCCAAACCCTAGGGCGGCGCGCCCCCCCCCCCCCCTTGGCCGCGCCGGCCTGTGGTGTGGGGCCCCCGTGCCGCCTCTTGACTTGCCCTTCCGCCTACTTAAAGCCTCCATGACGAAACCCCCAGTACCGAGAGCCACGATACGGAAAACCTTCCAGAGACGCCGCCAACGCTGATCCCATCTCGGGGGATCCAGGAGATCGCCTCCGGCACCCTGCCGGAGAGGGGAATCATCTCCCGGAGGACTCTACGCCGCCATGGTCGCCTCCGGTGTGATGTGTGAGTAGTCTACCCCTGGACTATGGGTCCATAGCAGTAGCTAGATGGTTGTCTTCTCCCCATTGTGCTATCATTGTCGGATCTTGTGAGCTGCCTAACATGATCAAGATCATCTATCTGTAATTCTATATGTTGCGTTTGTTGGGATCCAATGAATAGAGAATACTTGTTATGTTGATTATCAAAGTTATATCTACGTGTTGTTTATGATCTTGCATGCTTTCCGTTACTAGTAGATGCTCTGGCCAAGTAGATGCTTGTAACTCCAAGAGGGAGTACTTATGCTCGATAGTGGGTTCATGCCGCATTGACACAGGACGATGTGAGAAAGTTCTAAGGTTGTGTTGTGCTGTTGCCACTAGGGATAAAACATTGATGCTATGTCTAAGGATGTAGTTGTTGATTACATTACGCACCATACTTAATGCAATTGTCTGTTGCTTTGCAACTTAATACTGGAGGGGGTTCGGATGATAACCTGAAAGTGGACTTTTTAGGCATAGATGCAGTTGGATGGCGGTCTATGTACTTTGTCGTAATGCCCAATTAAATCTCACTATACTCATCATGATATGTATGTGCATGGTCATGCTCTCTTTATTTGTCAATTGCCCAACTGTAATTTGTTCACCCAACATGCTGTTTGTCTTATGGGAGAGACACCTCTAGTGAACTGTGGACCCCGGTCCAATTCTCTTTCTTGAAATACAATCTACTGCAATACTTGTTCTCTTGTTTCTGCAAACAATCATCTTCCACACAATACGGTTAATCCTTTGTTACAGCAAGCCGGTGAGATTGACAACCTCACTGTTTCGTTGGGGCAAAGTACTTTGGTTGTGTTGTGCAGGTTCCACGTTGGCGCCGGAATCCCTGGTGTTGCGCCGCACTACATCTCGCCGCCATCAACCTTCAACGTGCTTCTTGACTCCTACTGGTTCGATAAACCTTGGTTTCTTACTGAGGGAAACTTGCTGCTGTACGCATCACACCTTCCACTTGGGGTTCCCAACGAGCGTGTGCTTTACGCGTCATCAAGCTAAATTTCTGGCGCCGTTGCCGGGGAGATCAAGACACGCTGCAAGGGGAGTCTCCACTTCTCAATCTCTTTACTTTGTTTTTGTCTTGCTTAGTTTTATTTACTACTTTGTTTGCTGCACTAAATCAAAATACAAAAAAATTAGTTGCTAGTTTTACTTTATTTGTTATCTTGTTTGCTATATCAAAAACACAAAAAAAATTAGTTACTTGTTTTACTTTATAATATCATGCATGTTTTTATTACACTAGTTTGGCATAATGGACAAGAATGATCTTCTTATTCTATTTCCTGATTTAAAACATGGATTGTTTGATGCGAAAATTAAAAAACCTATGGAATCTTATTTGCATGCTGGTAGTAATATTAGTATGAACGCTTTGAACACCATTGTTGATAATAATATAGAAAGTTCTAAGCTTGGGGAAGCTGGTTTTCATGATCTTTTTATTCCCCCAAGCATTGAGGAGAAAATTTACTTTGATGATACTTTGCCTCCTATTTATGATAATGATATTGGTATTTTAGTACACTTTGTTATGGAGGATAAATTTGATTATGATTACAATATGCCTCCTATATTTGATAATGAGAATAATAATGATAGCTACTTTGTTGAATTTGCTCCCACTACAACTAATAAAATTGATTATGCTTATGTGGAGAGTAATGATACTTTTATGCATGTGAATAAGAATGCCTTATGGGATACTTATATTGTTGAGTTTGCTCATGTTGCTACTGAAAGTTATTATGAGAGAGGAAAATATGGTTGTAGAAATTTTCATGTTACTAAAACACCTCTCTATGTGCTGAAATTTTTGAAGCTACACTTGTTTTATCTTCCTATGCTTGTTACTTTGCTCTTCATGAACTTGTTTATTTACAAGATTCCTATGCATAGGAAGCATGTTAGACTTAAATGTATTTTGTATTTGCCTCTTGATGCTCTCTTTTGCTTCAAATACTATTTCTTGCGAGTGCATCATTAAAACTGCTGAGCCCATCTTAATGGCTATAAAGAAAAGAACTTCTTGGGAGATAACCCATGTGTTATTTTGCTACAGTACTTTATTTTTATTTTGTGTCTTGGAAGTTGTTTACTACTGTAGCAACCTCTCCTTATCTTAGTTTTGTGTTTTATTGTGCCAAGTTAAGCCGTTGATAGAAAAGTAAGTACTAGATTTGGATTACTGCGCAGTTCCAGATTTCTTTGCTGTCACGAATCTGAGTCCACCTCTCTGTAGGTAGCTCAGAAAATTAAGCCAATTTACGTGCATGATCCTCAGATATGTACGCAACTTTCATTCAATTTGAGCATTTTCATTTGAGCAAGTCTGGTGCAATTTTAAAATTCGTCAATACGAACTGTTCTGTTTTGACAGATTCTGCCTTTTATTTCGCATTGCCTCTTTTGCTATGTTGGATGAATTTCTTTGATCCACTAATGTCCAGTAGCATTATGCAATGTCCAGAAGTGTTAAGAATGATTGTGTCACCTCTGAATATGTTAATTTATATTGTGCACTAACCCTCTAATGAGTTGTTTCGAGTTTGGTGTGGAGGAAGTTTTCAAGGATCAAGAGAGGAGTATGATGCAACATGATCAAGGAGAGTGAAAGCTCTAAGCTTGGGGATGCCCCGGTGGTTCACCCCTGCATATATTAAGAAGACTCAAGCGTCTAAGCTTGGGGATGCCCAAGGCATCCCCTTCTTCATCGACAACATTATCAGGTTCCTCCCCTGAAACTATATTTTTATTCCATCACATCTTATGTGCTTTTTCTTGGAGCGTCGGTTTGTTTTTGTTTTTGTTTTGTTTGAATAAAATGGATCCTAGCATTCACTTTATGGGAGAGAGACACGCTCCGCTGTAGCATATGGACAAGTATGTCCTTGGTTTCTACTCATAGTATTCATGGCGAAGTTTCTTCTTCGTTAAATTGTTATATGGTTGGAATTGGAAAATGATACATGTAGTAATTGCTATAAATGTTTTAGGTAATGTGATACTTGGCAATTGTTGTACTCATGATTAAGCTCTTGCATCATATGCTTTGCACCCATTAATGAAGAAATACATAGAGCATGCTAAAATTTGGTTTGCATATTTGGTTTCTCTAAGGTCTAGATAATTTCTAGTATTGAGTTTGAACAACAAGGAAGACGGTGTAGAGTCTTATAATGTTTTCAATATGTCTTTTATGTGAGTTTTGCTGCATCGGTTCATCCTTGTGTTTGTTTCAAATAAGCCTTGCTAGCCTAAACCTTGTATCGAGAGGGAATACTTCTCATGCATCCAAAATACTTGAGCCAACCACTATGCCATTTGTGTCCACTATACCTACCTACTACATGGTATTTTCCGCCATTCCAAAGTAAATTGCTTGAGTGCTACCTTTAAAATTCCATCATTCACCTTTGCAATATATAGCTCATGGGACAAATAGCTTAAAAACTATTGTGGTATTGAATATGTAATTATGCACTTTATTTCTTATTAAGTTGCTTGTTGTGCGATAACCATGTTTACTGGGGACGCCATCAACTTTCATTGTTGAATTTCATGTGAGTTGCTATGCATGTTCGTCTTGTCTGAAGTAAGGGCGATCTACACTGAGTTGAATGGTTTGAGCATGCATATTGTTAGAGAAGAACATTGGGCCGCTAACTAAAGCCATGATCCATGGTGGAAGTTTCAGTTTTGGACAAACATCCTCAAATCTCTAATGAGAAAAGAATTAATTGTTGTTGAATGCTTAAAGCATTAAAAGAGGAGTCCATTATCTGTTGTCTATGTTGTCCCGGTATGGATGTCTAAGTTGAGAATAATCAAAAGCGAGAAATCCAAATGCGAGCTTTCTCCTTAGACCTTTGTACAGGCGACATAGAGGTACCCCTTTGTGATACTTGGTTAAAGCATATGTATTGCGGTGATAATCCAGGTAGTCCAAGCTAATTAGGACAAGGTGCGGGCACTATTAGTACACTATGCATGAGGCTTGCAACTTATAAGATATAATTTACATGATGCATATGCTTTATTACTACCGTTGACAAAATTGTTTCATGTTTTCAAAATCAAAGCTCTAGCACAAATATAGCAATCGATGCTTTTCCTCTATGGAGGACCATTCTTTTACTTTCAATGTTGAGTCAGTTCACCTATTTCTCTCCACCTCAAGAAGCAAACACTTGTGTGAACTGTGCATTGATTCCTACATACTTGCTTATTGCACTTACTATATTACTCTATGTTGACAATATCCATGAGATATACATGTTACAAGTTGAAAGCAACCGCTGAAACTTAATCTTCTTTTGTGTTGCTTCAATGCTTTTACTATGAATTATTGCTTTATGAGTTAACTCTTATGCAAGACTTATTGATGCTTGTCTTGAAGTGCTATTCATGAAAAGTCTTTGCTTTATGATTCACTTGTTTACTCATGTCATATACATTGTTTTGATCGCTGCATTCACTACATATGCTTTACAAATAGTATGATCAAGATTATGATGGCATGTCACTCCAGAAATTATCTCGTGTTATCGTTTTACCCGCTTCGGGACGAGCAGAACTAAGCTTGGGGATGCTGATACGTCTCCAACGTATCGATAATTTCTTATGTTCCATGCCACATTATTGATGTTATCTACATGTTTTATGCACACTTTATGTCATATTCGTGCATTTTCTGAACTAACCTATTAACAAGATGCCGAAGTGCCGATTCTTGTCATTGTTTTTGGTTTCGTAAATCCTAGTAAGGAAATATTCTCGGAATTGGACGAAATCAAAGCCCAGGGGCCTATTTTTCCACGAAGCTTCCAGAAGTCCGAAGACGAAACGAAGTGGGGCCACAGGGTGCCCAAACCCTAGGGCGGCGCGGCCCCCCCCTTGGCCGCGCCGGCCTGTGGTGTGGGGCCCCCGTGCCGCCTCTTGACTTGCCCTTCCGCCTACTTAAAGCCTCCGTGACGAAACCCCCAGTACCGAGAGCCACGATACGGAAAACCTTCCAGAGATGCCGCCAACGCCGATCCCATCTCGGGGGATCCAGGAGATCGCCTCCGCACCACCTGCCGGAGAGGGGAATCATCTCCCGGAGGACTCTACGCCGCCATGGTCGCCTCCGGTGTGATGTGTGAGTAGTCTACCCCTGGACTATGGGTCCATAGCAGTAGCTAGATGGTTGTCTTCTCCCCATTGTGCTATCATTGTCGGATCTTGTGAGCTGCCTAACATGATCAAGATCATCTATCTGTAATTCTATATGTTGCGTTTGTTGGGATCCAATGAATAGAGAATACTTGTTATGTTGATTATCAAAGTTATATCTACGTGTTGTTTATGATCTTGCATGCTTTCCGTTACTAGTAGATGCTCTGGCCAAGTAGATGCTTGTAACTCCAAGAGGGAGTACTTATGCTCGATAGTGGGTTCATGCTCGCATTGACACCGGGACATGTGAGAAAGTTCTAAGGTTGTGTTGTGCTGTTGCCACTAGGGATAAAACATTGATGCTATGTCTAAGGATGTAGTTGTTGATTACATTACGCACCATACTTAATGCAATTGTCTGTTGCTTTGCAACTTAATACTGGAGGGGGTTCGGATGATAACCTGAAAGTGGACTTTTTAGGCATAGATGCAGTTGGATGGCGGTCTATGTACTTTGTCGTAATGCCCAATTAAATCTCACTATACTCATCATGATATGTATGTGCATGGTCATGCTCTCTTTATTTGTCAATTGCCCAACTGTAATTTGTTCACCCAACATGCTATTTGTCTTATGGGAGAGACACCTCTATCGAATCATGGACCCCGGTCCAATTCTCTTTACTGAAATACAATCTACTGCAATACTTGTTCTACTGTTTTCTGCAAACAATCATCTTCCACACAATACGGTTAATCCTTTGTTACAGCAAGCCGGTGAGATTGACAACCTCACTGTTTCGTTGGGGCAAAGTACTTTGGTTGTGTTGTGCAGGTTCCACGTTGGCGCCGGAATCCCTGGTGTTGCGCCGCACTACATCTCGCCGCCATCAACCTTCAACGTGCTTCTTGACTCCTACTGGTTCGATAAACCTTGGTTTCTTACTGAGGGAAACTTGCTGCTGTACGCATCACACCTTCCACTTGGGGTTCCCAACGAGCGTGTGCTTTACGCGTCATCAGCGGGACCACCACAAGTCGGCTGAGAACAAGCCGGCAGAAGGCGCCTCTCATGGCAGCCGGCGGGACAACTACCGCGGTAAGCGGCACAGCGACCAGCCGGATCGCCGGTACGGTTCCGCCCATGTGGCATCCGTGTCGGACAACGCAGCTGGCGGCAGCCGGCGCCAGAAGCAGGACCGTCCCTGGAAGCCGAAGTTCACGTTTGAGCAGATGCTCGACTCGCCGTGCAAGTACCACAGCGGCAAGAACCCCTCCAACCACACCACCCGCGACTACCACTTCATGAAGCGGCTGACAAGCGGCGAACCTCTCCCGCCTCCACCCCCACCCCCTCCAGCCGGTGGGCCGGGTGGCCAAGCCGGCACAGAGAACGCCAACCTCGAGCACCACGAGGCTAACCAAGTGCACCATGGCCGATATCTAGCCGAAGATGCTACCTATATCATCTTCACCTCCGAGCCCGAGGACAAGACGAGCCAGCAGAGCCGTTCCCTCGAGGTCAACGCGGTCATACCGCCGGTCCCCCAGTACCTAAAATGGTCAGAGCGGGCCATCACTTTTGATCGCCGCGACACACCGGTTGTCCTTCCGAAGCCGGGCAGCTACGCCATGGTCCTTGACCCCACCATTGGCACAACCCGGCGCAGCGTGCGCTTCTCGCGCGTCCTCATCGATGGGGGCAGCAGCATCAACATCCTCTACCGCGACACCGCCCGCAAGCTAGGCATCCAAGAATCCGAGTTGCGTCCCACCTCCACCGTCTTCCATGGCATCGTGCCAGGCCACTGCTGCCAGCCGATTGGCCGGATTACGCTGGAGGTGATGTTCGGGAAGCCGGATCACTTCCGCACTGAGAGAATCGAGTTCGAGGTGGTGGACCTCGTCAGTCCCTACCACGCGCTCCTGGGCAGGTCGGCCCTGACCAAGTTCATGGCGGTGCCCACTATGGGTACCTGAAGATGAAGCTGCCTGGCCCTAAAGGGGTCATCACCATAGCCGGCGACTATCACCGCTCCATGGACTGCGCCACGCAGAGCTCCAAGATGGCCCATACGCTGGTCATCGCCACCGAGAAGCAGCTCATCCACGACGCTGTCGCCTTGGCCAAGGCCGCGCAGACGGACATGCCGGCTGCAGGCAACCCGGCTGGGACGACTCACTTCCAGCCGGCCAACAACACCAAGAAGATCCTGCTGGACCCGGCGCAGCCGGACAAGTTCGTCACCATCGGTGCCGGCTTGAACAGCAAATAGGAAAGCGAGCTCACCAGCTTCCTCCGTGAGAATCGGGACATCTTCGCATGGACTCCAAGAGACATGCCGGGTGTGCCGAGGGAGTTGGCTGAGCACCACCTCCACGTCCGGCCTGAAGCCAAGCCGGTGAAGCAGCCTCTCAGGCGCTTCGCCGAAGAAAGAAGGAAGGCCATCGGTGAAGAAATCGCTCGGCTGCTCGCAGCCGGCTTCATCATGGAAGTACTGCACCCGGACTGGTTGGCGAACCCGGTCCTGGTCCTGAAGAAGAACGGCTCCTGGCGCATGTGTATCGACTACACCAGCCTGAACAAGGCGTGCCCGAAGGACCCCTTCCCCCTGCCGCACATAGATCAAGTCATAGACTCGACTGCCGGCTGTGAACTGTTGTCTTTTCTAGATGCCTATTCAGGCTACCACCAGATTCCTTTGAATCCGGATGATCAAATAAAGACTTCGTTCATTACCCCGTATGGGGCTTATTCCTACACGACTATGCCAAGGTCGACTTGAAAAATGCAGGCGCCACCTATCAAAGGTGCATGCAAAAATGCTTGCAGGATCAAATCGGCAGAAACGTTCACGCATATGTGGATGATGTCGTTGTAAAGACCAAGGAGACGACTACCCTCCTTGATGACCTGAGAGAAACCTTCACCAATCTGCGAAGATTCCGGATGAAGCTCAACCCGGCCAAGTGCACGTTCGGCGTGCCATCCGGCCAACTCCTTGGCTACCTCGTCTCTCAGCGAGGGATCGAAGCCAACCCGGAGAAGATCGGTGCCCTGGAGAAGATGGAACTGCCGCAGTGCCTCAAGGACGTCCAGAAGTTCACGGGTTGCCTGGCCTCCTTGAGCCGCTTCGTCAGCCGGCTGGGGGAGAAGGCACTGCTCCTGTACCAATTGCTGAAGAAGTCGGACAAATTCGTCTGGTCACCGCAGGCGGATGAAGCCTTCCGTGACTTAAAGCGCGTGCTCTCAACCACGCCCATCCTCGCATCGCCGGCTTCAATGGAGCCGATGCTGTTGTACATCGCTACCACCAACCGAGTGGTTAGCGTCGTCCTGGTGGTGGAGCGCAAAGAACCCGGCAAGGAGCAGCCGGTTCAGCGCCCAGTCTACTATCTTAGCGAGGTGCTTTCCCAGTCGAAGCAGAACTACCCCCACTACCAGAAGGTCACCTACGGCGTGTACATGGCGGCCAAGAAGCTCAAACACTACTTCCAAGAGCACCCCATCAAGGTGGTTGCGACGGCACCCCTGGCGGAAATCATCGGCAGCAAGGACGCCAACGGCCGGGTCGCCAAGTGGGCTCTGGAGCTAGCCGCCCACACCATCCTCTACGAGGTACGCACGGCCATCAAGTCGCAGATCCTCGCGGACTTCTTCGTTGACTGGGCCGAGATGCAATACTTGCCGCTGATACGCGTACAGCACGCGTCCGTTGGGAACCCCAAGAGGAAGGTGTGATGCGTACAGCGGCAAGTTTTCCCTCAGTATGAAACCAAGGTTTATCGAACCAGTAGGAGCCAAGAAGCACGTTGAAGGTTGATGGCGGCGAGATGTAGTGCGGCGCAACACCAGGGATTCCGGCGCCAACGTGGAACCTGCACAACACAAACCAAGTACTTTGCCCCAACGAAACAGTGAGGTTGTCAATCTCACCGGCTTGCTGTAACAAAGGATTAGATGTATAGTGTGGAAGATGATTGTTTGCAGAAAACGAGAGAACAAAGATTGCAGTAGATTGTATTTCAGTATAGAGAATTGGACCGGGGTCCATAGTTCACTAGAGGTGTCTCTCCCATAAGATAAACAGCATGTTGGGTGAACAAATTACAGTTGCGCAATTGACAAATAGAGAGGGCATGACCATGCACATACATATTATGATGAGTATTGTGAGATTTAATTGGGCATTACGACAAAGTACATAGACCGCTATCCAGCATGCATCTATGCCTAAAAAGTCCACCTTCAGGTTATCATCCGAACCCCCTCCAGTATTAAGTTGCTAACAACAGACAATTGCATTAAGTATTGCGCGTAATGTAATCAATAACTACATCCTCAGACATAGCATCAATGTTTTATCCCTAGTGGCAACAACACATCCATAACCTTAGAGGTTTCTGTCACTCCCCCAGATTCACGGAGACATGAACCCACTATCGAGCATAAATACTCCCTCTTGGAGTTACTAGCATCAACTTGGCCAGAGCATCTACTAATAACGGAGAGCATGCAAGATCATAAACAACACATAGATATAAATTGATAATCAACATAACATGGTATTCTCTATTCATCGGATCCCAACAAACACAACACTACTAGGAAAAGGCCTAGTCGTAAGATTGCTAACAGTGGCGCACCACTAAAGTGGTGCGCCACTACTAGTTAGCAGTGGCGCACCAAAAAGTGGTGCTCCACTGATGTAAAAATAGCAGTGGCGCACTGCATTTCCGGTGCGCCACCACTAAGGGTCTGCTAGATCCCACACCTCCCCCAGACTTAGCAGTGGCGCACCATGTATAGGTGCGCCACTACTATTTGAGTTAGCAGTGGCGCACCTATACACGGTGCTCCACTAGTAAGTGTGGGGGTGGGTTATAGATAGGGTCCTAGGTTATCAGTGGCGCACCATGTAAAGGTGCGCCACTGCTACCAAAAATAGCAGTGGCGCACCTAAACATGGTGCTCCACTAGTAACTTCCGATTTTGTACCATTATTTTTTGATATTTTCTATGGTTTAAGTTCATTTTATTGTTAATTGAACTTTAAAATATGTGTTTCGGTATTAATTATATTAAGGAATTTTTATTTTTCCATATTATTTCTATTTGGATTCTATTATGTGTAATGTTCCAGAAAAATATTTACAAATTATTTTCAGTTTTGTATCCAATTTGATTTCTTTTTTTGAAACATGACAAAAGGCCTCTTTTTATGTGGCACACGGAGTGGAATGGGTCCTTCTTTTTAAGTGCTGGTAGTACCACTAGCTACTAGATTCGCTCCTTCTTTTTATCTACCACATGGCAACGTCCACTAGTAGCACTAGACTGATTCCCATCTCCGTCTAAAAATAATTTTCTCCAACGCGCATGCTAACGACCTTATCCTCATCCACCGAGCCACCCTGCACATGGACGCGCTGCAGCCACACGTTTCCTCCGCCTCGCTCACACCTACCCCTCTCCTTCTTCCTCACAGAATCAAAGGACCCAACACAGACTCGTCGTCGTCGTCCCTTCTACCGGCAACCCCGCGCCAAACCGAGGCCATCAGAAGCACCTCCTCTTCCTCCTCATCTCCCTTGCTGAGTGAATCATCCCGGGAGGACACGAATCGATCGCACGTTCGCCCTTTTTCCTCGCCGGACGCGCGAGCTTCTTCGTCGATTTCATCGTCTTCTGCTCTCCCTTGTCATTTTCGACGTTGCTGGTAACATCCTCTTCTTACTGGACCTCTCCTTCCTCTCCTTATTGCTCTCAGTTTTGCTGCCGGCGTTTTGACCGCTTCTATCCTTCGCAGAACCTAGTCGCCGGTGCACTCCATGGGTCCTCCGGCCGACACGGCGCACCTCGCGAGCCACTCCACCTAACCCCAGCGCCGCGGCCTCGTCGTCCTCCACCCCACGCAGCTCCGCCCTGACCTCGTCGCGCGTCCTCTTCCTCAATCTCGCGTCGACGCCATCGTCTCCTTTGTGCTCGCCACCGCCAGCGTCTCCTTCGTTCTTGCGCTCTACGACGGCAACTGGGCGCACGACGTCAAGCGCGATGGCTGCCTGGCGCACGGCCTAACCGCGCATGACCTGGTCGCGGCGCGAGACTTGCCGGGGTCGGGCGCACCAGCCGGTGGCAGCGTCGAGGGCGTCGGGCGGCGCCGCCATCCGCTTTAGGACTTGATTGCTTTTTAGTTTTGGCTTTAGGGTGTTTTCTGTAAATTTCTTTGTAATTTTAGTTTAACTGCTGTGTAAGTAAGTTAACGAGTGCAATCTATTTTCTGAACAAAAAAATTATTGTTATTACCAGGATGACCTGGTCTGCTTTTTTTTTTTTTTGTTTTCTAGCATAGTTAATAGTGGCGCACGCCAATGCTGGTGGTGGCGCACATGGGCTTTTTTGTTGGTTTCCTACTAAAGTAAGTAGTGGCGCATGGGGACAGTAATTGTGGCGCACTACAGGGATGTTACCTGTGGCGCACTGAGTAGTGCGCCATTGGTACTTGATTTAGTAATGGCGCACTAGTGGTGCGCCACTGCTAACAAGTTAGCAGTGGCGTGATAGTAGTGGCGCACCACTAGTGCGCCACTGATGGCAAAAAGTGGTGCGCCACTGATTGCCTGTTTTCTACTAGTGCAACATATAGAATTACAGATAGATGATCTTGATCATGTTCGGCAGCTCACAAGACCCGACAATTAAGCACAATGAGGAGAAGACAACCATCTAGCTACTGCTATGGACCCATAGTCCAGGGGTGAACTACTCACACATCACTCCGGAGGCGACCATGGCGGCGTAGAGTCCTCCGGGAGATGATTCCCCTCTCCGGCAGGGTGCCGGAGGCGATCTCTTGAATCCCCCGAGATGGGATTGGCGGCGGCGGCGTCTCTGGGAGGTTTTCCGTGGCTCTCGGTACTGGGGGTTTCGCGACGAAGGCTATTTGTAGGCGGAAGGGTAGGTCAGGGGGCGTCGCGAGGGGCCCAGGAGACAGGTCGGCGCGGCCAAGGGTTGGGCCGCGCCGGCCACCCTCCTGGCCACCTCGTGGCCCCACTTCGTTGACTCTCCGGTCTTCTGGAAGCTTTGTGGCAAAATAGGACCCTGGGCGTTGATTTCGTCCAATTCCGAGAATATTTCCTTACTAGGATTTCTGAAACCAAAAACAGCAGAAAACAACAACTGGCTCTTCGGCATCTCGTTAATAGGTTAGTTCCAGAAAATGCATAAATATGACATAAAGTATGCATAAAACATGTAGATATCATCAATAATGTGGCATGGAACATAAGAAATTATCGATACGTCGGAGACGTATCAGCATCCCCAAGCTTAGTTTCTGCTCGTCCCGAGCAGGTAAAAGATAAACAAAGATAATTTCTGGAGTGACATGCCATCATAACCTTGATCATACTATTGTAAGCATATGTAGTGAATGCAGCGATCAAAACAATGTATATGACATGAGTAAACAAATGAATCATATAGCAAAGACTTTTCATAAATAGTACTTCAAGACAAGCATCAATAAGTCTTGCATAAGAGTTAACTCATAAAGCAATAATTCAAAGTAAAGGTATTGAAGCAACACAATGGAAGATTAAGTTTCAGCGGTTGCTTTCAACTTATAACATGTATATCTCATGGATAATTGTCAATGTAAAGTAATATAACAAGTGCAATATGCAAGTATGTAGGAATCAATGCACAGTTCACACAAGTGTTGCTTCTTGAGGTGGAGAGAGATAGGTGAACTGACTCAACATAAAAGTAAAAGAATGGTCCTTCAAGGAGGAAAGCATCGATTGCTATATTTGTGCTAGAGCTTTGGTTTTGAAAACATATAGAGAGCATAAAAGTAAAGTTTTGAGAGGTGTTTGTTGTTGTCAACGAATGGTAGTGGGCACTCTAACCCCCTTGCCAGACAAACCTTCAAAGAGCGGCTCCCATGAATTATTTTATTTTTGGGTGGCACTCCTTCCAACCTTTCTTTCACAAACCATGGCTAACCGAATCCTTCGGGTGCCTGCCAACAATCTCATACCATGAAGGAGTGCCTTTTTATTTTAGTTTTATTATGATGACACTCCTCCCCACCTTTGCTTTCTCAAGCCATGGCTAACCGAATCCTTCGGGTGCCGTCCAACAATCACATACCATGGAGGAGTGTCTATTTTTATTAATTAATTTGGGACTGGGAATCCCATTGCCAGCTCTTTTTGCAAAATTATTGGATAAGCGGATGAAGCCACTAGTCCATTGGTGAAAGTTGCCCAACAAGATTGAAAGATAAACACCACATACTTCCTCATGAGCTATAAAACATTGACACAAATCAGAGGTAATAAATTTTGAATTGTTTAAAGGTAGCACTCAAGCAATTTACTTTGGAATGGCGGAGAAATACCATGTAGTAGGTAGGTATGGTGGACACAAATGGCATAGTGGTTGGCTCAAGTATTTGGATGCATGAGAAGTATTCCCTCTCGGTACAAGGTTTAGGCTAGCAAGGCTATTTGAAACAAACACAAGGATGAAGCGGTGCAGCAAAACTCACATAAAAGACATATTGAAAACATTATAAGACTCTACACCGTCTTCCTTGTTGTTCAAACTCAATACTAGAAATTATCTAGACTTTAGAGAGACCGAATATGCAAACCAAATTTTAGCATGCTCTATGTATTTCTTCATTAATAGGTGCAAAGTATATGATGCAAGAGCTTAAACATGAGCACAACAATTGCCAAGTATCACATTATCCAAGACATTTTAGCAAATTACTACATGTATCATTTTCCAATTCCAACCATATAACAATTTAACGAAGAAGAAACTTCGCCATGAATATTATGAGTAGAGCCTAAGGACATACTTGTCCATATGCTACAGCGGAGCGTGTATCTCTCCCATACAATGAATGCTAGGATCCATTTTATTCAAACAAAACAAAAACAAAAACAAACCGACGCTCCAAGCAAAGCACATAAGATGTGACGGAATAAAAATATAGTTTCAGGGGAGGAACCTGATAATGTTGTCGATGAAGAAGGGGATGCCTTGGGCATCCCCAAGCTTAGACGCTTGAGTCTTCTTGATATATGCAGGGGTGAACCGCCGGGGAATCCCCAAGCTTAGAGCTTTCACTCTCCTTGATCATGTTGTATCATCTCCCTCTTTTGATCCTTGAAAACTTCCTCCATACCAAACTCAAAACAACTCATTAGAGGGTTAGTGCACAATCAAAATATACATGTTCAGAGGTGACATAATCATTCTTAACACTTCTGGACATTGCACAAAGCTACTGAAAGTCAATGGAATCGAAATATCCATCGAACATGTCAAAACAGGCAATGCGAAATAAAAGGCAGAATCTGTCAAAACAGAACAGTTCGTAATGACGAATTTTATTGAGGCACCAGACTTGCTCAAATGAAAATGCTCAAATTGAATGAAAGTTGCGTACATATCTGAGGATCACTCACGTAAATTGGCATAATTTTCTAAGTTACCTACAGATAATTTTGCCCAGATTCGTGACAGCAAAGAAATCTGTTTCTGCGCAGTAATCCAAATCTAGTATGAACCTTACTATCAACGACTTTACTTGGCACAACAAAACACTAAACTAAGATAAGGAGAGGTTGATACAGTAGTAAACAACTTCCAAGACTCAAAATAAAAACAAAATTACTGTAGTAAAAACATGGATTGTCTCCCATAAGCGCTTTTCTTTAAAGCCTTTCAGCTAGGCGCAGAAAGTGTGTATCAAGTGTTATCAAGAGATGGAGCATCGTTATCATAAGCTCCCCCATCTGTAGTGGTACTAAGGGCTTTGTCAATTTTAGGCCTATAATAATATTTTTTTGGTTTAGGCACTTTAGAGACATACATAAACTTTTGCTCCTTACCCACATAAGCTTTCTCCTTATATTTAAGAGAAGAAAAGGTTGATCCCAAGGTTCCCATAGCCTTTTCAAGTTTGCCAATCCTATCGGTTTGATTATCATGGACAACACAAGTTCCTAGGACACTAATTATTTCATCAATTCCTCCTAAGGATTTATCAAGTTCATCAGTTTTATCAAGTAACATTTCCAATTTAGTTTCAACACTTGGAAAATTTTTCTCTATGGTTTCCAATTTTTTCATAACATCTTTAAGAGAGATTTCAATTTTAACTTCATCAACAGGGGGTATTCCAAATAGACTCTCAATAATGCAGCTAGCTTCTAATGCAGGAGTACTTAGGAAGTTACCTCCCGCGAGACAATCAAGAACATACCTATTCCAGCTAGAGATACAAACATAAAAATTCCTGAGTAAAATAGTGGTGGGGTGTTTCTTAGTGCACCTATTATGGGCATTACTAATTCTATACCAAGCATCTCTTAAACATTCTCCCCCTTGTTACTTAAACGAACGAACTTCAACTTTAGGATTACTCATTTTAGCAATAGTAAATAAGGCAAACTAGATAAAGTAATGCAAGTAACCAATTTTTTTGTGTTTTTGATATAGCAAACAAGATAGCAAATAAAGTAAAACTAGCAACTAATTTTTTTGTGTTTTGATTTAGTGCAGCAAACAAAGTAGTAAATAAAACTAAGCAAGACAAAAACAAAGTAAAGAGATTACGATGTGGAGACTCCCCTTGCAGCGTGTCTTGATCTCCCCGGCAACGGCGCCAGAAAAAGAGCTTGATACGCATACAGCACGCGTTCGTTGGGAACCCCAAGAGAAAGGTGTGATGCGTACAGCGGCAAGTTTTCCCTCAGTATGAAACCAAGGTTTATCGAACCAGTAGGAGCCAAGAAGCACGTTGAAGGTTGATGGCGGCGAGATGTAGTGCGGCGCAACACCAGGGATTCCGGCGCCAACGTGGAACCTGCACAACACAAACCAAGTACTTTGCCCCAACGAAACAGTGAGGTTGTCAATCTCACCGGCTTGCTGTAACAAAGGATTAGATGTATAGTGTGGAAGATGATTGTTTGCAGAAAACAGTAGAAAGATGTGCAGTAGATTGTATTTCAGTATAGAGAATTGGACCGGGGTCCACAGTTCACTAGAGGTGTCTCTCCCATAAGATAAACAGCATGCTGGGTGAACAAATTACAGTTGGGCAATTGACAAATAGAGAGGGCATGACCATGCACATACATATTATGATGAGTATTGTGAGATTTAATTGGGCATTACGACAAAGTACATAGACCGCTATCCATCATGCATATATGCCTAAAAAGTCCACCTTCACGTTATCATCCGAACTCCCTCCAGTATTAAGTTGCTAACAACAGACAATTGCATTAAGTATTGCGCGTAATGTAATCAATAACTACATCCTCAGACATAGCATCAATGTTTTATCCCTAGTGGCAACAGCACATCCATAACCTTAGAGGTTTCTGTCACTCCCCCAGATTCACGGAGACATGAACCCACTATCGAGCATAAATACTCCCTCTTGGAGTTACTAGCATCAACTTGGCCAGAGCATCTACTAATAACGGAGAGCATGCAAGATCATAAACAACACATAGATATAAATTGATAATCAACATAACATGGTATTCTCTATTCATCGGATCCCAACAAACACAACATATAGAATTACAGATAGATGATCTTGATCATGTTCGGCAGCTCACAAGACCCGACAATTAAGCACAATGAGGAGAAGACAACCATCTAGCTACTGCTATGGACCCATAGTCCAGGGGTGAACTACTCACACATCACTCCGGAGGCGACCATGGCGGCGTAGAGTCCTCCGGGAGATGATTCCCCTCTCCGGTAGGGTGCCGGAGGCGATCTCTTGAATCCCCCGAGATGGGATTGGCGGCGGCGGCGTCTCTGGGAGGTTTTCCGTGGCTCTCGGTACTGGGGGTTTCGCGACGAAGGCTATTTGTAGGCGGAAGGGTAGGTCAGGGGGCGTCGCGAGGGGCCCAGGAGACAGGTCGGCGCGGCCAAGGGTTGGGCCGCGCCGGCCACCCTCCTGGCCACCTCGTGGCCCCACTTCGTTGACTCTCCGGTCTTCTGGAAGCTTTGTGGCAAAATAGGACCCTGGGCGTTGATTTCGTCCAATTCCGAGAATATTTCCTTACTAGGATTTCTGAAACCAAAAACAGCAGAAAACAACAACTGGCTCTTCGGCATCTCGTTAATAGGTTAGTTCCAGAAAATGCATAAATATGACATAAAGTATGCATAAAACATGTAGATATCATCAATAATGTGGCATGGAACATAAGAAATTATCGATACGTCGGAGACGTATCAGCATCCCCAAGCTTAGTTTCTGCTCGTCCCGAGCAGGTAAACATAAACAAAGATAATTTCTGGAGTGACATGCCATCATAACCTTGATCATACTATTGTAAGCATATGTAGTGAATGCAGCGATCAAAACAATGTATATGACATGAGTAAACAAATGAATCATATAGCAAAGACTTTTCATGAATAGTACTTCAAGACAAGCATCAATAAGTCTTGCATAAGAGTTAACTCATAAAGCAATAATTCAAAGTAAAGGTATTGAAGCAACACAATGGAAGATTAAGTTTCAGCGGTTGCTTTCAACTTATAACATGTATATCTCATGGATAATTGTCAATGTAAAGTAATATAACAAGTGCAATATGCAAGTATGTAGGAATCAATGCACAGTTCACACAAGTGTTGCTTCTTGAGGTGGAGAGAGATAGGTGAACTGACTCAACATAAAAGTAAAAGAATGGTCCTTCAAGGAGGAAAGCATCGATTGCTATATTTGTGCTAGAGCTTTGGTTTTGAAAACATATAGAGAGCATAAAAGTAAAGTTTTGAGAGGTGTTTGTTGTTGTCAACGAATGGTAGTGGGCACTCTAACCCCCTTGCCAGACAAACCTTCAAAGAGCGGCTCCCATGAATTATTTTATTTTTGGGTGGCACTCCTTCCAACCTTTCTTTCACAAACCATGGCTAACCGAATCCTTCGGGTGCCTGCCAACAATCTCATACCATGAAGGAGTGCCTTTTTATTTTAGTTTTATTATGATGACACTCCTCCCCACCTTTGCTTTCTCAAGCCATGGCTAACCGAATCCTTCGGGTGCCGTCCAACAATCACATACCATGGAGGAGTGTCTATTTTTATTAATTAATTTGGGACTGGGAATCCCATTGCCAGCTCTTTTTGCAAAATTATTGGATAAGCGGATGAAGCCACTAGTCCATTGGTGAAAGTTGCCCAACAAGATTGAAAGATAAACACCACATACTTCCTCATGAGCTATAAAACATTGACACAAATCAGAGGTAATAAATTTTGAATTGTTTAAAGGTAGCACTCAAGCAATTTACTTTGGAATGGCGGAGAAATACCATGTAGTAGGTAGGTATGGTGGACACAAATGGCATAGTGGTTGGCTCAAGTATTTGGATGCATGAGAAGTATTCCCTCTCGGTACAAGGTTTAGGCTAGCAAGGCTATTTGAAACAAACACAAGGATGAAGCGGTGCAGCAAAACTCACATAAAAGACATATTGAAAACATTATAAGACTCTACACCGTCTTCCTTGTTGTTCAAACTCAATACTAGAAATTATCTAGACTTTAGAGAGACCGAATATGCAAACCAAATTTTAGCATGCTCTATGTATTTCTTCATTAATAGGTGCAAAGTATATGATGCAAGAGCTTAAACATGAGCACAACAATTGCCAAGTATCACATTATCCAAGACATTTTAGCAAATTACTACATGTATCATTTTCCAATTCCAACCATATAACAATTTAACGAAGAAGAAACTTCGCCATGAATATTATGAGTAGAGCCTAAGGACATACTTGTCCATATGCTACAGCGGAGCGTGTATCTCTCCCATACAATGAATGCTAGGATCCATTTTATTCAAACAAAACAAAAACAAAAACAAACCGACGCTCCAAGCAAAGCACATAAGATGTGACGGAATAAAAATATAGTTTCAGGGGAGGAACCTGATAATGTTGTCGATGAAGAAGGGGATGCCTTGGGCATCCCCAAGCTTAGACGCTTGAGTCTTCTTGATATATGCAGGGGTGAACCGCCGGGGCATCCCCAAGCTTAGAGCTTTCACTCTCCTTGATCATGTTGTATCATCTCCCTCTCTTGATCCTTGAAAACTTCCTCCACACCAAACTCAAAACAACTCATTAGAGGGTTAGTGCACAATCAAAATATACATGTTCAGAGGTGAAATAATCATTCTTAACACTTCTGGACATTGCACAAAGCTACTGAAAGTCAATGGAATCGAAATATCCATCGAACATGTCAAAACAGGCAATGCGAAATAAAAGGCAGAATCTGTCAAAACAGAACAGTTCGTAATGACGAATTTTATTGAGGCACCAGACTTGCTCAAATGAAAATGCTCAAATTGAATGAAAGTTGCGTACATATCTGAGGATCACTCACGTAAATTGGCATAATTTTCTAAGTTACCTACAGAGAATTTTGCCCAGATTCGTGACAGCAAAGAAATCTGTTTCTTCGCAGTAATCCAAATCTAGTATGAACCTTACTATCAACGACTTTACTTGGCACAACAAAACACTAAACTAAGATAAGGAGAGGTTGATACAGTAGTAAACAACTTCCAAGACTCAAAATAAAAACAAAATTACTGCAGTAAAAACATGGGTTGTCTCCCATAAGCGCTTTTCTTTAACGCCTTTCAGCTAGGCGCAGAAAGTGTGTATCAAGTGTTATCAAGAGATGGAGCATCGTTATCATAAGCTCCCCCATCTGTAGTGGTACTAAGGGCTTTGTCAATTTTAGGCCTATAATAATATTTTTTTGGTTTAGGCACTTTAGAGACATACATAAACTTTTGCTCCTTACCCACATAAGCTTTCTCCTTATATTTAAGAGAAGAAAAGGTTGATCCCAAGGTTCCCATAGCCTTTTCAAGTTTGCCAATCCGATCGGTTTGATTATCATGGACAACACAAGTTCCTAGGACACTAATTCCTTCATCAATTCCTCCTAAGGATTTATCAAGTTCATCAGTTTTATCAAGTAACATTTCCAATTTAGTTTCAACACTTGGAAAATTTTTCTCTATGGTTTCCAATTTTTTCATAACATCTTTAAGAGAGATTTCAATTTTAACTTCATCAACAGGGGGTATTCCAAATAGACTCTCAATAATGCAGCTAGCTTCTAATGCAGGAGTACTTAGGAAGTTACCTCCCGCGAGACAATCAAGAACATACCTATTCCAGCTAGAGATACAAACATAAAAATTCCTGAGTAAAATAGTGGTGGAGTGTTTCTTAGTGCACCTATTATGGGCATTACTAATTCTATACCAAGCATCTCTTAAACATTCTCCCCCTTGTTGCTTAAACGAACAAACTTCAACTTCAGGATTACTCATTTTAGCAATAGTAAATAAGGCAAACTAGATAAAGTAATGCAAGTAACCAATTTTTTGTGTTTTTGATATAGCAAACAAGATAGCAAATAAAGTAAAACTAGCAACTAATTTTTTTGTGTTTTGATTTAGTGCAGCAAACAAAGTAGTAAATAAAACTAAGCAAGACAAAAACAAAGTAAAGAGATTGCGATGTGGAGACTCCCCTTGCAGCGTATCTTGATCTCCCCGGCAACGGCGCCAGAAAAAGAGCTTGATACGCGTACAACACGCGTCCGTTGGGAACCCCAAGAGGAAGGTGTGATGCGTACAGCGGCAAGTTTTCCCTCAGTATGAAACCAAGGTTTATCGAACCAGTAGGAGCCAAGAAGCACGTTGAAGGTTGATGGCGGCGAGATGTAGTGCGGAGCAACACCAGGGATTCCGGCGCCAACGTGGAACCTGCACAACACAAACCAAGTACTTTGCCCCAACGAAACAGTGAGGTTGTCAATCTCACCGGCTTGCTGTAACAAAGGATTAGATGTATAGTGTGGAAGATGATTGTTTGCAGAAAACAGTAGAACAGTATTGCAGTAGATTGTATTTCTATATAGAGAATTGGACCGGGGTCCACAGTTCACTAGAGGTGTCTCTCCCATAAGATAAACAGCATGTTGGGTGAACAAATTACAGTTGGGCAATTGACAAATAGAGAGGGCATGACCATGCACATACATATTATGATGAGTATTGTGAGATTTAATTGGGCATTACGACAAAGTACATAGACCGCTATCCAGCATGCATCTATGCCTAAAAAGTCCACCTTCACGTTATCATCCGAACCCCCTCCAGTATTAAGTTGCTAACAATAGACAATTGCATTAAGTATTGCGCGTAATGTAATCAATAACTACATCCTCGGACATAGCATCAATGTTTTATCCCTAGTGGCAACAGCACATCCATAACCTTAGAGGTTTCTGTCACTCCCCCAGATTCACGGAGACATGAACCCACTATCGAGCATAAATGCTCCCTATTGGAGTTACTAGCATCAACTTGGCCAGAGCATCTACTAATAACGGAGAGCATGCAAGATCATAAACAACACATAGATATAAATTGATAATCAACATAACATGGTATTCTCTATTCATCGGATCCCAACAAACACAACATATAGAATTACAGATAGATGATCTTGATCATGTTCGGCAGCTCACAAGACCCGACAATTAAGCACAATGAGGAGAAGACAACCATCTAGCTACTGCTATGGACCCATAGTCCAGGGGTGAACTACTCACACATCACTCCGGAGGCGACCATGGCGGCGTAGAGTCCTCCGGGAGATGATTCCCCTCTCCGGCAGGGTGCCGGAGGCGATCTCTTGAATCCCCCGAGATGGGATTGGCGGCGGCGGCGTCTCTGAGAGGTTTTCCGTATCGTGGCTCTCGGTACTGGGGGTTTCGCGACGAAGGCTATTTGTAGGCGGAAGGGTAGGTCAGGGGGCGTCGCGAGGGGCCCAGGAGACAGGTCGGCGCGGCCAAGGGTTGGGCCGCGCCGGCCACCCTCCTGGCCACCTCGTGGCCCCACTTCGTTGACTCTCCGGTCTTCTGGAAGCTTTGTGGCAAAATAGGACCCTGGGCGTTGATTTCGTCCAATTCCGAGAATATTTCTTTACTAGGATTTCTGAAACCAAAAACAGCAGAAAACAACAACTGGCTCTTCGGCATCTCGTTAATAGGTTAGTTCCAGAAAATGCATAAATATGACATAAAGTATGCATAAAACATGTAGATATCATCAATAATGTGGCATGGAACATAAGAAATTATCGATACGTCGGAGACGTATCAGCATCCCCAAGCTTAGTTTCTGCTCGTCCCGAAGCGGGATAAACGATAAACAAAGATAATTTCTGGAGTGACATGCCATCATAACCTTGATCATACTATTGTAAGCATATGTAGTGAATGCAGCGATCAAAACAATGTATATGACATGAGTAAACAAATGAATCATATAGCAAAGACTTTTCATGAATAGTACTTCAAGACAAGCATCAATAAGTCTTGCATAAGAGTTAACTCATAAAGCAATAATTCAAAGTAAAGGTATTGAAGCAACACAATGGAAGATTAAGTTTCAGCGGTTGCTTTCAACTTATAACATGTATATCTCATGGATAATTGTCAATGTAAAGTAATATAACAAGTGCAATATGCAAGTATGTAGGAATCAATGCACAGTTCACACAAGTGTTGCTTCTTGAGGTGGAGAGAGATAGGTGAACTGACTCAACATAAAAGTAAAAGAATGGTCCTTAAAGGAGGAAAGCATTGATTGCTATATTTGTGCTAGAGCTTTGGTTTTGAAAACATATAGAGAGCATAAAAGTAAAGTTTTGAGAGGTGTTTGTTGTTGTCAACGAATGGTAGTGGGCACTCTAACCCCCTTGCCAGACAAACCTTCAAAGAGCGGCTCCCATAAATTATTTTATTTTTGGGTGGCACTCCTTCCAACCTTTCTTTCACAAACCATGGCTAACCGAATCCTTCGGGTGCCTGCCAACAATCTCATACCATGAAGGAGTGCCTTTTTATTTTAGTTTTATTATGATGACACTCCTCCCCACCTTTGCTTTCTCAAGCCATGGCTAACCGAATCCTTCGGGTGCCGTCCAACAATCACATACCATGGAGGAGTGTCTATTTTTATTAATTAATTTGGGACTGGGAATCCCATTGCCAGCTCTTTTTGCAAAATTATTGGATAAGCGGATGAAGCCACTAGTCCATTGGTGAAAGTTGCCCAACAAGATTGAAAGATAAACACCACATACTTCCTCATGAGCTATAAAACATTGACACAAATCAGAGGTAATAAATTTTGAATTGTTTAAAGGTAGCACTCAAGCAATTTACTTTGGAATGGCGGAGAAATACCATGTAGTAGGTAGGTATGGTGGACACAAATGGCATAGTGGTTGGCTCAAGTATTTGGATGCATGAGAAGTATTCCCTCTCGGTACAAGGTTTAGGCTAGCAAGGCTATTTGAAACAAACACAAGGATGAAGTGGTGCAGCAAAACTCACATAAAAGACATATTGGAAACATTATAAGACTCTACACCGTCTTCCTTGTTGTTCAAACTCAATACTAGAAATTATCTAGACTTTAGAGAGACCGAATATGCAAACCAAATTTTAGCATGCTCTATGTATTTCTTCATTAATAGGTGCAAAGTATATGATGCAAGAGCTTAAACATGAGCACAACAATTGCCAAGTATCACATTATCCAAGACATTTTAGCAAATTACTACATGTATCATTTTCCAATTCCAACCATATAACAATTTAACGAAGAAGAAACTTCGCCATGAATATTATGAGTAGAGCCTAAGGACATACTTGTCCATATGCTACAGCGGAGCGTGTATCTCTCCCATACAATGAATGCTAGGATCCATTTTATTCAAACAAAACAAAAACAAAAACAAACCGACGCTCCAAGCAAAGCACATAAGATGTGACGGAATAAAAATATAGTTTCAGGGGAGGAACCTGATAATGTTGTCGATGAAGAAGGGGATGCCTTGGGCATCCCCAAGCTTAGACGCTTGAGTCTTCTTGATATATGCAGGGGTGAACCGCCGGGGCATCCCCAAGCTTAGAGCTTTCACTCTCCTTGATTATGTTGTATCATCTCCCTCTCTTGATCCTTGAAAACTTCCTCCACACCAAACTCAAAACAACTCATTAGAGGGTTAGTGCACAATCAAAATATACATGTTCAGAGGTGACATAATCATTCTTAACACTTCTGGACATTGCACAAAGCTACTGAAAGTCAATGGAATCGAAATATCCATCGAACATGTCAAAACAGGCAATGCGAAATAAAAGGCAGAATCTGTCAAAACAGAACAGTTCGTAATGACGAATTTTATTGAGGCACCAGACTTGCTCAAATGAAAATGCTCAAATTGAATGAAAGTTGCGTACATATCTGAGGATCACTCACGTAAATTGGCATAATTTTCTAAGTTACCTACAGAGAATTTTGCCCAGATTCGTGACAGCAAAGAAATCTGTTTCTGCGCAGTAATCCAAATCTAGTATGAACCTTACTATCAACAACTTTACTTGGCACAACAAAACACTAAACTAAGATAAGGAGAGGTTGATACAGTAGTAAACAACTTCCAAGACTCAAAATAAAAACAAAATTACTGTAGTAAAAACATGGGTTGTCTCCCATAAGCGCTTTTCTTTAACGCCTTTCAGCTAGGCGCAGAAAGTGTGTATCAAGTGTTATCAAGAGATGGAGCATCGTTATCATAAGCTCCCCCATCTGTAGTGGTACTAAGGGCTTTGTCAATTTTAGGCCTATAATAATATTTTTTTGGTTTAGGCACTTTAGAGACATACATAAACTTTTGCTCCTTACCCACATAAGCTTTCTCCTTATATTTAAGAGAAGAAAAGGTTGATCCCAAGGTTCCCATAGCCTTTTCAAGTTTGCCAATCCTATCGGTTTGATTATCATGGACAACACAAGTTCCTAGGACACTAATTTTTTCATCAATTCCTCCTAAGAATTTATCAAGTTCATCAGTTTTATCAAGTAACATTTCCAATTTAGTTTCAACACTTGGAAAATTTTTCTCTATGGTTTCCAATTTTTTCATAACATCTTTAAGAGAGATTTTAATTTTAACTTCATCAACAGGGGGTATTCCAAATAGACTCTCAATAATGCAGCTAGCTTCTAATGTAGGAGTACTTAGGAAGTTACCTCCCGCGAGACAATCAAGAACATACCTATTCCAGCTAGAGATTGTTATCACCAGATTTTGGTCAAATCCGAAGGTGGGCCGTTAGAGAGATGGGCTTGGAAGATTACACGTGGAAGATCTCTGAAGCGGCCTTGCACGGAGAATTTGGGCTAGTTTGCCCGTGTATCTTTAATTATAGTAGATTGTATCGTAGATTGAAAGTTAGAGTTTGTCTCGTACACGGTGGGGATATTCCCACGTTAGAAAGTCCCCTGGACTATAAATATGTATCTAGGGTTTATGGAATAAACAACAACTCACGTTCAACCCAAACAAACCAATCTCGGCGCATCGCCAACTCCTTCGTCTCGAGGGTTTTTATCAGGTAAGCGACATGCTGCCTAGATCGCATCTTGCGATCTAGGCAAAGACTAAGCCCCACGTTGTTCATGCGTTGCTCGTACTGAAGCGTCTTTGATGGCGAGCAACGTAGTTATCATAGATGTGTTAGGGTTAGCATTGTTCTTCATATAACATGCTTACGTAGTGCAACCCTTGCATATCTAGCCGCCCTCACATCTATCTCAGGTGTGGGGGCGGCACCCCGCTTGATCTTTATTTAGTAGATCTGATCCGTTACGATTGCTCCTTGTTCTGCAAGGATTAGTTTAATATCTGCAATAGTTAGGCCTTACAAAGGGGCGGAGGATCCAGCGGCATGTAGGGTGGCGTTCGCAAGTCCTAAACAGGATGTTCCGAGGATCAACTTCATGTTGGTTTTTAGGCCTTGTTTAGGATCGGCTTACGATCACCGTGCGTGGCCGCGAGGCCCAACCTGGAGTAGGATGATCCGATTATGCGGTGAAAACCCTAAATCGTCGTAGATCTCATTAGCTTTATCTTGATCAAGCAGGATCACCATATATTCGTGCACCCCGTACGAATCATGGGTGGATCGGCTCTTTGAGCCGATTCACAGGATAACCTGAGAGCCGATCGAGGCTCGTATTTAATGTTTACGTGTATGCCATGCAGGAAACTAAGCGTGGCATCCCCATCACCTTCCTGACCAGGTATAGGTCAGGTGGCACGCCCTTGCACTTCGCATCGCCGCGTGTGACCAGAAGAGCATTGCGGGCCGTCGCTCGGAGGGGTCTCAGCCAGCCGCAGCTCTAGGCTCTTCCCGGCTCTACCGTGTTGACAGGCCGCTGCCCGCCGGTGGGTTTTGGCAGTCAACACATTCTGGCACGCCCGGTGGGACAATCATCTACATCAACCACATCGCCATCTACATCTGAGATGGCGGACGGCACGCCAGTCACCTACGAGGAGCTGCCTGACGAGCTCAAGAAGAGATATGACGAGATCAAGGTCACCCTCGAAGCCGACCTCATCGGCTCTTTTCAGAGAACCCGTTCCCATGGCATCAGATGGAAGGGATTCTCACCAGAAGGTGCACTCGATGGGATAAACCTCTCTGCCCCGTCGGAGGAACGCACCAGGGCCCTGCGGCAGGAGATCAACTACTTGGTGGCTCACTCGCTACACCGCCACTCTGAAAACTTGGTCAACGTGTTGGAGCGTCTCGCTCTGCGCGTGATCCAGGAGATCATGAGCCACCAGTACTCGCCGTCAGGACCAGCTCTCGGGACGCATCAGGGAGAGTTGCCACTCCAGTCCCGTCCACCGCTGCCATATGCGTTGGCAGCACCAGTGAAGTGCCGGCTACACCGGCATTCGTCGTCTACAAGATCGGTGGTGACCCTAGTGACTACCGGTTCTTGGCGGAGGCGCCTAAGGAGATCCCTCAAGGATACGCGTGCACTTATGTGCCGATTGTGGCAATCGGGCACTCTCAAACCAGGCCACAACATCGGGCTCCGGCGAAAACAGGAGGAACGTCGGCAACAGAGCTTGAGAAGCGTACGTGGCTAACTAAGTACGCCACCCCGACGAAACTCCGAGCCCGGCTCCTGCAGTTGGCTCGGAGCTGGAAAAGCAAACATGGCTGGCTAAGTACGCCACCCCGGCGAATCTTCGTAGTGCAACTCCCGCAGCCAGCACAAATGGATCAGATCGGTACCATACTGAGAGACCAGTTCGGCATGGTGCCGAAGAGAAGGGCAATCGGCTATTCCAAGCCGTACCCCGACGAGTACGAGATGATCCCGCTGCCACCTAAATATCGGCTCCCTGACTTCTCCAAATTCAGTGGATCAGATGGCTCCAGCTCCATCGAGCACGTCGGCCGATATTTGGCGCAACTAGGACCGGCTTCAGTGTCGGATCAGCTACGCGTGAGGCTCTTTTCACGAGTCCCTCACGGGATCGGCTTTGGATGGTACACCTCTTTGCCAGCAAACTCCATCCGGTCTTGGAAGCAATTGGAAGAACAGTTCCATATGCAATACCATTCAGAAGCTTCCGAGTCTAGCATTGCCGATCTAGCACAACTACGTCAGAAGCGCGGAGAAACGGTGACAGAGTACATCCAGCGCTTCAGGAATCTTAGGAACCGATGTTATTCGGTTCGTATAACCGAAAAGGAAGCGATCGAGTTGGCGTAGCTGGCCTTGCAACACAGCTCAAGGACATGGCCTCCCAAGCAGATTATCCTCGGCTGGCGCACATGGTTCGAAACTATCGGCATATGAACAGCGCCACCAGACTGTACCAAGACAAGTTCAAGCGTGCGATAGTCATGGTCGATACAGAGGAAGATGAAGTGCTGCGGGAGACCAAGAAGTAGCAGTGGCTGAGTGGACTCGGGGAGGAACCCCGTGTCCTGCAAATGGGTAAAGCCACCAGGGCCGCCCAGGGGATTTGATTTTGACGTGACCAAGACTGAACAAATCTTCGACCTCCTGCTCAAGGAGAAACAGTTGACGATTCCTGAAGGTCTCAAGTTCCCCACGGCGCAAGAGCTAAACGGAAAGCCGTCGCAAATTCCACAACTCGCTCTCCCATGCCACCAACGACCGCAGGTGTGGCGTCGGCACATCCAAGCGGCGATAGAGAAGGGGCGTCTAATTTTCAACCAAGACGCCATGAAGGTCGACACCCAGCCCTTCCCCGCCGTTAACATGGTAGAAGTCATCTACCCTGAGGGTTGCCAGCCAGGTCCCTCGTTCAGCATCAACATGGTAGGACCTGGGAACCACTCTGGCAAAGATGGAGATGAGGGCAGCTGCTCTCATAGCAAGGACACAGAGGAGGCCGCTCCACGCGATCGGCTCCATCATGATGGCAAGCGCTACGTCACAGAGGGAGAGGTGAAGAATGTAAGATATCAACGACCTCTCTCTGATCACCTCCTCAACAAATATGTGAGTCGCATGCGACCAACGCCGACGGTCCAACTATGATGATGAAGGAGATCGTCTGGCTAGAGAAGCCAGAAGACATCGTCGGCATGATCGCGATGAGAAGGAGCACGAGCGCCGTGCCACGGAAAAATCAAGGGAGCAAGATGACAACGCCAGACACTGGGACTGCCCTTTCTTCAGACACTGCTGGGATTCAGGAATGAGCCGGTTGCCCACAATCGGCAATTGCCCAGAATGCAACAAGAAGAAGAAGGAGGCAGCCAACGTGTCTGTGTTCGAGCGCTTAGGGCCTCTCCCGCCACCAAGCAAACGCGCTGAGTCACCTCGTTGGGCAGATCTTGAGGATTCCGAAGACGAGGGGCCAGAAGAAGAAGACAGGTATCACCGTCCAAGGTGGTGCCCTGACGGACTCAGCCGTTCACAAAAACGCAGGGTTCAGCGGTTGCGCGGCCTGGAGGAAGCCGAAAGGTTATACCTGCATACGCTAAGAAAGGCACGGCCTGATCTGGCCGCAAAGGTTCAGCGAGCCCTGGATGAAGAGGGTCGACCACGGAGAATGGAGTGGCGTCCCAAGCAAAAGAAAGCCGATGATGAAACATCGGCTGGCACAAACATGGTGCTCGTCTTGCCGACGGAGCTTAGTGCTCTACGATTATACGATGCACTCAAGGTGGACGACAGCAGGCGCATCAAGTCAGAGGTTGGGTTGGTTTTATCCAGCCTGACCGAGTAGCAAGATTGACCCAATGAGCAAACTGGGCGAGGCTGATCCTTGTGATCGGCCCCAAAAAACTTATGGAGGAGCATTACAAAACCTTCATCGAACGAGCAATGTGGAGGCCGATTCCAGCAATCGGCCAAAATTATCCTCTGCACATATTCTGCTTGTATTCAGCAATGATCCACTGGGCAGCGGCCACGACGGTAGATGAGAGTCAGCATGAATCTTTGCGAAGCCGACGTGCAAGTGCAGTGCCCTGACTAACCATAAAAGCCGATATCTGCAGTCATTTGGCAGATTCGGCTCGGGGGGCATGTAGTCAGATGAACATGTGCAGATAAACATGTGCAAACATGCGTTGCAATGAAACATTGGGGGCCGATTAAGAAAAATCGGCCAAATAAATTTTTTTTTTTCAGCCGATGCAAGGGCATCGACTTCAGAACTAAGAAGCGAAGCCAGACCGGCTGGTTATATGCTCAAAGTTCACATCGACATCGATGGTCAGTGAGGAGCCGATCTGACCAAGGCGCGAAGTAGACTGGAGAAGCTCGGGGGGCAGCTCACCCTGAAGGTTCTCTGCTTTGGAGAGCCGATTTGGTGAAATCGGCTAACTCTGCATAGGCGGCACATTCGGCTGATCCATTACCGTTCTCGCCTCGACTGAGACTCGGGGGGCAGCTGGCTGGTGGCTGCTTTGTTTTGGAAAGCTGATCGGAGTCGCATCGACTGGCCCTGCATTATGATCTCCTCTGAATCGGGATAGGAGGCCGTCAGTTTTTGTTTGTTACAAGTTTGGACCGTCCTGTCGCTGCAAGAGGAGGAAAGGGACTAGATTCTCAAAATAGCCGATGAGTAGTTATCGGCTAAGGGATTGCGAAAAATTATGGTCAGATACCAAATCGCAGCCTGAAATGGAGAAGTTCTTGGCCTACGAGCTAGTCGACATGAGAGTCCGGCTTCATAGGCGTCCAAAAGAAAAGAAATCCGATACGTTGCTATCGGTCTTGGCATGACAGGCGGAAGGAATGAAATTGGAGTAATTGAAGGATGAATCAAAAGAACAGTTTCATTAATTCAGAGGAGCGGCTTTACAAGAAAGAGCCAATGGCTCTCAAAAGAGGGATCTAGTGCCTAGTGCACTGCTACTACTAGTCCTATTCTACTAATCGTCGCTGTCCTTGTCGTCACCGCCGTCGATGTCGTCGGCGCTGCTCCCGGGGAGCTCCTCGTCGCTGCTACCCCAGCCCGTGGCCGGAGCTTCTTCCTCCTCGTCATCATCATCGTCCTCGCTGTCCGCCCAGGAGCGGAAGCGCTTGGTTGGCGGGTACCCGGCGGAAGAGGAAGATTCATCTTCCTCCTCTTCTTCTCCTTCTTCATCGTCGTCTTCATCCTCGCTATCCGCCCACATGCGGGAGCGCTTCTTCGGCGGGAGCTTGGCGGAGGGGAAGGCCTTGGCCTTCGCTACTTCTCCTTCTTTCTTCCCATTGTCGGGGGAGAGGGGTTTCACCTTGGAGTGAAGGCTATCCTCGTTCTTCTTCTTCGGCGAGAATTGGGGGAAGAGGTTTGAGAAGGAGGAGGAAGAGGAAGACATGGCTGAGGGAGAAGAGGGTTTTTTGGTGCCGATGGCTGGAACAGAGGAAGGGGTGAAGGAAGCTAATCGATCGGCACAGTTAAATAATGAGGAGCCTGGTGGAAATTTAATGTCATTACAGTTTCCAAGGAGATGACGCCAGAGCTATCGAATTTTGCAGAGAAGCTGAGAAGACAGGGCATAATGATAACGGATACTGCAACAGCTTTGCTCTGCCACGACATGACCCGACAAAGGAAAGCATAATGATTTTGGAAATGATATTTCCAAAACCAGGGGGGCATGTGTTATCACCAGATTTTGGTCAAATCCGAAGGTGGGCCGTTAGAGAGATGGGCTTGGAAGATTACACGTGGAAGATCTCTGAAGCGGCCTTGCACGGAGAATTTGGGCTAGTTTGCCCGTGTATCTTTAATTATAGTAGATTGTATCGTAGATTGAAAGTTAGAGTTTGTCTCGTACACGGTGGGGATATTCCCACGTTAGAAAGTCCCCTGGACTATAAATATGTATCTAGGGTTTATGGAATAAACAACAACTCACGTTCAACCCAAACAAACCAATCTCGGCGCATCGCCAACTCCTTCGTCTCGAGGGTTTTTATCAGGTAAGCGACATGCTGCCTAGATCGCATCTTGCGATCTAGGCAGCACAAGCCCCACGTTGTTCATGCGTTGCTCGTACTGAAGCGTCTTTGATGGCGAGCAACGTAGTTATCATAGATGTGTTAGGGTTAGCATTGTTCTTCGTATAACATGCTTACGTAGTGCAACCCTTGCATATCTAGCCGCCCTCACATCTATCTCAGGTGTGGGGGCGGCACCCCGCTTGATCTTTATTTAGTAGATCTGATCCGTTACGATTGCTCCTTGTTCTGCAAGGATTAGTTTAATATCTGCAATAGTTAGGCCTTACAAAGGGGGGGAGGATCCAGCGGCATGTAGGGTGGCGTTCGCAAGTCCTAAACAGGATGTTCCGAGGATCAACTTCATGTTGGTTTTTAGGCCTTGTTTAGGATCGGCTTACGATCACCGTGCGTGGCCGCGAGGCCCAACCTGGAGTAGGATGATCCGATTATGCAGTGAAAACCCTAAATCGTCGTAGATATCATTAGCTTTATCTTGATCAAGCAGGATCACCATATATTCGTGCACCCCGTACGAATCATGGGTGGATCGGCTCTTTGAGCCGATTCACAGGATAACCTGAGAGCCGATCGAGGCTCGTATTTAATGTTTACGTGTATGCCATGCAGGAAACTAAGCGAGGCATCCCCATCAACCCAAACAAACCAATCTCGGCGCATCGCCAACTCCTTCGTCTCGAGGGTTTTTATCAGGTAAGCGACATGCTGCCTAGATCGCATCTTGCGATCTAGGCAGCACAAGCCCCACGTTGTTCATGCGTTGCTCGTACTGAAGCGTCTTTGATGGCGAGCAACGTAGTTATCATAGATGTGTTAGGGTTAGCATTGTTCTTCGTATAACATGCTTACGTAGTGCAACCCTTGCATATCTAGCCGCCCTCACATCTATCTCAGGTGTGGGGGCGGCACCCCGCTTGATCTTTATTTAGTAGATCTGATCCGTTACGATTGCTCCTTGTTCTGCAAGGATTAGTTTAATATCTGCAATAGTTAGGCCTTACAAAGGGGGGGAGGATCCAGCGGCATGTAGGGTGGCGTTCGCAAGTCCTAAACAGGATGTTCCGAGGATCAACTTCATGTTGGTTTTTAGGCCTTGTTTAGGATCGGCTTACGATCACCGTGCGTGGCCGCGAGGCCCAACCTGGAGTAGGATGATCCGATTATGCGGTGAAAACCCTAAATCGTCGTAGATCTCATTAGCTTTATCTTGATCAAGCAGGATCACCATATATTCGTGCACCCCGTACGAATCATGGGTGGATCGGCTCTTTGAGCCGATTCACAGGATAACCTGAGAGCCGATCGAGGCTCGTATTTAATGTTTACGTGTATGCCATGCAGGAAACTAAGCGTGGCATCCCCATCACCTTCCTGACCAGGTATAGGTCAGGTGGCACGCCCTTGCACTTCGCATCGCCGCGTGTGACCAGAAGAGCATTGCGGGCCGTCGCTCGGAGGGGTCTCAGCCAGCCGCAGCTCTAGGCTCTTCCCGGCTCTACCGTGTTGACAGGCCGCTGCCCGCCGGTGGGTTTTGGCAGTCAACAGAGATACAAACATAAAAATTCCTGAGTAAAATAGTGGTGGAGTGTTTCTTAGTGCACCTATTATGGGCATTACTAATTCTATACCAAGCATCTCTTAAACATTCTCCCCCTTGTTGCTTAAACGAACGAACTTCAACTTCAGGATTACTCATTTTAGCAATAGTAAATAAGGCAAACTAGATAAAGTAATGCAAGTAACCAATTTTTTGTGTTTTTGATATTGCAAACAAGATAGCAAATAAAGTAAAACTAGCAACTAATTTTTTTGTGTTTTGATTTAGTGCAGCAAACAAAGTAGTAAATAAAACTAAGCAAGACAAAAACAAAGTAAAGAGATTGCGATGTGGAGACTCCCCTTGCAGCGTGTCTTGATCTCCCCGGCAACGGCGCCAGAAAAAGAGCTTGATACGCGTACAACACGCGTCCGTTGGGAACCCCAAGAGGAAGGTGTGATGCGTACAGCGGCAAGTTTTCCCTCAGTATGAAACCAAGGTTTATCGAACTAGTAGGAGCCAAGAAGCACGTTGAAGGTTGATGGCGGCGAGATGTAGTGCGGCGCAACACCAGGGATTCCGGCGCCAACGTGGAACCTGCACAACACAAACCAAGTACTTTGCCCCAACGAAACAGTGAGGTTTTCAATCTCACCGGCTTGCTGTAACAAAGGATTAGATGTATAGTGTGGAAGATGATTGTTTGCAGAAACAAAGAGAACGATATTGCAGTAGATTGTATTTCAGTATAGAGAATTGGACCGGGGTCCACAGTTCACTAGAGGTGTCTCTCCCATAAGATAAACAACATGTTGGGTGAACAAATTACAGTTGGGCAATTGACAAATAGAGAGGGCATGACCATGCACATACATATTATGATGAGTATTGTGAGATTTAATTGGGCATTACGACAAAGTACATAGACCGCTATCCAGCATGCATCTATGCCTAAAAAGTCCACCTTCAAAGTTATCATCCGAACCCCCTCCAGTATTAAGTTGCTAACAATAGACAATTGCATTAAGTATTGCGCGTAATGTAATCAATAACTACATCCTCGGACATAGCATCAATGTTTTATCCCTAGTGGCAACAGCACATCCATAACCTTAGAGGTTTCTGTCACTCCCCCAGATTCACGGAGACATGAACCCACTATCGAGCATAAATGCTCCCTATTGGAGTTACTAGCATCAACTTGGCCAGAGCATCTACTAATAACGGAGAGCATGCAAGATCATAAACAACACATAGATATAAATTGATAATCAACATAACATGGTATTCTCTATTCATCGGATCCCAACAAACACAACATATAGAATTACAGATAGATGATCTTGATCATGTTCGGCAGCTCACAAGACCCGACAATTAAGCACAATGAGGAGAAGACAACCATCTAGCTACTGCTATGGACCCATAGTCCAGGGGTGAACTACTCACACATCACTCCGGAGGCGACCATGGCGGCGTAGAGTCCTCCGGGAGATGATTCCCCTCTCCGGCAGGGTGCCGGAGGCGATCTCCTGAATCCCCCGAGATGGGATTGGCGGCGGCGGCGTCTCTGGGAGGTTTTCCATATCGTGGCTCTCGGTACTGGGGGTTTCGCGACGAAGGCTATTTGTAGGCGGAAGGGTAGGTCAGGGGGCGTCGCGAGGGGCCCAGGAGACAGGTCGGCGCGGCCAAGGGTTGGGCCACGCCAGCCACCCTCCTGGCCACCTCGTGGCCCCACTTCGTTGACTCTCCGGTCTTCTGGAAGCTTCGTGGCAAAATAGGACCCTGGGCGTTGATTTCGTCCAATTCCGAGAATATTTCCTTACTAGGATTTCTGAAACCAAAAACAGCAGAAACAAAGAATCGGCTCTTCGGCATCTCGTTAATAGGTTAGTTCCAGAAAATGCATAAATATAACATAAAGTATGCATAAAACATGTAGATATCATCAATAATGTGGCATGGAACATAAGAAATTATCGATACGTCGGAGACGTATCAGCCGCCTATGCCGGACTCCACGCACTGGAAGCTGCACTTCGACGGCTCAAAGATGCGCAACGGCTTGGGAGCCGGCATCGTCATCACCTCTCCCAAGGGAGACCGGCTGGACTACGTCCTGCAGATTCACTTCGCCACATCCAATAATGTGGCGGAGTACGAAGCGCTCATCCACGGGCTGAAGCTGGCCAAGGAAATAGGCGTGCGTCGCATACTCTGCTTCGGCGACTCCGACTTGGTTATACAGCGGGCATCTGGCGACTGGGACGCGAAGGACGCCAACATGGCCTCGTACCGCTTCCACGTCCAGCAACTATCCGGCTTCTTCGACGGCTGTGAATTCCACCACGTGCCACGAGCAAACAACGAGGCGGCTGACGCCCTATCCAAGATTGGCTCAACCCGGCAAGCTATTCCGCTAGGCATTGCCCTGGCGCATCTCAAGAAGCCGTCCATCACACCGTCACCGGACTCAGATTCCATATTCGTGCCGGCTGACCCGGGGGCTGCTCAGCCGAACCCGGGGGCTTCATCGCCCAAGTCGGGGGCTTCAAAGCCAAACCCGCCGGCTTCCATGCCGAACCCGGGGGCTTCTCGGTCCAACCCGGGGGCTTCATCGCCAAACTCGGGGGCTAGCAAGCCGAACCCGCCGGCTTCCAAGCTGAACCCGGTGACCAAGCAGTCGAATCCGGAAGCTCCCACGCAGGAGGCCTTGTTGGTTAGCGTATTCGAGATAAGATGTGTACCTTCATGGGCACAAGATTTCATCTCCTACCTCACCGACGGTGTGTTGCCTGATGACAGAGTCCAGGCCAGGCAGATTGAGAGAAGGGCCAAGGCCTATACCATCATCAACCACCAGCTGTACAAACGCAGCGTAAGTGGGGTGTTCCAGCGGTGCGTCGAGTCGGCTGAAGGGATTGAAATCCTACGGGAAATCCATCAAGGAGAGTGCGGCCATCACGCCTCCTCCAGAGCCATAGTGGACAAAGCTTTCCGGCACGGTTTTTACTGGCCGACTGCGCTCAAGGACGCAGAAGAACTGGTGAAGAAGTGCAACGGCTGCCAGCGCTTCGCAAAGAAGAGGCACTCGCCGGCTTCTGCCTTGAAAACCATCCCCATCACTTGGCCGTTTGCCGTATGGGGCTTGGATATGGTGGGCCCGTTCAGAACGGCGCGAGGCGGCATGACGCACCTCTTGATGATGATTGACAAATTCACCAAGTGGATCGAGGCCAAGCCGATCAAGAAGCTGGACGGCTGCACAGCCGTCACGTTCCTCAAGGAGATCATCGTGAGATACGGCTATCCCCACAGCATCATCACCGACAACGGCAGCAACTTCGCCCAAGGCATCTTCTCTCGCTATTGCGAGGAAATGGGGATCCGGATGGATCTAGCGTCCGTGGCGCACCCGGAGTCCAACGGGCAGGTTTTAGAAGGCCAACGGCTTGATCCTAGCTGGCATCCAGCCCCGGCTGGTGGAGCCGCTCGAGCGAGCAGCCGGCTGCTGGATTGAAGAGCTGCCCAATGTGTTGTGGAGCCTACGTACAACGCCAAGCCGCTCAGTCGGCTTCACACCATTCTTCCTCATATACGGGGCCGAAGCCGTCCTGCCGACTGATATCGAGCACGACGCGCCAAGGATCAAGCTCTACACAGAAGCTGAAGCTAAAGAAGCTCGCGAAGATGGAGTCGACCTGGTCGAAGAGGCCCGACTGCTGGTCGTGTCCAGATCTACCATTTACCAGCAAAGCCTCCGACGCTATCACAGCCGGAAGGTCCAGCCCTTAGCATTCCGAGAAGGAGACCTAGTGCTCCGGCTGATCCAACGGACAGCCGGACAGCATAAACTGTCATCCCCATGGGAGGGTCCCTTCATCGTGAGCAAGGTGGTAGGAAAAAATTCCTACTATCTCATAGATGCCCAAGAGGCCAGAAAGAACAAGCCGTACAAGGCTGACGAGGAGACTAAACGTCCCTGGAATGTCAAGTTGCTTCGCCCATTTTATACTTGAGAGCAGGAATGTATGTATCCTTGTACTCCTTTTGTAAGCTATGAAAAAGCAAGCGCCAAGAGCGCCATTTCCGACAAGTTTTTCGTGGCCGGCTTAGTAATGTGATCCGGTTTTCGACAACCGGCTTCCGATCCAGCTACAGACTGCAACCCAGCTCGTTCGACTAAAATACTGTCGGCCTCACCCAGCGGCCCGCTCTTGATCCGGCGACGGATCGCAAGTCGGACGTACGACCGGCAAGAGCAAAGCCAAAGAGTGGGGCAGATGGGAAAAAGCGAACAAGTCGGAAGAAAGCAAGCCGGCACGCAAATGATTAACAAACACATTAAAGTGTGCCTTAATAAAATGATAATAATATTCATACATATGCACCCGACATTCCGGGGATTTAACGGATTGTCTTGCAAAAGCAACATAATAAACAGGTACATCTAAGCACCGGCTGGATCAGGACCAGTCGGGGGAGCATCAGCGGAGCCGGCTGCCGGGTTCTCCTCAGGCGTGTCCTCCGCCTCCTCATCTTCTGCCTCCTCGTCCTCGCCCTCAGACGGCGGGTTCGGATCCTCGACGAAGACGCCTTTGTCGGCGAAGTCGGCAATGGCGCAGGCTCGGGCAAGCCGGGCAGTCTTGTTTTCTGCCGGGAGCGCGTCCTCCACGCCGGCGCGCCGGCACTCAAGCTGGTCGAGGCTGACCTCGTTGTACCAGGAGAGCACGAAGGACAGCGCCATGTCGGCTCCGGCGCGCGCAGCTGATTCCCTCCAGTCGAGGAAGCGGTCAGGCGCCTTCTCCAGCCAGGTGATGAGGTTGGCGAGGTCCTGCGGCAGCGTCTCAGTCGGCCACAGCAGCCGGATCAGTTCTTCCGCCGCCTTCCGGAGCTCCCAGCCAAGCTTAGTGATGGGCACGACGCGGGCGGCCATGGACGCCAAGTAGTCCTCCATGGTGAAGTACTCAGCGCTTCCCTCGCTGGTCTCCCGCCTCCGGGCGTCGCGCGCAACACCAACTACTGCTAGCGCTGCCTCCTGCGCCTCAGGGAAAGCCGCTGCAAAGAAGAAGCATGTCAGAAATTTATCGAAGCCGGAAAAAAGCCGAAAAATGCAAATTTTCGAAGTCCTAAAGTAAGGCTGGCGGCAGCCGGCATGAGCCGACTGCTCCCAGCCCGAATATGGAGATTCCGAAGCTCTAAAGTAAGCCTGGCGGCAGCCGGCAAGAACCAACTGCCCCCAGCCTGAAGATGGAGATTTCGAAGTTAAAAGAAAAAAAGACTGGCGGCAGCTGGCATTAGCCGACTGCCCCCAGCCCGAAGATGGAGATTCTGAAGCTCTAAAGTAAGCATGGCGGCAGCCAGCAAGAACCGACTGCCCCCAGCCTGAAGATGGAGATTTCGAAGTTAAAAGAAAAAAAAGACTGGCGGCAGCCGGCATGAGCCGACTGCCCCCAGCCCGAAGATGGAGATATCGAAAAATCAGAGTTTCTGCCGCCGGCTGCCAACCTAAGCCGGCAGCCGATAGCCGAAAGCCGGCAAGGGGAAAGGAAGAAAGAAAATGCAGACTCACCCGCCAAGCTGCGGTCGAGCGCGCCAATCTCCTCCACCCACCTCTTGGCGGTGGCCGACAGCTCTTCGGACTTGGCGGTCACCTCTTGGCGAAGCGCAAGCCACTGCTGGTCCACCTCCTCCAGCCGCTTGCTCAGGCCCTCCACCTTCTCCTCCTCAGCGTGTTTGAGGGCCACCTCAAGCCAGCGCAGCCGCGTCAGCTCCCCCTCAGCCACCTTTAGCTTGGCGGCAGCAGCCTGGCCCGCCTCCTCGCTCTCGGCGCATTGGGCGCGGGCGGCCCGAAGGTCCGCCTCCAGTTGCGGGACCCGGGCGGCTTCAGCTGCAAGTCGGCAAGAAAAGCAGTTAGCCGAGTGAAATCCAAGAAAAAGAAGTAAGTCAAAAGGAAGAAAACCCTACCCTTGGCGACGTCCAGCTCACGAGCCAAGCCGGCTCGCTCAATCTTTGCCTTGTGGTAGCTGGTCACCACCTGGTTGTACAAGACGGTGCGTCGCTCCGCAACCGTCTGAGAGAAAAAAGTCAGATATCTAGGCGAAACCCGGACCGGCTCCAAGCAGCCGGCCCATGCATCGGAGGGCTACCAGGATAACAACAAAATCGCAAAAAATGAGATAAAACACCTACCTTGTCAGCTTCCTCTAGCTTGGCCAGGTTGGCAGCGGTCTCAGCGGCCCTGGCCTTAAGGTTGGTGCGGAAGCCAGAGAAGAACATCTTCATGGGCGCCACGCCTAGATTCCCCTCCCGGCTGGTCACCTCGCAGGCGTCCGCCTGGTGCCACGCCTTCTCCATGGTGCCAGCCGAGCCAAGACTGGAGTCGGAGGCGGACACCACGTTCAGTAGCCGGGCGCCCTTGGCCACGTGAAGGCCTTCAGGCGGTGCCGACGGGCCCTCCGTCCTCACCAACGCCCGGGAGCCAGCGTCTCTCGAGCGCGCCGGCTCGTCCCTTGCCGGCCCCTTCCTAGCCGGCTCCTCCCTCGACGGCTCCGAAGATGGAGGCGGCGCAGTCGAAGCAGTCGGCCCGGTGGGGGCCGCCGACCCTGGCGCCTGAGGCACCCCCTCCGGGCTCTCCTCCAGCACCACGACGCTGGGCGCGGCACCGCCGACCCCAGTCTCAGGCGGCGCATCCCCGCCAGCTCCGGCTCCGGTCGCAGGCGATGCACCCCTGCTGGCTCCGGCCGCAGGCTCCAAAAAACAAGCACGGCGTGGAAACAGATCGTCTAGAGTAGGTCGGCGTGCCGGCTCACCCTGGGCGCCGCGGCCAGGCGCTGTAGAAAGAGGTACAGCGGAAGAAGACGTCCCCGCGGAAGGCGGCGTAGCCATAGGCGGCACAACGACGAGGGGCGGCGTGCGCGCACACGTCGAAGGCTGCGGTGTCGGCTCCCTCCTCTGCCGCTGGAGCGGCGACACAACGCGGGAAGCCGGCCGAGAGTCGCCGCCCTGGGTGAACTTTATGGAAGCCCTAGTCGGACAAACAAGAGAGTATAAATATAAAAAGAAAGGAAAGAAAAGAAAAGGAATCAAACATCGAAGAAGAGAAACTTACCCGGCCTGCTCTGGAACCTTCTTGGGCCCCAGCCGGCGCTGCTTCTTCACCTTCGCCTCCAAGGCAGTGGTGGAGCGGTCGCTGACCCGCTTCTTCCCCTTGGGCGCAGAAGTCGCCGAGGCGCCAGGAGGCCTCATGCGCAGGGGCACCGCAGGGATCGGCCCCGTGGTGGACGTCGCCGGCTCGTCCTCCTCCTCCTGCTGCTCTGGCGAAGGCGGCGGGTTGTGCTCTCCTTGGCCACCTTGGTCGGGCACCTCCGGCAGCTCGTCGTCGCCGGCTTGGTCGCCGGCTTGGTCAGCCGGATCAGCGTGATCCGGCGTCTAGATCTTCTCCGCCAGGTCGCCGTCCTCGATGCCCTGGCGGTCGAAAAGCTGAAGATAAAACAAAGGGTATGAGTAACAAGTCGGCCATGCAGCCGCAAGCCGGAAGTCGGCCAAAACACAGAAACTTACCAGTTCGGGCAGCATCGCCCGGCTGTGGGGTGCCAGCCCCCAGTCCCAGTTCTCCGGCGTGTTGGCCTTGGTGACGTTGTTCACCCGGCGGGCCACCTGGGCCTTGGAGAGCTCCACCTTGGACGTTCGGGTCGGATCAAACCGGCCGGACATGTGCCCGATCTTGTGGACGCGCAGCTGGAGCGGCAGCACCCGACGCTCGGCGTAGGTGCAGAGGAGGTCCTCGGCGCTCAGCCGGCCCCCGGAGACACAAGCCCCCAGGAAATCCCACATAAGGTTTACCTCTGCGTCTGGGTCCGTTGTCCTGGTGTTGTGGCCCCAGTTGATCCGGCCGACTGGCGGCGCCGGGTTGTACTCCGGTAGGTTGAGCCGGTCGAAGGCCGGGTTCTCGTTCCGGACGTAAAAGAAAGACATTTGCCAATTCTTCACCGAATCCACCGTCGAGATCCTCGGAAAGGGCGTGCCCGGGCGGGAGTATATCGAGGCGGCGCCGCAGGCCCGTAGGTGGCCGTCAGTCGTCTTCGCCTTGATGAAGAAGAGCCGACTCCAAAAGTCGATGTCCGGCCACAAGCCGGCGTAGCCCTCCATGAAGGCCACATAGCAGCTGAGGAGGACGCAGGCGTTGGCCGGCAGGTGATGAGGCTGCAGGCCGAAAAAATCCAAGAACCGGCGGAAGAAGTTCGAAGCCGGCAGGCCCAACCCTTGGTCGAAGTGCGCTCCGAAGACCACATGCTCGCCGGGGTTCGGCCTGGGCTCTACCTCGTCGCCGGGCACCCTCGTGATCACCTCCGGCGGAATCCAGCGGTGGCACACAAGACGCTCGACATCGTCCTCCCGCATGTAGGAACCCCTCCAAGAACCGCTTGGATGGGCCATCGATGAGGAGGAAGATGAATAGGACCAAGAGAGAGGAAACGGCGAGGAAGAACCACGAGACGGCGGCGGCGGAGAGCGTACCGTGGACACGCGCGGCCCCGTGGCGCCGGATCGACGGAGTATCGGCGGCGGCTCGGCGGAGAAGCGTCGGAGCGGCTGCCCGCCGGAGTTCGCCAGGGAAGCAGTGGAGAAAATCGGCCGGAGCGACGAAAAGCTCGAGCGAAGAAGAAGAGTGGAGCAGGAGCGCGAGGAGGAAGAAAGTGGCATTGTGGCTGCCTCGATGCCTCCCCCGCGGCATTTATAGCCACCTACCGCAGGCGGTTGGCCTCCAAGTGGCGGACATGGGCCACGATCTCCGGATTTACTGCGCCTTAACTCCTCCCACGACCGCAGCGGTTACTAGAAACGGCCACACCACGTCCCCCACGACCGCATGGGATCCGGAGGCGACATTGATGTGACCAGACGAAGCGGCAGCAGGAGCCAGCCGTCAGACCAGTCAAGTCGGGCGCAGGGCCCGAGGCGGCGGAGACTCCGGCGCACCCAAGCCAGAGCCGGACATTAAATTCAATCTGGCCCTAGACTCTCCTAGCAAGGCGGAGACGTCGCCAACACTTGTGAAAAAGGAAAAGCTGCGGAAGCAAAAATAGCGTCCGGCTAGAAGCAGTCGGACGAAGCGAGCCGGATGAGGGCGCAGCCGGCTGAATGAAATTTCTCAGTCGGCCCCTCCGAGTGCCGTCAAACATGTTCAGGAGATATCTAAAGCCAGGAAAACCTGCCTAGGTCCCTCTTAACGCAGGACCTTGCCAGCTTCGGGGGCTAATGTCGGGGGGGAAGACCCCGGGTAGGGCAATGGATGCGGAGCAGCCGGCTTGAGGTCGGCCGGCTCGCGGCAAAGGCCGGCTGAGAAGCAGCCGGCTGGAGCCGTGGCCGGCTGCCTCGGAAGCCGGCTGGCTCTAAGTCCTAGTCGGCCTGGCTACCGCCGGCTGCGCTGTGGCTGGGCCGGCTTCTACAAGCCATATCTGACTGGGGTTTTATCCTCTAGACCGACTCGAGGCTAGCGAGTCTTGCATGAGAAGGAACAGGGTAGGTGGTCCGGGTTCAGAGGTCCACGCTGACCTCATCTCCCGTAAAGTACGGGGCACTGTGGAGCAATAGTGCCACGCGGCGGACAGGCCATCATGGCGCACGTCAGTCCGTACCGGCTACAGGGCATGATGGCGACTTAGACACTTCCTCTCCATACCGCTGACTCAGGCAGTCGTATGGGACAGGCCATGAGGCCTCAACGGCTACTGACGTCAACGCCTCGGGAAGGAGCGGAAGCCGGAGCCGGCCAAGCCGGCCAGTAGACCATAGGGACTTCTATGTAAAGTTCCAGCGCCTATATAAGCTGCACTACCCCCTCTCGTGCAGGGGATCGATCATTCTCACTTCATTCTAGTCTTAGCGCTGCCCTGAGAGAGAGACCTTCCTCTACCTTAGCCTCACAGGGCAAGCCGGATACAGCTCTAGGAGCACCATTGTACTGTGTGATCACCATATACACTCATAGCAGGAGTAGAGGTGTTACCTCCACAGGAGGGCCTCGAACCTGGGTACGTCGACTGTGTCTTTCGTCCCCATACCCGCATCCGGATACCGCCGTGAGACCACTAGGAACCACCTTCTTTAGCCATCCTATGGCATATGCCGTGATGATACCATGACACTTATTGTTTATGTTTATGGCGAAAGCTGAAAGCCTCAACATTGATTGTTATTTGGTTGGAAACAGAAAATGCTTCATGTGGTAGTTGGTATACTGTCTTGAATAATTTGATACTTGGCAATTGTTTTGAGCTCTCAAGTAGATCATGGTTAAGCTCTTGCATCATGTAGTTTAAACCTATTAGTGGAGAACTACCGTAGAGCTTGTTGGAATTCGGTTTGCATGATTGGTCTCTCTAAGGTCTAGATATTTTCTGGTAAAAGTGTTTGAGCAACAAGGAAGACAGTGTAGAGTCTTATAATGCTTGCAATATGTTCTTATGTAAGTTTTTCTGTACCGGTTTATACTTGTGTTTGCTTCAAACAACCTTGCTAGCCAAAGCCTTGTACAGAGAGGGAATGCTTCTCGTGCATCCAAAACCTTGAGCCAAAACCTATGCCATTTGTTTCCACCATAACTACCTACTATGTGGTATTTTTCTGCCATTCCAAGTAAATACTTCATGTGCTACCTTTAAACAATTCAAAACTTTATTACTCCTTATTTGTGTCAATGTTTCATAGCTCATGAGGAAGTATGTGGTGTTTTGTCTTTCAATCTTGTTGGGCAGACTTTCACCAATGGACTAGTGGCATATACATCCGCTTATCCAATAATTTTGCAAAAAGAGCTGGCAACGGGGTGCCCAGTGATGACCCACAAGTATAGGGGATCGCAACAGTCTTCGCGGGAAGTAAAACCCAATTTATTGATTCGACACAAGGGGAGACAAACAATACTTGAAAGCCTTAACAGCGGAGTGATGACCCACAAGTATAGGGGATCGCAGCAGTCTTCGCGGGAAGTAAATCCCAATTTATTGATTAAAATACTGTAGGCACGGGGACGGATGACGGGCATTGCATGGATGAGAGAAACTCATGTAACAATCATAGCAGGGCATTTGCAGATAATAATAAAACGGTGTCCAAGTACAAAGTAATCAATAGGCATGTGTTCCAATTATAGTCGTACGTGCTTGCAATGAGAAACTTGCACAACATCTTTTGTCCTACTAGCCGGTGGCAGCCGGGCCTCAAGGGAATCTACTGGATATTAAGGTACTCCTTTTAATAGAGTACCGGAGCAAAGCATTAACACTCCGTGAACACATGTGATCCTCACATCACTACCATCCCCTCCGGTTGTCCCGATTCTTGTCACTTCGGGGCCATTGGTTCCGGACAGCGACATGTGTATACAACTTGCAGGTAAGATCATAAAACAATGAATATCATAATGAAACAATAACATGTTCAGATCTGAGATCATGGCACTCGGGCCCTAGTGACAAGCATTAAGCATAGCAAGTTGCAACAATATCATCAAAGTACCAATTACGGACACTAGGCACTATGCCCTAACAATCTTATGCTATTACATGACCAATCTCATCCAATCCCTACCATCCCCTTCGGCCTACAGCGGGGGAATTACTCACACATGGATGGGGGAAACATGGCTGGTTGATGGAGAGGCGTCGGTGGTGATGATGGCGATGATCTCCTCCAATTCCCCGTCCCGGCGGAGTGCCAGAACGGAGACTTCTGGCTCCCGAGACGGAGTTTCGCGATGTGGCGGCGTTCTGGAGGCTTTCTAGCGACTTCGACTTCTCTCTGTGCGTTTTTAGGTCGAAGGCAATAAATAGTCTGAAGGAGGGCGTCGGGGGCTGACCGAGGCCGCCACACAGTAGGGCCGCGCGGGCCCCTCCTGGGCCGCGCCGGCCTATTGTGTGGGGCCCTCGGGCCCCCACCTGGCTTGCCCTTCTGGCTCCGCCAATATTCTGGGAAAATAGGACCTTCTGCATAAATTCCGAGGATTTTCCTGAAAGTTGGATTTCTGCACAAAAACGAGACACCGAAACGATTCTGAAAACAGCGTTAGTCCGTGTTAGTTGCATCCAAAATACACAAATTAGAGGCAAAACAATAGCAAAAGTGTTCGGGAAAGTAGATACGTTTTGGACGTATCTCCCCCCAAGCTTAGCTTATTGCTTGTCCTCAAGCAATTTAGTTAACAACTGAGCGATAAAAGAACTTTCACGAACACATTTGTTCATATGATGTATATATTCTCATGCTATGGCTAACACTTAGGCAGTTCATAATGAGATGCATACAAATAAGATCATCTAACAGCTATGTCAATCAAGGAGAGGTACCAACAATTAATAATAAGCATCATGAATCATGTATATAAGCAGGATTGCAATGTTCATAAGAGAGTATGATAGAATGGTATCTCGCTTGCCCATATTTGATCAGCAAAACATAAATGCCCAGGCACCTCTGAAGTTCATAGAAAGACTAGAAGTAGTGATTGTCAAAGATAAAAGCATCAAAGTTATACCACAATCAATCATATTTTGAGACAAGAATATTGTACTAAGAATGACAGTTGTGCTCTCAAGATAGTGCTCAAAGAAAGAATGGAGACACAACATAAAAGTAAAAGATTGACCCTTCGCAGAGGGAAGCAGGGATTAACATGCGCTAGAGCTTTTCATTTCTAAAACAGGAGTAAAATTATTTTGAGAGGTGTTTGTTATTGTCAACGAATGGTAATGGGTACACCAACTACCTCGCCAACCGGACTTCCAAGAGCGGCTCCCATGAATTATTTTTATGTTTATGTGGCACTCCTTCCAACCTTTCTTTCACAAACCATGGCTAACCGAATCCTCGGGTGCCTGCCAACAATCTCATACCATGAAGGAGTGCATTTTTATTTTAGTTTTATTATGATGACACTCCCCCCAACCTTTGCTTACACAAGCCATGGCTAACCGAATCCTTCGGGTGCCGTCCAACAACCACATACCATGGAGGAGTGTCTATTTAGGTTAATTAATTTGGGACTGGGAATCCCATTGCCAGCTCTTTTTGCAAAGTTATTGGATAAGTGGATGTGCCACTAGTCCATAATGAAAGTCCGTCAAAAGTAAATGACGAGGTTGAAAGTTAAACACCACATACTTCCTCATGAGCTATAAAACATTAACACAAATTGAGAAGCATTTTGAAGGTTTTAAAGGTAGCGCGTGAGAATTTACTTTGAATGGTTTGAAATGCCATGCATAGGTATTTATGGTGGACACTTTGGAACAACTTGGTTTTCAGGTGTTTGGAAGCACGAGCAGCGTTCCCGCTCAGTACAAGTGAAGGCTAGCAATAGACTGGGGAGCGACAAATCAAGAGAGCAGTCACTGTCATAATCATGCTTGCGGCAAAATAAATTAACGGAGGCATAAAAGTGATACAAGAACTCTGAAGCAATGTAAATCATCGAGGCTTAATTGACTTTTGTTCAGTCATATGCATGCATGAGCATGTGCCAAGTCGATATAAATGAATTATTCAGAGGAGGATACCACAATGCCATACCTACTTATGAATAAAACAATGCAAGCAAACATCCATGACATGCTACTCATATTAATAAATTGGAGCTAAACATGAGAGATCATGAACTACTAGACTTTCTCAAATGACATATACCTCTCATGAACCAACTAAGCATGCTCACATGGATGAGTATATGTACAAAAATGAAAACAAATAGAGTTCATACCAGCCTCTCACCACAATCCAATTGTCGTAGATCGTCATTATTGCCTTTCACTTGTGTAGCTTGGATAATATGAAATGAAAACCACGCTCCAGCCACCGAAAACCATTGAACTCATGATGAAGTTTACAAACCAAAGAAGAACAGCAAATATTTTTGGTGTTTTCAAATTAGAAACAAGAACAAAAGGAAACAAGCAAACAAAGCAAAATCTTTTTGGGTTTTCTTATAGCAAACTAACAATAGCAAATAAAGTGAAACAAATGCAATAAACCAAAGCAAACAAATGGTGAAGAGAAACAACAGAAATATTTTTGGTCTTTTTGTGTTTTGGGAAAGAAATAAAGCAAAAACAAGAAATGGCAAACTAGAAAAGTCACATAAACACAAAGCAGCAGAAATTCGTCAAACTTGACAGCAGTACAGTACTCGATTTTTAAGAAATTCTTCCACTGCTCAAATCGAAAAGTGTTCAACTAATGAAAGTTAGATAACAACCTGGGGAACATGCACAAAAATTGGCTTCGCAAAATACTGTTCTGGCTATTTTTGAGAATTGTTTCGGTAACAGTCCAGAATCTGTTTTCAAGCAGCACTTCCCCAAATATCATCTTCCTCTCATTAGAAAACCACTCAAACAAACTAAACAAGTATATACAAGTACCCAGCAATCATAATATGCAAAGAATGAGTGATGCCGGTATACCTCCCCCCAAGCTTAGGCTTTTGGCCTAAGTGGAGTTCAATCCCAGCGAGGGTCGCTGTTCCTTGCCGGTGGATAATGCATGGCGTAGTCATAGTAAGGTTCTTGTGCAGAAGAAAAGCGTGGAGGCTCCACATGCCCAAAATGTTGATGCGAGGAACTTGCTACATCAGATGATGAGTCGAGGTGTTCCTCGGCCTCCTCCGTGTTGCTTCTTGCATGATGGCCTCCTCCCTCTATGTGTGCATTCAGTGCACCTTCTGTGACTGACCAATCCTCCCTGGAATCAAGGTTAAATAGAACAGGTGCAGGCAATCTCACTAGTTTTTCAGTTTTCTTAGTTGTTCTCCAAGTCTTCTTGTAAAATGTTATCTTATAAGACAGGCTTCCCAAGTTAGATGAATCAGAAACAAATTCATGTTTAATCATGGAGACTATGTCAAGTTTTTCTATGGAAAGTTGAATATCAAGATGGTGAGGTTCTACTCCATGCAAAGCTAGTAAACGAGAGGCGATGAGACCTCCACAAATACCACCTTTCTCACGGTTAGTAGCAAGTCTATAAGCTATCAATGCCCCCAAATTATAAGTCTTACTCCCTTGCAGTGCAGCAGCTAGAAAAGCTAAATCCTGGATAGATAGTTTACCACCATTCTTTCTAGCAAGAACGCATTTAGAAATGAAATAAGCAAAGTAGCGGATAGCTGGGAGTTGAATGCTAGTGATTTTACCACCATCCTCTGAGAAACTCCTTCCATGACAAATCATCTCGAAGAGGCTTAAGAGCTCTCGCGGCGATCCCCTTATCTTCTCGCATGATCCCCATTGCGGTACTCTAATTGCTGTACAAAAATCATTGAATGGCAAGTTGACAGTTTTATTATAAATCTTATACTGAACCATGGGGTTAGATCGCGACCAATTGAACTTAAAATCCTGCACAACAGACATAGTCAATTTTGCATATTGGCATGGTTCTCCATCAACAAAATTATTCAACCCTGCACGAGAAATTAGATTCTGAACATCTTCCAATATTCCTGCGCTTCTCATGAAATCTGTGCACGGGTAGTAAGAGGGGTATACTCCCTCTTCGCGGTTCACTCTCATGACTTGTTGCACCTCCAATTCTTGTTGGTTTAGTTGATATCTATTCCACTCCATTTTCTGAAATTTTTCAACAAACAATATAAAATTTGATTTGGTGACATATAATCAAGGGGAACTACTATAGGAACTTGCTAGAGTACTAATCATGCATCAAAACTAGTTTATACAACTTAGAACAAGCATGCAAGCTCACTAAACATGTTACCTACAGCAGCAAAATATTCAAGATATACTCAACCAAACAAAATTCTACTTGGATGATCGGAGGAGTCACATACCGGAGAGCAAATATGCCAAATTTCAGACAGAAATCTGGGCTGAGCAAAGAGATCGAAAAATCCTGAGCTCTTGAGCAAAAACGCGAGTGAGAGAAAGCTGGTGTCGATTTTTCGGGAGAGAGAAGAGTCTGGGAGGAAGAGATGCTGAAGTGGGGTAAAGGGGGGCCCACACGCCAGGGTGGCGCCCCTTCTTTGGCCGCGCCAGCTTTGTGGGGTGCCACCCTGGGGTGCCCCACAGGTCATCCCCAGGTGCTCCCAGGTGCATTTTCGAAAAATAGGACCAACGGTATAATTTTTGTGAATTTTTGAAAACTTTGAAAAATGCACATTTCTGGGTATTAAGTTTATTATTCCTGGCCAGGAAATTTTTTGAAATCTCTAATTAACTAAGGAACTTTGCAAATCAAAAGTGCTACAACAAATAAAACAAGTGGAGGGAGAAAGAGATGTTGTTTACCTCCTCTATGCATATAAAAAGTATTTGTTAACAAGGTTGATCAGGTCTTGCCACCAAATAAATTTTACATAGCATATGAAGGAATAAACTTCAAATCAATCATGTTACCTTGAATTGTATTGATATGGATCCAATCATAAGACTTTGATAACCTTCTTTAGGCTCATATATAGGACAATCAATAGTTCCAATTTTGATAGTTCTCACATTAGAAATAGTATTGACTCCACATACTTTATCAATCCTCTTGGGGAAATAGACGGTATGCTCCTTATCATCAACATTGAAAGTAACCTTTCCTTTATTGCAATCAATAACAGCCCCTGCGGTGTTAAGAAAAGGTCTCCCAAGAATAATAGACATATTTTCATCTTCAGGCATTTCCAACACAACAAAATCAGTTAATATCAAGCAGTTATTAGTAACTTGAACAGGAACATCCTCACATATACCAACAGGAATAGCAGTAGATTTATCAGCCATTTGCAAAGATATATCAGTAGGTATCAACTTATCTAAATAAAGTCTCTTATAAAGAGAAAAAGGCATAACACTAACACCGGCTCCCAAGTCACATAGAGCAGTTTTAACATAATTATTCTTAATAGAACAAGGAATAGTAGGTATACCTGGGTCACCCAACTTGTTTGGCACTTTGCCATTGAAAGAGTAATTAGCAAGCATAGTGGAAATTTCCTCATTGGGGATTTTCCTTTTGTTAGTAACAATATCTTTCATATACTTTGAATACGGAGGCAATTTAATAGCATCAGTCAAAGGGATTTGCAAGAATAAAGGTTTCATCCAATCACAAAATTTATTATAATGTTCTTCTTCCTTTGATTTTAGTTTCTTAGCAGGAAAAGGCATTTTCTTTTGCACCCAAGGTTCTCTTTCATTACCATGTTTCTTAGCAATAAAATCTTCTTTAGTATACTTTTTATTTTTAGCATGCTTTTCAGGTTCATCTTCAACTTCTTCTTTATCAAAGACATCATTCTTATCATTATCATTATCATTATCATGTTCATTACCACTTTCAGTTTCAGCATCGGAAATAGAAATACTATTAGGATCATTAGCAGGTTCAGAGGATTCTACAACATTTTTATGTTTCTTCTTCTTCTTTTTCTTAGAAGGAGCACTAGGTTCAATTCGTTGAGAATCTTGTTCAATTCTTTTGGGATGCCCTTCAGGATATAAAGGATCCTGGGTAGAGACACCACCTCTAGTTGTTACTTCATAAGCATGTTTCTCTTTAGAATTATTTTTTAGCAAGTCACTTTGCACTTTAGTGAGTTGATCAATTTGAGTTTGAATCATTTGAAAATGTTTAACAAGCATCTTAACATCATTGGAGGTTCTCTCCACAATATCATGCAAATTGCTAATGGCTTGAGAATTTTCCATTAGATGATTCTCTACTCTCATATTAAAATTTTCTTGCTTAACAATATAATTATCAAACTCATCTAAGCATTGCGCAGGAGGTTTCGAATACGGAATATCTTCCCTAGTAAAGCGTTGAAGGGAGTTTACCTCAATCATGAATGAAGGGGGAATTATCTCACATATATCTTCTATGGGAGGTAGATTCTTCACATCTTCGGATTTAATACCTTTCTCCTTGAGAGACTTCTTAGCTTCCCTCATATCTTCATCATTCAATTCAATTAAACCCCTCTTCTTCAATATTGGCGTTGGCGTCGGTTCAGGTGTATTCCAATCATCATGATTCCGGCTTATTCTAGCCAATAATTCTTCAGCTTAAATGCAGAGTTCTTTTCTGAAAACACAACCAGCACAACTATCCAAATATGCTCTAGACTCAATGGTTAGTCCACTATAAAATATATCAAGTAGATCATTCTTTTCTAAATCATGTCCAGGTCGAGCTCTGATAAGAGAACAAAATCTTGCCCACGCCTCAGGCAATTTCTCTTCATCTCCCTGGTCAAACCTATAAATTCTCTGTAAAGCAATATGTTGAGCACTAGCAGGAAAGTATTTTCGAAAGAAAACATCACGCAGCTCAGTTGGACTTTTAATAGAACCAGGAGGCAAATTATTATACCAAGTTTTAGCATCATCCTTTAATGAGAAAGGAAAAAATTTAGCGACAAAGTAAGTACGCAACTTGACATCATCAGAAAACAAGCTACTCATAGAAGAAAGTTCAATCATGTGTTCTACAGCACTTTCTTTTTCAGTACCACAAAAGGGTGTTTTCTCTACAATAGCTATATGAGATAGATCAAGAGAAAAATCATAATCTTTATCCTTAATGCATATAGGAGATGTGCAAATTTAGGATCAGGAGATAACTTATGTCTAATAGTATATTGTGTGAGAAACTTTTTAATTTTTCTTGCATCAGCAGTAGCATTGCATCTATTAATAAAATCATCATTAAGCTCCACATAATCTTCATCAGGATCATCACTAGAATAATCAAGTTCAGGTGAATTAACAGGTGTAGTAGCATCTTCATTAGGAGTTTCAGCATTTTCAATTTGTCTAGACCTAGCAATTGTAGCATCTAGAAAGGATCCCAATGAACCACTATCATCAAGCACAACAGAAACATTATCAATATTATGAGAGTTTTCAGATTCAGCAGAAGTACCAGCAAGTGAAGCTTGCGGCGGTGAAACAAGTTGACTTATCACAGATGGTGAATCAAGTGCAGCAGAGGTACTCAGAGTTGTACCTTTTCTTGTAGTGGATGGTAATATGGCGACTTTAGAATCGCGAGTTTTAACCATGATGGAGAATTTGCAGCGAACAATATCAATCCAAGTGAACTTCCAAATAAAGCTATGCTCCCCGGCAACGGCGCCAGAAAACAGTCTTGATGACCCACAAGTATAGGGGATCGCAGCAGTCTTCGCGGGAAGTAAATCCCAATTTATTGATTCGACACAAGGGGAGACAAAGATTACTTGAAAGCCTTAACAGCGGAGTTGTCAATTCAGCTGCACCTGGAAATAGACTTGCTCGCAAGAATTTATCAGTAGTAACAGTTTTATAGCAGTAGCAGTAGTGAAATAACAGCAGCAGAGTAACAGAGACAGCAGTAGTGATTATAGTAAACAGCAGGATTAAAATACTGTAGGCACGGGGACGGATGACGGGCGTTGCATAGATGAGAGAAACTCATGTAACAATCATAGCAGGGCATTTGCAGATAATAATAAAACGGTGTCCAAGTACAAAGTAATCAATAGGCATGTGTTCCAATTATAGTCGTACGTGCTCGCAATGAGAAACTTGCACAACATCTTTTGTCCTACCATCAGGTGGCAGCCGGGCCTCAAGGGAATCTACTGGATATTAAGGTACTCCTTTTAATAGAGTACCGGAGCAAAGCATTAACACTCCGTGAACACATGTGATCCTCACATCACTACCATCCCCTCCGGTTGTCCCGATTCTTGTCACTTCGGGGCCATTGGTTCCGGACAGCGACATGTGTATACAACTTGCAGGTAAGATCATAAAACAATGAATATCATAATGAAACAATAACATGTTCAGATCTGAGATCATGGCACTCGGGCCCTAGTGACAAGCATTAAGCATAGCAAGTTGCAACAATATCATCAAAGTACCAATTATGGACACTAGGCACTATGCCCTAACAATCTTATGCTATTACATGACCAATCTCATCCAATCCCTACCATCCCCTTCGGCCTACAGCGGGGGAATTACTCACACATGGATGGAGGAAACATGGCTGGTTGATGGAGAGGCGTCGGTGGTGATGATGGCGATGATCTCCTCCAATTCCCCGTCCCGGCGGAGTGCCAGAACGGAGACTTCTGGCTCCCGAGACGGAGTTTCGCGATGTGGCGGCGTTCTGGAGGCTTTCTGGTGACTTTGACTTCTCTCTGTGTGTTTTTAGGTCGAAGGCAATAAATAGTCCGAAGGAGGGCGTCGGGGGCTGACCGAGGCCGCCACATAGTAGGGCCGCGCGGGCCCCTCCTGGGCCGCGCCGGCCTATTGTGTGGGGCCCTCGGGCCCCCACCTGGCTTGCCCTTCTGGCTCCGCCAATATTCTGGGAAAATAGGACCTTCTGCATAAATTCCGAGGATTTTCCCGAAAGTTGGATTTCTGCACAAAAACGAGACACCAGAACAGTTCTGCTGAAAACATCGTTAGCCCGTGTTAGTTGCATCCAAAATACACAAATTAGAGGCAAAACAATAGCAAAAGTGTTCGGGAAAGTAGATACGTTTTGGACGTATCACGGAGTTGTTAATTCAGCTGCACCTGGAAACAGACTTGCTCGCAAGAGTTTATCAGTAGTAACAGTTTTATAGCAGTAGCAGTAGCGAGATAACAGCAGCAGAGTAACAGAGACAGCAGTAGTGACTTTAGTAAACAGCAGGATTAAAATACTGTAGGCACAGGGATGGATGACGGGCGTTGCATGGATGAGAGAAACTCATGTAACAATCAAAGCAGGGCATTTGCAGATAATAATAAAACGGTGTCCAAGTACAAAGCAATCCATAGGCATGTGTTCCGTATATAGTCGTACGTGCTCGCAATGAGAAACTTGCACACCATCTTTTGTCCTACCAGCCGGTGGCAGCCGGGCCTCTAGGGAATCTACTGGATATTAAGGTACTCCTTTTAATAGAGTACCGGAGCAAAGCATTAACACTCCGTGAACACATGTGATCCTCACATCACCGCCATCCCCTCCGATTGTCCCGATTTCTGTCACTTTGGGGCCTTTGGTTCCGGACAGCAACATGTGTATACAACTTGCAGGTAAGATCATAAAACAATGCATATCATGATGAAATAATAACATGTTCAGATCTGAGATCATGGCACTCGGGCCCTAGTGACAAGCATTAAGCATAACAAGTTGCAACAATATCATCAAAGTACCAATTACAGACACTAGGCACTATGCCCTAACAATCTTATGCTATTACATGACCAATCTCATCCAATCCCTACCATCCCCTTCAGCCTACAGCGGGGGAATTACTCACACATGGATGGGGGAAACATTACTGGTCGATGGAGAGGCGTCGGTGGTGATGATGGCGATGATCTCCTCCAATTCCCCGTCCCGGCGGAGTGCCAGAACGGAGTTTCTGGTCCCCGAGACGGAGTTTCGCGATGTGGCGGCGTACTAGAGGGTTTCTGGCGACTTCGACTTCCTCCTCGCATTTTTTAGATCGAACCCCTTAAATAGTCCAGAGGGGGGCGTCGGAGGCCAGCCGAGGGGGCCACACACTAGGGCGGCGCGCCCCCCTGGGCCGCGCCGGCCTGGTGTGTGGGGCCCTCGGGCCTCCACCTAGCTTGCCCTTCTGGCTCCCTGAGTCTTCTGGTAAAATAGGCCCTTTGGTATAAATTCCGAGGATTTTTCCGAAAGTTGAATTTCTGCACAAAAAACAAGACACCAGAGCAATTCTGCTGAAAACAGCGTTAGTCCGTGTTAGTTGTATCCAAAATACACAAATTAGAGGTAAAACAATAGCAAAAGTTTTCGGGAAAGTAGATACGTTTTGGACGTATCAACTCCCCCCAAGCTTAGCTTATTGCGTGTCCTCAAGCAATCTTTCTATTCTTAATAGGTGATCCCATTTTCCTGCACATGCAAGGTATCCACCTCATCATGTATCTACAAGCAATCCTAGACTGCCACCTCAGCAATCTTGCCAACAAATCAACCGGCCGGTTCCATTTCATTATCATTTGATCTTCTTCAAGTGCATGTGCATGCACCAACAAACAACAAACCATGTTGACGTCTCCCTCCCCATTCTACACATTGATTACCATTTGATTAGCCTCCCATTAGTGCATCATTTATCCCTGCCGTTTCACCTCTATTTCCCTTCCCATCCGTCCTGAGAGAGCGAGCGCATCACGTGTGTTGTCTTCGTGTCAACGAGAGGGAGCCATAATTCCTATAATTTTACTTGCCCGCCTTAATGCTGAAAACCGTTACCAATTAGGATTTATAATCCTTAATTTCGCTGGCCCGCCTTCCTAATTACCAAGAGAATTCTCAACCGTGGTGTTGCATGTCCCGAGAACCTCTTCATCTCCTCCACAATATCCGGCAAAAAACAAATGGGCAAACAACTGGTGAAGGTATACGAGCCGACCTTTGTGTGCCTTAAATACCTTACTCTCCATCGCCCTGCAGACCTGCACCTGAGTTGGTTGTACCCCTCTCTCTATTTCCCACCTTCTCTGTCACATCGATGGAGCCTAGGTTGTGTTGTGTTTGATGCTTCGCATGGAAGTCCTGATTGGAGCAGTCAGTCCGATCAACAATGATGTCTGGTTGCGGAAGATAGACACCGACCAGCTAGCAATTCTGGAGAAATTACAAGATCGCGTAAGCCTACATGTTGAATCCACCGAGATGGGATCATGGGAATTACAAGATAGTATTTTATTGATTTAAAATTAGGTAAGAAAATAGTTACTAGATCTTTCCACAATTTTGCAATTTAATTTGTTCATACCCTTTTATTTTCGTGCAGGATTATGTCCTCATGATAGAGAAACAACCAACTGGATTTCCGGAATTTTTACGAAGGCGGTCAGCACTGTATTCATGACATTGAGAAGGAGTACATGGCCAAGAGGCCAAAGTAAATGGATGGAACAACTAAGTCCCGTGGTTATATTTGTATTACTATGGTACCATCATTTGACTGAAATGAAAATTTCCAGTTTGGTGTTGTTTCTTCTTCATCAGAACATCCCAAGGCACTTTGCCCTTTTATGTTAATCTACACTCCTCAGAAGTAATGGCACAACAATAAAAATTATAACTTTGAGAGGATCAACAAATTTATTAAATTGATGCACTGTTGTATCAATCATGTTGTATATTTATTGCATTTTTGAACCTCGGAAAAAATCTGCAGATTAGGTAAAGTATGCACTCCATGTGACAGGAGATATGATGTTTTATATTTGATATCATAAATTTTTACGCATATATATGATGTCGATTACATTGTAAAAAAACATTTTGCAGTGTATTCCCATTCCTTTCTTACAATATCGTAGTTGCATTTTCACTTTTATAAATACATAAATTTTTATTATAGTTGTATGCATGATACTTGCACTTCATTATTATGGTTGCGAATATATAAGCAGTAGTATAATAAATATTTGTGCAGGTCATATCTATTCCATTTCACTAGATTCTGAAACATCTTAATAAAATAATTTAACACCTTCGTGTACAGTGTACTGTGTTATTGTTATATATGGATTATGTATTAGATAAATAACTTTGTATGCTATCATGTGTTCAGAACTATAATTTTCCGCCGCAACGCGCGGGGTATCATCTAGTTCAGTTAACAACTGAGTGCGATAAAAGAACTTTCACGAACACATTTGCTCATATGATGTAAATATTCTCATGATATGGCTAACACTTAGGCAGTTCATCATAAGGTACATGCAAATAAGATCATCTAATAGTTATGCCAATCATGGAAAGGTACCAACAATTAATAATAAGCATCATGAATGATGTCTATAAGCAGGATTGCAATGTTCATAAAAGGGTATGATAAAGTAGTATCTCGCTTGCCCGAATTTGAATAGCAAAACATAAATGCCCAGGCACCTCTGAGGTTCATAGAAAGACTAGAAATAGAGATTGTCAAAGATAAAAGCATCAAAGTTATACCACAGTCAATCATATTTTGGGACAAGCATATTATACTAAGAATGAAATTTGTGCTCTCAAGAAAGTGCTCAAAGAAAGGATGGAGACACAACATAAAAGTAAAAGATTGACCCTTCGCAGAGGGAAGCAGGGATTAACATGCGCTAGAGCTTTTCATTTTTAAAACTGGAGTAAAATCATTTTGAGAGGTGTTTGTTGTTGTCAACGAATGGTAATGGGTACATCAACTACCTTGCCAACCAGACTTTCAAGAGCGGCTCCCATGAAGGACGTTATTTCTACCAGCAAGGTAGATCACCCCTCTTCTCTTTTGTTTACACATGTATTTTAGTTTTATTATGGGCGACACTCCCCCCAACCTTTGCTTACACAAGCCATGGCTAACCGAATCCTCGGGTGCCTTTCATCAATCTCATACCATGGAGGAGTGTCTATTTGCAAAATTAAGTTGCTTACTGATGAATCAGAGCAAAACATGTGAAGATAATTATTAATGAAGTTATTAGTTGGGGCTGGGCACCCCGTTGCCAGCTCTTATTATGAAAGTCCATCAAAAGAAAATGACAAGGTCGAAAGATAAACACCACATACTTCCTCATGAGCTATAAAACATTAACACAAATTGAGAAGCATTTTGAAGGTTTTAAAGGTAGCGCATGAGAATTTACTTGGAATGGTTTGAAATGCCATGCATAGGTATTTATGGTGGACACTTTGGAACAACTTGGTTTTCAGGGGTTTGGAAGCACGAGCAGCGTTCCCGCTCAGTACAAGTGAAGGCTAGCAATAGACTGGGGAGCGACAAATCAAGAGAGCGATCCTTTGTCATAATCATGCTTGCGGCAAAATAAATTAACGGAGGCATAAAAGTGATACAAGAACTCTGAAGCAATGTAAATCATAGAGGCTTAATTGACTTTTGTTCAGTCATATGCATGCGTGAGCATGTGCCAAGTCGATTCAAATGAATTATTCAGAGGAGGATAACACAATGTCATACCTACTTATGAATAAAACAATGCAAGCAAACATCCATGACATGCTACTCATATTAATAAATTGGAACTAAACATGAGAGAACATGAACTACTAGACTTTCTTAAATGACATATACCTCACATGAACCAACTAAGCATGCTCACATGGATGAGTATATGTACAAAAATGAAAACAAATAGAGTTCATACCAGCCTCTCACCACAATCCAATTGTCGTAGATCGTCATTATTGCCTTTCACTTGTGTAGCTTGGATAATATGAAATGAAAACCACGCTCCAGCCACCGAAGACCATTGAACTCATAATGAACTTTACAAAACCAAAGAAGAACAGCAAATATTTTTGGTGTTTTCAAATTGGAAACAAGAACAAAGGGAAACAAGCAAACAAAGCAAAATCTTTTTGGATTTTCTTATAGCAAACCAACGATAGCAAATAAAGCAAAGTAAAAGCAAGAAACCAAAATAAACAAATGGTGAAGAGAAACAACATAAATATTTTTGGTCTTTTTGTGTTTTAGGAAAGAAACAAAACAAAAACAAGAAAATGGAAACTAGAAGAGTCACATAAACACAAAGCAGCAGGAATTCGTCAAACTTGACAGAAGTACAGTAATCGATTTTTAAGAAATTCTTCCACTACTGAAATAGAAAAGTGTTCAACTAATGAAAGTTAGATAACAACCTGGGGAACATGCAAAAAAATTGGCTTTGCAAAATATCGTTCTGGCTATTTTTGAGAATTTTTTTGGTAACAGTCCAGAATCTGTTTTCAGGCAGCACTTCCCCAAATATCATCTCCCTCTTATTAGAAAACCACTTAAAGAAACTAAACAAGTATATACAAGTATCCAGCAACCATAATATGCAATAAATGAGTGATGTCGGTATACCTCCCCCGAAGCTTAGGCTTTTGGCCTAAGTGGAGTTCAATCCCATGGTGCCCATGAAGTAGCACCTCCGTAGTACGACGAAGATGGATCATATTCCGGGTATGTGCTAGAAGAAGCACCCGGATACGTGACAGTGTAGTCGTAGGAGGGCTCGGCGTCCTCGGAGTCATGCTGCTGGTGGAAGCCTTGTATCTTCATTTTCTCCTCCACCTCCTCCTTAGAGCGCGACCATGGTTTCCTGTCAATACTAAACAAATCTGGCTGGGGCAAAGGGATTTCCCTCTCATCCCCGTCAGCAAACAACATTCTATAGACCAAATTATCTGAACTAGAATCAGCTGTAACAAATTGATGGCTCTTCATAGCAGCAATATCAAGCCTTATAGGAGTTAATGGCACATCAGTAGAGTCAAGATGAAGTTCTAGATGTGCTAAAATATGTGATGCAATAATTCCTCCAAAAATAGGCCCCTTGTTAGACAAACGGCGAGCAATAAGAGAACCAAGATGATAAGGTGTCTCTCCAGTAAGTGCAGCAATTAAGAAAGCAAGATGGTAGCTAGAAATATTGCTAGTGTTCTCCCTACCAAGAATGCTAGTAGCAATGTAATAGGCAAAATACTTAATGGCGGGGAGTTGGATGTTTCTTATCTTGCCACGCTGAATGGTGCGGCAATCATCATTGGTGATCTCTCGATAGAGCTCCAACAAGGCCCTGGGGTTGTCCTCAATCCTCCTTGCTGTACCTACAGGGGCAATACCCAATGCAACACAAAATTCTTCCAATTTCATAGTAATAGGATTACCATAGATCTTGAATGCAACTGTCGGGCGATAGTGCTTGTTGTCGAACTTGAAGCTCTCAACAAAGATTTTGGTGAGCATGAAGTATTGCTCCCTTTCATCTCCCATATAGGCGGTTAAGCCCGCCTTATCAACAAGGGTCAAGAAATCATCCAGCAACCCTGCATTACTCAAAAAGTCATAACATGGGAAAGATGAAGCGTTAGGGACTCCATTGTCTTTTTCGGGCTCGAAGCTTGGCGCGATGACATCCTCATTGTAGGATCGCCTGAATCGGGTGGCGGTCCTAGAGGGCCTTCTGGTGCTTGTCGTCTCTCTCTCAAACACTTCTCCAAAGTTGAAATTATCCATCTTCCTTTTCTGAAATTTTTCAACAAACATTATAAAATTTGATTTGCTGACATATAATTGAGGGAAACTACTATAGGAACTTGCTAGAGTACTAATCATGCATCAAAACTAGTTTATACAACTTAGAACAAGCATGCAAGCTCACTAAACATGTTACCTACAGCAGCAAAATATTCAAGATATACTCAACCAAACAAAATTCTACTTGGATAATCGGAGGAGTCACATACCGGAGAGCAAATGTGCCAAATTTCAGACAGAAATCTGGGCTGAGCAAAGAGATCGAGAAATCTTGAGCTCTTGAGCAGAAATGCGAGTGAGAGGAAACTGGTGCGAGTTTTTTCAGGAGAGAGAAGAGTGTGGTATGAAGAGATGGAAAAGTGGGGCAAGGGGGAGCCCACACACCAGGGTGGTGCGCCCCCCTTCCAGGCCGCGCCGGCCTGTGGGGTGCCACCCTGGGGTGCCCCACTGGTCATCCCCAGGTGCTCCTAGGTGCGTCTTCGAAAATAGGACGAACGGTATAATTTTTGTGAATTTTTGAAAACTTTGAAAAATGCACATTTCTGGGTATTAAGTTTATTATTACTGGGCAGAAAAAGATTTTGAAATTTCTATACAACTAAGGAACTTTGCAGATCAAAAGTGCTACAGCAAGTAAAACAAGTGGAGGAAGAAAGAGATGTTGTTTACCTCCTCTATGCATATAAAAAGTATTTGTTAACAAGGTTGATCAACTCTTGCCAACAAATAAATTTTACATAGCATATGAAGAAATAAACCTCAAATCAATCATGTTACCTTGAATTGTATTGATATGGATCCAATCATAAGATTTTGATATCCTTCTTTAGGCTCATATATAGGACAATCAATAGTTCTAACTTTGATAGTTCTCACATTAGAAATAGTATTAACTCCACATACTTTATCAATCCTCTTGGGGAAATAGACGGTATGCTCCTTGTCATCAACATTGAAAGTAACTTTTCCTTTATTGCAATCAATAATAGCCCCTGCGGTGTTAAGAAAAGGTCTCCCAAGAATAATAGACATATTATCATCTTCAGGCATTTCCAACACAACAAAATCAGTTAATATCAAGCAGTTATTAGTAACTTGAACAGGAACATCCTCACATATACCAACAGGAATAGCAGTAGATTTATCAGCCATTTGCAAAGATATATCAGTAGGTATCAACTTATCTAAATAAATTCTCTTATAAAGAGAAAAAGTCATAACACTAACACCGGCTCCCAAGTCACATAGAGCAGTTCTAACATAATTATTCTTAATAGAACAAGGAATAGTAGGTATACCTGGGTCGCCCAACTTCTTTGGAACTTTGCCACTGAAAGAGTAATTAGCAAGCATAGTGGAAATCTCCTCATTGGGGATTTTCCTTTTGTTAGTGACAATATCTTTCATATACTTTGAATAAGGAGGCAATTTAATAGCATCAGTCAAAGGGATTTACAAAAATAATGGTTTCATCCAATCACAAAATTTATTATAGTGTTCTTCTTCCTTTGATTTTAGTTTCTTAGCAGGAAAAGGCATTTGCTTTTGTACCCAAGGTTCCCTTTCATTACCATGTTTCTTAGCAATAAAATCTTCTTTAGTATACTTTTTATTTTTAGCATGCTTTTCAGGTTCATCTTCTACCTCTTCTTTATCAGAAGCATCATTCTTATCATTATCATTATCATTATCATTATCATGTTCATTACCACTTTCAGTTTCAGCATCGGAAATAGAAATACTATTAGGATCATTAGCAGGTTCAGAGGATTCTACAACATTTTTATGTTTCTTCTTCTTCTTTTTCTTAGAAGGAGCACTAGGTTCAATTCGTTGAGAATCTTGTTCAATTCTTTTGGGATGCCCTTCAGGATATAAAGGATCCTGGGTAGAAACACCGCCTCTAGTTGTCACTCCATAAGCATGTTTCTCTTTAGAATTATTTTTTAACAAGTCATTTTGCACTTTAGTGAGTTGATCAATTTGAGTTTGAACCATTTGAAAATGTTTAACAAGCATCTTAACATCATTGGAGGTTCTCTCCACAATATCATGCAAATTGCTAATAGCTTGAGAATTTTCCATTAGATGATTCTCTACTCTCATATTAAAATTTTCTTGCTTAACAATATAATTATCAAACTCATCTAAGCATTGAGCAGGAGGTTTTGAATACGAAATATCTTCCCTAATAAAGCGTTGAAGGGAGTTTACCTCAATCATGGATGAAGGGGAATTATCTCACATATATCTTCTATGGGAGGTAGGTTCTTCACATCTTCGGATCTAATACCTTTCTCCTTAAGAGACTTCTTGGCTTCCCTCATTTCTTCATCATTCAATTTAATTAAACCCCTCTTTTTCAATATTGGTGTCGGAGTTGGTTCAAGTGTAGTCCAATCATCATGATTCCGGCCTATTTTAGCCAATAATTCTTCAGCTTCGTCTGGAGTTCTTTTCCTGAAAACACAACCAGCACAACTATCAAAATATGCTCTAGACTCAACGGTTAGTCCACTATAAAATATATCAAGTAAATCATGCTTTTCCAAATCATGTCTAGGTCGAGCCCTGATAAGAGAGCAAAATCTTGCCCAAGCTTCAGGCAATTTCTCTCCATCTTCCTGGTCAAAGCTATAAATTTTCTGTAAAGCAGCATGTTGAGCACTAGCAGGAAAGTATTTCCGAAAGAAAACATCAAGCAAATCACCTGGACTTTTAATAGAACCAGGAGGAAAATTATTATACCATGTTTTAGCATCATCCTTTAATGAGAAAGGAAATTTTTTAGCAACGAAATAAGTACGCATCTTGACATCATCAGAAAACAAGCTACTCATAGAAGAAAGTTCATTCATGTGTTCTACAGCACTTTCTTTTTCAGTACCACAAAAGGGTGTTTTCTCAACAATAGCTATATGAGATAGATCAAGAGAAAAATCATAATCTTTATCCTTAATGCATATAGGAGATGTGGCAAATTTAGGATCAGGAGATAGCTTATGTCTAACAGTATATTGTGCGAGAAACTTTTTAATTTTTCTTGCATCAGCAGTAGCATTGCATCTATTAATAAAATCATCATTAAGCTCCACATAATCCTCATCAGGATCATCGCTAGAATAATCAAGTTCAGGTGAATTAACAGGTGTAGCAGCATTTTCATTAGGAGTTTCAGCATTTTCAATTTGTCTAGACCTAGCAATTGTAGCATCTAGAAAGGATCCCAATGAACCACTATCATCAAGCACATCAGAAACATTATCAATATTATGAGAGTTTTCAGATTCAGCAGAAGTACCAGCAAGTGAAGCTTGCAGCGGTGAAACAAGTTGACTTATCACATATGGTGAATCAAGAGTAGCAGAGGTACTCATAGTTGTACCTTTTCTTGTAGTGGACGGTAATATGGCGACTTTAGGATCGCGAGATTTACCCATGATGGAGAATTTGCAGCGAACAATATCAATCCAAGTGAACCTCCAAATAAAGCTATGCTCCCCGGCAACGGCGCCAGAAAACAATCTTGATGACCCACAAGTATAGGGGATCGCAACAGTCTTCGCGGGAAGTAAAACCCAATTTATTGATTAGACACAAGGGGAGACAAAGAATACTTGAAAGCCTTAATAGCGGAGTTGTCAATTCAGCTGCACCTGGAAACAGACTTGCTCGCAAGAGTTTATCAGTAGTAATAGTTTTATAGCAGTAGCAGTAGCGAGATAACAGCAGCAGAGTAACAGAGACAGCAGTAGTGATTTTAGTAAACAACAGGATTAAAATACTGTAGGCACAGGGATGGATGACGGGCGTTGCATGGATGAGAGAAACTCAGGTAACAATCAAAGCAGGGCATTTGCAGATAATAATAAAACGGTGTCCAAGTACAAAGCAATCCATAGGCATGTGTTCCGTGTATAGTTGTACGTGCTCGCAATGAGAAACTTGCACAACATCTTTTGTCCTACCAGCCGGTGGCAGCCGGGCCTCTAGGGAATCTACTGGATATTAAGGTACTCCTTTTAATAGAGTACCGGAGCAAAGCATTAACACTCCGTGAACACATGTGATCCTCACATCACCGCCATCCCCTCCGGTTGTCCCGATTTCTGTCACTTCGGGGCCTTTGGTTCCGGACAGCAGCATGTGTATACAACTTGCAGGTAAGATCATAAAAACAATGCATATCATGATGAAATAATAACATGTTCAGATCTGAGATCATGGCACTCGGGCCCTAGTGACAAGCATTAAGCATAACTAGTTGCAACAATATCATCAAAGTACCAATTACGGACACTAGGCACTATGCCCTAACAATCTTATGCTATTACATGACCAATCTCATCCAATCCCTACCATCCCCTTCAGCCTACAGCAGGGGAATTACTCACACATGGATGGGGGAAACATTGCTGGTCGATGGAGAGGCGTCGGTGGCGATGATGGCGATGATCTCCTCGAATTCCCCGTCCCGGCGGAGTGCCAGAACGGAGTTTCTGGTCCCCGAGACGGAGTTTCGCGATGTGGCAGCTGATACGTCTCCGACGTATCGATAATTTCTTGTGTTCCATGCCACATTATTGATGATATCTACATGTTATATGCACACTTTATGTCATATTCGTGCATTTTCTGGAACTAACCTATTAACAAGATGCCGAAGTGCCAGTTCCTGTTTTCTGCTGTTTTTGGTTTCAGAAATCCTAGTAACGAAATATTCTCGGAATCGGACGAAATCAACGCCCAGGTTCCTATTTTGCCCGGAAGCATCCAGAACACCCGAGAGCCGCCAGAGAGGGGGCACAGGCCCACCAAACCCTAGGCCGGCGCGGCCAGGGGGGCCCGCGCCACCCTATGGTGTGGGCACCCCTTCGACCCTCTGGCGCCGCCTCTTTGCCTATTTAAAGCCTCCGTCGCGGAAACCCTATCAAGTTCGACGAAATCCACAGAAACCTTCCAGAGCCGCCGCCATCGCGAAGCCAAGATCTGGGGGACAGGAGTCTCTGTTCCGGCATGCCGCCGGAACGGGGAAGTGCCCCCGGAAGGCTTCTCCATCGACACCGCTGCCATCTCCACCGCCATCTTCATCACCGCTGCTGCTCCCATGAGGAGGGAGTAGTTCTCCATCGAGGTTCGGGGCTGTACCGGTAGCTATGTGGTTCATCTCTCTCCTATGTACTTCAATACAATAATCTCATGAGCTGCCTTACATGATTGAGATTCATATGATGATGCTTGTAATCTAGATGTCATTATGCTAGTCAAGTGAGTTTTACTTATGTGATCTCCGGAGACTCCTTGTCCCACGTGTGTAAAGGTGACAGTGTGTGCACCGTGTGGGTCTCTTAGGCTATATTTCACAGAATACTTATTCACTGATGAATGGCATAGTGAGGTGCTTATTTATATCTCTTTATGATTGCAATGTATTTGTATCACAATTTATCTATGTGCTACTCTAGCAATGTTATTAAAGTAGTTTTATTCCTCCTGCACGATGTAATGGTGACAGTGTGTGCATCCGTGTTAGTACTTGGTTTATGCTATGATCATGATCTCTTGTAGATTGCGAAGTTAACTATTGCTATGATAGTATTGATGTGATCTATTCCTCCTACATATGCATGAAGGTGACAGTGTGCATGCTATGTTAGTACTTGGTTTAGTCTTTTGATCTATCTTACACTCTAAGGTTACTTAAATATGAACATTGAATTGTGGAGCTTGTTAACTCCGGCATTGAGGGTTCGTGTAATCCTACGCAATGTGTTCATCATCCAACAAGAGTGTAGAGTATGCATTTATCTATTCTGTTATGTGATCAATGTTGAGAGTGTCCACTAGTGAAAGTCTAATCCCTAGGCCTTGTTCCTAAATACTGCTGCGTTACTACTGCTTGTTTACTGTTTTACTGTGTTACTACTGCTGCAATACTACCACCATCAACTACACGCCAGCAAGCTATTTTCTGGCACCGTTGCTACTGCTCATATATATTCATACCACCTGTATTTCACTATCTCTTCGCCGAACTAGTGCACCTATTAAGTGTGTTGGGGACACAAGAGACTTCTTGCTTTGTGGTTGCAGGGTTGCATGAGAGGGATATCTTTGACCTCTTCCTCCCTGAGTTCGATAAACCTTGGGTGATCCACTTAAGGGAAAACTTGCTGCTGTTCTACAAACCTCTGCTCTTGGAGGCCCAACACTGTCTACAGGAAAAGGAGGGGGAAGTAGACATCAAGCTATTTTCTAGCGCCGTTGCCGGGGAGGAAAGGTAAAAGGTACTCACGCTCCGGATCTCGGCTACTAAGCTATTTTCCGCTGTCGTAAGTACTCGAAGCTATTTCCTTTAGATCCTGCAATTGCATCTTTTTGTTTCTTGTTTACACTAGTTTGGCATAATGGACAAGAATGAGCTTCTTATGCTATTTCCTGATTTAAAACATGGATTGTTTGATGCGAAAATTAAAAAACCTATGGAATCTTATTTGCATGCTGGTAGTAATATTAGTATGAACGCTTTGAACACCATTGTTGATAATAATATAGAAAGTTCTAAGCTTGGGGAAGCTGGTTTTCATGATCTTTTTAGTCCCCCAAGCATTGAGGAGAAAATTTTCTTTGATGATACTTTGCCTCCTATTTATGATGATTATAATGATAGTAGCCTTTTGGTACCACCTACTATGGAGAGTAAATTTGATTATGATTACAATATGCCTCCTATATTTGATGACGAGAATAATAATGATAGCTACTTTGTTGAATTTGCTCCCACTACAACTAATAAAATTGATTATGCTTATGTGGAGAGTAATAATTTTATGCATGAGACTCATGATAAGAATGCTTTATGTGATATTTATATTGTTGAGTTTGCTCATGATGCTACTGAAAGTTATTATGAGAGAGGAAAATATGGTTGTAGAAATTTTCATGTTACTAAAACACCTCTCTATGTGCTGAAATTTTTCAAGCTACACTTGTTTTATCTTCCTATGCTTGTCACTTTGCTCTTCATGAACTTGTTTATTTACAAGATTACTTTTCATAGGAAGCATGTTAGACTTAAAGGTGTTTTGAATTTTCCTCTTGATGCTCTCTTTTGCTTCAAATACTATTTCTTGCGAGTGCATCATTAAAACTGCTGAGCCCATCTTAATGGCTATAAAGAAAAGAACTTCTTGGGAGATAACCCATGTGTTATTTTGCTACAGTACTTTGTTTTATATTTGTGTCTTGGAAGTTGTTTACTACTGTAGCAACCTCTCCTTATCTTAGTTTTGTGTTTTGTTGTGCCAAGTGAAGCCTCTAATCGAAGGTTGATACTAGATTTGGATTTCTGCGCAGAAACAGATTTCTATCTATCACGAATCTGGGCTGTTTTCTCTGTAGAAAAATCAGAAAAATATTCCAATTTACATGCGTGTTCCTCAGATATGTACGCAACTTTCATTAGTTTTGAGTTTTCTGATCTGAGCAACGGAAGTATTTATTAAAAATTCGTCTTTACGGACTGTTCTGTTTTGACAGATTCTGCCTTTTATTTCGCATTGCTTCTTTCGATGTGTTGGGTGGATTTCTTTGTTCCATTACCTTCCAGTAGCTTTGAGCAATGTCCAGAAGTGTTAAGAATGATTGTGTCATCTCTGAACATGTGAGTTTTTGATTATGTACTAACCCCTTTAATGAAGTTTATGAGAAGTTTGGTGTGAAGGAAGTTTTCAAGGATCAAGAGAGGAGGATGATATACTATGATCAAGAAGAGTGAAAGCTCTAAGCTTGGGGATGCCCCGGTGGTTCACCCCTGCATATATCAAGAAGACTCAAGCGTCTAAGCTTGGGGATGCCCAAGGCATCCCCTTCTTCATCGACAACATTATCAGGTTCCTCCCCTGAAACTATATTTTTATTCCATCACATCTTATGTGCTTTACTTGGAGCGTCTGTATGTTTCTTGTTTTTGTTTTTGTTTGAATAAATGCTTGTGTGGGAGAGAGACACGCTCCGCTGGTTCATATGAACACATGTGTTCTTAGCTTTTAGTATTCATGGCGAAGTTTCTTCTTCGTTAAATTTTTATATGGTTGGAATTGGAAAATGATACATGTAGTAATTGCTATAAATGTCTTGGGTAATGTGATACTTGGCAATTGTTGTGCTCATGTTTAAGCTCTTGCATCATATACTTTGCACCCATTAATGAAGAAATACATAGAGCTTGCTAAAATTTGGTTTGCATAATTGGTCTCTCTAAGGTCTAGATAATTTCTAGTAAGGGTTTGAACAACAAGGAAGACGATGTATAGTCTTATAATGCTTGTAATATGTCTTTTATGTAAGTTTTGATGTACTAGTTCATCCTTGTGTTTGTTTCAAATAAGCCTTGCTAGCCTAAACCTTGTATCGAGAGGGATTACTTCTCATGCATCCAACATACTTGAGCCAACCACTATGCCATTTGTGTCCACCATACCTACCTACTACATGGTATTTCTCCGCCATTCCAAAGTAAATTGCTTGAGTGCTACCTTTAAAATTCCATCATTCACCTTTGCAATATATAGCTCATGGGACAAATAGCTTAAAAACTATTGTGGTATTGAATATGTAATTATGCACTTTATCTCTTATTAAGTTGCTTGTTGTGCGATAACCATGTTCACTGGGGACGCCATCGACTACTCTTGTTGAATTTCATGTGAGTTGCTATGCATGTTCGTCTTGTCTGAAGTAAGAGCGATCTACCACCTTATGGTTAAGCATGCATATTGTTAGAGAAGAACATTGGGCCGCTAACTAAAGCCATGATCCATGGTGGAAGTTTCAGTTTTGGACATATATCCTCAATCTCATATGAGAAAATTATTAATTGTTGTTACATGCTTATGCATAAAAGAGGAGTCCATTATCTGTTGTCTATGTTGTCCCGGTATGGATGTCTAAGTTGAGAATAATCAATAGCGAGAAATCCAATGCGAGCTTTCTCCTTAGACCTTTGTACAGGCGGCATAGAGGTACCCCTTTGTGACACTTGGTTAAAACATGTGCATTGTGATGATCCGGTAGTCCAAGCTAATTAGGACAAGGTGCGGGCACTATTAGTATACTATGCATGAGGCTTGCAACTTGTAAGATATAATTTACATGATACATATGCTTTATTACTACCGTTGACAAAATTGTTTCATGTTTTCAAAATCAAAGCTCTAGCACAAATATAGCAATCGATGCTTTTCCTCTATGGAGGACCATTCTTTTACTTTCATTGTTGAGTCAGTTCACCTATTTCTCTCCACCTCAAGAAGCAAACACTTGTGTGAACTGTGCATTGATTCCTACATATTTGCTTATTGCACTTATTATATTACTCTATGTTGACAATATCCATGAGATATACATGTTATAAGTTGAAAGCAACCGCTGAAACTTAATCTTCCTTTGTGTTGCTTCAATGCTTTTACTATGAATTATTGCTTCATGAGTTAACTCTTATGCAAGACTTATTGATGCTTGTCTTGAAGTGCAATTCATGAAAAGTCTTTGCTTTATGATTCACTTGTTTACTCATGTCATATACATTGTTTTGATCGCTGCATTCATCTCATATGCTTTACAAATAGTATGATCAAGGTTATGATGGCATGTCACTCCAGAAATTATCTTTGTTATCGTTTTACCTGCTCGGGACGAGCAGAACTAAGCTTGGGGATGCTGATACGTCTCCGACGTATCGATAATTTCTTGTGTTCCATGCCACATTATTGATGATATCTACATGTTATATGCACACTTTATGTCATATTCGTGCATTTTCTGGAACTAACCTATTAACAAGATGCCGAAGTGCCAGTTCCTGTTTTTTGCTGTTTTTGGTTTCAGAAATCCTAGTAACGAAATATTCTCGGAATCGGACGAAATCAACGCCCAGGTTCCTATTTTGCCCGGAAGCATCCAGAACACCCGAGAGCCGCCAGAGAGGGGGCACAGGCCCACCAAACCCTAGGCCGGCGCGGCCAGGGGGGCCCGCGCCACCCTATGGTGTGGGCACCCCTTCGACCCTCTGGCGCCGCCTCTTCGCCTATTTAAAGCCTCCGTCGCGAAAACCCTATCAAGTTCGACGAAATCCACAGAAACCTTCCAGAGCCGCCGCCATCGTGAAGCCAAGATCTGGGGGACAGGAGTCTCTGTTCCGGCACGCCGCCGGAACGGGGAAGTGCCCCCGGAAGGCTTCTCCATCGACACCGCTGCCATCTCCACCGCCATCTTCATCACCGCTGCTGCTCCCATGAGGAGGGAGTAGTTCTCCATCGAGGCTCGGGGCTGTACCGGTAGCTATGTGGTTCATCTCTCTCCTATGTACTTCAATACAATAATCTCATGAGCTGCCTTACATGATTGAGATTCATATGATGATGCTTGTAATCTAGATGTCATTATGCTAGTCAAGTGAGTTTTACTTATGTGATCTCCGGAGACTCCTTGTCCCACGTGTGTAAAGGTGACAGTGTGTGCACCGTGTGGGTCTCTTAGGCTATATTTCACAGAATACTTATTCACTGATGAATGGCATAGTGAGGTGCTTATTTATATCTCTTTATGATTGCAATGTATTTGTATCACAATTTATCTATGTGCTACTCTAGCAATGGTATTAAAGTAGTTTTATTCCTCCTGCACGATGTAATGGTGACAGTGTGTGCATCCGTGTTAGTACTTGGTTTATGCTATGATCATGATCTCTTGTAGATTGCGAAGTTAACTATTGCTATGATAGTATTGATGTGATCTATTCCTCCTACATATGCATGAAGGTGACAGTGTGCATGCTATGTTAGTACTTGGTTTAGTCTTTTGATCTATCTTACACTCTAAGGTTACTTAAATATGAACATTGAATTGTGGAGCTTGTTAACTCCGGCATTGAGGGTTCGTGTAATCCTACGCAATGTGTTCATCATCCAACAAGAGTGTAGAGTATGCATTTATCTATTCTGTTATGTGATCAATGTTGAGAGTGTCCACTAGTGAAAGTCTAATCCCTAGGCCTTGTTCCTAAATACTGCTGCGTTACTACTGCTTGTTTCTTGTTTCTTGTGTTACTACTGTTGCAATACTACCACCATCAACTACACGCCAGCAAGCTATTTTCTGGCACCGTTGCTACTGCTCATATATATTCATACCACCTGTATTTCACTATCTCTTCGCCGAACTAGTGCACCTATTAAGTGTGTTGGGGACACAAGAGACTTCTTGCTTTGTGGTTGCAGGGTTGCATGAGAGGGATATCTTTGACCTCTTCCTCCCTGAGTTCGATAAACCTTGGGTGATCCACTTAAGGGAAAACTTGCTGCTGTTCTACAAACCTCTGCTCTTGGAGGCCCAACACTGTCTACAGGAAAAGGAGGGGGAAGTAGACATCAGCAGCGTACTGGAGGGTTTCTGGTGACTTCGACATCCTCCTCGTGTTTTTTAGATCGAACCCCTTAAGTAGTCTAGAGGGGGGCGTCGGAGGCCAGCCGAGGGGGCCACACACTAGGGCGGCGCGCCCCCCTGGGCCGCGCCGGCCTGGTGTGTGGGGCCCTCGGGCCTCCACCTGGCTTGCCCTTCTGGCTCCCTGAGTCTTCTGGTAAGTAGGCCCTTTGGTATAAATTCCAAGGATTTTCCCGAAAGTTGAATTTCTGCACAAAAAACAAGACACGAGAGCAATTCTGCTGAAAACAGCGTTAGTCCATGTTAGTTGTATCCAAAATACACCAATTAGAGGTAAAACAATAGCAAAAGTGTTCGGGAAAGTAGATACGTTTTGGACGTATCACCCAGCCCCAATTAATTAACTTTCATTAATAATTCTCTTCACATGTTTTGCCCTGATTTATCAGTAAGCAACTTAATTTTGCAATAGACACTCCTCCATGGTATGTGAAATGTTGGAAGGCACCCGAGGATTCGGTTAGCCATGGCTTGTGAAAGCAAAAGGTTGGGAGGAGTGTCATCTATAAATAAAACTAAAATACATGTGTAAACAAAAGAGAAGAGGGATGATCTACCTTGCTGGTAGAGATAACGTCCTTCATGGGAGCTGCTCTTTGAAAGTCTGTTTGACAAGGGGGTTAGAGTGCCCACTACCATTCGTTGACAACAACAAACACCTCTCAAAACTTTATTTTTATGCTCTCTTTATGATTTCAAAAACTTAAAAAGCTCTAGCACATGATTTAATCCCTGCTTCCTTCTGCGAAGGGCCTTTCTTTTACTTTATGTTGAGTCAGTTTACCTACTTCTTTCTATCTTAGAAGCAAACACTTGTGTCAACTGTGTGCATTGATTCTTACATGCTTGCTTATTGCACTTATTATATTACTTTGTGTTGACAATTATCCATAAGATATGCATGTTGAAAGTTGAAGGAAATTGCTGAAACTTAAATCTTCCTTTGTGTTGCTTCAAGACCTTTTATTAAGAATCTATTGCTTTATGAGTTAACTCTTATGCAAGACTTTTTGATGCTTGTCTTGAAAGTACTATTCATGATTTTTTTTGCTATATGATTCAGTTGTTTAGTCATTATCTATTTTGTTAGCAAACTATAGACCATTGCTTTGAGTCACTTCATTCATCTCATATGCTTTACAATGGTATTGATCAAGATTATGTTGGTAGCATGTCACTTCAGAAATTATTCTTTTTATCGTTTACCTACTCGAGGGCGAGTAGGAACTAAGCTTGGGGATGCTTGATACGTCTCGAACGCATCTATAATTTCTGATGTTCCATGCTTATATTATACCAATTGCTACATGTTTTATATACACTTTATATCATTTTTATGCATTTTCCGGGACTAACCTATTAACAAGATGCCGAAGTGCCAGTTCCTGTTTTCTACTGTTTTTGGTTCCAGAAAATTACTTCTGTGAATATTCTCGGAACTGCGCGAAACAAAAGGCCACGTCCCTATTTTTCCAGAAGCTTCACGGAGTCCGAAGGAGAGACGAAGGAGGGCCACGAGCTGGCCACACCATAGGGGAGCGCGGCCCCACCTCCTGCCACACCGCCAGGTGGGGTGGGCCCCTCGGGACTCCACCGACGCTGCCCCTTCACTTATATATTGCCCTAGATGCGAAAACCCTAAAAAATCAAGTCATATTACACCAAGGGTTCCGCAGCGCCGCCGCCATCGACGACAAGTTTCGGGGGACAGAATCTCTGTTCCGACACGCCGACGGGACGGGGAATTGCCCCCGGAGCCATCTCCATCGACTCCATCGCCATCTTCATCGCTGTTGCTATCTCCCATGATGAGGAGGGAGTAGTTCTCCCCCGAGGCTGAGGGCTCTACCGGTAACTATGTGGTTCATCTCTCTCTCCTATGGTGTGATCTTTATGTGATCATGAGCTTTGTAATCTAGTTGAATATGTAGATGTTGCTCTTGTCTATTATGCACTCTAGAGGTTACTTTAATATGAACTCCGGAGTTACTCTCCACGGTGTGATGCTGACAGTGTGCGCATCGTGTGTGATTCCTTTATGACGTTGTGGAGCTTGTTTACTCCGGCTTGAGCTGTGGTTTTGCAGCCCTACACAATGAATGGTGTTTGTTATCCAACAAGAGAGTGTTTGAGAGTAGCATTTATTTATTCAGTTATGTGATCATTGTTGAGAGTGTCCACTAGTGAAAGTATGATCCCTAGGCCTTGTTTCTAAGCATTGAAAAACCGTTTCCAACAAGTTTTGCTACATGTTTGCTTTTTGCCATTTTTATTTCAGATTGCAATTACTACTTATAATCATCCATATTACTTGTATTTCACTATCTCTTCGTCGAACTAGTGCACCTATACATCTGACAAGTTTATTAGGTGTGTTGGGGACACAAGAGACTTCTTGTATCTTAATTGCAGGGTTGCTTGAGAGGGATATCTTTGACCTCTACCTCCCTGAGTTCGATAAACCTTGGGTGATTCACTTAAGGGAAACTTGTTGCTGTTCTACAAACCTCTGCTCTTGGAGGCCCAACACTGTCTACAGGAATAGAAGCGTGCGTAGACATCAATCATCTTTATGTAATGCTACATGTTGTTTTTATTGGGATCCAATGAATATTGAATACTATGTTGAGATCTATCATATACTTGTCATATGTTATTCGCGATATTGCATGCTCTCCGTTGCTAGTAGATGCTTTGGCCAAGTAAATGTTTCTAACTCCAAGAGGGAGTATTTATGCACGATAGTGCGTTCATACCTCTAGTTTTCTGGAAGAGTGACAAAATCTTCTAAGATTGTAGATGTGTTGTTGCTACTAGGGAGAAAACAACATTGTTTTGTCTAAGGATAATTCTATTGTTTACTTTACACACATTGCGTAATGTGAGAATTTGTTGCTTGCAACTTAATACTGGAAGGGGTTCAGATGATAACCTGAAGGTGGATTATTAGTCATAGACGCAGTTGGATTACGGTCTATGTATTATGTTACAATGCCCGAATGAATCTCGTAGTAATCATCTTGTCATGTATGGTCTTTATTCTGTCAATTTCCCAGCTGTAATTTGTTCACCCAGCATGTTATTTATCTTTATGGAGAGACACCTCTAGTGAACTGTGGATCCCGGTCCTTTCTTTTACACTGATAAAATCATCCTGCTCTATTTCCTAACTGCAAGCACTATTCTCTTTAATTCCACTGGAAACAAACATCTCTTTCCACACTATACATTTAATCCTTTGTATTCAGCAAAACCGGTGAGATTGACAATCTTACTGTAAGTTGGGGAAAAGTATTTTGGTTTTGTTGTGTGCAGGTTCCACGTTGTTGTTGACGCCGGTAGTGCGCCCTGCCACAAGTCAGCTAGCAACACCTTCAGAAGTCACGCTTTTTCCTACCGATCGATTAAACCTTGGTTTCTTACTGAGGGAAAATTTTCTACTGTGCTCATCATACCTTCCTCTTGGGGTTCCCCAACGGTGTGCTCTCTGCACTCATCAAGCTCTTTTTTTGGCGTCGTTGCCGAGTAGAAAGAGGATTTCTGCAATGGGGAGTCTCTCATCTCCAATCTCTTTACTTTGCTATTGTTTTGCTTAGTTTATTTTACATTGTCTTGTTTGCTTATTTATATCAAAAAACACAAAAAAATAGTTTCTATTATAGCTTTTATTTCTATTGTTCTATTTTAATCTTGCTAAAATGGGCACTCCTAAAAAAAACTAGGTTGTTTGACTTTACTAGCACGAACAACATTGATTTTATTTGTACACCTATTGCTCCACCTGCTCCTGAAGCAGCCTTCTATGAAATTAGACCTGCTTTGTTAAATCTTGTTATGAAAGAGCAATTTTCTGGTGTTAGTACTGATGATGCTGCTTCTGACCTTAATAATTTTGTTGAACTTTGTGAGATGCAAAAGTATAAGGATGCAGATGGTGACATTATTAAACTGAAACTGTTTCCTATTTCTCTTTGAGAGGAAGAGCTAAATATTGGTTGCTATCTCTACCTAGAAATAGTATTGATTCTTGCGTCAAATGCAAAGATGCTTTTATTGGAAAGTATTATCCTCCTGCTAAGATTATATCATTGAGAAGTGACATAATGAAATTTAGACAATTTGATAGTGAACATATTGCTCAAGCTTGGGAAAGAATTGTCCCACTCATGGACTGGCTACTTGGATGATCATCCAAAAAAATTATGCATGACTGAATTTTTCTTCAAGAAACCTTCTGGATTCAGCCGCTGGAGGTAGATTGATGTCCATTACTCTGGAGGCTGCAACAAATCTTCTTGAGTGAAAAGATTGAAACTATTATGTTTATGCTTGTTAATGGTAATTCACATGATGATCCAAATAATATTCCGTTAGATTCTTTGGTTGCTCAAGAAAAGAATGTTGATGTGAACTTCATTAAAAGCAATATTTTCGACAACAATGCTTATAGGAATAATTTTGGTAGTAACAATTATCAGCCATATCCTTCTAATAATGGTAATGCTTATGGCAATTCTTATGGCAATTCCTACAACAACAATAGAAGTGCACCCTCTGATCTTGAAGTCATGCTTAAGGATTTTATTAGTAAACTAACTGCTTTTAATAAATCTGTTGAGGAAAACTTTGGCAAGATTGATGTTCTTGCTTATAAAGTTGATAGCCTTGCTCATGATGTTGAATTTCTTAAATTAAAGGTCATGCCTCATGATGTTAAAGAAATTAAAACTTTAAATACCGTTCAAGTTAGAATTGATGACAATGTTAGGATGTTGGCGGAAGTGCATGCTAGGTGGGAAAGAGAAGATGAAATTGCTAGAAATAATAATTTGACTAAAGTTTTTACCATTACCACCACTAGTAATGCCGAAGTCTCAAATACTAGAAAATCTCCTAGTATTAATGGTAAAATAATTGGTGTAGAAAAAGTCCTCACTCCTTCTACAAAATTGCCTAGAACCACTGAAATTGTTTCTGATAAGTGTGCTAAAAAAATCGAAGTATGGGAGATAATAGTCCTTTTACCTTTGACAATAATGATTTGATTTTGATAATTGCAATATATTTGAAGTAATTCAGTTCTTGCAAAATCTTTCTAGAAGTCCTAATGCTAGTGCTATAAATATTGCTTTTTCAAAGCATATTACAAATGCTCTCATTCAAATTCGAGAAGATAAATTAAAGCATGAAGCTTCTATTTCTAGAAAGTTAGAAGATGCCTGGGAGCCCATCATTAAGACGAAAGTAGATGACTTTGATTGCAATGCTTTATGTGATCTTGGTGCGAGCATTTCCGTTATGCCTAGAAAAATCTATGATATGCTTGATTTGCCACCATTGGAACAATGTTATATGGATGTTCATCTTGTTGATGTTGCTAAAAAGAAATCTTTGGGGAGAGTTAATAATGTTCATATTATGGTTAATAATAACTCTGTCCCTATTAATTTTGTTGTTTTGGAAATTGAATGCAATGCTTCTTGTCCAATTATTTTGGGAAGACCGTTTCTTAGAACTGTTGGTGCTGCTATTGATATGAGAGATGTGATTATTAAATATCAATTCTCACTCAAGAAAGGTATGGAATAATTCCCTATAAAAAGAAAGAAGTCACCTTATGATTCTATTATTAGAATAAATTATTATGTTGATGCTTCTTCACTTGAAAATACTTGATGCTAGCTGTTTTCTGCGCCTAGCTGGAAGGCGTTAAAGAAAAAGCACTCTTGGGAGATAACCCATGTTTATTTCTGTAAACTTTTTTTGTTGAGTCTTGGAAGTTATTACCTCTGCAATAACATCTCCTGTCATTTTCATTTCGTTTTTCTGCCAAGAATAGCCTCTAATAGGAAGAAAGTAAGATTTGGAGAAGTTGCTGTCCTGAAACAGATTCTGTGCTGTCACCATAAAAATACGTATTCCTAGCCAGAACATAATTTTGAGCTGCCAATTTTTGAACATATGCAACAAGTTATTATCTAACTTTCGTTAGTTGAACACTTTTCGATCTGAGAATACTTTCTAAAAAATCGATCTTTACCTGCTGTTCTATTTTGACAGATTTCTGCCACTATTTGCATTTGCCTCTTAATCTCTTTCTTTTTGAGTTCTTTTGAGGGAAGAGCTTTTTGAAGAAGTTGCTACAGTAGCTAATGTGTTAGTGGATGTTTGATATATGTTAGAACTTAACCCAAGTGAATTTGTTATTTTGATTGCACTAATGCTGCTAATAAGAATTGTGTGAAGTTTTGTATGAAGGAAGTTTTCAAGTGTAGGGAGAGAAGAATGATGTAATGAGATGAAGTATGGACAAAAGCTCAAGATTGGAGATGCCCATGTCACCCCAAGAAATATCCAAGATGTACAAGCATCAAAGCTTGGGGATGCCCAAGGCATCCCCTCTTCATCAACAAACCATCAGGTCATCTTTGTAGACGCTATATTTTTATTGCTTCATATGCTATGTGTTGTTCTTGGTGCGTCTTTATTTTTGTTTTTAGCTTTGATTTTTTTTGTTTGTTGTAGCATATGGTTGGATCCAGCATATTTGTTTTGGAGAATGACACACTCCGTTTTAATTGCATAGAACACTCTAGTTTTCACTCCTATTGTTCTACGAGTGTTCTAGTTTGCTAGTACTGCATTTAGCTCTTGGTTTTCCATTCTTATTTTGTCCAGAACTTGTTAATTTTATTTATTAAGGTATGATTAGTTCTCTGGTCTTTATTGATTATTATCTACTAGAGTTGTTTCAAATAAGTTGTTTGGTGTTGGAGACGAGTAAAATGTGTCATGCTTATAGTGATGCAAAAGAAAGCTTGTTAAGACTATGTCATAGAGTTTGACATGTCATGTTGGATGTTATTCTTATCGTATGCTTAGTAGTTATTGTTGTAGCATGACTTGTCTCAAATAGCTGAGAGTGCATAATGTGCCATCAAAAGAATCATGTTTTGCTTCCATCATACAAAGCATAATATTGTGGTATTCTCCTTTGATGCTTTATTGGGTTGACTTGGCACATATTTACATCATGTTATGACTACAAACCAGTCACCTAAAGGCTCTATGATCATTTAGTTTTTTTACTTATAATATCACTTTATGCTTTGATTAATAATGTTTTGTCGCTATGCATGATTATGGCCATTAGTGCTATCTTAGTTGGTCGCTCCCAGTCTTTTGCTAGTCTTCGCATGTACTGAGTATGAGCTCTACTCGTGCATCCAACCACCAAAAACCAAAGTTTTCCAATTATGTCCACCATACATACCTATATGTTGTATTTCACCGCCACTCCAAAGTGAATTGATTGTGTGCTACCTTTAAACCTTCAAACAATATTACATGTTTTGTGTTTTGTTTTAGCTCATGAGAAAGTATTGAATGGTTTATTGTCTTTTCATAACTTCATTTCGTGACTAGCATGAATAATGTGCTGGTCCTTAATATTGCAAAAAGAGCAAGGCAACTAGGTGCCCATCCCAAACAAAATATAAAATAAACTAATAAACAAATAATGTTCCGCACATTATGTACTGGAGAGATTCTAAATAATGGTGTTCAATGGAGAACTACATGGGAGTCGCTCTTGAGCTATGATAGATCATTGGATGCCATTCGTTGACATAGACATGCATACCTCTCAAAATATATTTTCAACACTCCTATTGCATTCAAAATAAAAAGCTCTAGCACATGAGTAATCTTGCTTCCCTCTGCGCAGGGCCTTTCTTTTACTTTTATGTTGAGTCTTCATCTTCTTGCTTTATGCACCAATTAAGAGAGCATAGTTATCATTCTGAGTATAATGTGCATAGTCCCAAGATTTATTATTCATTGATTCATGATTATCATATTGCTTGTTCTCAAATTACTTGTATCTCATCACCCTTTGAACTTTAAAGGTGTCCTAGCATTTATGATTTGCTACTTCATAAAGGACAAGCTGAGTACCACTTTGCTATGTTTTCTCTATGCTCAAAAAACAAATAGTTACTTTCAGTGCACAATTATTCATCCTTTGTTTGAGTTGCTTCTCATGTTGTAACATAGTTGCTAAGTTCTATTGTTAGAATTATGTATATCATGTCTATGTTTAGAGTACTTTGATCCTAGCTCACAACGCTTTTACAATAACTTGATCAAGATTCTATTGGCTTCATGTCACCTCAAAAATTATTTTTGTTATCACTTACCTACTCGAGGACGAGCAGGAGTTAAGGTTGGGGATGCTGTTACATTGCAAACGTATCTATAATTTTTGATGCTCCATGCTTGTTTTGCACCAATTTCTATATGTTTTGTTTACACTTCGTTGCAGTTTTATTCATTTTCCGGCACTAACCTATTGACAAGATGCCACAGTGCCAGTTCCCTGTTTTCTGCTGTTTTGTATTTCAGAAAAGTTGTACATGAAATATTCTCGGAATTGGCCGAAAAAAAGTTGAAGTTCTTATTTCACACGAATACGGAGTCCAGAGTAGAGACGAAGAGGCGCCACAGGATAGCCACACTAGCCCTTGGAGCGGCCCAGCCCCTGGCCGCGTCATGGGGTGGTGTGGCCCCCCAGGCGTCCACCGACCTCGCCGTTCCGCCTATTTATTCACGATCTCGGGAAAACTTAAATACCTGAGCCTCCATCCATGAAAATTTCCGTCGCGGCCACCATCGTCGATCCTAGATCGGGAGGGTTCTGAAGGTCTTCTCGGCACCCTGCCGGAGAGGGAGATCATCACCGGAGGCCTCTACATCGCCATGCTCGCATCCAAAGTGATGTGTGAGTAGTTCATCTCTGGACTACAGGCCCATAGCAGTAGCTAGATGGTTGTCTTCTCCAATTTATGCTTCATGTTTAGATCTTGTGAGCTGCCTATCATGATCAAGATCATCTTTATGTAATGCTACATGTTGTGTTTGCTGGGATCCGATGAATATTGAATACTATGGTTGAGATCGATTATATACTTGTCATATGTTATTTATGATCTTACATGCTCTGTGTTGCTAGTAGATGCTCTGGCCAAGTATGTGCTTGTGACTCCAAGAGGGAGTATTTATGCTCGATAGTGGGTTCATGTCTCTAGTAATCTGGAAGAGTGAAAATAACATCTAACGTTGTAGATGTGTTGTTGCTACTAGGGAGAAAACAACAATGCTTTATCTAAGGATAATTCTATTGTTTAATTTACACACATTGCTTAATGCGATAATCTGTTGCTTGCAACTTAATATTGAAAGGGATGTGGATGCTTACCTGAAGGTGGATTATTAGTCATAGACGCAGTTGGATTACGGTCTATGTATTATGTTGTAATGCCCGAATGAATCTCATAGTAATCATCTTGTCATGTATGGTCTTTATTCTGTCAATTGCCCAGCTGTAATTTGTTCACCCAACATGTTATTTATCTTTATGGAGAGACACCTCTAGTGAACTGTGGACCCCGATCTTTTCTTTTACACTGATAAAATCATCCTGCTCTATTTCCTAACTGCAAGCACTGTTCTCTTTAATTCCACTGCAAACAAACATCTCTTTCCACACTATATGATATGGATACCCGGGCCTGGTACTCTAGGACAACCATTGATATGATATTTGGGTCTAAGGTTGTACCAGTAGTTTATTATAGTCTTGTTATTAGGAGATAATAATGTAGCCAGGTCATGCTGTGGGCCATCTAGGGTTTTAATAGAGTCTGTTTGACTTGGGCCTGTCCAAGTCGAACTAGGTTAGGCCCAATAAGGGGGCCGGCCGGCCACCTCTCCCTCTCATATAAGGAGATGGCACGGCTAGGGTTTAGATATTTCAAGTTTAGTCTCAAGATTAGGGTTTTCCCCATTGCGTGTGTTCACTTGTATCATCCCTCCGGGGGTACGGCGCTGCCGTTATCTGTTACATCCGCTGTGAAGGTTCTTGTGTTCATCAAGGATTGTCTAGCTCCTGGTTTGAGGCATATCGTTCATCGATCTGTTGCTTGCTGGATTCGTTCCCTCTTCTCTAGGCTATGTTCATCGCGTTGTTGGGAGGAATTACTACCCTAGGTTCTCGCTGTGAAAGATCGGGCAACAATCTAGGTGGATCAACCGTATCAGGTGGTATCAGATTTCTGGGTTGCTCACGGCGAGGTGTTGTTGATCAGTCTCTTTGATCGGTTTGCATCGGAGAAGATTGGCTCTAAGATCGAAGGAGTTTGGCTCTCGGTTGAAGGAGGTTGCTTGGAGGAAGTTTGGCATTGTTTGGTGCAGTTTGGAGGTCATCCATGGCTGTTTCGGAGGTCCAAATCGCGAAATTTCGCGTCTGGAATCGGGAAGAAGACGGAGATTCGCGACGCGGCCCGGTGCTAAGGCCGGCCGACCGGCTCCAGGACCGGCCAGGCCGGTCAACCGCTCAGTCAACCGGGCCCATGACCGAATCCACCCGGTCAAAACCGGGCCCCAGCCTGACGCCAACCGGGCACGGTTCTGTGCCGCTCAGCTGTTCGGCCGGTTGCCAACCCGGTCAAACCGGGCCCCTGGCCGGCCAGACCGTCGCCCAGGCCGGTCCAACCGGACCCTGGGCCGGCCCAGCTGGTTCCCAGGCCGGTTCAGCCGGGTGCTGGGCCGGGCAGGTTGCTGATTCTGCGGTGCATTCTCCGACGATACTAGCTACTGCTGCTCCTGTTTCATCTACGGCGATACTACTTGATGCTACTACTGTTGTTGCTTCGTTTTCCGACGATGTACATGGCATATGGTGTTCGCGTGGCACGAAATCCGGTGATATATTCAATGATTTCCTTGACATCCGGAAGGGAGTAACGCGTCCCGTGTCATAACTGAAGTGGTATTTATGCCATTACGCGACAATTGAGCAGTACGAGAATTGGGATAAGTACATGGAATTGGGTTTCCAACGATGTCGTCGCTACAAAGGGAAGTTCACTAATTATGATGCCTACATTCTCGCTCACCGGCGTGTGGATGAGGAGTTGGACATATATTGGTGTGATGCAATTGATAGAGGCAAGTATGCTTATAGTTGGGCGGACTTCAAATTTTTTCTTCGTGGTGGTTTCGGGTTACCAATGGAGAAATGTAAGCAGTCATCCGGAGTTGGGCATGCATTGAAGGAAGTGGACAAGTGTCTGGCGGAGGTAATAAAGTCAGTGGACAAGTGCATCGTTCCTATTCAGGAGATTGTTCCACTACCAACAGTCACTACGGTTGAGGTGAAATCTTCAGAGGAGTGGAAACCTGGCTCTGATACCAAGAGCACTACTGTGACTGTTGAGGGGGATGTACCATTGAGCGGGTTGAATATGCAACTCAAGAGGGTACAAAATGATGCTTGCAAGACAGTTGACAAGGGTCAGCGATGGAGTTTGTTTCAGACTCAGTGCATTATCAAGGGCAAGGCTTGCAAGTTGATGGTTGATGGTGGTAGCTGTACTAATGGCATTAGCAAGGCGATGGTGGCAGCATTGGGGTTGTCTACATGGCGTCTTCCTGAACCTAAGCGTCTTGAGTGGTTGAATAGCTGTGGTATGCTGAAGATTACTCACAAGGTGCGTGTGCCATTTACAGTTGATGATTATGTTGATGAGATCGATTGCGATGTGTTTTCATTGGAGGTGTGTGGATTGCTACTTGGGCGTCCTTGGCAGTATGATCGCAATGTGACACATGATGGGCGAGCAAATACATATTCTTTTATGCATGGTGGCAAACAACGGAGTTTAAAGCCTATGGGTGATGATCATATCAAGTCCGATGTGGAGTTAGTAGTGCGTAAAGAGAAGTTGCACAAGCCTAAAGTGCAGCTAGCGGTGTATGATGTTCCAAGCATTGATGTTGGTGATGTTTCAGCCAAGCCTGTAGATGACAAGCCAGTTCTTGTTGGTGACAAGCCGGATGAAGCTACACTTGTTGTTGATGTGGATGTTGCAGCATGTGCTACAGTTCCGGTTTGTGTTGATGCTAGTATGCAGACTGATGATGTTTGTGTTGATGATGTTCCAGTACATATGGCGCAAATGCGTGTGGGAGGAGTGGGAGGCGAGAAGTTTAGAGAAGCCAGTGCTGATGGTGTTTCAGCCCGGTGCCAGGGCCGGCCGACCGGCTCCAGGACCGGCCGGGTCGGTCAACGGCCCGGTCAACCGGCGCCTAGACCGGCTGTGGCCGAGCGCGTCAGTGGAGATGGTGGGCAGTGGCACTACCGTGCTAGGAGTACTGTCCAGTTTTCCGCGACACCGCGGATGCATCGAGGCAAGGATGGACGTGTGAGACATCTATGTGGCCCAGGAATTACACATCTTGTGCAGGGTCATGTGCAGCGACACAAGGGTCCATCAAAACCTCGCTAGAAGAAGGAATTGGCGCCGAAGGCCAAGCTCATGTGGAGAAGAAAGGAGGCACCAAGTGTTGTATCAAGTCAAGCATGCTGCGAGGGAGGATGTGGTGTGGAAGGCAAGCAAGACTTGAGGACGGCGAGGACGTGTCATGTTCATATCACGTCACCTTTTTCCATAAGACCCTCACGCGTTGGGGACAACGCTTCTTGAAGAAGGGGAGAGATGATATGGATATCCGGGCCTGGTACTCTAGGACAGCCATTGATATGATATTTGGGTCTAAGGTTGTACAAGTAGTTTATTATAATCTTGTTATTAGGAGATAATAATGTAGCCAGGTCATGCTGTGGGCCATCTAGGGTTTTAATAGAGTCTGTTTGACTTGGGCCTGTCCAAGTCGAACTAGGTTAGGCCCAATAAGGGGGCCAGCCGGCCACCTCTCCCTCTCATATAAGGAGATGGCACGGCTAGGGTTTAGATAGTTCAAGTTTAGTCTCAAGATTAGGGTTTTCCCCATTGCGTGTGTTCACGTGTATCATCCCTCCGGGGGTACGGCGCTGCCGTTATCTATTATATCCGCTACGAAGGTTCTTGTGTTCATCATGGATTGTCTAGCTCTTGGTTTGAGGCGTATCGTTCATCGATCCGTTGCTTGCTGGATTCGTTCCCTCTTCTCCAGGCTACGTTCATCGCGTTGTTGGGAGGAATTACTACCCCAGGTTCTCGCTGTGAAAGATCGGGCAAAAATCTAGGTGGATCAACCGTATCACTATACATTTACTCCTTTGTATTCAGCAAAACCGGTGAGATTGACAATCTCACTGTAAGTTGGGGCAAAGTATTTTGGTTGTGTTGTGTGTGCAGGTTCCACGTTGTTGCTGATGCCGGTAGTGCGCCCTGCCACAACTAAGCTAGCAACACCTTCAGAAGTCACGCCTTTCTCCTACTGGTCGATTAAACCTTGGTTTCTTACTGAGGAAAACTTGCTATTGTGCTCATCATACCTTCCTCTTGGGGTTCCCCAATGGTGTGCTCTCTGCACTCATCACGAACATAGCACATGCATTCACTTTATCCCTAGTGAGGTAGCAAAAGAAAGGCAAATCCATAATAGATCTTGAACATATTGTCACTGTCCAATGACTAAAACCATGCTATTCCATCTAATACACACATTGCCCCACACATGCTCTTGCACATATGTTTGATCAGAACACATACTTAAGAACAGGGTACATAATATGCATCTATCAATACATCTCACAATATAATATGACCAGATCTCATAAAATAATATCATAGAATAAGGATTCACCACATAGGTATTACAAATATGACCATAATCATGATAGGAAGCTCATATGGCACTAAGAACTATGAAGAACATGACATAAATAGATCAAACTACTGCCACAAACCCGTAGTCCATAGGTGAATTACTCCCTCTTGGTCATGGTGATGATGATGAAGACATTGGAGAAGGTGGAGATCCCTCCGGCGGTGATTCCAGCGGAGTTTGCCCCTCCAATCTTCTCTGCAACAACCTCCATTTCCGTGTTTATGTGTTTGTGCGGCGCTCTCCTCCCGAGAACTCTTCGGGATCATATCTATACTAGTTTTTAGGGCAAAATACGTCGGTAGGCGAAAGAATCAGGGCAATCGAACGATCGAGGGCCGAAAGAGGTAGGGTGGCGTGCCTGGCAAGGTAGGGTGCACCACCTGGTCTCTTTCAGGCCTCAAGCCTCTCGAGGTGTGCTTCCAGGGCCTATGGTGCTTCTCCCTATGAAAAAGTGATGCCTCAAAAATCCTAGATCAATTTGACTCCGTATAGGTCTCTGAAAGTAAAAAATACGCAAAACTTGTTTTTCCTGTTCTGTAGAGTTATAAACCAAATAAAGGGGATCATTGGTAAATCCCCATAAATAAATCTAAAACATGGTATTATCACCATATATGGTTCAAATATGTGGGCATTCAATATGATAAAGGACAAAGGTCATGTATGCATTTTACATGCATCAACATCCCCAAGCTTAACCTATGCTAGTCCCGAGCATGCAGGTGATAAAACTAACATGAAATTTGGAGTTTATAATATATAGCTTGTAAATAATCATGCAAAGTATCACAAGGTTCAATCAATAAAGAATGAAAATAAGTAATATGAACTAATCAAGTGATAACTCTTACATTCTACAAAGCATGCATAATAGCAAATAGCATTGTAAGAAACATGAATGATAAGTATTATAAATCATAAAGCATGTTTAGAAGAATCCTATAGAATTGTTGGAAGACTCTTTGTCCTCTCTTTTCAGGAATATTTCTTTTGACTCTTGAACACATGAAAGTAATCAGGGAATGCATGTGCTAAACCTCCAACAAAATAAAAGTAAAGAGCATAGAACATGATTTTGAGCTATGCAATTCATGTCAACAATAGTAATAAGGATGGGGTACCAAGTATCTGTTATCACCAGATTTTGGCCAAATCAGGAGGTGGGCCGTAAGAGAGATGGGCTTGGAAGGTTACACGTGGAAGATCTCTGAAGCGGCCTTGCACAAAGAATTTGGGCTAGATTGCCCGTGTATCTTTTATTATAGTAGATTATATCGTAGACTAAAAGTTAGAGTTTGTCTCGTGCACGGTGGGATTATTCCCACGTTAGAAAGTCCCCTGGACTATAAATATGTATCTAGGGTTTATGGAATAAACAACAACTCACGTTCAACCAAACAAATCAATCTCGGCGCATCGCCAACTCCTTCGTCTCGAGGGTTTCTATCCGGTAAGCGACATGCTGCCTAGATCGCATCTTGCGATCTAGGTAGCACAAGCTCCACGTTGTTCATGCGTTGCTCGTACTGAAGCCTTGTTGATGGCGAGCAACGTAGTTATCATAGATTTGTTAGGGTTAGCATAGTTCTTCGCGTAACATGCTAGCGTAGTGCAACCCTTGCATATCTAGCCGCCCTCACACCTATCTTAGGTGTGGGGGCGGCACCCCGCTTGATCATTATTTAGTGGATCTGATCCGTTACGATTGCTCCTTGTTCTACAAGGATTAGTTTAATATCTGCAATAGTTAGGCGTTACAAAGGGGGGGAGGATCCAGCGGCACGTAGGGTGTCGTTCGCAAGTCCTAAACAGGATGTTCCGAGGATCAACTTCGTGTTGGTTTTTAGGCCTTGTTTAGGATCGGCTTACGATCACCGTGCGTGGCCGCGAGGCCCAACCTGGAGTAGGATGATCCGATTATGCGGTGAAAACCCTAAATCGTCGTAGATCTAATTAGCTTTATCTTGATCAAGCAGGACCACCATATATTCGTGCACCCCGTACGAATCATGGGTGGATCGGCTCCTTGAGCCGATTCACGGGATAACCTGAGAGCCGATCGAGGCTCGTATTTAATGTTTACGTGTATGCCATGCAGGAAACTAAGCGAGGCATCTCCATCACCTTCCTGACCAGGTATAGGTCAGGTGGCACGCCCTTGCAATCAGCATCGGGTGTGTGACCAGAAGTGCTTTGCGGGCCGTCGCTCGGAGGGACCTCAGCCAGCCGCAGCTCTAGGTTGTTCCCGGCTCTACAGTGTTGACAGTCGCTGCCCGCCGGTGGGTTTTGGCAGTCAACACATTCTGGCACGCCCGGTGGGACAAGCGTCTACATCAACCACATCGCCATCTACATCTGAGATGGCGGACGGCACGCCAGTCACATACGAGGATCTGACGGACGAGCTCAAGAAGAAGTATGACGAGGTCAAAGTCATCCTCGAAGCCGACCTCATCGGCTCATATTACAGAACCCGTTCACATGGTGTCAGGCGGAAGGAGTTCTCACCGGAAGGCGCACTCGATGGAGTGGACCTATCCGTCCCGTCGGAGGAACGCACCAGGGCCGTGCGCCAGGAGATTAGTGGCATGGTGACTCACTCGTTGCATCTCCATTCTGAGAGCCTGGTGAATACTCTGGAGCATGTCGCCGTTCGGATGATCAAGGAGGTCATGAAGAATCAGCACTCTCTATTAGAACCAGCTCTCGGGACCTACCGAGGAAAAGTACCACTTCAGTCCCGCCTACCGTCATCATTCGCATCGGCGGCACCAGAAGTGCCTACTTCACCGTCGTGCACCGTTGACAGGGTTAACGACACTTACCCTGGGAAGTGCCAACCAGGATACTCGTTCAACATCAACATGATAGAACTGGGGCACCCCCCTGATGAGGACGGAGGCGAAGGCAACGGCTCTCATAGCGAAGATAAGGAAGAAGCTGCTCCACGCGATCGGCTCCGACACTGCCGAAAGATTCTGGTGATGATCAAGATGGAAGCCGATTCTAGCGATCGGCCTGCATCATCCGTACCACCTGCTCTCCCGGTATATGGCGTCGACCTCACAGGGGACGGGAAGCTAGGGTATGGGTTTACATCGGCTGACGAGCTGGAGGAAGTCGACATTGGTCCTGGGGATAAGCCGCGACCGACTTTTATCAGCAAGAAGCTAGATCCACAGCTCAGGGGACAGATGATAGCTCTGTTGAAAGAATACCCGGATTGCTTTGCATGGGATTACACGGAGATGCCTGGGTTGGACAGGAGCATCATTGAACATCGGCTTCCCCTTAAGAAAGGATTTCGGCCGTTCCAACAACGAGCTCGTCAGATGAGGGCCGAAATTCTCGAAGAAGTCAAGAAAGAGATCGAGAAAATGTTGGCCGCCGGATTCATCAGGCCATGCAGGTATGCTGAGTGGATCTCCAGTATCGTTCCTGTGGAAAAGAAGGACGGCCGATGGCGCGTGGCCATCGATTTCCGAGATCTTAACAGAGCCACTCCAAAGGACGAATATCCAATGCCCGTGGCAGAAACGTTGATAAACGCCGCTGCTGGCCACAAGGTGTTGAGCTTCATGGATGGCAACGCCGGTTATAATCAGATTTTCATGGCTCCGGAAGATATACACAAGACCGCATTCAGAGTACCAGGGGCAGTAGGTTTGTTCGAGTACGTGGTCATGACCTTTGGGTTGAAGAATGCTGGTGCAACGTACCAACGAGCCATGAATTATATATTTCATGATCTGATCGGCAAGTTGGTGGAGATCTATATCGACGACGTGGTGGTCAAATCAGTCTCCATGGAGGGGCACTTGGACGATCTACGGCGCGTCCTAGACCGAACTCGAAAATTCGGGCTGAGAATGAATCCGAAGAAGTGTGCCTTTGGCGTGACGGCTGGTCAATTCCTAGGTTTTCTGGTTCATGAATGGGGAATTGAGATCGGCCTGAAAAGTCAGGAGGCGGTGCGTACCATGCAGCCGCCGACCACGAAAAAGGAGCTCCAACGCCTCATCGGCAAGATCAATTTTGTCCGGCGGTTCATCTCTAATCTGTCAGGACGAATCGAGCCGTTCATGGCGCTGGTGAAGACTAAATCTGACGACGAGTTTCACTGGGGGGCAGAACAGCAACAGGCGTTTGATGAGATAAAGCGATATCTGACGACGCCGCCTGTGCTAGTTCCACCCCAGCAAGACAGGCCGTTCTACATCTACCTGTCAGTAGCTGACACGTCCATCGCTTCGGTGGTGGTGCAACTCTACGATGGCGTTGAGAGAGTCGTTTTCTACCTCAGCAGAAGGATGCTGGACGCGGAGACAAGATATCCTGAGGTCGAGAAACTTTGCCTCTGCCTGTTCTTTACCTGCACCAAACTTCATCACATCCTTTTGACGGCAGAGATCATCGTCATATGTAAATCAGACGTTGTCAAGCACATGTTGTCGGCCCCTGTTTTGAAAGGCCGACTTGGTAAGTGGATGTTTGCGTTGTCAGAATTTGACCTCCGGTATCAGCCTGCGAAGGCAGTCAAGGGCCAAGCATTGGCCGATCTTATCGCTGAACGGATCAGTACCAATATAGCAGCACTATCTATACGTGCATGGGCTATGTTCTTCGATGGATCGGTTTGTGACGATGGTTGTGGCATCGGCATTCTGCTCGTGTCGCCTCGGGGGGCAGAATACTCCTTCTCCATCAGATTATCTACCCCTTGCACCAACAACGTAGCAGAATATGAGGCAATACGTAAGGGAATGGAGTTGCTATTGGAAGCTGGAGCTGAAGCAGTAGAGCTCTTTGGAGACTCAAAGTTGGTGATTAACCAGCTCACGGATGAATATAATTGCGAAAGTGAATCGCTTTTCCCATATTGGGTGGAATGCCGTGAGTTGATGACACAGTTTCGGTACATCAACTTTAATTGGGTCCCAAGATCCCAAAATACTGAGGCCAACAATCTCGCACAAATGGCGTCAGGCTACATAGATACAGCTGACGGATCAGAAGTTCAGATACAATTCCTGGAACAGGATGATTGGAGAGCCGAGATCTTCAATTATTTAAAAGATTCGGCTCGGGGGGCACCTAAACGGGTAAGATACAAAGCCATGAAGTATGTCCTTATAGGAGACGACATGTTCTACAGGACGTTGGAAGGGTTGCTACTCAAGTGCCTAGGACCGACTGAGTCTAATCGGCTCTTACATGAGGTGCATGAAGGCGCACAATGGAACGCATCGATCGGCTCATAAGATGAAGTGGTTGATCAGCGATCGTGGTTTTATTGGCCCACTATGCTTGAAGATTGCTTCAATTATTACAAGGGGTGCCAAGCGTGTCGGATGTTCGGAAAGATTCGGATGGTGCCAAAGATCGGCGATGAACCCCATCATCAAGCCTTGGCCGTTTCGGGGGTGGGGCATGGATATGATCGGCAAAATCCATCCGGCGTCGAGCAAAAAACATGAATGGATTTTGGTTATCACAGATTACTTCACCAAGTGGGTGGAAGCCGTCCCTATGAAAAAGGTGAAATCAGAAGATGTGATCAAGTTTGTGAAGGAACACGTCATTCATAGGTTCGGGATTCCCCAAACCATCACGACCGATGGAGGTTCGGTCTTTATTTCTAAGGAGTTCAGGAAGTTCTGCGATGACATGGGGATTAAATTGATCCGATCATCCCCGTACTACGCTTAAGCTAATGGGCAGGCTGAGGCGTCCAATCAGAGTCTGATCAAACTGATCAAGAGGAAAATTGACGAGAACCCTAGGGATTGGCATGAGAAGTTGTCAGAAGCATTATGGGCCTACCGCATGTCGTGCCATGGAGCTATAAAGACTTCGCCATACCAGCTCGTCTATGGACAGGAAGCCGTATTGCCTTGGGAAATTACGGCTGGATCAAGGCGTGTCACGTTTCAGAATGATCTGACAGCTGAAGAATATGCAGCTTTGATGAGCGACACTATTGAGGACGCAACAGAGCTCAGGCTTTGGTCGTTGGAGAAGATTAAGGAGAACAAAGCCAGGGTGGCTCGTGCTTACAACAAAAAGGTTAGACCAAAGGAGTTCCAAGTTGGTGATCTAGTATGGGAAGCTGTGTTGCCATTAGGAACCAGGGACAAGGCATATGGCAAATGGTCTCCTAATTGGCACGGTCCGTACAAAGTTGTCCAGGCCTTGAAGGGTAATGCATACATGCTGGAAGAATTAAGCGGCGAAAAGTTCCCGGTGGCTGTCAATGGTCAACACCTCAAGAAATATTTCCCAAGCATGTGGGACGATGGGCAGTAAGATGTGGGGGCCGATTTAACAATCGGCCAGTAAAAAAAAAAATCACAGCCGATGTGCAGACATCGACTTGAGAAAACGTATGGAGATAACAGTATGCAAATGCAGCCGGTGCACGGGCATCGACTTCAGAAAAACAAAGCCGATACACTGATATCGACTCTAGGGGAATAAGCCCAGATTAGCAAGTTAACGGAATCGGTTCAAGCCAGAAATCATGATATGAGAGACGAATCTCCTAATGGTTGCTGAGGGATTCAATCTGATGGTTTGGACGAGAATTAGCAATATGAGCCGATGTTATGCTATCGGCTCCCTGTACGACAACGCCATTTGACAATCGGCAAGGTTAACAAGGAAGCGAAATTGATTAAGGGATTTTTCTGCATTAATAGGGGGATTCCTTACAAAGAAAGAGCCGATTGCTCAAGGTAGATGAGGGCAAAAGCCAGCTACTACTACTGGTCCCTAATCTAGGGGCCGTTGCTGCCCTCGTCGTCGCTGCCTCCGGCGCAGCTGCTGAGAGGCTCCTCATTGGAGTTTCTGTAGCCTTCTACGGGAGCCCCATCTTCTTCGTCGTCGTCCTCGCTGTCGTCATCCCACCAGGTGCGGAGGCGCTTCGCTGGTGGGTAGCCTTCAAGGAAGTCGTCGTCGTCGTCATCTTCCTCCGCCTCTTCCTCGGAAGAGGTGAAATCATCCCAGGAGAAGCGGTCGTCTTCGCTCTCCGCCTCCTCTTCCCCTTCGACGAGGAATTGAAGGTCGCCCTCGCCGTCGGTCAGGGATTTGTCATCCTCAGACCAGATGGAGGAATCGTGCTCCTCTTTGTCCCACGTTGTCGGGGCGAGAATGTCGTGCGCCGCCAACGAGCCCCACTCTGGCGTCGGCTCGCGGGAGGGGGAGGAGTCATAAAAGACCGACGAGGAGGAGGAGGAAGAGGAAGACATGGCTGCAGGGGAAGAGGGTTTTTTGGGTGCCGATGGCTGGAACAGAGGAAGGGGATAAAGAGTTAATCAGTCGGCACGGTTAAATAATGAGAAGCCTGGTGGGAATTAATGCCATTACAGTTTCCGAGGAGGTGATGCCAGAGCTATCGAATTTTGCAGAGGAGCTGAGAAGAGAGGGCATAATGATGATGGACGCTGCAAACGGCTCTGCTCTGCCACGACATGACCCTTTAGAGGAGAAACAGGGTGGTTTTGGAATTATCATTGCCAAAACCAGGGGGGCATGTGTTATCACCAGATTTTGGCCAAATCAGGAGGTGGGCCGTAAGAGAGATGGGCTTGGAAGGTTACACGTGGAAGATCTCTGAAGCGGCCTTGCACAAAGAATTTGGGCTAGATTGCCCGTGTATCTTTTATTATAGTAGATTATATCGTAGACTAAAAGTTAGAGTTTGTCTCGTGCACGGTGGGATTATTCCCACGTTAGAAAGTCCCCTGGACTATAAATATGTATCTAGGGTTTATGGAATAAACAACAACTCACGTTCAACCAAACAAATCAATCTCGGCGCATCGCCAACTCCTTCGTCTCGAGGGTTTCTATCCGGTAAGCGACATGCTGCCTAGATCGCATCTTGCGATCTAGGCAGCACAAGCTCCACGTTGTTCATGCGTTGCTCGTACTGAAGCCTTGTTGATGGCGAGCAACGTAGTTATCATAGATTTGTTAGGGTTAGCATAGTTCTTCGCGTAACATGCTAGCGTAGTGCAACCCTTGCATATCTAGCCGCCCTCACACCTATCTTAGGTGTGGGGGCGGCACCCCGCTTGATCATTATTTAGTGGATCTGATCCGTTACGATTGCTCCTTGTTCTACAAGGATTAGTTTAATATCTGCAATAGTTAGGCCTTACAAAGGGGGGGAGGATCCAGCGGCACGTAGGGTGTCGTTCGCAAGTCCTAAACAGGATGTTTCGAGGATCAACTTCGTGTTGGTTTTTAGGCCTTGTTTAGGATCGGCTTACGATCACCGTGCGTGGCCGCGAGGCCCAACCTGGAGTAGGATGATCCGATTATGCGGTGAAAACCCTAAATCGTCGTAGATCTAATTAGCTTTATCTTGATCAAGCAGGACCACCATATATTCGTGCACCCCGTACGAATCATGGGTGGATCGGCTCCTTGAGCCGATTCACGGGATAACCTGAGAGCCGATCGAGGCTCGTATTTAATGTTTACGTGTATGCCATGCAGGAAACTAAGCGAGGCATCTCCATCACCTTCCTGACCAGGTATAGGTCAGGTGGCACGCCCTTGCAATCAGCATCGGGTGTGTGACCAGAAGTGCTTTGCGGGCCATCGCTCGGAGGGACCTCAGCCAGCCGCAGCTCTAGGTTGTTCCCGGCTCTACAGTGTTGACAGTCGCTGCCCGCCGGTGGGTTTTGGCAGTCAACAGTATCTCATGTATAAATATATCTATGTGTCATGAGTTTGGCTTCTTATGAGTAAGTGTTGCCTCACTTTCTTAATGCTAAGGACTACACCTCTTGTTACTTAACACCGGGTTACCAAGACTTTTCGACATATATGTTTTAACCAAGTATCGCAATGGGTACCTTCAAGCCACTTATAAAAAGGAACAAAGGAGATGTCCATCTCAACTACTCTTCATCTCCTCTCCGATTCTTCAAAGAAAGCAAATAGAAAAAGGAAACGGATTGGGAGAGAAGGGGTTTTAAAACATCCAGTGAGATTTTAATAACTTTAGCAAATATTTAAAAATAGGTTTTGTTAAACATCCAAAAATATTTATTGTTGTTATATTGGGTTTATTTAAAGTAAGAAAGAGAGGGAGGGTATAATAGCACCATACAAGAAAATAAAATATACCTTAGGAAAGGCCATCCATACCGGGACAACATGAACAATAAACGTTGAGCATCCCCTCTAACTCTCTCACTTTTTTTCTCATACTCTTTTTTCTTTCTTTCCTTTTCTCACTCTCTTTTTTCACAACTTTTTTTCACTCTTCCTATTGAGGATGATCATTGCTGAAACTTCCACCATGATTAAGCATATATGGATTCGGTTAGCGGTTCATTGCTCTTCTCTAACAATGCATGCTTACTTGCTTATTAAATAACCTCTACTTATTTCACAAGAGATAGTCATCAACAAAACAAAATAAATGACGATCAACGCAGGGTGCAATACCTCAAAAGTGCAATGTTGAAATATTTACCTAGTAAACATGGTTATGGTCTAGCTCATTACTCATGATCAGTCAAACCAACAACATGCATAGTGGTATTTCCTACCAAATCTTACTTTCTTCTGAGCTTTAAATTACACAAAAAGATATTTTGAAACGGTTGGAGGAAAACACACACATTATACTTGGAATATCAAGTGCTATATAGATAGGTATGATAGACATTGGATTTGAGTTGAGCTTGGAAACAAGTCTATGCTTGTGTAAGCATTCAAATCTTTTGGCTAGTAAGAGGTCTAAAAACATGCAATCATATGCATAGACTATTCATTCATCGTCAAACAATGATACTTAAAATTAAAAATCTATGTATACTAGCAAGAAGTAGCACTAAATAAGGCACATAACAAATCATTACTCAATAGAGTATGTGAAACTAAAAATACCATAGACAAAATAAATTTCAGCTTTTTAGCATTCCTCGTTTTCTTTTATAAGCATGCAACTTATTTAACTTTGAACATTCAGAGATAATGAGTTTGGTCCAGTAGCTCATTCATATGCATTATAAACACTCAATGCTATGGTCCTCTCATATAACAAAACAAAACTAGACACAAATAAAACAAGGACGCTTCAAGTTTTCGTGAAAAAATTCTATGTTGCTCAAAAAACAGAGTTTAGAGGTGCTCAAACCAAGAGTTTTTAAATGAGTCCAGTGGGATATCATGGGCATCCCAAGCTTATGATATTCATCATACTTGAATCACCTTAGTGTTATATTCCTCTATTCCCAGTGAAAAAACTTAAACACAAACTTTTATGCCTATTCTTTTCTATGCGGTGATGTTAGAGGTACAAATAAATCATGATTACCGCTATTTTACTCAAGAATAAAATTAAATACTAATGAACCAGAGAGCACATAGTTTTATACGCATCCTACCATATCAAAAGTTTAAATTAAAAATGAATCAAAAAATGGATCTAATAAAATAAGACAGAATCTGTCCAGAATTTTTGCTGCAGAAAAACTGATTTTTTAGTACGACCTAGACACCACAAAAAATTAAGTAAATTTTCGTGCATATAGAGAATTTAAATTTGTAGCTACTACATTATTATCAAGATTTTAGGAGCTACCAGCAGGGAGAAAAAATCATGCACTAAAAAGTGCAGCGGAGAAATCAGCAACTCCATATTATGTTTGCAACTTTAAACATCCAAACAAGTAAAAAACTTGATACTTTATTTAAAAACCAGAGATTAAACTAAATAAAACTAACATTCTACAGAAAGTATTCAAAAAATAAAAAAATAAAAAAAACATCTCGGGTTGCCTCCCGTAAAGCGCTTTCTTTATAGCCATATAGTTAGGCTTACTTACTTGATTGTAGGAGCAAGGATCTTGTAGGAGTGATGCTTCTTGATTATCTCATTTTATGTCATACCAATAAATATATTTAATATTTTAAAGCACATTAGCACACAACATGAAATATGCAACAAGTAGTAACGAAGTCTATGCATTGATATTTTATATATGAATGAATCACAACCAATAAGAGTATACCAAAGCATATATACAGTAGGTAAATGCATTTTATAATTGTCATTAACATATAGAGTGTGCTTATATCCTCCTCTTTCATAATAATTGCACTTACTTGTAGGAAAATTTATAGTGTAACTATTTGAATCATGAATCTTAGAGAATTGTGGCATATAAAGAGGATCATTAAATTTATTAAGGGATTCATGATCTTGTTTTCCTCTTTCAAAATAATTATTAGTGCCACTTTTAAGTTTAATATTATGGATGCAACAATGATTTGGAACTAAAGACAATTGGAAACCACATAAGTACATACTTCTTAACATAAGCAAATTTCTCCTCTATTGTGTAAATAGGGGATGTTAATAATAACATGGTATTCTCCTTTATGAGAGCATTATCACAAACAACAAGTTTATCATTTTTATTGTCACATAACGTAGTATCTATTTCTAAACATGCAGGATTATCAAGTAAAGATAGGCCATCATCTAGAGCATAATCAATTATATAATTATTATCACATGTGGGTGATGAAGGTGGAAGATCCCACTTTTCCCCAAGCTTAGATGGAACTATGACCTCTTCATTTTCTTCTTCATGTAATGAACTAGTGTTTTCTTGGGCTATGCGGTTCTTTTCATTATAGTCAACAACATAGATATTTTTAAAAAAATCGTAGGATAGTAGAGACTATAAAATCACAATTATGACTCTCACTAGTTGCTTCATAGATATTTTCAAGGGAAGTCATTAATTCAAAGTCTGCCATAAAGGTCACAAATTGTTCTACTTCCTTCATCCCATGAACATAGCTATAAGTATTATAGGAGGCAATTGGGATTTATATTGAAAATCAAAGTGTTCACCATAACAAAAGTTACAAGACCTTTCGTAATGTGTAAGAAACTCAGTAGCAGCTTTATTTAGAAGTCTTAAAAAACTTTTTAGTCATTTTCTTTCACATGATTCTCTATATTTCATAAATGTCATAGCATTTTTATACTCCTTTTGTAATGTGACATTTTTATTTTGACTAGTACCCATACCATGAGTATTTTTGATATTTTCCATTTTTCATTTTTATAAATTTTTGAATTTTTATGAAAAAGAACTAACAAGCAAAACTAAAAATAAGCAAACAAAGACTAAAAAGAAGACAAATAGGACACTATGAAGAATCTAAAAGAGATAAGAGAGCTCACAGTGATGTTACCTCCCCAAGCTTTGATGAGACATGGTGCCAGAAAATTCTTACACTAGCCGTGGAAGTTGACAATAGCTGTAGTGCGACTCTTTGCAGCTCCTCGGCAACGGCGCCAAAAAATGCTGGCAGTTGCCGTGGGAGTTTAATTGTGCTTCACCATGCAGCAACCACTATGAGATAACTCTCTCAGTTCCCGGAAACGACGCTAGAAAATGTCTTGATGACGTTGGGACTTCAAGTGCAGAGTGTTGTGTCAGCAAAGTATTTTTCCCACAAGGGTGACTCGAGGGTTTATATCGAAATCTCGAGGAACTAGACAAAAGCGTATACTATTCTCTCTTTTTTTGGCAATCCTGCAGGGAAAGTAAATGCCTTGTGTCCTCAACTCCATCGTGTGGTTGTCAAGCACAAGGTTTCGTGTACGTAAATAACACAAGTAGAAATAAAACAAGTAAAAACTAAACTAGATAAAATAACTAAGTAAAAAAAGTAAAGAGGTTGCTTGTTTTTGGTGTTTTGGATGCAAATAGGAAAAGTAAATATTTTTGCATTTTCGGATTAAAATAGTGCAGAAAATATAAAACAAGATAAAAATAATATAAAGTTGTTTCTTATGATTAAAAGTGGACCGGGGTTCATGGGTTCACTTGACTATTCTCTCTTAAAGTTGTGGTGGACAAATAATAATTCATCAATGAGATATGAATGTGCAGATAATAGTATATGTAAGATCAGAATTAGTATGTGCATCACGTCCTAACATAGAGATGATGCAACACATCTCTCTTATACTCCACAAGAAAGAAACTTTTCATCAATCTTGTATTAAGAACTAACAGAGCACAACAATAAGTACTTTGACATGAAGTTCGAATATTAAATATGCTACCTTGAACAAACAAGATCATCACTACTGTCATGTGACGAACATAGCACATGTATTCAATTTATCCCTAGTGAGGTAGAAAAATAAAGGCAAAGCCATAATAGATCTTGAACATATTATCACTATCCAATCACTAAAACCATGCTACTCCATCTAATACACACATCACCCACACACGCTCTTGCACATATGTTCGATCAGAACAAATACTTAAGAACGGGGTACATAATATGCATCTATCAATACATCTCACAATATAATATGATCCGATTTCATAAAATAATATCATAGAATAAGGATCCACCACATAGGTATTACAAATATGACCATAGTCATGATGGGCAGCTCATATGGCACTAAGAACTATGAAGAACATGAGACAAATAGATCAAGCTACTGCCACAAACCTGTAGTCTAGAGGTGGACTAATCCCTCTTGGTAGGTGGAGATCCCTCCGGCGGTGATCCCGGTGGAGTTTCGCCCTCCAATCTTCTCTGCAACAACCTCCATTTTCGTTTTTCTGTCTTTGTGTGGCGCTCTCCTCCCGAGAATTCTTCGGGGTCATATATATAGTCGTTTTTAGGGCAAAAATACGTTGGTGGGCGAAAGAATCAGGGCAATCGGACGATTAACGACCGAAAGAGGTAGGGTGACACGCCCAGCTAGGTAGGGCGCGCCACCTGGTCTCTTTCGGGTCTCAGACCTCTCCAGGTGTGCTTCTAGGCCTCAGGGTGCTTCTCCCGATGAAAAAGTGACGCTCCAAAAATTTCAGTTCAGTTTGACTCCTTATAGGTCTCTGAAAGTGAAAAATACGCAAAACGGGTTTTTCCTGTTCTGCAGAGTGATAAACCAAATAAAGGAGATCATTGGTAAATCCCCATAAATCAATGTAAAACATGGTATTATCGTCATATATGTTGCAAATATTTGGAAATTCAATATGATAAAGAACAAAGTTCATGTATGCATTTTACATGCATCAGTGGGGCGCACCCCACCTATGGGCTAAGGCGCTAGGCAGCTCCACTTGTCCTAGCCAAGTGGGAAGCCCATATTCCACTTGTAGAATATTATGGAGTATTATAGAAAACTAAGGAACACTCTCGAACATTCCATAACCATCATGGAACCCTTCAAAAAAATCTCCGAAACTATTTCAGCCTTGCTAGAACTACTCTAGAGTATCTCTCCCAAACTATTTTGATCTCACTAGAACTATTAGGATGAATTTCTCTCATGATCCTAGCACATATAATACTCACCAAATCAATGATCCTTAAGCGCGTGACTCTGCAAGTTTGGTAATATACCGACATGACCGGGACCTCCTTCCGACCAATAATCAATAGCGGAATCTAGGCATCCATATTCATTCCTACACCTCCACAAATAGAGACGAGACTAGGAACTACTTGATATTTATGTTTCCGCGCATGTTATGAGTTTTACTTTGAATCTCATATTCAGGAACCATAACAATTATACCATATAAACACAAACATTAATACCAAACATGAAAATAAATAATAACATTTATTATTGTCTCTAGGGTACATTTCCTTCAGTTAAAACCCACTCGTCGTCAAGTATGTGTATTCCTCGCTACCCCTCTTCAGCTATCCTACTCATGATCTGAAACCATCCGGTAATGCGAACCAAAATTTGAACAAAAATGGAATATCCTTGTGATGGACCAAAATAGAATAAAAACACAAAGGGTGACCATAAGTCTGATACGTGGAAAGCAACGATACCAACACACTTCCAATGTCCTCAAACCACCTTAGCACCGTCCATCTAATGTAAGTTATATAAAGAACATGTACACACATCACTTAGATCATGATGCAATATAACTTCACAACCCCCACCTGAATTTTGAATCAAAGCCAACAACCTACCTCATTCGCACGAACACACGTCACTTGGCCCTAAACAATGACGGTACTATAACGAAGCCCCAAAATGTAAAACATCACCTAAGAAAAGCGACGGATCAAACTAAATCACGGCAATACCAATGAGTAAATTCCTTCCAAAAAAGATCAAGGAGAACCAAAACAGACCCAAATCATCAAACCATAAAGACACAACCCATTTTTAGGGGGCTTAGAGCATCTCCAGTCGCATCCCCAAACGACGTCCGGCAAAAGCGCCGGATTGGTCGTTTGGGGGACGCCGCGACGTGGTGCCGCTTTGAGGGGGCTCCCGTTCCTACCCGCGTCCTCCAAACGTGACCTCCAAACAAAAAGCAAGTGTAAAAGTCGTGTTCAGCGTCCCTGATAGAGCCTCTATACACAGGGGACGGGCTAGGAACGCCGGGCAATATTTGGGGCACGTCCGGACAGAAGCGGCCTTTTGAGCGCGCGAATGGAAGAGGTTAAGTGTCTGGCATCCCCAAATCCCTTTGGGGGACGCGGCTGGAGTTGCTCTTAGAGCTCATAAAGGATTTTGTGAAACAACATGACTAGGGTGCTGGTTTGCGGCTTCCACGATTTCCTCCCAAACTGTTGTTGGGCATTTGGCAACAACTCATTAATCGAGATGCACATTCTTACATTTGTCATGTACTACAACTCTGCTAATAGTAAGCCATCTAAAACGGGAGGTGGTATGTGTACAAGAAAAGTTAAGCTACACGACATGCAAACACACATGAGTTGGTTGTCAGCTTGCAGGTCTCCGGTTCATGGGGCGTGAATCGGAGTTGGCGGCACCGTACTCCCTGGAGGGCTCGAACTCCCCTGTGAACTCCTCGGAGGCGAAGGCCGTGCGTCGGAGCTGCTCAAGGGCAGCCTCCTGCTGGTTGTTGTTGAACACCTGGCTCTGCCCCACCTTCACCCCGTTGCTTAGGTCCGACATGCTCCCTTCGTCCACGTCGACATCCAGTGCCCTCATCACCTTCATGCCCAACCATAATTGATTCAGTCACAGCGTATAGGGTCGCATGATTTACAAAACGTAGGAATAGAAAAGACATATGGGTAAAATGCCATGATATTTTTAATCCTACATGAACAAATAACAATAATTTGTATTGTACGTTGTTTGGTTGCGTTGTAGAAAAATCATGAAAAATTATTGTGAAGGATTATGTGTTTGCCATAGTTGTCATAGAAACAAAGAAAAAAAAAATCATAAGGTTAGAAACTGAAACATCCAAAATTGTTACCGTATGAAATCCCTTTAAACGAAACAAAGCCTAAAAGTTCAAAGCTCACGCGAACTCGCAGTCAGATTATATTTCAGCTATAGATGGAAGGACTGAGAGACAGATACCTGCACCATGCGAGGGCGCTTGGGAGCCGAGTGGCGGACGCACGCGGCGGCGGCCTCCACCATCCTCACCATCTCGGCCTTGTTGTACACGCCCTGCAGCCGCGGATCGACCAGCTCGTCGTGGTCGCCCCTCTCGATGGCGTCCGCCAGGACCGGCCGAGCCTGCAGGGAGAGCAGTTGTCACTTGTGTCGGTAACGACCAAGGTTTAAAATAGCGCGCTATTTCTCCGCTAATACCACGTAATAGCATATTTGGAGGGTCTACGCTAAATTTTAGTAATTTTGCTCGCTATGGCGCTATTTGTGAAATATCATGATATATCGTGCTAAAACTTCATAGCGTTAGCGCGCTATTTTTTCAAGCTAAGTCGCTTTCACTTTTCGGTGGTAATGAGCTATAATATGTTAATTCCTCTTCTAGATTAGAACTTAATATCGCTAATGCTGATGATTTTTAATAAAAAAATTATACTATGGTGTTCCTTGTAGAATACTGATGTTAGCCTTCTGAAAAATTGGAGATCTATTTCTTGTATGTGGTTATGTATGTATGATTCAGTTATTTTTGGACTAAAGATTCAACTTTTTTAGCGAAATCTTTTATTTTTAGACTATATTTAATATATTTTTTAAAAAACGCTATTTGAAATATAGCATGCAATTAGCACGATATAGCGTCCATAGCATTTGAAGGAGGCCGCTCCTATTTCATTTAGCACGCTATTTTAAACCTTGGTGACGACTGACGAGGTGCTCGGTCCGAGATGCAAATTAAGCGTACCCATTCAACGAGGCTCTCTTCCCCGAGCGGGCGGTCCTGGTCGACGGGCTTCCGGCCGGTGATGAGCTCCAGCAGCACCACGCCGAAGGAGAAGACGTCCGACCGGTCCGTCAGCTTGCCGCTCGACGCGTACTCCGGCGCCAGGTACCCAAACGTGCCCATGATCCGCGTCGACACGTGCGTGTGGGTGTCGTTGGACAGCTTCGCCAGCCCGAAATCCGCCACCTGCACTGCATATCATCCTTAATTATGAATCTGCAAGAGCCAAATTTAACATTTGTACTGAATTAGTAATTCTTATGCCGCTTCTTCATGCCTGTGCTTCGAACGAGTAATCGAGCAGGATGTTGGCCGACTTGATGTCCCTGTGGATGATCCGAGGGTGACCTTGAACACCAACAACATCGTCAGAAAACCATACTGTTTGACATGTGCATATTCGTCAGAAACACTCAAGCAATGAACCTACAGTCTTCATGCAGATACGCCAACCCCTTGGCGGCGCCGATGGCGATCCTCAGCCTCGTCGGCCAATCCATCACCGGCACGCCGCGACCTGCGCACCACGATCAGAGCTCCAACCACAAGCCGCAACGATGAACCTCACGCGCTGAACGTACACATACCGTGCAGGTGGTGCTCGAGCGTGCCGTTGGGAACGAACTCGTAGATGAGCATCCGGTGGTGCTGCGCCACGCAGTAGCCGACGAGGGAGACGAGGTGGCGATGGTGCACGCGGCTGATGATCTCCACCTCCGCCTGGAACTCGCGCTCCCCCTGCCCGCTCCCGGCCTTGAGCTGCTTCACCGCCACGCACTTGCCGTCGGCGAGCCACCCCTTGTACACGCACCCAAACCCGCCCTCGCCGATCACGTTGTCGCGGGCGAAGTTGCTGGTGATGCTCGTCAGCTCCTCGTAGCTGAACGACGACTTGTTGGACCCCGGCGCCCCCTGCTGCTGCTGCTCCAGGCTGCCCGACCGGTAGTACCCTGCTCCCCTGAAGCTGTCCGTGGCGCCCGGCGTCGCCAGAGGGCCGTAGGAGAACCCGCCGGATGCGCCCGGCGGTGGCGGCCCGTAGAACACTCCCGACGGGTGGTTGGAGCCTACCAGCTGACCCGAGTGCATGTAGTAGCTCCCGTCTGCATGTAACCAAATGTACAATGCATGATGTTGCTTTTTACAAGTTCCAACAGAAAATCGTGCGTTAGCACCGAATTGACCGCTATATCTCCATATTCCTTGCTGTTTCCATCTACTCCGTCTCCCGGCCATTCTTCAACCCTTTTCCAAGTAGTACTACTACATAGCTTGTGACCAATGCACAGAAGTCTGAGATCACCTCTTTTCACTCAAGAAACTAAACATGAGCAAACCAATGGTCTACAACTTCCCATCTAAAAGACTAAAACTAATCAATTCTAACTTTGTCCAGCAAGAAACAAAAAATAATTAGAGCACGTCTAGATCTCAGGTGACTCAGTCACATGACGTCATCAAGTCACAGTTACAACCTTGTAGCAACTCATGTGTAACTCAAAGTCTACCACGAATCATGAAGCAAATTCAACGGTTTGAATATTTTTTTCTCACATATAACCCACTTGCAACTAGGATAGTCTTAGTTGCAACGTATTTGCAATTAGGAAGAATCTCGTTGCAACCCACATGCAACTAGGGAAATCTTAGTTGCAACCTATTGCAATTAGCGAAATGTTAGTTGCAACCTACTTGTAACTATCATGCCGGCACGAATCACGAGGCAAATCTAATGGGTAAGGGAGGTGACAGAGACATAATAAAAAACATGTGCCATATTTCTAGAAAATCCGAATATATAAATACTCCCACCGTTTTACAATAATTAACGTCCTCAACAATTCCCTATTTTTCGAGACTCACAAACTAGGCTTCTCTTTTGAGTTTTGTCCACACCTGACACCTGCCTACTAGGGCGCTCCAGTTTAAAATGTTGCCTATAGTCAAACAAGAAAGACATAAATGGTCACTTAGTTCTGAAAAATATTTGCAAGTTCCTATTCAATAGGATTCTAGATATCCCAATGGTACCTTTTCACCTTTCTTAAAAGTTAGGATATGAAATCACCAACGGGTTAGGACAAATATCTCCTGGTCTTTGCTTAGGCAATGATTTGTGAATCCCAAGCATATGCTCTCTTTAAATTTGTACAAGTTAAAATTTAATTTTTGGAATCTCAAAAGCAATTTTTCATGTAAATACATTAGTATATATAATTGCTAAAAACTGGAGTCTAAAATGATTTGAACTTGTTGCCTTGTAGGCACTCTTCTGTTTAGTGACGGTTCAGTTTCTTTGTGTTAAGTTTCAGTCACTTAATTTTTGTTATTTTATTCGCTCATGTGAAATTTAGTCTCTTATATGAAGTCTGTGACACTTTTATGTAGTTTTAGTCATTTTTGTATTGTTATTTTGCTAGTTTTTTCTTTATTAGAGTTGCACTTTTGTGTAGTGACACTTTTATTCGTGCAATTATACTTTCACTTTTTGTTTTTTGTTTTTATTTACTTGCTTGTTTGTTTGTATGTTGCAGTTGCACCTTAGTTTTGTTGCAGTTGCACTTCATTTGTATGATTGCTTTTTAAGTTGTGTAATTACTACATCACAAATGCGCCTATGCATGTAAAAAGTTTTGTCAAGAGTAAACTGATTCACAGTCTACACTGAAAAGATAAGCACGATTGAGCCGAGACATCCGTGTTTCTAGTTTTGTTATTTTGCACACGCCAGAAATGCAAACTTATGCATGAAACTTAACAGCTGCACATAATAGTCAGTAACCTACATGCATGTAAACATTTTTTAGAATATTTGGAAGCAAGAAAAAAGTTTATTTGAAAATAGTTAAAGTGAGTGCACATGCTCAAGCTCAACACGACAATCTTGTGCAAATGCCGGGCAAATATTTTGGAACCACGAGTATACGGAGGTGATGTTACCTGTGTGATAGACCAGCCCGTCCTTCTTCCTCTTCCTTGTCACGACGAAGAAAATGGCTATCATGACAAACAACAAACCAGCGACGGCAGCGCCGGCAATGGCCGCGGCTACTTGGCCATTCACTGCTTGCGACGAGTGGAGCTGGGAAGACGAAGAAGATGTGCTCCCGCCGCCACCATCACCACCGGTGGATGTGCTGCCCGACGAACCAGGCTGCATGGCGCCACTTTGTGCTCCCGGTAGGTGAGCGGACATCACACCGACGGCGCCAGGCGGAGCGATGGCGACAAGCGCCGGCGGTGCCCCGGGATGGCTGGATGACACGACCGGGATGAAGACCACCGAATGGTTCGCTGGCGGCGGCGGAGGAGAAGCAGAGGCAGAAGGAGATGGCTGGCCGCCACTAGGAGGTGGAGAACCTGACTGCCCATCGTTATTACTACTCCATTGCGGCGGCGGCGACGGTGGCGGTGCAGACGAGCGAGACGGAGATGGAGGGCTCCGAGTGGAGGATGAAGACGGAGGGGGCTCTGTCTCTTCCGACTGTTGGGGAGGCGGCGACCGGGTTGGTGGCGGCGGCGACGGAGAGTCGGAATCACCATTGTCCCCGGAGGAGGATTCGTCGGACGGCGGCGCTGGCGACGGCGAAGAGTCGGAATTGCCGCCGTCGCGGGAAGACCTGGAGGGGGACGACGACGGTGACGGCGATGATCTCGACGGTGGAGATGAGCCGGAGGAGCGGGAACCTTTTGAACTGGAGGAAGAGGAATCTTGCGAATCTGAGGATGACGAATCTGGAGACGGTGGAGATGGACTAGACGAATCGTCATTCCCTTCTGAAGAAGAGCCGGATGATCTTGATGAACCTTTCGGTGGAGGCGCGTTGGAACCATCGGACTGACCATCGCTTACATCATCTGATGAACTCGGGGACGGGGCTTCACTCGACATGCTTTCTCTACCAGATAGACGTGATCTCTTTGGTGATCAAAATTTGTTAGGAATGCTTCTCTGGTAAAAATCATCAAGCATATATTCCGGGTTAAGCTCGTCTCCGCCTCTGTTTCCTCTGCGCCCTGGGATGAACTGCAATCCCCGGACTCGCTTCTCCCCATTCTCTGTTAGGACAGCTCCTCGCCAACCATCTTCCACCAACATATAGCTTCAATGATCTCAATGTGTCAGCAGATTCACCTTGCAACCAGGGAGAGAGCAGGACAGGGGGGTTGGTGCCGGAGGAATGGAAGAACGACAACAGAACCAAGAAAATTGGTCAAGAGGCGCGAAACGGGAGAATACTTGTGAGTGGCCAAGAATAGGGTCGTGGCCAGGAGAAACAAGAGCAACAAACGAGACCCAACCTATCAAAAGATTTTGGTGCTATATTTGGACATATCAATTCTGGGACACACACACATGAAATGAAATGCAAACGAGTTTGCAAGAAAGTAGGAGCCGTATGATGTACCAATTGAGAGGTGGTGAACTTTGTCCTAGTTACTGCTATTTTTGTTTGAGGTTATGACAATGACAAACTCGTGAGGTAAAATTAAGCTCCCTCGCCACTTTTATTAAAGCTGACGGCGGTTGACGGCGACAATAATTTTGGCTTCCCAACAACATCTGTGTCAATGACAGGGCTGACCTGCATGTCTGTTTTATCCGCTATTTAGAGATTCCGTATCGGTGACTCATGATAACGGAATGGAGACAAGCGGAAAAATGACTCAGCAGTTGGAATAGAAATACATGTTCACAGGTGGACATTTAGTATTAATCATCTCTATGATCACAAATATCAAATATGGTGTTATTATGTTATCATTCTTCCTCATACTCAGAGGTGTTTTGTAGAGGCTAGACCATTATCGATCTCGCTTCTACTGCCAACGTGATTAACAAAAGAAAAAACACCATTTAGCAAAATGAAGCATCTTATGTCGTCCAAAGTCCAAGGTGGATTGTGGATCCATGCCTTGGAGGCTAAAGACATTGCTTTATTTAGTACATTGGAGACCAGGAGACTCACACTTCTGAGTGGTCTAATAAAAGTGAACTAGTTCTTCCTTAGGTTTGGGACCTTCTCAATGAGAAACAAAGTGAGAGAAAGACAACAGACATGAAAACACAATGCCATATCACTCAAACACAAACATTTACAAAATAGAAAATTTGATCAATGCCTATTTATACCATATATCAATGTACTACAGTACGCCGATGATACTATTATTTTTATGGACCATGATTTAGAAAAAGCGGTCAATATGAAGCTCATTATGTGTATCTTTGAGCAGCTATCGGGGTTGAAAATAAATTTTCATAAAAGTAATTATTCTGTTTTGGCAAAGCATTGGAAATGGAACACCACTATAAAGAAATTTTTGGGTGTACATCCGGGTCTTTACCGATTAGATATCTTGGTATTCCTATCCACCATAGAATGCTCCGTAATTCTGAATGGAATCCGGTGGAGAATAGGTTTGCTGCAAAATTAGGCTGTTGGCGGAGTAAATTGTTATCTTACGGGGATCGTCTTATTCTTATTAACTCCGTTCTTACTAGCCTGTCCATGTTCATGTTATCTTTTTTGGAGATTCCTAAGGGTGTGAGGAAGAGACTTGATTTTTATCGATCTCGTTTTTTTTGGCAATCTGATGAACACAAAAAGAAATATAGACTATCTCGTTGGAATATTATTTGTAGACCAAAGGATCAAGGGGGCTTAGGGATCGAGGTTCTTGAGTTGAAAAATAGATGTTTGTTAAGTAAATGGTTATTCAAATTATTATCAGAAGAAGGAGTTTGGCAGCAATTGTTGCATAACAAATATATTAAAAATAAGACGTTGGCTCAGGTGGAGGCGAAACCCACTGATTCACCCTTTTGGAAGGGGTTGATGGGCGTAAAAGATGAGTTCTTTAAGAGGGGTAAATTTAAAATTGGGAATGGGATGACGGTTCGGTTTTGGGAGGATGTCTGGTTGGGCGATGTGTCGCTAGCCCAGCAATATCCGTCTCTTTATAATATTGTCCAACGAAAAAATGTGTTGGTATCTACGGTATTGAATCAATCTCCTATTAATATTAATTTTAGGAGATATTTTAATGAACATAAGTGGAATTCATGGTTACACCTATATGAACGACTAATGATGGTACAACTCAGCAATGATAAAGACCAGTTTTTATGGCAGTTAACAGAATCGGGTTTGTTTTCAGTTAAATCTATGTACCTTGATCTTATGAATGGTCATACTATATTTATGAGAAAATATCTTTGGAAGATTAAAATACCTCTCAAGATAAAGATATTTATGTGGTTTCTTAGTAATAAAGTGTTACTTACTAAGGATAATCTAATAAAGAGGAATTGGACGGGCAGTCAAAAATGTTGTTTCTGTGATAATAATGAGACCATTGAACACTTGTTTCTATCTTTTCCATTTGCAAAATTAGTCTGGAGAATGGTATATTTTGCTTATAACATTCCTCCCCCTGCTAATATCACGAATATGTTTGGCAATTGGTTAAATGGAGTGAAAAAGAAGGATAAACAGCATATCCGTATTGGAATCTCAGCAATTTGTTGGTCAATATGGACAAGTAGAAATGATATTGTGTTTAATAAACAAAAGGGAACCAATTTTTTGCAGGTTATTATTCGTGCAGCGCACTGGATTCAACTTTGGGCGTATCTTCTCCCGGAGGACCAGCGGGATATTATGGCTATTGGATGCAACCGAATCCTGACGGTCGCACGGGACTGTTATTTCCAGGCTACTGGATGGCGGCACACTAGAAGGATTGAAGATTGAAGATGGATAGATTTTGCTTGCCGTTCATCTTTTTGTGGCTGTTCCTTGTTACAGCTTTAGTTTCTATGTGATTGTAACAAGTACACTGTTTTGAACTTCGTTCGTTATTTTAATAAAAGACATGGATGTGTGCATCTATTGATGCAGATGCCGGAGCAATGCTCCCATATCGGAAAAAAAACTAGTTCTTCTAGAAACATAATTGATTGCACATATTGTAAATCATGTGTTGTGGTGGACACTACAGCTGGGCATGGGCAGCCCGGCCCGGCCCGGAAATCCCGGGTCGGGCGAGGCTCAGTCCTAAAATTTGAGCCCGAATGTTAGGACGGGCCATGCTTCCATTTTTGCGCATTTTAGCCTGGTTAGGCCGGGCTTCTCGTGCCGGGCCAGGCTTTTTGCTCATTCGCCCGGTTCAGGCTTGAATTATAGGCCCAACAGTCAGGCTGGGCCAGGCTCGGTCCTAACTTTTTACTACCGGGCATTTTTAAGCCCGGTCTGAACTTTGCCCATGTGTAGTAGATAGTAGCGGTCATATGTCTAGGCTAATTGTTGCTAGATCATAGCTATGCTCCTATTTAGAAATTTAGTGACTAGGCCTGAAACGTCAAGGACAACAACCAAGTCGGAAAAGTCTTGGTCTTGACAACTTCACCTTTCGGTGCCAAATACTAGATCGAGTACGGAGCGTGAGAGATAGGTAAGTCGCACATAAGAATCCCTCCGCGTCCCCTAATCGCTACTAGTTTTGTTTTGTCTTTGTTCTCTACTAGTTGTGGAGCTAGACTTTGTTATGCTTTCCAACTTAGTTTTTTCTTTGAACATCTTGTGGTTTTGTAACGAATTTGTGGCTGTGTGCATCTTAGTTATGCAGAGGCCGGGTCTATTGCGCAAGTAATAAAGTGCCTATTTTCGAAAAAAACTAGTTGTGCTAGATAAATTAGATTAAATCAAAATTTCGATGTCTTAAAAACATTATTAATTGAGATTTTCTTGTGTGAATAAACGAGAAATCTTTGAGGATTTTGTTTTCCTTGTTTTCTTCCGGAAACTTGATTTGATATTCCACTACTAGAGACCAGAACTGAGGTGTGCATGTATTTAAATACTTGAGTACGAAGTCAGAGCCTCATTAGCAGCCAGGCTGCTACCTCAACATGATGTGAATGGTTATTTTTAGGAAAACGCTTTCCATCAGCCCACCAATAACGCTACAAAAATCGGTCGTGGAGAGAAGACACGCAACACGCACGTGGCTGGGCCCCACTGATCCTTATCCTAACGCAGCAAGCCCCTGCTCTTCTACCGGCCCGACGCCCCAGCTGCACTCCCGGCCGGCCCGCCGCCCCTGCTCCACCGCCGGCGAGCGCGCCGCGCCCTGCTCCACCGCCGGCGAGCGCGCCGCGCCCTGCTCCTCCGCCGGCGAGCGTGCCGCGCCTGCTCCTCCACCGGTAAGTGCGCCGCCCCTGCTCCTCCGTCGGCGAGCACTCCTCTCTGCGATTGCCGCCTTGCTCTCCATCCAGCTGCGCCCTACCGCTCCCCCGACGAGCGCGCTCTACGCCTGTTTCTGCTGCTTGGCTACTGCAGCGCCCTGACCACCGGGAATCACTGTGGTGAGGTCGACGCCGATATGCTGTCTCCGGCGCCAGGTACCGGTGGAGATGGCCAAGGACGCGTGGGGCGCGGTAACTTTTTTTGTTGTTTTTGTTGTTAATTATTGTTATAAATATATTAGTAATTTGTTGTAAATATATTATTGGCATGAGAGCTATTTTTGTTAAAATTGTTTCCGCTATTGTTGTAAATACCACTGTTCAAAAACTAGGCCGATTCAACGATTACTAGGCCGATTAATCGCTACTAGGGGCTTGACCGTGTCGATTACCATTAATCTCTTGTGTTAATCCTTTAGCCCGATTAATCAGTCTGAAAGTCCGATTACTAGGTATTTTCCCGATTAACTACCACACTTGGTCAAAAAAGTTACAATATTTTCAATGCGTATCGCTAATACAGGCGCTACCCCTCCCCAATAAAGTAGATTTTGCGAAGCTCCCGCTTGATTGCAGCCTCCAGTAGCTTCATTTCCACTGTTGCCAAATAGTTTCTTGCCCTTCCAGACCAGTTACTCATAGTTTCCCAGACCTCAGATTACAGGAGCTCGATCACCATGAGGAGCTCGTCCAAGAACTGGAGGACGCCTTCAATAGGTTAGGTAGGTGGTGGGAGAATATAAACTTCAGAGGTAAGGTGAGAGGAGAAGAACTGGAGCGTACAAGTTTTTCTAGGATTTTAGGCTTTAGAGAAGTAGGGAGAGACATATAGAGGCTCATATACTATTATTTTTCTTATATAAATTGTTTTAAGTGCTAATTTGTGTAGGTTGCACCGATTAATAGCCGACCGATTAAATCAGTTAATCGTCCGAATTCCGATTAATCGCTACTCCCAAGCCGGCCGAGCAGTTAACGATTACCGATTTCCTTAACATTGGTAAATACCCAAATTAGTTGTTGTTTTTCTTGTGAATTAATGTGGGAAATATATTATCAATTTGTTGTAAACATGAGAATTGCTGTTTTTTAAAATTGTTGCCGGGTATTGTTGTAAACACCCAAATTAGTTGTTGTTTTTCTTGTAAATTAATGTGGGAAATATATTGTCAATTTGTTGTAAACATGAGAATTGTTGTTTTTAAAAATGTTGCTGCCTATTGTTGTAAACACCCAAATTAATTATTGTTTTTGTTGTTAATTAATATTGTAAATATATTGCAGATTTGTTGTAAATATATGGCATGTGAACTGTTGTGAACACCCAAATAAAAAATAGTTTGTTGTTAATTTATTGTTGTAAATATATTGATGATTTGTTGTAAATATATATTTTGGCACAAAATATTATTGGTGCTGGAGCTCTTGCTTTTTGTTGGATTACTTTTGTTGTAAACATCCAACGATAGCACATGGTTTTTAGTTGATTTTTGTCCACCGGGTATGTTGGGTGTTCAGTGAGAGGAAAAAGGAGACTTCGGTTCTACACGCAGGAAAGTTTGCAAGAACTTTCGTTCAGCAAGAGGAAGGAAAGCGACGCGGCGTGGGATGTAGCATCCTACAAAGACGCGGGGCCCATCCAATGGCGGGCGGGGCAACCGATTTTTAGCCCCAAATCAGCCGCCCGACGCGTAGCGCGTCCCTTATTTTTAGGAGCTTTAATTAACTCTTATCCGACGAAGACTTTCAAAGTTGGTATGTTCCACAAAATTCATTTTTTTTTGTAGATAAACTGGATGTCGGGTTGGAACATTTGTAACACATTGGTTCAGTTGCTTTAACGAGCTAACCCACTATGTGGTATTATTTAAATAATTTAACGCTCGACACTGGAGCTTGCGTATCACAGTCCCGACCCTCATTGGAGAACCATGTGGCCATTACCAAAAGCACCAATAATTCAGATTGAATACAGTGTTACGTATGCAAATCTCAAAAGCACTGAGCTCCAAATCTAACAAACAGATCTTGTTTTAATAACTGAGGGAGCAGTTGTTGTAGTCATGGAAGAGGTTAAGTAATACTCTTTCATTCCCAACTTAGGATTCATATAGTTTTTGGTTAAAGAAAAAACTTAAAGTTTGATTAACTATGTAGTAAAATACACAAAAAAATACACAGTATAATACATAAACATCTACAGTAACAAACTCACACAATATGCAACTATATATATATTGTATATTACACAATGGTTCTAACAATATTGCTTTAAGATTATAAATGTTGGGCTAATTTTTTATATAGTTTCTTAAATTTTAACAAGTTTGACTTTGACTAAAATCTATATGCATCATATTTTGGGAAAGAGGGAGTATTATTCCAGCCTTGAGTATTTGTTGCTCAATCTCTAGTTATGTCATAATTTTTCATTTGCATTCTTTATAGTGGAGTGTCAAGAAAGATATACCTTACCGGAGAAGATAGAGATGGCACACGCAATGTGTACTCTGGAGCTACCCATACGCTTAACCGTCCAACCCCGGGCTTACCCGTCACCGTCACCTGTTCCTGTCAATGGGTGCATTTTTTCTCGACAGGGTGAACGGGTACCTATAGGTTTATAGAAAGAAACACCTAAAACAACGACACATACTTATGAATTCAACATATTGTAAATAATTGCACTAACCATGCATCTAAAAAAACAATTGCACTAACTCATAAATAGTAACACTTGCCCATAAACATAAACACATCACAAATGGTAAACAACAAAACATGATCATTTTTTTAGTTTACAAACTCACGGCTGAGTGTATATAGAGTTAATTTGACCTACCATGAAATATAGAGGTAGCTTGACCCTACATAAGGCTACCGATCAAAAAAAATTAGGAAGGTAAATAGGTACGCGGTATGGGCTACACGATCCTATACCATACTAATACGGAAAAGCATATCTGAACCCGGGCACAAATACTCCCTTTTTCTGGACCATTCATTTGCCCTGCAGCTTCGTGGCCCACGTTGGTAGACGTATTTATTTCAGTCTCCGAAATTGGCCCTGGCTCCCGTACAGGCCCTGCTCCCGTATCCATTCGCCGCCGGATGTTCCTCGCCGATGAGTGCCACGCCCTCCTGGCCTCCTCCCCTTGCACTCCCCCGCTGCCTCCACCAAAAACCACCGGAGGGCGTCGCCGGCTGCCAGGACGCGAGCCGCCATCGTCCACTTCGAGGCCGCGCATCGCGACGCTCCCGCGGCGGGCGGAGCTCCTCGCGGCGCTCCCGGATAGCGACGCTCCCGCGGCGGGCGGAGCTCCTCGTGGCCACGTTGAGGGACGCCGTGCCCGCGCTCGCCGTGGAGGTGGACGCCGCTGAATTAGTTGCTCCCCTCGACGTGGGCTTCTTCCCCTCCCCTGCCGCTCCCTCCCTCATGTTCGTCGACCCACCCCGACAGCTCACCGCCCCGCGCGCGAGTTCTCCTCGTTGTGAAAGCCGTCTCCTCCCTCAGCGCCACGGCCACATTCTGCAGCGGTACCCTCAATTCTGCTCTTCCCCTAGTGTCTGATGACCTGCAAGTACGGCGCAGCGCTCCGCCTGAGCACCCTGTAGCATACACGTATTCGTATGTTTCCTGATTTCTGCAGGCCTGTCAGTCCTAAAAAAAAATCTAGGTGGCATATGTCCCAGCCAAAACGTATGGTCCAGAAAACGAGCTCAGATGAGCTCGGGACTAGAAACGCCTCGTCCATACTAATATGCCTTTTGGCCTCCGGTTTAGTATACTGAACTGGTGTACATAAGTAAAGTACAGCAGTATAGTATAGCACGTAAGGAAAGGAGGGCGTGCCTTGCTTTTTTTTTTCTTTTTTCGAAATGGAGATAGAGCCTCAGCCTATGCATCAAATAATGTATCCGGCTTTTTTCCATTAAATTAGTTAACAAAGTTCTCACAAAGATCATATATAAAAAATTCGAAGCCACCACACAACACCTAGAAATCCGACAATGAGAGAAGATCATGCCACCAACATGGACGTATTTCTTAGAAACATGAAAACTTCCCATCAACTACGAACTGGAAAATCACATACACCGAGGCACCCATTAAGCAAACGGGAGCCCTTATCCGATCTAGCAAACTCATAGCGAGCACCTCATGCACACACTACAGAAGTGTCACCACCAACAAACCGCCAAGAAACCTTCAGGATAAAGATCTGCATAAGCTTTGTCATTCTTGTCATCGACGACACCACGACGCCAAACAATGCCCCCTCCCTTCACGTGTCGAACATCACGTGGCCACTGTCAAGACCCCACTGCGCCACACAGCCGAGATTCGTCGTCGTCGTCGATGTGCTAGAAACAACACCGCTCCACCAAGAAACCAAACCACATGTCCGTCACGAGATGCACATCTCCTAGACTAATGTCCACAAGGGGGGAACGAAGTATAGGAGTCGCCATTACCCGATCCATAGATCTGGGGGTTACCCCGGAGAGTAGCGGATGGGGATGGGAGCTTCACCTCAATGACGCCTTCAAGAACGCACAATGCGCCGCCATCACCAGCTCCAGCCAACGCTGAAACCTAGGGTTTTCACCGACATCTTCCACAACAATACTCCATGCCACCACTTGAACATCATAGCGACCAAGTTGACCACCTCTGATGGAAGGAGGAGGCCACCCGCACCCCTTAACGAGACCTCCCGCGCCACCAACTCTGGAGCAAGATCCCCTCACCGGGACGACGACAAGCACCGTCGGATGGAAGGGATCACATCCGAAAGAGGGGCGCCATGGGACCCACCACCATCCTCCAATCGTGGCCGTGCCGCCTAGGGCACCCGATCTGCCGAGCGAGAGGACCCCACCGCCTGCCGCCATCAAGCGCCTTCGATCTGATCCGCATCGGGCTGTCATGGCCTTCTGCGACCTGTGCGTCGAGCGCTCTCCCGGGGAAATATTGGAGCATCCATTGATGCATCGCTCCCGACCCGAACCTTCTTTTTCCATGGAACGAGCACAAGGCTTCTTGGGGATGATCATGCCTCCCAGAGTCTGAATTTAAGCAGAACATGAAGGAGCCCAACCTCCATATATACATAGTCCGTCCATATACTCCCGTACTGTCACGCACCTGACACTCGTGGTCAGTGTTTTACCTGAACAGAAACAAGCATTACGATGTATTCCCTTCTTGCCTGGCTGCCATGGCTTGTCGTCTCCCTCCTCTCCCTCTACCTTCTGGACCCCTCCTCGCCCACACGCGCCGCCACCTTCCTCCAGGCCCCATCCCTCTGCTCCAGGCCGCACCGCTCGCTCGCCCGCCTCGCCAGGACCTACGGCCCGCTCATGTCCCTCCGCTTGGGCGCGGTCACCACGGTGGTCGCCTCCTCCCGGGACGCCGCCCGCGAGATCCTGCAGAAGCACGACGCCGTCTGTCTTGTCCGCCCGGTTCGTGGGCGACGTCGTCGGCGACCACGCCAGGTACTCGGTCGCCTCGCTCCCCATTGGACCCCGGTGGCGCTCGCTGCGCAAGATCATGTCAACGGAGCTTTTCGCCCCTCACCGGCTCGATGCGCTCCAGGGCCTCCGGAGCGACAAGGTGCGGGAGCTCGCGGCCCACATCGCTCGGCTGTCGCCCGATGGCACAGCGGTGGACGTCGGGCGCGTGGCGTTAATTCGCGAGTCGCGACCAGCCTGAACCTCCTCTCGTGTACCATCTTCTCGCGAGACCTGACAAGCCTCGATGACCATGGCGGGTCCAAGGAGTTCCAGGTGGCGGTGGGTGAGATCATGGAGTGCGGAGCCTGCCCCAACGTGTCCGACTTCTTCCCGGTGCTCGCGTGGGCGGACCTGCAGGGGCTGCGACGGCGTTTGGCGCGGCTGCTCGCGCGGATGCACCTCCTGTTCGACGCCGAAGTGGACCGGAGGCTGCGCCGCCGCGAGGCCGGAGAGCCCAGGAAGGAGCACGACGATTTCCTCGACGTGCTGCTCGACGTCGCGGCGCGTGACGTCGCCAAGGCCGACCTGGACCGCGACACGCTCAGGGCGCTGTTCACGGCCGGTAACGATCTACACATGGTCACGCACTCACGCTCTTGTCTCGCCATTCATTTCACGGTAACGATATTCTCTTCTTTTGCGTGGAAAAATTGGAATTCCAAGATATTCAAGACTTGATACTCCAAACTTGCTGCAGTGAATAGGATTATTCTCGTTTTTTCGTGTTTTATCTTTTACTAAAAGCTAATCTTTGTATATAAAAAAAGATATAAACTGGAATCATTAAAAGTTTCTTTAATGCGATTATCGAGATACTATTGTACAATTTGTTTGGTCAAATTTCGGACTGAAATGCGCGTGCGCCTTATTCATAAAAACAGAATGGAAATAGTATGTTAATATGCAAATTAAAATATTAGTGGAAGGTAGGAATACTCTATATTCTTGCCTGAAGCGGTACATAATTAGAATGAATTTAATGAAAGATTGCTGCACTAGTCAATTTTGAACTAAAAGTTTGAACCGATGGAAAGAGACCAGGTAGTGTATTTATATTCAACACTCCCCCTTATGTCTACGTTATTTTAGTCCTTAGCGTGGGTTCAGTGTAGGCCGCATAATTTTTTTTCTTTTTCTTTTAAAACTACGTGAGCATGGTCTTGAAGTTGAGATCTCTTGGCTCTGATACCATGAAAGATTGCTGCACTAGCTAATTAAATCAAAAGTCTAAAATGATGAAAAGAGACTAGGCAGTGTATTTATATTCAACACTTCAAAACCTATACTATGTTCTTATTGTAATTTACCAAACATGTCCAATACATTTGGCAAGTTATTATGTGACCATCACTTACTATTTTCTTATTTCAAAACACATATTATGTTTTGTGACCATCGCTTACTATTCAACACTTCAAAACATGTACTATGTTCTTATTTCAAAACACATATTATGTTTTGTTGTAGGATTTGTTTTTAGCGGGGAGTGATTCGAGCTCTAGTGTGGTGGAATGGGCAATGACGGAGCTTCTTCGTAACCCAACATCAATGGTCAAAGTTCAAGAGGAGCTCACACAAGTCATTGGCTCAACAAGAAGCATGAAAGAATCTGACATCGACCTGTTGCCCTACCTCCAAGCCGTGGTCAAGGAAACCTTCCGGTTGCATCCTCCGGGCCCATTGATGTTACCACAACAGGCGCAAGCGACCGTAAGAGTCGCAGGTTATATCGTGCCCCAAGGTGCACGGGTGATGGTGAATTTGTGGGCAATAGGTCGAGACGAAAGAATCTGGCCAGAACCAGACAAATTCATGCCAGAGAGGTTTTTAGGGAAGACGATGGACTTTAGAGGTGCGGATTTTGAGCTCATTCCGTTCGATGCGGGGCGTCGCATATGCCCTGGGTTGCCGTTGGCGATCAGGGTAGTGCACTTGGTCCTCGCTACATTGTTGAATGAGTTTGAGTGGAGGCTGCCGCTAGAGGTGGAGAGGGCCGGCATCGATATGGGTGAGAAGTTTGGTGTGACACTCACCAAAGCTGTTTCGCTATGCGCTATAGCTACACCGATTTGAGCAACATTTTGTTATAATGTTTCATCTTAGTTTGTGTTTTAACCCAGTACATGCTTTAAACATTAAAATGGTGGTTTGCATTTATAGTATGTGAAAAATGTATCATGCATGTGATTTCAAATTAACCCACAAGTCCACAACCATGGATGTTGCAATAGTAAAGACCATGTGTCTTGACACTAAATGAAGCTATGCATTGCCATAGGTAAAGAGCATTGTCTTTAATTGCACTAAGTGAATCTCTTGTTGAAGTGGCAAACCCTAGAAGAGGGGAAGAAGAAGGGCAAAAAGAAAAGTAAGTGGTAAAAGTGGACCCAGGATGTTAGACTTGCTATAATGTTGAAGGGGTTGTGTGAATAATTTACGTTGTTATGTTTTTTTGTGAAAACAAACTTTCTCCTGGACTTGTGATCCTGTGTAATTCACTCTTGATCCAGATTTGGAGGAGTCATGACACGTGCAAAAAAGAACCCACACACCATGACCAATAGAGAACCAATCCGAAGGACATGAAACACCGTTGAATTTTTGACCGAAATAGGATAGCATATATCCACAATCATTATTGTAACCATCTAGATATTATAAGAAAAGTTTGCGTGTGGGGCCAAACCTATAACAGTACCTCAATTATGCTACTCCCTCCGCTCGATTATACTTGTGGTGGGTTTAGTTCAAATTTAAACCACAACATGTATTCTAGATCCGAGGGAGTATTCATAATTTCATATTTACTGATGAGCAAACTGAATCCTGTCAAATATAGGCATGAAAAACACAGAGTAAATGCACGCATGCGTCGTTTCATCATGCATTAGCCAGCGATCCTGCTTTTAAATTGTGATTCAGATTGTTGTTAATTCTATTGCAAAATGTTGTTCACAAAATAGAACTTAATGCATTTAAGATTACTTGATTTATGTGATTATTTCACTTACTAATCTGTTGTGTTGCTTAAGTATACCAATGTGTGTCGCTGATGAACCGGTTTCGTTCAATTTTTCGTAATTAATCAATCATCTTTTTAATCAATGGAACGGACAAAACTTTTACCTCGTATATTTTTTTAAATCTGCTGTGCTGCCATTTTAGTAGCTGCCCTACAGAGTTACAAACGCAATTTTTCCTCCTATGTACGGGGGTCTCGGTCTTATCTCATCCGTTGGTTGATTCTAGATCAAAGCCTCATGATGTTTTTGCAATTTAGTCCACCAAAACATCATAATCAACTTGCAGTCCACCCACCAGTAGAGGATAAACACTGCCCCGCACAGATATTTCTTAGCTAATAACCCGAACCAGCCGCCGCCGCCCCCATTCTCTCCATTGACCTCATCTCTTTCTAGCCTCCAGGAGCTCGCCGATGATTGTGCCAACACTGGGAGCTCTACTCCGTTTGCTGCTGTTCGTCCATGTCTCCTTCCCGGATTTCCCACACCATGACCCCTCCTTAGCTTGCCTAATTTGGGTAGGGATTTCGAGATCCCAGCCATCCACCATCCACGCCCATGGCCCTACCTTGTAATCGGTGGTCGGGGAGCAGAAGCTCCGGTCCTCCTGCTCGACTAATGCCGGGCAGCCAACACTCCCATGCATGAGCTAGGCGCAATGCCGGCCAAGGAAGGCCAGATCCGTCCATGGAGGTCCAGGGTCTAGGCCTACAGGGCCTGGATTCGAGGCACATGTGTTTTTTAAATTCTTTATTTAGTTCGGATTTTTTGTTCTAGGTCTGGTTTACTGCTTGCATCTAGATGGCCTGTAATATCGCAGGTTTAGAGGCAAGAAAAAGAGAGAACACGAGAGAGTGCAATGCATTCATGCATAAAAAATTCGGGGAACTTCCGTGCGTTCATCTAAAACACAAAGTGATCGAGGTTTCTCTGATGTCGATGGAACTGATGTATGTCATCGGGACTGAGATCCAGTGCCTTGACACACTCAAGGCACAGATGAACAGTGATGTGCCTTGACCTTTAAACTGTTGGATCTAAGATGGACAGCCCAGATGCAAGACTGCAGCGCTTGTACTGTAGCATATACTGTAGCATTAATATTGTAGACGAACCACTGTATCATGTGTCCTGTAGATAGGTTCTGTAGCTGTGAACTGTTCATGCTCATCCAACCTCAAGTTCTGGATCCAACGTTTACAAAAGAGTGTCAAGGTATATTACTATTCATATGTGCCTTGAGTGTGTCAAGGCACTGGATCTCAGTCCATGTCATCGACACAAGTGCGAGAAATTTCGACATGACCTTTGTTGATTTATTATGTTTTCGAGGGAAATAGTTTGAATTCAAATTCAAATATGAAAGACATAAATTCAAATAATAAATTGAATTGGAATTTGAAATTTAAACAAGTATATAAATATAATATGTACAAGTAAATACACTTGATAGTTCCAAATAAATAAATGAGTTAAACTTTATTACAAATAACATTATTCAATAACTTACAAGTTAGAAAAGAAATGGAAAATTACAAAATAATAAAAGAAAACCCTAAAACTAAACCTTCATCTTCTCAATCCTTACTCTTCATCTCCTACAAATGAAAAATCAATTAATGGCCAAAGAGAAATAACATTGGGGTAATGCTAAAATGTTTGTCTCCATATTTGGGAGACATTTTTAATATTGGAGTCTAGCTAATGGAAATCAAGAACTAGTCTTGATCTTCAAATGGTGATTAGAGGGAATTTATTCAACTTAGGCAACACTAGGGACAAATGAATTATGCAAGGGACTTGTATCAATTCTGGATCATGAGGCAACAATGATTAAAGGCAACCAGGGACTAGAGAAATACTGCTTGATCAATATCAAAAGGCAATAAGCATTGATTACTGTTTGAAGCAATAAGGCAACCAAATTTTATTCCCTCTAATCTAGCTAGAAACCATAAAGCTCACAGGTTTTAAATTAAGTAATCCACCTTTGACATTAGATGGTCAAGATGAATAAAGCCACATGGATTAAAGGTCCACATGGATAATAAAAACATCAGCAGTAGCACCACAAATCATTTGATGGACAAGAAAGAAAGGAAAACGGTGCTACACATGGATAAGGAAGGCATCAATCAAAGCTTGCACTAGGGGTAAAGTAACCAACATTGAAACTTGAACATTCAAGTGATATCACTGCAAGCAGCATACTCATCACTTCCAAATGAAGTGTTGTCACACACAGCCAACAGTCCAGCACTACAAAAGCAAAGCAGCAGTCCGGCCGTACCATGTGATGCATACACCAGCAAACCATTCCTGCAGTTCATCTCACACCCCAGCACACTATCCAGCAAAAGCAAGAACACATCGGCAGTATCTTGTTTTGTTCCACATAAATATGAGCCAAATAGCAGATCAGGAAGCTAGGAGGAGGAGGCTACAACAAGTAGGTTAGATCAGATTCTGAGGAACAAGCATGCCACAAGAAGAAGATCAATCCACAGTCCAGAAGGCCAAGATCTATACAAACAACATGTTGATCCATCAACTTAATAAAAGCATGTGTTCTTAGCCTTTGCATCTTGGGGAAAAATAAAGGGTAATATGCAAAGGAAGCATAACCATCTACCTTTCAACTAAGTTTTCACTTAGGAGGATTGGAAGGATTTGTTTTCTCTCAGATATGCATAGAGGTGCTATGCTAAGTCATCATAGAGAATTAAAAGCCAAGATATAGTATATGTTCTTCTCCAATATTTTTGCATCAGCCTTTGCATCATTGGCAGGGCCAAAGGAACAAGTACATCATATGTTCTTATCAAAAATATATATAGTACAACCACTAGATGTACAAGTATACTTAGGGTCCAGGAGATCACTCCTAGGCCAACTAAGTAGAACTAGAAAAGAAAGCAGGGCCACAAGCTAGACATCATATAAAGTATCCAGTAAGCATCTTCACTAATCAGAGCTTAATAAGCACACCATAAGATCACTAGAATCCAACAAATAAATCATCCATCAATAGTACTTCTATTTCATTGTTTAAATTCAACCACAAGTGAATCAGGGGCATCACCAATATGTAGCAAACCGATAGAGCCGCCCGTACTTAAGCAACTTAATACATGAAGCTACTTAGGGTCCAGGAAACTAATCCCAGGCCAACCAAGTAGTAACCTAGCAGCAAAACAACTATAAATATGTATGCATACAAGCCCACCAATAAGCCATCAAGGAAATTATTAACAGTTAACCTCCCAGAGCACAGAGCCTCACCGAAATTATCAGGACCTTGACCCATTACATATAGATGGATTATGGCACCACAATAACATCTGGGGCACATCAATATCAACAATTATTGTGCGGCTCAGTATATAACAGGAACACTAGACCTTTAAGTGTAAACCTTCCAGCACATGATTCCCAATGCATGGTCATGGGCAATATAGAGAAGAGAGAGGATTTAGCTCACAGTGAGTGGAGTAGAGAGTTGTTGCCGTAGGCGATGTCGGGGTTGCGTCGGCGACACCGTCCAACCAGTGTCGAGGATGAAGTAGTTGTCACCGCAGCACAGCACAACACCGCAACAACAACATGTCGATGTCCCCGAGGTTGCAGACACACCACCATCCCGCTAGCGTCACAGTCCAGATAGGTATCACGAGCATCGCCACCACATCACCATGACCGGAACCACAAACAGCACAACATCGGCATCACCACTACAGGTTGCATATGTTGCTGTTCTAGCAGCACTGGCCTAGTGGTGGTCGAGGTAGGAATCGAGGAGGAGGCGTGTTTGACAAAGATTAGCAGTCGGCGGCGGCTGAGAAGTCCGAAATCGGTCGGAGCCATGCCAGGTGGCGGGGCAGCCATGAGAACCAGGCCGCGCGCACGGGCGCGGGACGGCGCCAGGGAGATGTGCAATGGCAGATAGTTCTATGGCGGCGTCAAGATGGGGAGAGGCGGCACCGGAATCGACCGGCGATAGCCGGGCTCACCGGAGGCGGAGTTACGGTTTTCCAGAGAGGCGCGTGGGGGCGAGGTCGAGCACCGCAACGGAGGGGAAACGGTAGGGGATATCATGGCGAGGGTATCGGCGGCTGGTGGCGGCCGGCGTCGGTACCGGAGACGGCCGACAACCAATCGGAGCGGCGCCCTCGTCGGTGACAATTTGGGGATGCTCGGGAGCGTGCGCGTGCGTGAGGAGGTGAGAAGGAGAGGGCGACAAGTGAGAGAGCGTTGGGTCAGGGTTTGAACCAAACCAGAGTGAGCCGGTCTGGTCCAACCCGACTAGCTGGCTAGCCCATTGGGCCATTTGGTCCATATTTTTCTTTATTTCCTTTCCCTATAAAATTTTATCATTTAAAAATAAATTAAATAACAACCAATAAATAAAAGTGAGTAACAAAAAATTACCTCTATAATAATAATATAAAACAAATACTTCAAAATAAAAGGAACAATAATTTGAATTTTCCTCTAAATTATAGAAGACTAATTTTAAATCTTAAACTATTAAGACTTAAATACTAAACATATAATTGTCTTGTTTCTATTTAGCACATAAATAAAATAATAAATCTTACCTTGCACCAAAATTCCATATAAAACAATAAATATTTATTGATGGTTATGTTTACTCTTATGAAAATCCTAATTGATCATAACTTCAACTATTATTTAAAAACCCTAAACCCTAATAGTATTTATCATATTTTAAGTCTTTTAAAAACAATATTATGTTAAATCCATTATTAATTTTATTTCAAAGTAATTAGTAACTTAAACTCTATTTCCAATTATTATGTTAAGGATAGCATCACAATTTAGAAACCTAGTTCCAATAAGAATAAAAACCTTAACCCTATTATTTTATGTTAGAACCCTGAATAATTCACACTTCTAAAACCCTAGGAAGTTATGATTGTGATCATAGGATTTGCACTACTACTCATACATCCAACCTAAGATGATTAATTCATGCTTATGAACTACTAAGATAAAAAAAGACCAATTCACAAGAAGTCATCATTTCATATCTTCAATTTCTAATAACCCTAATATGTAACCAATTAGTGCCACCTAGGGTAAACCCTAGATTGTTACTCTCATAGTAACACCATTGATCATCATTCCTTAATACCACACCATTGGAATCAACCTTAAACCACAACTTGTTAGAACCATGGTGATCAACCAAGATACCAACCTTGGATAGCAATTCACATTATATGCTCCTACTCAACTAAACCTTACTTGAGGATAATAAACCACCTAGTTTAGGAACCCATTAGTAATTACTTAGTCAAGAAAATAAGAAGTCGTAGTTAACCCTAATTGTTAACCCATGGAACAACCTGTAGGGATTCGTTGCATAGAAAAACAAAAAATTTCCTACCGCGAACACGCAATCCAAGCCAAGATGCAATCTAGAAGACGGTAGCAACGAGGGGATGATCGAGACTCACCCTTGAAGAGTTCCAAAGCCTACAAGATGAGGCTCTTTTTGCTGCGGTAGACGTTCACTTGCCGCTTGCAAAAGCGCGTAGAAGATCTTGATCACGGCGCCACGAACGGGCAGCACCTCCGTACTCGGTCACACGTTCGGTGTTGATGAAGTCGACGTCCACCTCCCCGTTCCAGCGGGCAGCGGAAGTAGTAGTCTCCTCTTGAATCCGGCAGCACGACGGCGTGGTGGTGGTGGTGGTGGAATTCTCCAGCGGAGCTTCGCTAAGCGTGCGGGAGAGAAGGAGGAGTGGGGCGGCTAGGGTTTGGGGAGAAGGGGGCGCCGGCCACTTGTGGGGTGCGGCCACCTTGTGGTCTTGGGGTGTGATACGTCTCCAACGTATATATAATTTCTTATGTTCCATGCCACATTATTGATGATATCTACATGTTTTATGCATACTTTATGTCATATTTATGCATTTTCTGGAACTAACCTATTAACGAGATGCCGAAGAGCCAGTTGTTGTTTTCTGCTGTTTTTGGTTTCAGAAATCCTAGTAAGGAAATATTCTCGGAATTGGACGAAATCAACGCCCAGGGGCCTATTTTCACACGAAGCTTCCAGAAGACCGAAGAGGAGACGAAGTGGGGCCACGAGGTGGCCAAACACTAGGCCGGCGCGGCCCAGCCCTTGGCCGCGCCGACCTATTGTGTGGGTCCCTCGTGACGCCCCCTGACCTGCCCTTCCGCCTACAAATAGCCTTCATCGCGAAACCCCCAGTACCGAGAGCCACGATACGGAAAACCTTCCAGAGATGCCGCCGCCGTCAATCCCATCTCGGGGGATTCAGGAGATCGCCTCCGGCACCCTGCCGGAGAGGGGATTCATCTTCCGGAGGACTCTACACCGCCATGGTCGCCTCCGGAGTGATGAGTGAGTAGTTCACCCCTGGACTATGGGTCCACAGCAGTAGCTAGATGGTTGTCTTCTCCTCATTATGCTTCATTGTCGGATCTTGTGAGCTGCCGAACATGATCAAGATCATCTATCTGTAATGCTATATGTTGTGTTTGTTGGGATCCGATGAATAGAGAATACTATGTTATGTTGATTATCAATCTATGTGTTGTTTATGATCTTGCATGCTCTCCGTTACTAGTAGATGCTTTGGCCAAGTTGATGCTTGTAACTCCAAGAGGGAGTATTTATGCTCGATTGTGGGTTCATGTCTCCGTGAATCTGGGGGAGTGACAGAAACCCCTAAGGTTATGGATGTGCTGTTGCCACTAGGGATAAAACATTGATGCTATATCCGAGGATGTAGTTATTGATTACATTATGCACCATACTTAATGCAATTGTCTATTGTTTGCAACTTAATACTGGAAGGGGTTCGGATGATAACCTGAAGGTGGACTTTTTAGGCATAGATGCATGCTGGATAGCGGTCTATGTACTTTGTCGTAATGCCCGATTAAATCTCACAATACTCATCATATCATGTATGTGCATGGTCATCCCCTCTCTATTTGTCAATTCCCAACTGTAATTTGTTCACCCAACATGCTATTTATCTTATGGGAGAGACACCTCTAGTGAACTGTGGACCCCGGTCCATTCTTTACATCTGAAATACAATCTACTGCAATGTTTTACTGTTCTCTGCAAACATCATCATCCACACTATACATCTAATCCTTTGTTACAGCAAGCCGGTGAGATTGACAACCTCACTGTTTCGTTGGGGCAAAGTACTTTGGTTGTGTTGTGCAGGTTCCACGTTGGCGCCGGAATCCCTGGTGTTGCACCGCACTACATCTCGCCGCCATCAACCTTCAACGTGCTTCTTGGCTCCTACTGGTTCGATAAACCTTGGTTTCATACTGAGGGAAAACTTGCCGCTGTACGCATCACACCTTCCTCTTGGGGTTCCCAACGGACGCGTGTTGTACGCGTGTCAAGCAAATTTTCTGGCGCCGTTGCCGGGGACGAGAAGGAAATTACACCGCAGAGATTTCTAACTCCCTCGTCAACTACGCGCCATCAAGATTTTCTGGCGCCGTTGCCGGGGAGATCAAGACACGCTGCAAGGGGAGTCTCCACATCCCAATCTCTTTACTTTGTTTTTGTCTTGCTTTATTTTATTTACTACTTTGTTTGCTGCACTAAATCAAAACACAAAAAAATTAGTTGCTAGTTTTACTTTATTTGCTATCTTGTTTGCTATATCAAAAACACAAAAAAATTAGTTACTTGCATTTACTTTATCTAGTTTGCTTTATTTACTATTGCTAAAATGGGTACTCCTGAAAATACTAAGTTGTGTGACTTCACAACCACAAATAATAATGATTTCTTATGCACACCTATTGCTCCACCTGCTACTACAGCAGAATTCTTTGAAATTAAACCTGCTTTACTGAATCTTGTTATGCGAGAGCAATTTTCTGGTGTTAGTTCTGATGATGCTGCTGCCCATATCAATAACTTTGTTGAATTATGTGAAATGCAAAAGTATAAGGATGTAGATGATGACATTATAAAATTAAAATTGTTTCCTTTCTCATTAAGAGGAAGAGCTAAAGATTGGTTGCTATCTCTGCCTAAGAATAGTATTGATTCATGGACTAAATGCAAGGATGCTTTTATTGGTAGATATTATCCCCCTGCTAAAATTATATCTTTGAGGAGTAGCATAATGAATTTTAAAAAATTAGATACTGAGCATGTTGCACAAGCATGGGAAATAATGAAATCTTTGGTTAAAAATTGCCCAACCCATGGACTGACTACTTGGATGATCATCCAAACCTTTTATGCAGGACTGAATTTTTCTTCGCGGAACCTATTGGATTCAGCTGCTGGAGGTACCTTTATGTCCATCACTCTTGGTGAAGCAACAAAGCTTCTTGATAATATGATGATTAATTACTCTGAATGGCACACGGAAAGAGTTCCACAAGGTAAGAAGGTAAATTCTGTCGAAGAAACCTCTTCCTTGAGTGATAAGATTGATGCTATTATGTCTATGCTTGTGAATGATAGGACAAATATTGATCCTAATAATGTTCCGTTAGCTTCATTGGTTGCTCAAGAAGAACATGTTGATGTAAACTACATTAAGAATAATAATTTCAACAACAATGCTTACCGGAACAATTCTAGTAACAACTATAGGCCATATCCTTATAATAATGGCAACGTCTATGGTAATTCTTATGGGAATTCTTACAACAATAATAGGAACACACCCCCTGGACTTGAATCCATGCTTAAAGAATTTATTAGTACACAAACTGCTTTTAACAAATCCGTTGAAGAAAAGCTTGGGAAAATTGATATACTTGCTTCTAAAGTCGATAGTCTTGCTGCTGATGTTGATCTTTTGAAATCGAAAGTTATGCCTCATGAAAATCATAATCATAAAATTGTTACTACAGCAAATTCCATCCAAGTTAGAATTAATGAGAATATAAGATTGATGGCCGAATTGCGTGCTAGGTGGGAAAGAGAAGAAAATGAAAAAGAAGATAATATAGCTAAAGTCTGGACTATTACCACCACTAGTAATGCTAACGCTCCACATGTTGCTGCACCTCCTACTAATAATGGTAAAAGAATTGGTGTTGGCAATGTTTCCACTTCTAATGCAAAGCGTGAAAAACTGCCTGAAACTGCTAAAACTGCTAAAATTGCTTGTGATAAAACTGCTGAATTTTTTTCCAACATTGGGGATGATGATCCCATTGCTTTAGATTATAATGGTTTAGATTTTGATGATTGCCACATCTCTGAAGTTATAAAGTTTTTACAAAAACTTGCTAAGAGTCCTAATGCTAGTGCTATAAATTTGGCTTTCACGAAACATATTACAAATGCTCTCATAAAAGCTAGAGAAGAGAAATTAAATCGTGAAGCTTCTATTCCTAGGAAGTTAGAGGATGGTTGGGAGCCCATCATTAAGATGAAGGTCAATGACTTTGATTGTAATGCTTTATGTGATCTTGGTGCAAGTATTTCCGTTATGCCTAGAAAGATCTATAATATGCTTGACTTGCCACCATTGAAAAATTGTTATTTGGATGTTAATCTTGCTGATAATTCTACAAAGAAACCTTTGGGGAGAGTTGATAATGTTCGCATTACCGTTAACAATAACCTTTTCCCCGTTGATTTTGTTGTCTTGGATATTGAATGCAATGCATCTTGTCCCATTATATTGGGAAGACCTTTTCTTCGAACTGTTGGTGCTATCATTGATATGAAGGAAGGTAATATTAAATATCAATTTCCTCTCAAGAAAGGTATGGAACACTTCCCTAGAAAGAGAATGAAGTTACCTTTTGATTCTATCATTAGAGCAAATTATGATGTTGATGCTTCGTCTCTTGATAATACTTGATATACACTTTCTGCGCCTAGCTGAAAGGCGTTAAAGAAAAGCGCTTATGGGAGACAACCCATGTTTTTACTACATTACTTTTATTTTATATTTGAGTCTTGGAAGTTGTTTACTACTGTAGCAACCTCTCCTTATCTTAGTTTTGTGCATTGTTGTGCCAAGTAAAGTAATTGATAGTAAGGTTCATACTAGATTTGGATTACTGCGCAGAAACAGATTTCTTTGCTGTCACGAATCTGGGCTAAATTCTCTGTAGGTAACTCAGAAAATTATGCCAATTTACGTGAGTGATCCTCAGATATGTACGCAATTTTCATTAAATTTGAGAATTTTCATTTGAGCAAGTCTGGTGGCTCAATAAAATTCTTCTTTACGAACTGTTCTGTTTTGACAGATTCTGCCTTTTATTTCGCATTGCCTGTTTTGCTATGCTTGATGGATTTTTCGATCCCATTGACTTTCAGTAGCTTTGTGCAATGTCCAGAAGTGTTAAGAATGATTATGTCACCTCTGAACATGTAAATTTTAATTGTGCGCTGATGTCTACGCCCCCTCCTTTTCCTGTAGATAGTGTTGGGCCTCCAAGAGCAGAGGTTTGTAGAACAGCAGCAAGTTTCCCTTAAGTGGATCACCCAAGGTTTATCGAACTCAGGGAGGAAGAGGTCAAAGATATCCCTCTCATGCAACCCTGCAACCACAAAGGAAGAAGTCTCTTGTGTCCCCAACACACCTAATAGGTGCACTAGTTCGGCGAAGAGATAGTGAAATACAGGTGGTATGAATAAGTATGAGCAGTAACAACGGTGCCAGAAAATAGCTTGCTGGCGTGTAGTTGATGGTGGTAGTATTGCAGCAGTAGTAACGCAGTAAAACAGTAAACAAGCAGCGATAGCAGTATTTAGGAACAAGGCCTAGGGATTAGACTTTCACTAGTGGACACTCTCAACATTGATCACATAACAGAATAGATAAATGCATACTCTACACTCTTGTTGGATGATGAACACATTGCGTAGGATTACACGAACCCTCAATGCCGGAGTTAACAAGCTCCACAATTCAATGTTCATATTTAAATAACCTTAGAGTGCATGAAAGATCAATAGACTAAACCAAGTACTAACATAGTATGCACACTGTCACCTTCACACTATGTAGGAGGAATAGATCACATCAATACTATCATAGCAATAGTTAACTTCATATTCTACAAGAGATCATGATCATAGCATAAACCAAGTACTGACACGGATGCACACACTGTCACCATTACATCGTGCAGGAGGAATAAAACTACTTTAATAACATTGCTAGAGTAGCACATAGATAAATTGTGATACAAAACACATTGCAATCATAAAGGGATATAAATAAGCACTTCACTATGCCATTCATAACAGTGAATAAGTATTCTGTGAAATATAGCCTAAGAGACCCACACGGTGCACACACTGTCACCTTTACACACGTGGGACAAGGAGTCTCCGGAGATCACATAAGTAAAATTCACTTGACTAGCATAACGACATCTAGATTACAAGCATCATCATATGAATCTCAATCATGTAAGGCAGCTCATGAGATTATTGTATTGAAGCACATAGGAGAGAGATGAACCACATAGCTACCGGTACAGCCCCGAGCCTCGATGGAGAACTACTCCCTCCTCATGGGAGCAGCAGCGGTGATGAAGATGGCGGTGGAGATGGCAGCGGTGTCGATGGAGAAGCCTTCCGGGGGCACTTCCCCGTTCCGGCGGCGTGCCGGAACAGAGACTCCTGTCCCCCAGATCTTGGCTTCGCGATGGCGGCGGCTCTGGAAGGTTTCTGTGGGTTTCCTCGAACGTATCAGGGTTTTCACGACGGAGGCTTTAAATAGGTGAAGAGGCGGCGCCAGAGGGTCGAAGGGGTGCCCACACCATAGGGTGGCGCGGGCCCCCCCCTGGCCGCGCCGGCCTAGGGTTTGGTGGGCCTGTGCCCCCTCTCTGGCGGCTCTCGGGTGTTCTGGATGCTTCCGGGCAAAATAGGAACCTGGGCGTTGATTTCGTCCGATTCCGAGAATATTTCGTTACTAGGATTTCTAAAACCAAAAACAGCAGAAAACAGGAACTGGCACTTCGGCATCTTGTTAATAGGTTAGTTCCAGAAAATGCACGAATATGACATAAAGTGTGCATAAAACATGTAGATAACATCAATAATGTGGCATGGAACATAAGAAATTATCGATACGTCGGAGACGTATCAGCATCCCCAAGCTTAGTTCTGCTCGTCCCGAGCAGGTAAAACGATAACAAAGATAATTTCTGGAGTGACATGCCATCATAACCTTGATCATACTATTTGTAAAGCATATGTAGCGAATGCAGCGATCAAAACAATGTATATGACATGAGTAAACAAGTGAATCATATAGCAAAGACTTTTCATGAATAGTACTTCAAGACAAGCATCAATAAGTCTTGCATAAGAGTTAACTCATAAAGCAATAATTCAAAGTAAAGGCATTGAAGCAACACAAAGGAAGATTAAGTTTCAGCGGTTGCTTTCAACTTGTAACATGTATATCTCATGGATAGTTGTCAATGCAAAGCAATATAACAAATGCAATAAGCAAGTATGTAAGAATCAATGCACAGTTCACACAAGTGTTTGCTTCTTGAGGTGGAGAGAAATAGGTGAACTGACTCAACAATGAAAGTAAAAGAATGGTCCTCCATAGAGGAAAAGCATCAATTGCTATATTTGTGCTAGAGCTTTGATTTTGAAAACATGAAACAATTTTGTCAACGGTAGTAATAAAGCATATGTATCATGTAAATTATATCTTACAAGTTGCAAGCCTCATGCATAGTATACTAATAGTGCCCGCACCTTGTCCTAATTAGCTTGGACTACCGGATCATCGCAATACACATGTTTTAACCAAGTGTCACAATGGGGTACCTCCATGCCGCCTGTCAAAGGTCTAAGGAGAAAGCTCGCATTTTGGATTTCTCGCTATTGATTATTCTCAACTTAGACATCCATACCGGGACAACATGGACAACAGATAATGGACTCCTCTTAATGCATAAGCATGTGGCAACAATTATTATTCTCATATGAGATTGAGGATATATGTCCAAAACAGAAACTTCCACCATGAATCATGGCTTTAGTTAGCGGCCCAATGTTCTTCTCTAACAATATGCATGCTTAACCATAAGGTGGTAGATCACTCTTACTTCAGACAAGACGAACATGCATAGCAACTCACATGAAATTCAACAAAGAGTAGTTGATGGCGTCCCCAGTGAACATGGTTATCGCACAACAAGCAACTTAATAAGAGATAAAGTGCATAAGTACATATTCAATACCACAATAGTTTTTAAGCTATTTGTCCCATGAGCTATATATTGCAAAGGTGAATGATGGAATTTTAAAGGTAGCACTCAAGCAATTTACTTTGGAATGGCGGAAAATACCATGTAGTAGGTAGGTATGGTGGACACAAATGGCATAGTGGTTGGCTCAAGTATTTTGGATGCATGAGAAGTATTCCCTCTCGATACAAGGTTTAGGCTAGCAAGGCTTATTTGAAACAAACACAAGGATGAACCGGTGCAGCAAAACTCACATAAAAGACATATTGAAAACATTATAAGACTCTACACCGTCTTCCTTGTTGTTCAAACTCAATACTAGAAATTATCTAGACCTTAGAGAAACCAAATATGCAAACCAAATTTTAGCATGCTCTATGTATTTCTTCATTAATGGGTGCAAAGTATATGATGCAAGAGCTTAAACATGAGCACAACAATTGCCAAGTATCACATTACCCAAGACATTTATAGCAATTACTACATGTATCATTTTCCAATTCCAACCATATAACAATTTAACGAAGAAGAAACTTCGCCATGAATATTAAAAGCTAAGAACACATGTGTTCATATGCAACAGCGGAGCGTGTCTCTCTCCCACACAAGCATGATGTAATCCAATTTATTCAAACACAAACAAAAATAAAAGCATACAGACGCTCCAAGTAAAGCACATAAGATGTGATGGAATAAAAATATAGTTTCAAGGAAGGAACCTGATAATTTGTCGATGAAGAAGGGGATGCCTTGGGCATCCCCAAGCTTAGACGCTTGAGTCTTCTTAGAATATGCAGGGGTGAACCACCGGGGCATCCCCAAGCTTAGAGCTTTCACTCTTCTTGATCATAGTATATCATCCTCCTCTCTTGAACCTTGAAAACTTCCTTCACACCAAACTTCTCATAAACTTCATTAGAGGGGTTAGTACATAATCAAAAACTCACATGTTCAGAGGTGACACAATCATTCTTAACACTTCTGGACATTGCTCAAAGCTACTGGAAGGTAATGGAACAAAGAAATCCACCCAACACAGCGAAAGAAGCAATGCGAAATAAAAGGCAGAATCTGTCAAAACAGAACAGTCCGTAAAGACGAATTTTTAATAAATACTTCCGTTGCTCAGATCAGAAAACTCAAAACTAATGAAAGTTGCGTACATATCTGAGGAACACGCACGTAAATTGACATATTTTTATAATTTTCCTACAGAGAAAACAGCCCAGATTCGTGACAGATAGAAATCTGTTTCTGCGCAGAAATCCAAATCTAGTATCAACCTTCGATTAGAGGCTTCACTTGGCACAACAAAACACAAAGCTAAGATAAGGAGAGGTTGCTACAGTAGTAAACAACTTCCAAGACACAAATATAAAACAAAGTACTGTAGCAAAATAAACACATGGGTTATCTCCCAAGAAGTTCTTTCTTTATAGCCATTAAGATGGGCTCAGCAGTTTTAATGATGCACTCGCAAGAAATTGTATTTGAAGCAAAAGAGAGCATCAAGAGGCAAATACAAAACACATTTAAGTCTAACATGCTTCCTATGAAGAGGAATCTTGTACACAAATAAATTCATGAAGAGCAAAGTGACAAGATTAGGAAGATAAAACAAGTATAGCTTCAAAAATTTAAGCACATAGAGAGGCATTTTAGTAACATGAAAATTTCTACAACCATATTTTCCTCTCTCATAATAACTTTCAGTAGCAACATGAGCAAACTCAACAATATAACTATCACATAAAGCATTCTTATCATGAGTCTCATGCATAAAATTATTACTCTCCACATAAGCATAATCAATTTTATTAGTTGTAGTGGGAGCAAATTCAACAAAGTAGCTATCATTATTATTATTCTCATCAAGTGTAGGAGGCATAGTATAATCACAACAAAATTTACTCTCCTCAATGCTTGGAGGACTAAAAAGATCATGAAAACCAGCTTCCCCAAGCTTAGAACTTTCTATATCATTATCAACAATGGTGTTCAAAGCGTTCATACTAATATTACTACCAGCATGCAAATAAGATTCCATAGGTTTTTTAATTTTCGCATCAAACAATCCATGTTTTAAATCAGGAAATAGCATAAGAAGCTCATTCTTGTCCATTATGCCAAACTAGTGTAAACAAGAAACAAAAAGATGCAATTGCAGGATCTAAAGGAAATAGCTTCGAGTACTTACAACGGCGAAAATAGCTTAGTAGCCGAGATCCGGAGTGTGAGTACCTTTTACCTTTCCTCCCCGGCAACGGCGCCAGAAAATAGCTTGATGTCTACGCCCCCTCCTTTTCCTGTAGACAGTGTTGGGCCTCCAAGAGCAGAGGTTTGTAGAACAGCAGCAAGTTTCCCTTAAGTGGATCACCCAAGGTTTATCGAACTCAGGGAGGAAGAGGTCAAAGATATCCCTCTCATGCAACCCTGCAACCACAAAGGAAGAAGTCTCTTGTGTCCCCAACACACCTAATAGGTGCACTAGTTCGGCGAAGAGATAGTGAAATACAGGTGGTATGAATAAGTATGAGCAGTAACAACGGTGCCAGAAAATAGCTTGCTGGCGTGTAGTTGATGGTGGTAGTATTGCAGCAGTAGTAACGCAGTAAAACAGTAAACAAGCGGCGATAGCAGTATTTAGGAACAAGGCCTAGGGATTAGACTTTCACTAGTGGACACTCTCAACATTGATCACATAATGTAATAGATAAATGCATACTCTACACTCTTGTTGGATGATGAACACATTGCGTAGGATTACACGAACCCTCAATGCCGGAGTTAACAAGCTCCACAATTCAATGTTCATATTTAAATAACCTTAGAGTGCATGAAAGATCAATAGACTAAACCAAGTACTAACATAGTATGCACACTGTCACCTTCACACTATGTAGGAGGAATAGATCACATCAATACTATCATAGCAATAGTTAACTTCATATTCTACAAGAGATCATGATCATAGCATAAACCAAGTACTGACACGGATGCACACACTGTCACCATTACATCGTGCAGGAGGAATAAAACTACTTTAATAACATTGCTAGAGTAGCACATAGATAAATTGTGATACAAAACACATTGCAATCATAAAGGGATATAAATAAGCACTTCACTATGCCATTCATAACAGTGAATAAGTATTCTGTGAAATATAGCCTAAGAGACCCACACGGTGCACACACTGTCACCTTTACACACGTGGGACAAGGAGTCTCCGGAGATCACATAAGTAAAATTCACTTGACTAGCATAACGACATCTAGATTACAAGCATCATCATATGAATCTCAATCATGTCAGGCAGCTCATGAGATTATTGTATTGAAGCACATAGGAGAGAGATGAACCACATAGCTACCGGTACAGCCCCGAGCCTCGATGGAGAACTACTCCCTCCTCATGGGAGCAGCAGCGGTGATGAAGATGGCGGTGGAGATGGCAGCGGTGTCGATGGAGAAGCCTTCCGGGGGCACTTCCCCGTTCCGGCGGCGTGCCGGAACAGAGACTCCTGTCCCCCAGATCTTGGCTTCGCGATGGCGGCGGCTCTGGAAGGTTTCTGCGGGTTTCCTCGAACGTATCAGGGTTTTCGCGACGGAGGCTTTAAATAGGCGAAGAGGCGGCGCCAGAGGGTCGAAGGGGTGCCCACACCATAGGGTGGCGCGGGCCCCCTGGCCGCGCCGGCCTAGGGTTTGGTGGGCCTGTGCCCCCTCTCTGGCGGCTCTCGGGTGTTCTGGATGCTTCCGGGCAAAATAGGAACCTGGGCGTTGATTTCGTCCGATTCCGAGAATATTTCGTTACTAGGATTTCTAAAACCAAAAACAGCAGAAAACAGGAACTGGCACTTCGGCATCTTGTTAATAGGTTAGTTCCAGAAAATGCACGAATATGACATAAAGTGTGCATAAAACATGTAGATAACATCAATAATGTGGCATGGAACATAAGAAATTATCGATACGTCGGAGACGTATCATGCACTAACCCTCTAATGAGTTGTTTTGAGTTTGGTGTGGAGGAAGTTTTCAAGGATCAAGAGAGGGAGATGATACAACATGATCAAGGAGAGTGAAAGCTCTAAGCTTGGGGATGCCCCGGTGGTTCACCCCTGCATATATCAAGAAGACTCAAGCGTCTAAGCTTGGGGATGCCCAAGGCATCCCCTTCTTCATCGACAACATTATCAGGTTCCTCCCCTGAAACTATATTTTTATTCCATCACATCTTATGTGCTTTGCTTGGAGCGTCGGTTTGTTTTTGTTTTTGTTTTTGTTTGAATAAAATGGATCCTAGCATTCTTTGTGTGGGAGAGAGACACGCTCCGCTGTTGCATATGGATAAATATGTCCTTAGGCTTTACTCATAGTATTCATGGCGAAGTTTCCTCTTCGTTAAATTGTTATATGGTTGGAATTGGAAAATGATACATGTAGTAATTGCTATAATGTCTTGGATAATGTGATAATTGGCAATTGTTGTGCTCATGTTTAAGCTCTTGCATCATATACTTTGCACCCATTACTGAAGAAATACATAGAGCATGCTAAAATTTGGTTTGCATAATTGGTCTCTCCAAGGTCTAGATAATTTCTAGTAAAGAGTTTGAACAACAGGGAAGACGGTGTAGAGTCTTATAATGTTTACAATATGTCTTTTATGTGAGTTTTGCTGCACCGGTTCACCCTTGTGTTTGTTTCAAATAAGCCTTGCTAGTATAAACCTTGTATCGAGAGGGAATACTTCTCATGCATCCAAAATCCTTGAGCCAACCACTATGCCATTTGTGTCCACCATACCTACCTACTACATGGTATTTCTCCGCCATTCCAAAGTAAATTGCTTGAGTGCTACCTTTAAATTTCTATCCTTTACCTTTGCAATATATAGCTCATGGGACAAATAGCCTAAAAACTATTGTGGTATTGAATATGTACTTATGCACTTTATCTCTTATTAAGTTGCTTGTTGTGCGATAACCATGTTCCCGGGGACGCCATCAACTACTCTTTGTTGAATATCATGTGAGTTGCTATGCATGTTCGTCTTGTCTGAAGTAAGGGAGATTTACCACTAAAATGGTTAGAGCATTGCATAATGTTAGAGAAGAACATTGGGCCGCTAACTAAAGCCATGATCCATGGTGGAAGTTTCAGTTTTGGACAAATATCCTCAATCTCATATGAGAAAATTAATTGTTGCTACATGCTTATGCATAAAAGAGGAGTCCATTATCTGTTGTCTATGTTGTCCCGGTATGGATGTCTAAGTTGAGAATAATCAATAGCGAGAAATCTGATGCGAGCTTTCTCCTTAGACCTTTGTACATGCGGCATAGAGGTACCCCTTTGTGACACTTGGTTAAAACATGTGCATTGCGATGATAATCCAGGTAATCCGAGCTAATTAGGACAAGGTGCGGGCACTATTAGTATACTATGCATGAGGCTTGCAACTTGTAAGATATAATTTATATAACACATATGCTTTATTACTACCGTTGACAAAATTGTTTCTTGTTTTTAAAATCAAAGCTCTAGCACAAATATAGCAATCGATGCTTTCCTCTTTGAAGGACCTTTCTTTTACTTTTATGTTGAGTCAGTTCACCTATCTCTCTCCATCTCAAGAAGCAAACACTTGTGTGAACTGTGCATTGATTCCTACATACTTGCATATTGCACTTGTTATATTACTTTACATTGACAACTATCCATGAGATATACATGTTATAAGTTGAAAGCAACCGCTGAAACTTAATCTTCCTTTGTGTTGCTTCAATACCTTTACTATGAATTATTGCTTTATGAGTTAACTCTTATGCAAGACTTATTGATGCTTGTCTTGAAGTACTATTCATGAAAAGTCTTTGCTATATGATTCATTTGTTTACTCATGTCATTTACATTGTTTTGATCGCTGCATTCATTACATATGCTTACAATAGTATGATCAAGGTTATGATGGCATGTCACTCCAGAAATTATCTTTGTTATCGTTTACCTGCTCGGGACGAGCAGAAACTAAGCTTGGGGATGCTGATACGTCTCCGACGTATCGATAATTTCTTATGTTCCATGCCATATTATTGATGATATCTACATGTTTTATGCATACTTTATGTCATATTTATGCATTTTCTGGAACTAACCTATTAACGAGATGCCGAAGAGCCGATTCTTTGTTTTCTGCTGTTTTTGGTTTCAGAAATCCTAGTAAGGAAATATTCTCGGAATTGGACGAAATCAACGCCCAGGGGCCTATTTTCACACGAAGCTTCCAGAAGACCGAAGAGGAGACGAAGTGGGGCCACGAGGTGGCCAAACACTAGGCCGGCGCGGCCCAGCCCTTGGCCGCGCCGACCTATTGTGTGGGTCCCTCGTGACGCCCCCTGACCTGCCCTTCCGCCTACAAATAGCCTTCGTCGCGAAACCCCTAGTACCGAGAGCCACGATACGGAAAACCTTCCAGAGACGCCGCCACCGCCAATCCCATCTCGGGGGATTCAGGAGATCGCCTCCGGCACCCTGCCGGAGAGGGGATTCATCTCCCGGAGGACTCTACACCGCCATGGTCGCCTCCGGAGTGATGAGTGAGTAGTTCACCCCTGGACTATGGGTCCATAGCAGTAGCTAGATGGTTGTCTTCTCCTCATTATGCTTCATTGTCGGATCTTGTGAGCTGCCGAACATGATCAAGATCATCTATCTGTAATGCTATATGTTGTGTTTGTTGGGATCCGATGAATAGAGAATACTATGTTATGTTGATTATCAATATATGTGTTATTTATGATCTTGCATGCTCTCCGTTACTAGTAGATGCTTTGGCCAAGTTGATGCTTGTAACTCCAAGAGGGAGTATTTATGCTCGATAGTGGGTTCATGTCTCCGTGAATCTGGGGGAGTGATAGAAACCCCTAAGGTTATGGATGTGCTGTTGCCACTAGGGATAAAACATTGATGCTATGTCCGAGGATGTAGTTATTGATTACATTACGCACCATACTTAATGCAATTGTCTGTTGTTTGCAACTTAATACTGGAAGGGGTTCGGATGATAACCTGAAGGTGGACTTTTTAAGCATAGATGCATGCTGGATAGCGGTCTATTTACTTTGTCGTAATGCCCAATTAAATCTCACAATACTCATCATATCATGTATGTGCATGGTCATTGTAATATCCCAGTATTTGGGGTTACAAAAATAGAGGAAACGGATGTGTGCATTGCATTCATGCATAGAAAATCCAGGGAATTTTCGCGCTTTTGTTTAAGACTATCAAAGTGATCGAGGCTTCTCTTGCATCGGTGGAATTGAATTAGCACATCGATGTGAGTGCGATAAATTTCGACATGACCTTTCCTAAATTCTTTTGGTTGCGGGAGGAATAATTTGAATTCAATTCAACACATGAATTCAATTAATAATTTGAATTGGAATTCGAATTCTAAACTATAATATGAAATACAATATGTAAGGGTTAACACATTTGAGAATTCAAAATAGATAAATAATTTAAAGCTTATTACAATTATCATAATTCGATTATTTATAAGCTACAAAAGAAATAGAAGAGTACAAAGAAACAAAAAGAATCCCTAAATCTAATCTTGATATTCTTGTTCTACTTTTCCCTGCAAAACAAACAACAAAGACAAAGAAGATAATTTTGTTATGATTAAAATGTTGCCATCATCAAAGATGAGGCATCTTAATGTTTTAGAACTCGACTAGTAGATATTAGGAACTTGTCATAATATCTAAGTGTCAGCTAGAGGGATCAATCTCAATCTATAAGCAACTTCGGATTATGGATAATCTTTGTATCATAAAAGGGGAAAATGGATCATTGGGATCATGAGGCAACAAGGACAAGGCAACATCATGCAACACTGAATAATTCACACAAGAGAAGAAACAAGAGGCAACATTAAGATCCGATTCTATTAGACGTCAAGGCAAATAATTAATCCCTCTAACTTAGTCAAGTTCATGTTTTAAGAAAACCCACCAATTATTTTAAATGGATCATCTTTGACATAGCATAGTCAATATGATCCTAAGCCAACTAACCACAAACCACTTAGTAATTAAGCAAAGCTTAATCATATTTTGGGGGCATACTGGAGGTATTTAGCTCACATAATAATATTAGCCAATAAGGATTAACCACTTGGCACCACATAAAAGAATGGTCTAGCAAGGGATAAAGACCACTCAGCCGTTGCTTGCACTAGGAGTAGAAGCAAACCAACTTGTGAACCTGCACAAGAGGAGGGGCCACCCAACAGCAGCATAGTCACCACATGCAGAGATGTGTTGTCATCCATAGAAGCACTAGACAGCCATATAAATGAAATTGCCCAGCCGTACCAACATCCATTTGCATCACTTACCAACATGCATCTCATTCAGCACTAGGAATACTAATCCTAGATAGCAAGAACACCTTACAAACACCATATCACATCAGATATCTGTTCTATCAATCATTTGTATCAGTTGCCCAACAAGAACACAATCAACAGTATAGCAACCCTAGTAAACACCAAGATCAGCAAGTGGATCACCGGGAAGAAGAAGAAGCAGAGAGGAGGTGCAGGCATGCCCCAAGATGCAAGGTGTATAAAAATCTACAACTCCAGGCTACATAAGTGCAGCAGCAACAGGTAGACACCAATCAATAGCCTCCATATATCAGGCAATATCTGCTCTTAAATTTGCATAGACATCTGTAGGAGTAAACACGAAAAACACATCTAACTACCCTTCAAATAGATGTTCATCTAGGAGGATAGAGAGATGGATTTCTCTCAGAATAACAGAGAAGTGCTCTGTTGAATCCTCAAAGAGATTTAGAAAGTCACATATTAGTATCTGTTCATATCATCAATCATGCCTCAGCCTATGCATCACAGGCTCGGCCAAGAAAACAAGCACATATCTGTTCATATCAGTAAAATTATCTAGCAACAGTTCTGTCCATTGACGACATCATCACCTTGCACATACACATAACTGTTAATCCACCCTTATCAATGAGCAGAGCATCAGTAGATCATCTGGATCCAGCCAGAAAGCCATAATAAACAGGCTATAGTCCCATCAATATAATATCTGTATACATACATGATCAGATGAGAACGTCATCATCACAAGTATTCAAGCCCAACCCAAAATAACACAGCAGTGCACATGTATAAGGAAATTTTGCACTAAAAGGTTCTGGTAGTATAGCAACCACTCAAATAACAAGCACATTAGCTTTAGACACAGACCACTAAGGGTTTGATATCAAAAAGATATACTCTAGCGTGATAACAACCAATTTAAACCAACAAACTTGAGTCCATACCAGAGAAAAGCGAAATTCTCACAAAACTTAATTTGGCTGAATCTTTAAAGAAACCAATTTGTCAAAATTAATTCACAGTAGAAAATTATCCCTGCCAGGGACAATCACCTCGTCTAAATTGAGGCCTTACAATTAGCATATGTTATTCGTAAGTGAATCAATTCTCAAGCCAACACCCCACTGAGCACAACCAACACATATCACCACTCTGTAGCCATAAAGAAGTACAGAGATTAGAGAGAGGGGTAGCTCACAGTGAGTGCAATAGAAAATAGGTGTAGTAGGCGATGCCGGAGTTGCGTCTGCGGCACCGGTCCGCCGGCATCGAGGTCGGGGATGTAGTGGCAACAAAAGAATCCCCATCACAGCAGTGCCACTAGCACACGAACGCCGGGGTTGCAGACACACCACCATCCCGCCGACGTCCAAGTAAAGGTAGAGGAGCAGGAGCACATAGTAGCAGTAGAGCAAGAACTCGAGTTGGGGCTCGAGGTCGACAATGAAGAACTGGAGGTCGCCGTTGATGAGTAGAAGCAGACGACGGAGACGAGCAGGAATCTCCATGGTCAAGCCGGGCGTGAGCGGGGGCGCAGTATAGCGCGGCAGCGGCATGGAGTAGAGAGCGCTAGAAATCCATGCCGCAGCGGCGCCAGAGACGGCCGGCAAACGGCTGAATCAAACCGACATCGAGCTAGGGTTCTTGAGTGGGGATGTACGAGACAGGACTCGAGAGTCAAATCGAGCAGGACAGAGAGGTAGAGAACGTCGAGGAGAACCAGAAAACCATCTCGCCGGCGCCGAAGAAGGCCGGAGGTGGCCGGAGAAAAACGGCAGGGCCGGCATCAGCCGAAACTGCAGGGGGATAGGATTTCTTGGTGGGTGCGTGAGGGTTGGGCGAGCTTCGAGATGGCGGGCAAACGAGTGGGGAGAATGAAGAGGCGGACCAGCGCCATGTGGCGGCGGCGCCGGAGATGGCGGCGACCGGCCGGAGTCATCACGGCGGGGGCACTGACAGCAGGTCGTGCGAGCGGGGAACGAAAGGGACTGGGCTATCCTCGACCTCGAGTGAGAGTTGGTCTCGTATACGTGCGTCCTGGCGTGAGAGTTGGCCCTCATACCTGTACGCCTGTGCCGATGTGCATATATGACATTATTGTATACGTACGTATTAGTGGCCCAATCAGTCTAACTAATTTATTAGTGTGTGTACGTTTGACTACTAAGCTAACTAGATCCAACCCGACGAACTAATCCACTAAAATACTTGTGTATCTAGTTTTGGACAATCCATATTACAACAAACAAATATGTTCTCAAAGTACAAAACATTATATTTTTTTTAAAAAATATAGAAGTTGTATTTAAATTTCTATAAATATTGTAGACTTTAATCAAGTCTCAATTTCATGTTAAATTTTCAAGAAATCAAATTAGCTTAATTACACACATAAAGATTTCTACTATAAATTTACCTATGTTTTGTTTCCTGAACATAAGTAAAAAAATAGCGACAAATAGCTAAGAGTCCAAATAGCAGTAAAATGATTTTTTCTATAATCTTAAGGACTAATTCTTAAGTCTTCAATTATTAAGGCTTCAACCCTAAACAAATATTCTCCTAATCAATTAAGAGAGAAAATAAAAATACTAACCAAAACTTTGATCTACGGTTCAATATTTACTTTCCTTAAAGTTATATGTAATCATAGGAAGTTCCTAATCCAATCTTACAAAGACTTAAGAATGTGATTTAAAATCTTAGAAAATAACAAAATAAATAATCATACCTAACAATTATGTTAGGATTTCTTCTAAGTAAACGGAATGCATGTCCATATCCACTTAGGTGTTTACATATATTACATGTCAATTAAATTGTTCCTTTCATGTCTTCACACTTAATAGTCATTCTTCCACAATAGTAGAAAGTAATCATTAAGCTTTTTCTTTTAAGCCTTGAAAGGCAGACAAATGTTCTTTATATGACAAGTTGTTGCCAACTATGAAGAACAATGTATTTTTATGTTGTATGTTTTCCCATTCAACATGTAGGACATTTTACAAGTAACCTAAAACCCTAATGCCATTAGGAACCCTAGCTCCATCAATTCATATGAACCCTAACTTGATTACAACCTAAACCTAGGTCAAACATGTGATCATGTTACTTCATTATCAATCATAGGTCCATAATTGGCAACTAAAGGCATATCTATGTCCACATAAAATGTAGGAGCCTATCACTAATAAATTGGTATTCCATGTATGCATACCAATCAAACCTAGATGATCAAATAGGGTCAACCAAGTGTAAATCCTAGTCCTATTACCAAGGCCATCATCCTTAATTGTTCATCTTTAGTATCAACCCAATTTGATCAACCCTAATAATAACCATGATTGATGATAGCCCTTACATATCATACCGCACTAAACCCTACTAGTGTTAGATACTTATGAACCATCATATCTAGAAGCCAACTATACATTACTTAATGAATCCAATAGCAAATCCTAGACAACCTCAAACCTATTTGATATACTCCTTATTACTTAAGAAGTATGTTCTTCAAAAGTTATTCTTTTGAAGTAAAGAGTAAACATCAATCTTGCCTAATAGTACCTATAAACCCTAGCTATCTATCACCAGCAAGATGAACCCACCATGATAGCAACCATGTATAATTAATTGCTTAAGTTGCTTATGCTCAAGTAATTAAACCAATCAAGCCTAGTTGCTGATGAATCCAACACTGTTGGGATCCATCTTATACTTACTCCAGAAACTAATTGGAACCATAGTAAATCATAGAAAACCACCAAACCTAATTATCATACTTGTTCTTTATTAAAGAACATGTTCTTCAAAAGTTATTCTTTTGAATTATAATAAGTAATCATCAACCATGCACTATAGGACTTAAAATTGACAACTGCTCTTTACTTATTATACAACTACTATTCCTTGGTGTGTATGATTGTTACGATGCATTTTACCACTTGCTTATGATTCTAAAACAACATAACCCTAATCAGAACCTTGTTTGTGAACCACTCTAAAAGTGCAACACACCCAAAACTAATCATTACAACTCACTAATCCTAAATCATCGGGGTTAGGTCACGCTTAGAGCGATTGCATCTCATACTTATGCATTATTGCATCCTTGCCAATCTTTTAAACATCGTCCTTATCGGACGATGATGCTATTTCAGAATTTGGAGTTATTGCGTATCGAAGACCTTGTCTGCATAATCTTGCAGTCAAGAAAGGCAAGTTCATCACTTGCTCATGTCATTTGAGTATTTTTACCAAATTACTTGCAAAGTACTATGTTTATCACTATTGCATAAAAAGCAAAACCACTATTTTCATAACTATGAATATGACTATGTGGTGGGCAATGAAACCATGGATTGTGTTGATATGGTGGAGGTTCCATTGCAAGGGTTTATATCCATTTAGGATTAAACAACAAATGTCGTCCAGTGATTCTTGTGCCGTAATACCCGTGTTAACCATAAGATCTGGAGTGGGACGGAATAATCAATTGTATTTCCACCTCTTGTACATCAACGGATGCGCTTTACCGTAGACCCTTGATCCAAGAGAGGACAAGTGGTACCCTTGATCCAAGAGAGGACAAGTGGTAGGGTGGGGGTCCCGATGAAGTCCCCACGGTTATTGCGGTCTATGATGGGTTGCAGCTACCGGCGAAGGAGTTCATGGTAGAGACCTGAACTGTTGTCGTGGTCGGGGGCCGTCCTTAATTGGTATAAGAGCACCGGCGAGGACCCAGGGTCAGAGTTTGCAGCAAAGGGTTGGTGTATGAGGTAGCGGAGGAATATGATTGGCTATGACCTTATACCGGGCCTCACACCAAAGGAAGTGTGGACGGGTAACGTGCTCGGTTGGCACCAAGGTTAAGATCTCTTATGGGTAAAGCAACACACCTCTGCAGAGTGTAATGAACCGTGACCTGTCACTCCCTGTTCCGGGATATGGAACTGCGAACGCTGCCGGAAAGGAGCTCCATGAAGTTCTAGTAAACCGGTGAAGGCTAACGGACATAGTTCTTCTGAATAAAAGCAACATTTTGAAGAAATGGTTATGAAAACCTGCATTGGTATTAGACTTTCTGGTCTAAGGCCGTAGCTAGTGCATTAAACACCTCTTTCCTATAATGAACTTGTTGAGTACGTTCGTACTCATCCCACTCTTAAATCCCCTGCTTAGATATGGAGGCATCGAAGGAGGGTCTACAGTGCAACTCGAAGGTCGAGGAGTCAACCACTACTTCAAGAGACAGGACCCTGTCAGAGGAGTCAGATACCACATCCAACAAGGAGAAACCTAGATTAGCAATATAAAGTAACTAACTTCCTAAACTTAGCTCCTATTTATCTAGAATCTATTCATAGCCTCTGTAGCTAGTTAAATACTCTACAAGTAGAGTTCGTGTTAGGATTAGACAAGGAGTCGTTCTTCTGGAGTTTATTTGCAGTTTTACCTCAATGTAAAGTAGGAGGTTGTGATGATCTTTTGTAACGAGTCAATGTTGTAATTCTATAGACATGCCTTGGACCCGCATATGTTTCTGTTGTACCACTCTGACCGATATAATACTAGTGGAACGGTGTTTCATTGGTGTTATATCAGACTTGCATACTACACCATGCTGTGGTATGCCGGGTCACCACAGTTCGTATCAGAGCAAATGCTTTGACCCTAGGATTAAAACCCTTTAAAGGAGACCTATAGGATTGGTAGTGTCTATAGGAAGTTGTCTTAGTTAAACCAAATCTTCTTATGACTTGATATGGATATTCAATTGAGAATAATCCTGACACACTTGAGTCAACATTTCTTACCTATCTTTCCTAAGTAACGTTAGTTAGCTAATCCCAAGTAGGTAGTACGCTATTAAGTCCTTAAAACAATAGATGAGTAGATCACAGTTGGTATACAATACATGGTAGTCCAAAGAGACGATACAACCATAAGGAAGATATCCTATTGGAAGATGTGTACCAACACATGTTATGGTTAAGTAAGAACCATTACGACCTGTAATAGGAACGATATCAAGTGATAAAGATAAATATATTAGGAAGATATCCTACTAGAAGGTATATACCAAGACAAGTAATAGGGTAAGTAGATTTTATCTAAACTTGTGAAACAATTGATAGTAAGTGATACAAACAAGTCATATAAGGTAGTATAAACCATGCTGAGTCAATCATGGGAGGTAAGAAAGAGCGATTGGAATAAAATATGTCTACATACATGGTAGGGATAGTAATCATATAAGATTCACATGAGAATCATTATGTGATGGAATAGAACATAATAAACAGATAGGAGGAGAATAATAAGAATCCAGTTGTTCAACGATAGTGCAAAATTTGTGTTCCCAAAACTATGGGAAGTATGCCAAGCACATCATGACCATAGTCTTATAATAGAAACACTTGAAAGTATAGGAGCTATATTCCAAGAGTTATGTGTTTAGAGTAGCCATGCTAGAACCTAGACATATCATGTGAGATAGTCCTCAACAAAAATGGAAGTTAAGTAGTACTTCCAAAGAAAATTAGGTTAACCTTAGCTATCCTAGACCACTTTGTTTCAAGTTTATCTCATTGCAAATGTGCAATTAAGGTAAAGGTTGAGACAAATAGTAGAATCCCATATATTCGTGCTAAGTATCACGATATAAACCTATCTTATGTGGTGTTATATATTACACATCAGAGCCTGATGTTTAGAGATGTCATACTCAACTATTTTATTCAGGCTTATGATGGTGTGTACTATAAACACAAAGCTGAATCTTCTTGGATTTTAATAGATTTTCATTGTTTGACTAGATCCATACATGAGGTTAGACTTTGATATGCAAATGCATGTTGCAATATCAAGTCCTTACTTGATGCTATAGATCTTGAGGGTAATGGTAAACGTGTGAGGAAGTGACGAATTCTGGAAGATTCTGAAGACAAGATGAAGGTGCATCAGAAAAAGGAAGTAAAGTTGTGGGAAGTAACCACAATACTCTGAAGAAAATATCAATCAAAACTCATACTTAGCCTCAACAGAGGAGTACTTTAGTACATGAGAAGCATGAAGGTAAGAAATATGGTGATTATGGTGAAGCTGAAGCAGATCCATAGTCAACATAGAAGAGGGAATGCATGAGAAATCACTTAGGATACTATATTCATAGTGTCAGCTAGTGGTTTTCTTGCAAAATAAACCCTGAAGAATGGAAGATGACCTATGAAACCATAGAAGATATAAGAAGACCACAGATGGAAAGACAAGACCACAGTTGGTATAGGATCAATACTGCGAGATAAAGTAGAGGATGTCTCGTCTAGTTGATCAGAACCTATAATAGAATCCATTTTTAGATAACAAATAGCCACAATTGGTATCAAGTAGTCCACCATTGGATTATTTGTACCAAGAAGTTGTGAACAAATAAAATTTTGTTAGCCAAATAACAATGACCTATAATCATTTAGTCGAAGGATTCACATTGGATGTCCACAATTGAGTGGATACGCCACAAACATTCTTCGTGAGACTTTTAGAAAAGTATAAACCATAAGTTAGATCCAGACCAATATTCTCACCATAAGTCCAATGGTTGGGAGAAAAGGAGTTGAAGACCATAAGAAAACTCAAAGGGGTAGAGTAAAGATTGAGATGGATGTACAATAAATCAATATTTTGAGCAAGATAGAAGAAGAAGGTTGGAATGAGAGGAAGTTCGATCTTATTTTCATAAGATCATCGAACACTACTTTCAGAAGGATGTCAGACCAGAAGTCGAGGTTTATACCTCGAGGAAGTAAGAATTGGACTATGACTTGAGAAAGTGAGTAATAGTTACTCAGAAGTATGGAAGCTCAAGTAAACTAAGGTTAATGAAGTTGAACGAAGGAAATATCATAGACAAAATACAGCCCTAGAAGGCCAAAGACCAAAGGAGATTGACTATACCAAAACTAAAGTCCATTTGAAAGATTCCTTTCATGGAACCTAAAGAAACTAAAATAGTGATGGGTACCAACTTTAATCCATGATTGGATGGACTAAGTGAGTTCAATCCATTCCTAGGGAAATAAACCGTCAAGACCATTTCTATGGTAAGTACCTTACTAAATACCATTATTGTAGTTTTGGTAGTAAGGGAAAACAAAGACCTATTTTACCAATTAGGAGTATGATATCAAATTAGTCTCCAGTCAAGTTTATCAACAACAAAAGTTGTCCCAATCATTGAACATTCAATGAGAAAGGAAACAAGCTTATAATATTGGAGGAAATCATGGAAGTAAAGGAAGTAATAGTTGTTTAATGACAAACACTAACGGATTCCAGGAAGAATCTGGACAAGGGATATATTCAATTATATCCAGTGAGATCACCACTGAGTTCGAGAAAAGTCGTAGTCTGCACAAGTCAGATCCACACTTCGGAAACGTGAGAGAGTTCAAACTTCGAGGACGAAGTTTAGTTTAAGGGGTAGAGACTGTAATATCCCAGTATTTGGGGTTACAAAAATAGAGGAAACGGATGTGTGCATTGCATTCATGCATAGAAAATCCAGGGAATTTTCGCGCTTTTGTTTAAGACTATCAAAGTGATCGAGGCTTCTCTTGCATCGGTGGAATTGAATTAGCACATCGATGTGAGTGCGATAAATTTTGACATGACCTTTCCTAAATTCTTTTGGTTGCGGGAGGAATAATTTGAATTCAATTCAACACATGAATTCAATTAATAATTTGAATTGGAATTCGAATTCTAAACTATAATATGAAATACAATATGTAAGGGTTAACACATTTGAGAATTCAAAATAGATAAATAATTTAAAGCTTATTACAATTATCATAATTCGATTATTTATAAGCTACAAAAGAAATAGAAGAGTACAAAGAAACAAAAAGAATCCCTAAATCTAATCTTGATATTCTTGTTCTACTTTTCCCTGCAAAACAAACAACAAAGACAAAGAAGATAATTTTGTTATGATTAAAATGTTGCCATCATCAAAGATGAGGCATCTTAATGTTTTAGAACTCGACTAGTAGATATTAGGAACTTGTCATAATATCTAAGTGTCAGCTAGAGGGATCAATCTCAATCTATAAGCAACTTCGGATTATGGATAATCTTTGTATCATAAAAGGGGAAAATGGATCATTGGGATCATGAGGCAACAAGGACAAGGCAACATCATGCAACACTGAATAATTCACACAAGAGAAGAAACAAGAGGCAACATTAAGATCTGATTCTATTAGACGTCAAGGCAAATAATTAATCCCTCTAACTTAGTCAAGTTCATGTTTTAAGAAAACCCACCAATTATTTTAAATGGATCATCTTTGACATAGCATAGTCAATATGATCCTAAGCCAACTAACCACAAACCACTTAGTAATTAAGCAAAGCTTAATCATATTTTGGGGGCATACTGGAGGTATTTAGCTCACATAATAATATTAGCCAATAAGGATTAACCACTTGGCAGCACATAAAAGAATGGTCTAGCAAGGGATAAAGACCACTCAGCCGTTGCTTGCACTAGGAGTAGAAGCAAACCAACTTGTGAACCTGCACAAGAGGAGGGGCCACCCAACAGCAGCATAGTCACCACATGCAGAGATGTGTTGTCATCCATAGAAGCACTAGACAGCCATATAAATGAAATTGCCCAGCCGTACCAACATCCATTTGCATCACTTACCAACATGCATCTCATTCAGCACTAGGAATACTAATCCTAGATAGCAAGAACACCTTACAAACACCATATCACATCAGATATCTGTTCTATCAATCATTTGTATCAGTTGCCCAACAAGAACACAATCAACAGTATAGCAACCCTAGTAAACACCAAGATCAGCAAGTGGATCACCGGGAAGAAGAAGAAGCAGAGAGGAGGTGCAGGCATGCCCCAAGATGCAAGGTGTATAAAAATCTACAACTCCAGGCTACATAAGTGCAGCAGCAACAGGTAGACACCAATCAATAGCCTCCATATATCAGGCAATATCTGCTCTTAAATTTGCATAGACATCTGTAGGAGTAAACACGAAAAACACATCTAACTACCCTTCAAATAGATGTTCATCTAGGAGGATAGAGAGATGGATTTCTCTCAGAATAACAGAGAAGTGCTCTGTTGAATCCTCAAAGAGATTTAGAAAGTCACATATTAGTATCTGTTCATATCATCAATCATGCCTCAGCCTATGCATCACAGGCTCGGCCAAGAAAACAAGCACATATCTGTTCATATCAGTAAAATTATCTAGCAACAGTTCTGTCCATTGACGACATCATCACCTTGCACATACACATAACTGTTAATCCACCCTTATCAATGAGCAGAGCATCAGTAGATCATCTGGATCCAGCCAGAAAGCCATAATAAACAGGCTATAGTCCCATCAATATAATATCTGTATACATACATGATCAGATGAGAACGTCATCATCACAAGTATTCAAGCCCAACCCAAAATAACACAGCAGTGCACATGTATAAGGAAATTTTGCACTAAAAGGTTCTGGTAGTATAGCAACCACTCAAATAACAAGCACATTAGCTTTAGACACAGACCACTAAGGGTTTGATATCAAAAAGATATACTCTAGCGTGATAACAACCAATTTAAACCAACAAACTTGAGTCCATACCAGAGAAAAGCGAAATTCTCACAAAACTTAATTTGGCTGAATCTTTAAAGAAACCAATTTGTCAAAATTAATTCACAGTAGAAAATTATCCCTGCCAGGGACAATCACCTCGTCTAAATTGAGGCCTTACAATTAGCATATGTTATTCGTAAGTGAATCAATTCTCAAGCCAACACCCCACTGAGCACAACCAACACATATCACCACTCTGTAGCCATAAAGAAGTACAGAGATTAGAGAGAGGGGTAGCTCACAGTGAGTGCAATAGAAAATAGGTGTAGTAGGCGATGCCGGAGTTGCGTCTGCGGCACCGGTCCGCCGGCATCGAGGTCGGGGATGTAGTGGCAACAAAAGAATCCCCATCACAGCAGTGCCACTAGCACACGAACGCCGGGGTTGCAGACACACCACCATCCCGCCGACGTCCAAGTAAATGTAGAGGAGCAGGAGCACATAGTAGCAGTAGAGCAAGAACTCGAGTTGGGGCTCGAGGTCGACAATGAAGAACTGGAGGTCGCCGTTGATGAGTAGAAGCAGACGACGGAGACGAGCAGGAATCTCCATGGTCAAGCCGGGCGTGAGCGGGGGCGCAGTATAGCGCGGCAGCGGCATGGAGTAGAGAGCGCTAGAAATCCATGCCGCAGCGGCGCCAGAGACGGCCGGCAAACGGCTGAATCAAACCGACATCGAGCTAGGGTTCTTGAGTGGGGATGTACGAGACAGGACTCGAGAGTCAAATCGAGCAGGACAGAGAGGTAGAGAACGTCGAGGAGAACCAGAAAACCATCTCGCCGGCGCCGAAGAAGGCCGGAGGTGGCCGGAGAAAAACGGCAGGGCCGGCATCAGCCGAAACTGCAGGGGGATAGGATTTCTTGGTGGGTGCGTGAGGGTTGGGCGAGCTTCGAGATGGCGGGCAAACGAGTGGGGAGAATGAAGAGGCGGACCAGCGCCATGTGGCGGCGGCGCCGGAGATGGCGGCGACCGGCCGGAGTCATCACGGCGGGGGCACTGACAGCAGGTCGTGCGAGCGGGGAACGAAAGGGACTGGGCTATCCTCGACCTCGAGTGAGAGTTGGTCTCGTATACGTGCGTCCTGGCGTGAGAGTTGGCCCTCATACCTGTACGCCTGTGCCGATGTGCATATATGACATTATTGTATACGTACGTATTAGTGGCCCAATCAGTCTAACTAATTTATTAGTGTGTGTACGTTTGACTACTAAGCTAACTAGATCCAACCCGACGAACTAATCCACTAAAATACTTGTGTATCTAGTTTTGGACAATCCATATTACAACAAACAAATATGTTCTCAAAGTACAAAACATTATATTTTTTTTAAAAAAATATAGAAGTTGTATTTAAATTTCTATAAATATTGTAGACTTTAATCAAGTCTCAATTTCATGTTAAATTTTCAAGAAATCAAATTAGCTTAATTACACACATAAAGATTTCTACTATAAATTTACCTATGTTTTGTTTCCTGAACATAAGTAAAAAAATAGCGACAAATAGCTAAGAGTCCAAATAGCAAGAAATGATTTTTTCTATAATCTTAAGGACTAATTCTTAAGTCTTCAATTATTAAGGCTTCAACCCTAAACAAATATTCTCCTAATCAATTAAGAGAGAAAATAAAAATACTAACCAAAACTTTGATCTACGGTTCAATATTTACTTTCCTTAAAGTTATATGTAATCATAGGAAGTTCCTAATCCAATCTTACAAAGACTTAAGAATGTGATTTAAAATCTTAGAAAATAACAAAATAAATAATCATACCTAACAATTATGTTAGGATTTCTTCTAAGTAAACGGAATGCATGTCCATATCCACTTAGGTGTTTACATATATTACATGTCAATTAAATTGTTCCTTTCATGTCTTCACACTTAATAGTCATTCTTCCACAATAGTAGAAAGTAATCATTAAGCTTTTTCTTTTAAGCCTTGAAAGGCAGACAAATGTTCTTTATATGACAAGTTGTTGCCAACTATGAAGAACAATGTATTTTTATGTTGTATGTTTTCCCATTCAACATGTAGGACATTTTACAAGTAACCTAAAACCCTAATGCCATTAGGAACCCTAGCTCCATCAATTCATATGAACCCTAACTTGATTACAACCTAAACCTAGGTCAAACATGTGATCATGTTACTTCATTATCAATCATAGGTCCATAATTGGCAACTAAAGGCATATCTATGTCCACATAAAATGTAGGAGCCTATCACTAATAAATTGGTATTCCATGTATGCATACCAATCAAACCTAGATGATCAAATAGGGTCAACCAAGTGTAAATCCTAGTCCTATTACCAAGGCCATCATCCTTAATTGATCATCTTTAGTATCAACCCAATTTGATCAACCCTAATAATAACCATGATTGATGATAGCCCTTACATATCATACCGCACTAAACCCTACTAGTGTTAGATACTTATGAACCATCATATCTAGAAGCCAACTATACATTACTTAATGAATCCAATAGCAAATCCTAGACAACCTCAAACCTATTTGATATACTCCTTATTACTTAAGAAGTATGTTCTTCAAAAGTTATTCTTTTGAAGTAAAGAGTAAACATCAATCTTGCCTAATAGTACCTATAAACCCTAGCTATCTATCACCAGCAAGATGAACCCACCATGATAGCAACAATGTATAATTAATTGCTTAAGTTGCTTATGCTCAAGTAATTAAACCAATCAAGCCTAGTTGCTGATGAATCCAACACTGTTGGGATCCATCTTATACTTACTCCAGAAACTAATTGGAACCATAGTAAATCATAGAAAACCACCAAACCTAATTATCATACTTGTTCTTTATTAAAGAACATGTTCTTCAAAAGTTATTCTTTTGAATTATAATAAATAATCATCAACCATGCACTATAGGACTTAGAATTGACAACTGCTCTTTACTTATTATACAACTACTATTCCTTGGTGTGTATGATTGTTACGATGCATTTTACCACTTGCTTATGATTCTAAAACAACATAACCCTAATCAGAACCTTGTTTGTGAACCACTCTAAAAGTGCAACACACCCAAAACTAATCATTACAACTCACTAATCCTAAATCATCGGGGTTAGGTCACGCTTAGAGCGATTGCATCTCATACTTATGCATTATTGCATCCTTGCCAATCTTTTAAACATCGTCCGTATCGGACGATGATGCTATTTCAGAATTTGGAGTTATTGCGTATCGAAGACCTTGTCTGCATAATCTTGCAGTCAAGAAAGGCAAGTTCATCACTTGCTCATGTCATTTGAGTATTTTACCAAATTACTTGCAAAGTACTATGTTTATCACTATTGCATAAAAAGCAAAACCACTATTTTCATAACTATGAATATGACTATGTGGTGGGCAATGAAACCATGGATTGTGTTGATATGGTGGAGGTTCCATTGCAAGGGTTTATATCCATTTAGGATTAAACAACAAATGTCGTCCAGTGATTCTTGTGCCGTAATACCCGTGTTAACCATAAGATCTGGAGTGGGACGGAATAGTCAATTGTATTTCCACCTCTTGTACATCAACGGATGCGCTTTACCGTAGACCCTTGATCCAAGTGAGGACAAGTGGTACCCTTGATCCAAGAGAGGACAAGTGGTAGGGTGGGGGTCCCGATGAAGTCCCCACGGTTATTGCGGTCTATGATGGGTTGCAGCTACCGGCGAAGGAGTTCATGGTAGAGACCTGAACTGTTGTCGTGGTCGGGGGCCGCCCTTAATTGGTATAAGAGCACCGGCGAGGACCCAGGGTCGGAGTTTGCAGCAAAGGGTGGGTGTATGAGGTAGCGGAGGAATATGATTGGCTATGACCTTATACCGGGCCTCACACCAAAGGAAGTGTGGACGGGTAACGTGCTCGGTTGGCACCAAGGTTAAGATCTCTTATGGGTAAAGCAACACACCTCTGCAGAGTGTAATGAACCGTGACCTGTCACTCCCTGTTCCGGGATATGGAACTGCGAACGCTGTCGGAAAGGAGCTCCATGAAGTTCTAGTAAACCGGTGAAGGCTGACGGACATAGTTCTTCTGAATAAAAGCAACCTTTTGAAGAAATGGTTATGAAAACCTGCATTGTTATTAGACTTTCTGGTCTAAGGCCGTAGCTAGTGCATTAAACACCTCTTTCCTATAATGAACTTGTTGAGTACGCTCGTACTCATCCCACTCTTAAATCCCCTGCTTAGATATGGAGGCATCGAAGGAGGGTCTACAGTGCAACTCGAAGGTCGAGGAGTCAACCACTACTTCAAGAGACAGGACCCTGTCAGAGGAGTCAGATACCACATCCAACAAGGAGAAACCTAGATTAGCAATATAAAGTAACTAACTTCCTAAACTTAGCTCCTATTTATCTAGAATCTATTCATAGCCTCTGTAGCTAGTTAAATACTCTACAAGTAGAGTTCGTGTTAGGATTAGACAACGAGTCATTCTTCTGGAGTTTATTTGCAGTTTTACCTCAATGTAAAGTAGGAGGCTGTGATGATCTTTTGTAACGAGTCAATGTTGTAATTCTATAGACATGCCTTGGACCCGCATATGTTTCTGTTGTACCACTCTGAGCGATATAATACTAGTGGAACGGTGTTTCATTGGTGTTATATCAGACTTGCATACTACACCATGCTGTGGTATGCCGGGTCACCACAGTCATGCCCTCTCTATTTGTCAATTGCCCAACTGTAATTTGTTCACCCAACATGCTATTTATCTTATGGGAGAGACACCTCTAGTGAACTGTGGACCCCGGTCCGTTCTTTACATCTGAAATACAATCTACTGCAATTGTTTTACTGTTCTCTGCAAACATCATCATCCACACTATACATCTAATCCTTTGTTACAGCAAGCTGGTGAGATTGACAACCTCACTGTTTCGTCGGGGCAAAGTACTTTGGTTGTGTTGTGCAGGTTCCACGTTGGCGCCGGAATCCCTGGTGTTGCGCCGCACTACATCTCGCCGCCATCAACCTTCAACGTGCTTCTTGGCTCCTACTGGTTCGATAAACCTTGGTTTCATACTGAGGGAAAACTTGCCGCTGTACGCATCACACCTTCCTCTTGGGGTTCCCAACGGACGCGTGCTGTACGCGTGTCAGGGTGGCCGGCCCCCTCCCCTTGGCCCCTCATTATATAGGTGGAAGCCCCAAGTGTTGGACTACAAGTCTTCGAATAAGACCCGAACCCAAACCTTCCATGTGATAGGGAAACCTACCCAAGGTGGGAATCCCACTTGGGGTGGGATTCCCCCCTTCCATGTGGGGGGGTGGCCGGCCCCCTTGGTGGAGACCAAGGTGGACTCCCCCCTCCTAGGGTTGGCCGGCCATGGGAGGTGGAGTCCCTCCGGGACTCCGCCTTCCTTAGTGATTTCTTCCGGACTTTTCTAGAACCTTCTAGAACCTTCCGTAGAACCTTCCGGATCATTCTAAATCTTATAAAATGACTTCCTATATATGAATCTTATTCTCTGGACCATTCCGGAACTCCTCGTGATGTCCGGGATCCCATCCGGGACTTCGAACAAATCTTCGAACTCCATTCCATATTCAAGTTCTACCATTTCAACATCAAACCTTAAGTGTGTCACCCTACGGTTCGTGAACTATGTGGACATGGTTGCGTACTCTCTCCGACCAATAACCAATAGCGGGATCTGGAGATCCATAATGGCTCCCACATATTCAACGATGACTTTAGTGATCGAATGAACCATTCACATACGATACCAATTCCCTTTGTCACGCGATATTTTACTTGTCCGAGGTTTGATCATCGGTATCACTCTATACCTTGTTCAACCTCGTCTCCTGACAAGTACTCTTTACTCGTACCGTGGTATGTGGTCTCTTATGAACTTATTCATATGCTTCCAAGACATTAGACGGCATTCCACCGAGAGGGCCCAGAGTATATCTATCCGTCATCGGGATGGACAAATCCCACTGTTGATCCATATGCCTCAACTCATACTTTTCGGATACTTAATCCCACCTTTATAACCACCCCATTTACGCAGTGGCGTTTGATGTAATCAAAGTACCTTTCCGGTATAAGTGATTTATATGATCTCATGGTCAAAAGGACTAGGTAACTATGTATCGAAAGCTTATAGCAAATAACTTAATGACGTGATCTTATGCTACGCTTAATTGGGTGTGTCCATTACATCATTCATACAATGATATAACCTTGTTATTAATAACATCCAATGTTCATGATTATGAAACTAATCATCCATTAATCAACAAGCTAGTTAAGAGGCATACTAGGGACTCTTTGTTGTTTACATATCACACATGTATCAGTGTTTCGGTTAATACAATTATAGCATGGTATATAAACATTTATCATAAACATAAAGATATATAATAACCACTTTTATTATTGCCTCTTGGGCATATCTCCAACAGTCTCCCACTTGCACTAGAGTCAATAATCTATAACACCTTGGCCTTCTGGTGCTTTATCATGTTTTGCTCACGGGAGAGGTGATGTCTACGGGTGCTTCTATTCTTGTAGACAGTGTTGGGCCTCCAAGAGCAGAGGTTTGTAGAACAGCAGCAAGTTTCCCTTAAGTGGATCACCCAAGGTTTATCGATCTCAGGGAGGAAGAGGTCAAAGATATCCCTCTCAAGCAACCCTGCAACCACAAAGCAAGAAGTCTCTTGTGTCCCCAACACACCTAATTGGTGCACTAGTTCGGCGAAGAGATAGTGAAATACAGGTGGTATGAATAAGTATGAGCAGTAGCAACAGCGCCAGAAAAGTGCTTTGCTGTCCAGGACTGGCGTGTGGTTGATGGTGGTAATATTGCGGACAGTATAGATGCAGTAGAAGAGTAAACAAGAAGCGATAGCAGTATTTAGGAATAAGGCCTAGGGATTATACTTTCACTAGTGGACACTCTCAACATTGATCACATAACAGAATAAATAAATAGATGCTAGACTCTACACTCTCTTGTTGGATGATGAACACCACTAACTGTGTAGGATTACACGAACCCTCAATGCCGGAGTTAACAAGCTCCACAATATTCGATATTCATGTTTAAATAACCTTAGAGTGCACGATAGATCAACACAACTACACCAAGTACTAACATAGCATGCACACTGTCACCTTCACGCTACGAAAGGAGGCATAGATCACATCAATACCATCATAGCAATAGTTAACTTCATAATCTACAAGAGATCACAATCATAGCCTACGCCAAGTACTACACGATGCACACACTGTCACCATTACACCGTGCAGGAGGAATAAACTACTTTAATAACATCACTAGAGTAGCACACAGATAGATTGTGATACAAAACACATTGCAATCATAAAGAGATATAAATAAGCACTTCACTATGCCATTCATAACAGTGAATAAGTATTCTGTGAAATATAGCCTAAGAGACCCACACGGTGCACACACTGTCACCTTTACACACGTGGGACAAGGAGTCTCCGGAGATCACATAAGTAAAATCCACTTGACTAGCATAATGACATCTAGATTACAAGCATCATCATATGAATCTCAATCATGTAAGGCAGCTCATGAGATTATTGTATTGAAGTACATAGGAGAGAGATTAACCACATAGCTACCGGTACAGCCCCTTAGCCTCGATGGAGAACTACTCCCTCCTCATGGGAGACAGCAGTGTTGATGAAGATGGCGGTGGTGTCGATGGAGAAGCCTTCCGGGGGCACTTCCCCGTCCCGGCGGCGTGCCGGAACAGAGACTCCTGTCCCCCAGATCTTGGCTTCGCGATGGCGGCGGCTCTGGATGGTTTCTCGTACCGTGGCTTTTTCGTATCGAAGATTTAGGTCAGGGACCTTTATATAGGCGAAGAGGCGGCGTCAGAAGGTCAACGAGGCGACGACACAACAGGGGGGCGCGGGCCCCCCTTGGCCGCGCCAGGGTCATGTGTGGTAGGCCTGTGGCCCCCCTCTGGCCTCTCTCGGGTGTTCTGGATGCTTCCGGGGATTCTAAGATGCTGGGCGTTGATTTCGTCCGATTCCGAGAATATTTCCTTACTAGGATTTCTGAAACCAAAAACAGCAGAAAACAAGAATCGGCCCTTCGGCATCTCGTCAATAGGTTAGTTCCGGAAAACGCATAATAATGACATAAAGTATGCATAAAACATGTAGATATCATCAATAATGTGGCATGGAACATAAGAAATTATCGATACGTTGGAGACGTATCAGCATCCCCAAGCTTAGTTTCTGCTCGTCCCGAGCAGGTAAACGATAACAAAGATAATTTCTGGAGTGACATGCCATCATAACCTTGATCATACTATTGTAAGCATATGTAATGAATGCAGTGATCCAAACAATGTAAATGACATGAGTAAACAACTGAATCATATAGCAAAGACTTTTCATGAATAGTACTTCAAGACAAGCATCAATAAGTCTTGCATAAGAGTTAACTCATAAAGCAATAATTCATAGTAGAGGTATTGAAGCAACGCAAAGGAAGATTAAGTTTCAGCTGTTGCTTTCAACTTATAACATGTATATCTCATGGATATTGTCAACATAGAGTAATATAACAAGTGCAATATGCAAGTATGTAGGAATCAATGCACAGTTCACACAAGTGTTTGCTTCTTGAGGTGGAGAGAAATAGGTGAACTGACTCAACAATAAAAGTAAAAGAAAGGTCCTTCAAAGAGGAAAGCATCGATTGCTATATTTGTGCTAGAGCTTTTATTTTGAAAACATAGAGAGAGCATAAAAAGTAAAGTTTTGAGAGGTGTTTGTTGTTGTCAACGAATGGTAGTGGGCACTCTACCCCCCTTGCCAGACAAACCCATTTTATTTTATTTTTGTGTGGCACTCCTTCCAACCTTTCTTTCACAAACCATGGCTAACCGAATCCTCGGGTGCCTACCAACAATCTCATACCATGAAGGAGTGCCTTTTTATTTTAGTTTTATTATGATGACACTCCTCCCCACCTTTGCTTTCTCAAGCCATGGCTAACCGAATCCTTCGGGTGCCGTCCAACAATTACATACCATGGAGGAGTGTCTATTTTTTTTTGTTAATTAATTTGGGACTGGGAATCCCATTGCCAGCTCTTTTTGCAAAATTATTGGATAAGCGGATGAAGCCACTAGTCCATTGGTGAAAGTTGCCCAACAAGATTGAAAGATAAACACCACATACTTCCTCATGAGCTATAAAACATTGACACAAATCAGAGGTAATAAATTTTGAATTGTTTAAAGGTAGCACTCAAGCAATTTACTTTGGAATGGCGGAGAAATACCATGTAGTAGGTAGGTATGGTGGACACAAATGGCATAGTGGTTGGCTCAAGGATTTGGATGCATGAGAAGTATTCCCTCTCGATACAAGGCTTAGGCTAGCAAGGCTATTTGAAACAAACACAAGGATGAACCGGTGCAGCAAAACTCACATAAAAGATATATTGTAAACATTATAAGACTCTACACCGTCTTCCTTGTTGTTCAAACTCTTACTAGAAATTATCTAGACCTTAGAGAGACCAATTATGCAAACCAAATTTTAGCAAGCTCTATGTATTTCTTCATTAATAGGTGCAAAGTATATGATGCAAGATCTTAAACATGAGCACAACAATTGCCAAGTATCACATTATCCAAGACATTTTAGAATTACTACATGTATCATTTTCCGTTTCCAACCATATAACAATTTAACGAAGAAGATTCAACCTTCGCCATGAAAATTAAAAGCTAAGAACACATGTGTTCATATGAACCAGCGGAGCGTGTCTCTCTCCCACACAAGCATTTATTCAAACAAAAACAAAAATACATAGACGCTCCAAGTAAAGTACATAAGATGTGACCGAATAAAAATATAGTTTCAAGAGAAGGAACCTGATAATTTGTCGATGAAGAAGGGGATGCCTTGGGCATCCCCAAGCTTAGATGCTTGAGTCTTCTTGAAATATGCAGGGATGAACCACCGGGGCAACCCCAAGCTTAGAGCTTTCACTCTTCTTGATCATATTGTATCATCCTCCTCTCTTGACCCTTGAAAACTGCCTCCACACCAAACTCAAAACAACTCATTAGAGGGTTAGTGCATAATCAAAATTCACATGTTCAGAGGTGACACAATCATTCTTAACACTTCTGGACATTTCCCAAAGCTACTGGAAGTTAATGGAACAAAGAAATCCATCCCACATAGCAAAAGAAGCAATGCGAAATAAAAGGCAGAATCTGTCAAAACAGAACAGTCCGTAAAGACGAATTTTATTGAGGCACCAGACTTGCTCAAATGAAAATTCTCAAATTGAATGAAAGTTGCTTACATATCTGAGGATCACTCACGTAAATTGGCATAATTTTCTGAGTTACCTACAGAGAATTAGGCCCAGATTCGTGACAGCAAGAAATCTGTTTCTGCACAGTAATCCAAATCTAGTATGAACCTTACTATCAAAGACTTTACTTGGCACAACAATGCAATAAAGTAAGATAAGGAGAGGTTGCTACAGTAGTAACAACGTCCAAGACTCAAATATAAAACAAAATTACTGTAGCAAAATAAACACATGGGTTATCTCCCAAGAAGTTCTTTCTTTATAGCCATTAAGATGGGCTCAGGAGTTTTAATGATGCACTCGCAAGAAATAGTATTTGAAGCAAAAAGAGAGCATCATGAGGCAAATTCAAAACACATTTAAGTCTAACCCACTTCCTATGCAAAGGAATCTTGTACACAAATGAATTCATGAAGAACAAAGTGACAAGCATAAGAGGATAAAACACGAATAACTTCAAGATTCTCAACATAAAGAGGGGAAACTTAATATTATTAAGATGCATATAACCATGTTTCCCTCTCTCATAATAACTTTCAGTAGCATCATTGATGAAATCCACAATATACCCATCACTTAAAACATTCTTATCATGGTTCATATGCATAGAAGTATCATTAATTTTGGCATAAGAAGAGTTCTTCTCATTAATAGTAATTGGAGCAAGATTATTATCAAGAATTTGAACATGGTAGACAAGTTGCATATTAAGGGAATTGTTTTTGGTAATCCAATCATGACTATGACAAGTTTCATAAGGATAGTTATAACCTATATCATAGCATTCTTTATAATAATCATCAAAGGTCGGAGGCATAGTGTCATCATAAGAAATAGAATAGTTATCTTTCACAGTCGGTTTATCTGTGACCATACCATCATTGTTATTAGAAGGAGATGTATCAAACACATAATGATCAGTAGCAAAAGGATTTTCAAACACCTCTTCCCCAAGCTTAGAGCTTTCTATATCATTATGGGAGGAAGCATGGATAGCACTGACACTATGGAAATTATTATCATCATCATTTTCAGAATTAGTTTCCCAGAGATTTGCAATATCAAAAGTAGTGTGCTCATTCAAATCATGATCACTAATGTATGTAAAGGGCATAGGAAGATCATTGTATTCAGATTCATTATCATAATAATCATTAGGAGCAACATACTTACGGTTACCTAGCGTTATCCCATTCACGCGGGGATATGCCGTTACCTCTTTCTTTTTATTCTCCTTCTTCTTCTTCTTCATTCCCTTCTTCTTCTTCTTCTTCTTCTTCTTCTTCTCTTCCTTCTCCTCGTTCCCTTCTTTAGGAGGAAGAGGCTTGAAGGGTGGCTTGTCCGCATACCCTGATTTACTTTCAGAAACAATAGAAGAAACTTGGGAGGATTCCTCCTTTTCATTAATTAGTTCAAAACACACAGCGGTCCTATCATATTTGGGCAAGGTGTCATCTTCTAAAATATTTTGTATGTAAGAATTTGTATGGCTATTATCAATGCAATAAGAAAAACACCCATGTAGGACATCGTCAATATCAAGATCACTCATATGTAACAAAGAGATTTTTCTCGATAGCTCTTCACACCACAAAAATAAAGTAAGTTCATCATGCTGATTAAAAGTAATTTCATCATCACAATACAACTTTGTAGCACTCATGGGGTTCAGATTATCATTGGAGGAGCATTGAAAATTAAAATGACCCACTCTATGGCAAAGTTCACAAATAAAAGGATAGAGGGCACACACTTTTTTACCAAGATCATCTAGAGCCCTAAACCACTTTCTAGTTTTTTCATTAATATGATGGATACAATATTCATCTTTGATTTGATTAATTCCACAAGGTCTATGCATTCCACAAAAATTAACATGCTTATAGGAAATAGCATTCTTAGGAGTTTGAGCATGCTTATTGCAATCATTAACAACAATTTCATTCATCATGCAAGCCTCTTTAAAAGGTTCATGATACTTATCAAAATTCTTCTTAGGCAATTCAAAATGAGAAGCAAAGGCTTTATAAAGATTTGCAGCAACTTGAGAGTCAAGACCATAAGTAGCACTCATATCTCAAAATTTATCAGTATCCATAAAAGCTTCAATGCATTCATAATCATAATTTATACCTGACTCTTCACCTTTGTTGTTCTCCCATCCTTCAGCGTTCTCCTCAATCCAATCAAGAAGATCCCACTTAGCTTCAACCTCCTTGCTTGTGAAAGATCCCTCCGAACAGGCATCTAGATAGTCCTTGTGATGTCCTGAAAGTCTTGCATAAAAATTATTAATAATAACATTACGGGGGAGCTCATGAATGGGACATTTGAGCATTAGTGACTTCAATCTCTCCCACGCTTGAGAAATACTCTCTTCATCACGAGGATAAAAGTTATAAATATAATTCCTATCAATATGCACTTCATAAGGAGGATAAAATTTAGAGTAAAGGAGAGATACAACTTCCTCCCAACCAAGAGAATGACTATTCTTCAACAATTTATACCAATGCGCCGCTTTACCAGACAGCGAAATAGAGAATAGCTTCTTCCTCACTTCATCCATAGAGATACCTGCACACTTGAATAACCCGCATAATTCATGCAAAAACAGTAAATGATCTCCAGGATGGACAGTTCCATCCCCTTCATAGCGGTTATCCATAACACGTTCAATAATTTTTGTGGGTATTTTATACGGAATACTTTCAGCAGGTGGATTTAAAATATCAGAAGCATCATTAGAGTTATCGCATATGGGAGATAAAGCATTATCAGAGCAAAATATTTCTTCCAAAGCTGAGGAGCAAAAAAGATTATTTTTATATAAACTAGCTTCCCCAAGCTTAGACTTATCCATAGCATTAGCAGTGATTGCGTTCATACTAATAACATTGCTACTAGCATGCAATTGAGGCTCCTTAGGTTCTTTAATTTTCGCATCACACAATTCATGTCCTAACTTAGGAAATAAATCAAAAAGCTCATAGTTGTATTCCATTATGCCTAACTACTGTAAAACAAGAAACAAAAAGATGCAATTGCAGGATCTAAAGGAAATAGCTTCGAGCACACACACAATGGCGCCGAAAGAAAATCGTTACACGGAACCGGAGTATGAGTGCCTTTTACCTTTCCTCCCCGAGCAACGGCGCCGAGGAAAAAGTGCTTGATGTCTACGGGTGCTTCTATTCTTGTAGACAGTGTTGGGCCTCCAAGAGCAGAGGTTTGTAGAACAGCAGCAAGTTTCCCTTAAGTGGATCACCCAAGGTTTATCGATCTCAGGGAGGAAGAGGTCAAAGATATCCCTCTCAAGCAACCCTGCAACCACAAAGCAAGAAGTCTCTTGTGTCCCCAACACACCTAATTGGTGCACTAGTTCGGCGAAGAGATAGTGAAATACAAGTGGTATGAATAAGTATGAGCAGTAGCAACAACGCCAGAAAAGTGCTTTGCTGTCCAGGACTGGCGTGTGGTTGATGGTGGTAATATTGCGGACAGTACAGATGCAGTAGAACAGTAAACAAGCAGCGATAGCAGTATTTAGGAATAAGGCCTAGGGAGAACAGTAAACAAGCAGAGATAGCAGTATTTAGGAATAAGGCCTAGGGATTATACTTTCACTAGTGGACACTCTCAACATTGATCACATAACAGAATAAATAAATAGATGCTAGACTCTACACTCTCTTGTTGGATGATGAACACCACTAACTGTGTAGGATTACACGAACCCTCAATGCCGGAGTTAACAAGCTCCACAATATTCGATATTCATGTTTAAATAACCTTAGAGTGCACGATAGATCAACACAACTACACCAAGTACTAACATAGCATGCACACTGTCACCTTCACGCTACGAAAGGAGGCATAGATCACATCAATACCATCATAGCAATAGTTAACTTCATAATCTACAAGAGATCACAATCATAGCCTACGCCAAGTACTACACGATGAACACACTGTCACCATTACACCGTGCAGGAGGAATAAACTACTTTAATAACATCACTAGAGTAGCACACAGATAGATTGTGATACAAAACACATTGCAATCATAAAGAGATATAAATAAGCACTTCACTATGCCATTCATAACAGTGAATAAGTATTCTGTGAAATATAGCCTAAGAGACCCACACGGTGCACACATTGTCACCTTTACACACGTGGGACAAGGAGTCTCCGGAGATCACATAAGTAAAATCCACTTGACTAGCATAATGACATCTAGATTACAAGCATCATCATATGAATCTCAATCATGTAAGGCAGCTCATGAGATTATTGTATTGAAGTACATAGGAGAGAGATTAACCACATAGCTACCGGTACAGCCCCTTAGCCTCGATGGAGAACTACTCCCTCCTCATGGGAGACAGCAGTGTTGATGAAGATGGCGGTGGTGTCGATGGAGAAGCCTTCCGGGGGCACTTCCCCGTCCCGGCGGCGTGCCGGAACAGAGACTCCTGTCCCCCAGATCTTAGCTTCGCGATGGCGGCGGCTCTGGATGGTTTCTCGTACCGTGGCTTTTTCGTATCGAAGATTTAGGTCAGGGACCTTTATATAGGCGAAGAGGCGGCGTCAGAAGGTCAACGAGGCGACGACACAACAGGGGGGCGTGGCCCCCCCTTGGCCGCGCCAGGGTCATGTGTGGTAGGCCTGTGGCCCCCCTCTGGCCTCTCTCAGGGTGTTCTGGATGCTTCCGGGGATTCTAAGATGCTGGGCGTTGATTTCGTCCGATTCCGAGAATATTTCCTTACTAGGATTTCTGAAACAAAAAATAGCAGAAAACAGCAACTGGCCCTTCGGCATCTCGTCAATAGGTTAGTTCCGAAAAACGCATAATATTGACATAAAGTATGCATGAAACATGTAGATATCATCAATAATGTGGCATGGAACATAAGAAATTATCGATACGTTGGAGACGTATCAAGAGGTTTTAGTCAACGGATCTGACATGCTCAGAAACGTATGTATTTTGTAATTCATTTGCGTCTCAACGCATCACTCATTTCCAAATGAGTCGGCATTAAATATGTTTGGTCTTCTGGTGGAACCTTAATTCCGCGGTCTGAAATATGTCACTAATATTGTCACACACAATATAGCTTTAAAGTTCTGACTCTGTCGGAACTACACCAAGTTCTCAAAGAACCTCTTGACTTTAACATCCTTTGTCATTGTCAAAACAATGACATACTCTGCCTTCTTTTGTAGAATCCGTCATAATATTTAGAACTCTTCTAAATCTAGCATAGACAACTTATAGCTCATTGTGCTACCTTTTAAACAACACTTAGTCTAATTTGAGATTGAAATTTTATTTTCATATGTGACAAAAACAAATATCGGTGCAACACCTTACAGCGATTTGTTTGTCATTTCTCCATACAAAACTATATATATATCCTTGGTTCTTCTTAAGTACTCAAGAATATTCTTACTGTTTTTCAATGATCATCACATGAATCATTCTGGTACATGCTCATAACATTTTTAAGAGTACATGACATCTGATTGTGTACATATTATTTGTGATCTATAATACTCATGTGTCTTTACTCATTGAGTGTCAGATACACTCAAGTCTTGTAAAAACTTCACATGACAAGAACATTTTCTTAATATTTCTATATTGAATTACTTCAATATCCATTCTATGTACTTTGACTTAAACTTATTATGTGTTTCAATCTATCTTCATAGATCTTGACACTAAATTTGTTTCAGTCCCTATCTTTTCATTGAAGTTAATTTCTCAATGAAACCTTTTTAATCAAGTATATAATTACATCATTTATAACCAACTATACGTCATCTACATAAAGTATTATAAATATGTCTCAGCACTCCCACTTAATTTCTTGCAAATGCAAGTCTCTTCATCGTCTCTGAGTATTTCATCTGGTGAAGATTCCAACTCCGTGATACTCACTTCATCCAATTGAAGTTCGTATATCTATCTAGTATTCTACGGACTAGCAAAACAATTGGTTGTATCTTGTATACACCTTTAATACACACTTCTGTTAAGTAGTGTATTTTGCCATCCTACTAGCATATCTCATAAAAGAAATATGTAGTGATTACTAGAATAATCCACATAGACTATAAGCATTGCTACGGAAGATCTAATCTTATCGTAGTCAACTCTTTGAACTTTGTCGTAAACAACTTTTCGACAAGTTGAGCTTCTTCAAGGATATTTCATCCAAGTCCATCAATTTCATAGATCCATTTACTTTCAAAAAGTATTCATCTATCTTGGATTTCATGGCGTATAGCCATTTTAACGGAGTCAGGGCCCATCATTACTTCTTTGTTTGTAGTTGGTTTATCATTGTTCAAAATCAATCCTTTGTCCACAAATCATTTATTTGATCACAAAGTAAACCATACCTACAAGGTTCAATATGTACTTCGATCTCCATGGCTAAAACACTTTGTAGTCATGGGAGCCATGATCGTCGTGGCCGCTTCCGAAACCAATTCCGATGCTGCGCTACTCTGATCATTATGCTCAGGTTCATAAACCTTATCAAATTATATTGTCCTCCCACTCAAATACTTCACTAGAAACAATTTCTCGGAAATAAGAAATATTGACAAACACTTTTGTCTTTGTCCCGTGGGAAGAATTCCCAATTAAATCTCTGGGATAACCAACAAAGACATTTATCCGATTTTGGTTGTAAACTCTTAGACCAAAATTTAAAGAAAAGACTATTAGGGTTTATACCCATTGATGACCCACAAGTATAGGGGGTGTATCGTAGTATCTTCGATAAGTAAGAATGTCGATCCCAACGAGGAGCAGAAGGTGTTGACAAGCAGTTTCGATGAAGGATTCACTGTAAATGCTCACAGACAAGTATTCAGGGGGTTTTGATGTAACAGTTGAATAAAGTACGAGTATGTAAAGTGCGAGAGTAACAATTGCAGCGAGTGGCCCAATCCTTTTAGCACAAAGGACAAGCAGGTTTGTTTACTTATAATGACCAAACATTCTCGAGGACACACGGGATTTTAGTCTAGTGCTTTCGCTACATACGGCTAAATAATCTTCATTGTTATGATAAGTGTTGTGTGGGTGAACCTATGCTAATGTACCGCCCTTCCTAGGACTAATACATACTTGTGATTATACCCCTTGCAAGCATCCGCAACTACAAGAAAGTAATTAAGAATAAATCTAACCACAGCCTTAAACTCTGAGATCCTGCGATCCCTCCTGCATCGATATACCAGCGGGGGTTTAGGTTTCTGTCACTCCGGCAACCCCGCAATTGGCAAACGAGTACAAGATGCATTCCCCTAGGCCCATAAATGGTGAAGTGTCATGTAGTCGACGTTCACATGACACCACTAGAAGAATAACACCACAACTTAAATATCACACCATTGAATATTACTCAACCATAGTTCACTACTAACATTTAGACTTCACCCATGTCCTCAAGAACTAAACGAACTACTCACGAGACATCATACGGAACATGATCAGAGGTGATATGATGATGAATAACAATCTGAACATAAACTTGGTTCAATGGTTTCACTCAATAGCATCAACAACAAGTAGAGATCGATACGGAGAGTTTCCCTATCAAACAATCAAGATCAAACCCAAAGTGCTACGGCGGTGACGGTGTCCAGCGGTGATGACGGCGGTGATGATGGTGGAGATGATGATGATGGTGATGGCGATGATGTCCAGCTCGATGACGGTGACGATGGCGTCGATTTCCGCCTCCCGGAGGGAATTTCCCCGGCGGATTCCTGCCCGCCGGAGAGCTCTTTCTCTCTGGTGTTCTCCGCCCCGCAGAGGCGGTCAGTAACTCTTCGCGAGGTACCCTCTGTGGCTTAGGTTTTCGGGACGAAGGATTTCGCGAAGAAAAGGAGGCGAAAGGGGTTGTGGGCCCCCGGACCACATGGCGGCGCGGCCGGGGCCTGGGCCGCGCCGCCTAGGGTGTGGGCCCACCCTGGGTCCTCCTGGCCCCTCCTTCGGCTTCCTTCGTCATCTTGAAAAATAGGATTTTTGGTATAATTTCCTCCCACAGTTGATCTTCCGAAATATTGCGTTCTGACGGTGCTTTTTCCAGCAGAATCCTGGCTCCGGTGCTTGATCCTCCAATAATGATGAAACATGCAAAATAGATGAAATAACATAAGTATTGTGTCCCAATATGAAATATATCCATGAATAACAGCAAATTATGATATAAAATAGTGATGCAAATTGGACGTATCAACTCCCCCCAAGCTTAGACTTCGCTTGTCCCCAAGCGAAACTGAACTCGATAGACATGACCACATGTTTATGGAGTGAAGAGTCGATAAATAAAATACGGACAAGAAGCATCATATTCATTCACACAGACATTATAGTAAACAACCTCTTATAACTCATATTGAAACAAGTATAAGGTAATCACAAGTAAAGGTGCATGAGAAATCATGATTGGTGATGGCAAACTTCGTTCTTGGTCGAGAGAACAATTAACAGTTATATTTATCTCATTGAGCAGCGCTCTCATGTTAAAGTTTATAAGGCACAACTTGCATACTCAATCATAATGGTCTTCTCATGATCATTGATAACTTGCAAAGCTATATTCATTCAGATAAAACTTGTACTAAACAAGGAAGAATAAAACACATGATGTAGCAAATCACAATATAATGGTTTGATCACAACTACTCAAATGCTTGCTTGAGATGGAGGGAAATAGGTTTACTGACTCAACATAAAGTAAAAGACAGGCCCTTCACAGAGGGAAGCAGGGATTAAATCATGTGCTAGAGCTTTTTCAGTTTTGCAATCATATAAAGAGAATAAAAGTAACATTTTGAGAGGTGTTTGTTGTTGTCAACGACTGGTAGCGGGTACTCTAACCCCTTGCCGACAACCTCCTAAGAGCGGCTCCCATATTATTTTCATTTTGTGTGGCACTCCTTCCAACCTTTCTTTCACAAACCATGGCTAACCGAATCCTCGGGTGCCTGCCAACAATCTCATACCATGAAGGAGTGCCTTTTTATTTTAGTTTTATTATGATGATGACACTCCCCCAACCTTTGCTTACACAAGCCATGGCTAACCGAATCCTTCGGGTGCCGTCCATCAATCACATACCATGGAGGAGTGTCTATTTAGTTTAATTAATTTGGGACTGGGAATCCCATTGCCAGCTCTTTTTGCAAAATTATTGGATAAGCGGATGAAGCCATTAGTCCATTGGTGGAAGTTGCCCAACAAGATTGAAAGATAAAACACCACATACTTCCTCATGAGCTATGAAACATTAACACAAATAAGAGATACTAAGTTTTGAATTGTTTAAAGGTAGCACATGAAGTATTTACTTGGAATGGCAGAAAATACCATATAATAGGTAGGTATGGTGGACACAAATGACATAGGTTTGGGTTAAGGTTTGGATGCACGAGAAGTAATCCCTCTCAGTACAGGTCTTTGGCTAGCAAGGTTAATTAGCAAGCATAAGAGTCGAGGGAAACAAACAAACATACATATGATAGAAACAATCATGCATCTTCCTTGTAAGCACAAACAATTTTAACTTCAGAATAGTAAGCTATGAGCTAACAAGAAAGACAATGAAACAACTACATGTATTTCTCTTTTCTATTTAAACCTCAAAGTGTTGTTGCTATTGACCAATGCTAAGTTTGCCAAAACCAAATAGATTTATTCAATGCTCCCAAAGTGATACCAATACTAACAACAAGGTAAATCATATGATAGAGATTGCAAACTAGAATAAGATGTGCAATATGTAAATGATAAGACTTCTCATTAATATTCCATAACGATAACTCACACCAAGGGATACATAGATAACCAACTAAAGGAGAGATACTTCCAAACGCAACCCATCTTATATGATAACTTCCCTACTCATGATATGACACTACTTGACAATAAAAGTAAAAGGTAGTGATAATGTGATACCGCGGCACTCCCCCAAGCTTGGAACAAACCAAGGGGATGCCAATACCGATGATGAATTACTCCTGCGGCGATGGTGGTGATGAACTCCTCCCGCGCTTCTTAATAAGCTCCTTCAACTTCAGTTTCTCAGCTTGACAATTCTGCACTAAGATTCGAAGAGATTCATTGTTATCTGAAGTTGGCGATGACGACCTTGTGATGCGAATCGAGTGGTATTCAATCATTCTTCGGAGACGGCAATTCTCCTCCTGGAGTATCTCCACTTCTCTTCTTAGAGCCCGATATTGATCACAAAACTCATCGGTAATCCGTAGAACTTCTTCCATCATGGGGAAGGAGTCGAGGCTAAGAGCGGGTGGTAAAGGTCCCTGCAGGTTATGAGAAAAAGAACGTCGAGTGTCAACAGATCCCACCAAGATTTGCTTGCTCCCTCCGGCTTGCTGCTCTTGTCTTGATGGCACCTCCTTCACTTCTTCCTCCGAAAGCCCCTTGCCCTTGTTGTTGGAGGCCATGGTGCTTCTAGACCGAAAACAGATCGTGGCAGAAACAGCTCGAAACAAAACACGTCGAAAACACGATATACGGACCTCCAGGGGTCCGGGGGATTATATAGCAAAATTTTTCACGACAAACGGAAAGTACCAGATCGAACCAGAGTCGGAAAGGGGCGACGGGGCGGCCAAACCATAGGTCGGCGCGGGCCCAGGCTTGGCCGCGCCGGCCTATGGTGGCGCCCCCTCGTGCGTCCTTTCCACTCCGTTTCGAACTCGTAATTTCTCATATTTTCCAAAAACAGCGAAAATATTGTTCGGAAAGTAAATTGCGTACTTTTCATTACCAGTACTGTTACCTATTCAAAGTCGAGTTCTGGCGGACTGTCAATTTGCCCTTTGATGAAAGCTTCCGGTGTTTCCACTTGAATAATATCAACATCAACATTATAAGAATCACCCGAGATATAATGCTTGAGTCTTTGTCCATTCACCACTTGCGTGGCATTGCCTTGGAGAGAGCTAATTTTGATTGCTCCTGAATGATACACCTCCTCGACAACATATGGTCCTTCCCATTTCGAGAGTAATTTCCCTGCAAAGAATCTGAGACGAGACCGATACAATAGGACTTTATCCCCAATATTAAATTCTCTTTTGATAATCCTCCTATCATGCCATTTTTTAACTTTCTCTTTAAAGAGTTTAGCATTTTCATAAGCTTCACTTCTCCATTCATCTAGAGAACTCAATTGCAACAACCTCTTATCACCGGCAAGTTTAGGATCTTTATTTAATTCTCTAACAGCCCAATAAGCTTTGTGCTCTAGTTCTAAAGGTAAATGACAAGCTTTCCCATAAACCATTTTATAAGGTGACATTCCCATGGGATTTTTATAAGCAGTTCTATAAGCCCAAAGTGCATCCTTCAATTTACTAGCCCAATTCTTTCTAGTTTTATTAACAGTCTTTCCCAAAATAGATTTAATCTCTCTATTTGATAATTCTACTTGACCACTAGTTTGAGGATGATAAGCGGAAGCAATTCTATGATTAATACCATACTTAGCAAGAGTTTTTCTAAAACCTCCATGAATAAAATGAGAACCTCCATCAGTCATAATATATCTAGGTACTCCAAATCTAGGAAAAATAATATCTAAAAGCATTCTTAAAGAGGTCTCACCATCAGCACTTTTTGTAGGTATAGCTTCTACCCATTTAGTAACATAATCAACAGCAACAAGTATATGAGTGTTACCTTCCGAAGACGGAAAAGGTCCCATGAAGTCAAATCCCCAACAATCAAATGGTTCAATAACAAGAGTATAATTCATGGGCATTTCATTGCGTCTGGAGATATTACCAACCCTTTGGCATTCATCACAAGATAAAATAAACTTTCTCGCATCCTTGAAGAGAGTTGGCCAATAAAAACCTGATTGTAGAACCTTTTGTGCGGTTCTTTCTCCGGCGTGATGTCCTCCATAAGCACTACCATGACATTTACTCAATATCTCCTGTTGTTCATATTCGGGGACACATCTTCGCATAATACCATCCACTCCTTCTTTATATAAGTGTGGGTCATCCCAGAAATAATGCCTCAAATCATAAAAGAATTTCCTCCTTTCTTTGAGCTGAAAAGGTTGGAGGCAAGTACTTGGAAACAATAAAGTTAGCATAATCAGCATACCAAGGACTGTCTCGCGAGCTCACCTTTATTACAGCCAATTGTTCATTTGGAAAACTATCATTAACAGGAACAGGATCATAAGCAATATTTTCCAATCTAGACAAATTATCAGCAACAGGATTATCAGCACCTTTCCTATCTACAATATGTAAATCAAATTCTTGCAAAAGAAGTACCCATCTAATAAGCCTCGGCTTAGCATCTTTCTTTGTCATAAGATATCTAATTGCAGCATGATCAGTATGAATAGTAACTTTTGAATCAACAATATAAGATCTAAATTTATCACAAGCAAAGACTACAGCTAATAATTCTTTTTCAGTTGTAGCATAATTTCTTTGAGCAGCATCAAGAGTTTTACTAGCATAATGAATAACATTCAGTTTTTTATCTACTCGCTGTCCAAGAACAAATAAGACAAAGAAATCACTAGCATCACACATAATCTCAAATGGTAAGTTCCAATCAGGGGGTTCAACTATAGGAGCAGTTGTTAAGGCTTTCTTAAGAATTTCAAAAGCTTCCTTACAATCATCATCAAAAACAAATGGTACATCTTTTTGAAGAAGATTAGTAAGAGGCTTTGAAATCTTGGAGAAATCTTTAATAAATCTCCTATAAAACCCAAAGATGACCAAGAACACTACGAATACCTTTTACATCCCTAGGATAGGGCATCTTCTCAATTGCTTCAACTTTAGCTCTATCAACTTCAATACCTCTCTCAGAAATTTTATGTCCCAATACAATTCCTTCATTAACCATAAAGTGGCATTTCTCCCAATTAAGAACAAGGTTAGTTTCTTCACATCTCTCGCAAAACTTTATCAAGGTTTCGCAAGCAACTATCAAAAGAATTCCCATAGACGGAAAAATCATCCATGAATACCTCTACAATACTTTCACAAAAACCATGAAAAATAGCAGACATGCATCTTTGAAAAGTAGCAGGAGCATTACATAAACCAAAAGGCATGCGTCTATAAGCATAAGTTCCATAAGGACAAGTAAAAGTGGTTTTCTCTTGATCTTTAGCTTTAACAGCAATTTGTGAAAACCCAGAATAACCATCAAGAAAGCAAAAATGAGTATTTTTAGACAATCTTTCCAGCATTTGATCAATAAATGGTAAAGGGTAATGATCTTTCTTAGTAACTTTGTTAACTTTTCGAAAATCAATGCACATTCTATACCCTACAACCACTCTTTGAGGGATGAGCTCATCATTATCATTAGGCACAACAGTCATACCTCCTTTCTTGGGAACGCAATGCACAGGACTAACCCATCTACTATCAGCAATAGGATATATAATACCAGCTTCAAGAAGTCGTAATACCTCATTCCTTACCACTTCCTTCATCTTTGGAATTAGACGACGCTGATGTTCAACAACAGGCTTTGCATCATCTTCCATATTAATAGCATGTTGGCAAATAGAAGGAGAAATCCCTTTCAAATCATCAAGAGTGTAGCCAATAGCTCCTCGGTGCTTCTTCAATATTTCCAATAACCTTTCTTCCTCAATCTCTGAAAGCTTAGAACTAATAATAATAGGATATATTTTCTTATCATCAATATGAGCATATTTAAGATTATCAGGTAAAGGCTTTAAATCAAAAACAGGATCTTTCTTTGGTGGCGGTGTTGTACCCAAATCTTCCACCGGTAAATCATGCTTGAGAATAGGTTGGTGAAGAAAAATTTCCTCAAGCTCATCTCTTTCCTTCCTAAAAATTTCACTCTCGCTATCCTCCAAATGTTGCTGCAAAGGATTATTAGGAACAAGAACAATAGATGCACATTGCTCCATTTTAAAATCATTACTAGGCAAATCAGCTTTATAAGGAGTTTTAGTAAATTTAGAGAAGTTAAACTCATAAGATTCACCAGCAAATTTAGTCAAAATTTTCTCTTTCTTGCAATCTATAATAGCTCCACAAGTATTTAGAAAAGGTCTACCAAAAATAATAGGACAATAATCACTAGCAGCAGAACCAAGTACCAAGAAGTCAGCAGGATATTTAATCTTACCGCATAATACTTCCACATCTCGAACAATACCAATTGGAGAAATAGTTTCTCTATTAGCCAGCTGAATAACCACATCAATATCTTCAAGTTCACAAGAATCAATTTCGTGCATAATCTCCGTGTAAAGCTCATACGGAATAGCACTAACACTTGCACCAATATCACATAATCCATAATAGCAATGATCACCAATTCTAACAGATAGCATAGGAACACTAGCTTGTTTGGGTTTATTAGGATGTGAAACAATATTAGAAGCATCTTCACAGAAAATAATATGACCATCCTCCACATTTTCAGTCACAAGATCTTTAACTATTGCAACAAAGAGGTTCAACTTTTATTTGTTCTTCAGGTTCTACAGGTTTCTTTTCACTTTTATGAACCGCACTATTTATAACAGAGTACTCCTTCATTTTAGCAGGGAAAGGAGTTTTTTCAATATAAGCTTCAGGAATAACATGATCAGCAGTTTCAACTACAACGCATTCATTAATAGATGAATCAATTTTATCTTTATATGGTTCATGATACTTATCAAAATTCTTCTTTGGCAATTCATAATGAGAGGCAAAAGCTTTATAAAGATTTACAGCAACTTGAGAATCAAGACCATATGTAGCACTCATATTACGAAATTTATCAGTATCCATAAAAGCTTCAATGCATTTATAATCATAAATTATACCTGATTCTCTATCCTTGTCGTTCTCCCATCCTTCAGTATTTTCTTGGATCCGATCAAGAAGGTCCCTTTTAAACTCTTCTTTTTTGCGTGTAAATGATCCAGAACAAGAAGTATCCAGCAAGGTCTTGTCTTGAAAAGAAAGTCTTGCATAGAAATTATCAATAATAACATTACCAGGAAGCTCATGAATGGGGCATTTGAGCATTAAAGACTTCAATCTCCCCCAAGCTTGGGCAATACTCTCTCCATCATGAGGCCAAAAATTATATATGCGATTCCGATCCTTATGAATTTCACTTGGAGGATAGAACTTAGAATAAAACCGGGGCACAATATCATTCCATTCAAGAGAATCCCCATTATCCAGTAACTTATACCAATGCGCCGCCTTACCAGATAGCGATAAAGAGAATAATTTCTTCCTCACTTCATCCATAGCAATACCTGCACATTTGAATAACCCGCATAATTCATGCAAAAATAGTAAATGATCACCGGGGTGGACAGTTCCATCCCCTTCATAGCGGTTATCCATAACACGTTCAATAATTTTCATAGGTATTTTATATGGTATCACTTCCTCACCTGGCGCCTCATCCACTACCGTTGCAGTAGTAGTAGATTTCCCAAATAGAAATTGAAGAGAAGATCTCTCCATAATGACTTATAGCAGAAAGTGCAGAAATAAAATCAGCACAACAAGAAGGTTTTCCTTACCAATTCCACTTACCAATAGCGCTTCACTCCCCGGCAACGGCGCCGAGGAAAATAGTCTTGATGACTCACAATTATAGGGGGTGTATCGTAGTATCTTCGATAAGTAAGAATGTCGATCCCAACGAGGAGCAGAAGGTGTTGACAAGCAGTTTCGATGAAGGATTCACTGTAAATGCTCACAGACAAGTATTCAGGGGGTTTTGATGTAACAGTTGAATAAAGTACGAGTATGTAAAGTGCGAGAGTAACAATTGCAGCGAGTGGCCCAATCCTTTTAGCACAAAGGACAAGCCGGTTTGTTTACTTATAATGACCAAACGTTCTCGAGGACACACGGGATTTTAGTCTAGTGCTTTCGCTACATACGGCTAAATAATCTTCATTGTTATGATAAGTGTTGTGTGGGTGAACCTATGCTAATGTACCGCCCTTCCTAGGACTAATACATACTTGTGATTATACCCCTTGCAAGCATCCGCAACTACAAGAAAGTAATTAAGAATAAATCTAACCACAGCCTTAAACTCGAGATCCTGCGATCCCTCCGCATCGATATACCGGTGGGGGTTTAGGTTTCATCACTCCGGCAACCCCGCAATTGGCAAACGAGTACAAGATGCATTCCCCTAGGCCCATAAATGGTGAAGTGTCATGTAGTCGACGTTCACATGACACCACTAGAAGAATAACACCACAACTTAAATATCACACCATTGAATATTACTCAACCATAGTTCACTACTAACATTTAGACTTCACCCATGTCCTCAAGAACTAAACGAACTACTCACGAGACATCATACGGAACATGATCAGAGGTGATATGATGATGAATAACAATCTGAACATAAACTTGGTTCAATGGTTTCACTCAATAGCATCAACAACAAGTAGAGATCGATACCGGGAGAGTTTCCCCTATCAAACAATCAAGATCAAACCCAAATTGCTACGGCGGTGACGGTGTCCAGCGGTGATGACGGCGGTGATGATGGTGGAGATGATGATGATGGTGATGGCGATGATGTCCAGCTCGATGACGGTGACGATGGCGTCGATTTCCCCCTCCCGGAGGGAATTTCCCCGGCGGATTCCTGCCCGCCGGAGAGCTCTTTTCTCTCTGGTGTTCTCCGCCCCGCAGAGGCGGCTGTAACTCTTCGCGAGGTACCCTCTGTGGCTTAGGTTTTCGGGACGAAGGATTTCGCGAAGAAAAGGAGGCGAAAGGGGTTGTGGGCCCCCCAGACCACATGGCGGCGCGGCCAGGGCCTGGGCCGCGCCGCCCTAGGGTGTGGGCCCACCCTGGGTCCTCCTGGCCCCTCCTTCTGGCTTCCTTCGTCATCTTGAAAAATAGGATTTTTGGTATAATTTCCTCCCACAGTTGATCTTCCGAAATATTGCGTTCTGACGGTGCTTTTTCCAGCAGAATCCTGGCTCCGGTGCTTGATCCTCCAATAATGATGAAACATGCAAAATAGATGAAATAACATAAGTATTGTGTCCCAATATGAAATATATCCATGAATAATAGCAAATTATGATATAAAATAGTGATGCAAATTGGACGTATCACCCATACCATAACTTGTATGGTGTCATTTCAACGGATCATGATGATGCTCTATTCAGTGTAAAAGTGGTAGTCTCTAAAGCATAATCCACAAAAATATAATGGCATTAATATTTTATCTCATCATTGACCCAACAAGGTTTGGATACATCTCTCGGATACTTCATCATCACTATGATACTCCAAGAAACGTGAGTTGTAGAACAATTTCATAACTCTCTTAGATGTTCGCTAAAACTAGTAATTCAAATATTTCCACTTCATGCTGAAATCTATTTGAATCTATTCACATGTTTCAAACTTCTTCTTTATCGAATATATCCACATATATATATACTCAATTCATTGTTTGAAGTTTTCATGAAGTAGAAGAATCTCCCGCACACAACTATGTCCAGTGAACCACATACATCATCATGTATGTTTTTACTAAGTTAGTTGTCCGTTCAACTCTTGGCCTATGAACGGTATTTTAGTCATTCCTTTTTTAGAAAAGATTTGCAAGTGCCAAATGATTCAAAAATCAAATGACTCCAATAATCCATTTGCATGGAGTTTCTTCATGCGTTCCTTTCCAATATGACCTAAATGGCGGTTCCACAAATAAGTGGAATTCAAATCATTTGCCTTATGGCATTTTAGCGTCAGTATTATGTGTGTGTGTTTCACCATTAAGATTTATAATAACTTATCCATCGTACATGGAGTAATGTCATAATTTGAACAACTCATTGTTTTCATTTGACTAGAGCAAAATAACAATTATTAAGTTCTTTATTATAAATTCTAAGGGCTAGATAGAATGCCAACGACGAACATAATAACACTTTATTTTGTTCCAGACGTGCATTCCTACCATATTCCTTGTCAGTCACTTAGGCCATTGTATTCTTGTATTGTGTTGTTCTGTATGACACTTCATACCAACCAATATAGTACTTTTACCCAAGAATTTCATAGTGTGACTTAACTAGGAATATAACCATAACATGTATATCACTTATATACACCTGAGCTAGACTTTCTAGTCTTTTCTTTTCTTTCTACCAAAATATCTTTTGTAATTTCTCTTTTAGCTTTCCTCATTATTCAGAAAACACTTCATTTTCAATAACTTCTAGGTTTGTTGGTCAAATACCAATAACCTTGAGATTCTTACTTTGAAGTTGATCATCATATGACAAGTGTTCCGGATTTCACTTATTAGTAACCTTTTAATATGATGAACAATTTCACTCATAATTTTATCCATCATATCATGACGACTTTTCGAGACCATGTCTGTACATTCTAGGCTCGTAAAGTTTAAACCTTAGTATTCGCATATGCAAATCTGGATTGCACCCGTTGTATGCACACGCAGAATCTATCACACCCGATCATCACGTGATGATTCGAAACGATGAGTCTTAGCAACGGTGCATACTAAGGACGATCACTTCATGGATATGCGAATATCGTTAGTGCCCCAATAGTTGGAGGATTGTGACGCCCGACGTCTTCAACCTTCATACATTCCCATAAAACTTATGAGTTTATGTAGTCTCACCAAATTATATTCTATCATCTTGCAATAAGGTCTTAGATATCACATATATCTCATATCTTGATTATTTCTGAAAACTAAATTTTCAGCTCCTTACTTTTCAAACATATTTGAACTTTCAAGTTTCACGGAGACAAGATAACTTTAGGTACTAATTGAAACCATTGTTCTTTGAATCAACAATGTGAGGTTTACTAAAAGTTTGCAATAGAACTTAATCAATTCTTCATTCTTTTACAATACGGTACCAATCCGTAAAGTTTCTTGTCAGATTTTAACAGTATTTCTATCTCAATAACAAGACTAGCGCATGGTAGAAAGCGGATGCCAATACTACAAAAATTAATTCAAAATACTACTCAGACTATGTTTATGATAATTAGTTCATGTTTTAATCTAATTACTAATGAACTCCCACTTAATACAACATCCCTCATAGTTGTTAAGTGGTACACGATCCAAATCCACTACACCAAAACCGATCATCACGTGAGATGATGTAGCTTCAATGGTGAACATCAACATGTTGATCATATCATCCATATGACTCGTGTTCAACCTTTCGGTTTCCGTTGTCCCGAGGCCATGTCTGTACATGCTAGGCTCGTCAAGCAAACCCAAGTATTCCGCGTGTGCAACATGGCTTACACCCATTGTATATGAACGTTGAATCTATCACATCCGATCATCACGAGATGCTTTGAAACGACGAACTTTGGCAACGGTGCATACGAGGGGAGAACACTTTATTATCTTGATATTAATGTGAGGGATCATCTTATAATGCTACCGCCGCGTTCTAAGCAAAATAAGATGCATAAAGGATTAACATCACATGCAATTCATATGTGATATGATATGGCCCTTTTGTCTTTGCGACTTCGATCTTCATCTCTAAAGCACAGACATGATCTCCATCATCAACGGGCATGATCTCCATCATCGTCGGCGTAGCATCAAGGTCCATGGCGCCGTCTTCATGGTTGTTCACCTCATGTAGCAACTATTACAACTACTTTGAAATACTACTCAACATGAAATTTAAAGACAACCATAAGGCTCCTGCCGGTTGCCACAATACAATAATGATCATCTCATACATATTCATCATCACATTATGGCCATATCACATCACCAAACCCTGCAAAAACAAGTTAGACGTCTCTAATTTGGTTTGCATATTTTACGTGGTTTAGGGTTTTCGAGTAAGATCTAATCTACCTACGAACATGAACCACAACGGTGATACTAGTGTTGTCAATAGAAAGAGTAAATTGAATCTTCACTATGGTGGGAGAGACAGACACCCGCAAAGCCACTTATGCAATACAAGTTGCATGTCGAACGTGGAGCAAGTCTCATGAACGCGGTCATGTAAAGTTAGCCCGAGCCGCTTCATCCCACCATGCCACAAAGATGCAAAGTACTCGAACTAAAGACAACATAAGCATCAACGCCCACAAAACAATTGTGTTCTACTCGTGCAACCATCTATGCATAGACACGGCTCTGATACCACTGTAGGGATTCGTTGCATAGAAAAACAAAAAATTTCCTACCGCGAACACGCAATCCAAGCCAAGATGCAATCTAGAAGACGGTAGCAACGAGGGGATGATCAAGACTCACCCTTGAAGAGTTCCAAAGCCTACAAGATGAGGCTCTTGTTGCTGCGGTAGATGTTCACTTGCCGCTTGCAAAAGCGCGTAGAAGATCTTGATCACGGCGCCACGAACGGGCAGCACCTCCGTACTCGGTCACACGTTCGGTGTTGATGAAGTCGACGTCCACCTCCCCGTTCCAGCGGGCAGCGGAAGTAGTAGTCTCCTCTTGAATCCGGCAGCACGACGGCGTGGTGGCGGTGGTGGTGGAATTCTCCGGCGGAGCTTCGCTAAGCGTGCGGGAGAGAAGGAGGAGTGGGGCGGCTAGGGTTTGGGGAGAAGGGGGCGCCGGCCACTTGAGGGGTGCGGCCACCTTGTGGTCTTGGGGTGGCCGGCTGTAATGTCCCAGGTTTAGAGACGATCGAGGGGTAGATTTTAGAAAGGGATGTGCATTGCATAGTAAATTCTGGGGAAATTTCGCGCTTTTAAACAAAAACTGCATCGAAGGGGGACAAGTTTCTCTCTCGACACCTTACAGGGTTAGGGTTTCGAGAGTGCGAGAAACTTGCATTTCTCTTCACTAGTTAGGGTTTTGAATTGAGAAGGGAGAGTTTGAAACACCAATTTAAGTTGCATGATTGAATTCTAAGTTAAGATGATTGATCAAGCTCAAACCAAATTTGAATTTGAATTTCAAATTCAAACATCAAGTTATTATCTCATAATTCAAACTTGAGATAATTGAATAACAATCTTTAATAATCAAGATATAAATAGAATAATTAATATATAAAGCTCATTAGAGAAAACTTTGAGCTTTATTGATAATCACACACATTACAATGTCATTACAATATTCATAAGTGAAATAAAAGAATAATACAACACATTACATAAATGGGCAGAATAGAAGAAAGGAAAATAAAGAAAAATTACAAGTTAATATCCTAGTCTAAATTCTACAAGATCATCTTCACTTGATCTTGTATATGATGAATTTCATGTCCATTTTGCTCAATTGATGATCCCTGCACACAAACACAAAGAAAGAAAATCAAGTGTTATGCCAAGTGGCATAGCCACTTGGCAAATTCGCAAAGAAATTGAATTGGAGAGGATATGCACATGGATCTGCCGAGCTGATCCATCTCCAAGTCCTGGTACACCACACCAGGCTACACACACACACAGGCAGCTCACAGTGCATGTGTGCATGCTCAACACCAAGGCAAGGGGTGTGCATGCATCACAGCACACACACACACCAGCAGTGAGTCACAAGCTGAATCAGACCAAGCTGTCGACCAGGGGGAGAAGAGGCCAGCCAAATATAAACCTCTTCAACAGTGAACCCTAGCCATTCCATCGGCAGCATCTCCAAAGAGTAAGAACACCAAGAACAGGAAGAACAGCCGGTAGCTGTTCAACCTGCCTCAGATCACCACCAACCAAACCAAGATTCACAAGCTTGCAAGGAGGAGAAGGGCAGGCAAATCAAAACCACTGAAGCAATCCTCTACACCAACAACTCATTCTAGGAGCTGGAGTGAGGTATAAACCAAATCAACTGAGCAAAACCAAGTTTTGCTCATATATAAGCACGCTATGCATCACAGAACACGTAAGGGTAGGAAACCCAGATTGTATCATCATTTGGCTATCCAGTCATTTGGTTGAAGCAAACAGAGAAAACAGCCAGTAGAAATCATCTAGGGAACACTGGTTATGTCCACACTGGGACATAACCAGAGAAATCCAACATGGATTCAAAGCCTGGCTAGCTACCAAGCTCACTTGACAACCCATAGCTAGCTAAGCCATCAGACATGATAGACTATCATGTGTCTATCTAGATTTGTCAACACCAAGAGCAGCTGGTAACCAAAGATGGTCAGGCCAGTAAGCCATAATACACCACAGTTAGCCACAGAGATAGTGGGAGCTACCCGACAAGACCAAGTGGCTGTCAAGGCCACCTCAACCACAGCCAACACTTCCAGCCAACACATCATCACCCAGAAGGGTTCAGAATGGGCTAGGGTTCCCAACAAAGGTTGGCATTCCTCTAGCCCAAACAAATTAAATTTATATGATCATTACTGCTCAGCAGTTCACCACAATTATTCATTTAAGCCAAGTCAAATAACACAGATAAATGAATATACAAGTAATCAACACACCAGAGCTTTGCATATGATCCAGAGGATCACTGCAAGCATCAGATTATGCTTGAGCAAGCAACACCATACACCAAAGACAAGCCAAGAGGTCACACACCACTAGGAAAAGCCCTAGAAGGGTTGAAACAAAGAGTCCAAAGATTCAAGCATCTGATGATCAGTTGATCATCAGGGTTTGACAGAGCATGAAAATTACATACTAGAGCTAAGCCTAGTACTAACCATCGATCATATAAATGGAACAGCCACAGATCATGAACAATTGCAGCACTGATAAGCAATTACGTTAGTGACAGTAAAGCAAAGCCCGAGAGCACCACACAGATGGCACTGGTTCTTGCAAAGTTGCAAGAAATTACACATAGCCATCTAGCCTGGACAAGATAATTGAATACACTTGAGAGCCTAACAAAAGCAGTAACAAGAACAGAAGCACAGGGAGAGATTCAAGTAAGAAATGCATAGCAGTAGCAGCGCAATAGCACAGCCACACAGCACAGCAGCATGAGCACAAGCTAGCAAGCCGCAGCAGCAGCGCATCGGCACGGCAAGCATCTCCACATGGAGGATGAGGCCAGTGGCCGAGCCAGATGTAGGAGAGAAGAGAGTAGCGCAGAGAGGGAGAGAAGGAGGCGAAGGAGTACTCACTGGTGGTGCGTGATGAAGGGCGGCCATGGCGGCCACGGCGGCACACGCCAGGGGCACGACAGCGCCAGGCCAAGCCAGGCCACAGCAGCGCCGCAGTTACCAGCAACCACGGCGTGGCACACGGCCGCACCGCAGCACCAGGGACGCCGACGAACGACGGATCTTCGCGGATCCGTGCGGACGAGGCGCAGATGCGTTGGGGAAGAGTCGAGTTGGACGCGAGCGTCGAATCGACGCGGACCACCAGGTCCGCCGTCGAGAGGCGGTCCAGATCCACATCTGATCGTCGCCGATGATGGCCGGAGGCGGCCGGAGCAGGGCGACGACGGCGGAGGCGATTTCGGTGTCGCGGGAGCCCAAAAGGGGAATTAGGGTTACGGGGTAGAGGACGACGTAGCGACTGGGTCGGTTGGACCGAGCCCACTGGGCTGGTCCAACCTAACCAGCTCGGCCGCCTGACAAGTGGGGCCGAGGGGTATTTTGGACATTTCCAAAATACCCATTTAAACAAGAATTTCCAAGAATTTTATAAAATAAAATATAACTCCAAAAAAATAAATAAAAATATGAAAATGTATCAGCATAAAATTCTCTACCTAAATAAAATATCAAAGAGAATTTTTAAAGACAAAGTAGAATAAGTCTTAATTTGATGATTTAAATAATGATTTAAATCACACATATTTTCAATAATGAAAATAAGTCCATTAATGCATTTGGACTTCAAAAACACCTTGACAATATTTCAAGGTTGCATTTTACCCTAAATCAAATATTCCCAAATCATTCTTAGTATTAACCTCTTACATGAATTAATAACGATGTCGGAAGGGGGGAACAAACCCTAAAAATGGAATCATGCATTATTGCTTCTTTAACCATTGCCCTTATCGGACAATGATGCTATTTTTCAGAACAAGAGGACAAGGGTCAGTCCATACCTTCCAACTGCAGAACTTTGCAGTGTTCAGGCAAGTTCATCACTTGCTCATGTCATTTGAGTATTTCTATCAAATTACTTGCAAAGTATTATGGTTATCACTATTGCATAAAAACCAAAACCACTATTTTCATAACTATGAATATGACTATGTGGTGGGCAATGGAACCATGGATTGTGTTGATATGGTGGAGGTTCCATTGCAAGGGTTTATATCCATCTAGGATTAAACAACAAATGTCGCCAGTGATTCTTGTGCCGTAATACCCGTGTTAACCATAAGATCCGAGTGGGACGGAATAGTCAAAAGTGTTTCCACCTCTCGTACATCAACGGATGCGCTTACCGTAGACACTTGACCCAGGTTGGGCAAGCGGTGGGGTGGGGATCCCATTCTAATTCCCCACGGTAAGTGGTCTATGATGGGTTGCAGCTACCGGCGAAGGAGTTTGGTTAACGAGTCCCAAAGCTGTTGTCGTGGTCGGGGTCCATCCTTAATTGGTATAAGAGGACCGACGAGGACCCAGTCGGGGTATGCAACAAAGGGTGGGTGTGCGAGGTAGCGGAGGAACATGATTGGCTAGACCTTATACCGGGCCTCACACCAAAGGAAGTGTGGACGGAAAGCTGCCGGTTGGCACCAAGGTTAAGATCTCTTATGGGTAAAGCAACACACCTCTGCAGAGTGTAAAGAACTGTGACCTGTCACTCCCTATTCCGGGATTGAGGAACTGCGAACGCGGCCGGAAAGGAGCTCCATGAAGTTCTAGTAAACCGGTGAAGGCTGACGGACATAGCTCTTTGAAATAAAAGCAATCTCTTGAAGAAATGTTTATCAAAACTTGCATTGGTATTAGACTTTCTGGTCTAATATCGTAGCTAGTGCATTAAACACCTCTTATCTATAATGAACTTGTTGAGTACGCTCGTACTCATACCACTCTTAAACCCATGCTTAGATTGTCTGAACCGTCTGGAGGAGGAGGACTACGACAGCAATGATGGAGCCGAGATCATCGGCTACGAGGAACCAGACCTCTCAGGAGGTGTTGAAGGCGTAGACTACATCATAGTCTACGGATCCGGGGAGGCTTCCGGAGGAGAACAAGCCTAAGGATATCAGGAGGAGTAGTAGTAGCCGAGCAGCACAAACTCTTACTACAGAGCTGCTCGATTAAATAAATGTTTAGTTTAATGAGACAATGGTATTGTAAGTTAAGTTGGGTTCGCCTCGAACCCAGGAGTTATCCTCTTAGGACCCAAGAGGAACTCCAAGACGACTTGTGTATGATGATTGTAATAATATGTGAATGAGTTATGGACCTTGCTATGTTCTGTTGTACTACTCTGAGGGATGTAATATTTGCGGAATGGTACTTCGCGAATGTTATATCAACGACTGGCATACTACAACATGCAGTGGTATGCAGGGTCACCACAGTTGGTATCAGAGCAAAAGCTTTGACCTTAGGTTGGAACCTAGTAAATGGGACTAAACGTTAGGAGTCAAATAGGATTAGTAAAGAATTCTCTAAAAATATGGTGTATATTCAATTGAGAATACAACAATCATATCTTTTAGTGCGATAATTCTTTATTATCTCTATTATGATGCATCATTACTAATCTTATAATCTTTCTATTTCTACAGCCAACATGGCAAGTGCACGACCGGGAAGAAACGTGAAAGTTATGGATTCCACATTGAACGAGTACCAAGGAGGACTTGCTGATATCCTACGATCCATGTTGCTGGAATTTGGGTGTGATCCCCAGATTCCAGTAAAGAAGTACATGTTCTATGATGGACCGGTGTTGGCCAAGTGCAGAGTAGGACTGCGACTTCCCGAATCTTTGGGAATGAGCGTAGTCATGCCAGCTGGAGAAGCTAGGACAACCAACACAGCCTATCATATAGCTGTTATGAGAGCCATAACCGACATACGGGAACATAAGACAAAAGAGCTTATGGATTCCGAGTTCTCCCATATTCCTCATAATCAGGAGGAAGAAGATCCCATGCTCAACCACTACAAATACGCCAAACGCAAACCCATAGCAGCGGCAAAATATATGGATAATAGCCGTAACTTCATATCATTACTCTTTCAGCTGAACCATCATCTGATAGGAGCTATTGATACGATGCTAGAGGAATTTACCGAACCCAAGGAGGAGAGTAGGGGGAAAGAACCTATGGAGAATGTAGTGCACACACCAGTTTACTCAGCTGGTGACTACATCAGCTTTGATCCACTTGCACGTGAACCTACACCTGCTACACCTGGAAACTATCTGAATAGTTCCTATGGGGGATATGAAGGCGGAGCGGAATCCGGAAACAACCAGCGTTCCGAGACTCCGATCGAGAATTCTAGGGGTTGGCGTTGGGGTAGTGATACTGGAACCCATAGTACTACTGAGTATTATGATGGAGAGATGAACGATGATGCAACAACCCAGAACCAGAACTATCCTAGTAATGAAGGAGTGGATGGAGGATATCCGACACAGGTTGAGTCGGGTATGGGTTTTGGCAACCCTTATGGTGGGGCTACAGGAGAGTACACCCGATGGGTGGATTATGATGCACTCAACGATCAGTTTGTGAACACTGATTTCTCCTTAGGATCATCATCCGATTCGGACTACAAGCCAACGGGGAGACCTTATGTTCCAGGGTCTATCAGGAGGACGACACGTTCGACCGGATGGAAGCCTGGAATGTACCGGGAGTGAAGACCGACTAGAAGTCCACCAAGGGAGGCGTGGCTATAATACACAAGTACCACGTGTATTATAGTTTGTAATATTTGTAGAAATTTGTACTTATACTTTAATAAGTGAGTTTGCATACTCACACCGACTGGAGTACTGTAATAAGACCACTTATGTTTGTATATACAGGGTATATGTTTTGTATGATTTGGATTTGCTTCTTGATTTCCATTGCGTGACTAGTTCTGTGCACAATGTTGAGCTCAGAAAACTTGCGCATGGAGTAATTATGAGTATCATCTTGTGTTGCAGAACTAGGGGGATATGTCGGGAACGTTAGGAAACGAGACGGAAGCGCAGCGCATGGAGCGCTAAGCAAAAGAGAAGGAAGAGGCTGAGGGTGCAGCCCGAGATCAGTTTCCACCACCACCACCACCCATGACGCAGCAAAACTTTATCCAGTACATGCAACTGGCGGAAGAGCGGCAGCGTGTAACATTGGAGCTGCAGAACAAATTCCTTCAGGATCTGATGCAGCAGAATAGGGTGGAGAGACCTGAGAACCAGGGAGTCACATTAGCAGACTTCCAAAACACCAAGCCGATATCTTTCGCATACGCGCCAGAGCCTATGGACGCGGAAGATTGGCTGATGGATACTGAGCGCAAGCTCAACACTGTTGGATGCAATGACCAAGAGAAGGTTCGATATGCTACCCATCTGCTATGTGGACCTGCCGCATCATGGTGGGACAACATTGTAGCCGTGTATCCGGCAGGAAAGGTATTCACCTGGGAGGAGTTTGCACGGAAGTTCAGGGAATCCAATGTCCCTGAAAGTATTGTGGAACTGAAGCGTCGAGAGTTCGAGAGTCTCGAGCAGAAGGATAAGGCAATCCTGACCTATGTCAGGGAGTTTTCAAAGCTGTCCCGGTATGCGGTTGAGGAAGTCAATACCGAGGACAAGAAGAAGAAGAGATTTCTGAGGGGGTTAAGTCCCCAGTTTAAGGTGCAGCTACGGATGATGAGAGCTACGGAATTCCAAGAGTTGGTGGATGCAGCCATCACTCTTGAAGATGACTTCAAACAACTGCAAGAAGAGAAGAGGAAGAAGGCCAAGTATGAGCCTAAGAGGTTTGTTAGTAACAAGCCCAATACCAGCTTGAGTTTCAAGCCACGGTATAACAACAACAACAACAACAACAACAACCAGAGGAGGAACCAGGGATATCAGTCTGCAAATCAGATTATATGCCATTCCTGTGGATTCAAAGGACATGTCGCGAAGGATTGTAAGAAACCCAAGATCATATGCTTTGGGTGTCGTCAGGAGGGGCACATGCTGAAGGACTGCCCCAAGAAGAATAGTGGAGGAGGAGGAAATCGAGGAAACACCGGAGGGAATTGGAAGAATAAGAAGCCCTTCGACAAGCTGAACTGCATGGGTCTGGAGGAGGTGGTCAACTACGACCGAGCGGTGATAGGTACGCTTCAGATACTCACTCATCCTGGCAAAGTACTTTTTGATACTGGTGCAACTACATCATTCATTTCTCAACAATTCATCATCAAACATGGGATTAGTTGCACTAAGTTAGATACACCCATAACCATACTTTCATGGGGAACGATATTAGTAACCCATGCCAAACAAAAACAAGTCATTATGATCAATAAGTGCGCGTTTGACGCGGACCTGTTCATTTTACCGATGAAGGACATTGATGTCATTCTTGGTATGAACTGGTTGGAAGCTAATGGAGCATTGATCGACTGTGTAAACAAAACGGTGTCTTTGAAAAGCCCCGATGGAAGTAGAATGATCTACCAAGGCGACAAACATACACAGATTGAAGTGGAGCTACAGCTGAATAGCATGAAGGAGGTGAAGTTAGAAGATATACCTGTAGTAAATGAATTCCAGGATGTGTTTCTCATGAATTACCTGGTATGCCACCAGATAGGGAGATAGAATTCACTATCGACCTAATTCCAGGAACAGCTCCGATTGCCAAAGCACCATATAAAATGGGGCCTAAGGAGTTGAAAGAACTCAAGGAACAACTGGATGATTTGGAACAAAAGGGATTCATTCAGGAGAGTGTTTCACCATGGGGATCACCTGTGATCTTCGTGGACAAAAGGGATGGAGGAAGAAGGATGTGCGGAGACTACAGAAATCTGAACAACGTCACAATCAAGAACAAGTATCCACTTCCAAGAATACAAGATCTATTTGATCAGGTTAGAGGAGCGGGAGTCTTTTCCAAGATTGATCTAAGATCCGGTTATCACCAGATAAAGATCAAGAAGGAGGACGTTCCGAAAACTGCCTTTGTCTCAAGGTATGGACACCATGAATACCTTGTAGTACCTTTTGGATTAACCAATGCCCCAGCAATATTCATGAATCTCATGAATAAGATCTTCATGCCATATCTTGACAAGTTTGTCATCGTATTTATCGATGATATCCTGATATATTCCAAGAACAAAGCTGAACATGCTGAACATTTGAGGTTAGTGTTGCAAACACTAAGGGAACATCAACTCTATGCCAAACTTAGTAAGTGTGAATTTTGGCTAGATCAAGTGGAATTTCTGGGTCATGTCATTAGCAAAGATGGAATTGCTGTCAACCCGAGTAAGGTAGCAGCAGTTCTAGAATGGGAAGCACCCAAGACTGTCAAGGAAATCCGAGGATTCCTAGGGATGGCAGGATACTATCGGAGATTCATTGAAGGATTCTCTAAGATAGCAGGACCTATGACAAAGTTGCTAAGGAAGAATACACCATTCGTGTGGTCAGAGGAGTGTGAGAAGAGTTTTCAAACTCTGAAGGAGAAACTCACCACGGCACCGGTGTTAGCAGTTCCTGAAGTCGGCAAGGACTACACCGTGTACTGTGACGCATCCAAACATGGATTGGGTTGCGTACTCATGCAAGATCGGAAAGTGATATCTTATGGATCGAGACAACTCAGACCTCATGAAGTGAACTATCCAACACATGACTTGGAATTAGCAGCGGTCGTATTCGCACTTAAAACATGGAGACATTTTCTTTATGGAGCTAAGTGTGAGCTCTATACCGATCATAAAAGCCTCAAATATTTCTTCACTCAGAAGGAACTCAATATGAGGCAGAAAAGATGGCTAGAATTGATTAAGGATTATGACCTGACAATCAATTATACACCAGGGAAGGCTAATGTTGTAGCAGACGCCCTGAGTAGAAAGAGTACCGGGGGAGTGGAACAAGAAATATCACCGGAGTTGAGGAAGGAAATAAGCCAAGCCCAAATACAACTTTGGGAGAAGGAAGCCCATGAAGGATTATCGGCGTTGCAAGTAGCCGATGAACTGAATGTTAACTTGAAGAATGAGATAATGATGGGTCAGATGGACGATCCATTCATTGTAGAGGAGATGAGGAGAATAGATGAGGGAAGACCATCAGAATTTCACCGAGGAGAGTCTGGATCTTTGTGGTTCCAGAAGAGGATTTGCGTTCCGGATATTGCTGAAATTAAGGAAGTAATACTCCGGGAAGCTCATCAAACACCATACTCTATACATCCGGGAAGTACAAAGATGTACATGGATCTAAAGGAACTATTCTGGTGGAATAACATGAAAAGGGAGATAGCACAATACGTGGCAGAATGCCATACCTGTCAACGAGTGAAAGCAGAACACCAGAGTCCGGCAGGGAAGTTACAACCTTTACCTATTCCAGAGTGGAAATGGGAGGAAATAGGGATGGATTTCATCACCGGACTACCCATGACCAATAAAAAGAAGGACATGATATGGGTAATCGTGGACCGGTTGACGAAAAGTGCACACTTCTTAGCGGTAAACCAGCAGGATAAAGGAGAGAAACTTATCGATCTTTACATCAAAGAGATCGTAAGTAAGCATGGAGTGCCAAAGAAGATCGTATCGGATCGAGGATCCGTGTTCACATCAGCATTTTGGAAGCAACTTCACGAAGCTTTAGGATCCAAGTTGGACTATAGTACCGCTTATCATCCACAAACCGGTGGACAAACTGAGAGAACCAACCAGATCTTAGAAGATATGCTTAGGGCTTGTGCCCTAGACTTCGGAGGATCATGGGAGGAGCATCTACCTTTAGCAGAGTTTTCATATAACAACAGTTATCAAAGCAGCATAAAGATGGCACCATTTGAAGCTCTGTATGGAAGGAAGTGTAGATCACCAATTTGTTGGTATGAAGCCGGAGCAAGCAAAGAGTTCAACCCTGATTATGTCAAGGAAAAACAACAAATCATTGACATTATCAGAGACAGGCTCAAGATAGCCCAGAGTCGGCAAAAGAGTTACGCCGATCAGAAGAGAAGGACGTGGGAGCCACAAGTTGGAGACATGGTTTATCTTAAGGTAAGCCCGATGAAAGGACTCCAGAGGTTTGGAGTAAAAGGGAAACTCAGTCCTAGATATATAGGACCTTTCAAGATACTGAGTCAGAATCGAGGTTTAGCCTTTGAGTTGGATTTACCGGGAAGATTAGCTCAAGTTCATAACGTATTCCATGTGTCACAACTTCGAAAATGTTTGAAGACCCCAGATGAACCACTATCACATGACGAGCTCGAGTTACAACCAGACTTAACTTATATCGAGAAGCCAGCCAAGATTCTCGAAGAGAGCTGGAAACAACTCAGAAACAAGGCGATCAAGTATTGCAAGATACAATGGAAGCATCATCCCGAGAGGGAAGCCACCTGGGAAAAAGAGGAAGACCTGAGGAAAACATACCCCGAGCTGTTCAGGTATTACAACCACAACTTCGGGACGAAGTTTTCTTTAAGGGGGAAAGGCTGTAATGTCCCAGGTTTAGAGACGATCGAGGGGTAGATTTTAGAAAGGGATGTGCATTGCATAGTAAATTCTGGGGAAATTTCGCGCTTTTAAACAAAAACTGCATCGAAGGGGGACAAGTTTCTCTCTCGACACCTTACAGGGTTAGGGTTTCGAGAGTGCGACAAACTTGCATTTCTCTTCACTAGTTAGGGTTTTGAATTGAGAAGGGAGAGTTTGAAACACCAATTTAAGTTGCATGATTGAATTCTAAGTTAAGATGATTGATCAAGCTCAAACCAAATTTGAATTTGAATTTCAAATTCAAACATCAAGTTATTATCTCATAATTCAAACTTGAGATAATTGAATAACAATCTTTAATAATCAAGATATAAATAGAATAATTAATATATAAAGCTCATTAGAGAAAACTTTGAGCTTTATTGATAATCACACACATTACAATGTCATTACAATATTCATAAGTGAAATAAAAGAATAATACAACACATTACATAAATGGGCAGAATAGAAGAAAGGAAAATAAAGAAAAATTACAAGTTAATATCCTAGTCTAAATTCTACAAGATCATCTTCACTTGATCTTGTATATGATGAATTTCATGTCCATTTTGCTCAATTGATGATCCCTGCACACAAACACAAAGAAAGAAAATCAAGTGTTATGCCAAGTGGCATAGCCACTTGGCAAATTCGCAAAGAAATTGAATTGGAGAGGATATGCACATGGATCTGCCGAGCTGATCCATCTCCAAGTCCTGGTACACCACACCAGGCTACACACACACACAGGCAGCTCACAGTGCATGTGTGCATGCTCAACACCAAGGCAAGGGGTGTGCATGCATCACAGCACACACACACACCAGCAGTGAGTCACAAGCTGAATCAGACCAAGCTGTCGACCAGGGGGAGAAGAGGCCAGCCAAATATAAACCTCTTCAATAGTGAACCCTAGCCATTCCATCGGCAGCATCTCCAAAGAGTAAGAACACCAAGAACAGGAAGAACAGCCAGAGCTGTTCAACCTGCCTCAGATCACCACTGAACCAAACCAAGATTCACAAGCTTGCAAGGAGGAGAAGGGCAGGCAAATCAAAACCACCAGAAGCAATCCTCTACACCAACAACTCATTCTAGGAGCTGGAGTGAGGTATAAACCAAATCAACCTGAGCAAAACCAAGTTTTGCTCATATATAAGCATGCTATGCATCACAGGAGCACAGAAGGGTAGGAAACCCAGATTGTATCATCATTTGGCTATCTAGTCATTTGGTTGAAGCAAACAGAGAAAACAGCCAGTAGAAATCATCCAGGGAACACTGGTTATGTCCACACTGGGACATAACCAGAGAAATCCAACATGGATTCAAAGCCTGGCTAGCTACCAAGCTCACTTGACAACCCATAGCTAGCTAATCCATCAGACATGATAGACTATCATGTGTCTATCTAGATTTGTCAACACCAAGAGCAGCTGGTAACCAAAGATGGTCAGGCCAGTAAGCCATAATACACCACAGTTAGCCACAGAGATAGTGGGAGCTACCCTGACAGCACCAAGTGGCTGTCAAGGCCACCTCAACCACAGCCAACACTTCCAGCCAACACATCATCACCCAGAAGGGTTCAGAATGGGCTAGGGTTCCCAACAAAGGTTGGCATTCCTCTAGCCCAAACAAATTAAATTTATATGATCATTATCTTTCAAGCCACCACAATTATTCATTTAAGCCAAGTCAAATAACACAGATAAATGAATATACAAGTAATCAACACACCAGAGCTTTGCATATGATCCAGAGGATCACTGCAAGCATCAGATTATGCTTGAGCAAGCAACACCATACACCAGCACAAGCCAGTAGGTCACACAGCCACTAGGAAAAGCCCTAGAAGGGTTGAAACAGTAGTCCAGCATCAAGCATCTGATGATCAGTTGATCATCAGGGTTTGACAGAGCATGAAAATTACATACTAGAGCTAAGCCTAGTACTAACCATCGATCATATAAATGGAACAGCCACAGATCATGAACAATTGCAGCACTGATAAGCAATTACGTTAGTGACAGTAAAGCAAAGCCCGAGAGCACCACACAGATGGCACTGGTTCTTGCAAAGTTGCAAGAAATTACACATAGCCATCTAGCCTGGACAAGATAATTGAATACACTTGAGAGCCTAACAAAAGCAGTAACAAGAACAGAAGCACAGGGAGAGATTCAAGTAAGAAATGCATAGCAGTAGCAACAAGAATAGCACAGCCACACAAAGACACAGCAGCATGAGCACAAGCTAGCAAGCCGCAGCAGCAGCGCATCGGCACGGCAAGCATCTCCACATGGAGGATGAGGCCAGTGGCCGAGCCAGATGTAGGAGAGAAGAGAGTAGCGCAGAGAGGGAGAGAAGGAGGCGAAGGAGTACTCACTGGTGGTGCGTGATGAAGGGCGGCCATGGCGGCCACGGCGGCACACGCCAGGGGCACGACAGCGCCAGGCCAAGCCAGGCCACAGCAGCGCCGCAGTTACCAGCAACCACGGCGTGGCACACGGCCGCACCGCAGCGCCAGGGACGCCGACGAACGACGGATCTTCGCGGATCCGTGCGGACGAGGCGCAGATGCGTTGGGGAAGAGTCGAGTTGGACGCGAGCGTCGAATCGACGCGGACCACCAGGTCCGCCGTCGAGAGGCGGTCCAGATCCACATCTGATCGTCGCCGATGATGGCCGGAGGCGGCCGGAGCAGGGCGACGACGGCGGAGGCGATTTCGGTGTCGCGGGAGCCCAAAAGGGGAATTAGGGTTACGGGGTAGAGGACGACGTAGCGACTGGGTCGGTTGGACCGAGCCCACTGGGCTGGTCCAACCTAACCAGCTCGGCCGCCTGACAAGTGGGGCCGAGGGGTATTTTGGACATTTCCAAAATACCCATTTAAACAAGAATTTCCAAGAATTTTATAAAATAAAATATAACTCCAAAAAAATAAATAAAAATATGAAAATGTATCAGCATAAAATTCTCTACCTAAATAAAATATCAAAGAGAATTTTTAAAGACAAAGTAGAATAAGTCTTAATTTGATGATTTAAATAATGATTTAAATCACACATATATTTTCAATAATGAAAATAAGTCCATTAATGCATTTGGACTTCAAAAACACCTTGACAATATTTCAAGGTTGCATTTTACCCTAAATCAAATATTCCCAAATCATTCTTAGTATTAACCTCTTACATGAATTAATAACGATGTCGGAAGGGGGGAACAAACCCTAAAAATGGAATCATGCATTATTGCTTCTTTAACCATTGCCCTTATCGGACAATGATGCTATTTTTCAGAACAAGAGGACAAGGGTCAGTCCATACCTTCCAACTGCAGAACTTTGCAGTGTTCAGGCAAGTTCATCACTTGCTCATGTCATTTGAGTATTTCTATCAAATTACTTGCAAAGTATTATGGTTATCACTATTGCATAAAAACCAAAACCACTATTTTCATAACTATGAATATGACTATGTGGTGGGCAATGGAACCATGGATTGTGTTGATATGGTGGAGGTTCCATTGCAAGGGTTTATATCCATCTAGGATTAAACAACAAATGTCGCCAGTGATTCTTGTGCCGTAATACCCGTGTTAACCATAAGATCTGGAGTGGGACGGAATAGTCAAAAGTGTTTCCACCTCTCGTACATCAACGGATGCGCTTACCGTAGACACTTGACCCAGGTTGGGCAAGCGGTGGGGTGGGGATCCCATTCTAATTCCCCACGGTAAGTGGTCTATGATGGGTTGCAGCTACCGGCGAAGGAGTTTGGTTAACGAGTCCCAAACTGTTGTCGTGGTCGGGGTCCATCCTTAATTGGTATAAGAGGACCGACGAGGACCCAGGGTCGGGGTATGCAACAAAGGGTGGGTGTGCGAGGTAGCGGAGGAACATGATTGGCTAGACCTTATACCGGGCCTCACACCAAAGGAAGTGTGGACGGGAAAGCTGCCCGGTTGGCACCAAGGTTAAGATCTCTTATGGGTAAAGCAACACACCTCTGCAGAGTGTAAAGAATCGTGACTGTCACTCCCTGTTCCGGGATTGAGGAACTGCGAACGCGGCCGGAAAGGAGCTCCATGAAGTTCTAGTAAACCGGTGAAGGCTGACGGACATAGCTCTTTGAAATAAAAGCAATCTCTTGAAGAAATGTTTATCAAAACTTGCATTGGTATTAGACTTTCTGGTCTAATATCGTAGCTAGTGCATTAAACACCTCTTATCTATAATGAACTTGTTGAGTACGCTCGTACTCATACCACTCTTAAACCCATGCTTAGATTGTCTGAACCGTCTGGAGGAGGAGGACTACGACAGCAATGATGGAGCCGAGATCATCGGCTACGAGGAACCAGACCTCTCAGGAGGTGTTGAAGGCGTAGACTACATCATAGTCTACGGATCCGGGGAGGCTTCCGGAGGAGAACAAGCCTAAGGATATCAGGAGGAGTAGTAGTAGCCGAGCAGCACAAACTCTTACTACAGAGCTGCTCGATTAAATAAATGTTTAGTTTAATGAGACAATGGTATTGTAAGTTAAGTTGGGTTCGCCTCGAACCCAGGAGTTATCCTCTTAGGACCCAAGAGGAACTCCAAGACGACTTGTGTATGATGATTGTAATAATATGTGAATGAGTTATGGACCTTGCTATGTTCTGTTGTACTACTCTGAGGGATGTAATATTTGCAGAATGGTACTTCGCGAATGTTATATCAACGACTGGCATACTACAACATGCAGTGGTATGCAGGGTCACCACACCGGCCCCCTCCCCTTGGCCCCTCATTATATAGGTGGGAGCCCCAAGTGTTGGACTACAAGTCTTCGAATAAGACCCGAACCCAAAACCTTCCATGTGATAGGGAAACCTACCCAAGGTGGGAATCCCACTTGGGGTGGGATTCCCCCCTTCCATGTGGGGGGGGGGGGGGGTGTGGCCGGCCCCCTTGGTGGAGACCAAGGTGGACTCCCCCCTCCTAGGGTTGGCCGGCCATGGGAGGTGGAGTCCCTTCGGGACTCCGCCTTCCTTAGTGATTTCTTCCGGACTTTTCTAGAACCTTATAGAACCTTCCGTAGAACCTTCCAGATCATTTTAAATCTTATAAAATAACTTCCTATATATGAATCTTATTCTCCGGACCATTCCGGAACTCCTCGTGATGTCCGGGATCCCATCCGGGACTTCGAACAAATCTTCGAACTCCATTCCATATTCAAGTTCTACCATTTCAACATCAAACCTTAAGTGTGTCACCCTACGGTTCGTGAACTATGTGGACATGGTTGAGTACTCTCTCCGACCAATAACCAATAGCGGGATCTGGAGATCCATAATGGCTCCCACATATTCAACGATGACTTTAGTGATCGGATGAACCATTCACATACGATACCAATTCCCTTTGTCACGCGATATTTTACTTGTCCGAGTTTTGATCATCGGTATCACTCTATACCTTGTTCAACCTCGTCTCCTGACAAGTACTCTTTACTCGTACCGTGGTATGTGTTCTCTTATGAACTTATTCATATGCTTGCAAGACATTAGACGACATTCCACCGAGAGGGCCCAGAGTATATCTATCCGTCATCGGGATGGACAAATCCCACTGTTGACCCATATGCCTCAACTCATACTTTTCGGATACTTAATCCCACCTTTATAACCACCCATTTACGCAGTGGCGTTTGATGTAATCAAAGTACCTTTCCGGTATAAGTGATTTATATGATCTCATGGTCAAAAGGACTAGGTAACTATGTATCGAAAGCTTATAGCAAATAACTTAATGACGTGATCTTATGCTACGCTTAATTGGGTGTGTCCATTACATCATTCATACAATGATATAACCTTGTTATTAATAACATCCAATGTTCATGATTATGAAACTAATCATCCATTAATCAACAAGCTAGTTAAGAGGCATACTAGGGACTCTTTGTTGTTTACATATCACACATGTATCAATGTTTCGGTTAATACAATTATAGCATGGTATATAAACATTTATCATAAACATAAAGATATATAATAACCACTTTTATTATTGCCTCTTGGGCATATCTCCAACACAACCTTGATAAACATCCTTTGATATAATACCTATGATCAACCATAGAAATAAATCTGCCAATACTTGCTGCATATAGACTCATTCTACTTAGCAATCAACTAGTTCTTCATCGGTAAATGAAATGAACCTCTTAGTGAATCCTAGCAAACCCTAGAAGTACATAGCTTACATTTGTAGTAATTCATGTTCTCTATTAACATGTTCTTCAAAAGTTATTCTTTTGAAGTAAATACCAAGCAAACCATATAATCCAATAGTTCTTACTGGAAATACCTCTTATTTATTATGTAACTTTTTCTTCAAGAGTTATTCTTTTGAAGTAAAGAATAAATATCATCAACCATGCACTAGAGCACTTAAAAATGACAACTGTTCTATACATATTATTCAACTACAATTCCTTTGTATATATGCTTGTTATGATGCATTGCATCACTTGCTTATGCTATTCATATCGCCAAATCCTAATAAGAACCTTCTTAGAGAACCATTCTAAAAGTGCAACACACCCTAAAGAAATATGTACAACTCATCCAATCCTAAATCATCGGGGTTAGGTTACGCTCGGGGTGATTGCATCTCATACTATGCATTATAGCATCTTTGCCTGTTCTTAAAACATTATCCTTACCGGACGATGATGGTATTTCAGAATTTGGAGTTATCACGTATCGAAGCTTTTGCCTGCATAATCTTGCAGTCAAGAAAGGCAAGTTCACCCTTGCTCATGTCATCTTGATTATTTTATATGAATTTTCCCGCAAAAGTACTATACTTATCATTCCTGCATTGAAAAGCAAATGTTACTTTTCCAATTATGAATCTGACTATATGGTGGGCAATGGAACCATGGTATGTGTTGATATGGTGGAGCTTCCATTGCAAGGGTTCTATTAATCTAGGACTAATTACCAAATACCAATACCGTCTAGTGATTCTAGCGCCGTACAATTCGCGTTAACCATGAGATCTATAATGGCTCTGGGGAAGTCAGCTGTATCTTTTCCCTCTTGCATATCAACGAACTTGATGGAGCCTGGCTGGGTGTTGGGGATAACACTGCAGTATGTTGGAAAATCCTTTAAAATCCTCATCCGTGTGGATGAGAGGCTCTATCATCTATGAGGGATTATCCATATTGCACCGGGGGTAAAGCCTTATGATCGGAAGATGTCTATTGGGGGTGTACGGATGGACAAAAGGGTGGGTAAGCAAGGTCGCGGAGAAGGCAGTGATTGGCTTGGATCTTACACCTGGCCCCACACCAAGGAAGTGTGGATGAGAAACGCGTTTTGGTTGGTATCAAGGATAAGTTCTCTTATGGGAAAAGTAACGCACCTCTGCAGAGTGTATCAAATTGTGGCTGTCACTCCTTGTTCCGGGAAGGGAACTACGAACGCGGCAGGAAAGGAACTCCGTGAAGTACTGTTCAACATGTGAAGACTGATGGGCATAGTTTTCAGAATAAAATAAACCTTTTGAAGAAATGTTTACGAAAACTTGCATTCGCCTATGACTTTCTGGTCTATGGCCGTAGCTAGTGCATGATACACTTATTTCCTAATATGAACTTGCTGAGTACGCTCGTACTCATTCTCTCCCATTTGAACCTCCTTCTTAGATCAAGGCACCGAAAGAGAAAATACCGTGGAACTCGAAGATAAAGGAGTCAACTCCAACATGATGAAGAATCCAATCAAAGAAGTCAATGGAGTCAACATCTGCATCAACTAGAGTGGAAACTTAGACTAGTAATAGAAGGGAACATTTCCCTAATCCTAGCACCTAAGTAGCTAGAGTTCTATAGCAAGCCAAGTATCTATAGAGTTAGGGTAAGCAATAAGTTAGACTACGAGTCATTCTTCTGGAGCTTTATTTGAAGTTTTACCTCACTGTAAAGTAGGAGGCTGTGATGATCTTCTGTAAACAGTTTGTGTATCCTTCTATAGATATGCCTTGGACTCGCATATGTTTCTGTTGTACCACTCTGAGGGATGTAATATGAGTGGAACGGTGTTTCACTTGTGTTATGTCAACGACTTGTGTACTACACCATGCAGTGGTACACTGGGTCACCACATGGCCCCTTTTGAACCCATGTTGAATCCAGTGAAGTTTCATATATTCTTTCAAGTTTGAATGAGGTTTCTTAGAAGTTTATGTGATTTTTTTATGAAACTGATTTGTTTCACTAAGTTATGGATCATTATCTCTTGATACAGTTATAAATCCTCTAAGATTCTGTCAAGATAATTCCATGTTCATGGCAGTGTTTCTTTACCAGATCTTGAAATGTTTGATGTGAGAATATTCGTGTATCTCAGTTTTATCTATGTGCGAAACTTGTATCTATCGTATGTGAATCTTGTACAGTTGAAAATATTATCTTGAATATTTTGTGTAACAGAGGGGGTTGTGAATCTTCAATCATATGATATGAAGTTTGTCTGAAATCTTTGAAGAAAGATGTATACAACTTCAAAAGAATTATGATAACAATTGTGCAGGTGGAAAATGTAAAATTAAAATGTTCCAGATTGTTTCTTTATTTACTAGATTGTTGAATTTTGTTCTTCAAATTTCTATGGGTACTTTTCTCCGATTTCCTTGTCCATGATGTAAAAAAGGAATGGTCAAAACTTAGGAAATTTCATTAGGCTAGGCTAGTGCTAATATCATATATCATGCACATTGGTCCCACAAAAATGCTGATGTGATAGCTAATTAAGTAGGAGAGAGAAAATTAGAGTAACATAGCTAGATACTGTATCACAGCGCAAACAACGAGAAAAGTTAATGCTAAACAAATCTTGTACACAAATTTGCATTGAGATTCTCAAAAATAATAAATATAGCATAACTATGATACTACTCAATGATACTACCCACTATAGAAATAGTATCATGTAGTAGTATCATATGCATGATACTACTACATGATACTTACCACTATGACCAGCCTTACCTTACAGTTTCTCCAAAAAATCGTATCCAAACCAAAAAAAAATGATAATAGAAATATATTCTATTTTGATGTGGTTGGTCATGACTTTTTCCTGAGAAATATACATAGAAATTGCAACAAGAGCAACCATATTTTTCGAATTTTTCATGATAATGTGTTTAAGCATCGCAGCATTAAATTGAAAACAAGATAAGAAGAAAGAGTGGGATATTTTCTCCAAAATAGAAAGGATCTTCTTAAGCAAACAGTAGTCAATCTAGGGAGTTGGCTGCAAAAAGTATTGCACAAATCTGAAAGCAAATGAAGGGAATGTAGCGTTGTGATAAGACCGAGACCATCCGTAGGTGGAGTTGCTTTTCCGGCAGAGTTACTATCTTCTGGCTGTGGTAGAGAGCTTTCGGGTGTGGCAGCCGCCACCCTTCTAGTAGTCCATACATAATCTCGTACTGTCGTAGGTACACGACACTACTGGTCAGTGTTTGTTTACCCGACGAATAGAGATACGATGTCCGTTCTTCCCTGGTTGCCATGGCTCGTCGTCTCCTTCCTCTCCATCTACCTCCTCGACCTCCTCGCCCACGCACGCCGCCGTCTCCCTCCAGGTCCCATTCCCCTGCCACTCATCGGTAGCCTCCACCTCATGGGCGACCAACCGCACCGCTCCCTCGCCCGCCTCGCCAGGATCCACGGCCCGCTCATGTCCATCCGCTTGGGCGCGGTCACCACGGTGGTCGCCTCCTCGCCGGATGCCGCCCGCGAGATCCTTCAGAAGCACGACGCTGTCTTGGCCGGCCGGTTCGTGAACGACGCCGTGGGCGACCACGCCAGGGACTCCGTCGCCTGGCTCCCCCACGGGCCGCGGTGGCGCTCGCTGCGCAAGACCATGGCTACGGAGCTCTTCGCGCCGCACCGGCTCGATGCGCTCCAGGGCCTCCGGAGCAACAAGATGCGGGAGCTCGTGGCACACATCGCCCGGCTGGCGCGCGATGGCGTGGAGGTGGACGTCGGCCGCGTGGCGTTCACGACGAGCCTGAACCTCCTCTCCGGCACCATCTTCTCGAAGGATCTTGCGAGCCTCGACGACCATGGCGGGTCCAAGGAGTTCCAGGCGCTGGTGAGTGAGGCCATGAAGTGCGGGGGCAGCCCCAACGTGTCCGACTTCTTCCCGGTGCTCGCGCGCGCGGACCTGCAGGGGCTGCGACGGCGGCTGGCCCAGCTGCTCGCGCGGCTGCACCAAGTGTTCGACGCGGAGGTGGACCGGAGGCTGCGCGGCCGCGAGCTGGGGGAGACCAGGAAGGAGCATGAGGACTTCCTCGACGTGCTGCTCGACGTCGCGGAGCGTGACGGCGGCAAGGCCGGCCTGGACCGCGACACGCTGAGGGCGCTCTTCACGGTAACGACAAATGCTCTTCTCTCGACTATTCGTTTTCATTGTAGACGGCTAGCGTGATCAACAAACAGGTTGGAATTTTCAACGCTGTCCGGCTGCGTGTGCGTTCCCTCTTTATCTCCTAGAGTCCTCCTAGTCCAACATCTCCATCGAAAGCAGCCATATAATCCTGAAAAACTTCGTTTTGTCCTTCAGCCTAATATTTTCATGCGAAGGTAGGTAGATCCTATTTTTTTTTATTAAGTCTCACTAACGTTGGAAACCCTACGATAGAGTGCTTCAAGATTCGGGTTACTTTGTTTTCTCTGCTCATCAGGGCTGTGTTTGAGGTTTTTTTTTTATTTAAAAAATGCGTTGCACAATTCATTTTTTTTTTTACCTGAAGTCAGTGAGCAACATGCCCAACAGACACTGAGACACATGACCACGACTAATATATTTCCTTTCTCTTTCCTTTTTCCTTTTTGATTTTTGTTTTTGCAAGTTGATAAAAATAAAATAATACTCTTTTAGTTACATAAGTGTGGCAACCGAGACTTTTTTGAGTGCACAGGTTATGCAAGTGAGATTTTTTTTCGGTTGCACATGGTTTGCAACTGAGATTTTTCCGGTTACACATGGGATGCGGCTGAAATTTTTCTGGCTATACGTGGGTTGTGACCGAGCCTTTTCGGTTGCATATGAGTTACAACTAAGATTTTTCTTGCTACCGATATTTTTGTAGTTGCACATTGGTTGCAGCCAAGAATTTTCTAGTTCCGCATAGATACCGGGATGGTTTTCGGTCTCAACAGAGATTTTTCTAGTTACGCATACGATGCAACTGAAACTTTTTTAATTGCACATATGTTGCAACTGACTTTTGAGTGCACCCTAAATTTTATTATTTTTTTCACTGCCATGTGTTGAGTTTGGAATTTTTTTAATCATATACATGAGTTAGCTAATTGTTTAGCTAGTTTTGTGCATTCTTGTTGCAAACGTGTTGGTTTTTGGGTGAAGGCTACAATTTTACGGAGGAAAAATGAACTTAGTAGATAAAGCCTTTTGCTTCAACATGAATTTTTGTTTTAGAAAAGTTTAAGCCGCGATGAACAAGGAAAAAGCACGTGAAGTAGTTCTCGAACTGTAAAAGCACAATCAGGCAAGCCCAGAAAAGAAACACACAAGCACAAAGCCACAAACTCAGTATAGCTGCGTACAAGCCCGGTCAAGAATACCAAAAAAGTCAACCTGAAACTATTGAAGGACTAGAGTACTAATCATATGGGTGGTCGACTGAGAATTATCGTCTGAGGCCTAGACGCTCCTCAGAAATTCAATTTAGCACATGGTAGTATATGTTCCTGCTACCGTAAAAGAACATTTTGAATTGCCAAAAAAATTTTAAAAAAATCCGCTTACGTACCGACATTGTAAGCGCGCACATCAAGTTTTGTGAAAAAAGATATTTCTTGTAACTTGTGTCAGAAAGACAAAAAAATGTCACATACTCAACCCCTTTTTACACCAAAATTTGTCTTTTTGCACATGACACTAAAAATGTCGGTTTTCCATGGAGCCACTTTGCGAACATGTAGAATTTCGAGATGTACCCATGAAATTTTATATCTAAACTTTTCAACATTTTGAAAGTGTATTTAAAGTGAGACTAGAAAATCGGGAGTATATGCTCCTAGGTACCAAAACACCACTCCCCTTAACAATCTTAAATGTTGTACAAGCATGTGCATACGAAAAACAAGGGTCGAATTTGTATATAGTCAAGGATGTGCATTTATGGAAGGTAAGGGTTCTACATATTATATTGCCCATCATACATAGTCCTAGGTGAATTCAAAACATATACTACCTGTCCATAATAGGATGTCGAAAATTTATTTAAATTTAAATATATCTATAAACTATTTAGTTCAAACTTAGACAAATCTTTGACATTCTTTTATATACGGATGACTACATTCCACTGACCAGCGCATTTGGTAAGCTATCACGTGACCATTAATTATGTCGCATCACATCTTATGTTTTGTTCTAGGACTTGTTTCTCGCCGGCAGTGATTCAACCTCCAGTATGGTGGAATGGGCGATGGCGGAGCTTCTCAGGAACCCATCATCCATGGCAAAAGCTCACGAGGAGCTAGCACAGGTCATCAGCTCGGTAAGAAGCATTGAGGAATCTGACATTAACCAGTTGCCCTACCTTCAAGCCGTGGTCAACGAAACACTCCGGCTACATCCTCCGGGCCCACTATTGTTACCACATCAGGCCCAAGAAGCCGTAAATATCGCAGGTTTCACAGTGCCCCAAGGCGCACGTGTGTTGGTGAATTTGTGGGCGATGGGCCAAGACGAAAGCATCTGGCCAGAGCCGGACAAGTTCATGCCAGAGAGGTTTCTAGGGAGAGCCGTGGACTTTAGAGGTGGGGACTTCGAGCTCATTCCATTTGGTGCGGGGCGAAGAGTGTGCCCCGGGATGCCGTTGGCAATCAGGACGGTGCACTTGATCCTCGGTACGTTGTTGAATCGGTTCGAGTGGAAGATTCCAGTGGAGGTGGAGAGGACTGGGATTGACATGAGTGAAAAGTTTGGGGTATCGCTCACGAAAGCAGTCCCTCTTGGTGCTATGGCTACAATGATTTGAGCTGAATTGTGCACAATGTTTCGTCTCAGTATTCCTTTTAATCCAACTAGCAAGGACAACATCTTCAGTCCGTACGTTAGTTATTTTATCAATTTTCTATATCATTATTTTTAATCATGTATAGGCGTATAATCTCAATAAGACGTGATATGATTTTGTAACTGCCAAAGATATCTTGCAAATAAATATTACAGCTGCACGTAAGATACACACTCATGTACGCATAGACCACAGTATAGCCTGGCGTGAATATATTTGGACCATGTTCTCTGTTGTGTACAAAACTTGGCTATCAATCATTAAATATTGAATTTTAATTAGAAATATTTATATCCTTCGACGCTTTGTATATACATGATCATGTATACGTAGCTGGTGGTATAGCCTGGCATAAATATGTACGGACCGTGTAGCCTGACATGAATATATTTCAGCCATGTATTTTAATTATGTAATATCCCAGATTTAGAGGCAACAAAACGAGAGAAACACCAAAGTGTGCATTGCATTCATGCATAGAAAATCCGGGGAATTTTCGTGCTGTTAAATAAAACTTACCACAGTAACTAAAGTTTCACTTGACTTGCTGGAATTGAAGTAGATCATCAAGTTAAGCGCTATAGACTTCACTGTGATATTTGTTAAAACCTTGTTTTAGGTAGAGATGATTTGATCTATGGATTAGATCAAATGGAATTAGATTTACAACAACACATTCTTTAAGAATCAAACCCTAACTTATTAACACTTAAAAGTTAGCAACTACCTTTGTGTGTAAATTAATTCACTTCTAAATTTATTACCAAATAAGGTATACCACAGGGTCTAAAGTGCATAAAAGCCACACATTCTTGTTTAAATCATAACTTATTAAGTATATGGAATATCATAAAACTAAATCCATTTACATTACGATTTATAGTTCAAACTATTTGAATAAAACTGACTATGAGTATTTTAAAATTCATATGATCATGCCTTGGTGAAATCAAACACCAACTATCCAAATTTGAGAAATAACCTTCAACGTTGATCTTTTGATCAATATTATAATATAAATCCTATCCAATATGATATAGTGACTCATCCACAATAATAAAACCATCCACAAGATATCTAGTAACAAATGCCATTTGATTATCCAAAAATAAATCATATGAGAGGATAATGATCTTGCCACATAGGATGAAAATATCTACATGACTTGCTTTTCAAGCTATGCCACCTCATGCTCAAAGGATTGCTATGGATGAGGGCATGACAACCAAGCACCTTACTCATCAAACCAACACAAGAGTCACCACCTATGTGTCATGATACTAGAGCTTGCCCAAGCCTATAAATAGAGCCACACCCTTCATCCATTTCATCATCTTGTAGCATGATACAAGGATCAAACACTTGAGACCTTCCATGTGAATTAGCTAGGATCAAGATGAAGAAGCTAGGAGGTGGAGGCATACCACAAGATGCAGGTTTACCAGATTTCCTGAAGAACAAGCTACAGAAGATACCAAGGTAGAATTCCTAGGGATACCATATATTTAGAGGATCACATCATCATCTCTTGAGTAGGACCTTAGGATATTCCAAGACATTGAGAAGTGAGAGAAGTTATAATACTAACCATAGCCATGCTCATACAAGAATATTAGAAAAGTACTAATCCTAGTTGTTCAAGTCAATATTTGATCTTGGAGGTGAGAATCCTATTCCAATAGCAATACCTTAGGAAACCCATTTCCATAATCATCATAACTTGGTATTAATTATAAACCCTGAGAATCTAGCACTAGTAGGAAAAGGCTCATCAGTGGCGCACCAAAAATCAATTCTGTGGCGCATGGGCGGTGCGCCACAGAATTCTCGCCACAAAAATAAGGTTTCTGTGGCGCACCGACCCATGCGCCACAGAAAGTCTTATTTCTGTGGTGCACCGGTGGTGGTGCGCCACATAAACTTATTTCTATGGCGCACCGGCGGTGGTGCGCCACAGAATTTTTTTTTAAAATTCAAAAAAAAATGGCGGCCAGATCTAGATCTAGATCTAGATCTGGGGCCGCCAAATTTTTTTATTTTTTTTAATTTCCCTGGGTGGGTGAAGGAGGAGGACGGCCGGAGGAGAAGGAGGAGGAGGAGGTGGTGGTGGTGGTGGTGGTGGTGGAGGAGGAGGAGGTGGTGGTGGTGGTGGTGGTGGTGGAAGAGGAGGTGGTGGTGGAGGAAGAGGATGAGGTGGTGGAGGAGGAGGAGGAGGTGGTGGTGGTTGTGGTCGCCGGAGTAGGTCGCCGTAGTTGGTCGCCGGAGTAGGTCGCCGGAGTTGGTCGCCGGAGTTGGTCGCCGGTGGAGGAGAGGAGAGAGGAGAAGGGGAGAAGTGGAGGAGAGGAAGAGAAGAGGAGAGGAGGAGAAGTGGAGAAGTGGAGAAGAAGAGAAGTGGAGAAGGGGAGAAGGGGAGAAGTGGAGAAGGGGAGAAATGGAGGAGAGAAGGGGAGAAGGGGAGAAGTGGAGAAGGGGAGAAGGGGAAAAGTGGAGAAGGGGAGAAGGGGAAAAATGGAGAAGGGGAGAAATGGAGGAGAGAAGGAGAAGTGGTCGCCAGAAATTTCAAATTTCGAACGTTAATTCTGTGGCGCATGGGCAGTTGGTGCGCCACAGAATTTTTTTTTCTTTTTTTGTATTTTGCAGCAAAAAATCTTTAACTGCCCGTAACTTTTTACTCTTTTCGAATTTGTAGATTCTAAAAATTGTCCAACCGGGCAAGCCCTGGTGAATTCGGATGTAGATTTTTCGTGGGAACATTTTGATATATTATGCGTTTTTTTTCGAGTTCGTATGCAACCAGAAATCCACTTTGATGATTTTCCCACGTAATTTTGCAAAAAAAAGTCGTAATTATTGTTTGTTAATTCTCAGTGGCGAAAGTTATTGGCGCGCAGCGACGGTGCAGTTCGCGCAGCGACGCGTCCCATCGCGCCTAGCTCTGCGTGCCGGCGTTAATGAGCGCCACCGATCCTCCGCCTCCCTTCGACCTATAAAAGGGCCGCCTCTCATCGTCCCTCTCACACACAAACCCTAGCGCCTCTCTCCCAAACCCTAGCCGCCACCATCTCAACAAGACTCGACGCTCTGTCTGGTAGAGGCGGAGGCCGACCTCGCGGCCGTGGTCGTGGTTGTGGTCGTGGCCGAGGCAGAGGTGAACGCTCGCCGTCGCCTCCCACGCCGTCGGCTTCATCGTCGGAGATGGACGTGGAGCCGGACGTGCTGTTCGAGTTCGTCCTCGTCCTCAAGGGCGACCCGCGCGGCATCCAGAGGCTGTCGGACTCCTTCGCCGACTATGTCGCCGGCGACAACCGCCCGCGCACGATGCATCTGCGGGAGGCTGCGTGCGGCTACTACCGGTGGATCGTCGACGTGGTCTACGACGCTCGCGGCAAGATGTACCTCAACATCGGCTGGGAGAAGTTCCGTGGCACCACAGCCTTGAAGCCAGCTTCATCCTCCTGTTCTCCTACTTCGGCGACAAGGACATGAGCGTCAAAGTCTTCGACGAGACGCGCTGCCGCCGGGACTACCACGGCGACAACATCGACGAGGAGGACGACTGAGTGTTGTTTCTTCGCAGCGAACACGTGCACGGAGGTTTCTGCCTGTTCGCCTCATCGGTAGAACAACCAAGGACACCATCCTCCCGCTGGATTTTCCAGTTTAGGTGACTGGATCTGCCCTCGAGTGTTCTTTCTTAGCAGCAAACACAGGAAACCTTGGATGCATGGCCTAGTTAGGTTTAGTTTCTTTGCAAAATTTTGATATAGATTTTTCGTGGGAACATTTTGATATATTATGCGTTTTTTTTCGAGTTCGTATGCAACCAGAAATCCACTTTGATGATTTTCCCACGTAATTTTGCAAAAAAAAGTCGTAATTATTGTTTGTTAATTCTCAGTGGCGAAAGTTATTGGCGCGCAGCGACGGTGCAGTTCGCGCAGCGACGCGTCCCATCGCGCCTAGCTCTGCGTGCCGGCGTTAATGAGCGCCACCGATCCTCCGCCTCCCTTCGACCTATAAAAGGGCCGCCTCTCATCGTCCCTCTCACACACAAACCCTAGCGCCTCTCTCCCAAACCCTAGCCGCCACCATCTCAACAAGACTCGATGCTCTGTCTGGTAGAGGCGGAGGCCGACCTCGCGGCCGTGGTCGTGGTTGTGGTCGTGGCCGAGGCAGAGGTGAACGCTCGCCGTCGCCTCCCACGCCGTCGGCTTCATCGTCGGAGATGGACGTGGAGCCGGACGTGCTGTTCGAGTTCGTCCTCGTCCTCAAGGGCGACCCGCGCGGCATCCAGAGGCTGTCGGACTCCTTCGCCGACTATTTTGCCGGCGACAACCGCCCGCGCACGATGCATCTGCGGGAGGCTGCGTGCGGCTACTACCGGTGGATCGTCGACGTGATCTACGACGCTCGCGGCAAGATGTACCTCAACATCGGCTGGGAGAAGTTCCGTGGCACCACAGCCTTGAAGCCAGCTTCATCCTCCTGTTCTCCTACTTCGGCGACAAGGACATGAGCGTCAAAGTCTTCGACGAGACGCGCTGCCGCCGGGACTACCACGGCGACAACATCGACGAGGAGGACGACTGAGTGTTGTTTCTTCGCAGCGAACACGTGCACGGAGGTTTCTGCCTGTTCGCCTCATCGGTAGAACAACCAAGGGCACCATCCTCCCGCTGGATTTTCCAGTTTAGGTGACTGGGTGTGCCCTCGAGTGTTCTTTCTTAGCAGCAAACACAGGAAACCTTCGATGCATGGCCTAGTTAGGTTTAGTTTCTTTGCAAAATTTCGATATAGATTTTTCGTGGGAACATTTTGATATATTATGCGTTTTTTTTCGAGTTCGTATGCAACCAAAAATCCACTTTGATGATTTTCCCACATAATTTTGCAAAAAAAGTCATAATTATTGTTTGTTAATTCTCAGTGGCGAAAGTTATTGGCGCGCAGCGATGGTGCAGTTCGCGCAGCGACGCGTCCCATCGCGCCTAGCTCTGCGTGCCGGCGTTAATGAGCGCCACCGATCCTCCGCCTCCCTCCGGCCTATAAAAGGGCCGCCTCTCATCGTCCCTCTCACACACAAACCCTAGCGCCTCTCTCCCAAACCCTAGCCGCCACCATCTCAACAAGACTCGACGCTCTGCGTCCGGTAGGCGGAGGCCGACCTCGCGGCCGTGGTCGTGGTTGTGGTCGTGGCCGAGGCAGAGGTGAACGCTCGCCGTCGCCTCCCACGCCGTCGGCTTCATCGTCGGAGATGGACGTGGAGCCGGACGTGCTGTTCGAGTTCGTCCTCGTCCTCAAGGGCGACCCGCGCGGCATCCAGAGGCTGCCGGACTCCTTCGCCGACTATGTCGCCGGCGACAACCGCCAGCGCACGATGCATCTGCGGGAGGCTGCGTGCGGCTACTACCGGTGGATCGTCGACGTGATCTACGACGCTCGCGGCAAGATGTACCTCAACATCGGCTGGGAGAAGTTCCGCGGCACCACAGCCTTGAAGCCAGCTTCATCCTCCTGTTCTCCTACTTCGGCGACAAGGACATGAGCGTCAAAGTCTTCGACGAGACGCGCTGCCGCCGGGACTACCACGGCGACAACATCGACGAGGAGGACGACTGAGTGTTGTTTCTTCGCAGCGAACACGTGCACGGAGGTTTCTGCCTGTTCGCCTCATCGGTAGAACAACCAAGGGCACCATCCTCCCGCTGGATTTTCCAGTTTAGGTGACTGGGTGTGCCCTCGAGTGTTCTTTCTTAACAGCAAACACAGGAAACCTTCGATGCATGGCCTAGTTAGGTTTAGTTTCTTTGCAAAATTTTGATATAGATTTTTTGTGGGAACATTTTGATATATTATGCGTTTTTTTTCGAGTTCGTATGCAACCAAAAATCCACTTTGATGATTTTCCCACCTAATTTTGCAAAAAAGTCATAATTATTGTTTGTTAATTCTCAGTGGCGAAAGTTATTGGCGCGCAGCGATGGTGCAGTTCGCGCAGCGACGCGTCCCATCGCGCCTAGCTCTGCGTGCCGGCGTTAATGAGCGCCACCGATCCTCCGCCTCCCTCCGGCCTATAAAAGGGCCGCCTCTCATCGTCCCTCTCACACACAAACCCTAGCGCCTCTCTCCCAAACCCTAGCCGCCACCATCTCAACAAGACTCGATGCTCTGTCTGGTAGAGGCGGAGGCCGACCTCGCGGCCGTGGTCGTGGTTGTGGTCGTGGCCGAGGCAGAGGTGAACGCTCGCCGTCGCCTCCCACGCCGTCGGCTTCATCGTCGGAGATGGACGTGGAGCCGGACGTGCTGTTCGAGTTCGTCCTCGTCCTCAAGGGCGACCCGCGCGGCATCCAGAGGCTGTCGGACTCCTTCGCCGACTATTTTGCCGGCGACAACCGCCCGCGCACGATGCATCTGCGGGAGGCTGCGTGCGGCTACTACCGGTGGATCGTCGACGTGATCTACGACGCTCGCGGCAAGATGTACCTCAACATCGGCTGGGAGAAGTTCCGTGGCACCACAGCCTTGAAGCCAGCTTCATCCTCCTGTTCTCCTACTTCGGCGACAAGGACATGAGCGTCAAAGTCTTCGACGAGACGCGCTGCCGCCGGGACTACCACGGCGACAACATCGACGAGGAGGACGACTGAGTGTTGTTTCTTCGCAGCGAACACGTGCACGGAGGTTTCTGCCTGTTCGCCTCATCGGTAGAACAACCAAGGACACCATCCTCCCGCTGGATTTTCCAGTTTAGGTGACTGGATCTGCCCTCGAGTGTTCTTTCTTAGCAGCAAACACAGGAAACCTTGGATGCATGGCCTAGTTAGGTTTAGTTTCTTTGCAAAATTTTGATATAGATTTTTCGTGGGAACATTTTGATATATTATGCGTTTTTTTTCGAGTTCGTATGCAACCAGAAATCCACTTTGATGATTTTCCCACGTAATTTTGCAAAAAAAAGTCGTAATTATTGTTTGTTAATTCTCAGTGGCGAAAGTTATTGGCGCGCAGCGATGGTGCAGTTCGCGCAGCGACGCGTCCCATCGCGCCTAGCTCTGCGTGCCGGCGTTAATGAGCGCCACCGATCCTCCGCCTCCCTCCGGCCTATAAAAGGGTCGCCTCTCATCGTCCCTCTCACACACAAACCCTAGCGCCTCTCTCCCAAACCCTAGCAGCCACCATCTCAACAAGACTCGACGCTCTGTCTGGTAGAGGCGGAGGCCGACCTCGCGGCCGTGGTCGTGGTTGTGGTCGTGGCCGAGGCAGAGGTGAACGCTCGCCGTCGCCTCCCACGCCGTCGGCTTCATCGTCGGAGATGGACGTGGAGCCGGACGTGCTGTTCGAGTTCGTCCTCGTCCTCAAGGGCGACCCGCGCGGCATCCAGAGGCTGCCGGACTCCTTCGCCGACTATGTCGCCGGCGACAACCGCCCGCGCACGTTGCATCTGCGGGAGGCTGCGTGCGGCTACTACCGGTGGATCGTCGACGTGATCTACGACGCTCGCGGCAAGATGTACCTCAACATCGGCTGGGAGAAGTTCACGCGGCACCACAGCCTTGAAGCCAGCTTCATCCTCCTGTTCTCCTACTTCGGCGACAAGGACATGAGCGTCAAAGTCTTCGACGAGACGCGCTGCCGCCGGGACTACCACGGCGACAACATCGACGAGGAGGACGACTGAGTGTTGTTTCTTCGCAGCGAACACGTGCACGGAGGTTTCTGCCTGTTCGCCTCATCGGTAGAACAACCAAGGGCACCATCCTCCCGCTGGATTTTCCAGTTTAGGTGACTGGGTGTGCCCTCGAGTGTTCTTTCTTAGCAGCAAACACAGGAAACCTTCGATGCATGGCCTAGTTAGGTTTAGTTTCTTTGCAAAATTTCGATATAGATTTTTCGTGGGAACATTTTGATATATTATGCGTTTTTTTTCGAGTTCGTATGCAACCAAAAATCCACTTTGATGATTTTCCCACATAATTTTGCAAAAAAAAGTCATAATTATTGTTTGTTAATTCTCAGTGGCGAAAGTTATTGGCGCGCAGCGATGGTGCAGTTCGCGCAGCGACGCGTCCCATCGCGCCTAGCTCTGCGTGCCGGCGTTAATGAGCGCCACCGATCCTCCGCCTCCCTCCGGCCTATAAAAGGGCCGCCTCTCATCGTCCCTCTCACACACAAACCCTAGCGCCTCTCTCCCAAACCCTAGCCGCCACCATCTCAACAAGACTCGACGCTCTGTCTGGTAGAGGCGGAGGCTGACCTCGCGGCCGTGGTCGTGGTTGTGGTCGTGGCCGAGGCAGAGGTGAACGCTCGCCGTCGCCTCCCACGCCGTCGGCTTCATCGTCGGAGATGGACGTGGAGCCGGACGTGCTGTTCGAGTTCGTCCTCGTCCTCAAGGGCGACCCGCGCGGCATCCAGAGGCTGCCGGACTCCTTCGCCGACTATGTCGCCGGCGACAACCGCCAGCGCACGATGCATCTGCGGGAGGCTGCGTGCGGCTACTACCGGTGGATCGTCGACGTGATCTACGACGCTCGCGGCAAGATGTACCTCAACATCGGCTGGGAGAAGTTCCGCGGCACCACAGCCTTGAAGCCAGCTTCATCCTCCTGTTCTCCTACTTCGGCGACAAGGACATGAGCGTCAAAGTCTTCGACGAGACGCGCTGCCGCCGGGACTACCACGGCGACAACATCGACGAGGAGGACGACTGAGTGTTGTTTCTTCGCAGCGAACACGTGCACGGAGGTTTCTGCCTGTTCGCCTCATCGGTAGAACAACCAAGGGCACCATCCTCCCGCTGGATTTTCCAGTTTAGGTGACTGGGTGTGCCCTCGAGTGTTCTTTCTTAACAGCAAACACAGGAAACCTTCGATGCATGGCCTAGTTAGGTTTAGTTTCTTTGCAAAATTTTGATATAGATTTTTTGTGGGAACATTTTGATATATTATGCGTTTTTTTTTCGAGTTCGTATGCAACCAAAAATCCACTTTGATGATTTTCCAACCTAATTTTGCAAAAAAGTCATAATTATTGTTTGTTAATTCTCATTGGCGAAAGTTATTGGCGCGCAGCGATGGTGCAGTTCGCGCAGCGACGCGTCCCATCGCGCCTAGCTCTGCGTGCCGGCGTTAATGAGCGCCACCGATCCTCCGCCTCCCTCCGGCCTATAAAAGGGCCGCCTCTCATCGTCCCTCTCACACACAAACCCTAGCGCCTCTCTCCCAAACCCTAGCCGCCACCATCTCAACAAGACTCGACGCTCTGTCTGGTAGAGGCGGAGGCCGACCTCGCGGCCGTGGTCGTGGTTGTGGTCGTGGCCGAGGCAGAGGTGAACGCTCGCCGTCGCCTCCCACGCCGTCGGCTTCATCGTCGGAGATGGACGTGGAGCCGGACGTGCTGTTCGAGTTCGTCCTCGTCCTCAAGGGCGACCCGCGCGGCATCCAGAGGCTGTCGGACTCCTTCGCCGACTATGTCGCCGGCGACAACCGCCCGCGCACGATGCATCTGCGGGAGGCTGCGTGCGGCTACTACCGGTGGATCGTCGACGTGGTCTACGACGCTCGCGGCAAGATGTACCTCAACATCGGCTGGGAGAAGTTCCGCGGCACCACAGCCTTGAAGCCAGCTTCATCCTCCTGTTCTCCTACTTCGGTGACAAGGACATGAGCGTCAAAGTCTTCGACGAGACGCGCTGCCGCCGGGACTACCACGGCGACAACATCGACGAGGAGGACGACTGAGTGTTGTTTCTTCGCAGCGAACACGTGCACGGAGGTTTCTGCCTGTTCGCCTCATCGGTAGAACAACCAAGGGCACCATCCTCCCGCTGGATTTTCCAGTTTAGGTGACTGGATCTGCCCTCGAGTGTTCTTTCTTAGCAGCAAACACAGGAAACCTTGGATGCATGGCCTAGTTAGGTTTAGTTTCTTTGCAAAATTTTGATATAGATTTTTCGTGGGAACATTTTGATATATTATGCGTTTTTTTCGAGTTCGTATGCAACCAAAAATCCAATTTGATGATTTTCCCACGTAATTTTGCAAAAAAAGTTGTAATTATTGTTTGTTAATTCTCAGTGGCGAAAGTTATTGGCGCGCAGCGATGGTGCAGTTCGCGCAGCGATGCGTCCCATCGCGCCTAGCTCTGCGTGCCGGCGTTAATGAGCGCCACCGATCCTCCGCCTCCCTCCGGCCTATAAAAGGGTCGCCTCTCATCGTCCCTCTCACACACAAACCCTAGTGCCTCTCTCCCAAACCCTAGCCGCCACCATCTCAACAAGACTCGACGCTCTGTCTGGTAGAGGCGGAGGCCGACCTCGCGGCCGTGGTCGTGGTTGTGGTCGTGGCCGAGGCAGAGGTGAACGCTCGCCGTCGCCTCCCACGCCGTCGGCTTCATCGTCGGAGATGGATGTGGAGCCGGACGTGCTGTTCGAGTTCGTCCTCGTCCTCAAGGGCGACCCGCGCGGCATCCAGAGGCTGCCGGACTCCTTCGCCGACTATGTCGCCGGCGACAACCGCCCGCGCACGTTGCATCTGCGGGAGGCTGCGTGCGGCTACTACCGGTGGATCGTCGACGTGATCTACGACGCTCGCGGCAAGATGTACCTCAACATCGGCTGGGAGAAGTTCACGCGGCACCACAGCCTTGAAGCCAGCTTCATCCTCCTGTTCTCCTACTTCGGCGACAAGGACATGAGCGTCAAAGTCTTCGACGAGACGCGCTGCCGCCGGGACTACCACGGCGACAACATCGACGAGGAGGACGACTGAGTGTTGTTTCTTCGCAGCGAACACGTGCACGGAGGTTTCTGCCTGTTCGCCTCATCGGTAGAACAACCAAGGGCACCATCCTCCCGCTGGATTTTCCAGTTTAGGTGACTGGGTGTGCCCTCGAGTGTTCTTTCTTAGCAGCAAACACAGGAAACCTTCGATGCATGGCCTAGTTAGGTTTAGTTTCTTTGCAAAATTTTGATATAGATTTTTCGTGGGAACATTTTGATATATTATGCGTTTTTTTCGAGTTCGTATGCAACCAGAAATCCACTTTGATGATTTTCCCACGTAATTTTGCAAAAAAAGTCGTAATTATTGTTTGTTAATTCTCAGTGGCGAAAGTTATTGGCGCGCAGCGACGGTGCAGTTCACGCAGCGACGCGTCCCATCGCGCCTAGCTCTGCGTGCCGGCATTAATGAGCGCCACCGATCCTCCGCCTCCCTCCGGCCTATAAAAGGGTCGCCTCTCATCGTCCCTCTCACACACAAACCCTAGCGCCTCTCTCCCAAACCCTAGCCGCCACCATCTCAACAAGACTCGACGCTCTGTCTGGTAGAGGCGAAGGCCGACCTCGCGGCCGTGGTCGTGGTTGTGGTCGTGGCCGAGGCAGAGGTGAACGCTCGCCGTCGCCTCCCACGCCGTCGGCTTCATCGTCGGAGATGGACGTGGAGCCGGACGTGCTGTTCGAGTTCGTCCTCGTCCTCAAGGGCGACCCGCGCGGCATCCAGAGGCTGCCGGACTCCTTCGCCGACTATGTCACCGGCGACAACCGCCCGCGCACGATGCATCTGCGGGAGGCTGCGTGCGGCTACTACCGGTGGATCGTCGACGTGATCTACGACGCTCGCGGCAAGATGTACCTCAACATCGGCTGGGAGAAGTTCACGCGGCACCACAGCCTTGAAGCCAGCTTCATCCTCCTGTTCTCCTACTTCGGCGACAAGGACATGAGCGTCAAAGTCTTCGACGAGACGCGCTGCCGCCGGGACTACCACGGCGACAACATCGACGACGAGGATGACTGAGTGTTGTTTCTTCGCAGTGAACACGTGCACGGAGGTTTCTGCCTGTTCGCCTCATCGGTAGAACAACCAAGGGCACCATCCTCCCGCTGGATTTTCCAGTTTAGGTGACTGGGTGTGCCCTCGAGTGTTCTTTCTTAGCAGCAAACACAGGAAACCTTGATGCATGGCCTAGTTAGGTTTAGTTTCTTTGCAAAATTTTGATATAGATTTTTCGTGGGAACATTTTGATATATTATGCGTTTTTTTTCGAGTTCGTATGCAACCAGAAATCCACTTTGATGATTTTCCCACGTAATTTTGCAAAAAAAGTCGTAATTATTGTTTGTTAATTCTCAGTGGCGAAAGTTATTGGCGCGCAGCGACGGTGCAGTTCACGCAGCGACGCGTCCCATCGCGCCTAGCTCTGCGTGTCGGTGTTAATGAGCGCCACCGATCCTCCGCCTCCCTCCGGCCTATAAAAGGGCCGCCTCTCATCGTCCCTCTCACACACAAACCCTAGCGCCTCTCTCCCAAACCCTAGCCGCCACCATCTCAACAAGACTCGACGCTCTGTCTGGTAGAGGCGGAGGCCGACCTCGCGGCCGTGGTCGTGGTTGTGGTCATGGCCGAGGCAGAGGTGAACGCTCGCCGTCGCCTCCCACGCCGTCGGCTTCATCGTCGGAGATGGACGTGGAGCCGGATGTGCTGTTCAAGTTCGTCCTCGTCCTCAAGGGCGACCCGCGCGGCATCCAGAGGCTGCCGGACTCCTTCGCCGACTATGTCGCCGGTGACAACCGCCAGCACACGATGCATCTGCGGGAGGCTGCGGGAGGCTGCGTGCGGCTACTACCGGTGGATCGTCGACGTGATCTACGACGCTCGCGGCAAGATGTACCTCAACATCGGCTGGGAGAAGTTCACGCGGCACCACAGCCTTGAAGCCAGTTTCATCCTCCTGTTCTCCTACTTCGGCGACAAGGACATGAGCGTCAAAGTCTTCGACGAGACGCGCTGCCGCCGGGACTACCACGGCGACAACATCGACGAGGAGGACGACTGAGTGTTGTTTCTTCGCAGCGAACACGTGCACGGAGGTTTCTGCCTGTTCGCCTCATCGGTAGAACAACCAAGGACACCATCCTCCCGCTGGATTTTCCAGTTTAGGTGACTGGGTGTGCCCTCGAGTGTTCTTTCTTAGCAGCAAACACAGGAAACCTTCGATGCATGGCCTAGTTAGGTTTAGTTTCTTTGCAAAATATTGATATAGATTTTTCGTGGGAACATTTTGATATATTATGCGTTTTTTTTCGAGTTCGTATGCAACCAGAAATCCACTTTGATGATTTTCCCACGTAATTTTGCAAAAAAAGTCGAAATTATTGTTTGTTAATTCTCAGTGGCAAAAGATGACATAATACATGGCCATCTTGAAGGAATTTTTTTTTGAAATTTTTATCTATTTTTTTTATTTTTTACAGAGGTTAAAAATGCGATCCACGGGGGGGGGGGGGGGGGGGTGGAGTTGCGTGGGGAGCCAAAAAAAGTTCTGTCGCGCATGCAACTCATGTGCGCCACAGAAATGTGTAGTTTCTGTGGCGCACCATACCACGTGCGCCACAGAAAGTCTTAATTCAGTGGCGCACCAGGACTAGTGCGCCACTAAATGTCTTATTTCTGTGGCACACGTGATCCTGTGCGCCACAGAAATAGTGAAACCAATGATTGGGGCTGGCCCCACCAAATTTCTGCGGCGCATATTTCCCTGGTGCGACACAAAATTAAGCTATTTCTGTGGCGCACATTGCCTGATGCGCCACAAAATAAATTTCTGTGGCGCATTTTTTATGGTGCGCCACAGAACTAAGCTCCGCCTATAAGGGTTTTCCTACTAGTGTAGGATGAGTGTGATGAGAAGAATATTAAAGAGGGATTAGTGAGGAGTGAGTGGATCTTGTCTAATGCATGATTATACCTTGTAGATATAGATGATAAGTTTAACCCATATGATTAATAGATATCATCTACCACATAAAATAATAAGTATATCACTAGTAGTTAACCCCGGACCAAACCTCATGCCTTGTATGGAGGAGTAACCCTAGCTAGCCAATAAAACATGATCAAAGCTTATGCCCATATCCTAATCCTAGTTGTGTATCACATGGGTGATCACTACTAACACCCTAGGCCATATTTGGATTATAAGTATAACCCTGCCATGCCTCATGCCTATTTTATATTTCAATTAGTGAAGAATCACCAAAACTCTAAACCTTTCACCTAGGAATCACTTCACATAAAATATTAAACCCTGCCTTTCCAGCCTAGTAGACCAAATGAAGTAGTGTTCTATAAAATTAAACCATCATTAGCAAATGCATTGCTAATTATAAACATAGGATCCATCTTAATTAGTTCAAATTTACTAAAACTAGATTAGTGATTATAGAATTTTCTTAACCATCTTCTTAACCCCTTAGAAATAATTCTTCACATAAAATCATGATCCAATTCATCCTCATTACCATTTATCTTCAAACCTAGCCATAATTAAAAATATATATGAACCATCAATATTGTTAAGTACTAGCAAAATACAATATTATGTTCACCATACCCATGTTATCAAATTTCAAATCACTTAAATAAATAGATTGGTTCCTAAATAAAAATGAATAGAGATAAACATTTAAACCCTATCCATTTTCAATTTAAAATACACTTCACAAGAACACCAAGTTAATCATCTATTAAATAGTTGTTTAAACCAATGAAAAAAATAGCGCGCTATTTCACGCTAATAGCGGCGCTATAGCGTATTTGCGAGTTGGACGCTACGCTATGCATTCTAGGCACGCTATGACGCTACACGCGCTAAAGACGCGCTATTTCACGCTATTTGCCGCTATTCGCTATTCCGCATAGCACGCTATTTTGCAGAGTAGTTTTTTAGTAGCTCATTCCATATTTTGACCCACTTGCGTATCCTAAATTCCTAATCCATGCAACCCTAGACTAAGAAACTCAGATCGCACACTCCCCAACTCCTTGTCACCTGCTCTGCCCGGCAGGCGACGACGTGACAGCGCAGTTCCGCCCCCTTCTCCTCTGTCAATCGGTGGTAAGCGGCCACGCCTAGCTTCACCTTCACGCCTTCACCTCGTGCCTCCTTTCCTCTCGTTCAATCCTTCTAGTTCGGGACAATGTGAATATGAACTATGGTTTGTGATTTTGAGACTATGTCATATTAAGTTATGGACTATGTGAACTATCTCTGGTTGATGTTTGGCTGCAAAATATCATATCCGAGATTTTATAGCTGCAGAGTGCTATATCTATTATTATATATATGCTGAAATCCTGAATTTTCATATTTTTTTGTTAAGCGCTATTTTGAAAAATAGCACGCTATTAGCACGCTATAGCGTCTATATCGTTTTTCTGAAGCCCACGCTATTTATGTTAGCGCGCTATTTTTTTCATTGGTTTAAACAAAAGAACTATGAGTGAGTATTATCATGAAGTGATATTGATATTCAAGGATTTTAGGACCTGCAACACAAAACAGAATTCAAGTTTGAATTCAAAACAATCAAATAGGAAATAGGAAATAAAAACAGAAAATAGAAAAGAAAAGAGGAAGCTTACCTGGCCGTGCAACCCAGCAACAGCCCACGTTGTTGGCCCAGCAGGAGACCAAGAGCAGCCCAGCCCAAATCCAAATACCGTTTCGTTCGCTTTAAAAATCATGCAATGGAGAGACGTCGTCGTCGTCTTCTTCTTCGAGGCCGACACCGTGGCAGCACCAGCACCAGTAGACGCCGTCCTCGTCGATGATAAGGACGACCCAGACGCGTAGAAGCTTCCAGAACCCCTCCCTATGCCTCTCGCGTTCGAGCATACCCAGAAGCAAAAGATCTTCGCCCAAAGGAACCCTCCAGGCACCGCCACCTCTCCGACCATGGCCGTCACCGTGTCGAGGCCACAGGGCTTTCCTTGGCCTATAAATAGGTGGAGAGCACCACCGTACACTCCTTGTTCACCTCCGCCACTTCAATCCTTCTCAATCACTCTCTATCTCTCGCCACGATCCACTCACTGTCACCGGAGTTGAAGACGACGCCGTCGACTGGAGCCACCCGGAGCTCGTAGCTTGGTCGAGGAGGAGCGTCTCGTCGAGAGGAGCATCTGGACGCAAGCACGCATCCAGGAGAGCTAGAAATCGGCTCAATTTCATCATTTCCTTCCGCAGCAGATCGCCGGAAATGGCGAATTCCTCGCCTTCTCCGTCGACCATCGCCGGAGCCGACCACACCTTGAGCTTCAAGGTGAGCATACACATCTTTAGAGCCTACTCTCGCTTCCTGGCATCGTCTGTAGCTCGATTTCAACATCTCGCCGGAGTGCACCGCCGCGGGACATGATTTCCGACGAAGCTCCGGTGACCTATAGCTTGTTCCACCACCACCATCGTGACCAGTGAGTCGAGGGGATTCGTTTAGTGTAAACCGCGCATCCAGGGGTGCCGTTAATCGGCGGCGCCGTTTCCGTCTGGTCGCCGGCGTCAAGCCGCCGGCGAAGCTGACGTGGCCAGTAGGTCCCACGCGTGGTCTTTGACTAGTCTTCGCCAACGTGGCGTGTGACATGGCACAGACCCCACATGTCTGCGTCTTTGTGTGTAACTCGAACCGGTACGTTTAGTATTTAGGTTTAATTTTAAATTCCAATAAATAGCTAAAATTTGCAAAAACATATAAAATTCATATCAACTCAGAAAATTATGAATAATATATCAAAATGCTCACAAAAATAAACTCTATTCAAATAAAATATAAAACAAAAATGTGTGTCAAAATAAAAATTCACTTATTTTTAACTTTATTAATTATGCCTTCCCATTTATTTAAAACACAATTTGAATTCAATAAATAGTTAAGTTTCAAAATTAAATATTATCTATTCAGTAAGTAAATAAAATGTTAAAATTAAATTTCTTGATCATATTTTCATCAATTAAAATATTAGTGGTAATTCATAAACCCTAATGTGCAAATTGCCATTTACTATTTCTTTAAATATTAATAAAGCAAGAAAATACCAACAACTAATATTTTTTTGATAACTCAAATTTTGTAACTTAAATATTCTTTAATTAACAAGTCATTATTTTAAAACCTAATCATAATTATAAAACCTTAATTCTGGAAATTAAACCCTAACTAAAATTTGTCTTAATTCTTAAACCTTTTAAAAATAATTAAATGATAAGGCTATTATTAATATTGTGCAAAGTACTTAATCACATTAATTCTAGTACCAAGTATTACTTTAAGAATTGGATCATAATTTAGAAACCCTAGTTTTATTATAAGTTAGAATCTGGATCCCATTATTTTATGTGATCATTTCAAAATGTTTTACCTCTTAAACCCTAGTTGCTTATCACATGTGATCATGTGAATTTCCCCTTACATAGAGAACCTTATTATGTGACCAACAAATACAAGTCATGATCCACCAACATAGAACCAATTCCCATGAGTCATCATTCCATGTCTTTATTTTTGAATAAACTTTGTATAACCAATTAGTGCCACTTAGGAGCAAATCTTAGCTTGTTAATATGTTAGCACCATTGATCACCAAACCACACCATTAAGATCAATCTCAATCATCAAACCCTAGTAGAACCATAAGATAAACCCTAGTACCAACCTTGTGTAACAATTCACATCACATGCTCCTATTTCACTAAACCCTACTTAGGAAATGATAAGCCACTTAGCTTAGAAACCATTTTAGTAAAGCAAATGTGAAACCATAGTAAACCTAATAGCAAACCTATGGAACCATCTTTAACCATCCTTTGATATGATGTATATGGGAAACCATAGTAATAACCCTACCAATACTTGCTACATATACACCCATTCTACTTAAAGAACCCAACTAGTTCCTATTAGAGAACTAAATGAATCCAATAGTAAACCCTAGAAAGCCATAACTCCTATGTATAGCAGTTCATATTCTTATTTAACCTGTTCTTCAAAAGTTATTCTTTTGAAGTACAAATGTCAATCAAACCTTAGAAGCCCTAATCCTTCTTTGAAATACTCATTATTTCTTAAACAACATGTTCTTCAAAAGTTATTCTTTTGAAGTATAATACAAGTAATCATCAACCATGTCCTGTAGAACTTAAAATGGACAACTGCTCTTTACATATTGTTCAACTACAAGTCCTTTATGTGTATGCTTGTTATAATACATTATCTTACTTGGTTATGCTATTAATATCATCAACCCTAATAATAACCTTGTTTGAGAACCATTCTAAAAGTGCAACACACCCTAAAGAAATCTTTACAACTCATCAAACTTAAATCATCGAGATTAGGTTACCCTCGGGACGATTGCATCTCATACTATGCATTATAGCATCTTTGCCAGATCTTTAAACATTGTCCTTACCGGACAATGATGGTATTTCAGAGTTTGGAGTTATCACATATCGGAGCTTTTGCCTGCATAATCTTGCAGTCAAGAAAGGCAAGTTCATCGCTTGCTCATGTCATTTGATTATTTGTATCAAACTATATGAAAAGTACTATACTTATAACTCTTGCATTAAAAAGCAAAGTATTATTTTACAATTATGAATATGACTATGTGGTGGGCAATGGAACCATGGTATGTGTTGATATGGTGGAGGTTCAATTGCATGGGTACTACTCATCTAGGATTAAGTACCAATGCCGTCCAGTGATTCTAGCGCCGTACATATCGCGTTAACCATAAGATCTAAAATGGCTCTGGGGAAGTCAGCTGTATCTTTTCCCTCTCGCATGCCAACGGACTAGTGATAAGGGTTGCCTAGATCGGTCTATCTTTGGTAAAGGTGGGGACATGTGGTCCTTCACGGTCTACCATTAGATACAGGGGAGGGCAAACTTATTATTGGTCTATGAAGGATTGTAAGAGCATCTCCAGCCGCGTCCCCCAAAGCGTCCCCCAAAGGGATTTGGGGCGCGCCGGACCAAAAAACCGTTCTAGCCGCGTCCCCTAAAGCCCATTTTTGTCCGGCGCGCCCCGATACGGTGTCCGGCGCCCCGAGCCCGTCCCCGTCCCATAGGGGACGCACCGGGGACGCCAGACACACCGAAAAGCGAGGCGGGGAGTGGCGGGGCCGACTCGTCAGCGGCATAATAAATTTTAACCTAACCGTCGCCTACCTCGCGACGAAAGTTATTGGCGCGCAGCGACGGTGCAGTTCGCGCAGCGACGCGTCCCATCGCGCCTAGCTCTGCGTGCCGGCGTTAATGAGCGCCACCGATCCTCCGCCTCCCTCCGGCCTATAAAAGGGCCGCCTCTCATCGTCCCTCTCACACACAAACCCTAGCGCCTCTCTCCCAAACCCTAGCCGCCACCCTCTCAACAAGACTCGACGCTCTGTCTGGTAGAGGCGGAGGCCAACCTCGCGGCCGTGGTCGTGGTTGTGGTCGTGGCCGAGGCAGAGGTGAACGCTCGCCGTCGCCTCCCACGCCGTCGGCTTCATCGTCGGAGATGGACGTGGAGCCGGACGTGCTGTTCGAGTTCGTCCTCGTCCTCAAGGGCGACCCGCGCGGCATCCAGAGGCTGCCGGACTCCTTCGCCGACTATGTCGCCGGCGACAACCGCCCGCGCACGATGCACCTGCGGGAGGCTGCGTGCGGCTACTACCGGTGGATCGTCGACGTGATCTACGACGCTCGCGGCAAGATGTACCTCAACATCGGCTGGGAGAAGTTCACGCGGCACCACAGCCTTGAAGCCAGCTTCATCCTCCTGTTCTCCTACTTCGGCGACAAGGACATGAGCGTCAAAGTCTTCGACGAGACGCGCTACCGCCGGGACTACCACGGCGACAACATCGACGAGGAGGACGACTGAGTGTTGTTTCTTCGCAGCGAACACGTGCACGGAGGTTTCTGCCTGTTCGCCTCATCGGTAGAACAACCAAGGGCACCATCCTCCCGCTGGATTTTCCAGTTTAGGTGACTGGGTGTGCCCTCGAGTGTTCTTTCTTAGCAGCAAACACAGGAAACCTTCGATGCATGGCCTAGTTAGGTTTAGTTTCTTTGCAAAATTTTATATTTGTGTCCACGACGGTTCAAACTATGTATTAGTTTGTGGAAAACCATGTTCCTAACTGTGTTTTTGTGTAAACCACGTTCCCAATTATGTATTAGTTTGTGGAAATTGAAATAAAAAAGGCAAAAATAGTATTTTAAATGTTTGGGGGAGGCGTTTGGGGGACGCGGCTGGGGAGCGACGTCCCCCAAAGGCGGCACGAACAAAACACATCCCCCAAACGCTCAATCCGGCGCCGTTTGGGGGACGCTTTGGGGGACGCGGCTGGAGATGCTCTAAGGGTTGTCCGGATCAGTCTATCTATGGTGTATAGGATAGGGCACATGAGTTGTTCGGATCGGTCTACCTTTATGGTATAGGGGAGAACAAGTGCCTGGGTCGGTCTACCCATAGATAAAGGGGAGGACAGACTTACGAAAGGGTGGGTCTACGGGGTCGCGGAGAAGGCAGTGATTGGCTTGGATCTTACACCTGGCCTCATACCAATGAAGTGTGGACAGGAAAGTACACCCGGTTGGTAACAACGATAAGTTCTCTTATGGGGTAAAGTAACGCACCTCTGCAGAGGGTATCAAAATTGTGACTGTCACTCCGTGTTCCGGGAAGGGAACTGCGAACGCGGCAGGAAAGGAACTCCACGAAATTCTGATCAACCTGTGAAGACTGACGGGCATAGTTTTCAGAATAAAATAAACCTTTTAAAGAAATGTTTATGAAAACTTGCATTGGCCTATGACTTTCTGGTCTGTGGTTGTAGCTAGTGCATGATACACCTATTTCCTAATATGAACTTGCTGAGTACGCTCGTACTCATTCCCTCCCATTTGAACCCCCTTCTTAGATCAAGGCACCGAAGGAGAAATTACCGTGGAACTCGAAGACAAAGGAGTCAACTGCAACAAGATGAATAATCCAATCAAAGAAGTCAATGGAGTCAACTTCTGCATCAGCTATAATGGAAACCTAGACTAGTAATAGAAGGGAACCTTTCCCTAATCCTAGCACCTAATACTAGTAGGGAAATGCTTATAGGTGGAGCTTAGTTCTGTGGCGCACCAGAAGAAATGCGCCACAGAAATATTTTTTGTGGCGCACGAGAAAGAATGCGCCACAAAAATAAGCTATTTTTGTGGCGCACTACTGAACCGTGCGCCATAGAAAGTATGTGGGGCCCACATCCTGCCACCACCAATTATTAGTGTAGGTATTTCTGTGGCGCACATGGCGTGCTGCGCCACAGAAATAAGTGTTTCTGTGGCGCACTGTTTCTGGTGCGCCACAGAAGTAGTTGATTCTGTGGCGCACTTGTGCTGGTGCGCCACAGAAATAGCGCCTTCTATATCCAACGGTACCCCCTCCCCCCCGCCCGTACTTCTTCCTCCTCCACCCCTCTTCCTCTCTCCCTACCGCCGCGCGCCGCCGCCTTCCATGGTGAGCGTCGCCGTTGTCGTCGCCGCCGCCTCCTTCCTCCGCGATGGCGCCGCATGCCGCCACACTCCACCCATCCCTGCCACCAGCAGCACAAGCCGCTGCGGCGTGGAGGAGGAGGGGCCACCGCATGGAGGAGGAGGGGCCGGCTCCGCGTCAAGGAGGAGCCGCCGCGTCTTCCTCCTCCTCCACCCCTGCCATCATCGTCAACCTCCTCCTCCACCCCTACCCGGCACCTCCCTCTTCCTCTACCCGGCCCCTCCTCCAACAGCATCGTCGGTGAGCTCCACCTCTAGCGCCTCCCCTCCCCTCCCTCTTCCTCTCCCGTGGGGCACAAAGTGCTCAACGAAATTTCTTTGTCTGTTTGTCCCTGGTTGCCTCCTTAATTGATGCCTTATGATCCAAATTACTATATTATTGGATTGAGTGATATGGCTACTGCTTGTTTGCTCTCCAAATTACCAAGTGATATATATATATAATCCCTTTGGAGCATCTGCCCCATCCTATATATGTGTATTTGACCATGCTTATGATGGATTTCTTTTAAGGACTCTAGCTAGATTAGAGGGGGAAAAGTTGATGCTTTGTTGCCTATGATAATGGATCATCAAATGTTTCCCTTTGTACCTGGTTGCCTCCTTAATTGATGCCTTATGATCCAAATGAACCAAGTCCCTTGCATGATCCCATTTGTCCCTAATGTTGCTTAAGATGAATAAATTCCTTCTAATCACCATTTGGAGATCAAGACTAGTTCTTGATTTCCATTAGCTAGACTCCAATATTAAAAATGTCTCCCAAATATGGAGACAAACATATTAACATTACCCCAATGTTATTTCTCTAAAATGGACAGTTTCTGATGGTATGCTTGCTCCTCACTGTACTTTATCAATTCCCTACTGATCCTAAGTACCCATGAATATCCGGTGGTGTTCTTCTACTATTTAGTTACTATCAACACATGTGTTTGCATGTGTGTGTGAGCTGCTTGCAGATGTTTATCCACTATTGGCCTTTATTCTTGGTAGCTCAAAGTGTCATGCACTTACTGGATCATCAAATGTTTCCCTTTGTCCCTGGTTAATTGCCTCCTTAATTGATGCCTTATGATCCAAATTACTATATTATTGGATTGAGTGATATGGCTACTGCTTGTTTGCTCTCCAAATTACCAAGTGATGAATATATAATCCCTTTGGAGCATCTGCCCCATGCTATATATGTGTATTTAACCATGCTTATGATGGATTTCTTTTAAGGACTCTAGCTAGATTAGAGGGGAAAAAGTTACTGCTTTGTTGCCTATGATAATGGATCATCAAATGTTTTCCTTTGTCCCTGGTTGCCTCCTTAATTGATGCCTTATGATCCAAATGACCCAAGTCCCTTGCATGATCCCATTTGTCCCTAATGTTGATTAAGATGAATAAATTCCCTCTAATCACCATTTGGAGATCAAGACTAGTTCTTGATTTCCATTAGCTAGACTCCAATATTAAAAATGTCTCCCAAATATGGAGACAAACATTTTAACATTACCCCAATGTTATTTCTCTCAAATGGACAGTTTCTGATGGTATGATTGCTCCTCACTATACTTTATCAATTCCCTACTGATCCTAAGTACCCATGAATATCTGGTGGTGTTCTTCTGCTGTTTAGTTACTGTCAACACATGTGTTTGCATGTGTGTGTGAGCTGCTTGCAGATGTTTATCCACTGTTGGCCTTTATTCTTGGTAGCTCAAAGTGCCATGCACTTACTGGATCATCAAATGTTTCCCTTTGTCCCTGGTTAATTGCCTCCTTAATTGATGCCTTATGATCCAAATTACTATATTATTGGATTGAGTGATATGGCTACTGCTTGTTTGCTCTCCAAATTACCAAGTGATGAATATATAATCCCTATGGAGCATCTGCCCCATGCTATATATGTGTATTTGACCATGCTTATGATGGATTTCTTTTAAGGACTCTAGCCAGCATCACTTGGTTAATTACTACCAAGTGATGAGTAATCCCTTATGGTAATCCCTTATTTCTTGTTGGCTTTGATGAAAATAGAGATATCCACAGTAGGGGATCATGTAAATGAATGCCACTGTGGTATCCTTTGAAGAAAATGGACTGTTTCTGATGGTTTTAAAAGGCTAGGTGGTGCTAGGTGATTAAGTTGGCTACCAAGACTTGTCTCATCTGGTTAGCTAGGATATGCTATGTGTTGTTGCTTGTTTAGGCATATCTATCACTTACTGGATTTACTGGTTCTTGATTGGCCTCTCTTTTGCCAGCATCACTTGGTCTATATACCAAGTGATGAATAATCCCTTTGGAGCATCTGCTCCATGCATGCTATGTGTGTTTGAGCATCTTGACTTATGTCACCATGGTTGCTGGTTTGTTGGTGTTTTTGTACTGGTCGATGATTAGATGGTTGGTCGATCACTCGTACACTCGGGGGTGGAGGAAGTGAGCCTGGTGTGATGGCACAAATATCAATATCTTGTGCATCCTACCTGGCCTCACTTACTCCATCCCTGGATGTTAATATTTGTTTCGACCAACAAAGTATGAGGCATTCCATTTAGTTCATACTATTCAGTTGTCTATTATTTGAGTTGGCACTTCTTAATTGCATTGGCCGGTGATTAGAATGTTTGGTCACTTGTACACCCTGGGGTGGGGCCAGTGAGCCTGGTGTGATGGCACAAATATCAATATCTTGTGCATCTTACCTGGCCTCGCTGATCCCATCCCTGAATGTTAATATTTCTTTCGACCAACAAAGTATGAGGCATATGATATCTAGTTGAGATACCACTTGGCTCTTTCTTCCATTTTAGTGCCGATGATTAGAATGTTTGGTCACCTATACGCCGCAATATACTTTGTAGACGGGCCCCCCTTTCCCCGGCCGCCGTTCCGTGAACTAGTCCTTGACGAGACAACAACGCCGACATGCCTCTCCGGCGCAGAACCACGCCAGTCCTAGCCGCCTCCCTTGTGGCCGCGTCTCCTGCGCTCTGCGATTTTTCTCCATGGCCGGACTACGATAGGACACACCGAGGGAATAATGATAATAGCCATCACCACTATCGTCAGACTCCAGGTGTAGAGTACTTTGCATCAGATGCCACTTCTCTTCTCTCGCAGTCCAGTACGTGAACGAGTCCTTGATGCAAAGACGGTGTCGGCCTCCCTAGCATCATGCCGACCCATGTTGCCGCGCTTCAGGCCGTGTCTCCCGCGCCTTGCACTCTTCGCCTTCTTGCCCGGTGAACTATAGACTGATCGTTGGAATAAGGAAGCCGATGACGGCCGATCGCAATCTAATCTTGCGACCGACCGTCATCGGTTTCCTTATTCCAACGATCAGTCTATTGGTTCACCGGGCAAGAAGGCGAACAGTGCAGGGCGCGGGACACACGGCCTGAAGCGCGGCAACACGGGCCGGCATAATGCTGGGCAGGCCGGCACGGTCTTTGCATCAAGGACTTGTTCACTGCACGGCGAGGGAAGAAAAGTGGCATCTGCTGCAAACTGCTATGCACCTATGGAGTCTGGCGATAGTGGTGATGGCGATTATCATCATTATTCCCCCGGTGAGTCAAATCGTGGTCCGGCCATGGAGAAGAGCGCAGGAGACGCGGCCACAAGGGAGGCGGCTGGGACTGCTGTGGTTCTGCGCCGGAGAGGCAGATCGGCGTTGTTGTCTCGTCAAGGACCCGTTCACGGAACGACGGCCGGGGAAAGGGGGATCTTCTGCAAAGTATACTGCGGCGTATACTGCAACTATGGTTTCTGACCATAGTATTTGTGTTGACCAACAATGTATGAGGCACTTATTCCATTTTGTCATTCCATTTTCTTTGGTATTTTCAAAATGCCGATGATTAAAATGTTTGGTCACTCGTACACTCGGGGGTGGCGTAAGTGAGCCTGGTAAGATAGCACAAATATCAATCTCTTGTGCATCGGACTTGGTCTCACTTACGCCATCCCTGAATGTTAATATTTGTGTTGACCAACAATGTATGAGGCATTTATTCCATTTCTCTTGTGCATCGGACTTGTTGGTCTCACTTTCTTCCATTTTAATCATAGTAGGAACCGGATGAAGACCTCGATGCAAGCGAGCCTGGTGGGTAGAGAGGAGGGAGCAAAGGAGGAAAGACTACTTTGTATCTCGAAATTGTGAAATTTGTATGAATTAAGAGTTGTATGCAAAACATTTGACACTTGCCACTATATATGTATCTCGATCGGGCTCTAAGTATTGTGATGATGATGTATAATGTTGCTATGTTATATGTGTCCATATTATATCTGTCTATCTGTCTATATTATACCTGTATACTGTATACAAAACCTGTATAAAACCTGTATAATACACCAGGGAGCACAAAATCGAGTATATCTGTACATTGTTCTGTGGCGCACCAAAATAGAATTCAGTGGCGCACCTATTTCTGTGGCGCGGCCGGATCGTGTGCGCCACAGAACACCTTAATTCTGTGACGCATGGTACGGTGCGACACAGAAACCCTATTTTTGTGGCGAAGTTTCTGTGGCGCACCGCCCGTGCGCCACATAATCATATTTTCGTGCGCCACTGATGAAGTTTTTCCTACTAGTGTAAGTAGCTTTATTTTCAGAGCAAGCAAAGTAGCTCATAAGCTTGAGTTAGCAATAAGATAGACTACGAGTCGTTCTTCTGGATCTTTATTTGAAGTTTTACCTCACTATAAAGTAGGAGGCTGTGTTGATCTTATGTAAACAGCTCGTGTGTATTTTTATAGACATGCCTTGGACTCGCATATGTTTCTGTTGTACCACTCTGAGGGATGTAATATGAGTGGAACGGTGTTTCACTTGTGTTATATCAACGACTTGTGTACTACACCATGCAGTGGTACGCTGGGTCACCACAAATTAGCAATGTAGATGTATTTTGATTTTTGAGTATTTCTATATACATGCTCATGTCCGCGTAGATACCACCATAGCCTGGTGTGAATATATTCATACCAATTATCCTAGTAATTTGTACTATTTTCAAAATTTGGGTATCAATTTTTTAGGTTTTGAATTTTAATTAGCAATATATATGTACTTCAAATATTTTTATATACATGCTCATGTACGCTTAGCTGGCAGTATAGCTTGGCGCGAATATATTTGGACCAAGTCCTATTATTTGGTATTGTTTTCAAATTTTGAGTATGAATTTTTAGACTTTGAACTTTAATTAGCAATATAGATGTACTTCAAGTATTAGTATAAGCATGCTCATATATAGTCGGCAGTATAGCCTTTCCTAAATATATTCAGAATGTGTCCTCCTATTTTGTACTATTTTAAAATTTTGGTATTATTTTCAGATTTCAAATTTTATTTAGGAAGATCGATGTATTCTGAGCATTTGTATATACGCGCTCATGTACGCGTAGCTGGCCTGGAGTGAATATATTCGCAACATAAGTGATGCAGATGTGGACTAACGTCGTGTCTCTATCTTAGTGCTATATATTATTTTTAGTATACAAAGTTAGATAGAATCTCACTCCGGATATCTCATCTTGAATATCGTGTAACTTTCATATATAAATTTTATGATACAAATTATATATTAGTTCGAACTATATGTATTTAAAAATAATTTAAAAATGCATGAAAGGCATAAAGTCTAGATTTCCCAGTTTATAATCAGGCTGGATATCCACATAAAAACGCATGATAGATTTTAGCAAAAGTGTTGTCTTGATGAAGTTTAGCCCGAACCCCACACCATTAATAAATAAGCAAACTAATTCTGGTACAACATGCTATCGGTTAGATTTATTGAAAGGCATGGAAAGAAATTAAAGTTGTTTCACGCATATGCCCTAGCGTGAATTAATGGAATCCACGTGATGACGTGAGCTGTGATTTATACGCGTTTTGCCTCCGCTATTAGACCGCATTTGTTATCCACGTGATGACGTGAGCTGTGATTTATAGGCGCTTTTTTTTTAGATAAAAGGCATACATATGCCCGACTTTAAATTAATAAAGCCTGGAGAGTTCACATAAACCAATACGGGTACAGATGCTGCGGCATACAGCTTAGCCAAATAGGGAGAAAGAGAAAGGGCATAACGACAAACAGCTAACAGGGACATACGGTAGACAAAGGAATATTAAGCCCAGCAAAACACATCTAGAAGCAAGCATCCCGCAGATCACTCCGAGGCACCCCTCCCGAAGGTCTCCAGCACAACATCATGGGTTCCATCTTGTCGAGACATATATCTCCCGCAATTGGTTGATCATCCAGCAAATCCCAGCTTGGTCCCTAGTCTTGGAGTTTATACTCCACAACTGCAAAAAAGTCATAGTCTTATAAATAATAACAGAGGGATGATTAATGACTTTTCTCTCAATGGTCAATTTGTTACGAATATGCCAAAGCGCCCAGGACTGGGCCAAGAACAGCAGCCACAGCCATCTACGCGAGGCCCCTGCCAAGCTAGAAAGAATATGATGGAACTGCGCAAAGGTGGATGGGTTCCAGTTGCATCCAAGCAGTTGTCTTAACACGTTCCAGGCAAAACGAGCAAGCGAGCAGGAGAAGAAAATGTGTGAAGCGTCCTCGTGTTCCCCGCAAAGAGTGCACAACCCATCCGACGGACCTTGTCTAATCGCAATCTGACTACTGGAGGGCAGCTTATCAAGCACGAGTTGCCAGGAAAAAATCTTAATCTTTAAAGGAACCGCCATAGCCCAGAGATCTTTGTGATACACTACCGTCGCCCCTTGCGACAATTTTGTGTACAAGGACTTGACCGAGAAGAGCCCGGAGGTGTTCAGGTGCCATGAGACTTGGTCGGACCCCCCTCCCAAGTTCACATCGGCCACCAACCGCCCAAGAACCCTCCACTGCTCCATACCCACCGGATCAAGAGAGCGGCGGAGGCGCACAGCAAGCTCGTTGTTAACAAAGGCCTGCGCTACGAGCACTTCTGGGTCGTCGCAAACCGCAAATAAGGAGGGGAAACAATCTTTAAGCGGGGCTCCCCCTATCCACCAGTCTAACCAAAACCTAGTACGGGCTCCATTGCGCACTGTGAACTTCGTCCCCAAGGCGAAGTAGTGCTTGATCTTGTGAATGCTTTTCCAGAACGGCGACCCGCCCTGCCCTGATCCCGCAAACAGGTTGTCGGCGTCTGTGTATTTGGCCCGGACGATCTTGGCCCAGATAGCATCATCATCCTGGTAAAGCCTCCAAACCCACTTCAGCATAAGAGCAATATTCATCTTTTTGGTGTTCAGTAGGCCAAGACCCCCCATGTCTTTTGGCCTACACATCGTGGGCCAATTTACTAAGTGATACTTACGTTTGGTTCCGGATCCCTCCCAAAAGAACTTAGCGCGGCTGGAATCAAATTTAGCATGGATACCCTCATATAGGAGGAAAAGGCCCATAGCATAAGTAGGTAGGTTATCAAGACAAGCATTAGCAAGTGTAAGTCGTCCCCCCGAGGACAACAATTTGCTAAGCCAGGGTTCAATCTTTCCTTCCATCTTCCGAACCAGGAAGAGCCACTGCTCGCGGGACAGCTTGCGGTCTGAGATCGGAAGACCCAAGTAAGTGAAAGGGAAAGCTCCGCACTTGCAGTTGAACAGGTTGGCAATTCTAAGTTGTTCCTCCACTGACTGTCCCATCGCGATCACTTCACTCTTGTGATAGTTTATTTTTAAACCGGACATATCTTCGAAACACATGAGAATAAATTTGAGGTTGGTAATGTCCTCAGCGTAGTTCTGAATCATGATCAGAGTATCGTCGGCGTATTGAAGGTGTGAGATGCCTCCCTCAAAAAGGTGGGGCACAACCCCATGTATGTGCCCGGCCCTTGAAGCAGCAGAAATGATCCCTGAGAGGGCTTCTCCGATGAAATTAAAGAGAAGCGGCGAGAGTGGGTCCCCTTGACGCACGCCCCGCCGGTTCCTGAAATACGGTCCAACTTCCCCGTTTATGGAAATGGCGGTTTGACCTCCTGAAACCAGTTGGATAATGCGATGTATATAACCAGCGCTGAAACCTTTACGACGTAGGACTTCTCCCAAGAAGTCCCAGTTAACCCTGTCATAGGCTTTCTCAAAGTCAAGTTTGAGGAGAATGCCTCCCAATTTTTTGACCCGCAGCTCGTGCACTATCTCCATAAGCGCAAGAGATCCGTCCAGGATATTCCTTCCTTTGATAAAGGCAGTTTGGAAGGGGCTGATAACTTTATTGGCAATTGGGTCTAATCTAGAAGCATAGGCTTTGGACATAATCTTGAAGATAACATTTATGAGGGCAATCGGGCGATATTGCGAGATGTGGTTCGCCCCGGTGACCTTGGGGAGCAAAGAGAGAATGCCAAAGTTAAGCCGAGAGATGTCAATGCGCCCCAGCACAAAGTCATTTAAAATGTGAAGAACCCCATGTTTCACCATCGGCCAACAGCGTTTGAAGAAACGGACCGGGAAGCCATCCGGACCCGGCGCAGTTTCGGTTTTCATCTCGTTTACGATCACCTCAAGCTCTTCCTCTGTATAGGTTAGCAGGATAGCGGCATTATCCCCCTCTGAAATGCGCTCTGCCTCCCCCCAGATGTCAGAGGCCAAAGAACAAAACCGTTGAGCTGTCGTGCCCAACAACTCTCTGTAGAAAGCATAAATATGCTCTTGAAGTTGCTTCGGATCCGAGATAACCCCCCCTGGGGTACTAAGAGCAGTGATCAAGCACTTACGTTGTCTTCCATTGGCAATGGCGTGAAAATAGGCCGTGTTCGCATCCCCCTGGAGCGCCCACTTAACTCTGCCACGCTGTCTTCAGTGCTCTTCTTCTAGCTGGTAAATCTGAAGTAATTCTTCTTCCAGATGATATCTAAGGGCACACGCTTCCTCGTCTAACCCAGACGAGTCCGCTTGCAGGTCAAGAGTAGTAACCTGCTCGAGGAGGGAAGACTTAGCTAGTCTGTTGTCATGACCCATTTTACGGTTCCAGCCACGTAGGTGTTGGCGTAGGCCCACAGACATGAACATCCACCAATCTAAAATGTCCCTCCCGCCCACGCGAGATGACAAGCTCTGCCAGAGATCCTGAATCATAGTGAGGAAGTCGTGTCTTGCAAACCATCCGGATTCGAAAAAGAACCGAGGCTTCCGAACAGGCGCCCCATCGCCTGTGTCGAACATCATCGGGGTATGATCCGAACCTAGGCTCGTTTCAGCCGAGAGGGAGCAGAGGGGGAAGATCGCCTCAAAGGAAGGGGAAACGAAGACTCTATCCAGCGCCGAGCGAACCGGGTTTAATTGTCGGTTGGACTAGGTAAAGCGCACGCTTGTGCGTGGGATCTCCCTTAGAGCCCACGAAGCAATGTATGAATTGAAAAGGTCAATCGGTGGCCAGTGTAGGTTGTTATTGCTTTTGTCCTCGGCAGAGCGAATCAAGTTAAAATCTCCTCCCAAGACTAAGGGAAAACGAGTTGATGCAATCTTGTTGGACAGTTCCTCCAGGAAACCACGCGAACGCCCATGGTCCGCCGGTCCGTAAACCCCAGTGACCTCCATCTTGGTCTTGGAAGGCCGATGCAACAGGGCCGCGCTGACAAAGTATTGGCCAGTAGCCATAGCACCGACCTCAAACAAGTTGTCCCTGCAACCAATGAGCATTCCCCCGGAATGTCCGTTAGCCGGGAGCCAGCACCAAACGAACTTCTCGCCTATTTCGAGGCTATGGAGCTCAGCATCAGTGAAGTCTTGCTTAATAGTTTCTTGGAGAACCACAATATCGATCCTGTGCAGACGGGGGAAGTCTTTGAGAAGGGTTCGGCGCCCCCTGCGTCCAAACCCCCTGATGTTCCAGAAGAGACAACGCATTAGGCCACCCGACTAAGCGCCCGTGCTTGGCGGGTTACTGGCCTGTGCCCAACCGGAATCGCCTTGGGCAAACGCTTCTGCTTGGCTGGTGCGTCCCGTGCAACAGGGGAGGAGGACGTCACAGTTGCAAGCATCTCAGGCCCTTCCTGAGATGCATCCCGATCCTTCCCTGGATGAGGGCCCTTGTCAGCCTCCCTGGCTTTTGCTGCCGCCAACTCCTGGTCGACTTTAAATCTTGTGCACGCTAATTCCGCTTGAGCGACTTCTCTCGCTTGTATCACCGATATCAGAGAGCGCGGCGAGCCCGCGGTGGAGCTGAACACTATGCAACTGTCCTGGGCCACTTTGAGAAGGTGGGAGGGGGAAGAGTCGGTAAGGACAGTAAAGGGAGAGAGCTCGGAGTTACCTTTGTAGGGTTTCTTGGTCGCAGACTTGACATGTGGGGTCGAGGAAGCTTTGGCGGTGGCGTTCTTGGCGGAGGTGCGGCTGATATCTCTTTCCAACATCGGAGTGTCCGTGGCTCCCTTGCCGCGCACACTCTTACGGGAGGCCTCCGCTGGCGTGGCCTTGCTGCGTGGTGCTCTGGCCACCGGGGCTTCCAACGCCATGACCGGGGAAACATGGAGAAGATGGAAAGCGCTTGGGTCTTCAGCTGGGCGGATCGCATGTGCCAGGTGCAGCCCGTGAGGTCTTGAAGAAGCAGCCTCAGGGTCCGTTTCAGTTTCTTCCTCGAATTGAAGGCGGGTACCGATCAGTTCTTCATTCATTTGGCGGCGGGCTGGGCGGTCACAATTTCTCTTGCTCCTGCGCTCTCGAGCCCTAGAAACCAGCTCAACAAGCACAGGGCTGCGAGAGCCAGGCGAGGGAGCATCAATCTGTCCAGGTGAAGGAGAAGGACCTTGGGCGCAAGGCCGCATGGGCGAAGTCAAGTTGATGGATGGAGAGAGGGACGGCTGGTCATTCTCAGAAACTTCCGAGGGTGTCTACGATGGACGGAGGTCCGCGCTCACTGTGGAAGCCGCGGGCGAGGTATGCGCGATGGGAGTTTCAGTGGAAACTTCAGCTGAATTCTTGGAGGTTATCGACGAGGTGAGCGGGGAGCTCTGCAGGTGATGACCCACAAGTATAGGGGATCGCAACAGTCTTCGCGGGAAGTAAAACCCAATTTATTGATTCGACACAAGGGGAGCCAAAGAATACTTGAAAGCCTTAACAGCGGAGTTGTCAATTCAGCTGCACCTAGAAACAGTCTTTCTCGCAAGAGTTTATCAGTAGTAACAGTTTATAGCAGTAGCAGTAGTGAAATAACAGCATCAGTGTAACAAAGACAGCAGTAGTGATTATAGTAAACAGCATGATTAAAATACTGTAGGTACAGGGATGGATGACGGGCGTTGCATGGATGAGAGAAACTCATGTAACAATCAAAGCAGGGCATTTGCAGATAATAATAAAACGGTGTCCAAGTACTAAGCAATCCATAGGCATGTGTTCCGTATATAGTCGTACGTGCTCGCAATGAGAAACTTGCACAACATCTTTTGTCCTACCAGCCGGTGGCAGCCGGGCCTCTAGGGAATTTACTGGAAATTAAGGTACTCCTTTTAATAGAGTAGCGGAGCAAAGCATTAACTCTCCGTGAACACATGTGATCCTCACATCACTGCCTTCCCCTCCGGTTGTCCCAATTTCTGTCACTTTGGGGCCTCGGGTTCCGAACAGCGACATGTGTATACAACTTGCAGGTAAGATCATAAAACAATGCATATCATCATGAAACAATAACATGTTCAGATCTGAGATCATGGCACTCGGGCCCTAGTGACAAGCATTAAGTATAACAAGTTGCAACAATATCATCAAAGTACCAATTACGGACACTAGGCACTATGCCCTAACAATCTTATGCTATTACATGACCAATCTCATCCAATCCCTACCATCCCCTTCAGCCTACAGCGGGGGAATTACTCACACATGGATGGGGGAAACATTGCTGGTCGATGGAGAGGCGTCGGTGGTGATGATGGCGATGATCTCCTCCAATTCCCCGTCCTGGCGGAGTGCCAGAACGGAGTTTCTGGTCCCGAGACGGAGTTTCGCGATGGTGGCGGCTTACTGGATGGTTTCTGGCGACTTCGACTTCCCGTCTCGCGTTTTTAGATCGAAACCCTTAAGTAGTCCAGAGGGGGGCATCAGAGGCTGGCCGAGGGGGCCACACGCTAGGGCGGCGCGCCCCCCCTCCAGGCCACGCCGGCCTGTTGTCTGGGGGGCCTGGGCCTCCCCCAGGTCTGCCCTTCTGGCTCCGTGATTCTTCTGGAAAAATAGGCCCTTTGACATAAATTCCGGGGATTTTCCTGAAAGTTGAATTTCTGCACAAAAACGAGACACCAGGGCAATTCTGCTGAAAACAGCGTTAGTCTGTGTTAGTTGTATCCAAAATACACAAATTAGAGGCAAAACAATAGCAAAAGTGTTCGGGAAAGTAGATACGTTTTGGACGTATCAACTCCCCCCAAGCTTAGCTTATTGCTTGTCCTCAAGCAATTCAGTTAACAACTGAGTGCGATAAAAGAATTTTCACGAACACATTTGTTCATATGATGTAAATATTCTCATGATATGGACAAGTACTTAGGCAATTCATAATAAGATACATGCAAATAAGATCATCTAATAGCTATGTCAATCATGGAAAAGGTACCAACAAATTAATAATAAGCATCATGAATCATGTCTATCAGCAAGATTGCAATGTTCATAAAAGGATAGGATAAAGTGGTATCTCGCTTGCCCGTATTTGTATAGCAAAACATAAATGCTCGAGCACCTCTGAAGTTCATGGAAAGACTAGAAATAGAGATTGTCAAAGATAAAAGCATCAAAGTTATACCACAGTCAATCATATTTTGGGACAAGCATATTATACTAAGAATGACAGTTGTGCTCTCAAGAAAGTACTCAAAGAAAGGATGGTGACACAACATGAAAGTAAAAGATTGACCCTTCGCAGAGGGAAGCAGGGATTAACATGCGCTAGAGCTTTTCATTTTCAAAACAGGAGTAAAAATATTTTGAGAAGTGTTTGTTGTTGTCAACGAATGGTAATGGGTACACCAACTACCTCGCCAACCAGACTTTCAAGAGCGGCTCCCATGAAGGACGTTATTTCTACCAGCAAGGTAGATCATCCCTCTTCTCTTTTGTTTACACATGTACTTTAGTTTTATTATGGGTGACACTCCCCCCAACCTTTGCTTACACAAGCCATGGCTAACCGAATCCTCGGGTGCCTTCCATCAATCTCATACCATGGAGGAGTGTCTATTTGCAAAATTAAGTTGCTTACTGATGAATCAGAGCAAAACATGTGAAGAGAATTATTAATGAAGTTATTAGTTGGGGCTGGGCACCCCGTTGCCAGCTCTTATTACGAAAGTCTGTCAAAAGTAAATGACAAGGTTGAAAGATAAACACCACATACTTCCTCATTAGCTATAAAACATTAACACAAATTGAGAAGCATTTTGAAGGTTTAAAGGTAGCGCATGAGAAATTACTTGGAATGGTTTGAAATGCCATGCATAGGTATTTATGGTGGACACTTTGGAACAACTTGGTTTTCAGGGGTTTGGAAGCACGAGCAGCGTTCCCGCTCAGTACAAGTGAAGGCTAGCAATAGACTGGGGAGTGACAATCGAGAGAGCAGTCACTGTCATAATCATGCTTGCGGCAAAATAAATTAACGGAGGCATAAAAGTGATACAAGAACTCTGAGGCAAAGTAAGTCATCGAGGCTTAATTGACTTTTGTTCAGTCATATGCATGCGTGAGCATGTGCCAAGTCGATTCAAATGAATTATTCAGAGGAGGATACCACAATGTCATACCTATTTATGAATAAAACAATGCAAGCAAACATCCATGACATGCTACTCATATTAATGAACTGGAGCTAATCATGAGAGATCATGAACTACTAGACTTTCTTAAATGACATATACCTCACATGAACCAACTAAGCATGCTCACTTGGATCAGTATATGTACAAAAATTAAAACAAATAGAGTTCATACTAGCCTCTCACCACAGTCGAATTGTCGTAGATCGTCAGTATTGCCTTTCACTTGTGTAGCTTGAATAATATAAAATGAAAACCACGCTCCAGCCACCGAAGACCATTGAACTCCAAAATGAACTTTAGAAAACCAAAGAAGAACAGCAAATATTTTTGGTGTTTTCGAATTGGAAACAAAAACAAAAGGAAACAAGCAAACAAAGTAAAATCTTTTTGGATTTTCTTATAGCAAACCAACGATAGCAAATAAAGCAAAATAAAAGAAAGAAACCAAAATAAACAAATGGTGAAGAGAAACAACAGAAATATTTTTGGTATTTTTGTGTTTTAGGAAAGAAACAAAGCAAAAACAAGAAAATGAAAACTAGAAGAGGCACATAAACACAAAGCAGCAGGAATTCGTCAAACTTGACAGCAGTACAGTAATCGATTTTTAAGAAATTCTTCCGCTGCCCAGATCGAAAAGTGTTCAACTAATGATAGTTAGATAACAACCTGGGGAACATGCACAAAAATTTTCTTCGCAAAATAATGTTCTGGCTGTTTTTGAGATTTTTTTTGGTATCAGTCCAGAATCTGTTTTCAGGCAACACTTCCCCAAATATCATCTCTCTCTTATTAGAAAACCACTTAAAGAAACTAAACAAGTATGTAAAACTATACAGCAACTATAATATGCAAAGAATGAGTGATGCCGGTATACCTCCCCCCAAGCTTAGGCTTTTGGCCTAAGTGGAGTTCAATCCCATGGTGCCCATGAAGTAGCACCTCCGTAGTACGACGAAGATGGATCCTGCTCCGGGTATGTGCTGGAAGAAGCACCAGGATACGTGACGGTGTAGTCGTAGGAGGGCTCGGCGTCCTCGGAGTCATGCTGCTGGTGGAAGCCATGTATCTTCAGTTGCTCATCCACCTCCTCCTTAGAGCACGACCATGGTTTCCTGTCAATACCGAACAAATCTGGCTGCGGCAAAGGGATTTCCCTCTCATCCCCGTCAGCAAACAACATTCTATAGACCATATTATCTAAACTAGAGTCAGTTGTAACAAATTGATGACTCTTCATAGCAGCAATATCAAGCCTTATAGGAGTTAATTTCACATCAGTAGGGTCAAGAGGAAGATCTAGATATGCTAAAATGCGTGATGCAATAATTCCTCCAAAAATAGGCCCCTTGTTAAACAAGCAGCGAGCAACAAGAGCACCAAGATGACAAGGTGTCTCTCCAGTAAGTGCAGCAATCAAGAAAGCTAGATGATAGCTAGAAATATTGCTAGTGTTCTCCCTACCAAGAATGCTAGTAGCAAGGTAATAAGCAAAATACTTAATGGTGGGGAGTTGGATGTTTCTTATCTTGCCATGCTAAATGGTGCGGCAATCATCATTGGTGATTTCTCGATAGAGCTCTAGCAAAGCCTTGGGATTGTCCTCGATCTTCTTCGCTGTACCTACAGGGGCAATATCCAATGCAATACAAAAATCCTTCAACTTCATAGTAATAGGATTACCATAGATCTTGAATGCAACTGTCGGGTGATAGTGCTTATTGTTGAACTTAAAGCTCTCAACAAAGATTTTAGTGAGCATGTGGTATTGCTCCCTCTCATCTCCCATATAGGTGGTTAAGCACGCCTTACCGACTAGGGTCAAGAAATCATTCAGCAACCCTGCATTACTCAAAAAGTTATAACATGGGAAAGATGAAGCGTTAGGGACTCCATTGTCCTCTTCGAGTTCGAAGCTCGGTGCGATGACGTCCTCATTATAGGATCGCCTGAATCGAGTGGCGGTCCTAGAAGGCCTTCCCGTGCTTGTCGTCTCTCTCTAAAACACTTCTCCAAAGTTATAATTATCCATCTTCCTTTTCTGAAATTTTTCGACAAACATTATAAAATTTGATTTGGTGACATATAATTGAGGGGAACTACTATAGGAACTTGCTAGAGTACTAATCATGCATCAAAACTAGTTTTTACAACTTAGAACAAGCATGCAAGCTCACTAAACATGTTACCTACATCAGCAAAATATTCAAGATATACTCAACCAAACAAAATTCTACTTGGATAATCGGAGGAGTCACATACCGGAGAGCAAATGTGCCCAATTTCAGACAGAAATCTGGGCTGAGCAAAGAGATCGAGAAATCTTGAGCTCTTGAGCAGAAACACGAGTGAGAGAAAGCTGGTGCGAGTTTTTTCGGGAGAGAGAAGAGAATGGGAGAAAGAGATGAAGTAGTGGGGCAAGGAGGGGCCCACACACCAGGGTGGCGCGCCCCCCTTGCTGGCCGCGCCGGCCTGTGGGGTGCCACCCTGGGGTGCTCCACTGGTCATCCCCAAGTGCTCCCAGGTGCCTCTTCGAAAAATAAGACCAAACGTATAATTTTTGTGAATTTTTGAAAACTTTGAAAAATGCACATTTCTAGGTATTAAAGTTATTATTACTGGGCAGAAAAAGGTTTTAAAATCTCTAATTGACTAAAGAAATTTGCAAAACAAAATTGCTACAGCAAGTAGAACAAGTGGAGGAAGAAAGAAATGTTGTTTAGCTCCTCTATGCATATAAAAAGTATTTATTAACAAGGTTGATCAAGTCTTGCCACCAAATAAATTTTACATAGCATAAGAAGAAATAAACCTCAAATCAATCATGTTACCTTGAATTGTATTGATATGGATCCAATCATAATATTTTGATATCCTTATTTAGGCTCATATATAGGACAATCAATAGCTCCAACTTTGATAGTTCTCACATTAGAAATAGTATTAACCCCACATACTTTATCAATCTTCTTGGGGAAATAAACGGTATGCTCCTTGTCATCAACATTGAAAGTAACTTTTCCTTTATTGCAATCAATAACAGCCCCTGCGGTGTTAAGAAAAGGTCTCCCAAGAATAATAGACATATTATCATCTTCAGGCATTTCCAACACAACAAAATCAGTTAATATCAAGCAGTTATTAGTAAATTGAACATGAACATCCTCACATATACCAACAGGAATAGCAGTAGATTTATCAGCCATTTGCAAAGATATATCAGTCGGTATCAACTTATCTAAATAAAGTCTCTTATAAAGAGAAAAAGGCATAACACTAACACCCGCTCCCAAATCAAATAGAGCAGTTCTAACATAATTATTCTTAATAGAACAAGGAATAGTCGGTATACCTGGATCGCCCAACTTCTTAGGCACTTTGCCATTGAAAGAGTAATTAGCAAGCATCGTGGAAATATCCTCATTAGGAATTTTCCTTTTGTTAGAGACAATATCTTTCATGTACTTTGAATAAGGAGGCAATTTAATAGCATCAGTCAAAGGGATTTGCAAGAATAAAGGTTTCATCCAATCGCAAAATTTATTATAATGTTCTTCTTCCTTTGATTTTAGTTTCTTAGCAGGAAAAGGCATTTGCTTTTGAACCCAAGGTTCCCTTTCATTACCATGTTTCTTAACAGTAAAATCTTCTTTAGTATACTTTTTATTTTTAGCATGCTTTTCAGGTTCATCTTCAACTTCTTTTTTATCAGAAGCATCATTCTTATCATTATCTTTATCATGTTCATTACCACTTTCAGTTTCAGCATCAGAAATAGAAATACTATTAGGATCATTAACAGGTTCAGAGGATTCTACAACATTTTTATGTTTCTTATTCTTTTTCTTAGAAGGAGCACTAGGTTCAATTCGTTGAGAATCTTGTTCAACTCTTTTGGGATGCCCCTCAGGATATAGAGGATCCTGGGTAGAAACACCGCCTCTAGTTGTTACTTCATAAGCATGTTTTTCTTCAGAACTATTTTTTAATAAGTCATTTTGCACTTTAGTGAGTTGATCAATTTGAGTTTGAACCATATGAAAATGTTTAACAAGCATCTTAACATCATTGGAGGTTCTCTCCACAATATCATGCAAATTACCAATAGCTTGAGAATTTTCCATTAAATGATTCTCTACTCTCATATTAAAATTTTCTTGCTTAACAATATAATTATCAAACTCATCTAAGCATTGAGCAGGAGGTTTTGAATACGGAATATCTTCCCTAGTAAAGCGTTGAAGAGAGTTTACCTCAATCATGGATGAAGGGGGAATTATCTTGCATAAATCTTCTATGGGAGGTAAGTTTTTCACATCTTCAGATTTAATACCTTTCTCCTTAAGAGATTTCTTGGCTTCCCTCATATCTTCATCATTTAATTTAATCAAACCCCTTTTCTTCAATATTGGCATCGGAGTTGGTTCAGGTGTAGCCCAATCATCATGATTCCGGCCTATTTTAGCCAATAATTCTTCAGCTTCGTCTGGAGTTCTTTTCCTGAAAACACAACCAGCACAACTATCCAAGTATGCTCTAGACTCAATGGTTAGTCCACTATAAAATATATCAAGTAAATCATGCTTTTCCAAATCATGTCCAGGTCGAGCTCTGATAAGAGAGCAAAATCTTGCCCAAGCTTCAGGCAATTTCTCTCCATCTTCCTGGTCAAAGCTATAAATTTTCTGCAAAGCAATATGTTGAGCACTAGCAGGAAAGTATTTCCGAAAGAAAATATCAAGCAAATCACTTGGACTATTAATAGAACCAGGAGGCAAACTATTATACCAAGTTTTAGCATCATCCTTTAATGAGAAAGGAAAAAAATTTAGCAACAAAATAAGTACGCATCTTGACATCATCAGAAAACAAGCTACTCAAAGTAGAAAGTTCATTCATGTGTTCTACAACACTTTCTTTTTCAGTACCACAAAAGGGTGTTTTCTCAACAATAGCTATGAGATAGATCAAGAGAAAAATCATAATCTTTATCCTTAATGCTTATAGGAGATGTGGCAAATTTAGGATCAGGAGACAGCTTATATCTAACAGTATGTTGTGCAAGAAACTTTTTAATTTTTCTTGCATCAGCAGTAGCATTGCATCTATAAATAAAATCATCATCAAGTTCCACATAATCTTCATCAGGATCATCACTAGAATATTCAACAGACTCAGGTGAATTAACAGGTGTAGCAGCATTTTCATTAGGAGTTTCAGTATTTTCAATTTGTCTAGACCTAGCAATTGTAGCATCTAGAAAAGATCACAATGAACCACTATCATCAAGCACAGCAGAAGCATTATCAATATTATAAGAATTTTCAGATTCAGCAGAAGTACCAGCAAGTGAAGCTTGTGGTGGTGAAACAAGTTGACTTATCACAGATGGTGAATCAAGAGCAGCAGAGGTACTCAGAGTTGTACCTTTTCTTGTAGTGGATGGTAATATGGCGACTTTAGGATCGCGAGATTTACCCATGATGGAGAATTTGCAGCGAACAATATCAATCCAAGTGAACTTCCAAATAAAGCTATGCTCCCCGGCAACGGTGCCAAAAAATAGTCTTGATGACCCACAAGTATAGGGGATCGCAACAGTCTTCGCGGGAAGTAAAACCCAATTTATTGATTCGACACAAGGGGAGCCAAAGAATACTTGAAAGCCTTAACAGCGGAGTTGTCAATTCAGCTGCACCTGGAAACAGACTTGCTCGCAAGAGTTTATCAGTAGTAACAGTTTATAGCAGTAGCAGTAGTGAAATAACAGCAGCAGTGTAACAAAGACAGCAGTAGTGATTATAGTAAACAGCAGGATTAAAATATTGTAGGCACAGGGATGGATGACGGGCGTTGCATGGGTGAGAGAAACTCATGTAACAATCAAAGCAGGGCATTTGCAGATAATAATAAAACGGTGTCCAAGTACTAAGCAATCCATAGGCATGTGTTCCGTATATAGTCGTACGTGCTCGCAATGAAAAACTTGCACAACATCTTTTGTCCTACCAGCCGGTGGCAGCCGGGCCTCTAGGGAATCTACTGGAAATTAAGGTACTCCTTTTAATAGAGTACCGGAGCAAAGCATTAACACTCCGTGAACACATGTGATCCTCACATCACTGCCTTCCCCTCCGGTTGTCCCAATTTCTGTCACTTTGGGGCCTCGGGTTCCGGACAGCGACATGTGTATACAACTTGCAGGTAAGATCATAAAACAATGCATATCATCATGAAACAATAACATTTTCAGATCTGAGACCATGGCACTCGGGCCCTAGTGACAAGCATTAAGCATAACAAGTTGCAACAATATCATCAAAGTACCAATTACGGGCACTAGGCACTATGCCCTAACAATCTTATGCTATTACATGATCAATCTCATCCAATCCCTGCCATCCCCTTCAGCCTACAGTGGGGGAATTACTCACACATGGATGGGGGAAACATTGCTGGTCGATGGAGAGGCGTCGGTGGTGATGATGGCGATGATCTCCTCCAATTCCCCGTCCCGGCGGAGTGCCAGAACGGAGTTTCTGGTCCCGAGACGGAGTTTCGCGATGGTGGCGGCGTACTGGATGGTTTCTCGCGAGGGGGGCGTCAGAGGCTGGCCAAGGGGGGCACACGCTAGGGCAGCGCGCCCCCCCTCCAGGCCGCGCCGGCCTGTTGTCTGGGGGGCCTGGGCCTCCCCCAAGTCTGCCCTTCTAGCTCCGTGATTCTTCTGGAAAAATAGGCCATTTGACATAAATTCCGGGGATTTTCCTGAAACTTGAATTTCTGCACAAAAACGCGACACCAGGGCAATTCTGCTGAAAACAGCGTTAGTCCGTGTTAGTTGTATCCAAAATACACAAATTAGAGGCAAAACAATAGCAAAAGTGTTCGGGAAAGTAGATACGTTTTGGACGTATCAGCAGGTTCTTATCTGGGGAGGATGGGGCCAAGCTCTCCAAGGGCGAGTCCAGGGGCACCGTTGCGGACTTGCGCGGATGCCCCCCGCACCTCCAGCGGGTGCCGAAGCAGGCGAGCGCTCCCTGGACTTGTGGCGGCCCCGGCAACCATCCCAGTGGTCCTCATCGGTTTCGTCCAGGTCTTCGTCGCGGTCGTCTTCTTGTGAGTCCGTGGGTGGTCTTGGCGGGCGCGGTGCAGGAAGCGATCCCACAGGCTCCAACTCAGGTTCAAGCGGAATCTCAAAGCCCTCCATGTTGATGAAGATAGTAACAGACTTCAGCAGCTGCAGAGGTTGGTGGCACCCGAACAGCACCCGCACCGGGCCGGAGGACAAACCCAGAGAATCCATGTCCACTGCCACCGGGCGTCCCACCTCGCGAGTGGACAAGAGCAAACGATCCGCGTGGCAGAGAACATGGGGGCACGTCGAAGAGCTTGAACCAGATACCTATCAGCCGCTCCTTGGCTGCAGGGTCACCAACAGGGATGGAGATCACCGCTTTGAGCTTGCTGGTGGGGAGCGTGAGGCCGCCGCCACGGGACGCCATACGGAGGCTTTCTTTGGAGGGGAAGGTGACCACGAACTCTGCCTCTTTAAGTTTCCTGACCTGCCAGTTCCATGTTTCATCTACCAAGTCCTTAAACTCCGCTTCCACCTCAAGCTCTGAGAGCCCACCAGCAGAGAGCGCAACCACCGCGGCATTGGTCGCCGGACGCTGCAGATCTTCCTCTGCAACATCACAACAGAAGAAACCACGTTGGCTTCCCCCAAATCCAGCCCAGAATGGATCAGGGGCATGGTTGAAGAGAGCACACATGGAGGACAGGTGGCCAGACTTCTTGCAATTCACACAGAATGGTTCTTCAGAGCACTCCACTTGGACGTGGCCTTGCTTGCCGCAATTATAACATGTGATGTTGGAGGTGTCAGCAGCCACGGTCGCCGAGCCCCCTTGGCCCGACGAGCCAGAACCCGGCAGCACAGAAGCCACCCCTTGTGGCGCACGATGCTGGCGGAAGGAACGGTTGCCCGGAGCGCGGCCTTGATCGCGATTCCGCGGCCCGGGCGGCGGCGGAGGAGGGGGAGGGAGCTGCCGGCGCCCATCGGACCGGGAGCGACCCGAGTCGTTGCACCGAGCAGCGGTGTCCGAGCGCTCCCGCTCGAGGTCGAGGTCGAGGTCGCGCTGCCTCTGCTGGCGACGCTGCTCCTCCTGCTCCCTGTCGAGCTTCTGGCGCAGATCGTGAGCCCTTGAGCGCGAGTATTCCCCGTCGAAGTCGTCGAAAGGGCGTTTGCCCTTGGCGTATGCTGGCGTGAAGTTGACGTGGGAGTTAGAAATCTTTGTGGAGTAACTTTTCTTCAGGTCCCCGGCAACGGCGCCAGAAAAAGTGCTGCTTGTGACGGTAAAGCACACGTCCGTTGGGAACCCCAAGAGGAAGGTGTGATGCGTACAGCGGCAAGTTTTCCCTCAGTAAGAAACCAAGGTTATCGAACCAGTAGGAGCCAAGAAGCACGTTGAAGGTTGATGGCGGCGGAGTGTAGTGAGGCGCAACACCAGGGATTCCGGCGCCAACGTGGAACCTGCACAACACAACCAAATTACTTTGCCCCAACGTGACAGTGAGGTTGTCAATCTCACCGGCTTGCTGTAACAAAGGATTAGATGTATAGTGTGGATGATGATGTTTGCAGAGAACAGTAGAACGAGTATTGCAGTAGATTGTATTCGATGTAAAGGATGGACCGGGGTCCACAGTTCACTAGTGGTGTCTCTCCCATAAGAAATAGCATGTTGGGTGAACAAATTATAGTTGGGCAATTGACAAATAAAGATAGCATGACAATGCGCATACATGTTATGATGAGTAGTGTGAAATTCAATTGGGCATTACGACAAAGTACATAGACCGCTATCCAGCATGCATCTATGCCTAAAAAGTCCACCTTCAGATTATCATCTGAACCCCTTCCAGTATTAAGTTGCAAACAACAGACAATTGCATTAAGTATGGTGCGTAATGTAATCAACAAATACATCCTTAGACATAGCATTGATGTTTTATCCCTAGTGGCAACAGCACATCCACAACCTTAGAACTTTATGTCACTGTCCCAGATTTAATGGAGGCATGAACCCACTATCGAGCATAAATACTCCCTCTTGGAGTTACAAGTAACGACTTGGCCAGAGCCTCTACTAATAACGGAGAGCATGCAAGATCATAAACAACACATAGATGATAGATTGATAATCAACATAACATAGCATTCAATATTCATCAGATCCCAACAAACGCAACATGTAGCATTACAAATAGATGATCTTGATCATGTTAGGAAGCTCACAAGATCCGACAATGATAGCACAATGAGGAGAAGACGACCATCTAGCTACTGCTATGGACCCATAGTCCAGGGGTGAACTACTCACACATCACTCCGGAGGCGACCATGGCGGTGAAGAGTCCTCCGGGAGATGATTCCCCTCTCCGGCAGGGTGCCGGAGGCGATCTCCTGAATCCCCCGAGATGGGATTGACGGCGGCGGCGTCTCTGAAAGGTTTTCCGTATCGTGGCTCTCAGTACTGGAGTTATTCTCGACGAAGGCTTATGTAGGCGGAAGGGTAGGTCAGGGGGCGCCACGAGGGGCCCACACAACAGGGCCGCGCGGCCCAAGCCCTGGCCACGCCGCCCTGCTGTGGCGTCGCCTCGTCGCCCCACTTCGTTTCCCTTTCGGACTTCTGGAAGCTTCGTGGAAAAATAAGATCCTGGGCGTTGATTTCGTCCAATTCCGAGAATATTTCCTTACTAGGATTTCTGAAACCAAAAACAGCAGAAAACAGCAACTGGCTCTTCGGCATCTTGTTAATAGGTTAGTGCCGGAAAATGCATAAATATGACATAAAGTATGTATAAAACATGTGTGTATCATCATAAAACAAGCATAGAACATAAGAAATTATCGATACGTTGGAGACGTATCAGCATCCCCAAGCTTAGTTCCTACTCGTCCCGAGTAGGTAAACGATAACAAAGATAATTTCTGAAGTGACATGCTATCATAATCTTGATCAATACTATTGTAAGCACATGTAATGAATGCAGCGATTCGAAGGAATGGTAAAGACAATGAGTAAACAATTGAATCATATAGCAAAGACTTTTCATGAATAGTACTTTCAAGACAAGCATCAATAAGTCTTGCAGAAGAGTTAACTCATAAAGCAATAAATTCAAAGTAAAGGCATTGAAGCAACACAAAGGAAGATTAAGTTTCAGCGGTTGCTTTCAACTTGTAACATGCATATCTCATGGATATTGTCAACATAAAGTAATATAATAAGTGCAATAAGCAAGTATGTAAGAATCAATGCACAGTTAATACAAGTGTTTGCTTCTAGGATGGAGAGAAGTAGGTAAACTGACTCAACATAAAAGTAGAAGAATGGTCCTTTGCAGAGGGAAGCATTGATTGCTATATTTGTGCTAGAGCTTTTATTTTGAAAACAAGAAACAATTTTGTCAACGGTAGTAATAAAGCATATGTATTATGTAAATTATATCCTACAAGTTGCAAGCCTCATGCATAGATTACCAATAGTGCCCGCACCTTGTCCTAATTAGCTCGGATTTACATGGGTTATCATCGTAATACATATGTTTTAACCAAGTATCACAAAGGGGTACCTCTATGCCGCCTGTACAAAGGTCTAAGGAGAAAGCTCGCATTGGATTTCTCGCTTTTGATTATTCTCGACTTAGACATCCATACCGGGACAACATAGACAACAGATAATGGACTCCTCTTTAATGCATAAGCATTCAACAACAAATAATATTCTCATAAGAGATTGAGGATTGTTGTCCAAAACTGAAACTTCCACCATGGATCATGGCTTTAGTTAGCGGTCCAATGTTCTTCTCTAACAATATGCATACTCAAACCATTCAACTCATATTAAATCACCACCGGATCACATTACTGAGCCGGCCGCGTGAGAGGGTATAAGCCAATCGGCGAAACAAAGTAGAGTACGAGAAAAACTTGTCGGAAACAGCGCTCTTGGCGCGCATTTTTTCATAGCTTACGAAAGGAGTACAAGGGATACATACATTCCTGCTCTCAAGTGTAAAATGGGCGGAGCAAGTTGACATTCCAGGGACGTTTAGTCTCCTCGTCAGCCTTGTCCGGCTTGTTTTCTCTAGCCTCTTGGGCATCTATGAGATAGTAGGAATCATTGCCTACTGCCTTGCTCACGATGAAGGGACCCTCCCATGGGGATGACAGCTTATGCTGTCCGGCTGTCCGCTAGATCAGCCGGAGCACTAGGTCTCCTTCTCGGAATGCTAAGGGCTGGACCTTCCGGCTGTGATAGCGTCGAAGGCTCTGCTGGTAAATAGTAGATCTGGACGCGGCCAGCAGCCGGGCCTCTTCGACCAAGTCGACTCCATCTTCGCGAGCTTCCTTGGCTTCAGCTTCTGTGTAGAGCTTGATCCTTGGCGCGTCGTGCTCGATATGAGTCGGCAGGACGGCTTCGGCCCCGTATACGAGGAAGAATGGTGTGAAGCCGACTGAGCGATTCGTAGTTGTTCGCAGGCTCCACAACACATTGGGCAGCTCTTCAATCCAGCAGCCGGCTGCTCGCTCGAGCGGCTCCACCAGCCGGGGCCGGATGCCGGCCAGGACCAGGCCGTTAGCCTTCTCCACTTGTCCATTAGACTCCGGGTGCGCCACAGAGGCTAGGGCCATCCGGATCCCCATTTCCCCGCAATAGCGAGAGAAGATGCCTTGGGAGAAGTTGCTGCCGTTGTCGGTGATGATGCTGTGGGGGTAGCCGTATCTCACGATGATTTCCTTGAGGAATGTGACGGCTGTGGAGCCGTCCAGCTTCTTGATTGGCTTGGCTTCGATCCACTTGGTGAATTTATCAATCATCACCAAGAGATGTGTCATGCCGCCTCGCGCCGTTCTGAACGGGCCCACCATGTACAAGCCCCATACGGCAAACGGTCATGTGATGGGGATGGTTTTCAAGGCGGAAGCCGGCAAGTGCCTCTTCTTTGCGAAGCGCTGGCAGCCGTTGCACTTCTTCACCAGCTCTTCTGCGTCTCTGAGCGCAGTCGGCCAGTAAAAGCTGTGCCGGAAAGCTTTGGCCACTATGGCTCTGGATGAGGCGTGATGGCCGCATTCTCCTTGATGTATTTCCCGTAGGAGTTCAATCCCTTCAGCCGGCTCGACGCACCGCTGGAACACCCCACTTACGCTGCGTTTGTACAGCTGGTGGTTGATGATTGTATAGGCCTTGGCCCTTCTCTCAATCTGCCTGGCCTAGAATCTATCATCAGGCAGCACACCGTCGGTGAGGTAGGAGAGGAATTCTTGTGCCCATGAAGGTACGCATCTTATCTCGAATACGCTAACCAACAAGGCCTCCTGCGTGGGAGCTTCCGGATTCGACTGCGTGGGTTTGGCTTGCTAGCCCCCGAGTTTGGCGATGAAGCCCCCGGGTTGGACTGAGAAGTCCCCGGGTTCGGCATGGTAGCCGGCGGGTTTGGCTTTGAAGCCCCCGACTTGGGCGATGAAGCCCCCGGGTTCGGCTGAGCAGCCCCCGGGTCAGCCGGCACGAATATTGAATCCGAGTCCGGTGACGGTGTGATGGACGGCTTCTTGAGAACCGCCAAGGCGACACCCGGCGGAATGGCTTGCTGGGTTGAGCCAATTTTGGACAAGGCGTCAGCCGCCTCGTTGTTTGCTCGTGGCACATGGTGAAATTCGCAGCCGTCGAAGAAGCCGGATAGCTGCTGGACGTGGAAGCGGTACGAGGCCATGTCTGCGTCCTTCGCGTCCCAGTCGCCAGATGCTTGTTGTATAACCAAGTCGGAGTCGCCGAAGCAAAGTATGCGATGCACGCCGATCTCTCCTTGGCCAGCTTCAACCCATGTATGAGTGCTTCATACTCCGCCACATTGTTGGATGCGGCGAAGTGGATCTGTAGGACATAGTCCAGCCGGTCTCCCTTGGGAGAGGTGATGACGATGCCGGCTCCCAAGCCGTTGCACATCTTCGAGCCGTCAAAGTGCAGCTTCCAATGTGTGGAATCCGGCACAGGCGGCAGGTATTGCATCTCGGCCCAGTCGACGAAGAAGTCCGCGAGGATCTGCGACTTGATGGCCGTGCGTGCCTCGTAGAGGATGGTGTGAGCGGCTAGCTCCAGAGCCCACTTGGCAACCCGGCCGTTGGCGTCCTTGCTGCCGATGATTTCCGCCAAGGGTGCTGTGGCAACCACCTTGATGGGGTGCTCTTGGAAGTAGTGCTTGAGCTTCTTGGCCGCCATGTACACGCCATAGGTGACCTTCTGGTAGTGGGGGTAGTTTTGCTTCGACTGGGAGAGCACTTCGCTGAGGTAGTAGACTGGGCGCTGAACCAGCTGCTCCCTGCCGTCTTCTTTGCGCTCCACCACCAGGACAACGCTAACCACCCGATTGGTGGCCGCGATGTATAACAGCATCGGCTCCATTGAAGCCGGCGTTGCGAGGATTGGCGCGGTTGAGAGCACGCGCTTCAAGTCACGGAAGGCTTCATCCGCCTGCGGTGACCAGATGAACTTGTCCGACTTCTTCAACAATTGGTACAAGGGCAGTGCCTTCTCCCCCAGCCGGCTGACGAAGCGGCTCAAGGAGGCCAGGCAGCCAGTGAACTTCTGGACGTCCTTGAGGCACTGCGGTAGTTCCATCTTCTCCAGGGCACTGATCTTCTCCGGGTTGGCTTCGATCCCTCGCTGAGAGACGAGGTAGCCAAGGAGCTGGCCAGACGGCACGCCGAATGTGCACTTGGCCGGGTTGAGCTTCATCCGGAATCTTCTCAGATTGGTGAAGGTTTCTCTCAGGTCATCAAGGAGGGTAGTCGTCTCCTTGGTCTTTACAATGACATCATCCACATATGCGTGAACGTTCCTGCCGATTTGATCCTGCAAGCATTTTTGCATGCACCTTTGGTAGGTGGCGCCTGCATTTTTCAAGCCGAACGGCATAGTCGTGTAGCAATAAGCCCCATACGGGGTAATGAACGAAGTCTTTATTTGATCATCCAGATTCAAAGGAATCTGGTGGTAGCCTGAATAGGCATCTAGAAAAGACAACAGTTCACAGCCGGCAGTCGAGTCTATGACTTGATCTATGCGCGGCAGGGGGAAGGGGTCCTTCGGGCACGCCTTGTTCAGGCTGGTGTAGTTGATACACATGCGCCAGGAGCCGTTCTTCTTCAAAACCAGGACCGGGTTCGCCAACCAGTCCGGGTGCAGCACTTCCATGATGAAGCCGGCTGCTAGCAGCCGAGCGATTTCTTCACCGATGGCCTTCCTTCTTTCTTCGGCGAAGCGCCTGAGAGGCTGCTTCACCGGCTTGGCTTCAGGCCGGACGTGGAGGTGATGCTCAGCCAACTCCCTCGGCACACCCGGCATGTCTCTTGGAGTCCATGCGAAGATATCCCGATTCTCACGGAGGAAGCTGGTGAGCTCGCTTTCCTATTTCTTGCTCAAGCCGGCACCAATGGTGACGTACTTGTCTGGCTGCGCCGGGTCCAGCAGGATCTTCTTGGTGTTGTCGGCCGGCTGGAAGTGAGTCGTACCAGCCGGGTTGCCTGCAGCCGGCATGTCCGTCTGCGCGGCTTTGGCGAGGGTGACGGCGTCGTGGATGAGCTGCTTCTCGGTGGCGATGACCAGCGTCTGGGCCATCTTGGAGCTCTGCGTGGCGCAGTCCATGGAGCGGCGGTAGTCGCCGGCTATGGTGATGACCCCTTTAGGGCCAGGCAGCTTCATCTTCAAGTACCCATAGTGGGGCACTGCCATGAACTTGGTCAGGGCCGGCCTGCCCAGGAGCGCGTGGTAGGGACTGACGAGGTCCACCACCTCGAACTCGATCTTCTCGGTGCGGAAGTGATCTGGCTTCCCGAACATCACCTCCAGCGTGATCCGGCCGATCGGCTGGCAGCAATGGCCCGGCACAATGCCATGGAAGACGGTGGGGGTGGGACGCAGCTCGGCTTCTTGGATGCCTAGCTTGCGGGCGGTGTCGCGGTAGAGGATGTTGATGCTGCTGCCGCCGTCGATGAGGACGCGCGAGAAGCGCACGCTGCGCCGGGTCGTGCCAATGGTGGGGTCGAGGACCATGGCGTAGCTGCCCGGCTTCGGCAGGACAGCCGGTGTGTCGTGGCGATCAAAGGTGATGGCCTGCTCTGACCAGTTTAGGTACTGGGGGACCAGAGTATGACCGCGTTGACCTCGAGGGAACGGCTCTGTTGGCTCATCCTGTCCTCGGGCTCGGATGTGAAGATGATGTAGGTAGCATCTTCGGCCAGATATCGGCCATGGTGCACTTGGTTAGCCTCGTGGTGCTCGAGGTTGGCGTTCTCTGCGCCGGCTTGGCCACCCGGCCCGCCGGCTGGAGGGGACGGGGGTGGAGGCGGGAGAGGTTCGCCGCTTGTCAGCCGCTTCATGAAGTGGCAGTCGCGGGTGGTGTGGTTGGAGGGGTTCTTGCCGCTGTGGTACTTGCACGGCGAGTCGAGCATCTGCTCGAAGGTGTACTTCGGCTTCCATTGCCGGTCTTGCTTCTGGCGGCGGCTGCCGCCTGCCGCGTTGTCTGACACGGCTACCACATGGGCAGAGCCGTACCGGCGGTCCGGCTGGTCGTTGTGACGCTTGTCGCGGTAGTTGTCCCGCCGGCTGCCATGAGAGGCGCCGTCTGCCGGCTTGTGCTCGGCCGACTTGTGGTGGTCCCGCCTGGAGGGATCCGGCGTTGGTTCGGCCGTCGCCTTGCCGGCTTCTTCAGCCAGCGCGTACTTGTCGGCAATGGCCATGAGGGAGGCCATGGACTTGGGCTCACTGCGGCGCAGCTTGTGCCACAGCATGGTGTTGGGCCGGCAGCCGCCCATGAAGAAGCTGATGGCCTGGATCTCGTGCACGCCCTCGCAGGAGTTGCGCATCTCGCACCAGCGCGTCAGGTATGCGCGATCCGTCTCGTCCGGGCCCTGCTTGCACATCTCTAGCTGCTGGGGGCGACCCGGCCGGCGGTAGGTGCCGGTGAAGTTGCTGATGAAGGCCTCCTCGAAATCAAGCCAGCCGTTGATGCTGCCGGCTGGCAGGTTGTTGAGCCAGGTGCGGGCAGAGCCGACCAACATCAGGGGGGAGTATCGCACCGCCCAGCGCTTGTTGCCTCTGGAGATGCCGACTGCGGTGGAGTAGTCCTGCAGCCAGTCCTCCGGCTTGGCGGTGCCGTCGTACTTGGGCGTGTCGCGGGGGAGCTGGAAGCCGTCGAGCATGGGCTCATTGGCGATGCGGGGCCCGAAGCACTTGGGGCAAGCCGGCGCCTCTTCTTCCGCGATGCGGGATTCGACCAGCCGATCGAGGCGGTCTCTGGCATCGGTGGGCTCGATGCGGGGGCCCAGCCGGGAACGTGCCGGCTGGCGAGTGCCGGCTCGCTCTGGAGCCGGCCTGTGCTGGCACCTGGGCGCCGCCTGCTCGGAGTCATGCTCCTGGTTCCGACTTGGTGGTGGCCGGCTGCGGCCGCTATGGCCGCTGTCCAGCCGGCTTGTCCGGCTTGAACCTGCGTGCGTGGCGCGGGAGTCTTTGCGCCGGCTTGGTGCGGGCGAGGCGGACTCGGCCGTGTCCCTGTGGGGGTCCTTGCTGTTGCCTGCAGTAGCGCGGACGTGAGGAGCTTTGGGAGCACCATACCTGGGGTCCTTGGTCTGCTCAGCTGCAGCCCGGCACAGGTCAGCTACGCGCTGCGTCTGGCGGCGCAGCTCTTCTCCTTCGAGGAGGGCCAGCTCCTTCGCAGCGGCTTCGGCTGCGAGGATGTTCTTGTCGGGGGTGTTGTAGACGGGTAGCTCCATGGATGGAGCCGGCGCTTCCGCGCCGTCGCGCTCGATCTCGGCGCCCAGGCCGCCTCCTCGCCGGCGGATCATGCCGGCTCGGCTGGGGTTGTTGCCGCCTGGCGTAAAGCCATGGGCGTGGTCGTACTCGCGCTGGGTGATGGCCAGATGGCGCTTGGCGGTAGCCAGCTCGTCAGCCTGCTGGAGGAGGAGCTGGCGATGCGCCTCCACGTCTGCCTCGACGGTGGTGGCGTCGCCGCCTGCGGTGAGCGGAGAGTTCAGCTTCGCCCGGACTTCGTCTAGCCGGGATGGTGGCGGGGGCGCCTTTGGGCCCGAGCCGGATGCGTTGGGGTCGACGTTGCGCTCCAGGTTGGGGCCGCGGATGCGCGTGGACTTGATGGGGGGCTCCTCGCCATCCATCATGACTTGCACGACGGCGGGGCTGGCGGGAGCGCTGCTGGAGCCGGCTCGCGGAGGAGGGCTTGCGCAGCGTAGCACCTGCCACGGGTAGCGCGGCGGTGCGACGGTGGCGACGTAGACGTCGTGGCCGCCGAAGGAGATGATGCGGCCGCCGGCACGGAAGGGCCGGTCGGCGAAGCAGCCAGCGTTGTCGCTGATGCAGTCGAGGGAGCCGAATCTCCAGATCAAGCCTGAAGCGACTCGCTCGCCGGTGGTGATGGTGAGGCCCGTCCGGATGAAGACACCGGCCGAGGACGCTGAAGGCCCCACGGTGGGCACCAAATGTCGTGGTATCGTCACGGCATATGCCATAGGGTGGCTAAAGAGAGTGGTTCCTAGGAGGTCTCACGGCGGTATCCGGATGCGGGTATGGGAACGAGCGACACGGCGACGTACCCAGGTTCGAGGCCCTCCGATGGAGGTAACACCTCTACTCCTGCTATGAGTGTATATGATGATCACACAATACAATGATGCTCCTAGAGCTGTGTCCGGCTGCTCCTGGGAGGCTAAGGGAGACGATGATCTCTCTCACAGGGCAGCGCTAAGGGTGGAAGTGGAATGAGAATGATCGATCCCCTGCATGAGAGGGGGTAGTGCGGCTTATATAGGCACCGGCACTTTACATAAAAGACACTATAGTCTACTGGCCGGCTTGGCCGGCTCCGGCTTCCGCTCCTTCCCGAGGTACTGACGTCAGTAGCCGTTGAGGCCTTATGGCCTGTCCCATCCGGCTGCCTAAGTCAGCGGTATGGAGAGGAAGCATCCCTGTCGCCATCACGCACTGTAGCTGGTACGGATCGACGTACGCCATGATGGCTTGTCCGGCGAGTGGCACTATTGCTCCACAGTGCCCCGCGCTTTACGGGAGATGAAGTCAGCATGGACTTGTGAACCCGGACTACCTACCCGGTTCCTTCTAGTGCAAGACTCGCCAGCCTCGAGTCGGTCTGAGGTACAAACCCCCAGTCGGATATGGCTTGTAGAAGCTGGCCCAGCTACAGCATTGGTGGCCGCAGCCAGGCCGACTAGGACCTAGAGCCAGCCGGCTTCCGGACCAGCCGGCCACGGCTCCAGCCGGCTGCGCCTCAGCCGGCCTTTGCCGCGAGCCGGCCGGTGGTCAGCCGGCTGCTCCGCGTCCATTGCCCTACCCGGGGTCTTCCCCCCGACAAAGATATCCCTCTCAAGGAACCCTGCAATTACGATACAAGAAGTCTCTTGTGTCCCCAACACACCCAATACACTTGTCAGGTGTATAGGTGCACTAGTCCGATGAAGAGACAGTGAAATACAGGTAATATGGATGCTTGTAAGTAGTAATTGCAATCTGAAATAAAAATGGCAGCAAGCGAATATGTAGCAGAACTGGTTGTAGACGGTGTTTCGATGCTTGGAAACAAGACCTAGGGATCATACTTTCACCAGTGGACACTCTCAACAATGATGCCATAATTGAATACATAGATATTATCACTTCATTATGCTACTCTGAATTACTCCCCGGTTTGATAACAAACACAAATTCACTACGTAGGGCTAGGGCTGCATAAGTACTCCTTAAAGTTCGCATTCCCAATCTATGGACACCCCACGCTATCACTTTGAGCATACAAAGATGGTACTAACTAGACACCACAATTCGTAAGTATTTCTGTAAATTAAGCTTAAGAAACAAATGTGGTGTGCACACTTTCACCTTCACACCGTTGGATAAGATTTCCCCGGAGATCACACAATAAAACCACTTGAGTAGCACAATAGTTGAAGAATAACATCTACTTATTCAACAAGATTACAAAGCTCATGGTCACATAAAGATCATACATGGAGAGATAGATAGATAGACCACATAGCTACCGGTAAAGCCCTCGGCCTCGGCGGAGAAATACTCACTCCTCATCATGGGAGTCAACAATGGAGATGAAGATGGCAGTGGAGTCGATGGAGATGGCTCCGGGGGCAATTACCCGTCCCGGCAGGGTGCTGGAACAGAGAATTCTGTCCCCCGGATCTTGTCTTCGGACGCGGCGGAGCTACGGAACTTTTCATGGACGGAGGCTTATTGATTTATAGTTTTCGCATCGGGAGACATTTATAGGCGGAATGGCGAGGTCGGTGGAGGCCAGGGGGTCCCACACCACCCCTTCGTGCGGCCCATGCCCTAATATGTGGCCATATTATAATCATTGGCTCATCACAACAACTAATATGTGGCCATATTAGAATCATTGGATCATCATTATGATCTCTTATAACCTTGAGCATTGTACAATTACTCGTGACGATGCATAGCACTTGGTCGTAAATAACCATTCGTGTAGCTAGATAGTTAGTATGACGCACATTGTTTGATTGTTCTTTCCCTAGATGGCCAATGATTGAATGTGGCACCCTACTAACATCACAATGGTGCTATCCAGCCTTGGACAATGCACAAACACTCCTCCTTGTGCATTGTCATTGGTTGAATAACATCAATTGTGGCGATCACCCTGATTTCTATTATGAGGCATTACATGTTTGTTTCTATTAGGCGTTATTTGGCCAATGATCACACTGTGGCACAATGCAACGCAAGGGATTCTCCTTAAACCTAGTCATGTGTGCAAGGCTTGTGCACTACACTTGGTTTTGGGGTAGTGCCTTTGCCTTCTCTATGACTCCATACATGAGGCAATTTTTTGTTCATTCTTTATGTCTTCCTATGATTTTGGTACATGCTAATTGTTGACCTCAATTGCACCATATAGATATCTGATACCTTTTTTGTTTCTTCTACAGTCAAATATTGACCTTGGCGCACCTGCAGAGGTTCCCGGCGAGGGTTCTAACAATAGGACAAATGTTGGCCACTTCCAAGATGATATGGGTCCAGAGAGCTTCGTCCGCATCATCTTTGAGCATACCTTGGGCATGCTCCCAATCCCTTCGAAGTGTGTGGAATATTTTGGATCCATCTCTGGAAAGATCACCGTCTTCGTTAACACTGGGTGCAGCTGGAGGATGACTACAAAGTTCGATGGAAATGCGGCGATCATCGATCAAGGGTTGGCAGCCATTTTCCGTTTCCCATCAACTGAGGGTTGGCAACTTCCTCACCTTCTAGAAGGAAGCCCCCGGAATCTACAAAGTCATCATCTTCAACTACAATTGCACTGAGGTCATGACCACGTGGCCGAACCATGAAGATGCCACAAGGTTGGTCGTCGAAGAAGAAGTTTGAATTTGTCTTGATATGTCTCGCTAATGTCGATGAACTAATGTCGTTCAAGTTGTTTCAGAACCTTGTGGTGTGTCGTTGAACTATGATCGTGTCTGAATCTAGTCTAAAATTTGTACGAATTGCAATGTTTTTTTTCTTTGTGACTAGTAACCTCACCACATCAGGGGAGAGGTAACCGGACTCACTTTTTAGGTGGCAACCAAACAGGGGGCTCGTGGCATTGGGCTGTTTCATGGCCTTCAAATCAGGCAACCAAACAACCTCTACCAAAATCTCCAGTGGACGAAATAAATCCTTCACGAGAAACCAAACATGATAGCCATTTTTAACTTATGGCTCGTTCCAAACGCGCAATGACTCTGGAACATGCCCCCATGAACCCCAAAACCGGCCCAATCTACCAACCGCGCCCTGGTTAAACCATACCAACATGTTTCTATTCATGCGCGAGAAGGAAACAGACTCGCGATCTAGTAAATGTGGGTCTTTTTATGTTTACCATAGAAAACTTGTACTTCCTCTGTCCCAAAATATAAGGCATCTAATAATTAGCTAAAAGTTAAATCTCACTAACTTTGACTAAATATTTAGAAAAAATTACCTAAATCTACAATATTGAATGGATACATTAAGAAAATATACTTTATGGTGAATCTACTGATATTGATTTGGTTTGTAACTATTCATATTTTTGTGCATGGAGCTGCGGAGAGGAAAATGTGTCTCACGCAGCGTCTTGGGCGACGCTCGGGCGACTTGGGGGGCGACACGGGCTCCCCCCCATCCCCGCGCCTCCGGTGGGCGGACGGCCGCCGCCGGGGTCGGCGCTCCGACGTGCTGCACCTCACCAGGTCTTCCGCGCTGGCCGGCAACAGGTACGCCGCCCTCCTGGCCACCTCCGACGGGGATTTCTCCGAAGACGACGACGACGCAGATCTTCTTCCCCGCCCCTCTCAGATCTCGCTTGGCTGCTTCTTCACGGGACCTGGGCTGAGGGAGCCCTCGTCGCCGGCCTGTTGTGCTCCGGTGCGCTCCGGACCTCCGGAGCCCGCGACGACCCCGACGGGCGGGTGTCCTCCGCCGCCGCCTTTTGCTCCGGACAGCACGGAATTCCCTCCTCTCCCCTCTCATGGTGAGCGGGGGAGACCTCCTTCCTCCCCGCCTCCGCCTCTGGAGATCCGCATCGGGGCGCTGTCTGTGCCCCTGGAGGTCCGCCTTTCCGCGAGGGCGACGGCGGCGCCGCCCGGCGGCGGGGATCTAGGGTTCCTGTTGCCCAAGGACGCGGGCGGGCCCGTCCTGGCAGACCGCTCCTCTTTGGGCCGGCCAGGCCTTTTGGGCCAAGTGGTAGGTGGGCCTCTGGCCTTGGTGCCTGGAACGCAGCCCAACTCGTCTGCCTCGACTGTGGATGGCTCACACGTGTCCTTAGGGCTGGGATCGACGGCTGAGAACCCCTCCGAGGGTAAACTGTGTAACTGGGACAATTATACCCCTCCGCCGCCGGTACTTAAGTGGTTTTGGCTCAGAGTTGGAACCCTAGATCCAGATCTTGGCTTTCCTGCTCCCGGTCGAGACATTCGCAGAAACCGCCGCCACGCCAAATCCCTCCACCACTCCACTGACCCCTCCTCCGGCGAACTTGTCTGGTCCTTGCATCCCATGGAGCGGGAGCGCAACTACAGGGGCAAGCGCCCGTTCGAGGCCATCGACGACAACCGCGAGAGATCCAGGGACCGCGATCTCCGCCAGCGTCTGGAACGCGAAGAAGAAGAACATCGCCGCCAACAAGCTCAACGCGACTTGGCCAGAGACAGGGAGCGCTCTGGTTACAACCAACACCGCCGATCAGAGCACCCGCAATACCCTCCCCCGCCACCTCCTCCTCCCCCAGCTGGACCGCGAGGGCGCGACCATGCTCGGGGAGGACAGAAGAGACAGCATCGTGCGCCTAGACTCCCGCAGGGGGCTGGCCCTGCCCTGGCGGCTCCTGGTCTGGCTGCTGGAGGGTCCAACAGCGCCAGCCTGGACGCAACCCACATTACCTGCTACAATTGCGGAAACCAAGGACATGTCCAGGCAGATTGTACCGCGGAAGCCTTCTGTGTGAAATGCAAGAAGCACGGCCACCCAACAGCTATGTGCGCTTCCTTCTCCAAGAGCCTGGATCCCTACTGGGCGGGATTCGGGGGAAACCGTAAAGGCTTCGTCTGCTGCGAGGTGCCCGACGAGGAGATGTACCAACCCGCAACCAACGCCACTCTTATCATCCTTGAGAAAGAGGGCCTCAATGAAGAACAGCTGGAAGATGAGCTTAAAGACTTGGTGGATGATAACTGGACTTGGCAGGTGTGCAAGCTTAACGGTACCGACTATTCCGTGGTCTTCCCGTCCAAAGAAAGTCTGCGGATGGCGATCCGAGGCGGCGGCATCACCTTACCCATGAGCAAGACCAAGGCCATCGTCACTATTCCCACGGATGACCCGTTAGTGGTGGAGAAGCTGGAAGAGGTGTGGGTTCACCTCATTGGAGTTCCGCCTCCTCTTCGCCGCGCAGATCGCCTACTCCTTAGCACCCGCGAAGTGGGCAGGCCCATCGCGGTGGACGTGGAGTCCCTTGACCATCCCAATGGCCCCATCAAGATGTCTTTTGGATGCCAAGTTCCTGTTCAGCTGCAAGAGCACATCACGCTGTTTGTGAATATGCAAGGATTTCGGATCCGTATTGTCCCCATCTCCAAGGACTCGGCAGTGGAAACAAACACCGATCCACCCTCCCCACCGGCCAGAAACGGAGAAGATGACAAAGAGGAAGATCAAGAAGAGACAGATGAAGACAGGTGGGACCAAAGACGCAAGAAACACTCCGACAAGGGCAAGAACACCCCTGCTTTCGCTCCGGCAGGGGGAAAGGAGGGCTTTGCAAGGAAATCTGTGCCGCAAGTGACCACAGATGGGTACCCTTCCCCCTGCTCACCCTCTGCCTGCCGCTCCAAGGACTCTCAGTCCAAGATGATCACGCTCCCGGCAACAGCTTTCACTCAGTATGGCTCGAACCTCACGGAGAATGGAGACATCTTTCCCACTGTGGCCAACATAATCAAGCAAGTGCTCGTCTCCCCGCCTGCCTCGTCCCCACGGCATTCAGACTTGGAACAATTACAGCTATCTACCTCTCTGTCTGAAGAAACGGATGAGGGACAATCCTATCTCACGCCGGGGAAGGCCCTGGCCCTGGGGGTCGAGGAGAAAAAAGAGATAGTTTGGCACAGCCCGGCTTCGGGGGAATCCACGGCCTCCGCTCTTCGGGCCAGTGAAAGGCGCAGCAAAAGCAACAACGACCGTCCATCTAGGAAGCTCATGCTGGAAACAGCTGGGTCACAACTTTTCGCTGAGGAAGTCGACGTTTCCGGGGCGGACGGGACAAAGACCTCGCTGCACCAGGCCCCTGCCATCAAGGACGTCTCAGCAACTCCGCATGCTCTTCTGGAAGAATCTCCCATACCGGCGCTGGGGGCGTCGGTGGCGCGTGCGCCCCGTACCAAGATTTCCACCGCTGAAGCTCTGAGGAAAAGCGCAAGGAGTGCGGGGGTGGCGGACGAGCCTGTGCTGGCCAGAGCCATCCGCCACGCCGCTGTCAAAAATGCTCCTCCCTCTGCCAATCCAGGTAACATTGACGCTTCCAACTTTACTGCTTTCCAATCCGTTCCTATTGATAAGTTGATCTCGGTGGCGCACGATAGTTGTGTTATTTTTCCTTCCTCCTCTCTGGGCCCTCCCGAGAATATTATCTCCTTGATACAAGCTAGGGAGCTTGCTCAAGCTGATCTGGCAGCGGCAAGACACAACGCGGAGGTTGAGGCGGCTAAGGCTCAGGCGTCGGCCACGGCCGAGCAGGACCCCCAGGTGCCACAAGAAGGGTCTGTGGCACAAAATGGGGAGGATAACTCCATCCTTGATCCCAAGGACAAACCAGCCAAAAAGAGAAAGGTGACGAAGAAGCAATATCCTGTGGGACCAAGACCGCTAACCCGCCAAGCACGGGCTCAAGGGAGGGTTTCCAAATGAGATGCCTATTTTGGAATATCCGGGGGTTCGGTCGTAGGGGGCGACGAACTCTTCTGAAGGATTACCTCCGTGAGCACAAGATTGACATAGTGATTCTCCAGGAAACCATCAAGCAAGACTTCACAGACTTGGAACTTCGCAGCCTAGAAGTGGGAGACAAGTTCTTCTGGTGCTGGCTCCCGGCTAATGGGCATTCCGGGGGAATGCTCATGGGAGTCCGTGACAGTAGTTTTGAAGTTGGAGTGGTAGATATGGGTCAATTCTACCTTAGCACCTCCATCCTCAATCGGGCGAACAAGCGCATTGTGACGATCATTGGGATTTATGGACCTACGGATCATGGGCGATCCGGGGTCTTCCTCGAGGAAATTTCGGCCAAGGTGGCCAGAACCAATACTCCCCTCCTCATGGGCGGAGACTTTAACCTCATTAGGGCAGCTTGTGACAAGAACAACGATCGTCTGAACTGGAGACTCATAGATCTTTTTAACGATCACATTGCTGCCTGGGCTCTTCGGGAAATTCCGCGCTCCGGAGCTCGGTTCACGTGGACGAACCGTCAACTCAACCCAGTTCGTTCGGTCCTCGATCGTGTGTTCATCTCTCCGTCTTTGGAAGGTTTTTTCCCTCTGTGCTCTCTTTCTGCGGAAACGAGCCTGGGATCTGATCACACCCCGCTCATCTTTGACTCCGGCGAAGGGCGGCCGGAGCGAAGTAATCGCTTCTTCTTCGAATCGGGATGGTTCGAACGCCAGGACTTCCTTCCCATGCTCCACAACGCCTGGCTCAATCTTTCGGCCAAAGTGGGAGGCCGGGATATCATTGACTGGTGGCAGTTCATGTCTGGCAGCCTTCGCCAACATCTCCGAGGTTGGGCTCGCAACTTGGGCATGGCCAGCAAAAGGGAGAAAGAAAACTTGATGACCCAAATCATGCAGCTGGATGTGCAGGCCGATTCCAGTGGGCTGGATGAGGATGATTGGGCGCTTAGATATTACCTTGAAGACCAACTCCTCCAAATCGTGAGTGCGGAGGAAGAATATTGGCGCCAAAGAGGAAGGATCAAATGGGCCCTCCAGGGGGATGCCAACACGGCCTACTTCCATGCGGTGGCCAATGGACGGAGACGAAAGTGCTCGATCTCTTCTCTTAACCTTGGGAACGAAACCACGAATGATCCCAGGAAGATTCAAGCTGCCATTTATGACTTTTACCGTGCCTTGCTCGGATCGGCGGGGAGCCGCTCCTGTACCCTGTCTCCAAGGACTTGGTCGCCAAACGCCCAAGTTTCGATCGAGGACAACAATCAGCTGATGCTGACTTTCTCTGAGGAGGAGTTAGATCTTATCGTCCGGGAGATGAAATCCGACACGGCCCCGGGTCCCGACGGTTTCCCTGTTCTGTTTTTCAAGCGTTTCTGGCCCAATGTTAAACGGGGGGTTCTCCACATTCTCAATGATTTTATGCTGGGACGCATAGACATCTCTCGCCTTAACTTCGCCATCCTTACTTTGATCCCCAAAGTCCCAGGGGCGGACAATGTCTCCCAGTTTCGCCCAATCGCCCTAATTAACGTGATCTTCAAAATCGTGTCTAAGGCGTTTGCGTTTCGTCTAGACCCCGTTGCGCAAAAAACCATCAGTCTGAATCAGACGGCCTTCACCAAAGGGAGGAACCTGTTGGAAGGCCCTCTCGCCCTCCTTGAGATCGTGCATGAGTTGCGCTCTAAGAAATTAGGAGGGGTTCTCCTTAAGATCGACTTCGAGAAGGCTTACGACCGGGTTAACTGGGAGTTCCTGGCCGAAGTGCTTCGGTGCAAAGGTTTTGAAGAAGCCTACATCCACAGAGTGCTTCAGCTAGTTTCCGGTGGGCAGACGGCCATTTCAATCAACGGTGTGATTGGCCCGTACTTCAGGAACAAAAGAGGGGTGCGCCAAGGGGACCCGTTATCTCCTCTTCTGTTTAACTTCATTGGCGAGGCGCTGTCAGGTATCCTCTCTGCCGCGGGGGCGGCAGGCCACATACAGGGTGTTGTGCCCCATTTGATCCCTGGCGGGATTTCACACCTCCAGTATGTGGATGATACGCTCATCCTTATCCAAAACACGGAAGAAAACATAGCCAACCTCAAATTCTTGCTTATGTGCTTCGAAGACATGTCCGGCTTGAAAATCAACTTTCATAAGAGTGAGGTCATTGTGATGGGCCAGCCTTTGGAGGAACAGCAAAGAGTCGCGAATAAACTTAACTGTAAATGCGGCTCTTTCCCTTTCATGTATCTTGGGCTCCCTATCTCGGACAGGAAGCTCCGACTGGAACAATGGTTGTTCTTGGTCCGCAAGCTGGCCGGCAGAATTGAACCGTGGCTCAGTAAACTTCTCACCTCTGGAGGAAGACTGATCCTGTCCAACGCGTGTCTTGATAGTATTCCCATTTTTGCCATGGGCCTCTTCCTTCTGCATGATGGGATTCATGCTAGATTCGACTCGCACCGCTCCAAATTCTTCTGGGAAGGAGCGGGCAACAAGCGTAAATACCATATGGTCAACTGGCCCTCGGTTTGTCGGCCGAAATCCGTGGGAGGTTTAGGCTTGCTTAACTCAAAAAAGATGAACATTGCCCTGCTGGCCAAGTGGATTTGGAAGCTGTACCAAGATGAGGCTTCTATCTGGGCGACGATTATCAGAGCCAAATACCGCGACGCCGATAACCTGTTCGAGGGCACCGGACACGTGGGCTCGCAATTCTGGAAAAGCTTACACAAAATTAAGCAATTCTTCAAGCTGGGAGCGAAACACGTCATTGGGGATGGACGTCGCACTATGTTTTGGTCTGACCGGTGGTGCAGTAATCAACCCATCAAAGAGCTGTTCCCGGACCTCTTCAACATCTGCTCCAATCCAAATCTCACGGTGGCTGCGGCCCTAGATGCCGGGGACATCAATATCACCTTCCGACGCTCCCTCAATCTGGAAGGACGGCGGCAATGGAGCGACCTGGGGAGGCTCATTGAGCCCTTTTCCCTTTCTAGTGGCAAAGACAAAGTCTCTTGGCACTTAGAACCTTTGGGCAAGTTCTCTGTACAATCTCTGTATGCCAAACTCTCGCAAGGGGCTTCTGTTGCATTCCACAAGGACGTCTGGGCAGCCAAAGTTCCTCTGAAGATTAAAATTTTCGCCTGGCAGCTCATCCTCGATAGACTACCCTCTAGCAAGCAAATCGCGACGCGCCACGGCCCTGCCTCGGGTAACTGCGCCCTATGTGGCCACATGGAAGATGCGGGTCATATTTTCTTCGCTTGCTCTCTTGCAAAATTCGCCTGGAGTGCCATCCGTGAGATCCTCGACTGTAACTGGAACCCTGGAAACTTCCCACAGTTCCATGCTATCCTCTCCAGCCTTGCGGGAAGGGCCCGTAGGCTTTTGTGGTTTCTCTTTCTCGCCCAATCTTGGGCCCTGTGGAACATTCGTAATAAACTCACTATTGAAAAGAAAGTTATTAACCACCCCGCTAACGTGATTTTCAAAACTGCTCTCTTTATACAGCTATGGAGCGGCAAGGCAAAGTCAAGCGACCGGGAGGGCCTCCGGTGGTTGGAGAACAAGCTGAGGGAGCTATACGCCGCCGTGAGACCAGGACAACCAAGCCAGTGAAGACTTAGTTTCGCTTGTCCCTGGAATCTGCCCCTGCACCTTCTGTGTATCGTCTGGTTACCCATGTTTTCCTCTAGTTTGTCGTTCTATTTGGCTAAGCTGTATGCCGCAGCACTGTAAACCTTGTTGAACCTGAGGGCTTTATTAATTTAAAGTCGGGCACGCTGTTGCCTTTTATCTAAAAAAATATTTTTGTGCATGAAGTTGATCAAACATAAAAAAGCGTTAACTTTTGAGTACTCCTCTAACGCCTTACATTTTTGGGACGGAGGGAGTATTACTCTTTTTCATTTGAACATAAAGCAGCCTCAAAAGTCCTAGAAGTTGTATTGAAATACAATAGGTATAGATTTACATGGAGGCCCTTTAGCATATCTTGCACTACAAAACATAAAAATTGTAGAAAAGGCCTCCAACTTGACAAAAAGGACCACAAAACAAAAATGAGAAAAGCAATGAGGTGCATGGTATCCTTCACCGCAATTTGCCGGCGACTTCAAGGTCACATCGAGGTCCAGAGGGAGTTGCTCGAGCTATTCTCGTTGCTGACGCGGAACCAAAACCGCCCGCCAGCACAACACCTTCGGGGATGAACAACTTGGGGGCGATGCGATATATCTGTTGAGTAACATATTGTATAGGTATAGGTCCCCGTGTTTTCTCAGGGTTGTACCTGTAATTGTACATGTGTCCGCCTATATATACATGAGCAACCGGCCCTATTGGTGTTGTGCAATCTCCAATAACTCTTCTACATGGTATCAGAGGCCCTTCGGCCCTAACCTAGCCGCCGCCCCACCTCCCTTGGGCGCCGCCGGCCCCTCTCCCCCTAGCCCTAGCCGCCGCCCCTTCCCCCTTGGGCGCCGCCGGCCTCACCCAACCCTAGCCGCCGCCTTCCCCATCTTGGGCGCCGCCGGCCCCCACCCCAAACCCTAGCCGCTTCCGCCTCCCACCACCACCACCGCTTCCGCCATGGCCGGTTTCTCCTCCTCCGGCTCCAACCCCTTCAACTCCTCCCGCTCCGGCAGCAGCAAGCCCTTCGCCGGCCCCTCCGTCGCCGTCATCCGCGACATCCCCATCACCGAGCGCGTGCCGGTGAAGCTCTCCACCACCGCTGCCAACTTCTTCCCATGGAAGACCTACTTCGGGCTGCTCTTCCGTGAGTATGATCTCCTCGATCACGTCGACGGCACCATCGACCTCCTCGCCATGCGGCATGACCCCGAGTGGCTCGCGATCGACGCCACCATCATTCGTTGGTTCTACCAGACCGTCTCCAACGACATCTTCCGCACCGTCGTCCGCGACGGTGACTCCGCCCACACGGTCTGGGCTAAGATCACTGGTCTCTTCACCGACAACAAAATCCAGCGGGTCACCTTCCTCCAGCAGGAGTTCTTCGGCACCCACCAGAACGACCTCTCTCTCGACGAGTACGCCCTCAAGCTGAAGAGCCTCTCCGACGAGCTCCGTGACTTGGAGTTCCCAATCGATGACAAGATCATGCTCTCCACCCTGTTGGCGGGTCTCGGCGAGGATCTCAGCAACGCCGCCTCCAACCTCACGCTCCTCACCACGCCTACCTTCGAGCAGGCTGTGGCCTACCTGCGCCTCGAGGAGCGCCGCCTCAAGCATCTCCGGGCTCGGGCGGCCCACACCGCCTTCGTCGCTGGCTTCTCCCGTGGTGCCCAGACTCCCACGCCCCACGCCCCTGCGCCTCGTCCCATGGGTCCGCCTCCGGGTTTCCCTGCCGCCGGCCAGCCGCCCGGTCAGACCGGACCGTGGACCGGCCAGTCCGGTCACCAGGCCGGCCAGACCGGCCCCTGGACTGGCCACGCCGCGCCCAGGCCGGCCAGACTGGCCCCTGGACCGGGCAGCCGGCTACTTCTGGCGGTAGCCGCCGCCGCCCTCGTCGCCGTGGCGGTGGCAACGGCGGTGGCAACGGTGGCGCCAATGCCACCGCCCCCGCGCCTCGTCCCCCGCAGTACACCGCCCCTCCGCCATGGACTGCCGGTCACAACCCGTGAACCGGGGTTGTTCACGCCTACTCCATGCCCGTGCCGCGCGCCCCCTACCCGAGCATCATGGGGCCGCGTCCAGCCACCCACCAGGCGTTCTACGCAGCGCCCCTGCCTGCCCCGGCCTACGCCGCCCCCCCGGGCGCGACCCCGTGGTATCCCGCGCTCCTGACCGCCCTCCAGAGCGCCCCCTCCGCTGGGGCGTATGGTGGCGGTGGCGACTGGTTCATGGACACCGGCGCTTCCGCGCATATGGCTGCGCACCCCGGTAACCTATCATTTTCTACACCCGCTTCCACTTCCTCTCGTATCATCGTTGGCAACGGTCATGCTCTTCCTATTACTCACACTGGCTCTGTCTCTTTTCCTTCCACTTCCACTCCTCTCTCTCTCTCTCCATAACGTTCTTATTTCTCCTGACTTGATTAAAAATCTTGTTTCCGTTAAGTCTTTCTGTCGTGATAACCCTATGACTGTGGAATTTGACGCTTTTGGTTTCTCTGTCAAGGATGGTCGTACCCGGATGCTCCTCCACCGATGTGACAGCCCCGGAGATCTCTACCCCGTTGGCGCGGCCTCCACCACCACCGGCCGCCCACTCGCCCTCTCCGCCGGTGTCGATCTTTGGCACGCCCGTCTTGGCCATCCTAGCTCCGCCACTCTGCGTCAAATAATGCAAGGCTTCTCCTTTACTTGTAATAAAACGGATGCCCACTCTTGTGAAGCATGTCGTCTAGGCAAACATGTTCGCCTTCAATTTAGTTCCTCCTCCACAGTCGCATCTTTTCCATTTCAACTTATTCATAGTGATGTTTGGACCTCGCCGGTTCCGAGTAATTCCGGTTATAATTATTATCTTGTGATTCTCGATGACTACTCACATTTTGTATGGACTTTTCCCCTTCGCCGTAAATCAGATGTTGCCGCCACCCTCACCGCCTTCTTCGCCTTCGTCTCCACTCCGTTCGGTCGCCCCATCCACGCCTTACAAACCGACAACGGCAAGGAGTTCGACAACATCACCATTCGCTCCCTTCTCGCCACCCACGGCACCATCTTCCGCCTCACGTGTCCATACACTTCTTCACAGAACGGCCATGCCGAACGAATGCTTCGTACCCTCAACGACTGCGTCCGCACCCTTTTGTTCCACGCCTCCATGCCCCCGCGATTCTGGCCGGATGCTCTCGCCACGGCGACTCTCCTCGTCAACATCCGCCCGTGTCGTGTGCGTTGGTCCTACACGCCTCATCACCTTCTCTACGGTGCGCCGCCCGCCTATGATGACCTTCGCATCTTCGGCTGCCGGTGTTATCCTAACACTGCTGTTGCCACCGCGCATAAGCTTGCGCCGTGCTCTCTCCCTTGTGTGTTTCTCGGCTACCCCGCCAACACCAAGGGCTACCGCTGTTACGACCCGGTGTCCCATCGTGTCCTCACTTCCCGGCACGTGTACTTTGACGAGTTGGTTTTTGTGTTTCAGCAGGGACTCTCGGCGACACCTCCGACGACGCCCCCGGCGCCCGCCGGCCCTCCTGCAGCGCGCGCCGACGACTGACCGCGGTGGCGCCCTCTGCGCCGGCCCCGCCTGGTCTCTCGGCGTCTCGTCGCCCGTGGCGCCTGCGGTGCCCCGGTGCCCCGGCGCCCCGTCGCCCGCGGCTCCCGATCGCCCGCGGCGCCCCGCCGCTCGCGGCGCCTGTCGCCCGCGACACCTAAGGCGCCCCCGGCGCCCCATCTCCCTCGGCCGCCTCCTCATCGGCCGCCTCGTCGCCGTCTCGCCGCCCGCCTCGCCGCCCGTCGCTGCGGTCCCTGGGCCCATGCTCACCCGCTCACGTGCGGGCGTGCGGCGGCCGTCTACACGCTACCCCGCCGACCAGTACGTCTGCGCGGCGCTTCGGTCCGCAGCGTCTGCCTTCTGGGCCAGCGGCAAAGCGTCTGCCGCACGACGGTGGAGCTCCTCCCAGCCGCCGACCCGGCCCAAGCACCCGGTCCGGCCGGTTTCCCGGACGGCCAACCCAGCCCGCCGCCCGGTTCTCCGCCCGGTCTGCGGCCCGGCCTGCCGCCCGATCGGACCGGCCCACCCGGCCCGCCGCTCGGCGCGCCGCCCAGTTGTCCACCCGGTTTGCCGCCCGGCCTGCCGCCCGGTCAGACCGGCCCCCTGGCTGGCCCGCCCAGCCTGCCGCCCGGCCGAACCGGCTCAGCGACCGGCCCGGCGACCGCTCCTTCGCCGGTGCCCACCTCGGCTCGCGCCGCCTTGCGCGACCCGCATTGGCGCGCCGCCATGCAGGAGGAGTACGACGCGCTGCAGCGCAATAGGACCTGGGAGCTCGTTCCCCGGCCCCCTCGCGCCAACGTCATCACCGGCAAATGGGTCTTCAAGCACAAGCTCGGCTCCGACGGTACTCTCGAGCGCTACAAGGCGTACTGGGTCGTGCGCGGCTTTCGGCAGCGCGCTGGCGTCGACTTCACGGATACGTTTGCCCCGATCGTCAAACCGGGCATGATCCGCACAGTATTGCACCTCGCCGCCTCTCGCGCGTGGCCGGTGCATCAGATGGACGTCTCCAACGCCTTCCTTCATGGCCATTTGCAGGAGCAGGTGTACTGTCAGCAGCCCATCGTCTTCGTCGACACCGAGCGCCCCGATGACGTGTGCTTGCTCTCTCGGTCCCTGTATGGACTGAAGCAGGCGCCCCGCGCCTGGTACCAGCGCATCACCGGCTTCCTGCATCAGCTTGGCTTCCGCTCCACACGCTCCGATGCGTCGCTGTTTGTCTACCGGACCGGCAACGACATGGCATACCTGCTGGTGTACGTCGACGACATCATCCTGACTGCCTCCACCGCTGGTCTTCTTCAACAGCTCACCGACAGTCTTCGCGCTGAGTTCGCGTTGAAGGATCTTGGCCCGCTCCACTACTTCCTCGGCATCGAGGTTGTCCGGCGTGCGGACGGGTTTTTTCTTCATCAGCGAAAGTATGCCCACGAGCTTCTCGAGCGTGCAGGGATGCTTAACTGCAACCCTGCGCCTACTCCTGTCGACACGAATGCCAAGCTCTCCGCCAGTGATGGTTCGCTGGCGTCCGACGCGCCGTTCTACCGCTCCATCGTCGGTGCTCTCCAGTACTTGACGTTGACACGACCGGAGCTCCAGTACGTCGTGTAGCAGGTGTGCTTGCACATGCATGCTCCTTGGGATGCTCATTGGGCCGCGGTGAAGCGGATTCTCCGCTACGTCTGTGGTACCATGGGCTACGGCTTGTCGTTGCATGCTTCACCCTCGACGTCGACTGACCTCGTCGCCTACTCGGACGCGGACTGGGCGGGTTGCCCGGATACGCGCCGCTCCACCAGCGGCTACTGCGTCTACCTCGGCTCGTTGCTCGTCTCTTGGTCCTCCAAGAGGCAGCCCACCGTGTCTCGCTCCAGTGCTGAGGCCGAGTACCGCGCCGTGGCTAATGCTGTGGCTGAGTGCACATGGCTTCGTCAGCTTCTGTCCGAGCTTTCTTGTCCTGTTGACAAGGCTACGGTGGTCTTCTGCGACAACGTGTCAGCTGTCTACCTCTCCGCCAACCCTGTTCATCATCGGCGCACCAAGCACATCGAGTTGGACATCCACTTTGTTCGTGAGAAAGTTGCCCTCGGTCGCGTTCGAGTTCTTCATGTACCGACGTCTCAGCAGTTTGCCGATATCATGACGAAGGGATTGCCATCCACTACTTTTCCTGAGTTTCGCTCCAGTCTATGTGTCGGTGCCAACCCTTCGACTGCGGGGGGTGTTGAGTAACATATTGTATAGGTATAGGTCCCCGTGTTTCTCAGGGTTGTACCTGTAATTGTACATGTGTCCGCCTATATATACATGAGCAGCCGGCCCTATTGGTGTTGTGCAATCTCCAATAACTCTTCTACAATATCGAGCTCTAGCGTCTGGTTCCAGGAAGAGCCTCCATGGTGGAGGTTGAAGCGAAGCTTCCCTTTCAGCCCTGCTTGAGGAGGGCCGCCCTACGGCCAGTTGAAGCAGAGGCAAGACGGCGACGGCCATCGCAAGTCCCCTGCTGAAGAACTCCAGGAAGATACGCATCAGTAGGCAGCAACCCAATCCCCAAATCAGTGTCAAACAGGGAAACAACCATGATCACCGTCAAGGATTTATTTCAGAAAAGAAAGGGGAGCAAGGGAGTGGGAGAGATGGCAGCCAAAGCAAACCCTCGTCATGGATTCGGCCAACGCGTGCTGGCATGGGATCTGCCCCCAATCGAGCACCAAACTTCCACCCCACAGCCATGGCCACGGGAGAGAGTGCAAGGTGAGATTGGGGCAAATCCGGGCGATTACTCAAAATATCAGCTATTACAGTCTCTAGCACATGTGCTTACTAAACCCTTTGGACCAGACGCAAGCCACATAATAAGATGTGGGTGATGTTTGGTTTGAGATTCGGTTCACCATGTGTCAGCATTCCTGGTTGGTTGCGCGCCGCTTCTGGTTTAGCTCCTCCAAAAATATCTTGTATAGTAGTACAACGTATACTCTCGTTCTCTTATTATCGCCACGCACATCGGCCCACGACATTACCGGTCGGCGTGTACCAGATACAATGTCTCTGCTTCTTGCGTGGCTGCCATGGCTCGTCGCCTCCCTCTTCTCCATCTACCTCCTGGATCTCCTAGCCAACGTACGCCGCTGCCTCCCACCTGGACCCCTACCTCTTCCACTCATCGGCAGTCTCCACCTCGTCGGCGACCAGCCGCACCGCTCCCTCGCCCGCCTTGCCAAGAGACACGGTCCGCTCATGTCCCTCCGTCTGGGCGCGGTCACCACGGTGGTCGCCTCCTCCCCGGACGTCGCCCGCGAGTTCTTGCAGAAGCACGACGCCATCTTCGCCACCCGCTTAGTAAACGACGCCATGGGCGACCACGCCAGGGACTCCATCCCCTGGCTTCCCCACGCGCCACGGTGGCGCTCGCTCCGCAAGATGATGACCACCGAGCTCTTCGCGCCGCACCGGCTCGACGCGCTCCAGGGCCTCCGGAGCGACAAGGTGCGGGAGCTCGCCGCCCACGTCGCCCGGCTTGCGAGCGACGGTGCCGAGATAGACGTCGGCCGCGTGGCGTTCACGACGATGCTGAACCTCCTCTCCCGCACCATCTTCTCGAGGGACCTGACAAGCCTGGACGACCACGGCGGGTCCAAGGAGTTCCAGGTGCTGATGGCTGAGATCATGGAGTACGGGGGTTGTCCGAACGTGTCGGACTTCTTCCCGGCTCTCGCGCGGGCGGACCTGCAGGGGCTGCGCCGGCGGCTGGCGAGGATGTTTGCGCGGCTGCACGTGGTGTTCGACGAGGAGGTGGACCGGAGGCGCGAGCAAGGGGAGTCCAGGAAGGAGAACCAGGACTTCCTCGACGTGCTGCTCGACGTCGCGGCGCGTGACGGCGGTAAGGCCGGCCTCGACCGCGACACGCTGAGGGCGCTCTTCACGGTAACGACAAATGCTCTTGTCTCGACTATTTACACTAGGGCTACAGCCAACCATAAATAAACAGTCCGGGAGCCAGGGGCCACACAAAAATGATTTCTGTTTAAACTATATTACACCTTGAATCCATTTTTCCAATAACGTCCATTTGACTGAAGCACGAAGATGATTCAATAATATTCAGAACCAGCAGCAACACTGCGTCAGAAGAGACGTTCAGGACGCATAGAGAACCAAATTCTCCCTCCATCCTATGTCTAAGATTTATTAAAATTTAGATGTATCTAAATGCTTTTAGTGTCTACATGTTTTTTTTTGGATAAAGATCTACATATATTTGAATTTAGACAAATGTCGGATAACTTTCATGCGGAGGGAGTATTTCAAACGGAGATAGAAGGCAAACATATCTCCCGTATCCAGTGATATGTGTAGAATAACCAAAAAAAAAGGCATCTACTGCCGTTTCAAGAGATGTTCTAAACTTGTCTAAGTTTGATGGGATTAAAAAATATATATGTCAATATTTACAACGTTAAATCTAGTAAATGATGAATCTAATAGAGCTAAATTCATCATTTTATAGATGTTGATATATTTCTCTACAAACTTGATCAGACTTAAAGTAGTTTAACTCAGGAAAAACCTAAAATTTAATTATTTTGTTGTTTCTTTTGCGGGAAAACTTTAATTATTTTGGAACAGAGGTATTAAACATTCCAACGATGGCTTTATAGAAGAAACCATTCCATTGTACCCGGAAATAAAATCGACCATGTTCAATGTGACACACAGGAAGTGCGCACATGCAAGAGGAAGAACGGGAAATGACGAAGGAAAATAAGTGAAAGTAGGAAGAAATATGGGGGAATAGGGATCAGAGAGGGGTCTGAGTGAGGTTGGCTGATCGACGACCTTGATGGCAATGCCCACCCCAGGCCTCAAAGATGGTCGTGACAATGACCACAAAATACCCACCACCAGATGTTCACCAGCTATTGGTGGGAAATATACCTTGCCCTATTAAGTTAGATGGGCACCCTATTAGAGCATTGTTGCTCTTGATGCACGGAAGAACCGAGTAAGAAGGCGAATGGTAGGGAGGGAGAGGAGGGGGTTAGTTCGCACCCTCCCTCGCAATGAGCATGTAGAAAAAAATGGGCATGCAAGCTAAAATAACAACAACAAAAAAGCACATAAATTTATCATAATAATAAAAATAATATTAGGATCGTAGAATTTGTGATGGCATGTCTATACTAAAAATAAAGGCCAAACTTACGTATATTGAAGAATGTGTTGATATCTAAACTATATCGCCTATTTACAGAGGCTCCCACTAGATATTTTTGTTCATGCACATAGGTCAAACTTGACTAGAAAACATGTATATTCTAATTATATATCAGAAAATATTTTCAGCGCATCTAGTAAATATGTTTGTTGATTACTAATTACTTCATAAAACACATCTTATGTTTTGTTGCAGGATTTGTTTATCGCGGGCAGTGATACAAGCTCCATCACAGTAGAATGGGCGATGGTGGAGCTTCTTCGGAACCCATCATCAATGACCCAAGCCCACGAGGAGATCGCACAGGTCATCGGATCGAGAAGGAGCATCGAAGAATCTGATATTGACCAGTTACCGTACCTTCAAGCCATAGTCAAGGAGACATTCCGACTGCATCCTCCAGCTCCATTCTTGCTACCGCGGCAAGCCCAAGAAACTATAAGGATTGCAGGTTACATGGTGCCCCAAGGCGCCCGCGTGTTAGTGAATGTGTGGGCGATTGGGCGAGACGAAGGCATTTGGCCTAAACCAGACAAGTTCATGCCAGAGAGGTTTATTGGGAGGGAGGTGGACTACAAAGGTGGTGATTTCGAGCTCCTGCCTTTCGGTGCAGGGCGGCGGATGTGCCCCGGGGTTCCGCTGGCGACCAGGATGGTGCATTTGGTCCTCGCAACATTGTTAAATCGATTCAAGTGGAGGATCCCTATGGAGGTAGAAAGAGCAGGGATTGATATGACCGACAAGTTTGGGGTGACGCTCACCAAAGCTATTCCTCTTTGTGCTATAGCTATACCAATTTAAGTGAAATTCTGATATGATAATGTTTGTCCTGGTTCGTCTCCTAGAACTATACCTGGCTATATATCACCAACACGTGAGGAAAAAGGAAGATACGGGTGAGATAAGGATAAGGTCCTAATTTTCTTTCGAGGCTATTATCGAATACATCGATCGGGTTTTCGAAGTGACTTTTTTGTTTATATTTCTCTCATGTGAGTAAATGTCTTTACAATTAGGAGATATGATCTTGTCGGATATGACACTCCTGAAATCTCAACCCACGCCCTCCTTTACCTTCTCCCCTCTCCATGTGTGACATCACAGGTTTAGAGGCGGTAAAATAAATGTACACAAAAGTGTACATTACATTCATGCATGTAAAATTCGGGAAAAATTTAGATTTTTTGATAGAACTTGTCAAAGTGATTGAAGTTTCATTTGAGCAGATGATTTACGTAGCTCATCCATCTAAGCATTAAAACTTTAAAATTATCTTTAGTAAACTTTTATCATTAAGAATGTTGAAGTAAGACTCATACATAAAAGTGAACAACACAAGCACACATTTAAGAAAACAAATAAAACTTAATGCTTAAATTTTCTTCTTTAGTCATTCGTATATACATGTGCTGGATAATTCTCTAGCCCAATCACACATTAAAAAAACAAATAAAACTTAATGCTTAACTTATCTTCATTAGTCATCAGTATATACATGTGCTGGATAATTCACTAGCTCATGCTCAGTAAGCCAAATACCTAATCAATTTTATTATTTCCTTATTTTATCTCATGTATCTTATCTTGATCTTCCAAATATATCCAAATCATAATCAATCCTAACACCTTCAACAGAAATGCAAAGAACCGTATGATGTAAAGTGCATAATATCCATACATTATTAAACCACTCATAACTTAATAAATATATGAATTCGAATAAAAATAATCCCATTTGCATTCCGTTAAATAGATCGATCAATTCGAATAAAATTAACTACAACCGTTTTGCGAATCAAACGATCATGCCTTGGTGAATCAAAATCATTGGAATTAAAGTCTTTAATTCCTAGTGTGATTATTCATATTACTAATTAAGTTTTAACTTAATTAATAAGGTCTAAAATGATCAACCCACATTTGAAATTTAATTTTAAGTTAAATATAAAAATCAGCCTACATATCTAATTCAGCCCAAAGGCCATCTAGTGACAAAAGCCACTTCTCATGATAAAAAAATCTATAAGGGTATAATGATCATGCCGCATAATTAAGTTACCTCATGGTTAAGAAATGGCTATGAGCATGACACCTAAGTTGCTTAGTCACCCGCGCGCAAGTGAGGAGTCATCATATATATATAGGTGTGACCTTGATATGCCCTACTTCAAGTCTATGTTGCTTCATGACTAAGAAATTGCTAGGAGCATAACACCAAGTAGCTTAATTGCCCATGAAAGTGAGGATTCATCACATAGGTGTTACCTTTCTATGCATCCTAGAGTGCTATAAATACACATCCATCCCAGCCCCAAGCCTCACAACCCCCAAGCCACACAAAGTAGAAAACCGAAGTGAGGTTTGTTAGAGAGAGATCTAGAGGGATTCAAGTGACACATCTAGGAGGAGAAGAGAAATAACAAGAAGAACCTTGTTCACCATCTTTATGAAGTAACTACAAAACTTAGCAAGGTAAAATCTCTAGAAAACTAACGCAAGTCTAGGAATTAAGTATTATAGGTACGTGGCGAGTAATAAATCTAAATTAGAGAACCTTAAAAATAATCTAACAATCTTAATCAAGTCATTAAGAAAATCATCTTCTAAATCAAATCATTTTAAGTGAGTATGATCCCTACTTAATGATGAGACACATTAAGTGGATGGAATACTCTATTCCAAACTAGGGTATAGACACGCCTTAATAATCCAAAGCAAGTCAAGGGTATGTGCCCATGCATAGTTAATTGAAATTAGCCCTATAATTCAATCAATGAAATAATCCTCTGGTTGTAAGGCTGATCTATCTTACTTAAACCCAAAACCTAAAATCTAGAATTGTGCTGAGATGAACCATACCTCACACATTTGTGAATCAATTCTATGAGTAAGCCATGGTGAAAATCCAGTCTCTAGCAATTGCTCAATGTCACACTTTTATGTGATGATTGAAGTAAGCTAAGATGATAAAGTGGACTCCTCCATATCCAAATCAAAGCCCATAAAGATCGTTGGACACTTTTCAAGTGTATCCAAAAACCTAGGAAATGACAAAGCTTCCAAATTTCTTTGGAACGGAAAATTGTAGATAATTTTTTACCAATATATTTAACTTGACAAGCATCAATCCAAACCTTATCAATTGTGGAATAAACACGGTCATTTATTTTCATCTATGACTAACTCACAACTCTCTCTTATGAATAAACCATAGGAATGAAACCTATCCAAATTCATTTCAACTAAACACATACCTTAAGAATATCATAAAGTGCCCCCAACAAAAGGACATCCATTTGAGATTTATCTCAAATTTGAAAAACCTACTTGACTTTCTATATTTCATTTGAGAAGTGAATATATAAAGCTTTTAGAATTTTCCAAAACCCAAGAAATAATAATAGAAGGAGCCTTAGGGAATTCTTAAGAATTAAAAATCTTCATTTTCAACTCAATTCCAAATTCAAGGTTTCAATCACATATATTTCTATCTGACTTCCTTCACAATAAGAAATTACCTCTCATAACCCATTACAAATTGTGGAATATGAAACTCTTGGAAAATATTAGAACTAGATATTCCAATCCACATAAATGTTTGTAGTTTAAAAAAATAATATTTTGAACCAAAATCATTTAGAGGATTGAAAATTGTTTGAATGTCATGCATTGTTATGTGAGAAAGTGTCGTGTCATCCCTGAGAACACGTACACCAGGGGTCCCCACCCCCTTATTTGTTTCGCAACAGACACAAGATATTGCAAATATGGACCGGGAAATGCACGCAGAGACACACGGTTTTTTTTATTCTTGTTTAGGCCGCTGATACGTCTCAAACGTATCTATAATTTCTTATGTTCCATGCTAGTTTTATGACAATACTCACATGTTTTATATGCACTTTATATCATATTATGGCATTTACTGGACTAACTTATTAACAAGATGCCACAGTGCCAGTTTCTGTTTATTATGACTGTTTATTGCAGAAAAGGCCCAAAAACCAAAGTGCTCGGAAAAATCCATAAAAATCACAGAAATTCTATTTCGCCGGAAGACTCACGGAGCCAGAAGGGCAAGCCAGGGGGAGGCCCAGGGCCTCTACACCATAGGCCGGCGCGGCCGGAGGGGTGGCCGCCCCACCCTATGGGGTGGGTGATACGTCTCCAACGTATCTATAATTTCTGATGTTCCATGCTTGTTTTATGACAATACCGACATGTTTTGTTCACACTTTATGTCATTATTATGCGTTTTCCGGAACTAACCTATTGACGAGATGCCGAAAGGCCAGTTGTTGTTTTCTGCTGTTTTTGGTTCCAGAAAGGCTGTTCGGGGAATATTCTCGGAATTGGACGAAATCAACGCCAAACCTCCTATTTTTCCCGGAAGGCTCCAGAACACCGAAGGAGAGTCGGAGGGGAGCCAGGGGGCCCCACACCATAGGGCCGCGTGGGCCAGACCCTGGCCGCGCCGGCCTATGGTGAGGCCACCCTGTCAGCCCTCTTGCGCCGCCTCTTCGCCTATAAAACCCCTTTCGACCTAAAAACGCAGTACCAATTGACGAAACTCCAGAAAGACTCCAGGGGCGCCGCCACCGTCGCGAAACTCCAATTCGGGGGACAAAACTCTCTGTTCCGGCACCCTGCCGGGACGGGGAATTGCCCCTGGAGCCATCTCCATCGCCGTCTCCACCGCCATCTTCACCGCCATCGCTGCCTCCATGATGAGAAGGGAGTAATCCACCCCCGAGGCTGAGGGCTCCGCTGTAGCTATGTGGTTCATCTCTCTCCCATGTACCTCAATACAATAATCTCATGAGCTGCCTTACATGATTGAGATTCATATGAGTTTTGTATCACTATTCATCTATGTGCTACTCTAGTGATGTTATTAAAGTAGTCTATTCCTCCTCCATGATGTAATGTTGGCAGTGTGTGCATCATGAAGTACTTGGTTTATGCTATGATTGTGATCTCTTGTAGATTATGAAGTTAACTATTGCTATGATAGTATTGATGTGATCTATTCCTCCTTTCATAGTGTGAAGGTTACGGTGTGCATGCTATGTTAGTACTTGGTTTGGTTGTGTTGATCTATCTTGCACTCTAAGGTTATTTAAATATGAACATTGAATTGTGGAGCTTGTTAACTCCGGCATTGAGGGTTCGTGTAATCCTACGCAATGGTGTTCATCATCCAACAAGAGAGTGTAGAGTATGCATTTATCTATTCTGTTATGTGATCAATGTTGAGAGTGTCCACTAGTGAAAGTATGATCCCTAGGCCTTGTTCCTAAATACTGCTATCGCTGCTTGTTTACTGTTTTACTGCGTTACTACTGCTGCTTTACTACTGCTTGTTTACTGTCCTGGGCAAAGCACTTTTCTGGTGCCGTTGCTACTGCTCATACTTATTCATACCACCTGTATTTCACTATCTCTTCGCCGAACTAGTGCACCTATTAGGTGTGTTGGGGACACAAGAGACTTCTTGCTTTGTGGTTGCAGGGTTGCTTGAGAGGGATATCTTTGACCTCTTCCTCCCTAAGATCGATAAACCTTGGGTGATCCACTTAAGGGAAACTTGCTGCTGTTCTACAAACCTCTGCTCTTGGAGGCCCAACACTGTCTACAAGAATAGAAGCTCCCGTAGACATCAAGCTACTTTTCTGGCGCCGTTGCCGGGGAGGAAAGGTAAAAGGCACTCATACTCCGGTTCCTGTGTAATGATACTTTTCTGGCGCCATTGTGTGTGTGCTCGAAGCTATTTCCTTTAGATCCTGCAATTGCATCTTTTTGTTTCTTGTTTACACTAGTTAGGCATAATGGACAACAATGAGCTTCTTATTCTATTTCCTGATTTAAGACATGGATGGTTTGATGCGAAAATTAAAAAACCTATGGAACATATTAGTATGAACGCTTTGAACACCATTGTTGCTAATGATATGGAAAATTCTAAGCTTGGGGAAGCTGGCTTTGATGAGCATGATATTTTTAGTCCCCCAAGTTTTGAGGAGAAAATTTTCTTTGATGATACTTTGCCTCCTATTTATGATGATTATAATGATAGTGGTCTTATGGTGCCGCCTACTATGGAGGATAAATTTTATTATGATTATACTATGCCTCCTACACTTGATGAGAATAATAATAATGATAGCTACTTTGTTGAATTTGCTCCCACTACAACTAATAAAATTGATTATGCTTATGTGGAGAGTAATAATTTTATGCATGAGACTCATGATAAGAATGCTTTATGTGATAGTTATATTGTTGAGTTTGCTCATGTTGCTACTGAAAGTTATTATAAGAGAGGGAAATATGGTTATATGCATCTTAATAATATTAAGTTTCCCCTCTTTATGTTGAGAATCTTGAAGTTACTCGTGTTTTATCCTCTTATGCTTGTCACTTTGTTCTTCATGAATTCATTTGTGTACAAGATTCCTCTTCATAGGAAGCATGTTAGACTTAAATGTGTTTTGAATTTGCCTCTTGAAGCTCTCTTTTGCTTCAAATACTATTTCCTGCGAGTGGATCATTAAAACTGCTGAGCCCATCTTAATGGCTATAAAGAAAGAACTTCTTGGGAGATAACCCATGTGTTATTTTGCTACAGTACCTTGTTTTATATTTGTGTCTTGGAAGTTGTTTACTACTGTAGCAACCTCTCCTTATCTTAGTTTTGTGTTTTGTTGTGCCAAGTAAAGTCGTTGATAGTAAGGTTCATACTAGATTTGGATTACTGCGCAGAAACAGATTTCTTTGCTGTCACGAATCTGGGCAAAATTCTCTGTAGGTAACTCAGAAAATTATGCCAATTTACGTGAGTGATCCTCAGATATGTGTGCAACTTTCATTCAATTTGAGCATTTTCATTTGAGCAAGTATGGTGCCTCAATAAAATTCGTCTTTACGGACTGTTCTGTTTTGACAGATTCTGCCTTTTATTTCGCATTGCTTCTTTTGCTATGTTGGATAGATTTCTTTGTTCCATTGACTTCAGTAGCTTTGGGAAATGTCCAGAAGTGTTAAGAATGATTGTGTCACCTCTGAACATGTGAGTTTTTGATTATGCACTAACCCTCTAATGAGTTTGTTTCGAGTTTGGTGTGGAGGAAGTTTTCAAGGGTCAAGAGAGGAGGATGATATACTACGATCAAGAAGAGTGAAAGCTCAAAGCTTAGGGATGCCCCGGTGGTTCACCCCTGCATATTTCAAGAAGACTCAAGCATCTAAGCTTGGGGATGCCCAAGGCATCCACTTCTTCATCGACAAATTATCAGGTTCCTTCTCTTGAAACTATATTTTTATTTGGTCACATCTTATGTACTTTACTTGGAGCGTCTGTGTGTTTTTGTTTTTGTTTTGTTTGAATAAAATGGATCCTAGCATTCTTTGTGTGGGAGAGAGACACGCTCCGCTGTAGCATATGGACAAGTATGTCCTTAGGCTCTACTCATAATATTCATGGCGAAGTTTCTTCTTCGTTAAATTGTTATATGGTTGGAATTGGAAAATGATACATGTAGTAGTTGCTAAAATGTCTTGGATAATGTGATACTTGGCAATTGTTGTGCTCATGTTTAAGCTCTTGCATCATATACTTTGCACCTATTAGTGAAGAAATACATAGAGCATGCTAAAATTTGGTTTGCATATTTGGTTTCTCTAAAAGTCTAGATAATTTCTAGTATTGAGTTTGAACAATAAGGAAGATGGTGTAGAGTCTTATAATGTTTTCAATATGTTTTTTATGTGAGTTTTGCTGCACCGCTTCATCCTTGTGTTTGTTTCAAATAGCCTTGCTAGCCTAAACCTTGTATCGAGAGGGAATACTTCTCATGCATCCAAATACTTGAGCCAACCACTATGCCATTTGTGTCCACCATACCTACCTACTACATGGTATTTCTCCGCCATTCCAAAGTAAATTGCTTGAGTGCTACCTTTAAACAATTCAAAATGCTTCTCAATTTGTGTCAATGTTTTATAGCTCATGAGGAAGTATGTGGTGTTTTATCTTTCAATCTTGTTGGGCAACTTTCACCAATGGACTAGTGGCTTCATCCGCTTATCCAATAATTTTGCTAAAAGAGCTGGCAATGGGATTCCCAGTCCCAAATTAATTAACAAAAATAGACACTCCTCCATGGTATGTGATTGTTGGACGGCACCCGAAGGATTCGGTTAGCCATGGCTTGTGAAAGCAAAGGTTGGGAGGAGTGTCATCATAATAAAACTAAAATAAAAAGGCACTCCTTCATGGTATGAGATTGTTGGCAGGCACCCGAAGGATTCGGTTAGCCATGGTTTGTGAAAGAAAGGTTGGAAGGAGTGCCACACAAAAATAAAATAAAATGGGAGCCGCTCTTTGAAGGTTTGCCTGGCAAGGGGGTTAGAGTACCCGCTACCATTCATTGACAACAACATAAACCTCTCAAAACTTTATTTTTATGCTCTCTTTATGTTTTCAAAATAGAAGCTCTAGCACAAATATAGCAATCGATGCTTTCCTCTTTGAAGGACCATTCTTTTACTTTTATTGTTGAGTCAGTTCACCTATTTCTCTCCATCTCAAGAAGCAAACACTTGTGTGAACTGTGCATTGATTCCTACATATTTGCATATTGCATTTGTTATATTGCTTTGCATTGACAACTATCCATGAGATATACATGTTACAAGTTGAAAGCAACCGCTGAAACTTAATCTTCCATTGTGTTGCTTCAATACCTTTACTAAGAATTTATTGCTTTATGAGTAACTCTTATGCAAGACTTATTGATGCTTGTCTTGAAAGTACTATTCATGAAAAGTCTTTGCTATATGATTCAATTGTTTACTCATTGCATTTACATTGTTTCGAATCGCTGCATTCATCTCATATGCTTTACAATAGTATGATTAAGATTATGTTGGTAGCATGTCACCTCAGAAATTATCTTTTATCGTTTACCTACTCGAGGACGAGTAGGAACTAAGCTTGGGGATGCTGATACGTCTCCAACGTATCTATAATTTCTGATGTTCCATGCTTGTTTTATGACAATACCGACATGTTTTGTTCACACTTTATGTCATTATTATGCGTTTTCCCGAACTAACCTATTGACGAGATGCCGAAAGGCCAGTTGTTGTTTTCTGCTGTTTTTGGTTCCAGAAAGGCTGTTCGGGGAATATTCTCGGAATTGGACGAAATCAACGCCAAACCTCCTATTTTTCCCGGAAGGCTCCAGAACACCGAAGGAGAGTCGGAGGGGAGCCAGGGGGGCCCCACACCATAGGGCCGCGCGGGCCAGACCCTGGCCGCGCCGGCCTATGGTGAGGCCACCCTGTCAGCCCTCCTGCGCCGCCTCTTCGCCTATAAAACCCCTTTCGACCTAAAAACGCAGTACCAATTGACGAAACTCCAGAAAGACTCCAGGGGCGCCGCCACCGTCGCGAAAGTCCAATTCGGGGGACAGAACTCTCTGTTCCGGCACCCTGCCGGGACGGGGAATTGCCCCCGGAGCCATCTCCATCACCGTCTCCACCGCCATCTTCACCGCCATCGCTGCCTCCATGATGAGAAGGGAGTAATCCACCCCCGAGGCTGAGGGCTCCGCTGTAGCTATGTGGTTCATCTCTCTCCCATGTACCTCAATACAATAATCTCATGAGCTGCCTTACATGATTGAGATTCATATGAGTTTTGTATCACTATTCATCTATGTGCTACTCTAGTGATGTTATTAAAGTAGTCTATTCCTCCTCCATGATGTAATGTTGGCAGTGTGTGCATCATGAAGTACTTGGTTTATGCTATGATTGTGATCTCTTGTAGATTATGAAGTTAACTATTGCTATGATAGTATTGATGTGATCTATTCCTCCTTTCATAGTGTGAAGGTTACGGTGTGCATGCTATGTTAGTACTTGGTTTGGTTGTGTTGATCTATCTTGCACTCTAAGGTTATTTAAATATGAACATTGAATTGTGGAGCTTGTTAACTCCGGCATTGAGGGTTCGTGTAATCCTACGCAATGGTGTTCATCATCCAACAAGAGAGTGTAGAGTATGCATTTATCTATTCTGTTATGTGATCAATGTTGAGAGTGTCCACTAGTGAAAGTATGATCCCTAGGCCTTGTTCCTAAATACTGCTATCGCTGCTTGTTTACTGTTTTACTGCGTTACTACTGCTGCGTTACTACTGCTTGTTTACTGTCCTGGGCAAAGCACTTTTCTAGTGCCGTTGCTACTGCTCATACTTATTCATACCACCTGTATTTCACTATCTCTTCGCCGAACTAGTGCACCTATTAGGTGTGTTGGGGACACAAGAGACTTCTTGCTTTGTGGTTGCAGGGTTGCTTGAGAGGGATATCTTTGACCTCTTCCTCCCTGAGATCGATAAACCTTGGGTGATCCACTTAAGGGAAACTTGCTGCTGTTCTACAAACCTCTGCTCTTGGAGGCCCAACACTGTCTACAAGAATAGAAGCTCCCGTAGACATCAGTGGGCCCCTCGGGACTCTTCCGACTCCGCCTCTTCGCCTATAAGATCCCTCGTGACCTAAAAACTCGACACCGATTGACGAAACTCCAGAAAGACTCCAGGGATGCTGCCGCCATCGCGAAACTCCGTTTCGCGGGACAGAAGTCTCTGTTCCGGCACGCTGCCGGGACGTGGAATTGCCCCCGGAGTCATCTCCATCGACACCACCGCCATCTTCATCGCCATCGCTGTATCCCATGATGAGGAGGGAGTAATTCTCCCCCGAGGCTGAGAGCTCTACCGGTAGCTATGTGGTTCATCTCTCTCTCCCATGTAATTCAATACAATGATCTCATGAGCTGCCTTACATGATTGAGATCCATATGATGAGTGATACGCGTACAGCACGCATCCGTTGGGAACCCCAAGAGGAAGGTGTGATGCGTACAGCGGCAAGTTTTCCCTCAGTAAGAAACCAAGGTTTATCGAACCAGTAGAAGCCAAGAAGCACGTTGAAGGTTGATGGCGGCGAGATGTAGTGCGGCGCAACACCAGGGATTCCGACGCCAACGTGGAACCTGCACAACACAACCAAAGTACTTTGCCCCAACGAAACAGTGAGGTTGTCAATCTCACCGGCTTGCTGTAACAAAGGATTAGATGTATAGTGTGGATGATGATTGTTTGCAGAAAACAGTAGAACAAGTATTGCAGCAGATTTGTATTCGATGTAAAAGAATGGACCGGGGTCCACAGTTCACTAGTGGTGTCTCTCCCACAAGATAAATAGCATGTTGGGTGAACAAATTACAGTTGGGCAATTGACAAATAGAGAGGGCATGACAATGCACATACATGATATGATGAGTATTGTGAGATTTAATTGGGCATTACGACAAAGTACATAGACCGCTATCCAGCATGCATCTATGCCTAAAAAGTCTACCTTCAGGTTATCATCCGAACCCCTTCCAGTATTAAGTTGCAAACAACAGACAATTGAATTAAGTATGGTGCGTAAGGTAATCAATAACTACATCCTCGGACATAGCATCGATGTTTTATCCCTAGTGGCAACAGCACATCCACAACCTTAGAACTTTCTTTCACTGTCCCAGATTTAATGGAGGCATGAACCCACTATCGAGCATAAATACTCCCTCTTGGAGTTAAGAGTAAAAACTTGGCCAGAGCCTCTACTAATAATGGAGAGCATGCAAGATCATAAACAACACATAGATAGATTGATAATCAACATAACATAGTATTCTCTATCCATCGGATCCCAACAAACACAACATATAGCATTACAGATAGATGATCTTGATCATGTTAGGCAGCTCACAAGATCCGACAATGAAGCACATAAGGAGAAGACAACCATCTAGCTACTGCTATGGACCCATAGTCCAGGGGTGAACTACTCACTCATCACTCCGGAGGCGACCATGGCGGTGAAGAGTCCTTCGGGAGATGATTCCCCTCTCCGGCAGGGTGCCGGAGGCGATCTCCTGAATCCCCCGAGATGGGATTGGCGGCGGCGGCGTCTCTGGAAGGTTTTCCGTATCGTGGCTCTCGGTACTGGGGGTTTCGCGACGAAGGCTATATGTAGGCGGAAGGGCAGGTCAGGGGGCCACACGAGGGGCCCACACACTAGGCCGGCGCGGCCAGGGCTTGGGCCGCGCCGCCCTAGCGTCTGGCCACCTCGTGGCCCCATTTCGTATCATCTTCGGTCTTCTGGAAGCTTCGTGTGAAAATAGGCCCCTGGTCGTTGATTTTGTCCAATTCCAAGAATATTTCCTTACTAGGATTTCTGAAACCAAAAACAGCAGAAAACAGCAACTGGCTCTTTGGCATCTCGTTACTAGGTTAGTGCCGGAAAATGCATAAATATGACATAAAGTATGCATAAAACATGTAGATATCATCAATAATGTGGCATGGAACATAAGAAATTATCGATACGTCGGAGACGTATCAATGAGCTTTGTAATCTAGATGTCATATGCTATTCAAGTGCTTAATTATGTGAACTTTGGGGTTACTGTGACCTCGGTGTAATGGTGACAGTGTGTGCGCCGTGTGTAACTCCCTTATGAATTGTGGTGTGTTAGTACCTCCTATGAATGCTCACGGTGACGGTGTGGGGTGTTTATTAGTACTTGGGAATACGCCTTTGAGGTGTGCTTTTGCACAGTTTCCCAATGAATTTGAGTTCTCTATCCAATAAGAGAGTAGTATGATGAAGTGCTTATATTTATATTCAATTATAATTGCAATGTTGAGAGTGTCCACTAGTGAAAGTATGATCCCTAGGCCTTGTTTCCAAATATCGAATCTCCGTTTATTTACTGTTCTACTGCATGTTTACTTTCTGCCATATTTATTTCAGATTGTTATTACCACTCATATTCATCCATATCACTTGCATCTTACCATCTCTTCGCCGAACTAGTGCACCTATACATCTGACAAGTGTATTAGGTGTGTTGGGGACACAAGAGACTTCTTGTATCATAATTGCAGGGTTGCTTGAGAGGGATATCTTTGACCTCTACCTCCCTGAGTTCGATAAACCTTGGGTGATTCACTTAAGAGAAACTTGCTGCTGTTCTACAAACCTCTGCTCTTGGAGGCCCAACACTGTCTACAGGAATAGAAGCGTGCGTAGACATCAAGCTATTTTCTGGCGACGTTGCGGGGAGGTAAGGTAAAAGGTATTCACATCCTCCGACTACTAAGCTATTTCCTAGCACTGTTGCCGGTGTGTGAGTGCTCGAAGCTATTTCCTTTAGATCCTGCAATTATATCTTTTTGTTTCTTGTTTTTATTTTCACTAGTTAGGCATAATGGAAAATAACAGTGAGCTTTTTAATCTATTTCCTGAGTTAAGACATGAATTGTACGATGCAAAAATTAAAAAAACCTATGAAACCTTATTTGCATGCTAGTAGCAATGTTATTAGTATGAACGCAATTACTGCTAATGCTATGGAGAAGTCTAAGCTTGGGGAAGCTAGTTTTTATGATCTTTTTAGCTTCCCATCTTTAGGGGAGAAAATTTGCTCTGATAATACTTTATCTCCCGTATGCGATAACTCTAATGATGCTTGTGATATTTTAAATCCACCTACTGAAAGTATTCCTTTCAAGATACCCATGAAAATTATTGAACATGATATGGATAACCGCTATGAAGGGGATGGAACTGTCCATCCTGGAGATCATTTACTGTTTTTGCATGAATTATGCGGGTTATTCAAGTGTGCAGGTATCTCTATGGATGAAGTGGGGAAGAAACTAATCTCTATGTCGCTGTCCGGTAAAGCGGCGCACTGGTATAAACTGCTGAAGGATGGGCATTCTCTTGATTGGAAGGATATTGTGCCTCTATTTTATTCTAAATTCTATCCTCCAAGTGAAATTCACAAAGACCGAAACCGCATATATAATTGCTGGCCTCATGATGGAGAGAGTATTAACCAAGCATGGGAGAGATTGAAGTCTTTAATGCTCAAATGCCCCATTCATGAGCTTCCTGGTAATATCATCATTGATAATTTCTATGCAAGACTTTCTTTTCAAGAGAAAACCTTGCTGGATACTACTTGTTCTCGATCATTTACACGCAATGAAGAAGAGTTTAAAAGGGACCTTCTTGATCGGATTCAGGAGAATACTGAAGGATGGGAGAACAACAAAGGTAAAGAGTCAGGTATAAATTATGATTATGAATGCATTGAAACTTTTATGGATACTGATAAAATTCGAAATATGAGTGCTACTTATGGTCTTGACTCTCAAGTTGTTGCAAATCTTTATAAAGCTTTTTCCTCTCATTTTGAATTGCCTAGGAAGAATTTTGATAAGTATCATGAACCTTTTAAAGAAGCTTGCATGAAGGATGAAACTGTTATTAATGATTGCAATAAACATGCCCAAACTTCTGAAAAATCTATTTCTTATAAGCATGTTAATTTTTGTGAAATGCATAGACCTTGTGGAATTAATCAAATCGAAGATGAATATTATATCCATCATGGGAATGAAAAAACTAGAAAGTGGTCTAGGGCTCTAAATGATCTTGGTAAAAAAGTTTGTGCCCTGTATCCTTTTATTTGTGAACTTTGCCATAGAGTGGGTCATTTTAATTTTCAATGCTCCTCCAATGATAATTCAAACCCCATGAGTGCTGCAAATTTGTGTTGTGATGATGAAATTACTCCTAATCAGCATGATGAACTTACTTTATTTTTGTGGTGTAAAGAGTTATCAAGGAAAATCTCTTTGTTACATATGAGTGATCTTGATATTGATGATGTCCTGCATGGGTGTCTTTCTTATTGCATTAATAATTGCCATGAAAATACTTACATACAGAATATTTTAGAAGATGACACTTTGCCAAAATATGATAGGACCGCTGTGTGTTTTGAACTTATTAATGAAAAGGAGGAATCCTCCCAAGTTTCTTCTATTGTTTCTAGAAATAAATCAGGTTATGTGGAGAAGCCTCCCTTCAAGCCTCTTCCTCCTAAAGAAGGGAACGAGGAGAAGGAAAAGAACAAGAAGAAGAGGGGAAATAAAAAGAAAGAGGTAACGGCATATCCCCGCGTGTATGAGATAACGATAGGTAACCGTAAGTATGTTGCTCCTAATGACTATTATGATAATGAATCTGAGTACAATGATCTTCCTATGCCCTTTACCTATATTAGTGATCATGATTTGGAAGAGCACACTACCTTTGATATTGAAGACCTCTGGGACACTAATTCTGAAAATGATGATATTAATAATTGCCGTAGTATTAGTACTATCCATGTTTCTTTCCATAATGATATAGAAAGTTCTAAGCTTGGGGAAGCTGGTTTTGATGAGCATGATATTTTTAGTCCCCCAAGCATGGAGGATAAAATTTACTTTAATGATACTTTACCTCCTATATATGATGATTACAATGATGACTATCATATTTTCGGCCCACCTACTATTGAGGAGAAGATTAATTATGATTACAATATGCCTCCTATATATGATGATTATGGTGATGAGAATAATAACGATAGCTACTTTGTTGAATTTGCTCCCACTACAATTAATAAGAATGACTATTCTTATGTTGGGAGTAGTAATAATTTTATGCATGTAGCTCATGATAAGAATGTTTCATGTGATAGTTATATTGTTGAGTTTGTTCATGATGCTACTGAAAGTTATTATGAGAGAGGGAAACATGGTTATATGCATCTTAATAATATTAAGTTTCCCCTCTTTATGTTGAGAATCTTGAAGTTGCGCTTGTGTTGCCTTTCTATGCTTGTTGCGTTATGCTTACATGACTTGTTTATTTACAAGATTCCTATGCATAGGAAGCGGGTTAGGCTTAAATGTGTTTCGAATTTGCTTCTTGATGTTCTCTTTTGCTTCAACTTTTATTTCTTGCGAGTGCATCCTTAAAATTACTGAGCCCATCTTAATGGCTATAAAGAAAGCACTTCTTGGGAGATAACCCATGTTTCTATTTTGCTACTGTTTTGTTGTGTCTTGGAAGTTGTTACTACTGTAGCAACCTCTCCTTATCTTTATTTTATTGCATTGTTGTGCCAAGTAAAGTCTTTGATAGTAAGGTTGATACTAGATTTGGATTACTGCGCAGAAACAGATTTCTTGCTGTCACGAAATTGAGCAGCCCCGTATGTAGGTAACTCAGAAAAATCTGCCAATTTACGTGCGTGATCCTCAGATATGTACGCAACTTTCATTCAATTTGAGCTTTTTCATCTGAGCAAGTTAAGTGCCCCATAAAAATTTGTCTTTACGGACTGTTCTGTTTTGACAGATTCTGCCTTTTATTTCGCATTGCCTATTTTGCTATGTTTGATGGATTTCTTTGTTCCATTAACTTTTAGTAGATTTGTGCAATGTCCGGAAGTGTTAAGAATGATTATGTCACCTCTGAATATGTGAATTTTTGATTATGCACTAACCCTCTAATGAGTTGTTTTGAGTTTGGTGTGGAGGAAGTTTTCAAGGGTCAAGAGAGGAGGATGATACAATATGATCAAGAAGAGTGAAAAGTCTAAGCTTGGGGATGCCCCCGTGGTTCATCCCTGCATATTTTAAGAAGACTCAAGCATCTAAGCTTGGGGATGCCCAAGGCATCCCTTCTTCATCGACAACTTATCAGGTCACCTCTAGTGAAACTATATTTTTATTCCGTCACATCTTATGTACTTTACTTGGAGCGTCTGTGTGCTTTTATTTTCGTTTTTGTTATTTTCATTCTCTGAATAAATTCATGCTTATGTGGGAGAGAGACACGCTCCGCTTTTTCATATGAACACTGGTGTTCTTCGTTTTACTTTTAATGTTCATGACAAAAGTTGGAAGCTATTGCACTTATTGTTATTTGGTTGGAAACAGAAAATGCCTCATGTTGTCTTGAATAATTTGATACTTGGCAATTGTTGTGCTCATATAGATCATGTTTAAGCTCTTGCATCATGCACTTTGCACCTATTAATGAAGAACTACATAGAGCTTGTTAAAATTTGGTTTGCATGATTGGTCTCTCTAAAGTCTAGATATTTTCTGGTAAAGTGTTTGAACAACAAGGAAGACAATGTAGAGTATTATAATGCTTGCAATATGTTCTTATGTAAGTTTTGCTGTACCGGTTCATACTTGTGTTTGCTTCAAACAACCTAGCTAGCCAAAGCCTTGTACTGAGAGGGAGTGCTTCTCGTGCATCCAAAATCCTTGAGTCAAAAACTATGCCATTTGCGTCCACCATACCTACCTACTGATACGTCCAAAACATATCTACTTTCCCGAACACTTTTGCTATTGTTTTGCCTCTAATTTGTGTATTTTGGATGCAACTAACGCGGACTAACGCTGTTTTCAGCAGAACTGTTCTGGTGTCTCGTTTTTGTGCAGAAATCCAACTTTCAGGAAAATCCTCGGAATTTATGCGAAAGGTCTTATTTTTCCAGAAGACTCACGGAGCCAGAAGGGCAAGCCAGGTGGAGGCCCGAGGGCCCCAGACACTAGGCTGGCGCGGCCCAGGAGGGGGGCGCGCCGCCCTAGCGTCTGGCCCCCTCGGCCGGCCTCCGACGCCCTCCTCTGGACTACTTAAGGGGTTTCGATCTAAAAATCGCGACCAAGAAGTCGAAGTCGCCAGAAACCCTCCAGAACGCCGCCACATCGCGAAACTCCGTCTCGGGAGCCAGAAGTCTCCGTTCTAGCACTCCGCCGGGACGGGGAATTGGAGGAGATCATCGCCATCATCACCACCGACGCCTCTTCATCAACCAGCCATGTTTCCCCCATCCATGTGTGAGTAATTCCCCCGCTGTAGGCCGAAGGGGATGGTAGGGATTGGATGAGATTGGTCATGTAATAGCATAAGATTGTTAGGGCATAGTGCCTAGTGTTCATAATTGGTGCTTTGATGATATTGTTGCAACTTGTTATGCTTAATGCTTGTCACTAGGGCCCGAGTGCCATGATCTCAGATCTGAACATGTTATTGTTTCATCATGATATTCATTGTTTTATGATCTTACCTGCAAGTTGTATACACATGTCGCTGTCCGGAACCCGAGGCCCCGAAGTGACAGAAATTGGGACAACCGGAGAGGATGGTAGTGATGTGAGGATTACATGTGTTCACGGAGTGTTAATGCTTTGCTCCGGTACTCTATTAAAAGGAGTACCTTAATATCCAGTAGATTCCCTTGAGGCCCGGCTGCCACCGGCTGGTAGGACAAAAGATGTTGTGCAAGTTTCTCATTGCGAGCACGTACGACTATATATGGAACACATGCCTATTGATTGCTTTGTACTTGGACACCGTTTTATTATTATCTGCAAATGCCCTGCTATGATTGTTACATGAGTTTCTCTCATCCATGCAACGCCCGTTACCGTCCCCGTGCCTACAGTATTTTAATCCTGCTGTTTACTATAATCACTACTGTTGTCTCTGTTACTCTGCTGCTGTTATTTCACTACTGCTACTGCTATAAAACTGTTACTACTGATAAACTCTTGCGAGCAAGTCTGTTTCCAGGTGCAGCTGAATTGACAACTCCGCTGTTAAGGCTTTCAAGTATTCTTTGTCTCCCCTTGTGTCGAATCAATAAATTGGGATTTACTTCCCACGAAGACTGCTGCGATCCCCTATACTTGTGGGTCATCAAGACTGTTTTCTGGCGCCGTTGCCGGGGAGCATAGCTTTATTTGGAAGTTTACTTGGATTGATATTGTTCGCTGCAAATTCTCCATCATGGGTAAAACTCGCGATCCTAAAGTCGCCATATTACCATCCACTACAAGAAAAGGTACAACTCTGAGTACCTCTGCTACTCTTGATTCACCATCTGTGATAAGTCAACTTGTTTCACCGCCGCAAGCTTCACTTGCTGGTACTTCTGCTGAATCTAAAAACTCTCATAATATTGATAATGTTTCTGCTGTGCTTGATGATAGTGGTTCATTGGGATCCTTTCTAGATGCTACAATTGCTAGGTCTAGACAAATTGAAAATGCTGAAACTTCTAATGAAAATGCTACTACACCTGTTAATTCACCTGAACTTGATTATTCTAGCGATGATCCTGATGAAGATTATGTGGAGCTTAATGATGATTTTATTAATAGATGCAATGCTACTGCTGATGCAAGAAAAATTAAAAAGTTTCTCACACAATATACTGTTAGACATAAGTTATCTACTGATCCTAAATTTGCCACATCTCCTATATGCATTAAGGATAAAGATTATGATTTTTCTCTTGATCTATCTCATATAGCTATTGTAGAGAAAACACCCTTTTGTGGTACTGAAAAAGAAAGTGCTGTAGAACACATGATTGAACTTTCTTCTATGAGTAGTTTGTTTTCTGATGATGTCAAGATGCGTACTTACTTTGTCGCTAAAATTTTTCCTTTCTCATTAAAGGATGATGCTAAAATTTGGTATAATAATTTGCCTCCTGGTTCTATTAAAAGTCCAACTGATTTGCGTGATGTTTTCTTTCGAAAGTACTTTCCTGCTAGTGCTCAACATATTGCTTTACAGAAAATTTATAGATTTGACTAGGGAGATGAAGAGAAATTGCCTGAGGCTTGGGCAAGATTTTGTTCTCTTATCAGAGCTCGACCTGGACATGATTTAGAAAAGAATGATCTACTTGATATATTTTATAGTGGACTAACCATTGAGTCTAGAGCATATTTGGATAGTTGTGCTGGTTGTGTTTTCAGGAAAAGAACTCGAGATGAAGCTGAAGAATTATTGGCTAAAATAAGCCGGAATCATGATGATTGGACTACACCTGAACCAACTCCAACGCCAATATTGAAGAAGAGGGGTTTAATTGAATTGAATGATGAAGATATGAGGGAAGCTAAGAAGTCTCTCAGGGAGAAAGGTATTAAATCCGAAGATGTGAAGAATCTACCTCCCATAGAAGATATATGTGAGATAATTCCCCCTTCATCCATGATTGAGGTAAACTCCCTTCAACGCTTTACTAGGGAAGATATTCCGTATTCAAAACCTCCTGCTCAATGCTTAGATGAGTTTGATAATTATATTGTTAAGCAAGAAAATTTTAATATGAGAGTAGAGAATCATCTAATGGAAAATTCTCAAGCTATTAGCAATTTGCATGATATTGTGGAGAGAACCTCCAATGATGTTAAGATGCTTGTTAAACATTTTCAAATGGTTCAAACTCAAATTGATCAACTCACTAAAGTGCAAAGTGACCTGTTAAAAATAATTCTAAAGAGAAACATGCCTATGAAGTAACAACTAGAGGTGGTGTATCTACCCAGGATCCTCTATATCCTGAAGGGCATCCCAAAAGAATTGAACAAGATTCTCAACGAATTGAACCTAGTGCTCCTTCTAAGAAAAAGAAGAAGAAACATAAAAAGGTTGTAGAATCCTCTGAACCTGTTAATGATCCTAATAGTATTTCTATTTCTGATGCTGAAACTGAAAGTGGTAATGAACATAATAATGATAATGATAATGATAAGAATGATGCTTCTGATAAAGAAGAGGTTGAAGATGAACCTGAAAAACATGCTAAAAATAAAAAGTATACTAAAGAAGATTTTATTGCTAAGAAGCATGGTAATGAAAGGGAACCTTGGGTGCAAAAGCAAATGCCTTTTCCTGCTAAGAAACTAAAATCAAAGGAAGAAGAACACTATAATAAATTTTGCGATTGGATGAAACCTTTATTCTTGCAAATCCCTTTGACTGATGCTATTAAATTGCCTCCTTATTCAAATTATATGAAAGATATTGTTACTAACAAGAGGAAAATCCCCAATGAGGAAATTTCCACTATGCTTGCTAATTACTCTTTCAATGGCAAAGTTCCAAAGAAGTTGGGCGACCCAGGTATACCTACTATTCCTTGTTCTATTAAGAATAATTATGTTAAAACTGCTCTATGTGACTTGGGAGCCGGTGTTAGTGTTATGCCTTTTTCTCTTTATAAGAGGCTTTACTTAGATAAGTTGATACCTACTGATATATCTTTGCAAATGGCTGATAAATCTACTGCTATTCCTGTTGGTATATGTGAGGATGTTCATGTTCAAGTTACTAATAACTGCTTGATATTAACTGATTTTGTTGTGTTGGAAATGCCTGAAGATGATAATATGTCTATTATTCTTGGGAGACCTTTTCTTAACACCGCAGGGGCTGTTATTGATTGCAATAAAGGAAAGGTTACTTTCAATGTTGATGACAAGGAGCATACCGTCTATTTCCCCAAGAGAATTGATAAAGTATGTGGAGTCAATACTATTTCTAATGTGAGAACTATCAAAATTGGAACTATTGATTGTCCTATATATGAGCCTAAAGAAGGTTATCAAAGTCTTATGATTGGATCCATATCAATACAATTCAAGGTAACATGATTGATTTGAGGTTTATTTCTTCTTATGCTATGTAAAATTTATTTGGTGGCAAGACTTGATCAACCTTGTTAACAAATACTTTTTATATGCATAGAGGAGGTAAACAACATCTCTTTCTTCCTCCACTTGTTCTACTTGCTGTAGCACTTTTGTTTTGTAAAGTTCCTTGGTGAATTAGAGATTTCAAAAAATTTCCTGTCCAGTAATAATAAACTTAATACCCAGAAATGTGCATTTTTCAAAGTTTTCAAAAATTCACAAAAATTATACCGTTGGTCCTATTTTTCGAAAATGCACCTGGGAGCACCTGGGGATGACCAGTGGGCACCCCAGGGTGGCACCCCACAGGCCGGGGCGGCCAGCAAGGGGGGCGCGCCACCCTAGTGTGTGGGTCCCCCTTTGCCCCACTTTAGCATCTCTTCCTCCCAGACTCTTCTCTCTCCCGAAAAAATCGACACCAGCTTTCTCTCACTCGCGTTTTTGCTCAAGAGCTCAGGATTTCTCGTTCTCTTTGCTCAGCCCAGATTTCTGTCTGAAATTTGGAACATTTGCTCTCCGGTATGTGACTCCTCCGATTATCCAAGTAGAATTTTGTTTGGTTGAGTATATCTTGAATATTTTGCTGCTGTAGGTAACATGTTTAGTGAGCTTGCATGCTTGTTCTAAGATGTATAAACTAGTTTTGATGCATGATTAGTACTCTAGCAAGTTCTTATAGTAGTTCCCCTTGATTATATGTCACCAAATCAAATTTTGTATTGTTTGTTGAAAATTTCAGAAAAGGAAGGTGGATAATTTCAACTTTGGAGAAGTGTTTAAGAGAGAGACAACCAGCACCGGAAGGCCCTCTAGGACCGCCACCCGATTTAGGCGATCCTACAATGAGGATGTCATCGCGCCAAGCTTCGAGCCCGAAGAAGACAATGGAGTTCCTAATGCTTCGTCTTTCCCATGTTATGATTTTCTGAGCAATGCAAGATTGTTGGATGATTTCTTCACCCTCGTCAACAGGGCGGGCTTAGCCGCCTACGTGGGAGATGAAAGAGAGCAATACTACATGCTCACCAAAATCTTTGTTGAGAGCTTCAAGTTCCACAACAAGCACTATGGCCCAACAGTTGCATTCAAGATTTATGGTGATCCCATTACTATGACATTGGAAGAATTTTGTGTTGCATTGGATATTGCCCCTGTAGGTACATCAAGGAAGATTGAGGACAACCCCCGGGTCTTGTTGGAGCTCTATCGAGGGATCGCCAATGATGATTGTCGCACCATTCAGCGTGGCAAGATAAGAAACATCCAACTCCCCGCCATTAAGTATTTTGCCTATTACATTGCTACTAGCATTCTTGGTAGGGAGAACACTAGCAATATTTCTAGCTACCATCTTGCTTTCTTAATTGCTGCACTTACTGGAGGGACACCTTATCATCTAGGTTCTCTTATTGCTCGCCGCTTGTCTAACAGGGGGCCTATTTTTGGAGGAACCATTGCATCGCGCATTTTAGCACATTTAAGACTTCCTCTTGATTCTAATGATGTGCCATTAACTCCTAGGAGGCTTGATATTGCTGCTATGAAGAGCCATCATTTTGTTACCGCTGATTCCACTCCAGATAATTTGGTCTATAGAATGTTGTTTGCTGACGGGGATGAGAAGGAAATTCCTTTTCCCCAGCCAGATTTGTTCAGTATTGACAGGGAACCATGGTCGCGCTCTAAGGAGGAGGTGGAGGAAAAGATGAAGATACAAGGCTTCCACCAGCAGCATGACTCTGAGGACGCCGAGCCCTCCTACGACCACACCGTCACGTATCCGGGTGCTTCTTCTAGCACATACCCGGAATATGATCCATCTTCGTCGTACTACGGAGATGCTACTTCATGGGCACCATGGGATTGAACTCCACTTAGGCCAAAAGCCTAAGCTTGGGGGGAGGTATACCGGCATCACTCATTCTTTGCATATTATGGTTGCTGGATACTTGTTTAGTTTGTTTGAGTGGTTTTCTAATGAGAGGGAGATGATATTTGGTGAAGTGCTGCCTGAAAACAGATTCTGGACTGTTACCGAAAAAAAATCTAAAAAATAGCCAGAACGATATTTTGCTAAGCCAATTTTTGTGCATGTTCCCCAGGTCGTTATCTAACTTTCATTAGTTGAACACTTTTCGATTTGAGCAGTAGAAGAATTTCTTAAAAATCGAGTACTGTACTGCTGTCAAGTTTGACGAATTTCTGCTGCTTTGTGTTTATGTGACTTTTCTAGTTTGCTATTTCTTGTTTTTGCTTTGTTTCTTTCCTAAAACACAAAAATACCAAAAAAATTCTGTTGTTTCTCTTTATCATTTGTTTGTTTTGGTTTCTTGCATTTATTTTGCTTTATTTGCTATCATTAGTTTGCTATAAGAAAATCCAGAAAGATTTTGCTTTGTTTGCTTGTTTCCTTTTGTTCTTGTTTCCAATTCGAAAATACCAAAAATATTTGCTGTTCTTCTTTGGTTTGTAAAGTTCATTTTGAGTTCAATGGTCTTCGGTGGCTGGAGCGTGGTTTTCATTTCATATTATCCAAGCTACACAAGTGAAAGGCAATAATGACGATCTACGACAATTGGATTGTGGTGAGAGGCTGGTATGAACTCTATTTGTTTTCCTTTTTGTACATATACTCATCCATGTGAGCATGCTTAGTTGGTTCATGTGAGGTATATGTCATTTGAGAAAGTCTAGTAGTTCATGATCTCTCATGTTTAGCTCCAATTTATTAATATGAGTAGCATGTCATGGATGTTTGCTTGCATTGTTTTATTCATAAATAGGTATGACATTGTGGTATCCTCCTCTGAATAATTCATTTATATCGACTTGGCACATGCTCACGCATGCATATGACTGAACAAAAGTCAATTAAGCCTTGATGATTTACATTGCTTCAGAGTTCTTGTATCACTTTTATGCCTCCGTTAATTTATTTTGCCGCAAGCATGATTATGACAAGCTTCGCTCTCTTGATTTGTCGCTCCCCAGTCTATTGCTAGCCTTCACTTGTACTGAGCGGGAACGCTGCTCGTGCTTCCAAACACCTGAAAACCAAGTTGTTCCAAAGTGTCCACCATAAATACCTATGCATGGCATTTCAAACCATTCCAAGTAAATTCTCATGCGCTACCTTTAAAACCTTCAAAATGCTTCTCAATTTGTGTTAATGTTTCATAGCTCATGAGGAAGTATGTGGTGTTTAACTTTCGACCTTGTCATTTACTCTTGACGGACTTTCATTATGGACTAGTGGCACATCCGCTTATCCGATAATTTTGCAAAAAGAGCTGGCAATGGGATTCCCAGTCCCAAATTAATTAACCTAAATAGACACTCCTCCATGGTTTGTGATTGTTGGTCGGCACCTGAAGAATTCGGTTAGCCATGGCTTGTGTAAGCAAAGGTTGGGGGGAGTGTCATCATAATTAAACTAAAATAAAAATGCACTCCTTCAGGGTATGAGATTGTTGGCAGGCACCCGAGGATTCGGTTAGCCATGGTTTGTGAAAGAAAGGTTGGAAGGAGTGCCACATAAACACAAAAATAATTCATGGGAGCCGCTCTTGGAAGTCCGGTTGGCGAGGTAGTTGGTGTACCCATTACCATTCGTTGACAACAACAAACACCTCTCAAAATAATTTTACTCCTGTTTAAAAAAATGAAAAGCTCTAGCACATGTTAACCCCTGCTTCCCTCTGCGAAGGGTCAATCTTTTACTTTTATGTTGTGTCTCCATCCTTTCTTTGAGCACTATCTTGAGAGCACAACTGTCATTCTTAGTATAATATGCTTGTCTCAAAATATGATTGATTGTGGTATAACTTTGATGCTTTTATCTTTGACAATCACTATTTCTAGTCTTTCTATGAACTTCAGAGGTGCCTGGGCATTTATGTTTTGCTGATCAAATATGGGCAAGTGAGATACCACTTTATCATACTCTTTTATGAACATTGCAATCCTGCTTATAGACATGATTCATGATGCTTATTATTAATTGTTGGTACCTCTCCATGATTGACATAGCTGTTAGATGATCTTATTTGCATGCATCTTATTATGAACTACCTAAGTGTTAGCCATAGCATGAGAATATATACATCATATGAACAAATGTGTTCGTGAAAGTTCTTTTATCGCGTCAGTTGTTAACTGAATTGCTTGAGGACAAGCAATAAGCTAATCTTGGGGGGAGTTGATACGTCCAAAACGTATGTACTTTCCCGAACACTTTTGCTATTGTTTTGCCTCTAATTTGTGCATTTTGGATGCAACTAACGCGGACTAACGCTGTTTTCAGCAGAACTGTTCTGGTGTCTCGTTTTTGTGCAGAAATCCAACTTTCAGGAAAATCCTCGGAATTTATGCGAAAGGTCTTATTTTTCCAGAAGACTCACGGAGCCAGAAGGGCAAGCCAGGTGGAGGCCCGAGGGCCCCAGACACTAGGTCGGCGCGGCCCAGGAGGGGGGCGCGCCGCCCTAGCGTCTGGCCCCCTCGGCCGGCCTCCGACGCCCTCCTCTGGACTACTTAAGGGGTTTCGATCTAAAAATCGCGACCAAGAAGTCGAAGTCGCCAGAAACCCTCCAGAACGCCGCCACATCGCGAAACTCCGTCTCGGGAGCCAGAAGTCTTCGTTCTGGCACTCCGCCGGGACGGGGAATTGGAGGAGATCATCGCCATCATCACCACCGACGCCTCTTCATCAACCAGCCATGTTTCCCCGATCCATGTGTGAGTCATTCCCCCGCTGTAGGCCGAAGGGGATGGTAGGGATTGGATGAGATTGGTCATGTAATAGCATAAGATTGTTAGGGCATAGTGCCTAGTGTCCGTAATTGGTGCTTTGATGATATTGTTGCAACTTGTTATGCTTAATGCTTGTCACTGGGGCCCGAGTGCCATGATCTCAGATCTGAACATGTTATTGTTTCATCATGATATTCATTGTTTTATGATCTTACCTGCAAGTTGTATTCACATGTCGCTGTCCGGAACCCGAGGCCCCGAAGTGACAGAAATTTTAATCATCCATGCAACGCCCGTTATCCGTCCCCGTGCCTACAGTATTTTAATCCTGCTGTTTACTATAATCACTACTGTTGTCTCTGTTACTCTGCTGCTGTTATTTCACTACTGCTACTGCTATAAAACTGTTAATACTGATAAACTCTTGCGAGCAAGTCTGTTTCCAGGTGCAGCTGAATTGACAACTCCGCTGTTAAGGCTTTCAAGTATTCTTTGTCTCCCCTTGTGTCGAATCAATAAATTGGGATTTACTTCCCACGAAGACTGCTGCGATCCCCTATACTTGTGGGTCATCACCTACTACATGGTATTTCTCTGCCATTCCAAAGTAAATTACTTGAGTGCTACCTTTAAAATTCCATTCTTTGTCTTTGCAATATATAGCTCATGGGAAAATAGCCTTAAAAACTATTGTGGTATTGAATATGTAGCTTATGTATCTTATTTCTTATAAGTTGCTTGTTGAGCGGTAACCATGTTCCTGGGGACGCCATCAACTATTACACCTTGTTGAATATCATGTGAGTTGCTATGCATGTTCGTCTTGTCTGAAGTAAGGGTGATTTATCATGATCAAACGGTTTGAGTATGCATATTGTTAGAGAAGAACATTGGGCCGCTAACTAAAGCCATGAATCATGGTGGAAGTTTCAGTTTGGACACTAATCCTCAGTCTCTTATGAGAATATTATATGTTGTTGAATGCTTATGCATTAAAGAGGAGTCCATTATCTGTTTTCTATGTTGTCCCGGTATGGATGTCTAAGTTGCGAATAATCAAAAGCGAGAAATCCAATGCGAACCTTCTCCTTAGACCTTTGTACAGGCGGCATAGAGGTACCCCTTTGTGACACTTGGTTGAAACATATGTTATGCAATGATAATCCATGTAAATCCAAGCTAATTAGGACAAGGTGCGAGCACTAATGGTAATCTATGCATGAGGCTTGCAACTTATAGGATGTCTTATGCATAACACATATGCATTATTACTACCTTTGACAAAATTGTTTCTATGTTTTCAAAATAAAAGCTCTAGCACAAAAATAGTAATCCATGCTTCCCTCTGTGAAGGGCCATTCTTTTGCTTTATGTTGAGTCAGTTTACCTACTTCTTTCTATCTTATAAGCAAACACTTGTGTCAACTGTGTGCATTGATTCCTACATACTTGCTTATTTGCATTCATCATATTACTTTGTGTTGACAATTATCCATGAGATATATATGTTGAAGTTGAAAGCAACTGCTGAAACTTATATCTTCCTTTGTGTTGCTTCAAAACTTTCTACTAAGAATTTATTGCTTTATGAGTTAACTCTTATGCAAGTCTTATTGATGCTTGTCTTGAAAGTACTATTCATGAAAAGTCTTTGCTATATGATTCAGTTGTTTAGTCATTGTCTTTACCATTGCTTCGAATCACTGCATTCATCCCATATGCTTTACAACAGTATTGATCAAGATTATGATAGCATGTCACTTCAGAAATTATCCTTGTTATCGTTTACCTACTCGAGGGCGAGTAGGAACTAAGCTTGGGGATGCTTGATACGTCTCAAACGTATCTATAATTTCTTATGTTCCATGCTAGTTTTATGACAATACTCACATGTTTTATATGCACTTTATATCATATTATGGAATTTACTGGACTAACCTATTAACAAGATGCCACAGCACCAGTTTCTGTTTATTATGTCTGTTTATTGCAGAAAAGGCCCAAAAACCAAAGAGCTCGGAAAAATCCAGAAAAATCACAGAAATTCTATTTCGCCGGAAGACTCGCGGAGCCAGAAGGGCAAGCCAGGGGGAGGCCCATGGCCTCCACACCATAGGCCGGCGCAGCCAGAGGGGTGGCCGCCCCACCCTATGGGGTGGGCCCCTCGAGACTCTTCCGACTCCGCCTCTTCGCCTATAAGATCCCTCGTGACCTAAAAACTCGACACCGATTGACGAAACTCTAGAAAGACTACAGGGACGCCGCCGCCATCGCGAAACTCTGTTTCGGGGGACAGAAGTCTCTGTTCCGGCACGCTGCCGGGATGGGGAATTGCCCACAGAGTCATCTCCATCGACACCACCACCATCTTCATCGACATCGCTGTCTCCCATGATGAGGAGGGAGTAGTTCTCCCACGAGGCTGAGGGCTCTACCGGTAGCTATGTGGTTCATCTCTCTCTCCCATGTACTTCAATACAATGATCTCATGAGCTGCCTTACATGATTGAGATCCATATGATGAGCTTTGTAATCTAGATGCCATATGCTATTCAAGTGCTTAATTATGTGAACTTTGGGGTTACTATGACCTCGGTGTAATGGTGACAGTGTGTGCGCCGTGTGTAACTCTCTTATGAATTGTGGTGTGTTAGTACCTCCTATGAATGCTCACGGTGACGGTGTGTGGTGTTTATTAGTACTTGGGAATATGCCTTTGAGGTGTGCTTTTGCACACTTGCCCAATGAATTTGAGTTCTCTATCCAATAAGAGAGTAGTATGATGAAGTGCTTATATTTATATTCAATTATGATTGCAATGTTGAGAGTGTCCACTAGTGAAAGTATGATCCCTAGGCCTTGTTTCCAAATATCGAAGCTCCGTTTATTTACTGTTCTATTGCATGTTTACTTGCTGCCATATTTATTTCAGATTGTTATTACCACTCATATTCATCCATATCACTTGCATCTTACCATCTCTTCGCCGAACTAGTGCACCTATACATCTCACAAGTGTATTAGGTGTGTTGGGGACACAAGAGACTTCTTGTATCATAATTGCAGGGTTGCTTGAGAGGGATATCTTTGACCTCTACCTCCCTGAGTTCGATAAACCTTGGGTGATTCACTTAAGGGAAACTTGCTGATGTTCTACAAACCTCTGCTCTTGGAGGCCCAACACTGTCTACAGGAATAGAAGCATGCGTAGACATCAGCCGCATTGCGCGTAAAACCCTACATCATGCTTGTCTGGGCTGATATGTTCTTAAGTTATAATGGAGGTTTTCTCCTTGACATAGGTGCTAGGTTTCCTATATCTGGCCATGTGTTTGTGTGTTCAACTAGCCAACCCTTTGCTCATTTGCCATGGCCCTCCATTTATAGGTCAAGGGGGTACCACATGTGCAACATGCATGTCCTCCACCTACATTATATAGGTAGTGACCGGCAGTAGAGGTGACACATGCACCACCCTGGTGTCCAGCATGCACACCTACTGGGTGGCGCCGATGTGACCCCCAACTCCATCTTGTTGGCATGATTATGCATGTAGGGTGGCACTATGCCTGATGTGAATTTATTGTCCCTGCCACCATCCAAGGGAGCGTGCAACAGGTTTAGGCATGCCATCCCCGAAAAAGACACATCCCACGCCCCGAGAACTCCAAGGGCGATTTGGTCAAGGAATTGGACCCGTAGCGGGCCACGCCCCATGGATCAACTCTCCACAGGGGATTCTCGTTGACAGGGCGCACCGTGCACACCGGTTAGTGGAGCGTGGAAGCGGATTGTTGCTTTGACAAGGGTTCCTAGGCCGTTCACCGGGAATTATTCCCGGTCATCAAGAATGCACACCGATGGCTGTGAAATATGGCACTTTTTCTCGGGTTTAAACCCTTAGCTTAGTCAAGAAATTGACTAAGTTTACCTCTCAACTTGCCACCAATGAATAATTAATGCAAATATGTACAATCTATTCTATTTTTGAATGGTGTGCAGGAAATCACGTCATAATAACAAATGGACTTGCAATTACTGAAGAAAATCACGTCAAGAGTACGACAAACTTGACTATGCTCGAAGAGGCAGTTCCAGGTACTTTAACGGGCATCGGTAGGGGCAAGCCCCGCCCATACCGTCCGCTTGTACCATGTACCGTAGGCTTTCTGAGGTTAAACCCTATAAGTTTTGTGACGGACCCAACACCAAAAAGAGAGCCCTTAGTCGCCAAACAGAGCCATCATCCATCAGATCCATCTACACCACACCGAAGGATATCCACCACCATAGTTCATCCATTCCATCTCCAATCTCCTCCATAGCCATATAAATCACCATTATAAAAGAGATCTCCTTGAGAATTGGTGACCATTGTACAAATATTGAGATTTCAATCCAAGTATTTGCCACAACGATTTCTATCTTAGTTATTGATCTTGATATTATGTGTGAGTAGTCCTCACGCGTTGCGTGTTGTGGTGAATCATCGCAGAGTTTATGTACATCTAATCTTATTATATGTGTAAGGATTGAATAGGAGTCTTGCAATCTTGTATCCTTGTCTCTTTGCCTCATTTTGATGATCTGCATGTACCCATATCATTCAGATCAATCAAGGGAACATGTGAGATGAGTGGAGAATAGCGTGCTACCGCGAAACCTCCTCAGAGGCGGAAATGTGAAATTAACGTTACATGTTTAGTGATTCATTCGGGATCATGGCACAATCATCCAGCTTAATGCTTATGTATGTATTCATATGCTTAATAACTTTTGTTGCTCGCGGCTGTGAGGACAGTGGTTGGACCAAAAGGCTCTTGTCACCTCTGGCTTTAGGGACAAGAGTATTTACAGATGTGCTACTCACAAATATCTTATCCCTATTTTATTTGTTACACATTTGCGCTTTGATTATATATGTATGGATAGCTGTAGGAGAAACCTTAACCTTGGCCTATTTCTATCATTGAACACAACCACCGTAAAAGTAAACTAGCTAGGTCTGGTAAACATGAAATTAAATTAACTAGCAAGTGTTGTAGATGTTTCCTTTACACCATTTTAGTAGTGCTTCCCAAGGTTTGATTAAACCTAGGTCTACTAGGGAAAAAACTTTTCATACTACAATTCGTAATCCGGATCGAAGGTATCTCACACAACCAACAAAGAAAAGAAGAAAACAAAAAAAAATACCCCATCGTGGTGATAAAACACTCGCAACAACGACATTCTAACCACCACGAAAGACAACATACCGACTATAAAAGAGATTTTCCAAAAGCAACTCCTTCGAGAAGGAAACAATGCACAATCGTTTCCATCGCCCGATCGAATATCTGGTTTTTTTCACCATGGAGAAATCCAATTTCATCAGGGCTATTACTAGGTACAACCAATGAAGGCCATACATTGGGGTTTTCACCCTGGAAGACGCGACTTGATCCTCAAGGAGCACCACAAAAAATGTAGTCCTCTTGTGCTACCACTCCTTGTCGAGGCCGATTCTACCACTCACCAAACACCCGACACACGGGAAGAGCATGTGCAGCAAAGTTTTCATCGCAGCCAAACCACATATCCGTCCTAACTTCAAAACCTCCAATCACACCCACCATGAATTTCTCCATCTCTATTGATGTCATGGGAATGTATACTTAGCCATGTCCCATAGCACTAATAAGAAAGGGTGAAGCTTCGTGCCACACACTCATGAACCCTTACTAGGTAAAGATAACGGCATGCACGGTCGGATCAATTCCAATCTAGATATCAAGTGGCGACATGTGCCAATCATGACAAATCTCGGAAGATTGGAACTCAAAGGTGACCAGATTTTAGAGTAAGACATCAATAAGATCATCGACTTGGCACAAAAATACCAGCATGGCAAACCAACTTTTTTCAAATCCAACCAACAACCCCCACTGTTGGAGATGTGCCCTAGAGGCAGATAATAAAGATATTTCAACATCATATCTCTAATCTTCATAATAAGTTTTATCCCATGCTATAACTATATTAAGCGAAAACATTAGTACACGTGTGGTATATAAACAAACCAAGTCCCTAGTTAACTGATGATCAGGGTTTCCTGATCATGGACATTTATGTCAATTTACCAGGGGGTCATGTCATTTGATGAACGATCTGACGGACACACACCCAACATAAGTATTAGAATAAGATCCATTCACAAAGTTCAACATTTCAATATCTAATAAAAATTAGTAACCAATTTCTTTGATCATGAGATCACATCTAATCACTATTGCCAGAAGGAGCTTTGACTGCATCAACCATAACATCATAACAAGGTGATCATAAAGGTGTCTCTTGGGTATCCCGAAGGAATAGGTTGATGTGTATCAATCAAGATCAAGATTTGTCCATCCATGTGACAGATAGGTACTCTGGACCCACTCGGTGATATTACATCTACGAAGCTTGGAAGCATGTGACTAGGTCACGAGAATGTAATATCATGGAATGGGTAAATGTGTTTGCCGGTAACAAGATCGAACTAGGGATAGAGATACTGAAGATCAGATCTCAGACAAACCAAGTATCGCAAGACAAAGAGATTAGGACTTGCCATTTAAGATTCAAACGATAAATTTATTTTCATGCAAAGCGTAGGGACCATCATTATTTTCTAGATCCCGTTGTTGGTCATTTATTGGATATGTGTCTTGATCATATCCGTGCATTCCCGAATTGCGGGGGCGCGGCGCTGGTCGAGGGGCGCCGTGGCGTGGTCGTGCGGCGGTGGCGTGGTGGCTTCGACGGTGCAGTCGGGCGCTTCCCCGGCGGTCGGTGACGTGCGTGGACGCCCCTCCGGTGGATGGAGGTCAGGGTGTCATTGTGAGGGGCTCCAGCGATGACTTCGTGGAGGCGTGGTGGGTGGGCTCGGGCCGGGGCAGGGGCCCCTGGGCCTTCCGTGCTCCGATCTTCCCCCAGATCTAAGGGCGCTGGCAGTCAGGGGGCTGCTGCCCGCTGATCTGGCTGCTGGAAATCCCCCCCCCCCCCCCCCCGCCGCCTCTCGTCAATGGAACTTCGTTGCGGTGTCGTGTCTTCTTCGTTGATATGAGGTGTGTGTGCTCTGGGACGCCGGGGCGGCCGCCCTAGAAGGTGGGAGCTTGCTGGTTGGCGGGCGTGCCAGAGGCTCGGGTGCTGGCCAGTCTCCACGCCCGTGAGGGAAGCGTGGCACCGGCGAGCAGCGTGTTGCGTGATGTCTACGGGAGCTTCTATTCTTGTAGACAGTGTTGGGCCTCCAAGAGCAGAGGTTTGTAGAACAGCAGCAAGTTTCCCTTAAGTGGATCACCCAAGGTTTATCGAACTCAGGGAGGAAGATGTCAAAGATATCCCTCTCATGCAACCCTGCAACCACAAAGCAAGAAGTCTCTTGTGTCCCCAACACACCTAATAGGTGCACTAGTTCGGCGAAGAGATAGTGAAATACAGGTGGTATGAATAAGTATGAGCAGCAGTAACGGCGCCAGAAAAGTGCTTGCTGGCGTGTGGTTGATGGTGGTAATATTGCGGACAGTAGAGATGCAGTAAAACAGTAAACAAGCAGCGATAGCAGTATTTAGGAACAAAGCCTAGGGATCATACTTTCACTAGTGGACACTCTCAACATTGATCACATAACAGAATAAATAAATAGATGCTAGACTCTACACCCTCTTGTTGGATGATGAACACCACTAACTGTGTAGGATTACACGAACCCTCAATGCCGGAGTTAACAAGCTCCACAATATTCGATGTTCATATTTAAATAACCTTAGAGTGCATGATAGATCAACATAACCAAACCAAGTACTAACATAGCATGCACACTGTCACCTTCACGCTACGAAAGGAGGCATAGATCACATCAAAACCATCATAGCAATAGTTAACTTCATAATCTACAAGAGATCACAATCATAGCCTACGCCAAGTACTACACGATGCACACACCGTCACCATTATACCGTGCAGGAGGAATAAACTACTTTAATAACATCACTAGAGTAGCACACAGATAAATTGTGATACAAAACACATTGCAATCATAAAGAGGTATTAATAAGCACTTCACTATGTCATTCATAACCGTGAATAAGTATTCTGTGAAATATAGCCTAAGAGACCCACACGGTGCACACACTGTCACCTTTACACACGTGGGACAAGGAGTCTCCGGAGATCACATAAGTAAAATCCACTTGACTAGCATAATGACATCTAGATTACAAGCATCATCATATGAATCTCAATCATGTAAGGCAGCTCATGAGATTATTGTATTGAAGTACATAGGAGAGAGATTAACCACATAGCTACCGGTACAGCCCTTAGCATCGATGGAGAAGTACTCCCTCCTCATGGGAGACAGCAGCGTTGATGAAGATGGCGGTGGAGATGGCAGCGGTGTCGATGGAGAAGCCTTCCGGGGGCACTTCCCCGTCCCGGCGGCGTGCCGGAACAGAGACTCCTGTCCCCCAGATCTTGGCTTCGCGATGGCGGCGGCTCTGGAAGGTTTCTCGTACCGTGGCTTTTCTCGTCTCGAAGATTTAGGTCAGGGACCTTTATATAGGCGAAGAGGCGGCGTCAGAAGGTCAACGAGGCGACGACACAACAGGGGGGCGCGGCCCCCCCTTGGCCGCGCCAGGGTGGTGTCTGGTGGGCCTGTGGCCCCCCTCTGGCCTCTCTCGGGTGTTCTGGAAGCTTCGCGTGATCCTAAGATGCTGGGCGTTGATTTCGTCCGATTCCGAGAATATTTCCTTACTAGGATTTCTGAAACCAAAAACAGCAGAAAACAGGAACTGGCCCTTCGGCATCTCGTCAATAGGTTAGTGCCGGAAAATGCATAAATATGACATAAAGTATGCATAAAACATGTAGATATCATCAATAATGTGGCATGGAACATAAGAAATTATCGATACGTCGGAGACGTATCATTGCGGTGGTGGGTTGACCTTTTGGTTGGCCCAATCTGTAGATGGTGGAGGGATTTTGCCGAGGGGAAACCCTTGCCCGCTTGGGCCACGATGGTGACGTCCCCGGACGCCGTGACCTTCCTGGAGGCGTCGTTGGGGCTTCTCTCTGTCCATATACGGGCTCCAGGTGAAATCCCTAGATCTTCGGATCGGGCGGTGGCGGCACTCCGGTGTCGTGCTCTTCTTGAAGACACCATCTTGGAGCCCACAACACGAGGTTCTCCGATGGTTGTGACGGAGGTGATTCTTCGGCGATATTCGGCAAGGTTTGCTCCGTGCCCTTCCCTTGTCGAGCTTCATTGGTGCTACTTCTCGGTCTGTGAGCATCGTGGGTTGGTCCCCGGTGGTGATCGGCTTTCGGTGGCGTTTCTGCGACGAAGGGGTGCTGTCGACGGCACGCGTGAAAAATGGCTCGCTCTCGAGTGAGTTCCGGCCCGACATTGTAGCTTCCAGCTCTGCTCCGAGTCCTCGTAGGCGTTTTGGCTAAGCATATTGGTCGCGCTTCTGGTTGTAGCTTCTTTGGTAGTTCGTGTGGGTGTGTGGTATCGATCTGTAAGCTGGGTTTAGCACTATGTATCGTTTTCGCCGTTCGTGACTTTATTAATTTAAAGTTAGGCACTTGTGCCTTTTATCTATAAAAAACTAATTGAGATGTACGAGCCGAGCCTCCATATATACAGATCATGCTCTAGTTTTCTGAATTATCGCCACACACACACACTACTGGTCGGTGTGTACCAGATAGTACAATGTCTTTGTATCTTGCCTGGCTGCCATGGCTAGTCGCCTCCCTCTTCGCCATCTACCTGCTCGACCTCTTCGCCCACGCACGCCGCCGCCTCCCTCCAGGCCCCACTCCCCTGCCACTCATCGGCAGCCTCCACCTCCTGGGCGACCAGCCGCACCGCTCCCTCGCCCGCCTCGCCGGGACCTATGGCCCGCTCATGTCCCTCCGCTTGGGTGCGGTCACCACGGTGGTCGCCTCCTCCCCGGACGCCGCCCGCGAGATCCTGCAGAAGCATGACGCCGTCTTCGCCACCCGCTTAGTAAACGACGCCGTGGGCGACCACACCAGGTACTCGGTCGCCGCGCTCCCCATCGGACCGCGCTGGCGCTCGTTGCGGAAGACCATGGCCACGGAGCTCTTTGCGCCGCACCGGCTCGACGCGCTCAAGGGCCTCCGGAGCGACAAGGTGCGGGAGCTCGCCGCCCACGTCGCCCGGCTTGCGAGCGACGGTGCCGAGATTGACGTCGGCCGCGTGGCGTTCACGACGATCCTGAACCTCCTATCCGGCACCATCTTCTCGAGGGACCTCACGAGCCTGGACGACCACGGCGGGTCCAAGGAGTTCCAGGTGCTGGTGGCCGAGATCATGGAGGCCGGGGGTTGTCCGAACGTGTCGGACTTCTTCCCGGCGCTCGCGCGTGCCGACCTGCAGGGGCTGCGCCGGCGGATGGCGAGGATGTTCGCGCGGCTGCACGTGGTGTTCGACGCGGAGGTGGACCGGCGGCAGCGGAGGCGTGAGGACGGCGATCCCGGGAAGGAGAGCGAGGACTTCCTCGACGTGCTGCTCGACGTCGCGGCGCGTGACGGCGCCAAGGCCGGCCTCGACCGCGACACGCTGAGGTCGCTGTTCACGGTAACGACATCTTGTCTTGACTCGACTCTGCATAAAGATAGACTTTGTAATTTTTGTGTAGGTGAGAACTAAGGCATTAGGTTGGATATGCAGTGGCACTTCCAGCCGGCCGGAGTTTCTATCCTCTCTGGATAAATTTCGGTTGTCTCATCACTTTTTATTCAATAGAAAACCATGGGCTCTTTCGAGGTAATCATTTTTTAAAAATAATGTGTAGCTCAAAATATAGAACATTTGAAATATAGATTTCACACATTTGTGGGATATATCATTAGCTATTTTTAGAATTTTTTTCATAATTATTTTGAACCTAGCCATTGGCCTTTTCATTGATTAAGTCGAAAAAGAAGTTAAACTGTTTATAAGGGAAACCGTCCAAAAACCTAATATAACAGCCAACACAACACGCTGACCCTGAGGTCGCGCCTACATACGAGTCGACGACCAAGCCGCCCGAAAGACCAAGGTCGACACCCCAACACCTCAACGCGATAAGGCAGAGGCAAAAGACTGGAGCCGCTGCGACATCCACGCCGGCCCTGAGGCCGCGCCCCCACGCGAGCCGACGACCAAGTCACCCAAGCAACCAAAGCCGACACCCTGACACCTTGACGCAACACGGCGGAGGTGATATCCCGGAGCCGCCGCTCCGACATCCACGCCAGCCCCAAGCCGCGCACCGCCTAGCCGAAGACGAGAAGCTCGCCGACACCAACCACCAAAGCGCTCCACTAGTCCCTTCGACCGGCGGCACATCCAAAGCGAGGCCCCAACAGGAAAGTGACGCAAGAGCGTCAACCTCGCCCGATCCCATGCTAGATCTTGAGTGTCCCCCGGAGAATCCCGGGTGGAGGAGCAAGAACATTGCCACGTTAACGCCTCCAAGAAGGACACGACACCAAAGGGCGTCGCCATCATCGGACCCGGCAGGGAGTTGCAAACTTCGCACCCGCCCCTGGAGACCGGCCGAACCACCATCCCCAACACTCACATAGCAACGCCAGCCCCGCGCGCCTGACTTATGCGGCCACAAACGAAATGAGGCGCCGGGGCCTAGAACCGCCTCACGCCAGAGCCACCTCCTAGCTAGGCACGATGAAGAACCACCAAACCGGGGCCGCCGCCCCGGCATCCTGGCGCCACGTCAAGCCCGAGATTGACGGGCACCCTCGAAGCTAAGTCAACGACCGACACAAAGAGATCGTGATGTCCGTCGTCGAAGCCGTCGAAAATAGGCAGCCGAGCCCAACATCCCCTGCGCCGCCAGACCTAGGCTCCTTGCCACCGCAACAAAAGAGTCGCCGTCCGAATCATCACCGCCGCCTGCGAGATAGTAGTCATAGCGACCAGAGCGAACCCGGGCAGCTGCCACGGCGTTCGGGGCTGAAGACCACCACCGCCAACTTCCTCCACCTCAACTCCAGGACACGGTGCGGAATCTCTAGATCCGCCACAACCGGCCACACACCAGTCGGTCAACTCCAGACCACCTCCAGCGAGGAAGAGACCGTCGCCACCATGTCTGGGGCCGCTGCCCCGTCGTCCACGATATGCCAGCAAACCGCCCGCCGGTAGGCAATGCTGCGGCTCCACCATGCCCAGCCGCCCGGAGGCACCACCGCGAAGCAGCAAACGGTCGCCTTGCACCAGGAGCTGCCGCGCACGCCACGGCCCACCAAGCACATCTAGGCTCAGACTGGGCCTTGGCCGAAACCGCCGTCGGGAGTGCCGCCTCAAGCACAAGCCACACCAGCGTTGTCCGCCACCGCATCCCACCGCTCGCTGCACCCCATCAAGCCGCCGCAAGCGCCGGAGAAGACGAAGTCGGGACGCCGGGCAGCCCTTGCATCCACCGCGGGATCCCCCAGCCACCTTTGGCAGCGGGGGCCGCCGCCACCGCGACGAGGCCAGCAGCGGCGGCAGAAGGAAGGAGGAGGCCGAGGGATCGGTGGCGACGCGAGGTTTGTTTCCCCCGAGCCGCCCGCCGCGGGCGCCGCCATTTCACAATTTTGTGAAATCTATAAATATAAATTTTTGAATTTTCTAATATGCCAAGAGCACCAGGAGCCAAAATGACTTTCCACGCATTATTAGTCTTTTCAAGTACTGTGCATATTGATAAGATTACCGTACTGCTACCCAATCTGCAACTGCTGAGACATGGACTTTTGTGGCCTTCACGTGAGCTACGGCCAACAGCAGCAAAGGCTGCACTGCTGCCACACAATTGCACAAACGTCATTATCAATTGAACAAATACTACCACTAGCTGCAATTTAATAATCTACTGTGAATGATTAAATAAGCAGGACGGGGCCGAGGCCACAGAAAATTGATTTACAATTAAAGGTGAATTATACTCCTTGATTCTGTTTTCCCAATGACTGCCATTTGACTGACTGACGAAGATTAAGAATGTGCAGACCTTGCAACAACACAACTTCTTATTTATAATTCTTATTATTTTTTGGGCTGTTTATATTGATGTTCATGATCATTAATAGCTCGGCGAAATTTTTGCAAAAAAAAAAAATGCGTACAACACATCGCCGACTAGTGATATGGGTAGAATAACTGGAAAGGAAAAAATCACCTACTCCATCCATTCTAAAATAATTGACTGCTATTTCTCATGAGTTCGGATATAAAGAAAACTATGTCAATATTTATATGTGAAATCTATATGTTATAATAAATCCATGCGAGAGGAAGAACAGGGAAGTGTAAAAAAAAATTATGAAAGGAGGAATAAAGGTTCGGGAAAGGGAATTTGAAGTAGGGTTTGGGTGATGTTGATTGATGAACGACCTTGATCATGACGTGCACCCCTGGCCTCGAAGAAGATGGTGGCAACGACAACCACCATATCTACCACTGGATGTTCATGGATGTTGGCTGTAAATTTACTTTGCCCTAATGACTTAAATGGGCACCCGATTGTGGCGTTATCGCTCTTGATGTGTGGAAGATCCGAGCAAGGAGGAGAATTGTGGGGAAGGAGGGGAGATGCATGGATTATATGAAGGTAAAAAAAGGTGGAGGGGGAGGAGGACATGAGTAGGGAGACGAACGAGTTGAGTAAAAGGTGGGTTTGTTTGCACCCTCCATGTTGAGTAAAAGGCGGGTTGGTTTGCACCCTCCATCACAATAAGCATGTAGAACAAAATTGGATTTTTGAGCTAAATAATGAAGTAGATGTAAATTTATCGTCACATAAAAAATTATAGGGATCTCAGAAAAATAAAGATGAAACTTTCACATATTCAAGAGTGTGTTGCTATCTTAAATATGTCGCCTATTTATGCAGGGTCCGATTAGATATTTTTATTCGTGTGCACATAGTTCAAAGTCAACTAGAAAACATATACTCCCTCCGTTCCTTTCTATAGTGCCTATAGATTTTTGGCATTTGTTTCAGAATATAAGGTTTTAGCTTGGCTTTTCTAAAATTACCCCCCCCCCCCCCCCCCCCAACGTTCAGCTCACACACAATATGCGTGAGAAAAAATCCATACAAAATTGGAAACAATTAATTGAGATTTCTAATGCATGGCCCAACGATTCCTTAAAATTAGGCAGCAATGGTTTACTTTCCTTAATTGAACTTGGCTGCACATATATGGAGAATCAACAAGAGAGATTTGTGGGGTTTGTTATGGTAAGTTAGGAAGATATGGATTTCCCAAATTTTACGTTAATCTCAAATTGTTCAGCTAGGGGGTCTTGTGTAAAAAAATACTATTGTGCTAATTTCCGTGCCAAAAAACTATAGGCATTATAGAATGGAACAGAGGGAGTATATTCTTATTATACATTAGCAAATATGTTCATTTCATATGGTAAATATGTATATGACTACTAATTACTTCTCAACACATCTTATGTTTTGTTGCAGGATTTGTTTGTTGCAGGCAGTGACACAAGCTCTAGCACGGTGGAATGGGCGATGGTGGAGCTTCTCCGGAACCCATCATCAATGGCGAAAGCCCACGAGGAGCTCACACAAGTCATCAACATGAGGAGGAGCATCGAAGAATCTGATATTGACCAATTGCCATACCTTCAAGCCGTAGTCAAGGAGACATTTCGGTTGCATCCTCCGGTTCCATTGTTGCTACCGCGGCAAGCCCAAGCAAATGTAAGTATAGCGGGTTTCATGGTGCCCCAAGGCGCCCGTGTGCTGGTGAATGTGTGGGCTATGGGCCGAGACGAAGGCATCTGGCTTGAACCAGACAAGTTCATGCCGGAGAGGTTTCTCGGGACGACGGTAGACTACAAAGGTGGTGATTTCGAGCTCCTCCCGTTCGGTGCAGGGCGGCGGGTGTGCCCTGGGATGCCGTTAGCAAGCAGGATGGTGCATGTGGTCCTCGCAACATTGTTGAATCAGTTCGAGTGGAAGCTCCCGGTGGAGGTGGAAAGGACAGGGATTGATATGACTGAGAAGTTCGGGGTGAGCCTCACAAAAGTTGTTCCTCTTTGTGCTATAGCTATACCAATTTGAGCGAAAAATTAATATAATAATGTGTCATCCTCATTTGTCTCTTAGAACAAGTTGTTCCTCTTTGTGCTATAGCTATACCAATTTGAGCGAAAAATTAATATAATAATGTGTCATCCTCATTTGTCTCTTAGAACTATACCTCACTATTACGTGTGAAGTGTGCTTCGTTACAAGATGAGCAGACCTTGTGAGGTAGGATCCTAGTATATATTTAAGATCAAATTTTGGATGTGCCTTTTTGGTTTGCGTTTCCCGCATGTAAAACTTATGCATCACGCATTCGAATGGATATTGATCGCTAATGTGGCAGTAGTAAAGACCACGGTGGCTTAAAAGTTAAGTAAATCATTACACTCTTTCTTTTATATAGGGAATTAGGGTTTGTAGTTATGTTTCGAGTGTCTTGGACCGTAAAATTGCTGGCTGATTTTAATGGACGTGTCTTGTCTTTAAATTTGAATGCCCACAATCAATATCTTGTGTCTGCCGCCGTTACTTCGAGCAAGTAGCCACAAAAGCTTCACCCCAAGGAGGTTTGAAGACGATTATGTAGTTTCAAGCCACGCCAACCAACAACCAACCCATCGTCCATGAAGACCAATGGGGGGGGGGGGGGGGGGGACAAAGGCTCACAAGCTTCTCAGCAACTGCTAAACCAAGCATCAACAAGCCAAGATTGGAGTAGGAAACCAGACAAGATTGGAGTAGGGGCCTGTTTGGCTGCCAACAATGGGTTCTATCACATGCGTGAAGATAAAAAACGGGCGCTTGGATGCCCACGGGAGAAAGATTCCATGTATCGCACGAACTTTAAAGCACATGAAAAATTGTATAAGGGGAAAAGCTTGATTCGGCCGTTTATCGCGATGTAGCCACGTCTCGCGCTCGTTGGGGCAAAAATGCGCCGTGCTGATGTGAGGGAGGGATGGCATGAGCCCGCGGCCACTGGGGAAAATACGGCCGGACAAATTTTGTCACCTCCCTCCGATACTCCCCCCCCCCCCCACCCCCCACCCCCGCCCTATTTACACCTCCCCGCCTCACCGCCTAAAGCCGAGCCACCATTTTTCACCTTTCGAGCTCTCCGTCCATAGCTGTTCGCTAATGACCAAGGTAAGGGACGGTCTCTTCTCAAGCCGGTGGACCTCCTCTGCGGCAGTTCTTCCTCCTACGCATGGCCGACATGTCGTCGTCTTCCTCCGTTGGGTCCGACTGCTAGATCACTCTGAGTACCTCCAAACCCTAGCTTAGATCTATACTAAGGCTGCCAGTATCTATAGGGATAGAGAGTTCTTGGTGTTAGGGCAATATGCTTGTTGTATTACCAGGGGGCCAAAGGCCATAATATATAGTACATGTACAGGTGCACATATGCAGAAAGCCCCATAACATATGGGGAAACTACAATATACAGATATATACATCTAACACTCCCCCCCCCCCCCCCTCAAACTCATGGTGGATCCACAACACTGAGTTTGGAGAGTAAGAAATCATGCTGCGCTCGAGTCTGTGCCTTCGTAAAGAAATCCGCCAACTGCAAATCTGAAGGCACATAATGAACCGCAACAACATCATCATGTACCTGTGCACGTGTGTAAAAAGCATCAACACCGATATGCTTGGTCAGCTCATGCTTGACCGGATCACGTGCAATACTGATAGCACATGTACTGTCAGACAAAAGTGGAGTGGGTGTCGCAACAGGGACCCCAAAATCTGCAAGCAACCACCGTAACCAAGTCACCTCAGCAATCAACAAAGCCATAGCCCACAACTCAGCCTCAACACTCGAACGGGAAACTGCGACTTGTTTCTTCGTCTTCCAAGCAACAAGCGAACCACCAAGAAACACACAGTAAGCAGAAAGCGAACGACGATCCGTAGGATCACTCGCCCACGTAGCATCCGAATAGCACTGGAGCTGGAGAGAGCTAGAACAGGGAAAGAAAAGACGACGAGTGATCGTGCTACGAAGATAACGAAGAACGCGGAGGAGATGACTATAGTGAACAGTGGTAGGAGCTGAGACAAACTGACTCAGAATATGAACATGATAAGAAATATCAGGACGAGTGACAGCAAGATAAACAAGACTCCCAACAAGATGGCGATAACGGGTGGGATCAGGAAGAGGATCACCATCAGTAGGACGAAGCTTAACATTAAGCTCCATAGGAGTATCGACTGTGCGCTCATCCCCAAGAGCAGCACGAGCAAGAAGATCATGAATGTACTTTTCCTGAGAGATAGAAAAGCCATCAGAAGTGGAGGAAACCTCAATACCAAAAAAATAGCGAAGAGGACCAAGATCAGTCATAAGAAACTGATCACGAAGACGAGCCTTGATGAAGGCAATATACTCAGGATCATCACCAGTAATGATCATATCATCAACATAGAGAAGAAGAAGAGTACGTCCACGAGGAGAAGAGTGAACGAAAAGTGCTGGATCATGAAGACTAGGAGAGAAACCAGCAGCAGTCACCATAGAGGCGAAGCGCTCAAACCAGGCACGAGGGGCCTGTTTGAGACCATAGAGAGAACATCGAAGACGACAAACCATCCCATCGGGAACAGAATACCCAGGAGGAGGCTGCATGTAAACCTCCTCACTCAACTCGCCATTAAGAAAAGCATTCTGAACATCAAGCTGGGAGACAGACCAGCGGCGAACAGAAGCAACAGCAAGAAGGGTACACACAGTAGTCAAATGAGCCACAGGGGCAAAAGTCTCATCATAGTCACGGCCGTGCTCCTGCTGAAAGCCACGAGCCACAAGACGTGCTTTATAGCGCTCAAGAGATCCATCAGAGCGAGTCTTAATTTCATAGACCCACTTACACGTGATAGGATGAACACCACAAGGGGGGGGAAAACAAGATCCCAAGTGCCAGTGCGCTCAAGCGCAGCGATCTCCTCAGCCATGGCAAGCTGTCATTCAGGATGACGCTCGGCATCCCGATAAGAAGTCGGCTCGGAAACGACAGAGAGACCATACTGACTAGGAGAGTAACGAGCTGGGGCACAACACTGATGGACAGGCCGTGAAGGGGGAAGGTCATCAGCGGAGAACAACTCATCAGAATAAGAGGAAGAAGGGACAGCATCAGAAGGATCCGAAGCCGGAGAACGAGGAGTACTAGGTGGACTAGACGGAGGAGAGGATGGCGCTGAAGGGGGCGCATCAGGACTAGGAGGGGGAGGAGACAGGATAGCGGGGGGTGCATCCGGAAAAAGAAGAAAAGAGATATCATCCACCGGGTAAGTACCCGAGGTGGGACGAGGATAGAAGGGATGCGTCTCATCAAACGTGACATCACGAGAGATGCGCATCAGACGACCAACGGGGTCCCAACAGCGATAGCCCTTATGCTCATCACTGTATCCGAGAAAAACACACTCAACAGACTGAGCGGTCAGCTTGGTGCGATCGCGAGGAGGCAGAAGGACATAGCAGACGCAACCAAATGAACGGAGAGTCGAGTCGTCTAGAGAAACACCAGAGAGACGCTCGAGAGGAATGCCACCCTGTAGAGCAGCGGAAGGCTGAATGTTAATGAGGTGGGCCGACGTAGAGACAGCCTCAGCCCAGAAATGTGGCGGAAGAGAAAAAGCAATCATCATAGCACGGGTGGTCTCAAGAAGATGACGATGCTTACGCTCGGCGGCGCCATTTTGAGCATGCGCGCCGGGACAAGAAAACTGAGCGAGGGTGCCCTCCTCAGCAAGGACACCACGAAGGTGCTGGGAGATATACTCACCAGCAAAATCAGCACGGAACACGCGAATGAGTGAGGAATACTGAGTGCGGACCATGGCCGCAAAACGCTGATAAATAGAGAGCACCTCACTGCGAGAGCGCATGAAAAACACCCAGGTGTACCGTGAAAAATCATCAATGAATAAGATATAGTATCGATGGCCCCCTTTCGAAGCGAAGGGAGCCGGACCCCAAACATCTGAATGGACTAAATCGAACGGTCGCTGAGAGCCTGTAAATCACGCCGAAACCGTATTTTTCCTGCCGATTTACGGGTTCGGGTTAAAAGTGGCGCAGAACAGAGACTGAACTCGTCGTCCGGCCCGAAAAACTTTTTCAGGGGTCCGAAAAATTTCACGCTCGACCTCTATTAATACAGACCGAAGAGTGGTTTACAGGCCCAAAACTGAACGGATTTTTCACCGCGCCATCAGCGCCGCCGTCCGTACAATCACCTCCAGCCACCGATTTCTAGCTATTTTGTTAAAATTTTGCGACACAGCTCACGGCTACAGACGGATCATGCGGCTGGCGGACATGCCAGGCCATGGCGCGAAGCGGTGGTCGGCAAGAGTGCGGCGGCCGACATGCGCGCGCTGCTAGCTAAGCAATAGCAGCTATGCGCGTGGGCAGCTAGCCAAGCGATAACAACTATCGCATGAGCAGCAGCCCAGCTAGCAGCAGCTAGGCGCGCGGGCAGCTAGCTAGCAGCATCACGGCCGCTCTGGCCGGAACAATCTTAGCTGCGTCCGGCCGCATAAATTCGACTGCGCCGCCTGAACCTTCAGCTTCTCGTGCTCAGCTCTTCCCTATACGCGATTGTCTCCGCCTAACCCCCAATCTCGCGGTTGCAGCCAGGGGCGCGGGCGGCGGCCGCGCAGGGAGACGTACCTAGGCAGCGATCTGGACAGTTCCTGTGAAGAAGATGATGACTTTCCGTTTTTCAGTTTTAGTTTACGGGGTTTGTTCTGTGCCAGCAGTTTTGCGATTCGTAAACACGTTTTCGGAAGACTGAACTCGAGTTTTTCGGTTTGCACTTTTACGGGCTCTGTTAGATATGCTCTAACGACCCATCTCCAGACAAAGACCCCAGAAGGCCACGATGAACCAAAGACGACAGGCGAGAGTCACAAAGGTGACCAAGACGATGATGCCACTGCTGAAAAGAGCCGGTAACAGAGGCAACAACCGGAGGAGGGCTGGCAGATGGAGTGGCAGCGGAAGGAACACGAAGCCAGTCTAACTCCCAAAACCCCGGAGACTTACGGCTACGAGGGCCAGCTCCAACCAGGGCATGTGTGCGACGATCCTGAACCGCACAAGACTCAGCGTCAAGAATGACGCGACAACCAGAATCGGTGAGCTGGCTAGCAGAGAAAAGCTTCATCTGAAGGCGAGGAACATGAAAAACATCAGGGACAGAGAAAGAGGGAGTAGAAAGGGTGCCTCTACTAGAAACAGGAATAGAGGTACCATCAGCCGTGACAACACGGACAGGACAAATAAGAGACCGAAGAACAGACAGAATAGAAGACTCAGAGGTCATATGAAAGGAAGCTCCAGAATCCAGATACCATGAGGACGTACCTGACTGTGTAGAAAGTGGTGGTCGCGCAGTGCCAGAAGAGCCAGTCACAGAACCAGCAGCGCCCAGCGAGGAAGAGTCTGTAGTAGCGAGCAGACCACGAAGACCCCTGAGAATGTCCTGATCAGATAGTGCAACTGCAGAAGATCCTGAAGAGCCAGCCTGCTGACGATCCTGGAACTGCTGACGTAAACTGGGATCCCGCGTCCAGCAGGTGGAGGAAGTGTGGCCAACCTTGCCACAGTAGGTGCAATGAGGACGAGGGCGGAGACTCGGACCGCGAGGCTGCTGACGAAACTGGAATCCCAAGCATCAAGCAGGCAGTGAAGCTGCGCTATCTCATGCGCAGAGAGTGGCGCGACTGGAGAGGTCGACATACAATCAGGTGCCGACGAGGAGCTATCACCCACACGCACAGAGGCCACCAAAGGGGGCGACGGAGAGCAACACGCCGATGAAGACAGAGTCGGCAAAGCGCGGTCATAACCACGTAAAGAGGCCGCGAAAGTCGATGTAGAGCGGCATGCCGACGTAGACGGAGTCGACGAAGCGCGGCCATAACCGCGGGAAGAGACCGCAAAAGTCGATGTAGAGCGGCGGGCCGACATAGACGAAGTCGGCGAAGCGCGGGCAGAGCCGCATGAAGAGGCCGCAAAAGTCGATGTAGAGCGGCAGGCCGAGGGAGACAAAATCGGCGAAGCGCGGCCAGAGCCGCGGGAAGAGGCCGCGAAAGTCGGTATAGAGCGGCGAGCCGACGTAGACGAAGTCGGTGAAGCGCGGGCAGAGCCGCGTGAAGAGGCCGCAAACGGCGACGAAGAATGGCTAGTCGTCATACACGGAGGCAGCGGACAAATACCAAGTATCGAAGGGAGGCCCAAAGATAAGGCGGGATCAGCGGAAGAAGACATCGGGTAACAACAGCCGACGACAGTATTTCTTTTTTCTTTACCTCAGATCGAAGTCAACGAGCAGGGGAGATCGAGAATCCAGCGCGGAATCGGGAGCGAGCAGAGGCAGGGCGAGCGGAGAGCGGGCCGGGGATGTCCTGGCGAGCGGAGAGCGGCGTCTACGGGCGACGGGCGGAGCCTGACGGGGGCGAGCGGAGCCTGGCGGGCTGGGAATCGAGGCGGGCGAGCGGGGTCAGCCGAATCGAGGCAGACGACCGCGGAATCGAGGCGGGGATCGATCTGACGGGGGCTGACGGGGGCGGGCGAAGCCTGGCGGGCCGGGGATCGAGGCGGACGAGCCGAATCGAGGCAGACGGCCGCGGAATCAAGGTGGAATCGAGCCGAGGATCGAGCCGGGGATCAAGGCGGACGGAGTGCTGGCAGCCAGCTTCGATCGGGAGCAGAGATTTTCGATTGGAATTGAGGAGATGGAGCGGAGCAGCAGGGAGCAGGGGCGGACGGGCGTCGGAGACAAACAGACCGGACGAAGAGGAGCCGGCCGGGGGTGGACGGAGAGCGGCGGCCGGAGGACGGCGGCCGGACAAACGGCAACGACGGACAAGCAACGTCGGCCGGGAAACTAGAGCACCAATTTTTGCTCTGATACCATGTTAAGCTTCATGCACTAGCCACTTGAACCAAAAGTCCGAACTGATGGAAAGGGCTAGGCAATCCACATATACACTTCACAACAGTATCATTGGTAACACAGGAGCATCTTTGGTTGATTGTTTGCATAGTCACGTTGAGTCTCACCTCTTCTTTATGTGGTGAACTTACCTCACACCAGCACACTTGAACACAGTTACATCTGCAAGCATCAAAATAAATAAATAAACTTACAACATAAGAGTTGTGTGAAATAGATGATATTAAGGTAATCCTCTCAAAAGAAGTTTTCAAAGGTCAACCATGTACGATGAATTTGACAAAATTCGCCTAACACAGGTGTAAGTTTGAACACATAATTGAGAAGTTAGAGTTAACAAAACTCATAATAGATTTTCAGAATGGAACCACATTGTTGATCGACATCATTTTTATGTAGACCTCGTAATCAAACAATGAACCGATAAACTAAATTATTGAGAAGTAGGTGGCGAAGTTAATGATAGACACAGTAGCAAACAAAGGACATGCGCAAAGCAGAAATGAACACCTTACTATACTGGAGAGATTCAAATCTACTTGTTTATATCACCTAAACAAAAAAAAACTTACAACACACAAGTTATGTGAACAATGAGGTGAAGCTACTCCTCAAAGAAACTTTCAAACAACGAATCGCATGCAATTAATTTGAAAAAATTCGATAAAGAACACTTCAAACATGAACACGAAATTGAAGGTTTACAACAAAAGGAACACAAAACCGATGGTCAAAATGGAATCATCTTGTCAACGTGCATTTTTTTATCTAGACTTTATTTTCAATCGAACCATTGTTGTGTTTATTAGAAGGGACTAGTAAATTTGCCCGTGCATTGCTACGGGTCGTTTGACTATGCGGTGCCGACGGCATCTGTTGGTTGTCCGCACATGGTTGATATAAGAAATAAATATTAGTTTCTTTTGTTTTCCAATTATTATACTTTATCAAAGGGCTATAATTTTAATAAAAATATATGTGTTTTACCTAAATGAAAAATTATTGCCTCCATTAGCCTTGCACCAGCACTAAATATATCCGTACATGCAAACTACATAATATCTCAATAGGAAATTTGCCGGTGCGTTGTGACGGGCTATTTTCTTATTGGAAATTTTGGATGGTATCTTGTCGATTGACGCAACACGGTATCATTATCATCTTCGTCGCACATGTTGGCGGTGGAATGGAACTCCTTGATTCCACCCAACGGTCGGAGGCGTTGTGTTGTTGCCACCTCCTTTTCTCTTGGGCTATCGCTTCCTCCTTTACTTGCCATCTGTAATTATCGACATTTTTTAAATAAGTATCCTGGTATTGTATACGTACATAATATCACATATAACATGCCAAAAGATATATGCCTGTGTGATTGCTCCGAATTTAAGTTGCCACGATTAATTAATAAAACACATAGAGACATTGATCAAATGTTCAGTTGAGTTTTATATTTGTGAATATGCACTTATCTTCAATATCTTTTGGCTCTGAAGAATTTTTAGTTCCTATAAAAATAGCACGTGATAATAATAAATAAATAAATTTGCTCTTTTCTTTCTAATAAATCTGCAGAGGTGTTAGCAACCAGCAAATTAAAGGCATGTGAGCATAAGAAATTAATCTGCTCCTGTGTCGTTTGTGCTTATAGAATTCAGAGTGAAAAGACATCATCTTGCAAAGGGAAAACGGGGAGAAAGCCTAAATCGGCCGGCACATTGACCAGAGGCCCAAGCCCAATCCAGCCGGCAACCCCCCAGGTCGTTATCCTCTTCCACACCTAGCACGCCGCTGCCTCCCATGGCTCTGGCCGCGCGCGTCCCTGCTCCGCCGCCACACTCCATTCCTGCACAATGCCACCACCCCTTCGCCCAGCCCGGCCGTGTCGGCCACGTCCGCCTCCGGCCATCGTCTTTCCACCGCTCGACCGTCCCAGCGTGTCTCCTCACTTCGGGCCAAGTACTGGCGGAGTCAGCCCCACGCGCGGGCCTCCTTCTAGACTCGTTCCGCGTACGGCCGCCAGCAGCCCCGTCCGACCAGCTCGCCTTCCGCACGCATGCGTTGCCGCCTGCACCAGCTAACCCAGTCAGCACGCGACCCCCGGCTCTGCTCGCGCGTCCTTCCTAGCGACTGGAGGTCTCGAGTCTCGACTCCCTGAGGGCTGGCGCATGGCCGGCGTGGTCGCCGTGACTCACGGCCCCTGAGAGAGAGAGAGTGACGAGGCCGTCAGGTTTGTGGCCGCGCGGGGCGAGAGCGAGTAGAAATACAGAACGGACGAAACGCGATGAAGCTAAAACGAACCGTTTTTTTCTAATAATAACTCAGCGGTGGCAGTTGTTGTAATTTGAACAAAGGTCAGGGGCAATAACTGACGAACGAGCAAGAAATTTTATTTTCTTTATTATTAGGTGTAATATAATATAATCTATATCTATCTATACCTATACCTAATAATAAAGGAAGGAAGATTTCTCCCCAAAAATTTCGTCCGTCTTTTTTCTTTCCAATTTTACCCTCCCAAGTAAGAACATATTACAGTGTCTGCCACCGCTAAATGATATTCTGTACGTACCTGTTCGCTTCTACGCCAGAACTGCGAACATGGTTTGCTGGTTCGTTTCTCCGTCAACCATACTGGGCTGGATCGCTGTATACAAAAATTGAGGCACGTTGTTGGAGTGCTGGCCTGCTGGGCCTTCTCTTATAGGACGCTAGACAAATAAGTGGCCTTTTATAGATTAAACTCAAGACCGTCCAGCTGGCAACAACATGGAGGGAGTCCAGCCAACCAATTAGCCCAGATTTGGCTCCAAGATTCAAATTCACCCAGTCTACCAATCACACCCTAAGTGAACCCGTCTTCCTTTCAACCACTTCAGAGAATCTCTAGTAGATCCCCTAAAAGGGACACTTCGTTTTCTATAAATTTTAAATCCATTTTAAAATGTTAAAAAAATGAATAAAATCCCAAGTGTGCATCCGAACATCTTATGTTAGCTAACAAAAGTTTTGTAGGAAAAACAATGTGTAACCTATGTAAAAAAAAGTTAAATAAATGTCTCGCGGAAAAGTTTTTTGAAACACCAGAAATTATCTTTTTTGCGTGACCACAAAAAAAATATTTTTTCGCGATGTGTTTAGGAATAGAATGTGTGGAAGTACACCTTGATCTTTTTTTGGAGTTATTTGATAATTTGAAAAATAATTAAGACACACAGTACAAACACAGATACTCACATTCACACGCACACACTAACCCTTATGAACGTACACATGCACAACTTACCTCTATGAAATATATTTTCCATAGTAGGTGCATCTACACCTACGAGCCAAAATAGATTTCGCGAGACGCTTGAAAGTCTGGCCATTATTTCGTCCCGAGAAGGCCTGTGGAATGGACCGGTCCTTAAAGTAATTTTAAGGCCCATCTTAAATCCAGCCCTGCGACAATCGACAATATATGTAGGGTTTGGAGGTCGATTCAAGGGGCAAATTCTGGCCACATTCCACTCCGTGCCTCCGCCACCCAATCTGGCCAAATCCATTCGTCGACGGCAACCTCTGTGCACCAAGGGGAGACTTTCCTCATGCGTCTTGAGGACAACCGACGAAGCAACCAGCTCACGAGGTGGTCAACATCACCTCCAACGAGTGAGAAGTTCACCGACTCGGTCAATTCATACAGAAAAAAACAGCTCTTGGGCGAACCTTATACCAGTTGCAAGGTTTTCTCGGCGGAGACCTATTTTGGCACCTACTGACCTACAGATGCTCTTAACAATTTGTATGGGCCAACTTGTGTGATGTGAAACAAGTGACGATACTACAAACTGCTGTTTACTCTATTTACTACTAGTAGCAATATACTGCAAAAAAAAAACGCTCAAAATCATGCAGGCATGAAGAGCACAAAGAGCTGCCCATGCAGCAGTAGACAGAAGACATAAGTTCACAAAGAGTTGCCCAAGCGGTATCTACTATATTTAATGGAAACTAATTCTTACCATTAACCCAAAACACGCTGTACAAATAAGAAAATAACTAGTCTGGATTTGCTAAAATAGTTACAATTACAATGATATAACTACCTGATTTCGAAATAAATACAATTAATTTCGCTAGCCAGGTTCAAAATTGGGGAACCGAATTATACAACAGAGGGCTACGGAGGCACATATCATTGCTTTGTACCCTCTTCTCGCAACCTTTCATCTTTTTTCGACAACCCATTGATCTGCTGCTCAAGCTGTTACGTAAAGAACACAATGGATGTCAGCACACAGTATAAAGTCAAAACTTAACTTAGAAATAAAAATTAATGAACTTATTTTAATGCATCAACAAAAACTTCGTTTGTTCACGGAACAAATGTAATTCTCTAAACATGTTTTTTTCTGAAAACTTTACCTGATTATTTCTCAGCTTTAATCTCTGCACTTCCTCAGCAAGTTCTGTGACACTGGAAATTTCAACAAATTCAGTCAAATTTCCTTAAACATGGAGAACCATGCGGGAAAGGTGTTATACCTTCGCTGCAGATGGACAACATATGACTCCAATCCCTTCTCTCTAACAAGTGAGCCCGATGACTACACATATATCAGCACTTGTCAAATAAGCAAAAGAATGTATATTCTTCACGTGTCAACATGAAAACAGAAGAACATATGAAACCACACTTCGTGGGACGCACCTGAGACGAACTAACCGTACTTGCATCGGAAGAATCTGTCAGAAAATATATCCATGGGAAGCCATAATATCAGTACGGTGAAACTATCTCGCTGAAGTTTAACATATACAATTCACATGATACATACCACATGTTTCCTCAACCGAAGATATCAGTCTACTTAGTACTTCCTGTGAATTCAAAGAATTGTAAGAATGCTAACCAATTTTTGCATCTCAATATAATAAACGCAATATACCTTCTGCATATTATTTTGCTGCATCAAGAATTGTAGTGTTGGAAGAATTGTGGATGAGTTGGAAGATGGCCGTGTTACTCCACTTGACAAATTTGTCCTACTGCTGCTTGCTGCTGGAGCTATCTGAGAAATTTAAGTAAGTACAAATTAGTCGTTGCCCTACAAATTTAAAACTGGAAAGGTTATATTAATAGCAAAGTTGCAAAAGGAAAACTAGGCATTTTTGGGGAAATGTCAAAACCATAATTTCCCCCCTGCAGCAACCCCTGACTAAGCAACCTTTAGGGGAGACCATGGTTGATTATATTTGAAGGAAAGATGATATACTAACATGTGTGTGAGATATACATTGAATGCGCTAGGTTACTTACGAATTTGTATTCTTCAGGATCCTACTTCCGTATAAAATTAGTTTCATCATCCACAAAGGCCACTGTTGTGGTCTGGAGGAATCAATCGACGGACAACATTTTTCCCATGAAAAAGCACTTTTGGATAGCCATCTACTAGTAGAGGCTTAGCCATTGTAAATCACTTCAGCACTTAGTTACATCATGCACTTGGACATTTTTGTCCTCGTACCATAAGATGAGCCAGAATAGTTTCATCATCCACAAAGGTCACTGCTGTGGTCTGGAGGTATCAATCGATGGACTAAACATTTTCCCATGAAAAACCACTTTAGGATAGACATCTACTAGTAGAGGCTTAAGCAATTGTAAATCACTTCAGCACTTAGTTACATAATGCACGTGGACATGTTTGTCCTCATACCATAAGATATCGCAGTCTAAACTAAGACATCCAAGGTTTCCTCATGACTCATAATTAAGACAATTATCAAATACAAGTAACTATTTACTATTGAGTTCCCAGTACCTTTTGAGCAGGATTATCTGATGTAACCTGAAAACGCCCCCTTCGCTGGACAACATTTACCTCTGATGATGGATCAGGTGTCCCTGCTCAGATGTGACATGCAACAATAAATGCCAGGCAGTAACCTTAAGTTACTTCTAAGATATTAAAATAACGCCAAGGTGGTTGGTTTTGAAATCATGAATACTAGACTCCCATTTATGTGAATCTATTCAAAGATGAGATATCATGATCATCTTACTAGAGAGAGATTGGTGTAGGACCCATGATCAGCTTACCAGACAGATGTGAGCGTGTGTCCTTCATTTGACGGAAGAACAAAGGGCCACTTCGGTTTCTAATGCACGGATTTTTCTGATGAAATTCATTCCTTGCATTTTGGAAAATTTCAAGTGTTACCACAGCATAGAATAGCCAACACGAGATAACAGAAAAACACACAAAGAAGAGCAAAAAATGCAGACAAGAATAGGAAGTTACAATGTACTGAATAAAATGTGTCAACGTCACCATATTAATCAATATTACCACTACTATAAAATTGTTGCCAAGGGTTGTAAAGAAAATCCATGCTTCTTTATTTTCTTCTAATTATTTTCTAGATTGGCTGGAATTCCAATGGAGAATGCTCTACCAAATGAATCAAGATGTCCTGAGTCTGCCAAAATATAAATCGGAATATTTTATTGCAAGATCAAAGGGGAGCCCAAAAAGGCTTTCAGGCTAGGTTGCGAGAGGAAATTACAAGTCTATGACCCATGTGGGCTTGAAAGTTAACCTCTCCAAAAGAATAATGCCCTTACATTTCTTCTCTATTTAAGTAACCCCACAGCCTTAGGTTCACACCAATAACCAAGTAACTGTAGATATCAACCAAGCAAATAGTGTGCGGGTCAACCAAGCAAATAGTGTGCAGTATGTTAAGACTTTTAGTGGCAGCAGCGAATTTACACGATGTCGGCAGGTTGGTCGAGTTTGTGACTTGGTAGTGGTGACAGCAGTAAAAACCTAATGGGACTTGCTTAGAACCAGCAATAGTAGGTTAACGAGACATGAATGGGTATAATTTGGTTATTGTAGAACAGCTATGATATTTCACCTTCAAGGTGACAAAGTTCAAATTCTTCAAGGGCTATGGATGGTAGTTGGTACAGTAAAATTAAACCCGTTATTCTGTATTTGATTTGATGAAGAAATTATGGTCCATTTCTAATACAAAATGACATGCAGTCAGCTCAATGTTCAAGAAATAGAAGAAATTGTGATCCAAGAAAAATGGTGCATGATAGTACAGGAAACAATAAACTGCATAGTTACCTTTGTGAATCACTACCAACATTCTTGTAAGGAGATAGAACATGCTCAGGAATTAGAGAACCACTTGAGAATTTGTGACTATTTCCCAAATTCGAGGGTACAGAAACACTTCTTTCCAAATTTTCACCATTGAAGATTTCAATTCTACTATGCTGCATTTGTGGGGTCTCCTGCACAGGTGATGTAGATTCCGTGCTTGGTTGCACCCGCAAATTCATAGCAGTAGGATCCTGATCATCATCACCGCAAACATCGAAGCAAGACCTGTGTCACCATATTCAATGCAAAGTCCTTCACAGTTTAACAAGTACTTAAAAGAAACAGAGCTAAAAAATGAAATTCATAGGTACTCCCTCCATCCCAAAATATAAGGCACGCTTATTTCCACACGGTCTTTGATCCACAGCTTTGACCACAAATATATACAAAATGTCTTTGATGCACAACTTTGACTACTAATATATACAAAAATATGTGGTTTTAGAATGTATAAATGATATCGTTGCATTCATCTTGCAAATCTCTTTCATTTCATATATATTTATACAAATTTTGTAATATGATAAGTACAAATCATAGTCAAAGTTATAAGTTGTTGACCAGAGAGACGCCTTGTATTTTGGGATGGAGGGAGTACAAATCATAGTCAAATTTATAAATTGTTGTCCAGCAAAATTTAAGGACGCCTTATATTTTGGGATGGAGGGAGTAGTAAGCAAAACGATTATGGTTTTGTGAATTTCGTTTCAGAAGGATATGGAGCAGTAGGATTAACTCATCTAACCGATAACCAAGTAAGCTAACTTTAGGCACCATAAGATGATTGTCTTTTCTAACCATGAAGACCATCATTACCAGATGCATTTCATGGCCTACAGGAGACTACCAAATTGATTGCACACCATAGTCGGTATCTAAATTAAATTGGACACAGAAAAAGCAATAAAAGCAATATATCTCATGAGCTCTGAGAGCACAAACATCACAATTTATCAAACACAGAATGCTGAAGATAAAACTATACCATCATACACAACATCACAAGATTGTTCAATTTGATGAAAATTATGTTGCAAAGTGAGAGTGATGAAACTCCAGAACTCACTTTAGTGCCTCAAGGGGACGGGTTGGAAATGAAGAGGCAAGATCTCCATTCAAATCTTCAACTTCTTGTATCTCATCCTGTTAATTCAGAAGAATTAGGCACAATATAGTAGGTCTAGGCTACTTTAACTAAACCACAGCAATCACTGCGACCATAGTACCTCATCAAGCCTTGTAGAAGCACCAAGGTTGACCCTTTCCTGGTAAATATCTTCTGCTTCATTATAAGCATCTTGTAGCCCACCCTTATCTTTGTTGTTGGTATCAAAACAATATGTGCCATTTGAACTGTCTAACTGCCAACAAATACATTTCAAGATTAGAGAACACAGGTTTCTCGCAGATATTTTATTGTGTGTCTGTATGGTGTGGAGGGTTTTTTTAGATGATTGTGGGGAGGGGTTGGGAGGGAGAGGAGCTGATAATCGCCAAACCCACATGGCCACATTAGTTAGTAGAATGGGTAAAATGAGCTCTTACAAGGGCAGCTGCTGCTTTCAAGTCCTCCAGATTAAAATTCCAGCCACTGATGCCCCTTATGTATTCTTTCTGAAAGGCAAATATTTGTATTAGATCTGTATTGATACTTCAAAACAAAACTAAGAAAAATCAATATCCTTTATTCCAGCATATTAATAACGAAACATGACAACTATGAACAGTACTCACTACCATTACAGTTCCAAGTTCTAACCAACTGTCGTAAATATTTCTGTTTAAGCCCCCAGAAAGAGATCGCGGATTAGTTAATAGACACAAAAAGAGAACAAAAGTTCTCATAAGACAAGCAAACGGCAAACAAAGCCTATCATAAATAGCTTGGCACATGTAGGAAGAAAAGGGGAGTCAAATGGACAAAAGCACTTTAAAATATAAACAGATCAAAGAATGTAAGAGAACAGCAATAGCAGAAAAGATAATTCCTTCCTTTGAAGCAGGCAAAACCTCAAGTCAACCTCATATAGCCTCTTAACACTAATCTAAGACGTCTCTGATACATCATCATACAGAAGATCAGCACTGATTTCTTGAGATGTAAGATTTCAAATAACCAAAGAGCAAGCCCTAACCTGTGACAACTGCTCCTTGCTCTCTGGACCAAGCTTGTTATTGAGAAGCAAGTCAGCCTCTTTCGCCTACAGGGAAGTAAAATATAGGTAAGGCTGGTTACGAAACGTCCCTGCCACTCTGCAAAACACTGTTTGCACCTTTAAGGCCCTAAAGCGGTCACCCAGTGGAGTGAGTCCTTCAAGAATACTCCGTGCTAAGAAATCAGCTGTTCGCGCTTGCTTAAAAAACGAATGTTTCAACAACTTCTCTGAAGAGGGACGCTTCTGCGGATCCTTGACTAAGCATGTAGCAACCAAGTCCTTGAAAGACTGCAAGTAACATGCACATGATTAACACAAAATCTCAATTATCTACGAAAGCAACATTGTAAATAAAACAAACCTTTGAAAATCGCTTGTCTCTCTCATAATCCAAGCCTGGCGGTGCATTTTGCAAGGTCATAAGTAACACCTGAAAGGAAGTGTAGCGTGATGTTATCATTCCATAACAGAGTAACTTGAACAAGTTAATTAAAAAAACGGCTATAATTAAGTGTCAACCTTCATTGGAGGGTACTTCGAAAATGGAGCATGACCATGTGCTAACTCTAATGCAGTTATCCCAAACGACCAAATGTCAGCTCTGTTTGTAAATTGTGAGAGAAAAAAATAAAGGAGAAACAACTTAATCAACGAAAACAATTAATCAGTCAAATTTGAAGTTACTAGACATGGACTTACTTATAATCATAACCATGCAGTTGTTGCATGACTTCTGGAGCCATCCTGCAAGATGCATGGGGTTATGTATGCGTTCACATAAGAAGAGAGCAAAGAGAACGATAAACATGAGACACAAAACCTAAATGTTCAACAAATGTCAGATGAAAAATATTTACCAGCAAGGGGTTCCAACAAATGTATTTCTTGCTCGTTGCCTATTCCCCGTGTCAAACATGCAGGCAGATACTCCAAAGTCTCCTAGCTTAACAGCTCCATTTGTATCTATTAGGATATTTCCAGCCTGAAATGGATTAGTAATTTCGAACATAATTTAGAATATGTGAACAAAGATGGTTTAGGTAAATATAGGAATTATATAACATCTAACGTATCATTATTGGAGTACAGATATTTATTGTTCTATATTGCTACGGTTAGAGCCTATAATTTAGAAAATGCACACCACCAGCCGCCTAACCAGATACTCACATGTGAGAGAGAAAGAGATCGCGAAAAGCAAAATGATACTGAACGCCACATGAGAGGAAGAGATGAAGAAACCAGTGCCAAAAACTGGTCTTGGTAAGTGAAGTGAATGATTGAATGGGTATTGTAAGGGTAGAGGGTCACACATAATTTGGGATTAAATAGACTAAAGCAAGTTGGCAACACTTACGAGGCAGTTGGTTGGATGCACAATTGCCCCATTAATAGGTGCCAGACCAACAAAAGACTATAGCAAGAGCACAGCCAACATTGCGAAGCAAATCAATGCCAACGCTTGTAACAGAATATTGACTAATGCTTTGGTAGAAAAACCCCTGTGCATGCATTTCCTTATTTGTGCAAGGTTATCCGCGATGAAGGGAATGTAATCTAACATTTTAGTAGTGGGACAGTTTTGAATGATGAATGGAATTTCTGAAGTGGCATTTCTCCATGGAAATTAGGTGGGCTGTATCAAATTTGTTATTAAACCAGATAAAAATAACTGAACTTAATTCTGTTATACACTAGAGTAGTATACCTTTACATCTCTGTGAATATGCCCTTGGGAATGTAGGTAGACAAGAGCTTTGAGAACTTCCCGCAAAAGAGTGGCAATGACTGCCTCCTCAAACCCGTCTGGAAAATTAGTTTTTATAATGTGCAAGGCAGATCCAGCAGCCATGAAAGGCATGACAACCCAAAGTTGATGGTCATTTGCAAATGAACAACATGCACGGAGAAGATTTGGATGATCAATCAAGCTCATAGTTTGTACTTCCCGTCTTATTCCATCCTAAAGAATGATAAGTCCAAAAGGTGAGAAAGATTGGAAAAGACAGGTAAAAAAAACTACATGCAATTTTGTTTAAAGTTAGCATGTTCATATTAAAGGTAAGCAGTATGCACATAACTGACAAAGGAACAGATCTTATGCATATGTCATTTACCAGACATAAAAAAGAACCATAACATAAACAATAAAAGTGCAACTAATAGCATCATTAGAAACAATAACTCCAAACAGAATCGCGTATTTCCATCAAAATATTGGATCATGGGCTTTTTCTTTAACTTAACATAGAAGAGCAGCACTGCTGACAATCAGAGGGGAAATTATACTAGGATTCTGGATAGCGCATTATTATGTGGTTCAAGTGTATCCATTTTTGGCAATTCTGTAATATGTGTAGGCTCCCCATTAAACTGGGTTCTAGAATTTCAATGAAGACCTAATACCCAAAATAATGAGGCCTATCCACACGATCAAGTCATGTCATCAATACTCTAATAGAACAACTAGAGCCTTCTAATACGTTCACATTATGTTTCTAGGACTTTGGATTTATGTTGGACGTAAAGTAGTAATCACAAACAATAGTAAATTTATCAGGAAAATACTGATGGACAAGGCAGGGTCATGAAACATAATTGATCAGAATGTTTTGTGGATCACAATAAATTGCAAACTACTCACCAGGTCACTGCTGCATTTCTCAAGGTCGAGAACTTTGATGGCAACAAAAGTATTGAGCGGGACACAAAGAGCCCTGAAAACTGTGGCGCTAACTCCTTCTCCAATTTCCTCATATAACTTATACTCCTTGGGGTCGGTTGGAAATCCCCTGTTACGTGGTGCATGCTCCATGGTCCAAACTTATAGAACATGATAGGCAACAGCCACAACCTTACAACATGCAAAGGACTGCAGCACGGAAGGCAATGTCAAGACCACCCGATAAGTGTGCCCGAGAATAACCATCATCATGGCTATGTTTGTAGATGAATACATGCACCGTTGTAGGATTTTTTATTTCATAGTGCAAATTTCAGACAGCCTTTGGTCCAAGGCCAAATACTGGGTAAGACGAAGATGAAGCAGATCCCACAAAAGCCACCCAAGCTGGCTCGCACGAACCGTACCTTGGAAGTCTGCCGGAATACTCTAAGCTGCAAATGAAAGAATAGGAAATGAGATCTTCAACATTGTGAAGAGGCATACGGAGGATGTAGGGTAGCTGCGCAGTAAAGATCGTCATGGTGCGAAGAACATAAAATGACAATTATAGGAGATGCCCAAACCCAAATACATCTACACGTACAATGGCTGTGCCGGAGTGCGAAAACGACCAACTCACGAGAACGCAAACAGGAACCTGGGAAGAGAAGCCCAGAGCTCCATAGCCACGGAACAAGCTCTAACTAACACGGGGATCATGGAAGGTTGCAGAATTCTCAGTTCGACGGAAAGTTCAGTTCAGCATTCCCAACCTCGACTTAGCATGAAAAAAAATAACCTAGCCTCCAGCTTCCAACTCGGCGCAGGTGGGCAAAGCTTATCGAGCTCAAGCCCCTCGAATCACGACAGGGTCGCCGGCGCGCCCCAAGTTGGTGGCACTGATTTAGCTTGGCTGCTGAGCCGCCTCAAGGTCCACAGTACCCAATCCGGTGAAGGCAGCACTGTGTCTGCCATCCAGCAAGCGAATCGATATGCTCTAAGCTGCCATAATCTCCACCGGGGTGGACGGAGTAGCTACCCTAATCCCAAGGTGCCACTCGCTTCGTAACCCAGCCTAAGATCGAGCTGTCGGGAAGCTATGCCGCGATGCTACGAGGCCAAGCAAAGGGAACCCGGCCGGGGCAGCAGCGTTACCTGGGCGGCGCGCCGGCGGGGCTTCGGGCGGCGGATCGCCTCCGATGAAGGGGCCGCGGTGCCGAGACGGCGGTGGCGGATCTCGGGGCGAAATCTGGGAGCTGGGCTGGCGGGCGGGCGCGCAGCAGAGCGGATCTGGCCGGCGGCGTAGGCGACGAGTGCGGCGGCGGAGGGCGGCGGACTAGGGGGAGTAACGGGCTGGGGGAAGACGAGGAGGAGGAGGAGGAGAAGGTGGAGTAGTGGTCTTGCTCCAGATTTTCTGTGGCTGCTGCTGCTGCTAGACGGGGCGAATTTCTGGTGGGTTTTGCTATGATGAAATAGAAACTTTATTGTATTAGCCAAAATACAGATGGATTTTGTTTTTTGGTGTGCATGTGGCATGTGGTCGGCATCCAAAGACCCTGATTCCCAAATTTCGCATGGTCCAGGGCGCACGACGGGTGCGGGGTGCCTGTGCCAGAGATGATGAAACTTTCGTGAAAAGGGTCGGAACGTGATATGTATGGTTTACAAATAAACAAGGAATATGAATATGATGGAGGAAGAAAGGCTGAAAGAGTTCTTCTCTAGAAATAAATAACTTGGAGGAGGACAATCATTTTGTATACAGCGGTGGACCCGACGGTCCCTAAGCCTGACCAGCAAAGCAGCTTATTTTGATGAAAAATTGTTGAAAGTTTTGATAAAAATTTAACGGGCATAATGAAATTCTGGAGTCCGTCATTGGTTATATACAAATAACAAGCAGCAAGGTGAGCAAATTCAGAAAAGTACAACCACACTAAACCTTTGTATTTTTCTCAGGTCACATTTTTTAAAAAAAAAATCCATAATTATTGGTTCAAAACACATGCAGATTACTATGTATGTGAACTTTTAGTGATTTTATTGACAAATAGATAGAATTTTTTGAAACTTTATTTATTTTATTTTATTAACAAATGGATAGAAATTGAAAATATACTTTTAGCACCTAGTGTGTTGGTGCCCGAAATCCAAGGTAGGTTTCTCCATATGGGCTAGCTTTGAACCCTAACAACCTAGGAAGTTGTGGCTTGATAACCACACTGTGTTTTTTGTTCAATCTTTGTTAGGTGTTGTAACTACATAATAAAGTTATCTTGTTGTCCGAAAACTACAAAAATAGTTGCAACATGCATTTCGGCTTGTGGATAAAAGATAGGGATTTCTATTTTCGTGCCCTCGGTTCCTTAGTTGTACTCAGTTTTCCCCAGCTCCTTAGTTTTTCCTCAGTTTTCCCCAAGCCCTTGTCTGAACCGCAGAAGGAGCTCGGACGGAGGAATCCGTTAAGTTGACCGTTCCGTGCTGACGAGTGGGGTCGTGTCGTTTGTGGGGTCGCGTCGTGTGGGACCGCGTCGTGTGGGGCTGGTAGGAAGGGACCGCGTGGGACAGGACGAGGCCGTGTTTGTGTGGCCGTAGCGTGTGGGGCCGTAGCGTGTGGGTCCGGGACGGGGGCACGAGTGGTTTCTGTCTCTTTCGCCCAGATTAGCAGTTTTCAATGTACCTTTTTCCCCTCTATCGCTCGATCTCATTCATATTTGATAGCCCAAATTGGTAGCAAATCTAGAGCAGCTTCTCCTTCTGTTTTTTAACGCCATTCATTTCTTTATGCCTTCGTTTTTACCCAATCAGGTAGGAAATCTAGGGCACAAATCCAGAGAAAAAATATAGGATAAGCTGCATACAAAGAACCAACATAGCATAGATATATTCAGACAGATCCAAAAGTAGTACCGATAGATCCAACATAAGCTACATTTTACATGAAATTAAGCTGCTCTACAGATAGAGCGATCACATACGAGAGTGCGATGAGGCACGTTCAACGCCTACAGTTATCGCGTGTGACTCTCTTTGAGTTTGCGCATGTGAATCCCAAGTTCTTTGTGTTTGGCCATGTACGCATGCACGTTCACGGTCCTTCCAACTCTAGCGCCACATCCGCCAATGGATTCGACATGGTTCACCAGGGAGTTGAAGTCGGTGGCGCGGAGCTTCTGTTGCGAAGGGGCACTTGTAAATGCCTCGAGCAAAAGGGCCATCGTAATGGCCGGATCGCAACCTCCCGAGGACGTGACGAGTCTTGGTGTGGAAGGACTCGTCGTCGCCGTCGACGTCGCCTTTCTGCACCTGTCACGTAGCACCAAAGATCGTGCAAAAACACGGAGTCAATTGCAACGATGATGGAGCAGAGAGTGAATAAAAAATCATGCATGATAATATGGGCTCGAAAAAAAAGAGGTAGCCTCGGTTACATTGGACACACTTATATCCAGGATTTGAGTCAAGAAACCAAAGATCATGCACAACAAATTTGTACACACCAATTGTTTAATGACCAAACCACTGAATCAATTTATGCCCAAATATTCATCATCATCGGCACAAATCTTAAACAAAAGCAAATCACAAACACTAATAACGCAAGATCTAACACAAAAGGATCGAACTAGGAAGACGACATTAATAACGCAAGATCTAACAAAAAAGGATTGAACTAGGAATGCAGAACCGTAATAATAACGGTAGATCTAACACAAAATGATTGAAATGAGATAAGAACAAGGGAACAAAGGGTTACCTCCGGCTCGTTGTCGACGATGGTGGTGTCGTAGGGTTCTCCGGCGCGTCGTCTTGCCTTTGGTTCGTACGGGTCCCAATCGACGGGGGCACAGGACGGGGCGGCGGCCGATGCGCCGGCCGCTACGATGGAAGCAAGACGAGGGGCACAGACGGCGGCGGCGGCTGATGTGCCGACAATGGGCATCTCATTCTTCTCCATCGCCGGCGGTTTTCTTCGGGGTTTTTCTTCGGTTGTGGAGAAGATGATGGGACAGAGAGGCGGTTGCGGTGAGCCAGTGAGAACGTGCGTCGAGGGAGAGAAAGAGGGGCTCTATAAAGACGAAGGTGGCGTGTACCGCAACACGCGTCCGCTATGCACGGCAACACGCGTCCGCTATGCACGGCTGCAGCGTGCACCGCTACCCGAGTCTAACCCTGGGACGTTTGGTGTACTCGGTTATAACCTCGGGCCTTATACGAAATTTTATACGTACTCGCTTTTCCCCTCGAGGACTTAGACCGGCAAGTGCAATATACTCGTTTTACCCTCGGGTAGCTGGTCAACAGAGAGTCAACAAATGAGATTAACATAGCTAATTGAGTCATTTCATGCGCAAAAAAATCCAAAAAAATAAAAACATAGTGGCAACTACTCATGGAGTCTTCGTACGCAACCTGCCACCTAGAAAACCTTAACAAACATATATAAATCAAGTTTTACCACAAATTGCCACTTCTCAGAATCACTAGTGTAGCTATGAAGATGCATGGTTTTCCACCCAAACCCCTTTGCAAAACATCTTTCCCAAAACATAGTTTGTCTAAATGATGCCATAATTGTCACACTCATGTATATTTGAATTGCAAATAATTTGATGTAGCCCAATATGAATTATATTGTACAAAACACACATTTTTCATTTTGTAATTCTTTTGTTTGAATCCCTTAGTCTATTTACTATTTATGTGCCCTTGGATTCTTAGTACTACTCGGTTTGCCCTCAAGTACTGTCACAAATGCTACGAGAAGCCCAAACTTATCCCGATTGGTTGAGCGTTGTCACACGGATCGACTCCACGAACCGTTGATCCACTGATCTAACGGGCAGTATACCCCTATCCGTCTCTTCGTGGCAACCTCTCTCTCTCTCTCTCTCTTCGTGGCCACCCATCTCTCTCTCTCTGTCGGTGGAGAATGCAATGACTTGAGCTGTCCTTTTCTTTTAGGGAATATAGTTTGGGATATAGTATTGGTATTTTGAAAAGGCCTAAAAGTGGTATAATTTTGTTATAAACATGAGGCATACATTTTTGCGGATTTCGGCGATTGCATTATTTGTCACCCCTCTAACAATTATCAACTATCTTTAGCTGTCCTTTTCTTTTAGGGAATATAGTTTGGGATATGGTATTGGTATTTTGGAAAGGCCTAAAAGTGGTATAATTTTGGTATAAACATGAGGCATACATATTTGCGGATTTCGGGGATTGCATTATTTGTCACCCCTCTAACAATTATCAACTATCTTGAGCTGTCCTTTTCTTTTAGGGAATATAGTTTGGGTTATAGTATTGGTATTTTGAAACGGCCTAAAAGTGGTATAATTTTGTTATAAACATGAGGCATACATTTTTGCGAATTTCGGCGATTGCATTATTTGTCACCCCTCTAACAATTATCAACTATCTTTAGCTGTCCTTTTCTTTTAGGGAATATAGTTTGGGATATGGTATTGGTATTTTGGAAAGGCCTAAAAGTGGTATAATTTTGGTATAAACATGAGGCATACATATTTGCGGATTTCGGTGATTGCATTATTTGTCACCCCTCTAACAATTATCAACGATCTTTAGCTTTCCTTTTCTTTTAGGGAATATAGTTGGTAATTTCGGTGAATGCACACACTAACTTTGAAAACAACTACAAGTACATGTAATCAATAATGGATTTGTAACAAGGTATCCCTTGTAACAACTTCTAGCGCACAGTGAGCAATGATAAGAATCCGATCGTAATTATACAACAAAAAAAACAACCAGCCATCGGATTAGCTTGCTTCTTCAACTCGATCACCGCCTTAATCGCTTGTTCATTTTCTTCGCTTCTCCTTCACTTCCACCGATTCTGCATTGGGAGCATTAGGCATAATCGGAAGGTCCCTAATCGGAACGGCTCCTCTCTCCGCCGCATTCTCTACAAAGCAAGTCCCCCTCCCAAATTGCGCCCCCAATAGCGCCAATTGATTCCCTGCAATCAAGCCTCGAACGTACACATCGATCCACTCGAAATGCCTGCATTTCTTCAAGATCTGAAAACAACAACGTGAACCCTAAATCCCAAATTCGAGGGAATAACAAGAAAATCGAGAGAAAACAGAGAAATTGGAGCGAGATCTAACCTTATCCCCCTCTCTATATGGCAAGCTCTCGCATGCAACGAACTCACGTCCACGGTTGCCGTTCTCGTCCGTCTTACGGATCGACCGCTTCGTAGGCTCTGGCGTGGGCGGTCGGGGCATCTTGTCAAAGGCACGGGTCCATACTGCGGCCATGAAGAACGGGAGGTCGAAGAGAAACTAGACATCACCCGCCTACGGGAGAAGGGCTGCCAGCGGCGGAGAAGAAGAACAATGGGGCGCGGAGAAAGAAAGGCGAAGCAATGGCACGGGCACGGGCGCGGGGCGCTCGGGCTCCCATTTTGCAACGGTCACACCGGGTAAGCCTGGGTCCGGCGCACTTAACGTGGACAAGTTGTGGGTCCCACGATGATCTGGATAAGTGAAGACGTGTCCACTGCGGGGCACCAACAGCGGCCCCACTTGCCAGCACCAACCAACGTCAACTAACGGGATTCCTTCCGTCCGACCTCCTTCTGCGGGTTTCAGACAAGGTTTTGGGGAAAACTGAGGAAAAACTAAGGGGCTGGGGAAAACTGAGCACAACTAAGGAACCAAGGGCACGAAAATAGAAATCCCTAAAAGATATGACATTTTTTTCTGCGCTACTCCTCCTTCTATGTATCATGAACCTTCCTTCTATGTATTATGAACCTTTTTTGGAGCATAATTTTCGTGTTATCCTTTTTCACACGACCGCTACCATACCTGTCACCACACCATTATCACTATGCCATCACACCTCACCTCTATTGGTATATAGAGGTTAGGATATAATGGTAGACAACTATATCATCACAGGTTAGTGACGCTATGTTGGTAGTTTTAAACTAGCATTATAAGATATATGTTTACTTAACAATGACTTATTTTTTTATTTCTCAAAATCTAACTTCATTGTTTCCCTTTATTATCCCTACATCCACGTTTAAATCCTCCTAGAGGCAAACTTGGTATGTGATAATAATATATCACCAAAAAGCTACGTAAATACAACACACTTAGCTAGTCTCAAATCCTAGGTTGCTTATAACTATATTTTCATATTTGTAGATGTTAAGATGATCGTACCAATTAAATACTAGTACATTCACCTCAACATATGTACATTAACTTTAAATGTGATTGTGAAAAGGAATGCCCACCAACTTAATTTGTGACTCATCAACTGTTATATTCCATCTAAACTTAACAATAATATAGATTATACAATGTTGCTAAGTTCATTAGACACACGAGGCAACTTTAAAAGTAGCAATATAAAGTATTTGAGGTGGCATGTAGAGCTTTTGTAACCACCACATTCACACACTAGCTATGGAAACCTGGCCAATTGTATAGTTTTTCCTTTTATCCTTGTATTTAGTCCTCACATATAGGAGTTTTTACTCTAATCAATGTGTATATTGTGCATGATAGTAGTTGTTTCGTTGCTTAAATCTATCGATAAAGTTTATCTATGTGGTTCCTTTTAGACCGTGTCGGTGATGGTGCATTACATTATTGTTTACCAGCCCTAACAAGCTAATCGGCATACTATAAGTTTTCATAAGGGAACAGAAGATGTGCATTCATCAAAAACCAAACTAAAAATGTCTAGAAACGGGAAGATGCTCGTGTTAATGAAGCATGAGCAACTAACCTTGATGTATATTTCCATGAAAACGTCGGCATTCCTTTTTTCCTTGTACACGACTATGTATGCCTAAAATACATTGATAAAAATGGTTTGTACTACATATTACTACATAAAAGCATATACAACATTTTCTTGATATAAGAAGCAAAAAAACATGATTGAGCAAAGCAGATTAGGGACTCCAACCTTCGTGGATAAGTTACTTTGTGCTAGTTTGTGGTATATAGTGGACGTACAAGCAAGTTTCAACGAGAATACATGCACTGCTCTTAGATGAAAAGTTCAAGAGTATTTGGTCGGTAAGGACCATTTTCATGTGAGTGATGTTAGCAATATAATATGCCCTAGAGGCAATCATAAAGATGTTCATATTTTGTTCTATCCATGATTTATTGTATATTATTTGAATCATATATTTGTATTGATTTGTTAAGTATGTGACTTGTTTGTGAAAATCTTGATGGGATTCGTAGCATATAAAACAAAAAATTCCTACCGCGAGAACGAATAACAAGCCAAGATGCAATCTAGAAGATGGTAGCAACGAGAAGATCATGAGACTAACCCTCGAAGATTTCCAAAGCCTACGAGATTAGATCTCGTTGTTGCGGAAGATGATCACTTGCCGCTTTCAAAAGCGCGTAGAAGATCTTGACGGTGCCACAGTCGGGCAACACCTCTGTACTCGGTCACACGTTCGGTGTTGATGACGATGTCCTTCTCCCCGTTCCAGCGGGTAGCGGAAGTAGTAGATCCTCCTCGGAATCCCGACAGCACGACGGCGTGGTGGCGGTGGTGGTGGAGATCTCCAGTAGGGCTTCGCCTAAGCACTACGGGAGGTGTATGAGGAGGGGGGCGGCTAGGGTTTGGGTAGAGGGGCAGCCGGCCTTGGTGCCTCTGGTTGGTGCGGCCAACGTGTGGTTGGAGTGGCCGGCCCCCTCCCTCTCCTCTTCTTTATATAGGTGGAATCCCTAGGGTTTGCCCAAAGTTTTCGAATAAGACCCCAATTCAAAAACTGCCATATGGACGAAACCTAGAGGGACAGGGACTCTCCCCTTTCCCCCCTTGTTGGCCGGCCAAGGAGGTGGAGTCCACCATGGACTCCACCCTCCCACTTGGTTGGCTGGTTAGGGTTGGTGGAGTCCAACCGGGACTCCACCTTCCATGGTGATTTCTTTCGGAAGGTTCTAGAACATTCTAGCGCCTTCCATAAATGCACCGGATCATTTCCAAACTTGGAAAGTGACTTCCTATATATGAATCTTATTCTCCGGACCATTCCGGACCTCCTCGTGATGTTCGGGATCCCATCCAAGACTCCGAACAAAATTCGAACTCCATTCCATACTCCATATCTACTTAAAACGACATCAAACCTTAAGTGTGTCACCCTACGGTTCGTGAACTATGCAGACATGGTTGAGACTTCTCTCCGACCAATAACCAATAGCGGGATCTGGAGATCCATAATGGCTCCCACATATTCAACGATAACTTAGTGATCGATTGCACCATTTACATACGATACTGATTCCCTTTGTCTCGCGATATTTTACTTGTCCGAGGTTTGATCATCGGTATCTCCATACCTTGTTCAACCTCATCTCCGACAAGTACTCTTTACTCATACCGTGGAATATCATCTCTTGTGAACTATTCACATGCTTCCAAGCTAATCAGACGATATTCCACCGAGAGGGCCCAGAGTATATCTATCCGTCATCGGGATGGACAAATCCCACTCTTGATCCATATGCCTCAACTCATAATTTCCGAATACTTAATCCCACCTTTATAACCACCCATTTATGCAGTGGCGTTTGATATATTCAAAATACCCTTCCGGTATAAGTGATTTACATGATCTCATGGTCGAAGGACTAGGTAACTATGTATCGAAACCTTATAGCAAACTGAACTTAATGACGTGATCTTATGCTACGCTTATTTGGGTGTGTGTCCATTATATCAATCATCTAATGACATAACCTTGTTATTAATAACATCCAATGTTCATGATCACGAAACCATGATCATCTATTAATCAACAAGCTAGTTATACAAGAGGCTTACTAGGGACTCCTTGTTGTTTACATAACACACATGTATCAATGTTTCGGTTAATACAATTATAGCATGGTATGCAAACATTTATAATAAACACAAAGATATATAATAACCACTTTATTATTTCCTCTTGGGCATATCTCCAACAGTCTCCTACTTGCACTAGAGTCAATAATCTAGATTACATTGTGTCAACACCCGAATTTTTAAGTCCAGGTGCCTGTTATGCCATACATCGCAATCCCAGGAATATTGTTGTTGCGAGACATAACAGTTGAATATCATAAGTCATCATTCATTACATACCATAGTCGTCTTACAAATAGAGATCACATGATCCATATTACACAAATAGTTGATCTATTGATCAATATACACAAAGTTCATAGTTTCATAGCGGAAGCGTAAATAGAAGGGACTCTCTAGTCCACAGGCCAACGTCTGACGTCAGAAGATTCCCTAGTTATCGTAGGCGTCCTGCTGGTCGTCATCTTGATAGTTCTGCTCCTCTTCATAGTCTGGCCATTGGAATAGCCAGGGACACAGCCGTGAGTACTTTAAAGTACTCGCAAACTAATACTAATGTAAATATTAACAATTCTAGTAAGGGGGTGCTAAGCTCTAGTTTATTTTGCATAAAGCTAATTTTAGTTCACAACCATTTTTGTAAACAACTCTTCATGTGCTAACTAACCCAAGTGGGAACATTAGTGTCATTCCCACAACTCTGTTGTGATTCAAAGTCAAGGTCACCTTTCCAGTTCAAATCCACAAGTCACCCTTCACCATTCATAGTTTTCGAAAAGTTCTGATGACGGAACAGTATGGCCTTTCCAACTGTCCATAACCGAGGACGCGGCTATTCGAATAGGTTTAACTCTGCAGAGGTTGTACACTTGTGCCACAACAATTGCCATAGCTCGTCAGGGGTAACTGGCCCTAATTTATCGTACGCAGTACGCGAACTACCAATCCTAACCTTTCATTTACATACCCTAGTATAGGCACCTCTCCCCATGAGCTTGGCCTCCCAGTGAAGACAAACTGTCAGCCTGGGAACTGCACAGGGCTTGGGCCGGACATTCACCTCATTTCGCGTCATATCATCTCATTTCGTTTGTTGTAGAGGCAGCTTTCGGCATAACCCCGATGACGCTTGTTTAGAGGGAACCCATACTAAGACACACAAACTTCCGGTTAAGCCCTACCCAGATTCAGGTATTGTGGGGGTACTTGTAAAATTGGAATGGTATCGCATCCGAACCCAACCATCAGTTTTGGTAAAATTCACCAAGTCATTCACAGATCATATTCACCTTCAAAATTTGTCAATAGAATGACTCATCATTCCAAGGTTTTCAAAGTCATTTCATTTCAAAAGTTCCCAACTAAGGTAGTCACTTTTAATTTAGCACTAGCATCTAAGTATGAGGGGTGCTAAGTACTTTGCTTTGCTTCTAGGCTAACCTGGATACTCTTGTGCTAATCCAATACTAACCAAGTGAATCATAAATCAAAAAGGTACTTTGATAAAACAAAAGTAAATAAAGCTTGTAAGGTAAAACTGGGAAATAGGATCATAAGCATAAAGTAAATAGGATAATGCCTTGCTCATAGTGAGCATTGCACTTTGCAAGAATATTATCTTGCTTTTCTTGAGGGGGACTAACTTTGCTACTCTAGTAAATTTCTCTATTTTGACCCAAGTTAACTATAAAAGTAACTTCTTGAGAAAACAAGTGAAAACTTGTAAGATATAAACTTGGGATAGGCTTATGTAAGAAAAGATAAGATCATGGTGCCTTGCCCCAAGGGGCTTTGCACTTGGGTAACTTGCAAGAATATTAGCTTGCATTGGTAATAGCTTGCCTTGGTTGAAGTGGGGGTCCAAGTTCTCTTCTCCTTCCTTTTTGTAGAAGTCCTCCTCCTCCTGATAGTCTCCGGTACTAGCGTCTAAAATACGAATGCGGGGTACACAGTCATCATACCAAACTTACATACTAAACTAAGCACACACAAGCTTTACACAACTTAAACTAGCATCTCACACTACTATTAAGTGGGTGGATGTGTTCCTCTTATTTAAGAAAAATAACTTCCTCTCATACTAACTTAGGTGTTACTTTTAATTACTTAGAGAAAATAATTTCCTCTTATTACCTTATTAAGATTTAATTTCTCTTATGGATAATATATAACCTAGGTTGACCAAAGTCAACCTCTTCATACTTATCATCTGAGAAAATGATTTAAATGAGGTTCCATACCTCATACAATTTAATACTAACATGGTAGTGATTTAATGTCACCAAATACTCAATATGAGATTATATAGGCCATGGTCACTACCTCATGTTGAATTACTTGAGACCAAGATTTAAATGAGAGGAAAACCTCTCATATGATTTAACACATAGTTGTAACTAGGTTAACAACTACCATTGAGGTGATTTAACAACATCAACAATTCATTGGCTATTCTAACCTTACTTGTATTTACACCAACTATTCTATTCACACAATTACTACAATTGGAGTGCATTGGTTGTGTTGCTTGAGGAAAATAATTTCCTCTCCTTACATATGTAAATGATAATTTCCATATGGTTCTTGAGAAATACTTTTCTCTCATTGAAATCTTCTCAAGATTTAATTTCTCAAACAATCATACATGAATTCCTGTTGACCCAAGTCAACCATTCATCATCATCATTTGAGAAATTGGTTTAAATGAGGTAGAGTACCTCATACCCTTTAATAACACTACATAGGCTTTAAATCTCTAAGTACTTCATATAAGAGAGTTTGGACCAGGGGTCCAAACTTCACATGAATTCATTTGAGACAAAGTTTAAATGAAGTATAAGACTTCATAAGAATTACTTAATAGTTTTGGACAATATCCACTAGTTAAACTAGCCATATTATCCACTACTTAAACTAGGGCATGATCATGCAAAGTGACCACACCATTTTATTGCATAAACAATTAGTGTAAGTCAAATGTGAGCTATTGGAGTTGGAATTAACTTCATATCTATTTTGGTTGATTTTTAAGAATTATTTGAATGTGCAAAAGTCCCTGACTTGTTCTTTTTGTCAGATTAATTCTACAAATAATTTTGAGATGGGACCAGTGGCATATTGTAGATCTTTTTCATAGCTTTCTAACAATATGAAGTTTGTTAAATTTGGCCAAGCCAAACAGATTCTATGGAATTTCAAAATGGGGTTCAGTATTGAAAATGTTTGAATTGAATTTAAATCAAATTGACTAGGCGGGCTGGCGGGAAAGAATCTGGGCCGAATTAGTTTGAAACGTGGCAGAGCAGAGTTGGGTCGGCCCAGCAGTGCGTCCAGCACAGCGGGCCAGCTGACAGCAGGCCCCACTCGTCAGCGGGTGAGACTTACCGAATCGGTACGGGGCGCTGAGGAGCGTTGGATCAGACGAGGATCGTGCGGCTGGGCGTCATCGTCGTCGTCGATGAGAGGGGAAGTGCTGGCGGCTACGGCAGGGGGTCGGCGGCGAGCTGGAGCTCCGACGAGGATCAGCGACGGTGCAGGACGACGTTGTCGAGGACGAGGAAGCAGATGGCGCAGACGACGGCTCGAATGGTGGCCTGAATCGACGGTGGCGATCTCAGGTCCGCCGCGGGCTCCGGCGTTCGATTGGGCGGCTCCGGTGACTAATCAACGAGGAGAAGAGGTCGAGGAAGATCAGTGAGAAGAGGGGAGTTGAGTGGTGTGAGAAATGGAGGAGGAGGAGCTCTCCTTTTATAGGCGCTCGAGGTGGCCAGAGGTCTGCGGCGAAGTCGACAGGGTCGCGGCATTTTCGGCGAGCAATGGGGGTAGGCGAGGGCGGCGCTAGGTAGGTGAGGTCGAGGCGGTGCTAGGAGGCTAGACGGCGAGGTGGGGGACGGCCAGATGGGTGCGGGCAACGTCGAATACTGGCGGCACGGGCGCAGAGGAGGGGCGATGATGTCGGCGGTCCTCGCGCGAGTAATGGCGCGTGTCTGGCGGGTTCTGGTCGCGGCGGCGATGCTCAGGGCGCAGAGAGGGGGGCCAGGGGAGGTGTGCTGCGGCGAGGCGACGCGTGACCTGGGGGTGCCCGTGGCGTGCACTCGCGCGACGCGAGCGGCATGCCCCAGCCGCTCTGGGCGCGCTTTGCCTGACGCGTGTGGGCTTCCTCTCCGGCAATGGTGGGGCTAGGCAGCCCGGGGATGCAAGGGGAAGCTCGGGGACATGGGGGCCAGGGTTGAGGGAAGGAGAAGGGAGGAGGGTGCACCATGTGTCCATGGCCGGCATGGCCATGGCTATGCCATGTGTTGGCCTCTCCCTAGGGTTCTTTGTGTTTGGTATAGGGAGAGAGGGGACAAGGGGACAGGGTAGAGTAGTTAGGAGCAGGTTAGGGTTGGGGAAAACACTATTTCAAATAGTGTTGCATAGTTCCATAATTGCAAATTGATGAATTTTGTCCAAATTCAATTGAGTTCAAAAGCTGCAAGATTTTGAAAATGGTGAGTTTGGTTAAGTTGCAAAAGACCAGAGACAACTATGTGTGGTGGTGGAATTTAGAAATTCAAAGAATTGCAAAAGGTGACAAAGTGAGATTGTTGATCATAATAAAGAGTCTCAACTTTGCATGAGCATAGTTATTGATCAAAGATGATTTTGGCATGGTGCTCTTCACCAAAGTTGTTCACCTTGATGTGCTCTTGGATGGCATGCAAAGAGTTGGGAAAGTTTAGTTTGAAAAACTTGAAATAGAGAGGCTCAAAGTAGTGACCAGAATATAAATGGCAGTTTTGACCATTATTGTATGTGAGCCCCAATTGAGTTTGAAATTGATTTGAATTGGGTTTCTTTGATTCCAATAGTTGTAATAAGTGTTTAGTATCATATTATAACTAATGGTGAAGGCCAAAATGGTCTAGGGTCAAGATTTATAAAAATGGCATACACCATATGTAAGGGTTTTGGGATTTTCTAGCTTTTATTCTTTTATTCCTCTTTGCTTCATTTTGACAAGAGTGAGGTTTATTTGGTATTAGATTGAGTTAGGTGAAAGGTTCAAACCATTTTGAGGCAATGGAGGTGGCTAGATCAAGATCTGATAATTTGGCCCTATGTGTATGTGAGTGAAAATGGAATTATCTCACTATTTGATTTCTCTCCATTTTATTTGACTTTTCTTGACTCTAATGTGATTCTTATTAGTTTAGAAACATTTTCAAACCATTGAAACCATTCCAAAAGGCCTAGCTCAAAGATTTGTAAAATTGGCCAAAACACATGAGAGGGGACATGTCAATTCTTCTTAATCTTGTAAAGTGCTCCCCTTGCTTCACTTGGGCAAGGTTGAGGGTCAATTTAGGGTTAGATTAGGTTTAGAGATGGTTTCCCACCATTTGGTCAAGGTAGAAGTGCATAGGACAAGAATTGGTGAAAATGGCTATGTGTCACATATGCTTCTATGCATATGTGGCATTTGATTTTTAATTTGACTAGGCTCGACCCAATTGATGTTGTTGAGTGTTGAAATGGTATATAGGAGTGATCCAACCATTCACTAGAAGTCTTAGGGTCAAGATCCTCAATTTCACAAATTTGATATTTTGCTCTCATATGCCTCTATGGCATTATTACTTTCTTTTTAAAATCTCTTGTTTCATTTTGGATTGGGTTGGAGAAGTACTAGATAAGGTTTAAGAAGGTTTTCCAATTCTCTAAATAAAGTAGAAAGGCCTAGGGTAGAGTTTTACAAAAATAGCCATAGGCACATATGCCTTTATGCATATGTTTGATTTTATTTTGTTTCACAACTTGAATTGGTTGGTAAGTGATTTGTTGAGTGGGTTGAGGTATTTCAATTCATCTACTCAAGGTAGATAAGGCAAAGCTCCTCATTTTCCACAAGTATCCATAGGCTTGCATATGCCTTTTTCTTAAATAAGATCTTTCCTTTTTATTTTATTTCTCAAAGATTGATGACAAGAGGGATGTGGTTTAGGGTTTAATAAGTTTTGCAATGGTTCACCACCATTTAGCAAAATAAGGAAAGCTAGGGTTCAAGATTTACATATTAAGGTTATATGCCCACATATGGCTTTTTCTTTAATTTAGGTTTCTCAAAATAGATCCAAATGATTTTTGAGAAGGTTAGGGTTTAGGGTTTTTCTTATTTGATTTCTTTCTCTTTTAATTTCATTTGGTTTGTGATCTTTACTTGATCACTTTAGGGTTTTAGGGTTTATCACATAAGCATAATAACACTCATCATGGCAAAAACACAAGTAATAGGTATGAGCACTAAGCATAGCACTTTATCTAAGAAAAGTTTTTGTTGGTTCTCATTTTTGGAAAAAGGAAATTCATTTTCTCTTTGTTTTAAAATTTGGGGTGTTACAAACCCTTCCCCCTTAAACAAATCTCGTCCCGAGATTTTAAGAAAAGTTAGGTTCCTAAGAGAGATTGGGCGATATGATGTAGCAGGGAGCATACTTGGCATATTCTGAGGTGCTCCTTGCGCTTCGGTGGCCGTCATGTTGTAGTAGCGACCGTTGCTGTTGTTCTGGTTCTTTCTAGCGGCGAAGCGGCGCTGTTGCTGAGCAGGTGCAACAGTATTGGGGGCAGTCTTGGCAAGCTTCTTGGGGCATTCATTGGAGTAATGACCCACAGTTCGACATTCATAGCAGGTTACCGTTGACTTGTTCTTTTGGGCAAGGGGTACAGCATTGCTTTTAGTCCTTGGGGCGTTGTTGGCGGCTTTCATCGGGCACTTGTTAGAGTAATGCCCAGTAACACCACATTCATAGCAAGTCACAGTGGACTTGCCTCTGGGGGCATGGTTGGGTATTGGGATGAGCTGCTCCAGTGATGCTATCCTCACGCGGAGGCGAACAATGAGGTAGTCCTTCTTGACGTGCTGATGGCGAAGTGCCTTGCGCTCCATTGCAAGGATTTGGATGGCGTTAGTCATCTTGGTGTGCTCAATGTGCATCTGGTCGGCCTGGGCACGGGAGTTGTTGCGGGTAGGAGGGGCCATCTGAAGATTGAGGTAGATGATAAGATAAGAGGGAAATTTCTATGGTTTGTTTGAGTTAAAGTTCAAAAAGTTCAAAACTTGAAAACTTGAGTAGTATTGAGGGGGTAAAAACCAGCAACACTTTTTCATTCATACCAAACATCACACATTACAAATCTAACACACCGTTGGTTTGAAGAACCATTCATTCGCTCTACGATACAAGGGGATCCTGATACAACTCACACCTACTTAAGTGCTGGGGTGATACTACTCTTCCGGGTGGATTCTTCTTCTTCACGGGTGATGTGCTTGGCGAGGGACGAGGGCGTTGTCCAAATCCCTGCGGGTTTTGTACTGCCTGAAGTCCTGATGGGCTACATAGGGGTTCATCTCCGGGGGTGGGGGTATGGTCATCGGTCTTCCCATGGAGTCATGTCTTGGGTAGTAGATGAAACGAGTGTTCTTGATCTTGTCCTCATTTTGTCCACACAGACGGGAAATTGCTTCTTGCATAGCTTTGACTAGTCCTTCCTTCCAAGTGTTTCCCGTTACAGAAATCCAGATGGTTTCCCATACCGGGGCTCCAAGCTTCCTTCGTAGATCAGTAGAAACGTCCCACCGAGGTGGTTCTCCTAACTGAGTTTTGAGGGGTATTCCGAAGAACTCGGGATACGGGTGTCCTAGATATTCCACTAGTTGCTTCAAATCCTTTTCGAACCTTAGGTCGCCTCCGGGGCCAAGCTGATAGGACTCCCATTGGTACTTCATCTGTGAGCAATTAGGATAAGTAAGTTAAAGAAGTAGTCAAGTGTGCAACATTTTAGGTAGGCTTGTAAAGAAAGTAAAGTATAGATTTCTCATTTTTGCAAAAGATCTCAAGGATAAGAGTAAGAACAAGTTTCACAAATATTCACTTCATTGGTTTTTGAAACTAAGTTTTTCAGACGTCCATTCTAACTAGGGTCTCCTAAGGTCAAACAATGGCTCTGATACCAACTTGTCAACACCCGGATTTTTAAGTCCAGGTGCCTGTTATGCCATACATCGCAATCCCAGGAATATTGTTGTTGCGAGACATAACAGTTGAATATCATAAGTCATCATTCATTACATACCATAGTCGTCTTACAAATAGAGATCACATGATCCATATTACACAAATAGTTGATCTATTGATCAATATACACAAAGTTCATAGTTTCATAGCGGAAGCGTAAATAGAAGGGACTCTCTAGTCCACAGGCCAACGTCTGACGTCAGAAGATTCCCTAGTTATCGTAGGCGTCCTGCTGGTCGTCATCTTGATAGTTCTGCTCCTCTTCATAGTCTGGCCATTGGAATAGCCAGGGACACAGCCGTGAGTACTTTAAAGTACTCGCAAACTAATACTAATGTAAATATTAACAATTCTAGTAAGGGGGTGCTAAGCTCTAGTTTATTTTGCATAAAGCTAATTTTAGTTCACAACCATTTTTGTAAACAACTCTTCATGTGCTAACTAACCCAAGTGGGAACATTAGTGTCATTCCCACAACTCTGTTGTGATTCAAAGTCAAGGTCACCTTTCCAGTTCAAATCCACAAGTCACCCTTCACCATTCATAGTTTTCGAAAAGTTCTGATGACGGAACAGTATGGCCTTTCCAACTGTCCATAACCGAGGACGCGGCTATTCGAATAGGTTTAACTCTGCAGAGGTTGTACACTTGTGCCACAACAATTGCCATAGCTCGTCAGGGGTAACTGGCCCTGATTTATCGTACGCAGTACGCGAACTACCAATCCTAACCTTTCATTTACATACCCTAGTATAGGCACCTCTCCCCATGAGCTTGGCCTCCCAGTGAAGACAAAGCTGTCGGCTGAAGCGCACAGGGCTTGGGCCGGACATTCACCTCATTTCGCGTCATATCATCTCATTTCGTTTGTTGTAGAGGCAGCTTTCGGCATAACCCCGATGACGCTTGTTTAGAGGGAACCCATACTAAGACACACAAACTTCCGGTTAAGCCCTACCCAGATTCAGGTATTGTGGGGGTACTTGTAAAATTGGAATGGTATCGCATCCGAACCCAACCATCAGTTTTGGTAAAATTCACCAAGTCATTCACAGATCATATTCACCTTCAAAATTTGTCAATAGAATGACTCATCATTCCAAGGTTTTCAAAGTCATTTCATTTCAAAAGTTCCCAACTAAGGTAGTCACTTTTAATTTAGCACTAGCATCTAAGTATGAGGGGTGCTAAGTACTTTGCTTTGCTTCTAGGCTAACCTGGATACTCTTGTGCTAATCCAATACTAACCAAGTGAATCATAAATCAAAAAGGTACTTTGATAAAACAAAAGTAAATAAAGCTTGTAAGGTAAAACTGGGAAATAGGATCATAAGCATAAAGTAAATAGGATAATGCCTTGCTCATAGTGAGCATTGCACTTTGCAAGAATATTATCTTGCTTTTCTTGAGGGGGACTAACTTTGCTACTCTAGTAAATTTCTCTATTTTGACCCAAGTTAACTATAAAAGTAACTTCTTGAGAAAACAAGTGAAAACTTGTAAGATATAAACTTGGGATAGGCTTATGTAAGAAAAGATAAGATCATGGTGCCTTGCCCCAAGGGGCTTTGCACTTGGGTAACTTGCAAGAATATTAGCTTGCATTGGTAATAGCTTGCCTTGGTTGAAGTGGGGGTCCAAGTTCTCTTCTCCTTCCTTTTTGTAGAAGTCCTCCTCCTCCTGATAGTCTCCGGTACTAGCGTCTAAAATACGAATGCGGGGTACACAGTCATCATACCAAACTTACATACTAAACTAAGCACACACAAGCTTTACACAACTTAAACTAGCATCTCACACTACTATTAAGTGGGTGGATGTGTTCCTCTTATTTAAGAAAAATAACTTCCTCTCATACTAACTTAGGTGTTACTTTTAATTACTTAGAGAAAATAATTTCCTCTTATTACCTTATTAAGATTTAATTTCTCTTATGGATAATATATAACCTAGGTTGACCAAAGTCAACCTCTTCATACTTATCATCTGAGAAAATGATTTAAATGAGGTTCCATACCTCATACAATTTAATACTAACATGGTAGTGATTTAATGTCACCAAATACTCAATATGAGATTATATAGGCCATGGTCACTACCTCATGTTGAATTACTTGAGACCAAGATTTAAATGAGAGGAAAACCTCTCATATGATTTAACACATAGTTGTAACTAGGTTAACAACTATCATTGAGGTGATTTAACAACATCAACAATTCATTGGCTATTCTAACCTTACTTGTATTTACACCAACTATTCTATTCACACAATTACTACAATTGGGGTGCATTGGTTGTGTTGCTTGAGGAAAATAATTTCCTCTCCTTACATATGTAAATGATAATTTCCATATGGTTCTTGAGAAATACTTTTCTCTCATTGAAATCTTCTCAAGATTTAATTTCTCAAACAATCATACATGAATTCCTGTTGACCCAAGTCAACCATTCATCATCATCATTTGAGAAATTGGTTTAAATGAGGTAGAGTACCTCATACCCTTTAATAACACTACATAGGCTTTAAATCTCTAAGTACTTCATATAAGAGAGTTTGGACCAGGGGTCCAAACTTCACATGAATTCATCTGAGACAAAGTTTAAATGAAGTATAAGACTTCATAAGAATTACTTAATAGTTTTGGACAATATCCACTAGTTAAACTAGCCATATTATCCACTACTTAAACTAGGGCATGATCATGCAAAGTGACCACACCATTTTATTGCATAAACAATTAGTGTAAGTCAAATGTGAGCTATTGGAGTTGGAATTAACTTCATATCTATTTTGGTTGATTTTTAAGAATTATTTGAATGTGCAAAAGTCCCTGACTTGTTCTTTTTGTCAGATTAATTCTACAAATAATTTTGAGATGGGACCAGTGGCATATTGTAGATCTTTTTCATAGCTTTCTAACAATATGAAGTTTGTTAAATTTGGCCAAGCCAAACAGATTCTATGGAATTTCAAAATGGGGTTCAGTATTGAAAATGTTTGAATTGAATTTAAATCAAATTGACTAGGCGGGCTGGCGGGAAAGAATCTGGGCCGAATTAGTTTGAAACGCGGCAGAGCAGAGTTGGGCCGGCCCAGCAGTGCGTCCAGCGCAGCGGGCCAGCTGACAGCAGGCCCCACTCGTCAGCGGGTGAGACTTACCAAATCGGTACGGGGCGCTGAGGAGCGTTGGATCAGACGAGGATCGTGCGGCTGGGCGTCATCGTCGTCGTCGATGAGAGGGGAAGTGCTGGCGGCTACGGCAGGGGGTCGGCGGCGAGCTGGAGCTCCGGCGAGGATCAGCGACGGTGCAGGACGACGTTGTCGAGGACGAGGAAGCAGATGGCGCAGACGACGACTCGAATGGTGGCCTGAATCGATGGCGGCGATCTCAGGTCCGCCGCGGGCTCCGGCGTTCGATTGGGCGGCTCCGGTGACTAATCAACGAGGAGAAGAGGTCGAGGAAGATCAGTGAGAAGAGGGGAGTTGAGTGGTGTGAGAAATGGAGGAGGAGGAGCTCTCCTTTTATAGGCGCTCGAGGTGGCCAGAGGTCTGCGGCGAAGTCGACAGGGTCGCGGCGTTTCCGGCGAGCAATGGGGGTAGGCGAGGGCGGCGCTAGGTAGGTGAGGTCGAGGCAGTGCTAGGAGGCTAGACGGCGAGGTGGGGGACGGCCAGATGGGTGCGGGCAACGTCGAATACTGGCGGCACGGGCGCGGAGGAGGGGCGATGATGTCGGCGGTCCTCGCGCGAGTAATGGCGCGTGTCTGGCGGGTTCTGGTCGCGCCGGCGATGCTCAGGGTGCAGAGAGGGGGGCCAGGGGAGGTGTGCTGCGGCGAGGCGACGCGTGACCTGGGGGTGCCCGTGGCGTGCACTCGCGCGACGCGAGCGGCATGCCCCAGCCGCTCTGGGCGCGCTTTGCCTGACGCGTGTGGGCTTCCTCTCCGGCAATGGTGGGGCTAGGCAGCTTCAGGGATGCAAGGGGAAGCTCAGGGACATGGGGGCCAGGGTTGAGGGGAAGGAGAAGGGAGGAGGGTGCACCATGTGTCCATGGCCGGCATGGCCATGGCTATGCCATGTGTTGGCCTCTCCCTAGGGTTGCTGTGTTTGGTATAGGGAGAGAGGGGACAAGGGGACAGGGTAGAGTAGTTAGGAGCAGGTTAGGGTTGGGGAAAACACTATTTCAAATAGTGTTGCATAGTTCCATAATTGCAAATTGATGAATTTTGTCCAAATTCAATTGAGTTCAAAAGCTGCAAGATTTTGAAAATGGTGAGTTTGGTTAAGTTGCAAAAGACCAGAGACAACTATGTGTGGTGGTGGAATTTAGAAATTCAAAGAATTGCAAAAGGTGACAAAGTGAGATTGTTGATCATAATAAAAAGTCTCAACTTTGCATGAGCATAGTTATTGATCAAAGATGATTTTGGCATGGTGCTCTTCACCAAAGTTGTTCACCTTGATGTGCTCTTGGATGGCATGCAAAGAGTTGGGAAAGTTTAGTTTGAAAAACTTGAAATAGAGAGGCTCAAAGTAGTGACCAGAATATAAATGGCAGTTTTGACCATTATTGTATGTGAGCCCCAATTGAGTTTGAAATTGATTTGAATTGGGTTTCTTTGATTCCAATAGTTGTAATAAGTGTTTAGTATCATATTATAACTAATGGTGAAGGCCAAAATGGTCTAGGGTCAAGATTTATAAAAATGGCATACACCATATGTAAGGGTTTTGGGATTTTCTAGCTTTTATTCTTTTATTCCTCTTTGCTTCATTTTGACAAGAGTGAGGTTTATTTGGTGTTAGATTGAGTTAGGTGAAAGGTTCAAACCATTTTGAGGCAATGGAGGTGGCTAGATCAAGATCTGATAATTTGGCCCTATGTGTATGTGAGTGAAAATGGAATTATCTCACTATTTGATTTCTCTCCATTTGATTTGACTTTTCTTGACTCTAATGTGATTCTTATTAGTTTAGAAACATTTTCAAACCATTGAAACCATTCCAAAAGGTCTAGCTCAAAGATTTGTAAAATTGGCCAAAACACATGAGAGGGGACATGTCAATTCTTCTTAATCTTGTAAAGTGCTCCCCTTGCTTCACTTGGGCAAGGTTGAGGGTCAATTTAGGGTTAGATTAGGTTTAGAGATGGTTTCCCACCATTTGGTCAAGGTAGAAGTGCATAGGACAAGAATTGGTGAAAATGGCTATGTGTCACATATGCTTCTATGCATATGTGGCATTTGATTTTTAATTTGACAAGGCTCGACCCAATTGATGTTGTTGAGTGTTGAAATGGTATATAGGAGTGATCCAACCATTCACTAGAAGTCTTAGGGTCAAGATCCTCAATTTCACAAATTTGATATTTTGCTCTCATATGCCTCTATGGCATTATTACTTTCTTTTTAAAATCTCTTGTTTCATTTTGGATTGGGTTGGAGAAGTACTAGATAAGGTTTAAGAAGGTTTTCCAATTCTCTAAATAAAGTAGAAAGGCCTAGGGTAGAGTTTTACAAAAATAGCCATAGGCACATATGCCTTTATGCATATGTTTGATTTTATTTTGTTTCACAACTTGAATTGGTTGGTAAGTGATTTGTTGAGTGGGTTGAGGTATTTCAATTCATCTACTCAAGGTAGATAAGGCAAAACTCCTCATTTTCCACAAGTATCCATAGGCTTGCATATGCCTTTTTCTTAAATAAGATCTTTCCTTTTTATTTTATTTCTCAAAGATTGATGACAAGAGGGATGTGGTTTAGGGTTTAATAAGTTTTGCAATGGTTCACCACCATTTAGCAAAATAAGGAAAGGTAGGGTTCAAGATTTACATATTAAGGTTATAGGCCCACATATGGCTTTTTCTTTAATTTAGGTTTCTCAAAATAGATCCAAATGATTTTTGAGAAGGTTAGGGTTTAGGGTTTTTCTTATTTGATTTCTTTCTCTTTTAATTTCATTTGGTTTGTGATCTTTACTTGATCACTTTAGGGTTTTAGGGTTTATCACATAAGCATAATAACACTCATCATGGCAAAAACACAAGTAATAGGTATGAGCACTAAGCATAGCACTTTATCTAAGAAAAGTTTTTGTTGGTTCTCATTTTTGGAAAAAGGAAATTCATTTTCTCTTTGTTTTAAAATTTGGGGTGTTACACATTGTAAGGTACCTAACACCCATGGCATTCTGGTGTTGGTCATGCTTTGCCCTAGGGAGAGCTTTAGTCAACGGATCTGCCACATTCAGATCTGTGTGTACTTTGCAAATCTTTACTTCTCCATCTTCGATGTACTCGTGAATCGAATGAAAACGCAGCTTGATATGCTTCAGCTTCTTGTGTGACCTTGGTTCTTGTGCATTGGCGATGGCGCCCATGTTGTCACAATAGATGACTAGTGGGTCCAATGCACTAGGAACCACACCAAGCTCAACAATGAACCTCTTCATCCATACCGCTTCCGATGAAGCCTCCGAAGCCGCTATGTATTCCGATTCAGTTGAAGACTTCGCCACCGTGCACTACTTGGAACCACTCCAGCTTACTGCAGCACCATTCAATATAAACACGTACCCAGACTGAGACTTAGAGTCATCAGGATCAGTGTTCCAACTTGCATCGGTGTAACTGGTTACAACGAGCTCTTTGTCACTACCATAACAAAGAAACATATCCTTAGTCCCTTTCAAGTACTTCAGGATATTCTTGACCGCTGTCCAGTGTTCCATTCCTGGATCACTTTGATATCTGCTGGTCAAACTAACAGCATGTGCAATATCCAGTCTAGTACACAGCATGGCATACATGATAGAGCCTACTACCGAGGCATAGGGGATCTTGTTCATCCTCTGTCTTTCTTCTGCTGTTGCCGGACCTTGAGTCTTACTCAAGACCTTACCTGGCAACACAGGTAAGAACCCTTTCTTACTTTCATCCATTCTAAACTTCTTTAGAATCTTGTCCAGGTATGTACTCTGTGAAAGCCCTATTAGGCGTCTTGATCTATCTCTATAAATCTTCATGCATAAAATGTACGCTGCTTCACCAAGGTCTTTCATTGAAAAACACTTATTCAAATAACTTTTTACACTGCTTAATAGTTCTATATCATTCCCAATCAATAATGTGTCATCTACATATAATATCAGGAATGATACAGAGCTCCCACTCACTTTCTTGTAAATACATGCCTCTCCATGACACTGTATAAACCCAAAGTCTTTGATCACCTTATCAAAGCGTCGGTTCCAACTCCGGGATGCTTGCTTCAGTCCATAAATGGAACGCTGAAGTTTGCATACCTTGTTAGCATTTTTAGGATCGACAAAACCTTTGGGTTGTACCATATACAACTCTTCCTCAATGTCACCATTAAGGAACGCCGTTTCGACATCCATCTGTCAAATCTCATAATCAAAAAATGCAGCTATTGCTAACAAAATCCTCACAGACTTTAGCTTCGCTACAGGTGAGAAGGTCTCATCGTAGTCAACTCCTTGAATTTGTCGGAAACCCTTTGCGACAAGTCGAGATTTATAGACAGTAATATTACCATCAGCATCTGTTTTTCTCTTGAAGATCCATTTATTCTCGACAGCCTTGCGGCTATCAGGTAATTCTACCAAAGTCCACACTTTGTTATCATACATGGATCCCATTTCGGATTTCATGGCTTCTTGCCATTTGTTGGAATCTGGGCTCATCATCGCTTCTTCATACGTCGCAGGGTCTTCATAATTGTTGTCCACAATCATGACATTTAGACAAGGATCATACCAATTAGGAGTGGTATGCTCCCTAGTCGATCTGCAAGGTTCAGTAGCTACCTCGTTCGAAGTTTCATGATCATTATCATTTGCTTCCTCTCTTATCGGTGTAGGTTGTACAGGAACATCTTCCGGCACTGCGCTACTCTGATCTACGAGAGAAGGTTCAATAACCTCGTCGAGTTCTACTTTCCTTCCAGTCACTTCTTTAGTGAGAAACTCCTTCTCAAGAAAGGTTTCGTTCTTGGCAACAAAGATTTTGTCTTCGGATCTGTGATAGAAAGTGTACCCAATAGTTTCTTTAGGGAATCCTATGAAGATGTATTTCTCCGCTTTGGGTTCTAGCTTGTCAGGTTGTAACTTTTTACATAAGCTTCGCAACCCCAAACTTTAAGGAACGACAGCTTAGGTTTCTTCTGAAACCATAATTCATACGGTGTCGTTTCAACGGATTTAGATGGTGCCCTATTTAAAGTGAATGCAGCTGTCTCTAATGCATAACCCCAAAATGATAACGGCAAATCAGTAAGAGACATCATAGAATGAACCATATCTAAGAGAGTTCGATTACGACGTTCGGACACACCATTGCGCTGTGGTGTTCCCGGCGGTGTCAATTGTGAAAGTATTCCGCATTTTTTTAAATGCATGCCAAACTCATAACTCAAATATTCGCCTCCGCGATCAGAACAAAGAAACTTAATCTTCTTGTTACGTTGATTTTCTACTTCACTTTGGAATTCCTTAAACTTCTCGAAAGTTTCGGACTTATGTTTCATGAAGTAGATATACTCATATCTACTCAGATCATCCGTGAAGGTTATAACATAACGATAACCACCGCGCGATGCTACACTCATTGGTCCGCACACATCGGTATGTATGATTTCCAATAAGTCTATAGCTTGCTCCATTGTACCAGAGAATGGAGTCTTAGTCATTTTTCCCATTAGACATGCTTCGCATCTATCAAGTGACTCAAAGTCAAGTGACTCAAGAAGTCCATCAGAATGGAGTTTCTTCATGCGTTTCACTCCAATATGACCAAGACGACAGTGCCACATATAAGTAGAATTATCATTCAATTTAATTCGCTTAGCATCAATGTTATGAACATGTGTATCACTACTATCGAGATTTAACAAGAATAAACCATTCATCTCAGGCGCATGACCATAAAAGATATTATTCATAAAAATAGAACAACCATTATTCTCTGACTTAAATGAATAACCGTCTTGCATTAAACAAGATCCAGATATAATGTTCATGCTCAACGCAGGCACCAAATAACAATTATTAAGGTTTAAAACTAATCCCGAAGGTAGATGTAGAGGGAGCGTGCCGACGGCGATCACATTGACCTTGGATCCATTTCCAACGCACCTCGTCCCTCGCTAGGCTTCGTTTATTCCATAGCTCCTGTTTCGAGTTACAAATATGAGCAACCGAACCAGTATCAAATACCCAGGCACTACTACGAGAACCAGTAAGATAGACATTAATAACATGTATATCAAATATACCTTTCTTCTTGACAAGGTCGCTCTTCAGATCAGCCATGTACTTGGGGCAATTACGCTTCCAGTGCCCCTTCTCCTTGCAGTAATAGCACACAGTATCAGGTTTAGGGCCAGCCTTAGGCTTCTCAGGAGGCGCAACAGCTTTCTTGCCGCCCTTCTTGAAGTTGCCCTTCTTAGGTTTGCCTTGTTTCTTGAAACCGGTGGTCTTGTTGACCATCAACACTTGTTGCTCTTTCTGTATCTCAATCTCAGCAGATTTCAGCATGGAGAAGAGTTCAAGTAACTCTTTGTTCATGTTCTGCATGTTGTAGTTCATCACGAAGTTCTTGTAACTTGGTGGCAGTGATTGGAGGACACGATGAATACCCAGCTGGTTAGGAATCACTATCCCCAAGTCGCTGAGCTTCTTCGCATGCCCGGAGATAGCGAGCTGATGTCTACGCACGCTTCTATTCCTGTAGAAAGTGTTGGGCCTCCAAGAGCAGAGGTTTGTAGAACAGCAGCAAGTTTCCCTTAAGTGAATCACCCAAGGTTTATCGAACTCAGGGAGGTAGAGGTCAGAGATATTCCTCTCAAGCAACCCTGCAATTAAGATACAAGAAGTCTCTTGTGTCCCCAACACACCTAATACACTTGTCAGATGTATAGGTGCACTAGTTCGGCGAAGAGATAGTGAAATACAAGTGATATGGATGATTGTAAGTAGTAATTGCAATCTGAAATAAAGATGGCAGCAAGCAAACATGTAGCATAACTTGTTGGAAACGGTGTTTCAATGCTTAGAAACAAGGCCTAGGGATCATACTTTCACTAGTGGACACTCTCAACATTGCAATCATAATTGAATATAAATATAAGCACTTCACTATGCTATTCTAAATTACTCTCTGGCTGGATAACGATCACTAATTCACCGTGTAGGGCTGCAAAAGCAAACCTTAAAGATGTATTCCCAAGTACTAATAAACACCCCACGCTGTCACTATGAGCATTCATAGGAGGTACTAACAGACCACAATTTCATAGAGACATCCAACTCAAATCATAACCCAGTGAACAAGTATTCTGTGAAATATAGCCTAAGAGACCCACACGGTGCACACACTGTCACCTTTACACACGTGGGACAAGGAGTCTCCGGAGATCACATAAGTAAAATCCACTTGAATAGCATAACGACATCTAGATTACAAAGCTCATCATATGGATCTCAATCATGTAAGGCAGCTCATGAGATCATTGTATTGAAGTACATGGGAGAGAGAGATTAACCACATAGCTACCGGTAAAGCCCTCAGCCTCGGGGGAGAACTACTCCCTCCTCATCATGGGAGACAACAGCGGCGATGAAGATGGCGGTGGTGTCGATGGAGATGGCTTCCGGGGGCAATTCCCCGTCCCGGCGGCGTGCCGGAACAGAGACTTCTGTCCCCCGAACTTGGCTTCGCAATGGCGGCGGCTGCGTAACTTTTCTCGTCTCATGGCTTATCTTTTTAGGGTTTTCGCGACGGAGAGACTTTATAGGCGGAAGGGCAGCCTCGGAGGGGTCCCGAGGGTCCCACACCATAGGGCGGCGCGGGCCCCTCCTTGGCCGCGCCGCCTTGTGGTGTCGCCACCTCGTGGCCCCACTTCGTATCCACTTCGGTCTTCTGGAAGCTCCGTGGAAAAATAAGACCCTGGGCATTAATTTCGTCCAATTCCGAGAATATTTCCTGTGTAGGATTTCTGAAACCAAAAACAGCACAAAACAGGAACTGGCGCTTCGGCATCTCGTTAATAGGTTAGTGCCAGAAAATGCATATAAATGATGTAAAGTGTGTATAAAACATGTGAGTATTGTCATAAAACTAGCATGGAACATAAGAAATTATGGACACGTTTGAGACGTATCAAGAATCCCCAAGCTTAGTTCCTACTCGCCCTCGAGTAGGTAAACGATAACAAGGATAATTTCTGAAGTGACATGCTATCATAATCTTGATCAATACTATTGTAAAGCATATGAAGTGAATGAAGTGATTCAAAGCAATGGTAAAGATAATGACTAAACAACTGAATCATATAGCAAAGACTTTTCATTAATAGTACTTTCAAGACAAGCATCAATAAGTCTTGCATAAGAGTTAACTCATAAAGCAATAGATTTAAAGTAGAAGGCATTGAAGCAACACAAAGGAAGATATAAGTTTCAGCGGTTGCTTTCAACTTCAACATGTATATCTCATGGATAATTGTCAACACAAAGCAATATAACAAGTGCAATAAGTAAACATGTAAGAATCAATGCACACAGTTGACACAAGTGTTTGCTTCTAAGATAGAAAGAAGTAGGTAAACTGACTCAACATAAAGTAAAAGAAAGGCCCTTCGCAGAGGGAAGCATGGATTACTATTTTTGTGCTAGAGCTTTTATTTTGAAAACATAGAAACAATTTTGTCAACGGTAGTAATAATTCATATGTGTTATGCATAATACATCTTATAAGTTGCAAGCCTCATGCATAGAATACCAATAGTGCTCGCACCTTGTCCTAATTAGCTTGGATTTACATGGATTATCATTGCATAACATATGTTTCAACCAAGTGTCTGATGTCTACGCACGCTTCTATTCCTGTAGATAGTGTTGGGCCTCCAAGAGCAGAGGTTTGTAGAACAGCAGCAAGTTTCCCTTAAGTGAATCACCCAAGGTTTATCGAACTCAGGGAGGTAGAGGACAAAGATATCCCTCTCAAGCAACCCTGCAATTACGATACAAGAAGTCTCTTGTGTCCCCAACACACCTAATACACTTGTCAGATGTATAGGTGCACTAGTTCGGCGAAGAGATAGTGAGATGCAAGTGATATGGATGAATATGAGTGGTAATAGCAATCTGAAATAAATATGGCAGCGAGTAAACATGTAACAGAACTTGTTGGAAACGGTGTTTCAATGCTTAGAAACAAGGCCTAGGGATCATACTTTCACTAGTGGACACTCTCAACATTGATCACATAACTGAATAAATAAATGCTACTTTCTACACTCTCTTGTTGGATAACAAACACCATTCATTGTGTAGGGCTACAAAAGCACACCTCAAGCCGGAGTAAACAAGCTACACAACATCCGGAGTTCATATTAGAGTAACCTCTAGAGTGCATAATAGACCGTTGCAATTTAGACCGAGTACTAACATAGCATACACACTGTCAACAATAGCTATGAAAGGGGGAATAGATCGCATCAATACTATCATAGTAATAGTTAACTTCATAATCTACAAGAGATTACAATCATAACCTACGCCAAGTACTACATGATGCACACACTGTCAATATTACATCATGGAGGAGGAATAGACTACTTTAATAACATCACTAGAGTAGCACATAGATTAATAGTGATACAAAGCTCATGATCACATAAAGATCACACCATGGGAGAGAGAGATGAACCACATAGCTACCGGTAGAGCCCTCAGCCTCGAGGGAGAACTACTCCCTCCTCATCATGGGAGACAGCAACGGCGATGAAGATGGCGGTGGTGTCAATGGAGATGACTCCGGGGGCAATTCCCCGTCCCGGCGGCGTGCCGGAACAGAGACTTCTGTCCCCCAAAACGGAGTTTCGCGATGGCGGCGGCGTTCCTGGAGTCTTTCTGGAGTTTCATCAATTGGTATCGAGGTTTTAGGTCACGAGGGGTCTTATAGGCGAAGAGGCGGCGCAAGGGGGCGCCTGGGGGTCCCACCCCATAGGGCGGCGCGCCCCCCCTCCAGGCCACGCCGGCCTATGGTCTGGGGGCCCCAGGCCTCCCCTCCGACTCTCCTTCGGTGTCCTGGTCCGTCTCTGTGAATTATGATGTTGGGTCTTCGTTTCGTCGAATTCCGAGAATATTGCCCGAACAGCCTTTCTGGAACAAAAAACAACAGAAAACAGGAACTGGCACTTCGGCATCTTGTTAATAGGTTAGTTCCGGAAAATGCATAAAATCATTATAAAAATGTGAGCAAAACATGTAGATATTGTCATAAAACTTGCATGGAACATCAGAAATTATAGATACGTTGGAGACGTATCAAGCATCCCCAAGCTTAGTTCCTACTCGCCCTCGAGTAGGTAAACGATAACAAGGATAATTTCTTAAGTGACATGCTACCAACATGATCTTGATCAATACTATTGTAAAGCATATGAGATGAATGAAGTGATTCAAAGCAATGGTAAAGATGATGATTAAACAACTGAATCATTTAGCAAAGACTTTTCATGAATAGTACTTTCAAGACAAGCATCAATAAGTCTTGCATAAGAGTTAACTCATAAAGCAATAGATTCTTAGTAGAAGGTTTTGAAGCAACACAAAGGATGATTAAGTTTCAGCAATTACTTTCAACTTCAACATGTTTATCTCATGGATAGTTGTCAACATAAAGCAATATAACAAGTGCAATAGGTAAACATGTAAGAATCAATGCACACAGTTGACACAAGTGTTTGCTTCTAAGATAGAAAGAAGTAGGTAAACTGACTCAACATAAAGTAAAAGAATGGCCCTTCGCAGAGGGAAGCATGGATTACTATTTTTGTGCTAGAGCTTTTCATTTTGAAAACATAGAAACAATTTTGTCAACGGTAGTAATAATTCATATGTGTTATGTATAAGACATCCTATAAGTTGCAAGCCTCATGCATAGAATACCAATAGTGCTCGCACCTTGTCCTAATTAGCTTGGATTAACACGGATTATCATTGCATAACATATGTTTCAACCAAGTGTCACAATGGGGTACCTCTATGACGCCTGTACAAAGATCCAAGGAGATAGATCGCATTTGATTTCTCATTTTTGATAGATCTCATCTTAGGACATCCATACCGGGACAACATAGACAACAGATAATGGACTCCTCTTTAATGCATAAGCATTCAACAACAGATAATATTCTCATAAGAGATTGAGGATTGATGTCCAAACTGAAACTTCCACCATGATTCATGGTTTTAGTTAGCGGCCCAATGTTGTTCTCTAACAATATGCATACTCAAACCATTTGATCATGAAAATCGCCCTTACTTCAGACAAGACGAAAATGCATAGCAACTCACATGATATTCAACAAAGGTATAAAAGTTGATGGCGTCCCCAGAAACATGGTTATCGCTCAACAAGCAACTTATAAGAAATAAGATACATAAGCTACATATTCTTTACCACAATAGTTTTTAAGGCTATTTTCCCATGAGCTATATATTGCAAAGACAAAGAATAGAATTTTAAAGGTAGCACTCAAGTAATGTACTTTGGAATGGCAGAAAAATACCATGTAGTAGGTAGGTATGGTGGACACAAATGACATAGTTTTTGGCTCAAGGATTTGAATGCACGAGAAGAATTCCCTCTCAATACAAGGTTTAGGCTAGCAAGGTTGTTTGAAGCAAACTCAAGTATAAACCGGTACAGCAAAACTTACGTAAGAACATATTGCAAGCATTATAAGACTCTACACTGTCTTCCTTGTTGTTCAAACACCTTATCCAGAAAATATCTAGACTCTAGAGAGACCAATCATGCAAACCAAGTTTTAACAAGCTCTATGTAGTTCTTCATTAATAGGTGCAAAGTACATGATGCAAGAGCTTAAACATGATCCATATGAGCACAACAATTGCCAAGTATCAAATTATTCAAGACAATATACCAATTACCACATGAAGCATTTTCTGTTTCCAACCATAAAACAATGAACGAAGCAGTTTCAACCTTCGCCATGAACATTAAAAGTAAAGCGAAGAACACTAGTGTTCATATGAAAAAGCGGAGCGTGTCTCTCTCCCACATAAGCATGAATTTATTCAGAGAATGAAAATAACAAAACAAAAATAAAAGCACACAGACGCTCCAAGTAAAGTGCGTAAGATGTGACGGAATAAAAATATAGTTTCACTAGAGGTGACCTGATAAGTTGTCGATGAAGAAGGGGATGCCTTGGGCATCCCCAAGCTTAGATGCTTGGTCTTCTTGAAATATGCAGGGATGAACCACGGGGGCATCCCCAAGCTTAGACTTTTCACTCTTCTTGATCATATTGTATCATCCTCCTCTCTTGATCCTTGAAAACTTCCTCCACACCAAACTCGAAACAAACTCATTAGAGGGTTAGTGCATAATAAAAAATTCACATGTTCAGAGGTGACATAATCATTCTTAACACTTCTGAACATTGCCCAAAGCTACTGAAAGTTAATGGAACAAAGAAATCCATCAAACATAGCAAAACAGGCAATGCGAAATAAAAGACAGAATCTATAAAAACAAAACAGTCCGTAAAGACGAATTTTTCAGGGGTATTTAACTTGCTCAGATGAAAAAGCTCAAATTGAATGAAAGTTGCGTACATATCTGAGGATCACGCATGTAAATTGGCAGATTTTTCTGAGTTACCTACAGACGGGGCTGCTCAATTTCGTGACAGTAAGAAATCTGTTTCTGCGCAGTAATCCAAATCTAGTATCAACATTACTATCAAAGACTTTACTTGGCACAACAATGCAATAAAATAAAGATAAGGAGAGGTTGCTACAGTAGTAACAACTTCCAAGACTCAAATATAAAACAAAAGTGCTGCAGTAAAATAATGGGTTGTCTCCCATAAGCGCTTTTCTTTAACGCCTTTCAGCTAGGCGCAGAAAGTGTGAATTAAGTAACATCAAGAGATGAAGCATCAACAGAGGGGTTTGGAGTTTTCTCAACTATGCATTGTATCTTATCTATGTAAGTAACTCCTCTTTCGTTGCTCCTAGGCTTACTATCCTCATCAAACAAATTTTTAGGAACAAGCCAAGCATAGTTATTTTCTAGAGCTTCATGCATTCCTAGGAGCTTACTAGGTATCGGTACTTTAATCTCTCAACCATCATTAACATTATTAGTGTACTTTATTCTATCCATGTCCATATTTTCAAGTGTTTTTGCAAAATCGGTATAAAAGCCAAGCCTCTTATGCTTAATAAAAACTTTTCTAGCTTCTTTAGCTATATCACCAAATTCTCTAAGAAGGATATCTAAAACAAAATCTCTCTTTTCTCCCCTTTCCATATCAGAGAGTGTAAGAAACATATGTTGGATTATAGGATTAAGATTAACGAATCTAGTTTCCAACATGCGTACTAAAGAGGCAGTAGCACTTTCATAAGTAGGAACAACTTTTACCAAGGATCTATCTTCAAAATCTTCATTCATACTAACATGGGTGAAAAATGCTTCTATATTATCTCTTCCAATGATAGACCCTCGCCCTACCGGTATGTCTTTCAGAGTGAACTTAGGAGGAAACATGATGAAATAAACAAAAGGTAAATAAAGTAAATGCAAGTAACTAAGTTTTTTGTGTTTTTAATATAGAGAACGCAAACAAGACAGTAAATAAAGTAAAACTAGTAACTATTTTTTTTGTATTTTTAATATAGAGAACAAAAAAAGCAGTAAATAAAATAAAGTAAAGCAAGACAAAAACAAAGTAAAGAGATTGGATGTGGGAGACTCCCCTTGTAGCGTGTCTTGATCTCCCCGGCAACGGCGCCAGAAAATAGCTTGATGTCTACGCACGCTTCTATTCCTGTAGACAGTGTTGGGCCTCCAAGAGCAGAGGTTTGTAGAACAGCAGCAAGTTTCCCTTAAGTGAATCACCCAAGGTTTATCGAACTCAGGGAGGTAGAGGATAAAGATATCCCTCTCAAGCAACCCTGCAATTACGATACAAGAAGTCTCTTGTGTCCCCAACACACCTAATACACTTGTCAGATGTATAGGTGCACTAGTTCGGCGAAGAGATAGTGAGATGCAAGTGATATGGATGAATATGAGTGGTAATAGCAATCTGAAATAAATATGGCAGCGAGTAAACATGTAACAGAACTTGTTGGAAACGGTGTTTCAATGCTTAGAAACAAAGCCTAGGGATCATACTTTCACTAGTGGACACTCTCAACATTGATCACATAACTGAATAAATAAATGCTACTTTCTACACTCTCTTGTTGGATAACAAACACCATTCATTGTATAGGGCTACAAAAGCACACCTCAAGCCGGAGTAAACAAGCTCCACAACATCCGGAGTTCATATTAGAGTAACCTCTAGAGTGCATAATAGACCGTTGCAATTTAGACCGAGTACTAACATAGCATACACACTGTCAACAATAGCTATGAAAGGGGGAATAGATCGCATCAATACTATCATAGTAATAGTTAACTTCATAATCTACAAGAGATTACAATCATAACCTACGCCAAGTACTACATGATGCACACACTGTCAACATTACATCATGGAGGAGGAATAGACTACTTTAATAACATCACTAGAGTAGCACATAGATTAATAGTGATACAAAGCTCATGATCACATAAAGATCACACCATGGGAGAGAGAGATGAACCACATAGCTACCGGTAGAGCCCTCAGCCTCGGGGGAGAACTACTCCCTCCTCATCATGGGAGACAACAACGGCGATGAAGATGGCGGTGGTGTCGATGGAGATGACTCCGGGGGCAATTCCCCGTCCCGGCGGCGTGCCGAAACAGAGACTTCTGTCCCCCGAAACGGAGTTTCGCGATGGCGGCGGCGTTCCTGGAGCCTTTCTGGAGTTTCGTCAATTGGTATCGAGGTTTTAGGTCACGAGGGGTCTTATAGGCGAAGAGGCGGCGCAAGGGGGCGCCTGGGGGTCCCACCCCATAGGGCGGCGCGCGCCCCCTCCAGGCCGCGCCGGCCTATGGTCTGGGGGCCCCAGGCCTCCCCTCCGACTCTCCTTCGGTGTCCTGGTCCGTCTCGGTGAATTATGATGTTGGGTCTTCGTTTCGTCGAATTCCGAGAATATTACCCGAACAGCCTTTCTGGAACCAAAAACAAAAGAAAACAGGAACTGGCACTTCGGCATCTTGTTAATAGGTTAGTTCCGGAAAATGCATAAAATCATTATAAAGTGTGAGCAAAACATGTAGATATTGTCATAAAACTAGCATGGAACATCAGAAATTATAGATACGTTGGAGACGTATCAAGCATCCCCAAGCTTAGTTCCTACTCGCCCTCGAGTAGGTAAACGATAACAAGGATAATTTCTTAAGTGACATGCTACCAACATGATCTTGATCAATACTATTGTAAAGCATATGAGATGAATGAAGTGATTCAAAGCAATGATAAAGATGATGATTAAACAACTGAATCATTTAGCAAAGACTTTTCATGAATAGTACTTTCAAGACAAGCATCAATAAGTCTTGCATAAGAGTTAACTCATAAAGCAATAGATTCTTAGTAGAAGGTTTTGAAGCAACACAAAGGATGATTAAGTTTCAGCAATTGCTTTCAACTTCAACATGTTTATCTCATGGATAGTTGTCAATATAAAGCAATATAACAAGTGCAATAGGTAAACATGTAAGAATCAATGCACACAGTTGACACAAGTGTTTGCTTCTAAGATAGAAAGAAGTAGGTAAACTGACTCAACATAAATTAAAAGAATGGCCCTTCGCAGAGGGAAGCATGGATTACTATTTTTGTGCTAGAGCTTTTCATTTTGAAAACATAGAAACAATTTTGTCAACGGTAGTAATAATTCATATGTGTTATGTATAAGACATCCTATAAGTTGCAAGCCTCATGCATAGAATACCAATAGTGCTCGCACCTTATCCTAATTAGCTTGGATTAACACGGATTATCATTGCATAACATATGTTTCAACCAAGTGTCACAAAGGGGTACCTCTATGCCGCCTGTACAAAGGTCCAACGAGATAGATCGCATTTGATTTCTCGTTTTTGATAGATCTCATCTTAGGACATCCATACCGGGACAACATAGACAACAGATGACGTGGGCACTACCCTTCGGGTAACCGACGTTGCTCTACCCTATACGGTCCAGCTGGAGGCCCATGAAGGTGCCCAATGGCAAGGTGGGCCACTAGGACGGTGCAACGGAAGATTCCTTGAAGTACAAGACACGGAAGGAGCAGAACAAGGAAAGTTTAGAGATAGATCTACTGTAAACCTAGTCGTACTCGATTAGGCCTCTTGATACCTGGCCTCCTATATAAAGGCCAGGAGAGGGGCTGTCGAGGGACACAATCAATCTTAGCAATCTTAGCCAACAGAAGCTTAGAGCTAGGTCACCTTAGCACTTAGCCATCTCGACGAGATCTCAGCCGAACTATTCGGCACCCCATTGTAACCCATTATCATCGTAATCAAGAACAGACAGGCAGGACGTAAGGGTTTTACCTCATCGAGGGCCCCGAACCTGGGTAAATCGCTCTCCCCGCTTGTCTGTGAACCGATGTCTCGTGTCCGCTTGCACGATTCCATCAACCCTAAGCCTCTATCGGAGGGCATTGCCGAGGAGCACCCTCGACAATTGGCGCCGTCTGTGGGAACCCTGTCGGCACAAGATCGGTCATCGGCAGATCCAATCATGACACCGGCGACTTCACCGGCAACCTCATCGGCAACTTCATCGACACCGTCATCGCCAAACCTGGGAAGCCCGATTCGGTTTGGCTCCTATGAGTTCACCCCGCTCAGTGATTCCTCCCGCTCAAACTTCTCAGATCTACAAGGAAACACGGAGATGACCTTCGGTAGCGTCCACTACAACGTCAACGCGGAAGGAATCCTTCGACTGCTGGAATCGCCCACTTCCAGATCGACGAGTCCAAGCGCGTCATCATCACTCGACCTTTCGGCTGGTCTGACAGGCTCGACGAGTTCACCCGCGCCCTCGACTCCCCGTTCCGTGCCTTCCATGTCGGTAGGATCTGACGATCCCACATCTTCGGAGTTAACTTCGTACTACTGCTTGAACTGCGACACCAGGCACGGGCTGGGATCGAGCGACACGCCGTTCATCTGCAATGCCCAGTATTCATCGGGAGAGGACAGTATCGACAGCATCGTCCAAGGAACCACCCGAAGAACGGCACACCATCAGGTTTATGTCGCCAATAACACGGGAAACACAAGGCACATAGGAGACGGAGACCATACTCCTCGTTCCAGTAGACGGGCAAGTTTCGAAAACAGCGCCAGCAACCACGACAGCGACTACACCATCGCGGACGAGGAATGGGCAGCAGCCAGGGCAGCAGTACTCAACAACACACCGCTCCCCGCAGGAACCTCGGTTGGAACCCTCAATGCTTATCGCTCTATACTAGAGAAAAACCGGGAGCACCTATCGAAAGAGCAAGCCACCCTCGAGAGACGCCTATCTGCGGCAGATCGATCCAGCGAACGACGAAGGGGCTCGCAAGGGAGCGCCTCTCGAAATACTCAGGGGGCAGGCAAACACTGGTCGAGGCTATCCAGGCTTTCGGAAGATGACGCTAGAGAAATCACGTCAAACCTGACCAAGTCCTTTATAACTACGGACACCGCAGGCATGCCACGGCCGAAAACCGTTGCAGGAGCAACGGCCAACCTCGCTGCGTACCTCATCAACCAGCGCCCTGAAGGATCCATGGCTCAAGCTCATCGAGGCGCCCTGGAAAGTCTCGCGATATTGGGAAATAATCTAGTTCCGCAAAAGGAAAAGACCACGGTGCAGGCTAGTGGTTCAAAACATCATGCGAGAAATGCTCGGGATGAAATCACCCAGAGCAGGATCGACAAAGCAAGGCGACGACGCGCCACTAGGAAGGACAACGATAGTGATTCTTCGGATGAGGATCAGGAGTACGACGGCGAACTCAGGGGAGCCGACTGTTTAAGTTACAAAATCCGCGAGACGATGCCGCCCAAAAAGTTCAAGCCCACTCCTACCGATGCTGCCAAATACGATGGGCAGCAGGAACCAAGATCTTGGATAGACGACTACCTGCAGACTGTGATTCTGCATAAGGGGAACTAGATAGCAGCAATGCAGTGCTTGCAGCTCTACCTGAAGGATTCAGCGCGAGCCTGGCTAAGGGGGTTACCGAAGGGTTCCATTAAATCATGGGACGACCTAGTAGACGCCTTCGTCGCCAATTTCCAAGCAACATACAAGAGACCCGTCGGAATTGAAGAGTTACGAAACTGCCAGCAAAAGCAGAAAGAGTCGATGCGCTCATACATCAGGAGATTTACCAAACTCCTAAACGCTGTCGAAGATGTATCTGTCGACAGAGCAATCGACGCTTTCAGCGAGGGCATCCGGCGTGAAAGTTACATAGAAGAACTCGGACGCAAAAAGCCAAAAACCATAACCAAGTTAATGGAAATCGCCAACAGTTGGGTTGATGGTGAGGACAACGTGCGAAGGCCACGACAGCGCAGTGACGACGAAGACGATGACCAGCCGAAGCACGACTTGGGTGGCCGAAGGGATCGTCACAAGAGAAGGAAGAACCGCAACTATGACGACAACAACCTGGTAGCTGCAGGGTACTCTAATCGGCAGGACGATCGATATGACGATAGAAGATACGATCGGCAGGACGGTAATCGGAACAACTCTGGAAACCGCGGCAATTATAAACCACGACAGCAGAGGACTCCCGAATTGCCCTACGCTGAGCAGATCAATGCCCCCCATTACCTGCACTTGTATGTCGATTCTAAGGACGGCAAAACAAAGTCGAGTCACCTGCTCAGGGACTGTCGGCAGTTCCTTGACATGCACAAATTCATCCAGCAGTCAGGCCAGCAACCGCTACCACCACCACCCCCACCTCCACCGCAGCATCAAGACTAGCAGGCTCAACCTCATCAACCCAACGAGGCGTTTCCACCACCACGTGGGCAGATGAGCATGATCCATAGGACAGGCGTCTCGAGAAGAGAGATGAAGAAGCTAACCCGAGAAATTAACCTGGCAGAAAGCATCAAGGCAAACATCCCCGAGTATGTCGAGTGGTCCTCTCAGAACATTACGTTCAGTCGAGCAGATCACCCGATGACCATACCAAAACCAGGACACGCTGCGTTAGTAGTCGAGGCACAAATCGGGGGGTTCAAGATGGGCAAAGTCTTCATGGATGGTGGAAGCGGGTTAAACCTGATATTCGTCGACACAATCAAAAGTATGGGGATCACCATGAGGATGCTAGAAGAAACAGACACTTGCTTCCATGGGATCCTTCCAACTGCACCGGGCTACTCTCTTGGCAAAGTTTACCTGAACGTCGTCTTTGGCAAAACCGACAATTTCAGCAAGGAAAAGATCGAGTTTGAAGTAGTGAACTGGGAGTCACAGTATCACGCTATACTCGGGAGACCAGCTTATGCCAAGTTCATGGTTGTGCCGCACTATGCATACCTCAAGCTGAAAATGCCTGGGAACAACTGGACAAAAATCACAGTCTATGGAAGTTTCTCACGCTCGGACAATTGTAATCGCGACTTTCAGAGGATTGCTGCGAAGTTTGGGTCTGATGTCTACGCCCCCTCCTTTTCCTGTAGACAGTGTTGGGCCTCCAAGAGCAGAGGTTTGTAGAATAGCAGCAAGTTTTCCCTTAAGTGGATCACCCAAGGTTTATCGAACTCAGGGAGGAAGAGGTCAAAGATATCCCTCTCATGCAACCCTGCAACCACAAAGCAAGAAGTCTCTTGTGTCCCCAACACACCTAATAGGTGCACTAGTTCGGCGAAGAGATAGTGAAATACAGGTGGTATGAATAAGTATGAGCAGAGTAACGGTGCCGGAAAATAGCTTGCTGGCGTGTAGTTGATGGTGGTAGTATTGCGACAGTAATGCTAACGCAAAGAAACAAGAAACAAGCAGCGATAGCAGTATTTAGGAACAAGGCCTAGGGATCATACTTTCACTAGTGGACACTCTCAACATTGATCGCATAATAAATAACTCTTTCTCATATGTGCTACATACACTCTTTTGTTGGATGATGAACACATTGCGTAGGATTACACGAACCCTCAATGCCGGAGTTAACAAGCTCCACAATAATGTTCATATTTAAATAACCTTAGAGCATAATAGATCATTGCAAAATAAACCAAGAACTAACATAGTGCACACACTGTCCACATTACACTATGAAGGAGGAATAGATCACATCAATACTATCATAATGATAATTAACTCCACAATCTACAAGAGATCATGATCATAGCATACGACAAGAACCACATGGTGCACACACTAGTCACCTTTACACCATGCAGGAGGAATAGACTACTTTAATAACATCACATGAGTAGCACACAACTAGTAGCGATACAAAGCTCATCATATGGATCTCAATCATGTAAAGCAGCTCATGAGATCATTGTGTTGAAGTACAGAGGAGAGAGATTAACCACATAGCTACCGGTACAGCCCCGAGCCTCGATGGAGAACTACTCCCTCCTCATGGGAGCAGCAGCGTTGATGAAGATGGCGGTGGAGATGGCAGCGGTGTCGATGGAGAAGCCTTCCGGGGGCACTTCCCCGTCCCGGCGGCGTGCCGGAACAGAGACTCCTGTCCCCCAGATCTTGGCCTCGCGATGGCGGCGGCTCTGGAAGGTTTCTGTGGGTTTCGTCGAACGTATCAGGGTTTTCGCGACGGAGGCTTTAAATAGGCGAAGAGGCGGCGCAGGAGGGCTGACAGGGTGGCCACACTATAGGGGGGCGCGGCCCCCCTGGCCGCGCCGGCCTAGGGTTTGGTGGGCCTGTGCCCCCTCTCTGGCGGTTCTCGTGTGTTCTGGATGCTTCCGGGCAAAATAGGAACCTGGGCGTTGATTTCGTCCGATTCCGAGAATATTTCGTTACTAGGATTTACGAAACCGAAGCAGTGAAAACGAGAACCGGCACTTCGGCATCTTGTTAATAGGTTAGTTCCAGAAAATGCACGAATATGACATAAAGTGTGCATAAAACATGTAGATAACATCAATAATGTGGCATGGAACATAAGAAATTATCGATACGTCGGAGACGTATCAGCATCCCCAAGCTTAGTTCTGCTCGTCCCGAGCAGGTAAAACGATAACAAAGATAATTTCTGGAGTGACATGCCATCATAACCTTGATCATACTATTTGCATATGTAGTGAATGCAGCGATCAAAACAATGTATATGACATGAGTAAACAAGTGAATCATATAGCAAAGACTTTTCATGAATAGCACTTCAAGATAAGCATCAATAAGTCTTGCATAAGAGTTAACTCATAAAGCAATAATTCATAGTAAAGGTATTGAAGCAACACAAAGGAAGATGAAGTTTCAGCGGTTGCTTTCAACTTGTAACATGTATATCTCATGGATAGTTGTCAATGCAAAGCAATATAACAAGTGCAATATGCAAGTATGTAGGAATCAATGCACAGTTCACACAAGTGTTTGCTTCTTGAGGTGGGGAGAAATAGGTGAACTGACTCAACAATAAAAGTAAAAGAATGGTCCTGCATAGAGGAAAGCATTGATTGCTATATTTGTGCTAGAGCTTTTATTTTGAAAACATAAAGAGAGCATAAACATAAAGTTTTGAGAGGTGTATGTTATTGTCAATGAATGGTAGCGGGTACTCTAACCCCCTTGCCAGGCAAACCTTCAAAGAGCGGCTCCCATTTTATTTTATTTTTGGGTGGCACTCCTTCCAACCTTTCTTTCACAAACCATGGCTAACCGAATCCTCGGGTGCCTGCCAACAATCTCATACCACGAAGGAGTGCCTTTTTATTTTAGTTTTATTATGATGACACTCCTCCCAACCTTTGCTTACACAAGCCATGGCTAACCGAATCCTTCGGGTGCCGTCCAACAATCACATACCATGGAGGAGTGTCTATTTTTGTTAATTAATTCGGGACTGGGAATCCCATTGCCAGCTCTTTTTGCAAGATTATTGGATAAGCGGATGAAGCCACTAGTCCATTGGTGAAAGTTGCCCAACAAGATTGAAAGATAAACACCACATACTTCCTCATGAGCTATAAAACATTGACACAAATCAGAGGTGATAAATTTTGAATTATTTAAAGGTAGCACTCAAGCAATTTACTTTGGAATGGCAGGAAATACCATGTAGTAGGTAGGTATGGTGGACACAAATGGCATAGTGTTGTTTGGCTCAAGGATTTGGATGCATGAGAAGTATTCCCTCTCGATACAAGGTTTAGGCTAGCAAGGTTGTTTGAAGCAAACACAAGCACGAACTAGTACAGCAAAACTCATATAAAAGACATATTGTAAACATTATAAGACCCTACACCGTCTTCCTTGTTGTTCGAACTCAATACTAGAAATTATCTAGACCTTAGAGAGACCAAATATGCAAACCAAATTTTAGCATGCTCTATGTATTTCTTCATTAATGGGTGCAAAGTATATGATGCAAGAGATTAAACATGAGCACAACAATTGCCAAGTATCACATTATCCAAGACATTTTAGCAATTACTACATGTATCATTTTCCAATTCCAACCATATAACAATTTAACGAAGAAGAAACTTCGTCATGAAAATTAAAAGCTAAGAACACATGTGTTCATACGAACCAGCGGAGCGTGTCTCTCTCCCACACAAGCATGATGTAATCCAATTTATTCAAACACAAACAAAAAATAAAAGCATACAGACGCTCCAAGTAAAGCACATAAGATGTGACCGAATAAAAATATAGTTTCAAGAGAAGGAACCTGATAATGTTGTCGATAAAGAAGGGGATGCCTTGGGCATCCCCAAGCTTAGACGCTTGAGTCTTCTTAGAATATGCAGGGGTGAACCACCGGGGCATCCCCAAGCTTAGAGCTTTCACTCTTCTTGATCATAGTATATCATCCTCCTCTCTTGACCCTTGAAAACTTCCTTCACACCAAACTTCTCATAAACTTCATTAGAGGGGTTAGTACATAATCAAAAACTCACATGTTCAGAGGTGACACAATCATTCTTAACACTTCTGGACATTGCTCAAAGCTACTGGAAGGTAATGGAACAAAGAAATCCACCCAACACAGCGAAAGAAGCAATGCGAAATAAAAGGCAGAATCTGTCAAAACAGAACAGTCCGTAAAGAAGAATTTTTAATAAATACTTCCGTTGCTCAGATCAGAAAACTCAAAACTAATGAAAGTTGCGTACATATCTGAGGAACACGCACGTAAATTGGCATGTTTTTCTGATTTTTCTACAGAGAAAACAGCCCAGATTCGTGACAGATAGAAATCTATTTCTGCGCAGAAATCCAAATCTAGTATCAACCTTCGATTAGAGGCTTCACTTGGCACAACAAAACACAAAACTAAGATAAGGAGAGGTTGCTACAGTAGTAAACAGCTTCCATGACACAAATATAAAACAAAGTACTGTAGCAAAATAACACATGGGTTATCTCCCAAGAAGTTCTTTCTTTTTAGCCATTAAGATGGGCTCAGCAGTTTTAATGATGCACTCGCAAGAAATAGTATTTGAAGCAAAAGAGAGCATCAAGAGGCAAATTCAAAACACATTTAAGTCTAACATGCTTCCTATGAAAAGGAATCTTGTAAGTAAACAAGTTCAAGAAGCATAATGCAACAAGCATAGAAAGATAAAACAAGTGTAGCTTCAAAAATTTCAGCACATAGAGAGGTGTTTTAGTAACATGAAAATTTCTACAACCATATTTTCCTCTCTCATAATAACTTTCAGTAGTGTCATGAGCAAACTCAACAATATAACTATCACATAAAGCATTCTTATCATGAGTCTCATGCATAAAATTATTACTCTCCACATAAGCATAATCAATTTTATTAGTACTAGTGGGAGCAAATTCAACAAAGTAGCTATCATTATTATTCTCATCATCAAATATAGGAGGCATATTGTAATCATAATCAAATTCATCCTCCATAACAGGTGGTAACAAAAGACTACTATCATTATAATCATCATAAATAGGAGGCAAAGTATCATCAAAGTAAATTTTCTCCTCAATGCTTGGGGGACTAAAAAGATCATGAAAACCAGCTTCCCCAAGCTTAGAACTTTCTATATCATTATCAACAATGGTGTTCAAGGCGTTCATACTAATATTACTACCAGCATGCAAATAAGATTCCATAGGTTTTTTAATTTTCGCATCAAACAATCCATGTTTTAAATCAGGAAATAGCATAAGAAGCTCATTTTTGTCCATTATGCCAAACTAGTGTAAACAAGAAACAAAAAGATGCAATTGCAGGATCTAAAGGAAATAGCTTCGAGTACTTACAATGTGCCGGAAAATAGCTTAGTAGCCGAGATCCGGAGTGTGAGTACCTTTTACCTTTCCTCCCCGGCAACGGCGCCAGAAAATAGCTTGATGTCTACGCCCCCTCCTTTTCCTGTAGACAGTGTTGGGCCTCCAAGAGCAGAGGTTTGTAGAACAGCAGCAAGTTTTCCCTTAAGTGGATCACCCAAGGTTTATCGAACTCGGGGAGGAAGAGGTCAAAGATATCCCTCTCATGCAACCACCGCAACCACAAAGCAAGAAGTCTCTTGTGTCCCCAACACACCTAATAGGTGCACTAGTTCGCGAAGAGATAGTGAAATACAGGTGGTATGAATAAGTATGAGCAGTAGCAACGGTGCGAGAAAATAGCTTGTCAGCGTGTAGTTGATGGTGGTAGTATTGCGACAGTAGTAGTAACGCAGAAACAAGAAACAAGCAAATGATAGCGATATTTAGGAACAAGGCCTAGGGATCATACTTTCACTAGTGGACACTCTCAACATTGATCGCATAATAAATAACTCTTTCTCATATGTGCTACATACACTCTTTTGTTGGATGATGAACACATTGCGTAGGATTACACGAACCCTCAATGCCGGAGTTAACAAGCTCCACAATAATGTTCATATTTAAATAACCTTAGAGCATAATAGATCATTGCAAAATAAACCAAGAACTAACATAGTGCACACACTGTCCACATTACACTATGAAGGAGGAATAGATCACATCAATACTATCATAATGATAATTAACTCCACAATCTACAAGAGATCATGATCATAGCATACGACAAGAACCACATGGTGCACACACTAGTCACCTTTACACCATGCAGGAGGAATAGACTACTTTAATAACATCACATGAGTAGCACACAACTAGTAGCGATACAAAGCTCATCATATGGATCTCAATCATGTAAAGCAGCTCATGAGATCATTGTATTGAAGTACATAGGAGAGAGATCAACCACATAGCTACCGGTACAGCCCCGAGCCTCGATGGAGAACTACTCCCTCCTCATGGGAGCAGCAGCGTTGATGAAGATGGCGGTGGAGATGGCAGCGGTGTCGATGGAGAAGCCTTCCGGGGGCACTTCCCCGTCCCGGCGGCGTGCCGGAACAGAGACTCCTGTCCCCCAGATCTTGGCCTCGCGATGGCGGCGGCTCTGGAAGGTTTCTGTGGGTTTCGTCGAACGTATCAGGGTTTTCGCGACGGAGGCTTTAAATAGGCGAAGAGGCGGCGCAGGAGGGCTGACACGGTGGCCACACTATAGGGGGGCGCGGGCCCCCCCTGGCCGCGCCGGCCTAGGGTTTGGTGGGCCTGTGCCCCCTCTCTGGCGGTTCTCGTGTGTTCTGGATGCTTCCGGGCAAAATAGGATCCTGGGCGTTGATTTCGTCCGATTCCGAGAATATTTCGTTACTAGGATTTCTGAAACCGAAACAATGCAGAAACAGAACCGGCACTTCGGCATCTTGTTAATAGGTTAGTTCCAGAAAATGCACGAATATGACATAAAGTGTGCATAAAACATGTAGATAACATCAATAATGTGGCATGGAACATAAGAAATTATCGATACGTCGGAGACGTATCAGGGTCACAACAAGAAATCGTCGACCCTCTGCCCAAGTTGACGTTTCGAGAAATCAAGGAGGAAAAACATGTCAGGGAAACCAAGAAGAAGCCAGCTGACCTTGCTCTTAAAGCTTCGGCAGCAGAAGCTTCGGCAGAAAAAGCTTTGGCAGCAAAAGGTTCGGCAGTTGACGGCACAGAAGGCATAGGAGACAGCAAGACGCTGGCAACCATTGCCCAGACCCCTGGTGAAATCAACAACGCTGCAGCAACCACTAACGTGGTGAAAAAGACAGAAGATGAGAAGAACCCATTCCTTGCTTAAGCAATTTATTAGCGTTTAATTTTTCCTTTATTTTAAACAGGGCCTTCCTTTTTTCGCCCTCTAGTCTCGTGCTTACCTTATTAATGAGAACTTAAAGCTTCGATCCTTTGTTCAGCATTGCAGTAATTCAAAACGTCTAAAGCCGCATCACTATGCAACATAGTACGTGGCAGAAGATCGTGCTCCAAAAAGAAAAGCCTCTACGAGTGCTAAAAGATACAAAGCAAACAAGGATGTTAATCCTTCCCTCTGCTATAGATGCCTCTACGAGTGCCGAAAATAGCAAGAGTTTTGGAAATACACACAACCCACATTCGATATTTTACTTATGGAAATATCAAAGAACAACGGGCTCATCGGCAGAATCATTGCACCCGAAAAATTCGGGAGTGACTGTCGAAACATACATCGGTTGAAAGCAAAGTTGCACATACAACGGGTTTTAGCAAGACCTGCAACACGAGCTGATCACTCAAACGTTTGCTGACCAACGAATACGAAAAAACGCTTAAACAGACAATTAAGATTTGCTCCCTCAAAAATTGCCAACGGCAACAACACGGTAAAAGTACATACACATGTATCTACCGAATAAAAAGTTTCGGCTTAACACTTGGATAAAGTAGCCAAAATAACCTATTTACAAAATAACCCTAATCCCTGAAGTTACCCTTGCGGAGTTTCTCTTTCTTTAGGTACCTTCGAATACTCCTCGAGCTTGTCGACAATTATATTGGCAGGCAGCAATACCTTCGGATACAGAGTCTCCAAGTCACCAACCGCGTTGGCAATGGCAAGCAGATTTGTCGAGGGATAACGTGCAAGCACAAGGGCAAGTGCAAACCTGGCCCCTGCGAAAACTTGATCTCGCACCAAGTCTCGAATCTTCTTGGCATTTCCGAATTCAGACATCAAAGTCAGCAGCGTAGGGGGAATTGCGTTTAAAGGGAACATCGTCTTCCAAACCACCCTCATAGCTTTGTAGCACTTGTCGAAGAAATGGTGGACTTGCTGAACCCGATCCTGAAATAGTGCGACAGCCAAAGCCTTCGAGTGTTCCCGCCAGAAAATCTCTTCGGCTGAGGACAGCTGGGTTAAAGCGTGCACACGCTCGTGAATCCGTTTGTTCTCTTCCGCGCGGTTCAGAGCTATGACTGGCAAAGGAATAAATAGAGGATCAGACAAGGCGTTGGTGACAAAAGGGCGCAGGGATGAAGAAACTTACAGTTCAAACTCTCGGTAGCTTTATGCAACTCAGTAAGAGCGTACCGCTCCACTTCGGCTGCAATCTCGCTCTTCTTATTGACAATAGCAGCTAAGGCATAAGTGTTGCGCAGGTCCTTTTCCATTTGAGTGATCCGATCCTTCATACGCTGGATCCGATCACCTTCAGGAAGAGCACCCGAAGAGTCATCGACAAATGAGGGCACTGGGAAAACCTGCAGGAAACAGCGTTAAAAAGAATGACGGATATGGTCAAATTAAGCACTCGAAGTAACTCCCATCGGGAGAAGTGCAAGTGAAAATGTCATAATAAAGGTGTGCTAGCAACATTGCCAGCACGGAGTTTATTACAAACATAAGTTTTGCAACAGAACAATGTTTCACATCAGCTCGAAGATAAGTTTGTTACAAAAATCAAGGGGCTTGGGTCTGAGTCGATAAACTGGGTCCAGCCGATGTCTTCCTTGACGAAACTAGATCAAGGAGCTGGCGAGCGCAAGTAAGGGCAGACGTTTTAAAGGCGCTTAAGTCAACGAATTGCCCATCTTGCTCTTTCGGCAGCTCCTTAGTCATTTCTTCGATGTCAGCCTTAAAGCCATGACCCATCATAAGTTGGAAGGCAAGGAGGGCACCATAGGTACGCGAAGTACGCTTGAATACCTCGATAACCTCCTTGGTGTCAACCGCGAAGGCATCGATCAACTGCCCCAGAGTTTTGTCCTGCTTGATCTTGGGGAAAATCATCAAGTGCATCCGCACCAGGGCACCTTTTCCCTTTTCAAGAAGCTCCCGCGTAAGCTGGTGGGAGGCGAGAGCCATCGACACACAATTTGCCGGAGAGTTGTTTGGAACTTTGTCCAAGGCAGCAGCAGGAATGTTGGCGGCTTCTACAAGAAAATGAATTGGAAAAGATCATTGATAAAGGAACGAATCCATAAGAGTAATAATCGACAGAGGTGTATAAAAGAGCTTACCAAGTAGAGCCAAAGAAGACTGACGAAGGAGCTCATCCTTTTCAGCTGCCCGGGCTTCCTCCTCTTTTAGCCTCTCCTTCAGTTTGCCCAGCTCCTCTTTCAGAGAGTCGACCTCCTGGCGAGCCGTGGCAGCCTTTTTAATGGCGTCGTCCAACTTCGAAGAGGAAGATTTAACTTCCTCCTGCAGTCGAACTTTGTCCGCTTCCAGAGAGGTAAATTGAGAGGCAAAGGCCTCCAAAGAAGATATAACACCTCGCAGATCCTTAAGGAAAAAAGGATGTTTTACAAAGAATCGTTAGACAAGGCACATTTCAAGAAATTCGCGTTCAAAAAAAAGGACTTACAGAAGGAGGAGTCGTGGTGGCGGCAGGAACATCTTTCCCCTTGGAAAGGGAAGAAGCAGTCGATGCCTGAGCCGCGGGAGCTGCCTTAGGAGCCGAAGCTTCGAAAGCGGCAATAGCCGGCGGAACAGCATCAGATCTGGCTTTCTTAGACGGAGGCTCAGCGAAACCTTCGTCACTACAAAAAGGAAATGGTCGACAGAAGTTATGAAAAGAATGCGAGAAACAAGGGGATAAAATATAGCAAAAAGGAAGAAGGTACTTACATATCGAGGAGATCGTCTTCGTCAGCAAAGCCGCCGGTTGATCTCTTCACGGGTGAAGCCCTGGTCTCCTCCACAGCTGCATTAACAAAGGCATCACGATCAGCGTCATCATCACGCACTGATCCCTCCGTGTCGCAAGCATCATCGGCTGAGGGAGGAAGATCGGTGTGAACAGTTTCGGAATCTATCAGATCATCATGATCACTCTCTGGGCCAGTATGCTCGACAGTGTGAAAATCAACGGGTACTAAAGAGCCTCTTCCCTCAGAAGTATCGTTTGGCGAATCGTGCAAATCCCCAGGGACTATGGGGGTCTGTCGAAGAGAAAAACAAATAAGAATAGTGGTAATTATGTTGACTAAGTAAAAATAGCATGATAAAAATTTGAAAGGGAAAGTTACCTCTGGTGGTGGATGATCGGCATCAAGGGGAGTATAAGAAGATATCAATGGGATCGAGTCTTCTTGACTAAAGAAACTAAGGCGACGGACTTCATCGAGCAGTTCCTTTTCCGACAGTTCGGCAGCATTAATCCTGGTCTCATCCTTTGGACCTGAATACAACCACATCGGACGAACTCTGGCCATGACTGGTTGGACTCGACGTTTCAGGAACACTGCTGCCACCTCTGTGCCAACCATGGTTTGGCCATCGGCCTCTTTGATTCGAAGAAATTTGGCAAATAATTCATCGGCTGCTACTCTTTCATCGGGAGAGAGAATGTTCTTCCAGGAATTCTTAGGCTTGGCTTCAAGGACGTCGGTAAAGCAAGGAAGCTGGGATTAGGGTGACAAGGAATCCTTGACATAAAACCATTTCAGTCTCCACCCTTGCACAGATTCTCTCATTGGGAAAGTGAAGTAATTAACCTCCGAACGAGCTACAAACCCCACCCCTCCGGTGACAAAGGATCCATTACTACTGCTGTATCTCTTCACATAGAAGATCTTTTTCCACAGCCCAAAATGAGGTTTGATGCCTAGAAATGCCTCGCAAAGGGTGATGAACACAGCAACGTGGAGGATTGAGTTGGGAGTGAGTTGCCATAATTGGATCTCGTAAGTTCGCAAGAGATGGAGGAGGAATTCATGAGCGGGGAGCGAGAGACCCCGATATAAGAACGACAAGAACATCACGGTAAAGCCAGCAGGGGGATTAGGCCGAGAAATTGCACCTGGAAAGATCACATTCCCCTCGTCGGAGGAGATTAATCCCAGGCTTCGGGATCTTTTCTCGTCACGTTTAGTAACGGTTGACGCTATCCAATCTCCGGGCTTGGCTACCGAACTTGGCAGCGCTGGCGGCACCGGAGCTGGGGGAGGAGCGTTCGGGGCGCTCCCCTTCGGAAGATTCGAGGAAGATTTGGCGGCGGCGCCTCCGCTAGTAGAACTGGCGGCTGCAGTAAGGCTCTTTTTCTTCACCATTGCGAGATCTGGGGAAGATCGGAAAAGCGGTGGCGGCGGCGCAGCAGTAGCGAAGGGAGGAAGAAGAAGAACGAGAAGATGCTACGGAAAATGTGGGAGAAGATTAGGGATTTTCGCCCTTTGGAGATTTTAAGGAGAGGAGAACTTGAGAGGTGTGCAGGCACGTGTCGTTGCTACCGGTTCATTCAGTGGATCTTTTCTATTAAAGATTGCAGGAATCGAGGAGACGCCTTGGTAACTGTGCGAAAAGGGCCAGACAAAGAAAGAATAGGCCCAGCAGGTTACGTCCTGTCAGTCAAAATCAAGATATTAGTAAAGCGTCATCAATGACGTCATGAGGAAATTGCAAAGGTATCGGATAATGAACTTGAGTCTATGCACAGATTGCAAACCATCTGCACTTAGACTCGGGGGCTACTCCCATCGGGAGCGCTGAACGCGCACCCGACAAAATGAGGACTCGAAGAAAAAGAAAAGAAGGCCTTGAAAGAAGAGATAATTGTTCGACTCGAGTCTGCACCCGGTTGCGAGCACCCGTGCTCAGACTCGGGGGCTACTCCCATCGGGAGCGCTGGACGCGCACCCGACAGAACTTTTTTCGCACTCCAGGATCATGCCCGGGGACTTGATTCTGTGTAGGGTAACATTGTTTTGCCGTCGGCAGTTAACCAGCAAAAGTTGGGCACGTTACTCATTATCCCTTGCATGAGGAAAATATATCGGATGACCTACGAAGACTTGCAGAAAAACTTCGGCAGAGAAAAATGTTCGAGTGGTACAACTTGAGTCTACGCACGGATTGCAAGCATCCGTACCTAGACTCGGGGGCTACTCCCATCGGGAGCGCTGACGCGCACCCGATAGAAGAAGATGATGCAGACAGAAGGAAAACAAGAACGATTGAGGAGAAGGACATCGGAAGAAGACATGCTTCAGTCTCTACCCGAACTATGTTCGGCTAGACACTCGAGGGCTACTGACGTGGGCACTACCCTTCGGGTAACCGACGTTGCTCTACCCTATACGGTCCAGCTGGAGGCCCATGAAGGTGCCCAATGGCAAGGTGGGCCACTAGGACGGTGCAACGGAAGATTCCTTGAAGTACAAGACACGGAAGGAGCTGAACAAGGAAAGTTTAGAGATAGATCTACTGTAAACCTAGTCGTACTCGATTAGGCCTCTTGAGACCTGGCCTCCTATATAAAGGCCAGGAGAGGGGCTGTCGAGGGACACAATCAATCTTAGCGATCTTAGCCAACAAAAGCTTAGAGCTAGGTCACCTTAGCACTTAGCCATCTCGACGAGATCTCAGCCGAACTATTCGGCACCCCATTGTAACCCATTATCATCATAATCAAGAACAGACAGGCAGGACGTAAGGGTTTTACCTCATCGAGGGCCCCGAACCTGGGTAAATCGCTCTCCCCGCTTGTCTGTGAACCGATGTCTCGTGTCAGCTTGCAGGATTCCATCAACCCTAATCCCCTATCGGAGGGCATTGCCGAGGAGCACCCTCGACAACAGATAATGGACTCCTCTTTAATGCATAAGCATTCAACAACAGATAATATTCTCATAAGAGATTGAGGATTGATGTCCAAACTGAAACTTCCACCATGATTCATGGTTTTAGTTACCGGCCCAATGTTCTTCTGACGTGGGCATTACCCTTCGGGTAACCAATGTTGCTCTACCCTATACGGTCCAGCTGGAGGCCCATGAAGGTACTCGATGGCAAGATGGGCCACTAGGACGGTGCAGCGGAAGGTTCCTTGAAGTACAAGATACGGAAGGAGCCGAACAAGGAAAGTCAGGAAATAGATCTAGTGTAAACCTAGTCGTACTCGATCAGACCTCTCGAGACCTGGCCTCCTATATAAAGGCCAGGAGAGGGGCTATCGGGGGACAATCAATCTTAGCAATCCTAGCCAACAGAAACTTAGACCTAGGTCACCCTAGTACTTAGCCATCTCGACGAGATCTCAGCCGAACTATTCGGCACCCCATTGTAACCCATTGTCATCATAATCAAGAACAGACAGGCAGGACGTAAGGGTTTTACCTCATCGAGGGCCCCGAACCTGGGTAAATCGCTCTCCCCGCTTGTCTGTGAACCGATGTCTCGTGTCAGCTTGCAGGATTCTGTCAACCCTAAGCCCCTATCGGAGGGCATTGCCGAGGAGCACCCTCGACAATTGGCGCCGTCTGTGGGAAACCTGTCGGCACAAGGCAGGTCATCGGCAATACCAGTTACATCTGCGGCATTCGTACTCGAGTCGCCAACGCCACCAGATCCAAAAGACCCGATCCGCTGCGGATCCTTTGAGTTCGTACCACATCTCGAGCCGTCGCATCCGATCTCCACAGAATCGCATGACGACATGACCGCAACCTTCGGAGGTGTTCACTTCATCATCGACTCCGGAGGTTTCCTTCGCCTTCCTAGGGCAGGTACATCTGGCTCGAAAACCTCAGTCTCGGCAGGTGACGTTCCGGCAGCAGCCTTAAAAATCCCGCCCGGGAACACGCAAGGAAGCAGCCGAGGAAGTTTCGACCTCGCAGCGGGACGAAGGAAAAGACAAAGGGATGTGCGCCGTGAAGAGGAAGAACGTACAGCGACTCACCTTCGGCAGACCGAACGGGGACAGGAGGGCGTGCAACCGATCCATGGCCGCGCTCGTTCACCGTACTTATCGGCCACGGAGCAACTCGATGCGCCATGCTACCTCCACTCCTACATCGACCCGAAGGATGGTCGAGAGAAATCCAGTCACCTATTGAGGAACTGCCGACACTGCCTGGAGATTCGACAGTTCTGTGATGATCTCAGGAGCGAAGCTATATCAAGAGTTCACATAATGGAGAAGAGGGCAAGATCTTACAGCTATCAGCCAGAACCGTATGTGCCAGAGCCGTACGAACCAATGGAGAAAGACGAGTATGTACCAGCCGAGATATTCCCAGAACCGCGCGGGCAGGTCAACATGATCCATAAAACCAGCTTTTCAAAAAGGGAAATCAAGAAATTTTCGCGAGAGGTGAAGTACGCAGAAGTCGCTATGGTTGACACACCCGAATTCATCGACTGGTCGGAACAAAGTATCTCCTTCGACAGGACAGACCACCCGAAAGCCGTCCCTAGACCAGGTCATGCAGCCCTTCTCCTTGAGGCGCAGATCGGAGGGTACAACATGAGCAAAGTATTCATGGATGGAGGAAGCGGCTTAAACCTACTATTCACCAACACAATGAGAGCAATGGGTTTAACAGTCGATATGCTGAGAGAATCTGACACAGGACTCCATGGCATTATACCGACTCGACCCGCTTATTCTCTTGGAAAAACGTCATTGGACGTAGTCTTCGGTACGCCCACCAATTTCAGGAAAGAAAAGATCGAGTTCGAAGTAGTCGACTGGGAGTCTCAATATCACGCCATCCTCGGCAGGCCCGCGTTTGCCAAATTTATGGCCGTACCTCATTATGCGTACCTAAAACTGAAGATGCCAGACAACAACGGGACCCCAATAACCATTCACGGGAGTTTTGCTCGATCAGACACTTGTGACAGGGAGTTCCAGTAGATCGCCTCGAAGTTCGGTGCCAAGGAAGAACTCAATGCGATCGACGCTGCCATAGATCATACGCAGCCACCAGCCGACAACCGAAATGTAAGATCCGACGAGTTTGATGCTACGAAGGAAGCCAAGAAGCTGCAGGTGCATCCCACTGACCCGAAGAAAACGGTCAATATATCGGCTGATCTTACGGTCGCATAGGAAAGCGCGCTCATCGAGTTCCTCCGTGAGCGCAGGGAGATATTTGCATGGGAACCATCCGACATGCCAGGTATCCCCAGGGAACTCGCTGAGCACGCCCTTAATGTTGACCCGACAGCCAAACCAGTGCAGCAGTCGATGCGTCGATTTTCTGAACCATAGAGGAGAGCAATTGGTGAGGAAATCAATCGACTCCGTAAAGCAGGATTCATCCGAGAGCTCAAGGAATCAGAGTGGGTGGCCAACCCTGTCATGGTGCCCAAAAAGGACACCACCGCTCTGCGTATGTGTATCTATTACACTAGCCTCAACAAACACTGTCCGAAAGATCACTTCCCGCTGCCTCGAATTGACCAGATAGTCGATTCCACAGCCGGATGCGACCGCCTCTCCTTCCTTGATGCGTACTCCAGATATAATCAGATCAAACTGAAGAAAGAAGACCAGGAGCTAACCGCGTTCATCACTCCACACGGCGTTTTCTGTTACAACGTCATGACCTTCGGGTTGAAAAACGCAGGAGCAACTTACCAATGTTGTATGCCCAAGCTTGCCTTGGAGAGCAGATCGGGAGAAACATCGAAGTCTATATTGACGATATCGTGGTGAAAACGAAGCACACTGCCACCCTCGTTGATGATCTGCGGGAGACTTTTGATAACTTAGACAAGTATAAAATCAAGTTGAATCCCAAAAAATGTCTCTTCGGAGTACCAGGGGGGCAAGTGCTAGGGTACTTCATCTCGGCCAGAGGGATCGAAGCCAACCCTTTGAAAATCAAAGCTATTCTCGACATGGAGCCGCCAAAGAATCTGCACCAAGTGCAGCAACTGGCAGGACGATTAGCAGCGCTCAGCAGGTTCATCGCCAAGCTAGGAGAAAAAGCTTTGCCCTTCTATAATTTGATGAAAAAATCTGAAAAGTTCGAGTGGACAAAGGAGGCGCAGGAATCCTTCGACAATCTGAAGAAAATCTTGTCGACATCTCCAGTCCTTGTAACCCCCCGTGAGAAGGAAACGCTGCTCATGTATATAGCTGCGATAGCCCAAGTCTTCAGCAGCGTTGGTCGTCGAATGAGAAGAAGCAGGGAGAATTCATGGCGTGCAGAGGCCCGTTTACTATCTCAGTGAAGTGCTCACACCCGCAAGACAGAGAGCATCCGATTGTCGTCGTGAGCGAAGCACCGTTGAAGAACATAATGACCAATCCAGAGGCCACAGGTCGAGTGTCCCAATGGGCCATCGAGATAGCGCCACACGACATAACTTACGTTAACCGGAGAGCTATAAAATCCCAAATCCTCCCAGATTTTGTGGCAGACTGGATCCAATCCCAGACACCAGCGGCACCCGACATGTCGGGATCATGGGTAATGTACTTCGACGGGTCGAAACGAAGCACAGGCGCAAGAGCAGGAGTGGTGTTGATATCACCGCAGGGAGATAAGATGAAGTACATACTACGTATGAATTTCTCGCTGCCAACGAACAATGAAGCAGAATATGAAGCACTGCTGCATGGGATGAAGATGGCAAAGGCATGCGGGGCAACTCGTCTGGAAATCTACGGGGACTCAAACTTGGTGGTGCAGCAGTCGATGAACTTGTGCGACGCGGTCAGCGACAACATGATCGCCTATCGGCAGCTATATCAAAATATGGAAGCTAAATTCAAAGGATGTGAGCTCAAACATATCGGCAGAGCCAGCAACGAGGAAGCCGATACTTTGGCAAACATCGGGTCCATGTGCTCCCCTATTCCAGACCGAGTGTTTTACGAAGTGATCACTCAACGATCAATAAAAGAGAAGGCGTCGGTACCTCCCGAACCGTCGACTGATGAATTAAAGGAGAGCTCGCAACAAGCTGCCGAGGAATCCCCGACTCCCCCTGCCGAACAAGTCCTCCTCCTCGAACCACTGTGCACCAAGCCGTTCTTAGCGTATCTAACGAGGCAGGAGTTACCCGAGGACCCGATAGAAGCAAGACGAATCGTTAGACGATCGAAAGCCTTCACCATAGTAAACTGTGAACTTTACAAGCGCAGCATTTCCGGCATTTTCCAAAGATGCATTGCCATTGATGACGGAAAGGCACTGTTGTGCGAGATACACGAAGGAACTTGCGGACATCACGCAGGAAGCAGAGCCCTTGTGGCGAAGGCCTTTAGAGCGGGATTTTACTGGCCAACAGCGGCATCGGATGCTTGAGATCTGGTCATGAAGTGCGACCCCTGTCAGCGATTTTCGCCAAAACCACACGCCCCTGCCACAGACCTAATGACAATACCTCTGGCGTGGCCGTTTGCCCAATGGGGACTCGACCAAGTTGGACCGCTGCCGAGATCGTCGCTTGGAGGACATACGTATCTATTGGTCGCAGTCGACAAATTCACAAAGTGGATCGAGGCAGTACCAGTGCGAAACCAGAAAGCAAAAACAGCAGTCCAATTCTTCAGGGGAATAACTTGGCGATTTGGTATGCCTCACAGCATCGTCACAGACAATGGAACCAACTTCGACTCCAAAGAATTTCGAAAATTTTGCGATGACGGAGGAATCAAACTAAAGTTTGCATCAGTGGCCCACCCACAGACCAATGGCCAGGTGGAAAGGATCAACGGTCTCATAGGGGATGGCCTCAAGAAACGCCTTCTGTACAAAAAGTGGAGCTTGGGTTGAAGAATTGCCATCCGTACTCTGGAGTTTGCGCACTACACCCAACAGGTCGACTCAGTACACCCAATTCTTCTTGGTCCATGGAGCCGAGGCAGTCTTGCCAGCCGACGTTCGGTTTGAAGCGCCTCGGGTGACAGCATACACGGAATCCTCTTCCAATATCGCGCTACAGGATGCTGTGGACCTACTCGACGAGGCGCTGGACATCGCCTTAGCAAGAACGACGGTATATCAGCAGGCGCTGAGAAATTATCACAGCCGACGAATACGCAGTCGAAGCTTTAATGTCGGAGATATGGTACTTCGGCTGAAGCAAGAAAGACCCTTGAAGCTCGAATCCCCATGGGAAGGACCATATATCGTCACAGAAGTGATACCAGGAGGAGCCTATCGGCTCAAAAATCCAGCTTCCGGAAAATACGTTGAGAATCCATGGAACGTCGCACACTTGCGATGGTTCTATACATAGGATACAATTATTTTTTACTCGACAGCCCTTAAGGTTGCTTTTGCATTATGAATAAAAGTTCTAATCAGGTTTACTACCTTTTTTCCTTGCTCCAGGCCTTATCACCCGAACATACCGTACGAGGCCCTGCCATCGGCTCTTACTCCCATCGGGAGCGCTGGCCTAAAAACATACGTTTACACAGTATCATTAATTAAATGCTCTCAGTGGGAGCTAAGATTAATGATACACAAAAACAACCAATCCAAGCCTCGAGAAAATACACGAGTGTTGCAGTCGATGGTTACATTATCACAAAATAAGGCTCAAACCGGTGCACCGCGTGACGAAGCCAAGCGTCTAATTCCCTCGACTAAGTCGATGGGTCTCGCTCTTACAAAAACTTACACATAGGCTTCGCAATAACATTGCATAATCCAACGAAGTCGTCGGGAGAGCAGTTTGAACTGATCACTCAGCCGCCCTCGACAATAAAATATCAATCAAACTAACATAGCGTGCAACGTACGCAGTAAATTTATACAAAACAATCTTATGCAGGTATAAGGCTATTACATTCATGATCGGGTTCCCCGGTCCCAGTGGGTCTTCAGCTCCTTTTCAAGGCATGACTCCATCCGAGAAACAATGGTGTATGCAGGACCTCTAGCAACATCATAGTACTGGCCTAAACTCCTCTCAGTGTTGGCCACGGCTCCCAAGTCTAAAGATGGATGGCACGCCAATATCGAAGCAAAGGCAAACTCAGCACCAGCCAGGAGTTCCTTCCGTACCAACTGTCGAATCCTTTCGGGAGACTTGAATCGGGTGAACAAGGCAGATAAGGTGTCGGGTGCTTGGTCCAGAGGAAACAAGGTGTTCCAAACCATCGTGAGATGAGCGTGGAACTTATCAAAGTAATAATGCGCCTTCCCCACCCGATACTTAAACTTCGCCATGACAACAGCCTTCGGACGATGCAGCCACAAACCGTGATTCGGGTGCACAACATCAGTCATCGCCTCAACCTCTTCATGGATCTTCTTGTTCTCCTCAGTTGCATCCGAAGCCACGACTGGAAAGGAACGAGTTAAAAGAATATTCAGGCTATGTCAGGAATCAAAAGATGGGCTAACACTTACAGCCCAAACTTTCGGTAGCAACATGAAGACCATCGAGAGCGTATTGTTCGATAGCAGTCACTATCTCCCCTTTTTTCTTCACCAAGGCTGCCATCGCCCGAAGAGAAGCAATATCTTTATTTAGACAAGAGACTTGGTCACGCAAGCGACGAACAAGGCCCGATTCATCATTACTTGAAGGGTTCGGGAAAAGCTCGGCACGGGAAGAAGTTGAAGGAATCTGCAGCACAGTCCCCAGTTCAGGCCAGCATTAACATAAAAACTCCCATCGGGAGTACTTGGCATATATAATACTGTTATCACCAGAATTTAACCAAGTCTGGAGTTGGGCCGTGATTAAATGGGCTTAAAGGATATGCACGGAAAATATTCCTGAACCGGCCTTGCACGAGAGTTTGGGCTAGATTGCCCGTGTATCTGTACATTATGGTAGATTAGAATTAAGAGATAGAGTTTAGCCCATACACAGTTGGGTTTATTCCCAAGTTAGAAAGTCCCCGGACTATAAATATGTATCTAGGGTTATTGGGAAAGGAGGACAATCACGTTCACAACAAACCAATCTAGGCGCATCGCCACCCCTTGTTTCGAGGGTTTCTCCCGGGTAAGCAACATGCTGCCTAGATCGCATCTTGCGATCTAGGCAGTATCAGTTTATTCATCCTTGGTGCTGCTCGTGCTGAAGCCTTGTTGATGGCGAGCAACACCCTTATCTTAGATGTTTTGGGGCTTACGTCGACGTGTTTATGTTATACTTGCTTAGCTACATTGCCCCTCGATATCTAGCCGCCCTTACACCTATCTTAGGTGTAAGGGTGACATCTTGCTTAATCTTTGTTTAGTAGATCTGATCTGTTATAGTCGTTCCTTGTTCTACAAGGATTAGTTTGATATCTGCATGGTTAGGCCTTACAAACGGGTTGAACGATCCGGTAGTGCGTAAGGTGTGGTTTATTAAGCCCTAAAGGGATTGTTCCGGGGATCAACTTCATGTTGGTTTTTAGGCCTCGTTAGGGCTGGTTTTCCATCATCTTACGTATCTGCTAGGCTCAATTACGCGTAGGATGTTCCGGTTATGCAGTGAAAACCCTAGACTATCGTAGATTAACTTTGCTTGATTTTGATAAAGCATGATCCCCGTGTCATGGTAAAACTAACGTGAACCACGGGGCAATCGGCTCTTTGAGCCGATCCACAGAACAACTTAAGAGCCGATCGGGGCTCGTATTTAATGTTTACGTGTTTGCCATGCAGGAAACTAAACGAAGCAATCCATCACCTTCCTGACCAGGTATAGGTCAGGTGGCACGCCCTTGCAACCGTCAGGACGTGTGCCGGAGCATTGCGGGACGACGACCGAGGGACCAGGGCCCACCAGCAGTCTTGGTACCCTCCCGGCTCTTCGTGTTGCTCGCCGCTGCCCGCCGGTGGGTTTTGGCAGGCAACACATTCTGGCACGCGCGGTGGGACAATCTGCGACAACTACGTCAACATCTGCAGCTGAGATGTCAGGCGAACCAGTCAAGTACAAAGATCTGCCTGAAGAGCACAAGAAGAAGTATGATGAGCTTAAAGCACTCTTCGAAGCCGATCTCATCGGCTCTTTCGAGAAAACCCGTTCACATGGCATTAGGTTCAAAGGATTCACACCTGAAGGCGTGCTCGATGGAGTAGATCTGTCTCTTCCTTCGGAGGAGCGCACCAGAGCCCTGCGCCAGGAAACCAATTATATGGTGGCTCATTCTCTACATCGTCATTCTGAGAGCCTGGTGAACGCTTTTGAGCGTGTTGCGCTTCGTTTGGTCCAGGAAATCATGAAGCATCAGTATTCTCCGTCAGGACCTACCTTAGGGACTCACCAGGGAGAAGTACCGTTCCACACTGCATCACAATCGCCATTCGCGCTTGCGGCTCCACAAAGAACAAGGTTCACCGGCATACGTCGTCTACAAGGTTGGAGGTGATCCTGGCGATTACCAATTCTTGTATGAGCCGCCCAAAGAGATTCCACATGGATACGTGTGCACATACGTGCCGGACTGCAACAACTGGACGCACACGAACCAGATTACTGCAGGAGGGACCGCTGCAGCAGGAGAGAGTTCTGGAGCAGACGCTGAGAAACAGGCGTGGCTAGCTAAATATGCCACCAGAACGAGTCATGAAAGCTCAACCCCTGCAGCTCACACTGTGGATCAAATCAGTGCAATCTTGAGAAACCAGTTTGGTATCCTGCCAAAGAGGAGAACAATCGGGTATTCCAAGCCGTATCCCAATGAATTCGACCTGATCCCGCTGCCACCCAAGTATCGGCTCCCTGACTTCACCAAGTTCAGTGGGTCAGAAGGGTCTAGCTCAATTGAGCATGTGAGCCGATATTTGGCACAGCTGGGCATGGTTTCAGCATCAGACCCGCTACGTGTAAGGTTCTTTGCGCAATCTCTCACGGGTCCAGCTTTTGGGTGGTACACCTCGTTGCCACCAGATTCAGTTCGGACATGGAAGCAACTGGAAGAACAGTTTCATGTACAATACCACTCAGAAGCTATCGAAGCTGGCATTGCCGATCTGACGCAGGTGCGGCAAAGGCGGGGAGAGACGGTGTCTAAGTACATTCAGCGTTTCAGAACTGTCAAGAACCGATGTTATTCGGTTCGGTTAACTGAGAAAGAAGCGGTCGAGCTGGCCGTGGCAGGCCTCGCAGCGTCGCTCAAGGATCTGACTTTTCAAGTGGAGTACAATTCACTGGCACACATGGTTCAGAAGTTAACATTATATGAACAGCGCCACCCAGAATTGTACCAAGACAAGTTCAAGCGCCCGATAGGCCTGGTCGAGGCAGATGAAGTTGAAGACTTTGCAGAAGATCAGGAAGTCGCTGTGGCTGAATGGACTCGGGGGGCAGGCCCCGTGTCCTGCAAATGGGTAAAGCAACCAGGGCCTTCGAAAGGGTTTGACTTTGATATAAGCAAAACTGAGCAGATTTTCGATCTGCTGCTAAAGGAAAAACAGCTGAAGTTACCCGAGGGCCATAAAATCCCTACGGTGCAAGAGTTGAACGGGAGACCGTACTGCAAATGGCACCACACGTTCACCCACGCCACCAACGACTGAAAAGTGTTGCGTGGACAGATTCAAATGGCGATAGAACAAGGCCGATTGATCTTCGGTCAGTTTGCCATGAAAGTGGACATGCAACCGTTTCCTGGCGTCAACATGGTGGAGCTCAACCATGCCACGAAACGTCAGCCAGGTTTCTCTTTCGATATCAACATGGCAGGGCCTGTAGACCGCCATGGTAAAGATAAAGAGGAGAGCAGTCACTCCCGTGGCAAAGATAAGAAGGAGGCCGATCCACGCGACCGGCCCCAATATGATGACAGACGGTACCTCACCGAGGAAGAAGTGAGGAGCGTGCGGTACCAACGACCACTCTCCACGCATCTCCTCAAAAAATATGAATATCAGTATGACCGACGTCGGCGGTACGACGTAAATGACAACAGATATCGTCGGTCTGGTGCAGACAGCAGAAAACATCGTCGATATGATAGAGACGATGAAGGATATGAGCGTCACGCCAAAGGGAGATCAAGAGAGCTGGAGGACATGGACAGGCACTGGGATTGTCCTTTCTTTAAGCACTGCTGGGACTCAGGAATGAGCCGATTGCCAACAATCGACAACTGCCCAGAATGTAGACAGCAGAGGAAGGGCACAAGTGAGGTGTCAGTGTTCAAGCGTCTAGGGCCTCTCCCACCTCAGAGCCGACGAGCTGAGTCATCTCGAGATGAAGACTCCGAGGAGTCAGAAGATGAAGAAGAAGATAGGTACCACCAGCCAAGGTGGTGCCCTGATGGACTCAGTCATTCCCAGAAGCGTAGGGTTCAGCGGCTACGTAACTTGGAGGAAGCCGAAGCGCAGTACCTGTACACGTTGAGGAAAGCACGACCCGATCTGGCCGTGAAAATTCAGCAAACTTTGGAGACGGAGGCACGTCCACAGAAGAAAGAATGGCGCCCCAAGCAGACAAAAGCCGATGCAGGGGCATCGGCTGATACAAACATGGTGTTCATACTCCCGTCAGAGTTTCATGCTCCAGGAACTGAAGAAGTGCCAGTGGCACAGTTTGACTGCGGTCCACGACCAGTTATCTTTGAAAAGCCACGAGAGAGGAGCTACAGGCACCTGAAGGCCCTATACCTAAAAGGTTATATCAATGGGCAGCCTGTCAACAAGATGTTGGTTGACACGGGAGCGGTAGTCAATATAATGCCATACTCCATGCTACGACGTTTGGGACGCTCTAACGAAGATCTGATCAAGACCAACGTCACACTAAGCGATTTCAACGGCCAAACATCAGAAGCACAAGGCATCCTGAACGTAGATCTAACCGTGGGCCGAAAGACTATCCCTACGTCGTTCTTCATCGTCAACAGTAAGAGCACCTACACTGTCCTGCTAGGGAGGGATTGGATTCACGCCAACTGCTGCATTCCATCTACAATGCACCAATGCCTGATACAGTGGGATGGAGATGAAGTGGAGGTCGTGCATGCAGATGATTCGGTCGAGGTCTCCATAGCCGGCATGAATATTTGGGACTCGGAAGACCAAGAGCCGCTCTCTGGAATCAGTTTGGACGGCTGTGATCGCATCGAGGTGTCAAAAAACGGGGTGAGGCTGGTCTTATCCACTGGCCTGACGGAGTAGCAAGAGCAACACCAATCGACGCATGTGGCAAGGACGATCCCTGCGATCGGCCCCAAAAAATAAAAAGCAATGACCTCATCTCAAGCATGTCACGTAGTCGTCGTAAAGCACAAAGAAGTTGTAAACCCTCATTGAGTAGTGCAGTGGAAAAGGAGGCCGATTCAGGCAATCGGCCCATATTATCCTCACCATATGTTTTGCCTGTGTTCAGCATCGATCTAGCAGGCGATGGAAAGCTAGGATATGGGTTTACATCAGCTGATGAGCTAGAAGAGATCGACATTGGTCCTGGGGATAAGCCACGACCAACATTCGTCAGAAAAAACCAGTCGATTCCCAGGTGCAAGTTCCTGGAACCGTTTAACCAGAGAGCCGATATTTCCAATTACTTGAAAGATTCGGCTCGGGGGCACCTAATATGGAATAACGGATAATGAAATATGGGGCCGATGCACGAAATCGGCCGGTAAAAAAAATAATGCAAGTACAGCCGATGCACTGACATCGACTCTAGAAGTACAAGCAATTATCAGGTTACATGGGAAGGTTCTACTGAAGGAATGCCTCAAGAGCATGGAGGGCATCAGCACGAACACGATCCACCTCGGCGATTTCGGCCTCATCATCTGCGTCCTTGCCTGCCACCAACTGCTTGTTCAGGGCACGTATCTCGGCCAGATCGGTTTTCAGTTCAGTTTTGAGGCCTTCTGCTTCCTCGTGGGAGTGGGCAATAAGAGCTTCCTTATCTTGGATGAGTTGTTTGGTTGCCCGGACCCTCTCTTCAAGGTCCTCCAACTCCTTTCGCAGGGTCTCAAGCTCAGCAGTGCTGACAGAGGTGTCAGTTTTGGCGTCTAGAGCGGCTTTCTTCTCATTAAGCCGCTGGCATTTGTCTGCTATATCGGCTTTCAACGGAAGCTGGGCGTGGCGCAGGTCGATTCTCTGACGAGCCAATTTCACCCTTGACCTATAGGCAGACAGAGTCACAACTGGCCAGAGTTTCACCTGCAGCGTCACCGGGAGATGAGGCTGGACGTCTTCCAGAATGCTCTTCACTGCCTCGGAATCGTCAACCAATGTCTCAATGGAGGAGGAGAGCAGGGCCTTGAGATGCTGGAGTTGACCATGTGTAGCGCTGGGTCCTGGCTCTTCGCTTGCTTTAGCAGTAGCCGGTTCGATGGATTCAGGGTCAAATGTTAGCAAGCCTGACAGGTCATAGCCCTGACAAACAACAAGAACAACGTCGGTATACAGCAAAAGAGAAAGGCAGAGCTAAGGAAAGGGAGTGTACCTCTCCTAAGACCAGAGGAATAGCCGATGAAGAGGTGATCGGCTCGTGTGTTTCTGCTATGGGATTGGCCAAGGTGGCAGCTTTGTCAGCTACATTGTTAGGAGTGGTTAGGTTCAGGGTGGCAGATGGCATCGTTACCTCCTCGACTTCCCCACTAGAGGTGTCATCAGTCTGCAAAGGAAGTGTTTAGCCGATGAGAACAGCAATGGGTTAGCATGAAATATGGACCAGGGAGAGTTTGGAGGGGAATTACATTCGAAATATCCTGGTTCAATGAAGAGGCTTGCGGTTCCTTACGAGCTCTCTTGATGCATCGGCTCTTTGTGCGAAGGCTGCCCTGCCCTGTGTTGATGGGAGCCTGGGAGGCAGCAGGTTCAGGAGCTGACCTTTTCTTGGAAGCCGACGGTGGCAAGTCTGGCTGGCTCTGCGTAGTGGTTTTCCCAGAGTTGCCCGAGCTCGAGTCCCCTCAACTGGATTGTGTCCCCTCGCTGGAGTTTTCTTCAGTAGAAGTCTGTAAAAGAAATACAAGCATGATTTGCATAAGCCTAGAAAGATACATAAAATCAGCTAAGGCATGGGTCAGCTTACGTGCAAACTTTCTCGAGCTGGGGTAGGGTTTTGGCGCTTCAAGGTCTTCCTGGCGGCTACTTTCCTCACTGCTGTTCTCGCCTTAGCTGAGGCTCGGGGGGCAGCTAGCCTAGAAGATGCTCTGCTCTTGGGAGCCGATTTTGGTGAAATCGGCTGGCCCTGCATCACGACCTTTTTCAAAGGTGGTGAGTTTTTGCAGAAGAGGACCACCGGAGCTGGTGGGAGGAAGTTGAAAGGGGAGCCGTCATCATGTACAGGTTCTGGACCGTCTTGTTGCTACAAAAAGATATAGCAGGATTATAAAAAGAAATCATTGTGAAGCCATTTCAAGAAAATTTTTGAGTAGCGGTACCTGTTCTGCAGGGACGTCATATTCAGCATCAAGTTGTTTCAGCAACGGTCCCAGAGCTCTCCTGAAGGCATGAGTCTTCCACATTGACCACCAAGTCTCAAAACCATCGGTTGATGGGGTGAAAGAGAGGTTGTGAGGAATTGGGATGGTTAGAGTGTCAAAGAAAGAGTAACACCTCTGACCCGTGAGGACATCAGGCAGATCAGCTCTGCTCTCTGTTAAGTGGTGGAGGAAGAAATGAGGAGACACCTGCCCAAGACCAAGTTGTCGGGCTGTTACGACCGGCTGATAAGACTCATAACCAGGTTTGATGATCCTGTTTGAGGTGCTCATGCCAACTGGAAGGAAGCAGGGACGGATCATGATGGAATACAATTGCCGAGTGCTGGCGTCATCGGCAAAGCTGTCTAGCCTGAAGGAGACTGGATTTTCGAAATTTTCAGACTCCGTATAAGGAAAGAAGAGAGGATTATCCAGGCCTTGATAGAAAATTCTGAACCACTCCGATGCTTCCTTGAGGGTCAGTCTACTACCTGGAAGGCTATATAGAGCTTGGCCGTAGTTGGTGCACCGGATTGGCTTCCCGTTAATATCCGGAAAGGTGCAGGTGGCCAAAGGTGGAAAGTTTGGGACATGATTCTGGAAATATAGTTGAGCCCATAGTTGAATAAACCACCAGGGGCCTCCTGTTTTGACTGTCTTTTGAGAAAACAGCTTGACAGACATTAGTTGGAGGTATCGATAGACCTCTCCAACGAACAGTTTACCAATGCCCAGCTGCGTGCCTCTGGCAAGTTCATAGGCCAAGGAAAGATAGTTCTTGGTTGGAGCGAGTGAAGGGCCACAGAATATGAAGTGTTCCAACCAGAAATTCAGGAAGGCTGTGTGTTCTTTCTCTGTTACAGGGCCTTTGTTTTTCATATGGCGTCGAAGATAAGCACCCCAGTTTGTGCACTCTGTTTTGGAAGAGAGTGTGAAAGGGACCTTCGGCAGCATAAAAGCAGAAGGGCTGGGGGACGCAATGTCTAGGCCAGTGATCATGGCCACATCTAGTAGGGTTGGTGTCATGGGGCCATGGCCAAACATGAAGCAATTCAAAGCATCAGACCAAAAGTAGCCGATGGTTTTTAGAAGGTTTTCATGTTTCTCAAGTGGAGACAGTGATAAAGCTAAAGCATCGGCTATTCCTGTGGTTTCCCAGGTGGCTTGGTGGGTTTTGGATATTCTTTTGTACCATGAAACCCAATCTTCAGGAGGATTAGGCCAGGCTCGTAAGCAGTCGGCCCAAGAAGTTAAATCTAAATTCTGGTTCACGAAGGGAATTCTATTGGCCTCGCATGAAATCAAATGGGCAGGACTTTCAGTAGAACGAGGGCCAAGACAGAGAGAATTTGGAAGAGAAGGATGCGGCAGCAGAATGTCTGATACCTAGAAATTAATGATGGAAGGAGACGTTAATTCAGGTGTTTGCTGCTAATTCTAACGCTATGCTCGGATAGAGGGGAGCGGTTGAGGATTACCTTCAGGCCAAAAACCGTAGCGTTGACATTGGATGATTCCGCCATTGGGTTCGCTGCGGAGTTGAATCTGCGCGATTGAGATCTGAGATTCGCGTGGCTGTAAGTTGGATCTATTCGAACGGCGATTTGGGGATCTGAGTTTACTCTTCAGGCAAGGGTTGCAGGTTACCGTTTGGAATAGGCAACTGATTTGGCCTTACTCGCGTTTTATGGTGAAGGCCGAGGCGCTGCCATCGGCTCTTTGCGCGTTGACTCGCTTTGACAATCGGCAAAATCCGTATGAAGGCAAAGTTGACATAGAAACATGTTCTTCATTACTAAAGAGGATTTTTTACAGAGAAGAGCCGATTGCTCAAGACAAGAAGAACAAAAGGAGAGCCGATTACTACTAGTCTTATGCTAGTAATCCTAGTCTAAGGGCCGTCGCTGCCCTCATCGGTGTTGTCGTGGCTGCCGTCGGCGCTGCTACCGGCGAACTCCTCGTCGCTGCTGCCGTAGCCTTCGGCAGGGGCCTCGTCCTCCTCCTCGTCATCGTCGTCATCGTCGTCGTCCGACCCGGCGCGGAAGCGCTTTGCCGGCGGCTCGTCGGAGAACGAGGAGGAGTCCTCCTCTTCTTCCTCCTCCTCGTCGGAAGAGGTGAAGTCATCCCAGGAGAAGCGGTCGTCTTCGCTCTCCGCCTCCTCCTCCCTGTCGACGAGGAATTGGAGGTCGTCTTCTCCGTCGGTCAAGGACTTGTCATCCTCGGACCAGATGGAGGAATCGTGATCCACCTTGTCCCACGTCGTTGGGGCAAGGATGTTGTGCGCCGCCAACGATCCCCACTCCGGCGTCGGCTCGCGAGAAGAAGAGGACAGAGAGGAAAGATCTGATGAGGTAGGGGAAGAGGAGGAGGAAGACATGGCTGCAGAAGGGGGTTTTTTGCCGATGGCTAGTACGGAGCAAGAGGATGAAGAGGCGAACTGCTCGGCGCGGTTAAATAAAGGGATATAGTGGAGAGTTAATGTTGCAGCGGTTTCCGAGGAAGTGGTGCCAAAGAACTGTCAAATCGTGCAGAGAAGTTGAGAAGGCAAGGCATCATGATGAAGGATACTGTGATAGTTTTGTTCTGCCACGACGTGACCCTACGAAGAAAAACGGAGTGGTTTTGAAATTATCATTGCCAAAACCAGGGGGACATGTGTTATCACCAGAATTTAACCAAGTCTGGAGTTGGGCCGTGATTAAATGGGCTTAAAGGATATGCAAGGAAAATATTCCTGAACCGGCCTTGCACGAGAGTTTGGGCTAGATTGCCCGTGTATCTGTACATTATGGTAGATTAGAATTAAGAGATAGAGTTTAGCCCGTACACAGTTGGGTTTATTCCCAAGTTAGAAAGTCCCCGGACTATAAATATGTATCTAGGGTTATTGAGAAAGGAGGACAATCACGTTCACAACAAACCAATCTAGGCGCATCGCCACCCCTTGTTTCGAGGGTTTCTCCCGGGTAAGCAACATGCTGCCTAGATCGCATCTTGCGATCTAGGCAGTATCAGTTTATTCATCCTTGGTGCTGCTTGTGCTGAAGCCTTGTTGATGGCGAGCAACACCCTTATCTTAGATGTTTTGGGGCTTACGTCGACGTGCTTATGTTATACTTGCTTAGCTACATTGCCCCTCGATATCTAGCCGCCCTTACACCTATCTTAGGTGTAAGGGCGGCATCTTGCTTAATCTTTGTTTAGTAGATCTGATCTGTTATAGTCGTTCCTTGTTCTACAAGGATTAGTTTGATATCTGCATGGTTAGGCCTTACAAACGGGTTGAACGATCCGGTAGTGCGTAAGGTGTGGTTTATTAAGCCCTAAAGGGATTGTTCCGGGGATCAACTTCATGTTGGTTTTTAGGCCTCGTTAGGGCTGGGTTTCCATCATCTTACGTATCTGCTAGGCTCAATTACGCGTAGGATGTTCCGGTTATGCAGTGAAAATCCTAGACTATCGTAGATTAACTTTGCTTGATTTTGATAAAGCATGATCCCCGTGTCATGGTAAAACTAACGTGAACCACGGGGCAATCGGCTCTTTGAGCCGATCCATAGAACAACTTAAGAGCCGATCGGGGCTCGTATTTAATGTTTACGTGTTTGCCATGCAGGAAACTAAACGAAGCAATCCATCACCTTCCTGACCAGGTATAGGTCAGGTGGCACGCCCTTGCAACCACCAGGACGTGTGCCGGAGCATTGCGGGACGACGACCGAGGGACCAGGGCCCACCAGCAGTCTTGGTACCCTCCCGGCTCTTCGTGTTGCTCGCCGCTGCCCGCCGGTGGGTTTTGGCAGGCAACAAATACATTCAAAAGGATGTTTCGATTGGCAACAGAGCCGAAATAAAACTGGACTACGTCAAAGTCACGATAGATCTTATTTACAACAAGTCAAATAAAAAGTTCAAGGGTTCGCCGATGATGAGGCAGGGGCAGATCTAGGAATGGGCTTGGCTTGTGCTTCCTCTACCAGCTTCAGAAGTTGATTGGCACAAATTATTGCTGACCTTTTAAAAGGCTCAAGGTCGACTAAACGGTTGTCATCATCGACAGGCAATGCCTTAGATAACTTCTCCAATTCTGACCCCATCCCATGACCCATAAGCAACTGGAAGGTAAGAACCGCCCCAAATAAGCGGTTACGGCGTTTCAATACCTCCACAGGCTCGGAAGGATCAACGAGGAAAGCATCCGCCAGCTCGCCGAGAGTCTTGTCCTGCTTCATCTTCGGGAAGATCATCGAGTGCAGCCTCGACAACGCCCCTTTGATCTTTTGCAGTAGTCCAAGGACTTGGACATTTGACTCAGCAGCAAGTGACAAAGCATCAGATGTGGAGTCCTCCCGAAGCTAATGGCGTCGAGTGACGGTTATATCGGCGGCCTCTGAAAGAAAGGAAAGATCAGCAGCCAAAGAGGATGTATCAGAAATGAAAATTATGTGTCATGAACCTTACCCAATAAATCCTTGACGGATTCACGGAGAACACCTTCCTTTTTATCGACTGCAGCCGCTGTCGCACGCCTGGCATCTTGCTCATCCTTCATCTGTTTCTTCAGCTTTGACAGCTCCTCCTTCAGCAAGGCGTTTTCCTTCTTGGCATCGATGGCGAGCCTGTTGGCTTCCAGCACTTGATCAGCCGAAGATTTGACAGTCTTCCGAAGCTGGACGTTTTCGGCCTCCAGTCGGGTAAACTGTTCGGCAAAATCAATCACAGCATCGACTGTAGCAAAAACCGTCTGTCGCAAGGAAAATCAGGGAGATTCAGTCGACATGAGGAAAATTCGGTAAAAACAAGGCAAAATAAATACCTACATGATCACGACCAGTCGACGGAGTGGGAGCATCGCCAGGAGGGATAACTCTCGACACTGGAATCTTCTCTACACCCGTTCGCGATGGAGGCGTCGACTTGGCGGGAGAGGGGTTCGATTCCTTAGCCGATGCCGCTTTCCCAGAGACTAATTTGGCCCTCTTCGCGAGAGGAACTTCATCATCATCATCATTAGAGCTACTTAAGTGCAGTGCATGGTTAGCATACAAAATGATAGGAAACAAATCGAGAAAAGAGTATAGAAGCTCACAGGTCCAGATCATCCTCGCCTGCGAAGAAACTTGTTGAACTCTTCTTAGCAGGAGGAGGCGAAGCAGTTTCATCGGCATCATTATCTCCTCCACTAGGACTTGATTCAGCCGTTGCAATGAGATCGTCGTGTATCTGCTTACGACGCCTGCTCCTGACGAAGGCTTCATCTTCAGCAGCTTCTTCCTCTTGGACATCGCTGTCCTCGAGGGCATGCTGAGCATCCTCGGTCCCCTCAGAATTCTCATCGTCATCCTCTAGCACCACACCGCTTTCGGGTGTAGGAGGATAGCATTGAGCAACGGCGGGGGCCTGTTGAAGAAAAGAAATTTGTGAGACAAAAAGGAAGAACGAGTGACAACAGCAAGCGGAAAAACAACAAAGGATTACCTCGGTCGGAAGATGGTCGAAATCATAAGGAGGATGAGCCGATGTAAGGACAATGTTGTCCCTCATGCTAAGGCACGTCAAGCGGCGGACTTCATCTCGGAGGTCTTCAGCCGAAAGGTCGGCAGAGCAGACTCTAGACCTACGTCTTTGCCCGTGTAAAGCCATAGCTGGTGGGGTCGGGACATTAACGGTTGCACTCGACGTTGTAAAAACACTGAGACCACCTCAGTGCCGCACATCGTCAAGCCTCCCGTATTCTTCAAGGCGACGACCTGGTCGAATAGCTTGTCGGCTATCACTCTCTCTTCGGGAGAAAGGGCGTTTTGCCAGGACTTCTTCGGCTTAGCTATCAGTTTGTCTTCAAAAGGAGGGAGGTTTGAGCGCCGTCCAGGCACCAAAGGGTCTCGCAGATAAAACCATTTGTTGCGCCAGCCTTGGACGGATTCTTTCATCGGGTAATCGAGATAATCGACTTCCTTCCTAACAACAAAATCGACGCCACCTACGACGGGGGGACCATTGCTGTCGTTGTGACGCTTCACGTAGAAGATCTTCCTCCAAAGACCCCAGTGAGGGTCGATGCCGAGGAAGGCCTCGCAAACAGTGACGAAGATAGAAAGGTGGAGGATGGAGTTTGGAGTCAGCTGCCAGAGCTGGATCCCGTAAAAGAAAAGAAGGGAGCGAAGGAACTCGTGGGCCGGAAGGGAAAGACCACGGAACAAATAGGCAACAAACATGACAGTGAAACCCTTCGGGGGCTTTGGGCGAGAAACCGCACCTGGAAGACGAATATCATCCTCAGATGCGGAGATGAAGCCGAGGGCGCGCAGCCTGTTGATGTCACGATTGGAAATGGCGGAAGCAACCCAATCGCGGCTAACTTTGGCCGCGTCTGAAGTGCTCGCACCCTTCTTCTTACCCATGGCGTCTGAAGCTTTGAGGGAAGAACAGAGGAAGCAGGAAAGGACGGGCGAAGAAGATGAGCAGTGGGAGGCGTAAAAAAGTGAAAACAATGAAGCCCTCTATTTATGCCGTAAGAATTTGCGTGAGATCGTGGCCATAACTCCACTAACGTCGTGGAAGGTGGAGCGAATATGGCTGTACACATGGCGCTCGAAAAGGGGATAGAACCGGCGGCCCATTATTCCCACGTCGCGCGAAAATCGAGGAAACGCCTTGGTCGCTGCGCGTACACTGGTCAAATCCTAAAAACTGCCCGCGCAGAACTAGGGTGGGCCCGTTAGGTCACATCTTGTCAATCGAGCTACGGCAGCGGCGCGTCATCAATGACGTCATGGGTGCTGTCAAAGACAGTCGAAGGAATAAAAAAAAGGGGGAAGAGTATCGGATGATCAACTTGAGTCCACGCACGGATTGTCGGTATCCGCACCTGAACTCGGGGGCTACTCCCATCGGGAGCGATGGACGCGCACCCGATAGAATGAAGACTCGAAGAAATAAGCCTTGAAGGAAGAGATGATCGCTCGACCTAAGTCTGCACCCGGTTCCAAGCACCCGTGCCCAGACTCGGGGCTATTCCCATCGGGAGCGCTGGATGCGCACCCGACAGAACTTTTTTCGCACTCCAGGATCATGCCCGGGGACTTGATTCTGTGTAGGGTAATGTTGTTTTGCCATCGGCAGATAACCAGCAAAAGTTGGGCACGTTACTCATTATCCCTTGCATGAGGAAAGTATATCGGATGACCTACAAAGATTTGCAGAAAAACTTCGGCAGAGCAAAATGTTCGAGTGGTACAACTTGAGTCTACGCACGGATTGCAAGCATCCGTACCTAGACTCGGGGGCTACTCCCATCGGGAGCGCTGACGCGCACCCGATAGATGAAGAAGGTGCAGACAGAAGGAAAACGAGAAATGTCAAAGAGAAGAACGTCGGAAGAAGACATGCTTCAGTCTCTACCCGAACTATGTTCGGCTAGACACTCGGGGGCTACTGACGTGGGAATTACCCTTCGGGTAACCAATGTTGCTCTACCCTATACGGTCCAGCTGGAGGCCCATGCAGGTACTCGATGGCAAGATGGGCCACTAGGACGGTGCAGCGGAAGGTTCCTTGAAGTACAAGACATGGAAGGAGCCGAACAAGGAAAGTCAGGAAATAGATCTAGTGTAAACCTAGTCGTACTCGATCAGACCTCTCGAGACCTGGCCTCCTATATAAAGGCCAGGAGAGGGGCTATCGAGGGACAATCAATCTTAGCAATCCTAGCCAACAGAAACTTAGACCTAGGTCACCCTAGTACTTAGCCATCTCGACGAGATCTCAGCCGAACTATTCGGCACCCCATTGTAACCCATTGTCATCATAATCAAGAACAGACAGGCAGGACGTAAGGGTTTTACCTCATCGAGGGCCCCGAACCTGGGTAAATCGCTCTCCCCGCTTGTCTGTGAACTGATGTCTCGTGTCAGCTTGCAGGATTCCGTCAACCCTAAGCCCCTATCGGAGGGCATTGCCGAGGAGCACCCTCGACATCTTCTCTAACAATATGCATACTCAAACCATTTGATCATGAAAATCGCCCTTACTTCAGACAAGACGAAAATGCATAGCAACTCACATGATATTCAACAAAGGTGTAAAAGTTGATGGCGTCCCCAGAAACATGGTTATCGCTCAACAGGCATGTTATAAGAAATAATATTTATAAGCTACATATTCTTTACCACAATAGTTTTTAAGGCTATTTTCCCATGAGCTATGTATTGCAAAGACAAAGAATAGAATTTTAAAGGTAGCACTCAAGTAATGTACTTTGGAATGGCAGAAAAATACCATGTAGTAGGTAGGTATGGTGGACACAAATGGCATAGTTTTTGGCTCAAGGATTTGAATGCATGAGAAGAATTCCCTCTCAATACAAGGCTTAGGCTAGCAAGGTTATTTGAAGCAAACTCAAGTATAAACCGGTACAGCAAAACTTTCATAAGAACATATTGCAAGCATTATAAGACTCTACACTATCTTCCTTGTTGTTCAAACACCTTAACCAGAAAATATCTAGACTCTAGAGAGACCAATCATGCAAACCAAGTTTTAACAAGCTCTATGTAGTTCTTCATTAATAGGTGCAAAGTACATGATGCAAGAGCTTAAACATGATCTATATGAGCACAAAAATTTCCAAGTATCAAATTATTCAAGACAATATACCAATTACCACATGAAGCATTTTCTGTTTCCAACCATATAACAATGAACGAAGCAGTTTCAACCTTCGCCATGAACATTAAAAGTAAAGCGAAGAACACTAGTGTTCATATGAAAAAGCGGAGCGTGTCTCTCTCCCACATAAGCATGAATTTATTCAGAGAATGAAAATAACAAAACGAAAATAAAAGCACACAGACGCTCCAAGTAAAGTGCATAAGATGTGACGGAATAAAAATATAGTTTCACTAGAGGTGACCTGATAAGTTGTCGATGAAGAAGGGGATGCCTTGGGCATACCCAAGCTTAGATGCTTGGGTCTTCTTGAAATATGCAGGGATGAACCACAGGGGCATCCCCAAGCTTAGAATTTTCACTCTTCTTGATCATATTGTATCATCCTCCTCTCTTGATCCTTGAAAACTTCCTCCACACCAAACTCGAAACAAACTCATTAGAGGGTTAGTGCATAATCAAAAATTCACATGTTCAGAGGTGACATAATCATTCTTAACACTTATGGACATTGCCCAAAGCTACTGAAAATTAATGGAACAAAGAAATCCATCAAACATAGCAAAACAGGCAATGCGAAATAAAAGGCAGAATCTGTCAAAACAGAACAGTCCGTAAAGACGAATTTTTCAGGGGCACTTAACTTGCTCAGATGAAAAAGCTCAAATTGAATGAAAGTTGCGTACATATTTGAGAATCACGTACGTAAATTGGCAGATTTTTCTGAGTTACCTACAGACGGGGCTGCTCAATTTCGTGACAGTAAGAAATCTGTTTCTGCGCAGTAATCCAAATCTAGTATCAACATTACTATCAAAGACTTTACTTGGCACAACAATGCAATAAAATAAATATAATGAGAGGTTGCTACAGTAGTAACAACTTCCAAGACTCAAATATAAAACAAAAGTGCTGTAGTAAAATAATGGGTTGTCTCCCATAAGCGCTTTTCATTAACGCCTTTCAGCTAGGCGCAGAAAGTGTGAATCAAGTAACATCAAGAGATGAAGCATCAACAGAGGGGTTTGGAGTTTTCTCAACTATGCATTGTATCTTATCTATGTAAGTAACTCCTCTTTCGTTGCTCCTAGGCTTACTATCCTCATCAAACAAATTTTCAGGAACAAGCCAAGCATAGTTATTTTCTAGCTTCATGCATTCCTAGGAGCTTACTAGGTATCGGTACTTTAATCTCCCCAACACCATTAACATTATTAGTGTACTTTATTCTATCCATGTCCATCTTTTCAAGTGTTTTTGCAAAATCGGTATAAAAGCCAAGCCTCTTATGCTTAATAAAAACTTTTCTAGCTTCTTTAGCTATATCACCAAATTCTCTAAGAAGGACATCTAAAACAAAATCTCTCTTTTCTCCCCTTTCCATATCAGAGAGTGTAAGAAACATATGTTGGATTATAGGATTAAGATTAACGAATCTAGTTTCCAACATGCGTACTAAAGAGGCAGTAGCACTTTCATAAGTAGGAACAACTTTTACCAAGGATCTATCTTCAAAATCTTCATCCATACTAACATGGGTGAAAAATGCTTCTATATTATCTCTTCCAATGATATACCCTCGCCCTACCGGTATGTCTTTCAGAGTGAACTTAGGAGGAAACATGATGAAATAAACAAAAGGTAAATAAAGTAAATGCAAGTAACTAATTTTTTTTGTGTTTTTAATATAGAGAACGCAAACAAGACAGTAAATAAAGTAAAACTAGTAACTATTTTTTTTTGTATTTTTGATATAGAGAACAAACAAAGCAGTAAATAAAATAAAGTAAAGCAAGACAAAAACAAAGTAAAGAGATTGGATGTGGGAGACTCCCCTTGCAGCGTGTCTTGATCTCCCCGGCAACGGCGCCAGAAAATAGCTTGATGTCTACGCACGCTTCTATTCCTGTAGACAGTGTTGGGCCTCCAAGAGCAGAGGTTTGTAGAACAGCAGCAAGTTTCCCTTAAGTGAATCACCCAAGGTTTATCGAACTCAGGGAGGTAGAGGACAAAGATATCCCTCTCAAGCAACCCTGCAATTACGATACAAGAAGTCTCTTGTGTCCCCAACACACCTAATACACTTGTCAGATGTATAGGTGCACTAGTTCGGCGAAGAGATAGTGAGATGCAAGTGATATGGATGAATATGAGTGGTAATAGCAATCTGAAATAAATATGGCAGCGAGTAAACATGTAACAGAACTTGTTGGAAAACGGTGTTTCAATGCTTAGAAACAAGGCCTAGGGATCATACTTTCACTAGTGGACACTCTCAACATTGATCACATAACTGAATAAATAAATGTTACTTTCTACACTCTCTTGTTGGATAACAAACACCATTCATTGTGTAGGGCTACAAAAGCACACCTCAAGCCGGAGTAAACAAGCTCCACAACATCCGGAGTTCATATTAGAGTAACCTCTATAGTGCATAATAGACCGTTGCAATTTAGACCAAGTACTAACATAGCATACACACTGTCAACAATAGCTATGAAAGGGGGAATAGATCGCATCAATACTATCATAGTAATGGTTAACTTCATAATCTACAAGAGATTACAATCATAACCTACGCCAAGTACTACATGATGCACACACTGTCAATATTACATCATGGAGGAGGAATAGACTACTTTAATAATATCACTAGAGTAGCACATAGATTAATAGTGATACAAAGCTCATGATCACATAAAGATCACACCATGGGAGAGAGAGATGAACCACATAGCTACCGGTAGAGCCCTCAGCCTCGGGGGAGAACTACTCCCTCCTCATCATGGGAGACAGCAACGGCGATGAAGATGGCGGTGGTGTCGATGGAGATGACTCCGGGGGCAATTCCCCGTCCCGGCGGCGTGCCGGAACAGAGACTTCTGTCCCCCGAAACGGAGTTTCGCGATGCCAGCGGCGTTCCTGGAGTCTTTCTGGAGTTTCGTCAATTGGTATCGAGGTTTTAGGTCACGAGGGGTCTTATAGGCGAAGAGGCGGCGCAAGAGGGCGCCTGGGGGTCCCACCCCATAGGGCGGCGCGCCCCCCCTCCAGGCCGCGATGGCCTATGGTCTGGGGGCCCCAGGCCTCCCCTCCGACTCTCCTTCGGTGTCCTGGTCCGTCTCGGTGAATTATGATGTTGGGTCTTCGTTTCGTCGAATTCCGAGAATATTGCCCGAACAGCCTTTCTGGAACCAAAAACAACAGAAAACAGGAACTGGCACTTCGGCATCTTGTTAATAGGTTAGTTCCGGAAAATGCATAAAATCATTATAAAGTGTGAGCAAAACATGTAGATATTGTCATAAAACTAGCATGGAACATCAGAAATTATAGATACGTTGGAGACGTATCAGTGTCACAAAGGGGTACCTCTATGCCGCCTGTACAAAGGTCCAAGGAGATAGATCGCATTTGATTTCTCGTTTTTGATAGATCTCAACTAAGGACATCCATACCGGGACAACATAGAAAACAGATAATGGACTCCTTGATGTCTACGGATGCTTCTATTCTTGTAGACAGTGTTGGGCCTCCAAGAGCAGAGGTTTGTAGAACAGCAGCAAGTTTCCCTTAAGTGGATCACCCAAGGTTTATCGAACTCGGGGAGGAAGAGGTCAAAGATATCCCTCTCAAGCAACCCTGCAATCACGATACAAGAAGTCTCTTGTGTCCCCAACACACCTAATACACTTGTCAGATGTATAGGTGCACTAGTTCGGCGAAGAGATAGTGAAATACAAGTGGTATGAATGAATATGAGCAATAGTAACGACGCCAGAAAAGTGCTTGCTAGCGTGCAGTTGATGGTAGTAATATTGCAGGAAGTAAAGGTGCAGTAAAACAGTAAACAAGCGATGATTGCAGTATTTGGAAACAAGGCCTAGGGATCATACTTTCACTAGTGGACACTCTCAACATTGATCACATAAATAAATAAGTTCTCTTCCTTTGTGCTACATATACTCTTGTTTGATAATGAACACCATTCGTTGTGTAGGGCTACAAGAGCTCCCTCAAGCCGGAGTTAACAAGTGCCACAACATTCGGCATTCATATTTAAGTAACCTTAGAGCATAATAGATCTTTGCAATTTAAACCGAGTACTAACATAGCATACACACTGTCACCTTTACACTATGAAGGGGGAATAAATCACATCAATACTATCATAGTAATAATTAACTCCATAACCTACAAGAGATTATGATCATAACCTACGCCAAGTACTACACGATGCACACACTGTCACCATTACACCGTGAAGGAGGAATAGACTACTTTAATAACATCACAAGAGTAGCACATAGACTAATAGTGATACAAAACTCATATGAATCTCAATCATGTAAGGCAGCTCATGAGATCATTGTATTGAAGTACATAGGAGAGAGATTAACCACATAGCTACCGGTACAGCCCTTAGCCTCGATGGAGAACTACTCCCTCCTCATGGGAGACAGCAGCGTTGATGAAGATGGTGGTGGTGTCGATGGAGAAGCCTTCCGGGGGCACTTCCCCGTCCCGGCGGCGTGCCGAAACAGAGACTCCTGTCCCCCAGATCTTGGCTTCGCGATGGCGGCGGCTTTGGAAGGTTTTCCGTATCGTGGCTTTTCCGTATCGAAGATTTAGGTAAGGGACCTTTAAATAGGTGAAGAGGCGGAGTCGGAGGGGGTACGGAGCCGCCACACAACAGGGGGGCGCGGGCCCAGCCCTGGCCGCGCCAGCCCCATGTGTGGGCCCCCTGTGGCTCTCCTCTGGTGGCTCTCGGGTGTTCTGGAAGCTTCATGGAATTCTAAGATGCTGGGCGTTGATTTCGTCCAATTCCGAGAATATTTCCTTACTAGGATTTCTGAAACCAAAAACAGCAGAAAACAGGAACTGGCACTTCGGCATCTCGTCAATAGGTTAGTTCCGGAAAACGCATAATAATGACATATAATGTGTATAAAACATGTGAGTATCATCATAAAAGTAGCATGGAACATAAGAAATTATAGATACGTTTGAGACGTATCAAGCATCCCCAAGCTTAGTTCCTACTCGCCCTCGAGTAGGTAAACGATAACAATGATAATTTCTTAAGTGACATGCTATCATAATCTTGATCATACTATTGTAAAGCATATGAGATGAATGAAGTGATTCAAAGCAATGATGAAGACAATGAGTAAACAAATGAATCATATAGCAAAGACTTTTCATGAATAGTACTTTCGAGACAAGCATCAATAAGTCTTGCATAAGAGTTAACTCATAAAGCAATAGATTCAAAGTAGAAGGCATTGAAGCAACACAAAGGATGATTAAGTTTCAGCAATTGCTTTCAACTTTTAACATGTATATCTCATGGATAGTTGTCAATATAAAGCAATATAACAAGTGCAATAGGTAAACATGTAAGAATCAATGCACAGTTGACACAAGTGTTTGCTTCTAAGATAGAAAGAAGTAGGTAAACTGACTCAACATAAAGTAAAAGAAAGGCCCTTCGCAGAGGGAAGCAGGGATTAAATCATGTGCTAGAGCTTTTCGAGTTTTGAAATCATATAGAGAGCATAAAAGTAAAGTTTTGAGAGGTGTTTGTTGTTGTCAACAAATGGTAATGGGTACTCTAACTACCTTATCAACCAGGCTTTGAAGAGCGGCTCCCATGAAGGACGTTATCTCTACCAGCAAGGTAGATCATCCCTCTTCTCTTTTGTTTACACATGTATTTTAGTTTCATTATTGATGGGTGACACTCCTCCCAACCTTTTACTTACACAAGCCATGGCTAACCGAATCCTCGGGTGCCTTCCAACATTCACATACCATGGAGGAGTGTCTATTTGCAAAATTAAGTTGCTTACTGATAGATCAGGGCAAAGCATGTGAAGAGAATTATTAATGCAAGTTAATTAATTGGGGCTAGGCACCCCATTGCCAGCTCTTTTTGCAAAATTATTGGATAAGCGGATATACCACTAGTCCATTGGTGAAAGTCTGTCCGAAGTAAATGACAAGATTGAAAGATAAAACACCACATACTTCCTCATGAGCTATAAAACATTGACACAAATAAGAGATAATAGCTTTTGAATTGTTTAAAGGTAGCACATGAAGTATTTGCTTGGAATGGCAGAGAAATACCATGTGGTAGGTAGGTTTGGTGGACACAAATGGCATAGTTTTTGGCTCAAGGATTTGGATGCACGAGAAGAATTCCCTCTCAATACAAGGCTAGGTTAGCAAGGTTGTTTGAAGCAAACTCAAGTATAAAATGGTGCAGCAAGACTCACATATGAACATATTGTAAGCATTATAATACTTTACATTGTCTCCTTGTTGTTCAAACACCTTAACCAGAAAATATCTAGACTCTAGAGAAACTAATCATGCAAACTAAATTTTAACAAGCTCTATGTAGTTCTTCATTAATAGGTACAAAGTACATGATGCAAGAGCTTAAACATGATCTATACAACAATTGCCAAGTATCAAATTATTCAAGACATTATACCAATTACCACATGAAGCATTTTCTGTTTCCAACCAAATAGCAATTAACGAAACGGTTTTCAACTCCTCCATGAACATTAAAGATAAAGCTAAGAACACATGTGTTCATATGCAACAGCGGAGCGTGTCTCTCTCCCACACAAGCATGATAGGATCCAATTTATTCAAACACAAAGAAAAATAAAAACACACAGACGCTCCAAGTAAAGCACATAAGATGTGACCGTATAAAAATATAGTTTCAAAAGAAAAAACCTGATAAATTGTTGATGAAGAAGGGGATGCCTTGGGCATCCCCAAGCTTAGACGCTTGAGTCTTCTTGAAATATGCAGGGATGGACCACGGGGGCATCCCCAAGCTTAGACTTTTCACTCTTCTTGATCATAGTATATCATCCTCCTCTCTTGACCCTTGAAAACTTCCTCCACACCAAACTCGAAACAAACTCATTAGAGGGTTAGTGCATAATCAAAAATTCACATGTTCAGAGGTAACACAATCATTCTTAACACTTCTGGACATTGCCCAATGCTACTGGAAGTCAATGGAACAAAGAAATCCATCCAACACAGCAAAATAGGCAATGCGAAATAAAAGGCAGAATCTATCAAAACAGAACAGTCCGTAAAGACGAATTTTTTAGAGGCATTGGACTTGCTCAAATGAAAATGCTCAAATTGAATGAAAGTTGATTACATATCTGAGGATCACGCATGTAAATTGGCAGATTTTTCTGAGTTACCTACAGAGAACCCTGCCCAAATTCGTGACAGACAGAAATCTGTTTCTGCGTAGTAATCCAAATCTAGTATGAACCTTGCTATCAAAGACTTTACTTGGCACAACAATGCAATAAAATAAAGATAAGGAGAGGTTGCTACAGTAGTAACAACTTCCAGGACACAAATATAAAATAAAAGTACTGTAGTAAAATAAACACATGGGTTATCTCCCAAGAAGTGCTTTCTTTATAGCCATTAAGATGGGCTCAGTAATTTCAATGATGCACTCATAAGAAATAAGAATTGAAGCAAAAGAGAGCATCAAGAAGCAAATTAAAAACACATTTAAGCCTAACCCACTTCCTATGAAAAGGAATCTTGTAAATAAACAAGTCATGTAGGCATAATGCAACAAGCATAGAAAGATAAAATAAGTGTAACTTCAAGATTTTCAGCAAAAAGAGAGGTGTTTTAGTAACATGAAAACTTCTACAACCATATTTTCCTCTCTCATAATAACTTTCAGTAGCATCATGAACAATTTCAACAATATAACTATCACATAAAGCATTCTTATCATGAGTCTCATGCATAAAATTATTACTACTCCCAACATAAGCATAATCAATTTTATTAGTTGTAGTGGGAGCAAATTCAACAAAGTAGCTATCATTATTATTCTCATCATCAAATATAGGAGGTATAGTATCATCACAATAAAATTTACTCTCCATAGTAGGCGGCACCAAATGACCACTATCATTATAACCATCATATATGGGAGGCATATCATAATCAACATAAACTTTCTCCTCAATACCCGGAGGGCTAAAGAGATCATTTTCATCAAAACCGACCTCCCCAAGCTTAGAATTTTCTATATCATTATCAACAATGGTGTTCAAAGCGTTCATACTAATATTACTACTAGCATGCAAATAAGGTTCCATAGGTTTTTTAATTTTCGCATTAAACCATTCATGTCTTGACTCAGGAAATAGTTTAAAAAGCTCACAGATGTTTTCCATTATGCCTTACTAGTGTTTAACAAGAAACAAAAAGATGCAATTGCAGGATCTAAAGGAAATAGCTTCGAGCACACACACAACGGCAACAGAAAAGTACTTAGTTACCTGGGACCGAAGTATGAGTGCCTTTTACCTTTCCTCCCCGGCAACGGCGCCAGAAAAGTGCTTGATGTCTACGGATGCTTCTATTCTTGTAGACAGTGTTGGGCCTCCAAGAGCAGAGGTTTGTAGAACAGCAGCAAGTTTCCCTTAAGTGGATCACCCAAGGTTTATCGAACTCAGGGAGGAAGAGGTCAAAGATATCCCTCTCAAGCAACCCTGCAATCACGATACAAGAAGTCTCTTGTGTCCCCAACACACCTAATACACTTGTCAGATGTATAGGTGCACTAGTTCGGCGAAGAGATAGTGAAATACAAGTGGTATGAATGAATATGAGCAGTAGTAACGGCGCCTTAAAAGTGCTTGTCAAGCGTGCGGTTGATGGTAGTAATATTGCAGAAGTAAAGATGCAAGAAACAAGAAACAAGCGATGATTGCAGTATTTGGAAACAAGGCCTAGGGATCATACTTTCACTAGTGGACACTCTCAACATTGATCACATAAATAAATAAGTTCTCTTCCTTTGTGCTACATATACTCTTGTTTGATAATGAACACCATTCGTTGTGTAGGGTTACAAGAGCTCCCTCAAGACGGAGTTAACAAGCGCCACAACATTCGGCATTCATATTTAAGTAACCTTAAAGCATAATAGATCTTTGCAATTTAAACCGAGTACTAACATAGCATACACACTGTCACCTTTACACTATGAAGGGGGAATAAATCACATCAATACTATCATAGTAATAATTAACTCCATAACCTACAAGAGATTATGATCATAACCTACGCCAAGTACTACACGATGCACACACTGTCACCATTACACCGTGAAGTAGGAATAGACTACTTTAATAACATCACAAGAGTAGCACATAGACTAATAGTGATACAAAACTCATATGAATCTCAATCATGTAAGGCAGCTCATGAGATCATTGTATTGAAGTACATAGGAGAGAGATTAACCACATAGCTATCGGTACAGCCCTTAGCCTCGATGGAGAACTACTCCCTCCTCATGGGAGACAGCAACGTTGATGAAGATGGCGGTGGTGTCGATGGAGAAGCCTTCCGGGGGCACTTCCCCGTCCCGGCGGCGCGCCGGAACAGAGACTCCTGTCCCCCAGATCTTGGCTTCGCGATGGCGGCGGCTCTGGAAGGTTTTCCGTATCGTGGCTTTTCCGTATCGAAGATTTAGGTCAGGGACCTTTAAATAGGCGAAGAGGCGGAGTCGGAGGGGGCACGGAGCCGCCACACAACAGGGGGGCGCGGGCGCAGCCCTGGCCGCGCCAGGCCCATGTGTGGGCCCCCTGTGGCTCTCCTCTGGTGGCTCTCGGGTGTTCTGGAAGCTTCGTGGAATTCTAAGATGCTGGGCGTTGATTTCGTCCAATTCCGAGAATATTTCCTTACTAGGATTTCTGAAACCAAAAACAGCAGAAAACAGGAACTGGCACTTCGGCATCTCGTCAATAGGTTAGTTCCGGAAAACGCATAATAATGACATATAATGTGTATAAAACATGTGAGTATCATCATAAAAGTAGCATGGAACATAAGAAATTATAGATACGTTTGAGACGTATCACTCCTCTTTAATGCATAAGCATTCAACAACAGATAATATTCTCATAAGAGATTGAGGATTAGTGTCCAAACTGAAACTTCCACCATGATTCATGGCTTTAGTTAGCGGCCCAATGTTCTTCTCTAACAATATGCATACTCAAACCATTTGATCATGATAAATCGCCCTTACTTCAGACAAGACGAACATGCATAGCAACTCACATGATATTCAACAAAGGTGTAATAGTTGATGGCGTCCCCAGAAACATGGTTACCGCTCAACAAGCAACTTATAAGAAATAAGATACATAAGCTACATATTCTTTACCACAATAGTTTTTAAGGCTATTTTCCCATGAGCTATATATTGCAAAGACAAGGAATGAAATTTTAAAGGTAGCACTCAAGTAATTTACTTTGGAATGGCAGAGAAATACCACATAGTAGGTAGGTATGGTGGACACAAATGGCATAGGTTTTGGCTCAAGGATTTGGATGCACGAGAAGTATTCCCTCTCAGTACAAGACTTTGGCGTTTGAAGCAAACACAAGTATGAACCGGTACAGCAAAACTTACATAAGAACATATTGCAAGCATTATAAGACTCTACACTGTCTCCTTGTTGCTCAAACACTTTACCAGAAAATATCTAGACCTTAGAGAGACCAATCATGCAAACCAAATTCAACAAGCTCTATGATAGTTCTTCATTAGTAGGTGCAAAGTACATGATGCAAGAGCTTAAACATGATCTATTTGAGCACAACAATTGCCAAGTATCAAATTACTCAAAACCATATACCATTTACCACATGAAGCATTTTCTGTTTCCAACCAAATAGCAATTAACGAAGCGGTTTTCAACTCCGCCATGAACATTAAAAGTAAAAGCGAAGAACACTAGTGTTCATATGAAAAAGCGGAGCGTGTCTCTCTCCCACACAAGGTATGATCCAATTTATTCAGAGAACTAAGATAACAAAATGAAAATAAAAGCACACAGACGCTCCAAGTAAAGTATATAAGATGTGACAGAATAAAAATATAGTTTCACTAGAGGTGACCTGATAAGTTGTCGATGAAGAAGGGGATGCCTTGGGCATCCCCAAGCTTAGATGCTTGAGTCTTCTTGAAATATGCAGGGATGAACCACGGGGGCATCCCCAAGCTTAAACTTTTCACTCTTCTTGATCATATTGTATCATCTTCCTCTCTTGATCCTTGAAAACTTCCTCCACACCAAACTCAAAACAAACTCATTAGAGGGTTAGTGCATAATCAAAAATTCACATATTTAGAGGTGACATAATCATTCTTAACACTTATGGACATTGCCCAAAGCTACTGAAAGTTAATGGAACAAAGAAATCCTTTCAACATAGCAAAAGAGGCAATGCGAAATAAAAGGCAGAATCTGTCAAAACAGAACAGTCCGTAAAGACGAATTTTTCAGAGGAACTTAACAGGCTCAGTTGAAAAAGCTCAAAACTAATGAAAGTTGTGTACATATCTGAGGATCACGCATGAAAATTTGCAGCATTTTACGAGTTTCCTACAGAGAGATCTACTCAAATTCGTGACAGGTAGAAATCTGTTTCTGCGCAGAAATCCAAATCTAGTATCAACTTTCTATTAGAGACTTTACTTGGCACAACAATGCAATAAAATAAAGATAAGGAGAGGTTGCTACAGTAGTAACAACTTCCAGTACACAACAAAACAGTAACAAAATAAAAACATGGGTTATCTCCTAATAAGTGCTTTCTTTATAGCCATTAAGATGGGCTCAGTAATTTTAATGATGCTCGCGCAAGAAATAAGAGTTGAAGCAAAAGAGAGCATCAAAAGCAAATAAGAAACATTTTTAAGTCTAACCCACTTCCTATGAAAAGGAATCTTGTAAATAAACAAGTCATGTAAGCATAATGCAACAAGCATAGAAAGGCAACACAAGCGCAACTTCAAGATTCTCAACATAAAGAGGGGAAACTTAATATTATTAAGATGCATATAACCATGTTTCCCTCTCTCATAATAACTTTCAGTAGCATCATGAACAAACTCAACAATATAACTATCACATGAAACATTCTTATCATGAGCTACATGCATAAAATTATTACTCTCCACATAAGCATAATCAATTTTATTAGTAATAGTGGGAGTAAAACTATCACAACCATCATTGTAATTATCATAAATGGCAGGAATGGTATAATCATAATAAACTTTATCTCCATAGTAGGTGGCACCAAAATACCACTATCAGTATAATCATCATAAATGGGAGGCAAAGTATCATCAAAGAAAATTTTCTCCTCAAAACTTGGGGGACTAAAAATATCATTTTCATCAAAACCGATCTCCCCAAGCTTAAATTCTTCCATGGCATTAGCAATAATAGTGTTCAAAGCATTCATACTAATAACATTGCCATTAGCATGCATATAAAGTTCCATAGGTTTTTTAATTTTCTCTTCAAACACCTCATGTCCTAACTCAAGATAAAGTTCATAAAGATCTCTAATTTTTGTTGTTGTTTTCCATTAAGCCTAACTAGTGAAAATAAAAACAAGAAACAAAAAGATATAATTGCAGGATCTAAAGGAAATACCTTCGAGCACTCACACACCGGCAACAGTGCTAGGAAATAGCTTAGTAGTCGGAGGATGTGAATACCTTTTACCTTACCTCCCCGGCAACGGCGCCAGAAAATAGCTTGTTGCCGTGGGAGTTGGCAATTTCCGTGGTATAGCTTTTCTTAACTTCCCCGGCAACGGCGCCAGAAAATAGCTTGATGTCTACGCACGCTTCTATTCCTGTAGACAGTGTTGGGCCTCCAAGAGCAGAGGTTTGTAGAACAGCAGCAAGTTTCCCTTAAGTGAATCACCCAAGGTTTATCGAACTCAGGGAGGTAGAGGTCAGAGATATTCCTCTCAAGCAACCCTGCAATTAAGATACAAGAAGTCTCTTGTGTCCCCAACACACCTAATACACTTGTCAGATGTATAGGTGCACTAGTTCGGCGAAGAGATAGTGAAATACAAGTGATATGGATGATTGTAAGTAGTAATTGCAATCTGAAATAAAGATGGCAGCAAGCAAACATGTAGCAGAACTTGTTGGAAACGATGTTTCCATGCTTAGAAACAAGGCCTAGGGATCATACTTTCACTAGTGGACACTCTCAACATTGCAATCATAATTGAATATAAATATAAGCGCTTCACTATGCTATTGTGAATTACTCTCTTGCTGGATAACGAACACTAATTCACCGTGTAGGGCTGCAAAAGCAAACCTTAAAGATGTATTCCCAAGTACTAATAAACACCCCACGCTGTCACTGTGAGCATTCATAGGAGGTACTAACACACCACAATTTCATAGAGACATCCAACTCAAATCATAACCCAGTGAACAAGTATTCTGTGAAATATAGCCTAAGAGACCCACACGGTGCACACACTGTCACCTTTACACACGTGGGACAAGGAGTCTCTGGAGATCACATAAGTAAAATCCACTTGAATAGCATAACGACATCTAGATTACAAAGCTCATCATATGGATCTCAATCATGTAAGGCAGCTCATGAGATCATTGTATTGAAGTACATGGGAGAGAGAGATTAACCACATAGCTACCGGTAAAGCCCTCAGCCTCGGGGGAGAACTACTCCCTCCTCATCATGGGAGACAGCAGCGGCGATGAAGATGGCGGTGGTGTCGATGGAGATGGCTTTCGGGGGCAATTCCCCGTCCCGGCGGCGTGCCGGAATAGAGACTTCTGTCCCCCGAACTTGGCTTCGCGATGGCGGCGGCTGCGTAACTTTTCTCATCTCGTGGCTTATCTTTTTAGGGTTTTCGCGACGGAGAGACTTTATAGGCGGAAGGGCAGCCTCGGAGGGGTCCCGAGGGTCCCACACCATAGGGCGGCGCGGGCCCCTCCTTGGCCGCGCCGCCTTGTGGTGTCGCCACCTCGTGGCCCCACTTCGTATCCCCTTCGGTCTTCTGGAAGCTCCGTGGAAAAATAAGACCCTGGGCGTTAATTTTGTCCAATTCCGAGAATATTTCCTGTGTAGGATTTCTGAAACCAAAAACAGCACAAAACAGGAACTGGCGCTTCGGCATCTCGTTAATAGGTTAGTGCCGGAAAATGCATATAAATGATGTAAAGTGTGTATAAAACATGTGAGTATTGTCATAAAACTAGCATGGAACATAAGAATTATGAATACGTTTGAGACGTATCACGAGCACGTGCTCACTAACGGAGTTGCCCTCTTCCATCATACAGCCAAAGAAGTGTTTCAAGGCCTCATAGCTTTCCACGGCCGCATGAGTTTCAAAAATAGTTTTTAGCTCATGGACCAGCTCATAAAGATCGTGGTGCTCAAAATGCTTTTGGAGCTCCGCCTCTAGGCTGCACAGGATGGCACACTGAACTTGAGAGTACCGAGTCACCTGAGTCTCGTAGACATTCTTTACATCCTCAGATACTGCAGGTGGTGGTGGGGGACCTAGCAGTGCTTCGAGCACATATTGCAGATTTCCACCATTGAGGAAAATCCTCACATGACAGAACCAGTCGGTGAAGTTGCTACCATTGCTTTTAAGCTTTTCTTTCTCTAGGAACTGATTAAAATTGATGGAGGGGGACGCCATGATCTACAACATATTTGCAAAGAGTTTAGACTAAGTTTATGATAAATTATGTTCAAATTTTAATTCTAAAATTGAACTAGGTGAACTCCCACTCAAAACAATATCCCTCGCATTGTCTTAGTGATCACACGAACCAAATCCACTACACCAAGTCCGATCATCACGAGACAAGATGTAACTTCAAAGGCGAACACTCAAAGTGTTCATCATATCAATCATATGACTCATGCTCTACCTTTCAGTATCCCGTGTTCTGAGACCATGTCTGTACATGCTAGGCTCGTCAAGGCAACCTTAGTATCTGCGTGTGCAAAACTGGCTTGCACCCGTTGTATGCACATGTAGAATCTATCACACCCGATCATCACGTGATGCTTCAAAACGACAAGTCTTAGCAACGGTGCATACTAAGGATGAACACTTTATTATCTTGATATTTAGTGAGAGGGATCATTTTATAATGCTACCGTCGCGATCTAAGCAATACAAGATGCATAAAAGGATTAATATCACATGCAATTCATATGTGATATGATATGGCCCTTTTGTCTTTGCGCCTTTGATCTTCATCTCCAAAGCACGGACATGATCTCAATCATCAACGGGCATGATCTCCATCATCGTCGGCGTAGCATCAAGGTCAATGGCGTCGTCTTCATGGTTGTTCTCCCATGTAGCAACTATTACAACTATTTTGAAATAATACATCAACATGAAATTTAAAGACAACCATAAGGCTCCTGCCGGTTGCCACAATACAATAACGATCATCTAATACATATTCATCATCATATCATGGCCATATCACATCACCAAACCCTGCAAAAACAAGTTAGACGCCTCTAATTTGGTTTGCATATTTTACGTGGTTTAGGGTTTTCGAGTAAGATCCAATCTACCTACGAACATGAGCCACAACGGTGATACTAGTGTTGTCAATAGAAAGAGTAGATTGAATCTTCACTATGGTGGGAGAGACAGACACCCGCAAAGCCACTTATGCAATACAAGTTGCATGTCGAGCGTGGAGCAAATCTCATGAACGCGGTCATGTAAAGTTAGCCCGAGCCGCTTCATCCCACCATCCCGGAAGATGCAAAGTACACGGACTAAAGACAACAAAGCATCAACGCCCACAAAACAATTGTGTTCTACTCGTGCAACCAATCTATGCATAGACACGGCTCTGATACCACTGATGGGATTCGTAGCATAGAAAACAAAAAATTCCTACCGCGAGAACGAATAACAAGCCAAGATGCAATCTAGAAGATGGTAGCAACGAGAAGATCATGAGACTAACTCTCGAAGATTTCCAAAGCCTACGAGATTAGATCTCGTTGTTGCAGAAGATGATCACTTGCCGCTTTCAAAAGCGCGTAGAAGATCTTGACGGTGCCACAGTCGGGCAGCACCTCCGTACTCGGTCACACGTTCGGTGTTGATGACGACGTCCTTCTTCCCGTTCCAGCGGGCAGTGGAAGTAGTAGATCCTCCTCGGAATCCCGACAGCACGACGGCATGGTGGCGGTGGCGGTGGAGATCTCCGGCAGGGCTTCGCCTAAGCACTACGGGAGGTGTATGAGGAGGAGGGCGGCTAGGGTTTGGGGAGAGGGGCAGTCGGCCTTGGTGCCTCTGGTTGGTGTGGCCAAGGTGTGGTTGGAGTGGCCGGCCCCTCCCTCTCCTCTTCTTTATATAGGTGGAATCCCTAGGGTTTGCCCAAAGTCTTCGAATAAGACCCCAATTCAAAAACTGTCGTATGGACGAAACCTAGAGGGACATGGACTCTCCCCTTTCCCCCCTTGTTGGCCGGCCAAGGAGGTGGAGTCCACCATGGACTCCACCCTCCCACTTGGTTGGCTGGTTAGGGTTGGTGGAGTCCAACCGGGACTCCACCTTCCATGGTGATTTCTTCCGGAAGGTTCTAGAACATTCTAGCGCCTTCCATAAATGCACCGGATCATTTCCAAACTTGGAAAGTGACTTCCTATATATGAATCTTATTCTCCGGACCATTCCGGACCTCCTCGTGATGTCCTGGGTCCCATCCGAGACTCCGAACAAAATTCGAACTCCATTCCATATTCCATATCTACTTAAAACGACATCAAACCTTAAGTGTGTCACCCTACGGTTCGTGAACTATGCAGACATGGTTGAGACTTCTCTCCGACCAATAACCAATAGCGGGATCTGGAGATCCATAATGGCTCCCACATATTCAACGATAACTTAGTGGTCGATTGAACCATTTACATACGATACTGATTCCCTTTGTCTCGCGATATTTTACTTGTCCGAGGTTTGATCATCGGTATCTCCATACCTTGTTCAACCTCGTCTCCGACAAGTACTCTTTACTCGTACCATGGCATATCATCTCTTGTGAACTATTCAGATGCTTGCAAGCTAATCAGAGGACATTCCACGGAGAGGGCCCAGAGTATATCTATCCATCATCGGGATGGACAAATCCCACTCTTGATCCAAATGCCTCAACTCATACTTTCCGAATACTTAATCCCACCTTTATAACTACCCATTTACGCAGTGGCATTTGATGTAATCAAAGTACCCTTCCGGTATAAGTGATTTACATGATCTCATGGTCGAAGGACTAGGTAACTATGTATCGAAAGCTTATAGCAAACTGAACTTAATGACGTGATCTTATGCTACGCTTATTTGGGTGTGTGTCCATTATATCATTCATCTAATGACATAACCTTGTTATTAATAACATCCAATGTTCATGATCACGAAACCATGATCATCTATTAATCAACAAGCTAGTTATACAAGAGGCTTACTAGGGACTCCTTGTTGTTTACATAACACACATGTATCAATGTTTCGGTTAATACAATTATAGCATGGTATGCAAACATTTATCATAAAGACAAAGATATATAATAACCACTTTATTATTGCCTCTTGGGCATATCTCCAACAAATCTATACTTATATGGTTAGGCTATCGCACATGTCTAGATTGATGGCTATGTTTCGCAAGTCCTAAATATGAAAATGTAGACGTATGTTATGAACATGTGGTTGGACCATACCAACTAGAGACGTATAAATGATGATTGTTGATAGGTAGTGCTTTGTAATCCGGGTTCCAGGTTGTTGTCTCAACCCACACATAAAGGATTGTCCAGGATGTTGTGATTTGGAATCTGGTGCAAACACTCTTAAAATTGATGCTTCTAGGAATCACTTGTGTTGTTAATCAAAACAAGTCCCAATATGTCATGTTAGGTTCAATCGGGTTTTCCCTCGGTGGTACCGGCTTAGTGCTATTAACTTTCTGTCGTCGTGGTGAACAGACAAATACCTATGATATCATGAACCGCATCTACCGCAACACCGTCAAACCCAAGCACACCAACCACGATGAAGTGCATGGTTTCCTTGTCAACCTCCTTGTGCGTACTCAAGATAACAAGGGTAGCGGCAAGCAATTGGACGTCATGGACTACATATGGCATGAGATGCAAGATTTAGCCTTGCTCCGCAAGCTTCCCCAATATGCACCGTACATCATGACGCTAATTTGCCTCAAGTGGGAGCAAGCTCGCCGTGGAGACGTCCTCTCTCAATGCTCACCAATCACCATTCACCATGAGCGCAGCCCCGCCGTCAAGAATCACTCTTCGCCAAGATATGGCAAAAATACTCCCAATGATAAAGAGGAGGAGGAGGTCGATAGCGACGACTCCGACTTTGTGCCAAACTCCGTCAAGACCAATGGACTCTTCGCCAAGCTCACCGCTCGCCTCAAGAAGTACTTTTTCTTCAAGGAAGACATCCAAGACAAGATGTACAAGGCCCACATGGACAACAAGAAGATTCGTCAATGCCAAAAGGCCATGATGATTCACATGGGCCTCCCCGTCTCCGATGACTCCGAGAACAACATCACTCCTCCCGGGGACTGGAAGTCCAAGCACAAGTGGTCGAGCTCCAAGGAATCCATTCTCGAACGCATCGTGCGTCCCTCTCCACCACCTCATGGCAAGGCTCATGCTCAAGACGAAGATAAAGATGATGATGAGGAGGAGGACGAGGATATCTATGGAGATGATGAGGACGAGGAGGACGATGGGGAAGAGGAAGACGAGGATGACGAGTGATCTTCTTGGGGTGCTAGCATGCTTCCTCTCCCTTTTTGGTGTTTCGATGCCAAAGGGGGAGAAGTTGTTCTATTAGGACGGGTATTTGCATGGGGATGCCAAGGCCTTGGTGCTTCGTTTTGGTCTTTTCGGCCTTGGCATCACTTTTATCCCTAGTTATTCGAGAAACTCTATTCGGTGCTTGATACTTTTCTACTCTATTCGTGGATCTCCCAGTTTGTAATAAGACTTATTCGTGGTAGCCTATATTGGTATTCGGTATTCATCTATTGTGGCTACACCATTTCTATGGAGGCATTATTATTGGAAGTTTAGGTTTTCTCAAGGCAAAGGTATGACTCATTCACCCGAGACTTCTTGTATTGTCATATGTTGCCTCCATATTGTGCATATGCTATGTAGACATGTCAAATATCCTTGTTGCATATGTGCTTGGTTTGTAGAATCTAGGGGGAGTTATGTCTCTAGGATGTGTGTATTTGTATTCAAATGCATATTCTAACTATGCACACATCTAGGGGGAGCCCCGTCTAGCTTTTGCAAATCTAGAACCTTATCATAATATGTTATGCTATATTGCAAATTCTTGTGTTGTCATCAAACACCAAAAGGGGGGGATCGAAAGAGCAAAATCTATACCTCGTGTTTTGTGTGTTTGATAACAACACTTGAATGAATTTCACCGTGTGCATAGTTTGTTTTTGATAGATTTGCAGGTGCACGGTGCCCTCGCTGAACGCATCAGGATCGGAAGACTCAAGCGTAGCTTATAGGTTTTCTGGTTTTGTGTGTGTGTCGCGAGGTGACGTGGTTGGAGAGGTAAAGAGGAAAAAGCTGATTCTGCTCGACCGGTACTACCAGTACCAAGAGCGGTAGTACCGCTACCCTATTGGTACCGATCAGTGGTACCGCTCTGGACTTTGCACGACGAAAAGCTCACAGTACATGTTACGGTACCTCAGCCAGAAGTACCGCTCTCGAGCGGTAGTTCCGTCAAGGTACCACTTTGGTACCGTAAACATGAAAAACGGAACTACCGCCCTGGTACCGCTCTGGTACCGGGTGGGAGTCCGGGGCTCGCAGAGGCCCTACCGGTACTTCAATGGTACCGGCAGCGGTACTACCGCTTCGAGCCCACGTGGCAGATCTGTGGGCGATTTTCAAATCCAGAGCGGTACTATCACTTCCACAAGCGGTAGTACCGGTCGTGCGGGATCAACACATAACAGTTGGATTTGGAGGGACCTATAAAAGGGCCCATGCTTCCCCAGCTCGTTTTCAACTCTTCTCTCTCTCTCTCCTCCATTGTTGCTGAGCTCAAACCTTGAGGATCTCCCTACCTACCCAATCAATCTTGCCCAAACTTTGAGGAGTGGTGGAGGAGACCCCGATCTATAGTTCTACCAAGAGAGATTTCACCAATATCATCTAGTCCTTAGTGGATATTGGAGTTAGGATTCCTATGGTGGGATCTTGGAGGAAGTGCTCCTATGGAGGCTAGCTTAGAGTTGTGCTAGTCCCATAGGGTGTTGGGAGCCTCCGGTGTTTGTGGAGCTCGCCCCAACCTTGTGAAGGAACCGTCGCCTCGACCGACTACTTAGTGGAGAAGGGGAAGCTCCTTCGTGGGGCTTTCTCGAGGAACAATGTGAGACTTGTGTGGCCGCCGAGCCTTCGTGGTTCGCACCTCCTCAACGCAGACGTACTCCTTTTTGTGGGAGGAACTGCGGGAAACAAACCTCGCCTCGTCTCCGCTACCCCGGTTGTTTCGCTCCCTCTCTTTACTACCTTGTTCGGTTCCTTTACTCGTTGCATCGCTAGGATCATACTAGGAACACCCCTATCATCAAAGTCACCACCTTTACTTTCGCGTCGCGCCTAAAAATTGAAAAAGCTATAAAACTCGTTTAGCGACCATTCACCCCCCCTCTTGTTCGCTAACGATCCATTCACGTATACAATACTCGAGCCTCTCAAAACATCATAAGAAACCTATATAATGTTATTTCATAAAGTGGCACGACATAAGCTTATAAGTTGCCGCTACTTCTCAACCGCGAAATTACCGTGCACAAGACCTCCCATGAGGTACTGCTTGTCGTCTCCTTGGCTGCGCGGGCGGCGTGGTGGCGGTAGGTATGGTCGCGGTTCGACGGCCGCCCCGCTTGGCCTATGAACAAGATCTAATCAAAGACGGCTGCTCCTCCCCTTGTTGCTCGTCCGTCTTCCTCGACCCTAGATCTCCGACGGTGGGTGGGTGGACCGGAGGTGGGGCTAGCCAGGGGAAACCCTTGGCCGACAGCGGCGACCACGACGTCGACGACGCTGCATGATGTTCTTCTTCATGAAGGCGACTTCGAGGTTTTTCCTCTCCTCCCTTACCTGCCTGTCTCGAGTGAAAACCTAAAGCTTCGGCTAGGGCAGCGGCGGCACTCTGGCGTCGTACCCTTGTTGAAGGCGCTGCCTTGAGATGGCGGATCTAGTGGATGAGCTCGACGGGGGTTGCTGGTAGCGGTTGCTCTTCGTGCGGCTGTGCGGTGGTTGGTCAAGTGCTTGCAAGGCTCTGCTTTGGGTGAGATGTTCGGCGACTCTCGGCCATACCCGGTGGCACTAGCCTTCTTCCTCACCGTGTCTTCTTTGGCGACTTGGCCTGTCAGTTTGCGTCTCAGCTTGGTGGTTGGGTGCTGTGGGCGGCAGTGAAGTCTATGGGTGGCGACATTGAGACGGTAGTGCCCAGAGTCCTCCCCGTGGTGACATGTCTGTCATTGTCCTTGCGTGCTCAGGGGAGCTGCTCCATCTCTGGATGGGTACGACGCCCAATCGATCCAGGGCGAGAAAGCAGGGTGCTTTCTTCGTAGGTGTGGAAGACGGCAATGCGACATGGTTGGCCTCGTTGAGGTTGACGATGGCATGAACTCCTCTTCGGCGTGCTTCTTCACCAACTCCGCCTCTATCCTGGTTCAATCATTAACGTGTAACCTTACCGTGAAGGCGTTATTAATTTAACGCAGGGCTATGACCTTACCTTTTTTTTAAAAAAAAAATACCCGTGAACTAAATCAGCATGTTTCAATGCCATCCGACTCAGATTTCACAATTCCATTTCTGCTGCTCCACCGTATGGAGGAAGATCATGCACGCACGCATGATTCGCACAGCATCCTTGGAGGCCGCAAGAAACGTGCCTTCCTAGCAGTGGTTCGGTTTGGTTTGTTGATCTTTTTCCCTGCCGCTGCCGGCCGCTGCGGTGCTGATCACGGAATCTTCTCACCAACTAATCTTCGAGTAAAGCTATCCCTCTTCCCAACGAACAACTAAGAGCAAGTTTAATAGTAGAGCCAACTGTTGGCTATAGTCGAGTGTCATGTCATCTATAGTAATCTTAGAGCCAACATGTATAATAGTGAGCTATAAAATTGGACTACTTTATTAGGGCATGGCCCACCATTCACTCTCACATAGTGCCTAGGAGCACGTGCTAGAGCTGGCTCTTGCATAAGAGCTCACTCCTCCTCTCTCCGCATCTCTTTCCTCCAGCTAAGCAACAATATATTATTTTAATGCTTATAGCCAGCTGACTAGGACTTATTGTACTTGCTCTAACTGCACACACACTGACACACGATGACACGACACCACGACAGACAGGTGGATCATCCAGCACCACCGCAGAAAAGGGCCCCACGAGTCATCGATCCGTTCACGTTTGAGCTCGGGACCAAAGCCGCGCGGCGCCGGATCCCAGGCCACGCGGGACGACGAAGGCGGGCCCACCGTGACGACGTGAAGCTTTATCTACCCGGTCCCTCCGCACTCAGCCGTCATCACTCTCATCATCTCTTCCGTGCCAGCTTGCACTTTCCGTGGAGCGCTTATCTCTCTCTCTCCTTTGCTCGGGATCCCGGCCATGGCGATGTGGAGGGCTGCCGCCAGGCAGCTCGTCGACCGGGCGCTCGGATCCAGGGCCGCGCACGTACGTCTCCCTCCTTCGTCCCTCACTTCTTTCGCTCTGTTCGCTACGAATACTGTCAACAATTTCCTCTGCGGTTCACTCGTTTATTTATTTTTATGATAATTCTTATCCAAGATGGTTAGATGGGCGAATACATTCGTCATTTCTGTATTTTAATTTTGCTGCTGGGGTGTTTGGGAAGGTTTGGAGGGGACTGGGGTTTATGCGGATTTTCTGTAATTCCTTTATAAGTTTTTTTTTGACTGAAAAGCCAATTCAGAGCTGGTTTTCATTAATAGAGGAGTGGCAAATACAACGGGTAATTCGTTTTGTGATACAGTTTGTTAGGTGTGCGCGTAGCTCTAGATCTCAAATTTGATCAAATTAGCATTAGTTATATGTTATAAAAATTATATCATTAGAAAATTTAGATATTCTCTTTTCTAATGATATAATTTTTGAATTATATAATTTAAGTTATATAGGTCAAAATAGTGACCTAGGATACGGGAAAGACTAGTAAACTTTGGGAGTACAAGTTTCTGTTGTCGAATTAATTACAGCTGGTTCATGGGAATTCTAAAGGATGCCCCTGTTTTGATATCTGTCATCTGTCCTGCAGACGTCAGCGGGCAGCAAGAAGATCGTGGGTGTCTTCTACAAGGCCGGTGAGCACGCCGACAAGAACCCCAACTTCGTCGGCTGCGTCGAGGGCGCCCTCGGCATACGCAACTGGCTCGAATCCAAGGGACATCACTACATTGTCACCGACGACAAGGAAGGGCCCAACAGCGGTCAGTAGCCAAGAACCACACCCAATAATTCTCATGTTTTCTAATTTATTTCTCTACGAGTTTCCTTGAAGTAATCAATATGCTGTTTTGTGAAGCTATTGACTATGGGTAAGATACTATAATTCCTAAAAAAATGTCAAACTTTGCAGTACCTGTATAGAACTTGGCTCTCTAGTGTTCTAGTGCACAGATATAAGGAGCCTGAATTATCTGACTTACTACTCATGATAGTTACAACTGCTCTCTTTTTTCGCTAAGGGGAGTGAAGAGTGATTTTCATCTGTCCTACGTTGAAATGTCTCTTTATTTCGATAAGCATATGTCATTTGATGAAATGATTGACAAACCATTGATGGCTTCCTTCTAGTCCATCCCTGTTTCCTAAGTACTAAAATTGAACACAAGCCACATGAACTTGCTGCAGGATCAATTCAAATGCTTATATTCCAATCTAGCATGTATTATTCAACTCTGCACATTATTTTGTGCCCTACTCTTAGTCTCTTACTAAGATGAAACAAAGACGATATGTAACTTTTTAGGTGGCTATATAGCTCTCATTTTGTCATCAGACTCTGGTCTTGTCTATAAATGCTTGCGCATAACTGTTCGCTGTTCTCATTCCCAGAGCTGGAGAAGCACATCGAAGACATGCACGTCCTGATAACCACCCCGTTCCACCCAGCCTATGTTTCTGCAGAGAGGATCAAGAAGGCAAAGAACCTTGAGCTGCTTCTCACGGCTGGGATTGGCTCGGATCATATTGATTTACCAGCTGCTGCTGCTGCGGGCTTGACTGTTGCAGAAGTCACTGGAAGTAACACCGTCTCTGTGGCAGAAGATGAGCTCATGCGCATCTTGATTCTGGTCAGGAACTTCTTGCCTGGCTATCAACAGGTCGTTCAAGGTGAATGGGATGTTGCAGGCATTGCCCATAGAGCTTATGATCTTGAGGGAAAGACTGTTGGAACTGTCGGGGCTGGTCGTATTGGCAGGCTCTTACTTCAGCGTCTGAAGCCCTTCAACTGCAATCTGCTCTACCATGACAGGCTTCAGATTAACCCAGAGCTTGAAAAGGAAATTGGGGCGAAATTTGAAGAGGACCTCGATGCTATGCTTCCAAAGTGTGATGTCATTGTGATCAACACACCTCTTACCGAGAAAACAAGGTCTCTATTCATCACATGCTTCTTCTTTCTCACTATATTCTACTGTGCAATATCTCTGATTTCTGTTTGGTACTTTCTCCAGAGGCATGTTCAATAAAGAAAAGATTGCAAAGATGAAGAAAGGTGTAATCGTCGTGAATAATGCTCGTGGAGGAATCATGGACGCCCAGGCAGTAGCTGATGCTTGTTCCAGCGGTCACATTGCTGGTAAGATTTTTTACAGTTTTAATCAATCTTTTCTTAAGCATAAGTATGCTGCAGGATGTGTATCTATTCTTGCTATTAGGGTCTATCAAACACATCATTTTATTTGAGTTTGTCATGCTTCACATTTATCAGGGGTAATATACAAAATTTGATATCTATATTCTATAGTATAACATAATCCAGTAATGTCAACTACTCAAGTGTGATACATTGTAGTTAACAATTTATTAACTCTGTAATTTGTGTTCCTTGCTATGGTAGTTGATACAAATATGCTTTCCATAAGTAGGTGCCATTATTGTTTCTTATCGAACCGTGCCCTACTGAAAGAATAGGTGAATGATGCAGTATCTCATGTTTCTATCTGAAGGAGTATTTCCTTTAACACCAAGTACCTCATTTCTATTTCTCAGGATATGGAGGCGATGTCTGGTTTCCCCAACCTGCACCGAAGGATCACCCATGGCGCTACATGCCTAATCATGCAATGACCCCTCACATCTCTGGGACTACCATTGATGCACAGGTTAGCTTTTGTGTTTGTTTTGTTCACCATAGGCCTTGATGTAGCGTACCAGCAATTGCACTACCTGATGTTCTGATACATAGTTCTTTTGTGTTTTGCCTTGTTAAAAAAAAAGAAAAACAGTCTAGTGACTAGTCAGATGTGCAAATAGTAACCGAGACAGTGGGGCCAGTATCTCAGGATATTATAATACTTTCTTTGAATCAGAATCATAGGAAGACTTCCAAATTGATTGTTAACTTCACAGAAGCATAAGATTAACTATTCGGGCTACATTAACAGCAACAATAAGCATGTGTATAAGATTAAATTTTCTTTGAATCAGAATCATAGGAAGACTTCCAAATTGATTGTTAACTTCACAGAAGCATAAGATTAATTATTCAGGCTACCTTAACACCAACAATATGCATGTGTATAAGATTAACTTTTCTTTGAATCAGAATCATAGGAAGACTTCCAAATTGATTGTCAACTTCACAGAAGCATAAGATTAACTATTCAGGCTACCTTGACAGCAACAATATGCATGTACATAAGATTAACTTTTCTTTGAATCAGAATCATAGGAAGACTTCCAAATTGATTGTTAACTTCACAGAAGCATAAGATTAACTATTCAGGCTACCTTAACAGCAACAATATGCATGTGCATCTTAGACCAGTTTGTAACGGAATATGCATGTTTATCCATTGCCACACTCTGCCGCTGACTGACCGTCTCCAATGTTGATGGCAACTCGTGCAGCTGAGGTACGCCGCGGGGGTGAAGGACATGTTGGACAGGTACTTCAAGGGCGAGGACTTCCCGGCAGAGAACTACATCGTCAAGGAAGGAGAGCTCGCCAGCCAGTACAAGTAGAGCACCAACTGTCGGCGCTGCATGGTGACCTACCTGGAGCGAGGTGCCAGAGTAGAAACCAGACCATTCTGTTGTTGTACCATTGTGCTCTACTCTGGCTGGGGTTGCCAGGGCAGAGAACGGGAATAATGTTTTTTTCTTGCGAATTAACGCAAATAATGGTTACCTGCTTGGGGTTGCAACCCCGATCGACAATCGTGGCAGTGAATAGAAAGCTTTAGGATCAGACTATCAATGTGTTTCCAGTGCTGCTGGTGTTGTGTTTTGGACGTACGTCTGGAACGTTTGGGTGTATGGGTTGAAGTTTTTTTATCTAGGGAACGGGTCGAAGTTTTTTTTTTTTTGAAAGATAGGGGTTTAGAGCAAGTCCAACAACACCTCTATAACCACCCCTATACCAAATATAGGGAGGAAAAAAGAAAAAATCTGGCTCCAACGCTCTCCTATAGCCTCCCCTAAGATCATCTCCAACCGTTGGGGCTCCCCAGGCCGAAATCCGGCGCTATTTAGCGCCGGATGGATGGAAAATTTGGCCTGGGGAGGCCCATATTCCCAGCGGCGAGCCCAGGGTCGCGTGCTGGCGCTCAACCACCGCGTAAATTGCGACGGTGCAGTCGCCGGGAAGGGAAACTGTCGCAGTGGCAACCGCGTCCATCGACGCATTGAACCGCCGTAATGGACCACGAAGTGGCCTAGGGAGCCCAAACGCCTCGTCGGGGAACCGTCGCAATGGCCTCGACACGCGAACCGTCATGGAGCACGAACTCCATGGAAGAGTAACCGCCGCTCTCTTTGTCGATAGACCACTACATATACGTTTTGCGATCTACAACCGGCCGGCGCCATTCATCTCTTCACCATCCTCTGTCAGCATGAGCAGTCTCTCTTTGCCATCGGATACCGACAACGAGGGGAAATCTCATGGATGGCGCCATTGGTGGGACCGAGCTGCAACTCCTAGCAGCGACGATTCCCCGCCGCCGGACAGCGACGATTCCCTGCCACCGGACAGCGAGGACAGAGGCTGAGGAGTAGGACGAGGAAGAGGCTGAGGAGGGGGAGGAAGAGTCTGAGGACGCGGCGGCCCGGGCGAAGGCGGACGCGGCGGACCGGGCGAAGGCGGACGTGGACGCGAAGGCGACGACGCAGCCGGCGAGCACCTTCGACGACGAGGAGGACACAAGTTTCTCCGACGCGTCGACCGACACCGCCTCTTCGGAGGAGGTGACGAGCCGGAAGCGCCACCGTGAGGACGATGAGGCGGGGCCATCAAGGAAGAAGTAGTTTTTTTTTTCTCAAAGTTTTTATATGTACTGTTTATGTTTTTCCGAAGTATTTATATGTAATTTGTTTATGTTGCACGTGCGCCTACAAATTTCTTCTATCTATTAAAATAAAAACTTCCCCCAAACGCACGCGCGCCGTATCTCGGGAAGACGATGCGAGGAGGACGATGATCGGCCTCTGTCGCCGACAAGTCGGGGCCACCAGACGATTCCCGCGCTATTGTTTCCTCCGGACTCCCCGAGCGCTCCCCGGGGGGCCGGGGTTGACATGGGCTCGCCGGATGGATGGAAGCCTCCGGGCGAAAACAACGACCCGGGGGCGCGACTGGGCCATTTTTGGCCGTCCGGATGAAAAAAAGGGCTGCCGAAGGCCTCGTCGGGAAGACGGCTGGAGATGCTCTAAATATTGGTGTCCCCAACCCAGCTCCCCTCTCTCCCGTATGTATCGTGGAGGTGTCCTCTATACATGGCCCAACTCATGTTATGTATTATTTATAAATCTTACATGTGGGTTTTATATTATTAAAATACATGTGAATATGAGAACCAACCTGAGGTTGGGTGGTTAGGAGGGTGGTTGTACCCCCAGCCCACCAGAGTTCAAACCCCAGGTTTGACATCTGTGTGTCTCATAAAGGCGGAATATTCTTTCAATGGGAGGCGACGTTCCCGTCGATAGCGAGGCGCCTGTGGCGACTTCGTCAATTTCAAGATCCAATCCGCCGGCTCGGTCTTCCGGAGGTGCTCATAGGGGTAGGGTGTGTGTGTGTGCGTTCATAGGGGTGAGTGTATGCGCGTGTATGTGAGCGCCTACGTTTGTACTGTGTTTCTCAAAAAAAAAAAAATACATGTGAATATAACATTGGGGAGGAATTATAGGGAAGCTGCAGGAAAGAAAAAAATATAGGGGAGAAATTTTTTAGGGGTGTCATGAAGACATAGGGGAGAAAATGTAGGGATTATGTTGGACTTGCTCTTAGTTACAGTAAACACGGCTGTGTATTCAACATCCGTGTGCGCCTTGAGAGTGACCGTGCCGCTTCGTCCCTGCCTAAACACGGTAAAATATTGCCAAAACAGCAGGCAACAACGCCAACAGCTTCTTAGAGCATGTTTAACAAGTTCCTTACTTTTCTGCCCCGTAAAACGCGAGTATTTCGTCCTGTAAAAAAATGCTCATAGCTAGATCATTCCGTCTAGTAGACGCCGTATTTCACCTCGTATATTTGAAAAATTTAAAACCCCGGAAAATTTGTTCATAGTTCATAGTTCATAGATAGTTGATCATACATACGGATCATACATACATACATACGGAATTGCGCGATCCTAAATGGATCGCGACTTCTAGTCGAAGAGGTCGATGATGTATGCGTCCGCCTCCGCCTCCCGCGCCTGTGCCTCCTTCACGGCAGCGATGGCCACCGCCTTCTCTTCTTCCTCCGCCCTCTTCTTGTCGGCGTCGTCCTTGAGGGACGCGGCTATCGCCTGCAAGAAGAGGGGGTCTCCCCTCCTCCTCCTCCTCCTCCTCCTCCTCCTCCTCCTCCTCCTCCTCTCCGGCGAGCGGAGCTCCTCCGCCGCTGGTGCTCCCGATGCGCGCGTCCCATGCCGCCTTCGCTCGGCGGTTCCGCTCCCACTCGGCGCGCCACTTCGCGAACTCGGGGCCGCTCATCGGCTTGAGCGGCGGATCTTCCTTGTACCAGCGCCCGCCCGCGGCGAACTCGCGGAGCGACGGCGGCACGTACAGGGCGCCGGCGTACCTGCACGCCGCACGCCGGCTCCTGGCGGCGGACCGCTTGCATTGGAGCCGCCATGCCTCCTCGACGATGTCCGGCGAGCGGGATCGCTTCAATCCGCTCGCGGGCGACGCGGTACTGCTGCGGCGTCAGTACATGGCGACGGCGGTTGTAATGCGGAGGCGAGCAGCGCGGGATTTCTCGCCGGAGCTAAGTGGGGAGGCGGCGGCGCACGACGGAGCTAGGGTTGCGATTGAGGGGTTAACCCCTCACTCGCACCTTCGCCCGGTATAAGTAGGGGTCGGCGGTGCGGATTTCTTGGGCCCCGTATTCCGCCGAAACGGGCTGGCCCGAATACGGGGTCTGCTAGACGACCCAAACCGCGCCTGCCCCGTATCCCGTCGGAATTTTACGGGGTGGGCGGGTTTTAAGGGGCCTGTTAGACATGCTCTTACCTCTCCCACAAAATAAATAAATATACATGACGTTATCTTGATGGAAAAAACAAAATAAATAGTTGGAGCGATAAGCATGGATTTGGTCATTGGTTTCAGCTGTTGCTACACGCATTTTCCCATGTGTAGCCGTGCAAGCATGTGTGCGGCATGCGACCAAATGCCCAAAACAGCAGGCAACAGCACGATAGATATTGACCTGCGACTTCAAACCACTTGTGTGCAGCATGCTAGCTTGTGCTTGCCTCCACTATATAAGAACTAGCTGATCGGCATGGCTACCACACCGCACCGGCCCATCCATCTCAAAGCTACATACATAACTCGCCTTGCCAAGGGGACAATGGCGCCGAGAGCGCTCGTGCTCGTGACCACCAAGGCCGTGGTTGCTATGGTCTTGCTGCTGGCGATGGCGCCACCGTCAGCGATCGACATGATAAAATGTATATTGCGGTCTATATTAAATATGTATTGTACCCCCGATGTACCCCTGATGTAATACCTGTGTAATCCCTATCTAATATAAGTACAAGTGTCGGCCCATTGTGTAGTCGTGTGATTCCCTACAAATACCATTGTCCCTTATTTTCATTGCATCAAAACCAGCGGCGCTCAAATCCTAGATCGGACCTACCTCCGATCTGCCCGCGTCCATGGCTACCTCGTCTGCAACCTTTGGCGCGACCTCCGAAACCTCATCACCCTCATTCAACTCGAGTACCCCGGCCTCGCTCACCTCCTCAAGCGTGTCTGTCAGTGTGGGCACCATGACTTCCACCATACACCAGCAGCCAATCAACCCATTGAACTAGATTGCGATAAAGGTGATGATCTCCCTCTCCGGTAGGGTGCTAGGAAGAGCTTCAGAACCGTTTCGAGCTAGGGTCGGCGCTGACGGCCACGACAGAACTTTTCATAGATGGAGGCTCGGGTATTTAGGTTTTTCCCGATCAGATAAATAAATAGGCGAAAGGGCGAGGTCGGTGGGTGCCCGAGGGGCCCACACCACCCCTAGGCGCGACCAGAGCCTTGGCCGCTCCTAGGCCAGGTGTGGCCGCCTCATGGCACTTCTTTGTTTCTCCTCCGGACTCCGTCTTCGTTACAGTAAAATAGGAACTTCAACTTTTGTTTCGTCCAATTCCGAGAATAATTCTTGTACAACTTTTATGAAATACAAAATAGCAAAAAACAGGGAACTGACACTGTGGCATCTTGTCAATAGGTTAGTTCCGGAAAATGCATAAAAGTGCAATGAAGTGTAAACAAAACATGTAGAAATTAGTGTAAAACAAGCATGACATCAAAAATTATAGACACGTTTGCAACGTATCAAGCACCCCCAAGCTTAACTCCTGTTCGTCCTCGAGTAGGTAAGTGATAACAAAAATAATTTTTGAGGTGACATGAAACCAACACAATCTTGATCAAGTTATTGTAAAAGCATTGTGAGCTGGGATCAAAGTACTCTAAACATGGCATGATACATATAATTCTAGCAATAGAACTTAGCAACTATGTTACAACATGAGAAGTAACTCAAATAAAAGATCATGAATAACACTGAAAGCAACTATTTGTTTTTGAGCATAGAGAAAACATAGCAAAGTGGTACTCAGCTTGTCCTTTATGAAGTAGCAAAACATAAATGCCAGGACAACTTAATATTTCAAAGGGTGACTAGATACAAGTAATTTGAGAACAAGCAATAGCATAATCATAAAAAAAATCAATAATAAATTTTGGGACTATGCACACTATGCTAAGAATGACAACTATGTTCTCTTAATTGGTGCATAAAGTAAGAAGATGAAGACTCAAAGTAAAATTAAAAGAAAGGCCCTGCATAGAGGGAAGCGAGATTACTCATGTGCTACAACTTTTTATTTTGCATAAAGTAGAGGTGTTGAAAATATATTTTGAGAGGTATGTATGTCTATGTCAACGAATGGCATCAAATGATCTATCATTCTTTCATGTTTAATGGCTTCAAGAGCGTCTCCCATAGTGAGAACAATAAAGTTCCTCTTCTCCTTTGTTTAAACAAGCTAAGTTCATGATTTCTCAAGTACATAGTGTTAGGAGATTTAGATTATTGGTTCAATTTATATTTAGTGGGTGGGCACCCGCGCCTGCTATTTTGCAAAATTAAGGACCAACACATTGTGCATGCTAGTCAAAGTGTGAAGCCATAATAAACATGAAAAAGATGATAAATCATTCAACACTTTCTCATGAGTTAAAACAAAACACAAAACAGGTAATAATCTTTGAAGGTTTAAATGTAGCACACAAGCAATTCACTTTGGAGTTGCGGTGAAATACCACACATAGGTAGGTATGGTGGACACAATTGTCAAACTTTGGTTTTTGTAAGTTGGATGCGCAATTAGAGCTCATACTCAGTACATGCGAAGGCTAGCAAAAGACTGAGAGCGACCAACTAAGAGAGCAATAATGGCCATAATCATGCATAGCGACAAAACATTTTTAATCAAAGCATAAAGTGATATTACAAGTGAAAAAATAAATAATCATGGAGGCTTTAGGTGACTGATTTGTAGTCATAACATGATGTAAGCATGTGCCAAGTCAACCCAATAAAGCATCAAAGGAGAATACCACAATATTATGCTTTGTATGATGGAAACAACACATGATTCTTTCAAATGCACATTAAGCACTCTCAACTATTTGAGACAATTCATGCTACAACAATAACTAATAAGCATATGATTAAAATAACATCCAACATGACATGCCAAAGTCTATGCCACAGCTAAACAAGCTTCCTTTTGCATCACTATAAGCATGAAACATTTTACTCGTCTCCAACACCAATCAATTTATTTGAAACAACTCTCATAGATAATAATAAATAAACACCAGAGAGCTAATCATACCTAACTGAAGAAAACTAACAAGCTCTGAACAAAATACGAGTGAAAAACCAGAGCTAAACGCAATACTAGCAAAAGAGAATACTCGTAGAATATTAGGAGTGAAAACTAGAGTGTTCTATGCAATTAAAACGGGGTGTGTCATTCTAAAAAAACAAATATGCTGGGATCAAACCATATGCTACAACAAACAAAAAAATAAAAATAAAAATAAAATAATGGTGCTCCAAGAACAGCACATAGCATATGAAGCAACAAAAATATAGCGTCTTGAAAGATGACCTGATACTTTGTTGATGAAGAAGGGGATGCCCAAAGCATCCCCAAGCTTTGATGCTTATACCTCTTGGATATTTCTTGGGGTGACATGGGCATCCCCAAGCTTGAGCTTTTATCCATTCTTCATCTCATTACATCATTCTTCTCTCGCTACACTTGAAAACTTCCTTCATACAAAACTTCACATAATTTTCATTAGCAGCATTAGTGCAATCAAAATAACAAATCCACTTCGTCCAGTTCTAACATATATCAAACATCCATTAATACATTAGCTACTGTAGAAACTTCTTCAAAAAGCTCTTTCCCTCAAAACAACTTGAAAAGAAAGAGATTAAGAGGAAAATGCAAATAGTGGCAGAAATCTGTCAAAACAGAACAACAGGTAAAGATCATTTTTTTAAAGAAAATCTTCTGTTGCTCAAATCAAAAAGTGCAAAACTAAAGAAAGTTAGATAATAACCTGGCGCGTATGCTCAAACATTATCATCTCAATATGATGTTCTGGCTGGGAATACGAATTTATTTTGTGACACCACAGAATCTGTTTCAGGATAGCAACTTCCCCAAATCTTACTTTATTTCTATTAGAGGCTATTCTTGGCACAAAAACGAAAAAATGATAAGGAGAGGTTATTGCAGAGGTAATAACTCCCAAGACTCAACAAAATAAAAATTATAGAAATAAAACATGGGTTATCTCCCAAGAGTGCTTTTTTAACGCCTTTCAGCTAGGCGCAGAAAAAGAGCCCGCATCAAGTATTTTCAAGTGAAGAAGCATCAACATCATAACTTGTCCTAATAATAGAATCAAAAGGTGACTTCTTTCTTTTTCTAGGGAAGTGTTCCATACCTTTCTTGAGTGAGAATTGATATTTAATAATCCCATCCCTCATATCAATAGCAGCACCAACAGTTCTAAGAAAAGGTCTTCTTACCTTGTGGAGCCCTCCCAGTATGCCATTCAGAATAATTTATCATCATATCATCAAGGAGTTTTGTTGCAGCCCCCAAAGTAATGGATATAAAGGTACCTCCAGCAGCTGAATCCAGAAGGTTTCTTGAAGAAAAATTCAGTCCTGCATAAAAAGTTTGGACAATCATCCAAGTAGTCAGTCCATGAGTGGGACAATTCTTTACCAAAGATTTCATTCTTTCCCAAGCTTGAGCAAAATTTTCATTATCAAAATATCTAAATTTCATTATGTCACTTCTCAAGGATATAATCTTAGCAGGAGGATAATATTTTCCAATGAAACCATCTTTGCATTTAACCGAAGAATAAATACTATTTCTAGGCAAAGATAGCAACCAATATTTAGCTCTCCCTCTCAAAGGGAAAGGAAACAATTTCAATTTTCTAATGTCGCCATATACATCCTTATAATTTTGCATCTCACAAAGTTCAACAAAATTATTAAGGTGAGAAGCAAAATCATCAGTACTAACACCAGAAAATTGCTCTTTCATAACAAGATTTAACAAAGCAGGTTTAATTTCATAGAAGGCTGCTTCAGGAGTAGGTGGAGCAATATGTGTACAAATAAAATCATTGTTGTCCGTGCTACTAAAGTCACACAACTTAGTGTTCTCAGGAGTGCCCATTTTAGAAAGATTAAAACAGAGCAACAGAAATAAAAGCTATAATAGAAACTAATTTTTGTGTGTTTTTGATAAAGAAGCAAACAAGACAAAGTAAAATAATATAAGCAAAATAATAAAAAAGTATAGAGATTGGAGATGAGAGACTCCCCCTTGCAGAAATCTTCTTTCTCCCCGGCAACGGAGCTAGAAAAAGCTTGGTGTTGCCGTGGGAGTTGGCAATCTCTGTGGTGTAACTTTTCTTCAGTTCCCCGGCAACGGCGCCAGAAAAAGCTTTATGTTGTGCAGTTGGGAAACCCCAAGAGGAAGGTATGATGAGCGCAGTACAAGTTTTCCCTCAGTAAGAAACCAAGGTTTAATCGAGCAGTAGGAGAAAGAAATCACTTATGAAGGTGTTGCTAGCTGACTTTTGGCAGGGTGCACTACCAGCGGCAGCAACAATGTGAAACCTGCACACAACACAACCAAAATACTTTGCCCCAACTTACAGTGAGGTTGTCAATCTCACCGGTTTTGCTGAAAACAAAGGATTAACCGTATAGTGTGGAAAAAGATGTTTGTTTGCCGTGGAATGATGACCCACAAGTATAGGGGGTGTATCGTAGTATCTTCGATAAGTAAGAATGTCGATCCCAACGAGGAGCAGAAGGTGTTGACAAGCAGTTTCGATGAAGGATTCACTGTAATGCTCACAGACAAGTATTCAGGGGGTTTTGATGTAACAAATGAATAAAGTACGAGTAAGTAAAGTGCGAGAGAAATAATTGCAGCGAGTGGCCCAATCCTTTTTAGCACAAAGGACAAGCCGGTTTGTTTACTTATAATGACCAAACGTTCTTGAGGACACACGGGATTTTAGTCTAGTGCTTTCGCTTCATACAAATTGATTAATCTTCATTGTTTTGATAAGTGTTGTGTGGGTGAACCTATGCTAATGTACCGCCCTTCCTAGGACTAATACATACTTGTGATTATACCCCTTGCAAGCATCCGCAACTACAAGAAAGTAATTAAGATAAATCTAACCACAGCCTTAAACTCTGAGATCCTGCGATCCCTCCTGCATCGATATACCAACGGGGCTCGTGTTTCGTCACTCCGGCAACCCCGCAATTGGCAAACGAGTACAAGATGCATTCCCCTAGGCCCATAAAGGTGAAGTGTCGTGTAGTCGACGTTCACACGACACCACTAGAAGAATAACACCACAACTTAAATATCATAACATTGAATATTACTCAACCATACTTCACTACTAACATTTAGACTTCACCCATGTCCTCAAGAACTAAACGAACTACTCACGAGACATCATATGGAACATGATCAGAGGTGATATGATAATAAATAACAATCTGAACATAAACCTTGGTTCAACGGTTTCACTCAATAGCATCAATAACAAGTAGAAATCAACACTGTGAGAGTTTCCCCTATCAAACAATCAAGATCAAACCCAAATTGCTACAGCGGTGATGAGGTGCAGCGGTGGAGACGGCGGTGGTGATGATGAAGATGATGGTGATGGTGATGGAGATGATGTCCAGCTCGATGACAGTGACGATGGCGTCGATTTCCCCCTCCGGGAGGGAATTTCCCCGGCGGATTCCTGCCCGCCGGAGAGCTCTTTTCTCTCTGGTGTTCTCCGCCCCGCAGAGGCGGCTGTGGCTCTGTTCGACGTACCCTCTGGCTTAGGTTTTCGGACGAAGGCGTGTGCGAAGAAAAGGAGGCGAGAGGGGGCTGTGGGCCCCCTCCTCACAGGGCGGCGCGGCCAGGGCAGGGCCCGCGCCGGCCTGTGAGGGGGGCCCATGGCGGCCCTCCTCAGCTCCCCCTTCTGGCTTCCTTCGTCATCTGGAAAAATAGGAATTTTCGTATAATTTCCTTCAACTGTTGATCTTCCGAAATATTGCATTCTGACGGTGCTTTTTCCAGCAGAATCCTGGCTCCGGTGCGCGATCCCCAAATAATCATGAAACATGCAAAATAGATGAAATAACATAAGCATTATGTACAAATATGAAATATATCAATGAATAACAGCAAATTATGATATAAAATAGTGATGCAAATTGGACGTATCAACTCCCCCCAAGCTTAGACTTCGCTTGTCCCCAAGCGAAACTGAACTCGGTAAACAGGACCACATGTTTATGGAGTGAAGAGTCGATAAATAAAATACGGACGAGAAGCATCATATTCATTCACACAAGACATTCTAGTAAACAACGTCCTCATATAATTCAACTTGAAACAAGTATAAGGTAATCACAAATAAAGGTGCATAAGAAATCATAGTTGGTGATGGCAAACTTCGTTCTTGGTCAGAGAACAGTTAACAGATTATACTCATCTATTGAGCAGCGCTCTTATGTTAAAGCTTATGGTAAACTTGCATACTCAATCATAATGATCATTGATAACTTGCAAAGCTATATTCATTCAGATAAAACTTGTACTAAACAAGAAAGAGTAAAAACATGATGAAGCAAATCACAATATAATGGTTTGATCACAACAACTCAAATGCTTGCTTGAGATGGAGGGAAATAGGTGTACTGACTCAACATAAATTAAAAGACAGGCCCTTCGCAGAGGGAACCAGGGATTAAATCATGTGCTAGAGCTTTTTCAGTTTTGAAATCATATAAAGGGAATAAAAGTAAAGTTTTGAGAGGTGTTTGTTGTTGTCAACGACTGGTAGCGGGTACTCTAACCCCCTTGCCAAACAGACCTCCAAAGAGCGGCTCCCATGAAGGACGTCATCTCTACCAGCAAGGTAGATCATCCCTCTTCTCTTTTGTTTACACATGTACTTTAGTTTATTTAAGGATGACACTCCCCCTAACCTTTGCTTACACAAGCCATGGCTAACCGAATCCTCGGGTGCCTTCCAACAATCTCATACCATGGAGGAGTGTCTATTGCAAAATTAAGTTGCTTACTGATGAATCAGGGCAAAACATGTGAAGAGAATTATTAATGAGAGTTGATTAATTGGGGCTGGGAACCCCATTGCCAGCTCTTTTTGCAAAGTTATTGGATAAGTGGATGAAGCCACTAGTCCATTGGTGGAAGCTGCCTAACAAGACTGAAAGATAAAACACCACATACTTCCTCATGAGCTATAAAACATTGACACAAATAAGAAGTAATAAATTTTGAATTGTTTAAAGGTAGCACATGAAGTATTTACTTGGAATGGCAGAAAATACCATGCAGTAGGTAGATATGGTGGACACAAATGGCATAGGTTTGGGTTCAGGTTTGGATGTACGAGAAGCATTCCCTCTCAGTACAGGTCTTTGGCTAGCAAGGTTAATTAGCAAGCATAAGAGTTGAGGGAAACATACAAATATACATGTGATAGACATAATCATGCATCTTTCTTGCAAGCACAAACAATTTTAACTTCAGAATAATAAGCTATGAGCTAACAAGAAAGGAAGACAATGAAACAACTATATGGATTTCTCTTTTCTACTTAAACCTCAAGGTGTTGTTGCTATTGACCAATGCTAAGTTTGCCAAAACCAAATAGATTTACTCAATGCTCCCAAAGTGGTACCAATACTAAAATCAAGATCAATCATATACTAGAAATTGCAAACTAAAATAAGATGTGCAATATGTAAATGATAAGACTTCTCATTAATATTTCATAACGATAACTCGCACCAAGGGATACATAGACAACCAACTAAAGGAGAGATACTTCCACACTGCAACCCATCTTATATAATAACTTCCCTACTCATGATATGACACTACTTGATAGTAAAAAGTAAAAGGTAGTGATGATGTGATACCGCGGCACTCCCCCAAGCTTGGAACAAACCAAGGGGATGCCAATACCGATGATGAATTACTCCTTCGGTGATGATGGTGAATCCTTGCCATCATCAGACTTCCAAGGAAGAGGTTCTCCATCAACAAAAGACATCTTGGTCTCCGGAATCCTGAAACTAGCAGCATAACTTATGTGTTTAAACCTGTTTTCATACTCACAGTTTTGATTCTGAACATCATAGAGTTGAGCTTGGAGTTTGTTGGTGGTGTCGTGAAGCGAGAAGATATCGTCCCACAGCTTTGCAGTCTCCTTCTTGTGTCCATCAATAAGTTCAGACACAATCTTGTGGAAGATGTCCACTTCACGCTCAGCCATCTTCTTGTAGTTGAAGACCTCCTGTTCTAGTTTCTCCACCCTGTCTTCCAAGCTTCCTTCTCCTTTAGGACCCTGGACATCTTTGATCTGCAACTCTCCATCTACGAGCAGCAATTCTTTGGGGTGCATCTTCAGCTCATTCATGTACGGGTTGACGACGTCCTCAAAGAAGTTGTCCTTCTGAGTTCCCGACGAAGACATGGTGGATCTAGATCCGAAGCAGATCCTGGCAGAAAACAGCTCGAAACAAAACACGTCGAGAAAACGATATACGGACCTCCAGGGGTCCGGGGGATTATATAGTAAAAAATTTCACAACGAACGGAAAGTACCAGGTCGAACCAGAGTCGGAGAGGGGCGACGAGGCGGTGTCCTCATAGGGCGGCGCGGCCAGGCTGGGGCCCGCGCCGGCCTATGGGGCACGCCCTCGTGCGTCTCCTCCACTCCGTTTCGATCTCGTAATTTTTCATATTTTCCAAAAACAGCAAAAACATTGTTCGAAAAGTAAATCGCGAACTTTTTATTACCTGTACTGTTACCTATTCAAAGTCGGGTTCTGGCGGACTGTCAATTTGACCTTTGATGAAAGCCTCCGGTGTTTCCACTCGAATAACATCAACATCTACATTATAAGAATCACCTGAGATATAGTGCTTGAGTCTTTGTCCATTCACCACTTGCGTGCCATTGCCTTGGAGGGAACTAATTCTAATTGCTCCTGAACGATACACCTCCTCAACAACATATGGTCCTTCCCATTTCGAGAGTAATTTCCCTGCAAAGAATCTGAGACGAGACCGATACAATAGGACTTTATCCCCAATATTAAACTCTCTTTTGATAATCCTTCTATCATGCCATTTCTTAACTTTCTCTTTAAAGAGTTTAGCATTTTCATAAGCTTCACTTCTCCATTCATCTAGAGAACTTAATTGCAACAACCTCTTATCACCGGCTAGTTTAGGATCTTTGTTTAGTTCTCTAACAGCCCAATAAGCTTTGTGCTCTAGTTCTAAAGGTAAACGACAAGCTTTTCCATAAACCATTTTATAAGGTGACATACCCATAGGATTTTTATAAGCAGTTCTATAAGCCCATAATGCGTCCTTCAATTTAATAGCCCAATTCTTTCTAGATTTATTAACAGTCTTTTGCAAGATAGATTTAATTTCTCTATTTGATAGTTCTACTTGCCCACTAGTTTGAGGATGATAAGCGGAAGCAATTCTATGATTAATACCATATTTAGCAAGAGTTTTTCTAAAACCACCATGAATAAAATGAGAACCTCCATCTGTCATAATATATCTAGGAACTCCAAATCTAGGAAAAATAATGTCTAAAAGCATTCTCAAAGAGGTCTCACCATCAACACTTTTTGTAGGTATGGCTTCCACCCATTTAGTAACATAATCAACAGCAACAAGTATATGAGTGTTACCTTCTGAAGAGGGAAAAGGTCCCATGAAGTCAAATCCCCAACAATCAAATGGTTCAATAACAAGAGTATAATTCATAGGCATTCCATTGCGTCTGGAGATATTACCAACCCTTTGACATTCATCACAAGATAAAATGAACTTCCTTGCATCTTTGAAGAGAGTTGGCCAATAAAAACCTGATTGTAGAACCTTTTGTGCAGTTCTATCTCCGGCGTGATGTCCTCCATAAGCACTACCATGACATTTACTCAATATCTCTTGTTGTTCATATTCAGGAACACATCTTCGCATAATACCATCCACTCCTTCTTTATATAAGTGTGGGTCATCCCAAAAATAATGCCTCAAGTCATAAAAGAATTTCCTCCTTTGCTGAGCTGAAAAGGTTGGAGGCAAGTACTTGGAAACAATAAAGTTAGCATAATCAGCATACCAAGGACTGTCTCGCGAACTCACCTTTATTACAGCCAATTGTTCATTTGGAAAACTATCATTAACAGGAACATGATCATAAGCAATATTTTCCAATCTAGACAAATTATCAGCAACAGGATTATCAGCACCTTTCCTATCTACAATATGCAGATCAAATTCTTGCAAAAGAAGTACCCATCTAATAAGCCTTGGCTTAGCATCTTTCTTTGTCATAAGGTATCTAATTGCAGCATGATCAGTATGAATTGTAACTTTTGAATCAACAATATAGGATCTAAACTTGTCACAAGCAAAGACTACCGCTAACAATTCTTTTTCAGTCGTAGCATAATTTCTTTGAGCAGCATCAAGAGTCTTACTAGCATAATGAATAACATTTAATTTTTTATCTACTCGCTGTCCAAGAACAGCGCCTACAGCAAAATCACTAGCATCACACATAATTTCAAAAGGCAAATTCCAATCAGGAGGTTCAACTACAGGAGCAGTTGTTAAGGCTTTCTTTAGAGTTTCAAAAGCTTCCTTACAATCATCATCAAAAACAAAAGGTACATCTTTTTGAAGAAGATTAGTAAGAGGCTTTGAAATTTTGGAGAAATCTTTAATAAATCTCCTATAAAACCCAGCATGACCAAGAACACTACGAATACCTTTAACATCCCTCGGATAGGGCATCTTCTCAATTGCTTCAACTTTAGCTCTATCAACTTCAATACCTCTCTCGGAAATTTTATGTCTCAATACAATTCCTTCATTAACCATAAAGTGGCATTTCTCCCAATTAAGAACAAGGTTAGTTTCTTCACATCTCTGCAAAACTTTATCGAGGTTTCGCAAGCAATTATCAAAAGAATTCCCATAGACAGAAAAATCATCCATGAATACCTCTACAATACTCTCGCAAAAGCCATGAAAAATAGCAGACATGCATCTTTGAAAAGTAGCAGGAGCATTACATAAACCAAAAGGCATACGTCTATAAGCATAAGTTCCATAGGGACAAGTGAAAGTGGTTTTCTCTTGATCTTTAGTTTTAACAAAGAATTTGTGAAAACCTGCAATAACCATCAAGAAAGCAAAAATGAGTATTTTTAGACAACCTTTCTAGCATTTGATCAATAAAGGGTAAAGGGTAATGATCTTTCTTAGTAACTTTATTAACTTTTCGAAAATCAATGCACATTCTATACCCTACAACTACTCTTTGAGGGATGAGCTCATCATTATCATTAGGTACAACAGTCATTCCTCCTTTCTTTGGAACACAATGCACATGACTAACCCATCTACTATCAGCAATAGGATATATAATACCAGCTTCAAGAAGTTTTAATACCTCATTCCTTACCACTTCCTTCATCTTAGGAATTAGACGACGCTGAGGTTCAACAACAGGCTTCGCATCATCTTCCATATTAATGGCGTGTTGGCAAATAGAGGGAAAAATCCCCTTCAAGTCATCAAGAGTGTAGCCAATAGCACCTCGGTGTTTCTTCAATACTTCCAATAACCTTTCTTCCTCAATATCTGAAAGCTTAGAACTAATAATAACAGGATATATTTTCTTATCATCAATATGAGCATACTTAAGATTATCAGGCAATGGTTTTAAATCAAAAACAGGATCTTCCTTTGGTGGTGGTGTTGTACCTAGATCTTCAACCGGCAAGTCATGTTTAAGAATAGGTTGACGAAGGAAAATTTCATCAAGCTCATTTCTTTCTTCCCTAAAGACTTCACTCTCACTATTCTCCAAATGTTGCTGCAAAGGATTAGTAGGAGCAAGAGCAATAGACGCACACTGTTCAACTCTAAAATCATTATTAGGCAAATCAGCTTTATAAGGAGTTTTGGCAAATTTAGAGAAGTTAAACTCATAAGATTCACCAGCAAATTTAGTAACAATCTTTTCCTTCTTGCAATCTATAACAGCTCCACAAGTATTTAGGAATGGTCTACCAAAAATAACAGGACAATATTTACTAGCAGCAGAACCAAGTACCAAAAAGTCAGCAGGATATTTAATCTTACCACATAGAACTTCCACATCTCGAACGATACCAATTGGAGAGATAGTTTCTCTATTAGCCAGCCGAATAACCACATCAATATCTTCAAGCTCACAAGAACCAATTTCATGCATGATCTCCGTATAAAGTTCATAAGGAATAGCACTAATACTTGCACCAATATCACATAAACCATAATAACAATGATCACCAATTCTAACAGATAGCATAGGAACACTAGCTTGCTTGGACTTATTAGGATGTGAAACAATGTTAGAAGCATCTTCACAGAAAATAATATAACCATCCTCCACATTTTCAGTCACAAGATCTTTAACTATTGCAACAGCAGGTTCAACCTTAATTTGTTCTTCAGGTTCTATAGGTTTCTTTTCACTTTTATGAATCGCACTATTTATAACAGAGTACTCCTTCATTTTAGCAGGAAAAGGAGTTTTTTCAATATAAGCTTCAGGAATAACATGATCAACAGTTTCTATTACAACACATTTGTTTATAGATGAATCAATTTTATCTTTATACGGTTCATGATACTTATCAAAATTCTTCTTAGGCAATTCATAATGAGAGGCAAAAGCTTTATAAAGATTCGCAGCAACTTGAGAATCAAGACCATAAGTAGCACTAATATTACGAAATTTATCAGTATCCATAAAAGCTTCAATGCATTTATAATCATAATTTATACCTGACTCTCTATCTTTGTCGTTCTCCCATCCTTCAGTATTCTCCTGGATCCGATCAAGAAGGTCCCTTTTAAACTCTTCTTTGTTGCGTGTAAATGATCCCGAACAAGAAGTATCCAGCAAGGTCTTGTCTTGAAAAGAAAGTCTTGCATAGAAATTATCAATAATAACATTACCAGGAAGCTCATGAATGGGGCATTTGAGCATTAAAGACTTCAATCTCCCCCAAGCTTGGGCAATACTTTCTCCATCATGAGGCCAGAAATTATATATGCGGTTCCGATCTTTGTGAATTTCACTTGCAGGATAGAATTTAGAATAAAACCGGGGCACAATATCATTCCATTCAAGAGAATCCCTATTCTTCAGCAATTTATACCAGTGCGCTGCTTTACCAGACAGCGATATAGAGAATAGTTTCTTTCTAACTTCATCCATAGCAATACCTGCACATTTGAATAACCCGCATAATTCATGTAAAAACAGTAAATGATCACCAGGATGGGCAGTTCCATCCCCTTCATAGCGGTTATCCATAACACATTCAATAATTTTCATAGGTATTTTATATGGTATTACTTCCTCACCTGGCGCCTCATCCACTACCGTTGCAGTAGTAGTAGATTTCCCAAATAGAAATTGAAGAGAAGATCTCTCCATAATGACTTATAGCAGCAGGCAGAAATAAAATCAGCACAAGCAGTAAAGGTTTTCCTTACCAATTCCACTTACCAATAGCGCTTCACTCCCCGGCAACGGCGCCAGAAAATAGTCTTGATGACCCACAAGTATAGGGGGTGTATCGTAGTATCTTCGATAAGTAAGAATGTCGATCCCAACGAGGAGCAGAAGGTGTTGACAAGCAGTTTCGATGAAGGATTCACTGTAATGCTCACAGACAAGTATTCAGTGGGTTTTGATGTAACAAATGAATAAAGTACGAGTAAGTAAAGTGCGAGAGAAATAATTGCAGCGAGTGGCCCAATCCTTTTTAGCACAAAGGACAAGCCGGTTTGTTTACTTATAATGACCAAACGTTCTTGAGGACACACGGGATTTTAGTCTAGTGCTTTCGCTTCATACAGCTGATTAATCTTCATTGTTTTGATAAGTGTTGTGTGGGTGAACCTATGCTAATGTACCGCCCTTCCTAGGACTAATACATACTTGTGATTATACCCCTTGCAAGCATCCGCAACTACAAGAAAGTAATTAAGATAAATCTAACCACAGCCTTAAACTCTGAGATCCTGCGATCCCTCCTGCATCGATATACCAACGGGGGCTCAGGTTTCTGTCACTCCGGCAACCCCGCAATTGGCAAACGAGTACAAGATGCATTCCCCTAGGCCCATAAAGGTGAAGTGTCGTGTAGTCGACGTTCACACGACACCACTAGAAGAATAACACCACAACTTAAATATCATAACATTGAATATTACTCAACCATACTTCACTACTAACATTTAGACTTCACCCATGTCCTCAAGAACTAAACGAACTACTCACGAGACATCATATGGAACATGATCAGAGGTGATATGATAATAAATAACAATCTGAACATAAACCTTGGTTCAACGGTTTCACTCAATAGCATCAATAACAAGTAGAAATCAACACCGGGAGAGTTTCCCCTATCAAACAATCAAGATCAAACCCAAATTGCTACAGCGGTGACGAGGTGCAGCGGTGGAGACGGCGGTGATGATGATGAAGATGATGGTGATGGTGATGGAGATGATGTCCAGCTCGATGACGGTGACGATGGCGTCGATTTCCCCCTCCGGGAGGGAATTTCCCCGGTGGATTCCTGCCCGCCGGAGAGCTCTTTTCTCTCTGGTGTTCTCCGCCCCGCAGAGGCGGCTGTGGCTCTGTTCGACGTACCCCTCTGGCTTAGGTTTTTGGGACGAAGGCGTGTGCGAAGAAAAGGAGGCGAGAGGGGGCTGTGGGCCCCCTCCTCACAGGGCGGCGCGGCCAGGGCAGGGCCCGCGCCGGCCTGTGAGGGGGGCCCATGGCGGCCCTCCTCAGCTCCCCCTTCTGGCTCCCTTTGTCATCTGGAAAAATAGGAATTTTCGTATAATTTCCTTCAACTGTTGATCTTCCGAAATATTGCATTCTGACGGTGCTTTTTCCAGCAGAATCCTGGCTTCGGTGCGCGATCCCCAAATAATCATGAAACATGCAAAATAGATGAAATAACATAAGCATTATGTACAAATATGAAATATATCAATGAATAACAGCAAATTATGATATAAAATAGTGATGCAAATTGGACGTATCATGGAATTAAAAAGAACGGTGCTTGCAGTAAGTAAACAGAACATGTGTTTGCAGTAGATGATTTTATAAGTGTAAAAGAAAGGACCGAGGTCCAAAGTTCACTATAGGTGTCTCTCCATAAAGATAAATAACATGCTGGGTGAACAAATTACAGTTGGGCAATTGACAGAATAAATACCATACATGACAAGATGATTACTATGAGATTCATTTGGGCATTACAACATGATACATAGACTGTAATCCAACTGCGTCTATGACTAATAATCCACCTTCTGATTAGCATCCGCACCCCTTTCAGTATTAAGCTGCAAGCAATAGATTATTGCATTAAAAAAGTGTGTAAAGTAAACAATAGAATTATCCTTAGACAAAGCATTGTTGTTTTCTCCCTAGTAGCAGCAACACATCTACAATCTTAGAAGTTATTGTCACTCTCCCAGATTACTAGAGGCATGAACCGACTATCGAGCATAAATACTCCCTCTTGGAGTCACAAGCACATACTTGGCCAGAGCATCTACTAGCAACGGAGAGCATGCAAGATCACAAATAACATATGACAAGTATATAATCAATATCAACCATAGTATTCAAAATTCATCAGATCCCAACAAACACAACATGTAGCATTACATAAAGATGATCTTGATCATGATAGGTAGCTCACAAGATCTAAACATGAAGCATAAATTGGAGAAGACAACCATCTAGCTATTGCTATGGACCCGTAGTCCAGAGATGAACTACTCACGCATCATTTCGGAGGCAGACATGGCGATGTAGAGGCCTCTGGTGATTATCTCCCTCTCCGGCAGGGTGCCGGGAAGAGCTTACCATCCCGAGGTAGGGTCGGCGATGGCGGCCGTGACGGAACTTTTCGTGGATGGAGGCTCGGGTATTTAGGTTTTCCCCGATCAGATGAATAAATAGGCGGAAGGGCGATGTTGGTGGGTGCCCGATGGGTTCACACCACCCCTAAGCGCGGCCAGGGCCTGGGCCGCACCTTGGCCGCCTCGTGGCACTTCTTCGTTTCTCCTCCGGACTACGTCTTTGTTACAGTTAAATAGGAACTTCGGCTTTTGTTTCGTCCAATTCCGAGAATATTTCTTGTACAACTTTTCTCAAATACAAAATAGTAGAAAACATGGAACTGACACTGTGGCATCTTTTCAATAGGTTAGTTCCAGAAAATTTATAAAAGTGCAACGAAGTGTAAAGAAAACATGTAGAAATTGATGTAAAACAAGCGTGGAGCATCAAAAATTATAGATACGTTTGCAATGTATCAGTGGTAAAGGAATGATTGTTTTTGGGTTTTGTGTGTGATACGTGCATTTTACATCATCAATATTATTACATGTATGTTTAGTTTTCATTGATATTTGCCATCATACATCATTATTTACGCATTTTTAGTTGATTTCCGGGATTTTCCTACAAAGTCTCTCTCATTGGTATTTAATTCCTGGGAGGCAGAAAACCTCCTTTTTCATATTTTATTGTTTCAGGGACCTTCTAGACACCTAAAAATCAAAAACAAAAAAAAAATACCTGATCAGTTTTTCACCTGGAGAAGCACCCCCTACTAGGGAGCACCACCCAGGCTTGTTTCGGCCTCGAGCGTCGCCTCGGACCCCCTTTATACAAACGCCCCCGTTTCACCCAAAAACCTAAGCCATATTTTTCCCGAGATTTATTCAGGCGGAGGCGGAGGCGAAAGTACTCTCCTAGATCCTACAGCACTGGTGCATCCAATGAAGAGGAAATCGACGATATCGTCATCACCACTCCTCCTTGACGTAGAGGGAGGCATCTCCATCAGCACCATCACCATCTACAATATCGACTTCATCCCCCTCATAATTTGTGTTTGATTGAACCTCGGAAACTATTTTAAAGGCTTGTTGCATGTTTGTGATTGATACTTTTTCATTATTTGGTAGAGAGATAATATATTCAAATTGTGTTGTAATCATTACGCCTCTGGTCCATAACATATTTGACACTTGTGAGTAGTTCCCCATGTTCTTGGGACAAATGATGATCTGGCTATGATTCTATATGATGTGCAATGAGTATTTGGTCAAGTTTTTATCTTTTATGTTGTTCTATGATGGTTTTATGCGAACATCGACTACACATTACTTCACCTATACGGGTTCATAGGATTACACTTTAATGTAATGAATGAGTGTTGGAAGGGACGGAATGACAGAAACTGTTTTCCAATACTTTGAGTTGAATTAGAGGGGTTTATGTCGGGGACCAATGATCTTATTGCTATGACGGGACATTTATATGTTAATGATTCCTATATTTGCACATGATAATGGCTCTAGGACCCATCATAAGGGGTGCATTTGCTCATATCTATGGCTTCACATAATTTAGGCTCCGCCCCTAAGGGAATGAAACTTGACAAAATATTTACCATGTTGTGTAGAACTCTAATGCTAGTAAATCCATGCCGCCCTCGGTAACACTTGTCTCATATAAGCACACACACACAATTGAGCTTGTCCTCTTGCTGCATAGAGGATTGGGTTTCTCTCATTGAGAGCATTTACACATTTCTATTTACTTTCTGCATTTTATTTTATTGCAAACTATACACCCAAAATACCAAAACTACTACATTTATATTATTTTTACTTGTCAAATCCGCTAACCAATACCTTCAGCTCCTCATGGGTTCGAAAAACTATTTTATTGAAAAGTACTACAATTGATCTCCTTTATTTGGAAGCCATCAGTGTGCAATTAAGAGAACTAAATATTTTTGTATTTTCGGATTAAAATAGTGCTGTAAATAGCAGTAAGATAAATGCAATGGAAAGGTGTTTCTTATGATTAAAATTAGACCGGGGTTCATGGGTTCACTTTTCTACTCTCTTTTTAAAGTGGTAGTGGATAATAACAATTCATCCATGAGATAATAATAATGGAACTTCAATATGTGTAATATACGCATTCATATGTGCTCGTGTCCTAACATAGAGATGATGCGACACATCTCTCTTATACTCCACAAGAAAGGGAAAACTCCATGCTATCTTGTATTAACAATTAATAGAGCATAGCCATAAGTACTTTGACATGATTTTTTAATATGAAATATGTTACCTTGCACAAATAAGATCATCACTTTTGTCATGTGAGGAACATAGCACATGCATTCACTTTATCCCTAGTGAGGTAGCAAAAGATAAGGCAAAGCCGTAATAGATCATTAATTTGTTGTCACTATCCAATAACTAAAACTATGCTACTCCATCTAACAAACACATCTCCCCACACATGTTCTTGCATACAAGTTGGATCATAATCAATACTTAAGAACGAGGTGCATAATATGCATCTATCAATACATCTTACACAAAATAGATTCAAATCTCATATCACAATATCATAGAATAAAGATCCACCACATAGGAATTACATATATGACGATAATCATGTTGGGCAACTCATATGGAACTAAGAGCTATGAAGATCAAGAGAGAAATAGATCAAACTACTGCCACAAACCCATATTCCAGAGGTGGACTACTGCCACTTGATCATGCTGTTGATGAGGAAGACGTTGGAGAAGGTGGAGATCCCTCCAGCGGCTGCTCCGGTGGAGTTTCCCCCTCCAATCTTCGGTGATGCAGCCTCTGTTTTCATGTTTCTCTGTTTCTGCGGCGCTCTCCTCCTGAGAACCCTCATGGGTCATATATATAGGGGGTTTTAGGTCAAAAGAAGTCAGTTCGTGATAGAATCAAGCGAATCGGATGATCAACGGCGAAAATAGCATAGGTGGCGCACCCCCTGCTGGATTGTCCACGTAGATTTAATTTGTTGTATATTTGATTTGTTTGCTACTATGTAGATTTAATTTGTTGTATATTTGATTTGATTGGTACTATATAGATTTAATTTGTTGTATATTTGAATTGTTTGCTACTATATGTAGATTTTGTATGATATATTTGTAATGGCTGATGATTTTTTTTGCAGCGATCATGGGATAGTGTTAGCGAGCTTTGTCATATGCACAAATACAAATCTTGCACATCGTACTTGGCTCGCTGACCCCATCCCTGTGATTTCTATGTGCAATATAAATATACGAGGCCTTATTTGAAGTTCATTTTAAATCGCTAGCTAGTATTTTTTTGTCATATGGCCGATGATTTTTTTTTTGGCAGTGATCATGGGGTGGTGCTATCGAGCCTTGTCATATGCACATATACAAATCTTGTGTATCGTACTTGGTTCGCTGACCCCATCCCTGTGATTTTCTGGGTCCAATATATATATGATGCCTTATTTGAAGTTAATTTTTGTGTTCAGTAGATTTGTATTCTATAGTATGCTATAATTGTTAAGATAACACAACGTTATATGTGCAACAAATGGCTACTTATTGGCAGCGGTGCGCATATTGTGGACAATATAGATGCAATGATAAAAAGTTTTATATTATTTTCAAGGAGGATTATAAAACTATGTCGGTATGTTTTAGTCTAATTAGTTAGTTTGTGAACTTTTAACCATTTGGGAAAAATTAATAATTTGGGAACGTTTGAAGTTGTCATCCAGCAGAACACACTACCCACAACGGACAGGATCTTTGTTGTTGAAGTCACCAATGAGGCGAATCTAACATATTTCCACAGGCGTAGTTGGAAGGAGATGATAGAACGCTATGGGATGGAGCCAGAGACTAAGTTATATTTCTACTTGGATGGCTTATACATGGAGACCTTCTTCCACTACAAACAGCGAAACGACGCCTTCTCATCTGATAATAAATTCCACGACCCAAGGGACTCTGACGGGATCGTTGTTCATTACCCACCCATGGAGCCGGAGCCGGAGCCGGAGCCGAAGGAGTGATTTGGTCACTTAGCTATTGTGCTCATTTTATATAATGACTTGGTCACTAGCTTGATAGGCTTTAGCTAGTGTAATGATTGGATCTATATATTATGCTCAATTTATGTAATGACTTGATCACTTGCGACAACTCTATAGTGTTATTAATGATTTGATCACTTGGCTATTATATATTTGTGTATCTGCTGTTGATTGGTAATGTTTATATATGTTTGCAACCTGCTGTCTAAATAGGGGGATAGGCCAGAAGCAATATGCAGCGACACATATGCAGAATACTAGTCGCGTGCCTTCTGTGCGCTGCCAGTAAACTTAGTGGCAGAAGTCATCGAGTGCACGTGACCGGTACTGGAAGTACAAGCCGCGTGCCGGCCCAGCACACGACTAGTAGCTAATACCACTGGCAAGTTACCAGTCGCGGGCCACCACCTGCGGCTGGTAGCCCAAATTGGCACGCGACAGGTAGGCTTTTTCCTACTAGTGAGCGAACCGAACGGTGGATCCATATCTAGGGCACACTGAAATTTCACCTCACGCACCGCTCACTCTCGACCTCCTCCCCGCACCGCCAACACACTCCGCCACCGCCATCGCCAGACCGCCCGATTCGGCCAAGCTCGGCATCCCAGAGCTAGCGCAGGTCGCCCCGCATCCCGCCCGCGGTTCCTCGCCCAGCTCCGGGTGCCGCCGCCGCCGCGCCGGCCAAATCGAGGATGAGCTTCGCCGACGAGTTCATCGACGTCGATCTGTCCGATTCGTTGAGCTTAGACGATTCCGACCTTTGTCGAGGCCACCATCCTCCTTCTCTCCGTCTAGGAGCTGGAGGACCACGCGCAGCTGCAGAATCGGAGGCGCGGCTAGCAAATGGGACATTCAATGACATCAACGTGCTGCAAAGATCCCCTTTATTTGCAAAACTAGCAAATGGGGAAGCACCCACTTGAATTACAAGGTCATGAATAATGAATATACAATGGGATACTATCTAGCCGATAACATCTATATGGATTGGGCAACCTTTGTGAAGTATGTGAAGGATCCCCAAGAAAAAAAGAAGCTGAATTTACCAAAGCTCAAGAAGCAGCTCGCAAGAAAATTGAGAGAGCTTTTGGTGTTTTGCAAGCAAGGTTTGCCATTGTTCGGGGTCCAGCTCGGTTTTGGGACAAATTGTGAACATCATGACATGTTGTGTGATTCTTCACAACATGATCATTGAGGATGAAAGTGGGTTAAGCCTGCCCTGCTTCTATGATAATGTTGACACCCGAGTGCAACCCCAATGGAATAACAATCGCATTGAAGCTTTCCTTGAAACACATTGGCGGATTGAGAATGCCAATACCCATGCCCAGCTAGTTTATGATCTCAAAATGCACCACTGGCAGTGAAATGGCCGTCGCATGTGATCCTACCATTCCATTCATTTATGCGTGAGATGTATCATTGTTGAGACATTTGTTCATTTGCGTGATTACTTGAAAACTGTTGTAATTTGGTTGACACATTTGTTCATTATTATTATTATTATTATTATTATTATTATTATTATTATTATTATTTTAAAACTGTTGTAATTTGGTTGAGATATTTGTTTATCTGTTGTAATAATTTGGATGATTATTTGATTAATTATGATTGTTTGTTGTATGTTCATGTTTATACCATGTTGCATATGAATTCTATGAAAAACCCTAGTTTTACGGGTTCGGATGTTGCTGACGCAGAACAGAGCCCGTAAACCGGAACTGTAAAACAGAATATTGCTGGGGTTCGGACGTTCCGCGCTAGCGATTTTCCGACCTGTTAACACGAGTTCGGTGAACTGAATTCAGTGTTTTCAGTTTCCGTGTTGACGGGCTCTGTTAGAGATGCTCTTAAACTTAATAACCTGCAAGCTATCTAGCAGAGCTCTACTCTGGTAGATGAACACATTACAAAACACATGCAACAATCAGAGGAGGTGTGCGCGCGACTTGGCTGACCCAGATGATGGACACGCTACCGCATGATGAACAAGTCATCGTTTTTGTTACTCTTTGGGCGGTTTGGCATGCCGGGAGGAAGGTGATTCACGAGCAGATCTTTCAGAGCCCGCTATCTGTCCATCATTTTGTGTAGAATTATCTGAGGGATCTGGAGCTAAGCAGAAGGACGGTACAACAACCTTCAGTTGCTACGATGGCTCAGGCACCGGCTTGGATTCCGCCACCGCCGGGTATGGTTAAGATCAACGTCGACGCGGCTGTTGGGAAGAACCTGAGGAGGGGTGCAGTAGCGGCGATCGCGAGAAGCAGCGACGATGTCTATCTGGGAGCCTCGTCGCTCATATATACTGGAGTTACTGACGCTGAAACCTTGGAGGCGCTTGCATGCCACGAGGCGTGCGATCTCGCAAGGGACATCTATGCATCCAGGGTTCGTGTTGCATCGGATTGCAAGATGGTGGTTCAAAATCTGGAGCAGGGTACCAGAGGGGTTTATTCCCATATTGTCTTCGAGATCACAGAAGCTCGGCATACCTTTAATTTTCTTGAGTTTAAGTTTGAGAGTAGAAAGTGGAATAATGAGGCTCATAAGTTAGCCAAGAGTGCTTTGTTTGATGTTTTAGGCCGCCGCCTGTGGCTGAATGTACACCTGGGCAAAATTCGGGCCGGGCTTAAAAAAGCCCGCAGGTAAAAAGTCAGGCCCGAGCCCAGTCCGGCCCAACCGTCGGGCCTGTAATTTAAGCCCGAACCTAGCCCAAACGAGCAAAAAGCATGGCCCGGCCCAAGAAACCCAGCCTGACCAGGCAAAAATGTGCGAAAATGAAGGCCCGAGCCTGGCCCGGCCCGACGTTCGGGCTCAGATTTCAGGCCCGAGCCCGGCCCAAAGTGCAAGCCCAGCCCGGCCCGGGATTTTCGGGCCGGGCCGTCCGGGCCGGGCTTCCCATGCCCAGATGTAGCTGAATGGCCCGCCTGAGGGCATGTGTATTCTACTTGTTATCGAATAAAAGGACGGTCTTTTCCCCCTCAAAAAAAAAGCAGAGCTCTACTTGTTTTAGCCCCTGTGGTGTGATTCGTGGGCCACTGGTTTCCGCAGTTGCTTCTAGCACTTGCCCCCTGTGGGCCCCTGTGCTTCTTGAGAGTGACCGTACCCCTTCGATCGCTGCCTAAACGCTCCAGAAAAATGCCTAAACAGCAGGCAAGAATGCCAACAGCTGCTGACCTCTCCGTAAATAAACAGCTTCTGACCTCATCTCGATAGAAAAAAACAGGATAAGTAAGCAAGGGATTTGGTTACCTTGTGTGTGGATCACTGGTTGCTACACGCATTTGCCCATGGAGCTGTTCAAGCACGTGTGCGGCATGCGACCAAATGCCCAAACAACAGGCAACGGACACAACAGCTATTGAGTATTGACCTGCGACTTCAAATCACTTGTATACGGTATGGCTTGTGTGCAGCATGCTAGCTTGTGCTTGTCTCCACTATATAAGGACCAGCTGATCGGCATGGCTACCGCACCAACCCATCCATCTCACGATCGACATAACAAGCTTTACTAGGTAGTAGTACTACGTACACTCGAAGCTACATACTACATAACATAACTAGCCTTGCCAAGGTGACAATGGCGCCGAGAGCGCTCCTGCTCGTGATCACCATGGCCACCGCCGCGCTTGTCTTACTGCTGGCCGTGGCTCCAGCGCCAGCGATCGCCATGGACTTCAGCGACAAGGACCTGGCGTCAGAGGATTCCCTGTGGGCCTTGTACGAACGCTGGCGCGCGGAGCATACGGTATCTCGTAATCTCGGCGAGAAGGCCAGCCGCTTCGATGTGTTTAAGAAGAACGTGCGGCTCATCCACGAGTTCAACCTCGGCGACGAGCCCTACAAGCTCCGTCTCAACCGCTTCGGTGACATGACCGCCGACGAGTTCAGCCGTGTCTATGCCTCCTCCCGCGCCTTCCACGGCGACCGGAGGAGCGACAGCTTCATGCACGGCAGCGCTGCCGCCTCGAGCCTCCCCTCGTCGGTGGACTGGAGGAAGAAGGGCGCGGTGACGGGCGTCAAGGACCAGGGGCAATGCGGCAGCTGCTGGGCGTTCTCCACGGTCGCGGCCATCGAGGGCATCAACGCGATCCGCACCAAGAAGCTGATGTCTCTGTCGGAGCAGCAGCTCGTGGACTGCACCGCCTCCAACTGGGGCTGCAGCGGCGGCTGGATGGACACCGCCTTCCAGTACATCGCGACTGGCTGCGGGATCGCCTCCGAGGCCGCGTACCCCTACACTGCCCAGCAGGCGCCCACCTGCAATACGTGTGTCCCCCGCGTGGTCAAGATCGACGGCTACCAGGACGTGCCGGCCAACAACGAGACGGCGCTGCAGGTGGCGGTGGCGGCACAACCTGTGTCGGTGGTCGTCGACGCCAGCGGGTTCCAGTTTTATTCTGAAGGGGTGTTCGCCGGAGAGTGCGGGACTTCGACCAACCACGCCGTGACGGCGGTGGGGTACGGCACCACCGTGGACGGCACCCAGTACTGGATCCTGAAGAACTCATGGGGCGTAGGGTGGGGCGAGAAAGGATACATCCGCATAAAGCGCAACGTCGAAGACAATCGGGGACTTTGCGGCATCGCCCAGGTGGCCTCTTACCCTGTCAAGACATCCTCAAACACCAAGCAAGGGGACGTCCTCCGCGATGAGCTCTGATTAATGCCACCCTATGGCATAACCATGCATGATCAATCGATTATTACTCCATAATAAATAAATAAATAAATAATCAAACATGACGAATACATCACATGCTGCTGCTCTCACCTATCATGTACTTGTAATACGGTTTCAACCGATTGTATGCCTACAATGTTTTATGACAACATGAATAGTATTGTATTATTAAGTTCTAAATTTGTATTTGCAAATATTATCATCAATGCCAATTTTACCAAGTAGTATTACATATCACGGTTGCTGCTAGTAGCGAAATTTCTAAGAACATAATGCAAGGTAGCTACCTTTTCTTTTTCTCGAACAACAAACATACCCTTTTTTTTCACTCTTCGTCAGAAGTCTATCGAGATGACCGCATATGTGATATGGTTTGTATTGAACCATCATTTATTAAACATTTGCAAATATGAAACTTATAAGAAGCATTCAAAACTTTACAAGCTCAAATCCTAAATCGTACATGTATTATTTTATCAGTATCCCAAAAGATAAAATTTGAGGATTGCTCTTACCCTGTCAAGACATCGCCCAACACCAAGCAGGATGTCCGCGACGAGCTCTGATTAACGCCACCCTATGGCATTTCCATGATCTATGGATTATTACTTTCCAAAATAAATAAATAAATAATCAAACACGACGAGTACATCACATGCTACACCACCTATCATGTACTTGCAATACGGTTTCAACCGATTGTATGCATACAATGTTTCATTAGAGCGTGAATAGTATTGTACTACCTTCTAAACTTGTTTTGGCAAATATCATCATCAATTTTAATTCAATAAAGTATCATATGGTAGCTACCTTTTCTTTTTCTCAAGCAACAAATGTAGCTTTTTTTCACTCTTCGTCAGAAGTCTATCGAGATGACCTCATACGTGATATGGTTTGGTATTGAACCTAACCATATCGTTTCTTAAATAATTTTAGATATGAAAATTATGAGAAGCATTCAAAGCTTTACAAGCTCAAATCCTAAATCGGACATGTATTATTTTTTTGGTTATCCCAAAAGATAAAGTTTGAGGATTGCTCTTATCACCGTACCACAGTCATATTATTTGTCACATACAACTGGAGATTTCAAAAGAAACAATTCAGGTGAAAGAGTAGAGTGGGAGGATAGCTTAACTTGAAGAGATTATGAGTATTCGGTGATGGTTGATATGACTGAGACAACATATGTAGTTCCGCTAATCATTCATGTACCATATCCGGAAGTTTTTGCATAAGATGCAGAAACTTCTATCAAGATCTTTGCTGAACCATGGAGAGCAAACTAATTTCCATAACCGCCTAATGGTTTGAAGATGAAATGAAGTCTGTAAATTAGAAAATAAAAGTTTGCCATACTCTCTCCAATGAATGGCTTGAATCCATGAGAACCTAAATGAAATCTATGTTTGAAAAGTAGTTTGAAGGTTGGTGATTTCATTGGAAGATATGAAACCAAATGGATTTTCAGAAACACATATATGAATAATGTTCATGTAGCTCGAGTTGTTTTAATGGGTTCAAAGATTTGACTATGACAAGATCATCTTGCCGGCAATGGTACTAAAATTTGTTAAGGTAATACTTGTAGGGATTCGTTGCATAGAAAACAAAAAATTTCCTACCGCGAGAACGCAATCCAAGCCAAGATGCAATCTAGAAGACGGGAGCAACGAGGAGATGATCGAGACTCACCCTTGAAGATTTCCAAAGCCTACAAGATGAGGCTCTTATTGCTGCGGTAGACGATCACTTGCCGCTTGCAAAAGCGCGTAGAAGATCTTGATCACGGTGCCACGATCGGGCAGCACCTCCGTACTCGGTCACACGTTCGGTGTTGATGAAGACGACGTCCTTCTCCCCGTTCCAGCGGGCAGCGGAAGTAGTAGCTCCTCCTTGACTCCGGCAGCACGACGGCGTGGTGGCGGTGGCGATGGAGAACTCCGGCGGAGCTTCGCTAAGCGTGCGGGAGAGGTGGAGGAGAGAGGGGCAGCTAGGGTTTGGGAGAGGGGGTGGCCGGCCTCAAGGGGTGCGGCCAGCTTGTGGCTTTGTGGTGGCCGGCCCCCTCCCCTATGCCCCTCATTATATAGGTGGAACCCCAAGTGTTGGACTACAAGTCTTCGAATAAGACCCGAACCCAAAACCTTCCATGTAGTAGGGAAACCTACCCAAGGTGGGACTCCCACCCAAGTGGGATTCCCACCCTTCCATGAAGGGGGATGGCCGGCCCCCTTGGTGGAGTCCACCTTGGACTCCCCCCTCTAGGGTTGGCCGGCCATGGGGAGGTGGAGTCCCTCCGGGACTCTTCCTTCCTTAGTGATTTCTTCCGGACTTTTCTAGAACCTTCTAGAACCTTCCATAAATGCACCGGATCATTTCCAAACTTATAAAATGACTTCCTATATATGAATCTTATTCTCCGGACCATTCCGGAACTCCTCGTGATGTCCGGGATCCCATCCGAGACTTCGAACAATACTTCGAACTCCATTCCATATTCAAGTTCTACTATTACAACATCAAACCTTAAGTGTGTCACCCTACGGTTCGCGAACTATGTAGACATGGTTGAGATCTCTCTCCGACCAATAACCAATAGCGGGATCTGGAGATCCATAATGGCTCCCACATATTCAACGATGACTTTAGTGATCGAATGAACTATTCACATACGATACCAATTCCCTTTGTCACGCGATATTTTACTTGTCCGAGGTTTGATCATCGGTATCACTCTATACCTTGTTCAACCTCGTCTCCTGACAAGTACTCTTTACTCGTACCGTGGTATGTGGTCTCTTATGAACTTATTCATATGCTTGCAAGACATTAGACGACATTCCACCGAGAGGGCCCAGAGTATATCTATCCGTCATCGGGATGGACAAATCCCACTGTTGATCCATATGCCTCAACTCATACTTTCCGGATACTTAATCCCACCTTTATAACCACCCATTTACGCAGTGGCGTTTGATGTAATCAAAGTACCTTTCCGGTATAAGTGATTTACATGATCTCATGGTCATAAGGACTAGGTAACTATGTATCGAAAGCTTGTAGCAAATAACTTAATGACGTGATCTTATGCTACGCTTAATTGGGTGTGTCCATTACATCATTCATATAATGATATAACCTTGTTATTAATAACATCCAATGTTCATGATTATGAAACTAATCATCTATTAATCAACAAGCTAGTTAAGAGGCTTACTAGGGACTCATTGTTGTTTACATAACACACATGTATCAATGTTTCGGTTAATACAATTATAGCATGGTATATAAACATTTATCATAAACATAAAGATATATAATAACCACTTTTATTATTGCCTCTTGGGCATATCTCCAACAGTCTCCCACTTGCACTAGAGTCAATAATCTAGATTACATTGTAAGGTACCTAACACCCATGGCATTCTGGTGTTGGTCATGCTTTGCCCTAGGGAGAGCTTTAGTCAACGGATCTGCTACATTCAGATCAGTGTGTACTTTGCAAATCTTTACTTCTCCATCTTCGATGTACTCGCGAATCGAATGATAACGCAGCTTGATATGCTTCAGCCTCTTGTGTGACCTTGGTTCTTGTGCATTGGCGATGGCACCCATGTTGTCACAGTAGATGACTAGTGGGTCCAATGCACTAGGAACCACACCGAGCTCTACAATGAACCTCTTCATCCATACCGCTTCTGATGAAGCCTCTGAAGTCGCTATGTACTTCGATTCTGTTGATGACTTCGCCACCGTGCACTGCTTCGAGCTTGCCCACCATCGCAGCACCATTCAATATAAACACGTACCCGCACCGTGACTTAGAGTCATCAGGATCAGTGTTCCAACTTGCATCGGTGTAACTTGTTACAACGAGCTCTTGGTCACCTCCATAACAAAGAAACATATCCTTAGTTCTTTTCAAGTACTTCAGGATATTCTTGACCGTTGTCCAGTGTTCCATTCCTGGATCACTTTGATATCTGCTAGTCAAACTAACAGCATGTGCTATATCCTTTCTAGTACATAGCATGGCATACATGATAGAGCCTACTGCCGAGACATAGGGGATCTGACTCATCCTTTCTCTTTCTTCTGCCGTAGCCGGACCTTGAGTCTTACTCAAGACCTTGCCTGGTAACATAGGTAAGAATCCTTTCTTACTTTCGTCCATTCTAAACTTCTTTAGAATCTTGTCCAGGTATGTACTCTGTGATAGCCCTATTAGACGTCTTGATCTATCTCTATAAATCTTGATGCCTAATATATACGATGCTTCACCAAGGTCTTTCATTGAAAAACTATTATTCAAATAACCCTTTACACTGCTTAATAGTTCTATATCATTCCCAATCAATAATATGTCATCTACATATAATATCAGGAATGCTACAGAGCTCCCACTCACTTTCTTGTAAATACAGGCCTCTCCATGACACTGTATAAACCCAAAGTCTTTGATCACCTTATCAAAGCGTCGGTTCCAACTTCTTGATGCTTGCTTCAGTCCATAAATTGAACGCTGAAGTTTGCATACTTTGTCAGCATTTTTAGGATCGACAAAACCTTTGGGTTGTACCATATACAACTCTTTCTCAATGTCTCCATTAAGGAACGCCGTTTTGACATCCATCTGCCAAATCTCATAATCGAAAAATGCAGCTATTGCTAACAAAATCCTCACAGATTTTAGCTTCACTACAGGTGAGAAAGTCTCATCGTAGTCAACACCTTGAATTTGTTGGAAACCCTTTGCGACAAGTCGAGCTTTATAGACAGTAATATTACCATCAGCATCTGTTTTTCTCTTGAAGATCCATTTATTCTCGACAGCCTTGCGGCTATCTGGTAAGTCTACCAAAGTCCACACTTTGTTATCATACATGGATCCCATTTCGGATTTCATGGCTTCTTGCCATTTGTTGGAATCTGGGCTCATCATCGTTTCTTCATACGTCGCAGGGTCTTCATCATTGTTGTCCACAATCATGACATTTAGACAAGGATCATACCAATCATGAGTGGCACGTTCCCTTGTCGATCTGCGAGGTTCAGTAGCTATCTCGTTTGAAGTTTCATGATCATTATCATTAGCTTCCTCTGTTGCTGGTGTAGGCGGCACAGGAACATCTTCCGGTACTGCGCTACTCTGATCAATGAGCAAAGATTCTTCAATCTCATCGAGTTCTACTTTTCTTCCAGTCACTTCTTTAGTGAGAAATTATTTCTCAAGAAAGGTTCCATTCTTAGCAACAAAGATCTTGCCTTCGGATCTGTGATAGAAAGTGTACCCTATAGTTTCCTTAGGGTATCCTATGAAGACGCATTTCTCCGCTTTGGGTTCTAGCTTGTCCGGTTGTAACTTTTTTACATAGGCTTCGCAACCCCAAACTTTTAGGAACGACAGCTTAGGTTTCTTATTAAACCATAATTCATACGGTGTCGTTTCAACGGATTTTGATGGTGCTCTATTTAAAGTGAATGCGGCTGTCTCTAATGCATAACTCCAAAATGATAACGGCAAATCAGTAAGAGACATCATAGAACGAACCATATCTAAGAGAGTTCGATTACGACGTTCGGACACACCGTTTTGTTGTGGTGTTCCCGGCGGTGTCAATTGTGAAAGTATTCCGCATTTCTTTAAATGCATGTGTAAGGGTACATTGCCCCTATGTGTGGTTTCGGTAATTAATGACAACCCCTATGGACTAATGTTTTCATTGAGTTTATATGAAGGAATATTCCATAGGTACTACTTGCTCTCCATGTGTTGGATTCAAGTATGGATGCCATGAAGATAAAGATATACCTTGTGTATTGGCATCAAGATCATCGGTATGAAGATATATATGTGATATGATCAAGAAGAAGAAATGAAGATGGAGTTCTTATGTGGAACTCAATATTATCCATGCTCTATCTTAAGTGAGTATGAGAAGATACAAGGTTGAGTTGGGCAAGTTCAAGATGAGCATCTTGTGTGGATCACATGCTTGAAGCTTGCCGTCCATTTGGTGATAGTGAAGATGTGCATCAATGAACCTTTCCCATCATAGTGTATGGGGGAGCATTTGTGAGTATTCACGAAGCGACAATGATCAAGTGATGGGATGCGCAAGGCAAAGGTATGACCTTGATAGGTTTTCCTTTTGCCGGTCTCGAGGTGGTTGATGGGAGACCGGATTATAGGATAGATAGCCGCACTATTAAGAGGGGCTTTCGGTTGGTTAACTTGATCACATCGTCTTAGGGAGCTCAATCCTTGCATGCGTTGCATATTCTTATTGCTTCTTGGTATTTCTTGGTGTGAGGTTCTTGAGCTTGTTGCTAGCTTTACAACAAGCCCAAGTTCATCGAAAACGGAGTTCACATGCATCTTCTATTGCATTTTCGAGGTTGGGTGATTTTACCGGTTATTCATGATATAAGGTTCTACCTTTTATATTCATGATAAAATCCCCTCCTACAGATTCTTGGGTTTTCACTTTCTATAAGATAGCATTTGTTGTTATCTTCCAAACAAAATTGGTTTCATGCGATTCGGAGTTCGGGAGCAATAGTTATTAAAGAAAAAGGAAAGAGGAGAAAAGTATAAAAATAAAAAGAGAAAAAGGGGAGGGTGCCGGCCGGCCGACCGGCCCAGCAACCGGCCCACCCGGTCCGCGACCGGGTCCGGCGCTGGTGCCATCTGGGCCGCCTCCAGGGGCCTTTTGGCCCAAGTCCGGCTGCAGGCCCGGTCCGTGACCGGCCTGCCCGGCGCATCCTCCGGTCCAACCGGGAATTTAACCGGGCCGCCACTCCGTCCGGCCCGCGCCCTTCGCGCCCCGCGCTGCTCGCAGTCCGCGCCGCCGGCGCTGCTGGGCCGCCATCTGCCCACGCGGCCTGGGCCGCTCTCCGCGCGGCCCGTGGCCTTCCCGCCGCCCAGCGCGCCACCAGGCCGCTCGCCCCGCGCGCCCCTGGCTCTATCCGCCGCTCAGCGCGCTCGCCGCCCTGCCCGGTTACTGGGCCGGTCCGACCGGGCTGCTGACCGGCCTGGCCGGCTGCTGCTCCGGTCGGCCGGCCTGGTGACCGGCTGGGCCGTTTTTCCTGCCCAATTTGCTGCCCGTTTTTCTGTCTTTTTCCCCCAACAGTTATTTTTCCACTTGGGCTATAAATACCTTTCTTCCACCTTGAGCCCAAGTAGTTCTTCCCATTCTCTCACCTCCATTGTTGCTATTTGAAGAACTTGCTCTCCCCCTTGATTCCTCCAACCATTCTTGCTCATATTTGAGGATTTGAGAGAGGAGATCTAGATCTACACTTCCACCAAACCGTTTCTTCTCTAAGTGAGGGAATCTCTTGGGATCTAGATCTTGGAGTCTTTGGTTGACTTTCCCCCTTGTTCTTCCTCTCCAATCTCATCCTAGCATTCGTTGCTTTGGTGGGATTTGAGTGTGAAGGACTTGAACACCTCCGGTGTTCTTGCTTTGCATCATTGCATAGTGTTGAGCTCTCCACCACGATTTGTTCGAGTGAGAGACCGTGAGCTTGTTACTCTTGGAGGGTGACCTCCTAGTTGGCTTGGTGATTGGTGCTCCGGTGATCTCTTCAAGAAGATTGTGAAGAGGCCCGGGCTTCTCCTTCGTGGAGCTTGTGAAGTGGTTGTGGAGCTTGCCATCTCCGGAGCGGAGGAAAAGCTAACCATAAGGAAAGGGCCATTATCCTTCGTGGGTGTGGTTCGGAGAATAGGGTGAGCCTTCGTGGCGCGGGGAATCCTTCGTGGGACCTCCACTCCTCCAAACGTGACGTACCTTGTTGCAAAGCAAGGGAACACGGGAATACATCCTCGTCTCCGCGTGCCTCGGTTATTTCTATACCCGAGCTCTCTTTCCTTGTGATAGCCATCGTGCTTGAAGTATATATATATATCTTGCTATCACTTGTGCTACATATATCTTGTGCCTATCTTGCTTAGCTCTAGTTGCTATTGTTACACTTAGTTGAGCCTAGCATATTTAGGGTTTGTGCTTGTAAACTAAACGATAGTTTAATTCCGCATTCTTACAAGAAAAAATCCGCAAGAGTTTGTAATTGCCTATTCACCCCCCCCACCCTCTAGGCGACATCTCGATCTTTCAATTGGTATCAGAGCAAGGTCTCTCCTTGTTTTAGGCTTCACCGCCTTGAGAGTAAAGATGTCGGCTAGTAATTTAGTGCACAATGACACAATTATCTTTGTTGGCACAAATTATCATTTGTGGCGAAATTGCTTGCTTTGTAAACTTCGGACCTTGTGTCCAAACATTGAGCAATTTCTAGATGTAGGTTTTTCTCCTCCGATGGATCCTCAAAATCTATCTTTAGAGGATGAGAAAAACTTACATCTTGAAGCTCAAGTATCTAATGAGCTTTTATTCTCCTTGAGACCCGATTTTCGTAGGTTCTTCATATACATAAAGCGAAAGTCGTCTCATGAGATGTGGATCAAGCTTAAGGAAATGTTTGGTGGATCCACTTCTCATTTGGTCGTTGGTGACTCCGAGGAGCTCTCTTCTTCTTCACATCATGAAGAGCTCCAAGTTGCTTCCACCTCCGGCCGTGATGAGTCATCATCTTCTTCCACTTCACCAACGTGTTGCAAGACACAAGGTAATGATATGGTGAGTGGTGAGGGAAATTGCAATGTTGATATTGTGCTCAATAGTGATGACTCTTCATCTCTATCTCATTGCAATGTTTCCTCTTTGGACTTAAACACATCTTGCATTGAAAATAATCTACATGCTTGTGTTGATAGTCCTTGCATATCATGTGTAAATTGCTTACATAGATCTCATGAGGATATGCTTGCCTTGTCTTGCTCCCATAATCAAAATGTTTCTATTTCCTCTAGTTGCTTGTTGACTAACATTGTAGAGGAAACCGAACACTCTATGGATCAAGACATGATTTCAAATGAGGATTCAAGAATATCTTCATCTTCATCCTCCGGTATGCACATGTGCCTTATGGCAAATGGACCAAAGGTATCTCCTACTTTGACTCCTAACACATCCTCTAATGATGAGAGTGATGATGATGATAATGATGAAGAACATAATATCTTGGTGCATGATATGGCAATGGTATATGCTTCTCTTCGTGGTAATAAAGAAGCTCGTGCTTATCTCGAACACTCTATGGATACCTTGAATAAATATAGGGAAACCATAGTGGAGTTGGAGTCCCATGTTGAAAATGGGGAAATGAGATTCACTCTCCTCAAGCATGAGCTAAAAGATGAGAAGCATGCTAATTTCATGCTTACACAAAAAATTGAATCCTATATGCATGAAAATGAGAAAACTATTGTTGATGCTTGTGCTACTAACTCTAATTCTTGTGAAGCATCGACCTTAAAGGAGAATGTTGAGCTAAGGGCTCAACTTGAGTTGCTAACTAGCAATTATAGGGAATTGGAAGAAAGTCATAAAAAGCTCTCAAGCTCTCATGATGATCTTCTAATTTCCTATGATGGGCTAAAGTTAGCTCATGAGGCAAGTATCACTAAGGTAACATCTTGTGAGCCTCATATGGATGTTAGCACAATCTATACTACAAATGTTACATTGCCATGTGCTAGTCCTTGTAATCCATCTAGTCAAACTAGTGATACACCTTGTGTTGGATTACTCACTTTTCCTTGTTGCTCTAACAATGAAGCTTCTACTTCCTCTAGTACTTGTATTTCTACTAACCATGTAGAGGAAATAAAAGAGCTCGAGGCTCAAGTCCTTTCTTTGAAGAAAGACTTGGAAAAGCGTCATGAAGGGAAATCCGCACTTGACAAGATGCTAAGTGTGCAACAATCCCCCAATGACAAAAGTGGACTTGGATTCAACTCCAATAACAAGAACAAGTCCAAGAGCAAGAGCAACAAGAAGAAGGGCCAAGACAAAGTCAAGGATCCGGCCAAGTTGGTTTGCTTCAAGTGCAAGGTTGAAGGGCATCATGTTAGATCATGCCCATTGAAGAAGAAGAAGCACTTGAGTGAGAAACAACAAGGGAAACGGCCACAAGGTCAAGGTCAAGCTCATGCTCGACCTCAAGTTGAAGATAGGGCACTTCCCAAGAAGAATCAAGATATTGTTCCCCAAGAGAAGAAATCAATAAAGAAGAGAAAGGGGAACACTTGCTACTTATGTCGTGAGAAGGGGCACTTTGCTTCTTCTTGCTTAGGTGGTACCTTATCTAACCCTATAATTGTTGATAATGATTATTCTCTAGGGAAGGATAAGGATGGCAATGTGTTTGCCAAGTTTGTTGGAACTCAAAGTGGTTTCAAGAAAAGAACCATTTGGGTTGCCAAGCCTATTGTGACTAATCTCTTAGGACCCAACTTGGTTGGGGACCAACAATCTCAAACTTGATCAATAGGTGCATGTGGAGGGCATTGGAGACTTGGCTACTTCATGAAGAATTAAGGGATCTTCATATATTATATTTTTACCAAGCCAAGTCGTATGGATTATCATCTATATCTTATATCCAATGTTCCTCTTTGCGGTAACTTATATTTCAACTCTTCATGTTTATTGTAAGTTACTTGCCCCTTTGCATGTTTGGTTTTTGTACCAAATATGTGTATGTATGTGTTGTGTCTTACTTGCCTATCTTGTGTATTCAAGTATGTTTGTTTGACTCATCATATACTTGTGTATTGTTTTGAGCCTAATGCATCTTGATGATATCTTATTTGGCTCTCTTTGAAGTGATTAATGGAACATCCCATTTTGGGGGAGTGATATGCTTTGTGCATCTCTCTTTCTTTAAAAATGTGTACATGGGTACCACCACTTAGTATTGATATTGCAAGATTATCTAGTCACTATGTGGTGTGTCATACTCATGAGAAATTCAAATTCTAAAATATCCATTAATCATCTCTAGTTGAATTTTAGTTGCCTCTTATTTAGAAGAAATGTTTTATCACACTATGGGGGAGTAATATGTTTTGTACATATCACAAGCCTAGAAAATGTGAACATATGAGGTTATGCCACTTAGAGTTGATGCTCTTAATTATCTTGCTCCTAGGTGGCATGTTTGCTCAAACAAGCTCCATTCCTAATAAAAATATTTTATTACTCATCTTGTGGGCTCTTGTTTGAATATGAAATTCTTGGTGCGGTTTTTCCTCAAATACATATCTCTATATCTTATTTGGGACACCGTTTGCTTCAAGTTATTCTAATCATTGCCGTGCGTGATTGTGTGACTAGTTGAAGTTATCAAGAATCTTCATCCGTGCATAGTGCATAATTCTATATACTTATCCTATGCCTTTTATTGTGAAGTTGATCCTTACTATCATTGTCAATACTCCACCGGAAATTATTTCCAATATACTCATTGTCTTTGACAATTGATAACCTTGTATGTGGTTGAATTTTTGGATCATCTTCACCTTGGATTGTTTCTTACTTCCTTATTTTATTCCAAGAAATCTTTATAACTCCCATATGTCTTCCTTGTCCCTTTGAAAAATCTTTTGATAAATCCCCTTGATTCATATCAAGTGTTTGTTTTGGAATACATACCTTTTCCTTACGATACATTGTGCCATTGTGAAAAGTGTAGTGGGTTTGGTTTATTTGTTCGAACCTTGCTCCTTTGGGAGTTTTGCTATCTCATTCCCTCTTCTATGCTTTATATGTTGAATGAGATAAGATCTTTGAGCGTGTTTGCTTTATTTCATCCTTTATGCTCAATGGTTTCTTCTTAGTTCATTTGTTGAACTTTGTTGAACAAATCTTTTGTGATTTGCGTCTTTGATATATTTTGGACAACAAATTTGTTTGGTGACACCTTTATGCCTTATTCGATTCTTTTGGTGTTTTGTCCAAAGTATATCTTTCTTGGATCTTTAAAGTCTTTATGTGTGCTTATATGTAATTTGTTTATATTTGTAGCATGCTTGCTTTGTTTGATCCATTATATAGGGTATACTCCATCAAATCCTAAATGGCTAAGATGTGCATGAAATTCAAATTTCATCTAAATATGCACATATTTATATGGAGTGTGTCCTATATATTGTGGTTTGTCTAACCATGTTGGACCCAATGAGTTTGGGGGCCAAGATGTACTTGAATGATGTTTTAGGTACATTGGAGATGCAATGGAGGCTTGTCTCATCTATAAGGAAGGTGTTATCACCATATGAGAATTGGAGTCAAGACTAGGATGATCGATGAACTCCTATCTACTACATCATGCCATTGCTATCTCGGTAACAAGTATCTTATTCATGCATACTCATATAGCATCCAACCTCTTGTAGGTTGCATCTTGGCATGAAATTCTTTATTTCGAAAATATTGAGGTTCTTGAAAAATCCTTTTAAAGAAAACTTCTTATTGTACACTTGAGTAATTTGAGAAGATGCATATGATGGGGATATATATATATATCATGTTTATGATTCACCTATCCCAAATATGCCCTCTAGCAATTTATTGCATATCAATTCCTCAAAGAACTCTTATGTGCAATATTGATGAAATTGCGAAATAAATCCGCATTTGTGATACTTGTTGCCTCTCTCAAAACATTCCAACTAGCTTTACTTCCCTTATTGTTGGTTGTGATGTTTTTGAGATTTTACTTGGTTGAAGCTCATTCATATACCATAAGTGAAAATTGGAGCCATAGGCTATATATATGCTTTATTAAGCAAACATCCTTTGGTATATTTTATGACTTCATCTTGGATACCTTGTCTTATCTATTTTGTTAACCTCTTGTGTGTGCATGTTTCTTTATGGATCACTTTGTCCACTTTAGAAACTCATATACATAAGAGCGCTAATCCATCACCTTGATATCCTTGTTCTTTGCCAACCATCTTCTTATCCTTTTGATTTTAGTGTTGTTGGTAAAGAAGATTTATGAGTGCTTAGTTTATTTGTTTTCCTTCTTGCACTCATATCTCGTAATTGTTGGACTAAAGTTGTTCTTGATAAGCATACTCTCTTTATCTTAGTTGTGTTCTAAAATGATATATAGGGAGTGAGGATTCCATGTTTGTGCATATTGTATTCAAATGCAAACATTATAAATTGTGCACGAACCTTGGGGAGCTTTCTTATTTTTAGAGCACCATATCTCTCTTATCATGATATCTTTGTTTGTCCAATTGGATCCTTGATTGCTTGCCTTTATTTGTTGAAGCTCACTTCACCATATTATCTTTATGCAATCTTTGATCCTCAATATAGTTTGACTTCCTTCAAGTATTCATCATTGGATATGTGCACTTGATTCCACTCAAATTATGAGAAGTGCACACTTTGGGGAGGAACTCACATTATATTGGCCTTCTAAATTTTTCACCCATTTTGACAATCGATGCCAATGGGGGAGAAGTTTAGAGGGTTTAAGGGATTGGTTTTATACTTAAGCTTGGTTTGTGCTTAAGTGTTTTGCCTCTCATGCATTCCATATTTATATGTCTTGCATGGTTGTATATATATAGTGGAAACTATCCCAAAGGTTAATCTTGACAATGTATGCAATGAATTCATGTTCATCACATGTGCATACATTGTGGGGGAGTTTTCTCTATATATATTGGTTCTACTCACATCCATTGCATTTGTTGTAGTTGTGTGAGTAGAGTCGGTTTTGATATGGACTAGTTGCTTTGTGTTACTTGACCATATCAAATACAACCTCTTGTATACAACTTATTCTCGGATAAGTTGCGTACTTGTCACTAATATTCATTATATAAACCCTCTTATTGTGGTTGTCATCAATTACCAAAATGGGGGAGATTGTAAGGGTACATTGCCCCTATGTGTGGTTTCGGTAATTAATGACAACCCCTATGGACTAATGTTTTCATTGAGTTTATATGAAGGAATATTCCATAGGTACTACTTGCTCTCCATGTGTTGGATTCAAGTATGGATGCCATGAAGATAAAGATATACCTTGTGTATTGGCATCAAGATCATCGGTATGAAGATATATATGTGATATGATCAAGAAGAAGAAATGAAGATGGAGTTCTTATGTGGAACTCAATATTATCCATGCTCTATCTTAAGTGAGTATGAGAAGATACAAGGTTGAGTTGGGCAAGTTCAAGATGAGCATCTTGTGTGGATCACATGCTTGAAGCTTGCCGTCCATTTGGTGATAGTGAAGATGTGCATCAATGAACCTTTCCCATCATAGTGTATGGGGGAGCATTTGTGAGTATTCACGAAGCGACAATGATCAAGTGATGGGATGCGCAAGGCAAAGGTATGACCTTGATAGGTTTTCCTTTTGCCGGTCTCGAGGTGGTTGATGGGAGACCAGATTATAGGATAGATAGCCGCACTATTAAGAGGGGCTTTCGGTTGGTTAACTTGATCACATCGTCTTAGGGAGCTCAATCCTTGCATGCGTTGCATATTCTTATTGCTTCTTGGTATTTCTCGGTGTGAGGTTCTTGAGCTTGTTGCTAGCTTTACAACAAGCCCAAGTTCATCGAAAACGGAGTTCACATGCATCTTCTATTGCGTTTTCGAGGTTGGGTGATTTTACCGGTTATTCATGATATAAGGTTCTACCTTTTATATTCATGATAAAATCCCCTCCTACAGATTCTTGGGTTTTCACTTTCTATAAGATAGCATTTGTTGTTATCTTCCAAACAAAATTGGTTTCATGCGATTCGGAGTTCGGGAGCAATAGTTATTAAAGAAAAAGGAAAGAGGAGAAAAGTATAAAAAGAAAAAGAGAAAAAGGGGAGGGTGCCGGCCGGCCGCCCGGCCCGGAACTGCCCACCCGGTCCGCGACCGGGTCCGGCGCTGGTGCCATCCGGGCCGCCTTCAGGGGCCTTTTGGCCCAAGTCCGATCGCAGGCCCGGTCCGTGACCGGCCTGCCCGCGCATCCTCCGGTCCAACCGGGAATTTAACCGGGCCGCCACTCCGTCCGGCCCGCGCCCCCGTCGCGCCCCCGCGCGGCCTGCAGTCCGCGCCGCCCGGCGCTGCTGGGCCGCCGCCGCCCACGCGGCCTGGGCCGCTCTCCCGCGCGGCCTGTGGCCTTCCCGCCGCCCAGCGCGCCACCAGGCCGCTCGCCCCGCGCGCCCCTGGCTCGGTCCGCCGCGCAGCGGGCTCGCCGCCCTGCCGATTCTTGGGCCGGTCCGACCGGGCTCTTGACCGGCCTGGCCGGCTGCTGCTCGGTCGGCCGGCCTGGTGACCGGCCGCCGTTTTTCCTGCCCAATTTGCTGCCCGTTTTTCTGTCTTTTTCCCCCAACAGTTATTTTTCCACTTGGGCTATAAATACCTTTCTTCCACCTTGAGCCCAAGAAGTTCTTCTCATTCTCTCACCTCCATTGTTGCTATTTGAAGAACTTGCTCTCCCCCTTGATTCCTCCAACCATTCTTGCTCATATTTGAGGATTTGAGAGAGGAGATCTAGATCTACACTTCCACCAAACCGTTTCTTCTCTAAGTGAGGGAATCTCTTGGGATCTAGATCTTGGAGTCTTTGGTTGACTTTCCCCCTTGTTCTTCCTCTCCAATCTCATCCTAGCATTCGTTGCTTTGGTGGGATTTGAGTGTGAAGGACTTGAACACCTCCGGTGTTCTTGCTTTGCATCATTGCATAGTGTTGAGCTCTCCACCACGATTTGTTCGAGTGAGAGACCGTGAGCTTGTTACTCTTGGAGGGTGACCTCCTAGTTGGCTTGGTGATTGGTGCTCCGGTGATCTCTTCAAGAAGATTGTGAAGAGGCCCGGGCTTCTCCTTCGTGGAGCTTGTGAAGTGGTTGTGGAGCTTGCCATCTCCGGAGCGGAGGAAAAGCTAACCATAAGGAAAGGGCCATTATCCTTCGTGGGTGTGGTTCGGAGAATAGGGTGAGCCTTCGTGGCGCGGGGAATCCTTCGTGGGACCTCCACTCCTCCAAACGTGACGTACCTTGTTGCAAAGCAAGGGAACACGGGAATACATCCTCGTCTCCGCGTGCCTCGGTTATTTCTATACCCGAGCTCTCTTTCCTTGTGATAGCCATCGTGCTTGAAGTATATATATATATCTTGCTATCACTTGTGCTACATATATCTTGTGCCTATCTTGCTTAGCTCTAGTTGCTATTGTTACACTTAGTTGAGCCTAGCATATTTAGGGTTTGTGCTTGTAAACTAAACGATAGTTTAATTCCGCATTCTTACAAGAAAAAATCCGCAAGAGTTTGTAATTGCCTATTCACCCCCCCCACCCTCTAGGCGACATCTCGATCTTTCAATTGGTATCAGAGCAAGGTCTCTCCTTGTTTTAGGCTTCACCGCCTTGAGAGTAAAGATGTCGGCTAGTAATTTAGTGCACAATGACACAATTATCTTTGTTGGCACAAATTATCATTTGTGGCGAAATTGCTTGCTTTGTAAACTTCGGACCTTGTGTCCAAACATTGAGCAATTTCTAGATGTAGGTTTTTCTCCTCCGATGGATCCTCAAAATCTATCTTTAGAGGATGAGAAAAACTTACATCTTGAAGCTCAAGTATCTAATGAGCTTTTATTCTCCTTGAGACCCGATTTTCGTAGGTTCTTCATATACATAAAGCGAAAGTCGTCTCATGAGATGTGGATCAAGCTTAAGGAAATGTTTGGTGGATCCACTTCTCATTTGGTCGTTGGTGACTCCGAGGAGCTCTCTTCTTCTTCACATCATGAAGAGCTCCAAGTTGCTTCCACCTCCGGCCGTGATGAGTCATCATCTTCTTCCACTTCACCAACGTGTTGCAAGACACAAGGTAATGATATGGTGAGTGGTGAGGGAAATTGCAATGTTGATATTGTGCTCAATAGTGATGACTCTTCATCTCTATCTCATTGCAATGTTTCCTCTTTGGACTTAAACACATCTTGCATTGAAAATAATCTACATGCTTGTGTTGATAGTCCTTGCATATCATGTGTAAATTGCTTACATAGATCTCATGAGGATATGCTTGCCTTGTCTTGCTCCCATAATCAAAATGTTTCTATTTCCTCTATTTGCTTGTTGACTAACATTGTAGAGGAAACCAAACATTCTATGGATCAAGACATGATTTCAAATGAGGATTCAAGAATATCTTCATCTTCATCCTCCGGTATGCACATGTGCCTTATGGCAAATGGACCAAAGGTATCTCCTACTTTGACTCCTAACACATCCTCTAATGATGAGAGTGATGATGATGATAATGATGAAGAACATAATATCTTGGTGCATGATATGGCAATGGTATATGCTTCTCTTCGTGGTAATAAAGAAGCTCGTGCTTATCTCGAACACTCTATGGATACCTTGAATAAATATAGGGAAACCATAGTGGAGTTGGAGTCCCATGTTGAAAATGGGGAAATGAGATTCACTCTCCTCAAGCATGAGCTAAAAGATGAGAAGCATGCTAATTTCATGCTTACACAAAAAATTGAATCCTATATGCATGAAAATGAGAAAACTATTGTTGATGCTTGTGCTACTAACTCTAATTCTTGTGAAGCATCGACCTTAAAGGAGAATGTTGAGCTAAGGGCTCAACTTGAGTTGCTAACTAGCAATTATAGGGAATTGGAAGAAAGTCATAAAAAGCTCTCAAGCTCTCATGATGATCTTCTAATTTCCTATGATGGGCTAAAGTTAGCTCATGAGGCAAGTATCACTAAGGTAACATCTTGTGAGCCTCATATGGATGTTAGCACAATCTATACTACAAATGTTACATTGCCATGTGCTAGTCCTTGTAATCCATCTAGTCAAACTAGTGATACACCTTGTGTTGGATTACTCACTTTGCCTTGTTGCTCTAACAATGAAGCTTCTACTTCCTCTAGTACTTGTATTTCTACTAACCATGTAGAGGAAATAAAAGAGCTCGAGGCTCAAGTCCTTTCTTTGAAGAAAGACTTGGAAAAGCGTCATGAAGGGAAATCCGCACTTGACAAGATGCTAAGTGTGCAACAATCCCCCAATGACAAAAGTGGACTTGGATTCAACTCCAATAACAAGAACAAGTCCAAGAGCAAGAGCAACAAGAAGAAGGGCCAAGACAAAGTCAAGGATCCGGCCAAGTTGGTTTGCTTCAAGTGCAAGGTTGAAGGGCATCATGTTAGATCATGCCCATTGAAGAAGAAGAAGCACTTGAGTGAGAAACAACAAGGGAAACAGCCACAAGGTCAAGGTCAAGCTCATGCTCGACCTCAAGTTGAAGATAGGGCACTTCCCAAGAAGAATCAAGATATTGTTCCCCAAGAGAAGAAATCAATAAAGAAGAGAAAGGGGAACACTTGCTACTTATGTCGTGAGAAGGGGCACTTTGCTTCTTCTTGCTTAGGTGGTACCTTATCTAACCCTATAATTGTTGATAATGATTATTCTCTAGGGAAGGATAAGGATGGCAATGTGTTTGCCAAGTTTGTTGGAACTCAAAGTGGTTTCAAGAAAAGAACCATTTGGGTTGCCAAGCCTATTGTGACTAATCTCTTAGGACCCAACTTGGTTGGGGACCAACAATCTCAAACTTGATCAATAGGTGCATGTGGAGGGCATTGGAGACTTGGCTACTTCATGAAGAATTAAGGGATCTTCATATATTATATTTTTACCAAGCCAAGTCGTATGGATTATCATCTATATCTTATATCCAATGTTCCTCTTTGCGGTAACTTATATTTCAACTCTTCATGTTTATTGTAAGTTACTTGCCCCTTTGCATGTTTGGTTTTTGTACCAAATATGTGTATGTATGTGTTGTGTCTTACTTGCCTATCTTGTGTATTCAAGTATGTTTGTTTGACTCATCATATACTTGTGTATTGTTTTGAGCCTAATGCATCTTGATGATATCTTATTTGGCTCTCTTTGAAGTGATTAATGGAACATCCCATTTTGGGGGAGTGATATGCTTTGTGCATCTCTCTTTCTTTAAAAATGTGTACATGGGTACCACCACTTAGTATTGATATTGCAAGATTATCTAGTCACTATGTGGTGTGTCATACTCATGAGAAATTCAAATTCTAAAATATCCATTAATCATCTCTAGTTGAATTTTAGTTGCCTCTTATTTAGAAGAAATGTTTTATCACACTATGGGGGAGTAATATGTTTTGTACATATCACAAGCCTAGAAAATGTGAACATATGAGGTTATGCCACTTAGAGTTGATGCTCTTAATTATCTTGCTCCTAGGTGGCATGTTTGCTCAAACAAGCTCCATTCCTAATAAAAATATTTTATTACTCATCTTGTGGGCTCTTGTTTGAATATGAAATTCTTGGTGCGGTTTTTCCTCAAATACATATCTCTATATCTTATTTGGGACACCGTTTGCTTCAAGTTATTCTAATCATTGCCGTGCGTGATTGTGTGACTAGTTGAAGTTATCAAGAATCTTCATCCGTGCATAGTGCATAATTCTATATACTTATCCTATGCCTTTTATTGTGAAGTTGATCCTTACTATCATTGTCAATACTCCACCGGAAATTATTTCCAATATACTCATTGTCTTTGACAATTGATAACCTTGTATGTGGTTGAATTTTTGGATCATCTTCACCTTGGATTGTTTCTTACTTCCTTATTTTATTCCAAGAAATCTTTATAACTCCCATATGTCTTCCTTGTCCCTTTGAAAAATCTTTTGATAAATCCCCTTGATTCATATCAAGTGTTTGTTTTGGAATACATACCTTTTCCTTACGGTACATTGTGCCATTGTGAAAAGTGTAGTGGGTTTGGTTTATTTGTTCGAACCTTGCTCCTTTGGGAGTTTTGCTATCTCATTCCCTCTTCTATGCTTTATATGTTGAATGAGATAAGATCTTTGAGCGTGTTTGCTTTATTTCATCCTTTATGCTCAATGGTTTCTTCTTAGTTCATTTGTTGAACTTTGTTGAACAAATCTTTTGTGATTTGCGTCTTTGATATATTTTGGACAACAAATTTGTTTGGTGACACCTTTATGCCTTATTCGATTCTTTTGGTGTTTTGTCCAAAGTATATCTTTCTTGGATCTTTAAAGTCTTTATGTGTGCTTATATGTAATTTGTTTATATTTGTAGCATGCTTGCTTTGTTTGATCCATTATATAGGGTATACTCCATCAAATCCTAAATGGCTAAGATGTGCATGAAATTCAAATTTCATCTAAATATGCACATATTTATATGGAGTGTGTCCTATATATTGTGGTTTGTCTAACCATGTTGGACCCAATGAGTTTGGGGGCCAAGATGTACTTGAATGATGTTTTAGGTACATTGGAGATGCAATGGAGGCTTGTCTCATCTATAAGGAAGGTGTTATCACCATATGAGAATTGGAGTCAAGACTAGGATGATCGATGAACTCCTATCTACTACATCATGCCATTGCTATCTCGGTAACAAGTATCTTATTCATGCATACTCATATAGCATCCAACCTCTTGTAGGTTGCATCTTGGCATGAAATTCTTTATTTCGAAAATATTGAGGTTCTTGAAAAATCCTTTTAAAGAAAACTTCTTATTGTACACTTGAGTAATTTGAGAAGATGCATATGATGGGGATATATATATATCATGTTTATGATTCACCTATCCCAAATATGCCCTCTAGCAATTTATTGCATATCAATTCCTCAAAGAACTCTTATGTGCAATATTGATGAAATTGCGAAATAAATCCGCATTTGTGATACTTGTTGCCTCTCTCAAAACATTCCAACTAGCTTTACTTCCCTTATTGTTGGTTGTGATGTTTTTGAGATTTTACTTGGTTGAAGCTCATTCATATACCATAAGTGAAAATTGGAGCCATAGGCTATATATATGCTTTATTAAGCAAACATCCTTTAGTATATTTTATGACTTCATCTTGGATACCTTGTCTTATCTATTTTGTTAACCTCTTGTGTGTGCATGTTTCTTTATGGATCACTTTGTCCACTTTAGAAACTCATATACATAAGAGCGCTAATCCATCACCTTGATATCCTTGTTCTTTGCCAACCATCTTCTTATCCTTTTGATTTTAGTGTTGTTGGTAAAGAAGATTTATGAGTGCTTAGTTTATTTGTTTTCCTTCTTGCACTCATATCTCGTAATTGTTGGACTAAAGTTGTTCTTGATAAGCATACTCTCTTTATCTTAGTTGTGTTCTAAATGATATATAGGGAGTGAGGATTCCATGTTTGTGCATATTGTATTCAAATGCAAACATTATAAATTGTGCACGAACCTTGGGGAGCTTTCTTATTTTTAGAGCACCATATCTCTCTTATCATGATATCTTTGTTTGTCCAATTGGATCCTTGATTGCTTGCCTTTATTTGTTGAAGCTCACTTCACCATATTATCTTTATGCAATCTTTGATCCTCAATATAGTTTGACTTCCTTCAAGTATTCATCATTGGATATGTGCACTTGATTCCACTCAAATTATGAGAAGTGCACACTTTGGGGAGGAACTCACATTATATTGTCCTTCTAAATTTTTCACCCATTTTGACAATCGATGCCAATGGGGGAGAAGTTTAGAGGGTTTAAGGGATTGGTTTTATACTTAAGCTTGGTTTGTGCTTAAGTGTTTTGCCTCTCATGCATTCCATATTTATATGTCTTGCATGGTTGTATATATATAGTGGAAACTATCCCAAAGGTTAATCTTGACAATGTATGCAATGAATTCATGTTCATCACACGTGCATACATTGTGGGGGAGTTTTCTCTATATATTGGTTCTACTCACATCCATTGCATTTGTTGTAGTTGTGTGAGTAGAGTCGGTTTTGATATGGACTAGTTGCTTTGTGTTACTTGACCATATCAAATACAACCTCTTGTATACAACTTATTCTCGGATAAGTTGCGTACTTGTCACTAATATTCATTATATAAACCCTTCTTATTGTGGTTGTCATCAATTACCAAAATGGGGGAGATTGTAAGGGTACATTGCCCCTATGTGTGGTTTCGGTAATTAATGACAACCCCTATGGACTAATGTTTTCATTGAGTTTATATGAAGGAATATTCCATAGGTACTACTTGCTCTCCATGTGTTGGATTCAAGTATGGATGCCATGAAGATAAAGATATACCTTGTGTATTGGCATCAAGATCATCGGTATGAAGATATATATGTGATATGATCAAGAAGAAGAAATGAAGATGGAGTTCTTATGTGGAACTCAATATTATCCATGCTCTATCTTAAGTGAGTATGAGAAGATACAAGGTTGAGTTGGGCAAGTTCAAGATGAGCATCTTGTGTGGATCACATGCTTGAAGCTTGCCGTCCATTTGGTGATAGTGAAGATGTGCATCAATGAACCTTTCCCATCATAGTGTATGGGGAGCATTTGTGAGTATTCACGAAGCGACAATGATCAAGTGATGGGATGCGCAAGGCAAAGGTATGACCTTGATAGGTTTTCCTTTTGCCGGTCTCGAGGTGGTTGATGGGAGACCGGATTATAGGATAGATAGCCGCACTATTAAGAGGGGCTTTCGGTTGGTTAACTTGATCACATCGTCTTAGGGAGCTCAATCCTTGCATGCGTTGCATATTCTTATTGCTTCTTGGTATTTCTCGGTGTGAGGTTCTTGAGCTTGTTGCTAGCTTTACAACAAGCCCAAGTTCATCGAAAACGGAGTTCACATGCATCTTCTATTGCGTTTCGAGGTTGGGTGATTTTACCGGTTATTCATGATATAAGGTTCTACCTTTTATATTCATGATAAAATCCCCTCCTACAGATTCTTGGGTTTTCACTTTCTATAAGATAGCATTTGTTGTTATCTTCCAAACAAAATTGGTTTCATGCGATTCGGAGTTCGGGAGCAATAGTTATTAAAGAAAAAGGAAAGAGGAGAAAAGTATAAAAAGAAAAAGAGAAAAAGGGGAGGGTGCCGGCCGGCCGACGGCCCAAAGAACCGGCCCACCCGGTCCGCGACCGGGTCCGGCGCTGGTGCCATCCGGGCCGCCTTCAGGGGCCTTTTGGCCCAAGTCCGATCGCAGGCCCGGTCCGTGACCGCCTGCCCGGCGCATCCTCCGGTCCAACCGGAATTTAACCGGCCGCCACTCCGTCCGGCCCGCGCCCCCGTCGCGCCCCGCGCGTCTGCGATCCGCGCCGCCGGCGCTGAGCCGCCGCCGCCACGCGGCCTGGGCCGCTCTCCCGCGCGCGGCTTTGTGGCCTTCCCGCCGCCCGGCGCGCCACCAGGCCGCTCGCCCCGCGCGCCCCTGGCTCTATCCGCCGCTCAGCGCGCTCGCCGCCACTGCCGGTTCTTGGGCCGGTCCGACCGGGCTGGCCGGCTGGCCGGCTTTGCTCCGGTCGGCCGGCCTGGTGACCGGCTGGGCCGTTTTTCCTGCCCAATTTGCTGCCCATTTTTCTGTCTTTTTCCCCCAACAGTTATTTTTCCACTTGGGCTATAAATACCTTTCTTCCACCTTGAGCCCAAGAAGTTCTTCTCATTCTCTCACCTCCATTGTTGCTATTTGAAGAACTTGCTCTCCCCCTTGATTCCTCCAACCATTCTTGCTCATATTTGAGGATTTGAGAGAGGAGATCTAGATCTACACTTCCACCAAACCGTTTCTTCTCTAAGTGAGGGAATCTCTTGGGATCTAGATCTTGGAGTCTTTGGTTGACTTTCCCCCTTGTTCTTCCTCTCCAATCTCATCCTAGCATTCGTTGCTTTGGTGGGATTTGAGTGTGAAGGACTTGAACACCTCCGGTGTTCTTGCTTTGCATCATTGCATAGTGTTGAGCTCTCCACCACGATTTGTTCGAGTGAGAGACCGTGAGCTTGTTACTCTTGGAGGGTGACCTCCTAGTTGGCTTGGTGATTGGTGCTCCGGTGATCTCTTCAAGAAGATTGTGAAGAGGCCCGGGCTTCTCCTTCGTGGAGCTTGTGAAGTGGTTGTGGAGCTTGCCATCTCCGGAGCGGAGGAAAAGCTAACCATAAGGAAAGGGCCATTATCCTTCGTGGGTGTGGTTCGGAGAATAGGGTGAGCCTTCGTGGCGCGGGGAATCCTTCATGGGACCTCCACTCCTCCAAACGTGACGTACCTTGTTGCAAAGCAAGGGAACACGGGAATACATCCTCGTCTCCGCGTGCCTCGGTTATTTCTATACCCGAGCTCTCTTTCCTTGTGATAGCCATCGTGCTTGAAGTATATATATATATCTTGCTATCACTTGTGCTACATATATCTTGTGCCTATCTTGCTTAGCTCTAGTTGCTATTGTTACACTTAGTTGAGCCTAGCATATTTAGGGTTTGTGCTTGTAAACTAAACGATAGTTTAATTCCGCATTTTTACAAGACAAAATCCGCAAGAGTTTGTAATTGCCTATTCACCCCCCCCTTCTAGGCGACATCTCGATCTTTCAGCATGCCAAACTCATAACTTAGATATTCACCTCCGCGATCAGATCGTAGAAATTTAATCTTCTTCTTACGTTGATTTTCTACTTCACTTTGAAATTCCTTAAACTTCTCGAAAGTTTCGGATTATGTTTCATTAAATAGATATACCCATATCTACTCAAATCATCTGTGAAGGTTAGAACATAACGATAACCACCGCGCGAGGCTACACTCATTGGTCCGCACACATCGGTATGTATGATTTCCAACAAGTCTGTAGCTCACTCCATAATACCAGAGAATGGAGTCTTAGTCATTTTTCCCATTAGACATGCTTCGCATCTATCAAGTGACTCAAAGTCAAGTGATTCAAGTAATCCATCGGTATGGAGTTTCTTCATGCGTTTCACTCCAATATGACCAAGACGACAGTGCCACATATAAGTAGAATTATCATTCAATTTAATTCGCTTAGCATCAATGTTATGAATATGTGTATCACTACTATCGAGATCTAACAGAAATAAACCATTCTTTTCAGGTGCTCGACCATAAAAGATATTATTCATAAAAATAGAACAACCATTATTCTCAGACTTGAATGAATAACCGTCTTGCATTAAACAAGATCCAGATATAATGTTCATGCTCAACGCGGGTACAAAATAACAATTATTGAGGTTTAAAACTAATCCCGAAGGTAGATGTAGAAGAAGTGTGCCGACAGCGATCACATCGACTTTGGATCCATTTCCAACGCGCATCGTCACTTCATCCTTCAATAGTCTTCGTTTATTCTTTAGTTCCTGTTTCGAGTTACAAATATGAGCAACCGAACCAGTATCAAATACCCAGGTACTAGTACGAGAACCAGTAAGATAAACATCTATAACATGTATATCAGATATACCTTCTTTCTTCTTCTTGACAAGGCCGCTCTTCAGATCCGCCAAATACTTGGAGCAATTACGCTTCCAATGTCCCTTCTCCTTGCAGTAATAACACTCAGCATCAGGCTTAGGGCCAGTCTTGGGTTTCAAAGGAGGCGTGGCAGCTTTCTTGCCACCCTTCTTGAATTTTCCCTTAGACTTGCCCTGTTTCTTGAAACTGGTGGTCTTGTTGACCATCAACACTTGGTGCTCTTTCTTAATCTCAATCTCGGCAGATTTTAGCATGGCGAAGAGTTCAGGTAACTCTTTGTTCATGTTCTTCATATTGTAATTCATCACAAAGTTCTTGTAACTAGGTGGCAGTGATTGAAGGACATGATTAATCCCCAGTCTGTTAGGAATCACTATTCCCAAGCCACTGAGTTTCTTCGCATGCCCGGTCATGGCGAGCATGTGCTCACTAACGGAGCTGCCTTCTTCCATCATGCAACTGAAGAAGTGTTTCGATGCTTCATAGCATTCCACGGCCGCATGAGTTTCAAAGATAGTTTTCAACTCATTGACTAACTCATGTGGATCGTGGTGCTCAAAACGTTTTTGAAGATCGGCTTCCAGACTGCACAGGATGGCACACTGAACTTGAGAGTACCGAGTTTTCCGAGTCGCGTAAACATTCTTTACTTCATCGGTTTCAGTTTCTGCAGGAGGGTCACCTAGCGGTGCATCAAGCACATATTGCAGGTTTCCACCATTGAGGAAAATCCTCACATGACGGAACCAGTCGGTGAAGTTGCTACCGTTGCTCTTAAGCTTTTCTTTCTCTAGGAACTGGTTAAAATTGATTGGGGACGCCATATCTACAACATATATTTGCAATAGTTTAGACTAAGTTTATGACAAATTGAGTTCAAATTTTAATTCAACATAATTAAAAACTAGGTGAACTCCCACTCAAAACAATATCCCTCGAATTATCTTAGTGATCACACGAACCAAATCCATCACACCAAGTCCGATCATCACGAGACAAGATGTAACTTCAATGGCGAACACTCAAAGTATTCATCATATCAATCATATGATGCATGCTCTACCTTTCGGTATCACCTGTTCCGAGACCATGTCTGTACATGCTAGGCTCGTCAAGGCCACCTTAGTATCCGCATGTGCAAAACTGTCTTGCACCCGTTGTATGCACTTGTTGAGTCTATCACACCCGATCATCACGAGATGCTTCGAAACGACAAGTCTTGGCAACGGTGCTACTAAGGATGAACACTTTATTATCTTGATATTTTAGTGAGAGGGATCATCTTATAATGCTACCGTCGCGATCTAAGAAAAATAAGATGCATAAAGGATTAACATCACATGCAGTTCATATGTGATATGATATGGCCCTTTTGTCTTTGCGCCTTTGATCTTCATCTCCAAAGCACGGACATGATCTCCATCATCAGCGGGCATGATCTCCATCATCGTCGGCGTAGCGTCAAGGTCAATGGCGCCGTCTTCATGATTGTTCTCCCATGTAGCAACTATTAAAACTTCTTTGAAATACTACTCAACATGAAATTTAAAGACAACCATAAGGCTCCTGCCGGTTGCCAAAATACAATAATGATCATCTCATACATATTCATCATCACATTATGGCCATATCACATCACCAAACCCTGCAAAAACAAGTTAGACGTCTCTAATTTGGTTTGCATATTTTACGTGGTTTAGGGTTTTCGAGTAAGATCTAATCTACCTACGAACATGAACCACAACGGTGATACTAGTGTTGTCAATAGAAGAGTAAATTGAATCTTCACTATAGTAGGAGAGACAGACACCCGCAAAGCCACTTATGCAATACAAGTTGCATGTCGAGCGTGGAGCAAATCTCATGAACGCGGTCATGTAAAGTTAGCCCGAGCCGCTTCATCCCACTATGCCACAAACATGCAGAGTACTCAAACTAAAGACAACATAAGCATCAACGCCCACAAAACCATTGTGTTCTACTCGTGCAACCATCTATGCATAGACACGGCTCTGATACCACTGTAGGGATTCGTTGCATAGAAAACAAAAAACCTACCGCGAGAACGCAATCCAAGCCAAGATGCAATCTAGAAGACGGGAGCAACGAGGAGATGATCGAGACTCACCCTTGAAGATTTCCAAAGCCTACAAGATGATGCTCTTGTTGCTGTGGTAGACGATCACTTGCCGCTTGCAAAAGTGCGTAGAAGATCTTGATCACGGTGCCACGATCGGGCAGCACCTCCGTACTCGGTCACACGTTCGGTGTTGATGAAGACGACGTCCTTCTCCCCGTTCCAGCGGGCAGCGGAAGTAGTATCTCCTCCTTGACTCCGGCAGCACGACGGCGTGGTGGCGATGGCGATGGAGAACTCCGGCGGAGCTTCGCTAAGCGTGCGGGAGAGGTGGAGGAGAGAGGGGGCGGCTAGGGTTTGGGAGAGGGGGTGGCCGGCCTCAAGGGGTGCGGCCAGCTTGTGGCTTTGTGGTGGCCGGCCCCCTCCCCTATGCCCCTCATTATATAGGTGGAACCCCAAGTGTTGGACTACAAGTCTTCGAATAAGACCCGAACCCAAAACCTTCCATGTAGTAGGGAAACCTACCCAAGGTGGGACTCCCACCCAAGTGGGATTCCCACCCTTCCATGAAGGGGGATGGCCGGCCCCCTTGGTGGAGTCCACCTTGGACTCCCCCCTCTAGGGTTGGCCGGCCATGGGGAGGTGGAGTCCCTCCGGGACTCTTCCTTCCTTAGTGATTTCTTCCGGACTTTTCTAGAACCTTCTAGAACCTTCCATAAATGCACCGGATCATTTCCAAACTTATAAAATGACTTCCTATATATGAATCTTATTCTCCGGACCATTCCGGAACTCCTCGTGATGTCCGGGATCCCATCCGAGACTTCGAACAATACTTCGAACTCCATTCCATATTCAAGTTCTACTATTACAACATCAAACCTTAAGTGTGTCACCCTACGGTTCGCGAACTATGTAGACATGGTTGAGATCTCTCTCCGACCAATAACCAATAGCGGGATCTGGAGATCCATAATGGCTCCCACATATTCAACGATGACTTTAGTGATCGAATGAACCATTCACATACGATACCAATTCCCTTTGTCACGCGATATTTTACTTGTCCGAGGTTTGATCATCGGTATCACTCTATACCTTGTTCAACCTCGTCTCCTGACAAGTACTCTTTACTCGTACCGTGGTATGTGGTCTCTTATGAACTTATTCATATGCTTGCAAGACATTAGACGATATTCCACCGAGAGGGCCCAGAGTATATCTATCCGTCATCGGGATGGACAAATCCCATTGTTGATCCATATGCCTCAACTCATACTTTACGGATACTTAATCCCACCTTTATAACCACCCATTTACGCAGTGGCGTTTGATGTAATCAAAGTACCTTTCCGGTATAAGTGATTTACATGATCTCATGGTCATAAGGACTAGGTAACTATGTATCGAAAGCTTGTAGCAAATAACTTAATGACGTGATCTTATGCTACGCTTAATTGGGTGTGTCCATTACATCATTCATATAATGATATAACCTTGTTATTAATAACATCCAATGTTCATGATTATGAAACTAATCATCTATTAATCAACAAGCTAGTTAAGAGGCTTACTAGGGACTCATTGTTGTTTACATAACACACATGTATCAATGTTTCGGTTAATACAATTATAGCATGGTATATAAACATTTATCATAAACATAAAGATATATAATAACCACTTTTATTATTGCCTCTTGGGCATATCTCCAACAATACTGGCATAATGCCTAGCATTATGCACTCAAGAGCTTTGCTTGGATGAAGTGGTTAAAAGAGTTTAGCTTCATATGGAATAACAATGAGTGCTTTATCTATAAAGGAAAATGTGAGAATTAGATACTCTTAGATACTATATATGGACGAGATATGTTAATCTTAACAAAAGTGAAAAGAGTCGTTAAAAGTAGTTTTAAAGCAAAAATTTATGCAAATCAACATACATATAGGGCACTGAAATCTTAGAAGATAAATAAAAGCATCTATAGTGCTTAGCCAAAGCTTGTGCATTGAGAAGGTCTTAATAAAAAGATGTTTTAAGATGGAGAAATCCAAGACACGATGATTTATGAGTCACATAGAAAGGTATTTGCAAGATTTACTGAGCAAATAATGATCAAGTCTAGGATATTATGGCTATATTTTCTTCTACATATAGATCCATAATATATGGTATGATCAAAACTTCTATAGTTGTTCCTAGATTGTATAATAAAATTGCTACACTTACAATTATAGAAGCATCGTCAAAAGTCTATTGAGATGACCACATATGCGATATGGTTTGGTATTAAACCTAAAGTGTCATTTCTTAAATATTTGTGGATGTTAAGCTTATGAGAACCATTCAAATCTTTACAAGTTAAAATCCCAAATCATACATGTATTAGTTTGTTGTTTATCGCAAATATAAAGTTCAGGGATTGTTCTTATCACCGTACCACTGTCAAATTATTTTTCACAACCAACGGGAGATTTCAAAAGAATAAATTTTATGTGAAAGAGGTGAGTGGGAGGCTAGTACAACTTGAAGATATTATGATTCTCCAGTGATGGTTGATATGATTGAGACAACAGAAGTAGTTCCTCAAATCATTCATATAACGAGTCTAGAAGTTCTTGCATAAGATGCAAAAATTGTTGTCAATGTTGTTGTTGAACCATGCATAGCAAAGTAATTTTGATAACGCCGATGGAGAAGGGTGTTCGCCGGAGAGTGCAGGACTTCGAGGGTATGGCACCACTGTGGACCGCACCTAGTACTAGATAATGGATAACTCAGTGGGCGTAGGGTGGGGCGAGAAAGGGTACATCCGAATAAAGCGCAACATGGAAGTCAACCAGAGACTTTGTGGGATCCCCCAGGTGCCCTCTTACCCTATCCCCAACCACAAGCATGGAGACGTCCCCTGCAACCAGCTCTGACTAATGCCACCATAGTTATGACATATCCATGAAAAGCCTAGTTAGTGATTTTTACTCGCATGGTGCAAAAAGTATCTATACTTAGTGATTTTTACTAATGACTTAAATGGATATGTGATACATGTTTGACGAACTAAAAAATTGAAAGATTTGAAAATTTGAAAATTTTGGATATTATCGTAGCCGAAAGATTAACTTTTCACGATTTGATCATGGAGACATTAATCAGATATTTGAACGTGGAGACATTAACCAGCCCAGCGCGCACCATTTTTTTCCCCAGTTTGAACGTGGTCAGCTTCCCACCGTTTCTGGGAAAGTTGAGCTACTGTGCCGACACCGTCGGCACAGCCTAACGTGCTTCGCCGGCGCCGTCACGCCGTGGCAGATGAGGAGCGCACCGTGCCGCCGGTGGCACGGCCGACAGCCACCTTCCCAGCCGTCGGTGCAGCGTTTGTCGACGGTGGCGTGCTGTGCCGACGGTGCCCGGAGCTGTGCCGACAGTGCGGTGCCGACGGTGACCGTCGGCACAGCCTGTGCCGACGGTGGAAAGTGCTGCGCCGACGGTGCGGGGCCGTCGGCCCACCGCGTCTTTTCCCTAGTGTATATAGCAAAACCTCTTAGTGTTGATGAGATCATCTCACAGACTTGTGCCTCATGGAACTCAGCGGAAAAAGGAGTACACGAAACTACGAAAGATGCAATCAAACCTTGTTTGAGATGGTGAGATCTACGATAACTCGTTGTTATTTCTGTATCGCATAATAAAAAATTATACTTAAAATTGTTAAAGTATCGTCATAACTCTATTGAGATGAGCACATATGTGATATGGTTTGGTATTAAACCTAACGTGTCATTTCTTAAATATTTGTGGATGTGAAACTTATGAGAAGCATTCAAAGCTTTACAAGCTCAAAACCTAAATTAGACATGTAGTATTATTTTGTTGGTTATCCTAAAAAATAAAGTTTTAGAATTCCTCTTATCACCGTACCGCTAGCACAATATTTGTCACGAACAACGGGAGATTTCAAAAGGAATAATTTCTTGGAGTGAATTGCACTTTTTGCCCTATAGTTACGTATTTGTGACACATATTACCCCATTTAGTGCAACTTTTACAAAAATATCCCATATAGGAGTCTTTAAACATGGTTTTAACTCAAAAAAAATAAACGATCAAAGCTACGTATTGGACATTGTATCTATGTTCAAAGAACATAACCTATTTAAGAAAAGGGGTTTGCGAAACAGTAACCGAGCCTTCAGTCTGTCCAGGAATAGTTTTGTACTGTTCATTGGATCACAGAGAACTTAATTAACTGTCAAATGACAAAAGATAGCTCAACCAAAATAAAAGAATGACAAATATAGTTACACTGGTGGAGCAAAAGTAAAATGAAAGCTGTATAATAATTGAATGGCAAGCTTCTTACGTCCTTTTCCTGATAAATTATATCTGCACAAGTGGCCACAAGCACCAAATCTCATATATGATGTATCCTTAGCGGTTTAGCTAGTTGCACAAGTGGTCACTAGCCCCACTGTCATGATTCAGATGCATGCATACGCCAAATTGAGGGCTCTATAAAGAAGAAAGCCTTCATCCTTCACACCAGAGTAAGAGGAGAGAGCGAGGGAGCGTGTGTGTGTAAGAGAAAGAGAACTATGAAGAGGAAGGGAGGGGACGGAGGGAGAAGAGCCACGGTGTTGGACAAGAAGGATGCAGGGAGGCGGACGAGTGAGGGGATGGAGATGGAAGATTTGTGCTCCAAGCTGACGTCTCTCGTTCCGCAAGAGTACCGTCTAGACACTGCTTCACAGGTATATAAATTTTCTTTTCGTTCTGGTATAGGAAGTTCAAAAGTTCTCTACAAATTCGAAGTTAATTACCCAAAATTAGAAAAAAAGATGTGACATGTATATGAAATGTGTGGTCGCAACCTGCTATTCTGCATCCTTAGGTTGATTTCTTGTGGATAGCCTTGTGTTTTCTTCTTGTTTCCTTGGAAAATAAACACTGATGAAGCTATGTTTGATGATATGACCATGCTTATTAGATGTGTTGTATCTTTCTTTGATTTGAGATAGCTGGCTGCGCATGCAATATGGTACAAAAAGGAGATACGATGCATCTTGTTTTCAATTGATTTCTACATCATATGATCAGTGCGCATTAGCTATTTCAAAATCATCCATATATGTTAGCTATCACAACCGAATTGGTTCTTGGGGAACTGAACTTAACTAGCTAGCCTAGTTTCACAAGAGACTACTATTTAACTGAAGTTACCGTTCTCTAAATTAGGTGTGTCAACTTGGTTAGCAACACACGTAAAAAACAATACTTGGTTAGCAACAGAAAATATAAACCACAATAGTCATCGACGTGTGTTAGTTTTGGCTTAAGTAAGATCTGCCTTCTTCATAGCGGGCTACATATTAACACATCATGATGATACAAAATTCATCCCATTGATGCAACAATGCAACATCACACAACCACGTTATTACAAGCCAAGAAGTCAAGAGAAATGGAGCTTCTTGAACGTTTTTGTGAAACAGATGAGCTTAGTGAGCTTTCGATTTTCTTAATGTTTCCTTTCCATTTTACAAGAAATCTGAAGTAACAAAAACAACAAGAGGCGTACATCGCCGTTTAGCTCAACTTCTAAAATCCCACAGAGAATATGATGTAAGTTAATCTGAAAACAGGAACAATTTTAGATGAAAAAATGGAAACCCGAAAAACACCTAATTGAGGGGTAGTGGACTGTGGACAGGTCGAGTCACAGGGACAATGACTCTCGTGCCTGCTGGCATCTTCATTATTGCATTAGTAGAAAGTATAGAGTTTCGGAAAAAAAAGGGTAGAAAAAATGGATGGGAGGTTATTTTTTAGAGAAGCATGAGAGCTTAATCATGGCATATGGCCCAACACAATACCAGCAATAGGTGCTCTGAGAGCATCACTCTGTTTACATCACATGACCACCCGATTTTGCGGAGAAGATGATACTTTAGCGACGGGGCTCTCAAAGGGAATCGATGTCATGTCACTCGGCCCCGCTCGAGTTTTGTCTTTATACACTCGCAATCCACGATTGCGAAAACATGGACGGGTACGTTCCAAGTATATATACATCGGAGAGTGACTGCGACCTGGGTAGCAATCCATCAGGTTATAATTGCGTGGGCATGGTGTGTGATGTGTGTGTGTGTTCGTACCTTCAGAAAACGGTCGAAGGTCCCAGCAACACCATCATGAGCTTCGGCAGGATCCTAACACACCGAGAGTACTAGTCGTGAAACACGAGAGCTAGCTACAAAAACACAAGAATCCAAAACTTATCCGACTCCTGCGAATTCTCAGTGGTCGAGGATGCATGGATTCTTTGTGGTTTCCTTTAGTATCGTTAGAATATTATGGACGCAGTGGACCAAATTAATGAGCTCCATGCATATCATAGGAATGATGCCATGATGGAGAAAGCGAAATGAACTCCATATGCATATATGCTGTTTACACTGAATCAAATTAACGTTGCTACTGTTGTCTCAAGTCCTGTAAATAATACAACCATTGTCTGAAAGCCCCAACTCTTTTTGGATGAGCAGGGTTCGTCAGACATGCCCGCCCAATTGACGCAAGCCACAACCTACATCAAGGATCTACGGGAGAGAGTCGAAAAGCTGAAGCAAAGGAGAGATCAGTGCCTTTCGAAAGTCCAACGAGCGACCAGCAGCAGCCGCAGCAGCAGCAACGCCGCAAACACAGTAGCAGCAACAGGATCATCCAGTCCTCACGACACTACGGTTCTGTTCAGCGGAGCCACACATTTCAATTTGAAGTTTACGATGAGCTCCAGCAAGGGTGTCCAGTTGCACAAGGTGATCCGCACGATCTTGCAAGACGAACGAGTCGATGTCATTGAAGCGAACTCATCCTACGTCGACGATAGCAAGATCGTCTACGTGCTCAAGTGCAAGGTATATATGTGATCCCAACTTCAACAAACATGCTCGCTCTTGCAGTTATGTTGGTGGTATCCGTCCTGCATATGACATCGTCTACCCTTGTGCATAATCGGCAGACCACAAGCTCCGGGGCTGCTTTGGATGCGTCCATGGTGGAAACAAGTCTCAGAAAGTTACTGACTGAATCATTTGCAGAACCTGATCGTGTTGGTGTCTAAATTGGTCAAGTGTTACCATGGTGGAAACAAGTCTCAGAAAGTTACTGACTGAATCATTTGCATAACCTGATCGTGTTGGTGTCTAAATTGGTAAGTGTTAGGCTCGATAGGAGGATCTGCGCAAAGTCAAACATATTGTTGTGCCCAGTTTTCCTTCACATAAACTGTATCTTACCCGCAAAAAAAAAAAAAACTTCATCTTGCTTCTGCATTAGATTGTACGATTTATTTTTATCAACACTTATAAACAACAGCCCTTTGCAAGTTGAACTATGATTCTTCCTTACCGAAACATTTCAAATTTGAATGGAAATTTTTTATGTCTATGGCAAACGCGCAATTATCATTGGTTTAACTTCTATCAAGTTTTTATGACAAGTTTTCCTTCACATAAACTGCATCTTGCTTTACATAAGCACTTTTAAACTATTGTCCTTTGCAGGTTTAATAGTTGTCCAGCATTACATAAATATTTCATATTTGTAGGAAGGCTTTTATCCGTATGACAAACGTGCAATTACCTGGTATTGAACTTCTACATGTTGAATATAAATACACTGCCTAGTCTCTTTCCATCAGTTCGAACTTTTGGTTTAATTGGCTAGTGCAGCAATCTTTCATGGTATCAGAGCCAAGAGGTCTTAAGTTCAAGACCCTGCTCACGCAGTTTTAAAAATAAAAGAAAAAAGATTCTGCGGCCCGCACCGAACCCACGCTAAGGACTAAAATAGCATAAACGTGAGGGGGAGTGTTGAATATAAATACACTGCCTAGTCTCTTTCCATTAGTTCGGACTTTTGGAAAACTTGGCTAGTGCATCAATATAATATGGTATCAGAGCCAGAAGGTCTCAAGTTCAAATCCCGGCGTACGCACTATTTAATCTAAAAATAGTTGCAGCCTCCCGTTTATCCCACGTCTAGCCTAGACACGAGGGGGAGTGTTGAATATAAATACACTGCCTAGTCTCTTTCCATCAGTTCGAACTTTTGGTTTAATTGGCTAGTGTAGCAATCTTTCACTACATTGATGAACACTACTACAGAGTACAGATTAAGGGTGAGAATTTTACCCATACCCTACTTGCTAAGTCATGGGTAGGACATGCGTACAATCTTGTGCCCACAAGTATACCCAAGCCCTACCTTCTTTGACCTGACATGCGGTCCCTCAAGTTCATGATCCATTGGCCCTCCCCATTACACCGTCGCTACATGGAGCCAGGCGACAACGTTAGCAACTTCCATGTTTCCCCTCTTGGTCATTTCCCACTTTCTTCATGTGGCGGCCTAGTAGAGAGTAAAAGAACATAACTTCAATGTGGTTGCGTGCATTGAACTATTGATCTACCCAATGAGTAATCAGTGGGTATATGAGCGTGGCTAAAGTTTTGTACCCATAGGTATGTATATAGAAGGAATTTTGTACACACGAGCTATATGGGTATGGGTATAGTATTGATGTATCCTACCCATTACCATCCTTACTAGATATGTCCTCGGTATTTCCCATAAGTGTCATTGCACACGGGCAGAGGGGTCCCAAAACTAGAGGGGATGAATGACAGGGGAGCCCACATCATATTTTTCATTAGGTAGCTTAACTGTATAATTTTGGAAGTTTTCTTACAAAGCATGAGAAGTTGTAGTCTTTGTTACACCAACCTCAGAAGATTTTTTTTTTGGCAAATCAACTCAAAATATGATGTCTCTTCTTGCAGTGCAAGGGGACCACTAGCCTGCCAAAAAAATAGATGGATCCCTCAATCGACATCCAACAAGTTAGAGCATCTCCAGCCGCGTCCCACAAACCGTCCCTAAAGGGCACCAGATCGAGCGTTTGGGGGACGTGTTTCGTTCGTGTCGCGTTTGGGGGATGTCGCTCTCCAGCCGCATCCCCAAACGCCGCCCCCAAACTTTTTTAACATTAAAATACTCTTTTTTTCATTTTTATTTCAATAGAGGGAAGAAATATTCCACAAACTAATACATAATTGGGAACATGGTTTACACAAACTAAGACATGGTTTAGAACATGGTTTCCACAAACTAATACATGGTTTGAACCATGGTTGACACAAATTAAAACATTGCAAAATGACGAAACCTACGTAGTGTTGGCATCGCAAATTTCGTGTGTTCACTGCCAAGAAAGAACACTTCAAGGCACTCTCAGTCACCCAAACTGGAAAATCCAGCTGGTGATGATAGCCCTGTTGGTCCTTTCGAGGAAGAACATCCAAAAAAGATATGTGCCTATTTTCGCTGCGAAGAAACAACACTCAATCGTCCTCCTCATCGTTGTCATCGTGGTAGTGCCGGCGACAACACGTCTCGTCGAACACCTTGACGCTCATATCCGCCTCGCCTAGGTAGGAGAATGTGAGCACGCAGCCGGCTTTGAGATCGTGGTAGCGTGCAAACTTCTCCTAGCCGGTGTGGAGATCTTGTCGTGCTCGTCGAAGAGCACGTCCACCGGCCACCGGCAGTAGTCGCAGGTAGCCTCCTGCAGATGCAGCGAGGCCGACTCGTTGCCGGCGACGAAGTCGGCAAACTTGTCCGGTAGCCTCTGGATGCCGAGTGGGTCGCCCTTGAGGATGACGACGAACTCAAACAACACTTCCTGCTCCTCCTCCTGCAGGTCTGACGATGAAGACGATGGCGTCGCAGGCGACGACGAGCGTGCAGCTCTGCCACGGCCACGACCACGGCCGCGACCTCGGCCCCTACCAGCCATGTCGTCGACTCTTGAGATGGTGGCGGCTAGAGTTGCGAGAGAGGCGCTAGGGTTTGTGTGTGAGGGTCGATGAGAGAGCGCCCCTTTTTATAGGCCGAAGTGAGGCGGTGGAGCGGTGGTGCTCATTAACGCCGGCACACGGAGCTATACACGATGGGACGCTTCGTTGCGTCTCTGCGAGAACTGCACCATCACAGCGCCAATAACTTCCGTCGTGAGGTAAACGACGGTTAGGTTTAAACTTGAATATCCCGTTGACGCGTCGGTCCCGACACTCCTCGTCTCGCTTTTCGTTGTCTGGCGTGCCCGGAGCGTCCCCTGTGTAGCAAGGACGGGCTCGAGACGCCGGGCACCGTATTGAGCCACGCCGGACAAAAGGAGGCTTTGAGACACACGGGTAGGAACGTTTTTTTGTCCGACGCACCCCAAATCCCTTTGGGAGACGCGGCTGGAGATACACACGTGCACGATTAGCACAGATGCACAGCACATGCCAACACGAAAATGCCTGCTCATCACAGCCCTCCTATACACAAATCAATGAACCTCAGCTGAATTTTACGGAAAGCACCAACTGATGTGTAAGCATATCACACCCCAGTGGGCAGAGTTATGCCACTGTAACTCCACCATGATTGTTCTGGCTAAATCTGATTATAATGCTCATGCAGAACATAAGCAGAGTATTGGTACAATTTAGGGAACATCATTATCAGTTTCATAGACAGCAAGTGTTTGCAGGCAGCAGAACTAGGAGCTCCATCCCAAAGAAAGTGAGAGGTTACAAGCATATTCTAAAACCATGTCAACTTGCCAACTGGGTTATAAAACATCCTCTCAATCAGGCCTTTAAAATTAGATTATCCTCTTCCAGTCGAACCTAAAAGCCTAAAAGGTCAAATGAAATCAACCTCGAGTGGCTCATACACTACCAGTTATTCTACTGTTATATACAGGGCAGCTCCCGCAGGTGCATTAACTTCAATGTTCTGTTACGCGACACCACGTCAAGTCTCCCTACCTACAGATGCAGACTACAATGCTCAGAGATGTACACATTCCCCTCTATAATACACAAGGCCGAGCCGATTTCTACAGCAACATTAGTTGCTTCCAAGGTGGTAAAGTCAACTGCATTCCAAAGGGTGCTCAAAACTTGTTGGTTGGATTGAACTGCCATCCAAATGGTTCGGTGATGCCAACTTGGCTGAACTGCCTTCCACAGGTTGTTCTGGCACTGTCGGCTCCATTAAATTATTCTTAGATTTAGCTTCCACAAGCGACGGACCCGTTGTCTGCTGCTCTGGTGTATTGTTATTGGGTTTAGCTTCATGAAACAACTGAAGAAGCACACTCTGAATTTTCGTCCGTAATGCAGAAGCCTCTTCAGGTTGGAACCATCTTTTGCCAAACTATCAGAAAAAAAAAGTAGAGAGAAGATGAGCCAAAAGTACTGTGTTCTGCACGCAAACACACAAAACATAAAGTGGCCAAGACATTAACAGATAGTCACTCGCCATGGAAAGGTCTTTCTTGTGAATCCTCTCAGGTGCCTGCTCAATGAATCGCTGCATGTAGTATAGAACAAAGAGGCCACAGTCATATTCATTTTCCTGCTGCGGGACCTGGAGAAGGCAGGAGTGTGTTACAAGATCACAGCATGGAGGAACAAATACACCGTTTAGAATTAAAATGGAGAAATGCTATCAACAACCTATACAAAGAACAACGGAGATCCACAAATAAATAATGTGAACACCCACATGTAATTTCCTTTTGATAATATCCTGAACTTACAAATTGCTGTAACTTCTTGTACGTAGTATTTAGGATTTGGCAATATAAAGCCTGTACTTTGTAACTTCATGCAACTTCACACTCCATGTATCACCGTCTTTAGGAGGCCAGTAAACAAAAACCCTACCTTTTCAATGAAATGAAACACAAAGGTCCTTTGCGTTTTCTCGAAAAGCTTTACACTCGCTATCTTAAAGAAAATTTATCACTGGTATGAACTGTAACGAGAGCTCCAAGTGGTCATCTTAGCGCGTAAACCTATATTATTCTCAATAATATATGTGGGTCTAATGCAATTTTCCCAGGCGCAGTAGTCTAACAAACAGTTTTGTTATTCAGATCTGAAACGGACATGCACCTAAATCTATCCTCAAAAGCACACATTTCAATGAAAGAAGAGCTTGAGTTACCGCAATAGGTTTCTTCTCAATCTTGCGAGGAAGGTTCTTCCACACCATTTCTTGTATAGGACATTCTTCTAAAGAACCATTTTTATTCAGGTAACTCCATTCTTCTTTTAAGAATCTGTAAACAAAACATATGAGGCCTTAAAAATAGAATAAAAATAATATAGCAAAACAGAGCATATCATGGAGGTTTTGACACCTATATATACAACAACAACAACAACATCATCATAGTCTTTTTCCAAAGCAAGTTGTGGTCGGCTAGATATGGAACCCAACGGAAACATAAGGAAACCAAAAGAAGGAGAGAGAGAAAAAAGTAAACTAAGATTCCGGCACATTGATCGCTGATTTCCACGCAGTCCTATCAAGAGCTAAATCTTTAGGGACTTTCCAATCCCTCAAGTCCCTTTTTACCACCTCCGCACATGTCAACTTTGGTCGTCCTCTGCCCCTCGTATTTTCCACTCCTTAGAATTCCACTAATATGCCTTTTAGGAATAGCCGGTCCCAAGCCAACGTAAAAACCAGCCATTCCTATGGATATGACGCTTATGTATACCTAATAATAAAAAATAAGGTTTCTTGCTAAAATTTCGTCCGTTTTGCTTTGACCCCTATCTTTTGATCGAATTTACAGCTATTGCCACCGCCAAGTCAACAAAGCCAAATTTAAAAAAGTTTCGTACGGGGATACTCCGAAGCGAGCAAGCCATGTCATGGTAGGGATTCCACCCCACCGCCACCGGTCATTACCACGGGCCCTGCGACCCATCCGTGGAGGTTCATTTGTACCAGCAGGGCAACAACCCAGCCTCAGTCTTCTCTGGATTGAAAGTAGTGCTTTGTGCAGTTTGCATGAACGCAAACAATTGTCTCAAGCAGTCAAAACTTTGCTCTTGATTGATGGTTGCTGTCATCCAACTATTCAAGAATGCAAGTTCCATTCCCATTTCTCATTACCACCGAGTGTTTTACAGCATGCAAGTAAAGATTATATAGAGCCTCCTATAAACAACATTCGGATTCTCACACACATAAAAAAAAAGGTCAGTAAGCTGAGAAATTATTTGTATACTAGGTAGTGATATTTTAACATCTTCTAATTTGACCTTTTGTTGGACATCACCGCCAGTTATTGCAGATAATGAAGAAAGGGATTTCAGGATAAAATTTAGTTGAAAATTAGTCGTTCGTTTTTTCTTCCGTTGCAACGCACAGGCAAATTTCCTATACAAGAAAATAATTGTATGCGCAAATAATAGGGCCGACATCCTAGAGGCTTATTTCTAATATGTATGATATAAATGAGACTTTGATAATGAAAATAACTAAAACAAAGTATTAGCCCCTGTATCACATCTGTAATTATGTTGCACAAATAAAATATCCTATAGCAAAACAAAGCAGTGCAAGTGATCAATTTTTTGACTTCTGAGACTACATACCTCTCAACGACACTGAAAATATGTCTGCTTCTATGAAACTTCAGTGAATCCAAATGAAGTATAATGAGGCCTGATTGATCTTCCTTTGATGGCATACATATAATTACAAGGCTCCAGTGGGTACTGACAATTTGGAGGGAAAAAAACACATGCTAAGACTTTGAAAAAATATTGTAAGTAACAAATAACTCTAGCATAGATAGGTAATGAAATGCATTAATGATCAGGTCATGTCCCAAAAAAAATTAAATCCAATCAGACAACATAAGCATATAAACATCCATCTGTAGGTATCCGAAACAAAACAAAAAAAAAAGTGCAATGGCATCTACTTCATTATGACCAGGTTTCACACTTCACACCGGCAAGACGGTGGTAAAAATGGAAAGATGACACACGCTTTTCACACTAGTTACAGGACAGCCTATTCTTTGTCGTATACTGTGCTCATTATTCCATGTTGCCACCTAGGCATATGAAATAAATGATATTAACAAGAAAACACCAATGTGTGTAAGTACAAAAGTATATTTGTTAACAAGAATGCTTTAAACAGGTACAGAAGTCTGGAAGAGAACATAGTTGAAGCTCCCTCCCTTTCAATCCTAATAGATACAATTTATTGACGTCGCATTCTATTTTCAATTACGCATCGTTGCAGTGGTACTGAGTCAACTTTCTCTTCAAATAATAAAACCAGCAGATTCTGGAACTGTTAAAACTTGGAGACCACGCATAGAAGTTCTATAAGAATCTAAAAAAAATACAATATACAAACGATGCAATGTTCAGTAAACATGTAAAGTTCCCCATTCAAACTTACCTGAATTCTATAAAATATATGCACAAAGTGAAGTTCTAGAAACATGTAAAACTCTACAAGTAAATACAAATATCTAGCTTAAGTAATGTATATAAGCAAAAGAGAAGATAACATCGCTTACTCTGCATGCACAGGGAATAATATATATGCTTTTTTGAATATGTCTATGCCTTTCCACCATCTTCTCAGCTTCAAGAAATAAGAAGCTTTGTCTACCTTCAGAATAAGAGACCCAAAATGAGTTGCATATAAGACATGGCCATATGTTGATACAGCTGAGAGGCGGACATCAAATCTTCATTTTACTATAAAAAAGGTATGTATCAAACACAAGTACTTTGTATTTACCCAATGCACAAAGATTCTAGTAAAACTACTCCCTCAGAAAAAGATTGACGCGACCAGTCAAATTGCAACAAAAAAAAAAAACTGCACCTTTGCTGCCTCGCAAAATCATCACCGCGACCCCCCCAGCAGATCCTCCCCCTCCTGTTGGCAGCGTCGACTTCCCCTTCTTCTCCGCTTGGTCTCGCCATCTTTCCCCACGCCTCGCGGCTGCTGCGCTCACCAACACGTCCAGGGCGACCACTCCATCTCCATACTCCCCTAAAATCTTCACCATCGAGGGCGAGGACTCCATCTCAGCAGATCCGTTATAATGGTCGAATTTTGGACGTACACGAGATGCGCTGGCCGATCCGGTACACCAGCGTGCCCACGGAGACCCCCCCTTGTCGTCCACGTCAGGGAGTACACCGCCAAGCTCGATTGACCACCAGGTGTACCGGTGAGACGCGGCAGCACAGCACGTGGAGTACCGGCATGCCTGGGTCTCACCGACCTCTCCTCCACGCTGGAGAGCGGCGGCGGGGTGAAGGAGCGGTTCCTGCCGATCGCCAACATCGGGCGAATCATGCAGCGCGGCATGCCAGAGAAGCGGAGGACCATCAACAGGGACGGCCTGATCTGGTCCATGGGCATGGTCAGCTTCGAGGACTACGTTGAGCCCCTTAAGCTCTAGAGGGAGGTATTCCCCTTTTCTCCCTCAACACTGTACCGGGAGGTATTCCCCTCTCCCCCCTCTGTGCTCTGTTCCTAGACCTGATGCTACACATGAACTAATCTTTGCACAGATTGTTTGAGTTACACATGTGAGATGAGAGGAAGGTTGGGAGTGGTACATGATTGGTGTTTAGGGTTTCTGAAATTTTGCCAACTGGGGCTCTCTATTATGGATGTTTGTGTGCAGTACTTATCGAGTAGGATGTTTCCTAAGCTTCTGCAGGGAAGGCAAGATGATGCTGTTGATTAGTGTTCAATTTTAGCAATTGGATTCTGTTAGTGTCATGGTGTGGCTGTGCCAATCAAGGCCTTGACTTTAGTTGGGGTGTCACGCACATGGGTTTACTGATTCGCTACTCACTGCGTCAATGATGAGTAACATAAGTACAAAAAATAGGCTTAATGAACTGACTTATTTTTAACTCACAATCTCAAAAGATTTTTCATGCTACTCCAAAGGAGTATTGTTCTTGGCAAAACATGTCTGGCAGTCTATGTTTCTACTCTGAAGGAACTTGAAATTACTCCCAGCAATTTGCACATGATGTAGCACCGAACTGAAATATATTATTCCATTAGTGTCACAACATGTTATCCTCTCCAAGTATTTTCCAGTTCACATATTGTTACGATTCTGCAATTTTCTCTATCTGTTTTAATCATATCCTTGTGTTCGCAGGGCAGATTCAATTGAGAAGATCCATGAGAAACTAACATAATTGCGAGCTGAGATAAAAGATGATCATAAGCTTCCTACATTCAGATTTGTTTACCTGAATACCAAATAAATTTCAACTCATTTTCGGATTTATACTAGCCTGTACTGCTCATGCTCCCAATAACTCAAATCAGGAAGCAACTTGTTTTTATGAGAACATATATTGATCTCAAAGGCGCAACTCCCAGCAACTAGGCTACGAAAAAGGGAAAAGGGAAACAGCACGGCTAAAATGGACATGGATGTTATCTGGGGGAACTAATTGCCCCCTAAACGTAGTGAGACGAGTACTTCCATTTGTCTAGTTACACTGATATCGGGCATTTGTTATTCTTCACTCACTTTAATTCCCGCAATACGTATTCACTGCAGATTGAACCCGCTAATTCCAGCTCAACCCATTGCCTGACAGAATCATGCAACATCCACACACACACAACACACTGCTTACCAGTAGTAATGAGAGCCAATACTGTTTCTTATTCAACTCAGCTAACAAGGACATTATCTAGGATATCACAATATGCAAGATCAGAGACATTAATTTGTTGGTCTTGTGCACATCCAGGAATGTATGGCATTGCGTTGCAGCAGAGATGGCTGGGCACTAATCTTCCATTTCAATGTTGCTGCCGTATTGTAGTAGAAGCTACTCGGTGCCTGACGATGGGGTGCTGCGGTGGAAGCAATGGGTGCTTGCCAGAGCGGAGGCAGTACGTGCTTGCTGGCAGGATGCAGGAGTGTAGGAGGTCCGTGCTTGCCAGCAGGATGCACGAGCTGAGGCAGTCCGTGCTTGCCGGCGGGATGCAGGAGCGGAGGCGGCCTGTGCTTGCCGGTTGGACGCGTGCGCTACTCTGGGATGTGGCGGAGGCGGTCTGTGCTTGAGGTGTTCAGAGCTTACCGGCGGATGCGGAGTGGAGGCGGTCCATGCTTGCCAACAGGATGCAGGAGCGGAGGAGGTACATGCTTGCCGGCTGGACGCGTGTGGTACTCTGGGGTGGGGCAGCGGCGATCCATCAGCTGGATCAGCTGGAAGCCTGTGGTAGATCGACGAGGACGGAGTAGGACATTGACGGTGGAGGCAATTGGGGGAACGATCCAGAGCTGGACTGCGTGTGCTGCTTTGTTAGAATTTGAATTATCGGGGATATGGATGTAAAATGGACACTGTTGAATGGTTTTATTCACTGGTGTCAACCTTTTCGGAACGGAGGGAGTAACATCAATTGTACTTTTGGCTGTTTGCACTTCATGTTCACTCCTCCGGCCATGTAATATTTAAGTACTTACTGCCCTCCAATAACAGTAACACCAACACCAGACTAACCATACTAGTTTTCCGATACCTACATAGTTGCTACTCACGGAGATGAAACCCAAAAGATTTTCGTTGGGGCGTAACCCTCTTAGCGACGCGCCATATCGGAACCCGGGTGTGGTGTCAAATGGGCAAGGGCCGGGTCGTCACCCCCTAGGTGGCGCGTCGTATCTTGATCTGGATACGGTGGCAAGTGAGCAAGGATCAGGTCGTCGCATCCTTAGTGGCGTGCTACATCGGCGCCCGGGTGTAGTGGAAAATGAGCAAGGGTCTTCACATTTGACTTGACGAGTGTGAAGGGTAAGGAAGCTAGCCGAGCGTAGGAGGTTTCGCTTAGGTAGCTGGAACGTAGGGTCCCTGACAGTTAGGCTTCGGGAGCTAGTTGATACAGCGGTGAGGAGAGGTGTTGATATCCTTTGCGAAGGCGAAGGAAGTAGAGGATGCTGGCTTCAAGCTGTGGTATACGGGAACGGCTCCAAACAGAAATGGAGTAGGTATCTTGATCAACAAGAACCTCAAATCTGGAGTGGTAGACGTCAAGAGATGTGGGGACTAGATTATCCTGGTCAAGCTGGTAGTTGGGGCTTAGTTCTCAATGTTATTAGCGCTTATGTCCCACAAATAGGCCACAATGAGAACACCAAGAGGGAGTTCCGGGAAGGCCTAGAGGACATGGTTAGGGGTGTACCCAGTGGCGAAAAGCTCTTCATAGGAGGAAACCTTAATGGCCACGTGGGTACATCTAACATAGGTTTTAAAGGGGCGCATGGGGGCTTTGGCTATGGCATCAGGAATCAAGAAGGGGAAGATGTCCTAAGCTTTGCTTTAGCGTACGACATGATCGTAGCTAACACCCTCTTTAAAAAGAGAGAATCACATCTAGTGACTTTTAGTAGTGGCCACCACAGTAGCCAGATTGACTTCATCCTCTCAAGGAGAGAAGATAGGAGTGCGTGCCTAGATTGTAAGGTGATACCTGGAGAGAGTGTTGTCCATCAGCATAAGCTTGTGGTGGCTTACTTCCGCTTTCGACTTCGTGTCCAATGGGATAAACGTGCGAAAGTCGCTAGAACGAAGTGCTGGAAGCTCAAGGGGGAGGTAGCTCAGACGTTCAAGGAGAGGGTCATTAAGGAGGGCCCTTGGGAGGAAGGAGGTGATGCGGACAATATGTGGATGAAGATGGCGACATGTATTCGTAAGGTGGCCTATAGAAGCGAAGTTAGGGATACCTGGTGGTGGAACACTGGTGGCTATTAAGGAGAAGAAAGATTGTTTCAGACGCGTGTACCTGGATGGATAGGAGTGCAGACAACATGGAAAAGTACAAGATGGCAAAGAAGGCCGCAAAGCGAGCTGTGAGTGAAGCAAGGGGTCAGGCATATGAGGACCACTATCAGCGGTTAGACACGAAGGAAGGCAAAAAGGACATCTATAGGATGGCCAAGATCCGAGAGAGGAAGACGAGGGATGTTGACCAAGTCAAATGCATCAAGGACGGAGCAAACCAGCTCCTGGTGAAGGACAAGAAGATTAAGCATAGATGGCGGGAGTACTTCGACGGGCTGTTCAATGGGGAGACTGAGAGCTCTACCATTGAACTGGACAACTCCTTTGATGATACCAGTAGGCGTTTTGTGGGGCGAATCTAGGAGACTGAGGTCAAGGAGGCATTGAGAAGGATGAAGGGAGGCAAGGCAATGGGCCATGATTGTATCCCCATTGAGGTGTGGAGAGGCCTTGGAGACATAGCGATAGTATGGCTAACTAAGCTCTTCAACTCCATTTTTCGGGCAAACAAGATGCCAGAAGAATGGAGACGTAGTATATTAGTACCAATCTTCAAGAACAAAGGGGATTTTCGTGGAATTAAGCTTATGAGCCATACAATGAAGCTATGGGAGAGAGTCATTGAGCACTGTTTAAGACGATTGACAAGTGTGACCAAAAATCAGTTTGGTTTCATGCCTGGAAGGTCGACCATGGAAGCCATCTTCTTGGTACGACAACTCATGGAGAGATACAAGGAGCAAAAGAAGGAACTGCATATGGTGTTCATTGACTTGGAGAAGGCCTACGATAAGATATCGCGGCACGTCATGTGGTGGGCCTTGGAGAAACACAAAGTCACATCAAAGTACATTACCCTCATCAAGGACATGTACGATAATGTTGTGACAAGTGTTCAAACAAGAGATGGCGACACCGATGACTTCCCGATTAAAATAGGACTACACCAGGGGTCAGCTTTGAGCCCTTATCTATTTGATTTGGTGATGGATGAGGTCACAAGGGATATATAAGGAGATATCCCATGGTGTATGCTCTTTGCGGATGATGTGGTCCTAATCGATGATAGTCGAACGGGTGTCAATAGGAAGTTAGAACTATGGAGACAAACCTTGGAATCGAAAGGTTTTAGACTTAGTAGAATTAAAACTGAGTACATGGTGTGCGGTTTTAGTACTACTAGGCACGAGGAGGAGGTTAGCCTGGATGGGAAGGTGGTGCCTCAGAAGGACACCTTTCGATACTTGGGGCCAATCCTGCACAAGGATGGGGCTATTGATGAAGACGTGAACCACCGGATCAAAGCCGGATGGATGAAGTGGGCCAAGCTTCTGGCATTCTTTGTGATAAGAGAGTGCCACAAAAGCTAAAAGGCAAATTCTATAGGACGGCAACCCGCAATGTTGTATGGCGCTGAGTGTTGACCGACTAAAAGACGGCATGTTCAACAGTTAGGTGTGGCGGAGATGCGCATGTTGAGATGGATGTGTGGCCACACGAGGATGGACCGAGTCCGGAATGATGATATACGAGATAGAGTTGGGGTAGCACCGATTGCAGAGAAGCTTGTCCAACATCGTCTAAGATGGTTTGGGCATATTCAGCGCAGGCCTCCAGAAGTGCATAGTGGACGGCTAAAGCGTGCTGATAATGTCAAGAGAGGACAGGGTAGACCAAACTTGACATGGGAGGAGTCCGTAAAGAGAGATCTGAAGAACTGGAGTATCACCAAAGAACTAGCCATGGACAGAGCCGCGTGAAAGCTTGCTATCCATGTGCCAGAACCATGAGTTGGTTACGAGATCTTATGGGTTTCACCTCTAGCCTACCCAACTTATTTGGGAATAAAGGCTTTGTTGTTGTACTATTTTTCCTTCTAGATGGAGTGTACAGCACTCCTGCTGATTCCGTAGCTTTTTCCTTATTCTACAACTGTATCACACTTGTTCATGAAAAGCATCAAGCGTACTCATCATCTCATCATCCTAGAATGTTGAATTATGTACTACTATAAAACATAGCAGGTTAGTAATCACGGTACAGAATATTAAATCTTAACAAGCAAGACAATACAATTTAAGAATTTAACGAAGAAAGTTACCTTTGATATTAGGGCTTCAAGTTTGCTGAAGAAGTATGTGTTGAAAATATGGCACTTGCCTTTTGGTATACTAATTGATGACATTGGCTGTTGCAGGTACCTACAAGATGATATTTTTTTGCTTTGACTGTTTTGAAAAATGAGGAATTTAGAAACTAAGAGCAATACTTACATAATGTAGAAGTTCATTATAGGTGAGGACAGCAAAGACTCAGGCTCTAGGCATTTTATGTCATCATGAGAAAGTTCTACAGACTGAGGGTGTTCACTGCCAGCACGGAAAAAGAAAATAACCATCAACAATATATAAAATAACATTAAGCTGGATGGAGTTTCAAAAATTCAAATACCAACCTTGAAGGATAGTATATCTTCATTGCATCCCTAATGATGTATTAGAGTTAGTTAATATAGTCGTCAAAAATTTGCAGAAGAGAAAATATAGAACACAGAATATTGTTTTGTATATACGAGTCACGGGCTGATTACATAACTATGCATGTACCCAGCAAGCAGGAGTTATAACACAATTTATACATGCGTATCAGTTATCACAGCACCCACATTGGGAAATGGCAAGTGATTGCAACTTATTACCATTTATTGGTTATCTTATCTGCGGATTCTGAATGACGTGCATCTCCATCGAGTAGAACAACCTCTTGAACCTGAAATGATGTAAAAAATCAAACCAAAATTGTGGAAAGAGTAACCTCATTATGGTTACAAGCAAAACATAAGTAGCCTAGTTGGCTGTTTCTAGAAGTTGACATGAGCAGATCTTTACTAATGATTAGTCAGTTATGGTAGGATTCATTATAAGAATAATCAAGAATAACACCAAAAATGAAGTAAAAGCATTTAAATTTGTATTATTAGGTTGTTGTAATTACAAGATAGCTCATGTCTAACATCTGACTGAAGACCTCTCATAATCCTCTGCGAGTACTGAAAACAGTCAGCAGTTATTTCTCCTTTTTGGTGCTGCCCCAGAAATCATGATCCTCTTGTTCCCATATAAATCATTAGCAACAGCCAACCACAATATATTCAAAAGCTACAACTTTCTGACTACTACTCATACCTAGATACTTCTATCAAACCAAAAGGGAAGTTATTTTTTGACTAGGCGTGGATATACAGCTTTCTCTGCTAGTTTCTGTTTCTTAAATGTTAATAAGATATTGCAGATTATAATAGTAGAGGATTTTGTGCCCATATAAGGATCGCAACATTTTTTCAATGAACTGTGCACACGCGGTCTTGGAATTCTATCTACCGTCTTGCCAGCAATAGTAAGTAGTTCATGGGGTTGGCATCGGTATCTCGTTTATCTAGTTTCTTCTTGCAGCTCTGATGCCTTTTACCATTTTTCTTTAAGATGGCTGCAAAGAAAGCTTAGCTGGCAGCTACCAGTTTATCTGAGATGATTGTTTCCATATTTTTATGATTATTTCTTTCATGAAAGTGACCTGTCATTTGACTTTGCTTTGTTCCTGTACATCAGTATTTGAAATTTTCTACTGGCAGCATCCAATGGAGATGGCCACTGCATGGTGGCACAGTTATCTTCTTCTGATGCCCTCAGGTTCATCCTGTGCCATGGTCCATGTTGGTTCTTAGTTGTTACCAATAATCGCATGTAATGCATTGCACACTACCTCTAGAACCTTTGAAAGAGTTCATGGATGTACCAGATGAGTACAATATCTGCAAAATTTCAGTCAAATTCCCCCATGGTTGGGAGAAAAAAAATCCAACTTAACCCATAGATCTGTGTACTGCATTTCTATCAATAATAGTTAGCTTCATCCATGGAAAAATGAATAGATGCAGTACAGTGCACGCAGTAATTACCATATATTTTTCTTACATGTCAGCTATCTAGAGGCATAGTTTCAAAAACCGTACCAGTGAGTGCACCGAACAAGCGATTGGTTCACTGGTCCAACCGCCGGCTGATCGGGTTCGAGAGCAACAATAAACTGGCATGTTCAATTCATTTCAAAGCTAACTTTGGTAAAAGTTCACCTCAAGTTGTATATATATAGCATGTACTTCACTAGTATATCAGAAAACTACTGCAGACTAGTTGGTATCGCCATATTGGGCTTTGACTAAAGGTAGTTGAGCCTCTGTAGAGGGCAGGTTCGATTCCTGCGGAAAACATCTCTTTGCTTCTTAAAAACAAGACAGCACGCAGGTTCCAGTTTTTCCTGTTGGTACAGTCCGGTTTTTTTAACTATGACTAGAGGTGCGATCCCACAATCTTATTAAAATACACTACTCCCTCCGATCCATATTACTTGATGCTAAAATGGATGTATCTACAACTAAAATGTGTCTAGATGCATCTATATTAGCATCAAGTAATATGGATCGGAGAGAGTACTAAATACATTTTCAATCTTTGTGAAGTCAATTTTTCCATGGATTGATGGAGGACATCTAGACAAAGGAGGAGAAATCTTGAAAAAGAAAGAAAAACATACGCCCTCCGTCCCCAGATAGGTGGCGTACTTACTACTTAGTCAAAAAAAAGTCAATGCTTTCTAAGTTTGACAATATTAAATAAATACATTATGAAAATTATCTTATTATGGATCTATTGATATTGGTTTGGTATTGAAGATGGTTATATTTTTGAATATATACTCGGTCAAACCTAAAAAAAATTGACTTTTTAACTGAGTTTGTACACCACAGTTTTTTACTTCTGTGCAAAACTCAATCAAATATGGGTCGAGTCCTCACTGTGGCTCAAGCCCCAAACATAAGTCCACCACACATGAAGATAGGGAGCTCCCTTGCAACTCGGGGACTTCTATCCCACTCGGGGTGGGGTCATTAACAGTTGGGCTTGGCTGACCCAACAGTCATGGATATCGTATCTCTTTTTCTTCTACTTTATGGTTCATCTTAAGAACCTGAGTGCCTACTTGAGCCTTTTGCATTACTATGAATTTAATGTATTGTGATTATTATTTTCACTACATATTGGCATGTAGTGAGTCAGAATTACTAAGTTCGTGAGATACAACTACGCACTCAAGAACAAAGATGTATGTCCCCTAGTGAACCTTAATACTCTCTCCAATTCAAATTAATTGACTCAACCTTTGTCTAGATACGGATGTATAATTTGGATCGGAGGGAGTATTATTAAGTGGTGCATCCCAAAGAGCAAAACAGTGGCCCAAATCAGCGGAACCACAAGTCTACTCCCTCTGTCCCATAATATAAGGTTTTATTACGATCAATACATGAGACTATTAATTGTAATAACATCTTATATTATGGGCCAGAGGGAGTAGTAATTATGATGCGATCCATTTGCCACTCTACAGCTGTGAGTGAGTTCGTAACCAAAATATTTCAAGCGTGCACCGCACTAATGGAGGTACATCTTTGAAATCCCTCATTTGGAAGAAATACCGAGTAAAGGGCGTACCCAGTGCTGAAAGCTCCCACACATTGTGGGGTCTGGGGAAGGATATTTCTAGGCAGCCTTTCCCTTGCTTTTTACTGTGAATATTTTATTCATGGGAACTTGCTCACCTGAATGTCACCCATAAACAGAAAATTTGCAAGTTGCAAAAGAAGAACTTAGAGAAAATGTGACAACATAACAGCTATACTATCTCAAATGAACCTAGAGGCACTGCTATGTCACCCATCTGATAGGAAACACAAGTTAAAGGTCCAATCTTGGAGCATGAGCAAAAAGGAAGCCACTAACATTATAAATCACCTTCCTAGTTATTCGATGTTCTAGTAACCTTTTCGTATTATTAACCAGTATGTTGAAAACAAAACCCCTTATCAAATATCTACTGCCAAAATCTTCAAATATTTAATGGCTGGGGGCTCTGCCAATCCTAATACTTCAGCAATAATCAACATAAGAAAGAGCACCCCAGCGGCCATGATGGTAAGAGTTGTAGAAACTAGAAAGCATGTACAAACCTTTCTTGATCTCAACCGCATTGAAAAGGCCCCTGGGTCATCTCCTTTCCTAGCAGAGATAGATTACATAATTCAATACAAGAAAAAATTGACATAACACATAATAGATCACAAAATGAAAAGAAAAAAAGAACATATATATGTCATGCTTGTGTGAGACATGGTCACGATAAGAATTCTGATAGATTTATGCACCATGCGCAGAAAGCCATTAATATTTAAAGTTAGTTAAGAAAATATCGTTGCCATAAAAGGCAAATGGAGGTGCACGTTAACAGCGGAATAGAAGAGTGCATACATACTAACCTTTTTCGAGAAGGCGTAGAAGCATGTTCATGTATCCTAGTGTGGCCATTATCCTTGAATGCATCGCCAGGAGACAAATTTTCCAGGTCGATTGAGTTGTCCATATATGATACTTTTTTGGTAGACAAACATATTGGTTGTCCATCGGTTTCACAAGACTCATCCACCTCACAAAACTTCCCTTCACTCTCTACTGAAGTTTTAGGCTTGCTAGGGCTTGCACTAGTTATCTCCATACGAGACAAATTAAGGCCTGCCTAATATATAGAAAAATTAACACTTGCACAATACACAGATTTCAAGTACCACACAACAGAGCAACATAATAATTACCTCATCATCCACCTTAAATGCGGAAAAGAAATCAGATTTGGTTACTCCATGATTCTCATTGCAATCACTAGGCAAACCTACATGTCGTACAGAAAATTAAATTAAATTTGCATCGAAAAATTATTAATGATATGTATAACAGAAATTCAAGTTGGAAAATGGTTAAAGTGTTATTAGAGAAGGAAATGTGATATAACATGAGTGGCTTGCCCTAATATCCCTAATGATACCAACACAGAATACGGGAGCAAGTTCAAATGGATGTAACTGTGAGCACAACACAGTTTGACCAAGGTAGCTCCTTGGCAATGGTATCCTAAAGCTTTGTGTAAGTTCTTTTTACCCAGTATATATCTTGATTTCATAAATTTCGAAAAGCAAGATGCAATATCGCATGGCACTACAGTGACCAACTTATATCAAACATTAAAGAAGGATATCAAGAAAGCTCTGAGTGTCGCCATATAAGGAACTGTAATACACTATGTTATTCTTCCACGTCATATTTTATTAAATGCATTTGGACTACACAACTTGCACTGCATTATACATGTGTGTGATCAACATGGCACATGGTTTAGGTTGTAAGAGCATCTCCAACAGCCTTTCCATATTGGATTGCTACAAATTGGCTATAGAAAGAGGAGAGAGGGTATAGCAATCCACACAAGTTTCTGCTTCTGTAGCCTTCGTATAATAGCAATCCTAAAACTAGAGACTAGAACAAATCTACACTAGGACCCACATGTCAGTTGGTCATTCTTTTTCCTCTATTTTTTTCTCCTATCTCCATCCCCACCACTGTGAGCTCTCCGGGCAAGCATGGCAACGAGGGTGGGAGCTCCCCGGGCATTCGGGAGACAGCAGGAGCCGCAGGGGCCGGAGCCACGCTGACCGGAGCACTGCGCTCGCCAGCTTTCGGCGCCCGCCATGGGCTTCAGGACCACCCCGCGCGGGAGGTGGCGGCGGAGGTCAATACGGCCAGAATCGGTCGGAATCCCGTCCAAGGCCGATGGCAGTGAATCCAATCGAACTCGGCCGGAATCGACAGATTCCGGGGCCGGCAGCGGTCAACCTGGACGGTGCGGCACGGGATGGAGCTTCAATGCGGGCCGCATGGCCACGACACGGGCTCGGGCGGTGCAGCGCAGCACGGGCACGGTCGGAATCGAGCTCTGGAGGCGTGGTGTGGGCTCGGGTAGCGCGGTGTCGCATGGGCGTGATCGGAATCATGCTAGGGCGGCACGGCGCGGCACAGATGCGGTCGAAATCCAGCTCGGGCGGCGGGCATGGGCTCATGAGGTGGCGGCTGTGCGGCGGTGGCCGGAGAAAGCGGCGACAGGGTGGTGGGGCGCGAGAGGAGACTTCCGCTCGAGGCAGTTGGCCTTCTCCCGCTTGGTTTCAAGAATTATACGAAGTGCCTCTAGACTTTGCAAATTTACAAAGTGGAGGTGCAAGTATACAAAGCTTGCTATAATTTTGTGTGGGGGGATCACTTATACAAAGGCTCTTGGAGCTGCTTTTCTCGAGCAAATTGCTATATTTGCAGTTTTAGCAATCCTAGCAAAATATACAAAAGCTGTTGGAGATGCTCTAATAGATGGTTAAATTATAGCATGGAACTTGCACATTTCTTACAAGTACAAAAGAGGTGAACCCAGAAGCAGTTATACCAACATGGTAAATAACATTTAAGGAATAAAACTTTAGTATGACATAAAGGAATATCAGTATGGATCCCAAAATCAAGAGAGACAATATAGAAATTCAACACTGGTGTTGTAGTAAGCAATAATATTAAATCGAGCATTTTAGAAAGATAAGCTCATAAGCACCCAGAGATTTTAGTCCACGCTATCTAGATTTGCAGAATTATTACAAGCTAAAATAATTGAAGTATTGAAATCAAGTATGCTATAAATGGATCATGATAGAACCATAAATTTCCATAAGGTGGTAGCGTGCGGAAACTTCCAAATATAATTAATTTTCGAAACAGTAATCAAACCCCATACCAGACGATTCTGCATGCCTTGACTGGATTATCCTTTCGCATCTGCTGTTATCCTGCTAGGGAGCAATACATGATTAGGCTTATTGTGCACTCTATGACGCTTACTATACATATTTGCAACTAAAGCATTTAAAGGTCATCAGGTGCGTAGCTAGGGGCGAGCACAAAAATTGATAACCCCCACTGAACAACAGTTCAGTCATCCCAAGTCCCAACATGGAAATCTCCGCAATCGCCTATTAATTCCAGCCGAGCAGTCCCTACTCCTAGGGGATATTGAACAGTTCAGATACAATTCGGTGGAAGCAACTGGAGCAACAGTTAGGATACAATCCGATTGGCACTTCCATAGTGTTACCTTTTGAATTATAAATTATGTCAACTGAAACAGATGACAAGTCAAAATCCAGATTTAAAATAGTATAATCTGGATTCCGTTTTCAACTCGTAACTACTCCCATCTGCTACCACTATCCACACTGCAGGATGACACTGGGAGGGTGCGAGGCGGCAGGGGCCAATGGACCGTGCAACAGAGCGAAGGTACATCCACTGACTCCAGTGGTGACTAGTGAACCGGCAACCGCCATTGCCGAGGGAGAGTAGAAATTCTATACCCGTGGAAAAATTATTCAGTTGGCAGACCGCAGAATCCAACTTTAAAACGCGTTAAAATTCAACAAACTTTCGACATAACGCTCATTAATCAGACATAATCGGCGAATGGCTGAGTGACTGAAAAGTTTAAACACCTAGATAAAACGACAGAGAGCTGCTACTGTGTCATTGAAGAACGGGTATACAGTGCCTTCAGTAAAAAAAAGGCTAGAGAAAATGGATGGTAGGAGGTTTTAATCAGTAACTACCATTGTGCACACTGAGATGGCCTTCCAGTTTTCAGTAAGCACGGCCGCATGCATCCAGGATGAGATGGTAAAATGGGATTCTACCGCTGGTGAACTAATACAATTGGATACGGCTTGCAGGCACCCCAAGCTTTGCCTGCCTCCTCCGATCTACCCCTTCCTAGACAGACTCATCCCAAATTCGGAAGAAGCGAGGCAGAGATCAGACATTAACCCACTCCGCACCCACACCAATAAAATAAGTACAGAACTGGAGGGTGTCTCACCGGCTCGCCTTGGCGGCCCGGCGGACGCGATGGCCGTGGCTGGGGAGAGGCCGAGGCCGAGCGAGCAGCTTGGCGGCGGGCGAGCTCGCGGTTGATGGAGTCGCGCAATAGGCGGTACTTCTTCCCACCGTCCGGGGGGATGAACTTGTTGAGTCCGTACTGTATTCGTTGCAACTTCTCCTTGAGCGCCTGATCCGATTCGTCGTCGAGCCTCACCTCATCATCCTCGTCCCCCTCCTGGCCGCTGGAGAGCGGCTCCGGCGAAGCCGTGGCCATCGCATTCACCGGAGCGCGGCGCCTGAGTTGAGTGAGCGGAGAAACGGGGAAGGGAAGGGCAGAGGGTCGAGGGGAAGTTGGGAAGAGGAAGAGGAGGCGGCGGAGGAGAGGACGAGGACGACGTTGACAGCTGGGGCCTGGGGCCTCTGGCAGGAAGGACTCGGGATAGAGGAGGGCTTCCGGTTTCATCATCATCATCAATACACCAAATTGATGACACATGGGCCGGATTGTCTCTTAGCTGGCAGCAAGGACAACATGTTTGGGGCGTCAATGGTTTGCTAACAATCTATTTTCTCGCTTTCAACAGCCGGAAATACGGTTAATTGGCTTCTCAAAGCATCAATTCATTCCCCTTCATAGAGGAACACTCAATTCCACCGTTTTCAGCGAGCCAAGCTCGGCGCGGCCGAAAAGGTAAAAAGATTCGCCCCGCCTGTGTAAGCTTAGAGATGGCGCGGACACTCGCACAACCACGAAAAGACCTCCCGCCAATTTGATCCCCTTATATCACCGCACGGCTCACCGCCCAAAATCTCGTCTCCATTTCCGGTTCACCGACGACCAGGTAAGAGACGGAGACTACCCTCATAAGCACTGGGCGGCGGTAGCAAGCGGGCTTCCACTTTTTCTCCAAGGTCGGCAAGTTGTTCTTCTCCGATGGCGGTGAGTCTCATAACCTAGCTATGTATGATATGTGAGCATGTCGTAGATCGGAGTAGTTGATTCGGTAGATTGGAGCCCAAATGTAGATTATAGATAGTAATCTTTACACAATCTTGCTTAGTGCATTATGAATTTTTTTCGTGTAGCCATTGTTGTGCTTGGAGGTAGCTATTTCATCTCTTGTTTCAGTACTTGCTATGTAGATGTGGATGAAATCAACCTCATGTATGTCATATTAGTAAGAGTTCATGGTACATCTAGTCCTAATTTTGGTGATGTACATGCTTGTGTGCTACATTTACACATAATCTTGCAAATGTGTACTGTATTAACGTTGTAGCTCAACTAATTTATGACGACTTTGTAACTGACCCCTTCCTAGGTCTACACTCTCGATGACTTTGACGAGGCCCTACTTGATACGCAGGACAATATGTCATTAGTTCCTGAGACCCAGCTAGCACTCACTTACCCGCAGGACGCGGATATGAAGCCGATGTCCCCCATGCGTTCGCTACTTTTTTTATGAGCATGACTTGGAAGCTGCAACCTTGAACACCAAGAAGAAGGCGAGCAAGGTTGGTAAATCCCACACCATTTGGGGGGGCTTAAGTTGGGCAAGTCCACTATGAAGTGGCAACCTTACATCTCCGGATGTGCGAAATCATCAAGACTGGCATCAGGACAACAAAGGGTTTAAGGAGGTGCATCTGAATGATTGTGCCAAGAAGATCTTTGACTACTGCCAGCAGGAGGTTTCGTCAACGCATGTGTACAACCACATGCGTAAGTGGAGAGCCAGGTGGATCCATATCAGCAAGCTGAGAGACCTCTGCCGGAGATTCGTGTCCGCGAAGGAACACGGGTATCACCGAACCCGAAAGTTTCGAACACAGGGGACTTAAGATCACGTCGTCACCTCACCGACGTTGGGCACTACAGAGAGAGACAGCAGTTACCTAGGTTCAGGGCCCTAGAAGACGTCCTTCCTTGGTGTATGTATTGCAGGTCACAATGGAGAAGATGACCGTACATATATCTGTTGGAGATATGCCCAAGAGGCAATAATAAAAGTGGTTATTATATATCTTTATGTTTATGATAAATGTTTATATACCATGCTATAATTGTATTAACCGAAACATTGATACATGTGTGTTATGTAAACAACAATGAGTCCCTAGTAAGCCTCTTAACTAGCTTGTTGATTAATAGATGATTAGTTTCATAATCATGAACATTGGATGTTATTAATAACAAGGTTATATCATTATATGAATGATGTAATGGACACACCCAATTAAGCGTAGCATAAGATCACGTCATTAAGTTATTTGCTATAAGCTTTCGATACATAGTTACCTAGTCCTTTCGACCATGAGATCATGTAAATCACTTATACCGGAAAGGTACTTTGATTACATCAAACGCCACTGCATAAATGGGTGGTTATAAAGGTGGGATTAAGTATCCAGAAAGTATGAGTTGAGGCATATGGATCAACAGTGGGATTTGTCCATCCCGATGACGGATAGATATACTCTGGGCCCTCTCGGTGGAATGTCGTCTAATTAGCTTGCAAGCATATGAATAAGTTCATAAGAGACTACATACCACGGTACGAGTAAAGAGTACTTGTCAGGAGACGAGGTTGAACAAGGTATAGAGTGATAACGATGATCAAACCTCGGACAAGTAAAATATCGCGTGACAAAGGGAATTGGTATCGTATGTGAATGGTTCATTCGATCACTAAGTCATCGTTGAATATGTGGGAGCCAATATGGATCTCCAGATCCCGCTATTGGTTATTGGTCGGAGAGAGTTCTCAACCATGTCTACATAGTTTGCGAACCGTAGGGTGACACACTTAAGGTTTGATGTCGTATTAGTAGAACTTGAATATGGAATGGAGTTCGAAGTATTGTTCGAAGTCTCGGATGGAATCCCGGACATCACGAGGAGTTCCGGAATGGTCCGGAGAATAAGATTCATATATAGGAAGTCATTTTATAAGTTTGAAAATGATCCGGTGCATTTATGGAAGGTTCTAGAAGGTTCTAGAAAAGTCCGGAAGAAATCACTTTGGAAGGCGGAGTCCCGAAGGGACTCCACCACCCATGGCCGGCCAACCCTAGAGGGGTGGAGTCCCAGGTGGACTCCACCAAGGTGGCCGGCCACCCCCTCCCAAGGAAAGGTGGGAATCCCACCTTTGGTAGGTTTCATGTCATATGGAAGGTTTTGGTTTGGGGTCTTATTCGAAGACTTGTAGACCAACTCTTGGGTGTTCCACCTATATAATGAGGGCCAAGGGGAGGGGGCCGGCCACCACAAAGCCATAGCTTGGCCGCACCCCATAGTGGCCGGCCACCCCCTCTCCCAAACCCTAGCCGCCCCACCTCCTCCACCTCTCCCGCAACGCTTAGCGAAGCTCCGCCGGAGATCTCCATCGCCACCGCCACCACGCCGTCGTGCTGCCGGATTCAAGGAGGAGCTACTACTTCCGCTGCCCGCTGGAACGGGGAGAAGGACGTCGTCTTCATCAACACCGAACGTGTGACCGAGTACGGAGGTGCTGCCCGATTGTGGCACCGTCAAGATCTTCTACGCGCTTTTGAAAGCGGCAACTAATCATCTACCGCAGCAACAAGAGCCTCATCTTGTAGGCTTTGAAAAACTTCAAGGGTGAGTCTCGTTCATCCCCTCGTTGATCCTGTCTTCTAGATTGCATCTTGGCTTGGATTGCGTTCTCGCGGTAGGAATTTTTTTTTTCTATGCAACGTATCCCTACAGTGGTATCAGAGCCTTGTCTATGCATAGATGGTTGCACGAGTAGAACACAATGGTTTTGTTGGCGTTGATGCTTATGTTGTCTTTAGTTTGAGTACTTTGCATCTTTGTGGCATAGTGGGATGAAGCGGCTCGGGCTAACTTTACATGACCGCGTTCATGAGATTTGCTCCACGCTCGACATGCAACTTATATTGCATAAGTGGCTTTGCGGGTGTCTGTCTCTCCTACTATAGTGAAGATTCAATTTACTCTTCTATTGACAACACTAGTATCACCGTTGTGGTTCATGTTCGTAGGTAGATTAGATCTCACTCGAAAACCCTAAAACACGTAAAATATGCAAACCAAATTAGAGAACGTCTAACTTGTTTTTGCAGGGTTTGGTGATGTGATATGGCCATAATGTGATGATGAATATGTATGAGATGATCATTATTGTATTGTGGCAACCGGCAGGAGCCTTATGGTTGTCTTTAAATTTCATGTTGAGTAGTATTTCAAAGAAGTTGTAATAGTTGCTACATGGGAGAACAATCATGAAGACGGCGCCATTGACCGTGACGCTACGGCGACGATGATGGAGATCATGCCCGTTGATGATGGAGATCATGTCCGTGCTTTGGAGATGAAGATCAAAGGCGCAAAGACAAAGGGGCCATATCATATCACATATGAACTGCATGTGATGTTAATCCTTTTATGCATCTTATTTTGCTTAGATCGCGACGGTAGCATTATAAGATGATCCCTCTCACTAAAATATCAAGATAATAAAGTGTTCATCCTTAGTAGCACCGTTGCCAAGACTTGTCGTTTTGAAGCATCTCGTGATGATCGGGTGTGATAGACTCAACAAGTGCATACAACGGGTGCAAGCCAGTTTTGCACATGCGGATACTAAGGTGGCCTTGACGAGCCTAGAATGTACAGACATGGTCTCGGAACACGTGATACCGAAAGGTAGAGCATGAATCATATGATTGATATGATGAACACTTTGAGTGTTAGCCATTGAAGTTACATCTTGTCTCGTGATGATCGGACTTGGTGTGGTGGATTTGGTTCGTGTGATCACTAAGACAATTCGAGGGATATTGTTTTGAGTGGGAGTTCACCTAGTTTTTTATTTTGTTGAATTAAATTTGAACTCAATTTGTCATAAACTTAGTCTAAACTATTACAAATATATGTTGTAGATATGGCGTCCCTAATCAATTTTAACCAGTTCCTAGAGAAAGAAAAGCTTAAGAGCAACGGTAGCAACTTCACCGACTGGTTCCGTCATGTGAGGATCTTCCTCAATGGTGGAAACATGCAATATGTGCTTGATGCACCGCTAGGTGATCCTCCTGCATAAACTGAAACCGATGAAGTAAAGAATGTTTACGCGACTCGGAAAACTCGGTACTCTCAAGTTCAGTGTGCCATCCTATGCAGTCTGGAAGCCGATCTTCAAAAACGTTTTGAGCACCACGATCCTCATGAGTTGGTCAATGAGTTGAAAACTATCTTTGAAACTCATGCGGCCGTGGAATGCTATGAAGCATCAAAACACTTCTTCAGTTGCATGATGGAAGAAGGCAGCTCCGTTAGTGAGCACATGCTCGCCATGACCGGGCATGCGAAGAAACTCAGTGACTTGGGAATAGTGATTCCTAACAGACTGGGGATTAATCGTGTCCTTCAATCACTGCCACCTAGTTACAAGAACTTTGTGATGAACTACAATATGCAGAACATGAACAAAGAGTTACCTGAACTCTTCGCCATGCTAAAATCTACTGAGATTGAGATCAAGAAAGAGCACCAAGTGTTGATGGTCAACAAGACCACCAGTTTCAAGAAACAGGGCAAGTCTAAGGGAAAATTCAAGAAGGGTGGCAAGAAAGCTGCCACACCTCCTGTGAAACCTAAGACTGGCCCTAAGCCTGATACTGAGTGCTATTACTGCAAGGAGAAGGGACACTGGAAGCGTAATTGCTCCAAGTATTTGGCGGATCTGAAGAGCGGCCTTGTCAAGAAGAAGAAAGAAGGTATATCTGATATACATGTTATAGATGTTTATCTTACTGGTTCTCGTACTAGTACACAGGTATTTGATACCGGTTCGGTTGCTCATATTTGTAACTCGAAACAGAACTAAAGAATAAACGAAGACTATTGAAGGATGAAGTGACGATGCGCGTTGGAAATGGATCCAAAGTCGATGTGATCGCTGTCGGCACACTTCCTCTACATCTACCTTCGGGATTAGTTTTAAACCTCAATAATTGTTATTTTGTACCCACGTTGAGCATGAACATTATATCTGGATCTTGTTTAATGCAAGACGGTTATTCATTCAAGTCTGAGAATAATGGTTGTTCTATTTTTATGAATAATATCTTTTATGGTCGAGCACCTGAAAAGAATGGTTTATTTTTGTTAGATCTCGATAGTAGTGATACACATATTCATAACATTGATGCTAAGCGAATTAAATTGAATGATAATTCTACTTATATGTGGCATTGTCGTCTTGGTCATATTGGAGTGAAACGCATGAAGAAACTCCATACCGATGGATTACTTGAATCACTTGACTTTGAGTCACTTGATAGATGCGAAGCATGTCTAATGGGAAAAATGACTAAGACTCCATTCTCTGGTATTATGGAGCGAGCTACAGACTTATTGGAAATCATACATACCGATGTGTGCGGACCAATGAGTGTAGCCTCGCGCGGTGGTTATCGTTATGTTCTAACCTTCACAGATGATTTGAGTAGATATGGGTATATCTATTTCATGAAACATAAATCCGAAACTTTTGAGAAGTTTAAGGAATTCCAAAGTGAAGTAGAAAATCAACGTAACAAGAAGATTAAATTTCTACGATCTGATCGTGGAGGAGAATATCTGAGTTATGAGTTTGGCATGCATTTAAAGAAATGCGGAATACTTTCACAATTGACACCGCCGGGAACACCACAACAAAACAGTGTATCCGAACGTCGTAATCGAACTCTCTTAGATATGGTTCGTTCTATGATGTCTCTTGCTGATTTACCGTTATCATTTTGGAGTTATGCATTAGAGACAGCCGCATTCACTTTAAATAGAGCACCATCAAAATCCGTTGAAACGACACCGTATGAATTATGGTTTAATAAGAAAGCTAAGCTGTCGTTCCTTAAAGTTTGGGGTTGCGAAGCCTATGTAAAAAAGTTACAACCGGACAAGCTAGAACCCAAAGCGGAGAAATGCGTCTTCATAGGATACCCTAAGGAAACTATAGGGTACACTTTCTATCACAGATCCGAAGGCAAGATCTTTGTTGCTAAGAACGGAACCTTTCTTGAGAAAGAATTTCTCACTAAAGAAGTGACTGAAAGAAAAGTAGAACTCGATGAGATTGATGAAACTTCACTCATTGATCAGAGTAGCGCAGTACCGGAAGATGTTCCTGTGCCACCTACACCGGCAACAGAGGAAGCTAATGATAATGATCATGAAACTTCAAACGAGATAGCTACTGAACCTCGCAGATCGACAAGGGAACGTGCCACTCCTGATTGGTATGATCCTTGTCTAAATGTCATGATTGTGGACAACAATGATGAAGACCCTGCGACGTATGAAGAAGTGATGATGAGCCCAGATTCCAACAAATGGCAAGAAGCCATGAAATCCGAAATGGGATCCATGTATGATAACAAAGTGTGGACTTTGGTAGACTTACCCGATAGCCGCAAGGCTGTCGAGAATAAATGGATCTTCAAGAGAAAAACAGATGCTGATGTTAATATTACCGTCTATAAAGCTCGACTTGTCGCAAAGGGTTTCCGATAAATTCAAGGTGTTGACTACGATGAGACTTTCTCACCTGTAGCGAAGCAAAAATCTGTGAGGATTTTGTTAGCAATAGCTGCATTTTTCGATTATGAGATTTGGCAGATGGATGTCAAAACGGCGTTCCTTAATGGAGACATTGAGGAAGAGTTGTATATGGTACAACCCAAAGGTTTTGTCGATCCTAAAAATGCTGACAAAGTATGCAAACTTCAGCGTTCAATTTATGGACTGAAGCAAGCATCGAGAAGTTGGAACCGACGCTTTGATAAGGTGATCAAAGACTTCGGGTTTATACAGTGTCATGGAGAGGCCTGTATTTACAAGAAAGTGAGTGGGAGCTCTGTAGCATTCCTGATATTGTATGTAGATGACATATTATTGATTGGGAATGATATAGAACTATTAAGCAGTGTAAAAGGTTATTTGAATAATAGTTTTTCAATGAAAGACCTTGGTGAAGCATCATATATATTAGGCATCAAGATTTATAGAGATAGATCAAGACGTCTAATAGGGCTATCACAGAGTACATACCTGGACAAGATTCTAAAGAAGTTTAGAATGGACGAAAGTAAGAAAGGATTCTTACCTATGTTACCAGGCAAGGTCTTGAGTAAGACTCAAGGTCCAGCTACGGCAGAAGAAAGAGAAAGGATGAGTCAGATCCCCTATGCCTCGGCAGTAGGCTCTATCATGTATGCCATGCTATGTACTAGACCGGATATAGCACATGCTGTTAGTTTGACTAGCAGATATCAAAGTGATCCAGGAATGGAACACTGGACAGCGGTCAAGAATATCCTGAAGTACTTGAAAAGAACTAAGGATATATTTCTTTGTTATGGAGGTGACCAAGAGCTCGTTGTAACAAGTTACACCGATGCAAGTTGGAACACTGATCCTGATGACTCTAAGTCACGGTCACTGGGTACGTGTTTATATTGAATGGTGTCAGCGATGGTGGGCAAGCTCGAAGCAGTGCACGGTGGCAAAGTCTTCAACAGAATCGGAGTACATAGCGGCTTTAGAGGCTTCATCTGAAGCGGTATGGATGAAGAGGTTCATTGTAGAGCTCGGTGTGGTTCCTAGTGCATTGGACCCACTAATCATCTACTGTGATAACATGGGTGCCATCGCCAATGCACAAGAACCAAGGTCACACAAGAGGCTGAAGCATATCAAGCTGCGTTATCATTCGATTCGCGAGTACATCGAAGATGGAGAAGTAAAGATTTGCAAAGTACACACTGATCTGAATGTAGCAGATCCGTTGACTAAAGCTCTCCCTAGGGCAAAGCATGACCAACACCAGAATGCCATGGGTGTTAGGTACCTTACAATGTAATCTAGATTATTGACTCTAGTGCAAGTGGGAGACTGTTGGAGATATGCCCAAGAGGCAATAATAAAAGTGGTTATTATATATCTTTATGTTTATGATAAATGTTTATATACCATGCTATAATTGTATTAACCGAAACATTGATACATGTGTGTTATGTAAACAACAATGAGTCCCTAGTAAGCCTCTTAACTAGCTTGTTGATTAATAGATGATTAGTTTCATAATCATGAACATTGGATGTTATTAATAACAAGGTTATATCATTATATGAATGATGTAATGGACACACCCAATTAAGCGTAGCATAAGATCACGTCATTAAGTTATTTCCTATAAGCTTTCGATACATAGTTACCTAGTCCTTTCGACCATGAGATCATGTAAATCACTTATACTGGAAAGGTACTTTGATTACATCAAACGCCACTGCGTAAATGGGTGGTTATAAAGGTGGGATTAAGTATCCAGAAAGTATGAGTTGAGGCATATGGATCAACAGTGGTATTTGTCCATCCCGATGACGGACAGATATACTCTGGGCCCTCTCGGTGGAATGTCGTCTAATTAGCTTGCAAGCATATGAATAAGTTCATAAGAGACTACATACCACGGTACGAGTAAAGAGTACTTGTCAGGAGACGAGGTTGAACAAGGTATAGAGTGATACCGATGATCAAACCTCGGACAAGTAAAATATCGCGTGACAAAGGGAATTGGTATCGTATGTGAATGGTTCATTCGATCACTAAGTCATCGTTGAATATGTGGGAGCCATTATGGATCTCCAGATCCCGCTATTGGTTATTGGTCGGAGAGAGTTCTCAACCATGTCTACATAGTTCGCGAACCATAGGGTGACACACTTAAGGTTTGATGTCGTATTAGTAGAACTTGAATATGGAATGGAGTTCGAAGTATTGTTCGAAGTCTCGGATGGGATCCCGGACATCACGAGGAGTTTCGGAATGGTCCGGAGAATAAGATTCATATATAGGAAGTCATTTTATAAGTTTGAAAATGATCCGGTGCATTTATGGAAGGTTCTAGAAGGTTCTAGAAAAGTCCGGAAGAAATCACTTTGGAAGGCGTCCCGAAGGGACTCCACCACCCATGGCCGGCCAACCCTAGAGGGGTGGAGTCCCAGGTGGACTCCACCAAGGTGGCCGGCCACCCCCTCCCAAGGAAAGGTGGGAATCCCACCTCAAGTGGGAATCCCACCTTTGGTAGGTTTCATGTCATATGGAAGGTTTTGGTTTGGGGTCTTATTCGAAGACTTGTAGACCAACTCTTGGGTGTTCCACCTATATAATGAGGGCCAAGGGGAGGGGGCCGGCCACCACAAAGCCATAGCTTGGCCGCACCCCATAGTGGCCGGCCACCCCCTCTCCCAAACCCTAGCCGCCCCACCTCCTCCACCTCTCCCGCAACGCTTAGCGAAGCTCCGCCGGAGATCTCCATCGCCACCGCCACCACGCCGTCGTGCTGCCGGATTCAAGGAGGAGCTACTACTTCCGCTGCCCGCTGGAACGGGGAGAAGGACGTCGTCTTCATCAATACCGAACGTGTGACCGAGTACGGAGGTGCTGCCCGATTGTGGCACCGTCAAGATCTTCTACGCGCTTTTGAAAGCGGTAACTGATCGTCTACCGCAGCAACAAGAGCCTCATCTTGTAGGCTTTGGAAATCTTCAAGGGTGAGTCTCGTTCATCCCCTCGTTGCTCCCGTCTTCTAGATTGCATCTTGGCTTGGATTGCGTTCTCGCGGTAGGAAATTTTTTGTTTTCTATGCAACGTATCCCTACAATATCTAGGGTTTGTGATCGCTCAGGATCGTCCCCTTCTACGCTAGCAAGGCTAGCCCTTGTATAGAGGAGCTGGTCCTCTTCCCCTTGAAATATCTTGAGGAGGAAGGGTTTCCACATCTCCAAACTGAGGGCGGGAAAACTCCCCACCCTTTACAAGATGGACAGAGTCCATGGCCGATTAAAGTATCGGTCTGTGGCAGATGATGAGGTCGTCAATGACTTCTCTGTTGGCAGCTTGTGCCGTCCACCCAACCTTGCACTAAAGAGGCAAGGGCAGGGCCTTGGTCTTCTGGTCCTCGTCGAGCCCGCTTTAATCACCAAAGGGGCAAAGGAATCCTGCCTCCTCGGGACGGAGCTTTGTGAGCTCAGCCATGACGAGAGTGGCGCAGGCCTTTCTCGTCTTGTAGCCTAGGAGCCCACTTTGCCAGTCCTTGCAGCAGGCTTGGTGGAGAAGGAATCTTAAGCCTCTTGATTGATCTTATCCCCCTGAAAGGGGCCTTCTGGCTGGTAGAGAACGAAGGCTAGGGAACCTATAGGAGGGTGTTCCTCCCCATACATGTCTTTCGCTTCAGCTGGATGTCTCCGAGAGGGTTTTATACTTTGCGGAGCCTCACTCGGGAGTTGCCTCCTAGAGTGATTGTGTAACATCCCAGGTTTTTCAAAAATAAAAAATTGCATGCATGCATGTCATTTGTGCATTTGTTTGTTCACATAGAATAATAAACTCAACATGACACAACCATAGCTTTATACTCTAGGGTAAAACTCTTATTTTCCCTACCATTCTCTTTTGGTAAAACCCTTGCCCTCTGTGGTTTGAAACAAAGCCCTGAATTTTACAAAAAATTAGAAACTGGTTTGACCCTTTTTGGATTCCTAAATCAAAAGTTATGTCTAAAACAGTAAAAAGAAAAAGGAAAAAATGAAAAGAACAAAAAAAAAGAAGAAACGGTTCGGACTGACCGAACTGGGCCAGCCGACCGCGTCGGCCCAAAGAGGCCTGGAAACGCGGCCCGCACCGCACCGCCTCTCCCCTGCCTTCTCTTTTTCTTTTTTTTTTCCGTTTTTCTCACTGACAGGTGGGACCCACCTACCAGCGAGGCCTGCTTGTCAGCGGCGTCTTCAACCTCGTGTCCAACTCGGACTCTCCCCGAAACCCTAACCGCGTCGGCCCCACCTCGACGTCCGTGCCATGGAGCTCAAGTTTGACCGCATATAAATAGAGCCCCAGACCCCCGCCCCCGTTTCCCCCACACCGCTCCCGCCGCCGCGCCGCCAGACGACGGCGATTGCTCGCCGTAGCGCCGCGCCTGCCACCGCCTCCAGCCAAGCGCCGCCGCTGCCCTAGCCCTCCGTTGCTCGCGCCGCCGCCACCCGAGCCGTCGCCGCGACGAGCTGCACCCCGTCCGCCCCTCGCCGCTGCCGTTCACCGCCGGGAGCGCCGCCCCGCTGGAGCTGCCCGCTGCCTTCCTCCATTACTGGCAGGCAAGGTGAGCCCCCCTTCCTTTTGTTTTTATTTTCTTTCTTTTCTTTTGCTTTTTAGTTTTAAGCCGTAGGATTAGATCCAACGGATCACGACAGTGATCCAGCCGAACAGGTTTGGACCAATCAGGTCGCGCCGCGTGGCGCACGATCACTTGATCAAAACCAGTCAACTAGTTTAAATTCGAATTTGAATCCCAGATTTGCTGTCCAAACTTGTAAAATCAATATAAAACCAACCCTTGGTCCAAATTTAACAAAGTTTATATCGTTGGAAAGCTTGTAATATGTAGAATACAACTATGCAGTAATACTGTATAGGTTTAGTGTTAGGTTTCGCATTATAATTCAAATAGAGAAATTGACTTATTTGCACTATAAAAATTGTATAAAATAATCTACTGATCCAAATTTTATGATTTTGTACTTTCTGGAATCCTCAGATAATGTACTACAACATGGAATAAAAATTGTACAACTTTGATACGTGCACAAACTTGCTTTAGTAAAATCTACTCAAATGAGTAATTTGATGATAATTCAAATTCTATAACTTATTTTCGAATGATTCCAATTGGTCTACTCTTGTGTTACTGTAGCCTATCCAGGGAGGTCAATTCATATATTTACAACACATAATGCTTGCAGTAGCTAATTAATAAGGTTGTATATGTTAAGTAAATACTCGATTAATGGTTTTTCTAAATCAAATTAAATGTCCAGAATACCTTATTAACATTTCACATATCAGAGAACACCTAATACAACACTTACATACTACCTCTATTGTGAAATTAATTGGTGCATATCATGCATGCATACATGTCTATGATTGTTCATATTGAATGTCTGTTTATTTTGTTTGCTTGTTTGTTTAGATTGTGAAGGAGGTCAAGGTTATTCTTGTGATTGCTGTGAGTGTGCCGGTTGCTTTGATCAAGGCAAGTGACATTCAATTCCTACCTATTTCATTATGCATTAGTGTTTTTCAACTAGTATGCATGGTAGGATTTTGTTTTCAAAAGAAAAGTATTATGCTATGCTTAGCAAACCCTAGTAGTGTGTAGCTACTCCTGAACCTATTGATAGGATACTTTATTTCTGCTCTGCAACATCAAATGCTAAATGCCGTTTCATTGTTTCGATTGTGATGGTTTCAAAAGTGAAAATTAACAACCCTTAATGAATCACCTGGGTGGATTGTTTGAGTGGTGGGCGGCTGCTCAGGGCTCCGATCCCTGGGGATGGACCAGTGGACGGGTGGGTGCCTGAGAGTGCGCGGTTGAATAGGGGTTGCCACCCAGAATTAGAAAGATTATTATGTCGTCCTTGTTTTTAGATAGCTTCCAGTGCAACCACAATACATTATGGGCTCTGTCTTAGCTAAGCACTTAGTGGGAAACCTCGCCTAGGGTACCGCCAGCGGGTGGAGTTTCTGGGTACGGGCGGATCCGGTAGGTAGGGGGGCTACTAAGGAAAAGCTTCGTAGTGACCTCGTCCTGGCCTTAATGAAGATGAAGAATTTTGGCAAAAGGGCTTGGTTGCAAATTGTGGGTAAAGAGCGCAACCTCTTGAGAGTTAAATCTAAGATCTTAGCCGTGTCTCCGGTTATGGACAATTTGAGCTTCTAGGCAGGGAATGTACGGAGGAATCTCATTATCTTTTATGAATGTATTTAAAATTTTGTATCAACCTTTGAAAACTCATGGGTGATGTAACCATGTGATTATTCAAAAACCCATGGAGGATTTAACCATGGTGTGATTTCATAATGTCATTCAAAGATTTTCAAAATGTTTTGTTTTCAATAAAATGTAGGATAAAATTTGCTTTATGCAAATTTTCCTAAACTCCACTTGCCAAATATCATGTAGATAGTCATGCCCAAAACTGCCACCATATAAGTGTCATTTGCCAGTACATCATTGTACTGACCTCCATTCGTGGGGCTGCATATTCAAACATGCAGGTTATTCTGAAGATGAGTACTAGTAGGATCTCGAGTCTACATTCCAACATGTCTGCCTGTGGCGCATGGAGATGATGGAGGCTCATTGAAGTTTATTTCCGCTGTGTTTGCTTTGAACTTTTATATTTGAGCTAGTCAATCTGACTATGCAATTTGTAAGACTTTATTTTATCTCCTGTGGATCTACGTTGTAATAAATTTGATACTATTGCTATGATTACTACATTTGAAATGTGTGTGCTATCAGTGATCCCGGGAATAGCACTATACATAGGTATCTTGCCTTTATTAAAAGGTAGGGTGCTACAGAATGGTATCAGAGCATAGTGTTGCCTGTAGAATCGAGACCCTAGGTTTGGATTAGAAATAGGAAGACCCTAGGAAATACAAGTACATTACTTTATCTTATCTCTTCTCCAATATTTCTCATACTCTAATCTTTAATCATTCTAAAAATGTTTTCCTTCTTTTCTTAGATGACCAGCCTCATTGAATCCATCAAGAAAGGACCAGTGATGACCATGACCCTGAAATGTGACACTGAGTTTCCAAAGGCATTAAAGAATATCATGGAGAGCATGGGACTCAAAGGAGAAGCAGTGTACAAGGGATTTCCTGTGATGGATGACGGACAAGAGTATTGGTGGGTGCAACTTCACCTGTACATGGACGAAGAAGACGACCACAAGAAGATGGAACATTGGATGTTCACCAACCCTGAACTCCACACGTCCTTCTTCGATTCCGCAAGATGTGTTGCCTGGGCAGATATAAATGAACTTGGAGAAAGACTCAAGTATAGGCTGCACAACACCCAGAAGGACCTCAAAGAAGAAAAGGTGGAGACCGCTAACCTGAATACTACCGTAGGTCGACTTCGAAGTGACATGGTTGACTTATCCCTTAAACTTGGTATGTATGAAGAGCTCAATAAAGCCAAGGACAGTCAGATTGCAACCCTGAGGAAAAGAATGTTGTTGTATAGTGGTTCTAGCTGAAGTTAACCAAGAAGCCTTAGTTCGACCTCCATTTAAAACTTATGTAATATGTTATACTCATTTGTATTGTCCTACTATCTGATGTATGGCAGTACCAACTATCTGAGTCGTATTTTTTCGAAACTCGTTAAATATAAATAAAGTTTGGAATCCTGGTTTTAAATGTTTTTGTTTGGTTGTGTGATTGTTTGTGCATGGGTAGGAAATTTCACTCCCTATCTATGCTAAATAACCCCAGATGCCACCAAGACGTGACCCAACTCAGGAGGCACTGAATCAGATGATGACGGCTCAGGCACAACTCATGCAGATGATGACCCAGTTCATTCAAACCACCCAGAACAACAACAACAATCCACCCCCGCCACCTCCACCACCACCGCCACCTCCACCACCACCCCTGCCCCCAGTGGACAGACTTGCCAGATTTCTGAGACTCAGACCAGCCAAGTTCTCCAGTGCTACTGAGCCAATAGAAGCAGATGACTGGCTTCGTTCTGTCAATAAGGACTTAGTCACCTGTGAATGCATAGAGGCTGAGAAGATTAGGTTCACGGCACATCTGTTGGAAGGACCTGCTGCAAGGTGGTGGGAGACTTATCAACTTACCCATCCTATAGATGACCTAGACTGGGAAACCTTCAAGGAAGGATTTCGTACTGCTCATATCTCCTCGGGCATTATGAATCTAAAAAGGGATGAATTCCGCAGCCTGAGGCAAGGAGGAAGGACTCTGAAGGAGTACATGGACGACTTCTGTGCCTTGGCAAGATATGCTCCAAAGGACATTGACACTGATGTCAAAAGGAAGGAGAAGTTCCTAAATGGACTAAAAGGTGAACTGAAGATTCCCTTGTATGTAGCTTATGCGCCCAATTACCAGTCCCTACTTGATCAGGCTATCACTCTGGACAATAACATCAAGAAGGAGGAAAATCGTAAGAGGAAGTTCAGCAATAGCAAGAACCACACCGAACCGTTTCACAATAAGCACCATTCTTCCGAAGGAAGTGGGAGTCACAACTCACACAAGCATAATGGTCATTTCGGTAAAGGGAATGGCAACAACTACAATGGTCATAGGCACAATGAAGGATTCAAGGGAGACCATTCCAATGGTAATCACAATGGAAACAATGGCCGTCACAATGGGGGTAACGGACACCACAATGGAAATAATGGTCAGCACCACCACAATTCAAGGGACTTGTCCCATATCACCTGCTTCAAGTGTAAGAAGACCGGACACTTTGCCAATGACTGTCCGGAGAATAAACCTGTTGATGCCACCAAACCCAATCCATTCCAGAAGGGACAAGCGAACCACCTCAATGTAGAAGAAGTGATGAGTGAACCTGACGCTGTGATGGGTATGTTTCCACTCAACTCATTTACATCATTGGTTTTATTTGATACTGGTGCATCACATTTATTCATATCAAGAGCTTTTGTGAATAAAAATAGAATAACCTCGGAATCAATAGGGAAGATAATTAAAGTAGGTTCCCCTTATGGAGAGATGAAAGTCAATTCGGGATGCCGTAATTTAACTAGGACCTATAGATCCACCGCCCTTTTAGTAACCTTGGATTCGCTAAGATTGTACGTGATTTTGGAAATGGACTGGATGACGACCTATATAGGAGCCTTTGATTGTGTTAGTCACACCCACTATCCCAGAAGGAAAAAGGATTCCATTCACATCCCAATTGAATATTGGGGATATTAGGCTAAACATCTTAAGGGGGTTAGCCTAGATATGATACACATAGTAACGGGATACTCGTACCAGGACTATCGAGTTTTGCATTCAGTGGAGCCACCATACCAAGTGAGAAGCAATTGTGGACGTAAAGAAAATATTCGAGAAGATCACCACACCTATTTGCTAGCCTTTCCGAAGCCCGGGGACGTGCTTCATCTTAAGGGGGTTAGTCTGTAAGATCCCAGGTTTTTCAAAAATAAAAAAATTGCATGCATGTCATTTGTGCATTTGTTTGTTCACATAGAATAATAAACTCAACATGACACAACCATAGCTTTATACTCTAGGGTAAAACTCTTATTTTCCCTACCATTCTCTTTTGGTAAAACCCTTGCCCTCTGTGGTTTAAAACAAAGCCCTGAATTTTACAAAAAATTAGAAACTGGTTTGACCCTTTTTGGATTCCTAAATCAAAAGTTATGTCTAAAACAGTAAAAAGAAAAAGGAAAAATGAAAAGAACAAAAAAGAAGAAGAAACGGTTCGGACTGACCGAACTGGGCCAGCCCGACCGCGTCGGCCCAAAGAGGCCTGGAAACGCGGCCCGCACCGCCTCTCCCCTGCCTTCTCTTTTTCTTTTTTTTCCTTTTTCTCACTGACAGGTGGGACCCACCTGCCAGCGGGGCCCGCTTGTCAGCGGCGTCTTCAACCTCGTGTCCAACTCGGACTCTCCCCGAAACCCTAACCGCGTCGGCCCCACCTCGACGTACGTGCCGTGGAGCTCAAGTTTGACCGCATATAAATAGAGCCCCAGACCCCCGCCCCCCGTTTCCCCCACACCGCTCCCGCCGCCGCGCCGCCAGACGACGGCGATTGCTCGCCGTAGCGCCGCGCCTGCCACCGCGTCCAACCAAGCGCCGCCGCCGCCCTAGCCCTCCGTTGCTCGCGCCGCTGCCACCCGAGCCCTCGCCGCGACGAGCTGCACCTCGTCCGCCCTCGCCGCTGCCGTTCGCCGCCGGGAGCGCCGCCGACGCCGCCCCGCTGGAGCCGCCCGCTGCCTTCCTCCATTACTGGCAGGCAAGGTGAGCCCCCCTTCCTTTTGTTTTTATTTTCTTTCTTTTCTTTTGCTTTTTAGTTTTAAGCCGTAGGATTAGATCCAACGGATCACGTCAGTGATCCAGCCGAACAGGTTTGGACCAATCAGGTCGCGCCGCGTGGCGCACAGTCAGCGCCCAGTCAAAACCAGTCAACTAGTTTAAATTCGAATTTGAATCCCAGATTTGCTGTCCAAACTTGTAAAATCAATATAAAATCAACCGTTGGTCCAAATTTAACAAAGTTTATATCGTTGGAAAGCTTGTAATATGTAGAATACAACTATGCAGTAATACTGTATAGGTTTAGTGTTAGGTTTCGCATTATAATTCAAATAGAGAAATTGACTATTTTGCACTATAAAAATTGTATAAAATAATCTACTGGTCCAAATTTTATGATTATGTACTTTCTGGAATCCTCAGATAATGTACTACAACATGGAATAAAAATTGTACAACTTTGATACGTGCACAAACTTGCTTTAGTAAAATCTACTCAAATCAGTAATTTAATGATAATTCAAATTCTATAACTTATTTTCGAATGATTCCAATTGGTCTACTCTTGTGTTACTGTAGCCTATCCAGGGAGGTCAATTCATATTTTTACAACACATAATGCTTGCATTAGCTAATTAATAAGGTTGTATATGTTAAGTAAATACTCGATTAATGGTTTTTCTAAATCAAATTAAATGTCCAGAATACCTTATTAACATTTCACATATCAGAGAACACCTAATACAACACTTACATACTACCTCTATTGTGAAATTAATTGGCGCATATCATGCATGCATACATGTCTATGATTGTTCATATTGAATGTCTGTTTATTTTGTTTGCTTGTTTGTTTAGATTGTGAAGGAGGTCAAGGTTATTCTTGTGATTGCTGTGAGTGTGCCGGTTGCTTTGATCAAGGCAAGTGACATTCAATTCCTACCTATTTCATTATGCATTAGTGTTTTTCAACTAGTATGCATGGTAGGATTTTGTTTTCAAAAGAAAAGTATTATGCTATGCTTAGCAAACCCTAGTAGTGTGTAGCTACTCCTGAACCTATTGATAGGATACTTTATTTCTGCTCTGCAACATCAAATGCCAAATACCGTTTCATTGTTTCGATTGTGATGGTTTGAAAAGTGAAAATTAACAACCCTTAATGAATCACCTGGGTGGATTGTTTGAGTGGTGGGCGGCTGCTCAGGGCTCCGATCCCTGGGGATGGACCAGTGGACGGGTGGGTGCCTGAGAGTGCGCGGTTGAATAGGGGTTGCCACCCAGGATTAGAGAGATTATTATGTCGTCCTTGTTTTTAGATAGCTTCCAGTGCAACCACAATACATTATGGGCTCTGTCTTAGCTAAGTACTTAGTGGGAAACCTCGCCTAGGGTACCGCCAGCGGGTGGAGTTTCTGGGTACGGGCGGATCCGGTAGGTAGGGGGGCTATTAAGGAAAAGCTTCGTAGTGACCTCGTCCTGGCCTTAATGAAGATGAAGAATTTTGGCAAAAGGGCTTGGTTGTGAATTGTGGGTAAAGAGCGCAACCTCTCGAGAGTTAAATCTAAGATCTTAGCCGTGTCCCCGGTTATGGACAATTTGAGCTTCTAGGTAGGGAATGTACGGAGGAATCTCATTATCTTTTATGAATGTATTTAAAATTTTGTATCAACCTTTGAAAACTCATGGGTGATGTAACCATGTGATTATTCAAAAACCCATGGAGGATTTAACCATGGCGTGATTTCATAATGTCATTCAAAGATTTTCAAAATGTTTTGTTTTCAATAAAATGTAGGATAAAATTAGCTTTATGCAAATTTGCCTAAACTCCACTTGCCAAATATCATGTAGATAGTCATGCCCAAAATTGCCACCATATAAGTGTCATTTGCCAGTACATCATTGTACTGACCTCCATTCGTGGGGCTGCATATTCAAACATGCAGGTTATTCTGAAGATGAGTACTAGTAGGATCTCGAGTCTACATTGCAACATGTCTGCCTGTGGCGCATGGAGATGATGGAGGCTCATTGAAGTTTATTTCCGCTGTGTTTGCTTTGAACTTTTATATTTGAGCTAGTCAATCTGACTATGCAATTTGTAAGACTTTATTTTATCTCCTGTGGATCTACGTTGTAATAAATTTGATACTATTGCTATGATTACTACATTTGAAATGTGTGTGCTATCAGTGATCCCGGGAATAGCACTATACACAGGTATCTTGCCTTTATTAAAAGGTAGGGTGCTAAAGATTGTCTTGTTGTGAACTCCAAGGGCCCAACAACCGTAGGTCCATGGCACTCTGGTTGCCAGGGATCCCACAGTAACCCCCGGGCACCTGTCCTGCACGTGTCCGTCAGGAGGCGAAAGGGTAGGGGCCCTATCGTGGCTGGGCCCGGTATGCGACTTGAGTCAACCCACGACTTAAGCGGTTGCCGCTCGAGCCGCTAGTTATGGAGGAAGTGCATCATCTAGACTGTTGGACTAGGAAGTGGGCTTCGTGGGAAGTGGCGCCTTCTTGGGAAACTCTCCCATAAATAGGGGGATGTTCCTTGCCGCCGGCCAACTCGCCCCAGCTTGCTCAGCTTCCCAGACGTCTTTGGCTCCAGCACACCAATCGCCTTTCCTCTGATAGTATGCAAGTCACAAATAACATATGACAAATATATAATCAATCTCAACATAGTATGCAATATTCATCAGATCCCATCAAACACAACATGTAGCATTACATAAAGATGACCTTGATCATGATAGACAGCTCACACGATTTAAACATGAGGCACAAATTGGAGAAGACAACCATCTAGCTACTGCTATGGACCCATAGTCTAGGGATAAACTACTCACGTATCACTTCGAAGGCAGGCATGGGGATGTAGAGGTCTCCGATGATGATCCCCCCTCCGTCAGGGTGCCGGGAAGAGCTTCAGAACCCTCCCGAGTTAGGGTATGCGATGGCGTCCGCGATGGAACTTTTCGTGGATGAAAGCTCGGGTGTTTATGTTTTTCCCGAGATCGTGAATATATAGGCTGAAGGGCGAGGTCGGTGGCCGCGCCATGGGGTGGTCTGGCCGCCCTGTGGCGCCTCTTCGACCCCCCTCTGGACTCTGACTCCGTTACGTAAAATATTGATTTCGGCTTTTGTTTCGTCCAATTCCGAGAATATTTCTTGTATAAATTTTCTGAAATACAAAACAACAAAAAACAGGGAACTGGCACTGTGGCATCTTGTCAATAGGTAGTGCCGAAAAATGTATAAAAGTGCAATGAAGTTGTAAGCAAAACATATATAAATTGGTGTAAAACAAGCATGGATCATCAATTTTTTTAGATACGTTTGCAACGTATCACGCCGCCATGACTGGGAACCACGGTCCATCTTCCTCCTCCAACCCGGTCGGTGGAGGCCGACAGCCGTCGGGATAATGGCTACGCACCCCCACGACTCGGAGACGGCCGACTGCTGCCCGCCATGGCCGAGCCTCATTGCCCCCGCCTCGCTGCCACTCTTCCGCCTCGTCGAATTCCGCCACACCACCGCATCCCCCGCCATGATCCAGATGATGTAGCCGAAGGCCACCACCACCAGACCCGCCGTCCACCGTCGCCGGCCCTGAAAGACCCCGCCTCCGCGCGAAGGGGAGTCCATGGGCGCGCCACCACCGCCCCTGCCTTTGGCAGCCGGGCGCGTCCGCCACCGCCGACCCCGACGGCGGCAGCGGCCGGGAAGAGGAAGATCAACTGCCTTTTCTAGGGTTTGGATCGTCGCTCGGAGCCGCCTCGCGCGAGACGACCGGGGCGAAGATCGGGTGGGGAGGGAGGAGAGGGGGAGGGAGGGGATGGTGGTGGAGGGTGGAGGGGCGGCGGTGCATGAAGGGGTCGCGTGGGGAGGAAGGCGGCGGTGCAGGGAGGGGTCAGCTTTCATGTAGCAGCACCAGCCAGCCACCAATGATAGCTCCTCCGCGGCTCCACCGTCCGAAGTAGTCGACAATGGCAGGGCCGCGACTACTACTTGCATCTCCCTTCCCTAGTCCCATGCATAGTTTAATCCAGAAAGAATCATTGTACGCATGTAAGATAGTACAGACATAGTTTAACTCTGGTCGCCGACGTGTTCCAGCACAGCCATTCCAGGGAGTCGTCGGTGCCACGTTCTCCGAGTCCCAACGGCCAAAGAGATGATCAAGAGACCTGGCGCTTCATTTCCCGGAGACCGCTGCTTCTTCCCTCTCTTCCTCCACGGCTCCGTCGTCTCCTCTTGTCCCAATGCAGCATGCGGACTGAGATTGCGTCGCTCAGCCGATCGGCGCTCCCCAGGCGCCGCCGTCGCGCGGCTCGGGTACTTGTCTGATCCGCTGAGGTGGTAGCTTCCGGTTATCTGGAGGTACGGTTCATGGATTCCCGTGTTCTTCTTCATCTTCCTCCTTGCTTCTAGTCAATGTTCAGAACTGTTTTTATTTTAGGTAAGAACTGTTGTTTGTTCTTGGTTTGCAAGGTGCCCAATTCAAGAAAATTCAGAACCACCTTTTCTTTTATAATTTAGATGATTCACAATGTTTGCATTTATGAAATGATCCATTTCTTGATCGCAAAAATATGAAATGATCCATTTTCTTCAATAAGCCTAACTCAGATGCTCTGTACTACATTGTATGCTCTGACAAACGAAGCTTCCGCGTAATTAGTTCTCTTAACGAGCTGGAAGAATCTTGTACTTCCGGGAATACGCGTTATGCAAGGAGAAGATGCGTTGTGATATGTAGAAGTGGAGGACTGTCCAAAGGTCTAATCTTTGGGAGGGTCTAATGCTAATGAGCAGTACACTTTGGTTTGTCCCTTTGCTACCATGTTTATCTTCTTTTCCGCTGAAATTGTACAGCCTCTGGCTAGAAGTCAACCCATTTGGAGTTTGTTTGTCATGGTAATGAGTGGAGCCCCATGATATACTACAAGGTTGTTCTTCTGTTTATATTTTATATCCTATAAGTTTTTACAGGAAAAAAGGCTTATAAAACTGTTCCCTTAATTTTCCCATCGTCATTTTGATTAATTAAACTTTGGTGTAATGCCTTGCCTTCAACTTTTGGTGACAATCACAACATAGTGAAAAATGCCTTATTCAATTCAGATCATGGCTGCGTTATTAGTTTATAAACTAATGGACCACTTCTCCGTGGCCAACTTTTTTTTTTATTACGGAACGCATTGCTAGTAGAGTAATACTATTAATCTTTCGAATTTTGCTTATGATGTTTCTTAAGACCAATGTTTGTTCTGAACATTGGCTCTTGTTATTTTTGCAGTTGTGCACAATGAGAACTCTGCTCCAAGCTGGCGGTGGTGGTGGTGGCAGCAATGGCCGTGGCGGCGGGGGTGGTGGCAATGGAGGTAGCGGTGGCCTCGCACCAGCTGCCAACGATTTAGTAAACAACCTGACAACCCCTCCTCCTTCCTCGAATAACGATTCGCCGGCGCCTCCCGACTCCTCTTCTGCACCGCCGCCTAAACCATCATCTCCACCGCCTTCTCCGTCATCTCCCCCGCCATCACCGCCGCTCTCACCTCCTCCTTCACCGGAGGCGTCCTCTCCCCCTCCACCGGAGGCATCACCGCCTCCTCCACCCGAGGCATCCTCTCCGCCTCCACCAGAAGCATCCTCTCCACCTCCACCAGAAGCAGCGTTTGCACCTCCACCGGAGGCACTGCCGCCTCCGCCACCCTCTCCAGCGACGACGGCTCCTCCCCCATCTCCCACGGCCAACCCACCGCCCCCACCGGAAAGTACCGCATCCCCACCTTCCCCCATTGAGGCGCCACCACCGCCGTCCGCTCCGTCGCCCGAGTGGCAGGCCAAGCCGCCTTCGTCTAAAGCGTCACCCCCGCCGCCCGCCGCGGAGTCACCAGCGTCGACTCCAGTGGATGCCGCGCCGCCGCCACGTCAGTCACCAGGGGTTTATGAGCCGCCTCCGTCAAGACAGACGAACAGCTCTGCCACCGCGCACTCGCCTCCGGCTTCGGCATTAACACCTCCCGTAGCGGATAGAAGCGTGCCGGCACCGACACCGCCCAGCAGTGGCGGCCTGAGCTCCGGCGCCACGGCGGGCGTGGCAGTGGTGGCCGTGATCGCCTTCGTCTGCTTCGCCGGCGTGTTCGTGTGCCTGACGAAGCGGCGGAAGCGCAAGTACTCCGACCAGTACTACTCCGGCTTCGGCGCGCCGCGCTACATGCCGCAGCACATGTCCGGCGAGGCGCCGTTCCTGCATGTGCCGTCTGGTCCGGGGTCGATGAACTTCAGCATGGGCGGCAACCAGCCGGGCATGTCGCCGACGGCGAGCCAGGCGTACGGGCATCAGCAGCAACAGCAGCAGCGAGGGTTCGTGTCGGGTAACTACAGCAGCACGATGGGGAGCCAGGGGCCGGCTCGGAGCGTGGCGACGTCGGGCGACCTCAGCGTGGGCAACAGCAAGTCGTTCTCGTTCGACGAGCTGTACCAGATCACGGGCGGGTTCGCGCGCGACAAGCTGCTCGGGGAGGGAGGGTTCGGGTGCGTGTTCAAGGGCACGCTCGGCGACGGCCGGGAGGTGGCCGTGAAGCAGCTCAAGGGCGGCGGCGGGCAGGGGGAGCGGGAGTTCCAGGCGGAGGTGGAGATCATCAGCCGCGTCCACCACCGCCACCTCGTCTCCCTCGTCGGCTACTGCATCTCCGAGGACCACCGCCTGCTCGTCTACGACTTCGTCGCCAATGACACCATGCACCACAACCTCCACGGTAGGACTGGCCGGGACACCACCATCTCGACATGACTTACTTGTTGAACTTGCAATGGCTTAGTGGTGCGACTAAATTGTTCGACCTGTAGGGAAGGGAAGGCCGGTGATGGACTGGCCGACGAGGGTCAAGATCGCGGCGGGGTCGGCACGCGGATTGGCCTACCTGCACGAGGATTGTAAGATGTTGATGGGTTTAACTTACTTCGGTGTGTGTCCTGTAATCATCCTGTTAGAATTACATCTGAATTTATTGTTGTTCTTCCATGTAATCTACAGGTCATCCAAGGATCATACACAGGGATATCAAGTCATCAAACATTCTGCTCGATGACAATTTCGAAGCTCAGGTTCTGTTCTTACACTGCAAAGCCAAAACTGCTGTTATCTTTCTGAAAAATGTTGGCTGTTTTGTGTGTTCAGTTCCTGACGAGACCTGGTTTCATGATCCAGGTCGCCGATTTCGGGCTTGCCAGGCTCGCGGAGAACGACGTCACGCACGTCTCCACGCGTGTGATGGGCACATTCGGGTAAATTCATCTCTGCAGGAATTCTACTTGTTTGCACGGCCATTCATCTCAGCAGGTGGAAAGAAAATGGGGGAACTTACACAGAATGTCAACTCTGAATCTGTGATGAATATAGGTACCTCGCTCCGGAGTACGCGTCGACGGGGAAGCTGACGGAGAAATCGGACGTGTTCTCCTTCGGCGTCGTGCTCCTGGAGCTCATCACCGGCCGGAAGCCCGTCGACTCGACCCGTCCCCTTGGCGATGAGAGCCTCGTGGAGTGGGTAAGATCTAGCAGCAGCAACACACTGACACAGACCTTCCCAACAGAAAAATTCTTCATTCAGTCAGTGACAACATGCTGTGGCATGCTCTTTTCTCAACCGCAGGCGAGGCCGCTGCTGAACCGCGCGATCGACGAACAGGAGTTCGAGGAGCTGGTGGACCCTCGTCTCGCCGGGGACTTCGACGACGTCGAGATGTTCCGCGTGATCGAGGCGGCCGCGGCGTGCATCCGGCACTCGGCTGCGAGGAGGCCCAAGATGGGGCAGGTACGCGCGAAAAACCACATAGAAAAACACTGTATCAAATCTGGCAACGGCTCACCACGTTTCACATCGGACTGTCTTTCAGGTCGTTAGGATTCTAGACAGCCTGACCCTGAACGACGTCGACCTGACCAACGGCGTGCAGCCTGGGAAGAGCCAGATGTTCAACGTCGCCAACACGGCGGACATCAAGCAGTTCCAGAGGATGGCCTTTGGCAGCCAGGATTTCAGCTCCGAGTACACCCAGTCCAAGGCCAGCATGAGCGGCAGGAGGGATCTGTAGGCACGCAACAAATCCATGAGCTTCGGACGATTTTGTCTCTGTTTGTACGTCTATTCTTTATGATTTTTTTGCAGTGAATTTTCGCTGTCTATACGTCTGATTCTTTGATGTGCACATTGACAGATTAAGCCCACATGGTTGTGTGTTTCTAGATATTCTCGTGAGATATGTTTTCTGTCCTTACTTTGTTCCCTGATGGATTTCTTGAACACAATGGATTGATCCCTAGTTATGCCATCAGCTCTGCCATGTATACAAGCAGAGTTCTGAGCTCAGAAATACGCTTCCTGACAATCGTTTTTAAACGCCAACCCATATAATTAAAAACCAATAAATTCTTAAGAATTCAATGATTGCCAATGGTAAATACCGAAAACAACACATCTTTCAAGAGTGGAAATATTCCGCAACCACTTGCCCCTGCACCCCACTCACACTTCGGAATTTTCCGGTGTCTTTCATGGTTAAAGAGACAACTTGAACAGTGGAAGAATAATTCTAGAAAATTGTAAAATGAAGATACAAGTTGATCAACACCAAAGTGAAGCAACTGCACACATTGAGTTGGATATGCAAGCATGCTGATCATGAAGTTTCATTTCTGGGCGATTGACTTCAGAGGAAAGTATACCTAGAGCTGAGAACCCGAGACAGTCGCGTCGAGCTTCAGTAGGACTTTCCAGATTAGCAATCTAGTGGAAGAAGCTTCGGTTCCTCATGCTAGCAGTGGAAGGAATGATGAGGTTGTTTTTCTCCAGACGCCTCTTATTCCCAAGTAATATTTCCATATCTTCACTTCTAGTTTCACCTCGTAATATAATTTCACTACTTACCTTTTATTTCTGCAAGGAACATCTAAAAAGCAACTGAACAAAATAACGATTGCAATCTGCAGTTTGATAGTGTGCTACGGAGGACACTATGAATGCCACCATCTATTTGCTCAATTAACAATTCAGTACCACGAAGGATGATGTCGAGATGTGAACACGAACATTAGAGCTTGTTGCTGAATTGGGTTCAAGGTGAAGTCCTATATATATTGATCACAGAAGCATTAGTTAAACGACTTATGGTTGGTAGGCTATTCATTTATACAAAGCTCTTATAAGATGCTTCAACTGTTTGATATTCTAGTCCATTGATAAGGGTATGTTTGCATAGGGTACTCGTAGTCCATTGATAAGCTGAGACCATAGTTTTAAAAACCAGACCGGTTTGGTGGTTCGACCAGAAAAAATCTGAACCGACGACATCACTGGTTTTTTAAAAGGCACCAGTCTAAACAGCAAAAAACCAGTAAAAAAATCACATAAGAAATTGAACTCTAGACGCTAGGGACAAATATCACCACATAATACCCAATGCCACTTGGACTCACAATGTTTTGTGATTATGCATTGAAATATACTCCATATATGCCTTTATGGTCGTTTTTCTTTGAAATTTGTTTAAATTTTAACTAAAACTAATGTTTTTTTGTCGCCACCGAACCAGGTGAACCGGTGGTCCGACCAGCGAACCAGTGAACGAATCGCCTCACTGGTTCGATTTTTTAAACTATGGCTGAGACTATATCGACCATCAACATTCTAGAGAGCCAATGGCTAATAAACATCAACGGACATTGGTCACCTGAAGAAGGAAGATGCGATCAGCCCAAAAATTAATTCAGTTGAACACAGAGAGTTAATTGTTTCACCTCTTTCGACAACTTGTATTCCTACCAAAGGTTTCATATTGATCACCTTGTTTCTTTTTTCTCTGCATTCTACTTATATATTATCTTTACTGTGTGAAAAGAAAACACCAAGTTTCTTTTGAGGAGCTCCTTTGCACCCTTTAACACAAGCTCTTGAGCAGAGTCGGTTCAAACAGATTGTCATGCATCCACAAGTCTCTTCTTTAGCGTATTTTCTATGTATACTTGTTATTTATTTTCCACCCATTTCTCAATTCACAACACGGAAGCTCAAGGCTGTCCAATAACTGTAGCTGCCTGAAGAAAATTTGAATAAAGGAACACGGACAAGCATGGAGATTCTGTTTATTTTGTTCTAAAAATTAAAACTATCTACTTTTGAATGTGTATAGGTTTCCATCTCGGATTTTTAGCTGCAATTTGGGTGATATCTATGAATATATATCCAGATTCTGGATTTAAAACAAAAAAAAAAAACATTGTAAACTGTAAAGTTCCGTTTTTGGCTTGTGCTATGTTGTGCAGTTTGAAAACCATGAAGAATCTAGTTTCTAATTATGTAATTTGGCTGGAGATCAAGCAGTTATGGTGACGATCTTCAATACAATCAAGAAGTGGAGGATGATGTTTAAGAATTTGCATCTGGAGAAGGTTTTTTCCTTTTGCCAGTTAGCATATACTGTCACTAGTCAGAGTTTACTTCTACAGCGGCTGGGAATGATAGGAGTTGATTGGAGTGCTGATAACACTCTGATTACAACAACTCCTCCCTTGTCCAAGCTCAGCAAGTTCAGTGATGTTGTGCTGGAAGAATTCTCTAAGCTAAGAAATCTCATTGACCCGACCAACTTTCGGCGTGAGCAAAGCTGATCGGTGGCCACAAACATGAGACAATGACACCTGCCTCAGCCGGGTCGAAACATTAAAACCAAGGGCTTGGTGGCCTAGCCTTGTTATAAACGCGACAAGCAAATAACGAAGAACGATAAAATAAAACGCAGTGGAGACACAAAATTTAACGTGGAAAACCCCTTTCAACACAGAAGGGGGAAAAACCACAGGCGCCAGCCAGTAAATACTTCACTATATCGAGAAGTGTTGACAAACGCCGTGAGTTATCTTATAATCTTAAAAACTCTAACCGGCGGCTTACAAGATGAATATATATAGGGGGTGGATTCAGACTCCGCTACGCTTCGGTCCAAGCCTACCGGCGACGGGCCTCGCTCCGCTCGTCAGAAGTTAGACTCCCTTTAGTATATGAATTTGGATCACAATATAACAAACTCCACCTTGAGACAAATTCCATCTTGTAGAATGAACTTCAACAATCTCCCGAACAACAAAAAAAACACTTGCTGGCGCCAACAGCCACTTGGGCTAAACAGTTATACCAACCAAGCTCGAGCAAATCTCAAACTTGAAAACATGAACTGGCTTTGTCATCTTATCAGCAGGATTATCCTGAGTACTTATCTTGCATACCTTCAGTTTACCTTGACCAACAATATCGCGAACATAATGGTACTTGATATCAATGTGGTTTGTCATCTCATGGAACATTTGATCTTTAGTAAGGTATATTGCACTTTGACTGTCAAAAAACAAGTTAATGCAAGTATCATCTTCATAAAGCTCAGCATACAAACCTTTCAACCAAACATACTTTTTGCAACCTTTAGCAATTGTTATATATTCTGCTTCGGTCGTAGATTGGGCAACAACAGGTTCTAACGTTGTCTTCCAACTCACAACACATCCACCAACAGTGAACACATAACCTGTGAGGGATCTTCTCTTATCCAAATCGGCGGCAAAATCTGAATCCACATAGCCTACGAGTCCCTCACCGGTCTTGCCAAACCTCAAGAAAGCTTTGGATGTGCCACGAAGGTACATGAAAATCCACTGAATAACTTTCCAATGCTCTTTAGCAGGATTAGCCATGTATCGACTGACCAAACTCATAGCATATGACAAATCAGAACGAGAACAGACCATGACATACATCAAGGAACCAACATCACTAGAATATGGAAGTCGTGACATGTAATCAATATCTCCATTAGTACTAGGACTGCTGACAATTTAAAGTGAAGAGCAATAGGTGTACTAACAGACTTTGCATCATGCATATTAAAACGATGAAGAACTTTCTGAATGTAATTTTGATGACTAAAAAATAACACAGTAGATTTTATGTCTCTTGTAATTTCCATACCTAGTATTTTCTTAGCAGCACCAAGATCTTTCATCTTAAACTCACTACTTAATTGTGACTTTAAAGTTTAAAGTAGCGATCTCTTTCTTGCTCTTGCCAGCAATCAATATATCATCAACATATAACAACAAGTATATTGGAGATCCATTAACAAACTTGATATAAACACAACTATCATACTGAGATCTCTTAAACTTATGTGCAATCATAAATGAATCAAACCTTTTATACCACTGTCTTGGAGACTGTTTCAAACCATAAAGGGACCTCTTCAACTTGCAAACAAGATCCTCCTTACCAGGCACAACAAAACCTTCAGGTTGGTCCATGTATATCTCCTCCTAAAGCTCACCATGGAGAAAATCAGTCTTTACATCTAGTTGCTCAAGCTCAAGATCATGCATAGCCACAATATCAAAGAATGCACGAATGGAACTATGCTTCACAACCGGAGAGAATACATCATTATAATCAATACCTAGAATTTGGTTGAAACCTTGCTACTAACCTTGCCTTAAACCTCGGGGGCTTATTAGGAGACAAATCTTTCTTTCTTTTAAATATCCACTTACATCAGACAACCTTCTTTTGTTTAGGCAAGAGCACAACGTCCCATGTGTCATTCTTGTCAAGCGATTGCATCTCCTCTTGCATAGCATAAATCCACTTCACGCGATCAACGAATGCAACGACCTCAGCATATGTAGCAGGTTCAGTATCATGCTCCACCTGTTCAGGACAATTCAAAGCATGATGAACAAGATTACACTCTTCGGTTAAACGAGACGTGAACCTTTGTTACACCTCGGACTATCAGAAGCAATGGAACTATTTGTTTGCTGCAAAATAGGTGGTGAGTGATGAACAACAGTGTTCTCATTCTCAGCAACATCAATTTCTTTCTCCTACACGTGCTCCACCTGCACGCTAATCATTTTTTGCTCATCATCAGAAACATCAGAAAAATCAATAGCATCAGAAACATCTGTAGATGAACTCTTATAAAACATGACAGCCTCATTAAAGACAACATTCCTGCTATGCAAAACTTTCTTAGTTTTAGGATTCCATAACTTATATGACTTAACTCATGAACCATAACCAAGAAACACACACTTAACAGCCTTAGGCTCTAGCTTTCCATTATCAACATGAGCATAAGCAGTGGAACTGAAAACTCTCAACTATGAATAATTAGCACGTGAACCATATCATACCTCAATAGGAGTTTTCTTCTAAAGCGGAATGCAAGGTGACCTGTTTATCAAGTAACAAGTGGTGGAGGCTGCTTCATCCCAAAAATGTCTATGCATACCAGCATTGGACAACATGCAGCGCGCCTTGGAGATAATGGTTCTGTTCATCATCTCCGCCACACCATTCTTCTGAGGAGTCTAAGGGATGGTGTGGTGCCTGACAATGCCTTCATCGCTGCAATAATCATTGAAAACAGTAGAACATAACTTTATGCCATTGTCAGTATGAAGAAATTTAACTTTCTTTTATGTTTGCTTCTCTACCATAACTTTCCACTTTCTAAAAGCATCAAACACATCAGATTTATGTTTCAGAAAGAAAGACCACACTTTTCTGGATTAATCATCTATGATAGTAAGCATGTAATTTTCACCACCAAGATAAGTCTTGCGGGAAGGTCCCCACACATCAGCATACACATAATCTAGAATCCCTTTATTGTTATGAACGGAAGCATTGAATTTAACTCTTTTATGCTTACCAAAAATGCAGTGCTCACAAAACTCAAACTTACTCAAATTGCAGCCATCTAGCAGGTCTCTCCTGTGCAATTCTACTATGCCATGTTCACTTATATGTCCAAGACACATATGCCACATATTAGTTTTACCAGATTCATCAGGAATAAGAGCAGCAACAATACCAGACAAAGTGCTACCTCTAAGAACATGTAATTTTGCAGAATTTATATCACCAATCATGTGAATGAGAGAACCTTTTGATACTGTAGGCGTGTGCTCATAGTACGCAGACACGCTGTTGGGAAACCCCAAGAGGAAGGTGTGATGAGCACAGCAACAAGTTTTCCCTCAGTACGAAACCAAAGTTTAATCGACCAGTAGGAGAAAGGCGTGACTTCTGAAGGTGTTGCTAGCTGATTAGTGGTAGGACGCACTACCGGCGTCAGCAACAACATGGAACATGCACGCAACACAACCAAAGTACGTTGCCCCAACTTACAGTGAGGTTTTCAATCTCACCGGTTTGCTGAACACAAAGGATTAGACGTATCAAATGGAAGGAGGTGTTTGAAGAAAGTAAACAGAACATGATTGCAGTTGAATTTATTAGTAAAGGAAGAAGGACCGGGGTCCACCGTTCACTAGAGGTGTCTCTCCTTAAAGAAATAGCACGTTGGGTGAACAAATTACAGCTGGACAATTGAAAGAATGTCGACCATACATTCCAAGATGACTATGAGATTTGGTATTGGGCATTACTACATAATACATAGACCGTAACGTCTATGACTAATAATCCACCTTTAGGTTAGCATCCGCACCCCTTCCAGCATCAAGTTGCAAGCAACAGACTATCACATTAAGCAATGTGTGTAAAGTAAACAATAGAATTGCCCTTGGATAAACCATTGTTATTTTCTCCCTAGTAGAAACAACACATCTACCATTTTAGAAGTTATAAAGTCACTATCCCTAAAAACTAGAGGCATGAACCTACTATCGAGCATAAATACCCCCTCTTGGAGTCACAAGTGTCCACTTGGCCAGACTTTCTACTAGTAACAGAGAGCATGGAAGATCACAAATAACATATGACATGAATATATAATCAATCTTAACATAGCATTCAATATTCATCGGATTCCAGCAAACCAAACATATAGGATTACATAAAGATGATCTTGATCATTTAGGACAGCTCACAAGATCGACACATGAAGCACAAAGTGGAGAAGACAACCATCTAGCTACTGCTATGGACTCATAGTCCAGGGATGAACTACTCACGCATCACTTTGAAGGCGGGCATGGCGATGTAGATGCCTCCGGCGATGATTTCCCCCTCCGCCAGGGTGTCTGGAAGAGCTTCAGAACCCCCCGAGATGGGTTCAGCGATGGCGGCCGCGACGGAACTTTTCGTGGATGGAGGCTCAGATATCCAGGGTTTTCGCGAGAAGATGTATAAATAGGCGGATGATTTAGGTCGGTGGGGCGCCTGGTGGGCCCAGACCCTCCTAGGCGCGGGCCAGGTCTAGGCCGCGCCCTGTGGCGCCTCTTCGACCCCCTCTGGACATCGTCTTCGTTTCGGTAAAATATTGACTTCTGCTTTTGTTTCATCCGATTCCGAGAATATTTCCTGTACAATTTTTCTGAAATACAAAAACAGTAGTAAACATGAAGTGGCACTTTCGCATCTTGTTAATATGTTAGTGCCGGAAATCATTTAAAAGTGCAACAAAGTGTAAACAAAACATATATGAATTGGTGTAAAACAAGCATGAAGCATCAAAAGTTATAGATACGGTTGAGACGTATCAGATACCTTCAGAACTCTGCGAGAGCCGGATTGTTTGTACCCATCAACATCAAGGGTACTGAGAGAGATCAGATTTCTGGCCATGAGAGGTATGTGTATCACATCTGTCAGAGTGCGTGTCATTCCATCATGCGTCTTGATCTGAATGGAGTCAATGCCCACGATCTCACGTGGGTTGTTATCTCCCATGCGCACAACATCTCCACACTGCAGAAACTCATAAGAACAGAACCAGTCTTTGTAGGGATACGTTGCATAGAAAGCAAAAAATTTCCTACCGCGAACATGCAATCCAAGCCAAGATGCAATCTAGAAGACGGTAGCAACGAGGGGATTATCGAGTCTCACCCTTGAAGAGATTCCAAAGCCTACAAGATGAGGCTCTTGTTGCTGCGGTAGACGTTCACTTGCCGCTTGCAAAAGCGCGTAGAAGATCTTGATCACGGCGCCACGAACGGGCAGCACCTCCGTACCCGGTCACACGTTCGGTTGTTGATGAAGACGACTTCCACCTCCCCGTTCCAGCGGGCAGCGGAAGTAGTAGCTCCTCTTGAATCCGACAGCACGACGGCGTGGTGTCGGTGGTGGTGGAGAAACCCGGCGGAGCTTCGCTAAGCATGCGGGGAAGAAGGAGGAGTGGGGCGGCTAGGGTTTGGGGAGAGGGGGGCGCCGGCCACTATAGGGGTGCGGCCACCTTGTGGTGTTGGGGTGGCCGGCCCCCTCCCCTTGGCCCTCATTATATAGGTGGAACACCCAAGAGTTGGTCTACAAGTCTTCGAATAAGACCCCAAACCAAAACCTTCCATATCACATGAAACCTACCCAAGCTAGGACTCCCACTAGAGGTGGGATTCCCACCCTTCCTTGGGAGGGGGTGGCCGGCCCCCTTAGGGGAGTCCACTTGGGACTCCTCCCCCTTTAGGGTTGGCCGGCCATGGTGGTGGAGTCCCTTTGGGACTCCGCCTTCCAAAGTGGTTTCTTCCGGACTTTTCTAGAACCTTCTAGAACCTTCCGTAGAACCTTCCGGATCATTTTAAATCTTATAAATGACTTCCTATATATGAATCTTATTCTCCGGACCATTCCGGAACTCCTCGTGATGTCCGGGATCTCATCCGGGACTCCGAACAAATATTCGAACTCCATTCCATATTCAAGTTCTACCATTTCAAAATCCAACCTTAAGTGTGTCACCCTACGGTTCGCGAACTATGCGGACATGGTTGAGTACTCACTCCGACCAATAACCAATAGCGGGATCTGGAGATCCATAATGGCTCCCACATATTCAACGATGACTTTAGTGATCGAATGAACCATTCACATACGATACCAATTCCCTTTGTCACGCGATATTTTACTTGTCCGAGGTTTGATCATCGGTATCACTCTATACCTTGTTCAACCTCGTCTCCTGACAAGTACTCTTTACTCGTACCGTGGTATGTGGTCTCTTATGAACTTATTCATATGCTTGCAAGACATTAGACGACATTCCACCGAGAGGGCCCAGAGTATATCTATCCGTCATCGGGATGGACAAATCCCACTGTTGATCCATATGCCTCAACTCATACTTTCCGGATACTTAATCCCACCTTTATAACCACCCATTTACGCAGTGGCGTTTGATGTAATCAAAGTACCTTTCCGGTATAAGTGATTTACATGATCTCATGGTCATAAGGACTAGGTAACTATGTATCGAAAGCTTATAGCAAATAACTTAATGACGTGATCTTATGCTACGCTTAATTGGGTGTGTCCATTACATCATTCATACAATGATATAACCTTGTTATTAATAACATCCAATGTTCATGATTATGAAACTAATCATCCATTAATCAACAAGCTAGTTAAGAGGCATACTAGGGACTCTTTGTTGTTTACATATCACACATGTATCAATGTTTCAGTTAATACAATTATAGCATGGTATATAAACATTTATCATAAACATAAAGATATATAATAACCACTTTTATTATTGCCTCTTGGGCATATCTCCTTCAGTCTCCCACTTGCACTAGAGTCAATAATCTAGATTACATTGTAATATACCTAACACCCATGGCATTCTGGTGTTGGTCATGTTTGCCCTAGGGAGAGCTTTAGTCAACGGATCTGCTACATTCAGATCAGTGTGTACTTTGCAAATCTTTACTTCTCCATCTTCGATGTACTCGCGAATCGAGTGGTAACGCAGCTTGATATGCTTCAGCCTCTTGTGTGACCTTTGTTCTTGTGCATTGGCGATGGCACCCATGTTGTCACAGTATATGACTAGTGGGTCCAATGCACTAGGAACCACACCGAGCTCTACAATGAACCTCTTCATCCATACCGCTCCTGATGAAGCCTCTGAAGCCGCTATGTACTCTGATTCTATTGAAAACTTCGCCACTGTGCACTGCTTCGAGCTTGCCCAGCTTACTGCAGCACCATTCAATATAAACATGTACCCAGACTGTGACTTAGAGTCATCAGGATCAGTGTTCCAACTTGCGTCGGTGTAACCTTTTACAACGAGCTCTTGGTCACCTCCATAACAAAGAAACATATCCTTAGTTCTTTTCAAGTACTTCAGGATATTCTTGACCGCTGTCCAGTGTTCCATTCCTGGATCACTTTGATATCTGCTAGTCAAACTAACAACATGTGCTATATCCGGTCTAGTACATAGCATGGCATACATGATAGATCCTACTGCCGAGGCATAGGGGATATTACTCATCCTTTCTCTTTCTTCTGCCGTAGCCGGTCCTTGAGTCTTACTCAAGACCTTGCCTGGTAACATAGGTAAGAACCCTTTCTTACTTTCGTCCATTCTAAACTTCTTTAGAATCTTGTCCAGGTATGTACTCTGTGATAGCCCTATTAGGCGTCTTGATCTATCTCTATAAATCTTGATGCCTAATATATATGATGCTTCACCAAGGTCTTTCATTGAAAAACTATTATTCAAATAACCTTTTACACTGCTTAATAGTTCTATATCATTCCCAATCAATAATATGTCATCTACATATAATATCAGGAATGCTACAGAGCTCCCACTCACTTTCTTGTAAATACAGGCCTCTCCATGACACTGTATAAACCCGAAGTCTTTGATCACCTTATCAAAGCGTCGGTTCCAACTTCTTGATGCTTGCTTCAGTCCATAGATTGAACGTTGAAGTTTGCATACTTTGTTAGCATTATTAGGATCGACAAAACCTTTGGGTTGTACCATATACAACTCTTCCTCAATGTCTCCATTAAGGAACGCCGTTTTGACATCCATCTGCCAAATCTCATAATCGAAAAATGCAGCTATTGCTAACAAAATCCTCACAGATTTTAGCTTCGCTACAGGTGAGAAAGTCTCATCGTAGTCAACTCCTTGAATTTGTCGGAAACCCTTTGCGACAAGTCGAGCTTTATAGACAGTAATATTACCATCAACATCTGTTTTTCTCTTGAAGATCCATTTATTCTCGACAGCCTTGCGGCTATCAGGTAAGTCTACCAAAGTCCATACTTTGTTATCATACATGGATCCCATTTCGGATTTCATGGCTTCTTGCCATTTGTTGGAATCTGGGCTCATCATCGCTTCTTCATACGTCGCAGGGTCCTCATCATTGTTATCCACAATCATGACATTTAGACAAGGATCATACCAATCAGGAGTGGCACGTTCCCTTGTCGATCTGCGAGGTTCAGTAGTTTCCTCGTTCAAAGTTTCATGATCATTATCATTAGCTTCCTCTGTTATCGGTGTAGGCGGCGCAGGTACAGCTTCCGGTACTGCGCTACTCTGATCAACGAGTATAGATTCATCAATCTCATCGAGTTCTACTTTTCTTCCAGTCACTTCTTTAGTGAGAAATTCTTTCTCAAGAAAGGTTCCGTTCTTAGCAACAAAGATTTTGCCTTCGGATCTGTGATAGAAAGTGTACCCTATAGTTTCTTTAGGGTATCCTATGAAGACGCATTTCTCCGCTTTGGGTTCTAGCTTGTCCGGTTGTAACTTCTTTACATAGGCTTCGTAACCCCAAACTTTAAGGAACGACAACTTAGGTTTCTTATTAAACCATAATTCATACGGTGTCGTTTCTACGGATTTTGATGGTGCTCTATTTAAAGTGAATGCGGCTGTCTCTAATGCATAACTCCAAAAAGATAACGGCAAATCAGTAAGAGACATCATAGAACGAACCATATCTAAGATAGTTCGATTACGACGTTCGGACACACCGTTTCGTTGTGGTGTTCCCGGCGGTGTCAATTGTGAAAGTATTCCGCATTTCTTTAAATGCATGCCAAACTCATAACTCAGATATTCACCTCCGCGATCAGATCGTAGAAATTTAATCTTCTTGTTACGTTGATTTTCTACTTCACTTTGGAATTCCTTAAACTTCTCGAAAGTTTCGGATTTATGTTTCATGAAATAGATATACCCATATCTACTCAGATCATCTGTGAAGGTTAGAACATAACGATAACCACCGCGCGATGCTACACTCATTGGTCCGCACACATCGGTATGTATGATTTCCAATAATTCAGTAGCTCGCTCCATCATACCAGAAAATGGAGTCTTAGTCATTTTTCCCATTAGACATGTTTCGCATCTATCAAGTGACTCAAAGTCAAGTGATTCAAGTAATCCATCGGTATGGAGTTTCTTCATGCGTTTCACTCCAATATGACCAAGGCAGCGATTGCCACATATAAGTATAATTATCATTCAATTTAATTCGCTTAGCATCAATGTTATGTATATGCGTATCACTAGTATCGAGATCTAACAGAAATAAGCCATTCTTTTCAGGTGCTCGACCATAAAAGATATTATTCATAAAAATAGAACAACCATTATTCTCAGACTGGAATGAATAACCGTCTTGCATTAAACAAGATCCAGATATAATGTTCATGCTCAACGCGGGTACAAAATAACAATTATTTAGGCTTAAAACTAATCCCGAAGGTAGATGTAGAGGAAGTGTGCCGACTGCGATCACATCGACTTTGGATCCATTTCCAACGCGCATCGTCACTTCATCTTTCAGTAGTCTTCGTTTATTCTTTAGTTCCTGTTTCGAGTTACAAATATGAGCAACCGAACCAGTATCAAATACCTGTGTACTAGAACGAGAACCGATTGAGATAAACATCTATAACATGTATATCAGATATACCTTCTTTCTTCTTCTTGACAAGGCCGCTCTTCAGATCAGCCAGATACTTGGAGCAATTACGCTTCCAGTGTCCCTTCTCCTTGCAGTAATAGCACTCAGCATCAGGCTTAGGGCCGTTCTTAGGTTTAATAGGAGGCGTGGCAGCTTTCTTGCCACCCTTCTTGAATTTTCCCTTAGACTTGCCCTGTTTCTTGAAACTGGTGGTCTTGTTGACCATCAACACTTGGTGCTCTTTCTTGATCTCAATCTCAGCAGCTTTTAGCATGCCAAAGAGTTCAGGTAACTCCTTGTTCATGTTCTGCATATTGTAGTTCATCACAAAGTTCTTGTAACTTGGTGGCAGTGATTGAAGGACACGATTAATCCCCAGTCTGTTAGGAATCACTATTCCCAAGTCACTGAGTTTCTTCGCATGCCCGGTCATGGCGAGCATGTGCTCACTAACGGAGCTACCTTCTTCCATCATGCAGCTGAAGAAGTGTTTCGATGCTTCATAGCATTCCACGGTCGCATGAGTTTCAAATATAGCTTTCAGCTCATTGACCAACTCATGAGGATCGTGGTGCTCAAAACGTTTTTGAAGATCGGCTTCCAGACTGCACAGGAGGGCACACTGAACTTGAGAGTACCGAGTTTTCCGAGTCGCGTAAACATTCTTTACTTCATCGGTTTCAGTTTCTGCAGGAGGGCACCTAGCGGTGCATCAAACACAAATTGCAGATTTCCGCCAGAGAGGAAGATCCTCACATGACGGAACCAGTCGGTGAAGTTGCTACCGTTGCTCTTAAGGTTTTCTTTCTCTAGGAACTAGTTAAAATTGATTGGGGACGCCATCTCTACAACATATATTTACAAAAGTTTAGACTAAGTTTATGACAAATTGAGTTCAAATTTTAATTCAACATAATTAAAAATCTAGGTGAACTCCCACTCAAAACAATATCCCTCGCATTGTCTTAGTGATCACACGAACCAAATCCACCGCACCTAAGTCCGATCATCACGAGACAAGGTGTGATTTCAATGGCGAACACTCAAAGTGTTCATCATATCAACCATATGATTCATGCTCTACCTTTCAGTATCACGTGTTCCGAGACCATGTCTGTACATGCTAGGCTCGTCAAGGCCACCTTAGTATCCGCATGTGCAAAACTGTCTTGCACCCGTTGTATGCACTTGTTGATTCTATCACACCCGATCATCACGAGATGCTTCGAAACGACAAGTCTTGGCAACGGTGCTACTAAGGATGAACACTTTATTATCTTGAGATTTTAGTGAGGGATCATCTTATAATGCTACCGTCGCGATCTAAGCAAAATAAGATGCATAAAAGGATTAACATCGCATGCAGTTCATATGTGATATGATATGGCCCTTTTTTTTGTCTTTGCGCCTTTGATCTTCATCTCCAAAGCACGGACATGATCTCCATCATCTTCGGGCATGATCTCCATCATCATCGGTGTAGCGTCAAGGTCAATGGCGCCGTCCTCATGATTGTCCTCCATGTAGCAACTATTACAACTACTTTGAAATACTACTCAACATGAAATTTAAAGACAACCATAAGGCTCCTGCCGGTTGCCACAATACAATAATGATCATCTCATACATATTCATCATCACATTATGGCCATATCACATCACCAAACCCTGCAAAAACAAGTTAGACGTCTCTAATTTGGTTTGCATATTTTACGTGGTTTAGGGTTTTCGAGAAAGATCTAATCTACCTACGAACATGAACCACAACGTTGATACTAATGTTGTCAATAGAAGAGTAAATTGACTCTTCACTATAGTAGGAGAGACAGACACCCGCAAAGCCTCTTATGCAATACAAGTTGCATGTCAAACGAGGAACAAGTCTCATGAACGCGGTCATGTAAAGTTAGTCCGAGCCGCTTCATCCCACTATGCCACAAAGATGCAAAGTACTCAAACTAAAGATAACAAGAGCATCAACGCCCACAAAACCATTGTGTTCTACTCGTGCAACCATCTATGCATAGACATGGCTCTGATACCACTGTAGGGATTCGTTGCATAGAAAACAAAAAATTTCCTACCGCGAACACGCAATCCAAGCCAAGATGCAATCTAGAAGACGGTAGCAACGAGGGGATTATCGAGTCTCACCCTTAAAGAGATTCCAAAGCCTACAAGATGAGGCTCTTGTTGCTGCGGTAGACGTTCACTTGCCGCTTGCAAAAGCGCGTAGAAGATCTTGATCACGGCGCCACGAACAGGCAGCACCTCCGTACTCGGTCACACGTTCGGTTGTTGATGAAGACGACGTCCACCTCCCTGTTCCAGCGGGCAGCGGAAGTAGTAGCTCCTCTTGAATCCGACAGCACGACGGCGTGGTGTCGGTGGTGGTGGAGAAACCCGGCGGAGCTTCGCTAAGCATGCGGGGAAGAAGGAGGAGTGGGGCGGCTAGGGTTTGGGGAGAGGGGGGCGCCGGCCACTATAGGGGTGCGGCCACCTTGTGGTGCTGGGGTGGCCGGCCCCCTCCCCTTGGCCCTCATTATATAGGTGGAACACCCAAGAGTTGGTCTACAAGTCTTCGAATAAGACCCCAAACCAAAACCTTCCATATCACATGAAACCTACCCAAGCTAGGACTCCTACTAGAGGTGGGATTCCCACCCTTCCTTGGGAGGGGGTGGCCAGCCCCCTTAGGGGAGTCCACTTGGGACTCCTCCCCCTTTAGGGTTGGCCGGCCATGGTGGTGGAGTCCCTTTGGGACTCCGCCTTCCAAAGTGGTTTCTTCTGGACTTTTCTAGAACCTTCTAGAACCTTCCATAGAACCTTCCGGATCATTTTAAATCTTATAAAATGACTTCCTATATATGAATCTTATTCTCCGGACCATTCCGGAACTCCTCGTGACGTCCGGGATCTCATCCGGGACTCCGAACAAATATTTGAACTCCATTCCGTATTCAAGTTCTACCATTTCAAAATCCAACCTTAAGTGTGTCACCCTACGGTTCGCGAACTATGCGGACATGTGTGATGACCCTGCGTACCACTGCATGGTGTAGTACACAAGTCGTTGACATAACACAAGTGAAACACCGTTCCACTCATATTACATCTCTCAGAGTGGTACAACAGAAACATATGCGAGTCCAAGGTATGTCTATAGAAGTACACACGAACTGTTTACATAAGATCCACACAGCCTCCTACTTTACAGTGAGGTAAAACTTCAAATAAACTCCAGAAGAACGACTCGTAGTCTAACTTGTTGCTAACTCAAGCTTAAGATCTAACTGGCTTGCTATAGAACTCTAGCTACTTAGGTGCTAGGATTAGGGAAAGGTTCCCTTCTATTACTAGTCTAGGTTTCCATTATAGCTGATGCAGAAGTTGACTCCATTGACTTCTTTGATTGGATTCTTCATCTCGTTGCATTTGACTCCTTTGTCTTCGAGTTCCACGGTAGTTTCTCCTTCGGTGCCTTGATCTAAGAAGGGGGTTCAAATGGGATAGAATGAGTACGAGCGTACTCAGCAAGTTCATATTAGGAAATATGTGTATCATGCACTAGCTACAGCCATAGACCAGAAAGTCATAGGCCAATTCAAGTTTTCATAAACATTTCTTCAAAATGTTTATTTTATTCTGAAAACTATGCCCGTCAGTCTTCACAGGTTGACTAGAACTTCGTGGAGTTCCTTTCCTGCCGCGTTCGCACTTCCCTTTCCGGAACAGGGAGTGACAGTCACAATTCTTGATACCCTCTGCAGAGGTGCGTTACTTTACCCCACAAGAGATCTTAACCATGTTGCCGGCCGAGAGTATGTCCTCGTCCACACTTCCTTTGGTGTGAGGCCCAGTATAAGATCCAAGCCAATCACTGCCTTCTCCGCGACCCTGCAAACCCACCCTTTTGTCCAACCGTACACCCCCAGTAGACTTCTCCCGATAATACGGCTTTACTCATGGTGTACTCCGGACAATCCATCATAGATCGTAGAGCTTATCATCACTAATGGATGGGGATTTAAAAAGATTTCCCAACCTATTGCGGCAGTGCCTCCAACACCCCACCGGCTCTACCAATCCGTTGGCATGCAGAAGGGAAAAGATACAGCTGACTTCCCCAGAGCCATTATAGATCTTATGGATAACGCGATATGTACGGCGCTAGAATCACTGGACGGCATTGGTACTTAGTCCTAGATGAGTAGTACCCATGCAATGGAACCTCCACCATATCAACACATACCATGGTTCCATTGCCCACCACATAGTCATATTCATAATTGTAAAATAATACTTTGCTTTTCAATGCATGAGTGATAAGTATAGTACTTTGCATATAGTTTGATACAAATAATCAAATGACATGAGCAAGCGATGAACTTGCCTTTCTTGACTGCAAGATTATGCAGGCAAAAGCTTCGATACGTGATAACTCCAAATTCTGAAATACCATCATCGTCCGGTAAGGACAATGTTTAAAGAACTGGCAAAGATGCTATAATGCATAGTATGAGATGCAATCGTCCCGAGCGTAATCTAACCTCAATGATTTAGGATGTATGATTTGTAAAGATTCCTTTAGGGTTGGTTGCACTTTTAGAATGGTTCTCAAACAAGGTTCTTATTAGGGTTTGTTATATTAGCATCATAACTACGTGATATAAGACATCATAATACTCATACACATAAAGAATAGTGATGGAATAATATGTAAAGAACAGTTGTCAATTTTTAAGTTCTACAGATCATGGTTGATGATTACTTATACTATACTTCAAAAGAATAACTTTTGAAGAACATGTTGTTTAAGGATATAATGAGTATTTCAAAGAAGGATAGGGCTTCTAAGGTTTGATTGGTATTTGTACTTCAAAAGAATAACTTTTGAAGAACAGGTTAAAATAAGAATATGAACTACTATATATAGGTGCTATGGCTTCTAGGGTTTACTATTGGATTCATTTAGTTCCACTAATAGGGACTAGTTGGGTTCTTAAGTTGAATGGCTTATATGTGGTAAGTATTGGTAGGTTTATTACTATGGTTTCTTCTAAGTATCATATCAAAGGATGGTTATCAAGATGGTTCTATAAATTAGCTATTAGGTTTACTATGGCTTCACATTTTCTTTACTAAATAATCTCTAATGGTTTCTAAGCTAAGTGGCTTATCATTTCCTAAGTAGGGTTTAGTTGAATAGGAGCACGTGATGTGCATTACTACGCAAGGTTGATACTAGGGTTCATAATTTTGGTTCTACTAGGGTTTGATGATTGAGGTTGATTCTAATGGTGTGTATAATGGAGTGGTGATCAATGGTACTAATCCAATTAACAGGCTAGAGTTTGCATCAAGGTGGCACTAGTGAATCATATAGGTTTAAGCTAAGTATATGGAAACATGAAATGATAATCTCAGATGACTTGGTTTATGCTAGTGGATCCTAAGCATGCATTCAATTGTGGCTTATTAGGGTTCTATATGTCAAGTGAATCTCACATGATCACATGAAATAATGGAATTAAGGTTTTACTCAAATTGAAACTAGGGTTTCTAAATTATAGTACAACTCCTAAAATGATGATTGGTAATAAAGTTGTGGTTACTAATTACTTTGAATCAAAATTAATAATGGTTTAACATTTTATTAATCTCCACAAGATTTAATAATTAGAGTAGCTCCTATTTTGGTTTAATTAAGAATCAGGGTTTAATAATGGTTATTAGGTTTTAAAATAATTAACTTGTTACTCAAATATGTTTAAGTACACAATTGTTGGGCTACCAAAATAATATTGACTTTTAATATTTTCTTGAGTCGTTACTATTTAAAGAAAATGGTAAATGGTAATTTGCAAATTAGGGTTTATGAATTACCACTAATATTTAAATAATGACATTATGATGAAGAAAATTAATCTTAACATTTTACTTAGTTACTGAATAGTTAAAAATTAAATTTGAAATTTCACTAATTATTAATTTCAAAACGTATTTTAAATAATTGAAATGGCATAATTAATCAGGTTAAAAATAAGTGAATTTTTATTTTGACACACATTTTTGTTTTATATTTTATTCAAATAGAGTTTATTTTTGTGAGCATTTTGATATATTATTCATAATTTTCTGAGTTGAAATGGATTTTACATGGTTTTACAAAGTTTCAGCAATTTACTGGTTTTTAAATTAAATAACAAATACTAAATGTACCGGGAAAGATCTAGCCCTAGACACTGACTGGTGGGGCTTGTCTCCACGTCAGCTGCCACGCAAGCGAGGACCGGTCAAAGTTGACCAGGACCCTTGACCTCACCGACGTTTAAACGCCGGCGGCCAGAGCACGGTGGCGCCGCCAATTTAGGGTTCCCCGGGACGCGCGAATAGAGTTTCCTGACTCTCCTAGACTCACTGAAGCTGATGGTGATGTTGGTTTGGCGAGGGGTTCACCGGAGCTACGCCGGCGACAATGTCCCGCGGCGGTGCTCTTCGGTGAGGTGACCAAACAGAGCTACAGAGAGATCTAGGAAGCGAAACTTGGTTCATCAGATGCGCGAGCTCACCGTGAGGAGGATGGTATGGTCGGCGAAGACGTTGGTGGTCGGAGACGAGCTCAATTTCGCCATTGCCGGTGAGATACTGCAAAAGGGATCGGCAAAATTCGTCGGCTTGAGGAAGATCCAGGACGATTCCTTCCTCCCAGATGATCTACGGCGCCAGGCGCTTCTCCTCGATCACGCGCCTGAGGCTGGGGTGGCCTGTACCACCGTATTCACCATCGACGCCAGCGACAGAGCGTGGAAGAACACGAGAGTTAGAGGGCTACTGAGAGAGAATGGATGGGCGGCGAGGTACTAGGGTTTCCTGGAGAAGCTCTAGGCCTATTTATAGAGCACGGCGAGGTTCGTATCGGCATTTCATCGGCAGCAATGGCCGGGATGCCTCATCGATAATGGAGGTCTCTGGGGCATGAATCTTGGCACTACTGGATAGACTCGGACGTGAGAACGCTTGTACAAAGTTCAGAGATCGTCTGCGACGTCCGGGGTCGTCCCTATCCACGGCGAGAGACGTGGCCGAGCTCCTCTGTGCTGTCGTCGTTGAGGAAGAAGACGAGGCTTCTTTTCTTCCTCAACGAAGCGATACGGTGGCGTTGGGTCGTTTTCCTCGGTGGGCTGGGCTGGTCTTGGTCCCCTGCCGGGCCACGTTGTGGGCTGCTGCTGGTCTGGTTGGCCCAACAGGTAAGCCAGGTGAGCCTTTCTCCTATTCTATTTTCCTTTTCATTTTCTGTTTTCTTTTTCTGATTTGTGTTTTGTTATTTGAATTCAAATTTGAATTCAGTTTCTTTTTGCAGGTTCAAAAATATTTGAGTATCAAGATAATTTGATAATCATGTTTTCTGCATGGTTTATTATTTTAAACAAGTAGTTTGGTTAGGATTTAATTGAGATCTTGTGAGACTTGAATTAAATAGAAATGGTTTAGGTATTTATCTCAATTCTTTAAATTTGGAAATCAAACCTATTTTGAATGATTTGAAGTTTATAACCAGTGCATAGTAAACATGTCATTAAGTTTTGTTATTATTTAACAATATTGATGGTTCCCATGTATTTTATATTAGGGTTAGAGTTTTAAATTTAATGGTAATAAGAATGGGATGAATTCATCATTTTATGTGAAGGATCATTTCTTAGGGTTTAAGAAGATGGTTGGATTCACTCTATGTCAAATAATCTTGCTTAGCAAACTACTACTGGAATTATTTAACATAGATCCTAAACTCATTATGGTTAATTCACTTGTATACTAAGGTAATTCTATTTTATAAAACATTATTTTACTTGGTTAACTAATCAAGTTCCTTTGAATAGAATATAGGATTGGATATTGGTTCACTCTACTCACTTAAATAACACTTAAGCTTAGGTATATATGGCTTGGTTTATACTTGTGGCACATGATACACAAGTTAGGGCTTAATATTTCATGTGGTGTGAATTCTACTTGAAAGGTTTAGGGTTTTGCATAATCTTCACTAAATTTAAGTATAAATAGGCATGAGGTATGGCAGGGTTCTAATTATAATCCAAGTTAATCCATGGGTTGGAATTCAATGTAGTTTAGGGTTTAAGTAGTGATCACCAATGTGATACACAACTAGGATTAGAATATGAGCATAAGCTTTGGTTATGTTTCACTAATGGAACATGGCTCTCATCTACAAGATTAAATGTTGGTTTAAACAAGTAAGATGTAATACTACTCTAAAATTCTCTAGGATAGACATGGCTATGGTTAGCATCTATAATCTCTCTCTCTCTCTTCTAAATGTCTTGTAATAGCCTAAGGTCCTACTCAAGATATGATGATATGATCCTCTAAATATATGGTTTGCCTAGGGATTCTACCTTGGTATCTTCTGAAGCTTGTTCTTCAGGAAATCTGATAAACCTACATCTTGTGGTATGCCTCCACCTCCTAGCTTCTTCATCTTGATCCTAGCTAATTCACATGGAGTGGCTCTATGTGTTTGTTCCCATGTATCATGGTACTTGATGAGCAAATGGAGGAAGGGTGTGGCTCTATTTATAGGCTTGGGCAAGCTCTAGTATCATGACACATAGGTGGTGACTCTTGTGTTGGTTAGATGACTAAGGTGCTTGGTTGTCATGCCCTTATCCATAGCAATCCTTTGAGCATGAGGTGGCATAGCTTGGAAAGCAAGTCATGTAGATATTTTCATCCTATGTGGCAAGATCATTATCCTCTCATATGATTTATTTTTGGATAGCCAAGTGGCATTTGTTACTAAATATCTTGTGGATGGTTTTATTATTGTGGATGAGTCACTATATCATACTGGATTGGATTTATATTATAATATTGATCAAAAGATCAAGGTTGAAGGTTATTCCTCAAATTTGGATAGTTGGTGTTTGATTTCACCAAGGCATGATCATATGAGTTTCAAAATACTCATAGTCAGTTTGATTCAAATAGTTTGAACTATAAATCGTAATGTAAATGGATTTAGTTTTATGATATTCCATATACTTAATAAGTTATGATTTAAATAAGAATGTGTGGCTTTTATGCACTTTAGACCCTGTGGTTTACCTTATTTGGTAATAAGTTTAGAAGTGAATTAATTTACACACAAAGGTAGTTGCTAACTTTTAAGTGTTAATAAAGAATGTGTTGTTGTAAATATAATTCCATTTGATCTAATCCATAGATCAAATCATCTCTACCCAAAACAAGGTTTTAACAAAGATCACAGTGAAGTTTATAGCGCTTGACTTGATGATCTACTTCAATTCCAACAAGTCAAGAGAAACTTCAGTTACTGTGGTAAGTTTTATTTGAAAGCGCGAAAATTCCCCAGATTTTCTATGCATGAATGCAATGCACATTTTGGTGTTCTCTCATTTTGTTGCCTCTAAACCTGGGATATTACAGCCTCTCCCCCTTAAACTGAACTTCGTCCCGAAGTTCGAACGCTCTCATGTTTCGGATTGTTGAAATGTCTTGAACAGATCACCATCCTTCAACTCCATGGTGATCACACTAGATATAGTGAAATATATCCCTTGTCCAGATTCTTCCTGGAGTCTTTTGATGTCTGGCACTGATACTTTCTTCTATTCTATGATTTCTTCCAACACTCTAAGCTTATAGGCTTACTATCCAAAGATTCTTGGATTAGGACATTTTCTTATGCTAATGGATTTTACTAATGGTTGTGGTGACATTCCTATTTGGGTACTCAAAGCTTGGTTCTACCAGCTGCGATGTAATATGGCACTATGGTGTACCAGCTGCGATAATCAAACCTTAGGTTTAAAGATTCATCTAAGGTAGGGTATTGTTTTTCCCTTATTACCATAACAAAAGTAATGGTACTTAGTAAGGTATTTACAATAGGCATGGTCCTGGTAGTTTAGTCCTACGAATGAATTAGACTCATTTAGTCCATCCAATCATGGCCTCTAGTTTATCCTAGTTATCTTCCTTTTGGTTTCTTTAGGTTCCATGAAAGGAATCTTTCTAAGAGGCTTATGTCTTGGGTATGGTCAAACCCTTCGGTCTTTTGTTTTCTTTGACCTTGATTGTCCTCCGATATCTTCTTCCTCCAACTTCATTATCTTGGACTTACTTGAGTTCTCTTGGTTTCGAGTAATTACAATTACCCACTCAAGTTAAGGTCTAACCCTTACTTCCTCGAGATATGAACCCCGGCTTCTGGTCTGACTACCTCCTGAGAGTACTTTTATATGGGTACTTCCCAACAACCTTATAAAAATAAGATCGGACTTCCTCTCAGTTCAGACCTTTTTCTTCATCTATCACCCTACCATAATACCTTAATACTTCTCCTTCAGTCTTCCTCTCCCCCTTGGAGTTTACTAATGATCTTCAAACTTCCTTTCTTCTAATCATTAAACTCCAAGGTGAGGTAGTTGGTTTAAGTCTGGTTTATATTTTGTACCTTTCTAAAGTCTCACGAAGAATTCTTTGCGGTGTATCCACACAGTTGTGGGTATCCATTATGAATCCTCCGACTAAATATTTACCAACTACGAGATACCAGCTGTGAAATACTAGCTGCGGGATTCCCCTTTGTTTTAGGGTAAAGAAATGTTCAGGCTGTGGGCTATCTGGTACCAGCTGCAGACTACCTAGTACCAGATGTGACTTATTGGATACCAGCTGTGACTATGTTATGGTTTTAGGTAATATCTACCTACCAGTTGTGGCTACTTTTATAGTTTTAGTCAAGATACACCTCACTTCACATACTTTCTCTTCATGATTATCCTATATCAGCTGCGGCCTTATTATACCAGCTGCGACTTCACTTGTCTATTTTCCTTCTTCTAGGGTTTGTTTTGCAAGAAAACCACTTGTTGACACTATGAAAATAGTATTGTAAGTGACTCTACTTGCAATCCCTTCTTCCAGAATGAATATGGCTCTACTTCTACTGCTCCATATTCACTATTTTTCTCACTTTCATGGTACTTCCAGGTTGTAGTACTCCTTAATTAAGGATAAAAGTGCGTTTTGATTGGTCCTTCCTTCAGATTGTTGTGGTTGCTTCCCACAATTTTACTTCCTTCTTCAAGTGAACCTTCATCTTGTCTTCAAATCTTCAGAATTCGTCACTCCCTCACACGAATACCTTTACCCTCTAGACCTATAACATCAAGTAAGAGCTTGATATTGCAACATGCATTTGCATATCAAAGTCAAACTTCATGTATGGATCTAGTCAATCAATGAAGATTCAAGAAAATCCAATAAGATCCAGCTTTGTGCTTATAATACACATCCTTATATGCCTGAATATAATAATTGGGTAAGACATCCCTAAACATCAGGATCAGATGTGTAGTATATAACACCACATAAGATAGGTTTAGGTCGTGATACTTAGCACAATACGTGAATTTCTACTAGTGGTCTCAACATTTATCTTAATTGCACATTTGCAATGAGACAAACTTGAAACAAAATGGCCTGGGATAGTTGAAGTTAACCTAGTTTTCTTTGGAAGTACTAACAAAGTAGTATACCATATATATGTGCTATTGAATACTACTTCCTATAATACAATTAGTTCTAACATGTCTACTCTAAACACATGATTGTTTAGAATATACCACCTAAAACTCTAGGATTTCTCTATGTGATATGCACTAAACAAGCCTTCTTTAAATTAAGGACTATGGTTCTAACATACTTGGTACAGTTATTAGGATTTTAAGGCCTAAGCTTTCAAACTATCCCTTAAATCCTACTCCTTATCATACTTATGTTATCGTACTTATGATGTTCTACTCCATCACATCTTGATTCTCAAGTGAATCATATATGATTACCAACTTTACCATGAAAAGTAGAGTTGTATAACTCTGATCACTCTTCCTTACCTCCTATGATTGACGCATCATAGACATATACTACCTCATATAACTTATCTCCCTTACTTAACATCAGTCATTTGGTATTTTAAATAACTCTTACTTAACCATAATTTGCATTGGTATACTTCTTCCAATAGGATATATTCCGTATGGTTGTATCCTCTCTTTGGACTACCATGTGTTGTATACCAACTGTGGTCTTCTACCACCCATTATCTTAAGCTTCAATGGTGTTCTAGTTATTTGGAATGAAGCAAGATAACAAACTAACTTTACTTAAGGACATAGATAAGAAAGATTGACTCAAGTGTGTCAGGATTATTCTCAAGTGAATACCCATCTCAAGTCAAAAGAATAATTGGTTTAGCATAGTTGTATTAGCTAAGATACTTCCTATAGACACTACCAAACCTATAGGTCTCCTTTAAAGGGTTTTAATCCTAGGGTCAAAGCATTTGCTCTGATACCAGCTGTGATGACCCAGCGTACCACTTCATGGTGTAGTACACAAGTCGTTGACATAACACAAGTGAAACACCGTTCCACTCATATTACATCTCTCAGAGTGGTACAACAGAAACATATGCGAGTCCAAGGTATGTCTATAGAAGTACACACAAACTGTTTACATAAGATCCACACAGCCTCCTACTTTACAGTGAGGTAAAACTTCAAATAAACTCCAGAAGAACGACTCGTAGTCTAACTTGTTGCTAACTCAAGCTTAAGAGCTAACTGGCTTGCTATAGAACTCTAGCTACTTAGGTGCTAGGATTAGGGAAAGGTTCCCTTCTATTACTAGTCTAGGTTTCCATTATAGCTGATGCAGAAGTTGACTCCATTGACTTACTTTGATTGGATTCTTCATCTCGTTGCAGTTGAATCCTTTGTCTTCGAGTTCCACGGTAGTTTCTCCTTCGGTGCCTTGATCTAAGAAGGGGGTTCAAATGGGATAGAATGAGTACGAGCGTACTCAGCAAGTTCATATTAGGAAATATGTGTATCATGCACTAGCTACAGCCATAGACCAGAAAGTCATAGGCCAATGCAAGTTTTCATAAACATTTCTTCAAAAGGTTTATTTTATTCTGAAAACTATGCCCGTCAGTCTTCACAGGTTGACTAGAACTTCGTGGAGTTCCTTTCCTGCCGCGTTCGCAATTCCCTTCCCGGAACAGGGAGTGACAGTCACAATTCTTGATACCCTCTGCAGAGGTGCGTTACTTTACCCCACAAGAGATCTTAACCATGTTGCCGGCCGAGAGTATGTCCTCGTCCACACTTCCTTTGGTGTGAGGCCCAGTATAAGATCCAAGCCAATCACTGCCTTCTCCGCGACCCTGCAAACCCACCCTTTTGTCCAACCGTACACCCCCAGTAGACTTCTCCCGATAATACGGCTTTACTCACGGTGTACTCCGGACAATCCATCATAGATCGTAGAGCTTATCATCACTAATGGATGGGGATTTAAAAGGATTTCCCAACCTATTGCGGCAGTGCCTCCAACACCCCACCGGCTCTACCAATCCGTTGGCGTGCAGAAGGGAAAAGATACAACTGACTTCCCAGAGCCATTATAGATCTTATGGATAACGCGATATGTACGGCGCTAGAATCACTGGACGCCATTGGTACTTAGTCCTAGATGAGTAGTACCCATGCAATGGAACCTCCACCATATCAACACATACCATGGTTCCATTGCCCACCACATAGTCATATTCATAATTGTAAAATAATACTTTGCTTTTCAATGCATGAGTGATAAGTATAGTACTTTGCATATAGTTTGATACAAATAATCAAATGACATGAGCAAGCGATGAACTTGCCTTTCTTGACTGCAAGATTATGCAGGCAAAAGCTTCGATACATGATAACTCCAAATTCTGAAATACCATCATCGTCTGGTAAGGACAATGTTTAAAGAACTGGCAAAGATGCTATAATGCATAGTATGAGATGCAATCGTCCCGAGCGTAATCTAACCACGATGATTTAGGATGTATGATTTGTAAAGATTCCTTTAGGGTTGGTTGCACTTTTAGAATGGTTCTCAAACAAGGTTCTTATTAGGGTTTGTTATATTAGCATCATAACTACGTGATATAAGACATCATAATACTCATACACATAAAGAATAGTGATGGAATAATATGTAAAGAACAGTTGTCAATTTCTAAGTTCTACAGATCATGGTTGATGATTACGTATACTATACTTCAAAAGAATAACTTTTGAAGAACATGTTGTTTAAGGATATAATGAGTATTTCAAAGAAGGATAGGGCTTCTAAGGTTTGATTGGTATTTGTACTTCAAAAGAATAACTTTTGAAGAACAGGTTAAAATAAGAATATGAACTACTATATATAGGTGCTATGGCTTCTAGGGTTTACTATTGGATTCATTTAGTTCCACTAATAGGGACTAGTTGGGTTCTTAAGTTGAATGGCTTATATGTGGTAAGTATTGGTAGGTTTATTACTATGGTTTCTTCTAAGTATCATATCAAAGGATGGTTATCAAGATGGTTCTATAAATTAGCTATTAGGTTTACTATGGCTTCACATTTTCTTTACTAAATAATCTCTAATGGTTTCTAAGCTAAGTGGCTTATCATTTCCTAAGTAGGGTTTAGTTGAATAGGAGCACGTGATGTGCATTACTACGCAAGGTTGATACTAGGGTTCATAATTTTGGTTCTACTAGGGTTTGATGATTGAGGTTGATTCTAATGGTGTGTATAATGGAGTGGTGATCAATGGTACTAATCCAATTAACAGGCTAGAGTTTGCATCAAGGTGGCACTAGTGAATCATATAGGTTTAAGCTAAGTATATGGAAACATGAAATGATAATCTCAGATGACTTGGTTTATGCTAGTGGATCCTAAGCATGCATTCAATTGTGGCTTATTAGGGTTCTATATGTCAAGTGAATCTCACATGATCACATGAAATAATGGAATTAAGGTTTTACTCAAATTGAAACTAGGGTTTCTAAATTATAGTACAACTCCTAAAATGATGATTGGTAATAAAGTTGTGGTTACTAATTACTTTGAATCAAAATTAATAATGGTTTAACATTTTATTAATCTCCACAAGATTTAATAATTAGAGTAGCTCCTATTTTGGTTTAATTAAGAATCAGGGTTTAATAATGGTTATTAGGTTTTAAAATAATTAACTTGTTACTCAAATATGTTTAAGTACACAATTGTTAGGCTACCAAAATAATATTGACTTTTAATATTTTCTTGAGTTGTTACTATTTAAAGAAAATGGTAAATGGTAATTTGCAAATTAGGGTTTATGAATTACCACTAATATTTAAATAATGACATTATGTAAAGAAAATTAATCTTAACATTTTACTTAGTTACTGAATAGTTAAAAATTAAATTTGAAATTTCACTAATTATTAATTTCAAATTGTATTTTAAATAATTGAAATGGCATAATTAATCAGGTTAAAAATAAGTGAATTTTTATTTTGACACACATTTTTGTTTTATATTTTATTCAAATAGAGTTTATTTTTGTGAGCATTTTGATATATTATTCATAATTTTCTGAGTTGAAATGGATTTTATATGGTTTTACAAAGTTTCAGCAATTTACTGGTTTTTAAATTAAATAACAAATACTAAATGTACCGGGACAGATCTAGCCCTAGACACTGACTGGTGGGGCTTGTCTCCACGTCGGCTGCCACGCAAGCGAGGACCGGTCAAAGTTGACCAGGACCCTTGACCTCACCGATGTTTAAACGCCGGCGACCAGAGCACGGTGGCGCCGCCGATTTAGGGTTCCCCGGGACGCGCGAATAGAGTTTCCTGACTCTCCTTGACTCACTGAAGCTGATGGTGATGTTGGTTTGGCGAGGGGTTCACCGGAGCTACGCCGGCGACAATGTCCCGCGGCGGTGCTCTCCGGTGAGGTGACCAAACAGAGCTACAGAGAGATCTAGGAAGCGAAACTTGGTTCATCAGATGTGCGAGCTCACCGTGAGGAGGATGGTATGGTCGGTGAAGACGTTGGTGGTCGGAGACGAGCTCAATTTCGCCATTGCCGGCGAGATACTGCAAAAGGGATCGGTGAAATTCGTCGGCTTGAGGAAGATCCAGGACGATTCCTTCCTCCCAGATGATCTACGGCGCCAGGCGCTTCTCCTCGATCACGTGCCTGAGGCTGGGGTGGCCTGTACCACCGTATTCACCATCGACGCCGGCGACAGAGCGTGGAAGAACACGAGAGTTAGAGGGCTACTGAGAGAGAATGGATGTGCGGCGAGGTACTAGGGTTTCCTGGAGAAGCTCTAGGCCTATTTATAGAGCACAGCGAGGTTCGTATCGGCATTTCACCGGCGGCAATGGCCGGGATGCCTCACCGACAATGGAGGTCTCTGGGGCGCGAATCTTGGCACTACTGGATAGACTCGGACGCGAGAACGCTTGTACAAAGTTCAGAGATCGCCTGCGACGTCCGGGGTCGTCCCTATCCACGGCGAGAGACGTGGCCGAGCTCCTTCAGTCTTTGTCGTCGTTGAGGAAGAAGCCGCGGCTTCGTGTCTTGCTCAACGAAGCGATACGGTGGCGGTGGGTCGGTTTCCTCGGTGGGCTGGGCTGGTCTTGGTCCTAGCCGGCCACGTTGTGGGCCGTCTTGATGCTGGTTGGCCCAACAGGTAAGCCAGGTGAGCCTTTCTCCTATTCTATTTTCCTTTTCATTTTCTGTTTTCTTTTTCTGATTTGTGTTTTGTTATTTGAATTCAAATTTGAATTCAATTTCTTTTTGCAGGTTCTAAAATATTTGAGTATCAAGATAATTTGATAATCATGTTTTCTGCATGGTTTATTATTTTAAACAAGTAGTTTGGTTAGGATTTAATTGAGATCTTGTGAGACTTGAATTAAATAGAAATGGTTTAGGTATTTATCTCAATTCTTTAAATTTGGAAATCAAACCTATTTTGAATGATTTGAAGTTTATAACCAGTGCATAGTAAACATGTCATTAAGTTTTGTTATTATTTAAAAATATTGATGGTTCCCATGTATTTTATATTAGGGTTAGAGTTTTAAATTAAATGGTAATAAGAATGGGATGAATTCATCATTTTATGTGAAGGATCATTTCTTAGGGTTTAAGAAGATGGTTGGATTCACTCTATGTCAAATAATCTTGCTTAGCAAACTACTACTGGAATTATTTAACATAGATCCTAAACTCATTATGGTTAATTCACTTGTATACTAAGGTAATTCTATTTTATAAAACATTATTTTACTTGGTTAACTTATCAAGTTCCTTTGAATAGAATATAGGATTGGATATTGGTTCACTCTACTCACTTAAATAACACTTAAGCTTAGGTATATATGGCTTGGTTTATACTCGTGGCACATGATACACAAGTTAGGGCTTAATATTTCATGTGGTGTGAATTCTACTTGAAAGGTTTAGGGTTTTGCATAAGCTTCACTAAATTTAAGTATAAATAGGCATGAGGTATGGCAGGGTTCTAATTATAATCCAAGTTAATCCATGGGTTGGAATTCAAATGTAGTTTAGGGTTTAAGTAGTGATCACCAATGTGATACACAACTAGGATTAGAATATGAGCATAAGCTTTGGTTATGTTTCACTAATGGAACATGGCTCTCATCTACAAGATTAAAGGTTGGTTTAAACAAGTAAGATGTAATACTACTCTAAAATTCTCTAGGATAGACATGGCTATGGTTAGCATCTATAATCTCTCTCTCTCTTCTAAATGTCTTGTAATAGCCTAAGGTCCTACTCAAGATATGATGATATGATCCTCTAAATATATGGTTTGCCTAGGGATTCTACCTTGGTATCTTCTGAAGCTTGTTCTTCAGGAAATCTGATAAACCTACATCTTGTGGTATGCCTCCACCTCCTAGCTTCTTCATCTTGATCCTAGCTAATTCACATGGAGTGGCTCTATATGTTTGTTCCCATGTATCATGGTACTTGATGAGCAAATGGAGGAAGGGTGTGGCTCTATTTATAGGCTTGGGCAAGCTCTAGTATCATGACACATAGGTGGTGACTCTTGTGTTGGTTAGATGACTAAGGTGCTTGGTTGTCATGCCCTTATCCATAGCAATCCTTTGAGCATGAGGTGGCATATCTTGGAAAGCAAGTCATGTAGATATTTTCATCCTATGTGGCAAGATCATTATCCTCTCATATGATTTATTTTTGGATAGCCAAGTGGCATTTGTTACTAAATATCTTGTGGATGGTTTTATTATTGTGGATGAGTCACTATATCATATTGGATTGGATTTATATTATAATATTGATCAAAAGATCAAGGTTGAAGGTTATTCCTCAAATTTGGATAGTTGGTGTTTGATTTCACCAAGGCATGATCATATGAGTTTCAAAATACTCATAGTCAGTTTGATTCAAATAGTTTGAACTATAAATCGTAATGTAAATGGATTTAGTTTTATGATATTCCATATACTTAATAAGTTATGATTTAAATAAGAATGTGTGGCTTTTATGTACTTTAGACCCTGTGGTTTACCTTATTTGGTAATAAGTTTAGAAGTGAATTAATTTACACACAAAGGTAGTTGCTAACTTTTAAGTGTTAATAAAGAATGTGTTGTTGTAAATATAATTCCATTTGATCTAATCCATAGATCAAATCATCTCTACCCAAAACAAGGTTTTAACAAAGATCAGAGTGAAGTTTATACCGCTTGACTTGATGATCTACTTCAATTCCAACAAGTCAAGTGAAACTTCAGTTACTGTGGTAAGTTTTATTTGAAAGCGTGAAAATTCCCCGGATTTTCTATGCATGAATGCAATGCACATTTTGGTGTTCTCTCATTTTGTTGCCTCTAAACCTGGGATATTACAACATGGTTGAGTACTCACTCCGACCAATAACCAATAGCGGGATCTGGAGATCCATAATGGCTCCCACATATTCAACGATGACTTTAGTGATCGAATGAACCATTCACATACGATACCAATTCCCTTTGTCACGCGATATTTTACTTGTCCGAGGTTTGATCATTGGTATCACTCTATACCTTGTTCAACCTCGTCTCCTGACAAGTACTCTTTACTCGTACCGTGGTATGTGGTCTCTTATGAACTTATTCATATGCTTGCAAGACATTAGACGATATTCCACCGAGAGGGCCCATAGTATATCTATCCGTCATCGGGATGGACAAATCCCACTGTTGATCCATATGCCTCAACTCATACTTTCCGGATACTTAATCCCACCTTTATAACCACCCATTTACGCAGTGGCGTTTGATGTAATCAAATTACCTTTCCGGTATAAGTGATTTACATGATCTCATGGTCATAAGGACTAGGTAACTATGTATCGAAAGCTTATAGCAAATAACTTAATGACGTGATCTTATGCTACGCTTAATTGGATGTGTCCATTACATCATTCATACAATGATATAACCTTGTTATTAATAACATCCAATGTTCAGGATTATGAAACTAATCATCCATTAATCAACAAGCTAGTTAAGAGGCATACTAGGGACTCTTTGTTGTTTACATATCACACATGTATCAATGTTTCAGTTAATACAATTATAGCATGGTATATAAACATTTATCATAAACATAAAGATATATAATAACCACTTTTATTATTGCCTCTTGGGCATATCTCCTTCAGTCTTTATTACAGCAAATATGAAACGAACATGAAGAATCAAGAATCCACTCATCATTGCCAGAAACACAACCAGCAAACATAACTAGGCAATCACCATCAGAATTATTACTGGAAACAACATCAGCCTTACCATCACCATCAGATTTGTTTTTTCGGTTGGTAAGTACCGTTTCTTTCATCTTTGTTCTGCAATTTCCAGCAATCATCAATATTGTGGTTAGTTTTCTTACAATACTTGCAGAAGTTACCATCTCTCCCATGGACTTTGAGCGACCTCTATTAGTCTTGCTCTTATCTCTGTTGTAGTTGTTGTAATTGTTGTTTCTGTGCTCTGTCCTGCCTCGGACCTGCAGTGCTTCTGCCTTAGATGAAAAACCCTCTGCCTACACCATAGATTTCATCTTTTCCCTCTGCTGGAGGGCCTCATAAACTTCGGCAAGGGTTACTTCATCACGGCTGTATAACAAGATGTCTCGAAAATTCGGCAAGGGTTAGTTCATAAACTTCGGCAAGGATTTCATCTTTTCACTCGCCAAGCTTCGGCCCAAGCCGATCGGCGATGGGCCTCGCTCCATTCGTAAGAAGTTAGTCTCCCTTTAGTATATGAATTTGGATTATAATATAACAGCCTTCACCTCTGAAGAAGACCATAAAGCTAATCTCCATTTAACAGTGATCTTGGGCTGATTTTTGTTTAATTTGTCTTCCATGTTGGTTTGTTGAACTGTTGTCACTAGTTGCTTAACATGGTTTCTTTCCCGGCGCCTTCTATTCCCATGGTTTTCCAAGCATTTCATGTATACATCCGAGGCTTCAAATCATGTTACCCCTGTTAGTCATCATGTTGGGTGATAGTGTACTAAAATGATGGAAGAAAGAGGCAGGATAGCAATGGTATAAATAGCAAAGATTTCCAGAAATTACTTGAGTACTTTCGTAGGTGATAACTAAGTTCTATCGTGAAGGGGGTATGTGGTGAATTAATTTTAGTACTTACAGTTTGCTGGAAACATTTATGATAGACCATCTTCTGGGAACACTAATACTCTCTCTATTTATAAATATAAGATGATTCAAACATTTCAAAGTAAGCCAGATACATATCATAACGAGTGAATCTACACACTTAGAGTAAACTAGATACATACACCAGAGTATATGAATTCACTAAAAGCTAAAACATCTTATATTAGCGAACGGAGGGAGTACATCTAGACGGGGCTGGCCCTAGCATGCCAGGGGCCTCGGTGCAAGACCTAAAAGAGCCCCCCTATACAAAAGCAGTAGAGATGATTTTTGATATTAAATTTAATAGAAACTTAATTATTTAACATAATTCTTTCTAAGTTTTCAATGAATATATATTATAACAGGAAATACTCATGATTTTATCGGTGGTAATGTTCAACTCACAAAACATCTACACATGATCATATTACATTTCAGCAAACTTGTGCTTGCACTCCACATCTTTCTAGATGCACTCCACAGTTACAAATATAAACACCACACAGGATGAATTAGGGCATGCAAGTAAAAGTTAGAACAAATGCACGTGGAGCCAAGATGCTGCTCGACTGGCTGCTGACAGCCGGGCGCCGCTGCCATCGCGCCAGCCGCTGGGCCAGGCTGTGTGCGGCTGCCGATTCCTCTTGCCCCTTTCTTCAATCTTTTGTCCCTTTCAAGTCTCAAGCATATGAGGATTGAGGAATGAGGAAGAAGTGGATAAACTAAACCGAATCTGATGAATAAGAAGAGACTAATCTAGAAGAATATATAGGAGAGGATGTACTAATCGTTGCAAATCCGGGAGGGATTTCTTGAGAACTAATGCATCATAATCTCCTCCTCCATTAATTTTTCCAAAATGGATAGAAATCTCGAGGCGAGAGAGCCCCAATCGTCGGCGCCTTGGCAGTTGTTGGAGTTGGGGAACTGAAAAACGAGGAGGTGAGAGGAGAACACGACCTGGACGCATCAATGCCTCAAAATGTGAGATCTCTAGAAGGGTTTGGAATTTTCAATGGTTTGGAATTTTGTGCTGCTGAGCTCCCAAGGGTTTGGAATTTTCAGTTGGAAAAAAATTTGAATCCCACCGAGAGATCTGAAATTTCAGAAATCTCGAAAATTCTAAAATTAATTCAGAATAATTCATCTATTTTTTCATGTTTTAATTGAACCTGGCCAAATTCGAAATTCCTCCCAATATAATCCGAAGATTTTGAGGCAAACATATTTTGAAACGCAACGAAACTATGGAAGTTTCATAGATATTGGCAAAATTTCGTTAAAATTTTGAACCTTCACAAGATAGGGCATGCTAACAAAAAAGCCGCAAGGAAATACCTTCCATTTTACATTGACTTAACATCAAAAAACTTACTGCAATTTTACCAAGGTACTTAGTAAACCAATTGATTATGGATTGTGCAAAAACCAACTTTTATTTTGAAAATGTGACATAACATTGAAATCCTAAATTACTCCTTTCTATCTAGGTTTTTTGATCAATATGTACTAGTCAAAGAACTCCCGAGATTCTAATAATTTCAACAACTTCACAAACAAAATTTACCATACGGTACCAGAAGCCCGGTGATACAACAAATTTATGATCTTAACTTTACAAACATATTTGGTATACTGTGAGGAGCCGGTGTAGTCAGCTGTGGATGGCAGACGACAGGGAGGAGCCAGCACTACCGGGCATCCCCACCATGCGCGGGGAGGAGTACTGGCGGATGTGTCAGGGAGGCTTGGCCCATGCATTAATACAACGGCATTAGGGCATGAGGTGGAGTGACGAAGACCCATGAGTCTGACACGAGGAAGCATTCACATAGCATCACTCTTTAATCTCATAGTCAATTTCTAGTGCAGATTCCACCTAGGGATTACATATTTTGTGTCGGTTCTGCAAATAAGCCAACTGTGGTCTCATGTTAGCCGGTTTACGTAGAAAAACCGTCTTCGATCCTATATTAGTGCAACCCGTTGTTTTCTTATTTATAGATCAAAATCTCAGTTTATAGCCGCGATAGGCAACCACTCCACTGTCGGCTGTTTATTTTTCGTCCCAACCGATTCCGACAGCCAACTCTAATAGTACTCGGCTTTGTCCTAATTTCCTATGCTTAAATACATGCATTCATAAAAAGTATAATCTGCTACTCAGATTTATCTTCGTGCTACACCTATTTTAAAAACATTCATATATTTCAACAGCTTTCAAGATTTTTTTTTGAAAAAAAGTAGGATGGCTTGGCCTCTAGATAGATGCACAGGCAAAGTCTGACAACAATGTTTATGAATTGCATTTAAGGAGTGTATACTTTTTTTTGATGTCATGGTAGTATTAAGATGTCATATATATCAATGTGTAAGAAAATATATACTGAAATACACCTCCAATTGCATGCCTACTCGGTTTTCGTCAGGTTTTCCGTAGTTAACCTGGCAACTATCTTCTTAATCAATGGAACAGGCAAAGCTTTAGCTTGGGGTTAAAAAAAATTGCACGCCGACTGCACATGTATAACACGAATGTTTTTTTACAAGACATGTATTTTGTTATGCACATGTGTTCAAAGGAAGTGAGATGTGGGAGTGGATATAATCACATTACCTAATTTGAAGTCCTCATTTATAAAAAATTGAATTATTATTTTTGATATCAGAAATTTCTTTCCAACTTCCGCTAAAAACACAATTTTCTTCATCAAGCATTCAAGCAATAATATATTAACCAGCTCCGCCCTTCAGAATGGCGCTCACATTGTACTTCCGATAATTCCAGGTACAAGAACGGGTGCCGGTCGGGTGGACGGCATCGTGGACATGTTAAAATATGGTACAGGCCTAGGCTTCCGGGAACAAGATGGACCGGGGCGGAGTAGATTCAGTACAACAGCGGGGTTGTCAACAAGATTTCATATTGACTTCTTACACTTCGTGTGCTCTTCCATTATCTTCACGTTTTGGAGGGTGGCGCCAAATTTGAACACATCAAGTATAATTTCAGGATCTGTTTAGGCACCTTCGGAAATGAGCACCTGGGCGGAGTTGGTTGGAATAGCTTGAAATGCACCAACAGTTTGCTTTTTAACATTCTGGTTGGTTAATTTGGATCCGTTTCTGTTGAGAGCATTTTGCATTCATGCTCAATTCCTAGGTCATGGCTTCTTGCTACCCATTGACTACCGTGCTCTCATGTTCTCCATCCGCTCACTACCTGGCAGTCGCTGATGTCTCCTTCATGTCTGACAAGCCATTAGGAATCTAGGCTTCATCGCACATCAAAGCTGTCCTTGCTGAGAAAGACTCTGAGGCTTACTGGTTAGTACATGTGAAGTTGTACTAAACAGCCAGAGTTCGAGACTCATCATCTCCTATATCAAATACAACAGTGGTTCCTCCCACTGTTGGTTTCATCTTTTTTTTAAAGCTGTCCTTGCTGAACGGGGCAATGGTTGTTTGTTTTCTGACGCCTCACATAGCTAATACGTACTCGGTTGGGTTCTTCTTTTACCCTCTCCTATGTTTCAGAGTAACGAACGATATGGAAAGTTGGGGCCTTGGGGGTGACGTGTAGATACAGGCATTGGAGCTAGTTGCTTAACTCAGAAGATGTAGTAGGATATATACAGGGAGGGGGGAAGCATTACATGCACAAGTCAGGGTTGTTGGGCAAAGCGATTTTTCTAGCGGCGCCGTGACCTACCGGTCAAATTTTCGCTGTCCGTTCTCCTTGTGATTTGCGCTAAAGAATACACGGACCACGCGATTAGGCTTCAATTTATGTAACTTAGAGTGTAACTTAATGGTGCACGTAATGCACGAATCGCGATGATATTTGAGTGGTAGATACTTGACTGGTAGGCCACGGTGCCGTTAGAATTGTATTTCTGGATTGTTGGGCTATTTTCTGCATAGAATTCGTAGTATAGCTAGTCATTCTGATCCTCATTTGGTCGGTTCTTAATATCCACGTGACATGCAAGTTTAGTTACATTCTGATCCTCATCATGAAAGAGGAATACGGTCCAATTGTTTAGCATATGTGATCTATGTGGATGAAGAAGTTCCATAAAGTTATTGTTGCGTTCTTATTAGATGAAAATATTAGTGTATTTAGTACAGATATAATACAAGTCACTTTGCTTAACAAAGAAGTTCAATAGAAATGCAAGGCCACAGAAACTACCATCAAGATGCTAGAGAGCCAATGGTAATAAACATCAGTGATTACATGAAGAAGGCGGATGCGAGCAGCCCAAAAATCAACTTAGTTATCCTAAAATTAACTCACATAAAAGTGAACTATTTTGTTTCGGTGAGACGCGAAACAAGGCCGCCCAATACGCTGATCTTTTTTGGCTATAGTATTGGCCAGTCCTGTGAGTTATTTAGGAATTCTAATTCATTATCAAATTCTCACAAATGCTAAATGGAAACACGTCGAAGAAAGACTCAAAAAACGGTTAAGTAGGTGGAAAGACAAATTACTATCTCTGGGCGGATCGGTTGGTTCTTATTAACTCAGTACTTAACAATATGGTACTGTATGTAATTTCCTTCTTCCAGTCGCCTAAAGGACTCTTGCAAAGACTGGACTATTTCTGATCAAGATTCTTTTGATAAAGAGATAGTGAGAAAAATAAGTATCAACTAGTTAAATGGAATGTTGCTTGCTGTCCAAAGGATCAAGGAGGACTTGGTATTCATGACCTTAAGGTAAAAAACCAAGCACTCCTTGGGAAATGGTTATTCAAGCTTCTGACTGAAGCTGGGATTTGCAAACCATCCTAAACACAAAGTATGTCGGCTCAAAGGTTTTGTCGTAGGTTTATTGGAAACCTAGAGACTCGCACTTCTGGGCTAGCCTTATGGCGACAAATAAGTTCCCTTTTTTCCATATGGATCTTTCTCTATCAAGAATGGATCTCAGGTAAGGTTCTGGAACAATAAGTGGCTTGGTAATATCACTCTTCGCGAACAATATCTTTCAATATATAACATTGTGCATCACGAATCAGATACTATACCAAAACTGATGGAAACTTCACCCCCGAAACTGAGATTGAGACGAGATCTTATTGGTCCAAGGCTAGCATCCTGGAATGTTTTGCTTCCGCGTCTTGATATGATCCAATTGACGCATGGAGCTGGCGAGTTTCATTTGTATCTACACAACAGTGGAATATTCTTTGTGACGTCCATGTATAGCACTTTGATCCAGCATGACATGCATGTTGATAATAATAAAAATTGGAATATGAAGATACCATTGAAAACTAAGGTTTTTTCGTGGTATCTTCATAGAGGGGTAATTCTCACTAAGAACAACTTTGAAAACAAAACTAGCATGGAAATAAAAAGTGTTTCTTTTGTCATCAGAAGGAGACTATCAAACACTTATTATTCCAGTGCCAGTTTGCTAGATCTATATGGACAGTTATCCAAATAGGTTCTACCTTATACCTGTCATGTAGCATTGATAATATACTCAACAACTGGTTAACTGTGGTGGATTATAGGTTTAAAATACCTATTAGGGTGAGAGGGATTGCCATTATTTGGTCACTATGACTATGTAGAAATAGCAAGGTTCTTAGTCATAATTTTTTCTCTTTTGCATGTTATTTATTGGTGCACTGCTTTGCTCCGTTCATGGTCGTCCCTTCAGCAGTTGGAGAACCACAACCTATTTATGGAGGTGTCTACATGGTTGGAGGACATGGCGAGTGATTTTTTTTCCAAACTTAGGTGACAGAGTACTCTGCCATCAGACCTCCACCACCCTTGGTGTTCATACTGATTTTGAGTTTATCACGTGTATTGATCTTTTTTTAATAAAATGCCCTTTATCTAAAAGTAGAGTGACATGTCAATTATTCTCATGTGGATAATAGTCAACCGCCCCCGTGTTGGCCCCCAGGGTGGCACCATGGAGAAACCATAGCACCACCGAAGACAAGGCCCAGGTGGCCTCTCATTCTGCCGCTGCTGCCGGTGAGGGCCGCGGTGGTAGTAGGCCCGAGGGTTGCATCGTAGGGGCGGATCCTTGGTGGTGGCTAGGGACGACGCTGATGGAGTTTCGCAGCACGGGGCAACTAGGGCGGTGATTTCTATGCACGCTTCTTTTCCTGTAGACAGTGTTGGGCCTCCAAGAGCAGAGGTTTGTAGAACAGCAGCAAGTTTTCCCTTAAGTGGATCACCCAAGGTTTATCGAACTCAGGGAGGAAGAGGTCAAAGATATCCCTCTCAAGCAACCCTGCAATCACGATACAAGAAGTCTCTTGTGTCCCCAACACACCTAATACACTTGTCAGATGTATAGGTGCACTAGTTCGGCGAAGAGATAGTGAAATACAAGTGGTATAAATGAATATGAGCAGTAGTAACGGCACCAGAAAATAGCTTGCTGCTACAACTGGCGTGTGGTTGATGGTGGGAATATTGCAGGCAGTACAGATGCAGTAGAACAGTAAACAAGCGATGATTGAGTATTTGGGAACAAGGCCTAGGGCTTATACTTTCACTAGTGGACACTCTCAACATTGATCACATAATAAAACCACTCCACACTCTCTTGTTGGATGATGAACACCACTAATTGTGTAGGGCTACAAGAGCACCTCAATGCCGGAGTTAACAAGCTCCACAATATTCGATATTCATATTTAAATAACCTTAGAGTGCATGATAGATCATTGCAATTATACCAAGTACTAACATAGCATGCACACTGTCACCATCATACTATGAAAGGAGGAATAGATCACATCAATACCATCATAGTAATAGTTAACTTCATAATCTACAAGAGATCATAATCATAAACTACGCCAAGTACTACATGATGCACACACTGTCACCATTACATCATGGAGGAGGAATAGAGTACTTTAATAACATCACTAGAGTAGCACATAGATTAATAGTGATACAAAACTCATATGAATCTCTATCATGTAAGGCAGCTCATGAGATCATTGTATTGAAGTACATGGAAGAGAGATTAACCACATAGCTACCGGTACAGCCCTTAGCCTCGATGGAGAACTACTCCCTCCTCATGGGAGACAGCAGCGGTGATGAAGATGGCGGTGATGTCGATGGAGATGCCTTCCGGAGGCACTTCTCCGTCCCGGCGGCGTGCTAGAACAGAGACTTCTGTCACCCAGATCTTGGCTTCGCGATGGCGGCGGCTCTGGAAGGTTTCTGGTACCGTGGCTTATTCGTATCGAAGATTTAGGTCAGGGACCTTTAAATAGGCGAAGAGGCGGAGTCGGAAGGCTGACGGGGCCGCCACACAATAGGGGGGCGCGACCCCCCTCTGGCCGCGCCAGCCTAGCGTCTGGTGGCCCCGTGGAAAAATAAGATGCTGGGCGTTGATTTCGTCCAATTTCGAGAATATTTCCTTACTAGGATTTCTGAAACCAAAAACAGCAGAAAACAGGAACTGGCACTTCGGCATCTCGTCAATAGGTTAGTTCCCGAAAATGCATCAAAACGATATAAAGTGTGAACAAAACATGTAGGTATTGTCATAAAACAAGCATGGAACATCATAAATTATAGATACGTTGGAGACGTATCAGCATCCCCAAGCTTAGTTCCTACTCGTCCTCGAGTAGGTAAACGATAAAAGAATAATTTCTGAAGTGACATGCTACCAACATGATCTTAATCATACTATTGTAAAGCATATGAGATGAATGCAGCGATTCAAAGCAATGGTAAGATAATGACTAAACAACTGAATCATATAGCAAAGACTTTTCATGAATAGTACTTTCAAGACAAGCATCAATAAGTCTTGCATAAGAGTTAACTCATAAAGCAATAGATTCAAAGTAAAGGCATTGAAACAACACAAAGGAAGATTAAGTTTCAGCGGTTGCTTTCAACTTGTAACATGTATATCTCATGGATAATTATCAACATAAAGCAATATAACAAGTGCAATAGGTAAACATGTAAGAATTAATGCACACAGTTGACACAAGTGTTTGCTTCTAAGATGGAAAGAAGTAGGTAAACTGACTCAACATGAAAGTAGAAGAATGGCCCTTCGAAGAGGGAAGCATTGATTGCTATATTTGTGCTAGAGCTTTTATTTTGAAAACAAGAAACAATTTTGTCAACGGTAGTAATAAAGCATATGTGTTATGTAAATTATATCCTACAAGTTGCAAGCCTCATGCATAGAATACCAATAGTGCCCGCACCTTGTCCTAATTAGCTCGGATTACCTGGATTATCACCGCAATACATATGTTTTAACCAAGTATCACAAAGGGGTACCTCTATGCCTCCTGTACAAAGGTCTAAGGAGAAAGCTCGCATTGGATTTCTCGCTTTTGATTATTCTCAACTTAGACATCCATACCGGGACAACATAGACAACAGATAATGGACTCCTGTTTAATGCTTAAGCATTCAACAACAAATAATATTCTCATAAGAGATTGAGGGTTGTTGTCCAAAACTGAAACTTCCACCATGGATCATGGCTTTAGTTAGCGGCCCAATGTTCTTCTCTAACAATATGCATGCTCAAACCATTCAACTCATGGTAAATCGCCCTTACTTCAGACAAGACGAACATGCATAGCAACTCACATGATATTCAACAAAGGGTAGTTGATGGCGTCCCCAGGAACATGGTTATCGCACAACAAGCAACTTAATAAGAAATAAGATACATAAGTACATATTCAATACCACAATAGTTTTTAGGCTATTTGTCCCATGAGCTATATATTGCAAAGATAAATAATAGAAATTTAAAGGTAGCACTCAAGCAATTTACTTTGGAATGGCGGAGAAATACCATGTAGTAGGTAGGTATGGTGGACACAAATGGCATAGTTTTTGGCTCAAGGATTTGGATGCACGAGAAGTAATCCCTCTCAATACAAGGCTTAGGCTAGCAAGGTTATTTTAAGCAAACTCAAGTATGAACTAGTACATCAAAACTCACATAAAAACATATTGCAGGCATTATAATACTCTACATTGTCTTCCTTGTTGTTCAAACCCTCACTAGAAAATATCTAGACCTTAGAGAGACCAATCATGCAAACCAAATTTTAGCAAGCTCTATGTATTTCTTCACTAATAGGTGCAAAGTATATGATGCAAGAGCTTAAACATGATCTATTGGAGCACAACAATTGCCAAGTATCAAATTATTCAAGACATCATACCAATTACCACATGTAGCATTTTCTGTTTCCAACCATATAACAATGAACGAAGCAGTTTCAACCTTCGCCATGAACATTAAAAGCTATGAACACTAGTGTTCATATGAAAAAGCGGAGCGTGTCTCTCTCCCACACAAGCATGAATTTATTCAAACAAAACAAAAATAAAAACAAACAGACGCTCCAAGTAAAGTACATAAGATGTGACCGAATAAAAATATAGTTTCAAGAGAAGTGACCTGATAAGTTGTTGATGAAGAAGGGGATGCCTTGGGCATCCCCAAGCTTAGATGCTTGAGTCTTCTTGAAATATGCAGGGATGAACCACGGGGGCATCCCCAAGTTTAGACTTTTCACTCTTCTTAATCATATATCATCCTCCTCTCTTGACCCTTGAAAACTTCCTCCACACCAAACTCAAAACAAACTCATTAGAGGGTCAGTGCATAATCAAAATTCACATGTTCAGAGATGACACAATCATTCTTAACACTTCTGGACATTGCTCAAAGCTTCTGAAAGTTAATGGAACAAAGAAATCCATCAAGCATAGCAAAACAGGCAATGTGAAATAAAAGGCAGAATCTGTCAAAACAGAACAGTCCGTAAAGACGAATTTTTAAGAGGCACCAGACTTGCTCAAATGAAAATGCTCAAATTGAATGAAAGTTGCGTACATATCTGAGGATCACTCACGTAAATTGGCAGAATTTTCTGAGTTAGCTACAGAGAATTCAACCCAAATTCGTGACAGCAAGAAATCTGTTTCTGCGTAGTAATCCAAATCTAGTATGAACCTTACTATCAAAGACTTTACTTGGCACAACAATGCAATAAAATAAAGATAAAGAGAGGTTGCTACAGTAGCAACAACTTTCAAGACACAAATATAAAACAAAAGTACTGTAGCAAAATAAACACATGGGTTATCTCCCAAGAAGTGCTTTCTTTATAGCCATTAAGATGGGCTCAGTAATTTTAATGATGCAATCCCAAGAAATAAGAGTTGAAGCAAAAGAGAGCATCAAGAAGAAAATTCAAAACACATTTAAGTCTAACCCACTTCCTATGAAAAGGAATCTTGTAAATAAACAAATTCATGAAGCATAATGCAACAAGCATAGAAAGATAAAACACGAGTAACTTCAAGATTCTCAACATAAAGAGGGGAAACTTAATATTATTAAGATGCATATAACCATATTTCCCTCTCTCATAATAATATCCAGTAGCATCATGAGAAAACTCAACAATATAAGTATCACATAAAGCATTCTTATCATGAGTCTCATGCATAAAATAATTACTACTCCCAACATAAGCATAGTCATTCTTATTAATTGTAGTAGGAGCAAATTCAACAAAGTAGCTATCATTATTATTCTCATCAAATGTAGGAGGCATAGTATAATCATAATAAAATTTACTCTCCATAGTAGGTGGCACCAAAAGACCACTATCATTATAATCATCATAAATAGGAGGCAAAGTATCATCAAAGAAAATTTTCTCCTCAATGCTTGGGGGACTAAAAATATCATGCTCATCAAAACCAGCTTCTCCAAGCTTAGAATTTTCCATATCATTAGGAACAATGGTGTTCAAAGTGTTCATATTAATATGTTCCATAGGTTTTTTAATTTTCGCAGCAAACAACCCATGTCTTAACTCAGGAAATAGATTAAAAAGCTCCATGTTGCTTTCCATTATGCCTAACTAGTGAAATAAAAACAAGAAACAAAAAGATGCAATTGCAGGATCTAAAGGAAATACCTTCGAGCACTTACAACGGCACCAGAAAATAACTTAGTTACTTGGGACCAGCGTGTGAGTGCCTTTTACCTTTCCTTCCCGGCAACGGCGCCAGAAAATAGCTTGATGTCTACTCACACTTCTTTTCCTGTAGACAGTGTTGGGCCTCCAAGAGCAGAGGTTTGTAGAACAGCAGCAAGTTTTCCCTTAAGTGGATCACCCAAGGTTTATCGAACTCAGGGAGGAAGAGGTCAAAGATATCCCTCTCAAGCAACCCTGCAATCACGATACAAGAAGTCTCTTGTGTCCCCAACACACCTAATACACTTGTCAGATGTATAGGTGCACTAGTTCGGCGAAGAGATAGTGAAATACAAGTGGTATGAATGAATATGAGCAGTAGTAACGGCACCAGAAAATAGCTTGCTGCTACAACTGGCGTGTGGTTGATGGTGGGAATATTGCGAGCGATACGAATGCGGTAGAAACGATAAACAAGCGATGATTGCAGTATTTGGGAACAAGGTCTAGGGATTATACTTTCACTAGTGGACACTCTCAACATTGATCACATAATAAAACCACTCCACACTCTCTTGTTGGATGATGAACACCACTAATTTTGTAGGGCTACAAGAGCACCTCAATGCCGGAGTTAACAAGCTCCACAATATTCGATATTCATATTTAAATAACCTTAGAGTGCATGATAGATCATTGCAATTATACCAAGTACTAACATAGCATGCACACTGTCACCATCATACTATGAAAGGAGGAATAGATCACATCAATACCATCATAGTAATAGTTAACTTCATAATCTACAAGAGATCATAATCATAAACTACGCCAAGTACTACATGATGCACACACTATCACCATTACATCATGGAGGAGGAATAGAGTACTTTAATAACATCACTAGAGTAGCACATAGATTAATAGTGATACAAAACTCATATGAATCTCAATCATGTAAGGCAGCTCATGAGATCATTGTATTGAAGTACATGGAAGAGAGATTAACCACATAGCTACCGGTACAGCCCTTAGCCTCGATGGAGAACTACTCCCTCCTCATGGGAGACAGCAGCGGTGATGAAGATGGCGGTGATGTCGATGGAGATGCCTTCCGGGGGCACTTCCCCGTCCCGGCGGCGTGCCGGAACAGAGACTTCTGTCCCCCAGATCTTGGCTTCGCGATGGCGGCGGCTCTGGAAGGTTTCTGGTACCGTGGCTTATTCGTATCGAAGATTTAGGGCAGGGACCTTTAAATAGGCGAAGAGGCGGAGTCGGAAGGCTGACGGGGCCGCCACACAATAGGGGGCGCGGCCCCCCTCTGGCCGCGCCAGCCTGGCGTCTGGTGGCCCTGTGGCCCCCCTCTGGTGCCTCTCGGGTGTTCTGGAAGCTTCGTGGAAAAATAAGATGCTGGGCGTTGATTTCGTCCAATTCCGAGAATATTTCCTTACTAGGATTTCTGAAACCAAAAAGAGCAGAAAACAGGAACTGGCACTTCGGCATCTCGTCAATAGGTTAGTTCCCGAAAATGCATCAAAACGATATAAAGTGTGAACAAAACATGTAGGTATTGTCATAAAACAAGCATGGAACATCAGAAATTATAGATACGTTGGAGACGTATCAATGGTCTGGCCACCATGTGGACCCCTTCGTCTCTCCTCCGAACTTCGTCTTCGTTACGGAAAAATAAGATATTAGGCTTTTATTTCGTCCAATTCCGAGAATATTTCCTGTAGAACTTTTCTGAAATACAAAACATCAGAAAATAGGGAACTGATGCTGTGGCATCTTGTCAATAGGTTAGTGCCGGAAAATGAATAAAAGTGCAACAAAGTTTGAGCAAAACATATATAAATTGGTGTAAAACAAGCATGTAGCATCAAAAATTATAGATACATTTAAGACGTATCAGGCGGCACCCTTGGTTGCGCAGCAGAAGATTTCCTCTGGGATTTCACTCTTAGGGTGGAGGCGGCAAGCCACAGGTCTAGGCTCCCGCCTAGATCCACTATCGACGTGGATGACGACCGCTCGGAGGCGTGTGGGAGGCGGCACGATGCATGTTGTTGGATTTTCACTCGCATGACCACTAGGCCGGCGGGTGCCGTGAAGTCTGAGTTAGCTTGCCTCCTCTTCCGCCGGAGGGGGCCGTTCGGTGGGCGGCAGCGAGGGGGGCCTGCTGTTCTGCTTAATAAAGACAGTGGTCCTAGGGCCTCTCACATCAAGATAAATATCTGCTTCTTTCTTGTCCTTTTTGATCTGGCCCGAGTGTCTAGTTTTGGAAGGCTTAGTCGACGAACTCCATTTGGCACATCATGCCCGAAGCTTGCTGGATCGGATGAGATTCAGTTATGTGCACTAGTGTTTTTTTCCTGATCGTTTGGTTTCAAGAGGAAGTGACATGAAGCTCTATATGTTGCCATCTTGGGACATGGCTTGTTCGTTTCATAGTGAAGTCAGAGGTGGAGAATGTCATGAAAGCATACATCTCAGGATTAGTAATGGTGGTCCGAGTCTTTGCAGCGATGAGGAAATTTGTAACATCCCAAAATTTCAAACAAAGAAGAAAATGAATTTCTCCTATTTCCAAAATTTAGAGCTAACAAAAACTTTATTTAATTTCTATGTGTTGCATAATATGGATGCATGATTGTATAACTTTTCCATGCCTTGTGTTTGAATTGCTTGACATCATCTCTAAACCCTAACCATGATCTTTTGAGATCAAAAAGGGATCAAGAAAAAGAAAAGAAAAATAAAATAACACTGCATATGTGCTTATGGCCAATTTTGAAAATACTTAACCTAAGTCAATTTTACTTGTGCCAATGGTTGGGTAATGTTACTAAACACTTAAGAAACACTTTGGAATCAAAGAAACTCAAATCAATTCAAATTCAAATTCAAAACTCACTCACATGAGATAATGGTCAAATCTGCCATTTATAACATGACACTCACTTTGAGCCACTGTATTAAGAGATTTTTAAACCAAACAATCTCAACTCTTTGCACCTCATCCAAGACCTCATCAAGGTGAACACTTTTGATGTTGACCACTTTGACCAACTCTTTTTCTATTGCTCAAAATAGTCAAGCCAAGATGCCACTTTGAAACAGATTCTAGATTCCCCCACTTTTTAGAATTTTCACAAAATCACTCCAAAATTCAAACCAATGCCACACATTGTTGCCCAACATTATATAGAAAACATTCATGAAGATTTTGGCCAAAATTAAACACAAGAGATACCATAGCATGAGACATATGAAGTACACATAGTGTAGAATAAAAGTACAACCCTTTTTTCTAACCACTTTTCACTTTTTACCTTCTCTCTCTTGTGTCCTCTTCTCTAGTGAACAAAACATGTAGGTATTGTCATAAAACAAGCATGGAACATCAGAAATTATAGATACGTAGCATCCCCAAGCTTAGTTCCTACTTGTCCTCGAGTAGGTAAACGATAAAAGAATAATTTCTGAAGTGACATGCTACCAACATAATCTTGATCATACTATTGTAAAGAATATGAGATGAATGAAGTGATTCAAAGAAATGGTAAAGAAAATGACTAAACAACTGAATCATATAGCAAAGACTTTTCATTAATAGTACTTTCAAGACAATCATCAATAAGTCTTGCATAAGAGTTAACTCATAAAGCAATAGATTCAAGGTAAAGGCATTGATGCAACACAAAGGAAGATTTAAGTTTCAGCGGTTGCTTTCAACTTGTAACATGTATATCTCATGGATAGTTGTCAACATAAAGTAATATGATGAATGGAAATATGCAAGTATGTAGGAATCAATGCACAATTAACACAAGTGTTTGCTTCTAAGATGGAAGAATAGGTAAACTGACTCAACATCAAAGTAAAAGGAAGGCCCTTCGAAGAGGGAAGCATGGATTGCTATATTTGTGGTAGAGCTTTTTATTTTGAAAACAAGAAACAATTTTGTCAACGGTAGTGATAAAGCATATGTGTTATGTATAAGATATCCTACAAGTTGCAAGCCTCATGCATAGATTACCAATAGTGCCCGCACCTTGTCCTAATTAGCTCGGATTTACATGGATTATCATCGCATAACATATGTTTTAACCAAGTATCACAAAGGGGTACCTCTATGCTGCCTGTACAAAGGTCTAAGGAGAAAACTCGCATTGGATTTCTCGCTTTTGATTATTCTCAACTTAGACATCCATATCGGGACAACATAGACAACAGATAATGGACTCCTCTTTAATGCATAAGCATTCAACAACAAATAATATTCTCATAAGAGATTGAGGATTGTTGTCCAAAACTGAAACTTCCACCATGGATCATGGCTTTAGTTAGCGGCCCAATGTTCTTCTCTAACAATATGCATGCTCAAACCATTCAACTCATGATAAATCACCCTTACTTCAGACAAGACGAACATGCATAGCAACTCACATGATATTCAACAAAGGATAGTTGATGGCGTCCCCAGAAACATGGTTATCGCTCAACAAGCAACTTAATAAGAAATAAGATACATAAGTACATATTCAATACCATAATAGTTTTTAAGCTATTTTTCCATGAGCTATATATTGCAAAGACAAAGAATAGAATTTTAAAGGTAGCACTCAAGCAATTTACTTTGGAATGGCAGAGAAATACCATGTAGTAGGTAGGTATGGTGGACACAAATGGCATAGTTTTTTTCTCAAGGATTTTGGATGCACGAGAAGTAATCCCTCTCAATACAAGGCTTAGGCTAGCAAGGTTGTTTGAAGCAAACACAAGTATGAACCGGTACAGCAAAGCTTACATAAGAACATATTGCAAGCATTATAAGACTCTACATTGTCTTCCTTGTTGTTCAAACACCTCACCAGAAAATATCTAGACTCTAGAGAGACCAATCATGCAAACCAAATTTTAGCAAGCTCTACAATATTTCTTCACTAATAGGTGCAACGTATATGATGCAAGAGCTTAAACATGAGCACAACAATTGCCAAGTATCAAGTTATTCAAAACATCATACCAATTACCACATGTAGCATTTTCTGTTTCCAACCATATAACAATTAACGAAGCAGTTTCAACCTTCGCCATGAACATTAAAAGCTAAGAACACATGTGTTCATACGAACCAGCGGAGCGTGTCTCTCTCCCACACAAGCATTTATTCAGAGAATGAAAATAACAAAAACGAAAATAGAAGCACACAGACGCTCCAAGTAAAGTACATAAGATGTGACGGAATAAAAATATAGTTTCACTAGAGGTGACCTGATAAGTTGTCGATGAAGAAGGGGATGCCTTGGACATCCCCAAGCTTAGACGCTTGAGTCTTCTTGAAATATGCAGGGATGAACCACGGGGGCATCCCCAAGCTTAGACTTTTCACTCTTCTTGATCATATTGTATCATCCTCCTCTCTTGATCCTTGAAAACTTCCTCCACACCAAACTCAAAACAAACTCATTAGAGGGTTAGTGCATAATCAAAAATTCACATGTTCAGAGGTGACACAATCATTCTTAATACTTCTGGACATTGCACAAAGCTACTGAAGGTTAATGGAATAAAGAAATCCATCAAGCATAGCAAAACAGGCAATGCGAAATAAAATGCAGAATCTGTCAAAACAGAACAGTCTGTAAAGACGAATTTTTTAGAGGCACCAGACTTGCTCAGATGAAAATGCTCAAATTGAATGAAAGTTGCGTACAGATCTGAGGATCACTCACGTAAATTTGCAGATTTTTCTGATTTACCTACAGAGAACACTGCCCAAATTTGTGACAGACAGAAATCTGTTTCTACGCAGTAATCCAAATCTAGTATCAACCTTTCTATCAAAGACTTTACTTGGCACAACAATGAAATAAAATAGAGATAATGAGAGGTTGCTACAGTAGTAACAACTTCCAAGACTCAAATATAAAACAAAATTTGCTGTAGTAAAATAAACACGTGGGTTATCTCCCAAGAGGTGCTTTCTTTATAGCCATTAAGATGGGCTCAACAATTTTAATGATGCACTCCCAAGAAATAATAGTTGAAGCAAAAGAGGGCATCAAGAAGCAAATTGAAAACAAATTTAAGCCTAACCCACTTACCATGAAAAGGAATCTTGTAAATAAACAAATTCATGAAGCATAATGCAACAAGCATAGAAAGACTAGACAAGCGCAACTTCAAGATTTTCAGCATATAGAGAGGTGTTTTAGTAACATGAAAATTTCTACAACCATATTTTCCTCTCTCATAATAACTTTCAGTAGCATCATGAACAAACTCAACAATATAACTATCACATAAAGCATTCTTATCATGAGTCTCATGCATAAAATTATTATTACTCTCCACATAAGCATAGTCATTCTTATTAATTGTAGTGGGAGCAAATTCAACAAAGTAGCTATCATCAAATATAGGAGGCATATTGTAATCATAATTAAATTTATCCTCCATAGTAGGCAGCACCAAAAGACCACTATCATTATAATCATCATAAATAGGAGGCAAAGTATCATCAAAGAAAATTTTCTCCTCAATGCTTGGGGGACTAAAAATATCATGCTCATCAAAACCAGCTTCCCCAAGCTTAGAATTTTCCATATCATTAGCACCAATGGTGTTCAAAGTGTTCATACTAATATGTTCCATAGGTTTTTTAATTTTCACAGCAAACAATCCATGTCTTAACTCAGGAAATAGATTAAAAAGCTCACTGTTGCTTTCCATTATGCCTAACTAGTGAAATAAAAACAAGAAACAAAAAGATGCAATTGCAGGATCTAAAGGAAATAGTTTCGAGCACTTACAACGGTGCCAGAAAATAACTTAGTTACCTGGGACCGGAGTGTGAATGCCTTTTACCTTTCCTCCCCGGCAACGGCGCCAGAAAATAGCTTGATGTCTACTCACGCTTCTTTTCCTGTAGACAGTGTTGGGCCTCCAAGAGCAGAGGTTTGTAGAACAGCAGCAAGTTTTCCCTTAAGTGGATCACCCAAGGTTTATCGAACTCAGGGAGGAAGAGGTCAAAGATATCCCTCTCAAGCAACCCTGCAATCACGATACAAGAACTCTCTTGTGTCCCCAACACACCTAATACACTTGTCAGATGTATAGGTGCACTAGTTCGGCAAAGAGATAGTGAAATACAAGTGGTATGAATGAATATGAGCAGTAGTAACGGCGCCAGAAAATAGCTTGCTGGCGTGCAGTTGATGGTGGTAATATTGCAGGAAGTAAAGATGCAGTAGAACAGTAAATAAGCGATGATTGCAATATTTGAAAACAAGGCCTAGGGATCATATTTTCACTAGTGGACACTCTCAACATTCATCACATAATAAAACCACTCTACACTCTCTTGTTGGAGTACATGAGGCATTGTTTATGGAGGAAAAAGAATAATGATGTGCAAGCAGGAGGTTCTGCCCTGGTTGCTTGGAAAAAGATTTGTAGACCAAAACAGCAAGGAGGACTTGGTGTTCTGAACCTTGACCTACAAAATAAAACTTTGCTCCTTAAGAATGTCCATAAGTTGTTTAACAGAGAAGATACTCCATGGGTGAATTTAATTTGGAATTCATACTATGCATCTGGAGCAGTTCCTGGGCAAAGATTAGTGGGTTCCTTTTGGTGGAGAGCCCACTTAAAACTTTTGGATAGCTATAAAGCTCTGGCTAGATGTAACATTGGTGATGGAAAGAGTGTCTTCTTCTGGGGGGATTTATGGAATGATCAGTGTCTGCATCAGAAATTTCCACACCTGATCACCTTTGCAAAAAAAACAAATATTTCGGTAAATGAGGCTGTTCTCACTGAATACACTGAAGATCTCTTTAATCTCCCCCTGTCTCAGGAAGCTTTTGAGGAATTTAATGACTTGGAGGTTATTTGCCAAGATGCTATGGAAAAAGTACTCTCAGATGGAAAAGATACTTGGTCATACATTTGGGGAAATTCGGAATTCTCCTCTCAAAAGGCATACAAAGCTCTAATTGGGGATCAACCAGCAGTTCCCCTCTTCTCTTGGATTTGGAAATCTTCCTGTCAAGCAAAGCACAAGTTTTTCTTTTGGCTCTTGCTCAATGACAGGCTCAATACTAGAAATCTGCTTGGGAGGAAGAAAATGGTCTTATAATCTTATAATTGTGCTACCTTGGAATGTAACAGAGAAGAAACACTACAACACCTCTTTTTGACATGCCCCTTTGCAGAAGAATGTTGGAACTTTATTTCTCCCAGTCGACAAAGAAACCTCTCGGTAAATGAAGCTTTCCAGGATTTGAAATGTTCTTTAAACCTTCCTTTCTCGATGGATATTATTATTCTGGCTTCCTGGGCACTCTGGATGACAAGAAACAACAAAATTTTCCGAGGACAGAATGCTAGCTTCCAAGGATGGAAAGCTATTTACATGGAAGAACTAAAGCTCATTGCCCATAGAATGAAAAAGAAACACAAAGCTTGTTATGTCTCTTGGCTAGACTCTGTGCTATAGTTTTTTCTAGCTTCTTAGTTTCTTAGTTTCTCTTCTTTTTCTTTCTCTCTCTTTCTTCTTTTTGTATATATGCTTGTACAGTTTGTAATCTCTTATATAATAAAAATTGCAGTGGGAGCCTTTCCCACTGTTTTTTCTTTCAAAAAAAAAACTCTCTTGTTGGATGATGAACACCATTAATTGTGTAGGGCTACAAGAGCACCTCAATGCCGGAGTTAACAAGCTCCACAACATTCGATGTTCATATTTAAATAACCTTAGAGTGCATGATAGACCAACGCAATTATACCGAGTACTAACATAGCATGCACACCGTCACCGACAGACTATGAAAGGAGGAATAGATCACATCAATACTATCATAGTAATAGTTAACTCCATAATCTACAAGAGATTACAATCATAAACTACGCCAAGTACTACATGATGCACACACTGTCACCATTACATCATGGAGGAGGAATAGAGTACTTTAATAACATCACTAGAGTAGCACATAGATTAATAGTGATACAAAGCTCATCATATGAATCTCAATCATGTAAGGCAGCTCATGAGATCATTGTATTGAAGTACATGGGAGAGAGATTAACCACATAGCTACCGGTACAGCCCTTAGCCTCGATGGAGAACTACTCCCTCCTCATGGGAGACAGCAGTGGTGATGAAGATGGCGGTGGTGTCGATGGAGGTTCCTTCCGGGGGCACTTCCCCGTCCCGGCGGCGTACCGGAACAGAGACTCCTATCCCCCAGATCTTGGCTTCGCGATGGCGGCGGCTCTGGAAGGTTTTCTGGAGTTTCGTCAATCCGTGTCGATGTTTTAGGTCAGGGAGCTTCTTATAGGCGGAGAGTTGGAGTCGGAGGGGGTCTGGGACCGCCAGACAACAGGGGGCGCGCCCCCCCCTGGGCCGCGCCGCCCACACGTGTGGGGGGCCATTGGCCCTCCTCTGGCCCCTCTCCGGTGTTCTAGAAGCTTCGTGGAATTATAAGATGCTGGGCGTTGATTTCGTCCAATTCCGAGAATATTTCCTTACTAGGATTTCTGAAACCAAAAACAGTAGAAAACAGGAACTGGCACTTCGGCATCTCGTCAATAGGTTAGTTCCGGAAACGCATAAAATCATCATAAAGTGTGAACAAAACATGTAGGTATTGTCATAAAACAAGCATGGAACATCAGAAATTATAGATACGTTGGAGACTTATCAGCCCTTGTCCTCCATTTGCTGCCCAGAGATGCTCCCCAAGACCGCCATGAGGCCAGGAAGCCCACGCCCACCTCACCTTGCCCCTTCGCCGTCCCAAACATCATCGCCATGCTCGACCTAGCCGCACCTCCGCAGCATCTCGCGCCCCTATAAATAGAGCACGCTCTCACCTTCATTCTCCACACCAACGAGCTCACCTCCTCCTCCTGAAACTCCCTGACCACTTCCCCCCTCCCCAATTTAGCCGGAGTAGCTCCAATTTCACCGGAGTCCGCCGCATCAGTAGCTCGACGACGCAGTCGATTTCGTCTATCTCAGGAGCTGCCGCGACCACCCTCTGCCTCGCCATCTTCTCCTCATTCGATCGCCCGCCTCGCCGAGTCCTGCCTGAGCCCAGGTACGCCACCGACGACCCTCGCTGTCGCCGGTAGGGTTCGTGCTCGTCCCCTTCTATCGAGGAAGGAGACGAACCACGGCCGCTCGATCTCCCTCTAATCTAATGGTCCTCGTTGATCCATACCGTTTCGGCTGTTAAGTGCCACTGACGCCTGGGCCCCGCCTGTCAGGCGGCCTGCTCGCGCGAGACGCGTAGTTGGGCTGGCTGATACGTCTCAAACGTATCTATAATTTCTTATGTTCCATGCTAGTTTTATGACAATACTCACATGTTTTATATACACTTTATATCATTATTATGCATTTTCCGGCACTAACCTATTAACAAGATGCCGAAGCGCCAGTTCCTGTTTTCTGCTGTTTTTGGTTTCAGAAATCCTACACAGGAAATATTCTCGAATTGGACGAAACAAAAGCCCACAGTCTTATTTTTCACGGAGCCTTCCAGAAGTCCGAAGGGGAGACGAAGAGGGGACGCGAGGCGCCCACACCCTAGGGCAGCGCGGTGGGGCCCCTGGCCGCACCGGCCTGTGGGGTGGGGCCCTCGTGCGCCTCCCGACTCTGACCTTCCGCCTATTTATTCCCTCAGTCGCGAAAACCCTATTACCGAGAGCCACGATACGAGAAAAGTTCCAGAGACGCCGCCGCCGCCAATCCCATCTCGGGGGATTCAGGAGATCGCCTCCGGCACCCTGCCGGAGAGGGGAATCATCACCCGGAGGACTCTACATCACCATGATCGCCTCCGGACTGATGTGTGAGTAGTTCATCCTTGGACTATGGGTCCATAGCAGTAGCTAGATGGTTGTCTTCTCCTCTTGTGCTATCATGTTAGATCTTGTGAGCTGCCTATCATGATCAAGATCATCTATTTCTAATGCTACATGTTGTGTTTGTTAGGATCCGATGAATATGGAATACTATGTCAAGTTGATTATCAATCTATCATATATGTGTTGTTTATGATCTTGCATGCTCTCCGTTTCTAGTAGAGGCTCTGGCCAAGTTGATACTTGTGACTCCAAGAGGGAGTATTTATGCTCGATAGTGGGTTCATGCCTCCATTGAATCTGGGACAGTGACAGAAAGTTCTAAGGTTGTGGATGTGCTGTTGCCACTAGGGATAAAACATCAATGCTTTGTCTAAGAATATCTGTGTTGATTACATTACGCACCATACTTAATGCAATTGTCTGTTGTTTGCAACTTAATACTGGAAGGGGTGCGGATGCTAACCCGAAGGTGGACTTTTTAGGCATAGATGTATGCTGGATAGCGGTCTATGTTATTTGTCGTAATGCCCTAAGTAAATCTCATATTAGTCATCATGATATGTATGTGCATTGTTATGCCCTCTCTATTTGTCAATTGCCCAACTGTAATTTGTTCACCCAACATGCTATTTCTTATTAGAGAGACACCACTAGTGAACTGTGGACCCCGGTCCATTCTTTTATATCTGAATACAATCTACTGCAATCATTGTTCTCTACTGTTCTTTGCAAACAAACATCATTTTCCACACCATACGTTTAATCCTTTGTTTAAAACAAGCCGGTGAGATTGACAACTCACTGTTAAGTTGGGGAAAAGTATTTTGATTGTGTTGTGTAGGTTCCACGTTGGCACCGGAATCCCTGGTGTTGCGCCGCACTACACTTCTTCACCAACAACTTTCACGTGGCCTTCATCTCCTACTGGTTCGATAACCTTGGTTTCTTACTGAGGGAAACTTGCTGCTGTACGTATCACACCTTCCACTTGGGGTTCCCAACGAACGTGTGCTTCACGCGTCATCAAGCTAAATTTCTGGCGCCGTTGCCGGGAAATCAAGACACGCTGCAAGGGGAGTCTCCCACATCCAATCTCTTTACTTTGTTATTGTCTTGCTTTACTTTACTTTATTTTCTACTTTGTTTGTTTTCTTTATATCAAAAATACAAAAAATTAGTTACTTGCTTTACTTTATTTACTGTCTTGTTTGCGTTCTTTATATCGAAAACACAAAAAAATTAGTTACTTGCATTTACTTTACTTAATTTAGTTTCTTTATTATTGCTAAAAATGAGTAATCCTGAAGTTGAAGTTCGTTCGTTTAAGCAACAAGGGGGAGAATGTTTTAAAGATGCTTGGTATAGAATTAGTGATGCTCATCATAGGTGCACTAAGAAACACTTCACTATTATCCTACTTAAGAACTTTTATGTTGGTATCTTTAGCTGGAATAGGTATGTTCTTGATACTCTTGCGAGAGGTAATTTCCTAGGCACTCCTGCTTTAGAAGCTAGTTGCATTATTGAGAGTCTAGTTGGAATACCACCTGTTAATGAAGCTAAAATTGAAATTTCTCTTGAAGATGTCATGAAAAAGTTGGAGGCCATAGAGAATTTTTTTCCAAGTGTTGAGACTAAATTGGGAATATTACTTGATAACACTGATAAACTTGATAAATCTCTAAGTGGAATTAATGAGAGAATCGCCGTCTTGGAAACTTGTGCTACTCATGATAATCAAACCCATAGGATTAGTGAACTTGAAGAAGCTATGGGAACCTTGAGTTCAACTTTTTCTTCTCTTAAGTTTAAGGAGAAAGCTTATGTGGGTAAGGAGCAAAAGTTCATGTATGTCTCTAAGGTGCCTAAGCCAAAAAACTATTATAAGCCTAAAATTGATAAAGCCCTTAGTACCACTATGGGAAATTTAGATAATGGAGCATCTAAGATACCTATTGTGACAAGTTGTGAAAATTATGATGTTGATGCTTCATCTCTTGATAATACTTGATTTACACTTTCTGCGCCTAGCTGAAAGGCGTTAAAGAAAAGCGCTTATGGGAGACAACCCATTATTTTACTACAGCAATTTTTGTTTTTTATTTGTGTCTTGGAATTTGTTACTACTGTAGCAACCTCTCCTTATCTTTATTTTATTGCATTGTTGTGCCAAGTAAAGTATTTGATAGTAAGGTTGATACTAGATTTGGATTTCTGCGCAGAAACAGATTTCTTTCTGTCACGAATTTGAGTAGATCCCTCTGTAGGTAACTCAGAAAAATCAGCGAAAAATCATGAGTAATCCTCAGATATGTACACAACTTGCATTCAATTTGAGCTTCTTCATCTGAGCATGTTAAGTGCATCTAAAAAATTCGTCTTTACGGACTGTTCTGTTTTGACAGATTCTGCCTTTTATTTCACATTGCCTCTTTTGCTATGTTGAATGGATTTCTTTGTTCCATTAACTTTCAGTAGCTTTGGGAAATGTCCAGAAGTGTTAGGAATGATTGTGTTACCTCTGAACATGTTAATTTTTGATTATGCACTAACCCTCTAATGAGTTTGTTTTGAGTTTGGTGTGGAGGAAGTTTTCAAGGGTCAAGAGAGGAGGATGATACAATATGATCAAGAAGAGTGAAAAGTCTAAGCTTGGGGATGCCCCCGTGGTTCATCCCTGCATATTTCAAGAAAACTCAAGCATCTAAGCTTGGGGATGCCCAAGGCATCCCCTTCTTCATCGACAACTTATCAGGTCACCTCTAGTGAAACTATATTTTTATTCCGTCACATCTTATGTGCTTTACTTGGAGCGTCTGCATGTTTTTATTTTTGTTTATGTTTGAATAAAATCGGATCCTAGCATTCATTGTGTGGGAGAGAGACACGCTCCGCTTGTTCATATGAACACTGGTGTTCTTAGCTTTACTTTTAATGTTCATGGCGAAGGTTGAAACTGCTTCGTTCATTGCTAATTGGTTGGAAACAGAAAATGCTTCATGTGGTAATTGGTATATTGTCTTGAATAATTTGATACTTGGCAATTGTTTTGCTCAAATAGATCATGTTTAAGCTCTTGCATCATGTAGATTGGACCTATTAGTGGAGAACTACCATAGAGCTTGTTGAAATTTGGTTTGCATGATTGGTCTCTCTAAAGTCTAGATATTTTCTGGTGAAGTGTTTGAACAACAAGGAAGACAGTGTCGAGTCTTATAATGCTTGCAATATGTTCTTATGTAAGTTTTGCTGTACCGGTTCATACTTGTGTTTGCTTCAAACAACCTTGCTAGCCAAAGCCTTGTACTGAGAGGGAATTCTTCTCGTGCATCCAAAACCTTGAGCCAAAACCTATGCCATTTGTGATGAGGACATCCCTACTACACCACTACCTCCGTCATTGATAAATGAAGATGAACTTGCTGTGAAGCTCAAGTCCAATGAAGTTCGCATTGGACCAATTACAAGGGCTCGTGCGAAGCTACTTAAACAACAGGTGAAATTGTTTCTAAACGGTACTTTGATTGATGAGAACTTTATACTGCCTAAGTCCTATTATTTATGTATCATCAGGTATCAAGAGGAGACGAGCATCGCACGAGGAGTAGAGGAGCAGCTGGACATGAAGACGGATGTCAAGATGGACATGAAGCTGGACATGGAGCTGGACATGAAGATATCTCATGGACGCGCGAGGGAGGAGCGGGAGGCATGCGCAAGAGGAGAAGTTGACGTCCAGGCCGGTCCAGCACTCGGTTAGACCGGCCTCCAGACCGGCCAGCCCGGTCCCTGGCCCGGTTGACCGGGCGCCAACCGGATGCATCGTACCAGAGCAAAACCGGACGAATTTTTGCGAACGATCCGATTGCCAACCGGTTGACCGGATGCCAGACTGGCCGGCCCGGTTGACCGGATTCCAGACCGGATCCGTCCGAGTCTGTCTCGACCAGATCTATTCTGGGTCGGTTATTCTTGTATCTTTTCGACCAGGAATCGTCCCGGACACCTATATAAGTGCCTAGGACGCCCCCCTAGCTGCTTTAGACCACGTTTAAGATAAACCCTAGTTCTTAGTTGTTTGCTCTAGCAAAACTATTGAATCCCTACACCATATTGCTTGATATTGTGTAGATCCTGAAAAAGTCTTGTGTGATCTGCTGTTCCATTGGGAATTAGACGGTTGCAACTTACCGCTTCGTGGTCGGCGGCTACGTGCGCAAGTGTGTGGAGTTGCGAATATCTTGCAGGGTTGAGAGCTGTTGCATTGGCGACAGGGACCAATCGAGAGATCTCGTTGCGTCATACAAGTTATCATCTACTACATCGTCGTGTTTCTCCGCTGCCATCACCAAGTGATCATCATCACCACCGTTGCTTACTCAGAAGATCGGGCCACCCCATATCATCTTGGTATCAGATTTCCAGTTTTCCTCGGTAAGCCATCCACAATCCACCCCATAGTGGAGTTGTGAGTGTTTTCCTATCCAGAAAAAGCCACAAAAAAGTTAGGGTTAGGGTTTGCCATAGCCTTAGATTGCATTAATTTCAAGTTTTAGTTGCTTTTCGTAGTTGTTTTTGCGTATCTTTTCTTTCCGTCTAGCATTTTAGGGTTTCAGTTTACTCTGTCACCTTGTGTTACTTTGTCGTCTAGTGTCAGTTTTTGTTACTCCGAGTCCACATAGCGTACAGTGTGCTTGTTCCCAACCATAGACACAGCCTTTCGATATAAAGTGACTAGGAACTTCCCCAGAAGAGACTAGTTTTACCGCTCGACAGGCTGCTCGTTAGGTTATCGGTGCTTTGCATATTTCTATTGGCCGTGTTATCAAGGAGTTGTGTCATATATAAAAAAAAAGAGACAAATTGAAAAGAAGCAAAAAGAGCTACATCGCTGCGTGTGTTATACAAAAAGAAAAATCCAAAAAGAATAGTGAAGTGCTAGTTGAATCAAGTGACGGCCTAAGTTTCCTTTACTGCACCCATAGTTGAGCAATCTTGTGCCTGTCTTGTTGAGCTTTGCTAGCGTCTCTCTTGTGCATTGCAACCTGTCCCACATATAGTTGCATTGCCCCTTTATATCGCCTTGTGTGAGTATCATTGGTTGTCTATGGTCAGCGCTAGAGCTTGTTATTGGTGCAAATAGGTAGCCTACCTACAGCCCCACATATACCCTGCTTTGTCGTGTGATTTGTTCTTATACCCTTGATATTCGCTTCGCTACATCCGTGCCCTAGTTGTTACTACAAGTGGTAAGCAACACTAATTTACTTTGGAACGGTAAGATCTCCTTTTCTTATCAGTTTTGAGTGAGTTGTGAGAGTACCACCATATTTTTTTGATTTAGTGCACTAATCTACTAACGATGTCTGCTAGTGATCATAAAATTGTTAATCAGGAAAACAAGAGTGTTGCCGATATCATCACATGGAGGGAGTATGAGGCTCTTCGTAATGAGATGCGACGTGAATTCCGCGCTCAGGACGATGTGCTTAATGGGAAGATTGATGAGATCTCCCAAAAGCTGGATGCTACTCATGTGACCGTCACTACCATGCAAGATCAAATGACGGATGTACAACGCAGTCTTGCTGATTTGCGCTTAGCTGTTGAGAATTTGACCGCGCAACAACAACAAGAAGATGACGATGATCCTGAGCTTCAAGATGACGCACACAATGCTCATGATACGCCACGTGGTAATCGTCCTCGCGGTTGGGCTCCACTTGGCCGCAATGGTCGTGGACAAGATGAGGAAGATGGTTTGGGTAATCCCAAGTTTTCTATACCCAAGTTTGAAGGAGGAGCTGATGTTGAAGAATACCTCACTTGGGAGCTCAAGATTGAGAAGTTGTGGAGCTTACATCCACATTATACTGAAGATCGGAAGATCAAGCTTGCTTCTTCCGAATTTGATGGCTATGCTTTGCGTTGGTGGGATGCTTTTGTTCATAACCGCGAAGAGGATCGTGAGCCACCTATACGCACATGGCGTGCCATGAAGGAGGCGATGACTTCTCGCTTTGTGCCTAAAAATTACTTGCGGAATATATATGATAAGCTGACTCTATTGAGACAAGGTGTGAAGACTGTGGATGAATACTACATGGAGATGGAGATGCTTATGCAGCGTGGCCGTGTCCGTGAGTCTCTCGAGATGACAATGCAGCGTTTCCTCAACGGTTTGAAGTATGACATCAAAGGCATTGTTCGTCACTACAGCTACACCAATATGAATCAATTGTTACATCATTCACGAGAAGCTGAATCACAGTTGGCTGACGAAGCAAAGATCAAAGGTCGAGCTACAGGAGCTGGGCGTTTCACACCCCGCGTGGTCCCATCTACGGCGCCGGCGCCTTCGACGCGCTCCGCCCCTTACTCTACTCCGCCCAGTAAGCCGGTCTCCAATGTGTCTAACACAAAGAAGTCAGAATTTGCTGCAAGTACGAGTGGCTCTAATGTGTCTACTGCGCGTAACCGTGATATGGTTTGTCATGCATGCGGTGGCAAGGGTCACTTCAAGAGAGATTGTCCTAACCGCAAAGTCATGATTATCAATGAGGATAATGAGTACGAGACTGGAGATGATGTTGATCCTAATGCTCCAGAAGATGATGACTATGGCACTGATGGTGAAGATGCATATCCGTCTGATGCTCGCACCATTGTTGTGTCGCAGTGTGCTCTTAATGTGTTTCCTAGTGCATCTACTCAGCGCTGCAATTTGTTCCAAACAAAGGCTTTAGTTGGTCCTGACAAGGCTTGTAAGGTCAGTATTGATGGCGGGAGTTGCCGCAATTTAGCAAGCAAGGAGTTGTGTACCAAGCTGAAGTTGAAGTATCTACCGCACCCGCATCCATACTATATTCAGTGGTTGAGCGACAATGGTGAGATGAAGTAAACCACATGGTGCGTGTTGAGTTTGCTATTGGACCGTATAAGGATTGCATTGATTTTGATGTCGTTCCTATGACGGTGTGTCACCTTATATTGGGTCGGCCTTGGCTCTATGACCGTTCTGTGCAACACAATGGCCGCGCCAATACATATCACTTGGAGTTCAAGGGCAAGAAAATCAATTTACAACCTATGACACCACAGCAAATTGTCAATGAGTCTCGTCAGAAAGTTGAAGTTAACTTGGAGGATGCTTCTTTAGATAGGCGAGAGAATTGTAATGTTGTGAGTGATATAACGAAAAGTGAGCGAGTGAATTCCTTAGTCTCATTAGCCACCAAAGAAGACATGAGAGAATTTAGTGAGGATCCTACAGCCATGCCTCTTGTGCTCTTGTACAGGGGTACAGTTTTAGTTTCTAACGACATGACCCCTCTTCCTCTTGGTGCTTCTAATGTTTTGCAGGAATTTGGCGATGTGTTTCCGGATGAGGTACCCGCAGGACTTCCACCATTGCGAGGTATTGAGCATCAAATCGATTTGATTCCCGGAGCTTCGCTACCCAATCGGGCACCATATAGAACGAACCCCGAAGAAACGAAGGAGATACAGAAGCAAGTACAAGCGCTACTCGACAAAGGTTATATCCGCATAAGCCTTAGTCCTTGTGCTGTTCCTGTTATTCTAGTTCCTAAGAAAGATGGTACATGGCGTATGTGCGTAGATTGTAGTGCTATAAACAATATCACTATTCGATATCGTCACCCTATTCCCCGTTTAGAGGATATGCTAGATGAATTGAGTGGTGCTGCTGTGTTCTCTAAAATTGATTTGCGTAGTGGTTATCATCAAATTAGGATGAAAGAAGGGGATGAGTGGAAAACCGCCTTTAAAACAAAATTTGGTTTATATGAGTGGTTAGTAATGCCTTTTGGTTTGACTAATGCTCCTAGCACTTTCATGAGACTGATGAACCATGTTTTGCGTGATTTTATTGGCAAGTTTGTGGTTGTGTATTTTGATGATATATTAATTTACAGCCGCAATGAATCAGATCATATTATACATATTCGACATGTTTTGCAAGTGTTGCGTGATAGTAAACTCTATGGTAATCTTGAGAAGTGCACATTTTGCAAAGATAATGTCATATTCCTGGGTTATGTTGTCTCTAAGCATGGAGTAGAAGTAGATGTGTCTAAAATTGAAGCTATTCAAAATTGGCCTACTCACATGAATGTGAGTCAAGTAAGAAGTTTTCATGGTCTAGCTGGGTTTTATCGCCATTTTGTGCCCAATTTTTCTACTATTGCCGCACCTTTGAATGAATTGACTAAAAAGGGTGTTGCATTTGAGTGGGGAGTGGCCCAAGATCATGCTTTTGATGAACTGAAATGATTGTTAACTTCTGCACCGTTGCTTGCACTTCCTGATTTCAATAAGCAATTTGAGATTGAATGTGATGCTAGTGGTATTGGAATTGGTGGTGTGTTGATGCAAGAGGGTCGCCCAATTGCATATTTTTCTGAGAAACTTTCTGGTGCTAAGTTGAACTATCCAATATATGATAAAGAATTGTATGCTTTAATTAGAGTTCTTGAGGTTTGGCAACATTATTTGTGGCCAAAGGAATTTATCATATATTCTGATCATGAAGCTTTGAAATATTTGAAATCCCAATCTACTTTGCATAGGCGTCTTGCTAAGTGGGTTGAGTTCATTGAGTCTTTTCCGTACATTATTAAGCATAAGATGGGAAAAGATAACATTGTTGCTGATGCTCTATCTAGGAAGAATATGTTATTAACTCAACTTGATGTTAAAATTCCTGGATTATAGATGTTATGTGATTTATATGCAACTGATCATGATTTTTCTGAACCATATCGCTTATGTGCTCTTGGTAAAGCATGGGAAAAATATCATATACATGATGGGTTCTTGTTTCGAGCTAACAAACTATGTGTTCCAGAATCGTCTGTGCGTTTGCTCTTATTGCAGGAATCACATGCTGGAGGTTTGATGGGTCACTTTGGGCGTGAGAAGACGCTACTCATGCTCGCTGATCATTTTTATTGTCCAAAGATGCGGCGGGATGTGGACAGGTATGTGAAGAGGTGCATTACTTGCAACAAGTCCAAGTCCAAGCTGAAGCCTCACGGTTTGTATACTCCATTACCGGCACCTACTACACCTTGGGAAGATATTAGTATGGATTTTGTGTTGGGTTTGCCGCGTACTAAAAGAGGCCATGATTCTATATTTGTGGTAGTGGACAGATTTTCTAAAATGTCACACTTTATTGCCTGCCACAAAAGCAACGATGCGTCGCATATTGCTAACCTGTTTTTCAGGGAGATTGTTCGACTACATGGAGTCCCGAAGACTATTGTTTCTGATCGTGATGTCAAGTTCATGAGCTACTTCTGGAAGACACTTTGGGGAAAGCTAGGGACAAAGCTACTGTTCAGTACTACTTGTCATCCCCAAACCGATGGACAAACTGAGGTGGTGAATCGAACCTTGTCACAACTATTGAGATCTATGATCAAGAAGAACCTGAAGGAGTGGGAAGACTATTTGCCGCATGTAGAGTTTGCTTACAACAGGGCGGTACATTCTACCACGGAGCTATGTCCTTTTGAGGTGGTGTATGGTTTTAAACCCATTACTCCACTTGATTTGTTGCCTTTGCCCATACATGAGAGAGTCAATATGGAGGCATCCAAGAGGGCAGATTTTGTGCGAAAAATCCATGTGAAGACTAAAGAGTTGATAGAGAAGAAAGGCCAGACCAATGCTGCACGGATGAACAAGAAGCGCAAAGAGATGTTGTTCAAGCCTGGTGATATGGTCTGGGTACATTTTCGCAAGGATAGGTTCCCGAAGCTGCGGAAGTCTAAGTTGAAGCCTCGTGGTGCTGGTCCTTACAAAGTGCTTGCCAAGATCAATGATAATGCATACTCGATAGATCTTCCAGTTGATGAGTTTGGTGTCCGTAATTCTTTCAATGTTGCTGATTTGACACCATATGATGGAGCAGACCTTGGAGCGTCGAGGTCGACGCCTTTTGAAGGGGGGGGAGATGATGAGGACATCCCTACTACACCACTACCTCCGTCATTGATAAATGAAGATAAACCTGCTGTGAAGCTCAAGTCCAATGAAGTTCGCATTGGGCCAATTACAAGGGCTCGTGCGAAGCTACTTAAACAACAGGTGAACTTGTTTCTAAACGGTACTTTGATTGATGAGAACTTTATACTGCCTAAGTCCTATTATTTATGTATCATCAGGTATCAAGAAGAGACGAGCATCGCACGAGGAGTAGAGGAGCAGCTGGACATGAAGACGGACGTCATGATGGACGTGAAGCTGGACATGGAGCTGGACATGAAGATATCTCATGGACGCGCGAGGGAGGAGCGGGAGGCATGCGCGAGAGGAGAAGTTGACGTCCAGGTCGGTCCAGCACCCGGTTAGACCGGCCAGCCCGGTCCCTGGCCCGGTTGACCGGGCGCCAACCGGATGCATCGTACCGGAGCAAAAACAGACGAATTTTTGCGAATGATCCGGTTGCCGCCCGGTTGACCGGATGCCAGACCGGCCGGCCCGGTCCCTGAACCGGTTGACCGGATTCCAGACCGGATCCGTCCGAGTCTATCTCGACCAGATCTATTCTGGGTCGGTTATTCTTGTATCTTTTCGACCAGGAGTCGTTCCGGACGCCTATATAAGTGCCCAGGACGCCCCCCTAGCTGCTTTAGACCACGTTTAAGATAAACCCTAGTTCTTAGTTGTTTGCTCTAGCAAAACTATTGAATCCCTACACCATATTGCTTGATATTGTGTAGATCCTGAAAAAGTCTTGTGTGATCTGCTATTCCATTGGGAATTAGACGGTTGCAACTTACCGCTTCGTGGTCGGCGGCTACGTGCGCAAGTGTGTGGAGTTGCGAATATCTTGCAGGGTTGAGAGCTGTTGCATTGGCGACAGGGACCAATCGAGAGATCTCGTTGCGTCATACAAGTTATCATCTACTACATCGTCGTGTTTCTCCGCTGCCATCACCCCGTGATCATCATCACCACCGTTGCTTACTGAGAAGATCGGGCCACCCCATATCAATTTGTGTCCACCATACCTACTTACTATGTGGTATTTCTCTGCCATTCCAAAGTAAATTGCTTGCGTGCTACCTTTAAAACTTCATTCCTTGTCTTTACAATACATATCTCATGGGAAAATAGCTTAAAAACTATTATGGTGAAGAATATGTAGCTTATGTATCTTATTTCTTATAAGTTGCTTGTTGAGCGGTAACCATGTTTCTGGGGACGCCATCAACTATTACACCTTTGTTGAATATCATGTGAGTTGCTATGCATGTTCGTCATGTCTGAAGTAAGGGTGATTTATCATGATTAAATGGTTTGAGTATGCATATTGTTAGAGAAGAACTTTGGGCCGCCAACCAAAGCCATGTATCATGGTGGAAGTTTCAGTTTGGACATTAATCCTCAATCTCTTATGAGAATATTATCTGTTGTTGAATGCTTATGCATTAAAGAGGAGTCCATTATAAGTTTTTTACGTTGTCCCGGTATGGATGCCCTTAGTTGAGATCTAGCAAAAACGAGAAATCCAATGCGATCTATCTCCTTGGACCTTTGTACAGGCGGCATAGAGGTACCCCTTTGTGACACTTGGTTGAAACATATGTAATGCAATGATAATCCATGGAAATCCAAGCTAATTAGGACAAGGTGCGAGCACTATTGGTATTCGATGCATGAGGCTTGCAACTTATAGGATGTCTTATGCATAACACATATGAATTATTACTACCGTTGACAAAATTGTTTCTATGTTTTCAAAATAAAAGCTCTAGCACAAAAATAGTAATCCATGATTCCCTCTGCGAAGGGCCTTTCTTTTACTTTTATGTTGAGTCAGTTTACCTATTTCTTTCTATCCTAGAAGCAAACACTTGCGTCAACTGTGTGCATTGATTCCTACATACTTGCTTATTTGCATTCATCATATTACTTTGTGTTGACAATTATCCATGAGATATACATGTTGAAGTTGAAAGCAACTGCTGAAACTTATATCTTCCTTTGTGTTCCTTCAAAACCTTCTACTAAGAATTTATTGCTTTATTAGTTAACTCCTATGCAAGTCTTATTGATGCTTGTCTTGAAAGTACTATTCATGAAAAGTCTTTGCTATATGATTCAGTTGTTTAGTCATTGTCTTTACCATTGCTTCGAATCACTTCATTCATCTCAAATGCTTTACAATAGTATTGATTAAGATTATGATAGTAGCATGTCACTTCAGAAATTGTCCTTGTTATCGTTTACCTACTCGAGGGCGAGTAGGAACTAAGCTTGGGGATGCTTGATACGTCTCAAACGTATCTATAATTTCTTATGTTCCATGCTAGTTTTATGAAAATACTCACATGTTTTATATACACTTTATATCATTATTATGCATTTTCCGGCACTAACCTATTAACAAGATGCCGAAGCGCCAGTTCCCGTTTTCTGCTGTTTTTGGTTTCAGAAATCCTACACAGGAAATATTCTCGGAATTGGACGAAACAAAAGCCCACGGTCTTATTGTGCACGGAGCCTTCCAGAAGTCCGAAGGGGAGACGAAGAGGGGACGCGAGGCGCCCACACCCTAGGGCGGCGCGGTGGGGCCCCTGGCCGCGCCGGCCTGTGGGGTGGGGCCCTCGTGCGCCTCCCGACTCTGCCTTTCCGCCTATTTATTCCCTCCGTCGCGAAAACCCTATTACCGAGAGCCACGATACGAGAAAAGTTCCAGAGACGCCGCCGCTGCCAATCCCATCTCGGGGGATTCAGGAGATCGCCTCCGGCACCCTGCCGGAGAGGGGAATCATCACCCGGAGGACTCTACATCACCATGATCGCCTCCGGACTGATGTGTGAATAGTTCATCCTTGGAATATGGGTCCATAGCAGTGGCTAGATGGTTGTCTTCTCCTCTTGTGCTATCATGTTAGATCTTGTGAGCTACCTATCATGATCAAGATCATCTATTTGTAATGCTACATGTTGTGTTTGTTGGGATCCGATGAATATGGAATACTATGTCAAGTTGATTATCAATCTATCATATATGTGTTGTTTATGATCTTGCATGCTCTCCGTTGCTAGTAGAAGCTCTGGCCAAGTTGATACTTGTGACTCCAAGAGGGAGTATTTATGCTCGATAGTGGGTTCATGCCTCCATTGAATCTGGGACAGTGACAGAAAGTTCTAAGGTTGTAGATGTGCTATTGCCACTAGGGATAAAACATCAATGCTTTGTCTAAGGATATTTGTGTTGATTACATTACGCACCATACTTAATGCAATTGTCTGTTGTTTGCAACTTAATACTGGAAGGGGTGCGGATGCTAACCCGAAGGTGGACTTTTTAGGCATAGATGCATGTTGGATAGCGGACTATGTTATTTGTCGTAATGCCCTAAGTAAATCTCATATTAGTCATCATGATATGTATGTGCATTGTTATGCCCTCTCTATTTGTCAATTGCCCAACTGTAATTTGTTCACCCAACATGCTATTTCTTATTGGAGAGACACCACTAGTGAACTGTGGACCCCGGTCCATTCTTTTACACCTGAATACAATCTACTGCAATCATTGTTCTCTACTGTTCTTTGCAAACAAACATCATTTTCCACACCATACGTTTAGTCCTTTGTTTACAGCAAGCCGGTGAGATTGACAAACCCACTGTTAAGTTGGGGCAAAGTATTTTGATTGTGTTGTGCAGGTTCCTATTTATTATCCTTGAGAAACATCATTTTCCACATCATGATAATAAATAGAAACCCTAATAAATATTTTGATTAAATCTTTTTCAGTCAAATTCTTTACTGGTGCCAATTTCAAAATTTGATAGCTTCAAATCCGGTGAGCCAATTTTGGTGAACTTTATATATTTGGAAAGCTTGTGAAATTATCTATCAAACCCCACTGGTCTCAACCCTAGATTCTTTATAGAATTTATTTGATAAAAATAACAAGGAAGTAGGTTTTCAAACTTCTATTAATTATTAAAAATCAACCATAATAAATTTTGAGGTAATTCAAATTGTCATAAATCAGATTTCAAATACTCTAATTGTTTATGTAAAAATGTGATATGGTTCTTTCATATGATCATGGGCTAGAGCAAAATAATGGCTATATGGCCATTTCTAGTCCATTTAAATTATCCAAATTTAATTGTTAAATGGTATGAGAGGTTCTCTGTCATTTAAATCATTGTCCTAAGTAATCTAATATGAGGTAATAACCTTATTTTATAGCACCTCATATTTAACTACTTAGTGGTATTAAATAATTCCATAGTAGTATTTAAATTGCATGAGGTATAATACCTCATTTAAATCATTATTCCCAAATGATAAATATGAAGTGTTGACATTGGTCAACATGTACTCATACCTTATTATTTGAGGAGATTAAATCTTAACATGATTCAATGAGAGGAAATTATTTCTCAAGGATAATAAATAGAAACCATAATAAATATTTCAATGAGAGGAAATTATTTCCTACCACTAAATGGAAAAACCTAGTTGTTGTTAAGTAATGATTGTGATGATGATAGATCATCTTGAGTGAGCCATTAAGGCTAAGTAGTCCCCTTAAGTATTGATTGGTGATTGTTATCCTCGTATTCGTTTATAGACGCTAGTACCGGAGACTACCAAGAAGAGGAGGTCTACCTTGAAGAAGAAGAAAACTTTGATCAATACACCACTCAAGGCAAGCTAATATTCTTGCAAGTTGCCCTAGTGAAAAGCTCTACAAGAGCAAGGCACCATTACCTTCTACTTTATGCTTAATGATCCCATCCCAAGTTTTTAACTTACAAGTTTTTGACTTTGGTTTATCAAAGTTTATTTTTGATTCATGATTTACTTGATATAGATATAGAGTAGTACAAGAGCATCACACTTAGCCTAGAGAGCTACAAGTTAAATAGTACCCCTCATGACTAGTTGCTAGTGCTAAAACTAAAAGTGACTAGGGAACATGTGAAATGAAATGACTTTGAAAACCTTGGAATGATGAGTCATTCTATTGAAAGATTTTGAAGGTGAATATGACTTGTGAATGACATGGTGAACTTGACCAAAAACTGATGGTTGGGTTCGGATGCGATACCATTCCAATTTTACAAGTACCCCCACAATACCTGATTATGGGTAAGGGCTTAACTGGAAATTTAAGTGCTTTAGTATGGGTTCCCTCTAAACAAGCGTCATAGGGGTTATGCCGAGGCTGCCTCCATTGAAATGTGAACTGATGTGAAATGACGTGAAATGAGGTGAATGTCCGGCCCAAGCCCTGTGCAGTTCCCAGGCTGACGATTTGTCTTCACTGGGAGGCCAAGGTCATGGGGAGAGGTGCCTATACTAGGGTATGTAAGTGAAAGGTTATGGTTGGTAGTCCGCACACGGAGTGTGATAAATCAAGGCCAGTTAACCCTGACGGATTATTGGAAATGTTGTGGCAAAAGTGTGCGACCTCTGCAGAGTGTAAACCTATTTGAATAGCCGTGTCCACGGTTATGGACGGTTGGAAAGGCCATACTGTTCTGTCATCAGACCATTTTCAAAATTTGACATATGACTTGAGACTTGAACTTGATAGGTGAATTTGAATTGATCACAACAGAGTTGTGGTAATGACACTAATGTTCCCACTTGATTAAGTTAGGCAAATGAAGAGTCTTTTATTACTAAAGTGCTTATGAAATAAAGTTGGCTTTATGCAAATGAACCTAGAGCTTAGAACACCCTTACTATAGTTAATAATGCTTACACTAGTATTAGTTTGCGAGTACTTTAAAGTACTCATGGCTTTGTCCCTGGCTATTCAAATGGCCAGACTATGAAGAGGAGAACCAGTACCAGGAAGATGGACAGCAGGACATCTATGATAACTAGGACTACTCCTGACGTCAAAAGTTGCGTGTGGAACAGATGGACCACGACCGCTACTTCGCTTCGGCTATGTGTTTTGTAATGGGATCTCTAGATCCACTATGTTGTATTAAGACTGGATCATGTGATCCTTTGATGTAAGACAATTTATGTGTTGTAATAAATGATGTTCTGTGATATCAATCTATTATGTCCCGCAAAAACAATATTCCTGGGATTGCGATGTATGGCATAATAGGCATCTAGACTTAAATATCCGTGTGTTGACAAGTTGGTATCAGAGCCATTGTTTGACCTTAGGAGACCCTAGTTAGAATGGACGTCTGAAAAATTTAGTTTCAAAAACAAATGAAGTGAATATTTATGAAAACTTATTCTCACTCTTATCCTTGAGATCTTTTCAAAACAAGAAATCCATGTTCTACTTTTCCTTGTAATTCTACATAAAATTTTGACACACTTGCTCACTTCTCTAACTTACTTATCCTAATTGCTCACAGATGGAGTACCAATGTGAGTCCTATCAGCTTGGCCACGGAGGAGACCTGATGTTCGAGAAGGATTTGAAGAAACTAGTTGAATATCTAGGACGCCCGTATCCCGAGTTCTTTGGAGTGCCACTCAACAATCCATCGGAAAGACAACCTCGGTGGGAAGTTACTGCAGATCTGAGAGGAAGGCTAGGAGCCCCAATATGGGAAACCATATGGTTTTCTGTAACAGGGAACTCTTGGAAGGATGGAATAGCCAAAGCCATGCAGGAGGCAATTGCCCGTCTGTGTGGACAAAATGAGAACAAGATCAAGAACACTCGCTTTGTTTACTACCCAAGACATGACCCCATGGGAAGACCACTAACCATGCCACCGCACCCGGAGATGAACTACTATGTTGCATGCCTGGACTTCCTGCTGCATAAGACCCGCAAAGAGTTGGACAACTCCCACGCCTTTCGCCAAGCTCATTACCCATGAAGACGAAGAATCTACCATTCCGGAAGAAGAGTAGTATCACTAGAGCACGCTCGTAGGTGTGAGTTTGTATCAGGATCCCTTGTATCGTAGAACGAATGAATGGTTCTTAAAACCACCGGTGTGTTAGTTATGTAATGTGTGATGTTTGGTATGAATGAAAAGGTGTTGTTGGTTTTTACCCCCTCAACACTACTCAAGTTTTCAAGTTTTGAACTTTTTAAACTTATACCAAATAAACCATAGAAATTTCCCTCTTATCTTATGATCTACCTCAATATTCAGATGGCCCCACCAACCCGCAGCACAAACCAAGATGATGCAGATGCTCCAAATGATGATGGCAGATAGAGAAGCCGAGAAAGCTGAACGACAAGCCAATATTGATGCACTGCAGCAGATAGCCCAGAACAATCAAGGCCATGGAAACCATGATCACCCTGGATCCAAACTGAAGAATTTCCAGAACACTAATCCCCCAATGTTTAGCAAGACAGAAGAGCCCCTAGATGCTGATGACTGGCTCCAGACAATGGAGAACAACTTAGAAGTTGCGGGAGTAGAAGCCGCAGAGAAAGTACTGTTCGCCACCCACTACCTGTCAGGACCTGCCAGAGCCTGGTGGATAAGTGCCCGTGCAATGAATGCGGGACAAATGATGACTTGGGAAGATTTCAAACTCAAGTTCAGCAAGTATCACGTGCCCGAAGGACTGATCAAGAAGATGAGAGATGAGTTCCGCGAACTCAAACAAGGAAGGATGTCCGTGGTGGAATACCGCGACAGATTCCTCACTCTGTCAAGGTACGCCCCAGACGAAACCGACACCAATGAGGAGAGGAAGGAGAGATTTCTGAACGGACTGCCTAACGAAATGCAAACTGTGTTAGTGAACATTCCGTTCGCTAACCTCGAAGCCCTTGTGGACTCAGCCATACAGATGGAAGGGAAGCTGCACCAAGCCAACGAGAACCGCAAGAGAAGAATGATGAACCAGAATGGACCCCACCATACACAGAAGTACTGCAACAATTCATCTGGAGGATTTACCCCAAGACACAACAAGCCGCCTGCTCAGACATACCGCCCAAACTACACCAACAACAATGGAGGACCCCCGAAGCCCGGAGGCAACAACACCAACAACCACAGCAACAACAACAGCAACCACCACAACAACAACAATAGCAACAACAACAACAACAACAACCACCCGAATGGTAAAAATAACAACCCCAATACTGCCCCAAGGACTGGAAGCAACGATGTTCCCGTCACCCCCAAGGACAAGTCAACAATAACTTGTTACGAATGTGGAATTGTGGGTCACTACTCCAATAAGTGCCCCAAAAGGTTAGCCAAGACTGCCCCCAATACCGCTGCACCTGCCCAGCAATAGCGCCGCTTTGCAGCTAGAAGGAACCCGAACAACCGTAACGGCCGCCTCTACCACATGAATGCAACAGAAGCACAGGAAGCACCTCAGGCCATGCCAAGTATGTTTTTCTGTTAATCCAATTGACCAATCTCTCTTAGGAACCTAACTTTTCTTAAAATCTCGGGACGAGATTTGTTTACGGGGGAAGGGTTTGTAACATCCCAAAATTTCAAACAAAGAAGAAAATGAATTTCCCTATTTCCAAATTTAGAGCTAACAAAAACTTTATTTAATTTCCATGTGTTGCATAATAAGGATGCATGATTGTATAACTTTGCCATGCCTTGTGTTTGAACTGCTTGACATCATCTCTAACCCAAACCATGATCTTTTGAGATCAAAAAGGGATGAAGAAAAATAAAATAACACTACATATGTGCTTATGGCCAATTTTGAAAATACTTAACCTAGGCCAATTTGACTTGTGCCAATCATTGGGTAATGTTATTAAACACTTAAGAAACACTTTGGAATCAAAGAAACTCAAATCAAATCAAATTCAAATGCAAAACTCACTCACATGAGATAATGGTCAAATCTGCCATTTATAACATGACACTCACTTTGAGCCTCTGTATTAAGAGATTTTTAAACCAAACAATCTCAACTCTTTGTACCTCATCCAAGACCTCATCAAGGTGAACACTTTTGATGTTGACCACTTTGACCAACTATTTTTCTATTGCTCAAAATAGTCAAGCCAAGATGCCACTTTGAAACAGATTCTAGATTCCCCCACTTTTTAGAATTTTCACAAAATCACTCCAAAATTCAAACCAATGCCACACATTGTTGCCCAACATTATATAGAACACATTCATGAAGATTTTGGCGAAAATTAAACACAAGAGAGACCATAGCATGAGACATATGAAGTACACATAGTGTAGAATAAAAGTACAACCGCTTTTTCCAACCACTTTTCACTTTTTACCTTCTCTCTCTTGTGTCCTCTTCTCTAGTACACCTTGTACCCTAAAGTGCCTCATGAGATGACCCAACCTTTCCATGATCACCATGCCTAAGCATGTCACCATCATTGCATGTGCCACATACACTTTTGACTTTAATCAAATGTGCACACCCTAGCCCTCTCCAACCATGCCCACTGATGTCTACGGGTGCTTCTATTCTTGTAGACAGTGTTGGGCCTCCAAGAGCAGAGGTTTGTAGAACAGCAGCAAGTTTCCCTTAAGTGGATCACCCAAGGTTTATCGAACTCAGGGAGGAAGAGGTCAAAGATATCCCTCTCAAGCAACCCTGCAACCACAAAGCAAGAAGTCTCTTGTGTCCCCAACACACCTAATACACTTGTCAGATGTATAGGTGCAAAGTATATGATGCAAGAGCTTAAACATGAGCACAACAATTTCCAAGTATCACATTATCCAAGACATTCTACCAATTACTACATGTAGCATTTCCCGTTTCCAACCATATAACAATTTAACGAAGAAGATTCAACCTTCGCCATGAACACTATAAGTAAAGCCTAAGGACATGTTTGTCCATATGCAACAGCGGAGCGTGTCTCTCCCACACAAGCATGAATTTATTCAAACCAAACAAAAATGAAAACAAAAGCACACAGACGCTCCAAGTAAAGTACATAAGATGTGACCGAATAAAAATATAGTTTCAAGAGAAGTGACCTGATAATTTTGTCGATGAAGAAGGGGATGCCTTGGGCATCCCCAAGCTTAGATGCTTGAGTCTTCTTGAAATATGCAGGGATGAACCACCGGGGCATCCCCAAGCTTAGAGCTTTCATTCTCCTTGATCATATTGTATCATCTCCCTCTCTTGACCCTTGAAAACTTCCTCCACACCAAACTCAAAACAACTCATTAGAGGGTTAGTGCATGATAAAAATTCACATGTTCAGAGGTGACACAATCATTCTTAACACTTCTGGAAATTGCTCAAAGCTACTGGAAGTTAATGGAACAAAGAAATCCATCCCACATAGCAAAAGAGGCAATGCAAAATAAAAGGCAGAATCTGTCAAAACAGAACAGTCCGTAAAGATGAATTTGATTGAGGCACCAGACTTGCTCAAATGAAAATGCTCAAATTGAATGAAAGTTGCGTACATATCTGAGGATCACTAACGTAAATTGGCATAATTTTCTGAGTTACCTACAGAGAATTAGGCCCAGATTCGTCATAGCAAGAAATCTGTTTCTGTGCAGTAATCCAAATCTAGTATCAACCTTGCTATCAAAGACTTTACTTGGCACAACAATGCAATAAAATAAGATAAGGAGAGGTTACTACAGTATTAACAACTTCCAAGACACAAATATAAAACAAAATTACTGTAGTAAAATAAACACATGGGTTATCTCCCAAGAAGTGCTTTCTTTATAGCTATTAAGATGGGCTCAGCAGTTTAAATGATGCACTCGCAAGAAATAATATTTGAAGCAAAAGAGAGCATCAAAAAGCAAATTAAAAACAAATTTAAGCCTAACATGCTTCCTATGCATAGGAATCTTGTAAATAAACAAGTTATGTAGGCATAATGCAACAGGCATAGGAAAACTAGACAAGCTCAACTTCAAAATTTTAAGCATATAGAGAGGTGTTTTAGTAACATGAAAATTTCTACCACCATATTTTCCTCTCTCATAATAATGTCCAGTAGCATCATGAGCAAACTCAACAATATAACTATCACATAAAGCATTCTTATCATGAGTCTCATGCATAAAATTATTACTCTCCACATAAGCATAATCAATTTTATTAGCAATAGTGGGAGCGAATTCAACAAAGTAGCTATTATTATTATTCTCATCATCAAATATAGGAGGCATATTGTAATCATAATCAAATTTATCCTCCATAACATGCGGCACCAAAAGACTACTATCATTATAATAATCATAAATAGGAGGCAAAGTATCATCAAAGTAAACTTCTCCTCAATGCTTGTGGGACTAAAAAGATCATGCTCATCAAAACCAGCTTCCCCAAGCTTAGAATTTTCCATATCATTAGCAACAATGGTATTCAAAGTGTTCATACTAATATGTTCCATGGGTTTTTTAATTTTCGAATCAAACCATCCATGTCTTAACTCAGGAAATAGAATAAAAAGCTCCATGTTGTTTTCCATTATGCCAAACTAGTGTAAAACAAGAAACAAAAAGATGCAATTGCAGGATCTAAAGGAAATAGCTTCGAGTACTTACAACGGCGCCGGAAAATAGCTTAGTAGCCGAGATCCGGAGTGTGAGTACCTTTTACCTTTCCTCTCCGGCAACGGTGCCAGAAAAGTGCTTGATGTCTACGGGTGCTTCTATTCTTTTAGACAGTGTTGGGCCTCCAAGAGCAGAGGTTTGTAGAACAGCAGCAAGTTTCCCTTAAGTGGATCATCCAAGGTTTATCGAACTCAGGGAGGAAGAGGTCAAAGATATCCCTCTCAAGCAACCCTGCAACCACAAAGCAAGAAGTCTCTTGTGTCTCCAACAGACCTAATACACTTGTCAGATGTATAGGTGCACTAGTTCGGCGAAGAGATAGTGAAATACAGGTGGTATGAATATATGAGCAGCAGTAACGGCACCAGAAAATAGCTTGATGCTACAACTGGCGTGTGGTTGATGGTGGTAATATTGCAGGCAGTACAGATGCAGTAAAACAGTAAACAAGCAGTGATTGCAGTATTTAGGAACAAGGCCTAGGGATTATACTTTCACTAGTGGACACTCTCAACATTGATCACATAACAGAATAGATAAATGCTATACTCTACACTCTCTTGTTGGATGATGAACACCACTAATTGTGTAGGATTACACGAACCCTCAATGCTGGAGTTAACAAGCTCCACAATATTCGATATTCATGTTTAAATAACCTTAGAGTGCACGATAGATCAACACAACTAAACCAAGTACTAACATAGCATGCACAATATCACCTTCACACTATGAAAGGAGGAATAGATCACATCAATACTATCATAGCAATAGTTAACTTCATAATCTACAAGAGATTACAATCATAACCTACGCCAAGTACTACACGATGCACACACTGTCACCATTACACCGTGCAGGAGGAATAGAGTACTTTAATAACATCACTAGAGTAGCACATAGAATAGTAGTGATACAAAGCACATTGCAATCATAAAGAGATATAAATAAGCACTTCACTATGCTATTCATAACAGTGAATAAGTATTCTGTGAAATATAGCCTAAGAGACCCACACGGTGCACACACTGTCACCTTTACACACGTGGGACAAGGAGTCTCCGGAGATCACATAAGTAAAATCCACTTGACTAGCATAATGACATCTAGATTACAAGCATCATCATATGAATCTCAATCATGTAAGGCAGCTCATGAGATTATTGTATTGAAGTACATAGGGAGAGAGATTAACCACATAGCTACCGGTACAGCCCCTTAGCCTCGATGGAGAACTACTCCCTCCTCATGGGAGACATCAGCGGTGATGAAGATGGCGGTGGAGATGGCAGCGGTGTCGATGGAGAAGCCTTCCGGGGGCACTTACCCGTCCCGGCGGCGTGCCGGAATAGAGACTCCTGTCCCCCAGATCTTGGCTTCGCGATGGCGGCGGCTCTGGAAGGTTTCTCGTCCCGTGGCTTTTTCGTATCGAAGATTTAGGTCAGGGACCTTTAAATAGGCGAAGAGGCGGAGTCGGAAGGTCGACGAGGCGACGACACAATAGGGGGGCGCGGCCCCCCCTCTGGCCACGCCAGCCTACTGTCTGGTGGGCCTGTGGCCCCCCTCTGGCGGCTCTCGGGTGTTCTGGAAGCTTCGTCCAATTCTAAGACTCTGGGCGTTGATTTCGTCCAATTCCGAGAATATTTCCTTACTAGGATTTCTGAAACCAAAAACAGCAGAAAACAGGAACTAGCACTTCGGCATCTCGTCAATAGGTTAGTTCCGGAAAACGCATAAAATCATCATAAAGTGTGAACAAAACATGTAGGTATTGTCATAAAACAAGCACAGAACATCAGAAATTATAGATACGTTGGAGACGTATTACCCACCTTGTCAAATAGACTCACCTCACCACACTCAAGCTTGCAGCACTCATAGACCAAAAGAAATATTGCACAAAGGACCATGCCAAGCCCATGCCATTGCAAATGACATCACCATGCCAACCCTTGTCCTCCTCCCTCTCTGGTCACCCTCACCTTGTCATTTGGACTTGACACACCTCACCAAGCACAACCATGCCAGAGTTGACCTCAGGAGAAACCCTGAACCCCCAATGCCACACCATGCCGTCCAATTGAGCACCACCATGTCATCACATGCCCCTAGTCCTCTCCTCTTTCTATGACCATGTCATCTAGCCTCTCCTACCACTGCTGAGCATGCTAGACATCATCCCAAGTCAAGAGGAACAAGACAATGCTCTGGACGCGACGTGATCACCACGACCAGGCGCGCCAGAGCGTGCACTGGCACGTCCCTGGACGCGCCAGTACACGGCCGAGACTCGTCGCTGTCGTCCTCCCCTCCCTCCCTCCTTGCGCACGCGTGCTCGTCTCGACGTCAGCTACATCCTAGACACTCTCACCTGCCCGCGATAGCACTATCGCCGTCATCCTCATCAAAGTCTGCAGCCACGGTACTGCGAGGAAGCCTACGTCGCCTGCACGCCCTCGTGCTCCATTTGCTGCCTAGAGACGCTCCTCAGGACCGCCATGATGCCAGGAAGCCCACGCCCACCTCACCTTGCCCCTTCCCCGTCCCAATCGTCGTCGCCATGCTCGACCTAGCCGCACCTCCGCAGCACCTCGCGCCCCTATAAATAGAGCACGCTCTCGCCTTCATTCTCCACACCAACGAGCTCACCTCCTCCTCCTGAAACTCCCTGAACACTTCCCCTCCCCAATTTAGCCGGTGTAGCTTGATACGTCTCCGACGTATCGATAATTTCTTATGTTCCATGCCACATTATTGATGATATCTACATGTTTTATGCATACTTTATGTCATATTTATGCATTTTCCAGCACTAACCTATTAACGAGATGCCGAAGAGCCAGTTGCTGTTTTCTGCTGTTTTTGGTTTCAGAAATCCTAGTAAGGAAATATTCTCGGAATTGGACGAAATCAACGCCCAGGGGCCTATTTTGCCACGAAGCTTCCAGAAGACTGAAGGAGAGACGAAGTGGGGCCACGGGGCGCCGCCACACTAGGGCGGCGCGGCCCTAGCGTGTGGGGCCCCCGTGACGCCTCCTGACCTGCCCTTCCGCCTACAAATAGTCTTCGTCGCGAAACCCCCAGTACCGAGAGCCACGATACGGAAAACCTTCCAGAGACGCCGCCGCCGCCAATCCCATCTCGGGGGATTCAGGAGATCGCCTCCGGCACCCTGCTAGAGAGGGGAATCATCTCCCGGAGGACTCTTCACCGCCATGGTCACCTCCGGAGTGATGAGTGAGAAGTTCACCCCTGTACTATGGGTCCATAGCAGTAGCTAGATGGTCGTCTTCTCCTAATCATGCTTCATTGTCGGGTCTTGTGAGCTGCCTAACATGATCAAGATCATCTATCTGTAATGCTATATGTTGTGTTTGTTGGGATCCGATGGATAGAGAATACTATGTTATGTTGATTATCAATCTATTACCTATGTGTTGTTTATGATCTTGCATGCTCTCCGTTATTAGTAGAGGCTCTGGCCAAGTTTTTACTCTTAACTCCAAGAGGGAGTATTTATGCTCGATAGTGGGTTCATGCCTCCATTAAATCTGGGACAGTGACAGAAAGTTCTAAGGTTGTGGATGTGCTGTTGCCACTAGGGATAAAACATTGATGCTATGTCCGAGGATGTAGTTATTGATTACATTACGCACCATACTTAATGCAATTGTCTGTTGTTTTCAACTTAATACTGGAAGGGGTTCGGATGATAACCTAAAGGTGGACTTTTTAGGCATAGATGCATGCTGGATAGCGGTCTATGTACTTTGTCGTAATGCCCAATTAAATCTCACAATACTCATCATATCATGTATGTGCATTGTTATGCCCTCTCTATTTGTCAATTGCCCAACTGTAATTTGTTCACCCAACATGCTATTTATCTTATGGGAGAGAAACCTCTAGTGAACTGTGGACCCCGGTCCATTCTTAACATCGAATACAATCTACTGCAATACTTGTTCTACTGTTTTCTGCAAACAATCATCATCCACACTATACATCTAATCCTTTGTTACAGCAAGCCGGTGAGATTGACAACCTCACTGTTTCGTTGGGGCAAAGTACTTTGGTTGTGTTGTGCAGGTTCCACGTTGGCGCCGGAATCCCTGGTGTTGCGCCGCACTACATCTCGCCGCCATTAACCTTCAACGTGCTTCTTGGCTCCTACTAGTTCGATAAACCTTGGTTTCTTACTGAGGGAAAACTTGCCGCTGTACGCATCACACCTTCCTCTTGGGGTTCCCAACGGTCGCGTGCTGTACGCGTATCAAGACTGTTTTCTCGCGCCGTTGCCGGGGAGATCAAGACACGCTGCAAGGGGAGTCTCCACATTCCAATCTCTTTACTTTGTTTTTGTCTTGCTTTATTTTATTTACTATTTTGTTTGCTGCACTAAATCAAAATACAAAAAAATTAGTTGCTAGTTTTACTTTATTTACTGTCTTGTTTGCATTCTCCATATTAAAAACACAAAAAAATTAGTTACTTGCATTTACTTTATCTAGTTTGCTTTATTTATTATTGCTAAAATGAGTAATCCTGAAGTTGAAGTTCGTTCGTTTAAGCAACAAGGGGGAGAATGTTTAAAAGATGCTTGGTATAGAATTAGTGATGCCCATAATAGGTGCACTAAGAAACACTCCACCACTATCCTACTCAGGAATTTTTATGTTGGTATCTCTAGCTAGAATAGGTATGTTCTTGATTGTCTCGCGGGAGGTAACTTCCTAGGTACTCCTGCTTTAGAAGCTAGTTGCATTATTGAGAGTTTATTTGGAATACCACCTGTTAATGAAGTTAAAATTGAAACCTCTCTTGAAGATGTCATGAAAAAGTTGGAAACCATAGAGCAAAACCTTCCAAGTATTGATACTACTTTGGGAGCATTACTTGATAGCACTGATAAACTTGATAAATCTCTAGGTGGAATTAATGAGAGAATCGCCATCTTAGAATCTTTTGCTATTCATGATAATCAAACCCAAAGGATTAGTGAACTTGAAGAGGCTATGGGAACATTGGGTTCGACCTTTTCATCTATAAAGTTTAGAGAGAAAGCTTATGTGGGGAAGGAGCAAAAGTTCATGTATGTCTCTAAGGGGCCTAAACCAAAAAGCTATTATAGGACTAAAATTGATAAAGCTCTTAAAACCACTATAGATAAGGGAGCATCTAAGATACCCAATGGGACAAATTGTGAAAATTATGATGTTGATGCTTCGTCTCTTGATAATACTTGATACACACTTTCTGCGCCTAGCTGAAAGGCGTTAAAGAAAAGCGCTTATGGGAGACAACCCATGTTTTTACTACAGTACCTTTATTTTATATTTGAGTCTTGGAAGTTGTTACTACTGTATCAACCTCTCCTTATCTTAGTTTTGTGCATTGTTGTGCCAAGTAAAGTCGTTGATAGTAAGGTTCATACTAGATTTGGATTACTGCGCAGAAACAGATTTCTTTGCTGTCACGAATCTGGGTCTAATTCTCTGTAGGTAACACCAAAACTTATGCCAATTTATCTGAGTGATCCCCAGATATGTACGCAACTTTCATTCAATTTGAGAATTTTCATTTGAGCAAGTCTGGTGCCTCTTAGAAATTCGTCTTTACGAACTGTTCTGTTTTGACAGATTCTGCCTTTTATTTCGCATTGCCTGTTTTGCTATGCTTGATGGATTTTTCGATTCCATTAAATTTCAGTAGCTTTGTGCAATGTCCAGAAGTGTTAAGAATGATTGTGTCACCTCTGAACATGTAAATTTTGATTGTGCACTAACCCTCTAATGAGTTGTTTTGTGTTTGGTGTGGAGGAAGTTTTCAAGGATCAAGAGAGGGAGATGATACAATATGATCAAGGAGAGTGAAAGCTCTAAGCTTGGGGATTCCCCGGTGGTTCACCCCTGCATATTTCAAGAAGACTCAAGCGTCTAAGCTTGGGGATGCCCAAGGTATCCCCTTCTTCATCGACAACATTATCAGGTTCCTCTAGTGAAACTATATTTTTATTCCATCACATCTTATGTACTTTACTTGGAGCGTCGGTTTTTTTTTGTTTGAATAAAATGGATCCTAGCATTCATTGTGTGGGAGAGAGACACGCTCCGCTGTTGCATATGGACAAATATGTCCTTAGGCTTTACTCATAATATTCATGGCGAAGGTTGAATCTTCTTCGTTAAATTGTTATATGGTTGGAATCGGGAAATGCTACATGTAGTAATTGCTAAAATGTCTTGGATAATGTGATACTTGGCAATTGTTGTGCTCATGTTTAAGCTCTTGCATCATATACTTTGCACCTATTAATGAAGAAATACATAGAGCTTGCTAAAATTTGGTTTGCATAATTGGTCTCTCTAAGGTCTAGATAATTTCTAGTATTGAGTTTGAACAACAAGGAAGACGGTGTAGAGTCTTATAATGTTTACAATATGTCTTTTATGTAAGTTTTGCTGCACCGGTTCATCCTTGTGTTTGTTTCAAATAAACCTTGCTAGCCTAAACCTTGTATCGAGAGGGATTACTTCTCATGCATCCAAAATCCTTGAGCCAACCACTATGCCATTTGTGTCCACCATACCTACCTACTACATGGTATTTCTCCGCCATTCCAAAGTAAATTGCTTGAGTGCTACCTTTAAATTTCTATCCTCTACCTTTGCAATATATAGCTCATGGGACAAATAGCCTAAAAACTATTGTGGTATTGAATATGTACTTATGCACTTTATCTCTTATTAAGTTGCTTGTTGTGCGATAACCATGTTCCTGGGGACGCCATCAACTACTCTTTGTTGAATATCATGTGAGTTGCTATGCATGTCCGTCTTGTCTGAAGTAAGGGAGATTTACCGCTAGAATGGTTAGAGCATGCATAATATTAGAGAAGAACATTGGGCCGCTAACTAAAGCCATGATCCATGGTGGAAGTTTCAGTTTTGGACAAATATCCTCAATCTCATATGAGAAAATTAACTGTTGTTGAATGCTTATGCATAAAAGAGGAGTCCATTATCTGTTGTCTATGTTGTCCCGGTATGGATGTCTAAGTTGAGAATAATCAAAAGCGAGAAATCCGATGCGAGCTTTCTCCTTAGACCTTTGTACAGGCGGCATAGAGGTACCCCTTTGTGACACTTGGTTAAAACATATGCATTGCGATGATAATCCAGGTAATCCGAGCTAATTAGGACAAGGTGCGGGCACTATTAGTATACTATGCATGAGGCTTGCAACTTGTAGGATATAATTTACATAACACATATGCTTTATTACTACCGTTGACAAAATTGTTTCTTGTTTTCAAAACCAAAGCTCTAGCACAAATATAGCAATCAATGCTTCCCTCTGCGAAGGGCCTTTCTTTTACTTTTATGTTGAGTCAGTTCACCTATTTCTCTCCATCTCAAGAAGCAAACACTTGTGTGAACTGTGCATTGATTCCTACATACTTGCATATTGCACTTGTTATATTACTCTATGTTGACAATATCCATGAGATATACATGTTACAAGTTGAAAGCAACCGCTGAAACTTAATCTTCCTTTGTGTTGCTTCAATACCTTTACTTTGATTTATTGCTTTATGAGTTAACTCTTATGCAAGACTTATTGGTGCTTGTCTTGAAAGTACTATTCATGAAAAGTCTTTGCTATATGATTCATTTGTTTACTCATGTCATTTACCATTGTTTGGATCGCTGCATTCATTACATATGCTTACAATAGTATGATCAAGGTTATGATGGCATGTCACTCCAGAAATTATCTTTGTTATCGTTTACCTGCTCGGGACGAGCATAGCTCCAATTTCGCCGGAGTTCGCCGCAGCATTAGCTCGACGACGCCGTCGATTTCGTCCATCTCAGGAGCTGCCGCGACCACCCTCTGCCTCTCCATCTTCTCCTCGTTCGATTGCCCGCCTCGCCGAGTCCTGCCTGAGCCCAGGTACATCGCCGACGACCCTCGCTGTCGCCGGTAGGGTTCGTGCCCATCCCCTTCTGTCGAGGAAGGAGATGAACCACGGCCGCTCGATCTCCCTCTAATCTAACGGTCCTCGTTGATCCATACCATTCCGGCTGTTAAGTGACACTGACGCCTGGGTCCCGCCTGTCAGGTGGCCTGCTCGCGCGAGACGCGTAGCTGGGCTGGCCCAACCCTTTTCCCTCTTTCTGGCCCAATTCGTTTCCCGCCTAGCCCAGTGATTTGAAATCGAATTAAATCTTTTTCAGTCAAATTCTTTACTGGTGCCAATTTCATAATTTAATAGCTTCAAATCTGGTGAACCAATTTTGGTGAACTTTATATATTTGGAAAGCTTGTGAAATTATCTATCAAACCCCACTGGTCTCAACCATAGATTATGTATAGAATTTATGTGATAAAAATAACAAGGCAGTAGGTTTTCAAACATCAAATAATTATTAAAAATCAACCATAATGAATTTTGCGGTAATTAAAATTCTCATAATTCAGATTTCAAATGCTCTAATTGTTTATGTAAAAATATGATATGGTTGTTTCATATGATCATGGGCTAGAGCAAAATAATGGCTATGTGGCCATTTCTAGTCCGTTTAAATTATCCAAATTTAATTGTTAAATGGTATGAGAGGTTCTCTCTCATTTAAATCATTGTCCTAAGTAATCTAATATGAGGTAATAACCTTAGTTTATAGCACCTCATATTTAACTACTTAGTGATATTAAATAATTCCATAGTAGTATTTAAATTGCATGAGGTATAATACCTCATTTAAATCATTATTCCCAAATGATAAATATGAAGTGTTTACCTTGGTCAACATGTACTCATACCTTATTATTTGAGGAGATTAAATCTTAACATGATTCAATGAGAGGAAATTATTTCTCAAGGATAATAAATAGAAACCCTAATAAATATTTCAATGAGAGGAAATTATTTCCTACCACTAAATGGAAAAACCTAGTTGTTGTTAAGTAATGATTGTGATGATGATAGATCATCTTGAGTGAGCCGTTAAGGCTAAGTAGTCCGCTTAAGTATTGATTGGTGATTGTTATCCTCGTATTCGTTTATAGACGCTAGTACCGAAGACTACCAAGAAGAGGAGGTCTACCTTGAAGAAGAAGAAAAATTTGATCAATACACCACTCAAGGCGAGCTAATATTATTGCAAGTTGCCCTAGTGCAAAGCTCTACAAGAGCAAGGCACCATTACCTTCTACTTTATGCTTAATGATCCCATCCCAAGTTTTTAACTTACAAGTTTTTGACTTTGGTTTATCAAAGTTTATTTTTAATTCATGATTTACTTGATCTAGATATAGAGTAGTACAAGAGCATCACACTTAGCCTAGAGAGCTACAAGTTAAATAGTACCCCTCATGACTAGTTGCTAATGCTAAAACTAAAAGTGACTACTCTAGAGGGGAACATGTGAAATGAAATGACTTTGAAAACCTTGGAATGATGAGTCATTCTATTGAAAGATTTTGAAGGTGAATATGACTTGTGAATGACATGGTGAACTTTACCAAAAACTGATGGTTGTGTTCGGATGCGATACCATATATTCCAATTTTACAAGTACCCCCACAATACCCGATTATGGGTAAGGGCTTAACTGGAAATTTATGTGCTTTAGTATGGGTTCCCTCTAAACAAGCGTCATAGGGGTTATACCGAGGCTGCCTCCATTGAAATGTGAACTGATGTGAAATAACGTGAAATGAGGTGAATGTCCGGCCCAAGCCCTGTGCAGTTCCCAGGCTGGCGGTTTGTCTTCACTGGGAGGCCAAGCTCATGGGAGAGGTGCCTATACTAGGGTATGTAAGTGAAAGGTTATGGTTGGTAGTCCGCACACGGAGGGTGATAGATCAGGGCCAGTTAACCCTGACGAATTATTGCAAATGTTGTAGCAAAAGTGTGCGGCCTCTGCAGAGTGTAAACCTATTCGAATAGCCGTGTCCACGGTTATGGACGGTTGGAAAGGCCATACTGTTCCGTCATCAGACCATTTTAAAAATGTGACATATGACTTGAGACTTGAACTTGAAAGGTGAATTTGAATTGATCACAACAGAGTTGTGGGAATGACACTAATGTTCCCACTTGAGTAAGTTAGGCAAATGAAGAGTCTTTTATTACTAAAGTGCTTATGAAATAAAATTGGCTTTATGCAAATGAACCTAGAGCTTAGAACCCCTTACTATAGTTAATAGTGCTTACATTAGTATTGGTTTGCGAGTACTTTAATATACTCATGGCTTTGTCCCTGGCTATTCAAATGGCCAGACTATGAAGAGGAGAACCAGTACCAGGAAGATGGATAGCAGGACGTCTATGATAACTACGACTACTCCTGACGTCAAAAGTTGTCTGTGGAACAGATGGACCACGACTGCTACTTCGCTTCCGCTATGTGTTTTGTAATGGGATCTCTAGATCCACTATGTTGTATTAAGACTGGGTCATGTGATCCTTTGATGTAAGATAATTTATGTGTTGTAATGAATGATGTTCTGTGATATCAATCTATTATGTCTCACAAAAACAATATTTTTGGGATTGCGATATATGACATAATAGGCATCTGGACTTAAAAATCCGGGTGTTGACAAAATTGCTTGATGATTTAGGACTCATAGCAACGGTATGCAAGTGGGGGCGACAACACATGGAAATTGCTTGACGATGAGGAAAGTCTGACCTTATTAAAAGCATTGTTTTGAGAGCGTGGACTTTCTTCAGGTGAAAATCTATGATCGAACGACGACGGCGCTTGTGCACTGTTTTTTTGTTGGATGCATCGTTTTTGAAGAATTTGGACTTCACGTGTTGTCAAGGAATAAATCACTGTGGCGGTTTTCCTTTTCTTTTTTAGCTTCTTCTTCTTTTTTGAAGCTGTATTGCGTTGTGGGAGAGACCGGATGTAATTAACATCTTCACGATATTAATATAATTACTTTTATAAAAAAGTGCACTATTGCACCTTTTTGACACTTATATTCCTGCCAAAGGTTTCATATTGATCACCTTGTTTTGCCTTTCTCCGTATTCTACTTACGTAATATCTTCTCGTTATGGATGGTGCCATGGCTCAATTAGTAGAGGGAAGTGTGTAACCGAATGAAACATGAACGTCTCTGTTTCTTTCCACTGAGATAAGAAAAACCGAAGCCGTTGTTTGCATGACTTCGGTGAGTGTCTCTTTTGGCGTGACAGGTGGACTCACAATCAGAGTATTTCCATTTCTTTTAAACAGAGGCAATTTTTTTATCTTATTTATTAATTAAATAGAAAGTGTTTAGTTTTTAGGAGAAAATCGAACGAAAATCTACAAAAGCGGAGTCAATCCACACCCATCCACACGCCGCCGCGCATTGCACTTTTTTATTTGGTCGAATTCATTCAGGGTCAGCGTTCAGAGCTTCGACAAAGGAAGTTCATCGTTGGTAATTTTGGTTACAAAGCTGACTGGTCTTCCATCTATGTGTTCTGCCCACTCGAGAAGGTGAATAAATCGTCTGCTTCATCAAGAAGGGAACAGGGATCTGAGAGGAACTATTCAGCGTAAGGGCCCACTAGATGCTAGTCACTGGATTTGAAAGCTTCGCAAACCCGTGAGCTGTATCCCAAGTGCTTCACTCTGGACTAGGATTATTGCGCAACAGGGAAATATTCAGTTCTATCACGATGCTTCCCATTCCTGCCGCCCCTCTCGCATATTCTGTGAGGACACCTCTATAATCTCCTTCTCGTCACTCTATGTGTGTGAGTTGGGCGACATATAGGCTTGAATAAGAAAATATTTTGAGGTCGGTAACATTATATGACCATGTGATTTGGCATATACATACCCATATATAAAGCATTTCCCTCACGTGGTTAGCCAGCACTGCACACTAATTTCCATGCATTTATTAAATAGATTCTTGCACATAAATAGGTCATATTTATACTTCAGTATATCATCGTGGTACATCTATCGCATTGGTCGGATGAGTTTCGCTCGAATCTTACTGAGAGTGGTTCATTCTCGGTGGCTTCTATGTACAATGCGATAATCCAGCCGGATATTACTTTTGATAATAATTTAAAATTTTGGAAGATGAAGATACCACTCAAAATAAAAGTGTTTATTTATCTTCATTGAGGAGTCATTCTCACCAAAGATAATCTTGCTAAACTCAATTGGCACGGAAGTAAGAAGTGTGTCTTTTGTTATCATGATGAGACTACAAAACACTTATTCTTCCAGTGTAAATTAGCTAGATCTATATGGTCAGCAATCCAGATAGGTTCTACCTTATACCCACCACGTAGTGTTGCGAATATTTTTGGCAACTGGCTCAATGGTGTGGATACCAGGTTCAAACGTCTTATTAGGATGGAAGCGATTGCCGTTATTTGGTCGCTATGACTATGTAGAAATGACAAGATTTTTAATAATGTATCTTCTAATCTCATGCAGGTCATATACCGGTGCATGGCTACTGTACGTTCATGGTTGCTTCTTCAACGGGTGGAACATCGTGACCTCTTTATGGAGAACGATTAGAAGATACGGCGAGGGAAATTTTTCCCAACATGGGTGGCAGCGTGACGTTTTGTATTCTCACATTGTTTTACTTTCATATACACTTACTAGTTCGTGGTTGTAATAACTGTACTGTTACGGCTGTGTGCATCCTAACTATACAGAGGCCGGGTTCTTTGCTTCGAAAGTAATAAAGTGCCCTTCATCGAAATTTTTTATTCATACTCTGTTCCCAGTCTTACTCCTACCGAAAAAACAATTACCGGCTGCAATGTGCTTATTGTATAGCAGGAAAAATTTCAGAAACATTAATGATACCAGTAGCAAAACCTATAACAGAGTGTAGACACTAGTGGAGACAGGACCTTCAGTCCCGCACTGTAAAGCCTTTGGTCCCGGTTGGCCAACCGCGACTAATTAGGCGGGATAAAAAGGGAGGCCTTTAGTCGCCAGTTACCAGCCGGGACTAATGGCCATCCACGTGGCCGCGTCATAGGGTTTGGGCTGGAGAACCTTCAGTCCCGGCCCGTAACTCCAACCGCGACTAGATATTATTTTCAGTAATTATATTTTTCATTTTTTTAATTTCATTTTCTTTTTTCTTTTTTCTTTTTTTGTTTGACTTGTTACTCTCTCACTTGGACCATTTTTAATACTAATTACACTTGTAGATTTGGTCATCACTTCTCGGTCGGTCACCCATCCGCACACTACTCCACCCTCAGCACGCTTAACTTCTTGGTTTTTTCCTGCTGGGTTCCTACGAATGTGATTGTACCTTGTTGTAAATAGTACTATCATATCAATTCTATTAACTCTTATACCATTGTATTACAATTCTATTAACTCTTATACCATTGTGTCACATTTCGGACAAATAATATATGACTTATTATTAGAAAAATGTGAGTGATTTGAATATGAAATAATTATGTATTTATTATTTTATTATTATTATCAAATAATATATGCATTATTCATATAATTTATTGCCAAATAATTAATATCTTGAAATCTGTAAGCCAGAATTGGACAAATAATATATGATTTATTATTAGAAAATGTGAGTGATTTGAATATGAAATAATTATGTACTTATTAATTTATTATTATTATTGTCAAATTAAATATGCATTATTCATATAATATTGCCAAATAATTAATATCTTCAAATCTGTAAACCGAAATTGGACAAATAATATATGATTTATTATTACAAAAGTGTGAGTGGTTTGAATATGAAATAATTATGTATTTATGTATTTATTATTATTATCAAATAATATATGCATTATTCATATATTATTGCCAAATAATTAATATCTTGAAATCTGTAAACCGGAATTGGATAAATAATATATGATTTATTATTAGAAAATGTGAGTGATTTGAATATGAAATAATTCACCGCCTGCGCCTCCGCCACGATTTTTTTGAATAAGGACGTCACCGAAGGCCGTGCGTTGTCAAATACTGTTGTGTTTCAGTGTTTCCATATCCACCATGCCGTTGCGCAACTGGGGAGGGGTGGTGAACTCAGCCGTGGGAGGGCCTGAAGTGGATCGAATCCACGACAGGACCTTAAACCAAACCATCCTGGAGAACGAGTACCCTGTGAGTAGGTGGTGCAGTGCCAGAGCGCTCGGTGCCCCTACTATATCGGCGATCCAAGTGCGGTTAACTACATTTTGAAGAAAACAATTGGATAAAGATCTCCATCTTCACTGCATAATTATCATGACGGTTAAATTGGACTAAACTGGACTTGGTTTAGTGAATACATTTTGGCTAATTTCCACATGGTAAAAGGACTGCGCTTAGCAACAAGCAAGCAGGCACGCTGTGATGCAAGCAAGCACGGACACAAGAGTTCATATATATGAAAGACACATAGTTCATATATATGAAAAACACATAGTTCATATATATGAAAGACACATATCTCATATATATTGAAAGACACATAGTTCATATATATATATGAAAAGACACATAGTTCATATATATGAAAGACACATAGTTCATATATATTGAAACAATCGATTCATAGTTCATACAAATTAATATAAAAGACCACCACTACTCATCATCTCTAAGTATTGAGATGATCAACATGGCTAGTAGCCAACTAGCATCCAATGCTTCCTAGCAATCTCGAAGCCCAGGTGAGCGTCTATTGCTGCATGTGCACTTGCTCGTAGCTCAATGGATAGTTGGCCCATCCAAAAATGAGCTCCTCTTCTTTTTCTTGCGCGGCGACCTCCATCTTCTTCTTGTGGTTGTACTTCTTCTTCTGTCAAGGTTTGTCCCAATGGTATGGTTTGCCAAATCATATAGACTTGGAGTGGTCTTGGTGGTGGGGTTCGGGACTACCTTCTGGAGGTCGTACGCAGAAGTGATGTGAATGCCCTCGAGTCTTAGCTTTTTCACATCATTGCCGATAGCGGCGCCACAGAATCTGATGTTCCCGTCCTCCAAGAAATCCTTGAGCACTTGTGGCACTTTTATATCGGCATGAATCATCTGGAACACCAACGTCTCGGACTCCACCGAGAGTTGAAGTACGGCGGCGCGCTGCTCCTCACCGGTTTTCTTCTTGCGAGGGTCGGTGAACTCGCAGTCCAACCCAACGCACTTGGTCGTTGCGGCATCGAGAAAGTCCCTCTTCACGTGCCGGATCCACTTCTCCACCATTCTTGCGTAGAGCGTGACCGTGGTATGAAAGTGGGGGTGGCAGCATAGATGAAGTTCAGAGTCCTACCTTTCAGGGTGAAAATCCAAGGTCTGGCCTTAATTGGTTGTGCGTGGCAATAACCTTGTTGGAGGCATTGTTTTGAGAGCGGGAACTATTTTCAGGGTGAAAACCTAAGATCTTTGGTCGGGCGACGACGGCGCTGGTGCATTGTTCCCTTCTTGGAGGCTTCACTTTTGGAGAGTCTATATTTTAGGTGTTGTCTTGATGGTGGATGTATTGCGGTTGCTAGGTCTGGGTGCTGTAGCGGGATTTTTGTTTCTTAGTTTCTTTTCTCTATTTTGGATGTGTGCATCCGTACTGCCATTAGGGTGTTGCATTGTTGCAGACGTTGGATGTAACTGGTATCTTTTGATATTAATATATTCCCTTTATCGAAAAAAATCTCAATCATGGCCAGGTTTGGTAGGTCCCGTTTAAAGTGTCTGGTCCAGCGCTGATCAAGCATGGCTTGGGTGATGGTCAGCTTCTTACCGAGTGCACATCTTGAACATATTAGGGGCCATCTCCTTGATGCAAATGCCGTCAGGCCAACGGTCTAAAAAGAAAGAGAGGCGCTCGCCATCCCCTAGGTGAAAATTCACACAGGCTACAAAGAGTGACCGCACCTTGTCGTCAATGGGAAGAGGGAGGCCTTGCCACGCCACGGCTTGGTTGGAGCCGTCCAAGTCTGCCATAACCAGCGTGGACACCCAGGCCACCAAACTTGTCGGCCTGCAGACGGTTCACCACTTGACTAGGCACTTGCCACCAGGAGCCACCTCATCTTTTGCCCAGAAAAAACCACGGGAGAGCTTGTCCATCGCCTTGGATAACCAAACCGGAGGAGCAATATCGACTATTTGGAAGATAGGCATTTTTTCGATAAAGGGAATATATTAATATCAGAAGATACCAATTACACACAGCCTCTGCAACAACGCACCGTCCTAATGACAATACGGATGCACACAGCCAAAAAAGAGAAAAGAAGCTAAGAAAAAAGAGTCTCGTCAAGATAGGCATGGCTGCAACCTGCAAGGATGTGCTTCACCAAGGTTAATATGGCATCGATAAAAAATGAGCCATGGATAAATTTAACGCACCAGTGGGGATCTATGAGGATTGCATGATGTCACCTTCGGGAGCTAGACTGTGAGTCTGTTAGTATATGGTTGTTCTCACGGGCCAACTGAAGAGCACTAATTAGTACAAGTCCTAGCATGAGACTAGTTATAGTGGGAAGTAACATAGAGCAGTAATATGCACATGTTACTACTCTATGTTACTACCTTCATAGTGGTTATTAATATTAAAGTAGTATCATATGTCTTTAGCTTGCAGACTCATTGTACCTTGAAAAGTGTGATATTACAGTAACTAACTATGTTACTCTATCCTCCTCTCTCCTCATCACATCCACATCAAATTTGGTGAGTTGAGCACTTAATTACTAGTGAAGTTACTCTCACTACGAGTAATCTGATAATGCGCCGACTCTAGGGATACTTCAGGAGACCTGCAAGATCTATCAGGAATACTTCAAATAGAAGGATATATAGTCTCCGGTCTCTGAATTGGTTCATGCATGTAGCCATATGTATCCAGAAATGACCATGTGGACTTATGTTGGTCACATTACTCAAAAATTTCTGGTTCTCTACGTTGAAGTCTTGTGTGCTATTTTGTTCAGTGCAATAGAATGAAACGGCGGGCTTGCCCCGCAATGTTTTAGAAGACATAACACAGAAAGCCGCAACCTCTTACGAGCAGTTAGGGTTGATTCCTTCCCGGTGTCTCCTACCCCCTGGTATTATTTACATAGTTTCAACACTTCTACGGTCTCTCCTATGTTTATATGGTGGTCGGCTCAAGTTAAAACGGTTGTGATGAAAAAATGCATCTCCACTATTGTGTATTGTGTTTGCGCGCTTCATATGGAGGTGAAAGATTTTTTTTAGATAAAGGGAATATATTAATATCAGAAGATACCAATGACACCCAGCCTCTACAACAACGCTCTACCCTAATGGCAGTACGGATGCACACAGTCAAAAAAGAGTAAAGAAAACTAAGAAATAAAAGTCCCGCTTCAGCCTTCTAGACCTAGCAACACCAATACAACCACCACTGTGATAACACCTGAAGTACATACTCTCCAAAAGCGATGCCTCCAAGAAAGAAACAGTGCAACAGCGCCGTCGTCGCCCGACCAAATGTCTGAGGTTTTCACCCTGAAGATAGTCTCCACTCTCAAAACAATGTCTCCAACAAGAACATTGCCAGACACAACCAGTTAAGACCAGACCTTGGTTTTCATCCTGAGAGGTAAAACTCTGAACTTATGGTGGTGAAGATGGAGCAGTATGACCATATATACACGTGATGATATAATTCTTTACTCTATACATAGACTATGGTTGTTGGCATACTTATGGATGGGATGGCCCCTGCACGTACAGATTGGGTTTGATCCGTTTGATCACGTGCAGCGACTCTTGCAGATGTTCCATGTAATGCTTGTCGCCGAAAACATACATACGACCACTTAATGGAGGCACCAAATGCACTACTAAGAAATGCCTAGACGTGATATCGCCAACAGTGTGGTATCGCTAGCAGTGGCACACGAGAATGATAGTGGTGCGTCACTACTATATTAATAGCCCTAATACTAGTGGCGCACCGGGGCCAATATGCATCATTGCTATATATACTAGTGGTTGTGGGGTGCCTCCTCGCCGGAAAGTGGTGATCCAATCCCTCACCTTCATAGCACGTGCACATGATAATTCAGAATGGCAAGGCATTACTTTTTTGCTTTGGCACATGGAAAACTATCAACCTGCATGTTAATCAAGTTCCCGTTTCCCCTCCTTGTCCCCAAAACTGCCCATATCTGTAGGAAAAGTTCGTGAACAGAATATGCACTTGCATTCAGTTTTGGATCCAATGAAATACCAGACATCGGCTTGTGTAGTTTACATAGACCATGATTCTTAGATGAAAGAAATTCCTATGGAAAGATAGACCAAACACTTTAACTACGCTAACACGCGTGCTTTACAAGTTCACATAGACAAAAGATGCACACATGAAAAATTCAGAAGCAACATAAACTCCGAACTACTTTAGAGCACTATATCTTATAGTTACCATCAACTTATGTTCCAAGATGGTTTAGGTATGCATAAGCTTCCGCCTCCCTGCAACAATGCTTTATATATTACTCCGACATATTATCATCCTTCTCGCTATATGTGTTACCACCAGACATGCATAAACTACAGATGGACACCGATTTATGTAGATCCATCTATGGATGTGAGCAGAGACATTGTCAACGAGCCTTATCAAAACACTGGATGGCAAGCCAGCAAGCTGATATAATTGTAAAATCGACGAATGGCTGTTTGGCATAACTTAATAGGACACATGCAAAATTAGGACATAACTAACAAAATAATCATAAAAGTAAAATATCTATCTTAATAGGACACGTTCGACATCTGGAGCATAAATTAAATTGAATATCATCTAGGTAATGTAATGCTGGATAGACACAAACACATATTCATTGTTGTAAATTGGGGAAATTTCTCAAACAATTTGTAAATAAACGGACCTGTTGGTAAATCTGGATGTTGGTACATTTGGAGAGGAGGAGTAATATTCTCGATACATATTTCTACATGCATACCACTTTGGTTTTGATAGCAGACCACCACCACAACACAATACTTCGGGCAATATCAAGCAGGTGTGAGACCAAGCCAACAGAAAGCAAAGTTTGCAGATATGAATCAATGAAAAATGGAAAGGTGATAGGGGACGTATTTCCATTGTACCTTGAGATCAGAGCATCAAAGTAAGGTGACGTTCAGATAGATAAACACCTTCGATTCTTTGCTTTTACATTCGCTCAAATCTTAGAAAGTAGAAACTGCTCATCAGGATTCCCCCCCATATATTTTGCTCCAGAGTGCAAAACAGCAAAAGGAAAAAAATACTACTTCTGCATCAATAATTACTTTCTGCTCTCAAAGATAAATTAAAATAATCATGAGAATTAAAGGAATGCGTACAAATCAAGCATAGGCATACTTATCTGGTAATAGGATAGTAATATATGAACTCATCCAATTGCTATTATGGAACAGATTAAGTAACCAAAAAAAATGTATAGCCTAGGTCTATAAAATGCATCTTGCATGGTTGATACTCTGCCGAAGATTAAATCTGAATGGCAGAATTCTGCATCCGATGTCACGTTCTTTTGGGGTGATGGGTAAACTACAACATGATCTACAAAGAACTTACTATGGTTTATTATGCAAAGCAAGAGGCTAATATGAAACCTTCGGCTTCTTCCGAATAAAAATATTCTATTGTTGATTCTTTCTCTTCTCAGATTTCCTACGTGTGCACTCCTGATGCCTCGAGCAAACAAGAAGACCAAAAATTGGATGGCAAGAACATACCAGAAGAAGAAAAGATCACCTTGTTAGTTACCAAGCTTTTAAGAAGTCTTCTCTCAACTTCTTCCCTGTACGTGTAAAACTCATGTTTGCATCAAGCACTTTTTGGGGGTAAAACCAGAGCAATCAAGAATCCATGAACAATCCATAGCTAGCCGATCAATCACACTGTCAACAAGTGAAAAACAATTAGTTATGCAACCAAATAATTAAAATTAAGAACAGTACAATTTAGATGAATAGGAAAGGGAATTGGACTGGGAAGGCATAGAAAATGTGAGGAGAGATGGAGAGGAGAAGGTGACAAGGTATCGACTTTTCAATGCCTACAGATTGTAGACTAGGGTTTTCAGGGAAGTAAAGGGCAAGTAGATCTCGAAGGTTCAGCCGGAAAAGTACTCGACTGCTAAGAAATTAGGGTTGTGTTGACAATGAAATCGATCCTCTCTTTGTCCCTCGACTCCCCTATAGGAGGTGGAGCCGAGGGTTTCGTGATGTACAAGTTACAAAGTCCGGGAGACTCTTTGATTCGTCCCGTAATAGTTACAAGTCCTTATTCCTAATACAACTCTATCTTTCCCAACTATTTCGTGACTGGGCTCCCGGCTTCATAAACTTCGGGTCGCGGGCATTCAGTAAACCCCGGGTACCATCTTCGGCAGGCCCATTGGGAATGCCTATGTCAGTAGCCCCCGAGATTTTGCTTGAATCGAAGAATCAGGGAAAATCTCCATCTTTACAATTATCATATGATTTCTTCGAGTAAATAAATTAACTTTCATAAAACAATTGTATATTGTGCAGGGATAACGGTAGTTGGGGCTGGTTCATCTGACGGATCAGGTAAGAAGTTAACTGCTCTTGTGGCAGTTCCGCAAAAGCCTTCTTCAAGGTCACGTCCCTGTACATGATCTCGGGATACTGGCGTAATTTGACATGTGCCGCTTAAGGTCTTACCAGATGCCGAATTCCAGTCATGTTTTATCGGGTACCTAACGCGTCCGTTAAGATTTTTCTTCGCATCTGTTGATACGGAAAAAAGTAGCAGAGCGCATTCAGAGGCGATGCCACGCCGCGCAGGACAGATCCTGGGGACTTACCTTCGTAAAGTATTGCGGCATTCAGAGATTAATTCGCGACTGAGGCGCTCTGAGAATATATTGTCGAGTGCCTTTTTCAGCTGCTGGAATAGCACATTTATTAGAGTCAACGGATGACTTGTATATTTTTATCTTGTCCTCCCGATGGGAGTATATGAAGAGTTATTTTATAACTCGAAATATGTTCACCATGACTTATTTAATTTCATCGGGTACGAGAACAGCGTTCCCGATGGGAGTAGCCCCCGAGGCTACAGCCAAGTGCTTGTACTTGGTTGTAGGCTCACCTTTTTAGCACCTTTGTCGCTATATTGTCACCTCTTCTAATTCTCCCATATTTATCGGGTGCGCGACTAGCGCTCCCGATGGGAGTAGCCCCCGAGGCTACAGTCAAGTATTTATACTTGGTTGGAGGCTCAACTTGCTTTACTGTGGAACAACTCTATATTTTATCATCCGTGTTACCCTCTTATCAGAAGTATAAACGATACTTCTAATAAGATTATCCCCCGAGCATATGAACAAATGCTTGTATTTGATCATAGGCTCTCGCCTTTTCCTTGTTGAAATACTCGAAATTTCTGTGTCGATATCCTTGATGAAAACTACTCGAAGTTCTCTTTCGATGACGTTGTTGATGATGATGGCTGTAGACTAATGTTTTCCCTTCTGAATCAACTCCTTTATCAAACCCCTTTAAAAAGTAGCCCCCGAGCATTTGAACAAAACCTTGTATTTGATCAAAGGCTCCCGAAATTATCACTAATACTCCTCTGTCACCAATCCTCGAAGCACCGCAGTCGAAGTTTTTTCTTAAAGTGATATCAGCGCTGACGATGGCCACGATCACTGTATCGGGAAGACGCGAGTTCTATCCTGTCACTGACCTGTGGGCCCGAAACTCTGCGGTATTTGACACGTTACACAAGTGGGGGACACACGTCCTGCGCTTTTTTCTAACACGCGCACTGTGGCGCCTGTTTAGTTACCTCCAAGTAAAATTACTGTTTTATCCCCGGAAACACGTGCAAGGTGCCAGATCCATTTCTTCTCCATCCAACGGCGCGGCGATCCATAAATGACCTTCGTCCTCCTTAGAAATCTCGTTCGCTGCGCCGCTCAAATCTCCAATATCTCTCTTCCATCGCCATTGCCATCGCGCATCCTTGCGTATTCACGCCACCAAACCTTCTCCTTTCACCCAAGAGTGTACTCTATGCCGCCGCGCGTAAGGCTGTCGAAGCACACCGCCGCCGGCACAGACACTTTGATGGAGGGCGCGGCCACTGAGACCCCTGGGTGGGAGAGGTCCAAGCTCACCAACCAGGACAAGAAGAACTTGAAGAAACTTGGATTGGTCCAGAAAGACTCCGTCATCTTCCCCTCAGACGAGAGCGCTCCAAAGCCACCGATGGGCTACCGAGTAACCTTCGTTGACCACCTCCTTCGCGGTCTTTTTTCCCCTATTCACGAATTCCTTCGTGGATTGCTTTTCGTTTATGGGATTCAGCTGCATCAGCTGACCCCAAATTCCATCCTCCACATTTCTATCTTCGTCACCCTCTGTGAATGTTTCCTCGGGTCCCATCCTCATTGGGTCTTGTGGAAACGTATCTTCTATCTCCGGTGGAACAACTCTCGTAGCGTCGTCTATAACGTAGGCGGCGTTTGCATCTGCGTCAGATCCGACGTAGGTTGTTTTGATGTTAAGTTCCCCGACTCCGTCCAAGGATGGCGCAAAAAGTGGCTGTACATCCAAGACAAAACCATCGGCGGCCAAGAGTACGACATTGCTCCCTTCGATAGTGCTGCCGAAATTCTGAGGCGCAAATCTTGGGATGCTGAAGCCACTGCCGAGGAAAAGGCCGCCATCGATGCCTTGATGAAGCGCATCCACCAACTCCAAAACACCCGCGGTGAAGAGATGTCGGGTGTTCAAATTACCGCCCATTTCCTTAGGATCCGGGTGCAGCCTCTGCAGGCTCGCAAAATCCCCATTTGGGCATATACTGGCAAAGAAGATGTTGATCGCCTATCCGGAGATCTTTCCACGAAGGACCTGGAGAAGCTTATTCGATGTTTCTCCTCGCTGAGCAAAAAGGATGAGGTCCCTACCTCATGCCGCGTAAAGCCATATAGTGGCAGCCACGCCCTTCCTGAAGTAAGTACCTTTTCATCGTGTTATCTTTGACATTTGTCGACTACTATTTTGCTGTCTTAGTCGTTTTTTTGTATTTACTTGCTTCTTTTTCGACAGAACCACCAAATTCCTTCTTCTCTTCCTCCCCTTCCAGAAGGTGCAGAGGTGGATGAGCGAACCATCATTAATGATGAGTCGCAAGAATCCACTCCCCCTGAAACTGAAGTCGCGGGATCTCAAAAATCCGCGGCTTCTTCTGACAAAGACACGGAATCGGATGCCTCCGAGTCTATGCGTTCTCTTCCTTCCGCTGTTTCTCCCAGAAACAAAAGAAAGAGGAATGAAACTGAAGATTCTGGCGCCTCCAAGCCTACTGAACCTGCTGTCGAGGAATCATCCCCTGATGACGGAGATGACCTTGACCCTTACGGCGATGCTGGCTCAGTTAGCTTGTAAGTTTCTTTGTTTCTATCTTTGGCGTGACATCTGTTTACTTGTCATATTCATATTCATATGTTGTCAGTGGCGGCAAGGAGGAGGACGAAGAAGCACTCGCGGTTACTGGCGCGGCTCCCACGAGCACGTCCAATACCGTGGTCCTTTCCGAAGAAATTCACATGACCGCGGATTCTTCACCTCCCCCAGCAGATGGTGGATACGGTGACTCCACCGCCCAGCCGCTGAGCGCCTTCTTCAAAGAGTCTCAAGGTCGGGGCTGGCAATGAACAAATGCTTATCTTGGGGAGTTCCTCGACTCCTCTGGTGAATGACGTAAGTATCCCTAGAACTTTATTTTGCTGCATGCTGTCGGATTTCTTCTGATTGTTCCCGAACTTTTTACTTCGTGCCAAAATGTTTCTCTTTCTAAGTATCTTTTTTTGACACTTTTCTCTACCAGCCCCTGATGGACCAATTCATCCGCCTCGGCACCCAATCCATTGGGTTTCGCGATGAGGCCGACGCTCTGAGAGGTATCTGTTGTATAACTTTGTTTAGGATGCTGTTTTTTGACCTTTGACTAATCAATATTGCTCTTGATCTTTATTAGCTTCTCTTCAGCAAGCCGAGGAACGCGCTGAAGCTCTCGAAGCCAAGCTAAAAATTAGCGAGGAGGCTCGCACGAAAGTTCAAGCTGATGTCGACTCTATTGAAGAACTTCGCCAGCGCCTCTCCAAAGCCGAATCTGCGCTTAGCGACAAGATCGCTGAGCAAATCTCTTGAGAGCAAGGCATCATAGATCGCCTTGAATCCCAAAGCCGATGCTTTTTCCGTTAGTTATTCCTTTATCTGGAAATTTTCCTTCACGCCCCTTCTCATGGTTGACCATAACAATGTGTTTTGTTGCAGCAAGGAGGAATGATGAGAGGTTTGAGCTGCTAGCGCCTAAGGATGATCGTCTTCTTGACGCTCTTTCCATTGTTGAGCTGCAAGGCAATCTAGCACGCACCAACCTTTCCGACTCAAGGGCTGCCTTTTCGCGGCTCTTCCCTCAATTCTTCCCCAAGGAAACCGAGCCAGAGATTTTCTCTGCTCTTATCAAGCGCTTCTTGCCGGAGGAAGACCTCGCATTGGCCTATCGACACGAAAATCTTAAGATTGGTATCGAAGGGACCATTGCTCTTGTCGCCAACAGCGGTCAAGAAGTCGAATGGGCCAAAGCAGGAAACCCCAGCAAGATCAAAAAGGACAAGTGTAAAACGCTAGTGAAGGACACCAAGGCACACTCGAAGAGCATCATTGAGTTCTTTAAGCTAAAACCTGTCGGTTCCACTAGCACTGCCAAGACGGAGGTCAAATAGACCATCCTGTCTCTGTCTTTTTCTTTTATTCTTATTTTGATGATATCGCCTTGATGACCCACAAGTATAGGGGATCGCGGCAGTCTTCGAAGGAAGTAAAACCCAAATTTATTGATTCGACACAAGGGAAGGTAAAGAATACTTATAAGCCTTAACAACTGAGTTGTCAATTCAGCTGCACCTGGAAAAGCACTAGTAACAGGGGTGATGTGAAAGTAGCAGTAATATGAGAGCAATAGTAAAAGTAACACAGCAGCAGTAACAACAATATGAGAGCAATGGCACCAGAAAATAGTTGGTACTACTTCCAATGACATGTAGAACAAGTATATAATGATTAGAGATGGACCGGGGTTCCCAGCGATCTACACTAGTGGTAACTCTCCAATAAGTGACAAGTGTTGGGTGAACAAATTACAGTTGGGAAATTGATAGGAATCAAAGCATTAAGACAGAACATCAAGATTATTAATTATGTAGGCATGTTTTCCAATTATAGTCGTACGTGCTCGCAATGAAAAACTTGCACAACATCTTTTGTCCTACCAGCCGGTGGCAGCCGGGCCTCAAGGGAAACTACTGGATATTAAGGTACTCCTTTTAATAGAGTACCGGAGCAAAGCATTAACACTCCGTGAAAACATGTGTCCCTCACATCACCGCCATCCCCTCCGGTTGTCCCGATTTCTGTCACTTCGGGGCCTTTGGTTCCGGACAGTGACATGTGCATACAACTTGTAGATACAATCTAAGCAATAAGTATAGAGCTCAAATCTAAGATCATGCCACTCGGGCCCTAGTGACAAGCATTAAGCATAACAAGATTGCAGCAACAATAACTTCACAAACTTTATAGATAGACTAATCATAATGTATCATCCATCGGATCCCAACAAACACAACACCGATTACATCAGATGAATCTCAATCATGTAAGGCAGCTCATGAGATCATTGTATTGAAGTACATGGAGGAGAGAATACCAACTAGCTACTGCTAGAACCCGTAGTCCATGGGGGAACTACACACGGAGCATGGTGGAGGCGGTGGCGTTGATGGAGATGGATTCCGGGGGCACTTCCCCGTCCCGGCAGGGTGCCGGAACAGAGAGTTCTGTCCCCCGAATTGGAGTTTCGCGACGGTGGCGGCGCCCCTGGAGTCTTTCTGGAGTTTCGTCAATTGGTGCTGCGTTTTTAGGTCGAAAGGGGTTTTATAGGCGAAGAGGCGGCGCAGGAGGGCTGACAGGGTGGCCTCACCCTAGGCCGGCGCGGCCAGGGTCTGGCCCACGTGGCCCTATGGTGTGGGCCCCCCTGGCTCTCCTCCGACTCTTCTTCGGTGTTCTGGAGCCTTCCGGGAAAAATAGGAGGTTTGGCGTTGATTTCGTCCAATTCCGAGAATATTGCCCGAACAGCCTTTCTGGAACCAAAAACAGCAGAAAACAGGAACTGGCACTGTGGCATCTCGTTAATAGGTTAGTTCCGGAAAACGCATGAAAACATTATAAAGTGCAAGCAAAACATGTAAGTATTGTCATAAAAGAAGCATGGAACAACAGAAATTATGGATACGTCGGGGACGTATCAGCATCCCCAAGCTTAGTTTCTGCTCGTCCCGAGCAGGTAAACGATAAAAAAGAAAAATTTCTGTAGTGACATGCTACTTACATAACCTTGATCATACTATTACAAAGCATATGAAATGAATGAAGTGACTCAAGGCAATGATCTATAGTTGCTAACAAATAGATAACATATAGCAAAACTTTTCATGAAGAGTACTTTCAAGACAAGCATCAAAAGTCATGCACAAGAGTTAACTCATAAAGCAATAAATTCAAAGTAAAAGTATCGAAGCAACACAAAGGAAGATTTAAGTTTCAGCGGTTGCTTTCAACTTTCAACATGCATATCTCATGGATAATTGTCAACATAAAGTAATATGATGAATGCAAATATGCAAGTATGTAAGAATCAATGCACAGTTGACACAAGTGTTTGCTTCTAAGATGGAAGGAAGTAGGTAAACTGACTCAACATAAAAGTAAAAGAAAGGCCCTTCGCAGAGGGAAGCATTGATCGCTATATTTGTGCTAGAGCTTCGGTTTTGAAAACATAAAGAGAGCATAAAAAGTGAAATTTTGAGAGGTGTTTGTTGTTGTCAACGAATGGTAGTGGGCACTCTAACTCCCTCGCCAGACAAACCTTCAAAGAGCGGCTCCCATTTTATTTTATTTTTGTGTGGCACTCCTTCCAACCTTTCTTTCACAAACCATGGCTAACCGAATCCTCGGGTGCCTGCCAACAATCTCATACCATGAAGGAGTGCCTTTTTATTTTAGTTTTATTATGATGACACTCCTCCCAACCTTTGCTTATACAAGCCATGGCTAACCGAATCCTTCGGGTGCCGTCCAACAATCAAATACCATGGAGGAGTGTCTATTTTTATTAATTAATTTGGGACTGGGAATCCCATTGCCAGCTCTTTTTGCAAAATTATTGGATAAGCGGATGAAGCCACTAGTCCATTGGTGAAAGTTGCCCAACAAGATTGAAAGATAAACACCACATACTTCCTCATGAGCTATAAAACATTGACACAAATCAGAGGTGCATTTTGAATTGTTTAAAGGTAGCACTCAAGCAATTTACTTTGGAATGGCAGGAAATACCACATAGTAGGTAGGTATGGTGGACACAAATGGCATAGTGGTTGGCTCAAGTATTTTGGATGCATGAGAAGTATTTCCTCTCAATACAAGGTTTAGGCTAGCAAGGTTGTTTGAAGCAAACACAAGTATGAACCGGTACAGCAAAACTTACATAAAAACATATTGCAAGCATTATAATACTCTACACTGTCTTCCTTGTTGCTCAAACACTTTTACCAGAAAATATCTAGACCTTAAGAGAGACCAATCATGCAAACCAATTTTAACAAGCTTTACGGTAGTTCTCCACTAATAGGTTTAAACTACATGAAAAAAAAAACTTAATCATGATCTATTTGAGAGCTCAAAACAATTGCCAAGTGTCAAATTATCCAAGACATATGAGGCATTTTCTTTTTCCAACCAAATAACCATAAGTATTGTAGCTTCCAACTTTTATCATTGAACATTAGAAGTAAAACGAAGAACAAGTGTTCATATGAAAAAGCGGAGCGTGTCTCTCTCCCAAATCAAGGATTGCTAGGATCCGATCTTATTCAAACAAAAACAAAAATAAAAGCACACAGACGCTCCAAGTAAAACACATATGATGTGACCGAATAAAAATATAGTTTCAGGGGAGGAACCTGATAAGTTGATGAAGAAGGGGATGCCTTGGGCATCCCCAAGCTTAGACGCTTGAGTCTTCTTGAAATATGCAGGGATGAACCACGGGGGCATCCCCAAGCTTAGACTTTTCACTCTTCTTGATCATATATCATCCTCCTCTCTTGACCCTTGAAAACTTCCTTCACACCAAACTTCTCATAAACTTCATTAGAGGGGTTAGTACTCAAAAAAATTGAATCCACCTTGGTCCTGTAGTGGCACATTGCAAGAACTCAATAAAACATTAGCTACAGCCCTCTATGTCTAGAAAGCCTTGCTTAGAGTCCACAAGAGACAATGCAAAAAACAGAGACAGAATCTGCCAAAACAGAACAGACAGTAAAGACGAATTTTAAATAAATACTTCCGTTGCTCAAATCAGAAAACTCAAAACTAATGAAAGTTGCGTACATATCTGAGGAACACGCACGTAAATTGGCATATTTTTCTGAGTTACCTACAGAGAAAACAGCCCAGAATCGTGACAGATAGAAATCTGTTTCTGCGCAGAAATCCAAATCTAGCATCAACCTTCGATTAGAGGCTTCACTTGGCACAACAAAACACAAAACTAAGATAAGGAGAGGTTGCTACAGTAGTAAACAACTTCCAAGACACAAATATAAAACAAAGTACTGTAGCAAAATAACACATGGGTTATCTCCCAAGAAGTTCTTTCTTTATAGCCATTAAGATGGGCTTAGCAGTTTTAATGATGCACTCGCAAGAAAGAGTATTTGAAGCAAAAGAGAGCATCAAAAAGCAAATTCAAAACACATTTAAGTCTCACCCACTTCCTATGCATAGGAATCTTGTGCACAAATAAATTCATGAAGAACAAAGTGACAAGCATAAGAAGATAAAACAAGAGTAACTTCAAAATTTTAAGCACATAGAGAGGTGTTTTAGTACCATGCAAATTTCTACAATGATATTTTCCTCTCTCATAATAATTTTCAGTAGCTTCATGAATAAACTCAACAATATAACTATCACATGCAGCATACTTTTCATGATTTCCAAACACATAATTTTTATCAAGTTCAAGAATAGTGGAATTAAAACTTTCAAACTTACTTTTATTAATAATATAACAAGGTAGTTGATCAATCTCAAGAGATATGGGACTCATAGAATAAGTCAAGAACTCTCCAATCCCATTTTCATTAGTAGTACAATTAATAGTATCAAGTAACATAGGACCATCATCAAGAGCTTTATCATAAACATTTGTTAAGCAAAATTCTTTAGTACCATGCACTTCGACATCAGGCACAAACAAAGCATTATCATAAGATTTATCAAAGTAGCATGGATTATCATAAATATCAGTAGCATAATTATTCTCACAAGTTTTACTCATAGGCAATATTTCAAGAGAATCCACAGGAACATAACATTCAACCTCTTTCGGTAAGCATGGAGGACAATCAAATAATGTAAGAGATAAAAAGTTACTCTCATTAGAAGGTTGGCATGGGTAGCTAATCCATTCTTCCTCCTTTTGTTCGTCGCTCTCCTCTTCTTTTTCATCCAATGAGCTTTCAGGTTCATCAATTTCCTCTTCTTTTTCATCCAATGAGCTTTCAGGTTCATCAGTTTCTTCTTCCACAGGTTCCTGCAAATTGTGAGTGCATTCTTGTGCATTAATGAGTCTCTCTTTATAGTCAATGATATAAGGATTATCACTGAAGCATTCTATGCAACAATTAAGGATAGAAGAGACATAATCTTTAAGGTCCTTACAAACAACACAAGTTTCATAATTCTCAACCATGAAGGATTCTATCTCAGAGGCTCCCATAAATACGACAAATTGTTCTACCTCTTCGAACCCATAATGAATATAGCAATTCCGATTATAGTTCTTAATTAAAAATTCCTCACTAAAGCCGCATTGAAATTTAAGATGTTTAGTATCCTGTTGAGAGCAACAGTTTATATCATGGCGTTTAAGCAAGATTTTAGCAATTGTATTCACTTTTTCTATCATAGCACTCATTACTTTACCAGTTCTTGATTCTCTATAATTATTATAACATTCTATAAGCTCCAAGTAGGTTGTTGGTTCTCCCATAACAGCAGTTTTTTAATTTTTAGATTTTTCAAATTTTTATGGATTTTTGGGTATAAAATAAAACAAGACAAAAAGAAACTAAGCAAAAGTAAACTAAGCAAAATAATACTAGATAGAAATAAACTAAGCACAAATAAACTAGACAAAAGTAAACTAAGCAAAACAAAATAAAACAAAATAAAAACAGAGAGAGAGGTAGAGTGTACTCCCCAGGTGAACTTATGAGTAGAGCTATTCCTCCCCGGCAACGGCGCCAGAAAACGGTCTTGATGACCCACAAGTATAGGGGATCGCGGCAGTCTTCGAGGGAAGTAAAACCCAAATTTATTGATTCAACACAAGGGGAGGTAAAGAATACTTATAAGCCTTAACAACTGAGTTGTCAATTCAGCTGCACCTGGAAAAGCACTAGTAATAGGGGTGATGTGAAAGTAGCAGTAATATGAGAGCAATAGTAAAAGTAACACAGCAGCAGTAACAACAATATGAGAGCAATGGCACCAGAAAATAGTTGGTACTACTTCCAATGACATGTAGAACAAGTATATAATGATTAGAGATGGACCGGGGTTCCCAGCGATCTACACTAGTGGTAACTCTCCAATAAGTGACAAGTGTTGGGTGAACAAATTACAGTTGGGCAATTGATAGGAATCAAAGCATTAAGACAGAACATCAAGATTATTAATTATGTAGGCATGTTTTCCAATTATAGTCGTACGTGCTCGCAATGAGAAACTTGCACAACATCTTTTGTCCTACCAGCCGGTGGCAGCCGGGCCTCAAGGGAAACTACTGGATATTAAGGTACTCCTTTTAATAGAGTACCGGAGCAAAGCATTAACACTCCGTGAAAACATGTGTCCCTCACATCACCGCCATCCCCTCCGGGTGTCCCGATTTCTGTCACTTCGGGGCCTTTGGTTCCGGACAGTGACATGTGCATACAACTTGTAGATACAATCTAAGCAATAAGTATAGAGCTCAAATCTAAGATCATGCCACTCGGGCCCTAGTGACAAGCATTAAGCATAACAAGATTGCAGCAACAATAACTTCACAAACTTTATAGATAGAATAATCATAATGTATCATCCATCGGATCCCAACAAACACAACACCGATTACATCAGATGAATCTCAATCATGTAAGGCAGCTCATGAGATCATTGTATTGAAGTACATGGAGGAGAGAATACCAACTAGCTACTGCTAGAACCCTTAGTCCATGGGGGAACTACTCACGGAGCATGGTGGAGGCGGTGGCGTTGATGGAGATGGCTTCCGGGGGCACTTCCCCGTCCCGGCAGGGTGCCGGAACAGAGAGTTCTGTCCCCCGAATTGGAGTTTCGCGACGGTGGCGGCGCCCCTGGAGTCTTTCTGGAGTTTCGTCAATTGGTGCTGCGTTTTTAGGTCGAAAGGGGTTTTATAGGCGAAGAGGCGGTGCAGGAGGGCTGACAGGGTGGCCTCACCCTAGGCCGGCGCGGCCAGGGTCTGGCCCACGCGGCCCTATGGTGTGGGGCCCCCTGGCTCTCCTCCGACTCTTCTTCGGTGTTCTGGAGCCTTCCGGGAAAAATAGGAGGTTTGGCGTTGATTTCGTCCAATTCCGAGAATATTGCCCGAACAGCCTTTCTGGAACCAAAAACAGCAGAAAACAGGAACTGTCACTGTGGCATCTCGTTAATAGGTTAGTTCCGGAAAACGCATGAAAACATTATAAAGTGCAAGCAAAACATGTAAGTATTGTCATAAAACAAGCATGGAACAACAGAAATTATGGATACGTCGGGGACGTATCACGCCTTAGTAATGACCCGCGACAGCCTATCATTGGTTCACTAGGAGCCAACTTTTGTAAAAACATGTAGCTATCTGAATGATTAATGGAATGCTATTTTGCAAAACGATTGATGTTAAGATTTTCTTTCCAGTTGGTTTTTGACAACTATACCACGGCACCTAGTCCTTCGGATGCTTTGCCTGCTGCCTCCTACTCGAGGAAAACTCCCGTTTATGATTTCGTTGAAGATTCTTCGAACGCTGATCCACTACGGGATTTGAATGAACTTCGACAATAACTCCAGTCGATGAAGAAGCAAACACTTGTGGTGATGGAACAATCTCGAAAATCGTCCGAGAGGGAGAAAATTGCTCTTCAGCAGGCCCGGGAAGCCTTAGCTTTGAAAGAGGCTGCGGTCACTGAAGCTGCACAGGCTACTTCCCGAGAAGATTATATACTTGATTTGATGACTGACGCTAGCCTGGACATGGCGGGTATGCTTCACAAGTTTGAAATTCCTCTCTACTTTATTTGCTTGTTTTCATCTCTCACTATGATACTTCCGTCGAGTAGGTTCCTTTTTGGATGCTGCTGCCGAAGACTAGCGGGTTGACGCAAGATCAAACCTACTTGTCAAACTTGCTCTGGACCATCGCTCTAGCTTTTGGGCTACACCGGATCGTACGCGACGAATCGTCAGATTTCAAGACTGCGCAAGCCAAGTCCGTGAATATCTTGATTTCTATACAAGGACGCTGGCCCTGGTTTATAACACCATGTTTCCTCGAAACCCCCATCCGAAGACCCTTCCTGACTTGATGGACAAATTCAAGAATGATGCTCGAATCCATGATTTTGTGAAGGCCCAATTGACTGCTGGACCTAGATTTGCTATGATCATGCTGCAGATCTGCTACCCGAAGTTGGATATGACCAACATCGTTGAAATTTCCCATGAAAAACTGAGGAGTCGGAGGAGGAACATCGACAAAATCGACGATGTTGTAACACCCGTGGCCGAGAAAATAATGGATGATTTACTTCGGATGGATGCTGAATTCTTCGTGAAGGGTAATTATGCTGACTTCATGGGTGCCACTGCTGACGATGAAAGAGTGAACATAGATGACCTGATAGGACATGACTGAAAGTCTGCTTCTTCTGTTGAAATTTTTCTTGACAAAGGAACCCCGTATATTGTGAGCACTATGTATATTGTAAAACAACTTGTATGTTCTTTCTTTCCTCTAGCCCCCGAGCGTTTCGATGGCTAGTGTATGGACCAAGGAAAATAACTTTCAGATTGTATATTCTAGAGATTTGTGTATATATATTGAATTTGCGGGTTGCAAGCCCCCGAGCCTGTCGAAGAAAAAGATGTATATCACCAATATCTTTACTATATTGCGGCACCGCCAGCCCGCCTCATTAAAAACCTTCCAGCCCCACTCGGTGCCCTGAAAGGAAAAGAGTGCGTCTGAAAACTCGCGGGCTTTTCAGTACATTGTATGTTTACATATATGACTATATTTCGGCTTAAGCGTAAAAACGCCTAAGCTGCGCCACGTTCCAGGGATTTGGCTCGGCAATCCCTGTCTTCTTGTCCTTTATCCTGGATGCTCCTCCTTCAATTACTTTGGTGACGATGTTCGGGCCTATCCATGGTGACTCGAATTTTTCATGGCTATCTTGCGTAAGCCGAAGGAGTAAGTCGCCTACTTGAAAAGACCTTGGTTGGAAACGTCGACTGTGGTAGTTTTTCATATCTTGCTGGTACTTGGTGACCCTTGATAACACCTCGTCTCGAGCTTCGTCGAGTGCATCGACATCATCTTCCAGTGCCTTTCTCGAGGTTTCTTCATCAAATTCCGTCACTCTCGGGGAATTATGTTCTATCTCTATCGGGAGCACTGCCTCAGCTCCATGAACCAGAAAGAATGGAGTTTCTTGTGTCGCTGTATTGGGTGTCGTCCGTATACTCCATAACACGCTAGGCAACTCCTCTGTCCAGGTGTGTCGAGCTTTTTCCAATGGTGTTAGCAGACGCTTCTTGATGCCATTGCAGATGATGCCGTTCGCTTTCTTGACTTGACCATTGGTCTGCGGGTGCGCAACTGAGGCAAATTGTAGTTTGATGCCTACCTCTGTGCAATACGCTTTGAATTCCTTGGAGGTGAAGTTGTTGCCATTGTCTTTGACGATGCTATGAGGAACTCCAAATCAAAAAACAATACTTTTGATGAAACTAACCGCCGATGCTGCGGCTGGCGAGTTTATCGGCTTGGCCTCAATCCACTTAGTAAACTTGTCGACATCTACGAGCATATACTCCATTGAGCGAAAGGCCATGACAATGGTATTGGCATCAACTCTGCTGCCGGAGAATGAGGTTTTGCGGCAAACCTTTGGCACACATCACAGGTACGCACTATGTCCTTTGCTTCTTCGATTGCTGTTAGCCAATAGAATCCTGCTCTGAAAACATTGGCTGCTATAGCTCGACTGCTTGCGTGGTGTCCACACACTCCCTTGTGCACATCTTTTAGGAGTACTCGTCCGTCTTCGGGTGTAACGCACCGCTGCACTACTCCCGATATACTCCGCTTATACAGCTCTCCCTTAACCACAGTAAACGCCCTTGACCGTTGAATAACTCGCCTTGTTTCTACTGGATCTTTGGGTATTTCTTTCCTTAAGATATATGCGATGCAAAATTGCATCCAAGGAACTTGCACCATCATCACCTCATGTGATTCCTCTTCATCTCCTGATGCACTTGCTTCTGATATTGCTGGAGCCCCCGAGCCTTTCTCGACCTTCTCCTTTTTCTTTGACTATTTCTTTGCCTTAGTCGACCTTTCACTTATCTCCTCCCAAAATACGCCAGGTGGTATTGCTAAGCATTGTGATCCGATGTTTGCTAGAACGTCGGCTTCATCGTTGCTGAGTCTGCTAATATGATTCACTTCGCAGCCATCAAAGAGCTTCTCGAGTTCATTGTATACCTCCTTGTATGCTATCATACTGTCGTTGACTGTGTCGCATTGGTTCATTACCTGTTGAGCCACCAATTGCGAGTCGTCGAATATTTTAGTCAGGTTGCACCACATGCTTTTGCCATCTTCATCCTATGTATCAATGCTTCATACTCTGCCTCGTTGTTAGATGTAACACCCCAAAATTTCAAAACAAAGAAAAAATCAATTTCCATTTATCAAAAATTTAGAGTCAACGAAAACTTGCCTATTTCAAAATCTTTTCTATTAGGTGAATGAATGAATGTTTGCTTAGGCCATGATTGTTTTGATAGATGGATTTGGAAACCATTTTAAACTTAAAACAATACCCTTTGGATTAAAGAAAAACAAAGAAAAAACAAAAGAAAATAAAACTAAATGCATGCATGTGATAATTGTCACTTTTGCATATTAATTCCCTTAGTTGTTTGTGAGTGAATGATTGCTTTTGCCATGTTAGCTTTGTTTAGATTGTTTGCAAACAATAAGAAACTCAACATAACACTCATTGAACCAAAAAGAAACAAAAGAGAAAATAAAAATATGCAGTTATATGCATATGGTCATTTCAGGATTTATTATCAGGATGCCTACTTTGAGCCCCTGTGGTTATTCTTTTCTAAACCAGACACCATAATCTTTTTGTCCAGATCACAAGTACACATAAAAGTGAGTAAATGGGTGTTATCCAAACTTTCTGAGTCACTTTCAATTGCTTATTATAAGCATCCAAAGTGGCAACACTGAAACAAAATTAAGATAACCTCAAATTTGATTTTCATCAAACCAACCTCAATTTGCAAACCAATGCCACCAAGAGATGTCAAATAATATTAGAGTCACACCCCTGAAATATTTTGGCAAAATTCAAAATAAAATCTCTTGCGGCCATTTTGTCAAACACTTGGTGTGCACAAATTAGAGAAGTGCATACACTCTAAAAACCAGTTGGTTTTAGCCTAAACCATCACTCCTTTTGTCATCATTAGTGTCCTCTTGCACCCTCTGGACAAAGCTAAGCCTTGGCACCACTGCTCACTGGCAATCATGACCATAGCATGGCCATGTCATCCTCATGCCACTCACCATGCCACCCCTCTCTCCTCTCTTCCCTGGCTTACCTCACCTTGTCCTAGAGGTAGCCTCACTCTCCTGAGCACGACGGTACACGCCCCTGGCCAAGGAGAGACCAGCTCTGCCCAGGAAAGGACGCGCCCACATCACCCAGGCATGCCGAGACCGGCATGGTCGTGACGCCAGCACGCGCACGGGCGCCACGTTGCCCTGTCGCCTCAGTCCTCGCCTTGCCATCAGCGCCCGCACGGAGCATCGTCATGATGCCAGGAGACCGCCAGACACCGTCCTTCTCCCCCTCGTGCCTGTCGCCGTCGCTCTCGTCGCCGACGACCGCAACGGTACCGCCGGACGCGTCCAATCCCCACTGTGTGTGACCACCATTGCCTTTGCGACTATGCGCGTGATGATCGTCATGACGTCCTGAACAGCACACCGTCCTCGCCCATGCCTCTCGCCGCTCGTAGCATCAACTCACCATCCGCACCCGTGGCCTCCCGCCGCAGCTCGAGGAGCCTATAAAAGGAGCACTCCCCCGTGCTCATTCTCCACACCATCTCACTCCCCAACTCTCCCTGATCATGCTAGCAAAGTCCCTCTATCCAATTTAGTCCGAGCTCGCCGGAATTGAAGCCGGAGACCCGCCGGAGCTGGAGAAGGTGGAGCTGGAGTTGCCGAGCACCCCCGGAGCCGCCGCGACCACCATCTGCTTCCTCTTCGTCCGCAACGTCGATCGCCACCACCCCCGACCATCGCTGGCCACCGGTGAGCCCTCCGACCCCTAGGTCCGCCACGGTTAGGGTTGGAGCTCGCCGTCGATGACGACGAGTCTCGGCAGTCCGATCTTGTTCTAATCCAACGCCCCCTAGTTAGTGTACCATTTCGGGTTTTAAAACCCCGCTGACAGGTGGGGCTTGCTATCAGGCCGCCAGCATGTGCGAGACGCGCCACTGGGCCGGCCCGTTACCTTTTTCTCCTGGCCCGTTTAGTTTCCCACCTAAGCCCATCAATACAAATCCGATTAATTTCTTTTTAGCCTAAACATAATTCTGATGCCCTGTTCAAAATTCAATAGAAAAATATCTGCTATACCAAATCTAGTGATTCAAATTTCTATGGATAGCTTAGGATGTTATGTAGCAAAATAAATTGGTTGCAACCTCAGAAACTTTGCAGATCACCTACAGTAAAAATGATAATGCAGTCACTTTGCCAATTTCAAACATTTATTAAAAATCAACCATAATGTATTTTGAGGTGATTCCACCTCTCAAAATTCACATTTCAGATACTCTATTTGAATATGTAAAAATATAGATTTTTAGTTAAAATGATCATGGGCTAGATTCAAATAATGGCTATGTGGCTATTCCTAGCCCATTTAAATTATTTCAAAAATGTTAGTCAAATACTATGAGATGTAGCATCTCATTTAAATCACTTTCCCAAGTAATTTAATGTGAGGTGATGATCTTAGTTACATGGCCTCATATTTTATTATTTGAGGATATTAAATCTTAGTAATTTTTTTCAATGAGAGGAAATTACTTTTCAAAAGAAATAAATGGAAACCCTAGTATTAATTCTTGTGAGGATAATAGATCATCTTGTGTGAGCCATTATGGATAAATAGCCTCCTTAAGTATTGTTTGGTGATTGTATACCTCGTATCCGTTTATAGATGCTAGTACCGAAGGCTACGAGGAGGAGGAGGTCTTCTACGAAGAAGAGGAGGAACACTTTGATCGTTGTACCAACCAAGGCAAGCTCTACTAATGCAAGCTATACTAGTGCAAGATACCCTTGCAATACTCTTTTGTTTAAGGATTTGTCCAAGCCCAAGTTTTTATCTTGCAATCTTTTACTTTGTGTATCAAGGCTTATTTTTATAGTTAACTTTGGTCTAAATATAGGGTACTACAAGAATATCAAACTTAGCCTAGAGAGCTAAAATTTAGTTAACACCCCTCATGACTAGTAGCTAGTGCTAAAACTTAAATTGACCACTCTAGATGGGAACTTGTGAATCAAATGACTTTGAAAACCTTAGAATGACGAGTCATTCTACTGAAAGTTTTGAAGGTGAATATGACCTTGGAATGACAAGGTGAATTTGACAAAAACTGATGGTTGGGTTCGGATGCGATACCATTCCAATTTTAGAGTACCCCTACAATACCTGATAATGGGAAGGGCTTAACTGGCAATTTATGTACTTTAGTATGGGTTTCCTCTGAACAAGCGTCATAGGGGTTATGCCGAGGTTGCCTCCGTGAAAAGTGAAATGACGTGAAATAGAGATGAATGTCATACCCAAGCCCTGTGCAGTTCCCAGGATGGTAGATCGCCATCGCTGGGAGGCCAAGCTCATAGGGGAGGTGCCTATACTAGGGTATGTAAGTAAAAGGTTAATGGTTGATGATCCACATACTGAGTATGATTATTCAGGGCTTTCCCTGACGGATGTAATCAAAAGTTGTGGCACAGGTGTATAACCTCTGCAGAGTGTTAAACTATTCGAATAGCCGTGTCTGCGGTCATGGACGGTTGGATGGCCATACTGTTCCGTTGTCAGATGTTTTTCTAAAAATGACTTGTGACTTGAAAGATGAATTTGACTTGATCACAACAGAGTTGTGGGAATGACACTAATGTTCCCACTTGAGTAATTTTAGGAAAATGAAAAGTTTTTGACTATTAAGTGTTTATGAAATAAAACTAGCTTTGTGCAAATAAACCTAGCAGCTTAGAACCATTATTAGAGCTACTAGTACTTCTATTAGTGTGAGTTTGCGAGTACTTTAAAAAGTACTCATGGCTTTGTCCCTGGCTATTCAAATGGCCAGACTATAAAGAAGAGCACCAGTACCAGGAAGATGGACATCAGGATGTCTATGATAACTAGGATCGCCTCCCAACGTCAGATGGACCGCTACTACATTTCTTCCGCTATGTGTTTTGTATCTGATCTTTAGATCAACTGTTGGTTTAAGAATTGGATCATGAGATCCCTTGTTGTAAGACGATTATGGTTTGTAATGAATAATGTTATGTGATATCAACTATTATGTCTAGCAAAAACAATATTCCTGGGCTTGCGATGTATGGCATAATAGGCATCTGGAATTAAAAATCCGGGTGTTGACATTAGACGCGTTAGGGAATGTCATCCGCAGTACATATTTCATCTTATCTCCTTGAGGTGATACTAATATCACGCCGGCTCCAGCTCCTTCTAACCTTTTGGACCCGTCAAAGTTCACATTCCAGGTTCTCGACAAATCTGGGGGTCCCGTATTTTGCAGCTCCATCCACTCTGCGACGAAGTCTGGTAAAATCTGCGAATTTGTTGCTTTTCTTTTCTCATACGTGATGTCCCGAGGGGAAAGCTCTATTCCCCAAAGGGAGACATGACCTGTAGCTTCCGGGTTCTTTAATATATTGGACAAAGGCGCCTCGTTGACCACTATTATCGGATGTGCCAAAAAATAGTGTCGCAGTTTTCTTGCGGTTGTAAATACTATGTATGCTAACTTTTGGTACTGCGGGTACCGCTGTTTTGAAGGCGATAAAACTTCGCTGATGAAGTATACCGGCCACTGGACTCCATGGAGTTTTCCTTCTTCTTCTCTTTCAACCACAAGTACTGTGCTCACCACCTGAGGTGTGGCTGCGATATATAACATGAGAGGTTCCTTTTCCTTGGGCGCCACCAATATTGGTGGTGTCGAGATTGTGCACTTGAGGTCCTCAAAAGCTCTGTCTGCTTCCTCGTTCCACTCGAACTTTTCTCCCTGCACATCTCATCCTCGTCGACTTTTGGTGATTGCCGACGTTCTCTCCTTTCTTGCCGCGCCCTATCAACTCGCGCATGTGTCGATGTATCTCTTGCCGCGCTTGTTCTTGGCGGGTCATGTACTACCACTGTGCGTCGTGGACTATTTTGCCTTGGAGCACCTTCGGGAGGTGTACCTGTGTTTGCGAATGCTATTCCCATGACTCCAACTCCTGCTATAGCCATGTTGTACAATGATTCCCTCGGATCTACAGGAGGTGGTCTATTTGCTAGTATAAAGGCCTGAGTCGCCATATATCCAGCTTCCGGTGTTTTGGGAATAATGTTTCCCCTTGTATCTATTGACATAAAGGACATATCGAGATTTTGGATCAGATTGTCCCTCTTGCCTTCGGGGACGTTCTGCAGCCTAGACCTTGCTCTATTACGGGCTGCTCTATGATTAGATTCTGAAGTTCCTGAGTGTCGGCTAAGCTCTGCCCTTCTTCGGCTTGACGCAGAAGCTGCGGCTCTCCTCCTATCAAGCTCAATTGTTTGCTTTTCGAGTTCTCGTCCAGCACGGGCGAGTTTATATTGGTATGCTTGCAATTCTTCGGCCGTGGCAGTTGTAGTCATCGGCTCTGTACCGTCCATGGCTTTTGCAGCTCTGTCCCAAGCCGCTTGTGGAAGTTGCACCATCTGTCGCGTCGCAGGCCCGACGTACTTAGTGCCCAAACCTCGCGTAAGATCAGCGGGATCGACGTATGGATTTCCCACATCATCGAAAGCCTCTGATGTCTCCTCCTGTGGGCGACTTGGTTCTCCAGTTGTATAGACTTGATGATATTTTGAAACTTGACTTTCGTCGAGGTTGGCGACACCGTCGTATAGATCGGTGAAGACCTCCCAAACAGAAGTAGATCTGTCGATGAAGTTGAAGCTGTCGACGATGTCTGAGTCGCTGCTTATATTGGAGTCCGCAGATGACTCGAAGGACATGCTGCCGAAGATCTTGATGAGTTCTCCGCTTGCCACATCCTTGGCAAAGCGTGGCGACGAGATCTCCTCGGCTCCCGTCTCGAACAATGACAACGATTCTGAAAGATCGGAGTCGGCCGCCGATGATCCCGACGAAATCGGAACCTCGAGACGATGTGATCCCTCTTTTCCGATGCGGAAGTGAAACCTCCCGAACGTCATCTCCATAGGCTCCTCCAGATACGCATATGCATCCAAACGGGAGGGCGGGTGATTAACAAAATCGACTAGACCAGTTTCGATCTGTTTACCTCTGTCCATCGCGTTGCTTTCCACCGAAGACGTCGACGATGTTGAACGTGCCATCGAGATCAGCTCCTTGTCGCCTCTAATTCCCACAGATGGCGCCAATTGACAAGGTATCGACTTGTCAATGCCTACAGATTGTAGACTAGGGTTTTCATGGAAGTAAAGGGCAAGTAGATCTCGAAGGTTCAGCCAGAAAAGTACTCGACTGCTAAGAAATTAGGGTTGTATTGATAATGAAATCGATCCTCTCTTTGTCCCTCGACTCCCCCTTATATAGGAGGCGGAGCCGAGGGTTTCGTGATGTACAAGTTACAAAGCCCGGGAGACTCTTTGAGTTCGTCCCGTAATAGTTACAAGTACTTATTCCTAATACAACTCTATCTTTCCCAACTATTTCGTAACTCGGCTCCCGGGCTTCATAAACTTTGGGTCGTGGGCCTTCAGTAAACCCTTGGTACCATCTTCGGCAGGCCCATTGGGGATGCCTATGTCAGAAGGGGAGGCCAGAAGCGACTTATCTCGCCTAGGCGCCTGGGCCGGTGATGACGGAGCTGCCGACAAGGTGGCCTACACCGATGGGGAGGGAGGAGCCGACGCCTGGTGCAGGGGCAGTGGCGACAGAATCCTTCGATGTCGCGTCATGACTTCTAGGTCGATCCGACAGGCGCCGCTCCATCCATGGCGGCGCCGCGCCCCTGTTGCTCGCCACCTCTTGGGTCACATCCCCTCGATGCGGGAAATATGTACCATTAGTCGGATAAATCTGTCGGTTAGGGCATCTCCAGCGGCGCGACGCAAATAGACGCTTAGCAACCGTTTTTGTCCGCCGTGACCGGAAATGCGTCTGGCACCACCTCCAGCGGGGCGACGCAAAGTGACCGGGCCGTCCGCGGAGACACAAACCTCGCCCAAATATGCGCCTGGGATGCGTCTCCGCGGGCGCGGAAAGTGTCCGCTCGCGTCCGGCGGATGTTTTGTCTGGCCCACCAGGCAGTGACGCAGCGTCGATGCGTCTTCTCCGCCAGTACTGGCGCCGAGGCGTCGCTTCGGCAATCTGCGGCCGCGTTAATGGCGATGCCTCGTGTGCCGCGCGGCCGTCGCCTACCTCTGCGCACGTAGTAATGGCGATGCCCCGCGTGGTGCGGCCGTCACCCTGCCTCCGACCTATATAAACAGGGGCGCGAGCATCTCATCTCCTCCCCACAAAACCCTAGCCGCCGCTGCCGTAGCACCGCCTCCGCTCAGCCCTAGCAGATCCACCATGAGCAGCGCCGGACACGGCCAGGCTGCCGCGCCTCCACCTCCACCTTCACCTCCCACTCCACCTCCCCCGGCCTCGAGCTCCGACGACGAGTTCGACTCCGAAGACAGCACCGACCTCCTCCACCCGGTCAGGGACGCCGCGGCCCTGGCTGAAGCGGAGAAGGAAGCAGAGGAGGAGCGGGCGGCCCATGTGGCAGTCGACGCCGAGCTGGAATAGTGCAGGCTGGTTTTGATATATTATACGTTTTTCCCACGATGATTTTGATATATTATACGTTTTTTCTCGACGTCGTACGCAAAAGTTAATGCGGTTTTACCATTTTTCAAACTTTTTTTACAAAAAAGGTCAAAATTCGAATATCTTAATTTCACCGAATAGTAGATTGCATAACATACAAGAATCTTAAAACATTTTATTTTTTTAATTTTCTATCATTTTCATTTGTATTTTACAAAGCAAAAAAAGGCGATCCACGAGGGGTGTGTGGAGGTGCGTGGGGAGCAGGAAAACCTTTAGTACCGGTTCGTGACACGAACCGGTACGAAAGTTCTACCCTTTTGTATCGGTTCATGTCACGAACCGGTACTAAAGGTTTTCCGGCTGACGCCAACCCTTTAATACCGGTTCGTGAAACGAACCGATACTAAAGGTCCTGCACAAACCGGTACTAAAAGTTGCAGGCGACCTGGCAGTGCAACCGGTACTAATGCACCCTTTAGTACCGATTTGTAAGGAAACCGGTACTAAAGGGTTGGATGGAAGCTCCTTTTTCTACTAGTGATGCACACACGTGGAAAATCAACAAGGTTTATGTTGCCGCAGACTCTCAAATATTGGTCCAAAGTTATGGCAGCCAAGCAACAGTTACTCTCTGAAATAAGCTAGACATCAAATTCTGAACCAATTCGCCCCGTTTCAATCTCTGAACCAATTCACTTAAGTCTTTGCTGACTTTGCAATCACCAATTCTTCTCCCTGGACTATAACCTGGATGCAAGGTTCATCGTGTTAGTGCTATTTCCACTATTTCCCCATGGATTCGACCACTACAAACTAGTAAAAATCCTCTTGATCATGCGCCCACCGTCGCCTCCACGAGCATCACCACAATGAAGCAACAGAAGGGCGCGAGAGAGAAAAAACAAGGGCACGATCAGTACCGTAGTGCGGCGGATCTTCGAAGTACTCCCAGTAGTGCATGACCGTTGGGATCCGTCATCGCCGCAACTAACCGCTGCCGGTGCCTCGTCTCCGCCACCTCGCCAAAATTGCCGCTGTTTCTGTTCTTGCCAAAAAGGCAAGACAAAGGAGAGGAGAATACCTGAAATACAGGAGTACGATGTGCCTTTCTATAAAAAACCTCATCCCAGCACATGAAGCAATGCTAAATCGTATTACTCATTATTTTCTGGACTTCACTGCAAAAAAAAAAAAAATCAAGTACGCAACCTGCGTGTGGACGATTCGAACTGTTTGGACTAAATTTGTTCACTTTATACAAGTTGTGGTACCACCGGTTTCCACTTTGCAACATGTGGAACTAAAATGCAATTTAGCTGCAAATTGTGGTACCAAATATGTTAATACCTCTTTTTTCTTTGAGTAATGCTACACCTACGTAAGTCTAGGATTATTGTTTTTCTTTAGTTCAATGGGCTTGCGACTTGAGGGTATTTTGGACCAGCGAAATTACTTTTGACGGAATGGATTAATGGAACTGACGGCAGTGTCATACAAGGAAACAAATTAAGACTAGATGTCAAGTAAGGAAGAAAATATCGTCCGGTGTCAAATAGGAAACCTCATTTTATGGCAGTGTCAAATAAGGAATTTTCTCTTCATGTTAATAATGAGTTACGACTTACAAGTTACAAAATGAGGTTGTTGAGAACTAAGTTAATTACAAATGGACTTCGAGATTGTAACTTAATTTCATTTTCGTTGAAGATGTCATCTTGTAGTTGTACGCACGTAAACTGGAGCCTCCATCTTTCACGCGACCTCGTAGCTCTAAACAGGCCGTAGTTGCATACACGTCGTCGTCGGGTGCAACTGCAATTGACGCCGACTCGTCGTTCTCACCACGTTTTGCCTGTTGGCATGCCTACAAATGCCATCCCGCCCAGCCATCAAAACACGAACAGGAGTGGTACCACTCCAGCAAGTCTAAGGAGGTTCATAGAAACCGTAGTGCCAATATGGCCGGTGTCACCACCAACACCGTCGCCCTTGTGGCACTCCTCTCCATGCTCGTCACGTCCGTCCGTTCCGGCACCACCTACAGCTCCACCTGGCTCCCCGCCAAGGCCACCTGGTACGGCAAGCCCAACGGCGCCGGCCCCGACAACGGCGGTACGCTTATATGCTATTCCGGCGCAATGTTCTTGCGTTGCACCACGCAGTGTGCCAACCCAATCAGCAGTAGGACTAATAATGGCGACCGATCTATTTGCAGGTGGTGCTTGTAACTTCAAGAACAGCCAGAAGGCACCATTCTTCTCCATGACGTCCTGCGGCAACCAGGCTTTATTCAAGGACGGCGCCGGCTGCGGCGCCTGCTACCAGGTACTACCACACTACCACGCATATATGGCGCCGGCAATGTCATAGTTGATGATTGCTGATCCCTTAATTAGTTTGGTCAAACTCAAACTGATGTCGACCAATGTGTTGCCCGGCCTGCTAACATGCTGCTGTGTTTCAGATAAAATGCAACAAGAATAACTACCCCGAGTGCTCCAACGTGGCGAAGACGGTCGTCATCACCGATATAAACGACGGCCCCATGGCCAAGTACCACTTCGACCTCAGCGGCACGGCGTTCGGTGCCATGGCGCTTCCAGGCCGGAACGCCCAGCTCCGCCGCGCCGGCAAGATCAGCATCCAGTTCAGGAGGGTGCCCTGCAACTGGCCGGGCGTGAAGATCACCTTCTATATCCTCAAGGGTGCCAACCCATACTACTTCCCGGTGATGCCAGAACACCTCAACGGAGACGGGACCGTGGTCAAGATGGAAGTCATGCGGTCCAAAGACGGCCGCCCCACCAAGATCTGGGAACCCATGTACCGCTCCGTGGGCGCCGTCTGGAGGCGCGACTCCGGCAACCCGCTCAAGGGGCCATTGTCCTTGCGCATCACCAGCGATTCCGGAAAGAAGCTCATCGCCAACAATGTTATCCCGGCTGGATGGAAGGGCGGCAACGGATACACGTCCAAAGTTCAGTTCTATTGATTGGCTTACCTACTTCAGTTCTCCGATCGAGGCCGACTTCATCATCTCAGTGTCAGGTGATCGGCCCTCATTAACAATATGTATCGAAGGATTTTTTTTGTGGAGAATTGGATCCATGGATTTTAAGTTACCAGGTAGCACCTCCACTCGTGCTGATTTGGCCCTAACTGTGTGTGTCTTCAAGAAAGGATCCGTACGTGTGCGCCTGAACTCGTGTTTGTGTTATATGTTTCTTTCCGAAATGTGCCTTTTGCTGAGCATTGTATCCAATCATTTCATTCTACAAGGAGCGGTGTAAACATTCATAATATATACTAGCAATGGTAGGCCCGGTGGTGATGAAATTTTTTAGCAGTTGGAAATGGTTGTGGATTTCTGTTGTGTGTGAATAATGTTTTTACCAATGCATAGACGTGGGTGCTTCCATTTATTTAAAACTCATTTGTCGCGTTATTGTGTTTTTTATGATAGCTGAATACTAGTATTATCTCTATATATATGGTCATTGAGCTGTTGGCTAGTCTTCTTGTACGTTTACGAAGGTGAGGGCGAGTCTTAATAGATTGTGGGTTACAAATGTGAGGGCAATTCTCAATAGATTGTGCATAGATTGTGCATGTGTGACAGAAGTTTTATTTAGTTGCATGCGAGTCTGTACAGAATGTCATTGGGCCATGGATGGAAGTGGCGAGCGTTTTTCTTTCTGCCATGGTTGAGTTCTTGGTGAACCGACTAAGTAGAAAACACAGTGAATCACTGATTCTGTTGGAAAACAGGATGATTTCAAGAGATAGATGCTTATGTTATGCACAAAGACATCGGTAGCAAAATTTTAAAATAAGTGATATACATTGACTTCATTGTTAAACCATGTATTTCATACGTTGTAATACACTCTTTGTATACGCCACGTGTGGGGCTTTTCCACACTATATTAACACGTAGCCCGGCCTAGGGAGAGGGTACGGTTCCAACCTAGGTTAATTCACATGGTATCAGAGCCTCCTCCTCCCTCCTCGTGAGGCGGCTGCCGGCTCCAACACCGACGACCAAAACCCGCCCGCTGGCGTTCGCTGGTGCAGGACACACAAACCTCAAACATCTGCTCCGGCTGCTCCTTGCTGCTGTGAGCCTCCAAATCCAGACAAAACCCACGACCCAAAACAACAACAACCGCTCCGATCGGAGCCCTCAAACCCTAGAAAACCTAGACACCAAAAACAAACCAACAATCTCTCCTGACGATCGATCTGATGGCTTATGCGTCTTCGACCGCGGCGGCTGCTGCTGCAGCGGCGAACCTGTCCACTGCCCTTGGCGCTCCGCCGTCCGAGAAACTTTCACGGGACAATCATCTTTTCTGGAAGACGCAAGTTCTTCCGGCCCTTCGCGGCGCCCAGGTCATGGAGTTGTTGAACGGCACCGACCTTGCCCCGCCCAAAACTGTGGAGATAGAAGACCGTGATGGCAAGAAGGCCCAAGTGCCAAATCCAGAGTATGCAGTTTGGAACGCCCGTGATCAAACTCTTATGAGCTATCTGGTAAAATCCCTTGATGTAGATCTGTTATCTCAATGCATTGGTCTGGAACATGCACATGAAATATGGAAAACGATAGAAGATCTGTTTGCATCACAATCTCGTGCTCGTGTCAATTTCCTTAGAGGTGCTCTTATTAACACGAAGAAATAAGAACTCACAGCTCGTCAGTATATTGCCACCATGAAAGGTTTTGTCTCTGAACTTGCTGCAGCTGGTAAAATCGTGGACCAAGATGAACTCAAGGGCTATATTCTTGGTGGTCTTGTGGATGATCGCTACACACCTTTTGTGGCATCTATCAATGCCAATTCATCCACCACATGTGCTGATATGTGTTCCCAGTTGCAAGCCTTTGATGATCGTCAAGCCACCCTCACTCAACACAACACTGTTTTTCAAAGCTCAGCCAATGCTGCTGCCCGTGGTGGGGGCAATATGCAGCGCCGTGACGATCGTGATGCTCAAGGTGGTCAGTATCGTGACCGAAGGGAAGACAGGGACCCTCGCCGTACTGATCAGCATGGAGGTGGTGGTGGCCATTACCGTGACAGAAGAGATGACCGCTATGGTGGTGGCGGTGGTGACTATAACCGCCGTGATGATAGGCCTCAATATCGTGATCGACGTGATGACCGTGTCTATCGTCGTGATGATAGAGAGCGCCGTGATGGAGGTGGACGTGGTGCTCCCAAAGGAGGGTGTGGCCGTGGGCACACTCCTACCCGGTTCGTTGATACTACCTGTCAAATCTGCAAGAAATATGGGCATCCTGCAAATGAGTGTTGGTGGCGCTATGCTGATCGTGATGATGATGATGAAGACAACACGCGCCAGGAAAAGGGAGCATATGGAGTTGACACCAACTGGTACATGGACACTGGTGCAACTGATCATATCACGGGATAGCTGAACAAGCTTCACACTCGTGAAGACTATCATGGACGTGATCAAGTCCACAACGCCAGTGGCACAGGTATGGCAATACAGCATATTGGTCAATCAACATTGCACACCCCTCATAGTTCTTTATGTTTACGCAATATTCTACATTGCCCTAGTGCCACCAAAAATCTCTTATCTGCTCATCGAATTACCTTAGATAATAATACCTTCATTGAAATTCACCCTTTCTTCTTTTTGATCAAGGACTAGGCCACCAAGCAAATACTGTTTAAGGGTCCTTGTTGTGACGGCCTATACCCTTTTGTGCCTATCTCCAATGCCGTCGACCAACATAAGCAAGCCTTCATCACCATCAAGCCGTCTTCATCCACCTGGCATCGTCGTCTAGGACACCCTTCATCTTTTATTGTTCAACAAGTGCTTAGGAAGAATAATCTACCATATTCCCCAGAAATAAATCCATATGTGTGTGATCCCTGCCAGCAGGCCAAGAGTCATCAATTACCATACCCCATCTCCACTAGTGTATCCACTGTTCCTCTGGAACAAGTGTTTTATGATGTATGGGGACCTGCCCCAGCTTCTGTTGGTAAACACCAGTATTATGTGAGTTTTATTGATGACTATAGTAAGTTTACTTGGATCTATTTGCTCAAAAAGAGATGTGATGTGTATCAAGTGTTCCTTAACTTCCAGCAGCTTGTTGAACGTAAATTTGGTTGCAAAATAGTAACCATGCAAACTGATTGGGGTGGTGAGTATGAAAAACTCCATGGTTTCTTCCAAAAAGTGGGAATTACTCATCATGTTTCATGTCCACATGCACACCAGCAAAATGGCTCAGCTGAGCGCAAACATAGACATATAGTCGAGGTTGGTCTTGCTCTCCTCGCTAATGCATCCATGCCACTTAAATTTTGGGATGAAGCATTTCTTACTGCCACCTTTCTTATTAATCTCCTTCCCACCAAGGTCCTTAATCATGAGTCCCCAGTAGAAAAATTGCTCCAAGTAAAACCCAACTATGACTCTCTTCGCATCTTTGGTTGTGCGTGCTGGCCTAATCTTAGACCATACAACCAAAGGAAATTATCTTTTCGTTCAAAAAAATGTGTTTTCCTAGGCTATAGTCCTATTCATAAAGGAGTCAAATGTTTGGATATCTCCACTGGACGCGTCTACATTTCCAGGGATGTTGTGTTTGATGAAAACATATTCCCTTTCCAATCTCTACATCCTAATGTTGGGGCTCAACTCAAAAAGGAGATCTTGTTGCTTCCTGAATTTTTGTCACCAGAACCATCATCTTGTGGGGGTGTCCATGTTGATAACCATATGCATATTGTCCCTGTTGTTGACCACTTACAATTGCCTTCTACAAGTGTTGCAGATGCTACTAATAATTCTGCAGGATCTGGTGAAAATCTGGAGCAAAATGGTGCTCAAACAAGGCAAAATGAGCAACCCCAAAATCGAACTGTAACCGGAACTGCAGAACATTCTGCTGACAGCCAATCTGCCTTGGATCAGGAGCCTGACTCGACCGGTGGCAGCACATCCACCTCGGATCAGGCGTCGGCGTCAGGTCCTGGCGTCTCCTCGCGCGCCACGCCGTCTCGGGAGCCTGACATGGCTGACCGTGGTGGGACCAGTTCACGTGCATCCTCTGGTGATTCGTCACGTGGCGCCGACAATCAGCATCCTAATGATGACTCTGAATCCTCCTCGGATCATGAGCACAATAATGACAGTGGTGATGACACTAATGACAGCTCTTCTGCGGATGAACCCCCTGCTGCTTCCCGTGTGTCACAGCCGTCTCGTCCGGTTACTCGATCACAAAGAGGTATAAGACAGCCAAAAACATATACTGACAGTACTGTTCGTTATGGCATGTTTTCATCCACAGGTGAACCTGACAACCTTGCTGAAGCCTTGGAGGATAGCAAATGGAAATGTGCAATGGATGAAGAGTATGCAGCACTTATGGAAAACAAAACTTGGCACTTGGTACATGCCAGTCCACACAAGAACTTAATTGACTGCAAATGGGTATACAAAATCAAGAAACGAGCAGATGGTACAGTTGAAAGATACAAAGCTAGACTTGTTGCAAAAGGGTTTAAGCAAAGGTATGGTATTGATTATGAGGACACGTTCAGTCCTGTAAATTAAGTTCTTGTGTGGACTGGCAGGTACCAAGTGCCAAGTTTTGTTTTCCATAAGTGCTGAGGAGGAAGTATACATGAAACAACCCCCTGGTTTTGAAGATCCTCGCTTTCCGCATCATGTTTGCAAGTTGGACAAGTCTCTTTATGGTTTGAAACAAGCACCACGTGGCTGGTATGCTAGGCTCAGTTCAAAGTTGCAAGATCTTGGTTTTGTCCCTTCCAAGGCAGACACATCATTGTTTCTCTTTAAACGGCCAGGTATTACCATTTTTGTGTTGATATATGTGGATGATATTATTATTGCTAGCTCTTCTGATGAAGCAATATCAGCGTTACTCAAGAAATTAAGTGATGATTTTGCATTGAAAGACCTTGGAGACTTGCATTTCTTCCTGGGCATTGAGGTGAGAAAACATCAACATGGTCTTGTTTTGACACAGGAAAAGTATGCTTCAGATTTACTTAAGAAGGTGGGCATGACACATAGTACAAGTTGTCCCACACCACTGTCCACTACAGAAAAATTGTCTTTACATGATGGGACACCACTTGGTCCTGAAGATAGCTCAAATTACAGAAGTGTAGTTGGTGCATTACAGTATCTCACTTTGACTAGACCAGATCTTTCTTTCTCTGTCAACAAAGTATGTCAGTATCTCCATGCTCCTACCACTACACACTGGACTGCAGTGAAACGAATATTGCGCTATATCAAAGGTACAATCAGAATTGGTCTTACATTTCAGAGATCCTCATCGACACGTATTAGTGCCTTTTCAGATGCAGAATGGGCAGGTTGTCTTGATGATAGACGTTCCACTGGTGGCCTTGCTGTGTTTTTTGGCCCAAATCTAATATCATGGAGTGCTAGAAAACAAGCCACTGTATCACGATCCAACACTGAAGCATAGTACAAGGCGCTGGCTAATGCCACAGCAGAGTTAATATGGGTTGAAGCTTTGGCTAGAGAGTTGGGTGTTCCTCTTCGGCAACGTCCATGCCTTTGGTGCGATAATCTTGGAGCAACATATCTCTCTGCAAATCCAATATTTCATGCTAGAACGAAGCACGTAGAAATTGATTATCACTTTGTCATAGAAAGGGTAGCCGAAAAATTACTTGATGTCAAGTTCATCTCAACAAAGGATCAGGTTGCAGATGGTTTCACTAAGGCTTTAGCTGTTAAAGACCTAGATGAGTTTAAGCGTAATCTCAACCTCTCTAGAGGTTTAGATTAAGGGAGAGTGTTAAACCATGTATTTCATACGTTGTAATACACTCTTTGTATACGCCACGTGTGGGGCTTTTCCACACTATATTAACACGTAGCCCGGCCCAGGGAGAGGGTACGGTTCCAACCTAGGTTAATTCACATTCATCACTGTTCTTATACAACTGATATATCAACAAACTACAAACCTTTACCTTTTCTGATGATATATAAGGAAAAACATAAGAGACATGGGCATTTCCAAGGGGCCAGGGCTAATTAGCTTTTTTAGAATCATTTTCAGTGCCATCTAGCTTGCATGCCTCAAACATAGAGTGCTTAATTGATAGCTCACACTCATGCATAAGCTTTGCCAATATATGGAAAATAGAGATTTGCATGAGACTTAGCCAAGTACATATAATAACAAGTACATATAATAACAGTGGAAAGAGATTCCTAACTGATATTACTACTTGTGTATTCCCTAAAGATTGTTTCCTGTAAAGCAATAATCCCAACGTTGTTAGTATTTTAGTACTTCCACCCAGGGCAAGAACCAAGGGTAAATTTATAAATCTTCCTCGCAATCAAATGTAAATATTACTACCATGACCGAAAAAATATATAACTATACTGAGCAGAGCTACTTTGTAGGGCATAGGATGACAAAACAACTAAATAAAATACACAAATGCGTCCCAGTGTGTTTTCTTCCAAGCATCAATGACTCATGGTCATGCTTATGTAGTACCAATGCAGAAAGGACTTGTACCAATTTGATCTTTCAGCTTCATGTAATGTAGAGAGCATGGTACAACACTGCAACAATGTTGGAGGCTCTCGATGCATCTGATAGGACATTATCCTGCTTGTCAACATAAGGACTTGGCACAAAAGAAATAAGGTTGCATCAAAACAGAGAACCAAAAATCCTTGAGACGGAGAACCAAACAAAAAATGAGTTGGGAAACACTATCATTAAAAGATGCCAGAAAAATATACATCGAGACAAAGAACCAATAATATGCTATCTTGAATTTTAGAATAGGTATACTATAGGATGTTTTCTCCTGATCATGCAATTTCTATCTCCTCATTTGTATTCTCTCTGAAGATCTCTCTAGATCAGATCTTCCAGTGACGATCTTTTGACAGAGAAAACATATATCAGATTGGTACCACAAAAGAGTAATGTTCGGCCTAACATCTTAGTTTAGGAACAATACATAGAGCAACAAAGAATTAGAAAAAAGCAATAATAAACTTATCATCAATCTGTTTCGCCAAGTTCATACCACACATTTCTTGTTCATTAGATGAAGATATGTAGCCCGGATCACCTTCCACAAAATATATGCTAAGCCATTATTTGAGTCCCTATTTTCCTTTTCTTTGCAAAACCTGCAATTAATAGTAAGCATGGTTCAAAAGTAATAATGCAATAAGCTGATATCAGCAGTCGCCATTGTAATGTATTGTAGATAATTCATCTTAACACAAAGTTAATGCAAACAATGAAATTTGTTTGATGCATTCATGAAAGTTGTGAAACTGACTGTGAAACTGCAAATATTGGCGACCACTAAGTCTATAACACACAACACGTAGGATCGACAGTAAGAGATGCAGGCTAGGAACTAAAAGCAAATACGACGATTCTCCCAATTCCAAATTCAAGATACAGTATGAAAAAACCATTGCAAGAACACCGTCTAGTGTTTCATTATCAATCCCTATGTGAAAGGGCACAACGTGGCAATCCAAAGAAAATCCAAGAGGTTTGAAGGTATTGTACTTGATCATTTTATCAGCAAGTTGTCTCACTCTTGGATATCGATTCTCGTATCTGCAAGGAAACTATGTTTCAGCAATTATCACCCAAATATGGCTTATAACATGGTGAGTAAGTACAATGTACAAAAGGGTGTGTTGAAAAGGTCAATGATAATTAGTAAGTAGTCTCTGTTAGTTGTCACCACAGATTTAAAGCACAATATGCTCGAACTGTTTTACTGTATCAATACGATTTTAAAATCGTGTTTGCAGTTAAGAAGAGAAGATCAAGCTTCAGTCAATAAGACACCAAATAAATGATGAAATATTGTCTCAATTATTCCAAATTAGAATAGGGAAAAGGGAATAACTTAACAGTGAGAGGTAAAAGTACTCTGTTCAGATAGCAAGCTCCCATCTTCCAATCTGCAAAACATGCTACATCAAGATTAGCTGTAGCACAATTCTCTTGCAATGAAACAACCTTGTTTACTGGTGGCCAGTCACTCAAGTACTTAAAATAGCCATGCAGAAGTCATAAACATGTACAAAATAATCACATTTACAGCGGCAGTGCACCAGATTCTGAAGATACATGTGAAGTCAAATCTACTTTCATGTGTTGCAATAAAACTCAGTTGGGGCATAGGATTTACGACTTGGGACAGTAGGCATAATTTGCAATATCTTGTGTTTTCAAGCTTCCAAGAGTGCCACTCTGTTAGTGCTGGATTGGTGACATAGAGAGTCAGGGAGGAGTACCCACAGGCTGCATATATGATGCTAACATTCTCTGTTTTCCTCTAATCAAAAGTATCTGATACTGCCGTTGAGCTTTACAATACTACTCTTGCTATCAATCAGTTGATTGAGAATGTAGATGAGTGCATTCGTGAAAATGATGCCCTTTATGGAGAGGGAATAAGACGCAAAAGTTGAATTTATTCTGCAATTTTTACATGAATGACCGTAGATAATATGAAAATATAGCAATTTACATGTCAGCCAATGAAACACCAAATGAGCAGCTGTTGCCTACACATCATATGCCAAAAGGAGTTTTACCTGACCTAAATAAGTCTAAGAACCATATACAAAATGGGTACACTAATTATGTGGATGCTTGCACAATTTTTTACAGCCAGATACTACATGTTTGGGCTGCTATGGAAAATAAATAGGCAGCGAATGGAGCAGAGAAGCAGGCAAAACCTAGAAAATAATAAATAATACTAAGCATGAACGATAGATTTGTAAGTATATCTACAGTCTTTGGCATCAGACTAATCTTAATCTGAACCTGGTATAGCATTAACACTATCTACACTCACACATACATATAACGACAAGGGTTCTAAGGATTTACCTAGAATTATCCAGAAGACTTTGTTGTACCAACAAAAGAGCGTAGATGCCATACCACTTGTTGTGCCGAAACAACCAAATTGTGCTTGTGTAAACCAGGGTGAATATTCATCTATGGAAATGTACAGTAACCATACATTTACTAATCATACCGCTATACCTCGGAGCATGCGGTATGGCATCCTCAAATCTGAGACACATTTAATTTTGTTTTAGGTATGAAAATCTAAGATGCAAATTAAATAAGGAGGTTCTAGTGACATAGATATATGATAATGTAAGATAAAATCTGGGAAACAAATTTAGTAGTTTGATTTTGGTGGTTGACCTACAGGCAAGATATCTCTTCACGTGAAAATTTATTCTCTAGAGCAAAGCAGATTCTTCAACAGCTATGATCGGTGCACATCACATTAGTATGCCTTCAGCAGCTAGAAGAGGTCTATGACACAAAGGCGGTTATCTGAAACCAAATTTTCGCTGTATATGAAATCTGAGAAGCAAACGCATCCAAGATTTTCTTGACACTGAATCCCATCTTTTGGAATTATAGATAATATTTCTCAACCAAATCCTAGAGTTTTTTTCCCAATCTTTATGCATTATACCTTCACCTTATTTACGGTCCATGTAGCAATCCCTATCAATCCAGATAATTTATACATACGATTCAACATATCAGAAGATTACTTCATCGGCTGCCAAATGGGCAGAGCAAAAAAACTACAAACTGAAGGGAAGGTTAAGTATTATTGGATAAAAGAAATCTTTCTATCCTTACAATGGCTGTCTTTGTAGTTCTTTTTCTGTGTTGGATCGTCGTCTCGCGGTAGGTCTTGCATATACCATCTCAAAATTGACCGCTTAGCTTGAATATCAAGGATCTAATTGGATATAAATTTTATAAGTTGTATACGCATCCATAACACGAATTCCTCTCCAGGAATATGTATATATATTTGCATATGCAACTTAGATTCAAATCTGAACCAGAGGTTAGAAATCTTACTTGCTCTACAGTGGAGTCTGGCCTGCAGACATCGCCTGATTTTGGGAAGAAGAGAACAATGTTTTCCACAGAGAAATCGCGAGGGGGGAGAGCCTGCAAGGGGGATTCACAGGGAAACATAAGGCAGGTATCGAAGGAGAACCACAGTTACAAAGCGTTGAAGCGCCGCCGCCACTATTGCTCTTACCATCGCCTACGTCACCGGTGAGCGTGAGCACACGGTCACGTCGTCCACTCCGTGACAGCCGTCAACCTCGCGCCACTTCTCTTCGCCGACCTAGCGCCATCTTCCGCTACCGCTTGCTGTGAAGTCCAGACACGCCGGCAACCACTGCAGCTGCAGCCCGGCATGAAGAAGTAATCAGCCACCGGGGAGCCAAGGAGGTGTAGATGAAGTTCTAGCCATCTGGGAGCCGAGGAAGCGCCGGACGCCGCGCATCAGAGAAGACGCCGGACGCCGCGCATCAGAGGACGCCCCGGTGGCCTGGGAGGCGAGGAGGCGCCGGCTGCCACGGACGTGCCGGCCGTAGGGCATTGGAAGACGCTCCGGCCGACGGGCAGCCGAGGGGGCCCAGTCCACTGCGGGGCCAAGGTGGCGCCGGCCGCCACAGACGCGCTGGCCACCACACATCATAGGACGCGCCGGCAGCGAGAGATCCGAGGAGGTGCCGGCCGTCGCGGACGCGCCGGCAGCGAGGGGGCCGAGGTGCCTGCCGCCGCGGACGCGCTGGCCGCTGTGGAGCCGAGGAGGCGCCGGCCGCAACTGCTGCTCCGTGTGTTTGCCCCGTATCCTCGTCGCCGGCTATTTAGGTCGCCGCCGGAGTGGCCACATTGGTGAACCATCTAGGGGGAGAGAGAATGCATCCAAGAGAGAAAGAGGGGAGGAGTGCTGCCATGAAAATATTAGAGGAGACTAGTTGAGTGCCCGTACGTTGCACGAGTCTTCAAATTTTATTTCACATCACATGTGAACATAATGCGCTTGAAAACCCACCTTTTTTTTGCACTGGTAAGCATAATCGTGTTGGGTTTTATATTCAGCCTCATGTCTTGAAATACCTCATAACTTTTGAAAACAAATTTTCAAGGTTCATAATCTCCATAGGGGGCTCTAATTGCCTCTCATTTCCATTTAAGCATTGCATGACAGCCATGGGCGGATCCAGGGTATAGTCAATGGGGGCATCCGCCCCCACTCAATTCTCACTCACCTTGTAATTAATTAGGCTAAGGACTGATTTGCCCCCACTCAGCAAAGATATTTTCACCACTTAGCTAATTTTTGCCCCCACTAAAAATTTATCCTGGCTCCGCCCATGATGACAGCGAAGAGTTCAAATCATAGAAACCTCGAGACAAGAATGAACTACATCATGCCTCCTCCTTTTATGATCCTTTTTAAATCTAAATAGTTGAATGCTCATACGTTGCCACATACATAAGTAGTATACCGATCACTTTCTTATTTCATGAATGAATTCATTTTTCATCTCATCCCTCTTTTTTTACCCACAAGCAACAAGAGGATGTGTTATCTTCATCATCTACCCCACTCGGCCATCAAGTGCAACATGTGTTCCTTTGCTATCCCCACACACGAAAACTACCTCTTGTGCTCCTTGAGCGGAATTTCCAAATATCTGGTCCTAGAAATATATCATATGAGTTCATTCAGTTACATATCTATAAATATTTACCAAGGAGAACAAAAATATAGACCTCAAACGTTGACTTCCTAAAGGACATACCATCTTAAATAACAGAAAATAATTATTTGGCGCAACCATAAGGGAGAGAAACTTCATTCCAGTTTGGTTTAGCCAAACACTTAAACTTCTTGGTACTCTAATATTTGGTTGCCATGATAACTCTAGCCATTGTGATGTCTTTTGATTGTACAGTGACATCAAAGATTATTAATATTTAAACAGTCCATAGAAGTATTTATATGTATGTTGCGTACTTATTTTACTCAAAGCAGCTATCATTATCATTCGGTTACATTCAAGAGATCCAATCTAAAGCTGTGACCATGTAGGGGTCTTATGCATCTTTACCATTGTAGACAAGTCTAACATTAAATTGTTTCATAAGTTATTCAATCTACAAAGAGATAACCATAATTTATAGATTATTACAGATATGGCACATTACATATTGTAAACAGATTTGTGTTGACAAGGTTCATTTTTCCCATCTAGAAGCTCTTGCTACAACCTTTAGACTGAAAGATAAAACTCCGAAAAGCAAACGTACAGTAAGCTCACATAAGTTGGTTCATCACTCAAGCCCCATGTCTTGGATCACAAACCAAAAAAGGGGTCGTGCGCAACATATAGTAATATTGAATTTATTTTAGATTTCAAAGAATGATTTAGCGAAGACATATACACCCTATTCAACAATAATTGTTAGTAAAGTTGTTGCCCTAAAAAATTAGCAACCGGTAAATTTTCAATAATTCAGAATCTACTGATTCTAGACTCACATACATGTGCAGACAAAAATATTGGTAAACAGTTATTAAACAGAAAATATTGGTAAAACGGTTATAAATGAAATATAGGTATTAAATTTTCTTTAAAGGTCATTTCTCCAAATCTGAAGAAAAAGACTGGGCACAAATATATTACAAACCTAGGCTACCCAAATTATTTATATCAATGTAAATTTCATTTGTACTTTATTACCTTTGAAAGAACAATAAACAATTGTCTGATACAATACCTTATCACAAAACAGATCATTATTGTCAATTTAAAAAATGGGAGCACGGTGCTAAAATGCCAATAAGATCTAGTTACCAAACCAGTTGACACCTTGAACTTCCAAAGTAGTAGCTAGCTAGTAAAAAAATTAAAAATATGTACTGACAGGTCAGCTCCATGCACATACAATCATTTTAATTAGTTCAGGTTCTAATAACCATTTAGTTGGTCCAGGTTCTTACAAAGACAATACATTCAACAATTATGTTATTTTCAATAAATAGTCAGACTGCTTAAGATAAATGCATGCCTGATGATTTTAACAGAAATGCATCCATTCTTTCAATCTCTGCGAAATTGCAAGGCAATACAAAGGACAGAAAAGGTGCATCATTATTACATGCTCCCAACTTTACAGTATGGTGTACATCAGACATCAGATATAAAAAATTAAGAAAATCAAGACAAGGTCCATTTCTCACTAAGAGATGCATCATGCAGGATATTAGCAGTCAATTTTGCTTTTAGCAAGTCAATAAAAAACAACTGATTTGCAAGGGATAAGTTGTCGCAATCGATGCCGTCAAGTACAACTGTTCAAAAGCATGTTCATGTATTAAAAAAACCAATACATAAGCAAGGTTAACACAACATATTAGCATAATTTTCATATGGATTGGACCTGCGAATTAGCATATAGCAACTATGAATACTTGACATCTGAGAACAAGCTAGTGCAGTTCAGTACAGACCACCTAAGCCATCAACTTGTGCAACCCGTACATCATTGAACAACTCATATAGTTTCACCATAGATGAGGCAAACACTTCTACTTAGGAATCAAGCAAATGGAAGGATGATCCAACACCTGGAATAAACAGAGACATAATATCAGCATTTGTAGGTACAACTGCTGTATTAGCACCTCCAGATACAACTATGAGTAATAAAAAAAATATGACATAAAAAATTACTACTTCACAAATTTAAAACTTACCATTACTATATATATTACCTGTAAGCTTCAAAATTATAGCAAGGATTCAATCATAGGGATTCCCAATCTGAGTTACAGATTACAATAAATCATATTTGCAGTCCTCACAGACTTCTTAGTAAGTAAAAAGCTCAGTGATACTGTCGTTAAACACAAAGTTCAGGTCCTCAATCCGAGGGAGGCGCTTGCGTCCGCATAGGAAGGCAACAGAGTCTGCGTCGTCCCCGACCGCGCGCCGAGGAAGGACAGAAGCTTCTGCATCGTCCCTTCCCCATGGAGGAACAGTGGCTGCAGCTCCGACCACATGGAGGAACGGCGGAGGCGGCGTCCTCGTCGTGAGGAGGGGCGGAGGCGCATCTCTAGGCATGAGGGGAACGAAGGCGGCGGCAGGATTTGCATCCCGACAAGAGAGGGAACCCCAGCACACGGCGGAACAAGATCGGCAAGTGCGGAGGCCATGATCTCCAAGAACTGAAAGGAGAAGATGACGGAGCAGCGGATTAGTTGATTGCGAGGCGAGAGATTAGTGTGCGTGAAGATAATGCGAATGATTCTAGCGACAATGTCGGGATTTAGGCGATAACCGCGTGCAGGCACTGAATAGAGAGATGAGCCGAATATGTATGCAGTATGCGGGACATAGAAAATAGGCAGACCATGGCATCGGCACGAATCGGAACCTTCTCATTTGTTGGGCTTGGCCCATATGTGTGCGGGGCGAAGCGGAGAGGAGCGGGACCAAGCTGACGACGTACCATCAGATCGATTGACGACGGAACGTCTTCGTGCTTTTTAAGTAGTACAGAAGTAGAGGTAGGGGACAGAATAGGTGACCGACCATCCGTTCGTGGACATTTCTACCACCGCTTTGACCAACTGGATGTTGTTTTACTGCTACAGCCACACAATTAAGGGGCCAAGATAAGGCACTATGAGAGAGAAGTAAATTTAAAAGTTCTCACAAAATTGTAAAAGAGCACACAAACGTACACACGAATTAAGCAAAAACCAAAACAACATACGTGTCTGCATGACGTTAATCGCAAAAAAAAAAAAATCAAAATCAAAACTCTGAGAAAAAAGGAACTTGTTCACGTTTAGTATAGTAGTTATAGAGGTAACCGGAGGCCAAGCTATATACAGTCCTTTATTTTAAAAAAATCCGAAATCAAAGTTTTAAGTTTCAAAACTTCCTGCATCTGCAAAAAGAAAGTACGAGTAGTAAAAATTTGTGTTGCTGAGCGAGAGTTCATGCTTGATTTCAGCCAAGAGCAAGTCAACATTCTGTTTATGAATAGACCCTAAATGTAGGCCCTTAGCATGTAATTAACCAACTTAGTTTGTTAATCATGAGTGTGTTATTTTGGTACTCCATCTAATATAAATTAATTGATTCAACTTTGCTTAGAGATGGATTATCTTGATCCATTTATTAACTAGATACATCTATATCTAAACAAAGTAAAGTCAATTAGTTTGAATCAGAGGGAGTAGCAAACATGATGCAAATAAATTAAAAAAAAATGTATGTAACCGCATAAGGGTTGCAACCCCACTTGCAACTCTCCTCTTGAAAAATGGCAGTTGCAATTCTCAATTGTAACTCGATTTGTAACTAAAAAAACTTAGCTACAAACTTACAACCCCACTTGCAACCGAAAAAAATGCTAGTATCAACCCGACTTGCAACTTTAAAAATCACGGTTGCAACCCCACTTTGCAACCGAAAAAATGCCATAGTGATCCCACTTGCAAGTAAAAAAAATCTCTGACTTAACCAAACTTCTAATTAGAAAAATGCTGAGTTACAGTCCAAATTGTGATGGAGTTCGTAGCATAGAAAACAAAAAAATTTCCTACCGCAAGACGAATAAATCCAAGATCTAATCTATGGAACACCAAGATCTAAACTACAAGATCGGAGCAACGAGATTGATATGAGACTAACCCTCGAAGATTTTCAAAGCCTACGAGATTAGATCTCGTTGTTGGTGTAGACGATCGTCCCCGGTGCTGCAATCCGGCAGCACTTCCGTACTCGGTCGCGCGTACGGTGTCGATGAAGCCCTTCCTCTCCCCGCTCCAGCGGGTAGCGGAGGTGTGGTACATCTCCTCCAAGTTCCAGCAGCACGACGACGTGGTGGTGGTGGTGGAGGAAGAAAAGCTGCAGGGCTTCGCCAAGCCAGAACAGCGTATGGTGGAGGAGAGAGGCGGCCAGAGGAGGGGGCTAATAATGGGATGGTGGCCGGCCACCCCCTCCCCTCTTTATATAGGGGGCCAGGTCGGCTGGGGTGGCCCCCTTTCCCATCTAGGGTTAGGGGGGCGGCGGCCAAGTGGGGGGAAGAGGGATTTCTTCCCCCCCTCCCCCCCCCCCCCAAAGTTGATCCCCCCTAGGGTTTTGGGGAAACCCTAGGGGTTGGCCGGCCTGGGCCTTGGGGGGCATGTGCCCCCGGCACATTAGGCCAGGGAGCATCCCCTCGGCCCATGCTAGCCCTCCTAGGTCGTGGGCCCCATGGTGGACCCCTCCGTAACCTTCTAGAACCTTCCAGTCTTCCACCGGAAAAATCCCGAACTTTTCCGAAACCCAGAAATCAACTTCCCTTATATGAATCTTATTCTCCGGACTATTCCGGACCTCCTCGTTACGTCCTGGATCCCATCCGAGACTCCGAACAAACTTCGTCTCCATACCATATTCAAATCTACTTATGCGACATCGAACCTTAAGCGCGCCACCCTACGGTTCGCGAACTATGCAGACATGGTCGAGACTCCTCTCCGAGCAATAACTAATAGCGGGATCTGGAGATCCATAATGGCTCCCACATATTCAACGATGACTTAGTGATCGATTGAACCATTTACATACGATGCTGATTCCCTTTGTCACACGATATTTTACTTGTCCGAGGTTCGATCATCGGTATCTCCATACCTTGTTCAACCTCGTTACCGACAAGTACTCTTTACTCGTACCGTGGTATGTCATCTCTTATGATCCAATCATATGCTTGCAAGCTAATCAGACGACATTCCACCGTGAGGGCCCAGAGTATATCTATCCGTCATCAGGATGGACAAATCTCACTATTGATCCATATGCCTCAACTCATACTTTACAAATACTTAATCCCATCTTTATAACCACCCATTTACGCAATGGCGTTTGATGTAATCAAAGTACCCTTCCGGTGTAAGTGATTTACATGATCTCATGGTCGAAGGACTTAGTCAACTATGTATCGAAAACTTATAGCAAATTGAACTTAATGACTTGATCTTATGCTATGCTTATTTGGGTGTGTGTCCATTATATCATTCACCTAATGACATAACCTTGTTATTAATAACATCCAATGTTTATGATCACGAAACCATGATCATCCATTAATCAACAAGCTAGTTATACAAGAGGCTTACTAGGGACTCCTTGTTGTTTACATAACACACATGTATCAATGTTTCGGTTAATACAATTATAGCATGGGATGTAAACATTTATCATGAACACTAAGATATAATAATAATTAATTTATTATTGCCTCTTGGGCATATCTCCAACAGTCTCCCACTTGCACTAGAGTCAATAATCTAGTTTACATTTGAAAAGATATAACACATTGGCCTTCTGGTGCTTATCATGTTTTGCTCACTGGAGAGGTTTGTAGTCAACGGATCTGACTGTTCAGAAACGTATGTATTTTGCAATTCATTTGCGTCTCTACGCATCACTCATTTTCCAAATGAGTCGGCATTAATTTTATATGCTTAGTCCTCTGGTGGAACCTTAATTCCGCGGTCTGAAAATAAGTCACTAATATTGTCATACAACATATAGCTTCAAAGTACTGACACTATCGGAACTATACCAAGTTCTCAAAGAACTCCTTGACTCAACATCCTCAGTCATTGTCAAAACAATGACATACTCTGCCTTCGTTTGTAGAATCCGTCACAATATTTAGAACTCATCTAAATCTAGCATAGACATATTCTAGCTTATTGTGCTACCCTTTTAAATAACACTTAGCCTAATTGAGATTGAAATTTTACTTTTATATGTGACCAAACTAATATCGGTGCAACATTTTACAGCGATTTTTTTGTCATTACCCATATAAAAAAATATCCTTGGTTCTTCTAAAGCACTCAGGGATATTCTTACTGTTGTCCAATGATCATTACATGAATCATTCTGGTATATGCTCGTAACACTTTAGAGCACAGGATATCTGACTTTGTACATATTATTCGTGATCTAAAATCACTCATGTGTTTTTACTCATCGAGTGTAAAATACACTCAAGTCTTGTTAAACCTTCACATGGAAAAGAACACCTTCTTAATATTTTTATATTGAACTACTTCAATATTCATTCGATGTACTTCGACTTAAACTTATTATGTGTTTCAATCTATCTTCATAGATCTTGTCACTAAATATGTTTCAGTCCATATCCTTTCATTGAAATTAATTCTCAATGAAACTTTTTAATCAAGTATATAATTACATCATTTATAATCAACTATATGTCATCTACATAAAGTATTATAAATATGTCTTAGCGCTCCCACTTAATTTCTTGCAAATGCAAGCATCTTCATCGTTTCTGATGAAATCAAAAAATCTTTGACTATTTCATCCGGTGAAGATTCCAACTCCGTGATATTTACTTCATCCATTTGAAGTTCATATACCTATCTAGTATTCCACGGACTAGCAAAACTCTTGGTTGTATCTTGTATACACCTTTAATACACACTTCTGTTAAGTAATGTATTTTGCCATCCTACTAGCATATCTCATAAAAGAAATATGTAGCGATTACTAGAATAACCCACATAGACTATAAGCATTGCTACGGAAGATCTAATCTTATTGTAGTTAACTCTTTGAACTTTGTCGTAAACAACTTTTCAACAAGTCAAGCTTCTTCAATGATATTTCATCCAAGTCCATCAATTTTATAGATCCATTTACTTTCAAAAAGTATTCATCTATCTTGGATTTCATGGCGTATAGCCATTTTTACGGAGTCAGGGTCCATCATAACTTCTTTGTTTGTAGTTGGTTTATCATTGTTCAAAATCAATCCTTTGTCCACAAATCAGTTATTTGATCACAAAGTAAACCATACCTACAAGATTCAATAGGTACTTCGATCTCCATGGCTAAAACACTTTGTAGTCATGGGAACCATGGTCGTCGTGGCCGCTTCCGGAACCATTTCCGATGCTGCGCTACTCTGATCATTACGCTCAGGTTCATAAACCTTATCAAGTTCTATTGTCCTCCCACTTAAATACTTCGCTAGAAAACAATTTCTTGGAAATAAGCAAGTAACATTAACAAACACTTTTGTCTTTTACTTCATAGTGGAAAGAATTCCCAATTCTGGGATAACAACAAAGACATTCATCCGATTTTGGTTGTAAACTTATTTACTTATACCAAATTTTTAAGAAAGGACTATTATGGTTTATACCCATGCCACAACTCATATGGTGTCATTTCAACGGATCATGATGATGCTCTATTCAGTGTAAAAGCGGTAGTCTCTAAAGCATAATCCACAAAAATATAATGACTTCATTTTATTTTATCTCATTATTAATCCAACAAGGTTTGGATACGTCTCTCGGATACTCCATCATCACTATGATACTCCAAGAAACGTGAGGTTGTAGAACGATTTCATAACTCTCTTAGATGTTCGCTAAAACTCGTAATTCAAATATTTCCACCATGATCCAATCACAGATATTTGAGTTTTCTATTACGATGATTTCCACTTCATGCTGAAATTTATTTGAATCCATTCAAATGTTTCAAACTTCTTCCTTATCGAATAAATATATCCACATATATACACTAAATTCATTGTTGGAAGTTTTCATGAAGTAGAAGAATCTCCCGCACACAACTATGCCCAGTGAACCATATACATCATCATGTATGTTTCCACTAAGTTAGTTGCCCGTTCAAATCTTGGCCTATGAACGGTATTTTAGTCATTCTCTTTAGAAAGGATTTGCAAGCGTCAAACGATTCAAAAATCGAATGACTCCAAAAATCCATTTGCATGGAGTTCCTTCATGCGTTCCTTTCTAACATGATCTATATGGCGGTTCCACAAATAAGTGGAATTCAAATCATTTGCCTTATGATATTTTAGCGTCAGTGTTATGTATGTGTGTTTCACCATTAAGATTTATAATAACTTATCCATCGTACATGGAGTAATTTCATAATTTGAACAACTCATTGTTTTCATTTGACCAGAGCAAAATAACAATTATTAAGTTCTTTATTATAAATTCTAAGGGCTAGATAGAATGCCAACGACGAACATAATAACATTTTATTTTTGTTCCAGACGTGCATTCATATCATATTCCTTCTCAGTTACTTAGGCCATTGTATTCTTGTATTGCGTTGTTTTGTATGACACTTCATACCAACCAATATGGTACAGATACCCCAAGAATTTCATTGTGTGACCAAACTAGGAATACATTCATAACATGTATATCATATATATACACCTGAGCTAGACTTTCTAGTCTTTTCTTTCTTTCTGCTAAAATCTTTTGTAGTTTCTCTTTTAGCTTTCCTCATTATTAGAAAACACTTCACCTTCAATAACTTCTAGGTCCATTGGTCAAATACCAATAACCTTGAGGTTCTTACTTTGAAGTTGATCATCACATGACAAATGTTCCAGATTTCACTATTAGTAATTTTTTAATAGGATGAACAATTTCACTCATAATCATATCATGACGACTTTCTGAGACCATGTTTGTACATGCTAGGCTCGTAAAGTTTAACCTTAGTATTCGCATATGCAAATCTGGCTTGCACCCGTTGTATGCACACGTAGAATCTATAACACCCGATCATCACGTGATGTTTCGAAACGACGAGTCTTAGCAACGGTGCATACTAAGGACAATCACTTCATGGATATGCGAATATTGTTAATGCTCAACTAGTTGGAGGATTGGGACGCTTGGCGTCTTCAACCTTCGTACATTCCCATAAAACTTATGAGTTTATGTAGTCTCACCAAATTATATTCTATCATCTTGCAACAAGGTCTTAGATATCACATATATCTCATACCTCGCTTATTTCTGAAAACAAAATTTTCAGCTCCTTATTTTTCAAACAGATTTGAACTTCAAGTTTCACGGAGACAAGATGACTTTAGATACTAATTGAAACCATAGCTCTTTTAATTAACAATGTGAGGTTTACTAAAAGTTTGCAATAGGACTTAATCATTTCTTGATTCTTTAACAATACGGTACCAGTCCGTAAAGTTTCTTGTCAGATTTAACAGTATTTCTATCTCAATTACAAGACTAGCGCATGGTAGATAACGGATGCCAATTCTACAAATTTAATTCAAAATACTATTCAGACTATGTTCATGATAATTAGTTCATGTTTTAATCTAATTACTAATGAACTCCCACTTAATACAACATCCCTCATGGTTGTTAAGTGGTACACGATCCAAATCCACTACACCAAAACCGATCATCACGTGAGATGATGTAGCTTCAATGGTGAACATCAACATGTTGATCATATCATCCATATGACTCGTGTTCAACCTTTCGGTTTCCTGTGTCCCGAGGCCATGTCTGTACATGCTAGGCTCGCCAAGCAAACCCAAGTATTCCACGTGTGCAAACATGGCTTACACCCGTTTTATGTGAACATAGAATCTATCACATCCGATCATCAAGAGATGCTTCAAAACGACGAACTGTAGCAACGGTGCATACGAGGAGATAACACTTTATTATCTTGATATTAATGTGAGGGATCATCTTATAATGCTACCGTCACGATCTAAGCAAGATAAGATGCATAAATGATTAACATCGCATGCAATTCATAATATGTGATATGATATGGCCTTTCTTCTTGTGCTTTTGATCTCCATCTCCAAAGCACACGAGCATGATCTCCATCATCACCAGCATTGCACCAAGGTCCATGGCGCCGCTTCATGGTTGTCCATCACTTATAGCTACTATAACAACTACTTGAAATAAAGCTATTACATGATGAATAGACACGCAGGTCTTAACAAATTTAAAGATAACCATTAGGCTCCTGCCGGTTGCCATAATACAATAATGAACATCTCATACATCAAATATTGTTGTATTGTGTTCCGAAATCTGTTTACCTGTTGTACTATGGAAGGAGTCCTAATGGACTATGGCATACCAAACGTGCTAGACGTAGCACATAACAACTCTATTTCGTGTCCGCCAAGAAAGAGAGTTGTTTGCCCCTATATATAGTCCCAGGTAGTCATAGAATAGAGTGAGAGTTTCTTTGTATTGATAGCACGTAGAGGGTCTGTCCTCTCGTGTATTGTAATACTCCTCCAATTATAGTGATACGCCGTCGTGCGTTCCGTGGTTTTTCCCGTTTTGGGTTTTCCACGTAAAAATCTGTGTTCTTGTTCTTTGTTTGATCTACTTTTATTTGCGCGATTTTGTAACAAGTGGTATCAGAGTCTCAGGCTTCAAGATCGATTCGCGGCCCCGGGAGATTTCCTGCTGCGCTCCCGGGGCAGCACCGCGTTTCTTTTGGATCAACATATGCAGTTTTGCATCATCAAGCAGCTTCGCCAAAGTTAGCCATAGTTGTGTTTCAAGAGATCCGATCTACCGGATCGATATGGTTTTGGCGGCGGCGGCTCATGCGTTTTCCTTTGCGATTTGTTTTCGCACCATTGCAGTTCCATCAAGTTTCCGAGATCAAGAGAAGTTACAGAGCCGTTCCGCAGCTGCACGAATCTACATATCGTATACTGGAGTCCGGTATGATTTCCCAATCCGCCGCTGTACTTCCTCTGGTCTGTATCAGATCTATGCTTGGAGCTGTCCGTGGATCAAATCAGGTACTAGATCGTTGAGGCTGTAAGGTGCGTGTGAGGTGGACATACGCGTACATGATCGCTTAATCAAAATCACTGGATCAAGTCCCCAGGCAATTCAACTGCAGCGCTAGTGCTATTCCATATGAAGCTGCAGTTGGTTTTCTGTTCTCCAATTTTCTACGTTTAGACCCCCAACAGTATCAGGTGCAATCTAATATATTTGCTTTACAAATTTAATTCTGTAAAGAATTTTTCTGTTGGACTTATACTACTTCGTGTACACAGATTTGTCGACTCATTGTTACCATGGAGTACGATCTTCCTTCATTGGATATGTGGCACAAGATTATCCTTATGGCAAGTCAAGATGTAGGTGTTGTTGGCGCAAGCCGCTTATGAGGATGCACCGGATAGTTTTTTGGAAATAAGTGTTTTGCTGTTTGGACTTACAAGGAGAAAAGAAAGAATTCCCGCGCCACCTATGATCGATGTTTTACCACTGGTATGATCATCGTTTTTTGATAGTTTTCAGTTCAAGGTGGAGTTTGGTGAATTGTATCCTGCCGGGAGATATTATGGATGCAAATTTCAGATGTTATGTTGCTGCAATTATATGAACACAATTCAAGAAAAACATATTGAGGAGGTAATTTTTATGCCTGTTGGTAGCCAGCATTATACTCTCTGCTCTCCGAGTTTTTGCTGATATGCATGTGAAGGTTTTGCTTTGTTACTTAAGTTCCTGATGAGGATTATTTGAGGTGCAACAAGGAGATTGTTTTTGCTAGATACTACAACATTTAGTACTGTAAGTTTTAGTGCAATTCAGTTGTCTATGCTCTTTCAAGAGGGGTCTATTGCAGAGTTGAAGCTCCATTGCATGTTGAGGTTCCTTCATCCGGCTGTTGTTCTACAGAGATATTTTTGACCATGTCATGGATTTTCATTAGCCATTACAGATCGGCAGTTTTTGGTGTGCATTATGCCCTTCGTACCAGATGCTCTTGCATGAGTATGTTTGCCGAGGTTTGTGCTTTCAGTTTTGTACCACGTTCAGATTCCATGAGATGAGTTCTTCACAATGTTATGTGCACCGAGATGTTGCACTATGAGCTATGCGCTTGTTCAGGCACCACAGGAAATATGATGACTTATGTCATTTGATGTTTGAACAGTTTCAGTTTTTCTTTGAGGTCAGTGGCACAGACTCAGACTTTTGCTGGGGTTTTACAGGATGCCCAGGTTCATATGTCTGCTTTGTTGACAGTTGTGTTGTTTTCTGGACGACCCAAGATAGATTTGCTCAATTTGACTTTTGAGAAGTTTAATAGTCCTATGGACGTTTCAAGGCACAAGGTTTACTTGTGATGACTTTAGTAGAGGAGTTGAATGCTATCTATGACTGTTGCAAGGGATTTCGGCACAAGGTGGAGTTTGTTGTATTGTGTTCCGAAATCTGTTTACCTGTTGTACTATGGAAGGAGTCCTAACGGACTATGGCATACCAAACGTGCTAGACGTAGCACATAACAACTCTATTTCGTGTCCGCCAAGAAAGAGAGTTGTTTGCCCCTTATATAGTCCCAGGTAGTCATAGAATAGAGTGAGAGTTTATCCGTATTGATAGCACGTAGAGGGTCTGTCCTCTAGTGTATTGTAATACTCCTCCAATTATAGTGATACGTCGTCGTGCGTTCCGTGGTTTTTCCCGTTTTGGGTTTTCCACGTAAAAATCTGTGTTCTTGTTCTTTGTTTGATCTACTTTTATTTGCGCGGTTTTGTAACAAATATAATCATCATCACATCATGGCCATATCACATCACCAAACCCTGCAAAAACAAGTTAGACACCTCTAATTTGGTTTGCATATTTTACGTGGTTTAGGGTTTTCGAGTAAGATCCAATCTACCTACGAACATGAACCACAACGGTGATACTAGTGTTGACAATAGAAAGTGCAAACTGGAATCTTCACTATGGTGGGAGAGACAGACACCCGCAAAGCCACTTATGCAATACAAGTTGCATGTCAAGCGTGGAGCAAGTCTCATGAGACGCGGTCATTGATACGTCTCCAACGTATCGATAATTTCTGATGTTCCATGCTTGTTTTATGACATTACCTACATGTTTTGTTCACACTTTATGATGATTTTATGCGTTTTCCGGAACTAACCTATTGACGAGATGCCGAAGTGCCAGTTCCTGTTTTCTGCTGTTTTTGGTTTCAGAAATCCTAGTAAGGAAATATTCTCGGAATTGGACGAAATCAACGCCCAGCATCTTAGAATTGCATGAAGCTTCCAGACACCCGAGAGCCACCAGAGGAGAGCCCTGTGGGCCCCAGACGACAGGGTGGCGCGGCCCAGGCCTTGGCCGCGCCCCCCTAGTGTGTCACCGCATCGTCGACCCTCCGACTCTGCCTCTTCGCCTATATAAAGGTCCCTGACCTAAATCTTCGATACGGAAAAGCCACGGTACGAGAAACCATCCAGAGCCGCCGCCATCGCGAAGCCAAGATCTGGGGGACAGGAGTCTCTGTTCCGGCACACCGCCGGGACGGTGAAGTGCCCCCGGAAGGCTTCTCCATCGACACCGCTGCCATCTCCACCGCCATCTTCATCACCACTGCTGTCTCCCATGAGGAGGGAGTAGTTCTCCATCGAGGCTAAGGGATGTACCGGTAGCTATGTGGTTAATCTCTCTCCTATGTACTTCAATACAATAATCTCATGAGCTGCCTTACATGATTGAGATTCATATGAGTTTTGTATCACTATTAATCTATGTGCTACTCTAGTGATGTTATTAAAGTAGTCTATTCCTCCTCCACGGTGTAATGGTGACAGTGTGTGCATCGTGTAGTACTTGGCGTAGGTTATGATTGTAATCTCTTGTAGATTATGAAGTTAATTATTGCTATGATAGTATTGATGTGATCTATGCCTCCTTCATAGTGTGATGGTGACAGTGTGCATGCTATGTTAGTACTTGGTGTAGTTGTGTTGATCTATCGTGCACTCTAAGGTTATTCAAACATGAATATCGAATATTGTGGAGCTTGTTAACTCCGGCATTGAGGGTTCGTGTAATCCTACACAATTAGTGGTGTTCATCATCCAACAACAGAGTGTAGAGTGGTTTTATTATGTGATCAATGTTGAGAGTGTCCACTAGTGAAAGTATAATCCCTAGGCCTTGTTCCCAAATACTGAAATCGCTGCTTGTTTACTGTTTTACTGCATCTGTACTGCCTGCAATATTTCCACCATCAACCACACGCCAGTTGTAGCATCAAGCTATTTTCTGGTGTCGTTACTACTGCTTATATTCATTCATACCACCTGTATTTCACTATCTCTTCGCCGAACTAGTGCACCTATACATCTGACAAGTGTATTAGGTGTGTTGGGGACACAAGAGACTTCTTGCTTTGTGGTTGCAGGGTTGCATGAGAGGGATATCTTTGACCTCTTCCTCCCTGAGTTCGATAAACCTTGGGTGATCCACTTAAGGGAAACTTGCTGCTGTTCTACAAACCTCTGCTCTTGGAGGCCCAACACTGTCTACAAGAATAGAAGCACCCGTAGACATCAAGCACTTTTCTGGCGCCGTTGCCGGGGAACGAAGGAAAGTTACACCATTTCCTCCCTCGTCAACTACGCGCCAGTCCTGGACAGCAAAGCACTTTTCTGGCGCCGTTGTAAGTACTCGAAGCTATTTCCTTTAGATTCTGGCGCCGGGGAGGAAAGGTAAAAGGTACTCACACTCCGGATCTCGGCTACTAAGCTATTTTCCGGCGCCATTGTAAGTACTCGAAGCTATTTCCTTTAGATCCTGCAATTGCATCTTTTTGTTTCTTGTTTTACACTAGTTTGGCATAATGGAAAGCAACATGGAGCTTTTTATTCTATTTCCTGAATTAAGACATGGATGGTTTGATTCGAAAATTAAAAAACCCATGGAACATATTAGTATGAACACTTTGAACACCATTGTTGCTAATGATATGGAAAATTCTAAGCTTGGGGAAGCTGGTTTTGATGAGCATGATCTTTTTAGTCCCCCAAGCATTGAGGAGAAAATTTACTTTGATGATACTTTGCCTCCTATTTATGATGATTATAATGATAGTAGTCTTTTGGTGCCGCCTGTTATGGAGGATAAATCTGATTATGATTACAATATGCCTCCTATATTTGATGATGAGAATAATAATGATGGCTACTTTGTTGAATTCGCTCCCACTACAACTAATAAAATTGATTATGATTATGTTGGGAGTAGTAATAATTTTATGCATGAGACTCATGATAAGAATACTTTATTTGATAGTTATATTGTTGAGTTTGCTCATGATGCTACTGGATATTATTATGAGAGAGGAAAATATGGTTGTATAAATTTTCATGTTACTAAAACACCTCTCTTTTTGCTAAAATTTTTGAAGCTACACTTGTTCTATCTTGCTATGCTTGTTGCATTATGCTTCATGAACCTGTTTGTGTACAAGATTCCTATGCATAGGAAGCATGTTAGGTTTAAATTTGTTTTGAATTTGCCTCTTGATGCTCTCTTTTGCTTCAAATACTATTTCTTGCGAGTGCATCATTAAAACTGCTGAGCCCATCTTAATGGCTATAAAGAAAGAACTTCTTGGGAGATAACCCATGTGTTTATTTTGCTACAGTACTTTTATTTTATATTTGTGTCTTGGAAGTTTTTACTACTGTATCAACCTCTCCTTATCTTAGTTTTGTTGCATTTTTGTGCCAAGTAAAGTCTTTGATAGTAAGGTTCATACTAGATTTGGATTACTGCGCAGAAACAGATTTCTTGCTGTCACGAATCTGGGCCTAATTCTCTGTAGGTAACTCAGAAAATTATGCCAATTTACGTGAGTGATCCTCAGATATGTACGCAACTTTCATTCAATTTGAGCATTTTCATTTGAGCAAGTCTGGTGCATCTTAGAAATTCATCTTTACGGACTGTTCTGTTTTGACAGATTCTGCCTTTTATTTCGCATTGCCTCTTTTGCTGTGTAGGATGGATTTCTTTAACTTTCAGAAGCTTTGAGCAATGTCCAGAAGTGTTAAAAATGATTGTGTCACCTCTGAACATGTGAATTTTTGATTATGCACTAACCCTCTAATGAGTTTGTTTCGAGTTTGGTGTGGAGGAAGTTTTCAAGGGTCAAGAGAGGAGGATGATACAATGTGATCAAGAAGAGTGAAAGCTCTAAGCTTGGGGATGCCCCGGTGGTTCATCCCTGCATATTTCAAGAAGACTCAAGCGTCTAAGCTTGGGGATGCCCAAGGCATCCCCTTCTTCATCGACAAATTATCAGGTGTCTTCTCTTGAAACTATATTTTTATTCGGTCACATCTTATGTACTTTACTTGGAGCGTCTGTTTGTTTTTGTTTTTGTTTTTGTTTGAATAAATGCTTGTGTGGGAGAGAGACACGCTCCGCTGGTTCATATGAACACATGTGTTCTTAGCTTTTAATTTTCATGGCGAAGGTTGAAACTGCTTCGTTAATTGTTATATGGTTGGAAATAGAAAATGCTACATGTAGTAATTGGTATGATGTCTTGAATAACTTGATACTTGGCAATTGTTGTGCTCATGGTTAAGCTCTTGCATCATATACTTTGCACCTATTAATGAAGAAATACATAGAGCTTGCTAAAATTTGGTTTGCATGATTGGTCTCTCTAGAGTCTAGATATTTTCTAGTAAGGGTCGAACAACAAGGAAGACGGTGTAAAGTCTTATAATGCTTACAATATGTCTTTTATGTGAGTTTTGCTGTACCGCTTCATACTTGTGTTTGTTTCAAATAACCTTGCTAGCCTAAGCCTTGTATCGAGAGGGAATACTTATCATGCATCCAAATCCTTGAGCCAAAAACTATGCCATTTGTGTCCACCATACCTACCTACTACATGGTATTTCTCCGCCATTCCAAAGTAAATTGCTTGAGTGCTACCTTTAAATTTCCATTCTTTACCTTTGCAATATATAGCTCATGGGACAAATATCCTAAAAACTATTGTGGTATTGAATATGTACTTATGCACTTTATCTCTTATTAAGTTGCTTGTTGTGCGATAACCATGTTCCTGGGGACGCCATCAACTACTCTTTGTTGAATATCATGTGAGTTGCTATGCATGTCCGTCTTGTCTGAAGTAAGGGAGATTTACCGCTAGAATGGTTAGAGCATGCATAATGTTAGAGAAGAACATTGGGCCGCTAACTAAAGCCATGATCCATGGTGGAAGTTTCAGTTTTGGACAAATATCCTCAATCTCATATGAGAAAATTCATAATTGTTGAATGCTTATGCATAAAAGAGGAGTCCATTATCTGTTGTCTATGTTGTCCCGGTATGGATGTCTAAGTTGAGAATAATCAATAGCGAGAAATCCAATGCGAGCTTTCTCCTTAGACCTTTGTACAGGCGGCATAGATGTACCCCTTTGTGGCACTTGGTTAAAACATATGTATTGCGATGATAATCCAGGTAATCCGAGCTAATTAGGACAAGGTGCGGGCACTATTAGTATACTATGCATGAGGCTTGCAACTTGTAGGATATAATTTACATAACACATATGCTTTATTACTACCGTTGATAAAATTGTTTCTTGTTTTCAAAACCAAAGCTCTAGCACAAATATAGCAATCAATGCTTCCCTCTGCGAAGGGCCTTTCTTCTACTTTTATGTTGAGTCAGTTCACCTATCTCTCTCCACCTCAAGAAGCAAACACTTGTGTGAACTGTGCATTGATTCCTACATACTTGCATATTGCACTTGTTATATTACTTTACATTGACAATATCCATGAGATATACATGTTACAAGTTGAAAGCAACCGCTGAAACTTAATCTTCCTTTGTGTTGCTTCAATACCTTTACTTTGAATTATTGCTTTATGAGTCAACTCTTATGCAAGACTTATTGATGCTTGTCTCGAAAGTACTATTCATGAAAAGTCTTTGCTATATGATTCAATTGTTTACTCATTGTCTTTACCATTGCTTTGAATCGCTGGATTCATCTCATATGCTTTACAATAGTATGATTAAGATCATGTTGGTAGCATGTCACTTCAGAAATTATCTTTGTTATCGTTTACCTACTCGAGGACGAGTAGGAACTAAGCTTGGGGATGCTGATACGTCTCCAACGTATCGATAATTTCTGATGTTCCATGCTTGTTTTATGACATTACCTACATGTTTTGTTCACACTTTATGATGATTTTATGCGTTTTTCGGAACTAACCTATTGACGAGATGCCGAAGTGCCAGTTCCTATTTTCTGCTGTTTTTGGTTTCAGAAATCCTAGTAAGGAAATATTCTTGGAATTGGACGAAATCAACGTCCATCATCTTAGAATTGCATGAAGCTTCTAGAACACCCGAGAGCCACCAGAGGAGAGCCCTGTGGGCCCCAGACGACAGGGTGGCGCGGCCCAGGCCTTGGCCGCGCCCCCCTAGTGTGTCACCGCCTCGTCGACCCTCCGACTCCGCCTCTTCGCCTATATAAAGGTCCCTGACCTAAATCTTCGATACGGAAAAGCAACGGTACGAGAAACCATCCAGAGCCGCCGCCATCGCGAAGCCAAGATATGGGGGACAGGAGTCTCTGTTCCGGCACGCCGCCGGGACGGGGAAGTGCCCCCGGAAGGCTTCTCCATCGACACCGCTGCCATCTCCACCGCCATCTTCATCACCGCTGCTGTCTCCCATGAGGAGGGAGTAGTTATCCATCGAGGCTAAGGCTGTACCGGTAGCTATGTGGTTAATCTCTCTCCTATGTACTTCAATACAATAATCTCATGAGCTGCCTTACATGATTGAGATTCATATGAGTTTTGTATCACTATTAATCTATATGCTACTCTAGTGATGTTATTAAAGTAGTCTATTCCTCCTCCACGGTGTAATGGTGACAGTGTGTGCATCGTGTAGTACTTGGCGTAGGTTATGATTGTAATCTCTTGTAAATTATGAAGTTAATTATTGCTATGATAGTATTGATGTGATCTATGCCTCCTTCATAGTGTGATGGTGACAGTGTGCATGCTATGTTAGTACTTGGTGTAGTTGTGTTGATCTATCGTGCACTCTAAGGTTATTCAAACATGAATATCGAATATTGTGGAGCTTGTTAACTCCGGCATTGAGGGTTCGTGTAATCCTACACAATTAGTGGTGTTCATCATCCAACAACAGAGTGTAGAGTGGTTTTATTATGTGATCAATGTTGAGAGTGTCCACTAGTGAAATTATAATCCCTAGGCCTTGTTCCCAAATACTGAAATCGCTGCTTGTTTACTGTTTTACTGCATCTGTACTGCCTGCAATATTTTCACCATCAACCACACGCCAGTTGTAGCATCAAGCTATTTTCTGGTGCCGTTACTACTGCTTATATTCATTCATACCACCTGTATTTCACTATCTCTTCGCCGAACTAGTGCACCTATACATCTGACAAGTGTATTAGGTGTGTTGGGGACACAAGAGACTTCTTGCTTTGTGGTTGCAGGGTTGCATGAGAGGGATATCTTTGACCTCTTCCTCCCTGAGTTCGATAAACCTTGGGTGATCCACTTAAGGGAAACTTGCTGCTGTTCTACAAACCTCTGCTCTTGGAGGCCCAACACTGTCTACAAGAATAGAAGCACCCGTAGACATCAGTCATGTAAAGTTAGCCCGGGCCGCTTCATCCCACCATCCCATAAGATGCAAAGTACACAAACTAAAGCAACAAAAGCATCAACGCCAACAAAACCATTGTGTTCTACTCGTGCAACAGATCTATGCATAGACATGGCTCCGATACAACTGATGGGGTTCGTAGCATAGAAAACAAAAAAATTCCTACCGCAAGACGAATAAATCCAAGATCTAATCTATGGAACACCCAGGATCTAATCTACAAGATCGGAATAACGAGATTGATAAGAGACTAACCCTCGAAGATTTCTAAAGCCTACGAGATTAGATCTCGTTGTTGGTGTAGACGATCGTCCACGGTGCTGCAATCCGGCAGCACTTCCGTACTCGGTCGCGCGTACGGTGTCGATGAAGCCCTTCCTCTCCCCGTTCCAGCGGGCAGCGGAGGTGTGTTAGATCTCCTCCAAGTTCCAGCAGCACGACGGCGTGGTGGTGGTGGTGGAGGAAGAAAAGCTGCAGGGCTTCGCCAAGCCAGAACATCGTATGGTGGAGGAGAGAGGCGGCCAGAGGAGGGGGCTAATAATGGGATGGTGGCCAGCCACCCCCTCCCATCTTTATATAGGGGGCTAGGTCGGCTGGGGTGGCCCCCTTTCCCATCTAGGGTTAGGGGGCGGCGGCCAAGTGGGGGGAAGAGGGATTTCTTCCCCCCAAGTTGATCCCCCCTAGGGTTTTGGGGAAACCCTAGGGGTTGGCCGGCCTGGGCCTTGGGGAGCATGTGCCCCCGGCCCATTAGGCCAGGGAGCATCCCCTCGGCCCATGCTAGCCCTCCTAGGTCGTGGTCCCCATGGTGGACCCCTCTGAAACCTTCTAGAACCTTCTAGTCTTCCACCGGAAAAATCCCGAACTTTTCTGAAACCCATAAATCAACTTCCCTTATATGAATCTTATTCTCCGGACTATTCTGGACCTCCTCGTGATGTCATGGATCCCATCCGAGACTCCGAACAAACTTCGTCTCCATACCATATTCAAATCTAGTTATGCGACATCGAACCTTAAGCGCGTCACCCTACGGTTCGCGAACTATGCAGACATGGTCGAGACTCCTCTCCGAGCAATAACCAATAGCGGGATCTGGAGATCCATAATGGCTCCCACATATTCAACGATGACTTAGTGATCGATTGAACCATTTACATACGATGCCGATTCCCTTTGTCACACGATATTTTACTTGTCCGAGGTTCGATCATCGGTATCTCCATACCTTGTTCAACCTCGTTACCGACAAGTACTCTTTACTCGTACCGTGGTATGTCATCTCTTATGATCCAATCATATGCTTGCAAGCTAATCAGACGACATTCCACCGAGAGGGCCCAGAGTATATCTATCCGTCATCAGGATGGACAAATCCCACTATTGATCCATATGCCTCAACTCATACTTTTCAAATACTTAATCCCATCTTTATAACCACCCATTTACGCAATGGAGTTTCATGTAATCAAAGTACCCTTCTGGTGTAAGTGATTTACATGATCTCATGGTCGAAGGACTTAGGAAACTATGTATCGAAAGCTTATAGCAAATTGAACTTAATGACGTTATCTTATGCTATGCTTATTTGGGTGTGTGTCCATTATATCATTCACCTAATGACATAACCTTGTTATTAATAACATCCAATGTTTATGATCACGGAACCATGATCATCCATTAATCAACAAGCTAGTTATACAAGAGGCTTACTAGGGACTCCTTGTTGTTTACATAACACGCATGTATCAATGTTTCGGTTAATACAATTATAGCATGGGATGTAAACATTTATCATGAACACTAAGATATAATAATAACTAATTTATTATTGCCTCTTGGGCGTATCTCCAACAAATTGCAACTACAAAAAATCTCAGTTGCAACCTCACTTGCAATCAGAAGAAAAAATGCCAGTTGCAACCTGACTTGTAACTGGAGAAAAAATCAGTCACAACCTCACTTAAAACTAGAAAAAGGCTCAGTTGCAACCTAACTTGCAACTAGTAAAAATCTTAGTTGCAACCCCACATACAACTAGAAAAATATCAGTTGCAATCCAACATGCAATTGAAAAAAAAATCTCAGTCACAACTCCACTTTGCAACTGGAAAAAAATCTCAGTTGCAACTCAATTTGCAACTAGAGTTACCACCCCACATGCAATCGGAAAAATGCTAATTTCAATCCGACTAGAAACTAGAATATTTTACACCGACTGAAAAAATCTCAATTACAGTCCAGCTTGCTAATAGAAAGTAGGACACATGGTAAATTTTATAACTGTATCACAAACAATTATCAACAAAAAATTAATAACAACAGGTCAAGCTACACAACTAGAAAAAATATATGCATAAAACTCAGACAAGGAGAGCAGAAAAAAGATGAAGGATGACATGCTCGGTTATTCTGCTTGTATTAGAACAGCAGAACACACCACTGCACAATCCACCTTGGTATATCACAAAGCCCACCGAGAATCTATATGTGGTTGGATGGTCAGGAGAGCAGTGGCACCTCCAGCCCACCAGAGTTTAAATCTCAAATTTGACACTTTGATCTCTCATTAAAAGGTGTAGAGGTAGGGTGTGCGTGCGTGAAACATAACTCTTTCACGAAGACTAACAACAACCATCTACAAAAATTATGGAAATATGAATCTTAACGCTAGAGTCAGATGGTTATCACGTTGACTGAGCATAAATTTGGTTCTCAGCTAGTTGATAACTAGCAGACCCCTATATATACACCTATTAAGCACAAACTGTCATTTGAATCAGACTATGCGTGGGGTCTTTATCTTAAGGCGTAACAATGTTCTGGCTTAATTTCCACAATAAGAATAAGGATATTTTACTTGCACTTGGTATGTTAATTTATGTACCCTATATATTATATATCATCTGTGAGGGTAAATTAATGTATATATACACCTATTAAGCACAAAGTGTCATTTGAATCAGACTATAGCGTGGGGGCTTTATCTTATGGCGTGAAACAATGTGATGGCTTTTCGCAATAGCATTTTTTACTTGCACTTGTACCAAATCATTTGCGGTTACTCTCAAGATGTGATTTTATTTGATTTTCGTTGAAGATTTGATTTTGTAGTTGTACGCACGTAGACCGGACTCCGGAGCCCCTTCCGAACAGGCGCCGAAACTCTAAGCAACTGCAACTGAAACTGATATTTATTGACGTCGGCGTCGGGTGCAACATTGCAACAGGCACTACGGGAGAACTGTTCTTTGCCGTGCGCCAATATCACACGGCAAAGGCCCAAATCCTCTCGGCAAAGGCTTTGCCGTGCGGCCTTGCACGGCAAAGAACACACGGCAACGATCCGGCCGGCAAAGGCGCCTTTGCCGTGCGTCGAGGGAAAACCGCACGGCAAAGGCTTTGCCGTGCGACCTAGCTTTGCCGTGCGCTGCGCCTGCCTTTGCCGTGCGGTTTGCTTTGCCGTGCGCTGGGCGTCATTGCCGTGCCCCCTACTTTGCCGTGCGCCTCCGCGCCAAGCCGCACGGCAAACACTTGGCTTTGCCGTGTGCCACCACTCCAAGCCACACGGCAAAGAATCCTACAGCAACACCAGGGGGCAGCATAGGCACCCTTTGCCGTGTGCATGTGCACGGCAAAGAAAGCCTTTGCCGTGCGGCTTTCTCTTTGCCGTGCGCATGTGCACGGCAAAGGTGCTGAAAAAATTCCAGGTTTTTGCTGTTTCCATTTAATCCCTGCACATATAATTCACAAAATAGATATATATTTCCAGATACATATATAGCACAATATATAGACATTTGCACATCATCAACAACATAGTTCAACCACTAATAGTCCAACAAAGTCCATACAATAGTCCAACAACAAAGTCCAACAACAACAAAGTCCACCAACAACAAAGTAGTCCAACAACAAATTCATACATAGAATGCTCCAAGCTCACACAACAAAGTTCATACAAGCAACGTCAACCTTCGCCACTTCCTTGTCCTCCACTTCCTTGTCCTTCTCCACCTCCTTGTCCTCCATCTCCTTGTCCTCCTACGAGTTCATATATAGATGCATAAGTGGCATGCAAGAACTAGAATTGACATGGAAGAACAAGAATTGACATTGAATGGCTAAAATTGAACATAATCGCTAGAATAGACATGAAATGGCTAAAATTCAACATAATGGCTAAGATTGACATGGAATGGCTAAAATTGACATGTAAGAACTAGAATTGACATGGAAGAACTATAATTGACATGGAATGGCTAAAATTGAACATAATCGCTAGAATTGACATGAAATGGCTAAAATTCAACATAATGGCTAAGGATGACATGGAATGGCTAAAATTAACATGGAATAGGTAAAATTGAACATAATGGCTAAAATTGACATGGTTGAATGGCTAAAATTCACAAGTGACATGGTATGGAAGAATTAGAAGTGTAGGAGAACTCACCTAGAAACTGCTGCAGGCTCCGGATGATGCCCGTATTGTTGACGGTCAAGCCAGGTGTCAGCGGGCTCTGACTTGGCGCTTGCTGGAGGAGCGCCATCACAGCCGGATCGGGCGTGGGGATCTGCAATATCCAAAGTTCGGTTAGACAACAAACAAGATTGAGACGGAGATATTAAGTTAACCACTTACAAAATGTGGGAACATAGGAGGACACGACGTGCTAGGAGCACTACTCCCCGGTGGGGAAGTCATGAACATCTGCTGGAACATCTGCTGCTGTTGTTGCATCTGCTGCAACATCTGCTGCTGCATCTGCATGTTCTCCCTAAGCTGCTGCTGCATCTGCATCTGCTCCTCTTGGTGCCTCCGTTCCCTTTCTTCCATCTCCGCCTACGTTGTGTTGCCGCGATGTCAGTAACATTGCAATGGAAAACATGTAATGAAGCGTAGAGGATCGACGAAGAACTTACCCGTAACTTCTCGATAGCTAGGTCCGAAGCCCGTGGGCGGGTCTCTACCCGAGGCTGCTCGCTCGTACGCCCACGACGGATCTGGCGTAGAGATGGAATGGTACTTGGGTCGACTAACCCGTCAGCAATCCATAGGCGGCCACCCTTCTTGCCTTGTCCCGCAAGCACCGCAACCTCAACGTCAAACTCTTCGGTGGTTGGGTCGGCGTCTTCGCCGTGCTTGTCCTTGAACTTCGAGCGGTACGCGCCACACTGGCCCTCCGCTAGGTCGTTGACCCACAAGGACCCCGTTTCAGGATGCGGCTCCTTCCTGGTCTTCGACTTTTGGAAAAAGCCAAACAAGTTTGGTGCCACGCCTGTCTTCACTTCCTGCAAAAGAGTACATGCAATTAAGTGAAGAGGGAGACACTTGCGGGGCTAGCAATAACATAAAACGAAAGAATGAAGAAACCACTTGCTCACCTCATCCTGCAAGGTAAGGGCCAAGTTCTTGCTGCCCAGGACATGTGATCCACCTCCCATCTCTGAACGCTTCTGCTTGCCCTCCTCGTGCTTCCGGGCGTACTCGCGGGATGTCCACCATATGACCATCGCAAGAAAGCACGCCCTGTCTTCCCCGACGTACTGAGGAGGGTGCTACATACACAAGATAGACCCATTATTAGAACATAAACTACATGAAAATGCGGAAATAAATAACACATCGATGCTAATACCTGCAGGTACTGCCATGGTGCCATGAGCGTATCCCGACAATCAGCCTTACTCATCCAAACTTTGCGCTCGGCGTGCCAGTCGCGGACGCACTGGACACGTGCCTCGTAGTGCATGCCAGTCACCCTCACCCTGCACAACTCGTGTAAGATAACGTCGCACGCAATTTCCTTGCCCTCAGCCCTCTTGAAGTATTTCTGCAACCATGCACATAGGTAAAATAAGATGAATTAGAGCAACTATTGGTAGCCAAGAAGTGTTTGAATGCTAAGAAGCCAAAAGTCACGTACCCAGAAGTGGCGGACAACCCGCTCTTGCATGTTTCCGTACTTGCCGCTAGGATCTTCCGCGTAGCTGTAGTGCTTCCAAGTCCAAGCCACGTCGCGGCCACCAGTAGGGAGATTGACAATCCCAGGGAAATGCTTCCTAATTATGCCTCCAAGGATGTTCGGGTACTCACGTGTCGGCTTCCTCCTCGGGTCGCCATACTTGAACATGCTGCACAACGAAATGCCAAAATCAGTATGCATGTGATAAAAATATGTATAATGATAAAAATTTCAATAATGGAATGCCAAAATCAGCATGTACCTCTTTCCAGCGGGCACGAGAACAACATCGCGGAAGGCCCAAGTTTTTAGCTTGGGGAGTTTCGTAATCCCGCGCCTATACGGCTTCTTGTCCCGTGGTTCCAGCCTCTCCTCGGCTGCAACGTACACCTCCTCCACCGGCGGAGACCAAACTAGGGTCGGGTCTAGCTCCGGCGGCATACCCCCCAGCCCCTCATCCTCCTCGAGGTCCTCCCCACCGTCCTCCCCACCGTCCTCCCCACCGTCCTCCCCACCGTCCTCCCCACTGTCCTCCCCACCGTCCTCCCCACCGTCCTCCCCACCGGCCTCCTCGTCCTGCCCACCGTGCTCCTCACCGTCCTCCTCGTCCTCCCCACCCCACTGCTCCTCGTCATCATCCTCGGCTGGGGGAGGACTAGGAGAAGGGGTACGAAGTCGCCGTGGCTGGGCATTCTTCCTCCGTAGTGGAGGGCTAGGAGGAGCGCTAGGAGGAGCGCTAGGAGGACGTGTGTGCGACGACGAACCACTCGAAAGTCCCACAAGCTCAGCCACGGCCTTGATCTTCTTTTTGAAACCTCCCTTTCTTTTTCTTGGCGGCATGTTTCAATCACCTGCAAACACAATGAAAAGAGTGGTTTATTAGTATGCAATGTAAACAGATGAATATTAGTGAAATCAACAATAAATAGCACATAGTTCAGTACATAGATCATAGTTTATTACAAATAGCACATAGTTCAGTACATAGGATAGCCTCACAATTACAACTACATAGATCATAGTTTATTACAAATAACACATAGTTCAGTACATATATAGGATAGCCTCACAATTACAACTACATAGATCAGTAGCCTATGTCGACATCCGTATTTGGACCACATGTTTCATCATCATCAGGCTCAGCGAACCAATAATCATCGATGAAACCTGGAGGTGGTCCATTTGGATCTAGGTCAATGCCTGCTTTGAACGCCTCGAGCAAACTTAGGTCTTCTACGGCACACACATCCTCAGCTTCATATTCTTCATTGTCTTCCTCCATAACCGCATCTTCTTCTTGCTCATCGTCTACGACCATGTTATCAACAACGGCCGACAAGTCGATAGTGAAATGACCGGGGAGCCCTTCTTCTTGATAAAAATCAACGATCCTTGTTGAGGGGTCTACGTGGCGGTAATCGTCCTTGTTTGGCGGGGGTGGCCTAATGCGTGAAGGAACCGTCATCACAACATCCCATCCATGTAGACGTTTGGTCGGGTTTCGGCACGCGTACGGGAGATAGAATACTTGGAAGGCTTGGGTGGCCAAAATGTACACGTCCTCTCCCTTATAAACAGAGCTTCTTTCAACTTCGACCAATCCAATTTCAGGATCCCGTCTCACGCGACGTGGGTCGAACCAATGGCATTTGAATACGACGGGATTTAGCCCTTTGTCAAACCCGTAATTCAGCTCGTATATACCCTCGACTCTTCCATAGTAATGGAGTCCATCATCACCTTGACATACCACCCCGCTATTTATTGTCTTCTTGTTTGGACGGCTTGTTGTGTATTGATGGGTGCCGAAGCGATACCCGTTCACGTCATAAGAATTGAACGAGTCGACGGAATGGTTGAAGCCCCTAGCAATTTTTCGTAGCAAGGGATTCATGTCTTTGTCAGTTCTTGCCTACAAGATTAGGACGACAAGTTTAGAACAAGAAATGTCGGCCGAAATGTCGACAGTGTACAAACAAATTTGGATAGGATAGTACCAAACCACAGAACCAGCTACTGAAACCGTGACCGCCGCCCTTATCGAAAATATCCTTGGATTCTTCCGAGGTAGGATCCCTGTGGGTATACCTCCAATATTTAGCCGTGAATTGTCTATAAGAATGAACGGAGGAAGAGTTAGCCACGAACATACGATGAATGTTTGCGAATAACTAAATGGTTAGCACTTACTTGATGTACGGCTTCACTTCCACCATGGTGTTCAAGACATATGAGTGGATCAACTCCCGCTCAGGTAAATTCGTTGTGTACGGCTTCGAGCCACTTGACTTGCCGCCAAGCCCTATGAAGATGCTAAGCTTGGGTACATCTTCATTGTTGGCGGCATTGTAACGGAGGACCGGGTTGTGCTTTGTGGGAATGTTGGGATCATAGTGCTTAGTGGTGAAGTTTGCCACCTCCACGTTCAGACTGCCTCGGCTATGGATGCTTCGATCTTGCATTTATTGCCGGTCATCTGACGAAGCTTTTGTGTTTCTCTCTCGGGACCAAACTGCCAACGGCCCCAATTCGGCCCCCCCTTTAAGCATTCCTTCGCGAGGTGGAGGATCATATGTTGCATCGGATTAAAGAACGCTGGAGGAAAGATCTTCTCTAGATCGCAAAGCAACATGGGTGCCTGTTCATCCAGCTTCTCAATCACTTTAGTGTCTAACTCCCTAGCACAAATCCGCGGAAGAAATAACTCAACCTCGCTAGCACTCGCCAAGTCTTCTCAGGGACATAGCCTCGAATCATCACCGGCATTATCCGCTCAATCCATACGTGGTAGTCATGACTCTTCAGTCCTTGTACTCGCAACGTTTCAATGTTAAGACCCCTCATCCAGTTGGCTGCGAACCCATCAGGGAAAAACAAGGAGTCCTTCATCCATTGGAAGACCTCCCTTTTTTGGGCCTTTGTGAGGCGTAACGGAGCGTGTGGCTTAGTCCAAGTTTTTTGGCACCATGAGGTGGCTTCATGTTCAACTCTGGCCTATCGCACAACTTTTCTTGGTCAATTCGAGCCTTTATGTTATCCTTCGTCTTCTCAGTGTCCACTATGGTGCTCCAAATGGCTTCACTGATATTCTTCTCGGTGTGCATTACATCAATGTTATGCGGGAGCTCGAGAAACTCAAAGTAAGGAAGCTTCCAGAAGCACGGCTTGTGGGTCCATTGGTGTGTCTCCCCATATCCCAAGAAACCATTCCCATCAGGGTTAGGCTGGAGAGCGTCTAACTCGGCCTTGGTTTCCTGTCCGGTCTTCGGAATTGGCTTCGGTGCATGGACAACACGGCCTTTTTTGAAGCTCTTTACATCACTCCTGTATTCATGATTCTGCTCAAGGAACTGCCGAGCTTCATCAAAGCAGGAATACTTGCACCCTTGTTTAGCCAGAAGAAAGTCACGGCTTGCCTGCACTCCGGACAAGGCCACTTCCCATGTGTACACCACCCGCAGAACAAAGCACGTGCTGGCAAGTCATGCAGAGACGTGTGGTACCAGACATACATATCGAAGTGTTCCTTCTTTGCCGCGTCATAAGTTCGGATCCCGCGATCTTCCCAGCCAAGAAGCAAGTCATCAATCAGTGGTTCCAGATACACGTTCATGTTCTTACCCGGGTATTTCGGTCCTGGGATTATCATCGACACAAACATGTACTCTGATCTCGTGCAGACGCCAGGGGGTAGGTTCAGGGGAATAACAAACACTGGCCAACAACTGTATACCGCAGCCGACATACCATATGGATTGAACCCATCGGTTGATATCGCAATTGCTACGCTCCTCGGGTCACCGGCTTTCAGGGGATATTTCTTGACAAAGTTCTTCCATGCAGTACCATCCGACGGATGTATCATCTTGCCACCTGCCTGGTCTGATCCCTTCTACAGCCCACCTCATCTGGCCGCAGTATCCTCGGTCATGAAGAGCCGCTGGATCCTCGGTAGGACTGGAAGATAGCGGAGGATATTCTTGGCAACCGTGGTCTGCCTCTTCTGACCATCACCATTGGTGTCAACCTCAAAGTACCTAGAGCTATTGCAATGGATGCAATAGTTTGTGTTAGCATGCTCCTCTCTGAATAGCATGCATCCCTTTGGACAAGCGTGTATCTGCTGAGATGACATCTTGAGGTCACTGAGCAATTTTTTCGAATAGTAGAAGTTTTGCGGCAAGAGGTGCCCTTTCGGCAGAATGCTGCCAACGAGGACCAGAAGTTCATCGAACCCATCTCTGCACAGATTCCTGTGGCACTTAAAGGCCAAAAGGCGAGCGATGGCATCTAGTTGGGTGACATCTGTATTTACGTGTAGGGGTTTCTGCGAAGCAAACAAAGCCTCGTAATACTTCTTTGTGTTTTCCTCCGGCTCCTCACTTGTCTCCGCATCCCTAGATGTCTCCGCCTCTACATGAGGGCTTTCAGGCACATTACCATTAGCCAAGTTCTCTAGGCACCTATCAAACCCAGTATCATATTCTCTCGTAGGCTGAATCTGCCGCACCTCCTTCCTAGCACGTTTCTTCGCCTTTTCTCCATGAAAAGTCCAAATCTTGTAGGACGGTTTGAACCTGCACTTGATCAGGTGAAGACTCATAGTTTCCTTGTCCTGTGTTTTTTGGTTAGCGCACTTACTACAAGGGCAAAAAACTGTCCTGGGTCTGCTAGGGATGTCAAACGCGCTGTCCACGAACTGCTTGGTCTTTTCTCCCCATTCCTCAGTATATTTCCACGGACCGATTCTGCCATCGTACATCCAGTCACGGTTATCCATCCTCTAACCAGCACCAAAACAGACGAACTTAGAATTTATATCAAACATGATCCGCATTTTAATTTTTCCTTTTTACGCATGCATCAACCTGAATCTCTACTAGGTGGGCTCCTAGCAGCCGCCGGATCCGTAGATTGAGTACGTTCTCCCTGCTCTACCTGATCCGAGACAGATTTCGGCAGCACCTCCCCGCTGCTCTCCCGATACACGTCTCGCCAGAAAGCCGAGAGGGGTGTGCATCCGGAGAACAACGGGGAGGCGCTGCCGAAATCCTGACTCGGATCGGGGTAGAGCAGGGAGAACGTACCCAACTACGCATCCGCCGACTGTCCCGATAAATGCCGTAAGAGTTACGCTTCATAATATGCGAGACCACTAATGCATATTTATCCGCGTAACCCTTACGGTCGGGAAGAGACGCCTAGGTATCGCGACAGACTTGGTGATCTAGACCCACAAAAAAAACCTAGGTGCACGAGAGGCGAACGGATTCTCACCCTCGAAGCGTGATCGACAGCCGGCGAAGAAGACCAACGACCCTCCGGCAAATTCCCCTCCGGGAAAACGGTCTCTCCGAGCAACGCTCCTCAAGCACCCCGACAACGCCGGCCCCTGTGTCCACCTCGAAACATCGTCTGCATAGCGAGAAAACTAATTAGCGATAAAGACCATTTGTTTCCTCTAAATCCAACTATTATAAATACACTATTTCTAATTGTGCCCTAAATCCCATTACTAAAATAATTTCTATACTAAACTATTCTATTTTTTATGCAATTTTATTTTAACTACAAATTAGCATGCATAATATGTTTTAACTACCCTAAATACAATAAGTAATATGCAAATTTCAAAAAAAAAAAAATGCACACATACTGTGAGGGCCGGCAGCGCTTTGCGGGCGAGCAGCAGCGGCAGCTGCGGGCGAGCAGCGGCAGCTCTGCGGGCGAGCAGCAGCAGCTGCGGGCGAGCGGGGGATGGCCGGGTGCAGCTGCGGGCGGGGGAGGACCGGGTGCAGCTGCGGGCGGGGAGGGCCGGGTGGGGCGGGCGAGGGAGCGGCGGGGCAGGGCCGGGCGAGGGAGCGGCGGGGAGGGCCGGACGCGGCAGCGGCGGGGATGGCTGGGTCGGGCCGGCGAGGGAGCGGCAGCGGCGGGAGGAGCGGCAGCGGCGGGGCGGGGAGGAGCGGCAGCGGCGGGGCGGGGAGGAGCGGCAGCGGCGGGGGCGGGAGGGTAGATCGAGGCGGCGCGTGCGGCGGCGTGCGTGCGGCGGCGCGGCCGGTGCGAGGGGCGGCGCGGCGTGTGCGGCGGCGGCGTGGCGGCGGCGGGCGTGCGTGTGCGGGGAGGAGCTAGCTGCCCCTGTTTTGTCTGTGTGGAGGAGAAGGGGGGTCGGGCCGACACTGCCTTATCCTCTGCCTTTGCCGTGCGGGCTGCCTTTGCCGTGCGGCAAAGGGGCTTTGCCGTGCGGGCTGCCTTTGCCGTGCGGCAAAGGGGCTTTGCCGTGCGCCAGGGGGCTTTGCCGTGTGCTCTTGCACGGCAAAGATCTTTGCCGTGCGCTTTTGCACGGCAGAGGTCTTTGCCGTGCGTTTGTGCACGGCAATGAATTTTTTTTTAACATTCAACAATGCTTTCTTTTAGTTTAGGGTGTATATGCACCCTGGTGTAGAAACATCGTGTCCAATTACTATTTCCTACAAAAGTTAATGTATTTGGGATATCATTTGTGATAAGGGGGTGAACATGTGAATTGTACCAGATTTTGTAGACCCCCCGAGGCACGCAGACCGCCGTTTTCGGGGGGGAACGACCGCCGGAGCACCGGAATGCCACGAAAACTTGCATGTGGATCTAGGATATGTGTCAAAGTGTGTTTGGAAGGTGTGATTCACCAAATGGTGCAAGGCATTGCTCCCATGTGTGACATTCCTCTCTTTCGGGCGATAACACTTGGAAGATTCCTCCACTTGTAGGCTAAAGTGTCCCGCTGCGGGTATACCGGAGGCTATAGTGTGCCAAATGGTGCCAAACCTTGCTTTACATGTGTATATGGACTAACCAAAACCAAACCTATCAAAAAGTATGTTCGTGGAACCTCGCGCGGTGAAATCTAGGGGGGTAGACCCCCCCGAGGCACGCAGACAGCCATTTTCGGGGGGGAACGACCGCCGGAGCACCGGAATGCCACCAAAACTTGCATGTGGACCTAGGATATGTGTGAAAGTGTGGTGGAATGTGTGATCCACCAAATGGTGCAAGGCATAGCTCCCATGTGTGAGCTTCCCCTCTTTCGGGCGATAACACTTGGAAGATTCCTCGACTTGTAGGCTGAAGTGTCCCGCTGCGGGTATACCGGAGGCTATAGTGTGCCAAATGGTGCCAAACCTTGCTTTACATGTGTATATGGACTAACCAAAACCAAACCTATCAAAAAGTATGTTGGTGGAACCTCGCGCGGTGAGATCTAGGGGGTAGACCCCCCGAGGCACGCAGACCGCCCTTTTCGGGGGGGGCCGCGCGCCGGAGCACCGGAATGCCACCAAAACTTGCATGTGGACCTAGGATATGTGTGAAAGTGTGGTGGAATGTGTGATCCACCAAATGGTGCAAGGCATAGCTCCCATGTGTGAGCTTCACCTCTTTCGGGCGATAACACTTGGAAGATTCCTCGACTTGTAGGCTGAAGTGTCCCGCTGCGGGTATACCGGAGGCTATAATGTGCCAAATGGTGCCAAATCTTGCTTTACATGTGTATATGGACTAACCAAAACCAAACCTATCAAAAATTATGTTGGTGGAACCTCGCGCGGTGAAATCTAGGGGGGTAGACCCCCCGAGGCACGCAGACAACCATTTTCGGGGGGGAACGACCGCCGGAGCACCGGAATGCCACCAAAACTTGCATGTGGACCTAGGATATGTGTGAAAGTGTGGTGGAATGTGTGATCCACCAAATGGTGCAAGGCATAGCTCCCATGTGTGAGCTTCACCTCTTTCGGGCGATAACACTTGGAAGATTCCTCGACTTGTAGGCTGAAGTGTCCCGCTGCGGGTATACCGGTGGCTATAGTGTGCCAAATGGTGCCAAACCTTGCTTTACATGTGTATATGGACTAACCAAAACCAAACCTATCAAAAAGTATGTTGGTGGAACCTCGCGCGGTGAAATCTAGGGGGGTAGACCCCCCCGAGGCACGCAGACAGCCATTTTCAGGGGGGAACGACCGCCGGAGCACCGGAATGCCACCAAAACTTGCATGTGGACCTAGGATATGTGTGAAAGTGTGGTGGAATGTGTGATCCACCAAATGGTGCAAGGCATAGCTCCCATGTGTGAGCTTCCCCTCTTTCGGGCGATAACACTTGGAAGATTCCTCGACTTGTAGGCTGAAGTGTCCCGCTGCGGGTATACCGGTGGCTATAGTGTGCCAAAGTGTGTCAAACCTAGCTTTCCATGTGTATATGGCCTAAACAAAACCAAACCTATCAAAAAGTATGTTGGTGGAACCTCGCGCGGTGAAATCTAGGTAGACCCCAGAGGCACGTGACGACCATTTTCGGGGCCACGACCGCCGGAGCACCGGAATGCCACCAAAACTTGCATGTGGACCTAGGATATGTGTGAAAGTGTGTTGGAAGGTGTGATTCACCAAATGGTGCAACGCATTGCTCCCATGTGTGAGATTCCTCTCTTTCGGGCGACAGTACTTGGAAGATTCCTCGACTTGTAGGCTGAAGTGTCCCGCTGCGGGTATACCGGTGGCTACAATGTGCCAAAGTGTGCCAAACCTACCTTTACATGTGTATATGGACTAAGCAAAACCAAACCTATCAAAAAGTATGTTGGTGGAACCTCGCGCGGTGAAATCTAGGGGGGTAGACCCCCCGATGCACGCAGACCGCCGTTTTCGGGGGGGAACTACCGCCGGAGCACCGGAATGCCACCAAAACTTGCATGTGGACCTAGGATATGTGTGAAAGTGTGGTGGAATGTGTGATCCACCAAATGGTGCAAGGCATAGCTCCCATGTGTGAGCTTCCCCTCTTTCGGGCGATAACACTTGGAAGATTCCTCGACTTGTAGGCTGAAGTGTCCCGCTGCGGGTATACCGGAGGCTATAGTGTGCCAAATGGTGCCAAACCTTGCTTTACATGTGTATATGGACTAACCAAAACCAAACCTATCAAAAAGTATGTTGGTGGAACCTCGCGCGGTGAAATCTAGGGGGGTAGACCCCCCCGAGGCACGCAGACAGCCATTTTCGGGGGGGAACGACCGCCGGAGCACCGGAATGCCACCAAAACTTGCATGTGGACCTAGGATATGTGTGAAAGTGTGGTGGAATGTGTGATCCACCAAATGGTGCAAGGCATAGCTCCCATGTGTGAGCTTCCCCTCTTTCGGGCGATAACACTTGGAAGATTCCTCGACTTGTAGGCTGAAGTGTCCCGCTGCGGGTATACCGGTGGCTATAGTGTGCCAAAGTGTGTCAAACCTAGCTTTCCATGTGTATATGGCCTAAACAAAACTAAACCTATCAAAAAGTATGTTGGTGGAACCTCGCGCGGTGAAATCTAGGGGTAGACCCCGAGGCACGCATGACCGCCGTTTCGGGAACGACCGCCGGAGCACCGGAATGCCACCAACACTTGCATGTGGACCTAGTATATGTGTGAAAGTGTGTTGGAAGGTGTGATTCACCAAATGGTGCAAGGCTGTGTGGCATTCCTCTCTTTCAGGCGATAGCACTTGGAAGATTCCCCGAACGCGGTTTGTTTACGCCGAAACCCTGATATGTTGGAGGGGGAGTAAGGATTTAGAGTACTTGTCGTATTGCAAAAATATAGTATAAACATTCATTAATCAAGATGTGGTACTTGTCATATTTCAAGAATAAAATATAAGCATTAAAATAAGTACAATATAGAAAGAAAAAGAAGAAAATACCACAAGGCACACGGCAAAGGAAAATGTGCACGGCAAAGCAGCCTTTGCCGTGCGAGTCTGTGCACAGCCCACGGCAAAGAAGCCTGTGCCGTGCGGATGGGTCGGGCGCACGGCAAAGGACATCTCACGGCAACGCCTTCCTCTCTTTGCCGTGCCTTCTTTCATTGCCGTGCGCTTTGCTGAGGCTTTGCCGTGCGCTTTTTCTTTGCCGTGCGCCGTAGGTCCTCTTTGCCGTGCGTTGGTCTTTGCCGTGCGTTTTCTGTTTACCTCGCACGGCAAAGTATTCTTTGCCGTGCGCGAGCACACGGCAAAACGTGGTTGCACGGCAACGAGCGTTTTTCCCGTAGTGAGGCGCCGACTCTCCAATTCTCGATTGTCAGTTTGTCACCTCACTTTGCCTTTTGGCCCGCCTACAAATTCCATCCCTCCCAGCCATCAAAACACGAGCGGCAGCAGTAACCACTCCTGAAAGTCGAAGGAGGTACAAAAAATCGAAGTGCCAATATGGCTGGTGTGACCACGAATTCCGTTGCCATTGCCGCACGTACTCCTCTGCATCCTCGTCACCTCCGTCCGTTCTACATCCAATTACAGCACCTCCCCAGCTCCATCCCCCAGCCCCAGCTACAGCACCTCCGCCACTCCTCCACCCAGCTATATATAGCAGCTCCGCCGTTCCATCCTCCAACTACAGCACCTTCGGCGCTCCATCCTCAAGCTCAGGCTGGCTCCCCGCAAAGGCCACCTGGTACGGCAAGCCCAACGGCGCCGGCCCCATCAATAACGGTACGTCAGTCGTCAGTACATGCCGGCGGCGCGATTAATGTACTTGCGTCAAGCAGTGCCAACTCAGTAGCAGTAATATATGCCCATCGATCAATTTATTTCCAGGTGGTGCTTGCAACTTCAAAAACAACCACAAGGCCCCGTTCTTCTCCATGACGTCGTGCGGCAACCAGGCTCTGTTCAAGGACGGCGCCGGCTGCGGCGCCTGCTACCAGGTACTACCATGAATGGTGCCGTGCCGGCAATGTCAGTTAAATTAGTTGATGCGGATCCAGTCATACTCAGACCGAAGTAGCCCAGCGTGTTAAGTAGTGGAGGCCATGACATCCTGCCATGTTCGCGAGTACATACAATCGGGACGTTGACCTTTTTCGTTTTCCTTGATTGATTCGATCTTTCAGATACGATGCAACAAAAAGAACTACCCTGAGTGCTCCAACGTGGCGAAGACGGTCGTCATCACCGACATAAACGACGGCCCCATGGCCAAGTACCACTTCGACCTTAGTGGCACGGCGTTCGGAGCCATGGCGCTCCCAGGCCGGAACGCCCAGCTCCGTCGCGCGGGCAAGATCAGCATACAGTTTAGGAGGGTGCCCTGCAACTGGCCGGGCGTGAAGATCACCTTCTACGTCCTCAAGGGTGCCAACCCGTACTACACTACGGGAGAACCGACGTGTGCCGACGGCCAGGCTATGTGCCGACGGCCAAATGTCGGGGCCGTCGGCACAGAGGCCTCCAGCTACCGGCGACGAAGCTCACCGTCGGCACAGCGGGGCCGTCGGCACAACGCACGGTACACCGACGGCCACCCTCGGCGCAACCTCGGCCGTCGGCACAGCTAGGTGGAGCCCGAAGGTCACCGTCGGCACATCTGCAACCGTCGGTACACGCTCTGACAGGAGGGCCCAGCCGTTAAACTGTCACGGCGCCGTCTGCACTGTGCCGACGGTAGCCCACGGCGCAACGGCGGCCGTCGGCACAGCGCCTGACTGCTGGGTCCTCCTGCTTCTGTGCCGACGGTGACCCACGGCACAACGGCGGCCGTCGGCACAGCCAAATATGCACATTTTTTGGTTTTTCCTGTTTTTTTTGCATCAAAGAGATAATTATTACCCATATAATTATTAATCCATATCATTTTTTTTGTTTATTTATTTCTCACTGCTATTTTGGCGAACCCCTTTGCGAGAAACCTATATATATGTATAAGGGCGGTATAGAACCCCTTCGCCAGAAATCGAACCTCGGAGGGGGTGAATGGCCCACACACGATACAAAATACTTAAGACCCACACACGATACAAAATACTTAAATAACTAGACTCACACACATACCAAAGCGCTTACAGAACTAGACCCACACACGAACCGAAACAGTTAAAGAACTACACCCACACAGAGGAAGCAAAACACTTAAAGAAACTACACCCACACACATGAACCAAAACACTTAAAGAACTAGACCCACACACAAACCAAAGCTTTTAAAGAACTACACCCACACACGAACAAAGCACTTAACACTGGGTCGACACACACATATTAATCAGAGAAGTCGAAATCTTCATCCTCGCTGGGGGTGTCCTCTGAAGCGGTGGTTGTGAGGTTCCACAACCACCGTTCATCATTCTCCCCCCATGTCGACGCCTCTCCTTTGGCGTACTCTGCTTCAACCTCGGCCTTCAACTGCCGCTTTCCCGCCTCCTCTCTCTCCCCGTACGTCCGCTTCTCCTTCCGTAATGCGCGCGTTGCCTCGACGTCTCCGGGATGGTCTCTGCGCCACCGTGCCATGAACTGCTCGTCCGCCTCGGTGGTATCAATCCGCCGCCGGCCAGCCCGTACCGCCGCGCTTCACCCCGTGAGCGAAGTAGTGGCTCGCAGAGAGACTCTGAGCTTCCGTCAGAGACCTGACCTCCGGGAAGTTCATTTCGTGGCGCGGCCGGCCAAACCTCCAAGCCGCAACGTCGTATGCGCGGGCAGCAGCCTCCTTCGTGTAGAAGGTGCCGAGCCACACACGCGTACCACCGGCGGTGATTTCAGCCGCGAAATGTCCCGCAGGCCGCAGGCGAACGCCGATGAAGCCCGTGTTGCTACGGCGACGAGGAGCCATCTCAGCGGCTGCTCAGCTCAGAGGATTTTGTGGTTCTATTGGATGAGAGAAGTGATGAAGGGAGAAATGTTGCTGGTGCTGTTAGTGGAGAAGCCATGGCTATATATTGGATGAGACGCATTATTTCTGAAATTGTAGACTCAGCTCGAGGAGGCCTATGCAGTAGCTTACGAGGAGTATCTCGAGAAGGTTAAGGAGCATGACCTTGTGAAAGATGCCTATGTCCAGTGGACGAGCAACCGGCGGTAAGTTTCAATCTCTATGGTTGCAAAACATCATAAGTCCCCATGTTTGAATCTGAGCTATCTCTCCCGTTTCTTGCAGAGTTTCACTCGGTTCATGATGACTGGAGTGCGAGAGGAACCACTCCCAGAGCCACCTCATCCGGGGCCGACGCCAGTGTTCCCGTCCAAGGAGGAGTTCTATATCATGTACAAGCGTCAGCGTCAGTTGACCCCGGTAAGTTGCTAACTTGGCTAAGTTGCTAACTTGGTGTGACATGGCTAAGTTGCTAACTCCCTCCAACATGTAGGGATTGGGAGAATCCGGGAACGACACTCCTTGTGGTACGCCGATGCACCCCGGTCGCCATTCTCCTGGTGCTTCTGCCGAACCTCGGCATTTTTCTGGTTCCGGTGGCTCTCGTCGTGGTTCTACCTCCCCGAGCACCGTCGAGATACAGCGGCCTCACTTCACCCACTCGGAGCTAGATCGTCTGTAGCTAGATCGTCACTCGGGTGGTGCACCACCATAGTTTCTACATTGTACTAGCACATGATGACATGCTCCATCTTTGTAGTGGATCCGGTGTATGTACCATGGTCTTGTATGCTATATTTGTGCTATTTGTGAGATTTGATGCTATATTTGTGAGATTTGGTGCTATACGGTGATATCTGTGTGCTATATGGTGATATATATGTTACTGCATATTCAATCCTATAATATGTGCATTTTCTGCGATTTTCTGAGCAAACGAGGCCAAATTGGCAAAAATCGTAAAAATCGGGCCTGGCTGTGCCGACGGTGTCACCGTCGGCACAGGCCCGTAGCTGTGCCAAATGGCAGGGTCTGTGCCGACGGTGACACCGTCGGCACAGCCAGGCCCAGTTTCGCGCGATTTTCCAGTTTGAATAGCCACCGTTTTGCCGCCATTCTGGGAAAAAAAAAGAAAATTGTGCCGACGGTTACACCGTCGGCACAGCTTGGGACGTTGACGGCGCCGGCGTGACGGCTGGTTGGCTGTGCCGACGATGAGACGGCCGACGGCCACCGTCCAGCCGTCGGCGTACGGCTGTGCCGACGGTGAAGTTCTGTGCCGACGGTGCACGCGCAGACCCCGACGCCTGCTGTGCCGACGGGGAGACGCCGACGGTGACCGTCGGCAGAGACGGTGCCGACGGTGAACGTTGTTGTGCCGACGGTGCGGGGCCGTCGGTGTAGCAGGTCGTCCCCGTAGTGCTACCTCCCGGTGATGCCGGAGAACGTGAACCGGGACGGCACCGTGGTTAAGATGGACATCATGCGGTCCAAGGACGGCCACCTCACCAGGATCTGGGAGTCCATGTACCGCTCCGTGGGTGCCGTCTGGCGGCGCGACTCCGGCAACCCGCTCAAGGGGCCATTGTCCCTGCGCATCACCACCGATTCCGGAAAGACGCTCGTCGCCAGCAATGTTATCCCGGCTCGCTGGAAGGGCGGCAACGGCTACACGTCCAAAGTCCAGTTCCTCGAAATAGGCTTTCGCCCCGCTATATTAATATAGCAACCAACCGATACAACAAGCACGCTGGGGCTGCAGCACAACCAAACCCAAAAGGAAACACAAGAGAAAAGAAAGAGAAAACAAAGCCGACACCGGCAGCTTGACAAGAACAAGGATGACTCGCAACCGCTGCGCCCTCCAGAGAATGCCACCACACTCCTAGCACGCCGAGGCGCCGCGTATCAAGCAACACCTTCAACAAGGAAAGTGACGACGACGCCACTGCTGCCCGGACTAGTCCTAGGGTTTCCCCCGATACGCGGAAGGGATTGGGGAGGGGGGACTACCGACGCCCTTCAGGAAGGCAAGACGACACCCGCAGGCGTCACCGCGTCAGTACCGGGCATGCCGACAAGATTTCTCCCGTCCACCAACCCACACACCCGGACGAATCGACGTGCTCCACCAGACTTGCCGCCCACCAGCACACGCCACCGCGATCTTGAAGCCATCCACGTTGTCTCGTTGTGGTCGCCGGAGAACGGCCTAGAAGTAGAGACGAGAGACAGCCAGGTCGGGGGTAGCAGCACCTCAGCCGAGCGGGAGGGAACTACCTCCACCGCCTTCGCGGTAGCCGACCGGACATGGCAGCGCAGCGGTTGCGAGTCATCCTTGTTCTTGTCCAAAGTCCAGTTCTACTAGATGGACCAAGCGCGCTCTGCTGCGCCCGTTTTGTACTACTGACATTTAGATATTTTTTTGTTGTGATATGTATGCTTTGTAGCAGGAAGACGTCTAGGCATGTGCACCAACATCAAGTAGACACCCAGAAGCAAAGCGAACCAGAACGCACAACCAAAGACACACAAGCAAGAAGAAAAGCGTCCAATTTGTAGCCTGAACCTAACAGCCGTATATGATCCATCTGAATCAAAATCATCCAGTCATGCGTCATGATATAAAATTAGTCAAGCGAACTTGTCGCACTCATAAAACTTCAATACAACAAAAGCACCTTATAATGTGGGTTCTTTTATGGTACCCTCAAATGAATATCAGCCATTAATTTTCGTCCATCCAATGGTTCAAATAGTTTCATACCACAGTCCAATACTTGAGAGGTATGTTACATACCTGTGAGAATTTTCGCACCTCAGAAAAAATAAAAGTAGACGGGCCGGCCCAATAGAAAGGCCCAACTCAGTAGACTGGTCCAACCCGATGATCCGTCGACCACACCAGGTGTCTTTCCTCATTGTTGCTGCGAGAGGTTCCACCATCGCCGCCGCCGCTCTCTCCATTACTCAACTCCGCCGCCGCCGCCGTAGATGGAGAGGAAAACGACGGTGCGCAGCGACTCCTCAGTCGCCTTCCTCACCTTCTCGGCCGCTGTACTCATCCTCGCCGCGGAGGATCTCGGCCTCCCCGACTCCCCGTCCCCATCCCTGGCTCCACCGTTTGCGCCGCGGCCGGCGTCCTGGTCATCCTCACCATGGACGAGGCCAGCAGTTGTTGCACCCTGTCCTTGATAGCCTACCGCACGGCCTGCACCGCCCGCGCGACCACCCTGCTGATTTACTAGTTTGAGTAATTGACATTTTGTAATATGGTTACATTCCTGGTTTTAGATCTTCTTATATTTTGAAGGCACAAGTTTATAAAATCAGCATATGTGCATTTATCAGAACCCTAATTGGACAGAAGGCACAAGTTTATGAAATCAACCTGGTGAATATTTTTGCTATGTTTGCCGGACACTCATATTGTCCAACGAGGCTCTGCAAACTCAGTGCACACATCTTTACTGCAAACCTTGCTTGACTTATGTAGCATCGACAACGCAAGCCTGCCCTTATGATGGCTACTTGGTGACAGAAGCCGATTCCAAGGTATTTGCTTGCTTCTTAATGCAGTGATTAATGCTTAATAAGTGAATTTAAGTATATTTGGAATTAGTGCCCTCTTTGTTGCACAACCTGCTTTCCAATATGTAGCCTCTGGTGGATATAAATAAATCGCTTGTTCAGACAAGTGGTAAAGTTGCAGTACAATAACATGAGTGGTTGCCAATGGCAAAGAAATCTGTCTAAATTCATCACACATGGTACTGCTTCCGCCTATGGGAACTCCCCTATTGTTTGTACTTAGATTGTACATTGTCAATTGCAAGACCATGGTCAGCTTTGTCCTGTAAGTCCAGCATGTCTTAACTGATTTGCTCTATCAGTCTAGAACCATTACTTGGTGCATTAATCCTTTTGTACCTTTGCGTGTATTTTTACACATGTTCAAAACATGTCTAGGAACATGCATAAGTACCGCATTTTATATACTGCCATCCTAGCCGCATAATACTGCAAATCCACAGTGAATAGTGCACTATGAATGGCATGCTTTATATTTATCAGTTAATTCTGCTACTTGTATGTTCAAGTTCAGTTTCTTTCTCAGTTAGCAGAGCTACCAACTGGACAACCGCGAGGTGCTCCATATCATGGTGAGGCGGCAACGAGCTGCGCAAGGCCAGCGATGATCGTCTGGAGGGCAACAACGAGCTGCAGGAAGGCCGGCGACGATCATCTGGAGGGCGGTGACGAGCTGCAGGGAGGCCGGTGACGAGCTGCGAGGCCGGCGACGTGCTGCGGCATAATTGACGGCATAGGTCCTGGTCTTCATGGCGCGATGCATGATTGGAATTTGCTATTCTTCTTTCTCTCCAATGTTTACTTCATTTTATAATGTTTCTGACTGGCTGTTTTTTTTAAAATCTTGGTGCTACTACTGTTTACTCCAATTTGTCAATTCTGTTTGACTGAGAAATCTTGCAGCTAGTTATCTTGTTTCATTCAGAATACTCTTTATCTTACTTTTGAAATAGTTCAATTGCACACTGAAACTCGCCGTGGCTCTAGTGTATTGTTTTTGCTGGAATAGTTGCTGGAATGGCACATGCCAGCAACTAAATTCTGAGTTGCGCGCGCATCCAAAAAAATTGTTGCTACCTAAATCTTCATTCTGCTCGCAAAATACAAGCTCCCAGCCGGTTAGAAAAATGGTTTATCTTCATGTGTCCGCATATTTAATACAGCCATCATATAGGTGAAGTTTCAGAACTAGCCATTGTTGTTACATAGGATTGCATGCAACATTTTGTTCAATACTTTGCCACCATGTAATACGTTGCACGTCAGCTGCGCTAGCCCTCACGGGTCAAAACAGAGCAAGACATGAAGCCAGCTCACTCTTGACTACAGAAGCTCCTGGCCAGCCTCCAGCATGTTGTTGCCACCTCCAGCAGATCGTTGGCAGCCTCCCCGCAGCATGTCGGCGGCCTCACACAGCTCGTCACCGGCCTCCCCGTAGCTTGTTATTGCCCTCCAGACGATCGTCGCCAGCCATCCCGCAGCATGTTGCCGCCTCACCACAATATGGAGCAGCTCGCGATTGTCAACTTGGTAGCTCTGGAAACTGAACTTAAACATACAACTAACAGAAGTAGCAGAATTAACTGACAAATACAAAGCATGCAATTGATAGTGCACTATGCACTATGGATTTGCCATATTATGCGGCTGGAACAGGTGTATATAGAATGCAGTATTGATGAAGTTCTAGACAGGTTTTGAACATGTGTAAATGACACACTAAAAATGCAGTGCACTAATAATACGGTGAAGTTGAATGACCAGTAAAGTTACAGGAACTGCAGACCACTCCACTATGTCGACACCTTCGCTGATGGTGCAGCCATGGAGCTTCGGCCTGGCGCTGGCATGTCCGCATCTCTGAGGAAGATAATGCCACTGTAAATAACAACATAGTTATCTTTTGAATAATAGCGTAGTTAATTTGTCAGATTTCACCAATCATGCAAAAGACTAGCTTGAGCCACCAGAGGGACGCACTAAGTCAGGCAGGAGAAACAAAGATAGATATGGCCAGCTTTGGTATAGAATGACAAATAACAGATCAATTAATCATGGTCATAGCTATATCAGTCGGGCACAATTTGGTGGTACAGGATTCAGGAACAACAAATGAGCTTCTCTTTCGTCATCTTGGAAGTTACAGTAATAATGATCTTGTAAGTTACAGTAATAGTCATCTTGTAAGTTACAGTAATAATACTCATGTTTCTGCGTGAACACGGTGCCAGCGTAACTGCTAGCGAGGGGAAAACAGCAACTCATAACTGTGCATGAGCACCATAGATATGTTGTCAACATAGCAGACTAGTATACTACTGTACTACAGGATTTATATGGTACCATATTGTAGTATAACAAATAAATTCACATGCAATCCTATAAATCATCTCATACAACTCTACTGCCATCTACATTCATTTGTGGTGTTGTATCAGATATAATCATATAAATCAACTAATTATTATGGAATTCTGTCAAAAAGTCCACCAAGAAAGGCACTATCAGGAAGTTGCATCTTTTGACTTGCATACCACTCACGCAAGCTTTTGTTAAAAGACAGCAGCTGGTGCATGGATCTTTTACCTCTCATCCGTTTGTAACCCTGTCAGCCCAACTAAAACCAATACTGGACCAGAACAATGAAGAAATACTATGAAAAAATAAATTCAGTTGAAGAAGTGAATTTAGAATGTATTCCTTTACTGGTTCTAGCAACGGACGCATCTGACCATACAACAGTGGTGCCATCACTCGCTCGGTTTCTCTATACACCTCCTTTGGTATGACAGGTGAGATGTTCACTGGAGATAAGCCATCATAGTAGATAGAATGTGTAGTAGAGTATATATGTCAGTTCATTGTGATCCGTCCTGGACCGCCTGATCTCTCTCACTTTCTCTGTAGCTAGGATTATTTAACAAAGGAGGCCAAATTTTCCAGGGACATAATGTTTGTACTCTGGATTTTCGTTCTGAAGACAAATACAGAGTACATGAAGGACGACAGATGGTGTTGGAGTAACTGGCTCACAGCAATAGATACATTCTCCTAGGATGCTTCGGATCGACGTACCTGGCGGCATCTCTGGATGTTGTGGCTGCGTAGAACTGGTGGCAGCCTTGATGTCGTGGCGTTGTCGACATGGTGACGGCATAGCTCGCCAGCGACGCAGGACTGCCCGATCTGCTGGCGGCGGCAGTTGCCCGCGATGGAGGACAGGGGTGACCTGGTGTCGGCTTTTCTCGCCGGCGATGCAGGCGGCGGTCGCCTTCGACGCAGACGGGTGTCGGTGCCGGCGGCGGTCGCCCCTGACCCAGAGACGGGGTGTCGCGTTTCTCACGATCGAGCTTAGGCCTAAACTCTGTTATCCAATTATTGGGCCGGGCCAAATACTGCTAGTTGTTTCTTTTTTCTTCTCATTTTCAACGTCTTACTAGGCTGTCGGGCCTAATCTAAATCGGTCAATCCTGACCCTTCCTCAAATCATACCTCTCTACTTCTTAGGAGTGGTAAAAGGTACCGTAAAAGAAGCCTATAATTATGCATCATCTTCATGTAAAACTGCCTCAATTTGCTAAGAGCGCCAGAAGTAGCTGGTTGCTTTATCCAACTAAAACCACATTTACAAATAAAAATGGTCCACATCAAATTCCTGAACGGTCTCTTGCTCATACCGTATCTATTATGAATCCCACTTTTTTATAATGAAAACTTTAGGAGCACTGGCATAACTTCTTATAAATAGTAATGCCGGCTAACTAAAGGCTGAGAAAGAGCATTAGTTATAATTTTTAAAGCTATCAAGACAGTTAGAAAGGCAATAGGGAGGATTTTAGGCTCCGAACACCTTACCAATCGTTTATGCCTTGGTGGGAGATTCCTCCGTATTTATCTATGTGGATGCTATCACCATCCAAATTTGTACACTAAGACAATGATATATATGCAATTAGAGAGTAAAGCTCCTCTACTTGAACCATCTACCATTCTTGAAAAGATTAAATTACTGGTCATCAAATTTACCTATAATGAGAGAACTGTCAATAAGATAGGAGTTGCTTTCATGCATTTGACTCTCTAAAGAAACGTTAGGAGTTAAAATACATCACACGCTTTGCTGCGCTGAGATATATTTTGACACATACATCGAAATATGTTGTCTAAAATGTATTTCCTCTATTTTGAAAAAGAATTATTTCACGCTTGAGATATATATACAATAAAACAGTACAGAGAACATGTCCAGTTTTAACACAAAACGTGTCTACCTCTTCTCTGCACTATTGCCAGCTCATTCTAACATTTTGCCCAATTTTCCCTAAATAAACATCTAATCGTAACTATTCATCGCATGTACGTCCATACCCTAGCTGCAAACTTGCTCCGATTCATCAACCATGTGCTCTTTAACCCCGTCAAGAATCTCCAGTCATATCCTTCATCAGGAATATCTATGTCTGTATAATTCCGTATCAATGCATAAAATTAATGAGGTAATTTCAAAAAGATCATATCAATAGACTAAGTTTTAGTGAACTTACATAGTATTATTACCTTCTTCGGTCAACAAAGAACACGAAGGATACATATCTTTTTCCCATATGAAGCATTGCTCTATGCTCCATTAT